>NC_090663.1:58827593-61488843 GCF_013368605.1 Nyctibius grandis
ATAGCCATTATTCACCTTCCAGTTCACCCATCCTTTGTCATTTTCATTCATGCTGCTCTTCAACTGTCCCCCGTGGCTGGTCAAGTAAAACTTCAAAAAGAACAAACAAGAGGTACAAAATAGTGAAATGTTAACATGCCCCTTTCCTCTCTGTACAAGACTTCTTCTACCCTTAACTATTAGCTAAAACTCTTCATTATTTTTCAGCTGAAAGCGGTACTCAGACCATATTCATACAGTAAGTGACACATTTAGAAGACAAATATGCACTTAGAGTCACGTTTTTTTAAATCTGTCACAGATAAAACTGAGTATCAACAGCATTTTAGTGGCACGCCAGTACCCCGCACCCTTCATCTGCATGCACATACTTTTTCATATATATATACAGGGACTTTTATAACATGTGGGTTGAAAATTAATCTGTTATAACAGATGCAATTTTCCTATTAAAAAGAGCCGGCTTAAATAGTTTTTTTTCTACTACAGTTGTCACCACTTGGGCCACAGCTGCCTTTCTCATGTGCTTTGTACATGGCAATACAGTCAGTGCTCAGTTTGTTCAAACATACCTGCACAGGATGAAATGCTTTGCGGTTTTCTGCATAACATCTCTGAATTTGCTTGTGAAGCTTCTTAACATCCTGTATACAACACAATTTGTTTTTACATAGTCCTTCAGACAGACCACCACAAAATGCTCTACCACGAGCCAGCCAGAAGCTAAAGAGAGAAAAAGGAAGCTTTTAACTGGCAAAAGTGACTACTGAGAGAGTGTGGACATCAGACCCTGAGAGGAAAAACCCCCACTGTGAAGGTATCATGCCGACAAGGGAAAACACACTCCTCTTCCACACAGGTGTATTTAGACACCTCTACACATGTGCTTGATTTGCATTTTTCTAAGAAACAAACAAAAATCGCTAGGATTTAATTCTATGGAGTAACATACTCAAACATACTCTGAGGAATCAAGCAGATTTATCTCTGTGACAATACTCAGTCTTTCACCCATGGGAAAACCCTGAGAATACACAGTTTATATTTAAGAAAATTAAATACGCATAATTAACCTGAAGAACCCCAGAACAACGCAAATAATTTAGTGGCTGGCTCCGGCATTTTGACCTGGCAACTTGGACAACAGTTAACTAGTACTACTTAAAACGCAGCATACTTAATTTTTAGCCAATGATGGTTTTTGTAAGCTATATTACATAGCTTTACTCTCAGTGCCCCAAAAGCAGGGCTTTGTAAATATAACTGGTTCCCATTTTAAAATGAAACATCATTATAGTGCTTTGATTCATGTAGTGCTTCGAGAATGTTTTGATCTCTCCACAGGACTTTAAGTAAACTGGACTTTATCACTACAATATTGCAGTGCAAGGTTTTACAGACACTAGAGAAAGCGTCTAATTAACCCCACCGCTAAAGGCCACAACCGTCTTCACTTACAACGCTTCACCCTTCCCAAACACCTGCAGAAATGCCAGGTTTTACATCAGGCCTAACAGGGGCTCTGCCCGGCCAAGGAAGGAAACGTGTTTTACAAAGGACAAAGCTCAGCAGGAAACGCCCAGTCAGCATCTCCAAAACTATCAAGGGGGTCCTCTGGTCTCTTCTAGGGCATTGCTGAAAGCCTCCTCAGGGAATCAAGTTCCAAAACTCCAACTGAAGCTTCCCAAAAATTTGGTGGTGAGCGGCACTAGCCTCCACTAGTGCTACACATGCTCTGCATTACACTCAACAGGTAGCCAGATGGGCTTTGCAAAAGCTTGAATTCAAGCAGTCCTGCAGGGCAGTGAAGTCCTTGGCAGCAGCAGAAGGGCTCAGGGTAACAGGGAGGGGAGAGGTCTGCCTCAGAAACCGAACGCTGCACTCTTACAGGAGACTGCAGATTAACGTACTTTGCTGGTAGAGTTAAAGCTGTTTTGATCTCAAAAGACCACACCAAGCAGCTTGACCAGTGGTTGGGTATCATGATGATCTTTCTCATATTTACTTATCCTGCAATCATCTCACCTGTTCTTTCATCCATTCTAAAATTTTAGAGACAGGCTGAAGAGTGTCCTCCTGTCCCAACTCTCTCTCGTGTGACTGAGGGAAAAAGCTCAGTATCCTCATAATGCGCAAGATTCTCATTTCCACAAATACTTACTAACACGCTTGGGAGCCTCAGGTCCACTTTGAAAGAGAAAGTAATTGAATGTGGCATTTGCAGCCCCTCTAGCCAAACCATTTTGAGGCAGAACTGCATCTAACTTCGTGGTGAACACAAGGCACAAACCATTTCTATATTCCTGGTTTTGGAATCAAACCAACTTACTGCATCTCCATGAAGGCAAACAAAATCTTTGGCAAGCTTATATAAAGGTACATTCCAAAGCCTAAAAAATTCAGCAACTGACGTAAGCAGCTCTGGGAGTCATCATAATCTGAAACATGCTTACTGTGCTCTGAAAGCTGCTCTCCAGTTTTTGTGCTCTGACATTGCATCAACGCTGTCACTGGAGAACCTTTCAACGTTTGTATGCCATGCGATGGGTAAGTTTCTTTTACCTTTAGCACCATCAGGTCATCAAAGCTGCAGTCCACAATGAGGCGAAGCGTACTAGGAACAACTTCCCTTCGCATACGCTTTCTGTCATTCCCTTCGTTACTGGAGTCCAGTTTGGACTGACGTTCTAGCTTTCTCTTCTGGCGTTTTTCTTTTCGTTTCTGCCTAAATAAACAAACAAATCAATCTTCAAAAAGCGCTGCCAAATCTGCTGAGGTACGTGTTACACACATAAATGCACACTCAAGGTGGTTGTCCCATGGCTGTGGTAATTTAAACCTACCCTCTTGCTGGCAATTGTGCTAGGCTGGTATCAGCATGCAACGCATACCCCATCTTTGTGAAGTTCTGTATATACCTACCAAGACAGACACCTGACACAAATTCAGTGAAGTCAATAGTGGGAATCTCATGGATTTAAGGGTGCTTCGAGTCAGGTCTCATAACAGGAGCAACCAGAAAGATTGCCAAAATTGAAGTATTAGAATGTGGAAGGCAATTTACCTCCCGTTTCACCAACAGCTTTTCAAAAGGCTTCTGAAGCAATTGTTTCTTCCCCCCTGTTCCCCCGATAGGAGCAGGCACTTGGGAGATCAAATTTCAGAGACAGCAACTTTAACAGCCACTGTCTCGGGAAGGAACACTTTGCATTCAGCAGGACGAGGATAAACCACGATCAGCCCATTTGCAGATACGCTTTCTCTCAACAACAGAATAAAACAGAAGCTCATCATCTTCCAAAACTATTTTAACAGATGATAAGACAACATAACTTACAGCACAGCCTTTCATGTGTCGAAAGAATTTTTTTTTTATCCACTGTCTTTGTAAGTCACCAAGTCTGACAGCATCAGGGAAAGAGAGCGCAGCCCATTCAGAAAGGAAAAAGGCCACACGTTATCGCTCCCTTCTGACAAACCAAAAACATGCAAGTTTGAATCCCTCCTGATATCTTCTTCAAGTTGAGGAACACTTCTAGTATGAAGAGAGGATGCCTACCTTTATAGCTTCTTGATATGCAGATGGAATAGCCTGTGACTACTGCTTTAAACCTGGCATGGGAGAAAACTGGTTCAACTGCCTTGATTTGCTAAAGCAATCTACATACAAATTCTGCTGACACAGCGTCATTATTAGCACTAAATAGTACACCTGATCCCAGCAAAGCTATTTTGCAAACCATACCTCCGTAGATCTTTCTGATCTTCCCACCGTTTCTGCTTCAATAGCTTCTTCCTTTGCCTCTTGGACATGGGCTCAAGGCATTCTTCCTTGTCTGAGCCTGCCTCCCGTCTCTCTACTGGATTGTCACTTGACTTCACCTTTCCTTCCCCATCCGGAACTTCAGGAGACATGGTATTTGCCGTTGGCACCTCTGGACTTTCTGTTGGCGTGTCTGATGACATTAGCTTTTGGCCAGGTTTACTGACTTCTTTCTCAACACGTGATAAACATTTCACTAAAAGCAAGCTTTTCCCTCACCAATTCTGTAAGAAACAATAGTATGAGTGTTATTAACAAGAAGTTCGATTCGAACAAAAATCACTCTACACCTACCATAAACCTGAACAGAGAAAAAATAGTAAATAAGAGACGGCCTTTTTTTGGTTAAAGCTAAGTTAGTGCTTCTGCAAACAGTAACATATAAAATACTAGAGAGATTATAGCCTGTATTCAGATCATGTCTAAAACTCTGCCTGCTACATCTGAATCTAGTCAACAGTTTCCAATTAAAAACTTGGTGAAAACACAACTGCACAGAAGTAGGGAATCATACTGGATTGAATGTAAAAAAACCCAAACATTAGCGGTACTATTACGGATACACAAACTATCCTCAAATACACAAACAGAAAAAATTAAAGAGGTATCCTGCAACATAACTATGGCAGCATGTCAGAGAAATATCATTTTAAAGAGACTAAAGCCATTTGGGGGGTGGGGGGGAAGTGCGAACAAGTTGTACCACTTCAAAATTACTTTTTATTTCTTCTGAGAACCAACGGCACTGGCCAACCACTGACGCTGGCCACTATCAGGGGACAGAACACAGGAAGTAAGGGCACGAACAGACTGAACTGTTACTCAGCAAAACATTCTGTGTTCAAATCAATTGCAACTATACCCTCTCCTTTCCAATGCCAACTATTAGTTTTCCATACCAGCAGCTCCCCTGTGCTCAACACCCGCACAGTTTCCCAAAGATAACTTCTTCAGCGGAGAACACTGCAGCTACAGAGCCAACGTGCAGAAAAACCAATCCCCCGGCTTCGTCGGGAACAGAAGAGCCGGAAAACACACAAAGCACCAGAAAACCACGAGTGTTTTAGCTGAGACACCCCGACTGCCCTGCGTGGGGCTGTTAAGACATAAGGCCCGGGGAGCCGAGATGCTCGCGCTGCCAAACGGCACGGCCTGGCGAGGTGCACGCGCCCCTGCAGCCGCCGCAGCGCGCGCCCCGCACGTACCGAGGTAGATACGGACATCTGTGTCTGCGCGGATACACACGGACACACGCGTACGTCTACAGATACACACGTTATACATACACAAACACACGCCTCAGTTTTGCTCACGCGCCGCAGTACCTCGTAACTCACCGGGACCGGCCACCCCCGCCCACAAGGGCCCGGGGGGCGGCCGTGACACCCCCTCACAGGCGGCAGCGACAGCCGGGCGTGGGCAGGGGGGGTCACGCTCCCCGGGCCGTTGGGAGGCCGCCATTTTCCCCCCCTTCCCTCTGAGGAAAGCCGAGCCCGCACCCCAGCTCCCCCCGACACCCCCTTCCCCAATACCCAAAGGGGTAGCGGAGGCGGAGGGGGGCGCTGCAACGTACCGTCAGCTGCCCCGCGCGCAGGCCCGGCGCTGGGGAGCGGGCGGGGCACGGCGGGAGGAGGAACAACCGGGTGCCGCCTCCCTCCCCGCGCACGCGCGCACGCCTCCTCGCCCGCCACGACTGCAAATCCCGGCGGGCGAAGGGCGGCGGTCACGTGGCGCCAACGGGCAGCGGCCGCGCGCGGCGCTGAGGGCGCGCGGGACGCCGCGCCGGTGCTGAGTGACCGCCCCTGCCCCGCGGGCGGCTGGCAGCCGGGCGGGACCCGTGCCTGCCGCCTGCGCGGGCGGGCGAGCGAGGAGCTGCTCTCGCCCCGGTCCCGCTGGGCACCGGGGGCTTACACTGATCGCCGCGTTGTGAGGCAGCGCTGGTTTCACCTGGCGCAGCTTCCAGTCAAATAAAAAAAGAAAAAGCTCCAAGCGTAACAATGACCTGAAGTTCAGTCGTGGTTTGGGGGGGTTTCTCGTTTTTGCCTCGTTGCTTAGAACAGGCGCTGACAAGCCGAGGTTGGCTGTCGGTGGCTGCAGCTGCCGGCCCCGCCATGGCGGCAGAGTGAGTGAGGGTGGACGTGGGTGCCCTGGCCAGGCATTAGGGGCCTTTAGGGCCTGACCTTGCAGGCAGGTACACAGATGAGCCGATTGCTTTGAAATCATAGAATTGTTGTTTTGGTTGGAAAGGAGCTTTAGGATCATCAAGTCCAACCGTTAACCCAGCGCTGCCAAGTCCACCACTAAACCATGTCCCTAAGCACCACATCTACTTGTCTCTTAAGTCCCTCCAGGGGGGGTGACTCCACCACTTCCCTGGGCAGCCTGTTCCAATGTCTGATAACCCTTTTGGGGAAGAAATTTTTCCTGATATCCAGTCTAAACCTCCCCTGGCACAACTTGAGGCCCTTTCCTCTCCTCCTGTCATGCCCCTGCTGAGAGTCATGCGGAAAGCTGTGCTTCCCCCTCCTTACGGTGCGGTGGCTCCACGGGATTAACAGAAGCGAAAAGTACGAAAACCTTATTTTTATCTGATGGTTTTGATGACACTACTGAGTTCACGCAGGGGCCAGCAAAGTATTTTTAAGTGGTGACATTCCTCAGAGCAGATTTCTAGCTCTAAAGGGCCCCAGCAATGCCGTGTTCCCTCTGCCCCCTTAAAAAGGGGTACGCGCCTTCACGCTTCATATTTTTAAAGGCCACCGCCGATTAGCTTTTGAAACTCCAGTGTCAATACTCAGTGAAGGGTGACGTTCTTTTGCCTTCAGATAACTTCATGAAAGAATGCTGCCCTGGTACGGGAGTCAGTTCTGGAGACCGGGATTATATTATATGAGAAAAATATATTTGGGGCAGCCTAAATATGTAGATATCTGTTCGCCCCTGGTTAATGAGGCACACAAAGTTAGCAAACATACAAGTGCGTGCTACCATAATACCCTTTTCATCTGCATCAATAGTTATCTCAAGTTTCATTGGTTCCAGATATACACACTCTTTCAGTTCTAGTGCTGGTTTCAGGTTTACTACAGCTATGTTAAAGTCACAGAACTGTATGGTGTCACTATAGTAAGCCACTGACCTGTAACTGCTGTTGGTATTTAATATTTGCCGTAATATTTGATTTCATTTGTGATTCCTATTCCCTGCGTGACTTTAAAAATCGCTAAGTTTGCATTTGCTTTTGCTGGCATCTATTTAAAACCTCACTCGTGTTACTATTAGTATCTGGCTTTACACGCCAGCATCACACAAGTCCAAATGCGCCACGTCCCTGTGAAGAATCCTTCGTTTTCTTTTGGTCATTAAAGGCTGCAGATCAGTTACCAATAGAAGCCCATTTGCTTGCTTGCTTTTTTAAAAAAGCAAAAAGGCATCTAACAAGTTCACATACTATTCAGATGTGCTTTTTTGTAGAATGAGGAAACTGCTTACGCATTTTGATTTATAAATCTGTTTTTCTCATATTGCACTTTCCAAAGTGGCAGTATTGCTAATCCAGACCCCCATGTCCTCAGACACTGATCCAGGGTAATGCAATGTTTTCTGAAGTCTGCCCAAGTGCCAAGTGGTGACAAAGCAAAACAAAGACCTGAGCAGTAGCAAATATTGGGAAAGAGCTGTCTAACTGAATGTCACTATTTTGATAGAGCCATAACAAGGCTTTCCAAGATGCTCATTCAAATGGTGAGTTCCCCCCAGCAACAGAACAAACTCAACAACCCATGGTTGAAACCGCATATTGGAAGCATTTTGTACAAACAGCACTGCAGGCCGCGCGGCAGAGTGTGGAGCAAGGAAAAAAGGTACTCGGTGGGGGCTCAGGTGTGGACACGGACATCACTCTCTGCGGGCCAGGTCTGATTGCAGCACTCTTGAGGCAAGGCTTAGGACGCAAGTGACAGGCACGACTCACCTTTAGCCCGTGCTTTGGCTGGGCATCGCCCTCCCCCTGTCCCCTGTGGCAGAACCTGGGGGTGTTTAGTCACCAAAACAGCGGGGGCTGGGGCACACAGGCAGCAGCTGAACGGCAACTGGACTTGGGTACTTTGGTGCACAGAGCTGAAAGTTTGAGTGGAAAACCGAGATCTTCACGCTGTCACTTGTGAAGAGAAGACAGAAACATTTTGTTGGCCTCAGGAGATGTGAGGAAATCTCATTAGTTTTATTAGGTCATATAAAGATATGAGCCTTATAGTTTGGACTCTGGAAAATGTGCAGCAACAGTAATACTTTGACCCCAGTACATATGCCAGCATGGCGTGAAGCGTACATTAGGGGCTGATCCTGCAGCCTCTGCGTGTAATGGACTTTGGTGAGCGCAACACTTCTTTCATTGGTGTAATTTGACTTCAAGGAAGTCCCTGCTGATTTACTCTGGCCATAACTGAGGTGAGGCTCAAGCCTCCGGTTTTTAAGACATTTGAAGAATATACTAAGGATGCATCATGGGTATCGATATAGGTGTGTATATGTATATGCACATGCAAATGCATATACGCTATTTCTCTGCATGATGGTTACATCCTTAGTTCTGTAATTGCCACTACGCCAGTGTTGTCCAAAGAGATATGCCGATTTACCTCAGCAGGGGATCTGGCCGCTGATATTCTAGTGTCTAAGAGAGCCCTTTTGTTTTCATAACTTTATTTCAAGGAAGAAATACATTTCCTGTGTCCCAAGAGTGTAAGAAGAGGACAATTGCTCCTCTCCAGATCTCAGACCAACATCAACTCCTCCTCGTCAGCGAAGTGTGAATGTTGCATTTCCAAAGCAGGATCCATACCTCTGGTCTCTCTCTAGCCAGAGTTGGTTTTGCACACAGATAGCGTCCTTAGTTTTTTCAAAGAAGCACAGAAAGCCTGGCCAGCTCCTTGTTTACCAAACGCAGCAAAAGGATCAGCTGGAGTCTTCTGCCTCAGTCCCTTGAGTTCAGGAGCATGTCACAGCCTGCGCTGGGGAAGCAGCATAAATACCACAAACTTGGAAGAAGCAGTAGCAGTCCCCTGGGTTTCCTAGTAACCTCCTCCCTCCCATGTGCACGCACACGCACACACAACACACAAAGAGGTCCCAGGGGGACTTCCACAAGGTGTGGAGAGAAGAGTATAAGCAAGGAGCATTGATGTGGACCTGTTGTTTCCCACTGCTGGGCGATGATTGACATCCATGGTGCTTGGTTTGTCTTTTACGGCAACACAACAGAGGAGGCATTTATACGGCCAAACCAGGACAACGACTCAAGGCGAAGGCAGTCCTCAACTTATGATCCCTTACTAATACAGAGGAGCTGGTGACGGAAATGTCCTGTTGGAAGCAGCTAAACACGACCTCGGGTGTCATTGGTTCAGTTGGGGTGTCTATAGCTCATCATCTTGTCAAAGCAGCCTCTGAAAGTGGAGAAAAAGAGTGTGGTGATAGCTCATGGGTGTGCCTCCTCTACAAGCAGGACCAGATCCTCCATCCCTGCAGAGCCAGGGAGGCTTTGTGTGCTGGGGAAGAGGCTGTGACACCCGGGGAGTGCAAAGGAACGTGGAGGGGTGACCTACTGCCCCACCGGCACCTGAGGGACAACAAGGTCCTTTAGTGAGCCCTGCAGCCATGAGGTTTAGTGTGAGGTGGCCTGGGATTTACTCTCAGAGGAAACGGGGAAGCACGTGGGTTAGTCATCTGGGGGCTTATCAGGGGAGATGGTGAAGGGAGTGTGAAAAAAGGGGAAAATAGAGGTGAAAAAGAGGGCTTGGTTTGCCCTGCTCCCAGACTCAGCCAAGCAGGTACTTTTCACCAAGGTGGGACAGAATGGCTGGTTTATCTCATCTTTTGAGTCTCTAACTTCTGCCACCGCGATGATGTAAGATGGGGGCTGGGGCTGCTGAAAGAAAGACAATTTATTTGGTACAATAAAATACAGCAGGAACTGATATCATGTCTGAGTCTCCGTAACAAAGTAACATCACTTTTTGCGATGGCACTGACAAATCCCATGTACTTCTGCTTCCAGGAAGACCCTTAAAAAGCATCTGTCTCTGGGGTTGCTCACAGAGTTGATCCGAGACAGTGGAGACAGTGGTCAGGTTCTGGCCCCTGGCAGCAACAGTCCTGATCGCCCTTTTGTTCAGACAGAGGAGTGGAGGTGGGCTCCCTTGCTCAGAAATGTGGCTGTGCGGGCTCACTATTAAAAAAATGAAAGCTGAGGTGATCAATAAAATGGTGTAGAAACCACCAGTTACCTTAGTTCTTAATAATTAACTGAAAGTCCTTTGATGAACTTAGTACCTGAGTGTGGAATTTGGAATCTGACCTTTACTACGTCTAGATAAACAGTGTGGCTGACCCAGCAGCTCTCTCTGCAAGCATTCCTCCACTCTCGGCAGCTCACTCCTTGGAGGGTCTCACACTTCATGCTGCAGTCAGGAGCTCGGGGGAGTCCAATATGATTCTTCTTACTGTGCTGTTCCTTTGCATCATTTCCACATACTCAGCTTCTGTTAAAGGTAGGTCTGTCCTGGGCTTGGTTCAGCTTTTGGCTCAGCGAAGGTGTAACCAGTATGTGTATGTAAATCTCTTTTGCATCAAAAATGATCAACTTTGCTCATCCATCCTTGAGTAATACGAAATGCATTTAGTAATTACAAAGGTTGAAGCACTTGTGGTATTCATGTCAGCAGAGGGGATGGAGGAGACAATGTTTTCAGGTGCACAGGGCCAGCGGTGTGAGCCAGGAGACTGGGGATCTTGACCTTGCTTAGTCAAGACATGCTGTGGGGGCACCAACTTGAAAAGGAGTATTCACACACTCAAAAGTTAAACACACAGCAGTGCTCTGGTGGAGCAGAGCCAGGAAGTGCTCAGGGCTCTCCAGGGTTCAGATTCTGAGCAGTTGACTCAGCTATGACTGAAGTCAGTAACAAGCATCCCATTAATTTCATGGGGAGCTTGCTTTGCAATGAGTCTTGAAAACCTGGATGTCTGCACAAGCCCTATGAGCAGGGCTTTACTCAGGTGTCCTGGCAAAGGTCAAGGGTATGAAATCTGGAGACTGCCAGCTTCAGCAGTGCCAGTGTGTGAAGCAAGGAAAGGTGTCTTTAGTAGTGGCCCTTCGTGTACAACCTGACATAAGATTTAGAGGAGCAGCAACCTTAAAACCTGAGCAGACACCTAGTTTTTACTTTAGTAAGGATATCCTCATCATGATGAGGAGCAGAGGGGGCATGCCATCCTAGGTTAAACTGTTAAAGAGGCTGTAGAGGTGCTCCCATGGGTACCTCCTCCTGCTCCCTGTAGGGGATCCAAGACACTGAATCTGTGTAAGCACAGAGCAGGAACCTTCCTCCCTGCCTCCGTACCCCCTTACGACAGGAGATATAAAGCAGAGAGGTTTGCAGGCAGTTCCTCTACCCGTGAGTGTATTTCATGAGACTGCCAAGTAATGTTTACAGCTAGATACTGACGTGCCATATTTCTGGTGTCTGCTTTTCCCAGCTTCTCCTTAATGTCAATTAAGCAAAGCTGCTTCTTGCTGTGAAGTAATATTTGCTTGTCACTTTACATCCCCAGGGTACTGAGCAAGCTTTTTCTCATCAATTAGTCCTCTCTTCAGCTCTGCCACATCTCATCTCTCTCTTGTGCAGAGAGATTGAGAGGTAAATGAGTGACCCAAAGGCCACTGAGTGCCTCAGTGACAGAGCTGGGATTAGGATGAGTGTTTTACCTCTCCACTAAGCCATGCTGCCTTTTGGAAATATTGAAGGAATATTCTTTTCTTTTAAGACGGCTGGATCAGCACACGTGAAAGTTTCCTGCTGCAGTTCCACTTGAAAAATGTTTTCAAAGCAGCGGATTGGTTTTGCTTTTTAAAGCTATCCGGTATCAGAAACAGTGGCAAATATAATTTATGAAGGTAGAGCCAGCAAGTAGTTAGAGACGCGCATGCTGTGCATGCCATATGTATTAATAAAAGGCACAGGACTTGACAGCTGTCTCTACTCATGCAGTGTAACCTTCTGTATTATACAGTATCATGATTTAATTATAGACTTGGCATGTTACCCTTAATGACAGACACTTAACATTACTAGTCAAACTATGTGTTATGCACTCCACCTTGAAAGCAGGCACTTCTGACCCCAAGAGAGCATGGCCAATGGCAGTTTTTATGTCCATCTCTCCTCCCTTCTCAGTCGGTGGGACATTTGCCATCATCTGAAATGGCAACGGCTATACAGGCGGCAAGGATCCCAGTGCTGTGCTGAATACAAAGGAAAGAGATTCTAAAGGCAGGGATTTCTTAAGAAAAGTTTATCTCAGAAAGGTGTAGGAGTATTCCTTTTTAAATAGTAACGGTGTTTTCTTCATGAAAGATGTCATGAAAAGTTAGTTGTGCTGTTTTGAGTACTGGTTCTGGGCAGTGACACTGTGTCTCTGTCCCTTGACCACCATATGTATCCCCCTTGCCTTTCAAACTGACCACGCTATCCAATTGTCTCTCTTGGCTTTCCTGTGTCCACTGGGGTAAGTGCTAACTCCTTGGGACTGCCTTCAATACTGCCTCATCCCTGCTGCTTCTCTTATAATGATCCACCTCTGGCTCACCCTTTTCCATCAGTGACACCAATCCTGCAACTAAAGGTGTCTTCTGGCCTGGATCCTGAGTGTTTTCCACATATGAAACGGTGAAAGCTTTCAGAACCTAATATTCTTGTAGCTCACAGAAATACTTTGCCATTATTCATCTCTTCCACGACACTTGCAAGAAGCTGCTGCGTCATTTGCTTGTCTGTTTCCTTCAGGAGGGAACAGCTCTTTTGTATGTGGGGACAAGCAAATGCTAAAAGGGGGGAAGAGGGAAGGAACTCTTGCAAAAGGAAAAAAAGATCTATAGGTTGAGCTGTGGGAAAAGGAGGAGGATAGGTGAAAGGTGATTTTAACTGAAAAGAGAGAGGGAGTAAAACCAGGCATCCACCTTAACTAATAAGACACATGTCTCTCAGCACCCAGATCATTTTTCTTGGATGAGATTTTCCCACACCTTTTATCTTTAGATGGGATTGTGTCACCCTCTGTGTTTAGAAAGCACCTAGTGGGTGGCATTCGTAACATCTCAGTTGATACTAAATCATTAGCACTGCCGTTTCTGCTGCAAATGAAGGACATTTTGAACCAGGAAGCAACCAGCTCTGAGGTCCTGCAAGGAATCAGGGGTGTCCCTGAAAGGCGCAGCCATCTCTGGGCAGGCATTGAGCACATTCTGCTCTCAAGGGCAATGTAGCTTCAAAGCTGATAGGAGCGAGGGGAAATGGGGAAGTGGCTAGCAAATTCACAGTAAACCTGAAGGAAGGGTTGTACACCTCTTGGTGACTTTGTTTTGAAGCATACACACAGGACATGCAAAACACGAAGAGCCCCGTTGTGCCAACATTAATGCTTCAGCCTCCCTGAAAAAAAATCAATAGTCACAGCTTTGAGCTCTCACGTCCAAACAGGCTGCTCCCCCTGGGATTACCAAACTTGCTGCACCACATCTCCAGCTGGTGTAAACTGTAAGTCAGTTTAGTTCTGTGTAGCTTTGCCAATTTACGCAACTTGCAGACCAAACATGGTGGGGTTGCCGTTTTCCTCAGGGAAGGGTTCTTTGAAGCTGACCTTAACCTACTACTATGACATCTGAGTGAACAGGGGAAGGAAGTGAACAAAACCTTAAAAAAGGGTTTTTTTTGTCTCTTTGAGCACTGCAGAATATATCCTTACAGCCATGTTGGAACTACGCTGTGCACCTACCTAATAGGGATTTAAAATCTGAGAGTGAAATAAGACTTTGGTTATCCTTTTTACCAATGCAGTGATTTGAAATTTATTTAGTAGAGTCAAATAAAACACTGAGGGACATGACATAAATCAAGATAGCCTGCAAGGGACTTTGAACACACTGATTACATTCCATCATGCTTAAGAATTTGTCTGAGATGTTTTGATAGATTTTTCTTCTCTCCCCCATGCCACACTTGTCATAAGACTGAGATGCATCTCCCTGAGGACAGCACTTCACTTTTCTTAGATTAACTCTGTTGTGAAGTTTTTTGTTTCTACTCTGCACCTCCTGAACTCCATGAAGAAATTCCAAACAGATTTAGTGGTGCAGGATTTGAGTCTGGGAGGATAGTGCCATGCTGCTTACAGATAGCACCTAAGGTCACTGTATGTGTATTTACTTTGCAGATGTAACAGCACTTTGTGTACAGCCGGCTTCTCCTCCCTTCCCTTCTCTCTACAAACTGACTTCATCAGTTTTTCTTGTGTGGAAGAGACCTTTGCAGCCATCTGCACCAGAGGAGTGAAGCCCTTGAAAGCAGTGAAAAGGGATGTTATGTATACCCTTTGTGACAAAATATTTAAAGGGTATTCCAGAAGAAATTGATTTTCCTTAGCCACAGATTTTAGGGGCATGGTCTTAATTCCTGTGCCTGAGGCTGGGTAGAGAGTTGTGACACTGGTGCCACACATTCCCCACATGGCTGTGCATGAGCGAAGAGAAAGAAAAGATAGAAAAGGATGTGATAGTAAGTAGTTTTATAAAGAAAAAATACAAGTCATTTGTATACTACAGATTTCATTTACACTAACAGGAGTGCAACTGAATCCCTAGGGAACATCCTGTCCAAGTTGCTGTTAATGCAGATGGAAATGGCACCATAAATTAGGTATGCAAGTTGCATTTATGCTGGAATTTGCCTTTTTATATCCCTTAAACGACATTGATTAACAGCAGAGGCACAGCTACGGGGACAGTTATTTAGTTCAAAGGACAAGGGCTTAATTATTTAATACAAAAAATATTTTTCCAGTGTCTTCATTACATTCATGTCAGCCCTAGGCAAGGCTTTCAATGGAAAGATTCCCAATAAACATGTAAGAGGTGCAGAGAACAATTTCTGTTGGCTCCAACTAATTGCCTCAGTGCATTTCAAATTGCTAAGCATGCAAATTGCATTATTAATTACAGTATTTTGAGTTGCAAATCATTTTGAATTAATTTCTAATGCTAACATATCCAAGTAAAGAATTTTACTCTCTTTTATTCATTTAAGTGTAGAGCTAGAACAAAGGATTTTTGTGGACATTTTTGTCTTAAATGTATGAGATTAGCGTCAACTTAATCACAAAAAAACCCCAGCTGCTCCAGTGGGACACCTCTGTAATCAAGGGTAGCAGGATCAGTCCCATAAATCTTTTGTTGGCAATTAAATGTTTAACTCTCCTAAAAGTTTTTTTAAGAGAAAATGACAGATTATGTGAGTTAGTCAATTCTAAAACACTAAGTTTGTTTTTGCTTTCCAAACAGGGCACACTACAGGACCAAGCTTAAATAATGACAAGCTATATAAATTCACTTACTCAGCTGAAGTATATGTTGATCAAGTGAAAGCATCATTGCAGAAAAGTGCAGGCTACTGGATTTCTTCTGGTGTGGACGTCAACCTGTTATGGAGAAATCCTGACAATGATGATGACCAGTTGATCAAAATTACGGTAATTAATGCCATCAAACAACTTAAAACATGCGCAATCTTTTCTGCATTTATCTAACTGCAAATCTAATCTTGAAGAACTTGTTTTCAGATGAGCTAAATCTTTTATTCTTCTCTAGTCTCATCAACTAAAACCAGCTTCTTCAATAAGTTGATTCCTATAGAATGAGACTTAACAAGAATATATCTAACATCATAAGCCAGAACTTCAGAATATCTCCTGTATTTTGAAATTGCTTCGTACAACTTCTATAGCTTCAAACAACTGGTGTGCCAGTACCTACTTGAGGGGCAATAGGTTGTCTGAAGTCCTTGGTTCTAGCTGCAAATCATGACATTTACTAAATACAAACTGGGTTTGGTACTTAGCTTTATGGTGAGTTTTTCTGCCACTTATTTACCCAGTGGTGAGTGCTGGTTTCTTTTGAAAAGACAGACATAGTAATCATAGAAGACTAATGATGAGAACCAGAAATGAAGAAATAAAAAAGATGTATTAGGTGATTTAGTCTATCCAGCCTACCCCAGGGCAATGCTAAACTGCTCTTTACATTAATTTTCTCTGCTTTTACTTTGCTAGATAAGAGATGTTCAAGTTGAAAATGTGAACGAACGTCCAGCTGCTAAAAACATCTTCAAAGGAAAAAGTACAGAAAAGATCATCGGGAAAGAATATCTGGAAGCTTTACAGAGGCCCATAGTTCTTGAGTTAGTCCGTGGAAAAGTAAGACCCTGTCTTCTAAAATTCAGTCCCTGAGGAAACCCAAGACAAATCTTTTCTTACAGGCTTGGAGAATTTACCAATTCACTTTCCTCTCAGTGTTCTTAATATGTCATTGTGTCCTATCTTTCTATACAAAATACAATAGTTTAGAACAGACTGTAATTTGCCTGTACAAGGGGCTCTTTCAGCCCAAGGCTCTTGTGCCTTGAGAACACCATACAGTATTGAAGTAGGCAGCAGATTGGCCGCAAATATATCGGTACACAAGCAGATACATGCACAAGTGCTGTGTAAGGTTTGTGCTGTTGACTTCGGTGAGGCCAGAATTTTATCCAAGGTCTGAAAGGCAGAACAGGAGATACAGTTTGTCATGAGGGAGGTTATAATGAGCCTGTGAGGAACAGTGTTAATCACTTTAAACCCTTAGCAAATACTTTAGTGTGACTGCTTTTCCCACCTCTCTGGCTTGCTTATTTACTTCAGTGTCACCTGCAGTTTCAGTGGTCCCAAGTTAATGAGCTTGATCCTGAAACAGCCTTTCGTGTTGTTTCTCTACTGGGAACTGTCTCCAAAAACCAGGAGAGAAGGGACAGTGAGCAGGTGTGTCTCGGTGTGTGCCTGGGTTTTATAGCTTGCCCTGAGAGAGCAACGAAGCACTGTTCCACCACAGGAGCACCCATACCCAATTGTATCTCTCAGAGTCCCAGTCTTGCTCAGGAAGGGAATCAAGTAAATCCATCTCCCCACTCTTTTTCCCTGAGGAGCTTCTCACTTTTGCCCTTGCACTCAGCTTGCTGCTCTGGCCAGGGAGTGGCAAGGCTTGAGCTATGGCTGCTCCTGCCTCCTCTCCACACTTCTTTACCCTCTTGTTGCTTGTGGCTGGAAGCATTAGGCCAAGTGCCTCGCTCTCCCCTCCGAAGTCTGAGCAAGCGGGCAGGTGGGGTGTGGTCAGAGGGGTAGTGAGAAAGGAGGAAGGTTGAAGGTCACACTCCCTTTTCTCTTCTGCAGAGAGGAGTGAGGGCTGTGACACTCTATCCTGGCAGGATCTTTACCTCCTGCTGTAAATAGGCACTGAGCACATACCCTGGCCGCCAGCTCAGCCTGCTGAATTGCAGCTGCTATCAAGCCTGCTCAGTAACTTTCAGACTCAGCCTTGTCATCAGTTTTACACAACCTAAAAAGAAACAGGACAGCACTGGCTCCCAACTGTACACATCCCTAAATGAGAACAGAGGTATCAGAAGAACACAGTCAAAATACATCTGCTCCTAATACATTAAGCAGTTCACACACCAAGACTGAGATGTAGTATTAAAAACTTGGGCTTTTTCTAAGGTAATAGGGTATGTACACTCCTTTTATGATTTCTCTGTGGTGTGATACTTTCATCCCTGGCACAGTGATTTCACTTTCCAGGGTTGCCCCGAGATAACACGCTGATTGTACTTACAGTTCCTGAAAAAAATGCACTTTTAAAGCACCTTGGATGCAAAGTGGAGGTGCAAAGTCTTGTTAACAGAGGAGAGGCTTAAGCACAACAGTTGAGCCATGAAGTGCAAAGGTTGTGATGTATTTGACACGTCATTTAAGTCATTTTAACTGTGATTTACCTGTGGTTCATTCTGGGTTTTTGTAACCCGTGATTAAAGTGCAACAGATATTATGCCCCTGTGGGGAGGGATTATCTGAGGATTATGCAGAAAAATGAGTCACTTGTGAAATTATGTATAGTTTCCCACTTCCCTTCTAAATTATTTCTAATTAACAGGAAGAAAGATGCTCACTGCACTGAAACTATACTTAGGCACAGCTGAAGCCTGAAACATGTTTGTACTGTTGTCGGCAGGCCCTGCAGCCCCTAGAGTTTGCTTAAATAAGGGCAACAGGTCCAAGTTCAGCTTCCCAATCAGAAAAAAGTACAAGGAGTTTTTCTAGAGAGGATCCTCACTATTCCTTTCTCATTTAACCAGATTTGTTATATACTTTTTTTTTTATTCCTACAGGTCAAAAACTTTTACTCGTATCAAAATGAACCTGGTTTTACTCAAAATATTAAGAGAGGTCTGGCTAGCCTTTTCCAGCTGCAGCTGCACTCTGGTGCTGCCCATGAGGTATGATGGTATGTCTGGCAAGATAATCATCATCAGAGAAAGAGGCAGAGCCCGGTCTGCTCTGAAAGGCGGACCTGTGGCTCCTGCTGACTTCAGAAGGAATGAACTGTGACAGAAATCAGCCCTTTGATCGCGTTTGAGGTTAGGGATGTAAAGACAGTCTTCTGGATATTTGGTGACACAAGTCAAGTTGCTGCAAGTAATGTAAATAATTGGTGAAATCCATTTGATTCAAAATGCTTTTATCAATTTAGCAGAATTTGGTAATAAACCAGCTTAAACCAGATCACTATAAAAGAGATTATACTGATGTTTAAAGTCAGTTGATTCCTAAGCTCGATTCAATGGATTAGGCCATTTTAAATCAGAGTATCCACACAAAGTTAGCAATGGTTTAGCCGCATCCATTTAACCTGCATTACATTGTTAAATTTCTACTTCTATCCACATGAGCAAAGCTGGAATTTAACTCAAATTCGTGAACATAGTGCCAACTGCCAGGTGTTTCCTGAATGTTTTGTCTAAACAAACAGTGATACTTTCCTTCATAGCCATCTAATGAAAAGTACCCCTGCCTATCTAAACCAGGTAGTTAGAAACACCGATACCTTCAAAACTGGTAAATAAACCCAAACAGTGCAGCATCTCAGGTACAGGACTCCAATGGGAGAAAATGGTTTGTCTTTGGAAGGTATTCTGGGGTCCCAAAGATAAATTCAAGAAATTGTCCTAATCTAACTCTTTTATTCAAGGTGGACATATCTGGGAAATGCAATACTACTTACCATGTGCGGCAAGATCAAGTGACTAAAGTAAAAGCCCTAGAATCCTGTGAAATAGAAAAACAAGGATTTACCAGCCACAACCAGGTATGATCTCTTTAACAAAATAAAATCTGTTCTGCCTATTTAAAATATATTCTGAGTACCTATTACTCGTTTTCTCAAAAGTCCTTTCTTGAACTACAGAAAGCAAATTCTACATGTACATTTTGTAGTATTACTAGTATAAATTTCATATGTAGTACCCATGGGGAGAACAGGGAATGGATTCTCCTCTTGTGTAAACCACCTTGGCTCAGCTGACATTGAGTACAGCACACCAATTTGCATAATTTTTGGCTCTCATCCATAACATATTTTAGTTTCTATGCAGATTTACAGCACTTTTGTCCTGGCTGTACTGAAGTTTTAATCGATGTGAGGCGTCTTTTTTCTTTGGAGGAAAATACTAGATACAGTTACAATCATAGTGACAACAGTAACCTTTTTCTCAGCTGCTAAGTCACAGCATTTAGTGTACACAATGCCGACTCCTGAATGGAGCCCTGTCAGGCTTGCCTGGAAGGTCAAAGGCTTCCCTAATGCACATGTGTAATGTAGGAGATGTGCTGTAGAGGTAACAGAAGACCTACTATGGCCTTAAAAGTCCTCCACTACTAGTAAATGCCTTTCTAAGCGGTTACTGCTGGGTGCAGGCTGGACACATGCTGAAGGCACTGGGATTCTCCGCATCAGTAACTGACCTTTCTCAGCTCGGAGAAGTACAAAGGTAGAACACACTCTGTTAATAAACCGCCTTAACACTATGATTGAATTCCCAATTTTCACACTTGCCACAAAGACTTCATCTTGTTTACAAACAGATCAAGCAAGGTGGCTGGCTTTTCTTCCCAGCTGTGAACTGACAACCTTATTCACAAAATATTTCCCTGGAAAAGCTTCTCATCTTATTTAAATTGTATTTTTAACTAAGTGTAGTACTGGGCATTTTCTCAATTGCAGCCTGCTCCATAACTTCCTCCCCTCCTCCCCCTTTTTTTTCCCCCAATACATACTGAATTTGAAACACATGGTGCAGAAGTGAGTGGCTTCTTGTTGCAGAAAGAATTCTTGAGAACCTAGTTTATAGGCTTAGCTTGAGATGTTGTCAACCTACATGCACCTTCCTCATTTGGCTCTATTTTGTTACAAGTTTTGCCCCGATTTGGAACTGTGAGCTCTTTGCCTATTCTGTTGTTTATTGATCAGCCCTTTTCCCGGTTTATTTTTAAATTATTTTCAGATTTTAGATGTCAGTACAAAAGCCACATCTGCCACAATTTATGTGCTGGAAGATGGTTTCATTAAATCCATTAAGGCAGAAGAAAATTATGTTTTGCGTCTGAATTCCCGACGAAAAACAGGTGCCAAAATAGTTTCAAAGTAAGTTGGGCAATTTGACTGTCATTGATGGTAGCAGGACTAGTGGTTCAAGTCAGGTTATCTGTGTATGTCTTATAGCATCAAGATCTAAGGCTGTAAACTCTCCAGGTAAGGATTTTGGTCTCTTTTGTATCCACATGGTACCTAGTCCAACTTTGATTAAGGGTTCTACCATACTGCAAGTGATAAATCATGGCATTCATAAGAAATTAAATGAAAACAGCTGGAACTGGCCAAAACATTTTAAGCAACACATTCCTTCTGTAGGTGTTCTGTTTCTGTGTCCTCTTGTTTCTTAAGAAATACTTCCAATGGGTCTCCATTTCTAGTATGTGAAGGTTCAGAAGTATAGAAAACAAAATCTGCTGCATAGAAAGGAAACAACAATGAAACCTCGATCTCTGTTGGACTCCAGACTCTAAAGCACTGAAAGTTTGGAAATACTCATACAAGATAAATGATTCAGGCATCTCCTTAGTATTATGATTAAAAAAAAATGTACATTCAAAATCTCACTTTCCAAATCTTCTTATGAACAAATAAATGAAATAGAATGTATACAGTTACTGAGAGCTGTTTACCAGGTGCTATAATTCCATACTTTAGAAAGTCTATTATTTAGGTATTTTATGCCACATACCTCTAGCAATAATTCTGCTGGTATCAGATACTTCTGTTACCTTAAAAAAGCCATAGACTTGCCATGTTCTCAACATTTTAAAATAAGGCTTCAATAAGTCTGTGTTCTACATTTTTGGTCTGTGAAGGGTTTTTTTGTTTCCTCTTGCCGTGATTTCTGTATTTCTGCTCTAACGGCTGAGCTCTAACAGTGTCTTCACTGTATGGATACACAGGCAGAGACTGGAACTGAAGTCAGTACAAGCTGGGCCTGGACTGATCGCTGGGAAGCAAGTCGCCAGTGTTATCAAGACCTTGGACTCCAGTTATGTTGCCGTGACACTAGTAGCAGAGCCAGTCAAATTCGAATGCAAAAAGTGTCCTTCAGTAAGTAAACACAGGCTCGTTGGACGTCAGGTCATTTAGCTGAGCAGAACAAATGTGAAAGGAGTTTCTGTCCAAGCAGCCCACTAGGGGAGGTCTAACTTAACAATATAAAATACGCCCTGGAGTGAGGAGCACGGTAGTGATGCAATGGTGCTCCACCACACAAGGGTGTTTTAAGATCTGTCTCTAAAAGTAGCAACCTTTTTTGCTCTCTTTCAAAGATTTTGCTCTCTTTCAAAGATTGAGTGCAGTATGTCTCAAGATCACTAGAAAATACAACACCTTTTTGTTTTGTCTCATCTTTGCCAACCTTGAGTTGGCAGGAGCTTATTTCCTCTGGGTAATGGAGCGGGAAATGACTTTTAAGATGGTTGGCCAGTGTTTATAAACAATTCTGTCATGGAGGAGCTGAACTGCTCCTAGAAATTAAAGGTAGTTAGCCATTCCTTAGGCAGGCTAAACATTTGTTGGTAATATATCTAGTCACTTCTTACTGCCTGACCCTGAAGGAAGTCTTTAATTTTAATAGACTTTATTTTATAAGTATAAAATGGGGCTTTAGTATTCTAACTGTTCTCACTTCTCCCCTGAAAAAAAAAACCCTACCCTTTTTTTTTGTATTTAAGACACCTAAAGGCTACTAAGAGGTTGGTACTGTAAATGCATCATCTTTTGTTTTACTGATGCTATTCATTGTAAACTAATATGAATTGCTACAGTGATTGTTAGCAAACAGTTTTAGTGCTATTACCATTGTGGAATGAATTTAGCAGTGAATAGGAACATTAATTTAAAGATTATTATTCTCTGTCAGTTTTTGATAAGCAAGATAAGACTTCTATTCAACACACATCATTTTAATCCTCCAGAGATACTCTTTATGAGCACATAATACCTTACTATATTGGAACTTGTGCTAGTTATTTGGAAGTAGCGTTGCACTGTAATAATTTATCTTGTCTAACGCTTGTTGAGCCTCAGAGAAGATAAAAAATATGTTGGGGGAAATTGAATAGAAATGATGCTGCATGCGTGCTGGAGCAGTTCTGAGCAGGGAACAGCAAGGGATCTTAAACAGAGCAGGCACAAGTGCTTTTTCCCTGACTCTGCTCATCAGGGTTTGTGCTAACCCATTTGTCACTTGGAACTGAGTTTGTCATAATAGTTACAATTTCCAGACCAAGATAACAAATATAGGGTATAATTCCAGAGCACTGCCTAGGGACTGAGCTATGTCATTATAAACGTAATGGCACGATGAGAATGAAGTCCTGCTTTCTCACTATATTTTACAGGAACTGCTATGAAAAGATGGGGTCTATAAACAGAACACTGTATCCGAAGCAGCAACATAACATTTGGTACTTATATATCATAGTATACATTAATGCCATGCTGACATGGTATGCCCTGCAGTTTTACATTTCCAAACCCCTTTTTAAATCATAGCAGGTCTTATCTCTATCTTTATGAATTTGGTAAAATAACTATAAACCAAAATAATCACTTCACAGATGGCAGCACTAGCTTCTGTGAGGTTATGTCCAACATTTACATTTAATTTTAGGCTTAGATTTCTGTGTTTAGACACCGTAAAGCATGCTCTTTTCAGAAGAGCCCATGGTTCTTACTTTTTTTTATGCTCTTGGTTCCTCCAGGAAAGGATGCTTGCATCTTCTGAAATTGAGGTGGGTTTGTTCTGTCTTGTGCAGCCAGCCTTTGTAGGTTGGTAAAGCGGCTGTCAGCTGTCAGCTGACATTCAAAACCAACCCCTCCTCAGTTTAGGACCTCTTGGTTTGGCTTGAATTTTCCTAGAGTGCCCACAAGACCCCTGGTCTGATCTCTCTGTCAGCAAGACAAAGATTTGTGTCCAACCTCAGCTGAGTTGCCATGTGGAAGTGCGTGCATCTGTGCCTGAATCCTTGGGGTATTCAATCCAAACTGCCTGACATTCACATCAGGAGAACAAGGCCCCTCACAAAAGTCCATTGTGGATGCTGTTTTTTAAAGTCAGAGTCACTGCAGGAGATGGCAGCTGCTCCTTGAAGCAGTTGAATGGTTAGAGCACCCCCGCAAAGAGGAAGACTTGGTCTCCACTCTTTTGCTTGAGATGGCTCCATCTTACATCTCCCACCTAGCTCATCTCTAGGGTATGGGCTAAGCTGACTAAGGGCAGCTCACACAGCTGGGCTCTGCACAGGAGAAAATACAGGATTAATGAGGTTAGAGATTTTTTGCCAGGCTATGGTGCCACTTCAACAGGGGGAATAGAAAGTGCCCCATGTGTTTATCCAATTTCAGCTTATAATAGCCACACTGACCTTGGTGCTAAGCACTTATCACCAGTTGAGGTTAACAGACCCACCTGTGCCTCAGAACATGAGCTCCTCCCAGCTGGTCATTAATCCTCAGGAAATATCCTATGTCTCGATCATTGTTGCCTAATTATTGTTTGTTACAGTTGATGGAAGTTGCACTCTGTACTGCTGAATGATACTTCCATTTGCCGGCAGGTTCAAGTGTTATTGCCTAATACAAAACTCATGAAGAGGGGAAGTATTTTAGTAAAGGTCAAATGGGTGCTAGTGTTATTTCCCACTTGGGAAAACTGCAATAAACACTGCTGCAAAGAACAGCTGAGTTTTCACCAAGGAATGTTCTCGATAAGTTGAGATAACAGAGGCAAAGATAAGTGAGAGAGGAAAGGTCAAAATATGTGCACCAGTTTCTCATGGGAGTGTATCTGGAAGGACAGATATAGGTGCTTTGGTACCATGTTGGCTCATTGAGGTCAAATATGTTGTGTGTGGAATAAATACAGCAACAACATATGAAGAAACTGATACCTGTTCTAATACCATTTTACCTATCGTTTTATACAATAACCACAAATTATGCAGGTTTATGACTAAGAAATGGAAATTACTTATGGGACATTTACTCCTGTTCTACACTAACCACTTACAAAATTACTGTCTTCTAAGAAAATATGATTAATTTGTGAATTGGGGATTGTGCATCTTCCACTTTAAAAAAACTGACTTAGGAAAAAATGGGAACAGAAGGCAAACACTGTATTCACCAGAAAGCACAGTAAATTTGCAAGAGAAGAGAAGTCACCTTATTCCAGTTACAGTATAAACAAACATGTTTTGTTCCAAAATAGATTGCATTTAAGGCAATGTACATTATCAAGAAAATACTAAAGTGTTGGAAGAGAGACAGCTATAGAAACATTTCAAAGATATTTGTTCTGGGATATCATAAATGAAATGAAATAATACTTAGCTAAAGGATCAGCAATCTATTGGATTTCAGCTAATCTGAGCAATAGCTAGTCCACATATCTGCATTTAGTAAGTCTGATTTTGAGAATTCAAACCACAATCTGAGAGATTTGACATAATGTGAATTATTTTGTAGCTTTCTGAACACTGGCAGAGCATCAGAGAACATATGTATCCTGAAAAACTTTCCAAAGCTGAAGCAGCAAGAAGCTTTTTGTCCTTCATTCAGAACATCAGAAAAGCTACCAAAGAGGACATACTGCAGATTATTAGAAGTGAAAACAAAGAACTTCTGTAAGTCATCATGAACAAGCTTTCAAAAGGTTGAAGTTACTTAAAACTGCTGAAGGGCAAATTGCATGCAAACAGATTCAGTTCTACTGGTGATGTCCTAGCAATGCAAAAACAGTATTCAGTACTGCCTATAGGGAAATGATTTTTTTTTAAAGGTGTCTTTGTTCTTGCAGTATAATATATTTGCAGCACACTGTTCAGCCACCAAGATTGTATCTACAATGCAAGGCAAACATGCTTTGTAGCTTACCCAAAGGTTCTCAACCCGACTGCTTGTTCTGAAACACTCTATAGCTTGTTCTTGATTTGCCCATTTGTTTCCTTCAAATGGAAATACAGCAAAGAAGGGGATAGTTCGTGCCTGGATATTGTCCCAATATCAGAGTTTGGGTGTCAACAGCATGTGCACCTAGACTTAGGAGTTGGAAAGCATTTCCGAGTCCCACCGTACAGTCAGGATCTTTCAAACAAATTACAGCAGTTCTTAACAATAGAGATAAACCTGAGAGTAACTCAGGTAGCATAGAAGCCTGTTCTCTAGTTGCCATTGTGTATGTAGAAATAAAACCCTTTTTTCCATTTACAACCTTGTCCTGTAAACTTTAAGACACTCTGGATAGTTCTGGGGTTTTAATAATTTTTTTTGTCCCATATTTGCATAAATTCAAATATTATTATCCATGGATATGAATAATTTCTGGAGTTCATCTATCATTTTGAGGTGGAAAAATTCAGGGACAGAGTTTTTTCCAATAAGAGTAAAAAATTCTCTCTTTTACCCACAATGAAGAGATCTTTCAGCACATTAGCTTATTTCTTTCTATATGCAGCAAAGTCTTTTCAGTATTTTCTGGCTCATTACAATGATATCTTCATTTCCACTTCTTTGTAGTCCACAGGTAGTGGATGCTGTAACCTCTGCTCAGACCCCAGCATCGCTGGAGGCCGTACTGGAGTTTCTTGACTTCAAGGATGCAAGCACTTCTACCCTGCAGGAGCGATTCCTGTATGCCTGTGGATTTGCTTCTCACCCCAATGAAATGCTCCTGAAATCTTTAACTGTAAGTCAAAGGACGAAACAAATACAGTGGAGTTAATACTCTTGAGCTTCATCCCTGTAAAAGGGGAAGGGAAGAAGAAACAAGCGTTGCTGTTTCCAGTTTTCCTTTCTTTATCCCTTGCAGTGTTTCCTTTAAGTGTTCCAGTAGCATATAGCCTGGAAACAACAAAAACTCGTAGGTCCAGACTGAAAGTCTATTTACTTTGTAAAATGTTTTCAATATCTACTACTTGGAAAACAAATATTATTCTGTTAGCAGAACAATTTGAGAATTGTTTGATTGTTGCCTTATCAAAGCCCTGTAACCATTTAATACTTTTTTTTAACATAGCTTCAAAATGAATCTACTGTTTGAGACACTGAATGTAACTCAAGGGGAAAATGGCAGTCAGTTATTATATGTAATGATAGAGCAGTGCCAGAGCCCAGGCCATTGTGGCCTTTACTGCCTTTGCATTGCACTGATGTTCACAGGAAATGAGGGAGGGTATTCAGCCCACTACAGACTGTGGTTCATCATATTTAGACAGAGAGACTAACAGCATTGCTTTTGCATAACAGGCTAAGTTCAAGGGTGATATCGCAAATGAAGAAATCAGAGAAACTCTTGTCATTGTCATGGGAGCGCTCATCAGAAAGCTGTGTGACAGAGAAGGCTGCAAGCTTCCAGTGAGTATCTGCTGTTCACTGCTGGCCAAATTCTGGTCTGCAACACATGTGAATGATCCCTGCTGATGTTGCGTGGAGAGCATGAGAGATGCGGGAAGCATATTCCCCCCTGTTTTAAAAAAAGCCCATAAACTCCTATGTTTGATAGAGAGAGCATTTTTTTTTTAAATAATGACATCTACTTTGCCAGCTTTAGCCTTTAATCTGGTCTCTTCCCATTTCTGTCGATTTCTTCTGGTTTGCCCTTGTTTGACAGAACTTTTTCTCACTGCCTAGTCTGTCAGCAGAAGCGGTACTTGTGCTCCCTTGTCCAAAAGCTTTGCATGTCCTTGGAGAAACACTGGCAAACTCAGGATTTATTTAATATTTGCAATCACCTTAGGTTATTTCATCTCTGTGAAGAAAATTCATTGGTTCAAGTACTCTGCTCTGCCCCAAACATGCATAGAAGAATCCCAGAGGAAGGCTATCGCCTTGACCGTGGACTGAGTAGATGCTGGTGATAGAGGATGAGGATGATCAGACAAGGCACTGCTGCCTGCTGGATCTGTGCTGTTTGGGATTGCAGCACACTGCAGAAAAGACACAGAACACCTGAATGGCCTTTAGGAATCCTTTTTTCCTTCCCCTGTTAATTGCCAAGTACTCTTATAACATTATATTATGAAGCACTAAAGAACACTTCCCTTGTCTTTTTTTTTGTGGGGACACCTTTGCTAACCCTGTGCAATGATGCTTTGAAACAAAAACATGCTAGAACCCAGTTCTGCCCCTCCTACTTCTGCGAGGGAAAAAGGTAGGTTTATGATCACCATTTAAATACGCTGTTGATTTTCTTTAGGCTGTTGTGGAAGCCAAAAGGCTGATTCTAAATAGACTGGAGAAGGCTAAGAAAGATGACAATGTGAGGATGTACCTGCTGGCACTGAAGAATGCACTCCTTCCTGAAGCAATTCCACTGCTTCTGAAGTACGCTGAGTCAGAAGAAGGGCCCATCAGCAATCTTGCTGTCACTGCCTTACAGAGATATGATCCTTCTTTTCTCACCAAAGAGGTAAGAAAATATACTGCCCAAGAAAAGAAGTGCAAGAGACTCTATTAAACATAAAGTATAAATTAACAGAGTTCATTTGTCAGTCCCACTCTTTTTAAAGGTGCCCCATGTATGGTTTTTTTACTTCTGGAAATTATTATACACACTTCAGTTCCAGCCAGAAAACTCTATACATTCCTGCTTGCCAGCTCCCAGCTCCCAGTCTGCCAGTGCTAGTCAGCCTTTGGCTCCAGAGTCATACACAACCATCGAAGGTGGCAGACAGTCTGCAGGGAAAACTGGGCTCCCTTCTCAAGAGCACTGCCTTCTCTGTGATGTATGGGAGACATTAGGAACACTTGGGCACCTGCATAACATCTGTTCTTTCTTGTGCTTTCACATAGCCAGGGAGAATGCATAAAGTAAGAGAAGGGTAAAATAGCTGCATGTTACCTTGCAGCCTCCAAGAGTAAGAGAAGATGTACAAAATAGCAGAATATGAGGTCCTGCCTCTGCTGCATTACCCTGCATCCCATTTCACACCTACTGCTGGCATCTGTGATGGAGGTTGTCAGGTGCTGCTCTGCAATGAACATGCTGTAGGCTGTTCTGTCAGTGGAGCT
Source organism: Nyctibius grandis (assembly GCF_013368605.1). Taxonomy (NCBI): domain Eukaryota; kingdom Metazoa; phylum Chordata; class Aves; order Nyctibiiformes; family Nyctibiidae; genus Nyctibius; species Nyctibius grandis. The sequence goes on from NC_090663.1 coordinate 58,856,009, forward strand.
ACATGGTTCTCCATGGACTTATCTGTAACAAAGATGGTCACAACCTTCTCAGGGACATGAGGCCACCACAGGCACTATCTAGAAAATTAAAATTGCAAGATTCTTGATTTTTTTTAAAGTACATTTTCCCTTAACAGTCAAGGAAATCTCTCTCTTGATCTTACCACTGCCACACTATTTTGATCTTAGTGCTCCTACTTATTTACAGCCCCGCTGTGAAAATCAGTGTGGAAGGCTGCATTTGGACTGTGGCTGAGAGAACATAACAGATGCCCCACTTGCCCATGTGGTCACTGAGCTGTACGTCTTGTACATTCCAAAAGGACCGTGAAAAACAGGGCGCTGAAAATATATCCTTATGTATTAGCCTTAGCTATGGAGCTAGCTTAAGCTGATATTGTAAACGAGATTCCAATCTGTACTTTGCCCAGTCATCTGTGTGAGCACTGACTGGATAATCTGTTTCCTGACCAGGTGAAGGAAACAATGAACAGGATATATCACCAGAATCGTAAAGTTCACGAAAAGACAGTGCGAACCACTGCAGCTGCTATCATCTTAAACAGTAACCCATCCCACATGGAAGTGAAAAACATCCTGCTCTCCATTGGTGAACTGCCTCTGGAAATGAACAAGTACATGCTCTCCATGATCCAAGATATACTTCGCTTTGAAATGCCTTCAAGGTACATTAAGTTCAGTATAAATAAATACAGCTCATCCTTACATCTTTGCAGAAACCCAAAGAACACACAGGTTCTCCGAATTACTACTGTAAAATTTAAGGAGATTATAAAAGGACACCTGATTTTTGTGTCACTTAAGTATTGACATTTCAGAATAAATCTCTGCATTTCAATGACATTAATTTAATAGCTATTCATATTTTCAGAGCTACAAATAAGAATTAGGCATCTAACTTGCATTACTGTAAGAAACGTCATCTGTTTGTCTTAATTCTCTCAGTGCGGCCCTTGCTTTTATATTTTAAGAAGCAGTGAACCAGAAAAAATTTTAAACATCACAGCACTAGAATGAAGATAATCAAAATATCTCTTCTTCTCAACACCATTAATTTTCAAACAAGAGACCTTTGCTTGCCTTTCTACCTATGACTGCAGGGAGTAGCTGAAATTGGAAAAGAGACTCTGGGTTAGGGCAGATTTTTAGATGGAAAATGTGAGGGTTTTGAAGGTCCTCTTTGCTACTGGGAAATTCACCCTCCCTCAAGTTTGACATTTCTACAGAACAGTAATACATTTGGTACCATAACATTTTTGTGTCTTCGTGTTTTGTTTGTTTATTTCTTTTGAAATACCACAGCAAAACAGTTAGGCAAGTTCTGAAAGACATACGTGCTCATAACTATGATCGATTCTCCAAGATGGGCTCTTCCTCTGCCTACTCTGGCTATATTACACGTATGTAACCATGAAACTGCCTTTTAACCCTGTTTGTATTCCCAAACATTTGATTAATCCACTAGTTTAGTCACAGGTACCTTCTTTCTTTTTTAATTAAGGTGGTCCTGATGTATCATCCACATACAGCCTTGACATCCTCTATTCAGGCTCTGGCATTTTAAGGAGAAGTAACATGAACATCCATATTTTTGACAGAAATGCTGAACTTCATGCCAGTCAGGTAACTGCCACACTGTACATAAAAAATAAACCAGTATGTGGTCCTCTTCTTACAGCTTCTAAATCAATTCAGCTAATGCTTAAGACCATATGGTTTGCTGCACTGGCCAGAGAACAAGCGAGTAACAGGGGAAAAAGAAACTCACAACAGCCAATGAGGCACATGTTTGCCCTAACTAAAAACACAGGTGTTTTGTTCTGTATCATATATCAAGTTCTGTCTGTAGTTAAAGCATATACTGTTTATCTGATGTAATCAGTAAAAGCTTTGTGAGTCTGTGAAATCAAGTCCTATGTTTCAGATGTAACATACAATGGAAATACAAGGAGTAGATCAAATGTACGAATCAAAGAGATTTAAAAGAGATGCCTCTGTTTTGGACTTTTCTTAATGTTGGCAAGTACCTTCAATATTATAATCCTCCTAAATTTCTGCAGGACAAAGTGGAACATCTTTGGGTTTTCCTCCAAACTGTCTGTGGACAATAGTAATTTGAATAAAGGAAAATTTGTTCAAAAGAAAAGTAGGCTCAGGATTGTGATCTGCATGTGGGCAAATTCTACCTGCATCTAAACATGCCATAAGATTATTTTATTTTCCATTTTTCTAGCTGCTCTACCTAGTTCCCTTAAGTCTTAACCTCCTACTTTTTCATCTACAACTATATAAATTAGAGTTAGGCTCTTAGACATTAAGAAAATGTGTAGGGTTGTTAACAGCCTGGGTCAGGCAGAGTTTTTTCATTGATTCTGTATCACTGTTGCTTCTTAGGTGGTGATTGAAGCTCAAGGTCTGGAGTCCATAATAGCTGCAACTCCTGATGAAGGCGAGGAAAACCTGGACTCCTTTGCTGGCATGTCAGCCATTCTGTTTGATGTCCAACTCAGGCCAGTTACATTTTTCCAAGGGTACGGTGATTTAATGTCTAAAATGTTCTCAGCAACTGGAGATCCCATTAATGTGGTGAAAGGACTTATCCTCCTGACAGATTACTCACAGGTACTAATAGCACACTGTTTGCTTCTTTTTCTGTCTCTTAAGCACAGATGCTCCCTCCCCTACACCGTTATTGTAGGACATCTTATTTTCTTTCTTTTCAATGCTGATAAACCTGATCAATGTTACATAGGCTTCTCTTACTATGGGAGCAATAGAAAAGTCACAGGTACCAAAAAACCAGAATGAAATTACTTGAAAAGCAATCTAGAACAAAGATGAGAACACATATCATTCCAGAAAACAAAGTGACACTGAATAAAAGCAAATCCAACTGAGTTTTCTATAGAAAACTCATGTTGCTATCAGCTATGGTCTCCCCTCCCACAGTTTCTTATAATACAGTATTGTCCCATGTGACCACCTAAGTTTTCCTCTTCACAAGTTGTTCAGAGACCTTACGTCCAATTAGGCAATAACTGTCAGGTACTGAATGAGTGAATCACTGGTACTCAAACTTTCCCAGATAACGAACCTTCAAAGAACGATGCTGAGAGGTCCAAATTTCAAATGGGAATTAAAATGGAATTAAAATGAGGATTACACAGTTTTTATGAAACTGTCACACCAAATGGTCTGTTAATTTTATGCTTACACTCATATACAAATATAACCCGCTATACTGGTTACTGTATATTTGTATTATTGGTGACATATTGTATTATTGGAGGACTAAAAATCTAGACATCTCTCTGAAAGTGCAGGGCTAGCATTTGGTTTGATATTTTTTGTTCTTCCCAAGCAGGGATCTCCTTAGAACCTATGGATTTAACAGCAGCACTCAGCTCATGATACATCTGCAGGCTTGAACTTTACTTTTTACTTTTCCCCTTTAATTCTTGGCAAAAGAAAATGCCAAAAGCAGATGATGAGAAAATCCACTCTGATCAAAATTACACAGAAACACCCCCTGCACATGACAGCTGTCCCCATCCTGAACCCAGCTCAGCCCTTTTATAATGGTATTATAAGTCTAGAGGGCTTCCCATGTAGTGCACAAATTGGCTAACTAAAGCTCATTCCAACAATGCTTTACAGTTCACGCGCAGATTATGGGCAAAAACTTTACCATGACCTATTTAACAAACAGACTGCAGAGGTGAGAAAGGTAATCATGTCCAGTCCTGAGCATACGAGCATGGTGTTTACAGAACTAAATATTTCCAACTGCTATGCATGCACTAAGCTCCATACATACCCTGGCTGAATCAGCTGGCCAGGCACCCCGCGGGCTCTGCCAGCCAGCAGATTCTCTACTCCTTGTCTTTGGAGAACCTCACAAAAGTCTGGGGCATGCCAGATCTGGGACTGCATGCCATTTTTAACAATATCGGAGTGTAACATTTTTGGTCAATCACTGGCTCTCTGGAAGCCTGGGCAGCAGTGTGATGAGATGGGATCCCATCCTGCTTTCTCTCTTGGGTTGTCACTAGCACAGTTGCAGCCTAAGTTCTTTGGGACTCAAGCAGTGGACAGAACCAAAAGTGTGTGTTCGCAGGCAAAAAGGCACTTGTTCTTACCTCTACACCCCACAAAGGCAAAAATTGTTTAAAGCACTGTTGAACACAGCTTCAGGCTGAGCTGCATGTTGAACACAGCACATCTCAGATCAACAGCAACATCAACATGGTTTGGGGACTTCCATGTAACCCAGTTAAGCTTCATTAGAAATGCTTTCACCTGCCAAGTTCTTGAACTGTGATTACAACTGTACCAGAAAACTGTCAGAATGGAAGTGTGAATGGTGTAACACTGGAACTGAGGAAAAACAGTGCGAGAGCGCCATAATTAATCTAGCTTCTTGATAGTCGAGTACTACCTCCACTTTCCCTGGCCAGCATGGATAGGCCTTGCCAAGAACATAAGCCCCTTTATAAATTCATACTGTGGACAACCAAGCCAAACGTGGATTTATCTTCTTTCAAAGAAGAAAACCAGGCATGGGAAACAGTGCCCATTCTATGACACCAAAACTCAGTGTGCCACAGCTGGCCACAGTGGGAGTTCAGGACAGGCAAAAACCAAACATAAGACACAGACAGCGCAGTTGAGATCAAACATCAAAAGGATGGCTTGGAAGCCAAGACTGGAACTTAAAAATGGGGCAACTGAATTGTCAGAAAAGAACTTATGTAATATTTGGGTGGCAATTTTTGCATTGTTGCAGCCTGATTTTGAGAAAAGCGATTTTTAAATATTAGAAAAGTTCTGCTCCCCTGTTCCTGTTAATAAGGATCATTTTGCACAGAAAGACCAAAACTGAGTTGTACGCAAAGTGCTGTCAAATCTACCAAATAACTACCCCCCTCGGAAAATAGCTTCCTTTCATTAACTTTTACAACTGCAGTAATCACAATAGGCACATTTCAGAGAGGTGATTTCCAAGTTAATAATACTGCATCTAAAGTTTACACTCCTGCCCACCATCTGTAACACCTTTTCTCACATAACTCCACAAACTGAAATCAGAGTGTATTTTACAGCTATTGCCAGTTCTCATATTGTTGTTTGAAGGCTAAGAATAACCGTCCACAAGTTATAATTCCCTCTATAAAATAAACAGCTCTCATAAAACTGTTTTTGAGACTCCTAAGTCACCTGCATTAAAGTTCAGTAGTGCTAATATTTCTCCTAGGCAACACACCTGCCAGAAGCACAGAGAAATTAAATACTGTATTAATAGGTCAGAGAAACCATTTGAAAGCTAGACCCCAGTGGAAGATAGCCGGCTCCCAAAGAAGTGCCTGTTTCAGCCATCTCTGCGTTGCATTACAGTAGCACTGTCAGTGCAATATGTAAAGAAACCTTTTTTTTATTGAAACATAGTCTGTTTCAGCAATTTAAACAGTAACAAACTACCAATTCTGATCTTTCCGATCACATTTTCCACTGCAAATGACACATAAAGCTTAAAATAGGAAGGGAAAGGAAAACACTGCTCTTGAGGAGGCTGGATCCCTGTGATTTACACCTCTCATCAGCCTGGATTGGATTTGCACATGAGGCAAAGGACAGCACTGAGCTCTAAATAAGGAAATAGATGAGCTAGTAAAACACAAGACGAGTGCTCCTTAGCTTCTCTGCTGGTTTCAGTGACAAACCTGACTTAATTCTAGGTAGCCTTTAAAGCTTAAACTGTGCAGCCATTGCAAAACAGCTCTAATATTGCAAACTACTCTAATATTATTAAGTGCAATTTGACAATGCATCTAAAAATATCTGCTCCTCTGGTTGTGTGTCTGTGTACGTCTCTGACAGAATGTATACTGTTACCTCCTCGCTCATTAACAGCTACCAACCAATTCAGTCCCAATTAAAAGCAAAGTAAAATAACGTAAAACAAGATTTCTCTCCACACCTAAACAGACCACCTAGCAAAGTATTCCTCACCCCACTGCAGTCAGTAGAAAAACTCCCTTTGATTTCAGAACGACCACAATTCCAACCCATGATTTTCACTTGGGTGAAAATAAGCAATCAGAGCACAGTAAGACCACACTTGCTGGGGGCATGCTGGATTTATAAGCCACAGCCAGCCCACTGCATTCTTACATTGAATCTCAAGCCAACTTCAGCAGCAACTGACTGCCAAGTTGGTTCTGCCAAAAAGATTGTTTCAGAGATTGTTTATTTACCCTAAAAGGTGAAGTAACCATACAGAGCCACCATAATTATCCAAGTCCTCAATTACGGCAGGAAAACTTTTATTCTCTGAACAAAAGCCTCCCCAAATGTTGCTCTTTGCTATAGGGATTAGGAAGCCAGGCTGCCTCTGCTTGCTTCTTTCTTAAATCTTGGGACAGCATTAGCTGGAACCACTGGGCTACTGAATAGCTAAGAAGAGAAGAGAGACTTTTAAGGTGCTTGGACATCAAAAAGTGGGAGGAAATTGGGTATTCACACATCCTACAGATGCCTGTAGCATTACAGGTGCTGAGAATACCCCAGGCACAGAAACCTGGGGGGAGGGAGAAAACAAGCTGGGAGAGAGGAGGAAGTGTCCTGTACACGAGGGACATGATCAAAATAATCTTTTTCCAAATTAATGGTTCTTTTAAAACAGTGAATGAATCCACTAGTTATTACGGAAGCAAGACAACTGTATAAAGTGAGGTAGGTTGCCAAGCTGAGTGAACCTTAAAATCTTGGCTGTGTGTCAAAAGTAATGAGGTGGCATGACCCTGAGCTGTACTATCACTTCCGAAATGGACTCCACGTGATGCGTTTCCAGTCCAGCCATAGAGGTTTCAAGAAGCCGTGAGCACACTTGATGGTTGATGGAAAATGCATTCAATGCAAATTCACAGTGGCAATTAATGTGCATTAGCTTATGGGTTTGGCCACCCAGCCACTGAAGACGGAATTCCTGCCAGATGGTGGGTTCAGAGCACGACTGCTTGCAGCACTTTTCATCCTACTTCCAGTACAGGGCTGCCTTCAGGTGTGCTGAAGAAGCCACACTGCACTGCACCATTGCTGGGGCTCCAGCGAGGAGTTTAATCTGACTTAGCTGGACTGCCAACAGAGCCTCTGTGAGGCTTGCGTGGTAGCTCTTGGAGATAGAGGCCATGATATTTTTTGCAGTGATACTCCTTGCAGCAATTATGCCGGCTGCCACATAGGGGAGAGGGGAGGGATGCAAGGCACCTTGCCTTAGCCTCATCCTATTTTCTAGGGAGCAAGGTACATCAGGGTGTTTTGTTCACCCTTTCAGAAAAGCCCTCTATTCCTTTTTGTTCCTGCAAAATGACAAGTGGTGTTATCGCAGTAGAAAAGGGAGTAAGGAAACCACTGAGGTCTGCAGTCAGTAACGGCGTGGGGGGGCTACCTGTGCTTTCTGATGTCTCTAGGAGATTCAGCTGCAGTCCGGGCCGAGGGCCAGCGCGGAGTTCCTGGGCGGCCTGGCCATCGACATCTCAGGAGGGATGGAGTTCAGCCTGTGGTACAGGGAATCCAAAACCAATGTCAAGAACCGGTGAGTTACTCCCAGCACGCACTATAGCTGTAGAGAGCGCAGGCTCCTGAGCCCCAGTTGTACCAATGAGAAGAATTTAAATATAAAAGACCTTGCAGATGAGTTAAAATTTAAAAAGTTACGTGCATGGGAGAACATTTGTACTTCTCTTTTCCTTTCTGCCTGGGTAATACCAGTTCCCACTGGTCTCATCTGAATTTATATACCTTTACCTGAAGAACACGCTCCTTTGAGGGCAGTTTTTATGTGTGGATGGTAGGACTGTTTGCAATTTAATTTCCTTTTTCTTAATGTGTTCTGAATTAATTGTAATGCCTGAATTTATTTGCAGGGTAGCCATGTTTTTAGCTGGTAACACTGAGGTGGATTCCTTCTTTGTAAAAACTGGTATGGAAACCACTTTGGAAATAGAAACAACATTAGACTTCATCTCCACGGTGCAGTTTTCACAGTATCCATTTTTAGTCTGTATGCAGATGGACAGAGTCGAGACTCCATTCAGGTAAGAACTAAGAGCATGCAATTTCTGAGGCATTCTTCCAGCCAGCTGCTGAATCTGGAACTTCTGGTGTTCACAGCCACAAGAGATTAACAACAGAGGCCAAATTTAGCCCAACACAATCAAGTTCAGTGTAGGCTGTTACACACACCAACCTCTCTGCTAACCTATTCTTCCCTGTCCCTTACCCCTGAGATTCAGAAAGGACCTTTTTGAAGATCACAGCTTGCTCTGAATGTGCACTTTAGTCCAATTTTCTAATCTGGTTTTGCAAGTAAACTAGTGGAAGTGGCAGGACACTGGTCCCCTCACGTATGATCAGTTCTGATGGTGACCTGAAACTTTGCCAGCAGTAGTTCTCTATTACACTGTTGAGAGAGGAACTGCATAGCCATAAAATAGCTGAAGTGGAAAGTTTTCTTCATCATCTGCTACTTACCAGAGTCAACAAAAGTACCTGGTGTGTTAAGCTCTGGCAACCATTGTGTTCTATCATTTTATTAAGGCACCAACATTCCTGAAAGCTAAACAACTGCACAGTAAGGTAAAAAAGATGCTTTCCAGTAGCCAAAGAGTAGTAATTGCATTGCCATGTGAGAAGCTGGGTTTGCCCTATTTGCTAAGACGTAAGGGCAATTACATTTGCAGAGCCTGTGCCAGATTTCCATTCAGGCTTTTCTGATCCAAAAGATGATAAGCCTGAGACAAATTAAAGAACTCGAGGATCTCCAGGAAACCCTAAGAAAATAATATCTGATATTCTGCAGATACTAAAACATCTTCTGATTATACCTACACATTGTGAAGTGTAATCTTGTCTGTATGTAAAGTGTTTATCTCTAGCCTCACCTACAGGGTACAGATTTTGTATAAATTTGCTAATGCCAGACCACCATGTTGCATCTTTACAGGCATTATGTGACTAAGTATGAAAGTCTACCATCTGGCAGGCGGTACACTGCAAGGAGAGGGAAAGCAGAACTGTTGGCAGGTAACGAATACCCTCTCCATCAAGAAAACTCCAACATGTGCAGGAAGGTTTTCGGCGCGAAGTCTGATTCCTCCAGCAACTGGTTTTGAAACGAGCACCTGAGCTTTTGCTTTCCTGAATCCGTGGCTTCCTCAATGACTTAGGCTTGTACGTACCGTACTAACTTGGAGCTTGATCGTGCACTACCGCAGTCAATGGGATAGTTGCCATTGATTTCAACAGGCCAGGATCAAGCTCTCAGTGCGTGCACAGTGTTTACATATTAACCTATATTTAAGACTTTTGTAAAAAAACAGCTAAGGCAAATAAAGACCAATTTGGTAGTATTCCACGCGCTCCCTTAAGGGTGGTGCTAGTCCTTTATTTTTACTTTTTCCTGCCAAAAGCAAAAATAATCCCTCATTTTTCTTTCTTGGGGAATAGAGAAGTCCATGTTTTTGACATGCAGTAAGAACAATTATGATGTACAAAGAATGATTATTTATGAATATATTTTAAAATATTTAGGTGGTTTAGGCCTGTGACCAATCCTCATTCAAATATTCAAGTACAATTAACATTAAATGGAACCATGAATTCCTGCTTACTCAGTATTGCCTGTTTACAAAAAAGCAGGTTTTATTTTACATGATTTTAAAGGATTTTCCCTTTTTTTTTAAGAAGTCAGAGCTTGATTATTGTTATTATTTATCTTTTTGGGTTTTTTATTAAGTGCTATAGTTAAACACAATTGATTAAAAATGTGGGGTAGCATTTCCAGAAGTACTTACAGTTGCCTTAATTCTGTTCCCATTGAAATCAATGGTATAATTTCTGTAGTTATCACCAGGAACAGAGTTAAGCCAACACTGGTTGCTCTTCAAGGTTGCCTCCTGAAAATTTGTGTCCCTGTGTGTAATCAAGGCAGGCGTATTTCAAAAAATGAGCACCCACTAAGGCAATTCTGAACTACAATGAAGGAAACAGTCCTGAACGAAATGCATTTTGAGTGCACAGTCTAGCAAAGCCTGTGCAGAGCCAGAACATTTTCTTCTAGGTGTTAGGCTCATATTTCAATGCAAAAAAGGAATCGCTATTCATACAAGTTCTCCGATTAAAATTACTTATACCTTTTTGCTCATTCAAGCAGTGACTTCATAGGAACTGTGTAAAAAAAATAATTCTTTTTACATTTACAACAGCATTGCAGATTAAGAAAGAATATATGTCATCCCAGCTCAGCTGATCTCTGACATAATCTATCTGATTTAGTTTTTATAGGACAAGGTGGGTGAGTGCTGGTCACAAAAAAGTAAAATAAAAAGCCAGAAACAATTGTTTTTCAAAAAAAACAAAAGCAGGCAGGAAAAACTCATAGATTGTCAGGAAAACAAAATGTATTACAATAATAAAAAAACACTGCAAATTCTTTTGTGTTGTAAAAAACCAAGAGTGCAGAAATCTGCAAAAACCAAACTATCAAGAGGATGAAACAGTCTGCTTGTTGTTTTTCCTGAAAATGCTGACACACTTCTAGTCAAAGCATAAATAAAACAGGTAAAAATACAGTGCGAAAAAATCATCGTTTTGTTTTCAGTCTTGGTTTTTGTCCGTTACCTTCTGGGTTGGGAAAGCCTCTCATTGGGGGAGGAATGGTGTTGACAGGGGCAAGAGGAAACATTTAATTCACCACCACATAGGAACCAATAATGTAAGTTCAACACCCACTTGTCCTGGGTTCCCTCTCTAGTCAGGAGATGGAGGTATCTCCAGAGGGTGGTGTAGACCCCAAGGAGGATGCACCACGTGCTGGAGGTGCCTGCCCAAATACACTGCCCAGAGAGGTAAGACCTAGGTGCCTCTCTTCAGTGTCGACACTTATCAGAAATGAGTTAAGGCCAAAGCGATACCAACACTGCTGGCAGTGACACCACCCTGGAAAATAACATGGCCAGCACTGCCAGCAAACCTGCTCCTGCTCCTCAGCCTTAAATGCCCTCTTTCACTCCTCTGCTGAAGATTTTGCGTAACACCCCATCCCCAGGCATTCCTCCTCCCTCAACGAGAGCACTTTCTCCTTCCTCCCTTCCAAACCTCCCCTCCTTCTCCCTAAACACAGTCCTCCTTCTTTCAGCAAGGCTCCCACAAAGCTTGTCTCCTCCCCTCAATATCCATGCTCAAAGTCTGCACCCTCTATTTTGTAGACACTGTTTGCTACCTCCACTACTGTTATAGGAACTGTAACTGAAGACAAGCTTTTACATTTGGTATTACTATTTGCTATTTGTGTCATATACAACAAAAATAAGATCAGAGCTAAGTTTCACACACCTAGAAAGAGGCAGTATCCTCCTACAGTGATCCGACACCCTAAATATAGAAGGTGGACAAAGAGTAGCACAAAGAAATAGCTATCATCACTATTTCACTTGTAGAGAATTGAGATGTTAACAGATGATGCCCTTAACTCCACATCCTAATTTGCATCAACAGTCTGCCGGGCTCACCCATGACTTCACAACCCCAAATCAGAATAAAGAGGTTCTAGATACTGCAATTTGTATCTGTGTGATCTGTGTCTAACCCCAGCAATGCCACTGTAAGACTTACCCCCTCTCAAATTTATCAAATCTAAGAACCTTCTGAATGTGTGCCTGTAAAACAAGGCAAGGTTTAACACAAATACGTCAAAGCCTCCCACACATACCGATCTGTATCTTTTGCTTTTTTATTTACTCATCAAGCCCTGGCACAGCTTGGTGAGGAAAATCGTGTGCCCATCTGCACTATTGAAAACTGGTCTTTCAGAATGGGATAACTAGCCTGTAAGGGCAATTTTGGGGCTTCCACAGCTTTGACAACATCTCTTGAAACAAAATCCAACAGAGCCTCTGAGGCCCACGTTGCTCCTTCAGAAGTGATTCGTGTCCTTGTGGACACCCCCAGGACTGCAGCAATACACTTGCTTCTGAAGCTATCTGACCCTAACAGCTGGACATAATGGGGATTCCAGAAGGGGTTTAGTCCAACAGCTGGGTAATGGAAGGCCACGGCTTCCTTACGTGGGCTCCATAGCTACAGTAACAACAAAACTGATGATCTTCTAAAAATAAGGTGAAATTAATACATTGCTTAAGCCTGCATTTGAAGTGAAAACACACTTAGGGTTACAACCAGAGCAAACACTATAAGTGTTTATCAAATCAGCGGGGGTTAATCACAAATACACAACATGTATCTTTAATAACGGCTATTACGTGCACTTTTAAATAATCAGCAATGGCAGCAGTTAAATGATAAATCATACGTGAATTTTAGAGAAGCAAACAAATGCTCAGTCCTTTCTGAAGCCACAGAAACAACAGTGCAATGATAATCCAGCCAAGTCCAAAAATCAACCTACTTGCGAAAGAGATTTCGAAACTTCCCCCTTAAACTAATTTTTAAAGTATTTTTCATATACTCTCCAAAAAAATATTCAAATTCCAGGATTCAGTTTCTCACTCCACTCCTAAGCATATTCAGGTGCAGAAAGCACAGGGAAATATAAAGATTGTGCCCAGTTCTGGGCCCCTCAGTTCAAGAAGGACAGGGAGCTGCTAGAGAGAGTCCAGCGCAGAGCCACGAAGATGATTAAGGGGGTGGAACATCTGCCTTATGAGGAGAGGCTGAGGGAGCTGGGTCTCTTTAGCTTGGAGAAGAGGAGACTGAGGGGTGACCTCATTAACATTCATAAATATGTAAAGGGCAAGTGTCATGAGGATGGAGCCAGGCTCTTCTCAGTGACATCCATTGACAGGACAAGGGGCAATGGGTGCAAGCTGGAACACAGGAGGTTCCACATAAATATGAGGAAAAACTTCTTTACAGTGAGGGTAACTGAACACTGGCACAGGCTGCCCAGAGAGGTTGTGGAGTCTCCTTCTCTGGAGACATTCAAAACCCGCCTGGACGCGTTCCTGTGTGATATGGTCTAGGTAATCCTGCTCCGGCAGGGGGATTGGACTAGATGATCTTTCGAGGTCCTTTCCAATCTCTAACATTCTGTGTGATTCTGTGATCAATGGTTTGGAAGGCAGACCTCCTCATGAGGTTATGAATTAAGCCATCAGTGCAGTACAGGTTAGCAGATATGGGGACAAAACATCATTATTTTTGTAACACTTGACCATAAATAACTGCTGGTAAAATGCATTCTTTCCTGCCAATAATGGATACCAACCAGATCTGCATGGGTGTAAACCAGCACGATCTCAGAACAGCCTGCAATCACACTGACAGCATCTTCCTTTCCTTTTGTTAGTGGGAACAAGATCATAATTTAAATTATTTTACTTTTAACAAAATCAATTGATACTTGGTGAAAGGTGTGAGTTAAAAGGCCATATAATGTGTGCTGCAATTATACCTTAGAACACAGGAGGATTTGTTAAAAATAGCAAAATAAACAGAAGTCCTGGTCAAGCAAGGTTTTTAACCACATTTTCAACTTGAACTGTGTGCCTTGTCCAGCAGAGGTCAATGGAAAGCAGGGCAGTGGCAGAGCTGGGCTGGCAGGCACTGTTCTGCAGCACCAGGTTCCAATTTGGTAACTAGATGATAGGTACCTCAAAAATAAAACAGCTGGATAGACTAGGGAGACAGTTTGGGTTTGGCAAGCAGATTACTTGTTCTCAGTAGTGACAATCCAAGCCAACAGCAATTCTTAACTAGGTGCTTTTTCTTTTTCTTTTTTTTTTTTTTTAAAGTGCTTTGTTTTAACCTGGATAGCTTGCTTAGATCTGACATCAGGGAATTATCTGCTTTTCATTTTGCTTTGTTCCCACTCCTTCTGACAAAAAGTGCTGCATTTCTACCTTTTGGTCTCATCATTCCTACCAGTGATGTTTTAAAGGCTATTTAGAAATTCGTAAGATTTTCTCCACCAATCCTTGAAAATCCCAGACATATTTCACCTGACCTTTCAGTTTAATTTAAGATATCATAGGAAACCCTCACACTTCAATTTCAGTGGATTCTTGTAGCGTGAGGCGCATTGCTGTTGGACAAACACTGGCTGCAAGACTGAGCCCCTTAGGGAAAGGTTAGAGTTCATGTCTCTCAGCATATTTGCTTTTGACATCTCTTTTGTAGATATTTCAGCCTAGAATGTCCATCTGTTGTGAGAAACCAGCAGTGCTGTGAAGAGCTCATTACAGAGGTCCACTGAAATCAGGCTCCAGGAGCTCTTCCTGGAGAACAGTAAAGGAGCAGTTCCCACACTTTCCTGTTGACAACCCCAGGTACCTTTGCAATTTCAGACTCCCCTAGTTTGAACATAGTGATGGAACACCTTTCCGCTCTACACACTCACTAGTAATTTGGTTCTGTTTTGGTCATCCTTTGACCTCCTGCAGTCACCTGGCTTGCTCCTGCTAAGCTAAGCCTGTGTGGCTGTGCTCTCCCCAGTTCATTCCCCCCTTTTCACAATTCTTCCTTTCAACATCTGTTCTCATTCCTCTCTTAAGTCTTTTGGGTCTGCTAATGAATCCATTTGTATCTCTGCATAGGAACCACTAACTATACATTGGCAATGAAGTCACTGATGGCACCTATCCCAAATGCAATGCTAAGGTACAAATTTCAAAGAATCAAGAAAGAGAGAGAACGTCATAAACACCAAACAACTGTTTTACCAGTAAACTTGTGCTTCCAGCAAGGTAGCCATGTCTTGGAATGATACAGCAAATTCACAGTAGATGTCTTCATATTGTATTACTGGCAGATAAATAACAAGGTGGGAATCTCTTTTCCTTTAAGCAAGTAGGGCACATAATTAAAAGGAAGATCATTATAATGTGCCCCTTACATACTGAAAACTGAGAAGTGAAAGTGTTCTTTTAAACTGCAAAACTAATCTTCTATTTTTTCAGTCCATTTTGTGATTTTTTTGGTGTTTGACTCGTGCTTTTTTTAAACATATTGGACATGACTTTAACATCAGAAAGCTCCTGAATCTCCATTAGGGTAGAAAGAACACATGAACACATGTTCTTCCTAGCAATAATTCAAGTAATACTGCTATTCACTGATAAAGTGATCCTATTTTTCATCATAACACTATTAGACAATGAAAATAATGTAGAGAATGAGCAGAAAAAAGTTATTCACCTCACCAATTGCTCTCTCTGAACACATCACAACAAAGATGCAGTTCTTTGGATACCCAAACCCATATACCAGTCAAAGTTAGTCCACTGAAACTGGGGGGTCCTTTTTTCATTTAACTTATACCTGGGGAAAAAAAAAATTCAAAAAAAGAGTCAAATGAAGCAATGCCCCCAACTTCCCTTTGTTCTAAGAGGGCAGAATAAACAGTGAGATCAGGTCAGAAAGAGACTTACAACACTGGAACAAACTCAGGGAGATTCAGTGCAGGGTTTTGGATCTGCTCTCAGTGAAATCTTTTCTTCTGTTACTGTTTACGTGTTGAACCAAGTAACGCCTCTGTTATCACTTGTTCTGCACAACAGCAAAGGTAACATACAACCAAGCAAGGAACTGCAGGCTTATTTGCCGTGTGTCTTTTACTGAAAAATACATTTTATTTATCATAACATTCAAAAAACCTCCAACATAATACAAATGCTAACTCATTCAGTTACAAACTTTGGTACTCAGCGGTTTCAGACAGTCCATTCTCGCGTGGTCGTGACATACTGAAGCGTTCCTGATATGCAACATGCTGCTAGTGCAGTTCTCAGAGCTACTCCGCTGTCCTTCAATCCCAGGCTCACGGCATCCTGCAGCAGGATCACTTCGGGCTTCAGCTACGCACTTGCCATAGTGTCGTCTACACTGAGAGCAGCCCAAAGAGTCCATTTTTCTCCAGTTACATATCTTCCTTTTTTATTTTCCCCCCACATGCAACAATCATCAACACAGTGCGTTCATGGCATTTTCCCCTTTGCCTTACAGCCCACCGTGCTCTCATCAGACACACCACCCACATCCTCTTAATCATTATCCTTACTTCACATTTGCACTTTTAAATATCTTCACACTGATAACCCACCCCCTTAAAAAAGGGAGGAAAAAGAAAAGAGAGGAAGGAAAAAAAACAGGAAAAGGGGAAAAAAACACAAGCATTTTTAAAGTATGTGTTCTCAGGTAGCCACAAGTTAATGGTACTTTATAAGCACAAGGAATGACACTTTGGCCATCAACACTAGAGAGTAAAGGTAGATTTGAATGCAGACAAGGGGAAAAAAAAAAAAAACAAACAACACACAACCCATAAATACATTTTAAATCATTCACCAAGTGATTCACCAAGGATTAAATTTAACTGAGTGAAACCAACCTTGCTGCAAAAGGCCAGAACAACATTCATACATCACTCCAGTCCCACTCCAACTTTTAATTGTATCCTGACCTAAAACGCATGGAAGTGGCTGGCCAGCTTTTGCAGACCCCGAACCCTGATGGCAGGGCTGGGAGGGAACTTGAATGGTGCACAGGATTTTGCCCTGCTTTGCACACAGGGTGAATTTCAGCAACGTACTATGACTGCACCGTGAAACATACAATACTAGCAGCTTGTGAACCCTGACACAGAGGGCTTGACTCTAATCCAAGATATGTGGTTCCACATCACCCCATCAGCTGGAGAAATTCACCACTGGGTATACATGGAGGAGCACCATATTACCGGATTATTTTCTGGCAACCTTTCATGGCGTTATCTGCTGGGTCCAGCTAGACTCAAGCCCAGAGCTCCGGTTTGATACGTATAAAGTGAAGAACCCAGAACTCGGGTCTGCAAGGCACTCAGCGCTCAGAGCCAAGTTCAGCAAAGCGTTCTGTTGATCGGTCGAAAAAAAAATTATTGCACTTCCACTGAAGCTCCCAGGAATCTGCTTAGATATTTCAAGTTAGAGATGCACGTGAAGGCTTTGCTGGACTGGGTCTGCAAAGCAAAGCTCCTTGCAAAACTGACCCCTTGATGCAAATATGGAGTCTCTTTAGTAGTAGACAAAATTAAGCAAACACTGTTTGACATTAGGATTGACACATTCCACTGAAGAGGTCTCCCCTGAGAAAATAAATAGCTGTTGGTATTGTCTCATTTCATTGCTTTCGTCTCCACAGGCAGTTAAAAAAAAAAACTGCAAAATTTTCCTCCAACATATACGTGTTGAAATCCTGGGCACTTTGTCTTCTACGCATTTTTTTCCTTTCACGTACACCGGGTGAAACTGTAAACCCTGAGTGTGTGTGTGCAAACCTATATCTTGTAAACTGCAATGTGAAACTTCGCTCCAAGCACCGATATAGGAAAAGATACAACAAAAGATTTTGAAACGTGGATGCTAGTATTATAACGTACGTACCGTACACATGTATGTCACAGTGGATGATCTGCTCTGGTACCTGCACTGTCCTGCAGTCCGCAGTACTGCTTCGTTTAACACCAATACTCTAGTCGTAACATCTACGGACTTACCAGTCATGAAAATGGTGAAGCAGCATCCATTTTCTTTAAGAGGCATTCAGCCTGAATCCCAGTAGGAAGTTAAAGCTTGTAACTGTAGACCACACAACCAAAGAGCACAGGGATTAAGCTTACATGCTCTGTGACCTAGCTGGGCACGCCAAGCTCTTTAAAAAGCGTTAGAATAATATTTTTTCATTGGATTTCCAGAACAACGAAGGTAAATGAGAAGATATATTTTAAATCACTCACTACATGTACACTTGCAGGGCATTTCATCCTGAGGGCAATTTCAATTGTGCCTGTAAACAAATAAATTGCATTGAAATAAAATCTCACATATATGGTTAAAGACAGTTGTAGCTGAGTTTTCTGTATCTTGAGAGTTACTCATGGAAATGAAAACCTGAGGCTTTCTTTAAGAATGGAAAACCCTGAAACTTCCTTAGCAGCAGGAAACCTTGGGAACAGGTGCAGGAAAATCCTGCCTGTGGGTAAATGCTTAAGTACAGACTTTTGGGTTTTGCATTTAGATTTTAGATTTCCAACCTGTTACCATGAGAAAGCTTTATGCTAAATAATTTAGGCTTGATCTTACCTTTATTGGCTTCCCAAAGCGCTTCACTGAACTGCAATTTTTGGCAGGGAACACCCTACCATAGTTTAGTTTTTCTGTCACAGTAACAATTCTCTTTTACTGAGATAAACTGCTCGCTGGCAACAAAATCATCAGTTTAAGCAAAGTTTGACATCTGGACATACATATCACTGCATTTTTAGTAACCTTATTTTATATTTTCTTGTTCAAAGGAGAAATATTTTCTTAGCAAATACAGATAGCGTGGATGTAGCCCTCAGATAAACCTGCCAATCAACAGGTAAGGAAATGACTACATATTATTGGGGCTGTAACAACATTAAAAAACTTCTCTCACAGGGTAAGCACTAGGATTGTGTTTTCAACAGTGTGGCAATTTAAGGAAGAAAAGACTGCAGTCTTAAAGAAAATTAAATGCTGTCCTCTCCTTTAGAACTGGGGTCTAAAAATACTACATTCGACTTCTGTCTTTCCAGCATTTAAACACTGTCATAATTAAGGCAACTAGTGGTGTTTAAGGCAGTACAGAGGAGCAAATGAAAAACGAAAGCAATCAAATGTGTTTTCTGAAATTTACACAATCCATTTTAAACCATGCCAAAAAATAAACACTAAAGATAACCTAAATACTACAGATCTCTCTGTTTGCAATTCCAAGTGCAGAAGTACAAAGTACACAAATAGACATCCGATCACAAATCATCACCAAAACCAAGGAGGAAGAGCCCCATTTACCACACTGGGAGAGAGCTTTTTTTTTTTTTTTTTAAAGAGCTGCACTGGATCATCACAACACCTTCCAGGGACCTGGACGAAGCTGTGCAGTGTTCCACACTGGAACACTGCCGCGTTTACACCCTGCATTTTACAAACAGCTGTAGTGGCACTACAACCACTAGCCACCAGCACAGATGCAACACCTAAAACCTGCACATTGGCTTCAATATAAAAACAGCTTCGCAGAAAATAATGCAGTAATTTAGTGTTGCTTGCATAACTAAATGTATGCATACTCAAAACTGGGGGGTATTTAGGAGAAAACAAGGAACTTACACACTTGTTTTGTATGATGAAGCAAAAAAAAAGAAAACTGTAGAAGCCATTTTTAGGATGTATGTTTAGATTTACCAAGTGTATTTCAGATTAAAGGAGCATGATGATTCTTCCTTATCCCTGTAAAAAAAAAAAACACAAACATAAAGCATCATTAATAACAAGCAGATAATTAGAGAGCGGCCACAACTAATTGTTAGAGAGCAATCTCTACTACTCCAGGGAAGTGCATAGTATCTCCTTCACTGTCACACTATTCTTGCTACTAATTTCCTAAGCTACTGCCAAGAATCAGACAATACCACCCGACTTCTTAAACTGAGTCAGTGGTCAAGCAGCCTTATTTTTTGAGCAGAACTGATCCTTGCTGCTCACAGTGTGAAACGTGCACTGCTTTACGACCCCATGGCTCCCCGCAGACTGGTCCTGGGGAACCCCATGCACATCAGTAGAAAGAGGGCAAAGCGATCCATCCAGGATTTAAGCGATCCATCCACTTAAGTTAAAGACCTGAGCACTTCACTTACCACCACAGCATCCAGCATGGCATACGTAAGTAAAAGTGAAACAACCTGTAATCATGTGCTCCAAGATTTGTGAAGTTAAGACTTAAATACTGGCCCAGGAAAGCATCCCTGGCAAGAAGAGCCATTAAGCTCACACTTCAGTTTCATTGGTATCAAGGTTAAGCACTATTTAAACATTTCCTCAGTAGCTACGGATTTGAACACCAGCTCTTGCTTATTTCCATTTGTAGACTGATTTACCAGATCAAATGCTGAAGTCTTTTTAGTTCTTGGAATATTCCTGTATTTCCCACTAAAATTGGGTGGATCCTTTACTAAATTCTCAGCAAAGGCATCAGTGTAAGTAAATCCTATATACTGCATGTTTCACTGTAAGTTCACTTTTTGACTTAATAATGTAGAATATATGCTTTGCTGAATAGGGCACAACTAAAACAGTTTAAAAATCAATTTATGAGCTTTTTAAAAAACCATTTGTATATGCTATCCACACAAAATTACTTTTTAAAGGCAGGCATAGACTGTCTGCTGGCAGGTAGGAAGAAACACAACTACAACATATATTTGCATACGTTGGTGACAAAACTGCTCACATTTGACTTAGCCTTCTTTCACCACAAAAATAAATGTCCCATGTATTCCTCTAACGATAAGGTGGCTTCAGTTCAGGCTCACGTTTGAACAGAGCAAGGAAAAATACCGTTCTAACACCAGCAGTACAATTTACTACAGTTACTTCGTACTTTGCTACATGTTATTTTCTCCCAGAAACTCCCTAGGGTGTAATGTAGGAATAGATACAAAAGTTAAAACCACTTTTTCGGTCATTCTGTCTGGGAATGAGCTCCCTTCAGGCAGTCCGCTCACTACAGGTCAGTGCTGTCTAGGTTTGGATACAGGCAGATATGGCAAGTTTGCCAGAACTGAAAATTAGCATCATTTTTTTTTCTGTATGAAGGAAGAAATGCAGCAGGCAAAAACTATGTTGCTAAAAGCTCACCAACTACTGTGAGCAAAGAAGAGGAGGGAGAAAAGCAACCTCACGGTACTTCTCAGAAACATGCATATATTCTCTAATATTTACTGTATATCAGAAATTGAAGAATTGTTCAGAAATGGCATCTTGGATTTTGCCAGAATCCATACTGATAGGATCCATTTTATCCCACTGATTATGCAGAAAAGAGCACCAGCCACAGAGAGAAGGGCTGGAAGAGCAGCAGATGTGCAGAGGATTCAGTGCCAACAGCACCACGAGCATCACACCACCACTAAGGCTTCAAGTCAGCTCTATCATGCTGATCTCCAAGAGGTGACAAAGACCCAGATGGGGCAGTCTTTGATATGGTGACACAGCTTGTGAATGAAGATGCAAAAAAAAAAAAAATATGGAGGAAGAGATTATGTGCAGTGCAGAAAGAAATACAGGAGTGGAAAGAAAGAGCATTCATTCAGCTTATCTTGGCCAGTGGAAAAAAAGGACCTGCAAGGACAGTATTTTATTCAAACCCCATGCTCCTGTGATGAAATCTGGCTGTTTCAAAACCCATTTTAGGATCTACACAGCATTGCTGCAATCAAAAAAAAAAAAACCCCTGATCTAATGTGAAAGCAATTGGAATGAAAAAATGATCAACAGTTCACCCTCTGATTCGTATGGAACTACAACCCCTCTTCTTGTTAGAGGAAAAACACTGCCCCAAGCAAACAAACATACCTAATTAGGAAGAGAAAGACAAAAGAGATACAGGAAAAGAAGGGGAAACAAAAAAAAGGCAGATAATAAAAGAGAGAAGAAGAGGAAAAATTATCCACAGGGACACGAAAGTTATGTAGGTGAATGAAAATGCTGAGTAGGTACAAGGACAGAACAGGGTAACGGGAAAGAAGGCGGCAGCTTTAGGTGCGATTCCCCTCTGGCATATATCTTATTTTCCACTGAAAGCTATATGAATAACCAAAGTCTGATGACAAGCTAAACACATCTTGCAGCACGCAGTTAAAATTATTAGTTTTACTGACTTTCAGAACAGGTTGAGAAAAAAAAAAAGCGCCACATCGCATCTATTATAGACCAGCAGGACACCAAACTCAGCAAGTCTGAGACAGCAGGAAGGGGACATCCCGGTCTGTATTAGACAACGTGCATCTTGGCATCACTAATGGTAAAAAATGAAATGAAGTCCTCAAACTGTTGAATGACCTTCTGTAATGAGTACAAAAGTTTCTGCATCACCAGTCCTTTGGGGCAGCCTTCACACCTGCCTCGCAACAGTAGAGCTCTGACATAATGCAAAAAAGCAGACCGTCGATATGGTGTATAGGGAATAAAGCTTCAAGAGTGTACTAATATATTCATTAATCTTATAGAAAGCATTGCTGGTGCCTTTTTTTTTTTCATAGAAGAGCATGAAGATTACTCTTACAGCTAAATGCTTTAGAAGTTAGGATTTTAAAGTTGCTCAAAAGAAGCAGAACTAAGTACATAATGTTTTACTCATATATAGGTATATTAAGAAACATTTTTAAGTTTTACAATTATGGAATTATAGGCATATATAAAATGGACAAAAACCATGGAGATCACCGACTGCTAGTTCACGCGATACCAACTAAGTATTTCCAGTGAACATCTCTTTACACCTCTTTACTAATTAGGACCTTAACAGAACAAGAAAAATCCTGAAAATGTCCTCTATGTCACTGTTTTGTGACTTTTCACATTTGTCTTATAATCCAGAGACTGTAAAATGACACAATATAGAATATTGCAAAAAGGCACCATACTCTAAAATACAGATTATTTTACCCTTCTGTAGGCTTCTTCCACTGTCCAAAACTGCTTATTTTTTTTGTTACTGTCAGTCAAACATATGCTAGATCAATCCATAAAGGAAGGGCAGTTGGTCTGCATGGTGTGTGTTGCAGAACAGGAAAATTTGAAAATAGGGGACCAATTGTGCCACTTCTTCCAGCCTACACACCCTGCACCAGGGCGTACAGAAGCTGTAAGAAGCCAAGCGCTTAGCACTGAATGCTGAATTGTGATATTGAAATTCAGGGTCCACTTCTTTAATCTTCCCTTCTGCAATGTGAGAATTTTGTATGTGAATGATGAAAAAATTACAAAAGCAAACACAGCATTATGTGTCTTCTCCACTAATGGAGAAGGTGAAAGAATAGAGAGACGTTAAGCCACATCAGAAGAGGCACCAGGCCAGCATCCATAGCAGTATTTCTACACCTAACTGGTAAGTAGGAACTTAACCCAAGGCTTTAATTTAGAATGAGGTGCCTAAAACCATCACAACTCAAAACCTCAGCACCTGACTTTACACTGAACAACCTCCCTTCTCCTGTGCTACCTCTCCGGGCCGCATCTCAGGAAATGGAATGGAGTTGCCCAGTCTGATTCATGTTAAATGGCTGAAATTGCCTTGAACCAAAACATTGAGAATATAAACCAGCTTTTATTCTCTTTTTTCCTTCCTTTTCGTACTTCACCACTAATAAATTGTTAGATGTCCAAGTTGCATCTTTAATTACAGATGTGTGAAGTGTAACTGACTATAGCTTAACACAAATTTTGGCAATGTGTAAGCAACAAGATAGTTCAACTGACCCTGCAATGCTAAGAGGAACATATAAAGCTGACCCCCTCCTCTCAATTGCTTGTTGTATGCATTACAAATGTTTTAGCAGATTCAAGGAGAAAATCTCCTTGTTTAGCAGTACACCATTTTCATTAAGTACATTTTTCAGAACAAAACCAGACCCTGAAGCTGCCTTTTAAACAGGTCTTACATTTTCAGCCTTCAGGCAAAATTTTAATAGTACAGTATTGTCTCTGTTTAGCCCGCACCCAGGGCTAAACAATAACCAGTTGCTCTATCACCTAAGACCCCTCCCCAGCTGAGAAAGGGAACTGGGAAAAGGAGGGAGATTCATGGGTTGAAATTTAAACAGATTTAATAAAATAAGAAAACCAATATCGATACTAATACAAAAGACACAACGTTATACTTAGTCCATAGAGTGGTGGCAAGTTCCTCCAGGGATAGCAACCATCCAGAAAAGACGAGAAGTGGAAAGAGGGAGGGGAAAAAACCCTCCCTACCCACCAAGCTTTCCCTTTTATAGCAAACGTGACGTTAATGTTATAGAATACACCTGTGGGCCCGCCTGGGTCAGCTGCTCTGGCTTTCACTGCTGATGGCCTTGATCACCATACCATGGCTGGCCACAAACTGAAACAAAATGTAACAGAAAAGTGATTCTATAATTTTATCCCCACAAAACCAGGACAAGTATTGTCTTATGGGGGAAAATAGAATCTGTGTGCCAGATTCGCGTCATAATGTCTGCTTTCTACGAATCAAGAAGTGCAAAATTAATTATACTAAGCATAATGAGTTGCCCATTCTGCAACTCTGAGAAACTCCCAGTGTGATGGAGGAAAGTTTAAGTTCTTCCTGTATCACACTTATAGCTCATTGGGTAATACATAGGCTAGGAGAAAATTAAGTGTACTGCAGGATAAACTGCTGCTGCCCCATCCCCCGTTTTTCAGTTACATTTCAGGGCAAAGTATGCATGACACCCCAAAGCAGCTGTATCATTGGAAAGAGCACTTAACAGCAAGAGTGATCTATAAAAGTTTGTGGAAGGACACAAAAGAGAGATTTTTTTTGAAAGATTTTTTATTGGATCTTATAGACTGTTCTGTGATATGCATTTGTCAATTTTATAATGGTGTGCTGTAATTATTCAAATTACATTAACAACTGAAAAAGACTAGTCAAATGCAATCAAAACAAGCTACTTCAGATCATTACTCTAGCAATGGAGCAGAGCTTCATATGAAAACTGGAGGGAGAGGATTTTCCAGCAAGTTATAAATCTCAGATTTTTTTATTATGGTGTCAAAAATGCTCTATTTAGCCCTGCTTAAGTAGGGGGGTTGGACCAGATGACCTCCAGAGGTCCCTTCCAACCTCAGTTATTCTGTGATTCTGTGATTCTATGATCAATGCAGTTATTAATGTCACCAATAAGAAAGCGCAATTTGATGAGAGCATCATCCCCGGCAGTGGCACACCAGGCATTGTAGGCAAGCTAGCTGCATGACACGGCAGGATAACCCCCGGGGAAATGAGGGGAGAATCACACCAGGAAATACGATGGGTTTCACGTTTAAAGAGTGAAATAAGATCGAGAAGCAAGGGCTTTTCATTTAAATAGTTGCTGTAAGATAGAAATATCCTTTTCAAAAACAGCTGAGTGTCTAAACTGAAGTCTCACAAATAACCAACTCCTTGTGCTAGCAGTGCAAACTTGGCCTCTAGACCAAATGGAAACACCAAATAGCTTTTGCCGTTTTATCTAGATATTCTGTCAAGACTTTGTGGACGATATCGACTCAAGTAGCACAGCTGAGCTCAACTTAAACTGGTACTTTGCCTGTCCTGAGTGACCCTGTAAGGGGCAATGAAAACAACTTGGTTTATATCCAGGATAAAAGAATGCCATCTCAGGAGAAAATACTTACAAGCAGAAAAGAAGTAAGCATATAAAGCATTTCAGTAAAGTTTCATTCAACAAATAATCTACTACATTGTAGTAGATGATGCAAATTAAAAGAATTACAGAAGCAAAAAAAAGAGAATCCAAACACTGCAAGAAAAAATTTACCCTTTAGCATGTGACCGACCAAAACTCAGCACAAACTGGTGACAAACCCAAACCTCCAACTGTCGCCACTGTTTCTCTTTGCTTCTTGATATACACCAAGAACAAACTCCGTGAGTCTTGTGGTAAGCCACAAAAGACTTCGGTAGCTCTGCAATACTGCACTTGATAAAAGATGAGCCGTGTGTTTTAATGCAAGAGGCAAAAGGAGCAGCGACACCCATCCTGAAAGCACTTCCTTAATATTTCAGGTATTTTACAACTAAATGTCATCGCTCCTTGGATATTTTGCGCAAGACATCCTGCACCCTGGTTTCAGCACGTGCCGTACGCCCAGTCCCTTGCTCCAGACCAGACACTCAATGCTCCTGCACACGCATCCCCAATTTGGAGGCCAGCCCTGGGTTACAGCCCTAGGTAACTGGACACTGATGGGACTGCGGCAGGCCAAGCTCGGAGTAGCCCTGTGAAATCATGATTTGCAGCAGTTCCTGCAGGCTCTGCAGGAGCCCTCCTACAGTGCAGGCAGTTGTGGGCAGCGCCATGGCACCACGGGAGCACACCAGGGTCTATCCCACGTATTCCGCTCCCTCGTTCCACTAACAAGAAGGACCCAAAATAAGGGTCCTCCATCAGACCTCTCTCCTGCTCTTCCTGAGAAGGGGGAGAAGCAGGGGTTCAGGGCACAGAGATGGGTGCCCTCTTCCCCTTGGGAGGAAGAGGTGAGGAATCGGGGATGCGCTGCTGAGACAGAGGGGCTGCTTCATGGCTTGCAAGGTGGGTCCAGAGGTGGTGCCCAGCAGCACTCCCCTCCCCGGGAGCAAGGGGACACCACTGAGACAGGGCCACCCAGCCGTGTGGCTGGGCAAATATGGGCTGCGTGACAAGCAACTACGGTGTGCTTCTACTGAAACTGCCTCTGGAACAAAAAAAAGGGGGGTATTTACCTGCTCCGAGGGATACCGAACTGCACCAACAGGCGTGCGTAACCTTTGCTTTTCTATCTTACACCTGTATTTTAAGTCCCGGTGAGGGCCCGCCTGTGGCCCCCAGGCCCGTTACTCACCCCCTCGAGGAGAAGCTGGGGCACAGCTCTCATTTGGTGGGTAACCCGGTCGGCCCTTAACCGTCTCTGGTGACTGCCATGCCTAACGGCCTGCACCGACTCACCTGCGCTCTTCACCGGTGCTCCACCACGAAGCGCATGGTGGTGCCGTCGAAGGAGGGCGGCGCGACGATCCGCGGGCCGGTGGCTGGCGCTGTGATGCTGATGACCGGCTTCGACTCGGCCGCCCCGCGCCGTGGCTGCGGCGGGCCCTTGCCAGTGGCCACGTAGTAGGGGTTCTCGGCGAAAGCTGCCTCGGCCGCCGCCGGGCTGCCGGGCTCGGCCGAGGCGCTGGCATCGCTGCCCGTGTGGGATAGCGGGCGCGGCAGAGCGCCGGCAGGCAGCATGGCGGCGGGCAGGAGGCCGGGGTAGAGCATGTACGTGGCGCCGTAAGCCCCGGCGTTGAGGGCCAGGGGGGAGACGGGCAGCGGGACGGGGGCGACGGCCGGCTGCTGGGGTACCGGCACCTCCACGTACTGCCCGGTCTCGGGGTCGAAGAGGCGCCGCTTGAGGGGTTGCTGCATCGGCGTGTCCACCAGGTAGTACTGCCCGGTGCTCACGTCCAGCAGCACCTTGCGCTGCGTCTGCGGGAAGGGCTCGGCCGCTGTCGCCGCGGCGGGCATGGAGGGCGAGAAGCAGAGCAGCGGCGGCGGCGCGGCGCCGGGCAGGGCGGCGAAGGGCAGCGGCTGGTGGTAGAGGGCGGCGGGAGGACCCTCGGCGGGCGGCGGGGCGGCGGCGGGGGGCTCCTCGGCGGGCGCGGGTCCGGGCGGGTGTCCAGGGCTGCCGGGGCGCTTGGCAGTGCCGAAGGGCTGCAGGCTGCACAGCGCCGCCGCCGCCGCTGCCGCCGACACCGGGCTGGGGCGGACGCCGCCGCCGCCGCCCGCCCCCGACACCGGCACCGGGGACGAGGGGGAGCCGGGCTCGGCGACTGCCTTTAGCGGCAGGGCCAGGTAGTTTCCGCAGTCCGGGCCGCGCTCCGCATCGCCGCCGCCCGCGGGCACCCGGGGGGAGCGCGGCGCCGCCTGGCCCCGCAGGCCGCCCTCGGCGGGGGGCTTGCCCGAGGCGGGGTCCGCAGCTCCTCCGGCTCCGCGGAGGGTGAGGAGGGCGCGGGGGGCGGCGGGGGGCTCGGCGCGGGGGGGCGGCGGGCCACGCTGCCGCTGCCGGGCTAGGCTCTCGAAGGCGGCCGCCTTGGCCGAGACCTTGTCGGCGGCGTTGTTGGAGGGGCGGCGGGGCAGCCGCTCGCTGACAGGCCCCTTGCCCGACGGCTCCTCCGCCTTATCCGACAGCGGCGGCGGGGGGGGAGCGGCGGCGGTCGGCCGGGGCCCGGCAACCCGCTCCTGGCTGGCGATGAGGGAGAGGACGTGGCTGTCAGTGATGGGCAGCGGGTCGCTCTTACGCTTCCACTCGCGTTTGTTGAAGCTGTACAGCTCCTCCATGCTCCGCACTGCCGCCGTCAGCTTCTCCAGCGCGTTTTGCACTGGCGCCGCCTTGCCCTCCTCCCGCGGGTCCTCCTCCGGCCCCCGGCTCCTCTCGGCGAGCGGCGGCGGGGGCTGGTGCCGCCAGGGCGCGGCGGATTTGGACACGATCTTCAGCACGGCCGGCTGGCGCGGGTCGCTCTTGTTGGGGGCGATGGTGGCCACCGGCAGCCTCCCCGAGGTGCGGTGCACCAGAACGGTGCCCTCCGGGGGGCAAGCCGGCGCCCTGCCAGCCGCCTTGGCCCCCGGCTCGGTGGGCTTGGTGCTGGCGTGGCCGAGCGCCTGGCAGGTGATGACCACGGGGGAAAGGGACCTGGGGACACCGGCGATGACCAGCTGCTGCCAGGGTTTCTGCTCCGGGCCGCCCTGGTCGGAGGTGACACTGCCCTTGTCGCTGCTGTTGTCCCCCGAGTCGCAGCTGTAGGAGCTTTTGATGAGCTTCCGCACGTCCCGCACCTGGTGGAGGGGCCCCTGGGCTCTGTGCTTGCTGTCCCTCACGTCGCGCACCAGGAACTGCGGCACCTTGTCGGGGCCGTCGCCGGCCTTGGACGGCTTGGGCTGCTGGCCCCTGCCCTCCTCCGGCGGCCGGCCCGCGATCTGCGGTGTCAGCAGCTGGGCGATGCTGAAGGCGGCGTCCCGGGGCTGCTGCAGGCTGCCCAGGCTGATCTTGATCTCGGGGGCTTTCGGCTTGGCGGCGGGGAGCGAGGAGGAGGAAGAGGTGGCGGCGGCGGAGCACTTGGTCGCCCGCTTGCCGGGCTCCTTCTCCCGGGGGGTGTGCTGGATGGCGGGGACGAACAGGCGGGACATCTTGGTGGACTTGCCGGCGGAGATCTCGCCCAGGTCGGCCCGCCAGTCGTGCCTGGGGGAGAGCTTCAGCTTGCCCACGGGCGCCCTCTCCTCCTTCCTCTCCGCCTCCCGCTCCTTCCAGGACCTGAAGGCGCTGTTCTGGCTGCGGAGGAAGGTGGCCTTGATGGCCTCCGAGGCGCTGCGCTTCACCTCGCACAGCTCCTCCGTCACCCCTCGGTCCAGGCTGCGGCTCCACTCGCGGGGCGTTGATGCCTTGGAGGCCGGCGACCGGCCACCGCCGCCCTCGCCCGCCTCCTCCGCCGTCGCGGCGGTGCAGTCCGAGCCGCCCTCCGAGTGCCGGGAGCTCTGCCGCTGCACACCGCCCTCCCGCTGCTGCTCCCGGCCGCCGGCGGGCTCCGGCTCTCGGCCGGCACCTAGCCCGATGTAAGAGGTGTCGGTGATCTCGCCCCGCTCCATCTTGAACTCATGCTCCAGCTGCATCTTTTTGGAGATGACGTTTTTGAGGAGGCTGGAAGCGAACTTGGACTTCTTGCTGGACGCCCCCCCGCCTCCCTCCACCGGCGGCGGCTCCCCGCCGCCCGCCTCGGGGGGCGGCCCGGCCTCGGGGACATCGCCGAGGTCCAGCAGAGTCACCACCCGGGAGCCCGCACGGAGCCTCCGCGGCGCCTCGACGTGGGCAATCTCCCCGTCGAGCTTGCTGACCACGAACTCGAGGGCTTTGGTCTGCGAGCGGCCGGAGCGCAGCAGGCTGGGCTCGGCTCTCGGCCCCAGGCTGCCGCACTTGAGGTCCAGGAAGGTGGACCAGCGGTTGATGCCCAGCGCATTGTCGGACAGGGAGGCGGAGGAGGCGCGGGAGCCGGGGCGCAGGGTGTCGAAGTAGGGGTACGCCAGGCTGCGGAAAGCCCTGGCCGTCAGGTTCCGCACTTCTTTGTCGGCATCGTCCAGCTCGCTGACGGCGCTGGAGGCGCCGCTGGAGTGCTCCCCCGCCCTGGCCGCCCCGCACCGCGTCTGCAGCCGCGCGGGGACCGCGATGAATTTTTTCGTATGGTCGCGGACCGCGTCCGGTTTGAAACTCGCGTTGCGTTCGGGAGCCGCGGGGACGCGGAGGCTCATGTCGCCTTCATGCTTGGCAGCGTAAATAGTGTTTTGTTTTCCGCGCACGTTGCTAGACTCATTTATAGCCCGGGAAGCGGCTTTGATTGATAGGAGAAGCTGGGCGGCCGGGCTCCCGCCGGGGCGGCCGGGCTGCTTGGACCGGCTCTCCCCCGAGCTGGAGCGCTTGTCCCCGCCGGGGGTGTCGTGTTCGGAGGTAAGGCTGACGATCTCGGTGCTGCTGGTGTTGTCGATGCTGTCCGTCTGGTTGTTGGGATCGCTGGTGGTCGTGCTGAGGTAGCAGCTATTCTCCTCCTCCTCCTCCGTCGGCGTGTCTCCCGGCGTCTCGTCGCTCCCGAAGGAGGCGTAGTCCACGAAGGAGTAGATCACGTTGTTGTCCTCGAAGTCCCAGCGGGCGGCCAGCCCCGCGTCGAAGTCCATGTCGTGGTCCACCTCGCTCAGCTGGATTTCCTGCGTGCTGATATAGTGCGCCTCGTCGCGGCCGCCGCCGGGGGGGATGCCCGGGAGGGCGCCGGGGGGGGCCGCCTTGCGCCCCGCGCCCTCGTCCTCCTCGCTTTCGTAGCCGAAGGAGGACGAGGAGGTTTTGCCCTCCGTCGACACCGGGTCGCCCGTTGCGGGAAAGCCGCCCGCCTTGGTCACCGGTGAAGGGCAGGAGGAGGAGGAGGACTCCGGGCAGCCCCCCGCCTCCGGCGGCCCTCCGCTCCCTGCCGAGCCCCCAGCGCCGCATCCCGCCGCAGCCGCCGTGCCCGGGGAAGGCGGGCGATTCCGCCCACGGTCCGAGGATGCTGGCCCCGCCGCCCCGCCCGGCGGCCCGCCGCTCGCCGACCCGCCGACATCCCCGGTCCCGCTGGCTCCGCTTTCCGGTGTGGTACCGGCTGCTCGCTCCGCGCCGCCGGCCGGGGCCAGCTCGGGGGGCTGGTGTCTCTCCTCCGGCCCCCGCGGCGAGCCGCGGATCTCCACGTACGCCGCCTCCTCCTTATCGATGGCCGCCTCCGGGCTCGGGCCCCGTCCCGCCGCCGCCGCCGCAGCCTCGGGGCTGGCTCCGGGGCCGGCGGGCGGCTGTCCGGGCGCGTCCATGCCGGGGCCGTCGGGGCGCGGCAGTGGCCCGAGGGGGCGGGCAGGCACGTGCCGGCGGGGACGGGGGTGCCGCGGGCCGCCCACCCCCTGCCCTCCCCTTCCCTCCCTTCCTCCGCCCGGCGCGCCGGCTCCCGGCCCGGGCGGACATCACCGCCGGGGGGCGGAGGGGTCGGGCCGGGCTGGCCCCCCCCTCTCCCCGCACCGCAGCCAGCCGCGGGACAGCGGAGGCCCGCTTGGTCACCTCGGGGGGGGGGGGGGTGGCTGGTTGCCCTGTGGGGAATTGCAGACGGGCTCGGGTGGCTCCGTTTTTTTCCGAGATGGGTGTCACTTGGCCGGTCC
Organism: Nyctibius grandis; assembly: GCF_013368605.1. Classification (NCBI taxonomy): domain Eukaryota; kingdom Metazoa; phylum Chordata; class Aves; order Nyctibiiformes; family Nyctibiidae; genus Nyctibius; species Nyctibius grandis. The sequence continues at coordinate 58,887,348 of NC_090663.1, forward strand.
CAGGCGCAGACTATACATAGAGCCGGCATCACTTACGCCGTTGAACAAAATCCTATTTTAAACGTCGGTGTTTGCAGGAATAAAGGTACCCGGCCACCCCTTGCAAGGGGAGAGCTGCCCCTGCCTGCAAAGATGCTGCTGCTGCTCCGCTCCTTGGCTGGCGAGGCAGCTCCCAGGGCACCGGCTGAGCACGCAGGCTTGCTTACACCAAATGCACCCTCATCCCACACGCAGCAGTGGCTAAACAGCTTTTTTCTTCCTTAAACTACCCGCCTGCACCTCATGTCCCCACTCACAGGAGGTGCGTTGCAGAAGGGCACCCCACGGATGCCGGCCTGGCCCTGTGCCTTTGCAGAGGCCCGGAGAGCCACCGGCCAGGGAATCCGAGATGCCTTTTTCCAGGAAACGCTGGTTTAGACCTAACCAGCACCTAAGACATATTAATAGGCATTTCTATGGCACACCTGACCATAGCTGGTGGCTTTACTGAGCAGTTCCCAAGGTGACACACCAAAAATCACTCCAGAGCAGTGGGAAGGAAAAGGTGAGCTTGTTAAACACTGAGAAGGAGAAGTGGAGAAAAGCGAGCAATGTTGAGGAGCAGCCCTTGGGTATACAATGCAGACAACAGCCTAAATTTACAGCTTAAAAAACCAAATAAGTCCCTGCACACTTGGGCAAGCAAGCCGGCGTTTGGCTGGTAACATCGGACATTAGGTAGGGGAGGGTTGTGGAAAACCCCAGAGCAAGTACCAGGATCCATGCGCCTATAGCTGCATGCACTGGCGCGGGGGCATGGTGTGCGGCTCTCCCAGGGGTGCCACAGGGATGCAGGGACCAAGAGGTGAAGCAGAGGCCATCCCAGACCTCTCTCCAGCACTGTCCACATTTAAACAAGGGCTTCCCAGTGCTCCCAGCTCTGAGGTGGCCCCAGCTCCTCACCCTACCCCATAGCTCTGCTGCCATCTGCCCTATGAGGCTGCAGTGTTCCCACTGCCTCTGGGGAAAGTGGCCTCCCTCCCTTACTGAGCCCAAGTAGCGGCTTGCGAGGGTCCCTGCAGCAATGGCAGGTTTCATATCCCATTTCAGCTAAGAGCTTATTTTCTTCCTGAGGGACAGCAAGTGAGGTGGCTTCAGCTCTTAGTACCCTACACAGATACACAGTAGTTTCTTTGGCTGCAGTGTGAATGACAGTGTGAAAACTGTTGCTGAAGCACCAGGTGATGTTTTAACAGAAAGACACATCCTGCAAAACTTGGGGGGTTTGGAGCAAGTCAGGTCAAGCATGGTGAGGCTCTCCCCATGCAGCAGGGATACCTGCATGGCTACTGTCCCTCTTGAGGCTGCCCTACCTCCAGTGTTCTTTTAATGAGAGGCTGGGCACCAGCTCTCAGGAGTACTAGGCCTAGCCAGCCTTAATCTTTCCTGGTTAAGCCCAGGTTCACGTAGCTTCAGCCTCCCTTGAACACACAACAACTGTGCAGTTCTCCACAGAGCTATGGTTAATGGCATCAGCATTCCCTAAACACTATTTCAGCAGGTTTTGTCTCTCCCCTCTCCCCATTTTAGACTTGCCCCTCTGTCCCAAGCATCCATAACAAAAACATGGCCTTACTAGAGAAAGACAGTATTTTTAGCACCTTATTAAAGACAGATCTTGGTTTCAACTGGCAGTGGGACAAGACTAGATCCTCAAATACAGTCCTTTCCAAACACTTGGGATGCAGAGGGATAGGAGATTTTAAACCCTGATCATTTGTTGTCCTTGTGTATAGTGCCAGCAGCAGTAGTATCCCTGCCTCCTGCTCAGCCTCTCTTCTGTCAGATGCCTCCTCTCAAACAAGCTGTCCACCCCACATTCTCACTGTCCCCACCCTCTGATCCTCCAAACCAGGGTCTCGGGTGTCAGTCTCTCATACCTTACTCTCCTCTCTAGTATTTGGTTTTCCTGCATTAAGAACACACAATAAGTCAGATCTTTGCTTATGAAACTTGCACAATTAAAAGTGTTTTGCTTTTGGTGTTTTTTTTTTTAAGTTGTAACAGTTGTTCATATACTCCTGCCAAGATCCCCAGACAAGATCCCCACCAAAACGAGCATCGAAACTTGACCCTTTATTTATCTATTTCCATGGTCTAGCTTCCAGCTATGGTCCAGGGATGGTTTTTCTGCTATTTTCCTTTGGCGACATCTTGAACAGAATCTGCTCAATCTTACAAAACCAGGTGAACCTCAGTCCACAGCTGAGGCTGGGACCATAATGGAGCGCTCATACATGTATGTTAAGAACATATCTGTGTCTCCACCACAGGGAATTTATGCTCCCGATGACAAAAATACATAAAATCCACACCTGTTCTTCCCCACTTTCAGTTACAGCTAGCCCCGGAGGCCTGCCTGCCTTAGGCAGTCAGATCAGTCTATTTCCCATGGCACTAAGAGGTTGCTACAGTGTACAGAGCCACCCACATCCAAATGCCCTTTGAAAAAAGTGAATCTGTAACTTCCAGCTTAAATGCTCTAATAATCACTGTATGTGTGTTGGAGGAGGGGGAAAAAATGAGAAGGATTTCCTCCTTTTTTTTTTGTATCAGAAATTTCTGCCTTGACACAGTGCCAGCCCCTCAGAGATGCTTTGCTGTGAGTCTGGCCCAGAGCAAAGTGTAAAATTCCACAGGGGTTTAGGTTTAATTCCTTCTCTTCAGCCTTTCCTCTTCAGCTACCTTAGTGTTGGCTTTTGTAGAGCCTCTTTTAGAGGTGCCTAATAACCCCCATACATATGCTAAGCTTAAGTGCACAGCTTGAACCTAGGGACTGAGTCCCCAGGACTGCTCCCCTATAGGGCTGCAGTACAAAGGATCGAAGTTCTTCAACAGCTCTGGCAAAGGTGTGGATGTTTTTTTTCAAAAAAGTTTTTCTGTATCTATTGCTGTTGCCATACAAACCCTACAGCAAGCAAAAGTAAAGTGATATAGACCTGTTTGCTCCCAGTCAAAAGTACACAGGAAAACTGTGGCTCCATTACGCCTTCTTGCAAGTAGCAATTTCTTGCTCTACGCTGGCAAGACATCTCTGTTGATTAATAATCAGATCAATGTGACTTTACTTAATAATGTTGGATATCAGTTACTAACGCATGTCATCCTTATGATCCTAGCAATACTCAGTTCTTTAACACCAATTACTCTTTTGTGTTTTCCACCTTTAAATCTCTCTCACTCACTAAAGCCACCAATATCTAAGATTTCTGCACCCAAATCTGTCGTGAAGTGTTACTGAAGCTGTCCTGACAACCACACAAAAGCTGTATGTTTAATGCCTTTCATAACACAATAGGTACTCTCCTCTTAAGCTCTTACTGTTAAAAAGAACAAAACGCACTGTTGAGCCACATTCTGTCCTTTGCTAATATAAGGTTAGATCAGACAGGTAAAGGTGATGGGAAAAATTCAGACAGGCTGAATTATCTGTGCACCTGAAAATATATCAGTCATGGAAGTAGCAGGGAAGTGGGATTTAAAAGGGATTTGAGAAGAGGCACTTAAAAGCAGAATAAAGGCATTAAATATGAGGTTGGGGAGACTGTAACTATACTCTGCATAGAAGACCATGCAGAAGGGGTGGCATAGGGTTTCTTTTCCTTTAACTGAGACATGGACAGGAAAGCGAACAACTGATGGAGGAACAGCAGGAGGGGAAGGATTTAGATGAGCTTTCTCTGACTAGGGAAAAGGAAAATATTAATTTGTTAATTAACATTAACAAAAGTTAATACCGTGTTACACATTTTAGTTCTTACAGTGTTGAGTCACAGTTTTTAAAAACTGAAGTAGGAATAAAAATCACAAAGAAGTTAATAAAATCAGGCCATTACAGAAGGGAAATCAAAATAATATTTGCACAAAGACAGATGCTGTTGCAGTAACTAAGATGACCTGCAGGAGAGGTTATGCTTCTCGCATGGAAAGAAATGATGGCTTTCACAGAAAATAAGGGAACAGCAGAAGGGTTCTGCTGCATTCTGTGCACACAGCGAAAGACTTTGTTTCTCTATAGGTTCAGAGGGAGATGAAGAATGATACAGTCATAGGAAGAAGCTTTAATTTTGGCTGATTAGTGTCTTTTGAATAGTATTTGAATGCTGCTGGATTCATTTTTTCTCAGTATTTTTTTGGTAACATTGTACATTGTCAAAGTGAGCTTTGTGGTAGACATGGTCTCTGAAATCAAAGCAAATAAATATTTGGCTAGAGTTTAGATGTGTGTGTTAAGGAGAAAGGGAAATTGAAAACAGCACCCTGATTTACCTTCAGGACTAGTACCCGAGAAGGAGGGAGCAAAAGCCACTTTGGGCAAGGAGAAGGGGGCTTGGGGTTTAGCAATAAACTGTGAAGCCCAGCACACATTATAAATCTTCAAGTGCTACCAGATATATTGAAAGGAAATACAATATCCACACATGCGCTTTGGTATGGAAACTTTCTAACAAACCCAAGTGGAAATAAAATGAGATTTTTGTAGCTTGCATTAAAATGGTGTCTCTTCTGGGATTTAGCAAGGCCCTGGCTGACAAAGTACTCAGTCCTAAGTAAAAAGCAACACCTGCATGGGTCAATCCCTTCTCACACAGAGAAGATTATGCCAGCCGAGGGGATCTTTTCTTTTCCATCCTGAATCTGTTGGAGAGATTGAGGGGTTCTTCTAAACATTCACCCTGGAAATGTAAACCATATGTGAGCTCCTTCCTGGCAGACCTCTCCCTTTTAGTGAAAGTCAGACCTTTCAAACGAAAGAAACTCTGGAGCTGGGTGGATTTCAAGACCCTAACCTGAGTGCTTGAGCTTGCAAGATTCAAAGGCCTTGGCGTGGCCCTCCAAAGGGGAGGCCACTTTTCCTTCCAGGATGAGACGGGATCGTGTTCTGGCCATTGCCTTACGCTCTGCAGTGTGCTCCCATGTAACAGCTCCTGCAAGAATCGGTGGCCGAAGTGCTTGTTAAATGACAAAAAACCCCCCTGCGGCTCTGTCCGGCCCTCGCCCTAAGCAGCTCCCACTGGCTGCCTTACAAGGCCTGCAGAAGATGCATATATTTTTAAAATAGATCCTCCCCCTCGCTACCCATCCTTCTCTTCCAGACCCCAAAATCACATATTTTGCTTAAGTGTTCACAGCTTCACAGCTTTCTCGGGCCATCTCCCCAGGTACCTACTATCCATATACCATCAGAAAGATGGTCCTCAGGTCTACCTGACTACTCCTTGCTGTAAAGCCGCCATTTCTACCACAGATGGAAGAAGAGATGATTCTCACTCTCTGTGCTACAGCTTTTTGCATATGTAAGGATGACCAGTGTGTTTCCTTCACTCTCCATCTTCTCACTAGGCCTAACAGACCTAATTCACTTACCCTTTACCCATGGGACATACTTGCTAGATCTCCCATCACTGCTCTTGGACTTTCTTTAGCACGTCTGTATGTGCAGTGCAGAAGTGGCCACAAGATGCAAGGTGGAGCCTCTCCCCTGGTGAGAAGAAGGGAGGGATGATTTTGTGTCCTGTTCATAGACCCCTGAGTAACATCCGCTGTTTTCATGTTGGCATGGCCATGTCCTTCAGCTCAGGCCCTACTGTGAGCACGTTTTTCATTCATCCTTCCATTACTAATGAAAATACTGAACAGATGCAACCGTGTGGACCCACATAAGTTCACTACTAATACAAATGATGCAGTATTTGTAACTGACCTTCGAGCGTGATCCAAGAAGTCATTTTTCACCTCATAATTTCACCTGCACAGTGCTTCCCTAGCTGGCTAAAAAAAGAGTGTCGTGCCTACTGAAGCCAAACTCCTCATTTCTGCTCTCTCTGCAAAGCCCATTGTCCTATTTTAGAAGGAAGTTAGAGGGACCCATCAAGAACAAACCCTATCAAACTCATGCTGGATGTTATGTATCTGTTTGTTATCTTTTAAGGGCCTACAAATTGCTTGTTTATGCCAGTATGTCTCCAGGAACTGAAGTTACACTGACTGATCTCAACTTTGCTGTTCCTTCCCCCAGGTCTTCAGGTCGCTTTTCCACAGAAGCACCTCTCCCAGGTCATTGGGTCTGCCCAGGTCTCCCATCACGAGCCTGCCTTTGGAAATGAACTTTCCACAGTGACCCTATTCTTTGTACAGTATTATCGGGTAACCTGAGAACTGCAGATGTATCTGATTATTGGAACTGCGGAGACGATTGCCACAAAACTCGAAACCGTGACCTTTCCTTGAGGTGTTATCAGCCAAGCTGGTGGGGGGACAAGAGAGCTGATTTATGACCGTTCATTAAAATTACACGAAAATGATTATTTATAGAGGTAGACTTGAGTTGAAAGGTTCAGGCTCAAAACCTGTCTTCTTCATAGTTCAGGGTGTTTGGACATGGGAAAACAAGGAATGATCTCTTGAAGCAATGTGAATGTAACTGGATTATATTTTATTACATTTTTGTTATGTTTTGTATTATATTTGAAGATTTTTTATTATTTATATTTAATAATTTTTATTAATTTCCTCATCGTTTATTAGTTTATTATTTTTATTAATAGATTTTATGAAATCTATTTTTATTATTTTAGTCTATTTTAAAAAAAAAATCTATTTTTACCTGGCCAGGGCCATCACATGAAAACATAAAGTGGTACCATTGTTTTTCACTTACTTTAGAATTAGAAATGCAAACAGTCGGGATGGATTTTATATTGGATAATACCATCCCTTTATGCAATCAACTACTTCGCAGAGGAGTTTTGAATTTTGGCAACAATTTGTTGACGTAGAAGAGCTCCTACAGACGAACGCACCCAAGCAGTAAATTGCAAATCTGGTGTCATGAGACTGTAACATGAAATTACCATGCTTCGGAGAGCAGGCAGCATCGGATTGGGATTAATTTGCTCACAGCATTCAATAAATAATGTTCAGGGGGCCACGTGAAAAGCGATCCCTGTTTGTTATGCACACCTCCCTGCGACGGGGCCTATGTTTGGTCACTGAGCTGAAGTTAATGCAGCAAACGTCTTGGGGGTATTTCTCACCAGGCTTACAGTAAAAGGCAGATAAAGTGCCTCCCACCACCTGGCGATGAAAAGGAGGATCAAGCAGCCCTCGGAGTGAAGCCTCTCTTGGGCTGGAGTTTCTATATATAGGGGAGCTCAATAAACACCATTATGTGATCTGCCTGCCCGGAATTAAGGTCACATACATACTTTTGTATATGTTTCTCCCATGGCTTGCTTAGCTTACAAATTAAAGAATTACAGGTGAGAAGCTGGCTACATAATGAGGAGTTATAAATCCAACCAGCTCCCATCCGACAGTCAGTACCCCTTCACACAGTACACCAGGCAACTGCGGGGGAAAGTAAGAATGAGATTTTTAAACCCAGGTGTAAAATCCATTGTAAAGGTCAGGTTTATAAGGAGAGCATCCCAAAATGCTAATGACATGACAGTTTTATGAGACTGGAAAGTGATAGCTTGGCTGAAGCCAAGTAATACTAGAGCAAGGGATTTATTTAAATTGGACTACTATTTTTTTTATTTTTAATTTTGTCCTTGATCCTGCCAAATCTCACTGAGATGAGAAATCCTTACTTGTGTAAGTGGCCCCCCACATTCAGCTGAACAACTGAGGTAAGAAAAGATTATTTATGTAAGTGAGGCATTATTCTGTAATCTTATCTTCCAAAAGCTTTGCATATTTTCCTGCAGTATATATAATTGAAAGCTATTCAAATTTTAATGTCTGTACTTTGCAAAAAATATATGAAACATCAATTCTTAATGGCTAGCCTCAGAAACAGAAATAGTAGGAGTTGTTAGACAAACTTTAACACAGTTTTAACTTAGAGAAACTGCATTTCTCTGTTGTGGTACAGGAGGACAATCTGTCCAGAAGAGCTTATAGTCAAATGTACGCTTGTAACAGAGATGCATACGATCATAGCCTGCACAACCTTAGCTGTGCACCCTAAGGGTAGGCACTTGTGTATCTAACCAGAGCAAAAGTACTTTTTCATTTGCAACATAAAAATCTCTCTCATCTTAATACTGTTTCTTCAAAAAGCAGTGTCAACACCCGGTCTGTTCTGTTTGGTTTTTTTTGTTTTTTTGGTTTTTTTTACTTTGTCTTACTCCTTGTGCAATGAGTTGATTCACCCTCTAGAAGACTGCAAGCCCCTGGACACATCCTTCATCAACAGGGCAGTTCTTGTCATGCAGAAGCATAATGCAATTTTCATTAAACTGCAACTTCAAGCTTTGGCCTCAAAACATACAATATCTATCTGTCGCTATGTAAAACATACAACATCTATCTATAGCTATGCTAGATTTTTGCTTGTATAGTTCCATGTTTCCCACAGTTCCTTTAACAAACAGTGATTTAGCAAAAATAGGAATATTTTAAACATAAAAATTGTCTATCCTATTTTCTCCAAGCAGTCCAAGGTTCTCTGACTAGGTCTGCTCTTTCCCTTTGCCGCAGTATTTTGAAAATGCAGGTGGTGTTTCAGCACCCGGGAGCGTGGGGTTTAGTAGGGCTCTCTGCATGCAGGCCTGATCCTGCGAGGTGTTGAGCGCTTCCCAGGAAGTGATGAGCTCTCTGAAATCCTTGCGATTCAGATCCCCGGGCCAGGCAGACACTGACCACATCTCCCCTGACACCTTCCTGTGAATCCTCCCTTCTGCAGCACGCACAAACCTCGTCCACCAGTGTTGCCTTCATGGAGGTTCTCAATTAATAAATTGCTCATCCTGGTAATGAGGCAGGGTGAATTTGGGGCAAATACTGACTGCTGTGGAGACCACTCTGGCAAAATCCTGATGTGCTTGTCCACTTTCTGACTGAAGCATGTTTGCAGGTAGCTCCTCAGTGAAGAGGGCTGGCGTGCAAACCCGCTGGGGTGATGGGCTCCCCGTACAGCCCAGCTGGACACCGCAGGGTGTTTCCCTTCCCTCAGCCCCAGAGCCCTGGGCCAAACCGACCCAACGGGGCAACGCTCTTCCTCCAAACAGGCCTTTTCTGCTCAGAGGCTCTTGAAGTTGCCAGGCAGCTTCCTATCCCTCCACCCGCACTGGCACACCGTGGCCGGGGAAACACGCAACTGAGCATGGATCATCTTCTGCTTTGGGTAAGTCTCTAGGTTGAGAGAAATCAGAGGGAAAGACTTCCCCCTCCTGTCTGTGAATGGTTCCCAACCCTCCCTGTGAATCAAGACTGAGAAAAAAAAAAACAAAAAAAACCCTCTGTTTCAGAAAATTTAAACGCTAACAACTCTTTCTCCTCCTCTTTTTCCAACTTAAACTGCTGAATTTAGCCCAAATTAACAAATAGGTCTGAAGTGTTCAGTAAATAAGTGACCATCTGGGAATTTTATTTGGCCACACTCAAGTAATTGTTTTCTTTCCTATACTATTAGTACAAGCCTAGATGACACAAAAGATTGCTATGCAGTGACACGAGTAACAACTGTATTAGCTTGTGGCTGCAGGGTAGCACATAGCACTGAGATACTTGAGCTAGCTTTAAATTGGTTAGCTGGGATGCTGGCCATTCATTCATCTACAAAAGCAGAGCAGTCAAGTTGGGCTGGGATATCTCACCTTTAGGTATCCTTGTGTGAGCATTTTTTGTCTCTCACCACGTCACAGTCCCCTCTGCAACAGTGAAGACCCTCAAGGCCCAAACCTGATAACGTGCTCCTCGTCAGAGAGATATTATTTGTTTGTTTTATCATTTGCGATGTGAAAGAGATTAAAAATTAAAAAAAAAAAAGATAACCTAGATTTTTTCACAAAAGCTGTTTCTCATCTGCTGCTCTATGCTTTAGAAGATTCGAAAACTGAAATTTTATCTGAGTTTTATCCCTTTACAGTTACTTTACATATTTTCATTCCTGTTTCCTGACCCCACCAGGACTAGGCACAGATGGGAGAAAATGCTTCTAGAGTAAGACTCTTCCCCAAACCTTAACAGAAAAGAAAACCAAAACCTACAGCAACCTCTCCAACCCCCTAAATCCAAAATCATCTGATACAAAACAAACAAGCAACACGCCCTTAGAAATCTCCCAGCCTAATTTTTAAGGCTGAAAAGATTCCAGGGAGTCTCCTTCACTTTAACACCTTTCTGGCCAAATGTTGAGGTTCACCGACCTGCAATGCATCCCACTTCCCACCAGGAACTTGGTTGAGCTGCTCAGACTGGGAGCACAGGCTCCTTGTATAGCCAGCAAAGGGGGAATTCAACCCACCTAAAGTCCCAGTTGCTCTGTCATTTGCCTACAGTAATTATCTTCTTACGTCAGACAAGTCAGTTTGGTGCATAAAGGCATGTAGCACAAACTTCCCCATCCTGCCATAACATAACTGCCTTGCTTTCCATTTATGAGGAAAAGCAAATGGGGTTTCCAGAGGGAGTGCTGCCCTGAGTCTTTTTTAGTGACTCAGAGAGGTATGTGATATACTAGAAACCCACTGCTGGGTTTCAGTAAAAAGATCTGCCAGATGGGTAGCTCCGTCTGAACTGGGATCAGTGGTCTCACTGAGCCTATGTAGTTAAAGGGAAAACCAGTTTGTGCTTTGGGCTGGTTTTGTGCATGGTGTCAAACCATTCAAGTGGGTTTGGATGGAAAAAAAAGTAGTCATATATAACCTTAGTACCTGACCCTGCGAACAGCACTGCAATGATATATTTAGCTTGAATGAACTCCTGAGCCCTGATTCAAATGCGTTCAAGTAGTGCATGTTCGTCTCCGTGCTGGAAAAAGATGAGTCCACAAAGGTCTTATTTTGGTGCACCAGCAGTGCAAGCCAGTTGACTTTCCATGCAGTAAGTCATATGAAGTGAATATAAATCTGTCAGGGAACACAGAGTAATGATTTTCTGTCACTGGCTGATAAAAGGAAACACACGCTGATCTTTTTGGACAAATCACTGCTCTCCGCTGAAACCTCCATACCTCCTCCTGTGAATATGTTGATCACTTAAAGTGATCCAGGCTAAAGTCAAGCACCGCTTGACAATAAAGCCCTAGTTAACACGTATCCTGTTTGGGCTGCACAGTTGTTTTTAGTGATCAGCTATAGCAAAAAGCAGTTACAGAGATATGATCGCAACCTGAGAAGAGCTGTGCAGCGACAGAGAGAGTATAGCCCATAGACTGAGCTGAGCAGACCAATGCCAATCTCTAATGTACGCGGCCAGGCTCTCAAGTTACGCAATTTAGTCCATTGCTTATGAGGAGCGATATAACTAATCACGTATGTTTAGGGGAAAGGCACGATTTATCAGATCCTAACCCAGAGGTTCATGTTCTCTCTCTTTACCTAGAAAAGGTGGTCATCCAAGGTTACGGGAGAAGTAGCTGAGAGATCATCATGCAAAGACTTTCATGGCAGCTGCCTTCAGCTGTTAGGCGGGCTTTTCCACCCCAGAGCAGATGGCTTTGAAGTTGGCACAAAAGCCAAACAGACAAGACATAGATGCACGTACAAAAGCTTCCTCGCCCCTGCATGCATTAATGCTCTCCGAAGACAAGCCATACCGGGCTTTCTCAGAGAGGTCTCTGGGTACGAGTCTAGAGGAAGTTCATTACATTCTCCTTTTTAACAAATTAGTTTGGTTCCCAAGCTTTGTTACTCAGGAAATGACTGGGTAGCTGCAGATTCAATACTGTCACAGTACGCTGCTGCAAGAGATGAAGACATGTTTGTCCTCTACTACGTTCTGCACAGGTTTTGTTTTTAGATATCATATTTATAAATTTAAGTACTAGAAGTAATGAACAAATACTTAGTAAGAACATATTAAAAATGCACCAATGTTAAAAGAGCATTTCAAAAAGGAAAACACTGAAAATTCAAGAAATAGCTTTTTCTTTTGTGCTTATCAGAGGATGATATAGTATATGACTTAAGTCAAATACTGTGGCTTTGTTTTAGGGGGAAACCCCCTCCACCATTAGCAATAAGAGAAGTCAGCAGAGCCATTAATATTCCTAATAAAGCTTTACAAAGTTTTCTGCAATTGTGTAACCTTGCTGCTGTTCCAGTGCAGAGTGTTTCCCTGGATATGAATATTAACCACCCCTGCGAGAACAGGGCTGTCATTTCCTGACCGATCAGCTGACCTACCAGAATACGGATTATCTGATCTTCTTTAATGCAAAGTGGCTGTCAGTACGTTATGGCTGTAATGGCTGGTCAGTGAGGCAGAACAAAAGAGCAGACTTGTTAATGAAAATTAACATTTAAAATAACATACAGTTGGTTGCGTACATAGAAGTAAAACACAGAAAGAGAAGGCAATGTCCTTTTAACAAAAAGTTTGTCTGATTTTTTATTTGCAAAACTAGAGAAATAAAACTAGGTCCTGGGCTCATATCTGGGCACTTCCCGTTGATTGTGTGCCCCTGACTTCAGTACAAGGCGAACCTTCTCCCATTTTGATCAGAGGAGCAGCTGGCCTGTTGACTTCACAGCATATATCCAGATTTACACCAGCATGAAAGCAGAACCAAAGGCTCACTCCACCTGCTGAACAACCTGCAGAGCTGCTCCAGCATTTTCACCAGGCACAAGATGGAGATTTCTTCCCAGCTGGACATTATCTTGCCCCCCTAAAGCAGAAGAGGATTTCAAATGTCTAAACAAAAGAGCACGGCAATGTACCAGGCTGGATTTGTATTGATCAGGCAGCATTTTAACAGTTCTCCTCAGCCTAATTTTAAGTGCAGCGTATCATAGCAATAATCCTTATCATCCCTTGTCAGCTGGACAGGACTAAAATATGTCTTGGTAGCAGATAGGAAGGTAAAGTGAGACATCTGAAATTTTTTGCCTTAAGAACCTGGTATCTTCCACAGACACTTTATTTTTTTTTGCTACATTAATGCTGACATAAGTGTTAAGACGAGGACGCAATAGCTGCACCAGCTATTTATAGAGGCACTGTATAAAGATCAACAGATGTTTTCAGGACAGTCATGTACTTCAATGGTTACTGGCAAAAATTTCCATTAGAGAAGTTGGAGCATTAGAAAAAACTGTAATGCAGAAACTCAAAAATAACAGCCCTGAATTATTGAGGTTTTCTAGAGGATCCACCAGTCATTAGGCTAATTGCTGTTCTAGTGCAACTGTGTGGGCTGCTTCTGCCTTTGATCGATATTGATTTAAAACATGTAAGTGTAGAAAAAGCAAACCAAAGGTCGTAATGCTGTCAATAATTCATAGCAACGCCTCAGACAACATACATGTTAAATTCTTGGCACTAGATTAAAAGTTAATTGTATTGCCAACCCCAAATATTTAAAACAAAATTAACCAGATTTTTTTAAAACAGTGTAGATAGATGTACTGGTTTGGAGCCTCCATTGGTCACTCTCAAATTCTACTATTAAATCACAGGTAATTTTTTAATAAAAACTGACACTGAAAAATAACCCACATACCGAAACACAACACAGATTTTACCGCTGACATGGCAAAGTTACAATGCAGCTGTGGGGTTTTGCTAAAATGAGCAGTAAGTAGAAAGTACGAATACAAAGTATCCCTTTCAAAATAAGGCACATTTTGGTGAGAGTCTGACTGCAAAATATTCCCAAGGCAAGTTTCAGCTAAGTCAGTATAAAAGCATAATTATTGGTTTTACCTTTGAAGTTGGGTTTATTTTACCCAGTCCTGTTTAATGCCTACAGGTGCTAAAGACACTTGCCTAATTTTCAGGGTGAACTGTCTAAGCAGTAAGTTATTTCAGAGTGCTTTAATCCGCAGGATAAGTATATGCACCATGTTTGCACAAAAGTGCTAAGTGGTGCAGGCTGAGCAGTCATCAGGCATCTACAGGGTCAAGGCTTTTTCACAGCAACTGGGAGCAAAGAGTGAAAAGGGACATCATTATCACTGCTAATGAAGGATGAAGAGCTCAAGCTAGCCATGCGGTAGAGCCATCAGGAAGGATGTCAAAAATTGGCTAATAAAATCTAGTAAGTGTGAAGTTCATGTGACCTTTCTGTATGGAAAGCGAGCTCTCCATAGAGAGTGCGCTCTCAGAGCTGCCAGATGGGAGGAAATATCTGGTACAATACCTTCCCTGCTCTCAATTTAGCATGTGGAGCAGAACGGAGCCTGTGCTTTCACTAATCTCTCATTACACCCGACAAGCAGCGCGGATAACAATCAGGGAGAATATTCTGACCTTCATTAGACTTGCACAGAGCCCTGAGCTAGAAGCAGCTAACTTAACCAGCATCCTGATAAAATTCACCTCCTGCACTTGAAGGCAGCCTAGAACAAGATACCCAAATTCAGAATTTCAAGATTTAATTTGAAACACCTCCTAGGAGCCAGGTCAGGAGTGGAATTTGAGAAGAGTTTTACTGCCAAACTAAAGGCACGCAGCTAAAATCGTGGCTCCAAATAGCTCCAAGTTTTGTGGTGTCCGAAATGCAGACTTGGTATTTTGCAAAATCTGACATCAGATTTTCTCTTCCTTTTTGTCCACACCTATGACAGGTTGTTAACCTGAATGGCAGCGCATCAAACTCATGTAGTATCTCTGCTCATCAGATGAGCAATTGGCAAGTTAACAGACCTCTGAAATTATGCATCTTAGCTGTTTTAAGCAGAAGAGGTGCCCTGCTGTAGTTGTCCTTGCCCGTACTGTGGTCCCTGCCAAGGGGGGGTATGGGACCCCTGCCAAAGTTCAGGACAGGGTCCCAGCTGGGCTAGGTGCTGTAAAATCAGAGTCCAAACCTCACAGAAGAGCTCCACAAAAGCTTTGAGGGCTGAAACAGGCAGCAAGGAGAGAAAGTGAAGTGATCGGAGTAAATCTGGCACACGTCCTGCTAGACTGCAGGCATCAAACAGGTAGCTCTGAGAACATTTCATTTTAAATTTGGCTTTAATCTGTCTGACACAGTTCCTCCCTTTGTAATTTTAAATTAAGCCTATAAGAAAAAAGAAACACAGTTTTGTTTAAACTACTTGAAGAAAACAAGCCTTTTCTGCTGGTTTGAGCAGCAGACCCCAATAGCGTGTGTTGTGTTCGGCAAAATACAATTTTCTCAGATTCTGAAGCTTCCTGCACATTTCCATGATCAAGAATTTCATCCAGAAAAACCCATCTGTATCTATGAACACTAGCAGGACCTGTTCCAATATGAACACCTACAGGCACAGGAGCAGAAGAGTTGCCTGGGAAGCCCCAGCACTGGAGCAATTAGCACAATTACCCCTGGGTCTGGATTTCGATAAAGACTCCGAGTGTGGCTGGTCTTGTTCTTTCCCCTGAACATGGCCAGGCTGTGCTTGGGTCCTTCGTGTGGCCTGCTTGTGCAGTGGCACAGAGGAGGGGCAGACAAAATGTTTCTAGCTAGAAGGTCCTGGTGAGGCTTCAGTAGCCTTCACTGACCAGTCACTATCCTTCTGCTGTGCTGGTCCTAAATTAGAGTCCTTTGCTCAGCTGCTTTGAAACTTTCCATATGGTATAATGAGATAGATTGCCACTGAGGGATTAGAAGTGACCTCTGCCCAAAAGCTTGGCTACTTTTGCCTGCAATGAGGCAAAGCCGGGCTCCTTTTGCTTTTGCTGGGTAAGGATGGCAACTTGCTTTATTCGAACTTTTTCAAACTGGTCTGATAGCCCTATGGGAACTCCCAGAGAAATTCAGGTTGTTGCAGGTTTCTCCAACACCTTCCTGTCTCCTAGCTGTAACTTATGGCTTGTGTTCAGTTTAGGTGTTTGCCTTTTACAGGTAAGTTGTTGCAATACTGCATGCTGTAACCGCATTTTAAACGAGCTAATGCTTAACTGCAGGGTTTTAGCAGTTCTCTGAGATGGGACCAGTGCCTGCAGCGACCTTGCAGAGTCCCTTGCTAAATGGCAAAAAGGGAGATGTGCTTAAGGGCACCTAAGAGGCAGTTTGGCACCTGTGGGACAGAAGAGACATCTGTTGTGCCCATATTTTAGCAGCACTAATCCATGTCAGGAAGAGCAGGTTTGAAGCCCTCAGGGTTTAAGTCAATCATATTGAAATGCCATGCACAAGAGGATCGGGGGTGGTAGACATCTAATCGAGGTCTAGATGGGTCACATTCATTCAAGGCAGAAGACATTTGGGAATTTTAAGGAGAGCTAAACCCTTGCCAGCCATGCCTTGCTGCTGTAGGTGGCAAAGGGGAAGGGAGACAAGTTGCAGCTGTCTTGTCTCAACAGGAGCACAGGGTGCATGCACGGCTCTCGGGGAGCTATTTGAGAGGCTCCAGCTTTGGACACGGGAACAGTGTGCATAACGAGAGGTACGCAAGGACACCGAGAACATGCCCACTCTGTGCAAGGCTGTGCAGGATGAGACGTCCCCTCGATCCTTACAGATACCTACACCTCACCACCTTGCTGTACAGCAGCACAGACCCCAGAAGTAAGGGCCGTATCAGGCTGTAACCGCACACATCTCAACTGAGGCAGTTACCTCCAGAACAGTGCTGCAGTATGGTGGCTATATTGCTTCTGACTCCAGAGCTAGCTTATCTGGTGTTAACTTTAGTACCTCGACACCCTGCTCCTTTGCACGTGTGCTCTTCACTCATAGGAAACCCAGAATTCACTGCCAATGCAAACAACCACAGAGAGGCACACAAACACATGGAGTTTGTGCAGCTTTTCTCCCTACAGCCTGGGAAACCATGCCATATCATGACTTGCCTTCCACTCCCTTTCCTAAGGAACTCATAGTACCAATATATTTCTTAACATGCCCCTCGTTGTTCAACAGGCCAGCCTAGCTTAGTAAATGCTACTATAATAACATTTAGTGCCTACTGTACAGCCTTCACATCCAAGGGCATTTAGAAGTATTAAGTTTCTGCAGCTCTGAGGTAGAGACATTTATGATCCTTACAGCTCTATGTTGTAAATAATTTTTGAAGATGGTGAAATGCATGCAGAAAGAATTGAAGACCAGATTATGGCTGCAAAGCCCCTGGCAGGTTGGGGAATAATGTAACACATACAAGTCCTCTGAAAGTAACAGGACAGCCCAGCTTTTGACACATTTTTGATGAGAAAAGCTTATATGTCTTCGTATAGAAATATCCTTTCACTGCTCTTTTAGATCATGGATGTGATCGCGTTTCATTCATTTCCTTTACAGACCACAGGGTGGCAAAGATTGCTTGGTGCTTGACTTCTGCACAGCAGGATGACAAGCTGGAAAGTTAGGTCCTCAGCACCTAGACGGGTAGAGCCGTATGAAGCACCCACTGCCCTTGAGTGAACAGAAGCCTCAACCACAGCAGCATGCACTCCATCGTTTGGATACGCAGGTTATTTTCCCTTCCCATGGGAAGGACGTAGGGCAAGGAACAAAACAAAGACTCAGCTGCTACAGCAGAAGATGGGCTTCCAGGTAGAGTCCATAAAAGGCCAGGTCTTTGTGCGTTTCAGGTCTCTGGAGCCTAACATGGACCGATGGCACTTCAAGGCCCCGCTGATGATTCGCGCTGCAAATAAACTTCAGAAGGCAGCAGGTGCCGGCGCTTGTCAGAGGACGAAGCGCAATTGTTTTCTAGTGAACAGACTAATTTGAAAAGTATTTGTGCCATCTTGCCAAAAACACAAACTGTGCCACGTTTATTTTTAGATCCAGATATCCCTCCAGGAAGAAACCACACCGGTTATGTCACACATAAATCAGAGCTACCTGCTGATACCATCACAGAGTGCTTTTTTAAATGGCTAGCTACCCAAATCCGAGGCTACGTTTTTCCTTGCCACATAGTGAGCTATGATGTGCTATTAAGTATCTGAACTTTACATCTCAAACTAACTGCTTTCTCAGGGAGCAAAATACTCACTGGGATAGAGGTGTTGGGCAGGGAAGAGAGAATATGGGGGAGCGGGGCTGCAGCCCTCTCGTCCTTGGCACATTTCTACCCCACACTTTCATCTCCCCAGGGAGTATTTCATGCTCCCTAATAGACTGTGATTATTTTTTTAACATTTCTCCTGTTGGGTGAATAGTGCTGTGCAGAAGAGAAGGGGATTGATGTGCTGGCCTCAGGGCTAGCAGAGCACATAATGCAGGGGCCGTATTAGGGATTTAGGTGGAGGGATGCTCGATCCTTCTGCGGCAGTTCTGGGTAGTTGCGCAGCAGGCAAGAAGGCAGCTCTCGTTAACCTCTGTAGTGGATTAGTCACTGGAGCAGCACAAAGGTCTGCGCAGGGCTCGTCTGAATTACTGCTGGTTGTGGCTCAGGTTATTTTTTCTGAGGCTTTTTTTTTTTTCAATCTGCTTTCAGCACTATGCCATGCTGAGGTCTCTTCTGCTCCAGCTGCCGGGCTCCAGCTCCTCACTGCACTAACATTTGGATTAAACCGTGTTACATTATTCACCCGTGGATCCCACATATCCCTGCTGCTCTACACACAAAGCCAACATGCTGCTTCAGGTATGAGCATCCCAGTCAGATTAATAGGATTAATGACGGACAATGGAGTATGAATCATACAAAAACCCCAATCATTTCCGATATCAGCAACAAAGCTTGTACTACACAGCAAACACATGAGTCTTAGAAAAGGATGCGTGAATATATGTGTATACAGAGGAGGGTTATGTTGAAAGAAAGAAGTTTCTGCAAGACCTCCTTAATAATATTTTCTGTTCTTCTTGTGTCATATGTTATGGACAGTACTGGTTATCTGCTGTCTCACATTTCCTGTCTTAAAAGGCTGTTTGACCCTCAGTTCTTTCCAAAAATAATCATATTATTCATGGTGCAAGGTTCCGCAATTACACTTTCACTATTCTCACCAAAAAATAGCATTTTTCCACATCTTTTTCATCATTTGGAAAATAAAGTCTGCAAATCCAGTGTGAACAAGCACTATTTAACTCATTCAGACAGTATGTTTTCTGACTACCTAACTAATTTTGAATACATAACTTATTTCAAATACTTAACCAAAAGATTAAATGCAAACCCACACATATCAGTGGGTAACATTAGGGATTCAAAGTTCTGGTTTTACTCAAATGTTGCTGGGAATTAAGAGTTAAGAGCTCTGATGTAATTTTCTCTTCTTGTTCCTCCCAATTTTTATCATCATCCTTGCTTGTTACAGCTACATAATGGAATAATTATGATGCAATTACTGCACTGACAAAAACTGTTTTGAAAACCTCATACAAGAGCGCATGATAGCTGCACAGATGATAGGCAACAGCCTTGTGGATGGAGGTTGGACTAGATGATACCCAAAGGCCCCTTCTGACCTTAATTTTCCTACGACGTTTTAACGTGTACGCTTATATGCCAACACTTAATATTACCCTTCTGTATGCCAGTTCATCCAAATAGAAATACCCCCACAGGGCAGACAGGCCTTGGAGGCTGAAATTCCTCTGCTTGATCACCTCCTGTGCCTCGCCAGACTGAGCTCTGAGGAAAGGTGATACGTTGCGCTCTAAATATCACACGAGCCCCATCCTTGGGGAGCTCAGCGGCGGCGGCATCTGGGAGGATGGACGCACAGACCAGGCAGCTAGTGGGTTGAAATGACCCACAGAGAGAGCTGGTTTCTTCAAATGCTGAGCCTCGCTTTCTCCTTGCTGGGCAAGGACCTCTGCTGAGGTGCTGCTGTGCATCGTCACACCCACCTGCAATGAAATTCTCCAGCATGGGTGGATGCTTGGAGTAACAAGTGCCAAGCAGTGTCTCGCCAGCTTGCTTTTCCCCCTGCCATCTTGCACTTCTGTGTTCACCCTCTGCCCCCGCCAACACCGTGCTGGGAGAGGCCTCCAGACCATGCTTCTGATAGAGCCTGGATACTTCTGGCCCCCTCATGTTTCTGAAATCCTTCACTGTTTCACTCCAGCCCCAAAAAACAACAGGGAGAAGCCATTCGGGCTTCGGCTATTGAGAAAAGCAAGAGGGTCACTTCCATCTATTAGAAGTGAGAAGCAAATTCTCATGTTCCAAATATCCACCAGCTTACTACCTGCCCAGCACCCAGGCAGCACCTTGCAGGCAGGCCAGTATGCCTGTATCTACCTCAAACAGCTTCCCACGGCCCCTGCCTACTGGTGTTTTCCTCCTCTCAGATACAGTTACATGTACGCACCCACACGGGGACTTCTTTGTTATACAACACCATTTTGTAAGCTACGAATTTGCAGTGGAGGCCCAGTTTCTCTACCACAGATTGTATACTGCTCCAGAGACACTTAGTGTTAAGGTTAAAGAGCTATATAATTTTAATTAAGCCTAAGATTAAGATTTTTATTCTCATTCTAATGAAAAAATATATATTCCCTACCGCCATTCTGGAAATGGTAATACTAATCCCTACTCAAAAGCAGAAACAAATCCATCTGATATTCTTAACATATAGGTTGCATTAGGAACCCTCAGATTGACATGTGTTTTCAAATTCCCATTTTGTTTTTCTCCTCAATGACATTAGCCTTGAGGAGGAACAGCTGTTTATACCGTGACCCACAGATACTGAAAGCTATTTAAATATAGTCTGGACAAAGTACTTGCTAGACAACTACGTTCTGGGCTTTCTGGTTTTGCTATCTGCCTCTCACCTCTCCACTCCAAATTTTTCTTTCTTGATCATTCCTTCTTCAGTACTTGTAGTTCCTAACTACCCTGTAATTACTCTTTCACTAGCTTGTCTGTCTCCTGCAACTCTGCTTGCAAGCTTGAAGGTGTATGTCCTATGCTGGAAGACAAAGCCTTCCTTTGTCCTCATGTGTGCCTCCCCAGCTCACAACCTGCTTCCAGCACCTGAGCCCCCCGAGTGGGCTGGTGTGTTGCTTCAGTACCTGGGGCTGCCCTCATCCATGTTTGCTCTGCTGCCATTATGGAAACACATCTCCAGAGCATCATTTCTGCCCCTCACCTCAGAAAGCTTCAGTGACTTAAAGGCTCTTTCCCCATGTGGTACCTCAAAGATTTTTCCCCCAGTGGTATCTCAAAGCACAAATCAATCGTGCATAATTTTTCTACCCGACAATTTCAGATTTAGATATATTTTTTCTACTCTAAAGTAACAAGGAACAAAATACTTTTCTGATGCTTAGTTTAAAAAACAAGTATGCCATTGCCTGAATTTTTATTTCATTAACAATTTTTCTCCTTTGCTACTGCTTCAAATGGAAGCAGTAAAAGCATTTAAAATACAGTGAAAGAGTTGGTTATGAAGTTAAAAAAGTAAGAAAAAAGAGAGTGTTCAGAAGAGTATTTTCTGCCCTCACCTCCTTTCACTTCCCCTCATGCTACTATTATTTTCTTAGTCCCACAGAGATGCTCAAAGGCTTTGGTTGTGTTGTTTTATGCTGTGTATCCAGACAAGCCGAGGAGAACACCTCACTCTTGGTTTCAAAAGGCCTGGACTCTGCTAACAGTTCAAAATGCGGTTGGTTTTTAAGGTAGTGGCACCACCTGCAAGCCAGCAAGGCTGCAGATGTTTGCAGGGTCTTCTTGAAGTGTAAGCCCACAGGGCAAGAAACAGAACCAGCGGGAAGACATTTGGAAGAAAATATTTCTATGTGGAAAAAATGTCTCCATGCTTTTCAGCTAGGGGAAAAGATGGATTTTTAAAGCTAAAATTAGAAGCTAGAAGAAATAAAAATGTTACCACCTTTTTTAAAAATCAAAAGATGTATTCTACTGTAAAACTGCGACTGAGCTGAAGTGTCTTTTTGATTCCAGTTCCTCCTGCTCTTTCTCTCCAAACACACGCCCCTTCAGCCAACTTGGCTCCGCAGGGCAGCGTGAGGAAAAACTCCTGGGCTCTCTCTGCAGATGCCAACCCACGCAACCTTCACCCAGGAGCAAGGGAAAGAGAGAGGCTCCCGCTAGCCCCGCTGACCGGCGGAAAGCAATGTGGAGAATCCCAATCTGGCACCCGCTTGCTGCTCTTTCCTGGACACCCTCCTGAAATGCCTGTCAGGTAGTTTCTTCTAAGAAAATTTCTGCTCAAGAGCAAGAGAGTAATGCATTTCCCTCTCCTCGGCAAAGCTGGTGCTTGCGCTATTTCCGACGAATGACTTACGGTAGCTTGACTCTAAAGTTAACGCTTTATCCTGCCTTGAGGGAGAATGTAGCGGGGCAGCCCGGTGCAAACAGGGCTGCTCACCTTTCATTAAAAAGGCAAACCAGAAGCCCCTGGCTAATCCCCAAGATATGGATGTGACCCTCTGAACCTCTCATTCTTTCTGCTCACCTCCCACAGCCCGAAGCAAGGCAGCTCAGGGGTCTGGTTGCAAAGTCAAGAACAGCATCAGCCACATTACGTATGTTTGGTCTGCAGTGTGCATCTTTTATTTTCTCTTCCTGCTCACAAGACACTGGGATGAGGCGAGGATGCTGCAATACAACTGCACAAAGAGCACCACTGCTAGCTGAAATCCCATCTGTGTTTCTCTCCTCATTAAAAAACAAAACAAAACAATCCAGACTAGGTGATGAGAAAAACTGAGCAACCTTAGCTGTTGGACAAAGCCCTGCCAAAAAGGACAATTCCATTTTTCCTCTGGCTTCAGATTATCTTGTGCCAACCCCAGCTGTAGAAATTTAAATTTGGTCTTTAAATTTAGGTGACAGGCCACCTTCATGGCTCATCTGGATAGCTGCAAGGCTATCCCAAGTGGAAGGGAGGGGGTTCAGAGCAATTGCTTCATAGATGAGCCTTTAGGTATTGCCTGGAAGAGTTTCAGGACTTTGTCATACTCTCCACAGAAATTACAAACTGTGATTTCTCCAAAATTACTCCCCCCAAAAAGGAGCTCAGCAAACAGAAATTAAAATACCATTCTCCAACTTGCCCACGCAGACGTCAAAGTGCAAAAACAAATGGATGACTGACTCTTGAAATTTTGGATTTGGCTTAATAATTGAATGACCAGAAGACATTTTAGCTTTTTCAACAAGTAATTAGCTTCACTAAAAATAGCCTCTGTTCCAGTCTTGCACTGTGTAGTTGCTCAACTATATTGATGGGAACAACCAAAAAAAATTAGTGATGTTGGAGGGAGGAGTGTCAGACTTCTAGTTGATAAAAGAAGAATCAGCTTCCTGAGTTCTTGTGTTTGACAGCTCTAATGTTGAAACTTTTCTCCAAAATAAGACCACAGTGTTTTATATTCACCTCCCTCAGGGACATTCCTGAAGATTTAAAGCAGAACCCTGTATTATTTCTTCTCCTCTAAGTTTTACACATTTTCCTATGTAGAGACTCCTAAAGTAGTCTGAACATTTCAAAAAAGCTATTCTAAGTCCCACGTGTATATCATAATGGAAAAAGATGCTGTTTTTTTTTTCCTGGAAAATGAAACAAGGTAAGATGAGAAGCTCAGCACACAGGCACTGTGCACCTTACTTGTTTAAACTTTCCTACGCCACTAATCTCTCCATACCCTGAGCCTGCCAAGTGTGAAAACCAGTGCCCATGTGGCTAAAAGAAGCCCCCCTGCTTAAGACCCCACCGTGACCATGACCACCACCATCACCCCTCCAGCAGCCCATGACCTCCCTCCTGGGCTGACCACGACTGGTTTCCCTGCTCAACCCCAGGCATGGGCTTGCAGAAATGGAGGCGGATGAAGCAGGACTGCCTCAAGCCTACGCTCTGCACCACCTGGAAGGGAGCTGGTTTCAGCCTGAAAACAAAATAATTACGTTATCAGGCCTGTGAAGCCCTGTGCTCTCCTGCAATGCAAAGATGCTATAGGAGTAGCAAGCCTTACAGTTTGTGTCTACAGTGGCACAGCTCAAAACAACGCTGTCATTAAGAAAAGAGGTTTGCCCCAAGTTTACCCTAACTTCCCTCAACCTATATGCAGGCACAAAGTCTCAAAGCAGTTCAGCGATGGAAGAAGTCATGGTGTCAGAAAACAGCCCAAAACCCTCCCTTGCACCACAGAGACCCATTGCTAAATCATCTTTGTACCATACTTGGACCTAGCTGTGACAAGAGTGATATATATCTGTCCAACAGTATTTATACCACAGCGACCACTGCAGTATCTGGGGAGTGAGGTATAAATACAGACTGAGTGATAGCCAGGGAAGCCCAAAGAGTGGGCGAGGAGGGCAAGTGGCCAAAGCAGCTGAGAGACGTGCTGATTCAGTGCATCTCCTTCAGCTGTCCTCAGCAGCAGGTTGCCATGGAACAGAGGAACCGATTTTTCTTCTCTCCCCCCTCTTTTACAGCCTGTTTCTCACACTTTGCTTGAGCCCACAAGGTTCTTCATTTGAGTATCCGATCACAGTATTTTGCATTATTACGTAAAGTATAATAAACACATAGCTATTTCTTCTAAAGTGATGATTTGGCTCATGCCTGCCTGTCTGCAGCACTCAGCAGATGAGGTTGGAGTTGCCATCCCTGTCTTACAGATGGGGAAATGCCAGGCAAAGGGAAACTGCCTTGCCCCAGCAGGCCTGTGCCTGTGCCAGAAGTAGAGGAGAGGTTCACATTCTCACCCAAAAGTCCAGCCACAGGGTTTTTAAGCCTGCAGCTCAAAACATATCCCTCTTTCAACATGAGCGAAATGGAAATAGTTAAGAAATACTCCTGGATGTGCATCTCAGCCACATGTTTATTTCCTTACCAACACACGTTAAAGGCAAGTATTTTCAGATGACTGAATAGGGCTTTTCAGCAGTGAAATCAGTGAGAATTAGAAATACAAGCTTTGCCTGTTGACTTCTTTCTTCTCTATAAATAAATTACAATTCTCTACTCCCAAATGAAACCTTTGAAATAGAATGTAAGCAGGGAAGAATCCCTCATGCAAACAGGGGATTTGCAACAGGGTTTTGCAAGCACGTAGCTGGCTTGGGAGAGCTTCTTCCCACTTGGTCTAGCAATGCTTGAGTACCCCTCCTTGCTTGAGAAGGAAGGGCACTTTGTCACTTTGTTCTATTTTTTCCTCTCAGTATACTCTATTTTTTCTGAAGAAATGTGGCGGATGCAGCAGCCTACCTACTTGCTGTGATTCCCACAAGAACAGTCTCTTTTCTGACTCCACTGCTCTGCAGGAAGCTGGACTTCTCAGCAGCACGCCAGCACACAGATTAAATACTCAGCAACTACTTTCCATCACGCCTTCAGAGCCCCTCGCATGGCCGGAAAGGTTAGAGTCAACTGTTCTCGAGGGGAAGATCAGATTTGGGAGGGTAAGATCAAATTTGGGAGCCCCTTTTTGCCTGCAGCAGTGGAAACTGAGGAGTGCGTGGGACTGCACTTACAGTGCAAAGCTTATCTATGGTTTATGGAATTATTATAATTTGACTTATTTGGGCTATTTCTGCTCTTACAAAAGAAACATTCAACTCGGGTATTGCTGGAAAGCACTGTAATTACTACTCATCTCTTTGCATGGCCACTTATTCAGAAGGGCATATGGACACTACTTCTTGAGAACAGCATTTTTCAAGCTGTGCCTCCTGGCTTGAGTCACTGAACAGCCTGGCTAAGGACCCCCTCTCCCCGCTAATTTGACACTCCAAGCTCTTTAGTAGATCACCAAGGTAGGCAAAATCAAGGCCAGCTTTATGCGGGGCCTTTGCTTCTCAGCGTACAAACGGTGGGAGAGCTTTTGGGAAGAGCTCTCTGACAGCTACCTTCTTAGCCCACGTCTCTAAGTGAGCAAGCTGCCACAGCACCACCTTGCTTTGCCTCCGTTTGATCGCAATGCACGCTCAATAATATTCTGCAAGTACAAGATATCTTTCCAAAATATCTCAGTCCTAGTAACCTTCTCGTTTTTGCGGCAGGCTTCAAAGGCAATTTTCACAGTGACTTTGCTGTGGACATCACTTTTTCACATGGAAAAAAACTGTAATAAAAAAACCCTATTTATCAGCCTGGAAATACAAGGGCTCCCTGAAGCCACGGGTTTTCATCATGAAAGATCTGATGCAGCTTTTATTTTCCCTGCAGTTTTCTTTGTGTACACTCGTGTAGATAAGGATTTGCTCTGTATGGGTTTGAAGAACCTGACAGTACCCACCGTAACAGGAATGTGCCACCTCCTCCTGGATAAGAGTTCCTCTTTCCTCCCCTGCTGCTGTTACTCACCAGCAGTGTATGTGTTTGTGCTTGGACATCCATGAGACAGCTCTGCTTCAATGTATTGTATTTCTATACACTTCTCATGTTAAAGGAAAATGGAATTTAAGGCAGGACAGAAAAATAAGGTGTTTTCTGGTGTCAGGCTGTTTAATTTGCAAAGAGGATAGTTCACACTCCCTATACTTTTGATTCTAAGGGAAACTTTTAGTACTTAACTACATGCTGGTAGCACAGAGCAGCCAGTCAAGCCTGCTCCCCGCAGTGTGAAGCAGCACAAAAATGTGAGCAGAACCTATCGCTCATAACCTTCAAGAACAGTTTTCACCTTGAATCCCACCCAAGCAAGTTTGTTTTTCAAAGTGCTAACAGGGGCTGCTGCTGCCTAGGTTATTTCTTGTAACCATGATAGCAGACAAAGAACCAAAGTGACATTTTCCTTCTTGGCATCAACTAAACTGTCCCCGCCTCCACCCCCGCATCTGACTCCACAGGTTTTTTTCTGGAGATGCTGAGTGTGATCCCTATTTGTGCGCTGGTGAGACATCTCCAAGGTATGCTGGATGTGCAGCTCTCCTTTGACGAACATGAGTATTAACATACATCTGTTATTAAAATGGATTTTTATCACTTGCAAAATATGCCACAGGTTAAACGCTGTCCAGCTTCTCGGGGCTATATTTTTTGTTGCATCCAGATTGAATTGCTATAAATTGTTTGTCTGCAGTTTTGCCAGAAATGCTCTGACATGACTTGCAATGAATACAGAAGTCAAAATAATTCTCGCTACCTGAAGCAGATAAACATTTTTCTCTATTCTGAAATCTCTACATCAATTCTGCATTTTTTATTCAGAGTGATTTTGTTCAATGGACTTTTCATTTACAGAGCTTCAATTTATTCCTGTCAGCCTCAGGACTGCTACAAAACCTGCACTAAAACAACTACGAATTTCAGCAGCATTTCCTAAACAACTGAGCTTGATTTTAGCAGTTTAAAAATAGTTTCTATCTCATTAATAGTTTTTATTGCCATACCATTTCCTTCTCAGAAGCCAGTGATTTGCAGACTTCATTAGTGATGCAGAAGGGATTAGCTTGTAAAAGCACCTGGGTTCTGCTCCCAGCTGTGGTACAGGTTGCTTGGCTTTACCAAACCATGCAGCTCATCAAGACTTCTGACTACGTATCTCCAATATTTGGTGCAATTTTGTGTGCAGTTTTGAACCATGCCACAAGCATGCAAGCTCACAGATCTCTTTCTGACACTGGCACACCCTGTGAAACCCTTGGATGGCACGTTTGTGGGTCTATCAAGTAAAACACCATTTATGCGGTTAAGTGCTACGGGCCCCTGCAGCTCTGGAGTGAGCCTCTGCTTCTGCCTATGTTTGTTGCTTATATTAGAGTGTGACTTGTATCTGGTTCTCAGAACTGCAAGGATGATTCCCATGGTCAGGATCCTATGGTCCCTACAGAAATATGGCAGGGATGTCTTCTGCTTAGTATGTGAAGCTCTTACGCTTTTTGTAGTGACTTATACGTGTGCCATATATAATTTTACACCAGTTAGTAAAATGCTTTCTGTGTGTATTTACTTTGGCCAGCACTGGCTGAGGTGACAATCTATGTTTTTTTAAGGCTGCAAAGATCTGGGTTATTATAGACAAGAAATGTAGTTTAGATCACTAAAATTTCCTGGATATAAGTGGGGTTTTTTTTGCCTTTATGCACGATTACACTTCTCAATAGATTACAGACAATGGATTTTTGTTTTTATTCCACCTCTGGCAAACAGACTCCTGGACTGTCAAATGTTTTCAAAGCAAGGAAGAAGTTCATAAAATGTTAATCTTCATAAAAATGATGTTGAGGACTAGCACCTCATGAACTTCTTGTCTCAAACTTAGGATTTCCTGGGAGCCCACACATAGCCCACTCCAACCCGTGTCATGCACTAAATGTAAAAATTGGAGAAATGCCAAGAAATAAAGGTGGCCAACCAAAGGTCTCACATTCTGATTCCAGGTATTACATCTTAGAGTCTGTCAGGACTGGGAAAGAAAGCAGACTTGTTGACTGAATACATGTGCAAATTGAATCTCTGAGTTCAAAAAGGAGACTCTTAACTTCCTGAATCAAACCAGGCCATAATAACAATACAACCCCCATATTTCTAAGAGTCTCCTCCATTTTCTTTACAGTATCAGGTTTGCATCTCAAATCTCAATGTCCTTAATTCTTCCTCTTCAGCCAGAAAAATCCTCAATGCTTTATTCTTGGGTCATAGGCAAATTCTCTCTTTGCTCAATTACAGCTTATATTTCAGTCATCTGTATTGCGGGATACAACTGTCTTTTAATTAGTTTTGCCTATCTGCAATGAAATTAGATCAGTGGCTATACTTGGAGCACATCCACAGTGTTGACAAGGTCTGAGCTATACCAACTTTGCAACAGATAAACATGAGTGAACCCTTCTCTGCTGTAAGGTAACGTAATCAAAGATGATGACCACTACTCTGTAAATACACCATGCGATATTCCTTTCTTGCACAGCTGATTGTCTTCAGTTTAGCCAAGGGGGAAGACATTTTTTTTTGCTGTAAATTGAAACCACTGCATGAAAGCTGTATTTCGTTCAAAACAGAGCTGGACCACTATGCCAAAGTCATGCCGGCAAGGACACATCAAAACCAAACTCCCCAGCCCCTCGCTACCTTACTTGTTTATGTCAATCAGTTTGGAGATTTTTAACATTTGAGTTATGTTTATCTGAACTGGTTTTCAAGGTCTAATTATAACATGTGAAACGGGGTGAAATTGCTGCTATGAAAGTCGCAATATAAATATGAGGACTTGACGGGCTGACTGATATGTTGGCACAGACCAGACATGTATGTCACGTGGAAGCCCAGTGCAGCTGTTGTAGTCCATGGTACAACAAATAGCTATGGGGAAGCAGCACGGTCATGCAGGATTTTTTAATACCACCTACTGTGCTACTTGGCCGAAGGCACTCGCCTTGCAATAAAACAGGCAATATCTGCAGTTTAAATGCAGAAAAGTGACAGTCCTGGCAGAACAAGGCTGGTGCATTTCAAAGGCTCTGGGAAGAGAACATAGCGTGGTTGCCTGTCTCCCCTGCCCTGTCCTCCTTTCACGCAGTCCTCCAAAGATGACCCAAGCACGACTTTCCGCTCAGCAGAACCAACAGAGCATGTGCTCTCGCCTCTTTGAGCTGGGAGAGCGTGCTGTGCACAATAACATGTGCAACCTCTCCTCCCGTTGCAGGAGAGATCCACTGCAACCGCACAGTAATGGGCATGCAAGGATCACGCCTGACAGCAATCACAGATGGATGTCTCAGGTAAGACTAGGCCTCTGGAGAGGATCTCTATTTATAACCCAGACCCCAATAGGTGGCTGGTCTTGGGTGTTAATGTGGCAAAGTATTGGTTTTTAGAGTCGATTAAATGCCTCAACACGGAATGGAAGATGAAACCACTGCTGGCTTGCAAATGGTCATTCATGCCATGTGCTGGTAAGAGAAGAAGCCATCAATACTGGGCATTCGCAATGCATTGAACACCGATTATACTGATTAGGGTCCATGAAATATTATTTATAAAGCACTTGCACCCTTTCTAAGGTTAGGTTCTTATTCTTTTTAGAAAAAAATTGTCCTGCCATGGGGCAGATGTAGTTTTAAATTAGCAACTGGCAATGAACTGAGCTTTTGACAAGGCTCTGGAAAATGCCTGGCATCCATAATTCCAGCAAGATGCCTTCTGGGTTTCTATTACACAGATGTGAGCAGCATATTAACCCATGTTTTCCCAGCAAGGAAAAGGCACTACAATTGCAATCATTGTCCTCAGAAAGTAATTGACATTGTCTTTTTGACCCAGATTCTCAGTGTCCTGCTTATGCAGCAACAGTGCCATAAAATGCAAAATGATGCAACATTCAAAGGTTTTCAGAGCTACTGATGTAACATAATTTTATTTGGGTAAAATAATTTTTCTCCCTAGCTCCTTTCTACTTAGCTCTCAGTGTTACTCAAAGTTTGTCCCTGTATCCATAAATAGTTGCATAAAGGGACAGGGCTATCAAGTTTCATAGTGCATGCGTACATTTCATATGTTATTTGAACCTAGGCTTTGAAGCTGCAAAAAGCCAGTGGCAAATCTCAAAATGAAAAAAAGAAAAACTTATGTAAATGAGCTGTAATAAGATCACACAAGAAACCAAATTTCTCAAACCAGCAAGTAACACTATTCTCAGCTTTTTTCCTAACCTCCTTTCTAGTTTAAACAGTTTAATTCTGTATTTTGAGATATTTTACCTAAGTCTAAAAGCATATGCTACATCTCCATCAATTTTGTCTTTCTCCTGCAGTAAGATACTCTCCAGGAAAATACTTGAAATTAACACCCCGTTTTGTATGCTTTCTCACGAGTTCAAGGTTGATGCTCTGAATTTAACGTATACGGGCTCTAATCCCTCTGTTTTGTGCCCATCAACACTGGAGATGGTATTCTGAGACTTTGGGATTAAGACATAGTATGTACCTGGTCTGGAACCACCGCATATCGTTGGACACCAGCATGTGTGTTTAGTTATGCACTAGCAGTCACTAGTTTAAACACATCAGATAGATAGGTACCGTAATCCCAAGCGTGATCTGAGCCCAAACCTGTGGTCAGATGGGAGCTGTAACTCATTACAGATGCGGAGCTGCGGCCCTGGGCTCTGCTTCAGGACAGAGCTATGGGTTGGCTTCATGAGCAAGTGGGAAGGGAGAAGGAATCCCTGGTGGGACTCCAGGTGTTAGGGTGTTCAAGTCTCCAACCCTGACACTGCTCCCTACCCTACATCACTACAGCACAGACCCAGACCCAGATTTGAGGGAGTCCAGAAAGCCTCCTCCTCTCTACACCTTTAATTACCGTGTAGTCACAGTGCACAGACTTGCTAGCCACGCATGATGACTCTTGGACAGAGACCTGACCGCTGGCAGGTCACTTGGCTCAAGGCACCATGTGGCCCACAAGTAGAGCTGACTGGCTCCATCCACGCCCCTCACTCTGGTCTTTGGCAATAAGACCTGCTCTCCTCCGCTTCCTCATGTGTGCTGCCACTAACAGCCACTGAAATGCATATTTTCTCATTTAAAGATAATTTCTAGACATTCGGGTTTATTTCTTGAGATTATCTTGGGCTTTGGATGGATAGAAAAAGCACTTACAACAGATACTGTCTCTTTAGAGAGAACAACGTTGTTCTAAGGTAGGAAATTTTAAACAGACTTTGGCTGTGTCTGAGGAGACTTGAAAAACATGTTGAAGGCTTCAAGCACACGCGTGCGATAAACAGTGGATTGAGAAAGTTGCTAGAAAGTTTTCCCTGTAGAACTGAAACTGGGAACGTGTAATCTTCACGTCATTATCCACATTATTAAATCTGTGAAAACCAAACCATGTGCAATAACACAGCTGTTCCAACTAGAAGCATTTAATCTCCCACTATCATCTCAAAATATACATGCTCCAGCTCTTGGTTATGTACACAGCAAGCAAGGACTAGAAAAAATTAACAAGCATCAAGGGAAACTTCCTGTACTGATTTCCATGTCCCTGTTTAAGTTCACAAATCAGAAAAAAATCGTCCTTTACTTATGCCTAAAGGGGTAGCTGAATTTCCTAGAGCTGAACAAACATGAGGAGAAAGTGTTACATGGTTAGAAATGCTGACTATATTTGGTTCCAAAAGTCACATCTTTAAGAGTATGGGGAATGCAAGTTTTTTTACTAAGGGCAGAGTTAAGAGACTTAAAAAGCTGAATTATTAAATAAATATCTCTGGGATCCCATATGTAATCATATTTGCATGTGACATGGCTGTGCCCATCCTACCTGGCAGGAAATTCTACAAAGGCTTGGGAGGACATGGCCGTTCCGTCTCTTGCCATACCTAGGTGGAGATGTGGTCCTAATCCAAGTCTGGGGAATGAGCCTTCACAGCAACACAGCTACAGTGATCTTCAGGTACAGAGGCACTGCCCAGCCCAAACTGTAGGAGAAAATGGGGGAGGAACAACCCTTCCTTTTGCCCAACTTGTCTTCAAGCCCCTTTTCCCTAAGAACCTGGGTAATTTCACATCCCTTTTCTCACCTCTGTTCTGCATTTCCTCCCTGAATAGATGGCAGACAATGTAGGGTTAGCTGGCGTGTTTTGAAAACACGTTGACCACAGAAATTGGGAACACATTAACTAAACATGCCTCAGGCACCTCCAAACCTGCAAAGAAAACTCATCACTATGCTGATATCCAGTATGTCAAGTGTTTTCCAACAAAAAAATTGTTTTCAATAAACACTCCAAGACAATCATTGCGACATGTTCAGAAGGGAAGAATCAGGTTAATTGCAGAAGATGACATTAGTGTGTATACCATGTGGGAACACAGTGGAAGGATTTCTGTGGTTGTTTTAGTGAGTTTCATGGTATCCCTTGGAATCATACCTGAGTGTAAAAGGGATTAGATGTCTTGGACCCTGCAAAATTGTCATATGCAATTACCTTAAAAGGAATAAATTAATCAGCAACTCTGTGTTGTATAGGAAACCTGTGCTCTGCAGGTGACCACTCTGCTCTAGGGGAGACTGACCTTTCCTGCTGACTGCAGTGAAGCTGGACGAGCTGCCAAGGGCTCTCCATCACAGCGTGCCTGCAGTCGCCTTGCACCCACTGCTGCTCAGTGCAGTGACAAACCCCATCCTGCAGCTCCAAACACCATCCTGCAGCCCCAAACCCGCAATGAGCTACAGCTCCATCCCAACCTGGCCCTCATCCCAATAGTATTAACAATGGTTTCGTGATATTTCCATTCCTTTCGGTTTCATTTGGATGAAACTACTCCATTTAGGGTTTGTTTGGGTGGTTCACAGCTATCTATAATCTATTCAGATTATGAGAAGGTGAGGTGAAATGGTAAAAGGAAAGAAATTAAAGTTTCAATTCTTTCCTGCCAAGTTCTGTCAAGTAACTGGAGTTATTTATTTACACTTTTGCAGCAATGATGTCTCTTTACCACCATTATTAGTCATATGGCTATCTAAGCCAAAGCCTTTATTACATTAATATACCTTGAAACTCAAGTACAAAATCACACCTATCTGAAAAAATTAAAACTTTCAAATAGTTTTAAGCAATTGCTCTGTATAAACTTGAAAACCTGGAAGAACCACCATGATCCTGGGGCTTGACCACCTGCAGGACACATGCAATATAACCTTGCCTAGTAATCCCACAATTTCTGCCCTAACACAGGCACATCACCTCCAAATGCACTGTCCTAAAAGAAAGCACCTGCTAGTCTGTGAGACCCGGCAGCTGCAATGTAAAGCATTTGTTGGAGTTTAAAGTCTGCTGGTAATTACAGCATTCTGTAATAATCTACCATTACACGGAAGACAAGGGATAATTACATATGTATCGATCATTATTGGCCTTTCCCACCCCATTTTGATGGCCATAGTTTTCCTTCTGTTTACTAATGACGTGAAGTTAAAACAGCAGCATTCGGTGTTTGTTGGTTTTTTTTTTGTGAGATGGGGCAGTTATTCAAGCAAGACTTCAAAACTTTTTTTTTTTTAATTAAATCACACTTTGGTTTATGATCACTGACAGATGTGAGGAGATGAGAAGAAAACCAAACTATCCACTGATTTTCAAAAAGGCACCTTATTCTGATGTTTCTTTCGGGTGTGCTTTGTGCTCAGCAGCGCTCTGGGCTGAGCAACAAGCACTAGAGCACTGCTGCTATCTACAGGTCTGCTCCGTGCAGTGCTCAAACTGGACACGAAACCAAGTCCTCACACTTGGGAAAGGGACCAAAACCCTGACACTAAGGTATGTTGGCTTTTGGGAAATGCAAGCTGGCGATCTGTAGCCATTCTCTCCTGTGGCTAACGTAAATTAAAAAAACAAAATCAAGCAGACTTCATTAAAAGGAAGGCTGACCCATGCTGCATGAGAGTACAATTTCTGCTTTTATTTTTTTCCCTCCGAACAAAGAGGAAACATTGCACTCTCAGGTGCAGAATAAGAGGAAGCATCTGCTCCCGGATGGGAACCCTCTCCCACCCCAACGCACTGGTACACAAAACACGACAGGGTACAGAAGGGCTGGAAACCACCTCGGAGCCTGCAATGATGAACTTTTAAGACAATTTGTGATATAATTAGATATCACTAAAATTTAGTCGTGGATCTTCATTGTTTGGAATTTACTTAATTTTTTCTTTCTCTGCTTTTTCCTCTGTAACCCAGAAATTTTGATAACCGCTTTTCGGTGTCTTTCAGTAACACAGACAAACAAGATAACCTGGAATGGGTTCAGCACTGCTGAAAACAAACAAAGCAGCTTTCAGAACAGGAGAACAATAATAAATAAATCTATCCAGCAAATACAAGCAAACCATGGAGAAGTCAAAAGCACCTATTTAACCAAAGGTTGGGGATTTCAGGATCAGGTTACCAAAGACAGTATCATCAGCTCACAAGTTTTCAATAAGTGGTAGAGGAAGGGACAAGCTCAGAAAGAAGAAAAAATATATTTTTCCTAATAAAAAATAAAATTAAAAAAATTCCTAATAAGGAAAAAAACCCCAGCATGTTCATGAAATCTGTACCTGAATGTTTAGCTACCGAGATGAACAGTCAAGTACAGGAGCAGAGCACCTTGCAGCCAGGGAAAGCACAATTAGAAGCTCAAACAGCAGGACAGTCTGATCTGACATATGGAAACTCTGTGAAGCTTTTCCCATTTGGGA
This sequence comes from Nyctibius grandis, assembly GCF_013368605.1. Lineage (NCBI taxonomy): Eukaryota > Metazoa > Chordata > Aves > Nyctibiiformes > Nyctibiidae > Nyctibius > Nyctibius grandis. The sequence goes on from NC_090663.1 coordinate 58,922,322, forward strand.
GGCTAGAAAAGCTCTTCCAAAATTGATTCCCTGAGTCCATCAGGAGCATCAGGCTTAACGAGTCTGTTCCAAATGACTCTTAGCACCACACTGAGCATGCTGTTCATATGACTGCTTGTGAGAAAATAAATAGCTGTTCTGGCTCCTTTAAATATTAGTTTTTCTGGAAACAACTTATTTTCATTACTGGATATCCACTGAAAACTTCAGTGTGTGTGACTGGAAAATAGCATCCTGCCATTTATTTGTTTTTTTACATTGGACTCCTGTGTTTTTGTCAAAGGAGTTTAGTAAAGAATTTTCCAGACCTATCATAATTGCTGCCCATGAAGTATTGGGGAGTACAAATAACCTCTAGTATGCAGCAAATTGTTTAAGCTAACGCTCAGAAATTTCTCATCCGCAGAGCTCAGTCCTCATCTGATACAACTTAATTCCCTGTTCGGTGTTATCTTTTGAGTGATTGTTTACATTATATTCCTGCTACTGTTTCCAAGAGACAGTATGGCTCTTTAAAGTCTGCACGGAGAGGGATGATGACCACCACAGAACCTGGCTGGGTTCCCGGTGCCATGGCGTGGCCGAGGCAAGCCCCTGGCAGTACCACAGCCCGGAGGGTCTAGCTGCAAACCCCACGGGGCTCTCCAGGTTGGGTGGGTTCAGTCATTAACACCCGACACTTCCAAGGTAAATAAAAGTTTCACCTTAATCCAGAAACCTCCACAGATTTCCTCACTGAGTACTTTGGCGGACACAGAAGAGGTGAGGGGCATCCATCGCAAGAGAAAAATGAATGTACATGAAACACTTCAGAATATGAACATCTGGGATGTACGGGTTAAAGTAAATGGAAATATGAATTATTCTGTCAATAAAATAAAATATTTCCAGCATGGGAGAGACGTGGCGCACACCGGGCACCGCTGGCTACCCTGGGGGCTCCAGCCGCCCCTGCTGAGGGGCCCCCAAAAGCCCCCGGGACGGGTCGCTCCCTCGCCGTCGGGGCCGGGGCGGGCCTCCCCGCGACGGGACGGGACGGGACGGGAGGGAACCGCACCCGCCCGGGAAGGTGCGGCCCCGTCAGCGCACTTCCTCAGCGGCCCGCGGAGGCGGCTGCGGGCAGCCGTCATCCCCCGGCGGGGCGGAGGCGGAGGGCCGCGGCGGGACGATGACCCAGCGCCGGCAGCCGCGTCCCGCCGCGCCGCTGGACGAGGAGCTGGAGGCGCTCGGGTAAGGGGCGGTCGGGGCGGCGCCGCGGGGGTCCCCGCACGACGTGGCGGCCCTCGGGTGGTGCAGGGCTTCGCGGCGGGAGCTGACAGGGCGGGAGCTGCCGGTTCTTGCTGCTCAATTTGGTAATGAAGCGGGGAGTAAGATAGTCTGGGGTTTGTTTTAATGAGCCCGCCGACGGGCTCCCTGCAGGGTAGGTGTGCAGCCCCTCAGCGAAGCCCAGCGCCTCATCCCCGTGGCCGGTGTGAGCGGCCGGCAGGCAGCCGTGTGCAGGGGATTCTGGCGTGCCACGCGTGGGTGGGAGGAATAAATAATAGCTAGAAAAACTAGAGCGCTGGCAGGCGTTTCAGGTACAGTGGAGCGTTCGAGGCAGGGGGCTACAGCTTCCCTCAGAGCAGCTCTGCGACGTTGAAACCTCCTCCGTCGGGCAGAGCCCGGGTTGTGCCATGTCGCTCGCCTGTGTCTCAGGGGAGCACCAAAGCCAGAGCTTGTCCTCAGACCCGCTGGTCCTCCCTGGCTGCAGGGCTGCGCTGTCCCCTCGGCCATCTCGTAGCTTGGCCTGGGCCCTGGCCCAGAGGGCGGCCACCCCGGCCGCCATGCCCGCTGCTCCTGGCTGGGCCCTGGGAGGCACCAGGCTTCCCCAGGGCGCCTCGGGCTTCGGGGGCGAGAGCAGGGGACGGGTCGCAGCTGTGACGAGGACATCACCCTTGCTCAAAAGCAAAACCCGAGGAGCAAAAAGGAAGGCCGAAGGTTGCAACAGACCTCGCTCCTGTCCGATGTGACTCGCCCATTTTGTCTGCCAGTTAGTTTTGCGTTTTACAGGAGGAAGACTTGGGTTACTTTTTCGCTGGCAGCATTGCCGTGGGTGAGAAGAAAAGCGGGCTGGAGGAGCAGCACAGGTGGGCACAGGGAGGCCAGGGAGGGAAGGATCAATCAGTGGCAGCAAAGCGAAGGGGAGACAAAGCAGAAGAAAGGCCAGTGAACGTACTGACAAAGCAAAAGGGCTCTGGTGTCACCTCTGCATTCAGAAAGACTAGATGAAAAAAGTAAAGGTTTTTTGCTTCCTGAGTACTTATGGATAAGGACCAGCTCATAGTTTATTTTTGTGATTAATTAATTTAGTGAAGAAATAGGAGTGCAACAAAGAGGCTTGGAATTACTATCTCCACACAGCTGATATTTTCCTGTATTTAGAACCACGTGTTAATGAAATGCCTGTTATTGAAGCATCTAACAAATATGACATGAAGTAAAGTCACTTTGCAGTGGTACCCAGAGTGGCCATTATATACTTTTCCTTTACATCTGTAAGATTTTGCTCATCCTAAAGAAGTATCTACAGAAAAAAAACAGAGTTGCAGCTTCTGTGAGAAGCATGATTCCCAGTTACCAGACTTTTATTCGTTTAGACTATGTGGCCTGAGTTGATTTATGCCAGTAGCCTGTGCTTATAAACAGCCTTGCTGGTTGGCAAGGAGTTTGTCCTCATAAATGATCTTGTAGGACTGCAGCCTGATGTGGTACCAGTGAGAAGGAAAGATTACAAATGAGAAGGCTACAAATAGGCATTTTTAAAGCTGTAGCTTCTTTATTTTATTTCCATATCAAGGCAAAACCTAAACTTTTCACCCTACCACAAAACACTAAGCATCTCCTTCAGGGCAGTGTGTTAAGTTAAATGCACTGAAGGTGAGTAAGCAATGCCAAGCAAAGATTCCCTTCAAATCATTAAGCAAAGCCTTTTTTTTTTGGCTAGTACTAAAGCCAGTTCTTTTTTTTTTTTTCTTTTTTTCTGAAGAGGAAAAAGAAGTCCTCACACACTGAACATTCTGGTAGCATAGTCTAAAAGATCTTTTAATGTAAATACTTTTTCAGCTGTGAGAAGTAGGTCAATCTCCAGACGTAACATTAAATTCTCAGCCACCACAAAGTTTTTTTACCCTAAACTTAGTCCCTGGTGCTATCACTGTGCTGAGTTCCCCTTACACCTGACATCGTATCTAGCACAACTGAGATCCAGTTCTGGTGAGGAATATATGTTCATTGCCATAGTAAAGACCAAAATAGACAAGGGTCATTCAAATGAGGAGCAGCTTTGACATTCACATACCTTTGGTGGGGAATTTGAAGCAGGTTATTTTAGAGCTTCTGCTTTACTGTACAAAAATCAAAGCAGTTAAAGGTTTGAAGAAGTATGAAGTGGGAAGTACTTTGTCTTTACTTTTAAGAGAAAGGAGATTGGGTACCAGGATATCCTCGTAGTTTACCAGGTCAGCTGGTCATCAAAATGGATAGTTGACAGCAATGTAGATGGGTGTACAGCATAAAACCTGTCTAACACTCTGCTAGGTTTGGGGGACGTGGTGTTTGCTGGACTGTTCTAGGTTAATGCTCCTGTAATTACACTGAGAATACTGGAGCTGGTGAGAGCAAGGCAGGAGGGAGAGAGGGGAAAAAAACCCCAATATATGCAAAACCCACCTTAATTTTACCCCTGCTCTAGAAGTATCCCATCTGTCACCAAAAAAAAAGATCAAGAAATAAGATTTAACAATCCCAGTTATCATCAGGGACAATCACAGTCACTGAAAGATCTAGATATATCTACAGCTATTTATCAGATTGGAATTTTTTTTTCCCAGAGCTTCAGTATTTGTAAAGATGGACTTTCTGACCTTTTACATCATAACAAAAGAAAGCAAGAGTGATGGGTTTGGCTTTTTTTCTTTTTTTTTTTAACTGTTACATTCAGTCTGAGGGAAGACGGTGGCTTAGATTTATTTGGAGAGTTTGAGTGGTCAAACAATCAAGAGTTCAAAGTGAAAATTCATATTACTGTCAGCTTCATTGTCAAGGTGTATATAGGTGGAACTAATGCCTAATGAAAAAATCAAAATCAGAACACGTTAAAAACGTGTTCTCTCATTCATTAACTTCTTCCCTAAATTTACCAAAATATTTAAAAGGAGCACTGAAGTTTGTCAAAAGAGATGTAAGCATCTTGGTTTAAGGAAATTGACATCATGCTTCTTCTTTGAAGGTTTCTTTGGCTATTACTGGAGCCAACCCTTTTTGCAATCGCATTTATTGCTTCCTGCTAAAAGGGCAGCGGGCGCACTGCAGTGTGGAACTCCTGTAGCTGATCACGTATGATGCGAGTTTGGGGAATTCCATGTTGCAGTTCACTTTATTTGCGCAAGAGATGAGAATGTGGAGTATCTTGTCGTCCGAGTAATTACAGGCTGGCCTGGTAACACAGCTTCCATCCCAGCATAGCATAGCTTGGGCGACACTGTTTGTCTTTTGGAGGTGAAAGGAACAGGGCAAGCGGAAACAAGTTTTTGTAACCTTTTTCCTTTTGCAGTCTGAGCACTTTTTGTTATCCCTTGCAACACATCTTTTATGTGCCTCCAGCTCCAGGTTTGACAATACCGTGACAGATGGTATGTGTAATACTGGATGTTACGCTTCATGCTTAGTTTTAGTAAGAGAAGATAAATTAGACCACAGGCCTAGATCAGATGATAAAATTGGAGAACTGAGGAACTCATATGACTGGGACAAGGCAAACTGTCATAAGAATTTTTTTCCTTCATCTATATTTCTGATGTAAACAAGGGCAAAATTACAACAGCTAGAAAGCGAGCAAAAGAAATGGGTGAAAATCAGAACAAAGGCAGCTGAGAGAAGGGAGTGAGAAAATGGAAGTGAAAAGCAGAAGCTGAACTAGTGAAAGCCTACAGTTAGAAGACATGAAATTTAAGGCTGGATACACCGATGTTACTTCCTCATATTTCTATTTTAAAATTATTATTCCTATGAAATGTCACCCTTGTATTCCAACAAAGTACTTTACATAGATGTGTGATTAAGTGTTTCAGCGTGACACATGGAAAGGATGTCTAATAAATACCAGTTTTGGTTGTATGCCACCTATAACTTCTGTCTTAGCATTCTCACCCTTTTTTAGGTTCTCTAGAGCTATGTTAACTCGTGTGCCATTAAAAACATTGCCAAAACTTCACTTTTACTGACATGAAGTACAGAGGGCCCTTCGTGACTTTCAGATGGTAGGTAATGCTTTTAGGGTTTGATATTAGGAAAAAAGTTAACATAAAAAAAGCCACAAAACCTTGACAGATCTGCTCTAAAATCCAGCATGCAGAGAAGAGAGAACTAGTGAGGCTACTTTGTAGAGTCATTTTTGGAGTACAGGCACATGAAGAGCATTGTGTCCAGCCAAAGGAGATAAGTCAGTGCTTTCCAGCTCACTCCATCAAGCAGATCGGTGTACTATTCCTTTAAAATAAGAATGGAAATACGTCTTTGAGGCTAGTATATAGTTTCAAAGTGTAAGAAAATTAAACTCATTGTCATGGAAGATATTTTTTTAATAGGAAAAAAGGTGCAAAACCTGCCAACATCTACCACCACAAAAAACAAAACAAAACAAAACACCAAACCCAGGGTAAATAACTGCTCTGAATAATATTGAAGTCCTACTGAGAGCACATCTGGACCATCTCCCACTAATGTTCATCTCTGTTCCCTTTCAGAGATTGAAGAGAGATGAATTAGATTTTCTGTGTTTCTGCAGGGCTCCTGCAGCTCAGGCAGCCGAGGTGCTTTCCACAGGGACGGTCACCCACCGAGGAGAACAAGCAGTATTGCACCTTCTGTGGTAGGGGAAGAGAACTTCTGGGAAGGGAGCAGAGAGATCACCCAGCTGAATACTGAGAATCTTCTTCCTGCTTCAGACAAGCGAAACATGCACACAGTTTCTAACTCTATCCAGGCTATAACTATCTGAGAAGATAATCTGTTAAGGACACAAAAACCAAGTGTGACCTCTGCCGACTGGATTTATCTGGAAGCTGGGCATACCTCAGAGTTATCACTCCAGACACTAAAAACAAATGGCAGTCAGAACTTCTAACTGTGCTCTCTTCTGGAGCTAGCTTTCATTTTTATGAGGAAGAAAAATGAGTGTTTCTTCTGGGTGTTACAGAGTTTGTACATAGAAATGGCTGAGAAGGGAATTATCCAGGTCACTCAACATTCATCCTTGGGTTGACCATGGATGGGTGTTTGTGTTCCTTGTGTATTCCGGTATTATTAAAAAGTTAATCCACCTGATGCCAGCTACACGTTTATTCACCAGCCCCTATGTACACAGGCAGAAGTGTTTTGCAAATTATCCATACGGTTTCTTTGTCAACAGAATTACCAGAAACGACAGATGCCGTACCTAAGGGCTGTCTGATCTGCAGGGGACACAGAAATGAAGTTTCATTAACATTTTTCTTTGAGATATCTTGGTTGTTAAAGACAAGACAAGTGAATATTTTGAGGATGATGTTCGTACCTGAAGAGGGAGTTTCCCATGCCAAACATTGCTGTAACATACTCTTGATCATCGTCACTGTGTAGGGAAGTCTAGTCACTGCATTAACTACACAGAGATCTTAATGAAGGAACAGATTTTAACCCAAGCATGTCCTGTTCTGGAGTTGTGATGATTAGCATAGCTGTAGTGGTACAGCTGGCTCGTGGCAGTTACCCCATGGGGGAGGCACACTGGTGACTGGGTGGGCAGACCCTTAGGACAAGGCTATGTGCTCTGATGACTTTTGATTCTCTGGGGCACTGTGTGTCTCATTTCTTTCTTCTCCTTCTCTTAACAGCACTGTCAGTAAAGCCCTTCCTATGCTGTCACCAATGCAATCTAATATAAAGAGTAGGCTGATTTTTGAAAATGCTTTATTTCCAAGAGAACAAAGGTAATCTGCCTAGGGCTGTGTGCCCATCTTAAGACATGCTTTCCTGGGCACAGAGACTCTTCCACTCCCAAGAGCAGGAAGAATAGGATGGTCCTTCAAGAAAACACACCGACAACACAAGCATGCTTACATTTATGGGTTAAAGATATTTAATGTAATTTAGGACAAAGTTAAAGTAACAAGAATGGATAAATGACAGCAATTACATACTCTGAAACTGAGATCACTAGTCAAATCAACAATAAAGAACCCAAAAAAGGAGAGCAGGCAGGATTTTTTATAGGAGAAATGAAATAATTTGAAAAGAAAAACCTCCCAGAAGTATGCATGCATTTGAGACAGAAGGGTGTACAAGGCCAAGGGCACCCAGCAGAAGTGGCTCTGAAGCAGAGAAGGACTTTCCTCTTTCTTCTTGTGTTTCTTCAGAGAAATCTGAATCGGGAGCCCCAGGTAATTTCTACACTACTGATGATTTTCAGTCTGACAAGTGTCAAAGTACAGGGCATACTTCTGGATTTTTTTGTAGTTAATACAAGACTCTTAAGTTGGGTCAAAGAAAGATGACTTTTGGAAGGACCTTCAGGAGCAGCCTGATATGCAAGATATACACTGTGATTCCAAAACAAAAGAGAGAAAGACAAGACAATTCAGCTTTTTGAAGGACTTGCTAGGGGCTTCAGACAGGTGTTTGTAAAGCCTTTTGATTTCATTAATTTCTTGTTTTAAGGCAAGAAGGTAGATATAGTATTGTTTTCTATCAACAGGTTCCTCCTCCAGGTATCACTCAGAAGGCAACCAAAACTTAAGCTAAAGGTGGCTGCCCTTTACAGCGTCTTGCTGAATGAGCCATGTCTCCCACTTGGTTCACCTGCAAATTTCAAAGAACTGCCTAAAAGATTTTTTCTAAACGAGATCAATAGAAGGATTCTTGCTCTGACAAATACTTAAATTCAACTGAAGTGTATCTAGTAGTGTCTAACCACAGGACTGTTTGGATTTCTTTTTAGTCCTGTTTTCTTGTATTTGTGTCATCAGGCAGGCTTGATTGGGAGAGCAGCCTATTTGCATAGGTGTGCATTTATTTACCTTCCTGGTGGTCTGTATGCAAATACTAATTTTTCCACAGCATTTTTAAATGTTACCTGCGTTCATGCCCTTGGAACAAATCTTGAGTGACCATTTTCACAGTGGAATATCCAAGTAACCTGACAGTTGTTACTGATTGAACTATCTGTGACAGTTAGGAGGAGAAAATAAATAGCTATCTATAACACAGTCACTTTGGCACTAAGATCTGTATTGTTGTCTTACATCCACTTCTACTTTTTAAGCTGAGCAAGAGGAACACGGTAACATTTGAGGGATTTTTGTCTGAGACAGCATATTTAGGCAAGAAGAGTGGTGCAACCTTGTCAGCAAAGTTTTTAAACTGCACTTTAAAACAACATTATTTTCCCAGTTAAGTGGGTGGGGTTTTGTTGTTTTTGTGTTTTGGGTTGTTTTTTTTGTGTAGCGGTAAAATTTCATTAGTCACTGGCCTTTTATGTGTAAAGAGAGACTAGATTTAAACACAACATTTTGTAAACTTAAGGGACTTCTATTTTAAAATCTTAGTAAAAGGCTTTTTGGAAATAAGGTAACAGCGCACTTGGGAGCAAGCTCAAACTGAATACACCTCCTTTATGAAAATGATCATTTACAGATTTTCTCAACGTATGTTTCTTTTGCACAGAAGTGAGAGAAATAGTGTTATGAAGTTCCACCCAAAACACAGTGTTGTTTTCTCAGCTGTAGGTCCAGCCAAGCGTGCATGCTGATATGATCCTCATCACATCAGGACAGATCTGACCTTTGACTGTTACTTACTTGGGCAGTTAATCGCAAAGCGGATTTTGGCTAACAGGTGTTTCAGAGGATGATACTTTGATCTTTAAATATTCATTATTTTATTCTACTGTGTAGATGGTCCATGGAACATGTTCTAGAGCCAAAGCAGCAATACCCTGCGTGTATTGAGTTTCACATGGATCTTGTCTTCCACAGGGTTAACAGTCTGGAGTCTCTCATAAAGCAATTTATCAGCCAGCTGGCCTTTCAAATAGACAGCCATCTAAATTGAGAGTTAAATGCAGTTAAATTCAGAGTTAAATTCAGTTCAGATGCCAAGTGTAGTGGCAACTTGTGACAAAGAGATAAGGAGGAAGAGTACACAATTACACCTCATTTCAGTTTGAAGACTGCCATGATACAAATGCTGGAAAGTGCTGTGATCACACTTCTGCTTTCAGTCAAACTATATTTCTCTGTCTGAAACAGTAATAGACTTTGACCCCAGTACTACCGGCACACACAGTGTAAAGGAAGGGGAAGGAGACTCGGCACCACTCCGCATGTGGACAAGGGGAGAAGCTTGCTCCCTGCAGAGCTATGTCCTGGGTACAGTATGCCCTCCTCCTTATGCACCAGAGGTTCTGGTGTGTGTATATAACTGTTGTTAATATCTGCATACAGCATCTCTTACAGGATTGACACTCCGGCCTTTTAAAGCTGCAGCTCTTTTTTGTGTTTGGTCTCATGATCATTTCTAATGAGATCCTTTTCTATTGAAAGAAATCAGGTGTTTCTATTGTGAATCATTCTGGATGGAAATGAAGCTGTAAACAACATTTCATGATCATCTTTGCAGAATCTTTTTCTCTGGATTCCTTGTGGAATTTTTCATATAAAAAAATTAATGAAGTTAGTTTTAACCAAAGTTTAATGAAGCAGGTGATTGGATGTTTTCCTGCATTGCTCAGACCATGTATAGCTGAGTGGCAACAATGGCGAGATTTCCTAAATTTTCACTTCAAATTCTGTCAGTTAATTTGGGTCCCTTCCTCTGTTCCTTCTTCATGCTTCAAATGAAAATTTTAAGCTTAGGCAAATGTGTTTAATTGCAGATCTTAACAGTGCAGATGAACTGAGTTACGGGAAATACAGAGTTTGGGAGGAGTTTAAGTGTTGCCTGTTTGCCCCAAAAGAGGAAATGTACCGAAGCGTGTAGATCTGTCAGGAAGTACAGATTCTGAAAATAGACAAAGGATCCTGCATATCCCCCAAAATTGCTTTCACCTTATCAGCATAGACCTGGGTAATTTGTTGCTCATGGAAGTAGAACTTGCAGGGTTTTTTAGATTCAGCAGACTGTCAGGTGTTTGTGTGCAACTTTGTAGTTGACAAAAATTAAATAGTTTTCTGAGCATGTCAAAAGGAGGCTACTGAAAGGGGCACAGTTCTGCATAACCTGGGTGTGCCTGCGAGAAGGATGGTAACTCAAAATTGTAGCAGTGTTAGTTGCAGTCCTTCCTCTTTCTCTAACTCGACTCCATAAAGCAGCAGAAGCTGTCAGTTAAGATCTGAGCAAATGATGCTTTAACCCCTTGTGTCTTCCCAGGTGGTATCATGATAATCTTACCCGACATGCAGCAGAAGCGCTGCTGCTTTCCAACGGGAAGGATGGAAGCTATCTCTTGAGGAAGAGTAATGAACGGGAAGATATGTACTCCCTCTCTGTAAGGTAGAGTATGGACAGGAGTAAATTTATCTAATGCCGCATAGCTGGCAGTTTTAAAATCTTCATTTACTCCCATGTTTGTTTGCATGTTTCATGCATTGAGATGACCTACAGATTTTTTCCTAGGGCTTGAACTATTTTAATATATGTTCCTAATGGTATAATCCTGCTGAATGACATTTTGTTAGAAGAAAAAAAAAGATTTGGATTGGATTTGAAAATTACTCTCATTTTTCCAAACTGTGAGTTAATCTGATTGGTGAAAAACATCATTCCATGGATTGGCTGTAGATTTTCAGTCTGCATGATAAAAATCTATATGGCAGTTACAAGAGTTTAAGAAACAGATGATGGGAGTAGAAAAGTTTTATGATGAGGATAGTAGTAAATACACCGGTTAATAGGCGCTAACTTCACAAGTTTCTGGGTTGCTGTCATCTCTGAGGGACGATCCAGTGTTTGACTGGATGGTTTTACTACTCCGTTCTGGGCTAAGACTCGGTCTTAGCCAGTAATGCATGACTGATTTGAACAATATTTTGCAAGAGACAGATGTCAGGCCCTTAAAGTCAGTTGCAGCAATTTACATCAGTTCAGTACACAGTCAATACAGAGCACAGGTAGCCTGGCCTGGGTACTTCACTACTGAATCACATTTAAAGAATCTCCCAAGAAGGAGAGAAGCCCCAGTATTTTAGAGAGGCAACATGAAAGATGTATGCATTAGACACACAAGGTAGTCCCTGTGTGTCAGCTGAGTGGAGGTAACCAGCCCTAAATATGTTCTTAGCCTTTGGCAACTGTACGATATATTAAGCCTTTACAGTGAAATTTTAAGCTGGTGCATTCAAGCTCATTTCTGCCTCAAATGGAGCGTCTGAACAATTAGTGACTGCAGCTCAGCTGAATCACAGTAACTTTTTCAGCTAAAGTCACTTTGATAATGATGCTAGTTATTCACAACCCTAATAGATAGGAACACAGCATATGCCCTTGAAATTGTGACTTTCTGCGTATTCAGTACCAGGAGCTGTTATAATTTGGAAGTGTAGCCTCTTGGAGGCTGAGGAAAGTGCAATTTGCACATACCCTGTTCCCCAGAGGTACAAAAGGCAAATATGAATTGCTTCACTCATCTCTGACAGAAGATCCTGGAGCAAGTGTGCGTATATATGCACTGCTGAAGTTATTGCCACTATAGACAGCCATTTATACAAGGTGCTTGAGGGGGTGCCTGACAGATCAGAAGGTGATGTTACAAAATGAGTGTTCAGAGTGGCAACGACTGAATTGAGTGCAAGTCTTGGGAAAAAGAATAGTAACATTTATAAGTAATAGATTTCCTATTAAAAAATAATTTTAAATGAATCATTGTCTTGCTGGTTAGTATTTTTTTACTTTAAAATGTGACTAAACATCATCTGAGGTAATCTACCTCAGACAATTTTTAAAAAAAATATGTATCGAAGCTAGTTTTAAAGGGCACTCAGGAAACAACGTACTGTAATAAAATAAAATTTAAATAGTTGTTCTTTTAATAGGAAACAAAAGCTAAAATGTTAGTTAATGAAAACAAATCTGCTGCTTTAACAAATTCTAGCCTTAGAAGACCTAGAAAAGTCTACTTCAGGCCAATTGCAGTCTGTTGTTCAGCACTCCGTGTAGGAACAAGAGTTACTTACTGTATTACCATATGAACTGAATATCCCAGTCTGGAGTCTGATCTTTTATTCTGTTACATTAGTTTTTTGGTGGCACAGCTCCCTTGAAATACTGATTTTGATTTTAAAATGTTTTAATAATTTTCTACTGTTTAACTGTAAGTTTTCCTTTCCTTTTTTTGACTAATATTAAAACTTACTTTTAGAATAAGTAATTCAGTTTTGTTCTGATACATTTTTGTAGAAAGGATAACTTCAGCAATTCTAGCTGTCATTTTCTTTCTCTCCTAAAATGTCTTCTATAGCTTTTACTTTACTTTCTGCCTCTGCCTCACAAGGAACTTCAGTCATTATTATAGTTTCTTTTAAAAGGAAACAATGCTTAGACATCCCTTGAGGTTTTTATTGACAGCTGTAAGAAGAGAGATTACATATTGCCTGAAATCCCCTCCCCCAGCTAAATTAACCAACTTTAAAAAGGAACTAGGGAATAGAGTAGAATTTGCTCTCATTGCAACATTATATTTCTTGTGAAATTAAATGAAAAGATGAAAACTCTGTCATCGCAGCAGAGTCACAGCAGCTATTTGTTGTTCTAGGGCATCTGCACGCATTGTGTCTCAGCTGACTGTAGCGCAAAACATGCAGGAGGTCAATAGATGCATGATCCACAATATTACGAGTACTGTTCAAAGATAAATATTTGTTTAAATACCTGTTTGACATTATAATCTCATGTGGAAGTGGCAATAAACAATTCTTCACCCTGTTTTCAGTATATTTGCTCCATGTATTTTTCCTGAGACAAAGTTTTCTCTGGACTATTTTGGATGCTAGTAACATTAACAAGAAGTAAGTTTTTCACAGGAGAGGTACTTGCAATAAGTGCTTCACTGTCTTCTGAAGTGAAAATAATTGCCCATCCGGGAAGTGAGGCATTGCACACTTCTCTAAATACCATCAGCTTTCATCAACAAATGCTGTTACTTTCCTGACAGACAAAGGTCCCTGGTTCATGTTTGACAGTGCCCACCACAGAAGAACCATTCGTCTGAGTACAGAGAGAAAACAGAAAAATGCTAAAGGCTTAGATATCTAAAATTAGGTTATTGAATCACTGTTTGGGTGCAAAAAGGAGGCAGCCTATTTTTGAAAGAAAAAAAGAAGACATTTTCAATGAGATTCGGATGTTACCTGAGAAGTAAGACATATACCAGATAATATAGGTACACCATAAAGACTAAAGCCCAATAAGTGAAGAAATATCATCCTGCTTAGACAGAAGGTTGGAAACCTTGTTTGTGAGTCTTTTACTGATTGCTGCAAGAGTTAATTTAACTTACTTAGGCCTTTCTAGGCTTTCATCATCTCATATCTGTAAAGCAGCAATTAGATTTTTCTTAATAAATCTGAGTCTCAGATGTGTTGAGTGTTAGTGAGGAACAGTAATGGCTGTAGTATTACTGCTAGGACAGTGGTTGTCAGCCTGTGATCTGGGCACAGATTTCCTGTAGTGGAACCTCCTGTTTAAGGGCTGTACATGCCAAATGCCTTTGGCATTTCTACCTTGACACATTTTCCTTTTTTATTTTAGAGGAAAGGATTCTGTGAAACACTTCCACGTTGAACATACAGGAACTTCATTCAAATTTGGATTTAATGAATTTTCTAGCTTGAAGGAATTAGTCATGCATTTTGCAAATCAGCCTTTAATCGGAAGCGAAACAGGTAAGGAGAGCCATATGTTTGTGTGAACATGTTTGTAGTCATGCTTCACACAGATCTAAGTAAAAGGAGCTTCCTATGTGTTATCAAATAGATCTACTGCTGGATTGTTCCTCTTCAGAAAGTCATGTTTGTATTAACCTCAGGTATCTAAGATGTTCTTCTTCAAATACTCTTTCAAGTACTCTGAAGACAAACTACATTTAAGCTTACATGTGAGCTCCATTTCTCAGAGAAGGAAAAAGGAAGCATTTCAAAATACGCATGTACTGGGAGGAACAGAGCCTTCTCAAAAAGGGCAAAATGAAAGCACGGTGTTTAGTGAGGAAATAAATGTTCATTTGTGAAGTTGAAATCCCCCAATAAGAAAAAATGGAAAAGGGACTTGAAATTGTTTAGCTCCAGTATTCTTCATCCAAGGAAGAAGTCTACAGCGATATGTTCCTCTTTCCTGTAGGGAATGTGGCCTATATTACCTCTCCCTTTCTGTCTGCAGTGGATCAGCCTGCAGATGCCATCTGACATCACAGTGATTTGTCTTGTTTTTAAGAAAAAGAGAGAGAAAAAAGAGAAAAAGCAGGCTTTAGCTGCCTGAATTAAGAGTCAAAAGATTAAACTTGATTCCTACACAAGTGAGTTGAACACCACCAGACCAGAATCCCTAGAGAAACTGTTGCATATTATCATGATAACACCAGTTTTAGGTTTAGCTTCAAATGTAAGAGTTGAAGATGCATCAGTACAAATTAGTGCCAAAAACTTCAGTATCCTGTGTAGAAAGTGTATGCAAATAACTCATAGGGTAGTACTAATTATATATGCAAGAGACCAGTTAAATGATAGTTGGCACATGCAATAACTGTAATATGTCACACACTAAATATGCACCAGTGCTCTTTTAATTCAAGCATTAAATTCAGGGTTGCTTTGCAAATTTTTTTTCCCAAGAAAAATGCAGTGGTACACTCAATATGGCACTTGTATCTTTCAAAGCATTATCTTTTTAAATTTCTTCTAAGACTAGTTCAAATACAGAGTTCCTACATATATCTTTCGTGCCAGTAAGCTATTTTTCCTGTGAAATCAGACATGCACCCACAGGCCTAACGCCGTAAAGATTTCAGATGACATACAAAACTTGTATTTCCCCATTCCTTCACTGCATGTGTTACAGACATTAGTAATCAAGGCATTGGTGTTATGTGATCTCTGTGGACAGGATCAACACTGCTGAATGATGGGCTCACTCATCACCTTAAAGCTCCCTAATCAGATTCTGCTGGCTCTGTGAAACCTCTTTAAGTTGGATGTGGTACAGAATAAGAAAAGCCATTTGAACATCACATCAAGAAACCTTCCACCTTACCTTACGATGGACAGCAGTAGAGAGGAGAGAGTTAGCACTTGGACAATGTTCCTTCAGATACAGGTGTCAAAGGTCTCCTGGGTGGTAACTGATTTATACCAAAGAGGGGGTAGGGGCTCATCAGAGCCCACTCTAAGCCAAGTGTCAGCGTGTCAGAATGACCAGCCCAACACAGGATCATGCAGCAGGTTGGCAGAAGGGCCAGCAACAGAGTCTGATTTCTTAGGCCACACCTTTCAGTGAAAAGCAGCAAGCAACCTTTAGCTCAGGCATTAGTAGAAAGTAGTTGGACCAGTTCTTATTCCTTGTTATACTTACAAACAGTTTTCTATGGAAGCACTGCGAGATCAGGAATGAAAGAGCAAAGCAAGGTAGTGTTTCTCATCTCCTCATTGTTTATGGACAGAATTTTATAAGACAGAGACCCATGAGATGGAATATGTAATGGTTTCCACTATTTTCCATTTAAGTTCGTCTCACGGGAGCTAGGTTTGTATCTGAAGAGGTACAGGCCTGCACCCCTGCAAACTGGTCCATGGACCGCAGTGGCTCTTTTGTACTGGGACAGCTGCAGGTTTGTGCTTCAAGCCCAACAAACTTTGTCTTACTACAGCTTCCTTTGCCATTCTAAACTGCTACATGGACTCACATCTATTTTTCTGCAGTGTAGTGTGTATACTTCCTTCTGAACTACAGATAATTGAAGGAAATTTGGGCTACTGTTCTGTGAGACGGTTTATTAAACAGGCAAGCTGAATCTGTCCAGTAACAAGGTTAAAGAAATATACTATCATATTTCTATATTTTTATTTTTATTCAAAGTGGCAAGGTCAGTGTGTTATTCTTACCTGTTGCTTCGTTTATCAGTTTTTACCTAAATTATTTTGAAAACATATAAAAACTTTAAGTCATTGCCCAGACAAAAAAGCCAAAGTCACTTGAAGCTAACATTTCCAACAGCGGGACTAGTTTTCATTCTTCCTTAGAAATAGATGTCACGCACTAACATGCAAGAAGAATCTTGCTACAGTGCAGCTTTTGCTAGTTCTTTTGTACAGTTACCAAATGATTCTGTACAAGTATCTTCTGAGGAGAAAAAACATGAAGAACTTACTAGAAAACAAATATTGTATAAAATTTTAAACTAGCCCTCCCAGTTCTGCAACAGGGCTCTTTATCCATGGTGTACAGATGATGGTACTCTGATACGATCCAACAGCTTAAGAGTAGTTTCTGTAGACTGGTGATGGGCATGTTCTCAATTTAATTTTAAATGATAAAGCATTATTTTTCTGCAAGGCTAGAGAGAATTAAACTGATTTTGACTTTTCACCTACTGCAAGTAGAATATATCACATTTGCATACACCCCCTGTGCTGCAAACAGATTTCAGTTGGTTACTTCAAATACAATTTTTCCACTTCCCTTTGTAGTCTTTTCCATTACAAAATACTTCAAACTTTATTTCACTTTTAAATTACTCAATCACCTGTAGGTTTCAAGTCCAAGTTCTTACCAATTCTAGCATCCCCCCTCTTTACAGAGCTGACAATATCAGCATGAAATGCAAATGGAGCAGCATTTGGTATGCTGTGACATTATTTTTAAAGAATGAGATTAGATGGTGTAGCAATTACTATGTTAAGGAGATTCTTCGCTATTGCGAATAGTGTAATAGATTCACTATTGAGAACGCAGCTTTTTGCAGAGAACGTGCAATAAACATGACCTTGTTCAGAGAACAAAGAATGGCTATAATCAAAATGTTACTAACTGGAGAGAGCTATGGTAAAACAGCTAAAGGTGATGGTAACGTGGGCTTACTGTTAGGAAGTCTGTATCCGAAGCTCTGACAGATTAAGTGATTTATGCAGCAAGCAGCGGGTTGTTGGCAAAACCAGGATGACTGTTAGGACCTCATATCTAGTCTAGCATCCTGCCTACCCCACCAGCCAGCGCCAGCCTCCTGTGCAGAAAGGGAATTTAATGTGTCAAGTGATTCCCTGCAAGCACTACTAAGTTTAAAGGTTTTACAAAGGTACCATATATTTACAGTTTTCACAGTTGTATGTAAACAGGCGTGATAATGTCTGCAGTCACATCTTCATGAATGCAGTGAAAGTCTAGGTCACGTGTAGCTCAGCATTTCAGCTGTAACTATGAAATCTGTATTTAATTTTGTTCTGCATTACCTAGTTACTCCCTGACCGGAAAGAAGGTTCAAGCAGGACAGGAGACACCTGCCTTTGAGGGTTGTCCGATGGTCCCCTTCTGTTGCTGTCTTGATTTTTTGCCACTTACCATGCATTGCAGAAGGGGTTTCATTACTTACTGCTTAGAAGTGAAGAGGGTTTTCACTTTTGTTTTCAGAGATGTAAGAACAAATTGACTCCTACTGTACAGGGATGAGGGAATGGATTTAGGCAAGGTCCAGGTACCCAAGGTATTGAGGACTCTGAGCAACATGACAGAGCCAAGGAAGCGAGACTTGGCAAGTGAATCCAGGGGCAGGTGCCCTCTGTAGTCTGCATGGGTGGATTTTTTGCAGAAAATACCCTTCACAAAGTCTAAACTGTTCAGATGATGCATGTTAGAAATATTTGTCTAGTTTTACCAGTACGGGAGAGTCATTTATAGTATCCGATTGTTTTCTTATGTGAGTGTGGCCTGAATCCTGCCCCCTTCCAAGGGAAACCCCTTACAGAGAGTGTCACAGAGATCTTGGGGAGGTTATTAGCTCTTATGCCTCTTTGATTTTAGGAAAAGGTAAAGTTAACCATTCCACAAACAGGCAACTACTGCCAGTTATTTTCTAAGACTGTCTTGCCAGATGACTTACTCCTGCTTTTTTTCTTTCCAGGAACCTTAATTGTATTGAAGCATCCCTACCCACGGGAAGTGGAAGAACCTTCCATTTATGAGTCTGTCCGAGTTCACACGGCGATGCAGACGGGAAAGACAGAAAGCGATCTTGTTCCAAATGCTCCCTCAGTAAGTTGTGTTCTGGGTGCTTCTCCTGGCCTGAGTTTAGTGTGATTGCTGGAGCAAGCTATAGAATAACACCAGTAATTCATCCCTTTTTGGGTTCATAAATACAGGAAGTCTTTGCCGACCAAGGCAAAACAAAGACAGACTTGCTAAGTACAGTCCCATGACAAATAAAGCCTTTTACAATTGTCACCAAGACCTTCAATGCTGTCACTAGGAAAACATTGCTGCAGCTGACCTAGGTGAGTCTGACCATCCAAACAAAGAATACATAAAAGGCTTTCATCGTCCTGTTGTCTTCCTTTTAGTATGCCACCTTAGCAGTAACATTATCAGGAATTAAAAAAAAACAAACAAACAAAACAAAAAACACACCACACAAAACAAACACAACACTTCTTACATCTTTCTGGCAACACTCATCAGGCATGCAACAATACGTAAGTCAGGTTGCACAGTAAGCCCTTGTTTTGCCAAATATCCTTTACAGCCAGTGGGAACTCTCTGTCTCCCCACAGGTGAGGAGAGGAATACACTAAATAGCAAAACCAAGTAACAGCTACAGGATTTACCACATTTTGTCTCACTCAGTGAATATGAGAATTAGATGACAGGAAACAGACAGTAGTCCTGACAGACATAAACTCATTACTACTAATTATTTTTGCAGTCTTCTTTGTTAGAATTATTTTGCCCAGTTAGCAATATATAGCCTCCTTCCTAACTGAGAGGAAGGAAAGAGCATCTCTGACTTTCAAAGTTGGTTAAGAAGTGAGCTTTTGAAAAAAATGTTCAAAGACGTGCAAGACAGGGAGGGACACATTTGGAAAGAGAAACCTCAAACTGAAGCGTGGTACAACCAAGTTAATAAGAGTATCTATATCCTGATAGGTACATTACTCAAAAGGTTCTTTTGGCATTTTCACACTTGGATTTTATTATTTTAGAATCCCCTTGTCATAAAGCAGGAAGACAGCTTGCTGTATTCTGACACAGGCTTAAACTCAAAATAGAGCAATGTGACAGGAGAGTCTCCACCCTTTCAGCCGTAGTAATTTTGAGCACAGTAAAAAGCTGCGTCGTGTTAAAAGCTACGCCTTACTGGTGTGAGAAACAAGAGAACAGCTTCATATCCATTTGGGCCACCTGCTGTGACATCTGTGACTCACTTGGACAGTAATTAGAGACTTTAAATCCCTAGTAACTCATATCTAAGTGAGACAGGTGGTTGCTCCAGAACAGTATTGCTCAGAACAGAGGGGAGAGTATTTTAATTACATACTATATTTTTTGAGAAAAAAGGAGGAAGAGTTACATTAATGTGGGTTAATGAAGTTGATAAAAGAACTGCTTCTGATGTGTCTCACAACCAACCCTTCATGGCTAAGTTCCATTTTAACCTCCAAAGAAACTTGACAACCACATACAACCAATAAAAAGGCAATATTTTTTCAAGAGCAAGTAGTAATTAACTTGGCAAGAATTTGGTTTTCAGAGGTCTGCAGTCTCACAACTACATCCCTACACAGTTTCAGTTTTCTGAGAAGTCATAAAGTCCCAGCATCACTCGTGGTGGCAGAGAAAGAGTTCAAAAAACTATTTTTCAATAAGCACATTGAATGTAACAGGTTTTTGCTCTCAAGCATATGGCTGTTTGAGAGAAGAGAATGCCTAAGTAAAACAGCACTTTCCCCCCTGCTTGCATTTCGGGAGCAATTTCTGTGGATAATTCCACTGTCAGCTAAATCCCAGGTGCTTCTGGTTACAACAGGTACTGAGGCAACCATCTAACACTAAATACACTGTAACTGCAACTATTTTGCTGTGTTTGGTTGAGAAGATGCAGGCCAGAAGCTTGCTGAGGAAGGCACGGTCTAAGAGATTGCCTTTAGAGCCAGTGCAGGTCCACGTTTAATCTCGTGGTGGATCCAGCAAAGGAGGGGAGGGCAGGAGTAAGGACAGGGCGAGTGGTCATGGTAAGTTTCCCCAAGAACAGGCTGCTCCTCCATCTCCTGAATGTAGGCAAAGAGGGGGATGTGGGAAATAGAAGCAGAGCTCAGTCTCTAACCTTGATGCCTTTCCTTGTTACTTCACAGCTTGGTACCAAAGAAGGCTATTTGATAAAACAAGGCAAAATAGTCAAGGTAAGGAAAACTCTTACTCCTTGCTTCCACTCTGCAGTCACCCACAGAAGCTAGAGACAATGCGGAGCTGAAATAGTTCCACCTGCATTCCCCTGCAGAGAGGAACAATTTGTGTTTTGAGCAACAAGGCATGACTGTAAACCAGAACAAGTCAACACCTTTAAAGGTTTTCCTTTCCTAAGAAGGATTACACTAAATTCTCACACGACAATTACTATCTGTTCTTGATCTTTCAGAATTGGAAGACAAGGTGGTTTACACTGCATAGGAATGAACTTAAGTATTTCAAAGACCAGACAGTAAGTAGCAAACATGAGTTCTACTCTTTAAACTTCTACAGAGGCAGCTGCAGCCTCCTCATATCTCTGGCTTCCCACGTCTGTATCACAGCTTCCCAAGCTAAAGCTTCCCATACTGTCAGCGGCATCGAACCTTTCAAATAAAGTCAGAGTTTTGCTGATGGCTTCAACAAGAGAAAGTTAGTAAGTTTTACAGCTGGAAAACATTTACTGTGTCCTATTAGTCTTACCTACTAGATAGAATTGTTGTTTACACTGCTTTTTGGGTTGCTTTGTTCAGTGGATTTTAAGCTACCAGCACAACACAGCTTTTGTTGGTAGCTTTGACACACAACCTAACAGACAGCGGTGCTATTAAAATATTTCTGCAAATACTAGTAGTATATTTTGCATTCCTTGATTTCATCCTTTTATTTCAAGTAGTCGCACAGTGTACATGGAAACCATTCATTTAAAAATGTCTTCCTTCCTAGCACTCTGCCATAGGTTAACCTGCTGCATCTGGGAAAAAACAGTGTCCTTACAGTTGCTGTTCCATTTCTATCTTAAACTGAGTAAAAATAAGGAATACGTCTAGAGTTTCTCCACCCTTGCAATACCTCCAGTTCAGGTTCCTTCATAAACACAGCCGAATTGTTTACCTCTGCCAAGCCCTGTTTCAAGTGTCTCATGGATTTTTTAACACAACAGCAGACACAACTGCCCTTTCTCACCAAACATTACCATTTATAAACAGTTATGTATTTACGAGGCCTTCCATCAGTTTTCATTTCAGTTCAAGCCAACTTGAATTAAGTTTCCAGGATAACATTTCAAAGGGCAGCACTCCAAACATTTGAGTAGCACTTGTGACTTACCAGGCGAGAAGGCGTCTTTGTCAGGAATATGGCCTCCTCCTGGGCAGCAGCTCTGGTGTCTCCCAGCACTCCCATTGTTGCTGTGGGGTTGCAGATACCGACAGGAGAGCAACTTGCTGCTGGTCCTGCCATGGCACTTGTTAGCACACCTCAGCACAAGTGGCCTTCTTCTTGTGTGGTGCATAACTAACAGCCACTGAGCCAGAGGAAAATGTAAGGAAAGGTGAGAAAGCAACAGGCACCTCCATACACCTGATGAAGGACTATGGGCACAGCTGTTCTTCCACTTCAGCTGCCTCTTCCAAAGTGCTCAACAGTGCGAGGCTGAAACAAATCAAAGGAGGACTCTCACGCCTAGGGAGAATGAAACTCTTAAGGGCAATGGGTTGCAGCTACACAAAGATAGTCTACATCCTTGCACCTGAGGGCTCCTGGGCCTCTCCCAAGAAACTTGGATATACACACACTGCTCATGCAACCAGACTTATCACTCCTGCTGCAAGCACTACTTCAGCTTTGCTTCTGCATCTCTCCCTACTCAGCTTCATCCTTTTAAAGCACTTAGGAATTAAATCTCCAACAGCTGGCTAGACCTAGTACAACCTGTAACTATCCCCTTGTCTCTGTAAACCTTGGCTGGAAGTGATACCAGATTTGCTGCTGTGTCAGTTACATTACAATGCATCAACCAAACCCTCAGCACTCTGCATCTAGCTCAAACTTTCCTGCAGTAGAGATCTCCTCTGTTTGTCTAGATCTGATCTGACTGTCCTGTTTTTATATATTTAGCTCAATTCATCTCACATAGCACTGATGTTGCATTTGCTAGTTTGGTTTTACGGTGCTACAGCTATTGTACCTATGCCTGGAAAAACCTAGCATGCCTGTAAAGGTCCAGATGCACTGAAGATGAACTGAGCTAGCCTTATCTTCTGCTTTCATGTGTTCCCATTTTAAAACCATTTTATTTTCAAGGCCACAGAACCGATTCGGGCACTTGACTTAACTGAATGCTCAGCTGTGCAATTTGACTATTCCCAGGAAAGAGTCAATTGTTTCTGGTAAGTCGCTGTACTTTCTCCACCGCGCTGGGAAGGTCAAAATAGCCAGGGAATTTTGAAATGTAACCACTGGGTGCGTCTGAAAGCTCCCTTGCCCGTTGCAACCCTGATCTTCCTCTAACTTACGAGTGTGTTTCTGTTAACCAACCTCTGTCAGTCCTGCATGGCTTTGCCAAATTACTGCTGGCAAAAGGGGTTTTTTTTTGGCGAGGAGGAAGGGAGTAGGCCTGTGTGTAGTGGGCATTTCTTTTTCTAATTCTGTAAGCATGTGTAGTTGTCACCTAGACCCATGGAGCTCAGGTACCATCCAGCTCTCAGTTCAAATATTGCCACAGGTCACACAGTAACCGCCCCTGTGCCCAAATGTGGGTCTTTTGTCCGTATGGGCCTGGGGTAGCATCTCCCCGAACTGTAAACAACTGTAAACTGTTCTTGGCTGTAAACCTGGTGACTGAACGGGAACATGGCCTCCCTGCCTTGCTCTGTCGTAATGGCTGTTGGTGCAGGCCAGCTGGGTTCAGTTTTAGGAAGAACTACCAGTTGTTCTAGCAATTTAAAGAATAGTTTTAATTCTCTACTTGCAGCTTAGTGTTCCCACTAAGGACATACTACCTGTGTGCGAAAACTGGAATAGAAGCGGACGAGTGGATTAAAATATTGCGATGGAAACTGGTAAGGTGATGTGCAGTGTTACACGGCAGTACGCCTCAGGCAGCAGTACCCTTGGTACTGCCATCACTGCCATCGTAAAATCCCAATATTGTAGCACCCAAGTGCTACAGTCCTCAGTATCTGTAAGAAGGGAATACTTGCTCTGGCTTCCAGGCCAACTAGACTGGAATACGTTGTTTTCGCACAACGTATATACCTGCAAACCCACTTTAGTATTTTCAGGATGCCCTTTCAACACATATACTGATTATGAAGAAAAAATTACTTCCACCTGTAAGGATGTCATTCTGTAGATGGTAAACAATATGGAGTATCAACACAGACTGCATGTGCCCGGTCACGAAGCAATGAGAAGACGATGTAAAGGCTTGAAAGCGTTACTTCCTTAAAAATACCAGTATTGGGGTTGGTTGTGCTCACTCACATCCACACGCATGCAGACAAACAGTAACGGATGGTTTTTCTGTTCCAGTCACAAATACGGAAGCAAGCGGAGCAGCGTAACACCACCCTCAATTCCTAGCTGCACCTCCAGTGCTCCTGCACCACTGGCAGGAATTGCCTCGTTGCCAAAAGGAAGGCATTGCTTACAAGAGGACGGTTTCTCATGTCTCCATTACTCACAGTGGGCACGTGCGTGCGTGTATGCCCATGCACAGACGCTTGCTTCCAGCTCTGCACACAAAGGATTCCTACAGCTGAGCGCTCTCAGGCTGCTGAGTCACGTGTGGAGACCGTTGCAAAATCAGCACGTTGGTTTGATACGCACGGTGTATGTCTGTAGTGCACACTTAATTCAAACACCTGTTAACTCATCGCAGAAGTAGGCACTGTTTAAAACTTTTGTGGTTATTCGGAGCACTCTCTTGATAATTTATTGCAAGCTCCATCACAACTAACCATTAGCAGCATATTCTGTAACCCTGAGCCTGTTATTTAAAACCAGTCCTTTCTGGAAATATTAAATATTTCTTTTGTTTAGGCTCTAAATCTAAAGAAAAATTACAGAGATAATTACATTTTTGTAAATAGTATCTATATTACAATCCAGAGAATATTTCATGGCCCTTTTCAAGGTGATGGGTGAGTAACACATAGTTCTGGTCAAACATGGTTTTGTACGGTTCAGATTTAGACCACAGTGATGGCTACGAGTGAACAGCTGTTTCACACGACGTATGTAGGTAACGGGGAGCAGTGTCATGCAAGCACACTTTGTTTACAAACTAGGATTATGAGAAACAGGCAGCTGGTTCCTGACACACGTATGACAGAGCTGCCATGGGACCCCAAGGATGTGTGACAGGGCTCTGCAGAAGCCTTTGCCTGGGGCAGCCACCAGCATTATTAGTAACATTAAGTGTCCCCCTTGAAAACAGGCTGGGTTTTGTACTTTTTCCTCACGTGGAGGACTCTAAACAAGGTTTTTGTCCAGAACTATGTTCTAGAATTAAGCACTCCTTGCTTTATATTAAACAAGACCAGTAACTGAAAAGCACCATGTACACTAAAAATGTGAATTTAAAAGACTACATTTTCTACATGACCTGATGTAAATTTCCATCTATAATTTGAAAGACTCAGACAGATGTAACAGCATTGAGGCTCACTACAGAGTGGAGAAGTGACAGCCCAGTACCTTGGTGCTGTAGTCAAAACAGATGCTACATTGTGGAGCGAAGTTTGATATACTGGAGGGTCCCAAGACCAGCTTGGCCTGATCTCACAGCTGACCTAGCTGCAAGACCCCCTGAGCAATCCTGCTCCTCCTGAGGGGTGTGGGGCCCATCTTCCTGCGTAACAGTCGCATTACTGCTGAAACAGCGCATGCAAACCTCTCCCACTATGCAAAATGCTGTGGCACAGGGCTTAGTATTGCTTGCACAGCAGGTTAGTGTCCAACAGATGCCTTTACTGTGAGAAGACTGAAGAACACCAGGGGAAAAACAAACTGGAAGAAGAAAGAAAATCTAGATTTGGACATAGGAATAGCATTTTATTTCAACTTAGAAATTAAAAATATTTGTAAATATTTTTATACAGACTGTTTTCTGAATAAAATGTAATTAGAAATCTACCAAAGGTCTTCTGTATTCCTGTACTGTATTGTTAAAGCTTTGCCCTCCTTTTTCCCTTAAAGAAGTGGTTTAACAAGCTGGGATCTCCCATTTAGTTAAAAAGCTTTGATGAGTTTGGGCGAGGTAGAGGCAGCGTAAGGGGAAGAGAGATCTGATATTTTCCAACAGCATCACTGCTCTGTGAAAACTGCTTGAAAATGAAGCTTGAAGCGTAACCACAAAAGCAGCCTTCCCTTTTTCACACGAACAGGCTGCGTTACAAAATGTGAGAACCAAGTTCAGCACGTGGTGTCACGAACTGAAGCCAGTAAAAGAAATGGCACTTGGCTGGCCCAGGAAGCAGTCACAGACAGATGGGTTGAACAGAAGCTGACAGCAAGAGGTGGCCTTAGATGGAACACAAACGCTTTTTGCCACAAATACACACACAGACACCTCAGGGCTCAGTTTCCAGCTGCTTCTCTAACAAACAGCAACAGATAGCTCAAGCCAGGAGCTCACTTTAAATGGAAAAGGGTTGACGACAACTTTTAATCTCTGAAAGAGCTTTCGAGCCAAAGATTCCCAGCCCTCATTTCCAACACCACTGTTTCCCCCCATCCTGCCTGATGCTGAAGGTGGGTGAGATGTGAGGGGGCAGTGGCACCCCCTTTCGCAGCCCGAGGCAGAGACCTGCCAAGAGCTCTCCCTTAGACCAGTGGTACTTGTTTTTAGTGCTGGAAGGTTACACTGCAGTCATCACAAGGTGAATATGGGAGGGAATGAGGCGAGGCAAAGCACAGGATAGATCCCCAGCAACAGGAAGCCAGTTGGCACTAACTTCTGCATCTCTGCATTGGCACAGGACTCGGTATCTGTATCACCCAATTGAGAGACACACCGGTTAGTTTTCAGCCTGTAAACTCCTGGATTTTGTACATATACAGACAGTACAGAGACCTGTTCTCTCCACAGAAAAGCTGACATGCTGTAGAGTATTATGGTGCAACAGAAGAGTGGACCAGGCTCTGTCATTGAAAAATACGGTATTTTATTTATATTTTATTTACTTAGGAAAACCTAAGGGTAAATGAGCTGAGAGTGTCACCAGTGATGAACCCACACAAAGACTATGAGACATGTCATCTTCACAACATTACACAAAAACCCCATGAAGAAGTGAGATATTGTTCAGGTGCTTTTATCTGGACATCAGGAAAACCCCTGAAGCAACAGCTTTCATAGAAACAGCTTACTTCTTTGTGGCAGCAGGATGCAGCTAGCATCCAGATTAGTAGCATTCCCTTGCCAAAGTATCACCCACCTAAGAAAGCTGGGATATTTATCGATTGTACCGACACATCACTGCTAGTAAACTTGCCCTCACAATACTCTTTCAACCACGTCTTTGGTAACAATATACAACTGATCTGCTTTCCAACATGTGGTAGCTGGCCTGACCCTGTAAAGCAAGAGATCTGTGGATTGCTCATTTGAGCCAAGAGCAGCATGCTGATCTGGCTCAGCTGGCAGAGCTAAACTCCATGGGAGCTATTTTGGTGGTCTCTCCACTACTGCACAATACAAGAAGCATGGCCTAAAGTAACATCCACCTACAACACACTAGTAGATCATTTCAGATTCAGTACTATGTACAATTTACTCTTACTTAGTATACTAAGGAGATGTGGTATTTCTTCCAAGACGTGTTATTTGACTGAGGATTATTGAATCTTTTGGCCACTGGGCTGCAGACGGATGCTGCACTCCGGCTATACCATCAGGTTAAGAAACTTCAACAACCTGCCTCAGTTCTTCAAACAGGGGTGTGAGCTCCTTCTCTAAACTTACAATCAGCCCTGGAAAGAGAGAAGAGACAGAACATCCCATCAAACGACATAACTGAGAAGCCTCTTTCAAAACCCTGCAGCTCTCTCCCCTTCCAAGACACAGGCAGTGTTTTCCAAAACATGAAATGTCTCACTTGAGCTGCTCCTTCTCCACAGAAATAATGGGCAGCACCCCCAGGCAGGGTGCCCACAGCCCCCGGTACTAACAGGGGCACAGCCGTGCAGCACAGCTCTCCGCTGTGCTGCTGCTTGCATCCACCATGACCTTGCGGCTTTCCACAGCTACCAAGGCCCAAGCATCTGCGCAAGAATTAAATCCCTTTTGCTTGCACTCTCATTAGCCAAGGCTCTCATGAGCAAGGGCAGGTGCCTTGCTGAAGGATCTCCCCACCCCACAGAACTGAGAAGACAAAGCCACACACGGTACTGCAGAACATAGCTTGGAACTGAAGGAAAGATACCAAAAAACTAGTTTGTACAGTACAATCACTGCTGGTGCAGTGAACACCCTCATGTAGCAAGGCTAAGGTTGATCACAGGAGAAATGTGCTTCTCACAGAATAACAACTTCAGTAAGCCACCTAAAATCTATGGATTTTTACTCACACCTTTCTCTTCAAATTCATAGCAGGAACAAAGTTAATACACCTTGAAGTAAATTCAGGTAATTTATTTTCAATTATTTAAACACCTGGGCCTTAAAGTACTGCAACATTTACAATACACATGAAGACATACCAGTGTTGGCATTGCTGCTAGCAATGAAACTTACTACCAAAGGTAAGCGATTGAACTGCACCACCTGCAGGGAGAGAGAAGAGTGTTCAGCCAGCAGCCAACATGTTGGATATCAGAGCTCTGCCACATAAATTCTTTCTGAAACAAGCAGCCTCCTCAGTTTAAAAGGCAAGCAGGAGGAAAACCCACAGAGTGGACTTTTCAGTGTATCTACTTCGTAACAGTCACGGTTAAAAACACCCATAAAACTCACACCACAGTACAGGAAGCTGCACCTGGAGAGCCTGGTGTCTATCTCCCTCCCTCCTGTGTTCTGCAGTGTACTCAATGTGTGTAAACCAACTCAGTCACCCATTTGTTTTCCAAACAAAGATAGATACTGTAGGCTAAACAGTTGGCCAGTTTACTGCAGTCATAATAAAAAGCTCTCAAGACCATTAGGACTTGAGAAGGAACAGAAACTTAGTAGATGATGGATTTCAGGACACAACCAGTATATAAAAAAAAAGTGAGTGGTATTTTAAAGCTTTCTTACCTCAAAGTCATACTGGCAGCCAGATCAGCTATAAAGTAGGCTGCATGTACTTTTATTTAACTTTAGGTGTCAATAATTATAAACCAATAGTGTTTGCAAAAGAGAACATAAGGCCACATGAGCAGCACCTGCTGCAAATCCCTGATTACTACCTGTTCAGAAAAAAAATCACCATTTTCAACCAGTAAATCTCAGTTTTGAGAAATGTAAGAGAAGCTTAACAAATAGCTCAAAGTTTAGCTTAGCCATTTAAAGCAGCGTGAGAAATAAACCAGAAATACTTCAATAGCAGCCAAGCAGAAATTTAGCAGAGTTTAAACCGCCTCTCCCTCGCTCTGGAACAGCTCTGGTCACTGAGAACAGCCCACACTGAGGTTACTCACCTGGTACGTATTGTAATAGCAGATGATACTTTTGTTTTTCGAAAGTCCTAGTTTACTGCCCTGATCTGTGGCAAGGGCAAAGGTGGACAGAAAGCCAGGTCGCAGTGCATGTTCTGGAGCATTATCATTGGCAACTGGAACAAAACAAGAAAATTCTTATTTTTAGGTGGTATCTACGACTGCATCACAACTCCTTATACAGCTCAGCGCTCTGCCAAAAGCAGGTCTGGTGTTGGGGAACACATAACATATCTTATATGCTTCTGCAACAAGCACAGGACAATCTTCAGGAGCAGTACATCATTTAATATTCAGTGCATGATCAATACTCATTATACCAGCATCCTCCCTAGCATGCCTAAGAACCAGCCTTTTCCTTTCTGATGCACAGCCTGTGCTGATGTCACTGCGGTTCTGTGTCCCTCGCTGTCTGCACCAATTCCAGCATTAGAATTGATTACTGGCACAGAGTCACTTGAATGAAAACAGGTGAAGGTATGCAAGTTCTGCTAAGTGTTTAAATGCTTTGGGACATTAAAAAGACAGTAAAAATCTGCAGTACTTGAATCAGTACTCTTCAGAATTCTTAAACTAGTTTACCCACAACATAAAAACATCTTAAAGACTGCAAAGATATGATAAAAATTACAGTACCAAAAAGTAAATGAAATTAAGTAACGTGTGTGTAAAAGCTGGAGACAATTGCTTCTAAGCACAGACCAGCCAAATCAACAAAATACCGACAAGCTCTCCCTAGTACATTGTATCAGCCTGCGAGTGACTTGAAGATACAAGCACCTTACACCACTCTATCTCCCTATTCACCGAGGAAAATTTCTGTGGCCTACAGTTACTAAGAACATTGCATATACATGAACAAAAGGATAAATTTAAAGAGGTACATAACCAGCTATTGAACTGGAAGTAAAACTCTAATTAAATTCTTCAATTTTGGATATGCAGGTATCGGGCATCACCCAAGAAGATCCTGCTGTCCTTTTCCACCGCCTGCTGTTCAGTCAGGATTTCGGTTGCAGGCACAGTGAGAAGCTGAAGTTACCTTTGATAACAGGCACACCATCTCTGTCTGAGACTACGATAGCATGAAGACCTTCAACGCTGCAAAAAAAATGGAGACACCATTTTAGAAACAGAGTAATTAGTAGCAAAGATCTTTTTTTCTGAACAAATGCGCAAGGAAGGGGAAAATGTGGAAAAAATTGATGCCTTCACTGATTTAATATTCCACTGAAAGGTACTTGTTTAGTACAGGTGGTCTCTTGGAATAGAAAAAAAGATAAATACAAAATGAAATTACTGAAAATTGCATGGAACTTTTAGCTTCAGAAAGAGAACTGATACTACTATCAGATTTTGCTAGTTAAGCAAGAGCCTTTGCACGTCGTCCTCGCTCAGCGAGTGCCAGGTTCCCTGTATTCGCACGCTATCTCAGGCTGTGGCTGTTCTATGCTGCCAGTAACCGGCGACTCCCGAAAAGGGAATTACGAAGGAGTAGGCAACCGAGTCACGAGGAACGTTCTTCCCTCTCCTCATCACGACGCGATGCGCACACTTCGCTTCTCTCCACAGGGGCGAGGGGCCGAGCTGTCCGCAGCTCGGGTACTTCCAGCTCACGCAAACAAGGAGCGCCCTCCCCCCGACAGCGACAGGGGCTGCCGGTTAACAGCCCCCTGCGCTCCGGCAGGGCTCAGGTAAGCGCCCCTCTCATTCGGAAGACTCCCGGGCCAGCCCCGCCGCCCGGACACCCCGGCCGCCACAGCCGCGGGCTCCGCTCCGGCGTGAGAGCGGGGGGGACGCAGCGCCCAGAGCCCGCACCCGGCGCCCCCCGCCGCAGGGCCGGGCCGGGCCCGCCGCGCCCCCGCGCCAGTTACCTCGGCAGCTTCTTGTACAGGAACCTCTTCAGGTCCTGGGGGCAGAGACGGCGGCACGTTACTTATCGCCCCCCAAAAGCGGGCGGAGGGAGCGCCCCGCTCCCCCGGGCCCAGCCCCGCCGCCCGCCGCGAGGCGCCTCCCCCTTCCCGCCAGGCCCCGAACCCCGCCACCCCGCGCGTACCCGGCCCCAGCGCTTCCCCCCCCGCGGCGCTCCCCCAGGCCTCCGCCCGAGCCGCCGCCCGCGCCCCTACCGCCGCCCAACCGCCCCGCGGAGCCGCACTCACGTCGGCCATGGCTGGGAGCCTGCCGCCGCTGCCGCCGCCACCTCCGCGGGCCTGCGAGAGGAGAGGGCGCCCGGTCACCCGCGGCGCGGCGGGAGCGGCCCCTACCGCGAAGGAGGGGAGTGGCGAGCGGGCGGGGGCGCTCCCTCCCTGGGGCCCAACCGCCTCCCCCCGCCCCGCTGCCATGGTGGAGGCCGCCCCCACCCGCCCCGGGAAGGGAGAGCGGTTGGGCCCAGACCACCATCGGGGTGGGGGGAGTTGCTGCTACCTGTCCGCGCGGCCGGCGCGCCCCGCGCTGCCACCGCCCTCGGCGCCCACCCGCCCAGCTCCACCACAGCCGCCGCTTCCCCTTTAAGCCTCTATCACATGACGCTGCACCACCCTCCCGAACCCGGAAGCGCTTCCCCGCCACCGCCCCGCCCAGGCAGCGCCGGATTGGTCCCGCTGGCGCATGCGCCGAGGGGAGCACGGGACTGTGCGGTGACCGCGGGGCGGGGCGGTGACCCCGCGCAGCTCTGACGGACCCTCCGCGCTCCCCCTGTGGCCGGTGAGGTGTCGGCTCGTTGAGTTCCGGGCACAACCGGCAACGGCAGCACAGTCTTGGAGGAAAAACCCCCCAGAATTTAAGATAAAGGAGGGAACTGGGGCTGTTTAGTCTGGAGAAAAGGAGGCTGAGGGGAGACCTTATCGCTTTCCGCAACTACCTTGAAAGGAGGTTGTAGTGGGGTGGGTGTTGGTCTCTTCTCCCAGGCAACAAGTGATAGAACGAGAGGAAAGGGCCTCAAGTTGTGCCAGGGGAGGTTTAGACTGGATATCAGGAAAAATTTCTTCCACAAAAGGGTTATCAGACATTGGAACAGGCTGCCCAGGGAAGTGGTGGAGTCACCATCCCTGGAGGGACTTAAGAGATGAGTAGAGGTGGTGCTTAGGGACATGGTTTAGTGGTGGACTTGGCAGTGCTGGGTTAACGGTTGGACTTGATGATCCTAAAGCTCCTTTCCAACCCAAAACGATTCTATGATTCTAAGAAACGTCC
This sequence comes from Nyctibius grandis, assembly GCF_013368605.1. NCBI lineage: Eukaryota > Metazoa > Chordata > Aves > Nyctibiiformes > Nyctibiidae > Nyctibius > Nyctibius grandis. The sequence continues at coordinate 58,954,431 of NC_090663.1, forward strand.
GTTTTGCCGAGCACAGCTTTACTCCTCCAGTGATGCTCGTTCCCCACACTTTTGGATCTAGTCCATTGAGCCATGGACCTGCAGGCTAATAATTTAACAGCTCAGGTGAAGAAATAAAACAGATTAATCCAGTAGGTGCCTACAGTGTAACAATGGTAACTGTCTGCTTGTTAAAGTAGTCTTGTATCAGAATCTATGACACAGTGTAGCTTTCAAAAAACCCCCACTGAGCCTGTATCAGTGCTTTTTCTCTAAAAGAGAGCTGCTACATGCCAAGCACTGTTGATAGCTGAAGATTTTGCTTAGATGCCAATACTGGAGCTTAAATTAAAATAAATTAAAAAAAAGATGTTCACCTGAAAATTGCCAATGTTTCTGAATGTATAGGTCTGGTGAAGTTTTAAAAAAGCCCAAAACAACAAGAAGCAACTTTTTTACAATCAATGGAGGGCTTTGCTCATTCAAAAGGGCAAATTTATTTGAATATTGAGAATCCCCACCTCCTTCCCAATCCAAGCCATGCAGACACAGCCATTTGATACGGACTTGGTCATACTGGAGACCTAAAGAGATCCCCATAAAATTCTCATCTGTGAGCTTCTGGTAGCATTTTCAAAATACTACCTGGGACAACCTTGGTCTACTCATTTATTAAAATATTCCCTACCGTACACTAAAAATGTTTAAAAATGCAACTGGCTTCTTAAAATTTGTAGGTATGATGCTCAATGATCAGTTTTACTTGTTCCCCTGTCACACTGAGTATGACTGAAACGTAGGCAAAAGCATCTATGAGATGGCTCCTGTGTTGCTAATATTCATGGGAATTTCATCTCCAGTTCCAATGACAGCCTTTCTATACACACAGACCAAACCAGTTTGTAATGGCATATTTCTTTCCTGTATTTATTACATTTGTACTGTTTGCTTCCAGAAGTATCTCGATCATATGCCAAGTATAGCACAAAATATTACATTTGTTACATGGTACTTTTTCTCCAGGCTCTATCCAGTGGTTTACAAAGGAGCACGGGGAAAGCAATGCACAGAGATCAGCAGCACTTGCAAGGTTATAGCAAATTGTTAGTAGACGGGGGATACAGCACCAGGGCTTCTGCCTGCCAGTTGCCATGAATCGTTATGACCAAGCTTCCTCTGGTAAAACTGACTGCACTCGATCAACCAGATTTAGACAACTGGGAAGCTAGTACTTTTTAAAGATACAGCTTCAGGAATTTGTATATTAACTGGGTTTTTTAAAACAAAATGTTTGCTTTTACTATTACATTTTCCTTCTGCTCTCTTTGACAGATCTACAAGAATGAAGAATAACAACTGTTTAAGGGATGAATGAAATTTATGGAACAAATAGCCTTAAAAACCATATTCTTTACAAAATTATATTAAAAATGTATATAATATAAAGTTGTCTCTGCTGCCTATTTAAATGCATCTGTTACATTTTAATGACTATAATGTTCTACCTTTTCTTGGGAACTTTGTAAAAGAATCAAGACTGTTGAAAAAAAGTAAAAAATTCAAATTTAATCTTGTTTTACCTAAACAGTTCGAGAACTTGTAGGGAAGTGTTCATCAGATGTGAACATGGAACTTGCTTGTGACTCAGGATGCTCCATAAATAGAACACATATTGAAGTTGTATTTCAGCAGATACAAGTCATCTCCTGTTTTCATTATGCTATGTCAAAGCGTCATGCCAAGATTTTTCACTTTTTGCAGGGCTTTCTCTTTTAAAGGAGAAATCAAGAACCAATGCTTGTGCTATCTTTAGTTATGACCTGTATTTAATCTAGAATTAAATAAAAAGAGGAAGGAGTTAATTCCAGGTAGCTAGAAAAAGTTGAGGGATTTTTAGTCAGGCTGTTCAAAACCAGTTTTGTTTTTCCCTTTTCTTTCCAGTATATCTTATTTTAATGAACTTCACCTTCTGAAGAAAGGTCATCAGAAAAGATTCAAGTACTCCACCACCTTCAATTAGCATCTTGCTCATAAGAAAATTCATTCGGAACTTTGCAGCAGATTATCTTCCCTGGACTTGTTGAAGGAATGATATTTTGGAAGAAAAAAACCTTCAGACTTGAGAAAAAAAGTAACAATCGCAAGGAGAGAAATACCCACTTGCAATATTAAAAGAATGTTTGCATATTTAAAGCAGGTTAATCTTTATGCTACAGGAAATAATAGCATCCTTCTGCATGTTACTGCATATTTCAAAGTGTGCAACTGTTTAATCTGTTAAATGCTAAGTAGCATTTTTCTACCAGTATAAACATATTAATTGTTTTCTTCTTTGAAAATGGCAATTGCAAAAGATAATCCAATGAAATGTGGCAGCCTAGGTCTCACTTTTAAACTGCTGGGACGCCTGTGTTGCCACAGGACACAGCCACTGCATTATTCCAGTTTGCTGAGGTACGATAGCAATCTCGCCAACCTAACGCAGCTCAACATCCGTCCATTCACCTGCTTCTCAGCTGCAGCAGAAGCAACTGCAGAGCAGACATAACCCATCCAATTATTATAAGCAGCTTTGCTAAGACCATCTCTTCACTCTGACTTCACTGTTCTGATATTTGACAAATGTGTTCTATATCCTTTTTCCTCTTAACTAAAAGATCACCTGCAAGCTCAGACTCATATGGGAAGGCCCGACTACTTGTTAAAGCCTTTGGAACAATTTTCTTCTATTAAGAAGACACAGGAGTACCAACATGTACTTTTATAGTTTGTTTTCATTAGTATAATTACAACACATTCTGGACAGTTACAAAATCTGGGGAATCATGTTTTCTCCATAAATTTCTATTGCAAACGTCAAACATTTGGGTGCCTTTCCATTACTTCTGCACACTTTTCCTATAATCTTAGTAAGGACATCCAGTACCGCAACCCCATTTTTTTTTTAATTCAGCAGCTTTTAGTCCTGCTTTGTGCCTCAGGCTTTGATGTCCACCTCGAATGATGGTTTAGCTGTTTCGTGGAAAGCCCGCAGCTAGTCTCTCTTATGTTACACAAATTCAATAGAGGACATTTCCAGTAGGACAGTTTAGCAAAGGTATATATGCAAAATTATTTCTAGGTCACTTTGAGCAACAGCATTTAGCATATTTCTAAAGTAAAATCCTTCTCTAGATCAGAAGGAATTCCAATAAAGCCAGTCAAGTATTTAAACTTTCAGTTTAGGAGGAGAATTTGGCTCCACATAAACTGATAGTGTTGTTCACAGATAGCAGCTTTCTCAAACAAAAACACTGCCCTTATTACAAGCCACCTGGCATTCTCAAACACAAGAAACATTTTCCTGCATAGCACTGTTAAAATGTAAAAACATCAGCTACTGAACCTAAAAACATTTTCAACCCACTTTTGATAAACTTTAAGTACACTGTACTTAGGTGCTTCAGAACAGTTCTTCGCATCAGCAGGCATGGCTACATTTAGCTTCCATGTACAGGCCACTGAATTACATGATCTTGTATGTAGGAGCCGAACAGTATGCTTGCTCATTTCTAGCAACATTCTGGTCCAGAGAAAAGCACACCCTACCTCTGCCGCCCTGGGACAAGTGATATGGCTCTGACCATAGGAGCATACTGCAAACTAGCAAAGCAATTAAACAGTTGGCAAAAGTGTTGAAAGGCACATAGCTTGTGCTTAGCAATGTTTCCCTGTTCCACTTGTGGTGCCCATTGAGGGATCAGTGCTGGGACCTAGCTCGAAATTAAAAAATAGTAAGAAAGTGGAAGCCTCCCAGGAAAAAAAATTAGGTTGCCTTTTTTTTTTTTGAGCTTTAAGATTTTACTATTGCCTGTTTTCCTCTACCTTTCCAGTGAAAATTAAGGAAGTTATGGATGCATGTTAACCATACGTATGGACTTACTACTACTGAAATACCAAATGGCAGAGCTGCTGTAAACTGTTGCAAGTACTAAAAGCAATGCTTATAATGGTCTGTACAGCATTTGCAAATACTTACTTTGAAAAGAGATTAGTGTAGTTCTTCATTTTCTCAGCATTGCTTAGAAACTCTAAAAAACTACAACAGCTAACTGCTACTCTACACCAGATCAAACACCCCAACAGATATTTACGAATATATGCCATTATATTTAAAAATACCAAGTTCCTCTAAGCTGGTAAGCCTAGAAGATTTTACATAGAGTTAGAGATAAAATATTAAAAATTCTTGTTTCAACTCCACACACTTGACATCTGAATAGGAGTGATGTAATCATACTATTTATTCCATCAGTGAGACAAAATGTTGTATGGAACTAAATTTCTGAGATTTTAAATAGAAAGTCATTTAACTCGTATATACACAAAGTGTTCTTTCCACAGGTATTTACATGGCAAATATGTTAGAGGAGAACCATGATGACTAAGTCTTTACAAGTATAGCATCCTTTCTGAGCTATTCTCTCTGCTGAAAGAATTCACAGAAGCTTTGAAGTAAAATCTAGACAATTAAAGTTACCTATATTTCACAGTAGGTAAAGAAGCCATTAAATGATATTTCAGCATAAGGTTTCTGGAAACAGCTACACAGTAGAGTTTTACATCCACCCATCTTTTCCAGCATTCATGGTGAAACTAAATCTCTTCTTAATTTACAGGAGAGATAACGGCATACGTAAAGATGTATAATTGTAGTTCATTCTCCTCGATAGAGGCTGGTCAGCCGTTCTAGTTCTTTGCAGTTGTCCATGGACATAGAGTCTGCTTTCTTTCGAAGACGGTCATCTCGATATACTTTTGCTGCATAAAGTAAGTCTGTTTCTTTAATGAAAAAAAGAGAAAAGATTTTTCAGGTTAAACCGAATACTTTGCACATGATACACTCCTTCTCAGAGCTGTCCAAAACACCTCAGGTTTAATCCTCATCCTTTTTTCCTTCTGTCTATTCTAACTACCCACAGACACCACCTAAACAGCACTGCTACAGCTTCTCTTTGCTGAATCTTCACAAGCATTTCATCTTTTTGATCAAGGAAAGTGGTAACAGCCTTCCAGCACCCTCATATTTCATACAGCAGTACCTGATTAGAAAACAAACAAACAACTCCCTACTACTTCTGTCAGACCGCATGAAACAATACAAATATAGGCCACACTCAGAGATCTTGCATATTATTCACAGCTCTAGCATCTTGTCTGTGCCCAAAAACCCATTATGAATGTTAAGCCCATTACTTAACTGATGCTGCTTCAGACTGACAGTGTTCAGAGGTATTAATCTGAGGTATTAATAGCCTGACATTGCTGAGCATTTTAATTCTAGAAAATCTTTTTCAGCCCTTCAATTCAAAATGGATTAGCAAGGCATTCTTAAATGTCAATCAACGCTGGAAAGATTTTAACTGTCAAGGAGATCCAACACACAACAGGTATTTTAAATCCATAAACCCACAAAACCATCTGTTTCTATAAACAGAGAAAATCTATTAGGGGCCACTTTCTGAAAATCAATTTGGGTAGTTTTCACAACCTGATAACATGACAGTCACCACCTTCAGGTTATTTCTCTTCTTTATACTAGGGTGAGATGTTCCTGTAGTCATCACATTTTTCCCAGTAAATATGTACATACGGAATCGTGGGCCTCTCTGCATTGTTCAGGACTCTTTCATGCTTAAAAAAGTAAGCATGTCAAGAATAAATGCTGAAGAATGGGAAAGGTATTCTTTCTCCTCTTTCCCTCCCCAGGTGGAAACTGCATATCAACTAAATCTTTTCAAAGATATTTAGAGAGTAAATATATTACAGGGACACAAATATGCCAGTAAATCTAAGCATTAATGACTAGATCAATAAAAGCAAACTATCTTTCCAGATCTACAAACCCACTGAAAAAATGTAAAAATAATAATTTATCTTTTTATTGTGCTGGATTATATCTTGTCTTTAATTTTTTGTTGACAACCACGTATCATTTTTGTAAACTATTTTAAGATTACCAATCATTCATCTAGCAACCACTTAAATGAAAAATTAGGTATTCATTTCATGAAGAGTGAACATATTCAAACATTTCAAGATGATCAAAGGACAACCTAGTTGAAAAAATAAAAGAGTTTTTAATATTTGCTTATGAATTATATCCAAAAATTCTCCAACACTTTCCTCTACTTGAAAAATCTGGGGAAAATCATTCTGATCAAAACTCTGGGCAATAATCTGAACATTTTCCCCCAAAGCACTGGTGTTTCTCTTGCATACATGTGACCCATCCACAGTTTTCTGCCCACAGTTCTTTCCTGTGGGCAATTTGTAAAACTGTAGAGATTTACTTATGCATAAGCAATGTGTACTCATAACGCCTCCAGGAAGCATTGGGCCTGCTATGCACGGGCACTGCAGTTTGTATTTGTCAGGCCAACTGTAATGAATACATGCAGTCATATTCAGGCATTTGATGAGCTGTGATGCCGGGCTGTCTTTTACAACTGGGAAAAGCTAAGGGGCCATCTCAGCTGAAAGGCTTGGCATCACTGGACTGCAGAGAGTAAAGCTGTGCAGGAGCACACTATTTCACTCACAGAAGAGCATTCTGTTTGCTTCTGGTCAGTTTACTGACAGTTCATGAATGAATTATTTATCCACTAAGCTATTATTGAAGCTTACCAGCTGAAAAGTTGAAACCATGTGGTTTCAACACTGATGTCATTTTAGCAGCGCTGTTCTCACAGAGCATGAAAGGCTCACCAAATGGTCACAGATAATAGAATGACAGGCTAAAACTGATGATGATTTGGAGATGGTCGATGTTATTCAGTATCCTTATGCTTTAACACTGAATTCTAGGCTTCTGAAAGAAAACAGCTCCTTGTATAATATTAAATAAGACTGGAAAAATAGATGGTAAACTAAAAAAAAAAACAACTGTTTTTAAGGTCTGATATAGCCAAGGTACCAAGTCCAGGGAGAAAACTTATTCAGCACTGGCGAAAGATTAAGCACTGATTTACAGCTTATGATGTTTTACAGGACATGCTGCATGTCCTTGGTTGACTGGAAAAGCTGTGTTTGTATGTACTGTAGTAGAGGGCAAATTATATTTTTCCTTCTCCAGAAACACCTATGTAAGCTTTTGTTTTATTTATTTATATAAAAGCAGCTAGCGAAATGAGATATTGCCATGATAAAATAACGTGGAAGAGATTAGAATTCTTAGCTTTCGTCCTTAAGTTGAAGCAATTTCTTTCTCATTATCAATTCACTATAGTCTTTAATATTCTGATAAATGGTCACAGAGTAGCAGGTTAAAATTGCTGATGATTTGCAGATGGTTGTTAGGTGACTGAGTAAAACACAGAAATTAAGTGACACTGGGGACACTTTTAGAAGTGAGAAACAGTAGGGAACCTTACACTTGCTTTCTCATTCAGATATTTTAACAATACAAGCCCTTCATTCTTGCTTGAGGCAATCTTTTTTATAGTAATGTATGCTTTCGTGAAATTATACATATTACCAAACTTACTTTGTTGCCTCTCCTTCCAACAGTTATTACGAATATTGGACACGTAATCCTCTTCCACACTCTTTTCCACTTTCTGTAATGACACTCCTTTGTATTCATTTCTAAAGTCCTTGTTGACATAATAAATGACACCCAAGTTTTCTGTCTGCATTTTTATGGTCTGCCCTGTACTTCTGCAAAAAAGGAGGGGGGGGTGGAGAGAGTAGGTATTTATTTGATTTTTTTTTAATACCACAAAGACACTTCTAAAAAATATTGCTATTACAGAAGAACAGTGCATCACTGAATTTGCCATTTCAGGACAAGTAATGAAATTAATGGCTGTATAATCTGCCAGAGAATAAAATTACTACATTTACCTGAACATTAAACTTCTGCTGATTAAACACTTGATCTTGAAAAAAAAACCCCACTTTAGTAATACACTTGTTTTATATCTCTTTTGTCAAATATAAGCTTTGGTAACAGAAAATTACATTCAAACTCAACAGAAAGAAAAATAGGTCACTATTCTGTAGCAACCCAGTACAGGCATCTCCATTCTAAAGTGTTTTCTGCCAGCCCTGACAAATCCATTTTCCTGCTGGCATTCTGTGGATTAAAAATCAAAGACTGTGCACAAACATTTTGGCAGAGAAGTGTTTATAAGCATCACAACAGCTTAGTTGCAGACGGGAAAAACATCACACTCAGAAATAAAGAACTCTGAAAAATAAGAGAGGAGAAAAGAAACCTTTCTGTTGTGGGGCCGAGAGCTCTGCAAGGAACTAAGGACCTTTAAAACAGTTGTGGCGAGTGGGCTAAGTCTACTAGCTAGTTGCATACTTGATTAAAGTTATTTATTTCTCTCAAGGAAAAAAGGTTTATATATCCCTCTGTAAAAAAAAACGGTAAGTTTCTCTAAGAGAATTCTTTGCAAGAAAAAGAAGATAAACTATTTTACCATCATCTAGAATGAAGCAAAAACCAGACAATTTCCCCAGCTCTCATCTAGTTCAAAACTTAAATAAGGACAAGAAGGTTGCTTTCAAATACTTCACTTGCTGCAAGCACAGATGACCCCTAAAAGAATAACGAGCCTTAGCAGGTTTCAGGATCCGATTAAATATGCTGGAGATGCAAACACCTTTGCAACATGCTACATTGCATGGACCCACTGCCTTGTATTAGAAGGCCTCCTGAACTCCAGGTATTGCTGACCTCTTTTCTCCATTACATTCTCACAGCATGTTCTTAGTACCTAACTTTCAAGTTTTCTTCTGCTTTGTCTATACCTTCCCTCACTGTGGGAAATCAAAGACCAACTAATGGCAGGTTCTCTAAAATGCTTCTAAGTGGGAGAGGGTGATTACAACATCCTCCCCTCTGTTTTAAGCTAATAAGGAAGCATTACTTACGATCTTGGGTATAAGGCGTAAGGAGGGTTAGATACCATCAACTGGCTCAACAAGGAGACAAGAATCAATACAATAATAGGCATCAGCTGAATGAACATAGAGAAACCTCCCTGAGGAACAAAACAGATTCAGGTATTTCATAAAACAGCATCAAGTAAACAGGTAAATTTGACAAGATTTAATGCAAAGTGTGACTTCCTGCTTTAAGCATCAAAAGCTGCTAGGAAAACTATAACTACAAACCTACACACACTGTAGTGTTATCTTAACTTTCCAATGCATACACAGTATTCACAGAGCGCTCAAGCTGCAAGAGTTTGTGGGTTAGCATGTAGCCACAAGCTATTACCAAATGAATAGCTGGATTCAGTTACGTTGTAGGCCATGATTTGGTCTCATCTATACAGTGATATGTAATTATACAGGACTATATATAATTCATATAGATGAATACTGAGCCTTAAGTACAATTCTTACCTCAGCCCAAATAGATTTTTAAACGTAGACAAGGATTAATGACCAGAATTAGTGGCATATTTAGGCTAATACTACCAGTCACTGGTAAGATAGTGACATACAACAATAGCTTTACAAAACCATTATCTTCTCAAATTTGCATGTCTATTTAGCAATCAGTAAGACAACCACCTGCCAAAGTTCTAAAATATGTAACTGGCAAGTACAAGTTCTCCTCTACAACACAAAGCTCCTGTACAGTCACATCACTGAAAGCAACTACCAGCAAATTTCACAATCCACAGTTTAAAGTCAAGGGTGCTCAAACATACATCACCCCTCTCTTCCTCCCTCTCATGTCCACTCTGACGGTGCTGATTAGGATGACTGTAGCCAGCACGACCATTAGAAAATGAATGCACACTACCTAAGTAAAGAAATATCCACATTTAAACGATGTAAAAAAAAACTATTTAGAGGTCAATACAGGAGCAACAACATAAAGCATTTAACGTTACTGCACAATGACACTTAAAGTGTCTCAACTTTAAGATATCTTACAATTTCAAAGTTGTTTAAAATAAATATTTTAAGCTCTAAGACAACTGATTTGTCATTTCATGTACTGCAGAATCACCACAGAAACCCCAAAGAACTGAACTCACATTTTTGGGATTGAGCAACACTTAGGGGAAAAATAAACTGTGATGCAGATTAAAGAGCTGGGGTTTGAGGCAAGTTGGAGTTATTTTTCTATTTTATAATGTCACAAACTCTAATGCCACTCTGGCCAGCAGCATTGTATCCTGATGATTATACTGTTATACACAAATACCTGTTGGAAAGGCCCCTCCAAAAAACATGTTGAACAGATCCTCTGGAGTAATATCTGCCTCACAACCTCTATGGAAGTTGAATCTACCGTTGCTCGGGTGATTGCATGTTTGCTCTTCACTGCCTGTAAGGTCATACTGCTTTCGTTTTTCTGGATTACTCAGCACCGCATATGCATTTCCGATTTCTGAAGCAAGGAATAAAAGACAACTCCCATAAATGAAAGATAAGAGCTATTCCAGCATGAAAATTGCAATTTCGAGATCAAGAATAGGCAGCAAATTATGTCCTTTACTGTATGTTACAAATCAACTATAGTACAACAAAGTCCAGAAACATCTCTACTTTTCTAATCATAGCTTCCACAAAGTTTCTCACCAACGCTACTCAAAGGCCTTTCATCCTGTTGAACTAGGCAGAAGGCAGGAGAGCTTTGATCCTTTTTCTAGGGGAACACCTACACCTGTGGAAATGTTCTCTCTCACTGCAATTGCAAAAAAAGCATCAAGCATTACAATGAAAGCTTTGAAGTGGGGTAATTGCAAAGTCCAGTTTGCTCTAGCAGCCTAGCTTAAAAATATCATAGACTCAGTAGGTTTTCTTTGGTTTCATTTAGTAAGTGATGACTTCTTCGAATGCATCAACTTTACTGTCTACAAGAGTATGAATATATTTTTTTATATGCTGCTTAAGATATTTTATAGATTACATTAATAAGACAAAGTTGTGCATGACATAACATGAAGAATACAACATGCGTGCATGACAGGAACCTGTGTGTTCCCAAGGCTGTCAATACAACCTCAGTGTTTGGAGTGTCTGGTCTGGATGCTTGTCCCTGTTCACGCTACATTATCACAAAGGAACTAATTCAATTTTGACAGTACAAAGGGAAACACTGAGTTAGGTGAGCATGGAAAGAATCAGTGTGAAAAGATAAGCTCTGCCAACTTTACAAGCTTTGACCCTAGCTGCTCTGCATAGACATAGAGCTCTTGCAGACTGACAGAAAATTTCTGTTAGCACTCGATGAACAATCTTCACTCAGTCATATCTTCATTAAACCCTTTCTGCTCTCCTTTCTTCTCTCTCCTCCAGGCCTCTCCAATAAAAGGTTTCTTTTGCAGCCAGCCAACACAAGGCACAGGCATTATGTTTTTCAGTGTCGAAAAGCCATCAGTCATCAAACGTTCATGAAAGGTGTAACACTATAACCTCAGAACAGGCAAATAAGACTATAGCTTTTCATAATTAATGTTTTCAACATTATCCAATCTAAAAAAAAAGTTAATGAGTCTTAGCTATCTGCCTTTTAAGATGCCCTTAGAAATAATCATTATCAATTCCTTTAAGTGGAGGAGAAAACCCAAAGAAATGAAGCCTGGCCCTTTGCACTGGGAGCATGATATACACTACTGACACCAACTACTGCTACAAGATTCCTCTGTTACTCAGCACAAGGATAAAATTAGTAGTAAAAATTTAGATTTTCCCAACAATTAAGAATTTAGGGAGACATAAATCAGGTGACTGCACGTAAAATGAAGACACCATACTGTCATGGTATGGTCAGCAATCTTTTTTGACTATTTGTTATTTGCTTTTGATTATTTGCTGCTAATTCACAGCAGATTTGATTCAAATATAATTTTCTTTTAAAAAGGACCTAAAAAAGAAAAGAACACTGCTCAAAAGTTTAAAAGGAAAGATTTTTGATGAAGCTGGTAAAAGAGATTCCAAGAGATTAAAAGTGATTATATTTGCACAAACTTTTTAATCTAAAATATAACCTCAGGGAGACTGCTTAATACAAGAGGAGAGTAGTACTAGGTAGCTCAAGATCTAAGTAAGTACCTTGCCTAACATCAAACTCAATTCTGTTTTCTAATGTGACCTGTCCTTAAAATAGAGCATTATTATGAAATAATAGCTATTATTATGAAACTCCTTTTCTCAGCTGGATATTAGAAGCTCATCAGACACCTTTAAAGGCAAACTAAATCATAAATTTACTCAGCCATACAAAAAGATTACAATAATTTCAATGCCAGAAAAATGCTAGATTTCATTAAATAATTTTTAGTCAACAAGATTCCCCTACAAAATTTTCTGTTCATTTTCTCATCTAGTTAAGAAACAGAAAGACAAATTAAGCCAAAGAAATCAAACGTGTACAAAGTGCTAATGTTAAATAAAAGATTAAATAATAAGAAACTGATTTCTTACATTTTAAAGATTATTTAAAATGCTATTAATAAGGAAGAATTATTTTATTCATAGGGCTGGAGATAATTTTATAAGAATAATATATTTTTTAGATAAAACCATCACATAGCTGTATTAAAATAATCATTAGCAATCAACCTTTCTGCTATGTTCTATCTACTTTTCACCTGGAATTGTTAATATATTATTATAATTACCCCTTAAAGTCTGTATCAGAAGTCTTGCTCAGGACTATGTTTTTTCTTTTTTTCCCCTCCCCCAATTTAAGAGTTTTATCTGATCGATTTTTTCAAACGTCCGCATGTAAACCTCACAGAAAAAAATAAAAGATGTACCACAATCAGATCATTTATTTATGCATGATCATTTCTTACAGATTCACATTTTTCTTCATCTGTGTCTGAGATGAAGGAGTAGTTTTCTTTAAAAAGCTTTTCGTCAACAATTTCCTTTTGCAGGGCTAAGCTTGGCAGCCTTAGATCAGGTCAAGTCAGATTGTAAATTTTACCTAAGAAATGGTCAAAGGCAACTATTAATAAGGCCATGTTTGAACCCACGTGTTTTTGTGTGGAAAAAGTAGTAAAACTACACACGTACAAGGAATTCTAAGGAAAAGGTAAGTTAGCATGGCATGTGATTCAGTAAAAACTGCATTTTGCTGTCAAGTATTACTTTGTTTTTTTCAAGCTCAAGTATAGTAAAGATTCAAGATAGCAAGATTCCATTGACTACATTAAGTCAACAACAGTAAAAAGTGCAACTGGGTTTCACAGATCAAGTATTTGCTCCCTGTACCTGAAAATTACAGTCAATCCTCTGAAACTGAACCCTACTGCAAAAGTCCACATTATTTATCTGTACTTCTAGGTATATGTTAAGACAATAAAGGTCAAATACTTTCTTGTATAAAAATGTCAGTTTAATATTAGCTACAAAACACCACATTGACAATTTTGTAAAAAGACGAGTGACCAATGCAGTTGAATTTCTTTTAATCTGACAAAGTTTAACCATAAAAGAAATTTTAAGTAAAAATGGTATTTTACTTTTAAAAGCCTCTGTTGCTCCAGGTGCATGGTTTTTGTCTGGGTGGAATTTCAAAGCAAGTTTTCTGTAAGCCTTCTTTAGGTCTTCTTCACCTGCATCCTTTGACACCCCAAGGACTTCGTAATAATTTTTACATTTCTTTATACTGCAAAAGAAAATGAATCAAAATATTGTCAACAAAAAGATGTAAAAGTAGTATGTTAGAACACAGCTGCAAATGAGGTAATACATTGCACTGATGCAATACGTTACATCTCTTGCTTTCAATATAAAATATAAAAAAAATTCCTCTCTAGAAAGAATGACATTTTTCACAATAAACTCACTATTGAGCACAATAAACTATTGAACTCAAAATTAGTTACTACATACATTTATTTTACTACTTCTACTGCAGAACTACTACAGTTTTAAGAAAAGGTTTCAGTTTGCAGTTACTGTAGCATTTCCTCATCCCCAATTATATGAATATTGCTGCTAATAATGCATAAAATGAAGATTGCAAATTTACTCTGCAGAGCTAGCGGGTAGGAAGGCCTGTTTTGACTGTCAACAGCAAATGCACTTTGGTATGCATGATATAAAACAATACCTCCCTTGCTCCAAACAAAAGTCAAGCCATAACACCATTCAAGCATTCACTTTTCAGGGAAATAAGGCATGTGAGAATACCTCTGCTGCTGGGAACGCACATGGATCTTAGCAAACTTTCTGTAAGTGTTTATATAAATTCAAAGAAACAATAACAGCTCCAGCAATTACAGATTCAGCTCATCTCATATATACAATGTAGCACTTTTTAAAACTCTGAAAACTCAGAAATATTCTTCCTATAGGCAGTCTCACCCAGACAGGAAAAGCAAAATCTGGAAATGATGTAATGATTTGGTATGCTTTACAATACTCAGAAGAGAGAAAGAGCAACTACAGGGGACAGAGAGAACATTAGTTTTATGTTAGGCAGGAAGAACTGACCAAACCAATAAATACACCTTAAAAATCAAACCAAGTTACTTGGGTAACAATTTAGAAACTTGGAAAAATAAGGCCAAATCACAAACTTGCACTGCAGAAATGAGGCACACTAACATTTGGTGCATACCAAAAGAAAAGGGCTAGTCTGAGCAAGAAATAGAAATTATATCCATAAATATTTTAAAAGCTTTGTGTGAGTCTCTTCACATGGCTGTAACCATGTCCACATTCTCTTAAATGCACAGATTTCTACGTAAATATGGGTTTAGTGTTACAAAGACTATACACAGGGCAGCCAAGTGGAGAAAAAAGGGGGTAAGCAAGCCTTTGGCATTTTCATGAAAGAAGAATGGGTCCCCTGTAATTAAGTGAATGCTAGCATCAAAGTACAACCACGCCGTCATGTGTGGTCCTTCATAGTTCACAGATTGATCAAATCAAGTTTTATTTGAGGGATCCCTTTTCCTGTGTTCAAATAACACGAGCTTTTACGGAAGTCTCGGTGTAACGCTCACAAGAGCACTGAACTGAATGTATACAGGCAGCTGCCAACACAACATCCTGTGAAATAAATATAGCTCATTATACTGAAGTAACATTTAATAAGCTCCAGTTAGGAAGCTGATAAAGCCAACTAAAAAGAACACAGTGAATCCATCATCAAGAAACAATGGAAAGAAAATACATTAAGTTATACTCTGAATACTGGAAACTCTTGTTTGTTAATTGTACAATAAGAAAAAATTTTGGTGGTGTACAGATCCCTTCATCCTTAGCCTAAAGACCTGGATCACTTATGAACTGTATCAAGAACAGATAGCTTTATTTACAAGTGTAATAGTATCAAATTAAGCTTTTATTTCAAGAAATTGCTATCTCGGCATCCAATCTAAATTCTTCTCTTCAATAATTCAGTATCTGAATTATCTGTTTGTGGACCAGACTCTTCAGAACTTTGGCTGATATAAATTAGGTAGTGAGTCATCAGTGTTTAGCAAAGTTGTTTATGAGCATTAAAACTGTAGTGCTAAACATTTGCTCAAGTGTTTTTAAGGACTGTGCATCCTCAGCAACTTTTCCCAACAGCATATGGTCATTTCTCATGGAGGTAACAAACATGATAAAAAAAAACGATGAAAGTTTACTTCTTTGCAGACCCGATACGCATTTATTTCACAACTCTAGGATGCAGAGAGGAGAAAAATGGAAAAAAAAAAACACCCAAGAAATGCCAACCTGTTCTTCTAACCCTTAAAAAATTACCCCAGAGTTTTTTCCCATTCACAATCAGTGAAAGTCCTCTAGAAGGAAACCCTCATGGGAAAAGCAGGAATGGTGGGCATCAATCAGAAGACATTCAGGTCAGCACATGACCCACCAGCTTCTGACACCACGATCTGCTTAGAGCCAGTGCATCAAACCAGAGCTACTTTCTGATGAGAAAGCGCATGGAGAAACCTGCCTCGTGGATCCTACAGCACTTGCCCTCCAAAGGGATGAATGTAATCACCCTCCATACAACAGCTATCCTGAACCTGGTCCACAAATAAGCTATTGTTATTTATCACGAAACAAGTGTTCAGCCGAGGTATAACACATTTCTACTTTCTCTTAGCAAGTCTTTGCTAGTGATTGCTTTGTTAAACAAGAAATTCTACAAATACACAAGTGTGTCTATTCCAACATTCCTGATTTTGTATGAAGCGATGATTTAATATTTCAAGCACATCTTATATCAAATCACCCTCATACCCTGACCAGCTACCCTAGGCTAAACAGCCAGTCTCAAAGAAGCCTTTGTGAATTTGTGACAGCCACCCCTGACACTTCTTCTCCGTTGTGTGTTTCTTGTCAGGATGAGCACGCTCACAGCAACACTGCCTGCAACAGACCTGTAACCGATCCTCCAGATCATTTACATTGCCCTCCTTTCTACTGCACAGGACCAACGCTGAGATACATAACCCCTCTTCACTGTTTAGCCTGTTGTCATCTTCAGATCTCAACCAAGTCTGCGCTGGCTCTTACAAACCTCAGCAGCAAACCTAAGCTGCAAGTGCTCTGCTGGATAGCCTGAGGAGCACTGCTGCATGTGACTTCACGGTGAATCATGTTGAATACGCATGTACATATGGCTATTTTGCAGAGTTCAGCAGGACTTTGGATTAGGCAGATTAAGCTTTAAAGCTAAAATACATTCAATAGCTGTACAAATGAACAGGGGCCAAAAACCATACCTAAGCCTGGAATTCTCAGCAATGACCTTGTGCTATGAAGCCCTTGCTACTCCCTGCCATTACACAATGGTTTTACACGATTGCTTTGCCACTTCAATGGAAAAAGCATCTGGACTGTAAGTAGCTAGCATCTAGTTAACGCAAAGTTTCCTACAGGAAGGGAGTTAGTGAATTCTGCCAGGAGGTCCCTTACTGAGCACAATTCAGGGCAATCATTACAGGGGACCAGCTCAGTTTTCCCCCCCCCTCAGCAAAATCCAAGCGAGTTTTGCACCAAAACTTGTACTGCAGCAGCTTTGTACTGGGGATCGTGGGACAAGCAAAGATGATTAGAAGGCACTTTCCAATTAAACAAAATTAGCAGTGTTTGTGGTGCACTCCCAAGAGGCAAAACTTTAATGCATCACAAACACAACCTGGTAAGTCAGTCTATAGCAGGACAAACTGTACGTGATCACCAGGGCAACCGACCAGATCCTTAGGTCCTACATGTGCTGTGCAGTCACCAGACTCCTCAAACACTGTTGGAGCACACACCACATCCCTCCTCCACCTTAAAGACATGGGTATCATGGGCTTTGAACAGAGATCCTCGAAGACTTAAGCCCTCTTCCTCCAGACTACCACTCTCCTGATGAAAAATCTCTCTCCAGCTGCTGGGAGCTGTTGGAAGCCATGGCCAACCTGACTCTTGTCCCTCAGCAGAAGCAGGCCTTTTTGGACATATTCTTCACCCCTTGTCTCTGCTAGACTGATGTCTGACAATCCTCACTCTGGCAGAATCCCTCACATGTAGCACTGAACTATTGTGCAGAGATTTGTCATGGGAGGGCAGATGGACAGAAGGAACCATCCCCTTCCCACTTGTGTCCTATTGCAGGCCACATGACACCAGCCAGCAGATGCTGGGAAAAATGGAAGAGTAAAACCAGTGGAGGTTTTGGAAAAGACCGATTACTGATGTTACTTATGGCTTTTAACTGCATCTGAAACCTCTGTCCTGCAGCACTCTCAGCATGAACAACTAACTTTCTAAAAGCTACATTTCAAATTGTTGTTTATTTGGTTTTGCAGCCCTTAAAGACACTGTAGTCACTAGTGCTAATTTTCTTGCACATGTAAATTCCACACAGATGTTTCTTTTTAAAATTGCAATTTACATATCACTTGCTTATGGACTGCCACTTTTGTATTTAATTGGGTTTTTTTATTGTTTACTTGTAGCTTATTTGAAGTTTGGTGCTTCCACTGTTAATTTGCTTGGGGTTTTGTTTTTTGTGAATTGCTTTTCTTATGTTTTTAATTCCTGGTTGGATCACTACCGTATCTGAATTACTATCAAATTATTTCTGTTGTTTAGCTGATTTCTGTCCTTGCTGAGTTGTTAGTCCCCTGCCAGCACCTTGTCACTGTCCTTCTGGTTAACAGATTTGCTGGCTGTTTTAGGAGGGCACATCGCTGGATGTTCCTGAAATAATATCTGACTTTTAGAGAACAGACTTCTCAAACAGCGTGAGGGCAAGTGATGGCCTACATTCATCCACAATCCATTGACAGAGGTATCTCATCACAACTTGCAAAGCTCCACTATCCCAGCTTGCAGCTGACAAGCCATCTGCCATAGAACTCGCCAGCCAGCTGCAAACTTGCAGCAACAGCTAATTCTGATGGCTGAAGGCAGAGAAAGCCCTTCAGGTCCTGAAATGTCTGCTTTCACCTGCAGAAATTCTGGGGCTACCACCACTGGTTCTCCTGTGACTACAAAATGATGTGACCCTACTGCTGTGCTTCTTGTTTCACTTTTCAAATCTACAATTCAGATTAGGTCAGCATCAACAGCTTTTATCAGGTTAACAAAACCTATCAGAGATGCTTGCATTTCTGTATCAAGTACCTGCAGCGATCCATAATCACAGAATCACAGAATGTCAGGGATTGGAAGGGACCTCGAAAGATCATCTAGTCCAATCCCCCTGCCGGGGCAGGATTGCCTAGACCATATCACACAGGAACGCGTCCAGGCGGGTTTTGAATGTCTCCAGAGAAGGAGACTCCACAACCTCTCTGGGCAGCCTGTGCCAGTGTTCGGTCACCCTCACCGTAAAGAAGTTTTTCCTCAAATTTAAGTGGAACCTCCTGTGTTCCAGCTTGCACCCATTGCCCCTTGTCCTGTCAAGGGATGTCACTGAGAAGAGCCTGGCTCCATCCTCATGACACTTGCCCTTTACATATTTATAAACATTAATGAGGTCACCCCTCAGTCTCCTCTTCTCCAAGCTAAAGAGACCCAGCTCCCTCAGCCTCTCCTCATAAGGGAGATGTTCCACTCCCTTAATCATCTTCGTGGCTCTGCGCTGGACTCTCTCTAGCAGTTCCCTGTCCTTCTTGAGCTGAGGGGCCCAGAACTGGACACAATACTCCAGATGCGGCCTCACCAGGGCAGAGTAGAGGGGGAGGAGAACCTCTCTCGACCTGCTGACCACACCCCTTCTAATACACCCCAGGATGCCATTGGCCTTCTTGGCCACAAGGGCACACTGCTGGCTCATGGTCATCCTGTTGTCCACTAGGACCCCCAGGTCCCTTTCCCCTACGCTGGTCTCCAACAGGTCTGCCCCCAACTTGTACTGGTACATGGGGTTGTTCTTGCCCAGATGCAGGACTCTACACTTGCCCTTGTTATATTTCATTAAATTTCTCCCTGCCCAACTCTCCAGCCTGTCCAGGTCTCTCTGAATGGCTGCGCAGCCTTCCGGCGCGTCAGCCACTCCTCCCAGTTTTGTGTCATCAGCGAACTTGCTGACAGCGCACTCTAATCCCTCATCCAAGTCATTAATGAATATATTGACTAGTACTGGTCCCAGAACCGACCCTTGCGGGACTCCGCTAGAGACAGACCTCCAACTGGACTCTGTCCCACTGACCACTACTCTCTGGCTTCTTTCCTTCAGCCAGTTCACAATCCACCTCACTACCCGATCATCCAGACCACACTTCCCCAGTTTAGCTGCGAGGATGCTGTGGGAGACCGTGTCAAACGCCTTACTGAAATCAAGATAGACCACATCCACAGCTTTACCATCATCTATCCACCGGGTAACATCCTCATAAAAGGCTATCAAGTTGGTTGAGCATGACTTCCCATTGGTGAAGCCATGCTGAGTGCCCCTAATGATCCCCCTATCCTTGATGTGCCTAGAGACAGCACCAAGGACAAGTTGCTCCATCACCTTTCCGGGGATGGAGGTGAGGCTGACTGGTCTATAGTTACCCGGGTCCTCCTTCTTGCCCTTTTTGAAGACTGGAGTGACATTCGCTTTCCTCCAGTCCTCAGGCACCTCTCCCGTTGCCCATGACTTAGCAAAGATGATGGAGAGTGGCCTAGCAATGACTTCCGCCAGCTCCCTCAGCACCCGCGGGTGCATCCCATCAGGGCCCATGGATTTATGGACGTCCAGGTTGCTTAATTGGTCCCTGACCCAGCTCTCATCAACCAAGACAGATTCCTCCTCTATCCTGACTTCTTCTGAGGCCTCAGGGGTCCGGGGCTCCTCAGGACAGCCTCCAACAGTATAGACAGAGGCAAAGAAGGCATTCAGTAACTCCGCCTTCTTTTTATCCTCTGTCTCCAGGACCCCCACCTCATTCATCAGTGGGCCTACATTGCCTCTAGTGTTGGCTTTACCTGCAATGTATTTGAAGAAGCCCTTTCTGTTGTCCTTGACCTCTCTTGCAAGGTTTAATTCCAAGGAGGCCTTAGCTTTCCTAGTTGCCTCCCTACATCCTCTGACAACAGACTTCTATTCCTCCCAAGTGGCCAGCCCCTCCTTCCATGATCTGTACACCCTCTTCTTCCACTTGAGTTTGCCCAGCAGTTCCCTGTTCAACCATGCAGGTCTCCTGGTACCCTTCCTTGACTTCCTACCTGTTGGGATGCTCTGATCTTGAGCTCAGAAGAAGCAGTCCTTGAATGCTAACCAACTATCTTGGGCCCCCTTACCTTCTAGTACCCTGTCCCATGGGATTTCCCCCAGCAATTGCTTGAAAAGGCCAAAGTTGGCCCTCCTGAAGTTCAGGGTTGTGATTCTGCTAGCTATTCTGTTCCTGCCACATGAGATCCTGAACTCTACCATCTCATGGTCGCTACAACCAAGGCTGCCCTCAACCTTCACCTCTTCAACCAGACCCTCCTTGTTAGTGAGGATCAGATCCAGCAGCGCTCCTCTCCTAGTTGGCTCATCCACCATTTGCATCAGAAAGTTATCATCAATGCACTGGAGGAACCTCCTGGACTGAGGATGGCTGGCTGAGTAGGCCTCCCAGCAAATATCAGGGTAGTTGAAATCCCCCACAACAACCAGGCCCTGTAATTGCGAGACTGCTCTCAGCTGCCTGTAGAAGGCCTCATCACCCTCCTCATCCTGATCCGGTGGCCTGTAATAGACACCCACAACAGTATCACCCCTGCCAGCCTGCCCCTTAATTTGCACCCACAAACTCTCAACTCGCTCCTGATCCGCCCCTGGACAGAACTCAATACATTCTAGCTGCTCACTCACATAAAGAGCAACTCCACCACCTCTCCTTAGTGGCCTGTCTTTCCTGAACAGGACATAGCCATCCATGACCACATTCCAGTCATGCGAGGCATCCCACCAAGTCTCTGTAATTGCCACTAGATCATAGCCCCCCGACCGAACACGGATTTCTAACTCCTCCTGTTTATTCCCCATGCTGCGTGCATTGGTGTACAGGCATTTCAGGGAGCGAACTGAGCACACCGATTTCACCCTAGGGGGATGGGAGGCCTCCTGGTCTACCTCAACACTAGAGCGTTGCCCCAGTGGTGCAAGCCCAGCTACCACCCCATCCCCCTTCGAATCTAGTTTAAAGCTCTCCGAATGAGCCCTGCTAATTCCTGTCCCAGAACCCTTTTGCCCCTACGACATAAACCTTTCCCATGTATCACTGTCACGCCTGTTGTCTTATAAAACCAGCCATTATCAAAGAACCCAAAGCCCTGCCTGTAGCACCAGTCTCGTAGCCAGGCATTAATAGAGAGAATCCTACTATTCCATCCCACGTCATCACCTGAAAATGGAAGGAGGGAGGAGAAAACAACTTGTGCTCCAGACTCTTTCACCAACCGTCCTAGGGCCTTGTAGTCTTTCTTCATCCCCCTCAGACTACGGGATGCAGCTTCTTCCCCACCTGTCTGGAAGATCAGCAGGGGGTAGTAGTCTGTGGCCTTCACCAGGTTGGGGAGTTGCCTGGTGATATCCCTGATTCGGGCTCCAGGCAGGCTGCAGACCTCCCTGTGGTGGGGGTCAGCTCTGCATATTGGGCCCTCAGATCCCTTTAGGAAGGAGTCTCCAACCACTAAAACTCTTCTCTTCTTCCTTGTGGAGGAGGTAGCTATACACCCGTCAGGTTTTTCTGACTGTGGTGGGACCTCTGATATAGGTTGCCTCTCCACCATATCCCCGTTGGACCGGCTGTATTCCACTAGGGCTTCATATCTATTGCTCAGAGGCACCTGTGGAGGCAAGGTAGGCAAGGAGGGCACTCGCCTTTTGCCACGGCCATAGACTTGCCTCCACTCACTCCTCTCCTCTAGGTTATCGTTTTCCACCTGAGAGGGGCAGAGTACAGGGGTCCCTCGATCCTGGGAGCTCTCCAGCAGGTGCTCCCATTTTTGTTGCAGGGAGGGCAGAGCCTGGCTCCACCAGTCTATCTCCATTTCAGCCTCCCGAATGCTCCTAAGCCTTTCTACTTTGGCTTGAAGCCTTTCAACCTGGCTTTGCAGCTGTGCCGCTCGGCCGAGCAGATCATCTACTTGCTCACAGCGCACACAGCCCCCTGACACCACAGAGACGGTGTAGCATTCCCTGCAGCCCGCAACCTGCACCATCGCCTCCTTCCGTGGGAGCTCTGTCTGGGTTCCCACATCCATTTTGGTCTTCTTCCGCTGGGTAGATACCATTGTTCTTTCACTGAGCTGGGAAATACCTGTTGGTGCCACCCCTGGTTCACAGCTCCTTGGCACCTTCCTCGCCTTGTGCACTGGGAGGGAGTCAGTGCTCTCCCCAACGAGCTGCAAACAACTGCAGCCTCTCCTGCCCTGGGACACACCCAGTCACTGCTGACTCACACAGTCACAGCTGAGTCTCCCACTCCCTTCTGGGCAAGGACTAGTCCCTGCCCTCCAGGAGGCTTTTTATCACCCGATAACAGGGGGTGGAGCATTTAAATCGCCCACAGTGCCTCCGGCTACGCCCCCTCCTCTCCTGATTCGTTGCCGGGAACCTCCGGGTCCGGGGTCAGGAGGAAGCATGAAGTTTTGAGGACAACTAGGTATTTCCAAGGGCCTTCCAAAGCTTCTGCCTACATGCACAGGGATGGCCCAAAAGACAAAAAATACTTGGACCGCAATCTCCAAAAGCTTGCTCTGGGAGCCACAATTATTTCTCCCAATGGTAATCTGAACTGAGCAGCACAGTGAGCAGCAACATGAATGTTAGTGACAAAGAACTGAGCAAGAGGAAGCTACACTGGCTTCCGATCCCAGAGCTGAGCAGAAAAATACAGTAAAATGCAGACCAACCTCTATGTACGTCAAGTTTCCAATGATGCCAAAGGGCCTGATGCAAATGGCATCTTGCAGCTGAATTGTGAATGTGCCAGTCACAGTTTGGATGACATAAGTGTGGTCTGCAAAAAGTGCTCTAGATTGGGAAACGAAGGTCACAGTGTTGTTGAGGAACTCAAGCTGGGACCAGTATACCCCTAGTTTCTGAAATGAATGCACCAGAAGTTTCAGATCTCTGTTTTACTGATCGATTGAACGACACATTAGGGTGCTTGTCTTAGTACCCTGCTCTTGGATGTGCCTGGTCAGTTTGTTTCTCCTGTGTGCATTACACAAAATATTCAAGGCTGTGTTTACATCAGCATACTTTTCTCCAGATTTTGTTTAAGTTTTTATTTTAGCTATAAAGAGTGTAGATTAAAGGCAGGAGCTTTCTGACAAAGTCCACCATATCTTCTGTGCCACTTTTCCATTACAGGCTCTATGACTGTGATTTCCACCTTGACTTTCTCAACCATTCAACTGGATATTTCAACAATTCACAGTAGTTCTATCAGCCTAATCAAAGGCATGCCCCGATTTCCTTGCTTTGTTTTTTTTTTTCCATTTTAGCACATGTTGATTGCTCTTATTATTCCACATCAGTTAATTATCTTTTGACCCCATGTTAAAAATGTAACGATGTATCTCTTTTTGCTGAATCTGCAGAAGTCTCAGCAGAAGGCCTGTCAAAAGTCAGTCACACAACTTACATTCCTTCTAGTTTGATCCATGAAAAGTGTAGACGCAATTTTTTGGTTTACTCTGTGAATTCAAGTCACTGATTATTCTTGACCACTATAGGATGACATTTAATTGTGCCTTGCGAGGTTCCTACAGAACTCATGCCTCTATTGGTCTGTTTTGGTTCTAGCTCAAAGATCCAAATATAAAATTTCATTCTTGTGCTCTCTTCCGAGGGGCAGGCACTGGAAGGGCAGGAAACGTAGTTTTCGACCACAGTTTTCACAAGATGGCAATCCAACTTCAGCATACTACTAATCACGGCCGTTGTCTCAGATGGCAAAAGGTAATATGGAACATATGCTACTGCTTATTTACTAAAAAAGATACATCAGACACCATATGAATTTTAAGATCATTTAAAGGGAGTCTGTACAAAAGACTAAAGATAGTGTACAACCTATCTATATCTCCAAAACTAATTTTTAAAAATTGTGTAGTAGACAACAGATAATACACACTCCACAGCACAAAAAGAAATGGGAAAGATTAATACAGAGCAGTCAAATGATCCTTCCTTTTTTTTTTTTTTAAATTTCATACTAGTCCACAAAATCTTTCCAAAGAGTCTGCATACTTGGTACGAGTAGGCAGATATGATGAACAGAATTTGTTTAAAAGTAATTAAGAACTCTGATAACTGTAATCCTGATCAGCACTTCTTCTTCAGTTGTTTTAAGTGAATTAGAAGAAAAAAAAGTTTATATTTTCTTTCTCACTCAAATGTTTCATTTCTTTATCTTAGCAAAAAACGCCAATAACCTCCATCAAACAGTAAAGGAATTGCTTTAAAGCAAAGACCACACAATCAAAAAGCAAATTCTCCCTTTTTTGTCATGCACACGATTCTCATGCACTTATCTTAAGTTGATATTGCTCAGACAGTTTTCAATTGCCTTAGACTTCTAGAGCACATGCTCTAAAAAGACATAAGTCTACTGTGGGTCCTAACATATTTCTGCTAGTCTCCTGTCAATACCTCTGACATGCAGGTCACCCAAAGCGTTAAGGCAACTTGATCAAGCCCTCAGTGACAAGATAAGCATCATTAAGAAAAACATGCATGTACTACAGATGGTGTTTTCAAAGCATTTCAATTCAAAGGAACAAAGTGCTTTTGGATATCCCAAGCTTCAAACTGTCACACTGAAATAGTGATCACCGTTCCCACAAAGAACGGAGCATCACCCAGCACTTATGCAATTAGCGGAAAGATATTGCATCTTATGCTTCTCCCTTTTGAGCAACTTGTTTGCAAGCTCATGCAACGCTCTACAGAAGTGTTGTGGTAGATTGCTAGCGATCAGTGTCCCCTGTGTATGCGGAAAAAATAAAAATAGCACAGAGGTGCTTGCTTGTACTCATACCTACCCACATTACTAGAGTAACCCTGATGAAAATTAATACAGTTAAATTAGTTATAGTGCTCCAAGTGTGTCTTCACTATGCTTCTCAAATCTACTGTCACAAGCAAATTCATGATAGCTGGACAACTCCAGGAACACTAATCAGAGATCCAAGTCAGAGGGCTCAGCATCAGTCCCCTGTCTGTGCTCACTAGAGCTTATAAAAAAGGGTTGGAAATAGCATGCGTAGTTAGATCAGGAATGCTTTCTCTCAGTCTATATTCAATTACTAATACAGATCCAAAAACTCCTAGAGGGAAGAATACTTGAGGATAATGATCACCTTTCAAATCATAAGCATACAAAACAACCGAGTTTGGCAGAGTTAAATTCACGGTAAGGTTCAGAATTTATTAAAAGTTGAAGATTTTGATACCTTGCTATCTAGAAATTCTTTCCCTATAGGAAAAAAAAACTAAATCAGGCATGAAACACTATTTAAAACCATCTCTTTTCACACAGCATTTCTTTAACCAATTCAAAGGTCTGAAAACCATTCCACTGTGGTATGGCAGAAGCATATGGTGGTGACAAGCTCTACTCTCTGAAGAATACCCTCCCCAGAGGGGCACATTTCATTTAATTGGAAAAGCCTGGGGCCTGACTGAAGCAATAACATATGCAGCCTGTCATGTTTCCAACTAGTAAGCTCATTCTCACTGTGGTTTGAACATGAACTTTCCCTCTGCTATCATCACTGAATGTGTTATATTTTTCCATTAAGTTTTAGCCTACTGTTTGCATTTAATCCTGTTCTGCTTGGCAAGGCACACATGTTTTTCAATTCTTAACCACAAATTTTCTAAGTGGTGTGTTGATGTCACTAACAGAGAACATGAAAAACTTTTCAAAACTTCCAACAAGAACTTGTGACTTCGTCTGTTGATTACTGCACATCTAAACCAAAATTCAGTCTCTCTCCAAAGGTGTATCTATACTAAAGGACGGTAGCATCACTCAAGCTAAGGTTAAGATATTGTTTGAATAGCTGATTTACTAAGTGGTATGTAAAATACAAATATGGGTTGTCCTGCAAGCTATTACAATTGCTTATTTGCAAACATCTGGGTATTTTTTAAAAACCCAAATTTTATATTCACAAAGCAGATTGTTGAAATAGGTACTAAGAAGCAATGTTGCATCAAGATTATCCTCAATGTGCAACTTTGGGGAACACCCCTAGCTCTGGTTCTGATCTCAACAAACTGGATTAATTTTCTCTGGTATCTAGCAATACCCAACACCATGAAAGCTTACCATGGAGAAAAGTTGGCTCTACAACATAATTTTACTCAAGAAAAAGTAGGCAACATTACTTGCTAGTAAAACAAACAAACAAACAAAAAAAAGAACTTGCAGGGAGCCTGATGTCAAAGCAGACTGCAGCTCAGAACAGCACGTCAGGGGTGAGTGAATACTGGCAGTAACACAGCCTTCCCTGGAGCAGCTTTCTGAGAATGTGTTACATGTCTTAATTTGATCCAAGCCTCATTTTACAGAGGATGTCTTTCTGGATCTTTTGTCTCACACGCATGTGCGCGCACGCACACACATTTTGCATTCATTTTAACAGCTAATATTTCAAGGTGGCCAAAAACATACATGCTGTCTTCATATAGCCCGCACCCAGGGCTAAATGATAACCAGTTGCTCTATCACCCAATGTCCCCTCCCCAGCAGAGAAAGGGAATTGGGAAAAGGAAGAAGACTTGTGGGTTGAAATTGAAACAGATTTAATAACATAAGAAAAACAAGTATCAATACTAATGCTAATGCAAAAAGACACAAAGTTATACTTAGCCCATATAGTGGTGCGAGACCCTCAAGGGAGGGCAACCATTGAGAAGAAGAGAGAAAAGCAGAGCAAAGAGAGGAAGAAGCAAAGAGCGAGCAGCACATCTCCAGCAAACTTTCCAATTTATAGTGAAGGTGACATTTATGGTATAGAATACACCTGATGGGCCAGCCTGGGTCAGCTGCCCTGGCTTTCACCCCTCATAGCTTTAGCACCTGGCCTAACTCAAAACTGCTAATGGCCCTTGATCACCATGGAAGCCTGCATACCATGGCTGGCCAGGAACTAAAACAAAATGTAACAGAAAATCAATTCTATGATTTTATCTCAGCAAAACCAAGACACATGCTTATTCAGGTTTTACTTTAGATGTATCATGAAGGGCAATAACATTAATTAAGCAGAGATGATGGTAAATGAAAAGCCCTACTAAATAGCAACACCAAGAGGATAACCCTGCCAGAGATGATGCTGTCTACCTGCCTGAATGCAGAGCTGCTGTATCAAAGAAAAGCTGCTTTTTCCTCGCTGTTAGCACAGCTGAACAGATTATTGAACTCAGGAAATATCCCAAGATGGTATCAACAGCAACATACATTTCATACAAAAAAATTCATGCATAAATTTCTGTTTTGCACAACAGTTCATCCAATCTACACAAACTAGGAGATGAGGACCTCTTGATTTCCCTTCTTTGAGCTCCCTTGAAAATATTTGGGCTAGGCTTATTGGAAAATACAGGTGTGTTCTGAGGTGTGCAATTTTAGAGCGGCTGTATCCATATTTCTTTAGCAGAAATCAGGACACATATCAAACAATATTTTTCTCACTCCTACAGCCAAAAAGTGTGTAATGGTAACATGACTTAACTCGCCTCAAAAAGACATTTTTATGATCTTTGTTTCTTTTTCACCACATCCTCCTTTCCTGATGTCGCCCCATCTTAATACTATCATGCTGCACCAAATCCAGACGGAGTTTATAATGCAACTTAGACTATGTGCTTCAGTGCTTCTCAGATACCTGTACTTCCAGAATGAAATAGTTTTAACACTGGTCTAAGACCAGCCTGTACAGCAAGATTAGCTTAAAAATAAACTTTAGGAGCGAGCATTAATGTAAATTTAGATATCAGGAGTATAAAAATACTTACAAATAGAAACACTGTCCTGCAAGTTGTACTATAGAATTTTCATAACTTCTTCCATTTAACATGAGATCTACTTAATAACTATTTGGAGCATTTTCTTTTTAAACCATCACGGTCACTTTATATAAAGATGAGTATAATCTTTCTCGCAGAAAGTGACAGCATCTCATACTGTGTTTAAACACAGCAAAACTCTCCTCTTCCTTTTAGTCACAGCTCAGTACAAGTAATCCCTCTCAGCTAACCTTGAATTTTCTGTTGCTTCTTTAGATGCTCGAGATGAAAGCATAAGTACATAATACATAGAATGAAAAGCAGTGATGTATTTAAGCAAGGCCATACCTGAATACTCCTTCCATTTGGTCTTTGGTGTAGCCTTTTCCACTTTCACCTGCAGCAGATGCATTGCTCTCCTTCGTGCTATTGGGCTTACTTTGATCATTGCTACTGGCTGGTTTTCGGCAGTAAGCGCCTCCCCCAGCAGTACTTCCATTCTTCATAATAGCTTCCAACAAAACTATAAAACAACAGTATATCATAGTATCATTATAGGCATTAGCAATTAAGTCGGGGCTCTCAAGTATCTTAAATGGGAGCACCACATCATAAAAGACTAGCTGCTACATCCTCCTTCCTCACTGATCACCACTTTGTACCACAAATGTTTCTGAAGCCAGTCTAGCAACTCATTTTTGTGGCAAAAGTATGGAAAAGTGTTTCAAAATTACTTGCTGGACTTCCCTCCACCTCTGCCAAGGTAATATAATACTGGAGAGAATTTGTCCAGGTCCTTCATTTCTAGATGGTTTTTAAGGCACTGAACCCATTCTTTGGGGTGAAAACATCAGAATACCTGAATAAGCAACTGTAAAGAGAAAAGAGGATCTAACCTAACACTCTAAAGAACCTGCAAATTATTCCATACAGAGACCAAGCCCATCTCCAGCACATTTAAGTTGCTACAGCACATAGCTATTTGTAACCTGAGCCATTAGTGGCCACAAACTGATGCTCCATACCCCTTCCAGGCAATACCAGCTGAAATTCAAACTACTGTTAAATGCTACAGATAAGTCGGGACCAGCCAACTACATCCAACTCCGGAGACCTGGATCTTGAAAACCAGCATGCTTTTGCTAGATCTTGAAATCCTCTTTCCTTCCATGTTCCAACAGATCTCAAATTTAGCAGTTTTAATAGAACATCAGACACTAAGTTTTCTTTTTCTTTCTGGATATAAGCCTGTATTTTAGGGGTACTTGTCTTACCAAGAAATCAGAAACAGTACTGTTCTAACTTAACTGACTGCACACAAAGCATAATGTCAATCAGAGATGATTAAATAGTCAATCTTTCCTGAAAAGAGATCCCTGCAGTGCAAGATTGCAAACTAAATAGGCCAAATTTGTTTCATAAACAACTGAGAGTTACTAGCTGCATTAAAAAAATGCCCTAATAAAAATTCCCAAAGAAAAATGTCCCACTCACTGTGAAGTATGTTCTAGCTTTACTGTTAAAAAACATTTTCTTCTAGAAGTTAGTGAGAAGAAACCTGAAAGTTTTTCTCCTAAATCTAATTAAAAAATTTCTCCTCTGACTAGCATGGTCTCTCTTAGAGCAGCAGCAAACTGGGACCCTACACATCATAGCTTGTATCTCAGAGAAGCACAGGGAAGAAAAGAAAGCGGAGCTTTGTTTAAAAGGAGAACAGCAGCTTCCCTAAGATGTGCTTCTTAAAACTCTCCAGTATTTGCTTTTACTTATTAATTCACTTATTACCCACTGGCCACAGCAGTCTGAAGTACTGCAGATGGATAGCTACACTTGGCCTGAACAAGAAAGTCAGCTGACTTCAGTGTCAGTCGTGTGCTCGTGCCTGCCTCAGCAAGATTCATCAATTGATCAGCTCAGGCTTTTTATTGCAGAAATAAAGAAAAGACTAACATTTAGATGCTGAGTTGTATATTGAGGGGATGTTTTCACTACAAATTAAATTAAGTTCTTGAAAACAGGAGAGCTATAGTTGCATTACGGATTATAGCTGAAGCACATACCCAAATATTTGCAACAGTTTATTCTAATATCATCTGTTACGGCATTTAAAGTTCTGAGGTATGAAGCAATAACAACTCCAACAAGGTGACTGTGTCTGCAGGCTAAGAACTAATCAAGAACAGATATCTGAACAGACAGTGCCCTCAGAATGAGGCATTTTCAGTCCAAATGTGCTCCAGACAAGTGGTAACAGAAAACAAAAATATTCTTTTTCTGTCCTGTGACGTGAGATATTTAATAACGGTATCATGTGGGATCCTATCAAACATGTGACCCTGACTTATCTTCTAGAAATAATGCTTACTTGACAGTTTTGCAAATCCTGTCTTTATATTGGTACTGCTCTAGAAATTCCCCGTCCCTCTACTAATGCTTGTGCAAAATCAGTAGTAGCAACAGTGGTAGAAATGCAGGTATAGACAACAGTTTACATTTTCAATGCCAGTGTCTCTTTCACAGCAAGCTTAGCTGGTAAGTCTCTTCATGAATTGGTTTGGCTGCACTATACTTTCAACATCACTACTTCCTAATCACCTTCTCAAACCTCCCATCCCCATAATGGAGCTGCACTGCTGAGAAGGCAGCGCAGCATGCTTGAAAAAAAAAAAATTGAAATCCATGTGTTAACTTCTTAAGATAGCAGAACACAACATATACAAACATGCTGCTGTTCTACGTTGAAAAAGAAAACCATACAAAGGGTCTGGAGCCACTGTTTTCTTCAAATAAAAGATACAGTTCAGATATTCAGAAACAACTTTGACTCTTCCATGAACTGCTGGTAGTAAAACCAGCTGTTACAACTGTAGCATTAACACTGTATTAAAGGAAACTTTTACTGTGCATCTAGATACTTTAAAATAGGACATACAAGGAACCAAAGACTGATTGTGTTAGCAGGTAAGACAATGAATCTTATCTCCAAATGTGTCTCTTGTGTGTACTGTTACCTGCTTCTGAAAGAAAGATCCCTGCACTGCATTTGATTCCATTATGCATTGAACAAGCCCCCTACTTTCACTATTGGAAGAACTGTTGAATTCAGAATTCATACTAATGCAACACCCTAAAAAACTAAGCTCACATACTCCTGAAAAGTTTTTTTTTTTATAGGCAGCATCAGAAATAGTGCAAGAAAATCTTAAGAAGCACTGAAAAATAAAGCTGTCCTTAACATCATTTTCTCCCTTCAACTACAAAAAGAATGGCACCTAAGTTTGAAAAGATATTGTCCTCCGTTATCTTTAAATCCACTCTTACAAATCTTTCCCAGACAAGCAATTGGTTTCCATTCAGTTGAAAGATGAATCATTAGCAAAAATCACAATCAAACAATATTTTGAACAGCTGAATTGTAAAAGAATTTTCTAGCAAAGAGTGACGTCAATGTGAACACTGCTACTATGAAGTCATTAGCTAAGTATCATTAAATAAGCACTGACCTTACATTTCACACTAATAAAGCCTTAAAATAGCACTGCTGCAGTTAGCGTATTTCAGGCTGAAGCTTTATTTAGCAAAACTAAACTTCATTGATGACTGAACTAGTGCTGAATGCACTTTAAACGCAAATGTCACCAGAACCAAACCACACATAGTATTGTTTTAGAGACAATAGTTAAAACCTGCTCTCTGTCCTTTTACAATCCACTATAACATCGGGAGGAGGAAGCTCCCATCCACAGAAGATTCAGCACCACCATTCTCATTGCTTTTATCAGTGATGGAACATCACTTGTGAAATGGTGGGCAACTGTTCCCAAAATGATACTAAAGATACTATCTATGAAGCATCTGTGACTTCAGTGACAAATTGGTACGAACTACTTTCTAATATATACCCCGAAGAGAAAATAAGTGAGCACAGCGACAACTGCGGCTGCACCATGTTGTTCTGCCACCATATAAACCCAACACATTATGACCATAAAATAAGAATTTGTGTTAGAACTAAGAGAGCTCACAAAACCTTAACTGTTTCCTTCTCTTGGGTATGTGCTATGATATATTTTTAATTAGCTAATGAATTACTGTGCTTTTTTTTCCAAGTGGATCCCCACTTAATTTAAAGGATGACAATGAGAGAATAAAGAATTTCAATTGTTCTTTGTCAGTGTAAAATTCCAGTTCTAATTTATTGCACACCTTCCAGTTCCTGTCCTGAAAACAGAACATTGTGTCCTTGCAGCTAACTGCACTGTTAACAATACTATTTAAGTGCCTCAAACTTTAAAAAAACCCCAACTAATTCAATTAGCTGGTGTTGTTTTGGGAGCAAATGGGATGAGCTGAAAAGAATTACCAACCTCCACAGCTAGAAAACTGAAGCACAGAGATATTACAAGTTTACCGAGTCCCCTAATTTCTAAGTACCTAGTTGAAATCAGGCCTAGGGCCTGATTTTTTTCAGTGGTATTAGGGCATCTGCAAGTCTCATTAGCTTCAGATGGAGCTTTAACTGCCCACCAGTTCCACAAATCAGGCCCTTGTTTCAAGCTGAATACCTGAAAAATGAAGCACAAACAATTAGCCATCACTAATGGAAATAAAGTGACTTATTTAACATCACAGAGAAATTCTGTGAAGCATTTAGTTTCAGTACACAATTCCCCAGATTACAGTCCACTACCATAACCACAAGACCATCTTCTTTTCACCAGATCTGTACCTCATTTGTGACATACTTTGCTAATTTCCACAGTGAATAAAACAAGTGTCCTACAGACAATAGCCTAATTAGCCATCTATTTCTTGCAACGAATACTTTACAGTGGTGGTTATGTAGTAGCAGTCCTACTTAAAAGAAAAAAACCCCAAACACTGCAAACATAAATCAGATGGAGATTTTTTTTTTTCCTGAGAGCTGCTGTAACTCTTATCTTAGAGGTATAAGATGGTAATAAACTACGTGAAGCAGACAAAGCTATTCACTCTTTTTGGTGGAAGAAGCTGAATTCAAAGCCTCAGGTTTCCTGCCTATTGACCAACACAGCTTCCAAAAAGCTGGAAGTATTTTCACACGTCATCTTCATAGGCCACAGAAATCTAGGGGAATATGACAAACTTCTGCTTGTTTTTATTTCAGAGAGGTATCTAATGTGGCAAGAATATAAAGGTCTGATGAGCCCTTCGCTTATTGTTTGCACATAAAAAGTAGTCAGGAGATAAAAGAGGACCAAAAACGTTCACTGAGTCTGCTCACCTGAGTTAAAGGCTTCACTACAGAACAGAATACAGCACAGAACACTTCCAGTCAGGATTTCACCCCAAAGCCACGTTCCAAAAATGGTAAATGCTGAGGCCTTTAAGTCAGAACAGAGCACTGAAGTCCTTCCCATTCCTTCCATGGCACAGACAACGTGAGAACCAGAGGAATGCAAAAAGTCACTGCTGCGTTGAAAAGTATTTTGAGCTGACATCTGAAACTGTGTGACAGAAAGACTCTAAGACAGGTAACAGCTCTGCATACACTGAAACCTTACTATTGTTCCTTTCAAAAATAATTTTAAACACCTTTTGCTAGAAAGATGCTACTTATTTTTCAAGTTTTAGCACAGAATTGCCTGAAGAGCCAATTAAGTCACAGGGGGAGCCACCTATCCCGTCTTCTCTAGGAAAGTTAAACCCGTGTGCAATTCCTACGTAGCTACTGTAAAAGGGGAACAAACCCCAGAAAACCCAAACCACAAGTTAGAGGATGAAGACACTGCACAGCCCGGAGCGACAGCTCTTACCGCAAGCTGTTAGCGAGGACTAATTCACCGTGACAGAAGAGAAGGCAGCCCAGCCTGTCTCGGCCTGGGGCCTGAGGTGTCCTGCTGTTAATCGTGTCTAAGCCTAGTCTGTACGGCTACGCTTATATTGATGACTAGAGGGGGGAAACGCCGGCGAGGAGCTGGGCTGGCCCAGAGCGAGCCCCTTTGGCGAGGAGGGAGGTGACCCCGCTCCTCCCCACCGCCTTACGCCACAGGCACGCACGGACGGGGTAAAGCCACCTGCCCTACGGACCGCTCCGCCGGGGCACCTTAACCATCGCTGCGGCCTCTCTCCTAGCCGAGTCCCGCACAGTGCCAGGGACCCCAGCCCGGGCTGGGTTAGCGGCAGCGCCGGCCGCGCACGGCGCCGAGAACGCATCGCCGGTCCCCCTCGCCGCAGCCTGCGGGGCCCGCCGCGCGGGCTAACGGCCGCGCCCCCCTGCGCGCCCTCCCGCAGGCCCCGCCGCCCCCCCTCGTCCCGACGGAGTAGGGCTGCGGACAAGCGGGAGCGAGGAAGAGGGGCGGCAGCGGGGCCGACGGGGCGCCGGGCGCGGGGAGAGGGCCGGGCTTCACCTCGGGCCGTCTCGGTCGGGTAGAGCTTCTGGGCCTTGCCGAGGAAGCGGAGGGCGCGGTCGCGGTTGCCGGCCTCCAGCGCCTCCCGCGCGATACCGATGCACTTCTCGGCCTCGTCCCGGTTCCCCTCCATGGGCTTCTCCTTCCGCCGCCTCCGCCCGCCGCAGCGCAGAGAGAAGGGGCCTGAAGCCAGAGCGGAGCCGGGCGGGGCAGAAAGAGGAGAGGAGCGGGCAGGAGGACGGGAGGGAGCTCCCTTCACTCCGCAAGGCTCATCGCGCCGCACCGCGCCGCCGGTACCCGCAGCCCCAGCGCGGCGTCCGGCCCCGGCAGACAGCCCGGCCCGCCGCCTGCTTCCGAGCGCCGCCGCGCATGCGCCGCCGCCCAGGCTCGGGGGCGCTCCGCCCGCCCCGCCGCGGGGCTCCGGTAGCTGCCCCGGCAAGGGGTCGGGCCACAGCCAGCGCCAGACTCCTCCCGGCCGGGAGCACCGCTGCTCGCCCGTGGGGCCCCGCTGCCGCCTGGCAGCAGCCCGAGGAAGCCGGCTGCGATGGAAAAGTACCGGGCGGGCGGCTGCGTGCTAGCGCTGCACTGCGGTCCGGGGAGCACCGCGCCGGCCCGGCCTGCCACGGCCTCCCTGGAGCCCGTGGAGAAGCGAGAGCCCACGCATTGTCAGTTACAGTGCGTTAACTGTGCTTTACGGTACTTGTTAGCACCTTGTAACTACTCACTATAATTAGCAACATCAGTTACACGCTGCCAAGAACTGCATTGCTGGGAAGCAAGCGCTCAGGTGCTGCGCCAGGGAAGCACCACAGCTCCGGCAGAGGAGTGCAGTTAATGTAGGTCTAACCACCATCTACGATCTAGGTCAACACCTTCCAGCTACAGTGCTGCAGCAGATTATTACCTGATTATAGAAGGTTATAGAAGCAGATTAGCCTGCTCGATGCAGAAGCATCTTTATTTCAAGCATGTCACTGCTGGAGGAGCAGTTCTGGAAGGCCTGGAGCTTGCTGCCCCAAGCCACAGGAGCCAGTCTTGACAGCACCTTTTGCCTCACCAGCAGGGTGATATTGCCATTATCACAGCAACAGGCAGGCTACCTCTGTAAAACATGAACTTGTAGAGAGCTGGAGAAGCACAGTGAAGAGATATGACCACAACCCCCTTTAATCTGCTGCTACTGAAGACGCTACTGTGTGGCAGAACATAAAACCGTTAACACTCCATCCTTCAACTCCAGTTGTGTAGTTCAGCCCCTCATCACTGTAGGGCTCAGGCTAACAGAAAGGTGGTGCTCTCCATTCAGATCCCTGCAGCCAACAGGGGTAAAGCCCTTCCATGAAAAGCCATACCAAGACACAGCTCTTTGACTGCTACCTTGGAAGCAGGTTTTAGTTCCTCAGAGTTCACATCCTCTGAGTCAGTGGAGGCTGCTCCAGTACAGCCCCTGCTTTTGTGGGTGTCTCTCCCTTATCTTTTAGAAGTGAGGGGTCAGGCTCTACCATAAAATCAACTGAAGTTCTGGATTTTCAGCATCCATCCAGTTTACCTTCTTCCTCCATGACAAATCCCTTCCCTCCATCAAGGCTGACATCAAGTAAGACTGGCCTTAAACAGCACCTGCCTTACATCTGCCCTGCTGAAGGCAACTGCCAGGCTGCACCGCATGCTCACTTATGCAAGGTTGTAAAGATAAAACAAGGACAAAGCCCCTGTGCCATTGCACTGGATGGTATTTACCAAGTGCAGCATCCTAGGACTGTGCTTCCAGGGAGCCCATGCACAGCTGATATGCAGCTGTGGCAGTCCAGTTCTTGGAACAACTTGTCAAAAGCCACATAGTCAAGACCAAATGTTTTTCAGTTAGTGGACAAGAGACAATCAGTCTTGATATAACATTTATTGAATATTTCCACTCTAGTGGATGAAAAGTCTGTACAAAACCAAACATTTCCTTTACTTAAACCAATCTAAAAACAGTCAGCTCAATCGAAACTCACTACAAATACAATAGCTTCTTTGAAGCCATGGTAACACTTAAATACGGTTAAGACTTCAATGCAGAAATTTGGTTTGTTAGAAAGCTAATGAGCTTTAGCTTCTCAAAGTTACAAAAAGGCAAAATTGTGTTTCACAGATACAGTCCACGGGAATCACCAACACTGGACAATTAAGTACTTAGAGTCCTGAGATAACACAGTATCCTGGTATCCTTTAGACGGTCTTCTGTTGTCCTTTCTTCCCAATGAGGGACTTGTGGATATGCGGTATTACACCTAAGAGCGAGCAACAATTAAGACCATGTTATTTCTGTTCACGGTTTTCCTAAACTTTTCTTCAAAGAAAATGACAGCATTAAGCAACCTCTAGTCTGTTCTTGCCACCCAGCTCATCACAAACAGTTAGTAAGCAATTTACATACCACCACCAGCAATTGTTGCCTTAATGAGAGAGTCCAATTCTTCATCTCCTCTAATTGCAAGCTGCAGGTGACGGGGAGTGATACGTTTCACCTTCAAGTCTTTGGATGCATTTCCTGCCAGCTCAAGAACCTGAGGACAAGACCATTTTAAACTGAGTTACACAAGCCAAGTGAGACCAACTGCATGGCCTTAGCTATTTTATTCTCTACACAAAATACACTGTGAATGACACCAAGACAGCAAACAACACCCCTTTTGAAAGGGTTCCTCCTTTAGAGCTCTACATTTAGTTTCCTGCCAAGAACAGAGCAAATGTTTTACAGCAGATACAACATGCTATAATGGTACATTTTATAAAATACTTCACACTTCCATCTTTCTTGTCACAGCTATTTGACCTGCACAAAATACACAGCAAAGGGTCCCATGCACATTTCCTGGTCTCCTGATGATGCACGCACCAAAAGCTAGTTCAAAGCAAGTGAAGAGTTCACAGCCCAGTCCAAATCAGCAATATACGGTAGGCTCTGGTCATTATGCCATTTCAGAGATGACCAGCTTGCTTGCACCCCTTGCAGAAGCCTTACCTCAGCTGTCAAGTACTCCAGGATTGCAGCACTATACACAGCAGCTGTGGCTCCTACACGCCCATGGCTGGTAGTCCTAGATTTCAGATGCCTGTGGATGCGGCCAACAGGGAACTGGAAAATAACAGAAGTATGAATAAGCTGTGACGACAGAGACAGAAAAAGAAAGCCACTACTCTAAACCACATGCTGGGCAACAGTATCCCAGTGGCAGAAGTACAACTGTTACTAGACTATACA
This sequence comes from Nyctibius grandis, assembly GCF_013368605.1. NCBI lineage: Eukaryota > Metazoa > Chordata > Aves > Nyctibiiformes > Nyctibiidae > Nyctibius > Nyctibius grandis. The sequence continues at coordinate 58,992,463 of NC_090663.1, forward strand.
TTTCAATACTCGAGAATCCAGCTAAGGACACTGTATGCCAACTTCACATCACAATTCTAACCACAAGCAGTAGCAACAACCACAGGGGAGTTCTCTTCCCTCCTGCACAGATATGCAAAAGGTCTAAAAACACTCAAGCCAGTCATTAACACAGACAAGGATCAAACAGACCCTTACACCATTCTGGACAGCAGACAGAAGGCAGACTGTGCAGGTTTCACAAGGTACAACCAACCAAGCGATGGAAGGCCAAACTGACTTTCACTCGCCCATGCCCCAGTCCCTGCCCACCTGCAATCCAGCCCGCTGAGAACGGGACACGGCTTTGGTCTTGGTCTTTCCAGAATCCTTCCCAGCTTTACCACCAGCCTGGCAGAGAAAGAGCCGTGTGAGAGCTGACGCGCCCGCCATCCCCCTCACACCCCCCGTTGCTGCGCGGGAGGCGGCCAAGGGCGCGCGCAGGACCCGCGCGGCACCACGGCCCCACCCGCGCATGCGCTTCCGCCCCCGCCCCCCCACCCCCCCGCAGGGCGGCACGGGCGACGACGCGGCGCGTGCGCGCTAGCCGCTACACCTAGCGGCACATGCCGCTCCCCAGGCGCATGCGCGGCCGTCACTCCCTCTCCCCGGCGGCACTAGTACGCGTGCGACCTCCCCCTCCCCCCTCCCTCGCCCCTCCCCGCGCCTGCCGGCAGGTAACGCGCCTACCAGCGCGCGCCGCCCGCGCTCCCCTGCCCCGCGCGCTCCCACCTCACCCCAACAGCCGCATCACCTCTATCCTTGCCAGCCCCCCGCGGCGCGGCCGCCCGCCCCCCCCGAGCAGCCCCCGGCCCCCGCGGCTCCTCACCATCGCGAACCGGACCGCAGCGCCGCGCGGGGGCAGACAGAGGAGGAAGAGGGTCCCGCACACACAAAGCCCGGGCAGCAGAACCGACCGGTCCCAACCCACCGCGATTCAAACTACACCCGCTCCCGCCTTCCCCCGGCGCTTTATAACCGCCGAACGTGCCTGCATCCGGGAACCCCAGCCTCGCCCCCAGCCAATGGCTGCGGGCGGGGGCGGGCCGCTCTCCCTCAGCGACAACCAATGGCGGGGTGGGGCGGTGCCGGTCTCGCACTGCGGAGTCCGGGAGAGGCCCGCCCCTATTTAAAGGGCCAGGCGCCTGAGGCGGGGGAGGGGGTACTGTGACGGCCGGGGAGAGCGGTGGGGGCGGGTGGCTGAGTCCTGGGTGGCAGCAGCTCCCAGCGCGGGGGGCACCGCCCGCCCCGGCTGTGGTGGCCACAGCCTGCCCCGGCGCCCCCAGGCCCCCTTCCGCCCTCCGCCGTTAATTCGGGGGGACGGAGGCGTAGTCCCCGCACATCCCGGCCCGCGGACGCGCTCCCGCGGCGCCGGTGCTGCCTGGGGTGGCGCGGGCCGCCTCTCGCAGAGCAGCGGGTCGCCGGCGTTCAGGGCGGGCTTTCGGGCATGCCGGCTGCTGCCGGGCGGGGGAGTCGCTTCACGAGTCCCCGATAGCGGGCCTCGCCCTCGGAGAGCTCAAGTCTGACTGACACAAAATTAAAATAAAATAAAATAAAATAAAATAAAATAAAATAAAATAAAATAAAATAAAATAAAATAAAATAAAACCCCAGCGTACCTGGAGCGGGCAAGGAGCCGAAACTGCCGTCCGAGGGGCAGCCGCCCGCTCGTCGCGTCAGCCGCGGGCGGCCCTGCCCGCAGGTCGCGGTGCCGGCCCTCCGGCAGCCGCACGGCCCTGCGCGCCCGCTGCCGCCCTGCCCCGGAGCCGCCCGGCCCCCATCAGCCAACCCGCAAACCGAGGCGTGAGGGCCGGGTCCTGCGGGGCCCCCCCGCCGCCGCCCAGGGCCTTCTGGGGAGGGAGAGACCCGGCTGTCGCTGCAGGGAAACACAGCGGTGGCCGCAGCCGCGCAGGGAGGGGTTGGGTGCCGGGGCTCGGTGGGATCACCGCTGTGAGAGGTGGCTGCCAGAAGTCACCGAGCGCCCTAGCTCCTTCATTAAGGGTTATTTACTGCCAGGCCTCATTCCCGTACCCAGCCTCGCTCTGCCTTGCCTTTTACTCAAGCTGCTTTAGCTCCACTGCGCTGCCGGTCGAAGCCTTCTCCAATAAAGTTAATTAACTTAGCGTACAAAGCACCTCAGAAGCAGTCTGAAGGAGATTACGTCCCGGGCTTGGGATGAGGAGCTACTACACTGCATTAGCAAAGACACGAGGCCACCCAGTGCCATTCAAATGAGAATGACGTCACACCTACTCTTCACGATGCTGGGGGCAGAGAAGTGCAAGCATGGCCAACAACTCCACACACATGCACTGGTTTTTATTTTTTCCTCAATTTTACGCAATAGATGTGTGATTACCAAGGGCAACCCTGCCTCAGACCCATTTCTCTCACTGGATATTTCACAAACTATGGTTAAAAACAGTTCATCATGAATTTGATTCTGAGTGTAATGTTTAATTAGTGCAGTGCATAATGTCCTCAACTTGGGCACTTCAAATCCCTGCCTGTATTTTGCTGAAATAAAGCTTAACCCTAATTTTTCTTTTTTTTGGGTGCCATTTTCAGTACAGCATTGTTATTTCCACCTCAGATAAAAAAAAGTAGGCTAGTCATTTAACCTCAGAGCTTGGTTGGAGATGTACTCAGTTATCTACCTCTTTTAACTCCAAAAAAATGACAATTCAATGTGCTATTCCAGAACACCATAGATCTTGGTTATCTGAGAGACACCCGAGTCATCTGTGAGTATGCAACAAGCTCAGGGAGAAACCTTGGCCCTTCAATGGCTGAATAGCTCTTTAGAGGGAAGACTAGCTTGATCTGTCAGGCATTTTACCAATCTAATCACAAAACCACCACTTTAGTATGCGCTAATGTATGTATTTCCTTTACCTTGATATCAAAGCGTGATGAGTGCTTTTATAGACAGACATTCAATGGGAGATGGAGCTGAGCTTAAAGTTATTGTGAGGATACTCTCCTCACTATAACTTTTCCACTTTCTTCAAGTCTACAACAAGTTAAATACTCAGAGCTCTAATATAGGAGGGTACATGCTGATCTCTAGAGCTCCTTTTCAAGGTTTTTTCAGATGTTTACTGAAATCGTAAAGATTTAAAACTTTGTGGCTCTTCTGCTCCTGTGGCTGACCCCAAATACTTGGTCCCCTGATTACAAAAGACTCTTTGCTTGAGCCTCCAGACAGCTCAAGGCCACGTCCTCAAAGCCTTCAACACTCAATTCAATTGAGTTTCAGTGTGGGCATTTTGTGATAGCTGCTCCTGCTTCAGGGTGGGGAGACCTACTTCCAGGCACAGGCGCAGAGAGGCGGGACCAAATTGAGAGCAAACAGGAACATGCAGGAATCTGGCGGTTTGTTTTTATGTAACTGTCTAGTGCCTCTGTCTATTTGAAGCATTAGTTGTTTATGCTCTCCTTCAGCAAGCAAGAAGATAAGAGGGTTTGGGGTTTTTTAAAGTTTAAAAACAAACTCAAGATTTTACAGAAGCCTGCAGAAGTTAAGATTTCATTCAACTTGCTATTTTAAATAATTATATTATTAAAAACTATTTCTGTCCAAAGTGCCCGCAGAAAGGATCTGTTTGCCCTTTTCCTTACAGGGAAGAGAAGCCAAGTTGCAGGCCATAAGACCCTCCGTGAACAGCATTCAAGATGTAGGAGGAGAAAAGTTTTTCTCCCTGGTTTCTGTCCACAAAAGTGCTAGGAAGCAGAACAAAAAAACCTCCTACCAGATGGAGATCATCCCTGCCACAGACGTTCCCTGCTTCCCATGTGAGCTTCCACAACCGCTTGTTTTGGCTGTGCACTTTCAGCTGCTTGGGGCTCCTTAAGGCTGGAATTACACGGGCAAGGCAGCCTAACACCGAAGGTTAAGCTAACGCAAGGGTGTGTACTTACCAAACAGCTCAGGTTAGGGACACGTACATGACACTAGCCTCAGATCACCCTACACTAGCTAACAAGCCTTTCTAACACACACAACCTGAACTCCCCTCCCCTCGATATTTTAAGAGAGAAATTAAAACTAACTTAGGTACACCAGGAACAACCCCAAAGCAACTTCAGACCCAGTTGTGAGCACAAATAACAACCTCAATCCTGTGTACACAAAAGGAGCACTTACCACCTCCATCTTCCTAATGAGACCAGTACCCCAAGCCTACCATCCCAAGTATCTTATCCAGTTTTTATAATGTAACCACCTCATGTGGAAGAAGGAAGATATGCTTCAAGGGGGGCAGAGCAGAGTAATTGGCTTTTATTGGTCCAATTAACATTAACAGGTCCCTTTAAGAAGGTGAAAAATCCCTCTAAAATGAAAGGTTATGGGGAACCTGGTGAGGAGAGATGCAGTCATGCAGTGGGTCTAGAAAGGGAATTGCGGATAGTAGGGCTTGTGTAATGATATTCATGCCCTGTGGTCTCAGCGGCGAGGTATGCTGGGGTATCTTTTTGTTAGCTCTAAAGGCCACAGTGATGAAGGTCTTTGCATCATTTACCCAGCCCTTGTGCCACTGCTTTATTAGGATTAAGTTTTTCTAATGCTTCTCATTACAAGATGTTGTATTTGTACTAAACCGTTGTCTGCGTTAGGTATCCTGTGACTGACCTCCTTTTGTTGTAGTATGTTACACACAATCCAACAGACAGGCTGCTGATATGGTGTCCTGGACCGCAGACACTTCACACCTACCCTATGAAGGCAGATGGCTTTGCTGGTGGAACGCCTGCCAGCTCTGACCGAGCGCTGTGCCCTGCCTTTGCAGGCGTTGTGCAGGTCGTGGCTGAGAGGCCGTCAGCCTTGCAGTGTGAGCTACTGGGTAAAGATTACCTCCCCTTTGGAGACCTGGAGTTGTAGCTGAGGGACATTCAATCGCTTGGCTACATTCTCAGAGCATGTTTTTAAACTCATCTTAAGAGAACTGGAGTGTAGTGCCGCTTTCCTTTCTACTCTGTCTACTACTTAATATGATTTCCTTGGAGACTAACACTCATTTTCACTCGCTTCTGAAATATGGACACATTCTTTAAAGCAGGGACCACTTCTCACCCCTCACTAGCTACTAGGTTATGAACATGGTATTATTTGGGTGCTCTCTTGAATTTGTTTCTTGTAGGATTTTACTTTCTGCAGAAGTGGTGAGATCATCTTCATTAATAGACCAATGTACGAAGTGCTCCCAGAAAGCTTTTTGTATCACATCCCTCAGGGAACTTCACAGTTTCTGGATCCTGGATGAATTTATATGGGAGATACACACCTAGCTGCTAAGCCCTGCCATGCTATTCCTGAGATACAAATCTGAATACCTGTGGAACTTCAAAGCCACACAGGGGAAGGCATTTGGGGAACTCATTTTTTAGGTGACAGGTGGGCAGAGACAGCCGACTTTTTAGTATACAGTTTTTAGTATGCCTCACTTTGACCTTACTCCCCCTTAGGTGAGTAATTTAGTTTGTTGGGGTTCTTTTTAAGTCTGTAACCATTGCTTACATTCATTTAGGCTCTATTTTTGTGGTGAGATCAATTACAGTACGGCTTGTATTTGCCCCTGTGGTCCTCCCCCCTTGCAGAGGGCTTCCCTGATGCCCTTTTGCAGGACCTCTATCAAATAACAGAGTTCTGCTTGGTTGGGTCTCCCTGCTGGCTGCTCTATTTGGGTTCAGGAAGATCACGTCCTCTCCGGTTGCACTGTTGTGTTGTGCGTAGTGATGGATGGATGCAAGTGTTTGGTTTAACAGATACATTTATTAATCTGGTATCTGGAAACAGCTTTGCACATCTCCATAGCAGATCTGCGGGTAACACTTGCATACTGATTTCAGAGAGACTTGAACTGCCCTTATATCTACACTGGTGTTCATTGTATGCTCTTGTATTAGCTATTGATAGTGTCATAATGTCTAGTCTGAGTAGATTTTTATCTTGTTATTGTTTAGCCAGCTGTCAAAGGAAGCTATAGCTAGTTAGGCAAAATGAAACGAGTCTGTCAGTGATGGTGCTAGCCAGAAGTCCTTACCCTCATCCTTCCCGCTGTCTTACACAGAAACTTATCCTCCCCCACTGCCTTGTTGTGGTTGCATGCCTCGGTGTTCCCCTTTACCCATATTTGAGCTCCATTCAGTATAGTAACTGAAGTAAAGTAATACATGATATTTTGTGTTGTGCTATAAAGCCATATGCAAGTACATACTCCAGCTGTGTTCAAGTTGCGGAGCTCTCAGGGTGGATCTAATTTGCCCTGTGATATCTATGCCCAGAAGACATTGTCATCAAATAGACTTGTACCAGTTGTAGCAATTTGGTTATACCAATTTATTTTCCTAAGAAAGTAACCTGGAAAAACCTTTTTGGGCTAATTGCTTCTTGTTGTTAATCCACCATCACTCCTAGACTAAGAGATTGTAAACAGTCTGCATCTGAGGTGGTGAAATCACTGTGTTTGATTTGAACTGGCAGTGTGCTATGAGCATGTCTTATTTTGGTTCATTCTTTCAATAATATATATTACATAATTCTTTCAATAATATATATTACATAATTCTTTCAACGATTGTGTGTTTCTTCAATCAGTCTGCTTACTAAAAGGTTTAAGTTAATTTGTAACAGAGTAGCAAATGTTAAAAACCAAACAGAAAAAATGAACGCAGTGTTTCACATCTGGCTTTCAGTTCAACCCTTTGAAAATAAAAGAAAATCCTTTCCTTTCTCTGTTCAGTCTAGTCACCAACTTGTCCAAACTGTGACTTTGTCCTATTAACTCTTTACATTTTCAGCCACCCATTCTTCTTCCAGCACTTGACATCCATCTTTCAGTTGAAGAGGAGTATCTGAGCACTTCTAACCCTGATCACGTCAATGCAGCAAGGAGGGAAAGAGAAACCGTGTGATTAGAGAAATCCTTGATGTGAAAAAGAAATGGGAAGAAAATTGTGTTTTCCTGAATGTGGCTTGTTCCAGGTTTTCAATCAAAATGCTCTTTGCAGGAGCTGGAAATGGTTCTTCACAACTTGTTCTTGTGAAGATGAAAAAGAAAATAGAAATGCCATCTGCCCCTTGGAAGAGCAGAGAGAAAATTCACTGGGGGGATTCCCCTTTCCTTGACAAAGTCATTGCAGGTAGAAAGGATCCAATTCTTCTTTGTTGGTAGGGTGCAGCTACTACAGCCATCATTTGTTTCTAGATTGACAACCTAGTTTACTTCTTCCTCGTGGTGTAAGTTGATTTTTGTAGGGAAGTAACTCAAGCTCACAACTGGAATGAGACTCTGTACCACACCTGGCTTGTAACACAGGCGGCATAGCGCTCACTGAATAATGCATAATTAATAATAACATGTTCTCATTTTTAGTTATCTGCAACAAAGAACTGTAAGCCCCAGGGTCTGTTTTATACTGAGAAAGGTATCGATTTCATGGAGCTAGGCGAGGTGTCAGTACGAATATAACTATTACAAATACACCTTTACAAACAACAATAAGAATAACTCAGGAGCTCACTTCTGCAAAAATTTGGGATTGCAGCTACAGGTGGCTCATTTCCAAGAAGAATGACTCCCTGAGAGGTTGGTTTTTTTTTCTTTATGTTTAAATTCTAATAATTGTAACTAAAAAAAAAAAAAGGGTAGGTAGGTATTAGACTCCTTTAATCTCTTTCTTGCTCTTTGCTGCAGTGAAGATCCTTCTGCTCTGGACTTGTTTTAGAAATTTCTGAGTTATTTTAGTTTTCTTAATGCAGAGGTTTGCACTTGGAAGCAATTGATCCTGCAGTATGACTATTAATGTCCAATTAAATTTGATATACTGCGAAAATGGTTCACACTTTGACAAGGGGCATAAAGATGGATCTCTTCAACCATAACGGGGCTGTGACTGAGCAAATGAAATTGGCCCAATGGTGGCAGCATAACATAAAAAATAAAATACAGAAGTATGAAGGGTTTCGTCTTCAGTAAGCTTTTTAGGCTGAGTCATAACTGCCAAAGAGGTATCCTTGCTCTTTTGGGGTGGGGTTGCCTTTAAAACCAGAGCACAGCCCTTATCTTGCTGTAAAATTGGAAAGAAAAAATTTTATTTTTACTGTCAGACAACCAGGCAAGGCCAGCACTTTGCACGAGAAAGACCTTATCTGATGGCTATCCGGTTAAGTTCTTCAGAGCAGGAAAGGTAACATGCATTTGGGACCTTGTGTTAAAAAGAGATGTTTTCCTAGATGTGAAGGCAAAACGGAATTTAGTGTCTGAAAGTCACTAGGTGGAGTTACTGCAGATGAATAGAGGCATAACTACCTTTAACAAGTAAGCTTTTTTCTATCTTAAAAAAAAATAAAATCCCATCCTATTGAATTTTGTGGAGTGATAATTTCCTGATTATACATCATTGCACCTTTTCTAATTTTCTCACCTGGGGCTGGGCCTGCATGCTCTTGCATTTGTCCAAAATGCAACACAGCATGTGCCTGTGGAGGCCATGCAATTGAAATAACAAGATACTGAACATTTGCAGTGGTAGGTAGTGTTATCCAGTGCTTGTGACGCACTTTCCTCCTCATGCGAAAAACAGAAAGAAAAAAAACTTCATCAAGTCTGTCAAATACAATGATTTACTGGTGGGGGCTTGCAACACCTGGGAGCAGTCTGAAGGAAGAGAAATATTCAGCACAGAATGTCAAACATCAGTGGTTTGAAAGGGTTTTGGCAGTAGCATCTTCTGCTTTTCTATGACTCTGTGAGGGGGTGTGTATCCATCTCTCTTATCTTAGTGAAGCAGCTGGGCTACTGCTACCATAAATCAGGGGCAAAACTAAGGGACGGTGATGGGGAAGACTTATGGCAAGGCGGCGGCTGTGCCTGGTGAGATGGGGAGCAGACCAGGTTAAGATGAGGTGCTCAGTCCTCCTGCAGGAGGGAGAGATGGGGGACACGAAGCCTGCAGTGTGGCGGCGATGGGAGGGAAGGGGCAGTGCTGATACTGGCCGGGCAAATCCTTCTCCAGTGTGTGGGAACCCCCACCCCCCCGGCTTGTCGTGGAGCAGGTGGGAGGTAAGCGTGGGGATGGGCTCGGGGTGGGAGTGCTGGCACCGGCATGTTATATCACACCCTGGACCCTGCAGCCAGCCGGACATGCCAGGAAGCAATGCCAGCCCCTGAAAGCCACTGGAGCTGAGGGGGGAGCAAAGCCACAGGGAGCCGCTTGCACACAACAGCCTTTCAAATGGGAGTCTTGGGGTGCTTTCTCAGCACCACAGCATTGCCCAGACCCGATTGCAATGTCACTGAAGCCTCTGCAGAGTCCCTGGGGCTTTCTGCTCACCGCCACAGGGAACGCAGCTCAGGACTCTAGTTTGGGGAACGGGGGCTTTTGCTAGCGCACAGTAATGTGGCATCTTCCAGTGCAGTCATTATGAGTGAGATTTTTAGGCATTCGTCTTGATCACCTTTTTGATCCTGATCACTTGGCTTTGGCACATGGATGATGGTGCAGGCGAGATGCCGAAGCTGCCGTAGGAACTGGGTTGCTTAAATACGCATGCACAGCCTCGTTTGGCTCCTTCACTGCCCAGTTCACCGGCGCAGCCGCATCGATACCACCAGGCTTCCTCTTGCTTTAGAGTAGCCCCAACGGTGCAAGGTCTGAAACATGCAAAGTAGTTTTTCAATGAATCACCACAGAAGAAAAGGGTGGGATGAGCAACCGAGAGCTCCCCCCGAGACTACAAAGGTGGTTTCAGGCCAGTGGTCTGCTTTCCACCCCTGCATGGGGCAATGCAACAAGCTCCCCACGTTCCTGCATTTGAGGTAGACTAACGCTCGCTGCCTGGCTGGGGTCCCCGAGGAGCAATCCGTTTCAGGGACTGCTGGTACACTGTGCTGGCCGTGGGGGTGAGGGGCTGTGGCCAACCAGCCTGGAAGAAGCCCAGGGGACTCGCAACTCCCTCCTTCCTGGAGGGAAATCTCACTTCAGGGTGCCCACCCTCTGTCAGAAGCTGCTTCGTGAGAAACGTCATTACATTTCCCCTCTCTCTTGGTCTTGGAGACATTTAAAACAGCACAACATTTACCTGAACACAGATGTAGACACAGCAGAGGGCAAAGGAGTATTTTTGCTAACTAATAATGAAAACTTGTGCTAATATCTCTGCTTGCTGTGGAACTAGCTGTGTGCTTTTAGATGCCTGTTCAGGTGGTGGTGGGCAGCCAAGCAAGGACTGTTTGTGGTGCCGTCTCCCAGAGCTGGGATCAGTGCACTCCAGTGCCTTGTGCACCTGATTCGGCTGTGCGTAGGTCTTGGTCTTCCTTGCCTTTTAGGAAGGCTTAGGAAAAGAAAATAGAAAAAAAACCCACAAAAACCAAAGATCAGATTAGGGATGCTCAGTGGGCTATTTCTAAAGGAACTGCCTGTGAAATGTCTCACTTGCCACATCCGTCAGTGCCTTCACAACTGCAAAAAGCTGAAAGCCTTCCCACAGAAACCAGCCTGGGACAAAAAGCGGACATGCAATGGTTCCTGGGCCACCTGCCTCGCAGGAGCCAGGGAGAGTATCACCACAGCAGTGAGGGTAGGAGCTGCCAGCAGCGGATGGCTGATTGTCACAGACCACCACGCAGAGGTGGTGTTCCACAAGGAGCATTCACTTCAGGATATACCCCTGTGGCAGTGGTGCATGGTTGCAGCCTGGCTGTAGAGCAACTGTGACCTGCAACACCTTTCCCACCACATTCTTTCCGCTTTCATTTAGAAATAGTCAGTCGTTCATTTGTGTAGTGGATGTAGCAGACCTGCAATAGAAACAGCTCCTCCCAAACACCATGTTTCCCACTCCTTTCCTGAGACTTCAGGCAGCTTCACATGTAGCATAAAGGAGACACCACAGCAGGGAGCATCTTGCAGCCCCCAAATCTCACCCATAAAAGCACCACCACTGCTTCTTGCAGCATTGTGCACCCTGTCTCCTGCAACCCCCTGGAACATTCCCTGACATATTCCAGCCCCAGCCACTGCAACAGTGACAAAATTGCACTGTGTTAGGCAGCACATGGTCACTGTGTGAAACTAGCCTCTTACTCAGCAGCCTTTGCTCTTCTTGAGAAACTCTGCCCTTCCCTTCACCAGGGTCTGCACCCAGCTTTGCCTGAGCCGGACCCTTAACACCAGCCGTGTCTCCAGCAAAGAGCACTTCTTACTATGTTTGTAGCTGTCATAATTTTTTTCAGGAGTATGATATCCTCCTCTTAAATAAGAGCAAAAGCATTCAGCAGTAACCAGAACAATCTATGACTTGCATTTCCTCTTGGGCTTGCCATTGGCTCACAGGAATTTACATACCCATCAGTGCTTTCAGGCTCCGCAGGTGTCCATCGTGTTACAGGAGAGGTGTTTTTGTCAATACGTCGGGGAGTCATCCCTGTCTTACCAATGGCATGGCGGGGCGGGGGGGCGGGGCAGGGGGGGGGGTGTGTGTATTAAATGTTGGTCCATTTGCATGTCATTATTGCTTACCTATTTTATCTACTTAGCTTAATTATCTAACCATATTTAATCCTCAGCATTCATTAATCCCAATTAGAGATGGGCCTGAACCAGGACCTGAGTCCCAATTAGGAGATAACAAGCTCCTGGCAACCTGCTGCCTCCAGAGGTCACTGCAGCTGATCGTGGGTGTGTGGGAGTGCACAGCAAGGAAATGCCAGACCCACACCACCTCTGCTCTCAAGCTCTACAGACATCTGAGAAGCAGATCAGGACCTAAGTGCGCAGTTTGCTTTCAATGGTCTGCATATACCTCATGTGCCATACCTCCTCCAAAATTGAGGGGCAGTTGGTTTTTGCACCCATCTGTATCAGCTGCATCAAACCATCCATAGTGGCCAGAGGAGGCCCTGGCTGTTAAAGCTCTTGCGTCTTGTCATCCTTTCCAGCTGCTTCTTGTCCCTTCGGCTCATTCTGAGCATGGCATGGTGACAAACCCACATACATGCTGTAGCCACTGTTCACAAGTACCTGTAGTGACAAATGAAAAAATGCGTTTGTTCTGTGGCAGCCATGGTCACCCAAATGGACCTCAGGGCTTGTTTCTGACTTGGCCATTGAAATGGGGCTGCTCGCATCTGCTCTGCTTCTGTGTCTGCAGGAGAGGGACAATAGTGTGTAGGGAGCCCGCAGGCGCTTCGGCACGTCCCCATGAACATCAGACCCAAGAGTTCAGCATTGCACCAAAGCTGCAGAGCTGAAGGACGAGGTATTAGTGGTCTCCTCTGGGTCACGCGCCATCGGTGTGGTTTCTGTCAGCACAGGTTTGCACTGAGAAACCTGATCAGCACTTGCCTCCGGTGTTGTTTTCAAAGACCCACGTCTTCCACCCAGGACTGTACCTGGCCTCTGTCTCCCTGTGTAGCAGGGAAGGGTTTTACCTTCTGTAGTGCTGGTGCCATGGATGAGGCGCTGCTTTCGCCTGCGGGGAGGCAAAGGGCTCCTGGTAAATTGTGCAGGCAGGAAGCTCCGCCTGGGGCTCCTTCAGCCTTTTCCTAACTCTGCTCTTTTTTCTCCAGCCAGGGATCTCTGACCCCGCCAACATGTTTTTGCTCAAGTTGCCAGCTCCTCTCATGGGAAGCTAATAGCTAGCTCACCGAACAAAGAAAATCCAATTTGGCATCAAAAAGCAAACAGCCCAGTTCTGGTCTCTCATCTTTTTTTCCCTGCTGGTGCAGTACATCAGGCTTTTCGCTGATCTATACCTTGGGTACAAGAAGACTTTCAGACCCAAGGTTATTCTCCTGTCAGGTGTGGATGTTGATGATGTGTCCTCACTGTAACTCAGGATCAAAGGGTTTATGAACCGGGGATGTTCACAAAGGGAGCATTCACATCTGTATGACGATGCTGAGGTGGGCGGCGGTGGGCTGAGGACCTGGCTGCCTGGGGACTGAGGCTCCCTCTGGCAAGTCTCCTTGATGAATTGCTCATAAAAGCCTGATGCTGCCTTATGATTTTTTTTTTCTTTTCTTCAAGAGGACCACTAGGAAATTAAATAATTGTAGTTTTCTTTGCTGTAGCAGAGCTTAAAGGGGATATTGACTCGGGAGCTGATCTGCTGCTCGCTGAAGTCGGTGGCATCTTTTCTGCCAGCTTCAGTGGGTTCTGGAACCGACTCTATTAAAGGCAACTGATTTTCTGTGGTTGTGTGAGCCTTTCCTCCCATTTCTCTGTGGGGAATAGCTTTGGGAGGCTTACGAGCTCAGATGAAATATTTGCTGTAGCTGTTCCTCAGCTTCTTTTTCTCCTTGCATCATGACTGCTCCTCTCTTTTACAGTTGGCAGCTGTAATCACTGCTGGCCTCCTCCTGCTCTACATCCCGCTGTACTATGAGAACTTCCATTTCCACGTGGCTCACATGTATGCTCATCTGGGGTGCCCCAACGCCCAGCACATCCTGGGACAGAGGTATTTGCAAGGTAACATTTCTCTGAGCCGTGGCTAACTTGCTGACGGAGTACATACAGGTATAAGCCAGAAGCACAAACGTGGCTCTGTGCTATGTGGTACACCACCACACTGTTGGGTTTTGGACACTGTATTTTATATCCTAACTATGACTTTGCTACCTTGTCTCATACCCAGGAGCTGGAGTGGAAAAAAACGAGGACATGGCCATGCACTGGTTCAGGTGAGGTGCAAAAAATCCCCAACTCCTGCATGGGAAATGCTCTCTCCTGGGGAAAGGCTACCATGGTGTGGGAGGAGGAAAAAGAGCCGGCACGTGCTGAGCTGTCCTGCGCCGGCGGGAGGGAGGTGCACAGGGCAGCAGTGGGGAGATCAGGAGCACCCGACTTCTCGCTGTGGGTTGGATGCTTCACTCCATTTTCCCCACCTGCTATTGCTATTTTTTAAATCAGTGTGAAGCAAGTAAGTATCTTGACAGCGAGAGTGCAGAGGGATGCTGGCGCTGCTGTACAGACTTTTGGGGAGGTTTGAGCTGCAGGTGGGCAGCGGGAAAAATGCACAGGCACAGGAGGGGAGAGGGCCAGGAGCTGCTGAGGCAACCGAAAATCAAGTTATGGCAGCATGTTAACTTCCTGCCCTCGGCACACGCTCCCAAGAGGTTTCTGCCATGTAAGCGAAGCAGCCATGCCCGGCGTGCGCATTTGCTGCCATACCTGCAGTGGTTACACCTGCGGTGGGAGCCTGGGCTGCATACCCCGAAACCCTCCCACTCCTGCTGAGAAACAGGAAGGATGAGGGACAGGGAAAGCTACTGTGCTACCCAAAAAGCGAGGGGAGAGGAGGGGGACATTGGATGTTTCCTCTGTGTCTGCTCAAGGCATAGAACAGCATCAAGCTGCAGGATTTTTAGGGCTGAAATAGCTGTGCCTGTGACAGCAGGGGCTGTGAACCAAGTAAGCATCTTTAAGGACACCTGTACTCAGAAAAAGCTGAAGCCTTGGCACCTTTCTGAATAAGGATGTTTCCCAAGTCAGAGCCTGAAAATGTTAAAGGGGTCACATTTCAGGACACTGATTTATACATACCTTTTTCCTTCTTTGCTCTTACCTCACTTTAAAACATTCAAACTGAGGTTTTCTTCTTCTGTACTTTCTCTTACCTTTCTTTTCTTCTCTCTCCCCTCCCTGTAGGCAGGCTGCGGGGCAGGGCCATCCCCACTCCTCCTTCAACCTGGCAGTGGGGGCACTCAGAAACATGACTGTGGCACTTGAAGAAGGGTAACCTGAGCTATTCCTCTTCCTTTCCATCACAGCTCCATTCCCAGCTTCTCCTGGGGAGAGGGGGAACCCAATACTGTAGATACTCCACGCATGAAACTACTCCAGCATTTCTAATGCCCTCTCCTTGTATTGTCATTAATGCAGCCCTACCTGTGGCAAGAAAACTGAAAAACCCAGTTAGCCCAATGAGATTTTAAAAATTAGGTGACACGGTACCTAAAATGCCTGTGGTCTGATTACATATGTATTATTTCCATCGGTGATTTCCCAGCCAAGGCAAGGGACAAGACCCATACTGGTATAGAAAGAGCTATTGAAGTGACATGTGAATTTTCTGCCACAAAGACCTGTCTTTGCTTTTGGGTGAGCCTCCTTTTCTCTCTCCTTCTCATCCAGTGAGGTCAATGAGTAGTTTCCTGTTGACAGCCCAGAGATTGGGTTGAAACCGTCCAGGACATGTTTCTCTCTCCGACGTGCCCATGCACAGTGCACACCAGCATTCCCAGCAAGGCCAGCAGCCAAAGAAAACTCGCTTTGTGTTTTGTGCATTCACTGTGGTGACTCGTCCTGGGGCTCAGTGAAGCTAAAGCAAGCGATGAGTTCCCATCACAGTGAAACTCAGTCCTTTTTTTATTTTTTGTATTGTTTTGTTTTGAGTTTTTCACATTTACTCCAAGTCTGAAAATTAAAATTGAGGTTGGAGAGAGTAGTCTTAAGCTAACCGTAACTAAAAAAGCAGTATCTGGGTAAACCCTGTGAGTTGAAGCCAGCGCGTTTTGTTCAATCTCTGCTGCATGTCGCGTGATCAGGCAGACTCATGTATTGAGTGCTAAAAGGAGTATGTATTTAAAGAGCTCTAAATCCGTCTCTACTTCAATTCAACTAAGATGAGAAAAATCACCAAACCCAAAGCATACGTGCTCAGACCACAGGGAAAAGCAGAAAGAGAATCAGATCATTTTCTGAATAGCAGAGAGTTAACTTTACAGACACTTTCAGATCCAGTAGCTGTGATCCTCTTATAAAAGCCTGGGTAAATAAAACTTAGCTAGGAATGAATCAAACCTCCTCCTAGATTTTTTTGATGAAGGTTTCGTGTCCTTCAGGGAAGTGGAGAAACTCCTCAGTGTGGCAGCAGCCCATGGGCTCCGAGAAGCTCAGCAACTTTTGGAAAACATCCTCAAGAGCAGAAACCTTCCCTGAACAACCGCTGCAACACTGATGCTCATCCAACCTTGCCTTCTTCTGCACTTAGCTACCCTGCTTTCTCCTTGCCATGTGTCTAGTCTTTAGGCATTTGACTCATTTATTGGACGTTGCATTTGCTTTGCACTTGATCTCCCGGTCAGATCTATGGCAGTGATGTGTTGCTGCTCCTTCTCCTTTTGATTCCTGGCTCACCACTTCTCCACAGAGCTGGAAAGGTGGGGTGAAGGAGACAAATAGCCTTCAGGGTTACACTGATGATGGACGTATGAACAGTATTGAAAAAGCACCACTAGAGTTGTACCCACTGATCTGCTAATATTAAGTTAGATCCAAATATTGGTCTGGGCTTGATGCAGTGTTTCTTGTGCATTTGTGCTGTGTGTATTTTGTGCTCTGCTTGTGCATTGCAATAAATGATCATGACTGAGGCTTTATCACTGTAAACCAACGTGACATGCATGCATGATGTCATTTGTAATAGAAATGACAGTGATTTAATAGAAAATATAAATAATGTCCTCACTTAATAGCTATCGTTCCTTATCAACGTTGCCACGGCCATGCCGGTTTCGGGGAAAAGTAATTCAATTTAATGGAAACTGCCTTCATTTTCAGGGTGGTCTCAGTTTAAAACCACAGTGGGAGCAATTGCATTTCACGGGAAGTGCATTCACTAAACAAAGATCCACAGCGTTTTGCTAGCAATAAAATTGTTTCCCAGGGCTGCCTTTGTTGATGTGCAATCTTTCCTTTTTTTCCTACTGCGATTATCCAGCTCACTTGTTGCATTACACGGGGTCCTGCATTCTCCCCGGGTGCCTGAGGCCAACGCTGGCGAGCCTGAGACCCAGGGGCTGCCACTGAGGGAGCAAATGGGAGAGCAAGCCTGTGGCGGAGGCCAGGCTTTGGTTTCTGAGAACTGCTTTTGCGTCGTGATTCGTAGGCGAAGGCGTGAAGGATATTGCCCAGCCTCCCGTTTCCCTGTCCCCTCTCAGATGTGAGCCTCCGTGTCTTTCTAGGGTGATGCTGGCAACACCTGGGGGGCATCCCGCAGGCACAACATGCCAGCACCCAGCACAGCGGGGGCCAGTGGCCACACATTAAGTGAGGGATGGCCAGGCTTTGCCTCTGCTCTGCCTGGCTGTCCCCAGGCTGGGCTCCTTGGGGCCAGCTCTGCATCTTGCTCCCAGGAGGAGAGGAGGGAGCAGAGGAGACCTTGGGCCTGGCCGTCCTGCCTCCCCCCGGGCGTCCCTGCCAGCACCTGCTGCAGACCAATGCTCTCTGTTTGCAGTGCGGCCGCCTGCTCCCCCCGCAGCTTTTCTCCTCTCTCTTTCCCTTCTGCGCTCCCTCCCACTCATCCCTTTAATAAATCTGGTACCACAAAACCCGCAGCGGAGCAGAGCAGAGCACCAGGCGAGTTTCTCTCTTCCCTCCCCCTCAAGCAGAAAAGCAAGACAGTGTTTGCCAGCTCAATAAGGAAGTTATTTCCATGGTCTCTGCCGTGGCTATGGACCAGGGCCCCAAGCCAGGACCCTTTGAAAGCAGGGGAATATGTCCCTTGACACAAGGCTAGCGCTGCATCATGTCTCATACCTGCTTTTTTTCCTCATACAGTAAACATGCATGAGCTGTAGCTCCTGATTTGGAAACTAGACCTATGCTATATGTCTTGTATATAGAGAGGCACACCAGTTAGGTGCAGCGGGCATCCTTTTCAGGCCTGTGTCCTTTTTGTGTCTGCGAGCAGGAAAATCTTGTATTTGTCCCTGCAAACCAGCATCCACCAGGCAAATGGCATGAGGGGCTGTGCCAAAAGCCTGCCAAAACCCAGACCCATGGTGTCTGTTGCCTCTCCTCGGCCCCCAAAGTTATCCTCCTTGTTTTCTCCATCCTCCCTAACCACAGCAGCTGATGTCAGAGGGGCATTCAAGCATGGTTGGGGAGAGTGGTGCTTTGCTGTATGCCTCTGCCAGCCGGTGACGGCCGAATTCACACCCCTCTCCTGTTGCCACTGGGTCTGGAATGATGCCATTAGCTGTCTGGGTTCAGCATACGGCACTACCTCGGCGAGCACCAGGTGTGCTAACCTGGATATCTGAAGAGTGAATATACTGGGAGCCCCATGGGCAGGGTCATTGCATTTCACAGGACTTAAGAAGTCATTTTTTTCTGACCCCCAGCCAAAGCGAGCGAGCAGGTTTTTGTGCGCTGATCAATTTTTCCGCCTGAACCATGTCATTGCCCAGCACCAAAACGGGCATTAACACCAACTGCGAGACTCTGCAGCTACCAGGCGATGTCAGCCTCGAGGTTCATGCTGCTTTCGCTTTGGTGGCAAGGAGTAATATCAGCACATTACTCATTTGCTGGTTATTTTGTTCGCTTTCTCAAAAAAAGCTGTTTTGGAATATGACATCTTTCCTTTATCTCAGCTGTAGTTTCTTCACTGGTACATGGGGTCTCGTACAATGGGCGAGTGGCTTGTCATCCAATGCTTTCCAGGTGGCCTCTTTTTTAATAAGGGGTAGTAAGAGCTGGAATATAAATCACAAGCAACATTGCACACATTTCAAGAGAAAAAAATAACTGCAGATTGGATAAAGCCAATTATCAAACAGCAGTGGGAGAAGGCTCTTGCAAGCCAATGCAGTGCCAAGACTTCACCAAGAAAAGATGTTCACCAGTTTCATGTAATTTGCAGAATTAGCACTTGCATTTCTACCCTCGCACCACCTCCTCTGAGACACACCCTAATTACCATCCGTACAATTTCTCCCTGGATTTTCTTTCAGTCCAATCCCACGAAACACAGTTTAGCAGTCAAGGGCTGAGGGTGCACACATTCACGTTCCTTCTACCATTTTCCCTTTTTCTCCACCAACCTACCTCACTGGGGCTGTGTTGTCTCCCTGTCCCCCTGCCCAGGGGAACAGCCCCTGGTCACAGGTGGCTTGTCCCATGTGGTGCTGGCTGGACCTCCCCGGCAGCTACCAGCCCTCTCCTCCTTGGTGCTGCCTGTACGCAGGCAATTAGAAGGATTTTCTTTCCCAAAACACAGCTCTAATTATAATCTAATTCAGCTTATTTTAACTACATTTTGGTAGCATTTCCATTATGCAAATTTCTATTTATTATCCTCACATTATGTTTTGACTACAGTTGTGTTGCTAATTAGAGGCAATTTAACTGCTTTAACAAAAAAAAACCCTCATCCTTTCCTCTCCATGCGCCCTTACTTCCTTGCAAACCACACAGAAGAGACACTTAGCACGAAGCCAGTGACGAAAACCTGCAGTTATCAGCTCCATTTTCATCACACTAATTGTCTTCCATTATGTTAGAAGCCACTTAGAAAGTACAGATTTTTCTGATTTACTTGGGTTTGGGGACAGAGGCACGAAAGGGAGGAGGGTGACTTACTCTGACTGCGTTTCTAACATTTTTCTGCCCAAACCTTCAGGTGGGTTTGGTGTGGCTGCCCACTCCCAGTAACCGGACACGCTGTTGCCTTTGGCTGCGGAGGCGGGGGGGGGGAGGAAAGGGAAATAATAATGATAATGATGCTGGTCTGGAAAAGTTGATACATTTCAGGGATAAGAAGGAGGAAAGCTGACCCTGGGGATCTGGGATAAAAAACCTCCTAAAATGACTTGTGGCAAAGAGGTTTCTGTGCCCTGACAGCAAAGGCACTGGGAAACTGGGGCAAAACCCCATGAAAGCAGCAATTCTCTTCTGCCCTGGCCAAGCTCAGTGGGGGAACTGTAGGTTTGGGTCATGGGGGCTGCCCAGCTCGGTGTGGACCTTATAAGATGGGCAATGGAGGTTTGTTTTGGGAGGGAAGCAAGGCAGCCTTGGGTAGGTGTGTGGGAATAGGGACTAGGCAGTGGGAGTTTATAGAAGGCTGAGCGCCTGCTAATCTGTCACCAACATCCTTAAAAAACCCCATGGGTTTATTCCTCCCAATGCCTTTTACAACGACCATGACTTCTGACCGCTTTTCTTCTGCACACTTTTCTGTTGGACGTGTTAGACATGTCTGCTACCACGGTTCAGGGCAGGAAGGGATCCTACACACAGCGTGGGCAGCACGAAGGTTTCTGCCTCCCAAAGCATCTCCACGGGCATCCCTGTTTGTTGAGGCTGGCATGTTTTCTGACCGTAGAAATGTTGTTTCACCGAATGTTTTGAGGAGCTCTCAGAGCTCCCCAGAAAGCTGACTTTTGGTGGGGGGAAGGAAGCGTTATTGCCACAATAAAAGCCCATCAAAATGATCAAACCCATAGATGGCTAAAGAAGCTGTGCAGCTCTGCTTTGAAGTGTGTGCTTTAGCATCAGCTGAACATTAGGGGTCCCCAGAGGACTTTCAAAAGCTTTGTAGGGAGGTGGGGGGAAAAAAAATAAAAAAAATAAAACTGAAGCCTTCCTGATTTTCTCTGCAATATAAATCCCAATACTGCACCCACCTACCTGACGAGCTCTGCTGATACCAGGGGCGAAACAACAGCATTAATGCGCTGACGTAAAGCAAAGACAGCAGCTGCTGTGCTGTGCCTACAGAAACCCGGGACTCTCGGGGCGAGCCTTTTCTTCCTGCCCAAAGTCAAGCCTCAGAGCTTTCTGCCCCGTTTTGTTCTTAATTGCAAGTGCTGTTGCAGTGCAAAGGGTTCGTTTTGTTTTGCTGCTTCCCCCCTCCCCCCTTAATTTATTTTCCTCAGGAGACGTCATTTGTGGAGCGAATTCAGTGTTCCTGTAATGGAGACTTAATGGCTGTGGGCAGATCTGTCATGACACTGCCAAACCTCCTCTGGCTGGTGAGGAGCCGGCGGTGAGATTACGCAGCTCGATTGCACTGGTCGCATCCATTGGATGCCCTAAGTGCCTGGGACACCCCAGCCACCCCCTCATCCCACTCTTGTGCCCCACAAAATGCTGTGGGTCCTTCACCAGCACTGTGATGGGAGCATGGCTCGACCTCCAGGTCGTGGCCACATGAAGGAGGGGTGGGCACAAGGAGAGAACAAGCATTGGTGTCTGTGTCTGGACAGGAGTGAGCTAGAGGTCTGGGGAGTTAGCGAGGCTCCTTCCAGCCCAGCTCAGCACTGGTGGCACTGGGGACGGTGCCCCTTCTTTCCTTATCACTCCGGTTAGTAATTAGTGAACATACCAGGCCAGCACATTGCCAAGCCCCAGAAGATCTCACTACTGCCTGAGGCTTCTCGGCACCAGAGCGGGCAGGGGGTGGGAAGCGGTGGGCTTTGGCTGACAGGACAGAGATGCAGACCCAAGCAGGTCTCACTCAAGTGCCAGGCAATCGCAGAGCATCACACGCAGATCCCCCAAGATCAGCGTTTTGTGGAGGGCACAGGGCTTCCAAAACACGTCTGCGCCTTGGGAAACCTGCTTAAAGCCCCGGGGTACGGCGTTGGTGTGACTCTGGCCATGGGGATGGGAGGAGATTTTTACCTACAGCACAGACAACTTCAGGAAAACCATTTTGTTATGTACCCTACAACTGAATAGCAGTACTTTAAATTAAGGAGCTCCCCAGAAAGGGAAGACAGTGGATTTGTCTTCCTGAGGCTAAATGAGTGTTTTGATACATGTCCAACAAGGGCCTGACAGCACTTTAAAGGGCTGTCATTTCAGTGCCCCACAGCTGACAGCTCTGCAACTCTGCTCTCGGAGATTATCGCGTATGATAACCCGCGTCGCTTACCCTCACAGATTAAAAAGGGACAAATAACGCAGTGTTGTATCTTCAGTGCATTAAGAAATTCTTAATACAAGACAGATACAAGATGAGCATTGCATTTCTGCTTGCTCATTGTTCTGCATGGGGTGCTTTCTGGCAGCTGCTCCCGGTGGGATTTAGAACCTTTTGCAAACACAGTCTCTGCTGGAAGGAGGCTTTAACAACCCCCCGTTTCCATTCACAAACCCATTTTTTAACATTGAAAGTAGCAATGTGGGCATCACGTTGCTACGAGCTCTGCAAGATGGGCTGCAGCTGAGACAATATCAAACCCCTGCATTTTCAGTTCCGTTTATACCTTGCTCAGCTCCCTCAGAAGAAATAGGCTGCAGCTGAAGTACCGAAGGTTATCCAAAGGCTGGATGGAGCAGTATTAATTAAAGGTGAGTATCAGCCCTTGCAGCCTTCTTGGGAATAACCCCTTGGCACAAGGCTGAGCGGTGCTGTGGTGCAGGGGACACCACAGCTCACAAGGGCCAGCAGCGCGATGTTAGCCTTGATGCAGCATCACACCCTGCAACTCAAGCCCAGACTTATGGGGAGACACCAAGGTCTTCCCAGCCTTGTACCCTGCCCTGGACCTACAGGGAAGAAAACCAGTGCGATGCAAAAACCAGGCTGCATGGAGATGCCTATCATAAAATAAAATCCAAATATTCTCAGGTTGTTTCAGTTTCCCTGATGCTATCAAGATGCCTCTGAGGTAGGTTTTATTCTGCAGCCAGGTTTCCAGCTATTCCTTAGGATGGTCGATGCCTTCTCGCATAGCCTCATGTACAGTGCGGAGCCCACCAGCTTCAAAAGCTGAACTGTCTTTATATTGACTTGGGCTGCAGTTCTGCCTCGCCAGAAGAAAGGTGTGGATCCACACCTGGGGGGCAGAATTGTCACCGGACAGTAAAATAAATGATGGATATTAATGCCAAATGCAATTATCCCTGGGGTATTCCCAAAGGCAGTAAAGCACCTGTGATTCCCCAGCTCTGTGAATCTTATCACTATCAGGTATGTCAATACATACTCCTGAGCATTCAAAGCCAAAACCTGTTTGGGAAATGGCTTAAGCACAGGCAGAATAAGCATCTTCTGGTACTACATATCTTAACTGGGACTTACTGAAAACACGAAAATACAACATCATCAAGCTTGAAGTTTTGAACATGGCACCATCTTTTCAAACTCATTTCTGAGCAACTGCTTCCCTCAGCCACAAGCCGGGGATCAGGGCACCCTTGCTAGCTGTGAGCTTTACCTTGTCCCAGTAAATGAGGATTCACTACTTTTTTTCCACGCTTAAGGCATTGGGAAGGAAAGGCACGGTGCCTTCCAACACAAGTCTCCCTCAGCGCTGCAGATAATTGCCATCTGTTTCCCAGTTTGCTCATGATTAGGCAGGGGGATGGGATAAAAACCCACTGTGTGCCACACAAGTCGTCTGGAAAACACCTACCTGCGACAGGTCACTAAAACTAATCACCTGTGACCTACTCACTTCTTTCTGGGAGGGGTTGAAGGCAACAACTTTGCAGCTGCAGACCCCCTGATTCACCCCTCTGTGCTCCACCGAGTGCCCCGGGTGCACATCCCATGGCTGGGGCTGAGAGGGGGGCGATGGCCTTGGGAATAAATAGGCTGCAGCACAGGGAAAAGTTCTAAAGCAGGATTTTCAGGAGTTTTTAAGAAATCCCCATCACTTTCGGGAAGGCCTGGGTCCAGACCCTCTCTGATAGATTTCTGGGGCTTGCTTTGGGCATATGCTGTGGCAGAGTGCCAGGGAAGACAAACAGCTGAGGCTGGGAAATCTTAGGGATAGCCATAGCTTAGAAGAAACACGGTGATGAACAGCGCAGCAGTTTGTACAGTCAACAGCCCCCCTTAAAACTAGATACTAGTGCCTATCAGCTGCCATCCAAATATCCATACGTCCCTGCCCAGAGGTGGTGATCCAGCCTCGAGGCTGTCAAGAAGGTGGGATGGGCAGGAGGGAACAGGAGGAGGCAGAGGGAGCCCTGGCAGGAGCCGTGCGGTGGGGCCAGAACTGCAGTCCCAGCCTTGGCATAGGACCACAGCCCTTCACCTGACAGTCTTTGCAGAAGAGCTGGAGGGTGGCTCAGTCACAAAAACCCGAGGGAAAACTTTGGCAGGCCACCAAGGTTTGATCCAAGCAAGTTATTAGGTGCAGGAGCAAGGCGAAAATGAGATGCTGAGGAAGGGGATGGGTTGCAGCTGTAGCGTTGACCTCCCAAGAGTGACATGCCATCGAGGTTTTCTGTAACATGATCTCTAGATTTATAAGCTACAAAGCTCTGACGGTTGTAACGACGCAATCAGTAGAAAGGTGGTACCCTAAATTTTTGGCTGTTTTCATCAGTGTTAGTTTTCCATACTTAGTCAATCAGAACTTACTATGTAAAACAGGATCACAACCCTGTAGTGCCTTCCAATTCCTGTGAAAATTTCCTCAATTATCCAAAACTATAACCAGGAAAATATTCCATGCACATACAAATCATTATCCAAATGCACACGATCCCAGTCCTCCACTGAAATATAGTCAAATCTCCACCAATTTCATGGGCCAGGGAAGAACCAAGGAGATGCAACATGAACCGTCTTAAGGGGTCACCTGCAACGTGGGAAATGTCTCATAGATGGATCCAAATGTGTCTCTATCCTGCTTTTTGGAGAACTACGTCAGTGTTTCATGGAATAGAAATGTAAATCATTATAGAAACCCATGATCCTTCTTACTGTTTTTCTGCCTTAAGCCTAACAAAGAAGAGAGGCAGGAACAGCTATGAAAATAAGAGACTGTATGAGATCCGTGCAGCAGCAAGGCATGACCATAAAGCAAGGCCATGCCATGTCCTGCAGCGGGAGCCTCCATCTTATGGTGTGAGACCCTGCAGAGCTGGAACAGAGGCGGAACCACAGGCATGGAAAATAAGAGCGATATAAAACACGGCCATGAGAAGCGAGATGCTTCCTGCATCGTGTCAGTCATTGCTTTGGCAAGGTGGCTCCAAGCAAGAGAGTGCGTTAGCAGTAACAGAGCAGAAGATAAACGATATTTGTAATACCTCATCCCACCAAGGGTTAACAGCATAGTAAAACATCAATGTGGTGTTATTACCTCCAAGACATAACTGCGTGCCATATTGCATGGCACCTGCTGAGGATTAAGCATCTCAATAAAGTCATCCCCTGACACAAAGTCGCTACAGCAGTCGTTACCGACCATGCCACCTGAAAGTGGCACGAAATATGGCACGCTAAAGCAGCAGCACCGTGGCTGCTGCTGGCCCGGGGGAAGGCTTTCCGCACCAGCAGCACCAGGCTCCTCGCTGCGAGGAGCTTTTATTTCCCCTAAGTTGCCCAAACAGCTCGAGACCAGAGTCCACGGAACTTTATAAACGCCCAAGACAAAATAAAAATCCATCCTCAGGGGATAGCGTTATAATCCTATTAAGCCAGACAGTGCCATGTATGAGGTGAGGGGCCAGCAGCTCTCGTCTTAAACAGCGAAATGGAGGCTTGCAGGGAAGGACCTGATGGCATTTGGGGTGCTTGAAGCCAGTTGCCCTGTTGCAGATCAGCCGTAGATGCTGGCTGGACAGAAGTCCCACCAACATCACCAAAAAACTGAGCCAGCTGTGCAGGGGTCAATAGCAAATGAAGACATGATGCTTTGTCTTTCTGGATGCAGTATCCACCACATAATACATCAGGTGTTTTGGCCATGTGGCCACATGGAGACTAGGGCTAAGGAGACTCCATTTTAAAGAAATTAATCTCATCTGCTGAGCCTGGATAGCTCTGCCAAGGGCAGATGATGCTTTAGCTCAGGAGTCTTAGAAATAACACATCCAGTTCTTCCAGGCTTGGGCTGGAAATTTTTCTTTCCCTGCCTGGGGTTTGTTGAACAAAACAAGCCATGTACAAGGCACACAGCTCATCCTAGGGAACATTGCAGCTGAGCCGTCCTTGGCCGATCACCAGTCACAATGAAGAGATATTTAATTTATTTTAAGACAGAAGGCAAACGTGAGATCCAGAATAGCTCTGAGTGCTGTCTGTGTACTCACACATCGCTGTCAGCCCACCATCCTTGCAGGTACCCTCCCGGCTCCAGCACCAGCTGGATCTGCCATGGACCTTCTTGCAAATCTGGTTTTCCTTCCCCAGAACCACCGTCCATCATCCTGACCTCAGCAAGAGGCACCAGTTACGCACATCAGCAATCGCATCAGCTACGGCGACGGGGCAAACTGCTGGATTCACTGCCTGCCTGTGTATCACATGCATGCAGGCAGATACACACACCTATTGCCTGAATTTTCACCTGGACGCAGATGCTTTTCCCTGGTGAGGAGTGACTTGCATGAGAAACCTTAGGTTCCCGTCACCGCCCCACATGAGCTGATGGAAGCTGAGCACCGGGGACCTGCAAAATCCGAACTGTGAAGGAAACCATCCCTGCCCTCTCTGCCTCCACCGGCAACTCTGAGTTTGCTCTATGCCATCAAGGAGGTCAGCTTCAAGGTTTTCCAGTTGGCAATTTTCTCTAGTAGCCTCATCCATGGAAGCAATCTCAGCCCTGCTCTGTCAGTCATATTTTCACCATCAATGATAGAGATGGCTTCCCAAAATGTTGCTTTTAAGTTGTGTAGACACAGTATTGTATCTTAGCAGTGCAAAGATACAAACAACTGTATTTCTCTTACATCTGAGGTTTATATCAATCCTTTTGGAAGAGCACTGCGAAAGGGAGGGGCTAGTGTGTTGAGACCCAGAGAAAGCCCTGGGCACAGGGAGAAGGAAACAAGACCTTCAGCAAGGAAAAAAGCAAACTGCAACTCTTTTTCCACATCTTTACTATGCTTGCATTTGACATGGGGTTAGTAAGAGGCATTGAAACATAGCCACATTTAGCCCAAAATAAGTCCAGGAAAGGAATTAAGTTGTCCCTTAGGAAAAGGCAAATACCTGTGTGCTGTTTGAAAACTAGAAGCAAAATTATCCTTCATGGCTGGGGTACGGCAGTGGGCGGCCACGGCGTCAGGAGGGGGACCCCCTGTCTTCCTGCTGCAGCCACTCAGGGAAGGATAGGTAGATAGTGGGAGAAGAGTGGAAAATGTTTTCTCAGCATTCAGAAAAAATAGGTGAATTGGGATGGCAGCCTCCACCTTTCGCTACCGCACAGCCGATACTTCTACTCCCCGTAAAACGACCATTTAATTAAGGAGTCAGATCAACAAAATTAGAATAAACACTGCCGGAGCTTAACACTGACCAGGTCCCTTTTACTGCCAATTTTCCTCCAAAATGAATAGCTGGCCATCACGTTCTCCACCATGGCTGGCTCTCGCCTGGCTCTCCTCCATTTGCTGCTCGCATCGGCATGGCCGACTGCCTTAAAAATAGCAAAATCAGCCAATTTTCCCCCTCTCCTGTATGGCTCGTCCAGCACAATGCTGGTTGATCCTCATTTGTTTCCCAAAATGTCTGTGCACTGGTGTCCAAGTTATCACCAACAGGATTTTTATGAAATACTTTAAGCAAGATGTCAGTGGCTTTGCCCATGCTCTGACAAATATCTCTCTAAGATGAACTGAATCCAGCAGGTTTTGCCCCAAAGTCCCAATTCAGCAACACACTTAAGTCCATGTTTAAATTATTTTATATTAAATTATTTTATAAAGTAGGATGAACAACTGAGCTGGGGCCTTGGGTCTCTGGCATGTTCAGCAGTTCCCAGGCTGTTTGCCCAAAGCCTGTTCACAAAACAGCAGTAACAACAGTAAAATAACTCACTTTTTCAGAAGTGGGGGAAAAAACCCAGGCACACACATTTTCCTTCATGCATGAGGTAGGAACCAGACCAGGACACAGTTTCCTGAAGCCATTGCAAGATATAATTTAGGATTTACTTTTTTCTATATGTAATGGCTGAAAAACTGTAGAATGTAAAGCTCCTTGTGGATGCCCCAGCAATTCAGAAAAAGCTGACTAAAATGTATCCCTGTTAGCCAAAGGGTGAGTGCTCAGCATAGAGAAAGTGCAGAGGGGTGGAGGACAGGCTCCACAGCCACCAAGGACCGGCACAGCATCACCAGCACCAGCAGAATCATCCCAGCTGGTCCTTTTCTGACCACCTTTACACCTGGCTGTGCGAGGGGAGCAAGTTTTGTGAACAAAACCCATGTTCACAACCAGTCAGACCTGCAGTCCAGTGCTCCATAAGTCCCATTTAATAGCTAATAAAATTCAAACCGAAGAGTGGACCCCTGTTAGTTAAGTAAATATGGAGTTGCTGCGATGTGTTTCCATGCAGACTTTGCTGGAGCGGTGACAAGTTGTCACTCAGACATGAGAACAAAGATCTCGCAGATCCCTGGGTTTCTTGCCCATATATAATGATAGCACCTGCCATTGCTATCCTCATTCACTTATAGAAATGGCTTGCCTGGAAGCTGGCAAGTGCTCAGCTACCCAGCAATACCAATCCGTCACTACCTTATAAATAGGTAGCTCAGATTGTGCAAAATTTCTTTTCTGATATTTCTTTTGCATTCGTCTTGGCTCCTGAGCATGGAAATTTTGTATCTCTCTCTGTCTCTATGCCTCACCATCACAGTTCTAGCACTCAGGTCACCCGGCCAAGCAGCAGGAGCATGCTGCAGCAGTTGAGCAGAGCTAAATCCATACACCGCAGCATTTGGCATAACACCTGCTGGAAGCTCCTCTCAAAGCTTTCTCGATCTAACTTGCTGAGTCAAACCAACCACGGCAAACCTCGTCCCCCCGTGACACCAGCACTAACGCTAAATGGAGCCAATCCTCACAAGCAGTGGGTCTGAGCAGTGACTTGCTCTGGGAAGGCCTGGGGACTTTGGGAGCTGCCCTGATTCAACCAGATGAAATAACGTAGCCCTGGTGAGCTTTAAACATCTTAAAACCAAAACATATGAATAAACATCAGAGATAACTGGTACATCCACCGCCATCCTGTGGGCTCCTTCTAGATAACAAAAAGGGCAATTTTCAACATAACAGGAGCCCAGCATGCAGCCGGAGTGCCAGCAACATTCGTGAATGAGCTACACCTCCTTATCATATTACAGGAACTTATTATATTTCTTAATTCCCAGCTGCGTACCCGCCCTGCATCCCTGTGGCTCCCCTCCCTGCTTCAGGAGGCCAGGCGGGCTGAACAGCAGCCGCCAGTGCCTCAGCCCTCGCGATGGGAGATGCACACGATTTTCTGGTTTTGCTCTGACCACAGTTTGCAGCCCCATGGCAAAACGCGTCCAGTTTTTTCTGCTTGGTGCAGGAAAACACACTCCTGAAGGGTTTCTCTTCTCTTTCCCATTGCATTTGTTCAGCAAAGAGGCAGAGGGTACTTCTGTTGGTAAAAGCAGGGAGAAGCAGATTTGGACAGAGGGGAAGACAGCAGGAGACCATGAATTTTCTAAGCCTTAGCAGAAGCATCACTAAGGTGATTACAGTGACACTTCCCATCACTAAATACAACAGTACATCTGCAAAGATGTCTTTTGACTATCTACCTTTGAATAAAAGGTGCTGTAAGAGGCCTGTGCTTGTGAGTGCTCCCTAAAAAAAACCAGCCTGAACGTGTAATTTAAATTGCAGAGTACTGGTATTCCCATACAAGAGTATTTTATCAGCTAAAGAAATGCAATGAGGCCACCAATGACCTGGCTGGGATCTCTGGTGCAAACCCTTCCTTTGAAAAAGGATGAGTGACTTACAGGCGCATTAATACCCACAGCCATAAAGGCAGTGCCCGGCTGCTCACAGCCCAGGCTTTCTGGCAGCATCAATTCGGGCTGTGGCTGATACAGCAACTGCTGAAACTGCAGATGGGCTTTGGGTGCAGGCAGAGGAGAGGGCACTAAAACATGTCCCGCCTGCTGCTGCCAACCCTAAATGCACCAGCCTCTGCCAATGAGTCACGTCCTTGCACAACATTGATGGGTTTTGCCGTGCAACATCTTGGTGTTGCAGAAGTCACTTGCAAACTTTGGCACCCCTCCCTGCTGAAAGCCAGCCCTCTGCTTCGTGTTCCTGCCCCGCTGCCTGGGGAAACACGAGCTGGGGTGACCTGCTGACACCACTGTCCTGCTTTGGGGTGGTTTTGTTTTGGACAAAAGGGAAAGAGAAAAGCCTTCAGTGCCTGCTGCTGCCCAAAGCTCAGTGGAAATTCAGGGAGGCGACCTGATGTCGGTGGGCAGAGAGCTTGCCTTGCTTGCTTCATGGGGAGAAATCTCCTCCATGGTGCGGCTGCCTTTCCTACTCTTCCCTCTTGCTCTCCCTCATACTAGTCAGGATGTTAAGCAACACATACAAATCCCTCCTTACACTCCTCTGTCTTCCTCAAAAATAGTTTTTGAGCAGTTTCTTTTCATCCTTCTCCCACTTTCAAGCCTAGATAATCAGTGCCCTGTTTGCACTTGAAATGTTTAAAGAATTACCCCTACCTGTAGGATGGAGGAGCACATTAGCTGGTATCTCAGGTGTCCAATTCACTTACTGACAACGCAGCAGCCTTCTCTGTGTTCCAGCGAGCCACAAGGCTGCAGCACAGAAAACCCGTGCCATCGGCAACACAATTATTACTTTTTCTGCACATTGGACTGAGCTCTGGAAAACCTTCTTCCTTCACATTCATGATCCTCTGGAGTGAAGGAATAAAGCCTGCCAGCCTGGGGTCCCACAGACTGGCACAGCAGCTTGAATTGCAGGAGCAGCAGGGTTGTGCAAGTGGGATGTCCCCGCTCTAGGTGAGCATCCCCTCGCCTCAGCCACCTTGTGTAGAAAATGGGTAATGGGAGATGGGCACCTGTGGTGAGACCTGCTGGCCCCGCACCTGCCTGTGGGGCTGCATGCTTGGGAAGCTTGAGCGCATCCTGGGGGCATCTAGAGCCAAACTCGCCTTGGAAAGCCAGGGTGAAGGAACTTGCAATTTAATAAATTTGGCTTTCCTTATTGAAAAGCTGCTGGGATTTTTTTTTTTAAGCATGAGAAGAATACTGTGCATTGGAGCCAGAAGGGAGGACGCAGCATGACAGCTGGTGCTGCAGCGCAGTGCAGCCCCCTCCAGCACATACGGTACTCAACAACTTTTTTCTTCCCAGGATCTCTGCCTCATTTGGTTTATGGGGTGGCTTTACAGGGATGGAAGACTAAACTTGCCCAGGGAACTGTAAATGGCTGTTCTGATCGTTTAGGTGCTCACCTTTCAGCACGACTAATCTGTTCACATGCAACATCTGTCGAAGGCATCAGCAACCAACACATCCACAGCTCCTTTCTCACCCATGACTGTGTCTGGTTGAAGGACCTCTGCTAGGAAGCAGAGACCTTGCTGACATTGCACTTCATTACTTGGATCTGCTGGCCACCTCTTTCAGCCTGGTTTTCCTCTCCCTTGACTCCATTAACCAACCCGCTGGCACATCTAGGGGAGGTCCCCAAAAAGTCACAGCACAGCAGGATGTTGCTTTGAGAAGCAAAGGCAGCGTGAAGCCCTGGCCCCTCAAGCTGGTCCACCAGCAGGTTGCAAGGTAGGTGCTCCTGCACAGGGAAGCTCTTTAAAAACACTGACTCAGCTTCAGCGCGATGGGTAGAGGATAGTGGATGTTGGAGTTCTAGAAGGGTTTTTCTCTGCTTGATGTTTTGTTTGCTGGAAGAGAGATGACGGGTTGGCTCTACCTTGGCAACATGCTGTTTCTGTCTTGTGAGCAAATCCCTTTTGTTTCCTTCTTTCTGATGCCCCATGAGCAAGGACCATCACATCCTACTCTCTCTCCAGAGGATGAGGAAATGAATTCAGGATGAGGAAGCAGATGGAGGGCTGCATCATCCTGGCAGCCAGCTCAAACGTCTCTCAGTTCACAATGTGAGGGTGTGTCACACCGGTTTCTGCTCTCCAGTACTGGGCACACTAATGTACTTCAAACTGAAGTAGGCTCCTCCAAGCTTAGCATTGCTCTGATTGCTGTAGCCTCTGCAATCTCAAGTAATTATCATTGCCAAGGGCTCCTCAGAGCTCAATGCAAGGACTGCCGAAGCCGTGGTGCTACACCACGGTCCTTCTCCCCCCCAAACCCTCTCTGATGGGCTCTTTCATTTCTGACCCCGAGCAGTGCCAGGAGAGCAGGGAGGAGGAGATTGGTTCCCAGTACCTGGGACAGGGTAAAGATCTTCAGCATCTTTTCCTTCGTTTTGAGGCTGCAGCACTAAGGCACTGGTTTGTCCTGCTTGTTGTAGCACATCTCAACTTCACTGTTCATGGAGCAGCTCGTTAAGGGAGGAGTTGTGGTCCTCGCTGGCTGGGACCTTGATGCACGTCCTTGGTGGTAAGCAGGATTTCACACTGCAAACACCCTACATTGAAAACCAGAAATGTTGTCTTTAGTCTCAACACAGACAAGCTCATTTCTCATATCTAAGGGTAGGGCTGTGCCAGCAAGCAACTGCCATCATGAAACTAGAAAGATGAGGATGGCGGAGGAGGGTAACAACACATGGCAGTGCAGAGGATCCAAGCTCTGCAAGTGATACCGCACTTGAAGACACTGCTCGATATTAAAACCATCACAAGTGCAAAACCCACTTGCACTTGGGGAGGAGGAATAGGACATTTTCCCGTAGCTTGAAACGCGGTTCAGTGGTGACTCTTTCCCAGCAGCTCAAAAAAAAAAAAAAAAAAAGAGGAATTGCTGGATGCTTCAAAAACTGAACAGAGAACAAAAAGCAGCCACCAGCCTGGGTTTTGGGGAATGAACCATTAGCTTCAGCTGCCAAAGAAGAATAGAAGAACCCCCAGGAAGTCTCTGGGGAAAGACCAAATTACTGCTGCTCCCCGGTGGACCTGAGGGATGGATGCCCAGGGTGAAGCTGTAGGCATGCCTCAAGGCCAGAGGGTTTAGTTCTCCTGCTTCAGGAGCTGCCTTGCACTTAGTCCTGTGCTCACGCTGTGCAGGGGCAAACTGCAGAGTCAGGAAACCCACCCCAAAGACATCCCTCTGATGCTACAGCCCCAACACCGGGTCCCTCCACACCTGGGAAGCACCACAGTATGGGTCCACAGAGCCCTTCTGCTGCCAGCATCCTCCCTTGCACCCAGCACAGCACACTGGAGGTAACTCACCTCTGAAGTGCGCTTTATTGAGCTGCACTTCAGCTGATTAAACTAATTATTACTCCGGGCTTAATGAAGTCATTTGCCACTCGACTTTATTATAGCTGTTATTAAGTATTTACCTTCTCTAGGTGGCAAGAGGTTCGCCTGGAAAGCCCACCATGTTAGCCTGTGTGAAAGGAAGACTGTAGCTGGGTGCTGAGAGCATCTCTGTGCCAGCCCCGAAACGCAGGCAGGGGCTATGTGGCTGCGAGCAGCGCTGCCACCATCCTGGGTGCAGTGCTCGGGCTCCACAGGTATGTTTGGGCTCTTCTGGGTGACCAGGGGCTGGGGTTTTTACAGGGGCCTTTCCCAAAAGCCTTCAGCCAGCTCGATTAATTACAACTCCTCCTCCACTGAGAGCCGTTCTTGTGGATGGATGGCTGGAACGGCTCTGAAAGAATAAAAATTATTAGTCCATGGCTCATTAACATTACTGCTCATCTGGAGCACAGGAGTCTGCTCCTCCAGGCCAGGAAGAGCAAACTCCTCATTTTAGGCACCAAAAAGGCTTTCCATGGTGTCCTGCTGGAATAACTGTGGCCACTGAGCAGTAAATCCACTTCCAGGAGAAAACGCTCAAGAGTCCATGGGGATTCACAACTGTACTATGGAGAAATGAGCCAAAAAAAAAAATTATGTTGAAAGTTACAGGTTTTTAGGAAAATAAACATTTGTTCTTTTTCCATTCTTGGAAAGAGTGGAAAAGAGAAACATTTAGGCAACCAATTCTATTACTATTTACGTAAAACATAGGCAGATATTTGCTCCATAATGTGTTAGCTGAAGAATGAATAGGCTGCAGCCTGCAAAAAAATGAAATACCAGGGGTGAGTGCCAAAAATCCCACTAAAAGTCTCCTGGCCTGGCACAGACCCAGGCCTGAGATGGAGGGACGGTGCCACCCTGCTGCTACCCCCTTGGAAATGGTTAATATTAGCAGCAGGGGCTCCTCTCCTCCCTGAAGCCACCTGTGGACAACACCCTTCAGAGCCAGCTGGAGCAGCTCACCTAAACCCAAGCCTGGATTTTCTTCCCTTGAACTGAAAAACAGCTTTGCGAGCAGCTCATGTTACTTATGTTACAGTTTTTAAAGGCCGCCACAGTGATTTACCTGCGAATGTCTGCCATGTCCCAACGGTCTGCCAAGGTTTCCATGTGTGACCATGGACCTGGGAACAGAAGTGATGAGCATAACTGCCCAAGGAAGAAAAGCCGAGAGGTTTTTTTTTTTGTTTGGGTTTTTTTCTTTTTCTTTTTCTTTTTTAAATAAAACTTCTGCTTAAGCCAAAGGAAACTCTGAATTCATGGCCAACCCACCTGCTTGCAGCAGCAAACCTGGACCTCTGTCTGCACATCACTGGGCTCAGGTTACGTGGCTAGTTGTGATGAAACACAAGGTTTTGGGAGGCCTTGTTTATCTTATACTTTCCCCTCTGTAGGAACAAAAAGCATTCCTGGTGTTTTGCTGGAGTCTGTTGAAGTATTCAAGAGGTTGAAGTCATAGACCACGATTTCTGACAGTACATTCAAAGCAGGTTATAGTCTCTCTCTATGAAGTGTTGCATTGCTAAGTTATAAAAAATGCTGATGCCTTTGGGGGCAATAAAAATAACTCCAGTATGAAACAGAAAATGAATTTTA
This sequence comes from Nyctibius grandis, assembly GCF_013368605.1. Taxonomy (NCBI): domain Eukaryota; kingdom Metazoa; phylum Chordata; class Aves; order Nyctibiiformes; family Nyctibiidae; genus Nyctibius; species Nyctibius grandis. Next base: position 59,027,037 of record NC_090663.1, read on the forward strand.
ATTCAGAATAATTCTTGGTAGAAAGCATATATTTTTTTAATTACAATCATAACCGCTTTTTGATTTTGAGATAAGACATGGTTACCATAGTGACCCAATCCTTAAAGATAATTTTTGCCCAATGCTGTATAAAACGCTATGTGATACCTTCACAGAAAGCAATTTACAAAGATGAGTTTTCCAAGTGTTAGGCCTTGGGTATGAAAAAGCAACGCAGGCTATACAGAAAAATAATACCCTTTTGGTTACCACCTGAAGAGCCTCATATGCACATTTCCCTGCGAGTACACTCATAGATGCTGTCTCAGATTTGGTGCAAGCTACAAATCTTGCTCAGCTTTCAAGCCCATGTAGACTCTGCAGAAGAATTTCAAACCCCCGTGGAGAATCGGAAAAAACAGAGACAAGAAAATCAGATGTTTGTCCTGCAGAACAAATCACACACTATTGCCTACCATCAGGGGGGTTAAAAAAATGTTTTTACTTACTTTGAACAGTTTTAATATATGTTTCCCTAATAGACATCTACCAGCACTTCCCTGTGAAGACTTCAGGAAACCTATTCTGAAATCACAACCATTGCTATAGTCAAGCAAAGGCACATTTTGAAACATGAAGTGAAATGCAATCCTTAGTGAGACTGGTACAAATTATTATTAATCAATAATATAATCTTTTGGGGACTTCTTCTGGTAATCCTTGCTTATCTCCCTGCATACCTCTTGTGGATTTAAGGGGACTGGTCTGCAGGGTTTCGTTGGGGATGCTCTCTGTCCCAAGCCGTGCGCCGTGCTCCTTCCCATTGATAATCCGCCGCACATCCCTGGCAGCAGTGAGGGCGATGCAGTCCTCTTTTGCTTGGGTCTCCATGGTAGCGAAACCAACTTACCTGTGGGCAGGCTCACTGTGGACAACCACGGCCAGCCTCGTGGGGCTGAGGGACTGGGCTAGTTGCTGGACCTCTGCCGCCTTGTGGAGTCCAATTTATTACCTACACACAGCTCGAAAGCATTTTGGTTATTAAAGATAGTGCGAGGTAACACCGACTCAACTGGGGTGGCAAGTGGGTTTTCTCATGTCAACATAGATTTTCTTGTCATCAGCAATAGCTCTGCAGCAGGCTACTTTGTTATACGACATCCTATATTACATTTACTCTACTTAAATTACTTTATGACACTTGCTCTGATCCCCAGGGCGTCCGTGATTTGGAAGAGATTTTTGACAACCCCTGGCCAGTGAACCATGGGTTGCTCACTTTCTGAGGTGACTTCTCCTGCCAAACCTTAGCCATCGTGTGAAAATCCTGATGCTGTAGCTCCAGGTGATTAATATACCAAGTCAGCTCAATCTGGGCTTAGTTTAGGCAGTCGGCTTTAATTAACCTATTATTTTTGGAAGTTAATAGATGCAAACGTCTTCCTTCCCAAAGTGGCAAGGCAGGGGGTGGGGCTGTTTCAGAGGTGTTACACCTTGCTTCAAAGCTGGCCCTCATGGAAGGTGATAAAACAGGTACATGGCCTTTTCAGCTTCCCTGTGACGTGCAGAGAAGGGGCAAGAGGTTTCCCTCCCTCCCACCACGGAATGATGAATATTTTCAATAGCAGCTTTAATTAAGTGTTGAGCCTTACAATAAATATCTCCCAGTCCCCTGCTGCGATTGGCCAGCACCAACGAGGAAGATCAAGCCTGATCACCTTGAAATGCCTGACTTACTAAAAGGTGCCCCTCCTTTTCCTCAGTGCTCCCTCCTCCCTCGTGCCTGATAACACACTCCTGCTAAAAGTCCTGCCCTGAAATACAAGTGAAGTGGAGTCCTCTCGGCCAGTCTCAGCTGTCCCTGGGGCATGCGTGGAAGGGTCCCTGCTTTAACATGTGGGACATTTCAAACTCCAACAAATCCACTTGTGCTTCATCTCAGCTTACGTGTTTTTGTCTTCCAAAAATGTTGGGTCCAAAGGGCAGAGGTTTAGATAAGAACAAATCCTAAAGGAGATTTAATACTTGATATAAAAAAATGCTAAGGTGCTAGAGCAATTTAATAAAGTACCTCATACCAGTCTCCAGGCATCAAATATGAGAAAAAAGGATGTGAATATGACAACCAAAATGAGACTTTTCTTCAATTCCCAGACACAGGACTGAGGAAAATGGTGGAGTCACCTCCACCCATCCTTAAACACTCAGTACTTTGCCAATTAACCAAAAGCAACAATAGTAATAACAGAAATTTGTAAGAAACCATCCTCCTTATGTAGAGCATGAGCTAAAAATATCCTTAGGCTGTCCGCAGCACTGGATGGATTTCCACCATCCTCCCCACACCTGAGAGCGCCCATGGGACCAGGGGTTGAGGAGCATCCCTGCACCCGACAGGGTGCACCCGACAGGGCAGAGACAGGGTCACTGCTGCTCTTGGGAGCCCCAGCTGCTCCCTACAAACACCCATGTGGTGGCAGACTGGTGAGAAGATCAATTCAATTTTGATTTCACTTTAATTTAACTTTTTTTTTTGCTGTGTCACCTCTTGATTCACACCCTATTTCATAGCAGGGCAGGGCCTTGGGAGGAAGGAAAGGTGTTGTCCCCAGGACCAGAGCAAACCTCCTCCCAACCCTGTTGTGAAACATGGGCAGAGAAATAGCTGAACAGCTGAAAACCCTCAAGACTTCAGAAACTCAAAATAAAGGTCTAAATTGTTAGTTTTTCACTAGTTAGAGAAAAAAAATTCAATCCTTTGATTTCATTTTAATTGCTATTTACTAGGGTTAAAGTTAAAACAGTCTCATAAGAGTTTTCAGCAACAGACTAATAAATATTCAGGAGGAGGGATAAGGAAGGGTTTCATTTTCAGGTTTTTTGGGTTTTGGTGGGGTTTTTTTTCAGCTACCAAGCTAAAATCTGCACATTTAGAAAGCACGAGCCCTTCCACAATTCAAATCCTTACCTCGAGACCAGCACTGCCAGCTCCCATGAAGTTATTCCCCTTCTAAAGGGCCTGTAAGTTTAAGGGCAATCACAAGAATACAGCAGTATAAACTGGTGTATTTAACATGTAGGCTGCAAAACAGAGGAAACTTAAATTAGTGGAGCAAAGACCTTAAGCAACCCGTCGGGGACCACACCATCACCATGATCATTACCGTCACTATCATCTTCAACACCATTTATCTTTCCCACTGAAAAAGGCCCAATTGTCTCCAGAGGGAATGGGGAGCCAGCAGCATCTCCTAGACCCCAGTGCTGACATGGGCTGGCAGCAAGCGTCCCCGCCAGTCACAGGGACGTACACAGCACTTCGCCAGCAAGTGCTGATGGCGCCTACTCATCCATATTTTTAGAAGAAAGCATTGTGCTGAAAAGCACAGGTCTTTTCTCTAGTTGCCTGCCGGGCTAAGTGAGACCTACACGTTTCCCAGGCTCTGGTTTCACTGCTTGCGAGCATCTCCATCTGCCAGCTGGCTGTGGCGCTTTGCAGCTCAGGGGCTGTCGCTGCTGAAATATCCTTCACCATGTGGGAGCCCTGCACAGGGGCTTCACATCTTGCATTTCTCCTTGAAAAGTTCTTCCATTTAATCAGTGGGGTTTTCAGTTTCTGGGGATGGAAACCCCAGGGAAAAACTAAACCAGCATGGACTTCAGGCGCTGTTACTCACCCACTGCGTGCAGTGCACCCAGGGTTGACCTAAAGGACATTTGCAATCAGAATGCCAAATTTCTCCCTTCTTGGGGAGAAACAAAAATGAAAGATGGTTGCATTGTTACACTGACATTTCTGGTCTATTTGGCTTAAAAGATAAAAGTTTGCTGCAAGCTGTCCTATACAAAAAGCACTGCTTTCTTCTGTAAAGCAACTATTGAATAGGTATTTTTAGGACAGGAATCAGTTAGTCCTCTATTGCAGTTTATGGATTTCATAGGTTGTATATTTGGTAAGTGTCTCCATTTAGCCTGCACCCAGTGCTAAACAATAACCAGTAGTTCTATCATCCAAGACCCCTCCCCAACTGAGAAAGGGAATTGGGAAAAGGAGGGAGACTCATGGGTTGAAATTTAAACAGATTTAATAAAATAAGAAAACCAATATCAATGCTAATGCAAAAGGCACAAAGTTATACTTAGCCCATATAGTAGTAGTGAACCTCTTCAGAGATGGCAACCATTGAGGGGAGAGAAGAGAAGACCACAAAAAAGAACCCTCCCTCCTTCCCCAGGCAGCTTTCCCATTTATAGTGAACGTGACATCAATGTTACAGAATACACCTGTGGGCCAGCCTGGGTCAGCTGCCCTGGCTTTCACTGCTGATGGCCTTGATCATCATGCCATGGCTGTCCACAAACTGAAAAAAAATGTAACAGAAAATTGATTTTATAATTTTATCCCTGCAAAACCAGGACAGTAAGCTATACATTTATTTCTTCCAAGAGATCTCACAGAAGTTTTATCCAAACTGCTGCTTTGATTTTGTTTGCTTGTTTTACACCCGCTCCATCAGCAGCCTGCCAGGCAAACGGGCCTTTGCCAAACCCGTGAAACCAAATGTAAAGCCAATGTGACCAGAAGTCACCTAGATGTGCAGGGGCTGGCAGCCGGGGGGGAACACACCCCAGTCCCACCCCGATGACTCCCCCCTTGGGGCAGCCCACGTGTCCCAGGACAGGGAGAAGCTGCTGCCTCTTCAGAGCTGTTTTACCTGGCAAACTCCTGCTGTGGTCCCAGCATGACACTCCCAAGAACACCTACAAGTTTGTGTGGCACTTGGCACCACTGCGGCACAAGCTGGGGTGGTAGCCCCTGTACCTTGCTGCTCTGGCAGCATCTAAATGCTCTCTGGGAGGGCGAGAAACCATTCACACCGGTTGCTTGAGCAGGCAACACAGCTGGGGGAAAAAAAAAGAAATTGCAAATACTCAATTCTTGGTAACCATCCTGTTTTCAGAAGACAGCCAAAACCATTTTCCTTTTCAAGCAAGAGCCCAGCAAACACTCCAGCTAAAAAAAATATAAAATAAAAATCACATCCCTGAGACAGCTGTGATGTGAAATCCAGGTTGAGAGCTACTCCCCAGAGCATCTTGCAGGTGAAATGCCATAAAGGGGAAAAAAACCAAACCATAACAAAACCCAACAAGCAGTGGGGTGGAAACAAGACACCCAACTGCCTTAGGAAAGGAGAGCAAAAGCTGAAAGTGTTATGGTCTAGGTTGGCATGCTATCGTGAATAAGGATGGCTGTTACCTAGCTCGTTTCGCATCTGTGTTATGAGGTAACTGCTGTAAAATGGATGGACGTAACATTTTAGTCAAGTCCAGTTGTCTTTGGGAAGATTATCTGCACAGCGGTAGGTTTATAAACGGCTGTTAGGGAACAGAAATGGTTTCTTTGCGTACGGAAAAGCTCAGCATATCTGGTTGCAATTCTCAGTTTATAAGAGCCAAGCTTCCTTACCACGCGTCCACCCCCTCTGCCCCTGTCCCAGGGCTGAACTTCATAAACTGTTTGGGCTGTTTGCTTCTCCCACGTCAAGCAGTCAAATCCCTCCAGAAGAGCCGAGACCTCTCGACCAGTCTTTTCACAGTTGTGTTTTTATCCAGAATTAACTCAAAGCAAATCCAAAGCACTCCCTCCCCTCCACCACCTGCTGAATAAATGACCTGAAAAGGTAATGTGTCCATCCTACCTCAGCAGTATTTTTCAGGCAGGTATGAGCTTTTTTTTTTTGAGGGAGGTGAGGGTACACAACGAGGGCTCTGCTTGCAGAGCTGGAGGCCCTTGTGCTCTGAGCGCTGACGTGCAGCTCAGGAACCAGCTGAAGTCCTGGGTAAGGACAGGGTGTCTCTTCCAATAGGAGTGAGACTTTTTCTTTCCCCTTTCCTTGTAAGCAGGCCTAGAGAGGTCTCTTAAGAGAGCACATTCAGACCACTGTTGTTATTTTTATATTTATGTTGTTGTTATTCCCAAAGCAATGGACCTGCTTGCAAATAAATAGTCCACCGAGAAACACACTCACACTCGAGTTTTGTTGTACATCACGTTAGAAGAACCTTTTCATTCCTTCACTGCTGTGCTGGTGCTGCCTAAACTTGAGGCTTTGATGCAAGTGAACGTGAATAAGGAAAAAACATACAGAAATTTCATTTTGCATACAAAAAAAACCAGCCAGCATCTTCCTCTCCAGGAGCATGACCATTGACAGGGTAGACACACTGGTGTAGCTGTGCTGGCATAGCAGCTCCCAGGCTCATCGCCTGGCTTTGCAGCGCGCTGCGGGCACAGCACCCTGGCACGGCAAAAGCCTTTCCCGTTTCAGAGCCAGCTCAGGTCTGGCAGCGTGACACCAGGCTGCTCAGCACAGAAACCAGGCCTGGGAAATCATCTGCTGTTGGTTGAGTGTTCATCACTGTGCTGGTCTGGGCTGCTCACTGGTCCTCACCGCGTAGTGCTGCCTATCAGAAACCACGCTCCATCGTTGCACCCCGGCATCACACCAGCATCGGGGTGGCAAACCAGGGAGGGTTGTGCTGCTTTGCTGCTTTTGCAAAGGCTGATGAAACTCCTTGTTCATGTTTCTTACAAAGCCAACGAGCATGTGCTGGGCATCCCCACTGTTCATATTGCACTCTCTTCTTGTGCCCTGCCAGAACAGCTCACGGGCTGGGAAAACCCTAATTCACCTGCTGCTACACCTGACTCCTACAGCCAAACCGGATGGCGCTGGGTTTACAGCCCTGCACAACCCGACAGCATATCGAGACAGTGATGGCTGTCAACCTCCTGGTGGTGTCTGCCTGCAAAGATGAAATGCTGCCCTGGCAGCATGGGCTGCATATACCAAAAGGCAAGGATCATTATTATTCTTTTTTTAAAGATGTCCTTAAGTAATTAAACACGAAGTATGTGAGATCGTCAAAGCAGTTCAGCCACCATCTGTGCCTTGAAGGCATTTTGGGGAGGCCGTACAGCAGTACCAGGAGGCAATGCTGGTTGAAGTCGGAGCACCAGCTGTCATTTCCTGCAGCGTGGTGAAACAAAGGCAAGAAATTGTTGGTTCGTGGAGTGTCTAGAAATTTGCTTGGGGAGTTTGGTACAGAAAAGAGGCTCCAACAGCACCCAGAGGTGATGTCCTTACAAAGAACATTATGTTCCTAGCCAGGTATTAAAATGCATTATTAAAAGGCATTGGCTTGCCAAACCAGCTTTTGCTTCTTAACATGCTGCGGGGCTCCCACGTGAGCCCAGCCCTCCCTGTCCCGGTGTGGGTACACCCAGGACGCCGCAGTGTTTTGGTGCACCGCTCCCTCTGCAAGAGACCTTCACGTTCTTTTTCTCCAGCACAAAGATAAGCCACCACTCATTTCCTACTGCTCTGAGCTCCCCTACTGCGCTGGCTTCAGGGCGGGTACGCCAGGCCTCTGCCTTGCCGCCAGCACGCTGCGGGAAGCGTTGCTGGCAGCCAGTTTGGTCCACAATAAAACCAGTTCAGTGCTGTACCTTCCCTCCCCACCGTCTGCTGGAAAACAGAGGGTGGCTGGTTTTGGAACTTGCTCCTATAAAAGCAGAGGTTAGCGAACCCAAATCCTGTGCGGTGTGATTCAGAGGCTGGGCAGAGGAACTGCTAACACGGCAGAATTGAGACAGTGAGAAGACAGCCTTCTTTTCAGGTGGAAAGGCACAGTATCCATTTAACGCAGACCATCACCAGCCATACTAGATTGCCTATCACTGCTCAATATTAAAGGACTGTAGTTAGAATAAACAACAAGAATATATCCCAGTCTTTGGTGGTTTTACTTCAAACAACCCCCTGTCCTTTTGCAGAAGCAAAGGCAATGCCATTCCAAGAGTTGCATCAGAACCTTCATGGCACCAAAAATACCAGCAGCTTGACACACGTATGCATAGCAAATAAATTCCAGGGTCCCTGCCTGGCAAATGCCTGCCCTGTGGGACCCGTATTCTCCCCACGGCTCCCCAGGCAGGATGCCTCTCTGGCTCCTGGCTGGTTTTAGCAGGGAAGGCGATTCCAGATTTTCCAGCTAAACCAGCCCAGGATCATCTCATGTCCCAGCAACCTTTTTATTTGTATAAAGTGACTGAGGTTAATTTTCTTAGTTATGTAACTCGTATTTTGTGTTACTTCAGAGTATTGCTTAACACAACATGTATAATTAAGAAAATTAACCTGATCGAGAGCCCAGACCTGATGTGGGCTCACCTGTCAGGGGCTTTGGGCCATCACTATTAGATGCCAGTGGGGAAGAGTTTTCTCCATGCAAGCGCACAGAGACTGTCAGAGATCACTTCGTATTAGGTCTCTCAAAGGAGAGGGAGGATTTGCACCAGAAGGTTTCACTGTTTCTCTGGCATTTGTTATGAAATTGCAAGTCAGCATAACAGAAAATAGACAGATTTTAATTAATACGAGAGATGAATGCAAATGACACAGGAGCTTCTTGGTGTTGGTCTCATCTCAGACTGGCTATTGCCCCAGCAAATGGGGCAGCGACAGTCGGAGGTGGGGAGAGGAGGCTTGGGAGGGTGATGCAACAAGTTCGGCTGCCAAATATTTCTGGTAAGGCAGCTGGTGGCAAATAACACCATTTGAGCTGCAAACACCATGTGGGGGTGAGCAAGTTGGAGGGTAAAAAATAAAAATAAAAGGAAAGCAGCTAACATTGTCCTAATATTACCCTTTAAAAAGATGACCAGCAGCTGCAGCTTCCCTTGTTTCTTTGAAACTTTGAAAGCCCAGGCCAGAGAGACAGCGTGTTTGCACTATTAATTCATCAAAAGCCATCCCTTACCTTTGCTCCCAAGACACTGCTTGCAGCAGCAGACTGAAGCCCTCCCTGCCCGCCCAGCTCCCGCTTCTGCTCCTCCTTCCATGTCACTCCACCCAGGGGAGAGAAATCAGTCACCTTCGCTGTGTCGTGCTCCTGCACATGCTACCGCTTCAGGCTGGCAAAGTTGCAAAGAACTGCTAAAATGCTTTTTAAAAGAAGTTTAAAACCAACAATGAGCTTTGAGAAACCATTTGAAGGGGGCAAGCGTCATTCCAGATTGTGTCTTTTACAGGTTTTGAGGCTGGGCACAACAAGCAAAGAGTCGGGCTCCAAACTTTAACGTGGAGTTTGGAATGGAACTTTTAACTGTATTTTTTTGACATACAGAGCTCGATGGCGGCTGTGAGGAGAGGACCAGGTGGTGCCCATCACAAATAGCTCTTCTTGGTATGCAGACGTTTTCGTGGCTGTGTGAGGGCAGCAGGCACAGCCCGGAGAGATGCAGGTGCCTTCCCCCTTGTAACGCCATGAGTATTCAGAAGAGGGCAAAAGCAGACCACCCGAGGGAGCAGCTGAAAGCAGCAGCTCTCAAAAAGACAATAAACATGGGTACAGGATAATAACAATTTTTCCCCCCATCCGGCATAGCTACTCAGTGAGACAGGCCATCACCGTGCACCAGGGACCAGAGACTGAGATGTACTCAGATACTGCGCAGACCCCCAGCAAACCCCTCCTCCCAGAGCTCAGCCTTCCTGCTCCTGAGCTAGCAGCCAAGCCTGGGCAACTGCGGGGGCCTGAGTGCAGCCAGGTTTCTGGGGGATGGAATACACCTCAAAGTCACCATACTTTGCAAACAGCAGCACTTATTGCCATGGAGGAGGCTGCAAAGCAGCCACAGCAATAAGAAATCTACCTGGGAGGGAGGAAGGGAGGGAGGGCAGTGCATGGGGGCCAAATTTCCCTGGTGATCACACAGTGGCAGCACCTGAAGGAAACGATTGGGGTGATGGGGGGCACATGTGCCTCAGGGCCAGCTCCCCCGCAGGGTGAGCACCCTGGTGTCTCTCCTAGCCCCTTGGCCAAGCACAGTAGGGCACAAGACCATGAAAGCTTGCCATGGCTTGTAAAGCATCCACCTTCAACAGAAAGAAAGCGTGGCCTGATTCACATCCAGGTCCCATTTTATCTCCATCTCCCAGAGGCCCAGGCCAGGCTCCTCGTGCAGAGCCGAGATTAAATCACTGTAGTGCGGTAAGATTAAGCCATTGCTGTCCATATCTGCAACGAACACCCACGGATTTTGGGATGCAGCTCCCAAGGGTGTGAGGGAGTGACCTGGGAAGGGTGCAGGAGGCAAGCCCAGCAAGTCCAGGGCAGCAGCCATGCAGAGTCTGCACCCAGGAGGTGCTTTCCCTCCCGATCCTGCCCGTTTGCCCCCCTGCCATGAGCAGGGGCTCTGGCCAAGCAGGGGGCGAGCATTTAGGGTTTTCTGTCACTCACCTTAGGGATGTGACCTGCAAGTCCAAGCAGCCCTGACACTCAGTACTCTGTGCAGAGCGGCTGCAGGTACCTGCAGTCGCCTCCTCTCTGCCCTTTGCATCAGCTGTGTGTTTTACTGAGGTAAACCATTAAATCCCAGGTGAAAAGTCCCTCCAATTACTTTTTTGATAGTAGCAGCTCTTTTCTGAGCTCCCTGGTACTACGTCTTCTTTGGAAAGGTATGCATGGGGTTCATGAAAGTAGGACTGAAAGCATCTGAGAGTGATCAAACTGGCTGGTGTGGGGCACCTGTGGCTGCATCCTGACCTGCAGCAAACAGCACTTACCGTAATCTGAGGGCTGAAGGTTGGAGATGGTTTTGTCTCTCCCGTAGGTTTTTCTTAGGGTGGATGCAAGCAGCCGAGTTCAGCTCTGGCTTTGAACTCCCTCCAGTTAGGGGGAGTGTTCGGCATGCTCTTCCTCATCCTTCCTCCCTCACTTCGCCAGCTAAATTCAGACAAGGCGCTCATATGCATAAAAGCTGTCAAAAGAATAACTTACAAGTATAGGAGCTAGAAAAGGTTTGAAGTGTAAATCTGGCAGCCCTCGAAGAGTTGCGGGGACTATCCAATCCATCTGGTGCTCCTGGGTGCACAGCAAACAGGCTTTTGACTAGTTCATAACCATGGCGCATGCGAAAGGCTCAATTATTGCTTCTTAGAAAAACCAAATTATCTCCTGGAGTCAGAGGCTGACAGCCACCCAGTCTCCTCAGCGTTCTGCATGGCTGAATTTTTGCTGGCTTATTCTCTGCTGTTCTGTACTGTCTGTAATTGCATTGCATTTTAATTGTTTAGCATCGTCAGAACTTCAGCCCTGGGGGCAGTGGAGGTGGTGAGAGCTCAACACATCAAATTACTACCCAAAGAGCAGGCAGACAAAAAGCAGAGTGGGGAGGGAGGGAAGGAGGGAGACAAATGAGCCACGTTCATTAGAAGAACAGAAACCCTGACCAGGGAAGTGTCCTACTGCTGTAATAAGAAACCTGAAAGTTGTTAATAATAATAAAGAGCACAATAACACTGTTGCTTTTCTATCAGAAAGCTTCACATCTGGAAGAATTTAATTCACTGTGGAAAGCAGAGATGAAAACTAGCAAAATGTTCCTTGCCTGCATAGCCGTGTCTCACCTCCCAGTTTTATTTAGTGAGGTTTTTTTGGGTTTTATTTTTAGTGGGTTTTTCTGTGGTTGCACTGTTCTCTGCTCGTCCCTTAAGTGCTATGATATGGCCCCAAAAGCTGGCATCCCTGCTACAGAGACCCCGCTTTCCTGCAGGCAGGCTTGTGTTTTGCCCTCGGCCAGCCAGAGGTCCTGGCGCTGCTCCTTTTGCTTTTCCAAAAAGATGCTGCAGGTTCAAATCCCTAGGGCAGGTTTTGAAGGAGAGAGCCATTCCCAGGGCTGTCCCATGGCCTGGTGGAATGATGGCAGTAGCGGGGCAGAGGCAGAAACCGAGGGAGTGGGACGGGTGTGACACAGCCCCCTGTGCTTGCACAAGTTGAGCAGAAAGAGCATCTTTTTTTTTTCCCTCCTCTGGAAAGTCTGCCCATGGGGACCAAAAGGGGAGGATGAAGAGGCTGGATCATGTGCTGTTGATGAAAGAAATGAATTTTGCCACCTGTGAGTGTCCTGACGGGCATCAGAGCCCATGTCAGGGCTGCCCTGCTGAGGCACCGCTGTAGCTTTAACCTCCAGTAATGGACTAAACTCTGTGCAGCACCTAGCGCTGCTTAATACCCTGAAGTTACAGGAGATCCTTCGGGGGAACAGGTACAGCAAAACGTGGCAGCCACAACATGACAGCCACAGGATGAAGGGTTACCTGTAGCTGCCTGAAGAACAGCCCCGGAGCTGCCTGCCACGGCATGGGGTCCCCATGCCCCGGCAGGACCTGCTGGGTGTCCCTTGCACCCACCAGCAGGCTGCTCGAGGGTCTTACTCCTGGCTGCCTGCAAAGCCATGGGTGGAAGGCAAACAGATGGGCACATCTACAGGCAAAGCTGGCACTTCCAGCAATGAAGGTGCTGGTAGTAGCAGAGAGGTTTCTGGCCCTGGCCCCGGCGCAGCCCTGTGGGGAATTGCCTCTGTCGCAGCTCTTCAAACAGGGGAGCATGCAGCATGGAAGAGAAGATCCTTCAGCTGTCTATGCTGAATATTTTGAGGGTATTGGTGTTTCACGTCAGCTGCATTCAGCGGGGTTAATTAAAGCCTGTGTTTTATAGATTGCCCTCGGCCATGAACTGAAAAGCTGCCTCAATTGGGAATCAATAGAGTAATCTTTAAGCTCATTTATTTTATTAGATATAGAGTCCCAATTTCAAGAAATTGAGGTGCCATAATTAATGATGCCAGAGAGGTCATGAGACGTATATTTAAAGCTTCCTGAGGACAGTGCTTTGCCCGTGGGCGCAGTGTGCTGGAAGTGCCCGTCACGCAGCAGCGGGGCCGGGGGATGCTTTGGCGGGTGAGCCCTGGGGAGCGCTCTGACGCCACAGAAATCCAGCAGCAATTCAATAGCCAGAATGCTGTGCTGCTCCCTCGCCCAAAAATTGAAGGGCAGGCTGCAAACAGCAGTGCTGCCACCACAAGGCATGGCAGAAAAGCCAGATCTTGGGGTCAGCAGAGGGCTGCTGGCAACCAAGTTATCCCAGAGACGCTGCACACGCCCTCCCCATTCCAAGCCAGCAAGACTTACGTGCTTTATGCCCTTCTCAAAGCCTACTGTGTGTCAGTGTGAGGCTAAATGGTTCACCCCTCTTCAGTGGGGTGGAGTCGCTCCAAAACCACAAACGCCTTTGGGGGTTTTGGAGTGTGAAGTATCCAGATCGTGCTGCTGCTTCCCCTTGCAGCAGCCTTGCCGTTGGAAAGTATGGCTTTCCCACATCGAACAGAGGGCCCCAAGGAATATTTTGTGTTTAAGCACCTTTCTGAGCAGTGCCATAAGTAGCCTGTAGATAGTCCTGTCCACAGACCTGGAGGTGTCGAGGGCCAGACTGATGCCTATGATCCAATAAGCAGAATAACGAACAAAAGACTGACCTGTTCATGAGCAGCTCACATGAGGCCCTCCGTCAAACATGCAAAAACGAATATTTAAGCACTTAGAAGGCTAATAAGCTGCTCAGGGGATTTTTTAAAGCACTTAACGCCTACCTCTTCACCTCCTACTTTTTAGAAATAATTATTTTCATTTTTCCATGCTGTTTTCTCATTTCTGGACCTTTTTCGCGTAAATAATGATCAAAGTCTTTTTCTTTATGGTATTTTTTCTCTTATGTGAGTCAAATAAGTTGCTTGATACAGCATCTTAGAGTAGAAAGCCAATAGTCAATACACTGTACCACACCTTTTGTTTGTTTGTTTTTCTTTCTTTAGTACCTGCCTATCTTGTTTGGGACTGGGTCCAAAATCCCAATGTGCTGCAGCTGGTCACTCCCAAAATATTGCAAGTCTTTTAACTAAACAGGGTTAGGACTTTGGGAAGGGCTCAGGGAAACTTTTCTGTCCTTGAAGACAGTGACTTGCCTTCCCAAGTTGAGCCTGAGATGAACAGTGCTGAAAACGCCTTTCTCCTGGCAAACCTGATCCCCACAGACTTTACTGACAGTGACTAACAATACCCCAAACAAAGTCTTTGCCAGCCAATGATGTTCTTTAGCCTTGGATTGTAACATGTAGATCAGAATCATATGCTTGACCTAAAAACTTATTTAACTAGTAACTCATGAGCTGAACTAATTTGAAAGCGGATCCAGTTCAATCATATTCACATGGGCATGCTCATTCCACACTGAAGTGGATGTCATTCGCTTCTGTAGCAAATTATGACACGGAAGCTGAAGAACACTCCATTTAGGTGGGACTGTTCACAGAAGATTTAGTCAAACTTTAGTGGAAAGTGTTTTACAAATGTAGATCCACTTTCCTACATATCTTCATATAGACAATCCTTGCATGTGGAGGACTGACTTTTACTTTTGGGGTTTATTTTGGCCGTGCTAGTGATTAGGAAAACTCGAGTGGATTTTTTTTGACATATACTACACTAGAGCTGTTGAGCCAGACAACTGGAATTGATTTTTCATTTCTTTTTCATCTACCTTAGCTACTGCATGTAACTTCTCTTTTTTAATGACTGAGTTCTCTCTGCAGTCAGTTCATCATCTCCTATTAAAGCCAATTCCAGCATCTCCAGCTTTGCAGAAGAGCGAGCCCCAAATATTCTTCCAAATTCTTTCTGTGCTTTACAGATATCCTTCAAGCAAATCTGTCTTCTCTCCTTCATATAACCATCAGTTCCCTCCTGATGCTTCACAAGGATGGAAGAAGTTCATACGTTTCCCTTTATCACAAGCTCTGTCACCTCAGGGGTTAAGAGGATCACAGGTTCTTCATTTCTGCTCTCCACTAAACCCTCGTCTTTTGCTTCACGGACACTCACACTAGCTGGTCATTTTAAGGTACATTTCCCAGCCTTCCAATGAGAGCTTGGTTATCTGCCATGCCCCTTGTCATGAAAAGCCCAAACATCTTCCCCGTTTTGGTGTTTTTCACTTTTCCAGTACCAAGATTTGCAGTGAGCCCTGCTCTCTACCCATCAACTCTTGTAATGAGGAGGAATTTTCTGTACTCCACTTGCCACCCCCAGCATGCCTTCTGTAAGGTGTCATGCTCCCCCTGCCACCACCATGCCCCAAATATCTAATGTCTCCTCTGTAGGCTCACCGTAAAGCTGCAGGAATGCAGAGTAATGAACAATAGTTGTATTAGGTATGGGTAATTAATTGCATTTCTGCAAAGAGTAAAATAAAAGCCGCTTAATAAAGAGAATAACTTTTAATAGGCAGTTAATTTTTTTTTCTTGACACACCATGGTAGTTTCTGAACAAATTTTACTCAAACATATATATATATTTCACAATCTTTCTCTGCTTTTTACTACTGTCCTTTTAGTACGATGCAACATGCTACAAAATACCTTTTTTTTTAAATCAACATGAAAATGCACAATGATTGCTTTTTTTCATAGGAAACCTCAGCAATCAGGAATCTGAATACTTGCAGATGCCAGCTAGCGTATTTTAGATGGCCTGAACTTTCCAAAGTACACATCCAAGACTCCTCTGCTCCTGAGCAACCCAAGTGATCCAGGAATACCTGAATGAACCACATAAGTTCAGCTGCAGCATGGAGGACACTTGTTGGTTCCCCATGATTTACAGAGCTTCATCAAAAGTTTCTCTTGGTGCTGTTAAGACAGAGGATTATTAGACCCATCAAAGTAGAAATAAGAGCAATGGTCAAGCACAGGGAACACTTTTCAGCTTCGTATATAAACATGAACTAACAAATCTGCTCGATCTCTTACCGTACTGCTAGGTAAGTTTTATTATTTCAGAGAGGGAAACTGGAGAGAGAAGTTCCTCAAAAGCATTGTATCAATAGGTATCAAAACTTAGATGATTGTCTTGGCTCTTGGTCCTGCACTTACACCACCAGCTGTCTTCTTTCCATTCGCCAATAAAACAGTGGAGGTTCTTGGCATGCTACCAGAGTCAGTGGATTGAGACTGAGCAGATGCTCACACTAATATAATTTTCAAACATTTATAGTTCTAGAAAAGTAGGATACATGCAGGTAGAAGCACTACTTGATATTTTTGAATTGCCAGCTCTGTACAAATTAAGAGAGTCTGTAATTAGCACTTGAAACACTCTTTAAACTTCCAGAATTATTCAATAACCCACAGGATTCCCATGCATTACTCAGAACAGAAGGAAGAAGGTTCATCTGTAAAATTGCTTATCTTGCTGATCCCCACCGTGCACCCCAGGCTATATAGGAGACATTTATAGCACATGTAATGCAATTAGCCAAGGAACAGGTGAAAATAAACTATGTTGCCTGCTACATTACAAGGATTATATTCAGTAATTTACAGAACTTCAAAGAGCCTCAGTGCAAGGTATATTCCCCCCCCCTCACAGAAAAAAGTACACACTTCAGCATTTCACCCAGGCATCCCATCCTGTAAACATTTATGACAAGTGAAGTGTGTGCTACAGTGAGGAGTCTCATGGAAATCACTGAATTAATTTTCATAGTGGCAATTTTCCCAGTACTGTTTCAAGGGTCAGGCCCTATTTGTATTTTGCTACATACAATTAAAAGAACCTTATCTACCATAAGTTCAACAAAGTATGCTAACATATTCCTTCCTGTATGTGCAGAAAATGTATTTAGTAACAACTATGCAAACATCACCTGACTTTTACATTCTCTTCAACCTTCTCGAAAGTTTTCCTGCTTCTATTATATGTGAAAATAATAAATACATATGATATACCAGTTATTAAGCCATCAAAAAATTATGTGTCATTCCAGAAGGGACAGGAGACACTTGAGATTTAGGTCAAGAGCTGGTCATTAACACAAGTGTCCTGCCTGGTAAAAAGCTTCAGCTGCTGCACATTTCCTGTGGAACTGCAACTTTGATGGGATGTTCCTGCATATTGTGATAAAACATCTGCTTCACATCTGAAACGACAGCAGTATCTCAAGATTATTTTTCCAGGTAAGGCTGTTCAGGAACATAACAGTAAGCTGAAATGGATGACATAGAGTAAATCCAATATGGGATAGACAATGAGGAATAAATCCATTGTCCAGGACATGGTCCTGCATCTGCACAAACAGAACCACTTCTGAATTTTCAGTAATGTAGGCGAAATTGCATTCTTCTGCTCTGCTTCAAGGGACAAAGAAGGTTATTTTGTCCTTACCGTTGTCAGCAGGAAAGCTCAGTTTGTACATCCTGGGGTAAATGAGAACAGGCCAAAAACACCAAAGGTGTTTTGCAAAAGGGTCTTTCCACATTTCTGATCAGCCAGATCTTACTCAGTGAAGGGTGATGGGACCCATTCTAGAAGGGCTGGGCTTCATCTGGGCCCAACATAGCTGCCTCTGTCCGGTCCATCCCACATATGCTGTGACACCTAGTTCCTCAGGCCATCCTTCTCCTCTACCTTCCTGCACTACCCTGGTCACACAGGGCCCTTCCCACAGCCTACACCTTTCCCACAGCTGTTTCCTTCTCCTGTCCTCAGCAAAGGACCCCATTTCCCCACAAATAAGAGAATAAACTCCCTGTGAAGTGGAGATTGTGGTGCCTGGGAAAGCTTCGTACATGAAGGAAAATGCAGCGCCCACTCACAAACAGTGGATTTCAGAGGTGCTCTGACAGTCTCTGCCCTTGCACACATAAAAATACTGTCCAACACCTGCCTGTTTTGCATGTTAGCCACCAAGGTTTTCAAGCCATAATAAACCACCTCAATGAAAGTTCTTGCTTTTGCATGGTGTGGAATGGACACAGATTTTTCATGAAATCAAAGGAGCTGATCACTTCTGGGTACCAAGTTCCTTTTTTTATAGGTAACTGCCTTAAAAATCTCTCACTTCTCACACAAACAAAAAGAAAATTTACCTAGGGAATTACAACCAGGAAATGCTCAACAGTTAAAGCCAAATGCTATGTCTATAAAGGTCTGCCTCTGTGAGGTGGCAGCTTCTTTGGTCCCTTGGTTTGCCTGGGACTCTGTGATGATGCACTCAAGCTGAGCTTTGTTTAACCCATTGCTCCTTGAGGCTGCCGCCAACTGAAGGCATTGCTCTTTCTGTTTTGCATTTTTAACCCTGTTGTTTAGTTACATGGCACAATACTGAGACTAACAAGCACTGCCGAGGCTAACAAACACTAATGTTACAGGACATAAGTCAAAAGCAATAAACTTACGTATTTATTGCTGAGGTGTGAAGAGTTGCCGAGTTTTATTCTTCCCCTGGGATGAGTGCTCTCCTAGGAAACAGAAAATATATTTGCATCAGTTAAACGTGCGAAGAGAAAAGGACAAATGAGTCTTGTGGGAACACATCACCAACCACCATACAAACTAGCCAGTCTCCTTGTTAGACAACCAGCAAAAACGGTCCACACAATAGATTTTTACTACTCTCTCTGTGTTTTATAGCTTATTTCCCCTAAGATTTGCTCTCAAATGGTGGGTTATTACCACAAAGTATTTCCAAGGCAGTTCTCAAGGGGTTAGAAAAGGCATAAGACTTTAATTAATTTTTGACTATGATTAGAACATTAAATTATAAAAAAGAGAAAGATACAACTATAAAATTATTTTGTACTGCTATCACTGACAGCAGCTCAGTTCCTCCAAAGCAGGAAAACGAACATGGAACAACTTCAGTTAGGGATTACAGACAGTTTTCACTCCTCCTTCCCTGGAGAAGTGGAGCTGCTGCCAGCAATTATAGGCAGACAAATAAGCCTCCAGATAAGGATGTGTTTCCAGTTGTCCTATTTCCAAACACGTGTCCAAGGAATAGCACTGGGATTTCTTTGCATGAGAGGTTTATACACGGAGATGAACAGGAAATGGCATCCCCAGACTGGACAGAGCCCCATGTAAACAAGCATGAGGGTGGGGAAACCCAAATGCTTCCAGCAAACTGCCTTCTGCCTCTCTGCTCACCTGTGGAAGACAATTTAATGCCTGACACATGCATGAGAGGCAAGAAAGTGAAGAGACAGATATACTACATTCTGGGTCCAGTCCTGTTCAACATCTTCACAATGACCTTGATGAAGGGACAGAGTGTCTTCTCAGCAAGTTTGCTGATGATACAAAGCTGGGAGGTTTGGCTGATACACCTGAAGGCTGTGCGGCCATTCAGCATGATTTGGACAGACTGGAGAGCTGGGCAAAGAGGAACCTAATGAGGTTCAACAAGAATAAGTGCAGAGTCCTGCACCTGGGAAGAAGTAATAAAATGCACCAGTACAGGTTAGGAAGCGATCTGCTAGAGAGCAGCTCTGTGGAGAAGGACCTTGGAGTCCTGGTGGACAACAAGTTATCCATGGGACAGCAATGCGCCCTTGTGGCCAAGAAGGCCAATGGTATCCTGGGGTGCATTAAGAAGTCTGTGTCCAGCAGATTGAGGGATGTCCTCCTCCCCCTCTACTCTACCCTGGTGAGACCTCACCTGGAGTATTTCGTTCAGTTCTGGGCTCCCCAGTTCAAGAGGGACAGAGATCTACTGGAGAGAGTCCAATGGAGGGCTACGAGGATGATTAAGGGACTGGAACACCTGCCTTATGAGGAAAGGTTGAGAGACCTGGGGCTTTTTAATCTGGAGAAGAGAAGACTGAGAGGGGATCTAATGAATGTGTATAAATATATGAGGGCTGGGTGTCAAGAGGAAAGGTGCAACCTCTTTTCACTTGTGCCCTGTGATAAGAGAAGGGGCAATGGATGCAAACTAGAGCACAGGAAGTTCAACCTCAACATGAGGAAGAACTTCTTTACTGTAAGGGTTACAGAGCACTGGAACAAGCTCTCCAGAGAGGTTGTGGAGTCTCCTTCACTGGAGACTTTCAAGACCCGTCTGGATGTGTTCCTGTGTAACCTGCACTAGATTGGTCCTGCTCTGGCAGGGGGGTTGGACTTGATGATCTCCAGAGGTCCCTTCTAACCCCTAACAGTCTATGATTCTAGGAAAAGTGAATATGTATTAAAAAGCTTGCATGTGATCTATAGCCTGGGTTGAAAATTATAGTACGAATTAGGATTAGCCATTTAAAGAATTAGCAGCCAAATTAAATAGTTGCACTCCTGAAGAAAACAGAAAAGACTTGTCAATGGTTTTCAGACAGCTGTTCTTGACATTAAAAAGGGCTCTTTAATTTATTTCAGCCTTTTGGAGATGAGTAGAAAACTTGGTATCTAATGGGGTTCAATGAGAAACACTGAAAATTTTTCAACAATAATGTGCTGGAATGATGTTTGCTTCCCAAGTGTTCAATTTTGGCTAAAATTATTTTTAAAACTTTATAAAGTGTTGCTAAGATAGAGCTTCAGAAGTTCTGATGGTGTTAAATTTCATCTAAAAAGGTCTTCAGAAAATATTTCAATAATTCATAGTATAATTTTTTAGAGAAAAGGAAAGCACAAGTTTCTGGTAGAAAAGAATGAAATATTTCAACAAGATTTATACATTTTTGGTAAGGGAAACGTTTTTGTTAGATAAAAATCTTGTTTTGAAAAGCTAAAATAAAGCGAACCAGTTCAAATATTGCATTGTTTTGCACTAACAAAGGAACAAGATTTTCAAGAACTCTTGTTTCTTTTTTAATTTATTTTTATTTCTTCCTTCCTTTATTATTTCTTCCTTCTACATGTTTTTACCTTCCTAGTTCATTATACAGAAATAGAAGATTTAATAGGGCGTGAAAGGGAGAAATTGACAAGGTTGTTTAAAAAAGAAGGTGTAGGAGAAGTTCATTGAGAAATATATTACCATGGAGAAGATAATATTCAATAGTTGTAGTAAATATCAATGCTTTGTTATCAGTTCCACTCTCAGCTGGTTGCTCTGCCTACACTAGAAATCAGGCAGGCTTACTTGGAAGACTGACACTTTGCATCACAGGAAAATAATGTGTCTAAGGAGAGGCTCCAGAGCCGGTGTAGCTCCCTGGGTAAGGTCCCATGGATGTCAATAGGCTTTGGATCAGAGTATGAAATGAGTGAAGCAGTGCTGGCTGCAGTATGCAGACTGCTCGAGCAGTACCTGCCAGCAGCGGTGGTTGGGACAGGAGTGGTGAGTTTTTGTTTTTGACTACAGTTTTACCCAAAAGTCTCAGCTGGAAGTGTGTGCAGTCAGATTTTTGTGGTGTGAGTAAACACAAACAGAATCCAGCCATGAGCTGCAAAAAGCTGAGAAAGTTTATTCTTCAGTTTCTATGAAAAAAGAAAACACAACTTCAGGCCATTATACAATACAAGGTTAAAAAAAAAAAGAGTATCAGAAAATGAGAAAGAGAAAGAAAGGGAAGCAGGTACTTGATCTATCTCTTTGTTGTGAGTGGACCCTTTTCTATGAAGCAGCTTCTAGATTTTCTACCTGCAGGGGAGAAAATAAGACACTGAAAGTACAGCTCATAATAGGAAAAAGAAATAATCAATATCATACTTTCGCATTAGTAGGAAACTTGCTCTTACCGCTTCTAAGCATGTAGCATGCCAGCAGACTGCTCTCCGCTGACCTGCATTGCTTATCTTTCAAGTGAGAGGAGGAGGTAAGGGAATTTTCAGTGACAGAGTGCCTCACCTAGAGAGCCGGCTTCTTCACCTGCTCCTAGAGGCATCCACCTGCATCCTAGACAAAATGAGAGAGAGGTGAAACTACCATCGCATGTTGAGAAACCCCATGGCCTGCTATGGAACTGTGCCCTCTGGCAGGGGTAAGTTTCCTTGGGCTGGGCCCCTAATGAGGTAAAAACTAAAGATTTCTTACCTCCTTAAATGCCACGGTCCATGCTCAGATGTGCTCAGCATAGTAGAAACCAAGGAGGAATAATCCTCTACCCCAGCTCCAGATTTGTCCCATTCTACCACAGCCACAGGCAGAATAATTAAACAGTCTCAGCATTTGGAGATTCATGGAAAGTGGTGATGAAGACACTGTCATTCAACCACATCATTTCAGGAGACCACAGGATTTTCCAGGTCCAAACCCTAGCACCACAGTGGACTGTTTCGTCAGGTGCTAAACTTCATGGGTATTATTCCAATGACCAAGGCAAGTTTTTGTGCTGAATGAGAACCAGGGTTTTTTCTTTGTTCTGTGATGATTTTGGTGCTTGGTCACTATGTACAGTAGAGTCATCAGCCTCTGACATAGAAGGCTAGAAATCCTCAAAGCCTTTACAAAGAAGGCTTTGGACATTCAGGAAGTCCAGAGGAATGCTACAGGCACAAACTAGCATAATCTCAAAAGTGACTGAAGTTACGGGGTCCAATTAACCTATGTCATGAAATCCCACATATCTTCAAGGTAGGTAGCTCATCTTGTGCAAGGGACGTACCCAAGAAATGTTATGAAAATCTGCAGGCAGGATGTACATCCAGTTGAAGAAGCAGATAACAGCTCTAACGTTGTTATTACTGTTAACCAACAGCAGCTTTTGGAAGAGATGTGGAGCATAGGGGAAATGTTGGTTGTTCTACATCCTCGGTTCATACTATTTCATACTGCACTGCAATCTGAGCATGCCTCTAGAGACTGACTGATCCCTTTCTCCAATGGGATTACAATAAGTTAAGGGTGTTTCACATGTGACAGGTCAGGTGTCTCCTCAAACATCCATGTTTGCCTGGTACATTTTCCCAGTTTTCTTTAGTAGCAACACTTGAATTTTCATTTATGTCCACAGTGGGTGTCTTGGGAAGCCCTAATGCAGACAGGTACCATGGACTCTTCTCCAGACACCTTCCATTCCAAGTGCCTCACCAAAATCTGAGCCACGTCAGCTTTGACACATTTCATATCCTTACAGAAAATTCAACACAGAACAAACAATACCCCTAGAAGCCGAGTAAGTAATATCCTACCCTATCATCTTAAAAGAGCACACACTGGTTAGAAAACTTGCCCTAATGAATCAGTTTATGCTTAGCTGCCAGTGTGTGAGCCGACACAGGCAGGACGCAGGAACAGCCACAAGACCACGGATAAAATGCAAAGAGCAAGTTTATTCCCATTACCTCGCAAACCGGGGGATCTCTGAAGCAGCGCCCGGGGCAAAGGCACGCAAGCGGGGACGCAGGCACCGCGGAGCTCGGTTCCTGCTAGACAGAGAGTGAGAGATTCCGGGCCTGCTGCCTTCGCCTGTATATAAAGGATTTCTAGCAGGCGATAGTTTTCCACTGTGCTTTGATGTTTCTCACAGCAGGGCAGGAATCTCAGGCATGAACAATTAGGTGCCCCTGAGTCTTATCACAGGCCTATGTTATCTGAATGCAGATGTTCTACTTGTCCAGCACGCAAGACTAAACAACAGTTACTAGTATGATATATGTGTTTTTTGGCACCCCAGGTGCAAGTCACTTGAGCGTATTTACAATCCTCCTCGCCAATCTTCCGTTATATTCCCACAGCCAGGATTATACCTAACAACTCTGAAGTATTATGTCACCTACCACATTCCTATAAGACTTTATATTGAATATTGAACTGGTGTGCTGCTACTATAAAGGCCCTTCATACATTTTACCTGCTCTAGAACGGGTACTCCAGGCAAGGGCCATAAAAGAAAATTATCAAGTCATTACTCAGGTATCAATATTTTTATCACGCATCATTCATCTGTATGGAGTAGCCTTACTCCAATTTCTATTCCTCAACCTTTCTGTTACTGAGGAATTTCCATCCCTCAACATTTTTCATGAGTCCTAAAAGGTAATCGATACCTTTGCTGGTTTTCAGTGAAATATGCAAGAACTGTTACAGCAAAAGTTAGGTATGTTGTCGAGATAGGCAATACTTTATCATTAACATCATGGATGATGGTATTGATCTCTTAGTCATCACGTAAAACCCTCCATCTTATATTCTGGGGAAACATATCCGCCACTGACAAGCGAAACATGCAGTTCTGTGGGCTGTATTGAATCTTATATAAGAAATATTTTTGCAGGTAGATTTTCTAGAGCTCTGTATTGTAGAAGACTATTTATTATCCCTAGGAAGAGCCACCCTAAATTTGCCTGTACAGTCAACGTGGATTGGCTATAGCAAATCCTGTATTTGCACATTGAGATTATTCACTATCGTGAGCATTTTTTATCCACGTTGAGTTTTCACATAAGAAGCATGTACAGGCACTTGTCTTGCATCAGGTGTTGCAGTTCACTGGCAAATGCGCATGAAAAATTCAAAGAGTTTAGTTTTGTCTGTTTGTTTTTTCACTTTACATCAATTCTCAACCAGTAGTGCCTTAAAGCTCCTAAGCCGTCAGCAACTCCATCTTTCTAAGAAGAGTTTTAAAAAAAAATGAGAATATTATAGCTCAGTTTTACCTAGTGTTGCTGATGATATTGCTCAATTAAAAAACATTACTTTAGTCCAGGCTTAATTGAAGACTTTTTTTCCTGTATTCTTTCACATTAATTTTAGGTATTTGAAATAATATCCTTCATTAAATCTAATTCAGCTATGCTTCTGAAAAAGGAGTCTTTCTTTTTTTCTTTCAATTTATAGTCAGAACCTAATTTTAGAAGTCCTAAAATAGGATCCTTTAGTAGTCAATGGACCTCTGTAGGTCAGCTCATTCCAGTTCAAGATACAGGTTCAAGACAGATGGGATGAGTAGCCCTCTTTCAAATGACAAGTGATAAATAAAATAAGGCAAAATTAAACTCACTGTAACATTTAATCAAGATATATCGTGCACAACACTGACACAAGGTTTTTCTAGGTTGCCTGCTTGAGAAGTTTGTAGGTCATATCCTTATTTGGTTTGTATACATGTTTTTTAGACATTTTGGAAACAATTAAAAATCTTCTCTTTGGAATAATAAATGTAAAAATTAAAAAAAACCCCTAAAGTATACTTATAATTAAGCTTAAACTGAATACATGTTAAAGCAGAACTTT
Source organism: Nyctibius grandis (assembly GCF_013368605.1). NCBI lineage: Eukaryota > Metazoa > Chordata > Aves > Nyctibiiformes > Nyctibiidae > Nyctibius > Nyctibius grandis. The sequence goes on from NC_090663.1 coordinate 59,051,872, forward strand.
GTTGTATGTGTGCTTGACCTTAGGCAGTTGAGCAGCCTATTGACAGTGAGAGGATGATTTAGGTCTACCTGAAAAGTTAAGGTTACTCTTAACAACTTTCTAGTTTTAGTCAAAACCTTTTGTAGGTTTGTTGGTATGTACAATCAGAGGCAGCTATAACACACACTTTCTAAATGGCTGGACAATGAATTCACCTTTTAATTGAGCTGGATTTTATGTGTCTAAAAAAGGAAAAAGAAGAACACATGTAAAGAAGTTTTACACAGTGCAATTGTTTTTTTGTAGCTGTAAGAGGGACCATGAGTCAGACATTTCTCAGGTTTCTATCTATACCATAAGAAACACTTGCATTTATGCCTGTGCTTTTAATGAAGCAAGTAAATCTTATTCAAATGGGCAGGCACCCTAACATGTTCAAAATTACCTGTTTGAGTGACAAGTATTTCTGTAAGAAAACAGGCCCTTCTTTCAGAGTGCTTTTAATTTAAGAAGTGAAGCGTCTCTAAAAACCTGGGAAAAAAACAGGACTTCCATTTCTGTGAAAGCATGTTTAATTTTGAAACACATAAAGATTTAAGAACTCAAGAGAAAACGGTAGCTAGTTTAAATATGAATTGTATTAATGAGAAGAGGGCAAGAATCTTGTCTTCTAAGTGGTTATGACTCATACCTTCCAATTATAGCATGCATAGATCATACTTCAGTAAAAAAGAATATCAAGCATCCTCTGGATGGAAGAAATTCAGATATTTGGTGAACCAGTAGCTGATTAACAGGCACCAGACCTCATCTTGTAAAAAAAACAGTGAGCCTGAGTCTTTTCTCATTTACCCTGCTGTAAAACACAAATAATCCTGCTGCTGCCAATGAAGTTACTTAATTGTTGAAACTCATATGAGGGCAGAATCAATGAAAGAATGTCTATGAGTTCCAGTTTCTGACTTCATTCAGCTTTCAAAAAAAAATACTATGGTTTTAAATGTAAACATACACACAACTCCATACCCCTTAAAATAAAGCTAAAAGTCCATTCCCAAAGACATATACTAAAAAAAAATACAAAAAAATCCCAAATCATAAAGCTCTGAAGTCCAGTCACTTAATTGCCAAAGCATAGTTTGCATTTGCTCAGTAGCAGTGGGGCACAATGATGCAGCCTGCAATGAAGCATGTTTCTTCTCCTCTAGCCTGCTAGTGTGCTGCTCTGTGCCTGGGAGGCTGCAGGGACCTTGCATGACTCCCGTGTGTTTGAGGGCTGCCAGAGCTGCCCTGTGGGTCTTTTGGATTGCAAAAAATCTTCTTGGAATTGCAGAGAAGGCTGCAAAGTGCAAACGGTGCCTCGCCAGCAAGTAGAGGATAGTTCAGATCAAGTGCTGTGTTTCAGAGGACTTCTTGAGAATTTAGAGGAAAGCACAGAACAGCTAAAGGGCAATCTCTGAAATGCCAGTAAGGGAAACAGATGGCCAGAAACCTTAAAAAAAAGGGTTTTATAACTAAAAAAGCATAAAGTAAGAGGCTGTTTTTCCTAGAGGACTTCTGCAGATGAGGCAGGACCAAAGGTGGCTGAGGAAGCAAACTGCAATGGGTAGAGGAGCAAAGTTTCACCATGAGTAGCTCTACCATGAGAGGTTTTGGGTTTTTTTGGTTTTGTTGAATAGCTGGGAATCAGATTAGTCAGAATTTTGTTCTGCCTCAGTCTTATTTTGTGCTACTCTTATTTCTTGCAGAACCTATAACTGCATCCATCTCTTAACTTATATTGATGAGATTTTGCTTTCTTTTGTGCATGTTATCTATAACCTCTGTTCCTTTAGGTTTTATTACACACATATTTTGCAAGAAACTGGATCAGTGAAGCACAGGACAGAGGAATTTGCAATGAGAGTAGGATTTTGAATGCAAAGGGTGGCTGAGTACAGGGCTGACTGAACACCGCCAACGTCAACTCCAGCAGAGCCCTGTTTACATACAGCACTGACTCCCAAAATTTTTGGCCCCTGGGATATTACTATTCCTCAAACTTCCTTGTATAGCCAGATCTAGCTGATAAATATCACAATTACGGTTACTCCTGAACATGCTTAGCTGTAGATCATTTACCATCAATGATGTTAAAAAATTATTTTCCCTAAAACAGTCATACTTCCTACTTCCAAATACCGACAACACACAGAGTGCAGCTGCACTGCAGCTCTACAGGCCCCCACTCTGGGGATTTGCACTGTAGAGGAATTGTTTGCAGTGACTTTGACCTGACAGGAACCAAAAATGGTTTTACTATGGGAAATGACATCCCAAAACTGCTCCTCTCTGGGCTCAGAGAGACAGACATACGCGCAGAGGAAACACTCACCAGTCTCAGGAGAAGTTGTCTTCACAGAAAGAAGTTTGACTCCTTCTTTATCTGATTGGGCCCTGTTGAAGTCAGAAAACATGTAAGCAGACAGTCAGCATGCAGCTCAGCGTGCGTGTTGGTCAGCCAAACAAAACTCTAAGATCATGATCTGGAAGAGGCAGCACCTATGCCAGTCTATGCTGGTGGGCTTGAAATGGCTTTGCATGGGATCACGCATAAATCCTGGTGGTGGAAAACACCATATAGCAATATCTCTGCAAACACTTTTCTCTTAAAATACGTAATAAATCAAGTTGCACGACTCCTGGTTCAATCTAGTGCTCGACAGAAGTAGTACGTCTAGGGGAAAAGAGGAAGTCATTTTTTTTCTCTGCCAATACAAGGCTTTTAGCCACATTGAATTGCAAGAAGGACCACTCCAGACGTCCGTGGAGTCAGGGCTAGCAAGAAAATCAGCAGCCCAAATGTTGCTTTTGGTCATGCAAAACATAGAGGCTGCAGCCATACTCAGTGGCCTCTAGTATATATCTTCTAATGGATCTTTCTCGATTCCACTCTCCTGAGACTCCTTATGCCAATACTGCTTTAACTGAGCCTCTGCAAATGGACAGTGGAGAGAAGATGGGACAGAGGAAAATTAAATAATGGGGGACACAAGAAAAAGAAAGAGAAAAATAATCCAGAATAAAAACACATTAAAACAAGTGAAAACATGAATAAAAGAAGGGAGATGGGAAAGGATGGGGGAAAAACCCAATCAATGGGGCAAAAAATGAAAAAAAGAAAAAAAACCCTGGGCCAATTGACCCTGTGGCACAGTATAAGCCATTTATCCATTTCAAAAGGATCTCCTGCAAAGCAGCTGAGAGCCATCACATCTCTATCCATGCTGTAACAGCTGCTTATCATACATACAAGTGTACAATAACTGCAAGCACATCACTTTCAACAGGATATTTCTCTTTGGGGAGGCAACTGCTTATTATGTTTAAGCAAAGAAAGATCAAAGAAAATCTTGTGCAGAATCTGCTGCATTCACAAGTGCCCCATGATAGATGTCAAAGCAATAAAAAGATAGGATTTAACCTACTGTTCAGTGCCGTTCTCTTGTCTCTCTGAAAGAAGGAACAAAGTTAATATCATTTTGACCGCTGGAACTCAGTTAAGTAAACATTTAGACATATCTATTGCAGCTGCTAGCAGAAGGCTTAGTTGTGATTGTGCAGTATTGCATTAAGTACATTAACACAATCAACCAGCTTGAAGGGCAATTGGTACTTTTCTGGTTCATCTTCCCAAAAGATAATCATGTCATCTATGAAAGTGAACTGATATTGCTCGGACTGATACTTCTGGAAACCAGGGAGAATGATATGTGACTTGCACAAGAGCACAACAGAAGCGCATTTTTCCCTGCAGCTCTCAAATCCCCGGCTAGCTGGCACAGAGGAGGTTAGCATGCATCGGTTCTTGAGTACATAAGAACTGAGGTAAAAGATACAGGGTGAGGGGAGTGACAGAACAAACTGCCAGGCTGTACACTCTAGGGGGGTTTAACCTGGCATGACATCTGAGAAGAGTCTGTCACCCCCGCCAATGAGGAATGGGTGTCTCCCCAAATGAATCATATACCGAACATATTTTATTCTTATGTGCAAGTACGGGGAGATGGATGGAGTTGAGAGGTTACATCAGAGACAAGGAGCCAATTCTAGCCCCATGGCACTGGGCACAGGGATATCCACCTGTGGGGGAAGCACACTGGATAGAACTGAACAAATCCTGCAGGAAGCACCACAGATATTGATCTACTCTAGCTTCCAAGTGAATTTGCTAGTACTGTGCCTGCTGGCATTTGTGCATGGGGGAGGCTGTTGAGGAAATGTTCTTCACATCATATCTTTACCTCTTGACTCCAAATATTCAGTAATTTCCTAAGCAAGGATCCCACCTTCCTCTGTTTATCTGGGTTTGATTTTCCGTGTCATTGGCTAAATTGGTTGTGACACACTGCTTGCCTTGGTCTACAGCTTCAACACCCTGTTGTGATTTTATATTTCCAAGGCCTGCTGGTTTCACAGTTGAAGTTCTGCACAGGTCTCCTAACTCATGCCAGCTCACAGGGAGAGAAAAACCAGCCTGGATTCAAATCTGGGTGTTCACTTAATGGAGAAATACACTTGCCTGTGGCCCACTCAGGCAAATGGAATTTAATGGAATTACACCCCCCATTATCTTAAGTATTTCATGAACAGCAGTGAAACAGATACTGGCTTTAGCTGATCTGTCAAAATGACTGTTTCTGAAAACACAGTTTGCTCAGGGATTTTGTGCCCATGTGCATTATACTGTAACTGGAAAATTTTACTTCTATATGCATGATGTATAAGTGTGTTTGTGTGTATGCATATATCAGGTATTTCCTAAAAGAAAGCATTGATATTTATTTGCCTGTATCTAGAATAGAGATAAAATAAATACAGTGATTTTGTTAAACAGTATCTCCAAACTTATTTTTCACTGTCTTTTTCTACCTGATTGACTGAGGGTGTTAGCACAGCTGTTTGTTAGTTCTTTGTAGCTGCAAAAGCGTGAACAAAAAGCTTTATGACATTATATATTCTCCAAAAATCAGAGACGTTTTTGCTCCCTCTGTTCTTCCTACTGATTTTGAAAATGAAGTGCTACTTTCCTACTTTAGGCAAAATACTTTGAAATACAAGAAGCTTTCCTGTCAGACTACTGCAACATCTATGGTTAAAGTAATCTAAAAAGACCCCAGAGACCTTTTAATAATAAAAACCACATTGACCTTTTTTCCCCCACAGAGAAAGCAAACCAAATACCTGGAGTTTTCTTCTGGCACATTCTGTACAAAGCCACCAGTGAGAAGACAGAAAGGGTAATGACTATCAAGGTGATGACAACTGGCAAGATAACGCCTGCAAAAGAGAACATAGAGTCAGCTTGGGGACCAGTCCTGATGGCCCCTAAAGGTTTTGCAAAATAGTCATGTTTCAGGAATAAATGTTTAATATATGGAATTTCTTTTTCCTCTTTTTTGAAAACAAGACTCATCTGAAATTCAGCAACTGAAGCGATTATTTCTCTTTTAACTTTGTACGCCCAGAAAGACACCAAGGAGTTACATAATTCAGTAGCATTCCCCACAGCACTTACAACCAGGGATAGAAAATGCAAGATCTCCTTTTTAAATGAGGACATTTCTTTCCTTTTATTATTTCCCACCATCTGCCATTTCCTGACAGGTGTTTCCCAGCCAAGAAGCAAAAAGGAAAGAATTATGTGACGAAGAGAAGCTTTCCCGGGGAAATATATAAGCCCAGTTTCTCCCCGTTTATCTTTTTTCTGGCAGCAATCGGCCACACTCAAATTTAGCAGCCGCTTTCTCACCTGCGGGCCTAAGCCCTGTCTCGGGAGAGGCTGTGGCTGCATTCCCGCAGCCTTCCTCAGCATCAGCCATCATGCCTGCCCGATATTTAGAAATAGCATCTTTGATGGCTCTTGATGCAATTAATATTTAATATTCATGTAGATGTGTGTGTGCATCTATGGAACTAGAGGGAGAACCTGGGGACAAGTTTACAGTGGAAAAACATCAAACATATTTTGCTAAGCCAGTACTTTGGGTAGGAAATAGCAGATCTGCAGCAACATTTTTTGCCCTAGAGATGCATAATATTAAAATAAAAGATTAAGTAACACGCATCATGTGTCAAGTGCTTGAAGAGTTCGCAGAAGACTCCCTCCTAGTCCTTCTCTCCCACGACAATATGAAAAATATATTCATATAATACATTCATAACAATATATTCGTATAATATGTACTCATAATGGTAAGTGAACAATATTTTCATACGTTTTCTTGTGTCTTCTCCCACAGGAGATGACTCTGTTCACATTTTTTTCCAGTTTTATCACTTTGACTTTAGTCCTTGGGAATAACTGTGCTGCTCTCCAGTAAGAGTGGTGTCAACTTGTTAAGCTCTGTTTCTCTTTGAGAGGAGTTTTATAACAGGCAGTTAAATTGGGTTTGTAATAGGGTCTGTCTGGTAAGGCTAGAAATAAAACTGCCAGTTTCATTTCTCTGCTGCTCCAATCACTCTTCGAAAGCCAAACTGATCACCTGAAAACCCAAAAGCTGGACAATAAAGCAGGAACACTCACTAGAATAGTGGATAGCACTCTCTGGCACTTTCTGGTTTCCCGAACTGCTCCCAGGACTGCCAAAAGCTAGATATGCAAAAGAAATGTTGCCTTTCAGGTTAACATGTAATTGCCAGAACTCCCCAAACAGCTCCCTCCAAAAAATGACCCTCCAAAAACAACTTCTGTGTCCTCAGTTCTGGAGCCATTTGGTGCTCCACAGTTATAGTTCTTCTCAATAATACCTGGATAACTTGGCAAGAGGGGTGGAAAAGTTTATCCAGTGTGGCCTAGAAGAAACACACACTTTGCATGGCTGCAGTCTTCTCTAGGATCATCTGCTTGTCCACGTACAGGTTATGAGCTACCAATGACAGGTTACGGCCCTCAGCCATCCTCTCAACACCTGCCTCTTAGGTATTTGTAAGCATTGATAAGATTCCCTCTCAGTCTTCTCCAGGCTAAACAAATCCAGCTCTCTCAGCCTTTTCTAATAAGAGAGAAGTTCTAGTCCCCTCCTTTCATTTGTCTGGCCAGAGACTGAAACCTCCTGGGGAAAAAATGATCACTTACTATGTGCTTGTGTGGTGCCTAAACAATACAGCTGCAGCTGAGACATTCTGATGCTATAGTGTAGGAAACAATGATTGTCTGAGACCCTTATCTCTGAAAAATCACTATGTTTCTTTGAAGAATTAGTTCTCTCTCCGCGGTGCCTGTCTGCTGAGGGGTGATAATGTAAGGATGGAAACTGTAAGCCATCATCAAGTGGTTGAAATAATTTTTATGAATTCGCAATTCTATGTGATTGCTTTAGATTTCCCAGGGAAATACTACTGCCCTTTTCACTACCTTACCTCATATACTGCATGATATACAGGGTAAGCAGGCAATTATCACAGCAATGAGTTATCCTGGATACTGACTGAAAATGTCAACAGAAACAAATTACACTGAAAAACATGAATGTGTATCTCTGCATTCGTGCAGCATCTCCTCAGGATTAAAACTGAGGATTCAAATTCACTGGTTATTTTTCTGGTTCTCTCTTAAATGACCAAGATGTGAGTAATGCAGGAAAGAGAAATCCATAGGTTAGCATTTTGACTACTTGAGACCATCAATGAGAAATACAGTAGCTGAAAAGCAGCACTACTGAAAGCCTAAAATGGATTGAGGAATTAAAACATTTAACTCAGTTATCCACTTCATTCATTGAAGTTTCTCACAAGCCAGCCCATCACGTCTACTTTCTCTGGATCTGGAAAGTCAATCTGGAAGATATTTTCCAGCTATGGAATGATCTGGGATCAGAATAACAATTGGAGTAGTACATCCATCATGGTAACAGGAGGGACAAAACTTTGCTGGCAGCAGCAGCAAGAACTGCATGGACCAGTACAAAAGAGACTGTTTCCTGATAAGCCCAGAGAAAGGAAAATAGGACAATACAGGTTCACTAGCACAGGAAACTCTTGCCTTACTCTGGGACCTGCTGCTCCTAACCACAGGACGAAGAATGAGAGCCACTGACAAGAACAAGCTCCCCTTAGTAGACACTCATATATATATCAATTTCCCATTGCATCACACAATATTCCAGGCCTGATTTTTTTTGTGTTTTCTTTTCAGTATCTGCTAGTCCAACATGGCATTCAGCTGAAATCACAGCAAAGTTACTCATTGCTACAAGTTGAGCATCACTCCTCTGCTTCTCTGTACTATGCTTCAGGTTCATTCTTCCCCCAGAGCCTCCTTGTTCCCTGAACATTTCCTTTCCTCAAGCTGCCCCCTCCCACTCCACACCAGCCCTTTTCATCAGTGTGCACAGAGCTCTTACTTGTTGATTCTGTCAGGGAGCTCACATGAAGGCCTGCAATAAAACAGAAGGAACAGGTTTGTTAGGAGCCGTTTTAAGATTAGGTGCCCAGAGTCTTCATATCATACAAAACGGCAGACCCTAGCAACACGCTCAGTAACCCCACAAGAAATGCTGACCCAGAACTGACACGCTGACGCTGTTCCCAAGCCCAGAAAGTCTGAGCTGTGAAAGTCTGCGGACATCTCTTATAGATGGGAGCAGAATCCAAAGCACAGCCTATGCCAGGTTGTTATTCTGCTTAAGAGAAGAAAATCTTGAATTAACTGATACATTCCTAAAAAATTCCTTCTGCTAAAACCAAATAAGTGCCTGGGAGTGAATAGCTGGTATTTAACTGACAAATAAGTGTTTTAATAAAAGAACCTCAAATGCCTAATTGAGCCATGTCTTCAAGTGTCACAAAACCCTTTAAAAACAAATCTTCATTAATTATCTTGGTGCTTTTGGCTAGCAGACTGCCAAGCAGCAGGAGTAAGAAGAATTGGTAATGAAGAAGAAACGAACCTTGCAGAGCACTGTGAACAATACTTACCGGCCCACTACTGTCAGCTTCCTCTGGCCACTTCACAAGTTTTTGGTGCAGAACACTAATTTTTTGTTAGCTTTTTGTTAGTATGCTGCTGCTTTTGTGTGTCTAGACTGTAGCATGCTTGGAAATTAAAGCGGCTGTGAATACTTCACATTTGGAGGCTAGCCACAGACAACCATCGCTCCCACAGTGATTTTTATTACGTTGCATTAAATCTGTTCTGCGATCACTCTAAAGTCAAAGGGAGCCAGGCACCTAACTTGTCCTTGTCTTTGAGAATATCCACCTGTGTGAACTGGCAGTAAAACATTTATCTGTTAGTGTAAGACAGACTGTCTCTTGCCAGGGCGGGTGACTGCTACTCTGCCTGTCCGGTGAGGCCTCTCACACTGGATTACTGGAGCTACCATGGAAAAAAAAAAATCCCTCAAACGTTATATCCTCAGCAGTCGCTGATTATTTTGAGGTATAAATCACAGCATTTGGTCACCTTCCTCTAGGTTGGAAGGCACCATAAAAGCCCCCTCGCTGGGTCTCTTCAGGGTTCACTGCTGCCACAGCATCTGTGGGGAACATGGTGCATCTGACCCTGTCCCAAGAGCTCCCTGGCAGGACGTAACCTGCCATCACGTCCTCTGTGTTCCCGCTGTGCCAGGCTGGGAGACCACAGAGGGAGCAGCGCAAAAGCAGCTGTAGCTCCGGGCAGGCATTGAGCCTCTCCCCTAAGTGCCCAGGATTGCAGCACTCCTCCTCTGACCGGGTTCCCCAGGGAGGAATACAAATCCACTCCTACACCCTTGCTACTCTTTCTGTGCTGCGGACTGATGCTTTGCACAAAGACAGCTCCTACCACCGGAGCTGTAACATGAGTGAAGCACTTTATTCTACTGAGGCAAATGTACTCTTTGAAAACCAGAGTGGCAGCTCTTGTTTTTCCTCCCCTCCACACCCAGTTAAAAACATGGATCACTTGAGCCACTGGGGTGCAAATAACCACTTTTGCTAATGATATATGTGGCAGAGCTTTAACTGTATTTTAATCACTAACATGCATGAAAAGCACATTCAAGTTGAAAAGCCAAGTACTTAAAAGTCAGCAGTAAGAGCTCTTTTTGAACATACTAAATATTCGTAATGTTAAGTATTCTGAAATATATGGCTATTTCACCCTGGCTTCCTAGGATCCAGAGGAGACTTTTTTCCTAAGCATTTCATCATCTCATCAATCCATCTGCAAAAAGCAGGTGTCACCTTGCTCAGAGAGGATCTCTGTGATGATTCATTAGGCAATGTTTATAGCATGTCTGGGCAACATTAACAACAAGAGCCAAGGAAAAGCTTTCGGGAAGTTAATAACTCTCCTGTCAAAGGAGGTTTGGAATGACACACAGTGCAGAACACAGCAGGCATACCTGGCATTAAGGAAACATCCAAAGATTATATGATTGCTTGTTACTCAAATACTGCCTTTCCTTCAGCCTATAAGGAGTGGGATCCCATGGAAAAAATACCATGTGATCACACAGCAATTGTTGAACAAGCAAACGGTAAAGCCCTGTGCGTGTATATTCTTGGAGAAAGGCAGAAGACCTTGTCAAGTCTTACAAATAGGTCACTTCTCTATGGAGCTTCAAGCCTTGTCTCCCAAGCCTGAGGAGAGTTGAGCTTTCCTGAGAAAACCCTCCAAGATTATAACATAATTATACATTTTCCCTTAACTTTACTTTTGCAAAAAAAGTGAACCATCTTGGCTCAAATTAGGGCAAATAAATAAATAGAAAAAGCATGTCAAGCCTGAGACTGATCTCCAGGTTCACCCCAAAGACTTAAGGTTTGTCAAAGCTGTATGCAGGTGACATTACGCTCTGCGAACAGGAAGGGTTGGGTAACCTGCAGTTCAGTACCCACAGGCACAACCAAAACCCACACTGCTGTCCTGGCCAGATCTTGTCACTTCAGTAAACCCAGTCAGCAGAAATGATCCCAGGTAGGAAACATGTCAGCAGCACCCTGCCCTTCCTTCAAGGACTGTAGGAGTCTCCTGAGCCTTTGTTATTTTTAAAAAACTGCACACATCTAGCGCAATAAACCTACAAGCTTCTTTCCCAAAGATATCTCACTCAGATTCTGCTAGAGCATGAAAACTTATATAGGAAAAATCTGGTGCCCTTCTTTCTCTCCCTCCATCTCCAGTATGCAAGCAAGGCGCCAGCTCACCCTCTGTTCAGAGATTTCTCAGCCCTGCTGCACAAGCAAAGCTGTGCTTATCGGAGCAGTTCAGCAGGTGATTTCAGTTTGCATTTTCTAAATAACCATCCAGTGCCCTTTTTGGTGGTGGGTTCATGTGCTGCTGTTCTACAGAAAGAGGACAGAAGGAAAGGCAGCATTTCACTTGCTAACATAGTTACTGTAGTTGTTCTAGCTGTCTGTTCAGAGCTTACCACGTCCTTTGGGGCTGCGAGTTAGGGGGCAGATGCTCTGCATAAATAATCTGGGAAGATTTCCAGATTCATCATGAAAAGTGAGCTGTGCAACGCTGGCTGTGCTGAGTCCTCGTTGTGCAGAAAGAGGACAAGGATAAAAAATTCGGCACGTGACAGTGGTCTGATTTGAAAATACCTGCCTCAGTCAGTTCATTGCTGGTTAGAAGCTTGACAGATGGAGAAAGAGACCAATAGCTAACCTCTCCCCACTCTGTTCTCCAACAACCACTACCTAAGCCGCCTGGATACCCTGCAGTTTGCTGCTTCTGTTTCTGGAGGGCAGCCACATGAAACTGTGTTCACTGGCAAAACAAATGAATAAATCTGGCTGATTACTCAGAGGGGATACCACAATATAAATCAAAGCAAAATTAAGAACTTTAAAAACCCTCCTTTTCCTGACCATGAAATAGATCTGTAATTGTGTTAACTGAGGCTTTGCTGTTTTCCATCTCCCAGGCACTTTGATTTTTGTGTCTCTCTCTTTGTCAAGAAGCTGAAGATACAGTGGGTAATTTTTACCTAATATCACTATCCAGAGTTCCTACACAGTTTGCGTACAGGAAGAGTCAAACCCTCCTTGTCTTACTCGTAAGAATTTTTCTTAGGGAGGTGCCTCCTGTGAATCAAGTGAGTAGGATTTATAATTGGAGGAGTGCAATAAAGATATCAATAGATGCAGCAGGTTGATTCATCTGACAGTTTATTATAATAGATCATTTGATCTTACCACCCTGCTGTTTGAACTCAAGCTCATACTGCTTCCTGGGTTTTTTTTTGTTGTTTAGGTCACAGAATAAAAAGCTACAACAGTTGCAGCTTTTCAGATGTGTTTAGGCCCTGACTGATCCATTAAATCTCCAATTTTTCATTAATTAAACAAAAGGAGAAAATTAAATATTAGCAAGGAATCCTCTATGGAGGTGGAGAATGAGTAGGAGGTATATTATACACGACAGCCAAAGTTAATGTTAAGGAAGCGTGAGTGTCAATGGCACGCATGCAGGTTACTCTCTCTGCTAAAACCAGTCCCTATTGCCTTCTCTAGCCTGGGTGAGAACTACACAGCCCCTCCTCCGTTGCTCGTGGTTTCAATCTCCTTTAATACAGCAACACCGTTCTCTGATGTTTCTCCAAGTTCTTTCCTAGGCTCCCTCACTCATTTCAGTCGCTCTCCAACTCTCTGTGGCACTCCACCCACACTCTGATCTTTTGATATGGCTGATTGGAAATTTCTCTTCAGAATGTGCTTTCTTCTTTTTCTGCAGCAAGAAGAAATTTTCACCAAAATGGAATTTTTTTAAAAACAGAAAATGGTCTCAAAACTAAATATATTCTTTTGCATTGAGGTTAGCCAGCTGAATTATTTTGGTTGAGCTTACCAAATAGAAACATTCTGTTTTGGATCAATTTCACATTAATTTGTCTTCCCCCGAGCTCCCACGCAGAAGCTGTGGCTTATGTGCCTTCGGCTGCAAGCTCTACTATCCCCTATGGGCTGCAGCGCCAGTCCCATTGTGCATCCCAGTCTCTGCTCTAGTGAACAAAAGGTAACTAGCCCCTATAGAAGCTCCTGAATGTGAAATTTCAAAGAGCTGGGAAGAAATAATCTAATGGCAGCGAGAGAGTCAGCATTTCTTCTAGCCTCAGCACAGAATGAACCAACTGGCTTCACACTTGCATTGCTTTAAAAGTTATTAGGGTGCAGCATATGGCTTCCCGTGGCCCTGAGCAATTGCACATAGGAGAATAAAACTATTTAGAGGGAACAAAAACATTTTTTCTCAAGACCTTTAACGTATACAGAGAATAAGGGAGCAAGGGTGGTCTAAAGGTGTATCCATTTGGGATAAGCTACCTAACTCATCAGGGTGAGAAATGGGATTTCTTGCATACTTAAGCTGCAACAAAGAAGCAAGGAGCTAGTGCTGTGACGAGACAGGAAAGGTGTAAGCGTGGAAATCCTGGTGCGGGAAGAAGTGATTTTGAAATGGCAGTTTTATGGGAACTCAAGAGTATTGGCTATGCCAAGCATATAGACTGACTCCCCCTGGATAGATGGGTCCGTCCTTTCTCAGCCAGGCAATTATAGTCCTGGCATTTGGGTAGTCCACAAGATCAAGAAGATTTATTGGTTTTACAGAAAAGTGAGCAGAGTTAGGTGATGACTTTTGCAGACAGACCCAAGGAAGGTTGTAAAAGCTTCTGGGCAATTTTTAAATGTAAAATGTAACTGTACAAACAATGTAATAGGTAATTCAATACATGTGATCCCTAGCCAGCTATGTATTACAATTTCATTTTAACCTGAAGAATTTACCTGTTTGAGGGAGCCTTTAATTAAAAACATTGTAATTTACTGCTTTATTGCAGTGTACCAGTGGTAAGGTTTCCATACCATGCACGTGTCTGCCAAAAGACACAAACCCTAACAGAATAATCAAGTAACTACAGTGCACAATATATGCATTACGGAGCATAGGCTTATTGAAATAATTGCAAAGTATCCTCTCTAAATCAGTGGCTTTGGATTAAAAAGGAAAAAATCCCAACTTCCTTAAAATGCTTATTATTATAATATCTTTTTGCATGTTTCTAAGCATTTCAGTGCATACTGAGCATATGATAACACTCCACTTTTATATCCAATCCCATCCTCTATGAGGAAAAATCACAGTATACGCGCATGCTTATCTCCCACAAACACAATCCCGAGGTCATAAAGACAGTTTTGTATCCCTTGGGGGATGTTAAACATTAGTAATAATTGGGATACGCAAACAATGTCAGTGTCCTTATTGGATTTACACACATGTAGCTGAAAGTAAGTATTGAGTGAAGGCTCAAGAGACCTTAAGAAAACTTGAATAAGCAGTTCTTCAAAATCTAGGAAAGTTAAGCCAGCCAGAAGCATAATAAATGACCACTCATATGACCTGGCATCTACATTCACCGCTGTGTTGTTTAGTAGATAAATACACCAAAACACATCCAGAAAAGCAATAAAACTAAACTGGAGATGGGAAGGATTAATATCTTTTTGACCCTGCATGGGACCATGTTGTACTTTGAACAATGTAATTTAATTGGTAATGTGCATTAACTTGCCCTCCAGATTTATTAACAATTGTAAAAATTATAGCTGTTTTCTCCTTTGTCTCCTTTGCTTTGCAGCCAGAAAATTTATCTCAATGACCTCCTCTGGCAGTCAATGCTACACAATGACCACATACAGCATATATAAGGATTGCTATTATCTTTTGTAATTTATATCCTCTTGTAACAACATTAAGTATCCTAACTGAATGTTTTGAAGTTCACCCATCACTCATCATAACTTCATAGCTAGATGACATGGACACAGAGTACCCTGCATGAATAAGCAGGTGGCCCTCATTCCAGCACAATGCACAAGTGAAGAAGAGATTCAAAATTATTTGCATCTTTTTAACTGTATAGGAAAATAGAGTGTATGTTTACAAGACTTACTTGAGGTTCCAGGAGCAGAAGTGGTTTTTTGTAGAGAGGCTGTAGAAGAAAAAGACCATCCCTTAGTAGACGAAGCATCCAAACTCCCATTTTGTGCCAATTGTGTTCCACTTCCTTGTGTAGCTGGAAATGAGACAAACATTCATGTAAGATACACCTGTATAAGCATTGCCTTAGATCCTGGACCATCCCTCAGACAAATGCTCCCACCATCATAGAAGAGACTTAAGGTCAGAAAACACTACAACTTCTTGTAACCGCTTGTCAAGTGACAAATAATCCTTACAGAGTTGTTACTACTGGCATAGTAAAGGCACATTTAAAGCACATCCTAGCATCAGAAACACCCTCACATCTGTGCCAGAAGACAGCCTAGAGCTCTGACTTGGGAGCCCAGGATAATTAGACAGTCTTGCACCAAGAGCAACATAAGCAGAAGAGAGAAGCTCGCTTACTGCCCTCTATCTTTAACCTTAATTTAAAAAAAAATGGAAACAAAAAAAACCCAACTCAAACTTCAGCCATAACTGTCACATAATGTGATATTATAAAAAGTTATAGGGATTGTAATTAAGCGCAGAGTTAATTATTTAATTCTGTGCTGTTAAGGCCTAGGAAATAATATTGCCCTGAAAATTAATGTATGAAAAATTAAAGTATCTTATTTCTGCTCTCACACAGTCAATAGAGGATCAAGGCCATCTGTGTCACAAGATTTGCAGCCTAGCGTGAATCCAAGACGGTGGTGCAGTGGACGCCTGAGCCTGTGGAACTGAAGGTCACTGAATGACATAGAGAAAGAATTTAAGCTATTCCAGCACAGCTGATAATTCCTATGTCTACACTCAAACCTCAGCATAACAGGCAAGACAGTGCCTACTGAATAAAACATAGAGGTGCCCAAGAGTAACCTTATACTTCCTTTCTGATATAAATCAGAGATGTGACTGAGCTGTAAACTGTTTCCAGTGCCTCTTCATATGAATTTCAAACACTAGAACTAAAACAACTTTAAGACATGTTTTAGTTAAATGAGTGCAACATCATGCACATGCAACATGTGAATGTTGAGGAATGCTTCATCCCATGCTTTATGCAGAAACTCTGGTTACCAGTTTGGCCTCTCAAAGCACCCTTTTCTCAGGGAAAAAAAACCCAAAGCTCCCTATTCTACCACCACACACTTAACTTGGCCCTTTCCTTCCCCTTTTGTTTCTTAAGTGCAATACCTTGGAGAGGCAAGCTTCAAAAATCAATGAGCTAAGAAAGAGTGAGCTGAAGCCACTGGAGTCAGGGGGTTCATACAGCTTTGGGAACTGAGAGGAAGTTGACAGCCAGGGATGGTATCTTTGAAGATCGAGGCATGGAAGGAAACGATACTGAAAATTATGCTAAACAAGCTTAGATGCCTAAAAGTTTCCCTGGGATTCTAGTGAATGAGAAGCAGAATTTCACTGTCAGCTCCCTCCAGAAACCTCAGCATTGTACCCCTTCAATATGCAAGCCTAATCTGAAGTAGAGATGAGTGTAAAAAGCCCCTCTATATCATTTTTGACAATGGTATAATGCAAGGATCTGAGAACTTAATTCCTGCATTATCATCATAGAAGCTTTGAATGAAGCTTTAAAAGCTAACTTTTTCCACTTTTCATTCTTACTGTGGTTGCTTCAGACTCAAATTTTAGATGTTGAATTTTAATATGAGATCAATTTAAAAAAAAAAAGCAAAAACCCCAAAGAACCTCCTCTTTAAGATGCACGGGCTTGTAACAGTTACAGCAACCATCTTGTGTCTCCCTTATCATAAGTTAGTAAAAGCTTGCATGGGAGAATGAAAAGTAAGGCAGAATAACAATAAGCCTTCATGTGCAGAGACATTTGAACACAAACATGCTTTGTGAATGCTGCAAAACAATCAGGTGTGTGGGAGAGATGAGAAGGGAAGCAGTCAGTTGCCATGTAACCCTGCGGAGAGCTGTTTTCCCATGGGGATCACACGTTCCAGGCATCCTATCAGTCCTGGCAGCAGCCCAGCCCTGGGTGCTGCTCTTGTGTTTGGGAGCTGCGAGAACAGATTGTTCTCGGGAACACGGGCTGCGTGCTGGATATGCCTCGGCGGGGGATCAGGAGCAGGGGGATGGTAGTGTTTCCATTTCGTTTTTTTTTTTTAAATTCATCCGGGGTGAGGTTCTTCCTGCGACTCAGGGGTACCACCAGGTATGACTCACGCTTTTACCTAGAGCTTGGTGTGAAGCTTGTTGCATTTATTTCAGCAGGCTGCAAAACAGGCTGTGCGCTCCTGGTGTCAAGGGGTGAGTAGACGTGCTACAGTGCAAAAGACTGTGCCAGTTTTCACCACTTCCAAGATAAAAACCGCAACCTGGCAGGGAAGGTTCCCTTAATTCCACTGTACTACTGTAAGATTAAATCCTAGCAACCCAATTCTCTGCTGACTTGTGGCTTTGAAGTAGCTTTTAAACAGCATCCAAGCCTTACGCCTAATACACAGCATAGGTTCTACCATCAACACATTTCACAGATCGAATAGCTTCTGTGCCAAAAGCCTATGGGAACAGAAGCATCCATATCCAGCCACTGCTCACGTACGCACCGACAGCACAGTGCGCCTGCTAGAAATCTGCCTTTTTGGTAAATCCCATAACTCATATCTATGCAAGGTTTAATTTGATCTCAACAGGAGGAGACAGCACAAGTCCTTACTGCGGTGCCCGTGCTCTGCGTGGGAACAGGCAGGGGACTCTGTGAGGGCACACGATGACTCAGTTCTGCCATCCCCACTGACACATCGCTGCAGTAATTCATCACGCTTTGGCTCAGCCAGCTGCAGTGAAGATTTCTGCCTGCCTGGCAGGGGGAGGCCTGGGCTCGCAGAAAAGCGGTACAGCAGAGGAGGGCGGCGGCTGCTGCTGCTGCTGCTGCGAAAGCACTCACATCATCAGTTAATGGGTTTGTTGTCAACAGCTGATTATGAATAAAAATGGTAAAGCAGTGAAGATTTTAAAATAGCTGTCCGAATAGGGGTGATTGCTGCAGTGGCAGAACTCCCTGGTGGTGATGCAGCTCTCCCTGCTGATATTTTGATAAGATAAATGACAGTGTGTTAACACGTATTTGTCAAAGGGATAATCAACAACAGGGAACCTGAAGCTGCCCTGCAAAGCTGCTGTCTGAGCCTCAGGTATTTCCTTACTCTTTGTGCTCTGGAAACCCTTTATTTTCTTTGACAAGCTGAAATTCGACACATATCCTCACTTGATCTTAGCATGATTTTCTACTTAACCTATGTATAATCCACATATATTTTGGCATTTCCCAACAGTACTTTAAATTTCCTTTACAGCAGGCTGTTACCTAACTAGCTTTGACATCTTAAGATGCTTCAAGCTCTGCATATACTCTATGCACTGCAAAGCATACAGACACCTGTATGTGTGTTAAAACCTTACTTGGCCAATCAATGAATCAAGGAAACACCTTTACAGGGCAGAAGGAACTGCACCCAAACCGTGTTAAAAAGTCAGCATGAGGGCTTTGTAAGATGGAAGACTAACCCGTCTTCCTTGAGCTCGTATCTTTAGCATAAACACACACACAGGCCTCGCCCCTGTAATCAATAGCCTGAGAAACTATTTGCATTAATGAATGCATTCATGAAAGCTTTGAAAAATCCCACTGTAGCAAAACCAATACAACTTCACACCCATTCAGAGGAATGGAAATTGGCTAGGGAGGTAACCAAGCAGATCTCAGTTTTAATGCTTACACCCATAGCTGTTTGCCTCTGCTGTCTGGCAGCTTTACATTTTCTGGTAAGCAAAAAACTCCAGTATTTCAAAATACATGTTTTAAAACATCTCTCTGCCTAACATGTCTCAGCAGCCAACTATACTCTCAGTGTTTACCTACACCATGCGGTAACGACTTGAGGAAAATTGAGCCATACATGTTACCATAACCCTCTTCCAGTAGTTTTACTGAAGTAAAGCTTCCATCTTATTTACCAGTGGTTTGATAAGAAGAGAAAAAGTATCTCCTGCACTCTTTCCTTTTCTCACTTTTTAATATTTAATATTTCATTGCACCATGATGTATCATCATACAGGAGATAAATTAGAACCACAACAGCCAAAAATCCATTCTTACTTGTAAATTAATACCTTGAGCACTGACCTTGCATAAGACACTTGCTCCGTATCCAAGGGAGGAAGAACATAATCTTTTGTTGCACTTCATTTTGTATTCTCTTTGACAACTCTAAGTGTCCCAGGATATGAAATCCTGATTGCAGATGCAACTTGCTGTAGTGTGACACCATATAAATTCTTGTTTTGGGGCCCGGACTGCACAAGTGGGGTCACTCTTCTGACTAAATGTGAGCTATTGGATTTGACTCCTTACATTAGTAAACAAGAAGGTTAAGGAGACAAGTCTACTTGCTGGCTTCCAATATAATAAACAGGGCAGGAGGGCAAAAAGGGAGAGATTGTACTTATGGCCTGCAGAGGAAAAAGAATACTGAAGACTTAAAAAAAAAAAAAAAAGCAAAGTCGTTTGCATGATTTCACAGCATGTGGAGCACTGGGGGCTTTTCCTGAGTTTATAATAAAAGGTGACAGCAGCCACAGAAATTGCAGCGGAGACAGGTAGCCCTGTCAAATCTCTGCTGTGTAAATGCGATCATTCGCTGAAGATTTTAGCAGGGATTGAAGCAGAGAAAGTGATGGCCTCCATTACAAAACAACAGAGGCACCTTTTTATTAAAAAACAGGTGCAGTAAATGTAAATTTTGACCTATCATAAAGGCACCGCCAATTTCTGCCTCCGTCCCATATGGCCAGCACAAAAATGAGGAGAAGCGAGTGCTAGTGAAAAAAAAGAAAAAGAGAGAGCAGACAACTTTCATCTCCTGACCATTTTGAGAGCAGAAGTCTTGTTGTGCCTGTGCTCACTTCAGGCAGCATTACTCCCCCAGCACTGTGCTGCTGCTGGGGATGCCAGCAGAGTGCAGTGAAGCCAATGGCACCTCGCCATGCCAATGCGTGGGGTGGAAAAAGAGAAATGGTTGTAGCCAGCAGCCAGATGGTGGTTGAGGGGTCTGTGGGTTTTCTACAAGGGCTGACCACACATCCGCACAGCCCCTGTGCCCTGTCCCAAAGCCACTACCTTGTGTGCCTTCCCACCCCCTTGTGCTGAAGCCAGGGCTATGACTTTCTTGAAAGGCAGACCAGAATTTTGTCTTAAAAAACACTAAAATTGGTTTTCACATACACAGTTTTTCCAAATACTACTTAGCATTGAAAGAAAATACAAAGTCTTTTAATTTAGGGCAGTTCCCAATGTTGTCTTTAATTTTCCTTTTTTCAAAGGGGAGTGAGAGGCAGGTCTGCCCTGTTTTTAGGTTCATTTATCAGCCATTTTTATCACACGATTTTGGGGTTTCTTTTAGCTTAAATGAAGATTTTTAAAAACAAATCACAACCCAAGCAACTAGGGACTGACCTCTAGCTGGCAGGAAGAGAACACAAGAGGAATAGAAAGGAGTTGCGTTGGTGAAGACTTCACGCCCAGGCCCATCGTACCTCCAGCACCATCGTACATCCAGCACCAGTTTTTCAGGGCACCAGTGCAGAGCAGTGGCCAAAGCTAAGCTGCACTGGCAGGTATGCCTTTTCTCGTTAGCTTTCCTTTCCCTGCTGGGAGCTCTACCTGTCACCAAGGTTTAATTCCAGGTGGCTGTGCTGCTGCGGTACCCGCAAGCCAGGAACATCCGCCAAACTGAAAAGACTAGGAATAGTGTCCATGATGCAATGCATCATGCTGCGGGCTTTTGGTAGGCCCACATGGTCATAAATGCAAGCTTAAAAAGATTCTTGTGGCCTTCGGTATCACTTCAGCAGTTTGTGCATCTGCCAGACTGTATCCTGTGACTCACCGATGCTGGCATTTAAAAGCCAAGCCAAAACACAAAAGACTTCAGGCTGACAATCAGAGTACCCCTTACACCAAGCACAGCAGGAAAGCCGCATCACTAGAAGATGCAATAACTAAATGAAAGGGTAATTGCTCTCCAGGCAGCTTAGCAGGCTCGGGTCCACGAGGGGTAGCTTTAAAGGAGAATTTGCACAGAGAAAGCACGCAGCCCGAGGGTCTGACCTACGAGGAATGGCTGAGGGAGCTGGGGTTGTTTAGCCTGGAGAAGAGGAGGCTCCGAGGTGACCTTATTGCAGTCTACAACTACCTGAAGGGAGGTTGTAGTGAAGTGGGAGTTGGCCTCTTCTCCCGGGCAACTAGCGATAGGACAAGAGGACACAGCCTCAGGCTTCGCCAGGGGAGGTTCAGGTTGGACATCAGGAAGAATTTCTTTACAGAAAGGGTTATTAGATATTGTAATGGGCTGCCCAGGGAGGTGGTGGAGTCACCATCTCTGGATGTGTTTAAGAAAACACTGGACATGGCACTTAGTGCCATGGTCTAGTTGACAGGGTGGTGTAGGGGCAGCGATTGGACTCGATGATCCCTGAGGTCTCTTCCAACCTGGTTGATTCTGTGATTCTGTGACAGGAGTCCCTTCTTACGCAAGAAAATCAAGGGAAGAGAAGTCAAGTTCTAATCCTTTGTCACAGTTCAGTATGCTCTAAATGTCATCTCTGAGAACATTGGTGTACCGTTGACAGCTGAGTTAAATATCTGGAGTATTTCTTTTTAATTTTTTGAGTCAATTAAATATAAAAATTGGAGTATTTCAAAGCTCCGGTTCAGCAAAAGACTTGAGCAAATATTTACAGTGTAGTTCATAGACAAAAAAGGGAGATGGAATTTCCTCTTAAGTTTACCAAGCTCCTTTTGGATGTCATTATACTTGTTTAATTTAATCCAACTACTTGCTGGATACGTGGGATTTTTTTTTTTTAATTTTCTTTTTCTGGAATCCAATCTGATGCACTGGGCCAACACATATGTTATCCTGAAGACGTATAGGGAACAAAAGTATTTCCTAAGATTGATGCAGGGTAATTAGTACCACCTCTCTGCTTTCAGTACTGTGACTCATAATAATATAGAGCATAATTAACTGTAGCATTGTAACATATATAAAAATAAAAAACAAAGGAGACTGTTCTGACACCACTCTTATCACATAGAATCATTTATTTTTTATGAAATACTTACTAAAAAAAACACAGAAGAAAAAAAAATTAAAACCCTTCCAAATACATCTCTCCCAACTGCAGGGAGATTCAAATCTTGTGTAATGGCTTCAGATCACCTCCATTACAAATTAAAGTTGTAATATTCTTTGTGTAAGATTCTCAGGCAAGATTCATTGAAGATATGTAATATGGTAGGATGAACAGCTCTGCTTCCCCAGACTTCCAAATCCATAACCCAAACTACTGTTTTTGACCTCCTTTTGTTGCTCCACATTGTTTTACAGAAACGTAGCGTACATTTCAGATGTATACAATAAATCAGAAATCTCTCAATGAAATCATCACTTACTGTTTGTTGTGCTGCCACTTTTATCTGCTGCTGTAGTGGTCATTTTTACTGGTGGCTGTGTTGTTGTACCTTGTGTTATTTGTTGTGTAGTACTAGGTGAAGAAGGTGTGGAGTCTAATAAAGGAAAGACATTCAAATTATTTCCTCAATTTTGTATACACACATATGCATACACACAAAACACACCCATTACCCTGCTTACAGCCTAGCTTTAAATTATCAAAAGAATATTTCATTTAATTTGAAGATCAACAGGGACAGAGGTCCCTTCTTTGCAGAGAAAGCCACTCCCTGTCCCATAGGTGGGTCATCCCACTGATACCAAACCTGTGATAATGCAGTTACAAGGCCTGGCTTGGAGCTGCCTTGAGCCTGACCAGGAGGAAGCTCCTGCGCACACCTGCAAGATTTCACCAGAGTTCACTATCCGTAAAACAAATTCCCAAGCCAAAAGGCACCGCTGCTTAATTTCCTGAATGACCACTGGAACAGCATCAACAATTAGCTGAGATAAACTTTCACTTACTGCTTGTGATGGATTCATTTGTAGCTCTGATTGCAGTTGTTGTCAGCACTGATGCTTGCAATGTTGTTGCTTGTGAAGTTGATGGGTTCACAGTTTCCACTACTGCAAGAAAGGCATTCACACCTTTATTAATTTATTTTGTTATGTATATATAACATCACCTACCTTTAGCTGCCTTCTCTCCCAAAGGCAGTGAATTTCTGTTTAAAGTCTGGCCCTCACAGAACTTTCTCCCCCACACATTTTTAAAGAGGATTCAAAGTGCATATGGTTGGTATCAGAGGGAAGGTTTGGCCTGTGGAAAATCCACAAGTTTCCCACTGAAAGTTAGCAGCTGTACCTTCCAGCCATCCCCTACGGAAGAGGCATACACTCTTTGGGAGGTACACAGAGGTGCTTGGTATGACTGCCAAGGGAAGAGGTGAGGGGAAAGGAGCCTGGTGTGGATGGATGGGTTCACTGGGCTGCTGGACTGGACTGCTGACTAGCACTTTGCTGCATACCTGTTTAATAGGAGGAGGGATGTAAACTCCCCAGAAAGAAGTATGAGTGACACACAGGAACAAATCTTATATATTACAGCTAAAGAACTGAAGGGGAAGAGACCCTAACAGTCTTTGTGCAATTTTTTCCTCTTCTCTGCTGTCCACCTTGAGCCCCGATTGAGTTGTCTTCTCTGGGTAGCTTTCCGAGTCCCTCTTCCTCTGCATCCAGATTTCTGGGGAAAAAAGAGCACCTGGCAGGCCTTCCTCTGAGGTGTGCAGCAAAGCTTGGGACATCTTAGACGAGATGAATAAGTGATATTCCCCAGAGTGAACTTGGTGCCCTTTGTAAGGTGACTCCTGCTAGTTCTCTTCTGCAGAGGCGTGAGATTTGGAGGCTGAGGGGAGGTGAAAGGGCTCTGTCGGGCAACAGGCATCACTTCCAGCTGCTGCTGGTATGGAAAGAGGGGAGCAGAGTTGCCCAAACAACACTAAGGCAATAGTAAGGTTTAAATCGCATGTCTTGCTGTGCATGGATGGCATATTGCAGGTCCTATGTGCCCCTGGCACATGCTCAAGGGAACAGACTGGCCAAATTGCTGCTGAGGGATCTCAACTAAAAAAACCATAACTAATCATTTTAAGAGTCCAGTTTTCAACTTTCAATTCTGTAATCTAATACAAACAGAAAGTGCTACTGTCAGCTACAGAGGCTCATTTTAATCCCTGACAACAACCCAACATGTGTCCTACTACCTCTTCTAGCACTTTTCATGGATAGGAAACATGACAGAATAGGAACAAATTGTGACATGACATGTCATTTTCCCTCATATGACTTAAGTACTTCTAAATGCAATGTTCACACCAGAACTTTTAAAATATAACTTTTACTCTCTTCCTCCACTCTCAGTTTGCTGGCTGTTCACCTAGAATAGCAGTGCCTCAAAGAATGGACCTCCTTGGGAGCTTGCTTCACACCCACAAAGTGCTTTAATCTCGTAGTGGACTTCTGATGCTTTTCTCATAGGCATAAATAACAATACTCCTTTCCTTTCTGTGATAAAAAGCTGCAAGAGAAATTTCAGTGAAAGATTTGAAGAGCTCATTCACTGTGAGGTCTTGGGTCTTTATTAAATGTCTTTGAAACAGACATGAATATCAGGGTTTTTGAAACAAAAAAGAACTTCAACACAATTTGAAAGGGACTAATTCTTCTGCTGTAATAAACATAACATGCATACTTCACCTGGTTGCATTTTATTCACCTCCATTACTAGCACTTCAAGTGTATACATCATTATTATTTCAGTGCTTTCAGCTCCAAACCAGACTCATTAGTATCTTTAGTTATCAAGAAACATAATCCTGTGTCCAAGTTTTCTTCTCTCATCACTTATTAAATGCAGCAGTCTTCAATATTCAAACTAATAGAGGAGTGATATTTAGCTCACATGAATGAAATATAGTCAATACTGATTTTTCATAACTACAAAGCTACGCAATAGAGAACTGAGTGTGTCAGCTGAAGATGTAAACCATAATCCCAGACCTTTACCATATGAAGCAGATATTTTCTGTGTCAAATCTTCATAGTTTTAGGACTTTAAGTTTGATCTAGTAAAAACAATCATAAGCAAAAGAGAGAGAGAATGCAGCTTTTGAAACAGAGGGCACTGGTGCCATCCCCTTACCCCCAAAAGTGAATCTTGACATCAATAGTTTCAAGAAGTTACCAATAGCATTTTTGCAAATGACAGCTTTATGCACATGTACTCTTTCCTACTGAGGCCGAACATTGGCATATATTGTGTAATTCTTTAACAGTAAAGTCTATGTCCTCTTCCATTGCTCTACATCCATCAAATCAGCTGCCCCCTGCTGCTTGATCCCTTAACTGATGCTATTTCCCAAATTATTCTCAATCTGACAACCTCTTGAACTAGAAGTCTTAGCTAATTTTTAAATACCTGATCACACTTGGACCACTCCTTGAGAGCATAGGAACTCAGAGAATTTCAGCTTTTTTCACCTGAAACAAAAAATGCAGCCTGCTCTAATTAATCCTCTCCTTACTGAGATCCCTCAATCCTTTCTTCTCAACAGACTTTTATAAGAGGCCCAGGGAAATACATGGCTCTACAATCACCTTGTATGAAATAATTCAACTAATTTCTCCCAGAAGTTGGAAGAGCTGAAAGCTAAAAAGGCAATGGGAGCTTCAGAATACCAGATAACAGTGAATTTGAACTCTTACCAGATTTTGATGTTGATGCAGAAAAGGTTGCACTGACGGTACTGGTTGGAATGCCATCTTCTGAAATAAACACAGAAAGAATCACATTACTTCAGCTACCTTCAAGATCTATTTAGCACTACATAGGCATATAAGTCAGAGAACAGCAAGGACCCTCCTGGAAAATCAAGTTCAGAAGCCTATTAGCAGAAGCAACTGAACCATACAACTCTGCCAGCTACCTTTTCAAGGTGTATCCTAAACATCTTAACTTTGCCCGCACTGCTGTAACGGAGAGCATCTGCTACGGCCTCCCTCCTTGGAGTGCGGGTTGTTTTTCTTCAGGTATTAGTGTCTCTAAGACTAGTTTGGAAAAAAACCTGGAGCAATTAAAGGGTTTTTTTTGCTAGCTCCTCCTCTCCTTGAATACAACCACAGTTGCTCTGTGTCTTCAGGTGGAGGATTAACTAAAATAACTGGCTGCAGGAGTAAGCACGCGTTCTCCTGCCTTGGAGGAACAAAATTGTACTAGCTCCCTGACTAGTGTAAGCACTTTAGGAGGGGTTTTCAGCATCACCCTGATCTCTATATGTGAGGTGAAGCACCTCATCTTGGGAAGCACCAAGTTGAGTAATGACTGACTTTGCCCACTGCCCTCAAGCCAGTGCTCCAGCTGTTGTGAGTTTACTGCAGTAAATGATGCCAGTCTTAAAAATCCTGGGTCAAGTTAGTAGGTGAAAGTCTCCAATATTACAAAACAAACAAACTGGCTGAAAAAAACCCCCACCAAACCAAAAGCAAAATAATTGCTATATCCTCTGGCTGTGCTGAAAAGTAGTAACAGCATAACAGCATAACTCAACTAGAGTTTTGGCTTCAAATAAGATTTTCAGTCTTATTTCTAGGGTGTCCGTATTTTTCTACTAAAAGAAGTTAAGGGAGTGATAAAACTACATTGAGTCAGAAACAGTGGCATTTCACAACCATTTTACACCATTGTGAGACAAGGATGGGTACATTTGGGGAGGAAGAGATCAGCTCTGTGACTGAATGGGAGAGCAAAATGGCACAGACTAATCCCCCAGTGCTTTCAGGTTTGGAGTGTGACATCCTGTCGTGCTGTATGAGCATGCTGTAATATAGACATCGCAAAACTGAGTCAGGACAGCACGTCACTATTCTTGTGTGACTCCATTCATGGTAATATCTGCTGGCATTCTCTCTTTTTTTTGGCTATGGGGCAGAACAGTCAGCTTTGTTCCCTTTGCTCAGTGTGCTGCGCTCCGATTAACATTTTACGAGTGCCACCCGAGGCCTGCCAGGGTCACAGATCTAACCTGGAAAAAAATACTACATAATGCAACTGCAGGAGCTCTGAGGGCACATATTAAGGCCTAGTCAGATGAGCCCTTACAACTCCTCTTCAAGCAGTGCAAGGTGTTATAGGCTCTCTTGGCACCTGTGCATTTCTAATGGACCTCAGCTGGGTTGTTGCCCCTTCCCAGTGAGCCCCACTTTCTTGGGCATCATCTCTTCTATGAGAATTCTATGAGAATAATGTTTCATAACCCACACTTGAAGTACTTTGAAAACAAATTTTATCCAAATAGACTAAAAAGCAATCTTGCTTCCCTAAACAATGAACATTTTTCCACCTCTTCATTCTCATTACAAGCTGCTGACAAAGCTCCTGCAAATCTCCATGCCACAAGGTCACGGCACTAAAACAGAATGTTTTTTCAACAGTACCTCCATTTCATATGGTTTCTTATAACATCTTCCAGTAACTACCATGTCTGTGACACCAGCCAAATGCACTAGCTGGCCCATTAGCTCACTCCCTAACTCTTCCCTTAACTCAGCATGACTTTGTGGAGAGTCCATTACAATACCTAGATTATTCATCCTTTAAAGGCGTTCCATTTAATAACCATGCTGGTAGGCCGAGATTTCCTCAAAACTAAAAAAACTGAGAATTTAAATCATGGTTTTGTTATGATTCACAAATTACTGATTTTATCAGAGGCTAGAGATAAACTAAGGTAAATTTAATTAGCAGAGTAGAATAAAGTGGAGTTTTATGAGTTGTTTTCTTAAAATGGTGAATAATTAAGTATACTTTAAAAACAAGTAGAAAGCAACATGCAAAAATGCCTAAAATTAGTGATCCCTTTGATACGAGAGCACCTCAATGTACTCTTATGTGAGAGTAGTCAAAAATCTACTTGGCACCTGCTCCCACACACAGACCTCTCCCATTTGCTGTGCTCCCTTGCAATAAACTCAGCCAAAAGAGCATAGGTGACCTGTGATGCAGCAGCCTTGTGTCTGAAGAACATGTGCAGAGCTAAAAGGTACTCAGATGTGGCACTGAACTGAATCAAGGGATGATGGTGGTGGTGGTAAGATCCAAAAAGAAAAAAACATGTCTAAAAGCAGGTAACAAGGTCAGAAGAACTCAGAACTGTGAGAAAGATAAGAGGACAGGAAGAAGATGAGAGGGAAAGGGCAGGAAGGCCCAGAGACAATAAGGGTGGCAGGGAAAAATAAGAAGGAATTAAGAAGAGCTCGGAAAACATTTGAGCCATGTCCACAAGGCCAAAATGAAAAAAAGAGAAACCGTCATTTTGTTTTTTTTTTCTTTCAGGTTCACAGAATTTCCCTTTATTGTCCTTTCTGGTTTGGATTTAAATGGTACGTTTGTTCTAAAATTAAAGCAACGGCGAAATCATTTATATCTGGTCTATCAACATGATTTCAAAACGAATAAACTGAAACACTGAACTTACTTTCTTTTTTGAAATTCAGGAGTCCCTGCATTCAGCCGGGGCTGGCCAACACCCACAGTTGTCCTCAAACTGCAGCTTTTGATGTAGGCTTCAGTCTCCAAGGTCTGAGCTTAGAGCTCTCATAATTCTTTCCCTCTCTCTCACTCATTATTTTTACCTTTACACTGGGAAGACTAAGATAAGTGGGTTTTGACCTCGTATTAATTAGGTGCCTGTCATTGCTATAATCAAGACAGAAAAAAAGCAGAAATGACTGTGTGATATTATATCAGTAGGTCTGTTCATACGCTACAGGATGCTACAGGGCACAAACCACTAAGTTTAAAACACCACATGAAACAGCTCATACAAAAGTGAATGCCAAAAAGTCAAAACAAAAGCTTTTTTAAAGATTAATAGATTGTTCAAAATATATATTGATTATATTCATTACATGAACCACTGAATGTAAATGCTGTTTTGGCATCAATATCTAATTTTGAAAAGAAATTATTTTTTATGGAAAAGTCACTATCACTACAGAAAAAGTGAGTGAAATGGCCTGTTTGACACTTTCTCACTTGACCTTGCACTAGGCAGACAGGAGCATATGTTCGTATTAAAATCCCTCCATTTAAGATAAGCACTGGTGAAGCCACAGCTGAAGTACTTGGTCCAGCTTTGGAAGGGTGTTGAGAACGTTGTGGATGCCTGGAGCGGGGCTTAATGGAGAACCATAAAAATCATCAGGGGTCTAGAAAAAAATGACCTCTTAGGAAGGACTGCAAACATTGCATTTGTTGAGCCCAGAGAGGGAAAGATTAATAGAAGGCATGATAGCACTCAAGTAAGTGAGGAGCTGCAACAAAGACGAAGGAATTACATCTGCTGAGGATGAAGCTAGAGGTAACAGACAAGGGAAATTTGGACTAGAAACTTTGCAGGTTTTTCGGTGCCTGTGTCAAGCTGATGGCATAACAGCCAGAAACTAGTGTTTTAACCATTTTCCTGACGACCATGACAGGATGTAACATATTCCCCTTCAAAAACCAGACCAATACCCAAAAGGCTGTAGCAGGGAGCAATTAGCAAAGAGGTGTCCTGAGGAAACCTGTACATGTTAATTCCCTGCTTCAAGGCTATAAAGCAGAATTTACAGGTAGCATTGTCACATTATGTTTTTTTATTGTATATTATATTTGTTTGTGTGACCCTGGGCCTTTGCAATTATACACAAGTCATGGAGAAGTCAAAGTTGCTTTCCTGCTTTCTCTCTTTCCACACCATCAGAAATAAATAGTGATCTTTGTCCAGGAAGCAAACGATAATTCTGCCAGCCCCTATGACCATGATAGAGCCTCCTGTAACAGCTGCTCCAGCAGTATCTGTGGGAAGACTGTACACTTCATCTGACATTTTGTCCTTTCTGGAGAAAGTTATAGGTGTCCTTGTGAGAAAAGCTGGTACTGATATCCTCAGAGTTCCCAATAAATAGCTGCTGCCTGACAACATACACAACCTCTTTACCCTTGCCTTGGAGCTCTGTTGTTTATTATGTTTTCTCTTTAATTTTCATTAATTGCTGCTTCATCTCTTCATTCTCTCATCTGATCTTTCCCCAGGCCCAGTGTAGTTCTCGCACTTCTCTTATTTCTGTTTTTACTCCTTACGCATCTTTCTCTCCTGGTTCATGACCTTCTACCCTAAATCTTGAGATAAATTTATTTCTTCTTTCGTAATGCATTTTTGTGTAAAGGATCCCACATCCTCCAAAAAAAAATATGGTTTTCCTAGATGAGTAGTTAATCTCCCATCAACCAGTCACTGCACAAACACTGCTCTCAGGTGCCAAAAGAAAAACAAGTTTTGGACACTGCTCAAACCCTACTTAAGCCCTCCAAACAGAACTCAAGTGCAGCTGAATACATTAAATTAGGGATCAAACCTAAGGTTTAATTCCTGATGCAGAAATAGGCCTTCTACATGGGCCTTGTACCTGGTGAGGTTTAGCATTTAGGTTCTTTTTGGGCATTCATCCTCAGTAATGTTTTGCAGAGGCCCAGGTTGCACTTCCAGCTGAGTGGGAGAAGGCAGAGTCCAATAAGCAGTGTTTGGGAAACCTGTGCTCAGTTTCCTGCACAGCTTCAGGATAATATTCTGTCAAGAAAGTAGCTTTAAAGTAGCTGCCACTGATGCTTATGGCTGGTTTGTAACAATATGGTGCTGACCAGTTCTCCAAGGATCTACCCAACTTTCTGCATGTCTGTGGCATCCATGCTGCAGTACTGTGCTACCATAAATAGTGTGTGAGCTTGCCGGTTTACAGCTCTCCTGGGTATATCATCACAAATAAAATAAATGGCTACGGCTGCGGAGTAGAGATTACTCCATCCTCCCTGATATGTCTATGTAGAACAATACAGTTTAATTCATTTAGATCGAGCTTCTGTAACTTAATCTGCCTCTTTCGGATCAACTTGTGTATTTCTATGTATTTTGCAATGTAGAGAGTCCCTGTGTCCCATTTTCCAATAGACAAAAGAGGAATAACAGTATGTTCTTCTCTTCTAGAGGACTATGAACTGCAATACACTATGGCACCGCACTCTAGCATTAATAGAGTTGTGCAAGAAACAGAGACTTGCAGGTCAAGATCTCGACTGGATCTGCAGTTTTTATCATTTGGATCTTCCAGAGTAATAATAATATGGATACAAGCTACAACATTTGCATTTGCAACCGATCTCAGCTTTCTCAGTATTTTGCTTTGTCTGGAGCATGTGTTCACTGCAGAATCAACCCTCTGAAAATACTGCAGAAAGCTGTTAACGTAGGACAGAGCAAGGAAAGGGATTAATTTTAGATAACTTGTTATTTCAGTCCTCCTTCTGCATTTCTGCAGCTTATTTTAGTTCCACTAGATACAGCTTTTTTCCCCTCACATTCTAGTTGCACAAACAAGAGCTACCTAACACCAAGAGAAAGGCATTGCCGGGAAATCTGCAGGTTCAAGACAGACATGTTTCTAAGAGCAGAGGGGTTTATCTACAGTGTTTTGATAAATCTTAAGAGCAGCCATCTCTGTACTTTCAATTTCATCTGGACTATTTTGTTAAGACTGAAATCATGACGTGAACCTTCCCCAAAATCAAACAGCAGTGTTGAATTGTGGTCATAGCTTAGTTGCTGGTTGGCTAAAAAATACTAACCCATACTATGCAAATCATTTAGAAAACCAGCAAGCACTGCAAAAAATCTTAGAGGAAGCATACATGCTTCCAGATCACATAAACTTCGGTTTGGGATGTACTGTTAGAAGAGGCTTAAGTGCAATTTTAACAGTATTGTTCGAAACCATCAATTCCTTTCTTTCTATTCAAAACCTCTAAGATCACAAATAAAAAAATCTATGAATTCAACCTTCAATAATTAAAAAAAGAACCAACCATAATAAAATATTAAAAACCTGCAGATATTGTGTTCTAAAATAATTAATTTGATAAAAGTAATACTCTTTCTAGTACCTTTAATCCTTAAGGACTTAAACTTTAAACCTTTCCTCTATAGTCCTATCAGCTAGATTTTAAGTGGAAATCAAGGTTCTGATGTAATCCAGTGAATGGCTGGAGCTGATAACAGTGTGTAGTAAAGGATGTTAAATTAAACAAAGCCATTTGCAAAGTTAATGAATTTGAAGCAAACTCAAAGGAAAATACACAACCTTCTTCATATTCCTTCAGTATGCTAAAGCAATACACAAGGCATGGCATCACCCATACATTCAGATATGTTTGTAATAGTATCTGCACACAACTATTCACGCTGTGACAGCACTTGGTGAAAGGAAAGCTGTGTCCCTAATAACAGTCCCATGCTGGACCACCGCCACCGCGCTATCATCATGAGTCAGAACTGCAAAGTGTTTTTCCATCCTGGTCTCACAATGCTTTTGCACTTCTGCAAACGCTCTTAACACAGCCTTCTGCAATATAAGCCATTTTCCTCCTCAGGATTTTCTCTGTTGTGAATATCTTACAAAAGCAACTGGAAGGACTATGTGGACCTTGAACAAAGTTACACCGGTCACGTTTAAGGTGAACCCCTGTGAGATATAGTCAGATACTACAGGCGATGCTAAAAAACATAAGGAAAGGAGAGAGACCACGTTGTTTGCTGCCTGATGCCAACCAGATGGAAGCCTGTGACTGCCACTGCCTAGGGAGTTGGGAAACCACCTCCCATTTGCCAACCTGTTACCCTCCTTTCAGTCATGCCTCTCTTCAGCAGCAAACTGAAAACATAATATATAAATCCTACATGTTGAGATCTTACATTTAATTTCAACTTCCTACTTCTCCACTGTAGTTCCTGGTCCTGGTTTGCAGGCTTGTGTCACAGGACAGAGACGACCTGCTATAAAAGAGTGGGAAGAAACATGGGCAGGAGCATGGGAGAAGACACCAAGGCAGAAAGGAGAAGCTCCTGGGCCAGAAGGGCATAGCATCCTCCCTGCAGAAAGCAAAAGCACCTGGAAACAAGAGAGAGAGAGGAAGATGTTAGCAAAGGGAGAGTATAAATGCAAAGCCCCAGAGCTGGAAAGGGAGACAGTGACAAGGCTGCTTCTGCATGGCCTGGGAACAGACAGCGGCAACCGGGGCAATGTGGGACTTGGGCTCTGCAGAGGAAATGCAAACCGGGTGGGCTGGAGGCACCCGGCAGCAAGAGCTGAGGAGAGGAAGGAAAGGGAGGGACCTGCTGCAATTTCTCCAGCAGGGAATGGGGAGAAGGCAGGAAACTCAGCTTTGGTGCCAGCACTGCCCCAGTGCTCCTCCTGCTTGCCCAGGTGTGTGGCCAGCATGACCCAACACCAAGCACTAGCAGAGAGCTGCTGGGAATTACTAATTCCCCAAGCAAACAGCACTGTTTCCACAAAGCCTGCTCAGAGCACCCAGCAAACAGCTCCTGCATAGGGAGCCACCACACAGAGAAATATTGAAAAAGCAAGTGCTGAGGGCTGGCCTCA
Source organism: Nyctibius grandis (assembly GCF_013368605.1). Taxonomy (NCBI): domain Eukaryota; kingdom Metazoa; phylum Chordata; class Aves; order Nyctibiiformes; family Nyctibiidae; genus Nyctibius; species Nyctibius grandis. The sequence goes on from NC_090663.1 coordinate 59,085,334, forward strand.
GCTAACATGGCTGTAGGTCGTTGAGGGCTCCCCCTCAATTAAAATAGTAATGAGAAAGGTTGGACATGTGCCCCCCATGTTTTGTTGAGTATCTGCAAGCACAGCATGCTTTGCCTCTCTGCACGTGTGGACATAGAAATCTGGGCGCTTAACCAGACAGTTTCATGGTTTCTTTTATTGTCTCAGAAGAAATGCAAACTCCCGACCAAGGGCTTTTAATCACAAGCTTTCTCAGTGCATCTTCTGTTCCTGCGTGAAGCTTGGTGGATATCTTTATTACTGTGTACTACAGGGGGATGAGCACATTGTTTGCACTCCATAAAATAATAAATGTGCTCAGCATGCTCATCAGCACTCCATCCTGCCTTGGACAAAGGCTCCAAGCTCTGTGCTTCTCTTTATTTAAACCTGCTAAACCTATTTAATAGGTTTTAATTAAACCCTTTAAAGCTATTTAAACCACCAGATTGTCACCCTTTGATGGTGATATATTTGTCTGTCCACGTGTAAGATAAAAGGTAGGAGTTACTAAGGGTTATTTTACAGTATGAAAAACAAACCGCCACCTCCCTTGTGTTAGTCATGCTAAATCAATTTGAAAATATCTTTAATGGGTGCAGTTTTATATAGAAAGAGCTTTTTACATATTGTGCATTGCTGAGTAGATCAAGAAAAAGAAAGGAGAGCCCCTTCCTCTGCAACAGGAAAGAACAGGAGCGTTGGTGTAAGTCACCCCCACCCAGAAAGTGAAGAGAAAACTACATCCTTCTCTGGGTAATGCTTACAATACTTTTCCTTACCATGCTATTTGCAAGCCTATTTTTGTTTCCCAGGAAAGAGTGTGTTTGGGTAGGGCAGATATGAAACAGCCAGAGGGGAAGCTGAGCCCGGGTCAATCGGTAGCTCTCTGCAACATGCTGCAGCAGTTAGTAAAATCATAGTTCTTCTGCTCTGTGTTTGTGATCCAAATGCATCTCCAGCAACATGACTAATTGTATAATTCAGGAAAGGGTCACTGCAGTGTCTGCTATGATGTATTTATTTTTAGCACATCCCGGATCAGCCTAGACACCCATTTCAGCCACACCCGTCCATGCCACTCTGTTCCTGACAAAGCTTTGAAAGCCTCTGGAGCATCAAAAACCTGCTCCCATCAGAAAACTTCTGTGGAAACACTGTAAATTGCTTCTATAATTAATGTAATTCCATGCTCAATTGAGTCCCTCTTCCATCTTTTCCCTCTTTGCTCTTGCCTAGAACAAAGGTTAAATGGTACAGAATATCCCAAAGGGAAAGCCCGAAACGAGCTTGCAAGCCCAAAGTGGAGTACAGTCACATTGGAGTTACGTTATATGCAAGGATGAAGGACATACTTTGAAAATATCTGATTTCTGTAACTGGCACATATAGCTGATGAAGACCTCCTTGTTTGTGAGTATCTTGCAAAGCTGATTGAATACGCATGTTATTTTGAATTTCTACCAATCTGATACAACTGCTAAGGGCAGATGCAAAACTGAAATGCTTTTCTCATGTGCTTTATGTTCCCAAGTAGGAATTAAAAAACTGAAGTTGTTACTATGAGACCACTTGAAGCAGAGGGTCAGCACTAAGGACCTACACTATCACAGAGCAGTAGGAACTGCTGCAATAGCCACACCAGCACCCACATTGATAACCAGGTTCCTAGAAGAGTAGAAAGTGGACCATACTCAGGATGCTGAGGCTTGTCAAAGCTCTGGGTCCCAGTCAGTGCACTGGGAAGTCTTGGTGAGCTGGGAACTGATCATCTCACGTTGGTGAACTGCTATAGATATCACTTGCACTTTTATTGGCACTTAGCATAATTTTATTCCCCATTACATTTACAACTATTGTGAACAAGTTGTTCCATTCCTACTCGAACCCTTCTGCTCTTCTTCTCCCTTGGCCATTTCTTCCATACATGACCAATCCTCATTTTCCATTTTTTGCACCTGAAAACAGTATTTTCTGCTAATTCTTGGAAATGCAAGGTTAATGCAATTAGGGAGGAAACAGATAGTGCATTACAAGAAAGTGTCACTAAGCCGATAAGATAAATTGTGCACCGGTTCACTTGAATTCAACAGCATTGAGATGCACTAGCTGCGTGACGCCATTAGCACAGGGACTGGCTTGCAAAGGGAAATAATGGATTCCTCTGAAGCCATTTGAACTAGACAGGATAAAATGTGCAGAGAACCAAAAAGCAGTCCTGCACCGGGAGATTTTTTGCCTGTAATACCTGTGCTGTGACCTTCCCTTGCTGTCATTGGCACATCTCAGGGATCGAGTTATTTGGCATAGATATTTAACAAGTTCTTCCTCTTGTTACACATTGGAAACTACTCTAGAGAGTTGTTGCAAGTGAAGCCCAACAGTTTGGTAAATATATTTGCTGCCTTCTGAACCACAGCAAATATATTAATATACTACTCTTGTAAGAAAAAACTTTCCTAAAGAGAACCTAAAGCTCTTCTACTGTAATAGCCTTTGTGGGCAGCCAGCTTTTGGTACTGGCTATAATTTCCAAGATCTATGTGTTTTGTGGCAAAGTAGAGTTAAATTCCATAGGATGTTCAGAAAGTTCCATAATTCAAAGAATTCAGTAGTTTTCAGAAAGAGATTTTAACAGTCCTGTGCAGAAATGAGTAACTACAACTGAATTGCATGCTGGCCCCAAACATTTTCTTTGACATGCCACAGACTACGGCCTTCATGACCATCTGTAGTAGTCAAGGGGAAATGAGGTTTGGACAACTTGGTAGGAGTTTCAGACAGTGTAATTCCTGGGGAAAAAAAAAAAAAAAGCCCAAATTTTGCCTTTTGGGGACTTCAAATGGCAGTGGAAACATTAGCCATGTATCATGTCCAAAGGCGCCCCTCTTTACCGGATGTGACAAGGGGAATTTGGGGGTGAAAACATTTGAATTTCTCATTTCTTCCCAGAGCAATCCTCAGGTTTTTTTGCCATTTCACCTAACAGTATTTGGTGATATTTTTGCTTCCACAGCCTTTCAATGAGTTCGGAAACACTGATATTTACATCATCTATATTGCTGTGATATATAACCCATGCTGAGATGAGGAGGGGTAATTCATCTGTCAAAGAAAGATGATTTCAGACTGTCCTCACATTGGGATAGATAGCACCACACACATTAATGTTTAGGTTATCAACCCTGTATTTCAAATAAAAGCCTAGACTCAATGTTGGCCATGTGAAGAAGTGGGAAAACTAGTGAAAAATGAAGGAATATATGGGGCTCTGATCACTTAAAATAGTTATCATGCAATGAAAGCATGCCTTAACAAACAAGTAAGGTATTTTACAGAGGAAAATAATGCGAATCCTTGGCCAGGAAAGTAAGTAAATCTCCTGGCACTGTTTTCCCCCAACTAACTAAAATCCAAAGCTTTTGCTATTCTGATCAGTCCTTGCCTCAATAGCCAAACCTGTCAAGCCCAAATACGATCTTAATCTCCTGCTAAAGATTATGAAAGAAGAAATCTGCAGGAAGGATAAACATCTCATTAATATAATCAGGAATTTAATTGATTTAACCCTACAGTTTTGATTACACTGACACTCCTCAAACCAAGTACCACACTGAGAAATCATGACATTAAGACAAATTGAACGCGCTTTTTAGAATGATTACGTATCTTGTAGAAATCTTCAGACAGCAAGGCTGGTGTAGTGCTCCTATCCTGAGGAAAACGTGTAATTTCATTAGAGTGATAAGACAAGGCAAAAAGGTTACAGCCGATAAATATGATGCAAAACTATGTGCCACTTGCTATGTGGTTTCAGCAGCCTGAGATGCATTGCTATATACAACATGCAGCTAACATCCAGGAGCCTGTTAGTGCCATTGGAAAAAAGAGATTAAAAGTTGTTGTAAAAATACTCTATTGATAAATAGGCTAGGATTTTCACCTGTACCAAAGTCAAGCAAGCATCCTCTTTCCACATAAAAGCAGTCAGAAAATTCTTGCCCTGTTACTTGTTTGAAATGTAACTTTTGGAGCATTAGCTAGTTAGTCTAGCCTGAAAGGGAATGTTGTCTAGCCTGGTTACTAAGAAAAAAAATTATTTGGAATTAGTCTGGACTCCTCCAGACCAGCCTCTAGTACATGTGTAGGTGGGAACAGAGGGCTTCCTATCCTCTTTCTACCTCTCCTGCAAGGGGACAATACCCCAGCAGATCACACCTGCTGAATTTTGTTACTTTAGAGCCATTATATCAGCAAGTGATCATCAGAGCACAGCTTTCTCACATGGGGAGGTAGGTTCAGAAGGCACAGCGTAGAGATAGCATCATATTACATTGTGTCAAATCACTTTTCCTATTGCAGGTAGGTCTGCCTGATACAGCGGGCTGCTTAACAGCAGGGCATCCAAGGATCAACTTTCACGAGATGAATGCCAAGGTACCTCTACTTGATAGCTCAGGTGCTGTGACAATAATGGTGGCTTGCATGGCAGGACATGGTGCAACTCAGGGTTTTGACTCTTCTGTTTAAATCTGGGACACTTATTTTTAAAGTGCTAGCTGAAACCAAAAGTAAATGTTTATCTTCTAGGGGAGCCAGGTCTTTAATTCTTTACTTGTATTTGGAAATAACAGCTGCTACACACACAAATCCAACATTGTCTCTCTGTTTACAGAATTGCAAAGTAAAACCATTACAGAGCTTTCCTTGAGTTGTCTCAGCAAAAAATACAAACACCACCCTACCCCCGCACCTTCATGAGTAACACAAGTAATAAGGATGTCTTTCCCATGTGATTTTACTCTGGGGCCTTACTCATCTTTAGACTGTGAAGTCAGCCTGGCTACTGAATGGTACCAGTTAAAAATACTCCGTTCCCAAGATTAAGAGTTTCTTAAAGATTATTTTTAATTTGTGTTTTTGCAGGTTTTTCACACAGGACTCAGATGTACAAACAATTGGAGACCAAATTCAAGGTCCTTTCCTATTTAGAAAAAACCCACAAAACCAAACTAAAACATAAGCCTCAGCAGACCTTTTTTCGTAATTTATAAAGGAGTAAAGATTAATAAGAACTCCAGGCTTTAATCCAGATTAAAGAAACAGCTAAATAAAAGAGAAAACATTCTAGTAAATTTTCAGAACAGACAACCATTTGTTGGGCATGTTATATGGATTCTTAGGTTTAGAGCCGAATGCTGTGGGCAACTTGCCCTTCAAATTCAGTTTCTATTTATTTTGGCTGCAAATCATAATCTCCTTATCAAGCAGGTATCAAGCCATCTGCTTCTATCCCCAGTAAATGCAGTAAACTTGCATTCGGGTTTGGGCTAGAACAAGCAGTTTTCTTCTGTCCAGTAATAAATACACCTTTAAAACCCATTAGGCAAAACTGGCCTAATATGAGAAAGCTCTAATGAATGAAAGGAATGTGGCACCTGGGGAGGGGGGGGGATGCAGGGGGAAAGAAAGAAAAAAATCTGTACAGAAACAAAAACTCCATTAAAGGCTACAGTAAGCTCCAGCACTACAATTTGATTTTTGAGAAAGCTAGTTTTGCAAACTGCTAGGAACGGTGAAAACACCCAAATCACATGGTTTTTTTTTTCACAACAGGCAAACTCTCAAGACGTTCAAAGTTTGGGTTCAAGCAAGCTAAAGGTGTGAAAAAGCTGCTGGTTATCTAAAGCCTATTCACATTTCTCAAATTTTCAGAGATGAGACAATGATCCGACGGTGACTGTCTGTGCCTTGCTGATCTCACCCAGAGCACAGCCACGAATAATAACTCAGAATGAGGCGAGACCATGCTCAAAAGCTTTAACTGCTCAAAATGGTTTAGTTTGTATTTAAATTTAAAAATTAATTTCTTACAAGACTTGAAGGCTTGTGAGCTAAGAGCACAGAAGATGGAAAAGGAAAAGGCTATCCATAGCCAGGATTAATGTGCTGTGTTGTAGGGTTGGGATGATGTCCCAGGCTCCACAGCATCCCCTTAATGGGGAAGGGGGTTGGGAAACATGTAATTTAAGGTTGATCCACAGTGTAATGGAACAGCTCCAAATTGCTTCAGTGGCCTTTGGACCAGGCTCTCAATGCCAAGAGTTGCTCCTACCTGTCCAAAATGAAAAGCACCCTTGCTTTTTTGTAGTGCTATCAGTTTTGACAAGAGCACTCTTGGATAAAGGTACTGCTAGCTGTCAACAGGGGTCACTAATCAGACGTTAATAAACCCACCCACTGTATGTCTACAATGTGAGACAGTGCATTCCAGCTCATACATTTGAGTGTATAACCTAAACTCATCCAGACTGGTGCTGAGGAGCACAACCCCACTCTTTTCTGCTGTCATTTCTGTAAGAAAGACAACTGGGTGTCTGAGTGAGAAGGAAGCTGTGGTGTGCTACAAGCACTTTGTGGAGGACATCTGCTATGCCACGTAGCCATAGCCATGCTGTATTACAAGGCCAAGGCACAGGAAGATGTACCTCTAAGCACTTACATTATAAGCACATGCCAATTCCTCTCCGCTCATATTTTAGAAGAACAAACTTCACCTTTACACATTTTAAAAGTAATTACGTTTTAACACAGACTCAAGAGCATTTATATTTGATTATTATCCTTTGTCAATATATTATTTGACCCATTCCAGTGCTGTCTGTTGTTTAAAGCTGGAAATGCTATGAACCAACCCAGAAAGCATTTCTATTTGAGATATATTTTGGAGCAGGTAAGAATAAAGGGCAATATGCCAAGAGGACTGAACACCTTGAGATGAGCATGAAGGAACTCCTGCTTTAAGCATGTCATTTAGCTTTCAAAGGATTGTGAAAATCCTCAAGCGGAGGGACAAGTTATCAGGAGGCTATCGGCCTCCACATCTGTACGTAACTGGGCCTCTAGTAATTTGCTGACAGAGGGTAGAATCCACCAAAATATTAGGGACTTCTGAGGATGCAAGATCCCAAGAAGAATTAAAAAATTATCAAGAAAGTGCTGCCAGCATACAGGCTGAAGACCAGGCATGAAATTTGGAAGCCCCACAGTAGACTCAGTACCTTCTTTAACTGACCACAATGGAAACATTCTTGTCCACTTCTGCATGATTTACAAAAGATACAGAGACAAGCAGCTTATGTGTATTATGTGAAGAGGCTGCAAGCCCACACATTACTTGTCTTGGTAAGCTTTGAAGACAAACTTCCCCAAAAACCTGGGGGAGGGAGTATTAAAAAAACGGGGTGTGATTTGACCTTCTCTAAATTTTACTGAGCATAATCTTAAAATACTAGAAGTGTTTCTAGGCAGCTGGAGAAATGTCTTGCTGCTGTCTCCAACGTTCAAAAACAGGAGGCTGAGCATGAGGGAGACTGATGTCAGCCTCCTTACCATCCATTCCTGTCTTCAGATTATAAGATCCTGCCGTTACAGCCCAGATGTCCAGGACGCTTTAGTGATCGATCACAAACAGTGGAAATCCAAAGACTTTGGCCCAGCCTCATATGACAGACAATAAAACTGCTTCTGTCTTAACAGGTGATGCATGGGGTAGCCTCAAGGAAGCTTGACCAGATTATGTCCTTTTACTTTCACAAGGTAGATAGAGACATTTCTGAATTTCCCCACACGTATTCTTCATTTTCTAATGTGAATTTACCAACAGAATTTCACTACTGTGTCTACCTAGCAATAAAGCATTTAAAAAAACCAAACTTCTACAGAACCAAAATTTTTCACAGCAAATGTATCCTATATGAAATTTGCTTATTCACTGTCATCAGTTCTGCCCTGTTCATATCACACAGAGCAGGGAAAATCCTTTTTAAAGAAAGGATTGCATAAAATAGACAGAATTGCTCCCACCTTTGCATGTTGCTTTCTGATAAGCTTTATGGACTCTTGTGTTAAATATGTCCTTTTGATCCAACTCCACTTTGCTTTTCAGAAGTTGTGAAATTAAAGGTTTAACAATGACAGGAAGGCTATTTTTACTAGGAGTAGCAGACAGAGAATAAATAGTACCTCAACCCAGACTTTTGGGGCTTGTACTTACTTAACATAGTTTTAAAAGCAGTTCTTTCTGTGGCACAATCCTATTTTTATTCTCCTTTATTGATTTTTTTTTCTAACAGCAGTGACCCCAAGCAACAGCATAAGCTACACCACAAGAGACATTTCTAGATTTTAACACATAATCTGAGCAAAAGTTGATTAACTTTTTTTAGATCAGTTAATGTAGTATTATCAATTCTTTAACTTCTGATTCATAAAATCTCTTACAGGCAATCTATAGGCATTTTTGGAGGCTTTGGTTATAAGCATTCACACCAGGGGGCCAGCAAATGAAAGTACAGATAAAAAGCAGATTTGACTTCAAATGTATCCTTTCACAAAGGTGATGATAGACTCTAGCCCTTGTTACAGTTTTTCTCACACCCTTTCAGGTTTTACTATTTAATTCCACCGTAAAAGCTTTGTATTCTTTCAAGCTAAAGGATGACGAAAACAGCCGTTCAGTGACCATATGAACACCACAAAGTCTGATTAAATCTGTGCATTTGAGAATCAGTTTTAAAAGATATTGCACTCAGTAATTAATATCGCCCCTAGGCTTGCATCCCTCATTATTTGACTGTTGATAAATGCTGTAAGCCCCTATATCTTTGGGGGCAAAACTAAGATAATTTCTGAGAGATACCCTTGACCAAACTTATTGCTGGCATAGTGCCAGGGAAATCCATCAGGATAGATTTGATTTGCAATAGCAGTATTTACAAAATCTGACAGACATTTCAATTCCTCCCTTAAAGCCATCTCTACAAAAGAAGCTTTATTTCAAAGAAGAAAAACAGAACAGAAAACCTTTGTAAATATACCTTTGCTTTTAACTCCTTTCAGGTTGAGGATCTTCATGACACCTAGGAAGAGAGCTGTCACAAAAATACAATGGCAGGAAAGTTTTTCTCAGAACACATATAACTCAACTACCAGTTAGTACCTTCTTCTCCTCCAACACACAAGTCTTTCAATCACTGCACTGAAAAAAAGCATCCAGCTACTGACAGCTAAGCTTTTGCTCGCAAAATGCCCCACAAATGTGACAAGTCTATCCAAAAAAAACCAAAGAACTTACCTCCTACAGCGCAAACACAGAGTACAGCTAAGAAAAAGAAGGCAATCCTCAGGAGCTTCATGCTTGGTGGTGGTGGTGCTGTCAGCTCTCCCTCACACAGCTGGGCAGGGAGTGCTCTCTCACTCTGAGGCAGGCCTTAATTACTCCATGGAAAAAGGTGTGTAGAGACTGTGCCTAGTCACTGCCCATTCTTGCTTATTTTGGGGACTTTGATAAAGAACAGGAGGAAACACAACATACTCCCTCTGGGAGTTCAGTACGGAGGAGATTTATTGTTTCAGTCCTTACAGGAACTCCTTTTCTTTGGCAGTGAACTGTGTTTTTGTTAATACTTTATTTTGTTCTTCTTTGGCCACGAGGTCAGGAAGGTTTTTGAACAGAGGCAGATCTTTCTTTAGAATATGCTATACATCACCAACATCCATACTGTAGCTGGGGATACTTTTAAAGGGAACATTTATGAGTAGTGAGGGAGCCTAGGTAGCAGGGGATAATGCAGTCAGGAACAGAGGAGCAAAACAAGCAACAGGAGCCCTCACCTGGCTCTTCTTTGTGTTGTGTAAAGTGGCTTTGGTGAAAATCACAGCTGCTTCACGTTAAAGGCAGAGAGAGTGCCTCCCTGAGAGAGCTGCCATCCTACAACCGAGAGAATGTGAGGGGCCACCAGCACAGGGTGAGGAAGTGACTCCAGCAAGGTACTTCAGCAGGGAGAGCCTCTGGGGTCTGCAGAGTTAGCGCTGGGGAGTGTGTTTTTTTTCTTTAAATGAAAACTGGGCTGTTTTGTGGTTTTTCTGTTTGTTTTTTTTTTTAATTTGAAAAGTTGCAACTAGCCTTGACTGTGTCTGCTCCATTAGTAGTGGAAAAGATTTTTTATTCTTCTGTATAGGTACTCGCTGTGCCATGGGATGGGAATATAGTCCTCAGAGTGAGCATCTTACCTGGGCTGTCTAATAAGCCAGCGCAGAATAGCTCTCTTGTCCTCAGGACCCACTGATCTGGGAAAAGTGGGTATCCTTCCTTCTCACAGCCATTTCTCCAGCTTCTGTGGAAGAAACCCGAGCAGAGCTCTAGATTTAAAGGCTATCAAAATATGATCTTGTAGTACTCTTGTGCTCTGTGCCTTAACAATTCAAGGCAGCTGACAGCAATCAATCATAAAACTTCAACCACAATGAGAATGTGGTGAAGTATGTTTGCTCGTCTCCCTCTCTGTCAGCTCTCAGGAAAATTTGGTGGAAAAATTGACCTCACAAACAGCCTGACTCATTAAATAGTCAACCATACTTATTTCAGTAATTAAGATATTTTTTTCCTTATGCCTGTTTCTTGCTATAATGGGAAGTTTTGGAATGGCTTTGCATGCAGGAGCTCCCAGAAGCTAAGCCACAGTGCTTCCAACAACAGTATTGTTTTATTCATGGGATGAGGAAAACAATAGCAGCTCAGCATCATGTGTGGAATAATTTTTGTTTGGTTAAAGAAATTACACTTCTACATCTTAAGGCTATGACACATCCTCTGCCTATTGCAGGTGACAGAAGTTGGTGCTCAATACAAATCTGATGGTAGACAACGAATTTCTGGCACTTCATTTGGACAAACTTAGATATTTTCATCCATGAGAGATGCAAATGTGTAAGTTCTCCTTAGCAAGACTGTGTTTTCACCATCATTGGAAAGGATCACACAGTAATACAAACTTGATTCAGAGTAGAGGTGGGCCACACAATGACACTTTTGTCAAGTAGATCGGAGCATATGGCAGGGAGTTAGTGCCAGTGCTCTCTTTTTATGCTGGTTTTGTACCAACATAGGACCTAAAGTTAGAATGGGCTAGAAAAGCAGTAACTACTTCAGCAGAAAGCCTTTAAGCAAAAAGATAAATCTGAACACGGAGAGTGAATTCATCCCAGGTTAGATGTGATAAGAGGGACTCTAACCTTTTATTTACTGCATTGCCAAACCACCACCTGAAATGTTAATTCTGAAGAGGATACAGAAAGGAATATTATTTTATTGACTGAAAAGAAACCTCTGCAAAATCTAAGAGGACTGAGGAGGGTCCTTTCCTTGGGTTTTGAGACCCAGAGAAACTATCTGAATGCCTTAGAAAGTATTGATTCCGTTCAGTGCTGTTCATCTGAGTAGCAGCATCCAAAGGAGCCCTCAGTGCTCTGCTGCTGCTGAAGGTGATGATGGTTGTGGTTACCTGCAACTCACTGAAGGCTGAAAGGGCACAAAGCCTTGCAGACCTGCAGTAGCTACTCATATCGCAGGTACAAGTGTGGAAAAGGCTCCCCAACCTCATGCAAGCGGGTGGGAGGGAAAGAAAGAGAAAGGGCCAAGTATCTTTGCCTTGCACCACGTCATGCAACTCAAGTTGTACCTCAGAGAGTCCTAAGACAACTTACCTCCTCCCTGAAGCATGAAGAGAACTGTATCTCTCTGAGATACTCATTAATGTCAACACCAAAGGCAGCTAATTTTTGCTAGATCAAACTTGGTATGGATAGTAGCAGCACACACAGTAAGAAATAACAGGAATAGAACGGGAGCAGCTCAAATAAGTCACTGAAAGAAAAACTCTGGCCAAAGCTGAGTTGTAGCTTCTGGCTTGCAGTATCTGAACTGCAGAAAAGATTCTCACAACTCTTGTCAATGGAAACTTTTCTTTTTGCTTTAAAAAGAAACCATTTAAGGTTTTAAAAACTTCCAGCAGTCTTTGTAGCAAAAGATTATTCCTCCATGTGTTCACTGAACAGAAATCTTGTTTTTTTCTCCCTACCACCAAAATAAATTTTCCTTTATTGAATAAATGTTTTTCTTTCTTTCCTCAAACCAAAAAGCTTAGCTTCAGTGCCAACTTGTGCTTTGTTTTATAACGAGAAATTTGGTCATGGGTACTGCTGCCAACTGTGGTCTTAACTGTCAGTGCTGGAATATCTGGAGTTTCACTTGGAGCCCCAGAACAAGCGACTGTGTGACAGTCTCAGTTTCCACATTTTTTCAAGTAAGATTTTAGCCCTCCTAGTTGCAGGAGAAAACTTGAAACATGACCAAAGAGCACTCTAGAGAATGAAAGGTCTCTCTGTTTTAAAATACCGTTATTTTGTAGTCCAATAATGGTTGGGGTAGCCTGAGTTATATATTTATTTTTGCCAGTGTGGTATTTCATTATTAAAGGGAAACCATTTACTGCCACAGGGGATTCGCAGTCACAGATTTATTGGTCTCAAGCTGTATTTATATATTCTTTCTTAGTTCACATTTCTTGGAGCAAAACATTGCCTTTTTATGCACAGTTCTCCTATGAGGTTCAAATAACCCCCTTCAGATTTGGAGAATGTAAAAATTTTACATATCGTTCAATATTCTTGAAGCACCACTGCATAAAACAGGAAATAAATGGACAGCCATGCTGCCTTGCTGTGGGCTACTGGCGATTTCCAGTGTGGGTGTGAAGAGTAAATTTGTCAAAGTCTTTACAAAAGAAAAAACAAAGATACAAAGACACACAGTCTTTGATGATTTACTAAAGCAAAGAAACAAATGCACCAACTACATTTGCCCGCCTTTCCTATTGGTGCTTGCTATCCCTTCTACTGATGGTTATTTTAACTCTTATAGCAGAATGATAGAAAAAGAACACAATAATCTCAAACTTCTATTGTTTTGCTACATCTGTATTTCAGCAAATATATCTAAAGTGATATTTTATCAGAAATTAGCTATGATTTACCTTTGTATTTGGTTATACTTCCATAAACAGAGTAAATTTACATTGAAAAATGCAGTTGTTAAGTTATGCTTTCTGTTCTTTTAAAATTTTTTTCTAAAAGTACTTGTTTTAGTCTATTACATATATTAAAATTTTAATATGAAGTAGAAATCCAAAAAGCTTGAATATAGCAGTACAAAACCAAGATATTTTGATGGTCGTGTATAGAAGTTAGTCTGAAAATCCATGCTGAGGGACATTTTAAAATGTAGATATTTTGTTCTGAGTTTCTTATGAAAGTCATTGGAACTCCTCAGGGAATAGAAATGTCAGTGCCCAAATTCCTCTGCACACAATAATGTTAAAAATATGAAAGATCAGGCTCGTAAATGTACTTAAGTGCTTAAAAACCCAAGACAGCCACCTTTTCTTTGTAGCGCGGAAATGCTTAAATGTCATTGATTTGATTCAGCACCAGCTGCTAATGTGAAAAATTCCACTAAATCTCTAAGTACCTAGATGCCTTTATGTAGGCAACTAAAGACCAAAATGCATTTAGTCTGTATTCAGTACTCGTTTTACAAAATATATTTTCAAGCCCAGATCTAATAGAATTACTGCAACTCTAGCTATCAGGCTTGAGTATTCTTTGTTTGTAATACCAACAGACTCTGTAAGGATATTCATTACTGCAGAGCAAGTTTTTCCTATTCTTTCATACCTGAAACTCTACTGATGTACTACAGGGAGTGAAAATATGTTTGAAGGAACTGGCTCAATGTTTATTCACTTGCAATTGATAAAAGTCAGGACCATATTTGTAGAAATACAGTTACCACTCTGCTAGAGTGCCAGATTTCAAAGGATGTTGTATTTTTGAGGTTTTCAGTAGATATATGTAGTTGTCAAAAGGGTGCAGAAAATTTACGCTCCTGAGCTACCTCTGTCCATCTGTCCCTTAACTGTACGCTCCTATTGCTGCTGCTAGCAAAACACAAGATAGATAGAAAGAAGGCTCTGCACTTACATGTTTTATGTTCCTGTTCCCAAAACTGTATTTCCATCCTGAGCCACAGTTTATTTCACCATCTCATGAGTCTCGGGTATCAATAAACACAATCTCATTCTTGTGCTCAGTCCTTATTTCCTAATCCAGTAGACAACATATTTTAATGGAAGGACACCAATTTACCCTATACCTGATGACCTGGTTCATTGGCTTCAGGAGTTACTCAGATCTGTACTCCGATTATGTACTTGAAAAGCGGTGTACTTGGTTGCTCTTCTTGACTAGTTGCCCTGTGGTTGTCCCTTGACTTTGTGAGATCCTCACTTGGGGTTGCAATGTGCTACTTAACAGCCAAGGTCCTTCTAAGAACAACATTCTAGGTCCATTCTTTCTCAATTGGTGAGTTACTGATGTATAGATATTTCGATCATGCTGTCCAGAGAAAAGCTTAAGTAACTACAGTGGCAGCTATGGAAGGAAAGGTACTGCTGCCCCAAGTCATATGTCATGCTTACGTATGGGGAGTCAGGAGAGCTAGAAGAGCGAGACCATAAACAGTCATTCTAGGGATATTAAAAAATGTGGGCTTGCAAACCTAGAGCAAGGAACTTCATGTCATGTAAAGACTCACACAGAATGTGTTTATAGGCTTTGCATCCTGTCCTGAGCTAATGAAATGGGAAACAGTGAGTCAGTCTCAATTTCTCATGTTATTTGAAATGCATGGAATGATTATACAGTTGTCTGTCTCAGAGGAAACAAAACAGAAGTATGTGTTTGAACCGTGCCTTAATTTTCCAAGAAGCTGAATAAATCCAGCCACTATCTATCCAGACATATATCTTGTCTTTGTTGTGGTAAACTGCAATGAGCTCATTCTTCCTGGGCCTGGTTAAAAAATAGGCAGTGGTATGAGACTGCAGTGGACCTCAGTACTGAAAAGTGAGATGTACTTTCTGTTCCAACTGTACTTGTCAGTTTTCCTGGGCAATATGTTGTTGGACATTAAGTTTCTGCCGAGCTGAGTTTCTGTGTCTTTTCTTTTCCATTTGGTTTCCTCTGCACAAGCAGTGGAAAAATGTATCAAGTTTCTCATCAGCCCCATGAGGGGATACTCTGTGCATTGGTCTGTCTAAGTTATAGTTCTTAACAGTGTCAGCTTTGTTTTCAGACCACTAGTGCCAGAAAAGAACATCTTAGAACATTATAAAATATCTGATTATAAAGAGCGTATTGTACCTAAATACAACACAGTATTATAGCTTTCTCAGCAGCCAACACTACGGCTATGCTAGTATCCCAGCATCTATTACAAACCTACATTTTCATCCACTCATAAAAGGCGTCACTGAAAAAAATATGTCCAGATTCCTCATTGCTCAGTTTTGTTCCTGTTTGTCAATGTTGTGAGATTTGAGGGACTTGGGCTACTCCTTAGGGGACCTTTGGAGTTTCTGAGCTGCAGGACGTGGGGCTGGAAAAAGGGAGAGTTACAGGAGATTTGGCAGCTGAGCAGAATTTAATGTTGGGCAGATAGAGTATGCAGGAACTGTCAGGCTAGCATGCTTGTTTCCTCCATCTCTTACTCTGTCACACCAGTAAGGTAAAGAGACAATTTATAACGAACAGCTTTTTCTGGAACTCGTAACAAGAAGCCAGAATTCATATATTATGAACCTGAGACCAAGTTATGCTCTAAGACAATGTCTAGGAGACATTTTGTTGCACAGAACCACTCTTGAACTTAAGACAGCTCCTCTCTGCTTGGCATTTTTCCTCATGCTTTTTTTTTTTTTTTTGCAGCTATCTACCATCTCCTCCAATCCAACTTCCAGCATTGACAGGCTTGAACTCTTTGTGGCTTAACCTCCTTATCCAGAATAGCTATTACTGCTGCTCCTCAGCTTGGCTTCCCAAGCCTTCATTCCTTTGGTGTATTTCAGACTTCCTGTTGTTGCTATCAGAACGAGTCCTGCTGGCAAGCACTTTTTGACACATGCAAAATACAATGCATGTCCGGTCTGATAAGGAAACAACATCGGCAAGAAAAGTGAGTAAAATCTCTGTGCCAAAATATACCCGCAGCATTTCAGCTTCCTAGCAGACTGCGTATCTACCCCTTCACAGATATCATAAACATTTTCCCGTTCTCTGCATTTCTACTTTCCAATTTATTCAGCAATACAGAAGGGACTAAATGCTTTCCACAGCATGTAATAGTCAGGCAGTAAGTAACCAAATGAAAATAAAAGCATCTTGGGCACCTGCTAAGAGCAGGTATTTCAGATCATCTACAGATAGCTGGAAAATGCACAAAAATTTTCACACATACTTGCTTTTGGTAATTTGTTATATTGCTGGACAGTTTGTCATCAGGAATGCACCGACTCGCATTCACCTCTGCTTACACTCATCTAGATTTTTGTTCCAGACAGCTGGGATAAGACTAAAACTTTTTTAAGGGAAAAAAACCCCACAAACAACAGACAAAAATGGACTACCAACATTCTGTGCTGCCACATACTGTACTTAGGACTATTCAGTAGCAATGGAAAATGCTTCTAGTAACAAAAAGCTGTTAATAAACTACTACATATTATGCCAATCACCTTTTAAAATTAACTTTATGGTATATGCTGTCATATATTTGGAGTTATAAAACTATGCTCAGTATTTGTTTGCAGCAACAACACCGTATCTCAATTTAACATTTAAAAATGCTGTTTTGGAGTCAAGACCTATGTAAATAAGTTTGGGGTACCACAAGAAGATGGCTAGGCAAAGAATAGTTTTAAAAAGTTGCTTCTCTCCTACATCTCCCCATGAAGAACAGGACCACATACAACCTACCTATTATGCTCTGACAAGTTAAGATAATGTATTTTCCTTTACCGTTGGATCAGGTTAGGAGACTGTTAATCCCCATGGCTCAGCTGAAAAGCAAAACCTCAGTGAGCTCCAGTGCATCAACTGGAGTTACATTCTGAAGTTCAGCACTTCAGACACTGAAGTTAATACTTTGCTTTCATTTTTGTTCAGTGCTGGGAATAGCAGGTGGACATCAATTGCTTCTACAGCCTAGTTATTTTTGTTTCTTGAGGTATGGGAAAAGGGAGGAACAATGGCAAGGCTGGGACAATGCAGTCCACACAACTATAGTTTCAGGCTGAGTACCCTAATCACATTCATGAAGGAAGTAAGCACTCAATAAATCTACGGCGTATTGTTTTCATCTGACTTTCTACTGTTTGAATAGTTTGGCTGAAGATGGGGAGTATTGCCATCACCAGGAGCATGTAAAAACAGGTTAAATATCTGTTGGAGATAACACACCATGGTTTGTGGCAGAGATCTGATTCCCATTTCTGTAGGTCCCTTGCTATCCTGAGAGTCTATGAGGTAGAATTTCAGTTTGGAAAATGTATAATTCATCAATTTATTAATCCACTAGTTATCTAACTTTTTTCATCACCCACAGATACGGAGGACCATTTTCAGCCTGCATGTGCAAACCACAGCTGGGGAGCCTGAGGGTTAGTCCATTAGAGTAACAAGATGAAATGCAAAGTCTATCAAGGTCTAGCTGAGGTGGCAATTCCTCATACACAGACTATCAAATCCATGTATTAACAAAAGATGGGTAGAAATAGCCAAAACCTGTGAAGTGACACATTGTATCATCACATTTACTGAAGCAGATGTAATGATAGCAAAAAACTCCTCCTTTGCAGGGGTATTACTGAACTTACAGAAAGTTTCATTTTGCAGAATAGCTTCATCTGCGTTAGGAGAAATGTGTTGGCAATTGTTCAAGTACTCTTTGAGGAAACCTAAGATTTTTATTTAATTTAATTGGCATAACCGTTTTCTGTCACCTTCATCGCACAACAGCTTTACAAGAAGAGACTGTTTCAACATATCTTATAGCTGCTGCAATATACCCTGATGCTATATAACCTGATGCTTGGATCTGCTCTACAACTAAGACTCGATTGGCTCAGTACTTGAAAGAAAAAAGCATCAGAAAGTACGCATGTGTTTCAGGAAGTAATATCTAGACATTAGTACTGCTCCAGCAGAATACCAATGAATAAGGGGAAGAGGAGCAGTACCTCACTGACAACCCACAGCCAGCCCCTCCTTCAAGGTCTCCTTACTTTGATTGAGTAGTTATAGCAATCACTCCTTGCTTTTGGCAGGGCAGGGAAGCAGGGCTCCTGGACTTCAGTCCCTTGGTAGCAATTGGTGTTAGAAAGACTTTAATTTTCCTGGGAATCTGTTGTTTGACTGGGAGGCCCTGGGGTGAGTCACTGAGCCACCGACTGCAAAACAACAGGAAGAGTCACAAAATCCTTCAAGAATAACAATGACTGGGAGGTGTCTTCATCCAGGCTAGATTGCTGATTACTGACATTTGCAGTTGCATTGTAAATATCCTTCTTTCAGGCCATATTTTTATTTTATTCCCTCTTCTAAAATGGATTTTTTTTCACAAAATCTTTCAAACAGTAGAGCTGATGGAACACTATTTATCAAGCTGGCTGTTTAGTGAGTTTTTCTACTTTTTGTTGAAAGATTTATTTGATAAAGATTTTTTTTAACATTTGGTCATCTTCAGAGCTGGCAATATATATCCTTTCAGTACATGTTTTGGAGGGTAAAAAGCAATATTTGCTGAGGAATTTAACAGAAAATAATGTTTTCTGGTATCCAGCCAGACCAGATCTGTGCTCAAGCAGGGCCAGATCTGCTCTCTAGCCAAAGTTACAGTGCAGATTCTTCAAACCCTTCCAGGCTGGCCTAACTGTGCTCCCAGTGAAGTCAATTAAAAAAACCCAAAACCAACCTTTCATGAATTTCAGTGAGCAGTGTTAGGGCTGATCACTTTGGAAAATTCTGCTCACACCATTCTACACTTATTTTAGTGACAGATTAACAAATCTGTACTTTGAGTGCATAACAATTATTCCTATTAAATTCAGCTGGACATCTTAACATACAAAATTATACATGCAAATGTTCATAGAATCAAGCCCTTCAGAAGGAACTGTGGTATGTGAATAGAAGTCCTGTATTTCTATTTTCTGCAAATCTCCTGTATCCTACTTCAGCCTCATATTGCATTCACATATGAATTAGTATGTTGGCCTCAGAGTGGGAACTACATGGAATAGGGATTATCTTTATTTCCATTGGGCATTAGCCCAATTTATGGGACAGAACGGAACCTGCAAGTTAGAAACAAAACCACCAACAACAGGAATTTTCTATCACATCAGATCTAGGGCTGAGTTAGTTGTGAACTTGCTGAACCATTGGCCTGTGACATTCACTGTGCATGAAAACGAGTGAGTATAGGCAATGCTAAGTAGCAGGGAATGGAACAAGCAACACACATCACATTTTCTTTAAAAGGTAAGACAGATGTGATCTACTTGTCAACCAAAGCACCTGATATTGCCCTTCTGCAAGTCAGCTGCTCCTTATACAGGAATCAGCTGTCACTTATAACCACACAGGACCTTGCTAATGTGAACTGCATATACCTGAGTGCCCAACTGTTAGAGCAACAAAAGAGTACCCCATTGCATATAGACTTGTCACAGTAATTAACAGACAAGGCACTCACACTAACAAGGCCATGTCTCTCTGGTTTGTGCACCTCCCATAACACCACGGAGCTAAAGACTTGGCTGAACACTTCTTTTTGTCTTGCGTTCAGTATTGCAAAACTTCTAACATTTTGTTTCCCAGTTCTCAACAGTTTTGTCATGACTTCCATTTCCCTGCAATGAGCATTGCTTCTGTTTGCCTTTTCCCCCCTCTGTTGCATTTTCATGTACTCAAATTTCACTTCTCCCCTTTGTACCTGCACTGATAACAAGTAACATTTTTCCACGTTTATACCACAGACAATGCAGTATATACTCAGCTGGAGTGGGTTCTAACCATATGACTACCTGGCAAACCTACACAACTAAGGCCTCACTAGCCAAATTACTCTCTTGGAGATCATAAAAACAGGAGAAGTAATTGGCCAGGAGAGAAAAATGAAGATAGTGTTCATGCTTCTATAGCTGGCTGATACTCCTCAAGTTACTACGGAAAATTACTTCAGACGTGGAAAAGCTAGGGCTATTTTACTGCTAAAGTCCTTCTTCAGTTTAATGCAGTTACCACCTTTTGCCAGAGGCATTTCCTTGGTCAGTAAAAAGCAGGGACAGCTGCTGGCAGCCTTGAGCCAATGTCTGAACTCCTGTAATGTTCGACGATGAGCTGTGGGGTGGGTGAGGGCAAATGTTTTGCAAACACTATCTATTAACACAAGACATCAAGAGAACCTAGGAGTCTTGGGCTTGCATTTGCAAAAAACTTCACAAAAATAAAAATATATAAATCAGAAATGGGCTAAAACTCAATGTCAGCACACTTCAAAAGTGGGTGTCTAGTGTTAGTCTCCTAAATCATTTTTAGCCACCAAGATTAGTAGCTTGATCTTTGCTACTGGTAATCACCCATCAGGTTCTGGGAAAGTAGCTTATTTAGGCACCTAAATGTGGGGTTTAGGAGCCTAATTTAGTCTCTCAAGCCTGAAATCTTGGCTGTGCATTCTCAACCAAGGACAAATAAGAACACCAGGACTTTCAGTTACTATTAGAGTTTTACTTCCAGGTCAAATGCAAAATCAGAAGGGCTCTAATTTTCTGGTTCCATTTTAGACGCAACCCCAAATCTCACCATTGCTATACTTATTCTGTAGGTGGAGGAGAGGAAGGATGGCAGGGCCCATGGAGTGGCCCCAAGCAGAAGAACATCCCAGGACCATGGCCTTGCTTCCTTTCTTCCCTCCGGCTGCTTGTGAAGTTGTCTCAGGCCTTGCTGCGTTTCCCCTGGTTGCTTCCTTCCTTCCATCTTGTTATCTATGCAAAAGCCACTCATGGCCTATCTGTCTGCCTAGTCTTCAGTACAGCTCCACGGGCTCTCACATAGCTTTCAGCCCGCGCAGTGGCACCGTTCCCACCTCCTGCAAGGCAAGGGACCCCTGAGGCCCCAGGGATCTCATACACTCCAGCAACCAAACTACCTGCCTTTTCCTGCTGAAGAAGTGGGTTTGTCTCTGCTATGTAACTGGTAACAGGATGCCCTACAGGGAATTGGAAAATAAAAATAAAAATAAGCTATTTTAACTGGCTACTTTTAAAGAGGTTCTGTTTTTCTTGTCAAGACCCTCTGGAACACAGAAAACATAACTCCAGGATATGGCTACACTTGAAACCGAAGCCTAGGCTAAATCTTAAGCAGAAGCCAAAGCCAAACCAGAAGCACAAATCAAAACCAAATGTGTAACTCTATTCCTAGAAAGTCCTCTTTTCAAATAAAAATGTAATTATGCTCTTATTTTCTCAAGCCTCGCCTATACACAAAAACTGTAACCATTTTACAAACACGTTTTAGAAGCTGATTTTAATTATAATTAGGACAGCCTTTTAATGTCCTTCTAGGTTATTCACAGAACACTTTGCACTGATTTGTCTTAATTCATTCCTTACGTACCAGGGCAACTTTTGTCTCTGGAGTCTTCAGAGTGAACATACTATGTATTTTTCTGTCTGGATTTTTTTAGTGACTACATTTGAATAATTTTACAAAGAATAAGAATCTTTCTGAATTCCTTAATTGAATTTACTGTAAGACTTGTATGTCTAAAGGAATTCATGTAAGTCACCCTCTGTAGGATTGCAACATGGACTGTGGGATAATAGTGTTGACTGGTCATAGACAAGTAGGGAATTAATCCAAAGGGGCACTAAAACTAGCATGAAGAAGCAGCTTTCTTAAGACTGTAGCCACCTTGCTCAGTGAGTAGAACAAGGTGGCAAATATCTTTGCTAACAGGTCTTAGAAAGATTACAAAACAAAGATTAAAAGGCAACTGACGTGAGCTTAAACCCCTAAATATCCCTTAGATAAAAGGAGAAAACATTTTCACAGCAGAGTGGAGCTCCTACTTTGTAGAATGGCTTTTGGTTTATCTCCTAGAACTGCTGAGCCTCTGAAACCCACTGCAGCAGAGTTAGCAAGGTGATGAAGAATATAAGATGAGGATGACAGTGTGAGACAACATAGATTAAGTGAACAAATGCAGTGCTCTTTTGAAGCTGTATTTTCAAGAGCTCACCCATGCAAAGTTTCTCCACAGATTTTAGTGCACACTTGTGCCCAAGTACAAAGTTAAGAAACTTTGCAGATCAATTTTCAAGGGCTTCCCCCTGGATCTTCCTTTTGGATCATTGCCATGTATGCAAGGCTCACATTGTGAATTCAGGGATGGTCACATCCTGGCTTTAGTTTCACCATCCTTGTTGGTAAAATAAAGTTAGTAAACTGATAAGAACTACTTAGTGGAAGATAACTGCAGTAGCTGAAATGCAAGATGAGCTTGTTCTTTGCTAATGTGGCTGATTTGGTGGAAAATAAAGAGCAGTTTAATATTGCAGCAAAGGAAGCTATATGACCAAACATTATTACAATTGTGAAAACATCCCACCCATGATTTGCTTAAAGCAGAGCCCCACAGTAATTACCAGGGCCTCATGTGTGTTTTCAGTTTTTTCGTTAGTCAGAGGCTTAACAAAACCTCTCAAAAGAAAGCAGGAAGGGCTGTGTGCTGATTCTTGGTGATTCATTGATTTCCTTCCTTCCATCCCCAGCTAGAACTTTACTGGACAAGTCTGCACGGTACCGTCCGTAGTGCTGCAGTCAAGTAATGCCCAACACAAGATAGACCCGCGAGCCCGTTACCCGCCTTCCATGGGACAGCAGTGGCAACACCAGCACTGTCCTTCACAGACATCTCCGGTGCTTCTTGGTGAACAGTAGAGCTCTCTGAGGAATACCTCTCATTTTAAGTGGTACTCTGCATTCCCCTCCAATGAACCCCGCAGCAGACAAGCATGCCACAACTGTGTGGTCACCAACCTTGCCTTGTTTTCATGGTCTGACAGACCTCTCTATTCCATGTGCCTGAGAAACAAGGTGATGGATTACCAGCTCAGATTACCTACTACAAAAGCAAGTTGTAAAATAAGAAAATGTAAGTTTTAAATACATCTGAAAGCGTTATCTTCTCTGAGCTGTCATACAGAATTTCTCTGAGGCATCTCTTAGCTTCACTAGTTCAGATAAACTCAGTAAAACTCTCACACTGAGCCCTGGCTTCCAAAGAGGTTTCCCCTATTCCAGTTAGATCAGAGATACCTGTTAGGGTGTTACTATGTGGAAGTTCATCTTCCAAGCAGCTCTTGAGTCCTGATTTCTCCTTTTTTTTTTAAAAAAAAAAATTTAAAGAAATCAGTCTAGGGGAACTCAAATGTGCATGTAGCTTAAAAGAGCTTGCGAAGTCCACAAGGGTATAAATGAAACAGCATTCCAAACTGTCCTGGAAAGGTCCTGCAATAAGCTGATTTCTCCAACTGTACCCTAATGCCTGCTTAAAAAAAAACAAAACCAAAAACCAGGCAAGGTTTTGTTCACAACATATTTCATGACCATGAAACACACCAGGACCCTCATGTCTCAGCTGAAGGGTTGTCTGATAGCCCAGCTGTGTGCCTGGAATTGAATTGTGTTTTTACCTGTTTCTCTGGAATCCCTTGGTTATTTATGGGATAATTTTAACAAACAAGATCAAGAACCATTCAAGGTTGCTGGAATAACTTTTTCAAGCTTCTTGCCCACTCAGGTCTAACTATCAATGTGTTTCTATTACTGGTCAGAGTAATATCAGTAATTAGATGTATCACTGCAGTCAGCCATAGTAAGATCATAGAAATGGCGACCTCCTTTAAAATTTTTGTCTGAAGTAATTGACACTGGAGAAGCACTCCCATTGGACTGGGGGTTGTAAGTGGGCTTTGGTTTAGGTTATGCTCTCTCTATAGAACACTCCCCTGACCCGCCAGTGTGGAAATCCAATTCACTTGAGAAGGAACAGGGATAAATCCCTACTGAGAATGCCACTCTTAGTCTTCTTTTTATCTTCAAACAACTCATGTAAGCTCAGTGAGACCATTTCAAAATAAGGTTTTAGCATATGAATACTAAAAGCATCTCCACAGTTTCACTGAATTGATTTTTCAACTTGTTCCTTTTATATCACAGAATCACAGAATCACAGAATCACAGAATCAACCAGGTTGGAAGAGACCTCAGGGATCATCGAGTCCAACCGTTGCCCTGACACCACCCTGTCAACTAGACCATGGCACTAAGTGCCATGTCCAGTGTTTTCTTAAACTGGGAACTGGGGAGCTGGGAGCGTCCCAGCCGGTGCTCGGTGCTGCCGTGTCCCCCAGGCAGACCCTCGCCGTGGGGCGGTGGACGCAGTGCCCTGTGTGGCTCCCCGCATCACATCCTGGGCACAAGGCTCCAGCCGTGGGTGCAAAGCAAGGCAACCGTTGGCGCTTGCTCCCTTGAAGGCAGCTTTCTGCCCTGTGCAGCCACGCTGAGTGGGAACATCTTCCTCGTGCCACGTGCAGGGTTACGCAGCCAGAAGACCTCTGCAGGGCTCCCCAAAACACCCTGCAACCCTGCCCTGGGAGACAGCCCTTACCGGGCTCCCTCTGAGCTACTAACCTGCCCAGAGCCCAGGCAGATACATGCCTATAAAGCTGTACACCAGCTTCTGAACAAGCCTTAGCGTTACCCAGCACCGCGGAGCCTGCGTGTGGGGAGGCAGGCGGGGAGGACCCCGCATTGTTCCCCAGGCACAGCTGTGATGAACGCTCATGAGGTCAGATTCACCACCACTGCTGCTCCTCCGTGTTTCCAGACTGCGTGGGTTATTTGTTACAGGTTATGAGGAATGAGGCAGCATTGCTACACACGGAGCTATTCTGACGTGGTAATTCAGACCAGGTTCTCGCGAAGGCGCTTGGAAGCTGGACTGGGCTAAGCCACGAAGCACACTAAGGTAAGTCTGGCCATGTGTGGCATTATTTTTGGAATAGATCCCCTCCTCCACTTCCATTTCATGCGCTACTTTGCTTTGCAATTCCTCTGCGTCTGGACAAGTTCTTATGTACAATATAGTGCTCAGTTAAACAAACAAACAAATCTATCACCTACCTACATTTATAAAAAAATGTATGTACCTATATGTATAAAAACTAAAGATGGCTTTTACAGTAAAAAACCCTAATGTTGGCTTTTACGGTAACACAAAATTTGGTCTGAACGCTGCGGCAGATCACCCAGTTGCTGCCAGGGTGTGGGAAACTCTGCAGAACTGCTAGTTTTATCTGTTATAATAGGACATTTAATCAGGCATTTGAACTAGGTGCCCCTGCTTCCTGTTGCTGTAGTCAGCTAAGGTCTTACAATTCATTTAGATCTAGAAATGAAAAACCCAACTTGATTTAAATAGTTGTGAACTAGTTCTAGTTAAGGTAAGAAATACATACTTAATGATGTATTGGATCAGATTCTCTGTGCTGGAGTTGTTTTAGCCATTGACGGCATAACTAGAGTGCATGGAAGTATGTCAGGGACTGCTAGCGTGACAAACTACGTACTCCTCTTTCTGACTGGGTCCATGAGCGAGTCCTGAGCCGAACTAGGCAGATCTCTAATGACAAGAATGGAAAAACATTGACTGAACACTGCCTCAAGGCTCGAGGTGTGTGGCTGAGGAAGGTGATGGCAGCTGGTAGCTGCTACTTTGGACAACTTGTGCTGAGCTGTGCACTCACCAGATTGTCTTTGTGCCTCACCAAACTGCATAGAAGGTCCCAGCCCCACCTGGCAGCCCCTCCACAGCCCCACGTCAGCTGAAGCCCTGTGTTTTGTCGCTCCCAACCTTAACCCTAACTGTAAATCACCCTATCCCTGAGCCAGCTTTTGTTCTAGGTGTCACTTGAAGCAGGACCGTACTTCATCCTTTATGACGACTGGAGACTAAGTTTGCATCCCAGCAGACCTCACAGGGCTCAAAACCTATTTTTAAATTTCAAAGTCTTTGACTCCTGCTTGGAAAAAAACTTCCTAATTTTTACAGAACCCATCCTGTGGTTACTGGGGGCTTGGGTCACTCCCAGAGCAACCCTGAGGCCCTTGCCCAGCTGGACCCTGCTACCACACTTGGAAAAGGGGTTTGTGTAATGGAGTTGTACCTGCTCATTGTTCAGTCTTGTGTGCTGGACAAGTAGAGCATCTGCATTCAGATAACATAGGCCTGTGATAAGACTCAGGGGCACCTAATTGCTGAGGCCAGAGATTCCGGCCCTGCTGCAAGAAGATCAAAGCACAGTGGAAAACTGCCGCCTGCTAGAAATCCTTTATATACAGGCGAAAGCAGCAGGCCCAGATTCTCTCACTCTCTGTCTAGCAGGAACCGAGCTCCGTGGTGCCTGCGTCCCCGCCTGCGTGCCTTTGCCCTGGGTGCTGCTTCGGAGATCCCCCGGTTTGCGAGGTAACGGGAATAAATTTGCTCTTTGCATTTTATCCGTGGTCTCGTGGCTGTTCCTGCGTCCTGCCTGTGTCAGCTCACACAGTGCCTGACGATGAAACAGACTCCAAGCCTCCCCCGCACTGCCCAGACCACAGCCGTGGCACCCGCTCTCCGGGTCGCCTTCATGTGGCACCCGGGTGACGCGGAGGGGCCAGGGGGGACGCGGGCATGGGTGCTGGCAGGGCCCCGGGGATGGGGCAGTGTGTGCCCCACGGGGGTGCTTGGCTGCGTGTGACCCCGTGGATCCCGAGTGTGCCCCCGCGCCGGGGATGCCAGTGTGTGTGTGTGTGTGTGTGTGTGTGTGTGTGTCCCCGCCCGGGGACACTGGCCTTGTGCCGCCCGGGGACACCGGCCTTGTGCCGCACGGTGAGTGCTGCGGCAGCCCCGCTCCGCTCCGCTGGCCACGCCCCTCCCTCCTGCAGCCAATAGGCGAGCGGGACGCCGCGGCACGGCACGCCCCCGCCCATTGTCCGCCCCCGCCCATTGTCCGCCTCCGCCCCTACATAAGGCGGCCGTTTCAGCCGCGTGCCGCGCCGCCTCCTGTATCTCCTCGCCTCGCCTCGCCTCGCCTCGCCTCGCCTCGCCTCGCCTCGCCTCGCCTCGCCTCGCCTCGCCTCGCCTCGCCTCGCCTCGCCTCGCCTCGCCTCGCCCGCCGCCCCCTGCCATGACCGATGCCGCCGTGTCCTTCGCCAAGGATTTTCTCGCCGGCGGGGTGGCGGCCGCCATCTCCAAGACCGCCGATGCCCCCATCGAGAGGGTCAAGCTGCTGCTGCAGGTGAGCGCCGGGGCCAGGGGAGTCCCAAGGTCGCTGCAAGGAGAGGGGGGGGCAGCGGCGGCGGGCCGGGGGGTCACGGGAGAGCAGCGCTGACGGCGGCATCTCAGTCCCCGCAGGTACAGCACGCCAGCAAGCAGATCACCGCCGACAAGCAGTACAAGGGCATCATGGACTGCGTGGTGCGCATCCCCCGGGAGCAGGGCGTCCTCTCCTTCTGGCGTGGCAACCTGGCCAATGTGATCCGGTACTTCCCCACCCAGGCCTTCAACTTCACCTTCAAGGATAAGTACAAGCAGATCTTCCTGGGCGGCGTGGAAAAGCGAACTCAGTTCTGGCGGTACTTCGCCGGTAACCTGGCATCGGGGGGTGCCGCTGGCGCTACCTTCCTGTGCTTCGTCTACCCCCTTGACTTTGCCCGAACCCGCCTGGCAGCGGACGTGGGTAAAGCCGGGGCTGACCGGGAGTTCAGAGGGCTCGGTGACTGCCTGGTCAAAATCTTCCAGTCGGATGGCCTCAGGGGCCTGTACCAGGGCTTCAATGTCTCTGTCCAGGGCATCATCATCTACAGAGCCACCTACTTTGGCATCTATGACACCGCGAAGGGTAAATTGACCAAAACGGCCCCAAAAGGGAGATGCCGGGCTGCGGCAGGCGTGGAGTGCATTTTGGCTGATGCTGGTGGCTTGCCTGCCGTTCTCATCAAAACCTCTCTCCCGCAGGCATGCTTCCGGACCCAAAGAACACCCACATTGATGTCAGCTGGATAATTGCTCAGACCGTCACCGCAGTTGCTGGATTGACCTCGTACCCTGTTGATACTGTTCGTCATTGCATGACGATGCAGTCTGGCCGTAAAGGAAGTAAGTTTCTACAGAATCACAGAATCACAAAATCAACCAGGTTGGAAGAGACCTCAGGGATCATCGAGTCCAACCGTTGCCCTGACACCACCCTGTCAACTAGACCATGGCACTAAGTGCCATGTCCAGTGTTTTCTTAAACACATCCAGAGATGGTGACTCCACCACCTCCCTGGGCAGCCCGTTCCAATATCTAATAACCCTTTCTGAGAACAAATTCTTCCTAATGTTCAACCTGAACCTCCCCTGGCGAAGCTTGAGGCTGTGTCCTCTTGTCCTATCGCTAGTTGCCCGGGAGAAGAGGCCAACTCCCACTTCACTACTACCTCCCTTCAGGTAGTTGTAGACTGCAATAAGGTCACCTCTGAGCCTCCTCTTCTCCAGGCTAAACAACCCAGCTCCCTCAGCCGTTCCTCATAGGTCATACCCTCCAGACCCTTCACCAGCTTGGTCACCCTCCTCTGGACTCGCTCCAACACCTCAACATCTTTCCTGAAGTGCGGGGCCCAGAACTGAACACAGTATTCAAGGTGCGGCCTCACCAGTGCCGAGTACAGAGGGACGATCACTTTCCTAGACCGGCTGGCTACACTATTCCTAATAGAGGCCAGGATGCCATTGGCCTTCTTGGCCACCTGGGCACACTGCTGGCTCATGTTTAGCCGGCTGTCGATCAGCACCCCCAGGTCTCTTTCCACTGGGCCGCTTTCTAACCACTCTTCCCCCAGCCTGTAGAGCTGCATGGCGTTGTTGTGGCCGAAGTGTAAGACCCGGCACTTGTTCTTGTTGAACCTCGTGCCGTTGGTCTCGGCCCATCTATCTAACCTGTCCAGATCCCTCTGTAGGGCCTTCCTACCCTCCAGCAGATCGACACTCCCACCCAGCTTGGTGTCATCTGCAAATTTGCTGAGGGTGCACTCAATCCCTACCTCTAGATCATCTATAAAGATATTGAACAGCACTGGCCCCAGAACTGAGCCCTGGGGAACACCGCTAGTGACCGGCCCCGGTTGGACTTTGCCCCATTCACCACCACTCTCTGGGCTCGGCCATCCAGCCAGTTTTTAACCCATTGAAGAGTCCACCCATCCAAGCCCCGGGCAGCCAGTTTGTCTAGGAGGATGCTGTGGGAGACAGTGTCGAATGCCTTACTGAAGTCTAGATAGACTACATCCACAGCCCTGCCCTCATCTACTGAGCGGGTCTCTTTGTCATAGAAGGAGACCAGGTTGGTCAAGCAGGACCTGCCTTTCATGAATCCATGTTGGCTGGCCCTGATGCCCCGATTGTCCTGCATGTGCCATGTAATGGCACTCAGGATGATCTGTTCCATCACCTTGCCTGGCACCGAGGTCAGGCTGACAGGCCTATAGTTCCCTGGATCGTCCTTCCGACTCTTCTTGTAGATGGGCGTTACATTTGCTAATTTCCATTCAGCTGGAACTTCTCCAGTTAGCCAGGACTGCCGGTAGATAATAGAGAGTGGTTTGGCAAGTTCATTTGCCAGTTCCTTCATTACTCTGGGGTGAATCCCATCCGGGCCCATAGCCTTGTGGGTGTCCAACTGGCACAGCAGGTCACTAACCGTCTCCTCCTGGATTATGGGAGGTTCACACAGCCCCCCATCCCTAACTTCAGGCTCTGGGGGCCGAGTCTCCTGAGGACAACCGGTCTTGACATTAAAGACCGAGGCAAAGAAGGCATTGAGCACCTCTGCCTTTTTCTCATCCCCTGACACTACACTACCCTCCTCATTCAGCAAGTGGTGGAGGCTCTCCTTGACCCTCCTTTTGCTGTTGATGTATTTGTAAAAGCTTTTTTTGTTATCTTTGACTGTAGCAGCCAAATCAAGCTCTAATTGAGCTTTGGCCCTTCTAATCTTCTCCCTACATGACCTGGCCACGTCCCTATAGACCTCCCAAGTTACCCGACCCTTCTTCCAGAGCAAGTAGGCTCTCTTTTTTTCCTTAAGTTCTAGCCTAAGTTCTCTGTTTAACCAGGCCAGTCTTTTTCCCCGACGGCTTGTCTTCCTACAGACTGGGACAGCCTGCTCCTGAATATTTAGCAATTCCCTTTTGAAGCATGTCCAGCCTTCCTGGACTCCTTTGCCCTTCAGCCTCTTAAACAGGCTAAAGTCAGCCTGCCGGAAATCTAAGGCAGAAGTTCTACTCTGGCCCCTCCTTACTTCCCCCACTATCGAAAACTCTAACATTTCGTGGTCGCTACTCCCAAGACGGCCACCAACCCTCACATCTCCCACTAGTCCTTCTCTGTTCACAAACAACAGGTCAAGCAGGGCCCCTCCTCTAGTGGGCTCATTTACCACTTGCATGAGGAAGCTGTCCTCCACACATTCGAGGAATCTCCTAGATTGCTTCCTCTCTGCCATGTTGTATTTCCAGCAGACATCCGGCAAGTTGAAGTCGCCCACGAGTACAAGGGCCGGCGACTGGGCGCCTTCTGACAGCCGCTTGTAAAACGCCTCATCCGCCTGCTCATCCTGGTTGGGTGGTCTATAACAGACTCCCACCATAATGTCCGCCCTGCCGACCTTCCCCCTGATCTTCACCCATAAACATTCAGCCTTGTCATCCTCACCATCTTCCTCAATTTCGACACAGTCCAAGCACTCCCTAACATACAGCACTACCACACTGCCTCTCCTGCTTCGCCTGTCCCTCTTAAAGAGCTTATAGCCATCCATAGTTGCACTCCAGTCATGAGAGTCATCCCAACACGTTTCTGTGATGGCAACCACATCATAACCTTCCTGCTGTACAGTGGCTTCTAGCTCTTCCTGTTTGTTGCCCATACTGCGTGCATTGGTGTAAACGCACTTCAGCTGGGCTAGCGGCCTTGCCCCCGACGCAGGCCTGTCACCCCTAGGTTCATTTGTGGCTGCCCTGGTCTTATCCCCCTCCCCCATCGAACCTAGTTTAAAGGCCTCTTGATCAGCCCTGCCAACTTCTGGGCCATAACCCTTTTCCCCTTCTCATTCAGCTGTTCCCCATCCGGCATAAGCAGGCCCGGTGCCATGAAAGCTGCCCCGTGGTCATCGAACCCAAAATCCTGCCTACGGCACCAGTCTCTTAGCCACATATTAATCTGTTGTACTTTCATAGTCTTTTCCCTGTTTTCACCAAACACCGAAGGAATTGAAGAGAATGTAACCTGCACACCTACCCCCTTTACCAAATGCCCCAGGGCCCTGAGGTCCCTTTTAATAGCCCTGGGACTTCTCTCTTCAATCTCATCCCTACCCAGCTGGAATACTAATAGTGGGTAGTAGTCAGAGGGCCTCACCAGTTGAGGAATCCTCCTGGCAACATCCCTTACCCGAGCCCCAGGGAGGCAGCAGACTTCCCTGTGAGTCGGGTCTGGCCTGCATACGGGGCCCTCCGTTCCCCTTAGCAGGGAGTCGCCTATAACAATTACTTTTCTTTTCTCCTTTTTGGAGCTGGTTGCAACCCTCTTACTTGGTTGCTTCTGTTTACGTAGCCCCGTAGAGTGTCTTTCACCTAGATTTGTGTCTTCCTGACACTCAGGAAGACGCTCAGGCTCCAGCACCTCATACCTATTCTGCAGGGGGACGTGGGGAGGGGAGGAAGGTTGGGATGGGATTCGCCTGCCACCCCGAGCAGGGGCCTGCCTCCATTTCCCCCCATCCCCTAGGTCTCCTCCTGCTCCTTGTGGAGAAGGAAGAGGATCCTCCACTACCCGGGGAGCATTAGGCCTGTCCATTTTCCCCAGGACAGGCAGGGAACAGCACTGCCCACCATCCTCTTCCTGGGATGCTCTTGTACTCCTTAACCTTTCCACCTCCTCCTTGAGTTGGGCCACCAAGGAGATCAGGTCGTCGACCTGTTCACACCTCACACAGGTGAGGTCTCCGTTACCCTCGAGTGCCAGGGCCAGGCTCTGGCACTCCCTGCAGCCTGCCACCTGCACCTCCGCATGCTTCCGCAGCAGCTCCGTTTGGGTTGCCATGTCTTTTCTGGCACCCGCAAGGGACTTAGGGCCCCGCCGAGTGGAAACCATACCTTCCTGCCCGCCTACCCTGCTCGCCCTGCCTGCGCAAACTGCCGCGTAAACTGCTGCGCAAACTGCCGCGCCCCTGTTTGCGCACTCCTGTTCACCACGCTCCGGGTCGCTCGCGCTCCCCAGGGGGCCCTTCAAATCTCCCACGGTGCCTCCGGCTACGCCCCCTCCTCTCCTGGGACGGGACTCGGGGGCTGCTGCTCGGGTGGCCCTGAGTACGGAACCCGCCCGGTACAGCCCGATCTCACCCTCGCCCACACTCACCTCAGTCCCTATCGCTGCTGCCGCTGCTGCCAACTGACAGCAGAAGATTCACAGCTCCTTGGCGCCTTCCTCTCCTTGTGCACTGGGAGAGAGTCAGCACTCTCCCCAACAAGCTGCAACGGCTGTGGCCTCCCCCGCCCTGGGACACACACAGTCACTGCTTACTCCCCCTCTATCCTGTGGGCAGATGCTTTTTATCACCCGATCACAGGGGGTGGTGCTACGCCCCCTCCTCTCCTGATTCGTTGCCGGGAACTTCCGGGTCCAGGCGGGACCTCCTTGTGTAGGAAGTGTTGGGCATCCCTGAATCAACAGTTGGTGGTGGAGCTGAGGTGAAGGCAGAGCGGTTTGGCTTTCACCAGGCCATGTGGATATCCTCTCCTCTTGCAAACAGTGGGGTGTGAGAGGGGCTGCGGAAACAGATGTTAGGTGGGGGGCACGGACAGGTCAGTCCCTGCAGCATTCCTGTAAGGTGGTGTGCACAACTCAGATAATCTGTCAGTAGGTAGGAACGGCACAGCTTGCCCAAGGATGTTGCAAACTAGTGTCTCTGGGCCAAGAAGAGACACCCCTGGTAGCAGGCACGGCCTGGCTGACTGTGCAATAGCGTTTGGATCTGGAAGTGTTGGTGTCAAAGCAAACAGTAGATGCCTTCTGCTCAAACCGGTCCTTCCAGTGACTGTTTGTTAGGGGTAACAAAGCAGCAGCAGCCTATCTCCTGGGCGATCTTGTCCTCTGATGGGCTAATACTGGAGAAAGTCAGTCAAGAAATGGGTTGTACTTGAGGTTATGAAGCTGGCAGATACGTTAGGCCATTTCTGACCTGGATGTTGGGGGTTACAGGCATCCAGTTCCTAACGCTGTCTGTCTCCCGCAGCTGACATAATGTACACGGGCACTATTGACTGCTGGCGGAAGATTGCACGGGACGAGGGCTCCAAGGCGTTTTGCAAAGGTCCATGGTCAAACGTACTCCGAGGAATGGGCGGTGCTTTTGTCTTAGTCCTGTATGATGAAATCAACAAGTACACATAAGTTGACGGCTGATGTTTATAGAGGTTGGCATGGGGCAGGGGTGACTGCCTGCCCTGTCTTTCTCAAGCTATTCTCCCTGATGGGACTCATCATGGTTTCTACTTCAGTCACTCCTGCTTAAAGAGTACAAAGAAATAAAAATCTGAAACCAGCTTTGCTCATCTCATGTTTGTTCTTGCAGCAGCTGCAGCATGAGAGGGGTGGGGGTCTCTGCAGGGATTGTAGAGAAGGAGGAAGACGAACCACCTCCATCCTGCACGCCTCGATACCTGCTAACTGCCTGTAGCCTCTGGCAGGTAAACACAGTGCAGGCTGCCGAGGAAGCTGTGTAGTGTTTCCTCCCCAGTGGAGGCCAGTGGTGTGGGCTGGAATGGGGACTGGAAGCTCTGAAGGACCCACCCAGCTGGTCTGCCCTGAGACCCCAGTAACCAGAGATGGTGCACTAGCTGTGTGCCACCAGTGCCCCTAGCCTGTCTGCTCCCCAGAGCTGATGAAACCTTGTTTTGAAAGTGCCTAGTGCTTAAACTGTCTGCAAAGCACAGCCCTCCCCACGGTGCTGAACGCCTGAGAGGCTGCAGAAATGTCTGAGGGGTGTTTGCTGCTGTCCGGAGGAGCAGAGCTGGCATCATGTACTCTGGCTTAGAAGCTCAGCTGCCTACTTGGGCATGTTAAAACCCAGCCAGAGAACATAAATGCAGGTAATTGCTGCTCTTCTGTAGAGCCCCTGGCTAGCCTTGCCCTCGCATGAGGTTGTGTGCTGTGTAGATGTAGCTGAGCAGACACAGACGGCTCCTGTGCTGGGGCTGTGCTTGCCAGGCAGGGAGCTGCATCCCCAGGCTCATCCCTTACCCCTGGAAGGTAAGTTTGCCCCAGCCTCAAATTCTGGGGGAAGGGAGAAATTCCTTCATGCTGTCAGGGCAATTTGGGGAAAACACTGCAAGACTGGGCAATGTGTGCAGCTTGGCCTTTACCCCACACATCTCTGTGGGTCTGTGAGCCACCCCAGTGAAGCTGCCTTGTTTCTGCCTGGGAGCTGGGGTGGTGAGTGGATGCTTTCCTGGTCCTCTGCTCTTCAGATCAGCGAGTCTTTCCTCACTGCCCCCACGCCTGTGGTCCTTCCTGTCTGCCCGGGCCTGCTCGAAGTGATGGATCTGAATCACCGAAACCGATCTCAACCACTGTCCGAGGCAGATAAACAAGCCTTGTGTTGCAAAGGGCGGTGGTTGTTTTTATTGCTGAAATCTAAGTGAGGTAGCCAGGCATGAGAGCACAGCACTGTCCCACTGCAGCCGGTGTTGGCACGCTTAGGTCCATGTGAATGGGTGTGCACATTCGTGATGGGAGATGGGAGATGGTCTCACGCCACGCTGTTGAGCCAAGAGCCTTTGCTGGTGCTTTTCAACCGCTCCTGGGCGCCTGCGGTGTGAGATCCCCCGCTGCCTGCTGTGGAAAGAAAACGGGCTGAAAGTTTCCCTGCGA
The DNA here is from genome assembly GCF_013368605.1 of Nyctibius grandis. Taxonomy (NCBI): domain Eukaryota; kingdom Metazoa; phylum Chordata; class Aves; order Nyctibiiformes; family Nyctibiidae; genus Nyctibius; species Nyctibius grandis. Next base: position 59,120,174 of record NC_090663.1, read on the forward strand.
GACACGGAGCAATGCCACGAGTGGTGGGCAGCGTGCTGGGGGGAGCAGGCAGCAGCCTGGCAGGGGGCTGTGCCACGGGGCAGCCTTACCAGGAAACCTTCTCCTGCTGCACAAATGCTAGCTAATTAATTAAGGGCTCTTGGCTCTTATTGCCTCCTGCTGCTAAGCCCTCCTGGATTTCAAGGACTGTTCTGAAATGCTGCTGGTTGCTGAGCGTGGGGCATCCTTCCCTCTCCTTTCCTGCGCAGGGGATGCGTGGCCAGGCTGTTAGCATGGGGAGGTGAGTGCAGCATTTCTTCCTCCACACGGTGAGGGGTGATGGAGGTGCTGAGCCAGGCTGTTGTGCTGGCCTGCAAAGGAGCTGAGCTGGGGACCCGTAAGTCCTTAGACCCTACAGCATTTTGCACCGGGCTTTGGGTACAGGGCTGACACTGAGTGAAATGGGTTGCAGCTGCCCACGCTGGTTACTGCCTTTGGGACTCAGGACCTAACAAGCATGTGTTTCACAGCTTTGTTTAGCTCTGGTGCACGGGAGACGTGGGGCAGAGCCCACAATGGCTTCTCCCTGCGCTCTGCTGCTGGGGAGCACAGGGCAGCAGCCCCCTCTGGCCTGGGGCACCTGGGGATTTAACCTACCCTTCCTGGCAGCTCCCCTGGGAGCAGCTTTATCTGGGGGGTTGTAGGGGGGTTCAGATGCTGCTTTTGCCTGCCACAGGAGCACGTTACAGAGGGATTAAAGGCTTTGTTCTTGCGGGGAAACTGAGGCACGGGAAAGGGACTGGGGCCAGCCAGCGGCAAGGCACCGAGCTGAGTGCGGACCCTTCAACACAGTGTTCTGTCCATCAGGCCGTGCTGCCCCAAGGACGCGGGGCAGGGGTGGGTTTTCCTTTTAAACACGAATCTCTTGTGGGGAGTACTGAACATCCCGTACGTCATGATTTCCTCCCGAGGAGCTGTGCCCGGCCCGGCGTATCAGCCCCTTTGCTGGCCGGGAGGGGTGGGCGAGTGCCTGTAACGCCACTTTCATCTCGGCCCCTTGCCCGGCGACTGTAAATCCAGGCTTAGGAGCTGTTGACGCAGCCCGGCTGCTCACGGGATCGTATGAAACACTTGTCAGCGGCTGGGGCAGGTGGCGAGCGGTGATGGATGTTTGGAATGGCTGGGTGTGTGCCAGCCCCCCAGGCTGGGCTGCCTGCGGTGCTGGGGAGCTGCAGGATCGTAGAATCACAGAGTGGTTTGGGTTGGAAGGGACCTTAAAGATCATCTAGTTCCAACCCCACTGCCCTGGGCAGGGACACCTTCCACTAGACCAGGTTGTTCAAAGCCTCATCCAATGTAGCCTTGAACACTGCCAGGGAGGGGGCATCCACAGCTTCTCTGGGCAACCTGGGCCAGTGTCTCACCACCCTCACAGGAAACAATTTCTTCCTAATATCTAATGGAAATCTCCCCTCTCTCAGTTTAAAACCGTTCCCCCCTTGTCCTGTCACTACACACCCTGTAAAAAGCCCCTCTCCAGCTTTCCTGTAGCCCCTTCAGGTACTGGAAGGTGCTATAAGGTCTCCCCAGAGCCTTGTGTTCTCCAGGCTGAACAGCCCCAACTATCTCAGCCTGTCTCCATAGCAGAGGTGCTCCGGCCCTCTGACCATCTTTGTGGCCTCCTCTGGACTCGCTCCAACAGGTCCAGGGGCTGCTCTTGCTCCCACCTGGCTCTGCAGGGCTGGGCTGGAGGCTGTGGGGACCACCCTTTGTCAGGAGGTTTGGGTGCCAGGCAAGGCCCACACCAAGACCCGTAGCATCAGGGAGGTTCTGGGAGGTGGTGTCACACCAGGCGTTTGCTGGTTGTCGCTGTCTGATCCTGCTGGGATCGACAGGAGTGACAGCCCTGGCTTCAGGGATGGGGTGGCCTTTTTCTGGCTGACAAGCAAGGAGGGATTGGCCACCTGTGCCTTGAAATCCACCCAAAAAAACCAGCGTGCTGTGGCCAGCTAGGTTCATAAGATCTCTGCAGTGGAGAGCTACAAGGCTTCCTCCCCCATCCCTTGGAGCCCAGGCCTGCAACCTCTTAAACAAGCCCATAATTTTTATTTTTATGTTTTTAAATGCCTGGATGTGGCAGTGCCCCGTGGACCTGTGGGGCTCCTCAGGTTAATACCAGCAAAAGAAGAGTCTAGTTTGATTTAGGCTGATCAGTCCGTGCTGTCCCCAAGCTGCTCACATTGTCATACACCAAAAAAAAAGTTAGTGTGCATTTATTAATGTTTATTGCAATAGTGTAGGGAATCAGGGTGAGCCATCTGTATGCCAGTCTAGCGGGTGAAATAGCAGAAACAGAGAGCACAGCCCAAGGAGAGCTGCAAGAGCTGACCAGAAATATTTGCCTTCAGGTTTCGAGGCTGAGCTCTGCGCATGGTCCAGCCACCATAGTGCCATCGCCCTGTGGGGATGCACATGGAACTGGGGAGCTGGGAGCGTCCCAGCCGGTGCTCGGTGCTGCCGTGTCCCCCAGGCAGACCCTCGCCGTGGGGCGGTGGACGCAGTGCCCTGCGTGGCTCCCCGCATCACATCCTGGGCACAAGGCTCCAGCCGTGGGTGCAAAGCAAGGCAACCGTTGGCGCTTGCTCCCTTGAAGGCAGCTTTCTGCCCTGTGCAGCCACGCTGAGTGGGAACATCTTCCTCGTGCCACGTGCAGGGTTACGCAGCCAGAAGACCTCTGCAGGGCTCCCCAAAACACCCTGCAACCCTGCCCTGGGAGACAGCCCTTACCGGGCTCCCTCTGAGCTACTAACCTGCCCAGAGCCCAGGCAGATACATGCCTATAAAGCTGTACACCAGCTTCTGAACAAGCCTTAGCGTTACCCAGCACCGCGGAGCCTGCGTGTGGGGAGGCAGGCGGGGAGGACCCCGCATTGTTCCCCAGGCACAGCTGTGATGAACGCTCATGAGGTCAGATTCACCACCACTGCTGCTCCTCCGTGTTTCCAGACTGCGTGGGTTATTTGTTACAGGTTATGAGGAATGAGGCAGCATTGCTACACACGGAGCTATTCTGACGTGGTAATTCAGACCAGGTTCTCGCGAAGGCGCTTGGAAGCTGGACTGGGCTAAGCCACGAAGCACACTAAGGTAAGTCTGGCCATGTGTGGCATTATTTTTGGAATAGATCCCCTCCTCCACTTCCATTTCATGCGCTACTTTGCTTTGCAATTCCTCTGCGTCTGGACAAGTTCTTATGTACAATATAGTGCTCAGTTAAACAAACAAACAAATCTATCACCTACCTACATTTATAAAAAAATGTATGTACCTATATGTATAAAAACTAAAGATGGCTTTTACAGTAAAAAACCCTAATGTTGGCTTTTACGGTAACACAAAATTTGGTCTGAACGCTGCGGCAGATCACCCAGTTGCTGCCAGGGTGTGGGAAACTCTGCGGAACTGCTAGTTTTATCTGTTATAATGTCAGTCGGATGATTTTCTTTCTTTCTAGTCTTACAAGTATAAATCATAGCTAATAATTCTCTCAAGTCATTTCTACGATAGGGTCTATAGTAAGCATGCTGCCACCACAAGCAATACCTTTGATATGCTTTCTTCCTAGGACAGACAGAAAAACATCATTCTTCATCCTGCAATTAAGCACAGATTGGAGCTTTAAACACTTTAAGCCAAAACTCAGACTACAGCGGTACATGATTTATAGTAGAAGGGACTGCATATACGTGAGTTCCATGAAAAAAAAGCAGACACTATTAAAATGTAATGATCAAAATGCAGCCTCCCTGGCTCCCACTGCACTCAACTACACTTAACAAGTCGTACAACGCAGTAATAGCTACCCTCACAAAGCTTTGTACACAAAGTGTGGCATAGCTGAGTTGTGGAGTTCCAGGACTTTTAAAGCTGGTTAATTGGACTTTCAAAATGTATTAAATGTCTATTGAAATGCAGGCCGTAATAGCCCCCAAAGGAGAAGGGCTTTAGTAGCTTTATGTATTTACGTATATATATGTATATATGTATTAAATATATAATAGAAACATTGCCATAGAAACATATTAAATAAACATAGAATGAAAAACTCTTTTTATAGAAGCATAAGTGAGTATGTGAAAGCAAGAGCAACATGGATGAGCGCAAGATGTAAACGTACAGCAGATTATTTTGCACAAAGAATTTAAAAAATAAAAGGTCAAAGCTTTTTGTTTAAAGAATGTTCTGCAACATCCTCAGTAGGATATAAACAACATAGCAGCCACAATGAACCCTCTATCTCCTCAAAAAAACAAACGACGTTAGTTAACAATTGTAAGAGACCAATAGAAACTGAAAGAACGTCCCAGATCTTTTAGGCCGGTTGAGCTGTGCTGGGTGCATATCACAGCAGGAAAAGCAAGCAGCTCTGGCACTAACCCAGTTTCCTTCTTTCAGAGCTGGCTGGTAGTAGCTGGAGTGATTCTGACATTGCACTGCACCGTGCTGAATGCCTGCTGTCCTCCCAAGCCAGAATGGCAGCAAGAAACCATATGGATATAAGAACGGCCCTTTCTCTCCACCAGATGCTAACACAGGACTCCTTGGCTTTTACAGCGAGGATCAGGTCCATTTGGACCAATGAACCAAATGCATCCCACAGCATCCATGTGGGTGTAATCACTACTCTGCATAGAATCAGCATGTTTCTCTATACTAACCTCTTTCCATATTTAAATGGAAGTGTTTACGGCAATTGAGGCAGGTGGACCAAAGCCCGAATAAATCTAGAACACATAGCCTCAGATTAGACAAATGTACAGCAAAGCTGTTATTTCTATAACTACAGAGGTGTATTACCTTCCATAACCTTTTCTTTTTTTTCTTTCTCATTCTTTATTCAGGCAAAGTTAGTGGGAGTTTCTCCCAGGAAAAGAACTGAGCTGAGTGCTAAGTAAGTGAAACATTTCATTGTTTCAGGTAGTGTTCATTTTAAGAGATATGTTCTATCAAATGTATATTAATTTTATATTAATAATGTACTACACTGGGTTCACTTACATGCACGTATGTATGTAAAAATTGCAAGCATGACAGTTCATGGGGAGGAAAGCCATTACTACTGTGTAAAGCAATGTGCAGGCTGCAGCACCAGTCCCTGTTTCCATGAAAACAGCGCCTTTCATAAAAATTCAGATGATGTATCACAAAAAATATGACAGTGGGGATTTTCAGGTGGTCAGCCCTGGCCTGCCTGATATTGGTGGAATCACAGTTAGGATAATGCTGAAAATTGTCTCTCATTCTGGTCAATCACCTCAAGATGATTGCTGAATCGCATCACACTTCTGAATAAAGTCTCTGGAAGGGGTTCCTACCACACAGAGGTAGAGTCTCTGCGCATTGATTTCACAAGGAGTCTGATCAGGCCCAAAGTCAAATGAGGAGAAAAGTGGTCTTGTGTACTTTTGAAACTCCCTTTTGCTTTCAGACATCAGGGTACAGAGGTTTGGATGGGTGAATAGGTGGACCATAAACAATGATATCTGCTTCCATATTTACTTAGGAATGCTATACTTGGCAGTGCATATTTCCAGTAGCAGAAAGCTCACTTCCTGATGTCAATATAATATTTGGCAGTTAACATATACTCCCAAAAGAAAACCATGGCACAGTTTGAACACAGTGTGCAAGGGTCTATGATGTTCAGATGCATGGGCTAAGCTCTTGTTTTTTGACAAATCTTACAGCAAAATGTGCAGTATAAAAGAGAGAAGGCTTAGGCACACAACCCAAGCAGATTGCGGGCTGTTGTCCCGAAAACACTGACAGCAACTGTTAGAATATTTTCTTCACATATGAATGAATTGCAATAATCCCTGAATGAAGGCAGACTTTTGGCTATTTTGTGAAATATTTTCCTTGTATAACATTGCCCAGTGGATTAAAAAGCAAATGAAGTACAAGACTGTGCCTACATTATCTAAAGCTCCAGGATCCCAAGAACCACTGTCTTATACAGCATCACATGTGCACAGCATCATTAAGAAATGTCAGGGTCATATTTTACTCTACTCCCTTCATATACAAAAAAGAAGAAGGATTTTAGCCACAAAAACATCTCCCTATTATACCCAAAAAGTATGCAGCTTCCTTGGGAAAAATCATGAATTCTAATTTGTTTTTGAAGGAAGTAATCTTTTTTCTTGGCAGATCTGATAAAAAGAACAGCCCATGATTATCTAATCTGAAGGTCATGTCACACTCAAATAACTATCTACACAGTGGATGGAAATTCTGCTGTCACCACCTATCATGACAACTGTCAGCAAAATAAAAGCAATGCTGCTGCCTGCCTTCCTGGGACCATCCCAATTTGTCTGGATGGTAAAAATAATTCCTAAGAACAAACAAACAAAAATCTGTAACACGTGGATATGCCAGTAAACTTTCAGACAAGAGAGAAACAGAGGTCAAGAGGAAAAGGAGCTTCAGTAATAACCAAATCTTTGCAACTGCAGGAATTTAGCCACGCTCTGTTTAGGAAAGCAAGAGGGGAGGGTGGCATAGCTCTGAGGAGCCAACAAGTCATGCTGTGAGCAGATGCATTAGCAAAGCCTGGTTTTCCAAGGGTTTGTGTCACTCACCTCTCTCTCTTTCCACCTCCTATGCTCTTCCCCCACCCTTGCAAGGCTTTTGTTTCCCCCACTCCAATTCCTCCCCACATGCCCCCATCATGCCTGACCCCTCTTACCGGCACTACCTCCTGCCTGGGCACCTCTCCTGGCTCCAAAACACACGTGCTGGCCAGGCACCAGAGAAGACAAAGTGTGGGGTCAGCGGTACCGAATTCCCTCACAAGGGACACAATTCCAGGGGGTCTCCATCCTCTCTCCACCTGCCAGTTTTCATGTAACTTTTCAAGGCTTCGTCTCTTTGAGGCCTTTGCCCTTGCTGCCAGGTGCGGGTGAAGTTACTCCATGAACCCAGGAGATGCTGGAGGGAAAAAAAGACATGCATGAGGCTTGCTCTTCTGAGGATAGTTAAAGGTTATGTACCCCTGAGTGGAAACTGTGCCTGGGGTTTGCTGATGGGCCCCGCTGGCCGCCCTGCCTGAGCCGGCATTCATCTGCCTCCAGCACCACTGCCTTTGGGCTCTCCTCACGAAACAAAACCATGAAATAACTATTATTGAATACGTCTCTTGTTAATAAATACCAACAACTTTGAAGCACACCTTAACAGTCGTGGAAGCTGTGAACAACCAGCCCTGCCCAGGCCTCACTGCCCCGGCCCGACGCCGCCCTTGGCCAGGCATGGCTGGGGCCTGCTCCTCCCAGCCCTGCGCCACCAGGGAAGGGACAGGAGGAAAGATGAGGGTGCTTGCCGCCTCGGGGGATAAAACACAATAACTATCAAATTATACGGTGTTGCTTCTCAGAAAAAAAAAAACAACTGAGGAAACTGCCAGAGGGAAGGTCCCTGCTACTTCCCTGGCCCACACCAGATGGCACCAACAATTAGTTAAGATTACAGCCACGCTGCTTCTGCCTGCAGCGGGCAGGAGGTACTGGCCGCTAAACTGAATGGTGAGGCCCTTTTGCTGAAGTGAATGTATCATAAAAAAACAAAAAAGAAAAAATAAAAAGTACATTCCTTGTCAGTACTTGAAAAAACCCTCTGTTTTTTCTGCTACATGCTGCCTTCTCCCTTGCAATGTGCAGGGAGCCAAAACCAGCAGCTAGCTGTGGCTACCAGGTTTTAGGCTTTATTTTCTCTTAGTCTGTTGCTTACTTTGATTAGCTCCCTCTTGTTTAATGAGTGGTCCTTATGTTATTAACTTGCAGCAAAAGGAAGGGGAAGACTTGATTCACTCATATCTTTTCAGAGCAAACCCAAGCAGTGTAATTGTTAATTAAATCACCTGAACCTATTAAACTATTTGGAAAAAAATTAAAGAAATCAAAAGCAAGTGAGAAAGGGAAGACTCCTTTTGTGTTGTTTTGTTGCTTGACAATTGTGCATCTGAAATCATAGATGTGTCTTCCTCCTTTGAGCTGTTACTGGTTTAAATCCAGTATTTCCCCAGTTCTTTTGTCTTTGTACTTGCAAACCTGGCAAGGAAATGGCAAACAAGAAAGAAAAACTTCTCATCATTAATGTTTATGTAAACAGCAAGTGTTTGCCACACAGCTGCAGCAGCATGGTTTTTGTGCAAGGTCTCAGTAAGTGCTATGTCCAGCGCTGGACTTGAAAGCATGCTAGAAAGACATTTTTCTTTGTACTACGGGAAACACTGTGTGGGAAGTAAAGAGAGGAACAAAGGCAGAAAATTAATTTAAAAAGATTACTTGACCCTCCCTTAGGTCCTTCTGTCAGACTGCTCCTGAGCAGAGGAGCTGAGGAATCTGAAGCAGGGCCCCTGAGCAGGGTCCTGGGGAGAGAAGGAGAGGAGATGCTTCCTCCTCAGTGAGGACCCAAGTGGCTTCATCTCAGCTGAAAGCTGCTGGTGTTCCCCAGGCCACTTTGTTGATCAAACCTTGTATACTTGATATCAAAGAGCAGTGGCTTACATTTAAACGGTATCTTTAAACACAAAGGGCTCTCCATGCCTTTACAGTCTTTGTATCTAAATTACATCACCTCCTGCTGAAATTCAAACAGATATATTTGATATGCAAAATAGCTGTAGTCTAATTAAAAGCACTGCAGCTAGGTTGCTCTGCATGCCACACTTGTATCCAAAGATTATTTTATCCCGTGTTTTTTTATGAGTTAAATAGCAGTTGTATAGGAGGATGACCGCGTCATCAGGACACAAATGCAAGGCAGAAAGAAAGATCATGATCTAATAATAATGAGGAGAAATACAATCTAATAATAATAAATATTACAGTCCTTATGAATTTGTAATTAATTGTAATGTCCCTTTTGGAGTGAGATCACAACAGTGCTATCACAGTCATGTCCCATTAAAAATTCAAAACCCTGCTAAGGAAGACCACATTTAGTCTTTTCTGACAGGAGTGAGAGGTGATTTTGCACAGAACCAGTCAGAAGAGGAACAACTGCCAAAGGTTTACTGTAGTCAGTATAGAAATTTCTCTATTGCTCATGATAATGGATTGTCAGGCGTAAGACAGAATGCAAATGGAGAAGACCAAGGAAGTGATTTAAATAGAGCGTTTCAGAACAAAACATTGTCGGAAATATTTTTCTTTCTAGGAAAAGTGGGAAAAAACACAGAAAACACCAAGGCAACTGCTGCAGAACTAATAAAGTTTTCCTAGTCCTACTCATATGTCACATTTGTAACAAGTTAAATAGTATTGTCCAAGGACTCATGTTTAGCTAAAGAGATACTCCTAGTAGAAGAGGAAATGTATAGCTCAGCAGTATCTTTGGCCCCCCTTAAAGTAAAGATTTGCTTGCAAAGGCAAAGTATGTCATCGGCATTAATGCCTGAATTAACAGGAGGATTTTTTTTTTAATTAGTGTATTACGTATATTAGGTTTGTTAGTATACAACTGAAAGGGGAAAAATCAATTGCTTTGGTGAAGAGCAAGTGAAACCACATTTAGAATGCTGGAAATGTTCGAAGTACAATGCAACAAAAGTACAATCACTTGCAGCTGATAATGCTAATGCTAACTTTAGTAACTACTAGTATGTCTCCAAATTAATGATAAGCAAGGATGAGTATTTGCCCCCAGCTAATTCTCAGTTCATACCCATCGATATGTTTAGTTGGTCACAGATAAGTCATCTTTTGATCATGGAAGTATGCAACAAAATCTTTTGAATATTTTTCCTTACTTCTCAAAGAAATTTTGGAACTACATTTGACATCCCATTCCATCTACTTGGAATACATGTTCCCACAACCTGGTTAACTTTGCATCCTTCTTTTGAAAGATCTTCATTACGGTGCTGCTATTAGAAATGACTTTTTACATTAAAGTAAGATTGTGCAATTGCAGTTTCTAAGTAATTCAGAATGCAGAAGAGGGAACAATAAATAAGCTTTTTTTAGTGACTGCACACAGCTAGAATTTCTTTCAAAATGTTCTTTAAGAATTTTACAGTGTGGCTTTGAAAAACAGAGCAGACTGGTTTCATACATGCTGAAGTTCATGCTAATAGATTGACTGAGGTAATTGCAATGAAGAATCAATGACTAATTACTTCCTCATAAATAAACTCTTTCTCTGAAAAAAACCCACATCATAGTGAAGCAGGAAAACTACAAAATATTTTTCTTTCAGTGCAATTAACTCTTACTGTCTGATTAGGAAAAATAAAGCTACCTTAATAAAGATATTTTTTCCACAAAAAAAATCTTTTTAGGACATCGTAATGCTTCAAGAGTTCAGTATGGTTTGTGACTATTGGTTTGACTATTTTACAGTGTGTATGCGCTCATACTTGAATCAGGTTATGTCTGATATTCCATAGTTTACAGGTAACTATAAATATAGTTTCTGTTTCTGGAGTTTTCCCATCTTATACAATTTAAGGGATCTTTTACTTATGTCAACATACCTGAACAGATCACAGAAATCTAAATACCGATTCTTTGAGGGCAGAGTGGAGAACTAAAGTCAACTCCAACCATTTCTTGTAAAGAGCACTATAAACAGGTTTCAGTGAACAGAAGTATCTGAAACATATTTGAATTAATAACACTTTTGGGGGAGCCGAGGAGGGAGGGAAATAGAAGAGAACGAGACAAGACTGTAGCTCAAGGCATACTTAGTAAACTGAGATTTTGGAAGAGCAGCATTAGGAACATAGGAGAAACTAAAGCAGACTAAAGTCACTCTGTAGCGAGCTTTTAGATGCTCAGTGAAGCAGCCCATTGCTACCACGGGCCATCCGTTCTTCACAAAGTCAGGAGCCACTCAAGGCAGATGAATACTATATTCAAGTACCAAAAAATATCTAATTTGGTATGGGTAGGAAAAGAATTGTCATTACACCTTGTAAGGGCAGGATCACAGAAGCAATAGGATTTTGCATACAGCTAGGATTTTCTTCTATTGGCAGCTTCTGTGAAAAGGCTTTTTCCACTTTAATTTGCCAATGCGTGAGCAAAATAGATATGTGGGCAATGGCAGTCCCTATCCCACAGGGACCACACCAGAAAGTATGTTTGTTCAAAAAACACTCAGTGGAACAAAAAATATATTTAACTCACAGTTAAGGGGCCACAGAGTTCAGCCACATTTGACCAACATGCCTCAGGCTGATTCAAGCCTGATGAAGACAATTTGTTGAAGCTCAGTAAATACCTGAAAAATGACAGTGATGCAGAGTCACTGCTGTATGCGAGCATCAGTCAGATGAACTATTTGGTAAGCAAAAAGTTTCCATTGTGAATGCACCCTAGTCACCAACATTTCCACAATACTTTGTAGCCTTCATACCTGGTGCTCTAAGCTCCCTTTAAACTAATAGGGACTTGAGCGCTTTGAAAGTCCTTGTTCAGCTTTGGCTGACACCCAAAAGCCAAGGAGAGCAGGGGCCTGGAGTGCTGCCCTTCACAACACTGGGAACTCTCTGAAGCTGAGCAGTGGTGTGGGTATGGCTCTCGGGAACAGCTGCAAGTTGCTGGTATACAGTAGGCAGTAGAAAATGGGAGCTTTACAACCATCTCCCTATTAATGTTTCCAAAAAGACGTCACCAGTGCCACAAAGATGGCAGAGGCCAGTGAGTCCGGCAAAGAAAGTTACTCTTGTGCCCAGCCTAAAGCTGGAAAGAGCTGAGGAAAACTTCACACTGATTTTTAACCACCCCCATGAATCATCCTTGGATAGGAACTACACTGTGCTGGATAAAGAAAATAAGCACTTGGCATAAACATAAAAGAAGAAGGAAAAACTCTCTTCTCTGTTTTTTCTTTCCCATTCTTTTAATTTCTTGCAGTTGTTACTTCACTGTCTCCTGGTAGTAACTGCTCCTGTGCCATGGTGCTCTTTTAATACACAATTTGTTACCACTCCTCAGAGCTTCTGGTTTTCACAATCTGCCTTCAGATTTTACCCAGTAAATTTCCTCTCCTCACAAAATCTCCTTTGTCGCCTTGGCTATCTTTTCTCCTTCCTTGGCTCTCTTTCTTTTCCCACCAAACAGATTGTTTCCCAAACCTCCCACTCCAGGTTGCCTGGTGTAATGTACTGGCTGTGTCCCTTTGTTTGCATTATGTCATCCCATCGCAGGCGGCCCCCAGCCCAGAGAAGACATCACTTCTTAGCAGAGACCAGAGTTTTAATTTAGCTCAGGTGGAGGTTGCCTGAGCTCCCAGCTCTGCTCCATTATCCACCCTCTAGCCGTACCTCTGCGTACAATTGAGCGGTGCCTCCTACACCTTGCTCAAGGCTTGGTGGATGGGTCCACAGGGAGCAGATCCACACCCTGCAGAGCTGCAAGTAGGGGGAGACCCTCAGGGCACATCTGGAAGGAACAAATCCTTAAGCAATGCAGTCATGAGAACTGAAGTCTCTGCTGAATACAAGTGTGCTCCTGCTTGCGCTTTAAGGGCTTAGTTACTGTTTTTTATTTTGGCTAAATGTGCTTGGTTTGCCATATGTTCAGCAAACAGCACTGTGACCTAACTGCTACCACCATGCCAAATTTCAAAGCAAAGAGATGGCAGTGATCTTTTGATATAGAATAAAATATTCCCCGTGCTTGGCTTTGATCTGGGAAAAAATACATCACTTTATTTTTGCTTGTATTTCACAGGTGCTGGTCTGCACCTTCCCAGCATGGTCAGTCTTGTCCTAAATGGTTAATGTTTGGCTAAACTGTAAGCATCGCAAAACAGGATATTACAGCAGAAAACCGGATAAGTGCAGTAACAGTGGGAGCTGCAAGGCCCTTCCCAGTTTTCCCCTCTCCCCCACCCGTCAAAACAAGTAGAGATAACATCTGAGTGTGTTCGTGTCTAGTTAAAACTCTGTACAAGTATATAGAGAAATTAAATGCAGATTTCTGGCTTCTGGCAAGTTTTATTTGCTATTGCCAGTGCTGCAAAAATTGACACGGACATCCAGGACTGTGGTGGAAAGAGTGCTTCTCGAAGGCATAAACATCAACACCACAAAAACAGCATTTACCCGTCTCCCCATGAAATGAGGAATGGCCATGACAGATGGCAATCAAGTCACTCCAGGCTTGATGTGTCACCTTCTTCTCCAATCGCATTTTTCTGCCCAGCTGGTGGGCTCACCTTCACTGTGCCCTGCGAGGCAGAAGCTAACGGTGCATCTCAGGAGGGGACAGGTCAAGGAAGTGAGATGGAAAGAACTGACAATTTCTGCCCTAATTCCCTTCAACACCACTTGTTCTCAAATGGAGGAGGAGGGGACCACGTCTGCCACTGGTCTGTGCAGACTATCTCACCTGGGCAAGCTGATTCACACCCGAGATGAAACCAGCCCAACATTTACACAGCTGTGGAGGAATGGATGCGGTAGCTTTAACACAAAAAAGTTCAAATTGTTCCCCCTGTGCAATGATGCATGTAGGAAAATGAAGGGGACTGTGTTTCCCCCGCCTCCTTTCCTCCCCTGCAAGGTAAGAGGCAATCTCTTTTTCAGCCTTCATATCCTTCTGGACAGTGAGCTGTCTACTTACATGTGTTTCAAGCCAGAGACCCTTACGGTGGCATAGGAACTGCTGGGACAACAGTGGAAGGGTGAATATAATCACCACACCAGAGATAAACTTATTCTCCAGGAAAGAGTTTTATTTTATGTGACTTAAGCCCTATTTTCTTTTGCTGTTCAAATCCATTTGTTGTGTTCATTACATCACCATAAGAAAGCGAGCAACTTGTGCTTCTCTAGAAAAGTAATCTTTCCATGAGAATTCCTGAAGTTCCTCTCTTTATTAGATTTCCATTCAACTATGTTTGTTTTTTTTTTAACATAGATATGCCTAGAGCTGTAAGGCAAGAGGTTGATCTGCTTTTCCATTGCATTTGGCTGCTTCTGTGCCAAATCCCAATATGTCCAGAGTCCTGCACATTTCTTCCCTGCTTTAAAATAAGCAAAGGAATCCATGTTTCCCAGAAGAGTCATGAAAAAAAGGAAATCGCTATAATAAGCCACATTTCTTCCTGAAAGGGAAAAGTAGCAGAGAATGGAAGAGGGAAAAACGCTAATGTAGGACGTCTTCATCCTATTAGCCTAGCAACAAAACACACTGGAAGGCAACAGCGCTTTCAGCATTAAACACACTGAAAGTTCTCACGTCAACAAAACAAAACAAAAACGCATTTGCGATGGGGAAATTTCACCTTAACTTGATGTGTGTAATTTTTCCAGTGCCACCACTAGGGAAATAAAATCCTGACATATCCGTTATATGTGAGGCTCTATTTACCATAACAAGATAGATTTGTTCTGGAAAATTTTTTGTCAGTATATCCTTTGTTAGGCAGTACGTTCATCTCCTAGCAACAGTGTGGGGAAATCCATCAGAGACATGGAATTTAACTGCAAAATAGGATGGTTCACTGTAGCTTGTACGCTTTTGGAAGTCTTCACTGACATGCAAATACTTTAATGCACTTATGGACTGATGGACTGATAAATCAACTAGAGGATGGAAACTGAAAAAAAAACCACTATCCCTCTCATTTAAAACAAATTGACCAAGGCACATGAAATGCTGAAATAACTGCTCTACCTCTTGCTCTTGAGAAGGCTCTTTCATACCCATACACATTGCCCACACCTCGTGGGAAATTGGATACATACACACCACATTTAAACTGTTTAAATATCATCACAAAACATTTTTTCCAGCCTCAGAGATTTGCAGTGTCATATTTCAAAAGGTACGACAGCAATAACAAACCTCTTGTAAGCAACACAGAGTCACTGAGCAGCCGGGGGTGCAGAAGATGGCAATGCTCCTCAGGTGCCCGTGTTTTTCAAGGCATGTCTCAACCTCTGCTTTTATTTTATTTTTCTCTCTTCCCAGAGAGAACCTGTGCTCCATTTCAAGGAAGTTAAGGGTGAGCTAAAATGCTTTAAAAAGTCTCTAAGGCATCTCTTTTAGTTGAGCTCTGCAGTACCCCTTTGATCTGCATGCCATTCTGCTGGCTGTTTTTCAAGGTTGAATTTTTCCCTCTGGCTGGTCCCAGCTTCCCAGGAGGTGGCTCGGCTGGGGTGAAGCTGCCATTGCTGCAGCTCAGCCTCTGAAAGCGCAGAAAAGGAAGGGACGGTACTGCAGCCTCATGGCCTGTCTGTGGCATGAGGAAACGGGAATTCCCTGTCTGTTCTGTCCTGGCCACATCTGGAGCCTTACAGCTGACAAAGCTCGGCCATGTCTTGGGTCACTCCAGAAGGGTACGAACCCCTCGGCTTCATCAGCTGTATGGTTCCAGAAACACAGGGGCTGCAAGAAAAGGTCCAGGATGTGGAAACAAGCTTTGCAGAAGGGACGTTGAGAGATTTTGGGGAATGAGTTTGAGGCTTTCTGACTAAAGGTGACCTCCAGGTACACGTGCATTGCCCCCCAGCTCCCTGCACACATTACCATGCACAAGACCCTCCATCCAAGCAAGGAAGGGTGGTACCCAAGGGTGGGTGATTCACCCCAGTGCTCCCTATCGGACAGCAGTGTCTGAACCAGTCCCTCACCTACAACAGGTTCTTATGGACACAATTCAAAGCCCACTAAAGACTCTCGAAGTCTTTGTGGGCTCATACCCACAACCCCTGAGGAATCTAATTTAAAAAGTAAATTTCACAGTTTAATGTCCCACACTAGTGTAAAAGCAATTTTTTATTTGCCAGTGAGATAAGAGGAATACTTCTGTGTCCCTTTACCACCTGTTCACAGAGGGGACACAACAATAGGTGAAATTGCCTTTATATGTTCAGTAAAATATCCCTCGGGATTTGACATCTTCCGACATACATTGTGGAGGGGTTTCTTAATGAAAGAAGAAGTGGCCCAGAGGTACAGTCAAGTGCCCTAGAGGGACTGAGGTAGTGTTGTGTTGTTCTCACAGATCTTTATTATTTCAGCTAGGGAGAGAGGAGTCAGCTGAAGGGGGCACCTCTGCTGAGGGGGGCACCTCCGCATCACTGAGCCAGTCTGAGACTGGGGCTGTTCCCGGGAGGACGTTAACAGCATCACCAAATCAAAAAGAGTTTGTTTTTAATTATGCCTTATAGACGTGCAAAGGGCTGTAGGGGAGAGTTAATTGGCAACAAAGCGAATAAATAGCTCCCAATACAAAACCAACTATTCAGATCTCTGCTGATCTCCGAAAAGGCAGCTGGGGAGACAGGCCGGGGAGAAAGCCCGTCTTTGGCAGAAGTCTGTGTTTCCAAGAGAAAAATAGTACCCAATTAATGGGTATTGCCATTGTATGGGGGAGATCTGAGCAGGGACCTGAACTCATTTCTGTTTATCCCTGGAACAAAAAGGCTTTTTCTGCAAGGAAATTCCAAGACCCTCTGTTCTCGCTGCATGACCCTCAAGCATTTGAGGAGGACACGGGAACCATCCCAAGTAAACCTCCTGCTTTAAAAAGGCATTTAAATGGGTGTTTCGCTTGTCATCTACCCTTCGATTAAATTAGCTTTCTGACTTGGGCATAATGATTTCAGTCACTATGAATTTATTTCCACCTAAGCTGTGTTTGCTCTTGAACTTTTTGCTATTGACTGGCACACATGTTCGGTATATAGAGCAAACACTTTGGTGTGAAACAACATCATACACAATGAGTCATCTGTGCTCTGGTCCACAGCCATCCCACAGAGAGCTTGTTCTGTCAATCACTCTGTCATTTGCAAACATAGCTACAAACACTCAAAACCAGACAGTTATCTTGTATAACACCTTATGGAGAATCTGCCTTAAGCAAACAGGAACTGTGTTAATGTATTTTTGGAAGAGCTAGAATAGAACAATAGATTTTTTTGTAAGGAATCAGGTTTTGGACAAGTTCTGTCTAAACTGATGCATCTGAGTGAGATGAATTTAAAAATACTTATAAATTAACCTCTGACTTACAGTTGAACCTGTCCTGGTTTCTATGGCAATGTGCAGCTATCATCAAGCATTAGCTTCTAGCGTGCAGAAAAAAATGCATTTACTCATCCTGGGGAATTGCACTAAATAAATTAACAGTACTAACTCCAGACATCCTGATGCCACTGTATTATTGACTGATAAACCTTAAATCCCTTCATCATGTAGAGGCTAACACCAGTCAAAAACTCAGCCCAATATTTGAGAACTAAGGCATTTGCAAAATTTAGGCATTCCCATTTTGTCAATTATTTGATGAGCAGCAACCATAGACTGGTAAAACGATGTCAGACATGACAAACACATGCCTTTATAGAAAAAAAAAATAGCATAAGGCCTATATTCTCCTTTAAACTATTTGGAGATTGAAGTAACACATTTTTTGCATGCCCTCAGCACCAGGGCAGACATCAGTCAGTGTCAGCAAATACTTCGCTTGGCACGTCACTGCAAAATTTGGCATCGCTTATTCCCTGAATAAGCAGCTTGCCACTGGCATGATTCTGCATGAAAAATAAGCACAAGAGTTATTAGCACTAATTATATTAATGATATACATTCTTTCATAGTAAAATATTTGCTAATACCTGGTTGCAGAGTGAAGATAATATGGGAGATAGCTCATTGCCACGAAATCCAGTCCAAAATCTTTCACTCCAGGATCATCCTGCAATAAGAGGGGAATCCAAAATGCAGAAATACAGAAGTACAGGCCCACAGTCAGGTGCCTCTTCCTCCTGATGCAGGCACCCTGCAAAAGCATCAGAGTTTGTTGGTCGAGGTCTAGTATAAAAAGATGACACAAAAACTCTGATAGTTTTTGCCTAGCCAAGGCAGATGTGACCTTTGAGAGTTCCCTGACATTTTACAGTTACATTTCAGCAGATGCTGTGATTATACAAGGTTAGAAATAGCCAAAGCAGTGTATCATCCTCTTTAAAAATGTGATTGCCCACACAGATATAAATACAGGCTGCTGTGCAATTATGCCATCCCTGAGAAAGAGGGAGTCACAGTCAGAGCTGCTGCTTCTCCCCTTGCTCTAGGTGGTGAGGGAAGCGATATGAGGGATTTTGTACCCCAAGCCCTGTCGAGCAAGGTTGTCAGCTCTGCTCGCTGCCCTAGACTAAGTCACTCAGCCTTCAGCCCTCAGTTCCCTGCCCCTGAAGCAGCAATTTTTCCCCACAGATACAGTATCAAAGGGCTTAGGAAGCCAGAAGCACCATTCAGCCCTGAATCATAAACCCAAAATGCGGTTGTACGCTACCCCGGTTATACTAACTGAGGCTGCAGGCTGTCAGTTTTAACCTGTCATTGATTTTTTTCTATCAGCACATACTCTAGCTCCGGGAAGAAAACCTGAAATACTTCAAAGCACAGATGGCCCAGCTTCTGCTCAGAAACATGGCTTTTCATTCCTGTGCAGCCAGAAACAAAAGCTTCTCATGTCTTCGGAGAACAGGCATTGCTTCACGACATTTACAGTTTTTCGACTCAGTAACCGGTTCCTCCCCGGGGGACCTTTATGTCAGGAAAGACAGAGGGGAAATTGTTTAAAACTTCACACTTAAGTCCATATTGACATACAAAGCCCATCTGCAGAGCCTTGTGCTATCTCTGAGGAGAGCGAGCTGCTGCCTCCCCTGCAAATGAATTAATTTGAGTGCATGAAGACTGGCCTAGAATGAAAGAGAAATCCAAAATCATTGCCAGCAAGACTTTATTCTCAGACCTCTCTGCAAAGGAGGCAGCCTCAACTTCTGTCCACGTGGGTCCAAATAAACAGAGTAGATCCAATTATCCTATACCGGAAGCTGAATCAATGCAATTTTTTTGGTCCAGCCAATACGCCCTGCTGTTGCTCATTTATCTCATTCAAAATTGCAAAAATTAAACAGTCAAAGATTGTAAATTCACTTTCCCAATATTGGTACTGAGAGTGTACTAAGTAAATTCATCCTGTGATTGATCAGAGTTGCTTAAGGATCAGTGATCTTCAATGATCTTCTTCACAGTGCAGTGAAGCTCATTTCTCTCAATAATATATATATACATATATATATGCATTTTTCAATCTGAATGGGAAACGTGGGAGTTCTGCTCTCCTCTTTTCCTACCCCACCCCTTTTTGGTCTGGGAACAGAGAATTCAGATTCCACTCAGCCCTGTCGCAGCAAACAATTTCCAAACCATCTGCTATCTAATAAAACAACCCGTCTAGACAAACCCCAAGCCAGGCAACAAATCTGATATTGCACTTGAAGTCATCATAAGTATTAACAACCTGCCATTGCTAACCTGTCAAGCTTCTTCACTGGGAAAATGACTCACATTTACAGTCTCAGGCACAGGGACTGGAAATGGAAAAGACTTTTTTCCATCATTAGGTACAGAAAAGCTGCTTAGAAGATAGGACAGGATCTGGTCAGCTCAGCTTGGGCACTGTTTATACCCACACAGTCAGTGCCTAAGAAAGCAGTGAGCAGCAGAGAGAGGTGGGTGCCTTTGAAGGGACCCATCTACTCATGGTGGAGCTCCCAAAGCAGGTTCAGTGTGAGCTAAAGTTAGGTAGCTGGGGTCCCATCAGCCTTGCCTACTTCAGTATGATGGAGAGCCCAGTATATTCAGGATTTGCTGGCAACTTGCTTTCAATTCATTACCTCTGAGACAGTGGAAAGGGATCCCAGGTTTACTGAACTCAGACTCACTTGTGAGAAATGGATTAAAAATATTGTCTGTCTCCAATGACATGAAAAATGAGCTTCAGGTTGTGTGAGCTGAGAGCTTTTCCTTCCCCTTCCTCTTTTTTTTTCCTAAGTGAGTTGATTTGAAAAGAAAGCTGTCATCTCTCCTTGATGAAAGAGCTCTTAAATACGCAGAAGCACCAACAAAACAGGGCTTCAGTTTCTAGGCATTTCACTGTGCAATTCAGAGCCAAAGTCAGAGGGCAGCAGTCTTTCCAGGGAAGGGTCACAGGGCCAAGAAATGAGTTTAGTTCCAGCTGTTCCAAGGAAGAGGTTTTGAAGCTCCTTTTTTTGTTAGGAAACCTGTGAAACCAAGTTATGGAAGTACGTAGGCTGTTAAAAGGTTTTCCTGAATCTCATTTTATTCTGTTCAGAAAAAGTCAGTTATGGGATAAAAAAAGCAAGCAAATAATAAGCACAGTGTATAACACTTAGGCATGGGTTACCTGTCTGGAAGCTCTTTTTCCCCAGTCTTTAGCAGTTTGGTCCACTGGAACTAGTCCAAAAAGAAAATACCTCTGGCTGGGTCTGACTCAGCACCTCCTTTAAAGCTTCTATTGCTACAGAGCCAAGAGGACGCAGAAATGAAGTCAATGGGAATTAGACATCTATTTTCAGTCAGAGCTTTTGCCTAACTTTTGCCTAGCCTACAAAGTGCCAGTCTGCATCAAGATGCCATATTAGATCTGATCAATGGATCAGTATTTGTCTGAAGTTTTGCTCAAACATGCGAGGCCAAATTCCCTCTCAGATGGGTTAGTGAGAGGGAGAGAAGTTGATCAAGTCTCTTTCAGGCGCATTTGAGCTGAGCAGTGGCTGAGTCCAGAGGTGTGCCCAGAAAGCACCTGGTCATTTAGATGAGTGACCTGTCCAAAAAGATGTCCTCGTCCCCTGCAACTGGGTTTCCTTCCCACAAGAGGGGAAAGAGGGAGGCGTGGGGTAGGGACTGGTGCCCTTTGATATGGGAGCAGGATGTGCCTGAGGCACGCTTAGAAACACACTTGGGTCCTCAGCTGAAACATAGCCAA
Source organism: Nyctibius grandis (assembly GCF_013368605.1). Taxonomy (NCBI): domain Eukaryota; kingdom Metazoa; phylum Chordata; class Aves; order Nyctibiiformes; family Nyctibiidae; genus Nyctibius; species Nyctibius grandis. The sequence continues at coordinate 59,140,982 of NC_090663.1, forward strand.
AACACTGGCAAAAATAGTTATTCAAGGTGTAGATCACATCACTGCAATGCTTGCAAGTTCTGTCATTGTGTTGTAGATCAGCCTGAAATAGAGGATAAGTCCCTAAACCGTGAACTGTGATCACAAGCACTGTTTAAGGCTTCTCAGATATGACCAGTGAGGTCAGAGCATCGACTTTGCCACTCTGAGAAAGCTGCTATCTTTGTTTTCAGTGCTGGGCTGAGTTTGAGCTGCAGCTGTTCCCTGTGAAATTGTGCTTGATTTTGAGAAAAATGATGGTGAACTGGTAGAGGCAAATCTGGAACAAAGAAGTATATTTGGACAGTGGAATGAGTACTTGTACTCACCCAAATGGGATGATGAGATGGGATGATAAGAGAAAGTTAGTGACCCTCGGGGGCCAGGAGTTGAAGGAGGAGTCAGCCAGCTGTACCCACCAGCATCTCCTCCTCTGCAGTAGGTATTGAAGTGTTATGATGATGGATTCAGTCATTAGATGTTTCGAGATTTGCTTTCATGACACAACGTCATCGCTCATCAAACCAAGTCCAGGTGAAGGAAAGGCAGTGGGAAATGGGAAAAAGAGCCTGTAATTAAATCTTGATGGTTTTGGTAAAGGGATTAAGTGAGTGGAACATCTCCCTTATGAGGAGAGGCTGAGGGAGCTGGGTCTCTTTAGCTTAGAGAAGAGGAGACTGAGGGGTGACCTCATTAATGTTTTTAAATATGTAAAGGGCAAGTGTCATGAGGATGGAGCCAGGCTCTTCTCAGTGATATCCCTTGACAGGACAAGGGGCAATGGGTGCAAGCTGGAACACAGGAGGTTCCACATAAATATGAGGAAAAACTTCTTTACGGTGAGGGTGACCGAACACTGGAACAGGCTGCCCAGAGAGGTTGTGGAGTCTCCTTCTCTGGAGACATTCAAAACCCGCCTGGACGCGTTCCTGTGTGATATGGTCTAGGCAATCCTGCTCCGGCAGGGGGATTGGACTAGATGATCTTTCGAGGTCCCTTCCAATCCCTAACATTCTGTGATTCTGTGATTCTGTGTAACTGGAAGTAGAATGAAAAAATCAACTGTTTGGAAATGGATTCTGCAGTAGCTGGATGACAAATCCTTTAGCAGCACAGGCAAGACCACTAAAAAACCTATTTAAATTCTAAGAATTATAGCTATATTGATTAGGAATTACAGTCAATTTAGTGGTTTCCTTGTAGTAAAGTAAAGTAGAAGTAAGCTGTAAATCTAAACTGCAGTAAGTGTTAGAAACACATCCAATTTCAATTGAAATATTACCAATGTAAACACAACATTATAATGAAATTAAAGTAGTAGCAAGAATTGTGGTATGAAGTTCTAGCCAGATGTCAGTGACATCAAGACAATAGGTAGACGTACAGAAAGTATTGATCTTACATGACTAATAGGCTGCTTAATAAAAGGAGAAAGACAATGTTGAAGAACTGAAGATAAAAAACATTAATAGCAAACCTGAAATGCTGTTTCAGTGCATGCTTGAAATACCACAAGATATTATAAAAGCTCATTTACAAATTAATATTCCTTTCATATTTATGAAGTATGAAGATCTAATGTAGTACATCTGCTATTGGCACATAGAACATTGAAATGATATAAATTAGACGTAACTATATTGGGGAGGTTATACACTTATGTCTGAACATAAAGGAAGAATGTAGTTCTGTTTAGAGAGAGAGCAAAATATGTTTTTTCTTCTCACTTAACATCGTAAATCAATGTGTTTATGTCCCTCCATTTTTTCATTTGTCAGTTGGAGCTAATATTGCTGTGACATTTAAAAGGACTGTTCTGAGAAAAGAGTCATAAAGATAAGGGGGAATTCAGCTAGTGGAGCACTGATTACCATCTTAATTATGTATTTCTTCTCATTATATCTGATAGGATGCAAACACTTGCTGTTTATTTTCCATCTCTGCAAGATATACCCAGTTCAAATTCAGATTTCTGCCATGAGGATAACTTTGGAAGAAATTCTTCCAGCCTCCACATCCAGCAAGTGAGAGGTGAGGGGACCCTTACCCACTCGTAAATACCGGTGAACACAGCTCCAGGTTTCATGATGCTGAGTACGACCCAGCTGCAAGTCAGTCAGTCACAGCAAGACAATAACTGCGCTCAGAGGAAGCCATCAAAGACTTCCAAGAGAAACCTGCTCTGAGATGAAAGAGAAAATTATTATGGTAATTAACTTTGCTAAGAGAAAAGGAAAGCTGTTTCTCTTTGGGAAAATTTCCAGTACTGAGGAAAGGGGGGAGAAGGCAGGGAGGGAATGTGATAAGGTCTCACACGTTCAATTGATTGTTCACATCTAACAAAAATAGCCCCAGCCTGTTCCCATTGTCCTGCAGCTGCTGGCTTCATCACGCTCATTGTTCATTTCCTCGTGGCTGAGCAGCGCTGCCCAGTTTCCTCCCCTTCTTTTCCTAACAAGATCTGCAACGAACTGTAGGAGAAGCCAGCAGCACTTCAAAACAACGCCTTTCAGGTTTCACTGAGGCCATCCAAAACCCAGACTAGTGTTTCATAGCAGAGCAAAGCAATTTCAGGCAAGCACCAGTGCAGGTAGCTGGGTCCTGTCCTGAATCAGGATCCCGTCGCTTGCATATTTTTATATTTTTTCAATTCCTCGGCACGTTTGCATTTATGTGTACTTCAGGCTTGCTCATTAGGTGACAGGAGAAGCTTCCTGCAGTCTAGGCCAAAAGATCTTAATCTTGGGAAAAGAATGTGCACAAAGATGTGAACATTGTATTTAAAAGGTCTCCCTTGCCTCTATGTATTTAACAGCAAGTGTTAATTCTTTGAGGAATCATTCCTCTATAAGCAAGCAGGTTCTGGATAAAAAGCAAGGTGTGGGGGGTGTTCCTCCTCATTCCTTCACTGGTCCTGGAGCCATTTAAGCTGAAATATCAAATTGACCTGGTGTGGCAGGATTGGTCATACAATGGTCATACATATTTCCCTTGTGGAAATAAGCCACAGAAATCAAATTACCATTCCCTAGAGTAGTATTTTCTGCATACAGAAGTTAAATATCATAGCATCATAACTGAACACCGTAAGATAGTTGAAAAAAATCCTATGAATATTTTGGAGTCTATTAAACCCTCTTGAGCTGAATTTCTCTCTGTCTTTCAGTCCATCCCCAGGAAATTACAGAACACTTTTCTACAGAGAATTTACAAAGACCAGTATTTACACCTCTGCCCTTCTTCCAACCTGTATTCAAGATGCAAGCTCCTTCTCACACCCCGTGACGCTTCTTTTTCTTTAAGAAATGTTTTCTTCATCAAGGAGTTCCATTTATGCAGAAATAATTTCAGATGTTTCAAATAAAACCAGCTGAGGGAAAGATTTGCTCTTTCAGTTGGTGTTTTGTTGTTATTCTTTAGTATTTGTCAATACCCTAACTGTTCCACTGCATAAAATCAACTTGAACAAAATCCTGTAGGTGAAACAGAATTAACTTCTGGTGAGAGGTGTGGGATAAGAAGTCCAGACACCTATGGACCAATCTCAAGGCTATTGTGAAGCCCCCTGCCCTGATAGTTCATCAAAAAATGGCCTTTCAAGAGCAAATTGCTGGCACCTAAATGTAGGTGAGCCTTGCACACAGATGAAGGAAAAAAGCTGTTTGGGAATAATCAGTAAAAGGGAAGAGCACCTGTGGAAGCATCCTCAGTAAAAAAATATTTTTGCAGCCCCGCTCTGCCCTTGGCAATCAATCTGCTTCCTGGACGAGGGACTTGTTAGCCCTGGAAATCCAGCCAAACAGATAAGCTACACTTCGGTTCACCTTATTTGCTGCCAGATCTTCAGTCTCAAAAATACTTAGTGCTCAATAACTCTTAATCCAAACGTCAGCCTTCTCCTCTCTCCTCCACTCAAATATTTCACGTAGCTTGGAGTGAGGAAAATCTTTGCAGGCGTTTTCAGAGCTGCTCACAGCCCTCACTGCAGATCTTTCCTGGTCTTTACTGTGGGCACTCGACCCTTGAAACATTTATTTGGACTTTTAAACAGGGATTTAACGACATGTCAAGCATCTAAGAAAAATTGGGGGGGTAAACAAATGCTTTTTGTGTTTTAAATAACAAAAAAAGAAGAAAGGATAATGTAAAGTAATGACCAGTCCATGAATTATCCATCACTTCAGGCAACACCTCACACAAAGCTCATTCAAGTACCTGGAACCCACAAACATATTAGTCTTAAAATTGCTGATAGGGTCTATTCAGAGTCTCTTTTTACTGTAGCTTGACCTAAATCCTCCAATAGTCACTAAAAAACCTTCATTTGACCGGAGAGAACATAAAATAAGCTTATTTCAAATGCTGCTACTCATGCTCTAGCATGTATTTTAGCAGCTTTTCTAATATTTTTGTTCAATATCATAGCAGTGTAATCAAAAACACTGCTATGTGTTTTTTGTGTTATCATGTGTATTTATGTGTTAATCAGTGTAATCCCAAAAAATTGGGATTGAGTACACCCTCAGTAAATTTGCAGATGACACCAAGCTGGGTGGGAGTGTCGATCTGCTGGAGGGTAGGAAGGCCCTACAGAGGGATCTGGACAGGTTAGATAGATGGGCCGAGACCAACGGCATGAGGTTCAACAAGAACAAGTGCCGGGTCTTACACTTCGGCCACAACACCACCATGCAGCTCTACAGGCTGGGGGAAGAGTGGTTAGAAAGCGGCCCAGTGGAAAGAGACCTGAGGGTGCTGATCAACAGCTGGCTAAACATGAGCCAGCAGTGTGCCCAGGTGGCCAAGAAGGCCCATGGCATCCTGGCCTCTATTAGGAATAGTGTAGCCAGCCGGTCTAGGGAAGTAATCATCCCTCTGTACTCGGCACTGGTGAGGCCGCACCTTGAATACTGTGTTCAGTTCTGGGCCCCGCACTTCAGGAAAGATGTTGAGGTGTTGGAGCGAGTCCAGAGGAGGGCGACCAAGCTGGTGAAGGGTCTGGAGGGTATGACCTATGAGGAACAGCTGAGGGAGCTGGGGTTGTTTAGCCTGGAGAAGAGGAGGCTCAGAGGTGACCTTATTGCAGTCTACAACTACCCGAAGGGAGGTTGTAGTGAAGTGGGAGTTGGCCTCTTCTCCCAGGTAACTAGCGATAGGACAAGAGGACACAGCCTCAAGCTTCACCAGGGGAGGTTCAGGTTGGACATTAGGAAGCATTTTTTCACGGAAAGGGTTATTAGACATTGGAACGGGCTGCCCAGGGAGGTGGTGGAGTCACCATCTCTGGATGTGTTTAAGAAAAGACTGGACATGGCACTTAGCGCTATGGTCTAGTTGATGTGGTGGTGCCAGGGCAATGGTTGAACTCGATGATCCCAGAGGTCTGTTCCAACCTGACTGATTAAAAAAAAAAAAAAAATAAAAAAAAAAATCATTCTCCCTGTATCAAGTCCCTTGAATTTGTAATTCCAAAGTAAAGCTGGAATTAGAAAAAATTACATTAATTAGATAACAATAGAGAAAAATAACAAAGTAATTGTCATATCTACCTCATCAGGTATATGATTGTTTCAAACGTACAATACTTCATTAAGTCGAATTAAGAACAATAGAGATCAATTTGTATTGATTAAATGTGAGAAAAAAGATGACATTAAATAAATGGCAGGTCAATTCCTACTGCACAACAAGCAAACTGTGATGAATGTTTAGGCAAGGCATTTTCTTTTGAGTTTGTCAAAGCCTAGTTAAAGAAGAAAGCAAATTTGTTCAACAGGCAATCCCTGTTGATCTTGGGATATGTGGATATAAGGGCAAAGATCAGGTGTGCAAATGGATAGGGCCTGGGGTTAAGTCCTGATGTGCATGAAGATATACCATCCGGAGGAGTAATCCAGTATGACTTCCTCCTAATCACTTCTTTCTTGGATACTCCTTGGACTAAATTGTGGATTTGTTGACCCTAAAAATCTCTAAATCCTTGCAGATATTTTTCATTACTATGGTAACTGTTTTGAGAGGAGCTGGTGATACAGAGACAACCGCCACCAGACAAACTAAAACAATCATTGTTTTATTGGCTCCTTCATACACCCAGAGCTAAAATAGGAAAACCGAAGAGTCTGTTTGCTCCCCAGCCTGAGGCAGTTTGCACCTCGAGCTGGATAGACTTAGCGTAATGAGAGGGATTGGGCTTTATATCCCACCAAAACCGGTCACATCAGCTGTCTAAAAATATTGAATCCCCCAATAGACCACAATTTGTTTAGTTTTCCTGCTATATCTTACTCCTCAGGCATGCCAGGGTGAGCCTAAACAGGGCTGTGCTTGAGATTCCCAGCTAACTCTGCCTGAGTTAAGCCAAGCACTAGAAGCAGCTTTTGTGCAGCAGAGGTCCACATATGGGCATATGCACAGCTGCTGTATTTTGGCACATCGCGCTTAAGCCTCCATTGGGCTTAGGAAACGAAATCAGGAAACTCCAGAGTGAGCTTCAAGGAAGACATCCCTTTTCATGCTCTTACAGCTTGGCAATTACAAAACTCTCTTTGGAGATCAAAAATGTGGCTTTAAAATTTCGTAGGCCAATGGGATTTTTGAACAACATACTCCCTGTATCTCCAAAATGCCTTCGAGCAAGAGTTACCACAAGAACCCTTCACATTTTCCAAGAAAAGACTGTAGCCTTCTCTGGTCTCTGAAAGACCGAGGAGAAAAAAGCCTGTCCTCAGGAGAGCTGGGCAGTTGCTGGCCTTCCTTGCAGCCCTGAGAAGACACCCTGGCAACAAGAGTGGTTCCAGATCTTTAAAAAAACCCCTAAACAATCATTTTTCCCAAGGGCTACCCTGTGCAGCGTTACTGTAATATTTTGCATCAGAAGCAAAACTCAGGCAGGCTGACTTCTGATTGTTCACTTCTTACTTTTATTCTCCAATTTTTCTTCTTTCCTTGCTCGCATGCATGAGTGTTTAAAATGAATTTCACAGTTCTTAGACAGGATACCTCCTGATATCTTACATAGTACCATCAATCCATGGACCAAAGTCTGAGAAACATCTTGAATAAGATTCCCTACTCTGATGGCTATTGATTCATGCCGAAAGGCAAAGCATCTACCCCATCCCAGGCATCTGGGTTTCTCTCCCTGGGACCTAGAAGTCAAGCACTGCAATGCCTGAAGGCATTTTGGCTGTTTCTTTGCTCCAGCTCTACGACCATCACAAAAGAGTTTTTAGTCCAAATACCATTCTGGTATTACTTACTTCTGCCTCCTCCAGGGGCGCCAGAACTTTCTCAGGTGTATTTAGGAAGGATTAAGTACGTCTGTCCTGGTAACAGTTTGATGATGTTCTGAAATAGTATAAATGCATTAAGGACCCATGCTACTGATGCTCTCCTTGCTAGCAGCAGCTCACCTTTTCACATCCTATAACCTCCCACAAAACTCCTGCACTACCTTTTTGGGACCGAATTAAGAATTTTGGCTAGGGAAAGGCAGTCTCCCATTCTTCTGCAGGCTGCTAAATAAAGCCAAACCAGACATGCAGACCTTTTCAGACTCACACAGCTGTAGTCATACTTCTTATCAACGGAGTTTTTACCAACCCCTTTTCCGTTCCGGTCTGCTGCAGATCCCTGCGATTACCAGTGCCACCTCCTGGTACCGAACTATACTGAGATCCAGTCCTGCAGGAATGGTAGGATGAAGAGACACAAAATATCCCAGCCCTCGCTTCCTGCTCAGTTTTTGTTGTTCCCTACAGACCTTTATAGGCAGCTATTTATTTTACAGATAATCAAAAAGTTAAATATTCTTGTAGCTGTAAATGAGTGAAAGGACAGGGGATCTGTCAGAGGCAAGAAGTTACTCTGGATTTTCCTTTGCAGAATATCCATAACAAATACAAGCTCATCCAAAACAGATATAAGATCAAACCAGCTGAAGCTGAACAAGAAAAACCTTGGGAGTTTAAAGGTTTATTCAGAAATGTCTGTGTTCATTGTAGGACTGAGGAAATTCTTGCAGCATTTATGAACCTTGGAAACAAAACCTGACATTCTGACTGAAGATTTGAAACAGGGGATTTTCCTTGTCCCCACAGATCAGGCATACAATTTACACCGATACATCCAGGCAAATGAAAGTGAGAGAGGCAAGGCTACAGGTTAGGACACAGCTGCTGGCAGGAGGCAGAAGAACAGGACTCTGCTCAGGGCTCTGTCAATTTTCTTTCTCAAAGTGACCAAAGATGTGCCGTTTCTTTCCGTAGCAAGTCAGATGTCCTCAGGTACTGTCTACTTCAGTATCCTTATCGCCCTCAAGCAAAACCCCTCGAGCCAGTTATTCCTGAGCCCCTCCAGGGGCACTGCTCGTCTCCTGGGCTGGGTCATGTTTTTGCCAGCCTATTCAACGAAACCAACTCCTGAAAATGCAGGTGAGGGGGAAAACTGACATACTTCCATGAAAGCAAATGTTCTCAAAAGTTGAAGAACAGGACTTATTTTTTCAGTGATACTTTCCTATGTCTTCTTCATCCATCTCATGCAGAGCCTCACAGAGAAATCCCAGCCTCAGGTCTGAAAAAGCAGTGGTCCTCTCCCTGTGCCTCCATATTAAATACATTTTTGCTAGTGCTGGGCTACCAAAAGGGCCTAAAAGGCAGCTGAGCAGGCAGCCTCTTGCTCCAGGAGAGGGCAGTGAAACACGGCCCAGGTTGGCCAGGAAAGGGCAAACACACCTTGACCTGCTCAGCAACACCTGCTTAGTCAACCCAAACGTTGACCTTGGTGGCACAAACCCAGGCAGATTCAACAGGAGTCACCATGAGTGGGGTTTCATGTGTCACAAGTGCCGTAAATTGATTTGTGTCACTATTTCCTAGGAAAAAACTATGCAACCACTCACTTGCTTTCTGTCCACAGAGAGGGAAAAATGTCATTAGGAGGCGGTGTTTGCTTGCACTTAGGTTAATAGGTCTCATTTGTTCTGCCAGTGTGGAGGGAGGCAGAACCAATGGAAGAACTTGTAATTCTTCTTTATAATTATGATAATATGATGCGTTGGCCCTCAATCATATTTTTGGATGCTGCAGTGTCCATGCCACATCTTGGAGAGACCGCAGCTGTGATTAAACATTTTTGATAACCCATAAATATAACATTAGTTGCCTTGGTTAGGTTTCTGATAACATCATTCATTTCAGATCATTCAATTAGTGCAGACAAAGGGGCTCTTTCCAGGAGACATAATGTCATTGTCTCTGGAAAGGAACGTATTTCCCAATGACTGTTTATCACTCTGTAATTACAGTGCTGTACCAGCCATGCTCTATATTACAAGGAGTCCTTTTTGTGCCCAAGGATCCAGCAGTTCTTTGTTTTAATTTATTTTCCTCTTAAATACCTCCTGCTATTTAAGAAATAATTCCCTGTAAATCAATTTTTAGCAGCAGTTAATGACTGGTTGGTTAATTAATAGCTGAAAGCAAAGCTGAGGGTGTTCGCCGCTCTAACAAACCAGCAGACGTTAACTGTGGGATTATTGCTAACATACCCTATAATCAATGACTTCTTGCAGCGACAGGGTAGCCTATGTATCACTTAAAGAAGGGACCAGCCAGGTTGCAATAGGTGGCAGCATTAGCCAAAATAGTCACCGACTAGTGGGTTGAGCCACATGCCCCTAAGCGGGCAGCAGGGTAACAGTGTCGGTGCAAATACAGCTCGGTTGTAGGGTCTGGGGCCTGAAGTCCCCACTGATTTTGGGGAGATGCTTGTGCAACCTTCTCTTACAGCAGCGCAGCTTTGGCGGCAGCCTGATGCACCCTGGGAGGGACAGTGTGCGGGAACACATGCCAGGTGCTATGGGTGAAGTTTGCACAGCCTGTGCTTTCCTCACAGCGAAGAGAGCGCTCACACATGGGATAGGCTGTGAGGGTGCTGTGTAACCCTGCGTGGGATGGCTGGGCAGAGATGGGGCTGTCCCTGTGCTCCCCCAGCTGCCTCTGCTGGAGCAGTTTCAGCTCAGAGGCCTGCAGAGCCCTCAGACTCACGTGGGGGTCTGCAGGACCCCAAAACTACTGAAATCGGGAGCTGCACCCTTGCTAGCAACACAACAGAAAAGCCTCAGGTTTTTGCCTGTGTCCGGATCTGATTATTCAGAGTATTTATGGGTGTCTGTGTTCTGCTGGAGAGCTGCAATAAGATGTTTTTAATGCAACAATCTGCTCTGCTGCTCTCTCCAAGGGACAGATTCTCAGATAATCTCTTTTCACAACATTCTCAATTAATATTTATATAAGCCTATTTTGTCTCTTATCTTCCATGAAATAAGGTTTGGAGTGATGCTGCTGTGGAGAAAGAAGGAGAGTCTAAAGCAGGCAGTAACTGATGTTCACAGAGAGAGTATGTGTAATGGACCAGCTGGCTTATTATGAACTAAAATACTGCAGTATCTTCAATACAGAGGATGGTAACAGAGAATAAATGTTGACATTTTCATGGTGAGCAATGCAAGACCATCAAATCAAACAGTTTCTGGCATATAGTCAAAGCAGTGTTAAAATGGAAACTTGAGCAATAATAACACTTTTGCTTTTTTTTTTTTTTTCCCCTGAGTAGAAATGTGCGGCTGTAGGAAACCTCATGGCGTGAGTTCCCTGCACTGACATGGAGCCAGGGGTTCCCAACAGGCACCATCTGACTTGTCTTAAGGAAAAAGAAAAAACCCCAGCAAGGAGCATCCTTGCATGCCTGCGCCAGCTCTTCTCACCCTGACATTAAGTGGTAAATCAAGAAAATATCTGTTTGTTATTCTCTCCACAACCAAAGAGAACAATTGATCACTGTCTCGTTCACAGCCACCACACCTCTGCACTGGACGTCTGCTGCCATGTTAAGTCTCAGCCATCTCTTTCCTGAAGGGAACAAACCCAGCTCCCTCGGCATCCCCTTGCAGTTTGTGCTTCCTGGCACCCTATATTCTGACTGCCTTCCCTGGATTTTCTCCATTTTCTCTTCACCTGCAGGAAAAGGTGGCACCTACAACTGGATGCAGATCCTCAAGTCTTTTACAAACATGCTGCTGCCTGGTTATTTTTTCCCCCCATATAAAGTCTCTGCATCTCTCCTTCCTAGGCACAACCCTTTGGACTGTTCCTGATGGAATTTCATTTACATGTTTGGGAGTCATTTCTCCAAGCTGTGAAGATATTGTTTCAAATTCAGATCCTGGCCTCCTAGGACTTGCAGCATCTCCTAATTGCGTCATCCACAGCTTGTGCTTGTTTGCTTGTTGTTCAGTTGTTAATAAAAAATATTTAATAGAACTAGCTATAAGACAAACTGCTGAAGGACCTACTTGAAATATCCTCCCTGACAGTGATCCAGCACTAGCTGCTGCTGCAGGGCTATTTTTCAACAAGCTATGCACCTACCCCATTGTAATTATATCTATTCTATATTCCTTAGCCTTAGTCATATACGTCAAAAAGCGTTACTAAAAGTCAAGCACTATTGCATTTGCTGCTTTCTCTTTATTCACTGGACAAGCTACTCTGGCAAAGAAGGAAATTAGATTGATTTAATATTGACCATTCATGACAAGCCTATGTTTTCCCTTTTTTTTTTTCTTTTTTTTTTTTTTTTATCACCATATCAGCTGGCTACTTGAAAATTGATTGTTTCATTATTTGTTCCTGAATCCTTTAAGGACCTAAGTTAGAATGACAGGTCTGTAATTCCCTGGGTCCTCCTTTTCCCCTTTTTAAAATATAATACACTGTTTGCCCTTCTCTTGCCTTCAAGGACCTCCTCTCTCCTCTGTGAATTCTTAAAGATAATCACTAATGGCTCAGCGATTGCTTCAGACCACGTCTTAAGTACTCTGGGGTGAATTCCATCAGGCCCTGCTGACTGGAATACATCCATCTTATCTAAATATTCTTTAATGTATTCCCCTTCTCTTCTGGTCTGTACTTTTGCCTCCTTGTAAAAATTAAGTTTAAACAACTGGTTGTGTCCCCTGGTAACATATACACTTCATAATTCAAAGCAATTAAACATTCTTCAATATATAACCTAATATTTACCAAGGTTTCTATTTCCATTCTCCACATTACAGCTCTAAAAAAAAATAAACTCATCGACCCCTATTCACTGGCTGCTAAACCAAGACACCACTGTTAAGGACAGATTCATGGCTGAGGGTGGAGCAGAAAGAGGAAGTGTGACTAAAACATTGCGATTTTTCTTTCAGAACTTCAACATCCACTGACAGACTTCTGTTGATCACAACAGAGGTTTCCATTTCTCCCCAAGCTGTTCCTAAAATATAACTAGCACCTTCATATCTGAGAGTGCCCCTGTGGCAGTGTTTGTGCACCAAGCACTCCCTGTAATGAACAACTATGGTACTTTGAATTTGGGAAACCACTAGGGCTGTTCTCTAGACGTGTGCTAATTACAACATATGTCCGTGTGTTGTTTGTTTGTTTGTTTTAAAATAAAACATTAAGATCTGCCAAAAGTCATGGTGGGTTTTCCATGTAAGTACTTTGTGGGGATCCGCTTCCTTTGCTCTGTCAGCCAGCTGATGCTGTAGTACCCAGTGGGAAGATAACTTGGGTTCCTACCTATGATAGCTGAACAGAACAATCTTTACTGCTGTCTTTAATAAAGTCTTTTTTTGCCCACCTTTCTCCACAGTAGTTTGCAATCAATTACAGAGCTGAGTGACAGTGAGTGCTTGCTTACCAAGGCTTTCTCTAAAGCAGGGTTCATACAGTCAATACTCTCAGGTTTGTTTTCATCATCAGTTTGAGGGCTTTCTGCCAGAATTAAACATATTTCATAACAGCAATTACTTTTTAGGAGTCTGTAGGTTTAAGTCCCACCCCATTCCTAACAAGTCAAAATGATTGCAAGAAAACAGCTTTTGAATGAAGAGCAGTTGGCTGAAGTTAGTTTGATGAAAAGCTAGCAAGAAGCAAGAGAAAGCTGGAGAACCAGTGAAGACACTCCCCCCTCCTCCCTATCTCCTCCACATGCCCAAGTCTTGCAATGCACGCTTTCTGTTTGACCCTGCTAAGCCTGGATGACTAGGCAGCATTGTTTGTGGCTTGAAACCCTGCTAACAACTCTCATATGAGAATTTACCCACAACGACCCCGATATTTGTGACTCACCTGCAAGCATCCTCTTTACCTGATGCTGGACATGAAGAGTATGTTAGGGTACAAGTTAGGATAGGGTGTGGGGTTGCTCACTTCCTTGCCTTCTCTGTGTCTAGAGGAGTATTTGAGACTTGTCCTCAAGCCTTTCTGCTCCTCAGTTTCAGGTGTGTGCTTAAGGCTTTAAACTCAAAGTCCAGCTATGCTAAAGTCTGAATTTCAGTGTATCACTACCAGCAATTGCCACATGTTTCTGAAAAAAGGCAGCACAAAAAACCTGGGATAAAGCTTGTGGTGGCTCAGAATAAGCCTTCTCATTTGAAGGGATCTGCCTCTGGAAATGCACATTCAGAGGACACAGGTAAAACAAAAATTTAATCCGTCTTCTGAAAAGCTTTTCCTCTACAGAAAGAATGACATTTGAAATGAGAGCTGAATTGGGAATTTTCTAACCACCTTTTTCATCAAAAAAGTATGATGAGCCAAAACTGACTCTTTTTGCAGTAACATATTGGTTTTGGTGAAACTCTTAGTGGCAGCATTGCTCAGGTCTTAAACAGAAATTACATCAAATTCAAGAAGGGGAGAGGCACACCACAGAGCTGGCAATTGCCAGTTGGAAGGATGCTCACCCACAACACAAAATACTCCCATTTGCACTTATAACTATCCACATCCTGTATGAATACAATGATCATCAGACCTACCTTCTGTCAGAAGATTTTCAAAACCCCCACAAAAGACTAACTCACTGCCGCTTAAATCGAAATAGATTGGAAATTCTTGTGTCTGGGGTATTGTCCTATGGAAAACCCAACATCTGAGCACTATTTGAATGAATTAACTACCAGATACAACTTTCCCATAATGCCTCAGACTCAAATTCTCATTTCCTTCTTGGTCTGGAAACAGCACTGTTGGGTTCTTCAGCTGGGACAGTTGGCTGACATCTGCTCTCTGCTGCTTGGATGGAACAATTACTATGTTCATCTGTGTTTTCTGAATTTGGAAAAACCATATAAAAGGAGTAATTTTTGTCTCATGGATCTTCTAAATCTCATCTGATATATCAACATTGCTGCTTAAATGGCCCTTTTCTGATCTGTACTACCCATCTTCCTTTCTTAACCCATCCTTGTCATCCCACTCCCTTTTTTTTCAGACATTTCACTTTGAAGGACCCTTATCAGTCTGAAAGTGTTCATTTTTTAAAATGTAAGAATCTGTCCAACCTACAGTTAGGTTAACATCTCTAGATTTTGCATTTTTATAATCTATTTGAGGATGACTGCATTTTCATGCCTAATTTTAAACTCCTACTTGTAATTCTATTGTTATAAAGCCCCCTTCATAACTACTTGAGTAAGAAGATAAACAATATGCTCTCCCATTGCCATCTTCCTCAAAGTTCAGTAACTCAGCAGGCAACTTTAGCAGTAAGCTTCAGCTTCTGAATTTTCTAGTTCTTGAAGCACTGGAGGAGCCAAGACTATAAATCAGTTTAAGAATTGGTTGATAACGACCTATCAAACTGACAGGTTGGCCTTAACCAAATGTTGAGTCAGTTTAGAAGCATTCACAATTTTTTTCCTTGTCTAGAATACCAGTAAACCTTTGAATTGAGGTTTTCACAATAAGTATCAGTAACAAAGTCAAGTAAATCTCACTGGAATTAGGAACTTCTCACTGTTTATTAATATCTTTAGAAAGCATCATTATTTCTGGGAAGGTGGAGTTGCCCGTGGAGCTTTTCTCCCCACCAAAGACTCCCTAGAAAGGCCTCTTACCTTCTCTGTGTGAATTTGCTCAGCAGCAGAAGAGGGCAAAACTTGACTACTCTCATTGTCTTGGGTAAACAGCACTGCTTTATTGATTTTTAATGCTACACTTCCACCCCTTAGGAATGGTAAATTTTCCATTAGAATAAATTCCGTACTATTACATGAAGGATTCTGAGTTTCCCACAGAGCTGCTCAATAACTGATTAAAAAAAAAGGAGGGGGATTCAGTATTATATTTACCAGGAGGAAGAAGGTATAGCCCTTGGATCAAGCAGCTGTCCATGGCATCTAATTATTTGTTTTCATTGCACAAAAGAAAAGAAAAAAAAGAGTAAAAGAAAATTAGCTGCATCAATTCATGCATTGATTGCTGGCTGGTGTTTCATTTTGGCTTGCCCCCAGGATTGCAGCATCAGCAGGAGCGGTTACTTAGTCATGAACGTGCCTCACAGCAAGTAACCCAGTCACTCCATTTGAGGAGCGCGACTTTTTCTGGTCTCTCGCTTGTGCGAGGAGGAAACCTGGCTTCCCCTAATCCCAGGCTGCCACAGCAGAGGACACAACTCACTCCTACAGTACATGAGCTGCTACAGCCTTTATTATATGGTTCTCCAAAATGAAATGAACCTGTAGATCTTGGCTGTGGGATCATGTGTCCCTGATGAGAAGGCGTCCCAGTTTTCCAGACTCTTGCAATGGGTCTGGTGGTTCAACAGTTTTCAAAGAGGCACAAGCCAAAATACGATATTATAAAATTAATATTATGCAAAATACAATTCTAGCAGATAACTGCTTTTCAAGCTTCTTTGAAACCGGGACATTTTTAACTGTATCTTGAAAAAAAATCGATCTACAATGGGCTCCTGATTACAAAACCCTTATTATAATATGATTGCATATTAAAGCTGCAATCATGCTCAGCTTCCCCTTGTGCCAGAAGGCCTATAATGGAAGGTTAGTGCCCTTTCTCAAGTAGTAGTTATACAAAAACATAATAAAAAAAAAATAGTCTAATAAGTCATCAGGAGGAAAGGAACAATTCTGGATCAAGCCAGAAGAAAACATTAGAGCAGGTCAGAAATCCACAGTTAGCTTGTATGCTGGTCACGTTTTCAGCCAGCAAATAACACTAAACAATGTCTCCTCATTTAAAGTTATCTCCCTGAAAGTGAGCTTGTTACTGTTTTTAAAACGTACTGTAACTTGTCTTCAAGATAGGTTTACATTCTCTGTACCCCCAAATACAAATTCTAGTTGTCTGTAGCTACATATTGCACTTATTATATATCCCATGAATTGATGTTTATGAAGCTGAATAGTTAAAAATGTTATGGGCATTACTCAGGTTTCCTTCCACCGATAGTAACAAATTACTTCAAAGATACTATGCCCTTTAATATGCTGAGGTATAACAATTAAGAGTTCAGTAGACTTAGAAACTGTTATGGTTCCAAATGTATTTTTTTTCTATTGGACATGTTAGCTTTAGAGCCATTGGGGAAAAAAAAAATACTATAGGAACTTCAAATTTATAATGGAAAAATAGCATTCCCTGAAAAAAACCAGAACTGTAATCAGCCCCTGATGCTACATTACAACAATCACTATTTTTCTGTATCTCAAACTAATCATCAATTATTACAGTCACATCTGAGCAAAAATCTGAATTGCTATGCAAAAGGGAATTTTCAGTATGTTTGAATGAAATGTCTTTAACGCAAAGGCGACATTTTTCCAACAAGTTAATTTTGACCGAAAAAGAATGTTTCAGTCGTGTATGCTGAGGCAAATCAAAATATGTTGCTTTGTCTCTCTTCAAGGTGAAATAGTATTTCTGCACGGCCTAACAGTGCCTCCACCAGTTGTGGTTTCCATGTTCCCCACATCTTCTCCCACAGTGGAGATTCTCATGCAAAATGTATTTCCTATGTTGCAGCTTAGGCCTCGGATAAAGAAAATTGGTAGGTTAGTTCTTACCAGGAGGCTTCCCAGCCCCCCCAAAAAATGAGGGCACTCATGGGACTGCAGGATACAGCTAAACTGGCCTGCTACGTGCACCATTTTCTTTCAAGATGGACAAGCACGGCACGGTTTGGGGAGCTGCAGTAGGGGAAACTGGGCACACAACATGCATCGCCCAGAAAGCGTTTTGGGGGTGGTACTGGTCAATGCTGAACTCATTCAAAATACTGTATTTTGTTTCTGTGCTACAAACATGATGATTTCAGTCTGTCCTAACCCCATGGCAAATGAGAGATTTTCTTTGCATTTTCCTTTCTGGAAAACCGGAACTCTTGCTTTGTAAAAGTTTGATTGTGAAAGAGCTACATTTTTACACGAAATTCCTAACGAACAGTATTTACAAGCAAAAGACGGGACTGCATGATCCTAACAGCTGCTACTGAGCTGTTAAAATATCCAGTAACAGATTAGCAATTTTTTGTAATCGGAACCATAATATCAAAGTACAAGAGGGCTAAATCAATGGCAGACAGTGGAGTGAGGTGGTACCAGCTCACACTCCCTTGCACAGTCCTTCCTTCATAAATAAAGATTTTTTTTTTGCCCACCTCTTTCCCTTGGAACATTCACACTCCCTAAGACCCTCCCTGGCTCTCCCAGACGTCCCCAGTGACATCCCTCTCCCCCAGTATCGCATCGCTCTTACAGAAGCCCTTACAGTCGGTGTGCTGATGCTAAATAACACTGTCATCTTTTCTAGCCGACAAAAGGTACCTTCCACACTGGAGTCTGACGCAGTATTTTTCCACTTGATGAGCTGCACGCAGTGCATTGCCTACAGCAGCTCGTTTGAACATCCCATCCCCCGGGACGGAGATGCTCACAGGGTAGCTCCCTGTGCCACCCCACCCGTTCCTCCTCCTCCTCCCTGCTTTGCTGAGCAGAGCCAAGGGACAGCCATAGTGAAACAGTGGGCTGCGGTGTAGGCATAGCACTGCTGTGCCTCGGCGCTGCATTATTCTCCAAATTAAAGGGAAAATAAACAAGAGTAGCACAGCACATTTTAGTCTTCACCACTGGTAGTGACAGCTTTACTCAATTTTAGTCAGCTATTGAGTAATCAGAATGAATTAAGCAGCAGCAGGAAGGACTGCACCGGGATCCAATAAAGCGGTGGGCACTGAAGTGCTTCGGGGAGTCACTGCATATCTCTCTCTTTACATTACCACTCTGGGTTCCTCACCTCTGCCATCAGACAGCATCTCTGGGCAGCTCCCATCCCCCAAGAAACCAGCTCTTCCTGCCACGCTTATCATTGGGTTTCAGAAACAGCTGTCAGTGCAGCTTCTCTCCACAGGACGGTTAAGCATGCATGCCTGCCTGTCTTTATCTATTTTGAAATGTCTAATAAGAAGGCTTGAAAGTGTTAATAACTCCCAGCAAGTCCCTCTTGCACCTTTAACCAAGAGCGGCACTTGCACTTGGTCAGCACTCCCGATCTCTCCTGTGCTCCACCAGCTGTGACAGACACAGCGGGACGTATGGGTTCTTTGGAAGGCCAAAGGCAATTTCTTCTTCATATGTCTCAGAGGAAAGGAGCAGCCTCAGAAACACTTCACTCCGTGGTTGCACTTCTCAAAAAATTAGTAGCTGCTTTCAAAGGACTTTGGTCCCAGAGCCTTCGCACAAGGAGGGATTGGATATTGTTGACTACAGTAAAAAGGGGCTTTTTTATTAATGTCTAATGACCTCCGTGTGGTCAGAGATCAACTTTCAGCCCCAAATTCTGTGTTTTGCACATCGTGCAAGCAGTGAGGGTACTTACAGATGCAAACTTCCAAGCATGTCATTAGGGCACGAATTAGGACAGCTCTTGTGAAATCTCTGACGTTGACCGCGTTTTACCACTGCCAGTAAACTGTCACGCGTGGGCTGTGATCTGCAGTCATTTCATCTAACTGTACATACAAGGCGAACGGTTAATGGCTCCTTCATAAATCCCAACGGCCGAGCACTAAGCAGTCAATGGACACAGACTCTGTTAATTAGGTCGAGCACAAACCTCCTTTTTATGACACTAATAAATATTTCCCTGGGAACAGGACTGAAAGCATGCGATAGAAAAGGTTCAAGGAAAACGAGTTTCAGCGTGAGGCAAAGGTTCCTCGTGGCTGCGATATGTTCCCTTACACAGGGTGATTCTGGCCAATGTTAACTGGTTAGAAAATAGATTTAGCTAGATTATGGTCAAATTTATCCCAAAAGGGATGGAAAACTGTTCTGAAAAATCTAAAGAACATGCAAACAGTCTCTGATTATGCATCATTACAAAACTACCCTGATCCAAGACCCTTTTTTTTTTTCCTCCCACCATTATTTGCCTCCTCCTACCTGAAACACCTCCACTCCTCGGCAACAACCTCTTGAAGTTCTTTGCAACATCTCGAAAAATTCAAATGCCTGTTCTTAGAGGAAAATAGTTTCTAATTAAACATACTGTGTGGGTGTGAATGAAGCTGGGCCCACTCCTTGCCTCACTGATGTCAACAGAAAAATGTTTTTCTTTTTTACTGCTAGTGTCAGCAGAGGCAGGGGCGATGGGGATTTGAAGGAACAGAGGTTCGCCAGTACTGACAACTAATGCGGCTTTTCTTTAGTTTTGGTGAAAGAGCCTGAAGTTTCCTAAATTTCAGACTTAGGGTCCAGGCTTGACTGGGAGGGTGCGTGCCAGAGGGCCAGGAGAGCCTTGCCGGAGGTCAGAGCATGCCCCCTGGGCAACAGCTAGCCAAGAAGCTGGGCTGTTCATGTAAACGTTAGCTACTTATGGATCTACTCTGGGTGTGGTCATCAGAGAAGGGAATCTTAAAAACCTTCCTCTGCACCACATCAGAGCATGATTTTGTGGGGTTTGAATCAAATTTAAGTATTCAGGGAATGCTACATGGCACTTTCGTGGCAAAATAGGTTACTTTGCAGACTGAAAATCTACCTAAATAATTTTCAAATATATTCCTTTGTTGATCTGAGGACTGAGTTCAAAAGATAGTCCTATATTTCCTCATTTTCCTTTCTATTATAATCCTTCCACAGAAACATCCAAAAAATGAAAGAAAGTATTGTAATTGCAGACAGATAGACACAGATCTTGCCAACATCACAACATAATACAGAACGGTGATGACAGAGCACACTTTCCTGTCATCTAGGTGGCAGTCCCCTCAGGCCAGAGTAGCTCTAGGTGGTGTATCAAGCTCCTGATGATTTGATCTCCATCTCCCCTGTTCCTCCCTCATCATCTTTCGCACTACTAACACAGCTCTCTGGGCCGCTCAAGCAGCACAACAGCATTTTGACCAGCGTGGTTGCAGACTGAGTTTGGTAGCAACTCCACAGAAAATACCCATTTGGAAAACTGGAGGAGAAAAAATAATGAGCTGAAGGTTTTTCCTGACGCCGCTAGGAACTGCGTAGTTTGTTTCAGAGAATTTCGTTTTACAACAGCAGGATGGATCCTGGTGGTGTTAGAAGAGAGGTTCTGCCTCTGCTCCAGATAAGCCTCCTGCACTGCATGCAAGAAAAGCTGTGTGCTGATGGATTATAGCACGTCATATTCCATTTAAATTCTCAGTTATGAACACTCTAGTTATTTTTGCAGCAGTAGCTGGTAAAGTTAGGGCCTGTGTGAAATACGAAGAAATGAGAAATTTATTGTATTTCAGTAACACAAAATTACATTTTCCTTGTAGAGCTACACAGACTCTCAGAAAAAAAAAAAAATCAGTAGCTGATCTCTGGAGGTCCATCCAGTCCTTTATGCTCGTCAAAGTTCACATTCCTGCACCTAATGATACATTTTCCTTCAGAGCTTAGCTTGTCTGGGGATGGGAAGAAGTGATCTAGATTTCATTTTGATGAGGCTAGCACTTCTCAAAGTTCACCTATGAATAATGTTGGCAGAGATGTGCATCTAGCTGATTCAGAAGACACATTTGTGTCAAAATCCATCTCTCCTGATTTTCACTGAAGTGCTTTGATATCTACGGTACGTCACAAGATTGAAATAAATGCATTTCATAGCCCTCATCTCCCCCTACTCCCACCTTCCCTATAACTACTTTTCCCTCCTTTTGTTGCAGACATACCTGAGGCTGCTTTTGTTTTTCTTAACACAAGACCCAGTGTAATCTGAAAACTTCTCTCTCGGACTTGTTGCCCTACAAGCATGGCAGCATCTTCCCTGCACATGAGTGGCTCTGGGGCCTTCCAGGTGCTGCGTTTCCCAGCAGAAGAGAGTGGTGCCAAGACAGTATTTTCTTGCAATAATTATGCTTTTTTTCCCCCGTCAAATGTAAACAGGTATTGGTTTTTCTGATTTAAGCCTTAGCTGGGTTTTTGGAAAAAAATATGTGTTTTCCCTCATTTGTAATGGACACCGTGGCTAAACTTTTGAATTGTCACAGGATATAGTCAGGCACTTTAATAAAAATCCTGCAAATGAGAGACTAATCACCTTCAGGAATACCACTGAAATTGTGGCTCCAGCTGTTTTAACTTCCTACTCAGCCCCTTGGAGGAGTGATTAAAGCTGAAGTCTGAGTGATTCAGATGCAAGGCTTAAAGGTATTCCCTCCCCCAGCTGCCATCCTAGTAAACATTATTTTTCTTGCAGGAAAGGGAGCAGACCAAGCTGTGTGACCATGCTTTAACCACCATGCACAGTCCTCACACAATGAAAATCAGTGATCAGTGGTTTTATACTATGTTGGCAGTGCCTGAAATGCAGGTACATTTTCTTCCCCCACCCCTGGGAGAGAGACAAATTAGGGGCAGACAACCAGGAGGTGCTGAGGGGAAATCTGCCATAGGTTCTGGTAAAACTGTAGTTGGAAAGCAGTAGCCCTGAACTGCATGTTCTCATTAAACTAAACAGGGAAACTCTTCTCCTTTCTAGCCCCTGTGCAACACAAGGGACCTCCAGAAGGGGTGCGCGCCAGAGGCAAAGCATCCTTTAACCTTCAGGATCTCAGCAGCCACCACTGTGGTTGTCAGTGCGCTGGACTCAATTACGTATGCTTATATGGCATTTCATACTGACTGCTTGAATTCCATGGTATATAATGCTCGTGACATTAATACTTCTTATTAGAGTAAGTTGAAGGATACAAGTGAAATAAAATACATTTTTTACTAGAATATTTTTTTTCTACATGTAAGGGTGAGCCTTACACACAGCATAGAAATCCTATAATAATATATGAGAAAAGGACAAAGCTATTGATAGCAAAGGACAAAAGGTTTTTGTTAACTGAACAGCATTATTCTTCAGGCTTATTTAAAACTGAACCAGTTCCATCTGGCTTAGAGTCCTCCAATACTAGTTTCCTCCAATACGGGAAAGATTTGCTGTGCCCCTGGGATAGGAGCTGGACTCCTACAGATGTCATGTAGGAAAGCAGAGTAATGAGTATAATGGGACAAATAAGAGCGAGAAAAAGAACAGAGGCATCCTCCAACTCTTGCCTTTTTTTTTTTTTTTAAGAAATTTGAATTTTACTTACATAAAAGTGTGGAACAGATCTTGTTTCATCTTAGATTTCTGTGATCTTGTCACAGCAGAATGGCTGGGCTTTGCCTGTTTGCTGCATTCAGTCAGTATAGGACATAACAAGTACTAGAAACCCCATGCATGAACTTGGGGGTCTGGAGGTTGAAAAATCAGATTAATCTTGCCAGTTCAAGCATTTCAAACAATCACTAGAGTTGCTGAGTACTTATTCAGCTTAAACTTCTGTGTGACAGGGGGTGACAACTAGTTTGACACACTAACACCAGCATTGTAGGGTTACACGCATGCTGCATGGAAAAGAGGTCCCTACCCCACTCCCCATATGTCTGAGCTGATCCCAATCTGAGATGCAATCTGTCATGATGATCTGGGAGGACAAATTTGCCCAGAGGACAGAAGATGTTACTTTCTCTCTTCAGTAGAAGAAAAATTCTTTTGTTGTTTTTTTTTGTTTGGTTGGTTGTTTTTTTTCTTCCTGAAAATAGATTCATTTCCTAAAAAAAAAATGTGGAGGTCTTGGGTTGGGATATTTCAGAGTCTGAGTAATACAGATTCCCCATGCAAAAGCATCCAGGCCCCTTGGGAGGTTTTGAATACTGCAGGCTTGCTGTCAGCGCTAGCCCAAAAACAACTGTGCAAAGCGTTGCTGAAGAACATGAGGTTTCTTTGGTCCTGCAGTGAATTTAAAGTGGAAGAAGGGTCTGAGGAAAGGGAAGAAATGGCAAAATGGAGGCAGCTTGTCAGTTGTGAGAGCTCTACCTGAGGATGCTTGAGTGACCCTCAGATAATCCTGATTTCCTGAAAGCGAAGAAGGGCATAGAGACAGAGAGGAGGTAAGGAACTGGCAGAGGAATGGGGGCTAATCCCTGTTTTGGTATCCCAAGAAAACACAAGGAGACTTTTCACTGGGACTCAGTACCATGCCACATTATTTCTCATTCTAGTAAAAGTTTTATCATGTCAGCAAAGTGATTTGTGGTATACAACACTCAAAATTTTGATCAGATAAAACAGGCCAAATATTAAAGTGGTGATTTGATCTAAAGTAGCATAAAACAGAGGCAACGCACTCATGAATCACTTAATTTTTCTTTACCCAGAGCCCCTTTTTTCACCACCCTTGTTTTCCCAGAGGATGCAGCACACACATCCTTGTCATTGTACCCCTTGTGCCAGGTGTCAGTTTTCCAAGATGACCTTCACCACCTCACATATCTTCCTGGTGCAAAACTGCTCCATCACCTGCAGCCCCCAATTTAAACCTTCTGGGACTGAACCTATTAATGGGTTTTCCTCTGAAATGCTGGAGAGGAGTGAAATCCAGCTCTGGCAGAGGGTGTCTGTCTTTTGGCATTAGTCCTTCCCAGTTTGTAGCTTCCTGCTCTCTCTTTTTCACTCTCTATGGGGGAAAAATAGCCCAAACTGCTTACACAGAAGTTTAGCCATCAAGTAAAATTTCACAGCTTACTATGGGTTTCACAGAATGACTCAAAGAGCCTATTAATTTGCTTTTCAGATTTTGTAGGTTTAAAAAAAGAAATGTCTAGCAAGTCCTACAATCCTTCTACAGAGCCCTGCTGGTTAAGTTCCTCTTAGAGGCAAGTCTTTCTGTTCCTCTCCTCGGCTAGAAACCCATCACCTCCTCCATCTTAATTTAGATTTTACTTCTGATGGAGCAACATACAATGCACCACGGCTTCCTCAGGGGCTGTGCGCTGGTCCCCATGAACAGCAGCACAGTGTGAAGTCTCCAGCGCCCAGGAAGAGTGAAGGACAAGCTAAGTACAACATCAGATGGAGATGCCTCCCTTACACAGACCCCTCAGGTCTCTCCATTTCCTTTGCTCAAGCTCAGCCTTATTTCAGCTCAGGCTGCCCTGTCAAAACTAGACTAAGCAAACACAGGAAGTTCATCTAGTTTTGAAATGAACTTAATTTTACTTTACAGGGCAGGGGGGGAAACCAGCCTATGAGTCTCTGAAAAACACTGATTAAATATAACTTACTCCATAATGATTTGTTGCCATCTCTTGACAAAGATGATCTGATACTTGCAACTTCCACTGAATTTCATTCCTATTGTAGCTGAACTTGGAGGAAGTGACAGGGGAAGGTTATTAATATATCTTGGGGCTGAGAGGGAGCGGTTTTTCAAGTGAGACAGAAGCAATGAGTGTTTTGAACACCTCATACTTCAGTGAAATCCAATTTTCTGTCACAGGTTTTGCACTGAAGCAAGAATGCTCTTGGAAATCAGAGCCCAGGATGCTAAGTGGTGTCCAGAAACTGCATAGGAGATGAATGCTTTCTGTGCTTTTGTTGCTTCCAAATGTACCCCTCGGTCTGCAGCAGGAGCGAGCTTTAGTCGTTGGTGCAAGGCTTTGTGCTCAGAGGGCTTTGCGCTCAGAGGGCTTTGCACAGAATCCAAATTGCAGCTTATAGTTCCCTGCAAAGGCTAAAGAAAATGGCTGTGAATTCCCATGCTCGAGTGGCTCAGGAATAATGCATGTCTTCAAACACTTCTAGAAGGTAGGGCATCTCTGCTGAGACAACAGCTCATGAAGGCAGGCCCAGCCTTCAACTGGGATAAGCTCTGGCCAGCTAATTTCTGCATTTAACCCTTGGAGAGTCCCCTGTGCCACGTCTGCTCGCAAGCTCCAGTTGGTCCTGAGGGAGACAGTATGGGCAAGAGCCAAGGGGTGGATTGAGGGAGCCCACGTTGACGGATTACAAACTTGAATTGTTTGGGATGGGACAGCAGCCTGCAATTTTTTGACCAAATTTGTCCTGGCAAAGAACATAATAGTAACATCCCTCTTAAAAGGATAAAGGCAAATCCCACCACTGAGGTTGGTGGAACCTCTTAATTCTTTGAGGCTTAAACACAGCAAAGCCGTCAACCATGAGGGTAGTTCCTAAGGAATATGTGACAAATGTGCTGGCCTTGCAATACCGCAAACCTACAGCTATTTATTATTTCCTGGCTGTTCTGTGGGTACGAGACTACGGTGGCGGCAGCAAGACATTGCCATCCCTACTTCTCAAATCCGACACCCTGAAAGCATTAGTGGAAGGACTCCCATTGCTCTCCCATTGAGGGCAGTTCCATAAGGCAGAGGTCTCTGCTTCTTGAACTGAAATATTTCACTATCTTCAGCTGAATTAGATACAGCTAAGCCCTCAGATTGTGTCCAGAAGAAGTAATATGCGTTTTACCTCCTGCCCAATTCACCGGTATAAACAAATTAGAGATACACTTTAAGCATGTCATAAACCACTCCTGGCTTAAATTTATGCAGTCTTAATAGCACTGCATTTAGAATAAACTCCCAAGTGAGATAAACATAGTTAGAAAACAAGGCTTTTGCTCTTCTGGAAACAAAATATATTCTTTTGTCACTACTAAATAATGAGAACATTAGTACAAAACACCGGGAAACATTTAATAGGACATAAGTGGAGGATTTAGTAAAAAGAACACATAACAGCAAATTTTTTCTGTCCGGAGAAGAAAAACTTGGGAGAAGCCATGCCACGCCAGAAACCAGCGCGTGGCCGTGGTTGTCACTTCTGCCTCCCCACCCTGGGAACAGGAACTATGTACGAGCACAAAAGCCTGTTTCTTAAAATAGGGTCAGTGACCTGAATGCAGGAGCTGCTGGAGCTTGATGCTTTGTTTTATTAATCAGTTTTCATACGTTTAGTTGAGGATTAGCAGAGGCTGCCAGCTTTATCAGCATTAATTTAGAGTACCTTGAGGTATTGAGGGCAGAGCTGTCTGCTGCTCATATAATGTCAGCGCATCGCCCCCACTCCCTGCCTGCTGAGGATTAAGAAACCATAAGGCCAAAATGAACACTTCTGTTATGCACCGCTCGTTACAGCTTTGCACTCACAGCAGAGGGGAAAGGAAAACACGCCACCAGCAGCCTTGCAGGTTACTTTGCCACCACAGGATGGCTGGGGCCAAGCAGCAAGTCCTGTGCGTGTATGCTGCTGTAGTCCTGTCCCCCCCAGGCAAAACCGATGCCTACACAAGAGAGCACAGCCTCCTAACAGCACAGAGGATCCCAAAGCTCATTACTAGAACCACCATGTCTTGAAACAAGGAGGCTAAAAAATAACCAACAAAGAGGAGAGATGCATCCTTTAGGCTGCAGCACACAGTCTTGGCAAGTACCCGTGCAGCTTGCTCACCTACCTTCTGTCTGACTAACCACCTCTTGCCAAAGCAATTCCAGCAAACCTGAAAGACCATTCACTCCCCTTCTGTCCCACTGCTACTTCCAATGGATTTTTTGCTGTGACAAAGTTTTCTATGCTGTAGCAAGCTGCATGAACCCTGGGAACCATCTTGGGGGCAGAAGGCACCATGGGACAGTTTGCCTACAGCCTGAAATATTCAGCTGCAGCTGTAACAACACAGCAATTAACACCTCTTTAGTTGAGCAATTAACGGTCCTCTACTTAAAAAGGACACCTGGGCACAGATCTGCTAGAAGAGCTGAACATCTCTGCTCACCATCTAAATCCAAGGTGGCCTGAATCGGCAACCACCGCCTACACCTGCAAACATCTCCTCCTTGCTGAATCCAGGCAGCAGGTCAGAAGTTAGCAAAAACTCTGCAGGAAACCTCTGGCAGCATTTGAGCAGCTCATATATCTGTGTAGTGTAACTGCCTAGTCTCAATCTAAAGCACCCGTCTCCCCTTGGGCTTGTTGCATGTGCCAGAAATATGGTCAGGTGCCTTCAAGCAGAAGGGCTTGGAACTGTGATCAGATCAGAGGGACAACTTGGGCTCTGGGGGTGACTGAACACCCACAGAGTCCTCTTTCTGCCAGAGCATACGGCAGACCTAGAAGAGTGATTAAGCTCTTGTGTTTGTCTGTAGTACACTCAGCGTTTCCTCTGGGATGCAATTATGAGATGAGAACAAATTAAATTCAGAGGTAGCCGCACCACATGCACAGTAATGTTGACACTCTATCATAAAAATAAAAGACAAAAATCTCTAGAGAGTCAGGACAAGGAAAATATCATTAAAAAGTAGCTATGGTTTGTCAAAAACAGGTTTCTTTAGACCCAAGCCCTACTTGATTGAAGAGTCTTTTTTGCCAACATTGAAGCAGAGTATAAAGAGCTACTTTGGGCCTAGAGCATTTCTCAGCTGAAAACCACAGTCCCACAGACACCAGAGTTTTATCTGGTGCATACACATAGCCTGGGATCTCCCACAGCAGCTGTGCTCCACACTGACCCCTGCCAGAGACCACAGCCCTCCCAGAGAGGCAGCCTCTCAGCATCTCTCAATTACCACCAGCTGATCACTCTGCCCAGCAGCTGTTGCTACTTCGGCTCCTTTGGATGGAAAGAGGTTCGAGAGGACCTACCTGAATCCCTGTGCTGGTGGGTTGGAGATGGGAGTCACGGCGTGTGAGGGACAGCAGCATCTTCAACCAGCACCGCAGCAGCTGGAAAAAAACCATGAGATAAAGCTGTGAACCATGAGATATATTCCCATGCTGGTGTACCTTCTTGGCCGGTCATTCCCAGGGCCAACACATCTGAGCTGCCTACTTCTTAGGGACTTCTTATAAGAGGTTGTCATGCATTTGCACCGCTCATAGATTTTGGCACCTCTCAGTCAGAGAAATTGCTTTTGGAGTCATGATTGCAAATTTGTACTTATCTTAGAAGTGAGGGGAGGCATTTACTGATTTACTGTTTAGGTCTAAGACAAAAGCTCCCTTGACATAATTATCCATGACCTACGAAAAGAGCGTGTTACGCAGTGTTGGTCAGACTGGTCCCTAGCAGGAGGGGGCTACTACCAACAGGAACAAACCAGCAGGTACTTAATGTGTTAATCAGTGTTTTGTAAGGGCAGATAGGATTGTAGACATCTGCCTTCAGTGCTTGAACAACAGAAGATGTGTTGCAGAAAGATACTGCAGTTCTCCAGGAGTAATTGTTGCAGGGGTATACAGAGCACTAAAGCACAAGGGCTACCTCTATATCTGCCACGTGGTACCCTCAGACCACATAAAGAAACCATATGAGGTCCTGAAAAACAGCTGGCCAACACATCAGGTACTTTATAGGGCTGGGACCCAAGTTAACACAGCTTCTGAATTGTAGTTGTCTCCACTCCGTCTGGCTCAGGACACAGGCAACGGCCTGTGCACCCGCACCTAACCATATCATCATGCCCTGGGAGAGGCACCAATGACTTAGAGCAGTGACACACCAGCAAATAACGCCTTCTCAGGGATAAGCTTCCATTAGTTGTTTCTTTGAAGTCCTATCTGGGGAGGCTGCCATGAAATTCAGCAATAGAGTAAGATGATTGCTCTCATGCTACCTTGTGTGACTCACCAGAGAGACAGGAGCACAGCAGTACAGAGAAGATAATTACTCTTTTGTGAGTATGTGCCTGGTTTCAGTTTGTTTAAGTGTCTGGTTCTCGGCCATTGTATTCAATCTTATTTTTATTAGGGTCTTAAAACTTGTACAGCATGCACAAGTTTGTACCACAATGGGAGCTTTCCTAATACAGTAAAATACAACAGGCTGTTCCTTGGCATTTACGTATAACACTTTTCTCTTGCCTCATTAATTTTGTAAGCATTGGGGTTTGCTAGCAATCAGTGCAATTTATACTAAATCAGTAAAGCAAGCAAGCTGAAATACAAACATAACGAAGCCGCTCTTACTTCCATGTTGCATGTTGCCACAGAGTGAAAACTGGGTGCTTGAGGGAGGGAGAGCTGGCGAGGGATCCGAGGCTGTGCTGTTTCACTGGCAAACATCTCACTGGACACATACTGAGGGGAGTCGCGGACAGGTATATGACTATAAAGAAGGAGCTGCAGCTTGACGCAGGGATGCTGTGGGCAGGAGCACCACCACCCACAGTCCGAGACATGCACCGGCCCATGGCTCCGGACATTGAATAGCAGTGTGCAATACCCTGTCTGTGGTGCACTTTCTTCTTTCTGTAGTTTTTCTTCCCCTACTTGTTCAAGCGATTCAAATCTGAGGAAAGAAAAAGGCCAGGCTGTTTTGCTTTGCGGGCTATATTCCTATGGGATGCTGCTCCTTAAAGAGCACAGCTGCGTTGCTGTGAGGCAAACAAGCCTGCCCACCAGGGTTCGAGTTTGTTCTCTATGGGTGGCCAGATTATATTCTCTAAAAAACACCAAAAAAAACCCTAACCTCACAGATAAATTACCAACAGGCATGTAGCACTTCCACACTCTCCACTTGCTCATTCTGCATAAATGCCAGAATTTTATTTTTCTCTCTCTCTGCCATATGCTTTTTTAACCAGCTGTGTATTATTCCTGCTTTAGAAAACATCACTTGGAGAAAAAGAGGGTGCAAAGAGACTTTGCTTTTTACTGCAGGACAAATACATTATCAGGCGTGATCCACAGGCCTAGTCCCCTTGGTCCACTGAGAAAGACGTTTCAAGTCTTTGCAGATTTGTTTTCATATTTTCTTCGATCAAATAGGTCACTAAAATCAGTACATATTGATGAAGCCCATCCAGCCCACTATCCACTGTTCCCCTGGGAAGGACTATAATGAATGCTAGGGAAGGACCTGAAGGAAATAAGAAAGAGCATACCTATAAGTAATCCTACCTGTTCAGCTTCCTCACGTGGGTGTTGCCGTTCACTTTACCAGGTTTGCTTCTGATGGGCAGTCAACGCAATACCGCTTCTGAGCAGGAAAGTAGATGTCAGAAAGAAAAGCATTCAGTGTTATTGAACGCAGATTCTTTCTTTTATTTATTTTTTTCCTCTCTTTCTACAAACAGCTCAGCTCACAGTGTGTTTAGCTTTCTTAGCTAGAGGACGCAGGTGGGCTTCTCTGCACCACAGGTCAGAAGTGCTCGGTGACGATTAGAGGATCTGCAGAGAATTGATGGACACTGCGAGTCAGTTGGCTCCGCTTTACTCTCTGAGAATCGCTAATTTCACAGAGGTCACAGAATAAGAGGTCACAGAATCAATAAGGTTGGAAGAGACCTCTGGGATCATCGAGTCCAACCATTGCCCTGACACCACCATGTCAACTAGACCATGGCACTACGTGCCATGTCCAGTCTTTTCTTAAACACATTTCCTCATTTCTAAAAGCAGGAAGGGCTAACAGAGTCATAATTACCTTGGATGGACATCAAAAAGCTTAATGAAATAATGTTTGTTGAGCATTGGAGGGTCCTTGGGTGTTGTGAGTGCATTTGTGGTGTTTCTCCATTCCAGTGCTGCTGTTTCACAAAATTACATAAACGAAGGGCAGAATTTAAAAGTGACTATTTCCATAGATCTCGGGTTCCCAACTTTGCAGGCTACGGCACAAAGGCACCCTCCAAGCCTGCTTGTTCGGGCCTGCTTCGAGGTAGTTAATATTTGCTATGTGTGAAATGCCCAGACACATTTCACCCCGAGGTACTTAGAGCCGTGATCTGCAGAGGCAAACAAGAGGGACGTCCTAGGAAACACATTAGAGTTCTTCCTGTGATCTTGTGATCCTTTCCCTTAACATTTTTGCACAGTTTCAAGCCAATGATTAACTTTCCATTAGCAAAATAAGGGCTATAAACAACCGGGGGAATTGTCTGGGCGTGCTCTTGAAATAACGGTTCGGGCTGAGCTGGCTTCTGCGCCACTCTGGCGCTGATGCGTAGCGGGAGCACGGGGGCTATAAAGCGTGTTATTGCTGCAGTTGAAAGCCAGACAAAACTTTAGCTCAAGGGAGCACAAAGACTGTTCCCTGCCCCGGTGCCCCCACCCCCACAGTAACTGATCAACCAGACTAGATTAGGCCAGGCTGGAGTCAACTGCCTGTGCCTCGAGCTGGCTGCCCACTGGGCACGAGCTGGCAGCCTGACAGCGGTCTTCGTCCCTGAGGTGCAAGCATCTCAGGTGATGTCCTGCAGTGTCTCTCAAGCTGAGCAAGAACAAGGAGCCTCAGGTGGAAGCAGAGGAAAATTTGCAAAACAACCTCCCCAGCCCAACAAAGAAAATCCCCAAAATAAAACAAAACAAAACAAAACTAATCAGGAAGATAAGAGCTACTGAGGGTGCTGGGATGGTGGCGGCTGTGGCTGACCACCATGGGTAGGAGCAGGGGGAAGCCCCCAGGGCATTGAGCAATGCTCTGGCACTGTGGGGAGGGGGATGGTGCAAGTTGATGGTTCACAGAGAGCAACTGCGTGGTTTGCACCCTGTGTTGATGCTGACTGTGGTGGTCTCGGCAGCCTCTGGGATGGTGAGCAATGTAGAGGGATGGCACAGGCAGTGTGTCACCCATGCGCTGTAGTTTTGTGACCAACTGCTCTCAGCTTTCATCAGTTGCTAAAAATACAGGGAGCATCAGTACGTACAGTAAAGCTCAGTGTTTTTCCACTTGCGTTCAGTCACGCTGGTGCTCAGCTTTTGAGTTAGGGCCCTGGATACAAAGGGTGGCACTTAAATAAAATTGCTCACAGGAGCAAATGCTAGCAGGTGAGGATAAGGATGGGAGAATCAGGTTCTTAACAATCTTGATAGAGACTGTAAGCAGCCTAAAGAGAAGCCTAATTCAGATGCCTCAGTGTGCAGCCTTTTTTATTACACCCACAAACCACCCACAACCTCCAAATTGCTATTCTTTAGAAACACCCTGCAGCATTTTCTGGTTTCCAATATACAGCAGTGCTGTAGGCTGAGCTGCTGGATTTGTGCATGCACATGCAAAAATAACTAATGGAGAGCTTGATCAGACAGCAGGATCTTTTCTCAAATGACACATTTTAGTATTAAAAGAAATGTATTCTGTTATCCTGCTAGCATGGAATAATAAAACTGTAGCTTTTCCTTCCCAGCTTTTTTCCCTTCCTCTCCTTTGAGTCTTGCAAAGCAGAAACGATCCCTGGCTTGTAGGCTGGAGCAGCCCACAGGAGCTTTGAGAACAGTGTCAGAAACCCACAAACCTGCGCCGTTAATTGGGGTCTGGATCGCTGGTGACACTTTGGAGAGGTAGGCTGTCATTTCAAAGCAGTGAGGTACTCTGCAGATGCCAAAGCCTGACATTTCGTAGCAGAGGGAGGAGGGTCCCGTACCGCTGTGAAATGTTAGTTTGGCAGCTTTTTCGAGCGGAGCACAGTCTGGGAGATCAAATCCCTCTTCCTGCAGGTCTGTGCCCATAATCTCTGCCCCTCCATGCCTCCGACGAGATGTGCAGCTGTCACAAGGAGCGGCGACCTCACCACTTCCATGTTTTCATTGTAAGATGTGCACATTGTTATTCCAATCCCCAGCTTGGCACTGCTGCCCGTATTGTCCAGTCACTGTAACTCTCAAAGGAGAGGACTAAAGGAAAATAAGATGAGGCTGATATTTAGACCGCCCTGTGAATTTCTGTTTTGTTTCTTGGGCAACTGGGTTTTTGCTTTAATTGCAATCTCAATTTAAGGCACAGGAGGGAAGAAGATAGAGGGGGAAAAAAAAACCAACTAATTTTCTTCCATTTCACGCTATTAGGTGTAGTTTAAGGACAAAATCTTCCCATAGAGCCCCTGTAATCATAAACAAATCTAAAAGGAAAAAGAAAAGAAAAGCTCTGCTCCTACTAACAGCTCCTGGCTTTTAAACACACTTCAAAAATATTTCAGTGTTCTTCCCAACTTCCTATTCATTTCAGACCTCCATATTACCCCTTGTGACCACAAGCCACACACAGACCTGTAATGCCTTTTCCTCCAGAAGCTACAAAGCATTAAAGCCTCCAGAGATATCAGAGGTAGGGAAGTACTGCCGGTCCTTTTTCCAGGCAGAGGAACATTCCCCCTCCAGCCTTGCCCCCTCTCTCCCAGCGCTGCCTTCTTCAGCAGTTGGCATTTGCAGGAAATCACGTTCTCTCCTGTATTCCCCCTGTCTGGAGTTACCCTTGCAAGCCATTGACACTGGCCCCCAATCCATCTGTAAGGCCATGTGCCAGAACAACACCTCCTCGGTGCGATGCACGCCCACCTCCAGCACATGAACCATCACATTTAGCCTTGACTGCTACTGCTTTCTGCTGGGTGTTGCACCCCAAGAAATGCCCATCATTATACCCTAAATAGTAACCAGTCTTTCTCCACAATGCCCTGGTGCTGTAAAGCACAGGACAGCCAGCTGCCCCACAGCTTACCTGCTGTCTTTGCTCCGGGTATATTAGATTATTCTATGGGCAAAAGGGTGGTTCAGTGACTGGGAATCGGCTTATGCTCTTATGTTAGAAACAGCTTCAGAGTTATAATTCCATGTTTGTTAGCCTTTCCAGCAAAGGAATCTGATAGCATGACGTGCAACTTATACTCTGTAATATAAACTCATCAAGACAAGAGCATAAGAAGCTCCTCAGCTTAAGCTACCTCTCAAATAAAGCTCCCTCCAAGGCTGCCCCCCAGACTGCCACCTCCTCGCTTCCCAGCTCTTCTCTGACAAGAGCCACCCCTGCCAGCCTTGCAGCAGGAGAAAATCCCAGCCATCCTCTCACGGAAACTTTTCCCAGTGGAACTCACTCCTACATGTGTAATTCGGTTTCTTGCCTTGCTAATGATTCCATAAGCTATCTCAGAGGCCAGCCACAAGAACCTGATGTCTCTGCAAAGTGAGAACCATTTGAAGTGCGCAGAAAGGTACTGTGCTCTCCTAGCAACCAAAATCATAAAATAATGTAATCATAGCCAAAATAATGCGATAAAAGATAGCGATGCTTGTATGAGGTTGGTATGGCAACTGAAATAAGCTGAAATGCGTGTATCCAGCATTTCAAACAAGTAACCTAATTGTATGCAAAGTTACTTTACTAATTAATCCCATTCAGTTTACCATCATCTCCATTCATTCCTGCTTACTACAGGGCTGTTATTAGGTCTTATTTTCATGGCCTATACCCTGCTCCTGCCCGACCTAGTTTCTATTTTGTTTTCAAATTTCTTTTCTTTGACCCTGGTGATGTAAAACTGTTATTTCATCCCTGCATGTTTGAGTCAACAGAGATTTGCATTTCAATGCATCATCTGTAACCTGGTCTTATTTCATCTTCCTTTCTAAACAATTTTGTTGAAATGTTGTCCTAAGGATTGTCAGGATTTACTTACACACACACATATATCTTGATGAATAACCAAAACAGCACTCCCAAGAGATGAAAACACCTGGCCAAAGCCTGAGCAAGGACAGCCCATAAGCTCAGCCATGCTGGCAGCAGCCCCGAGAAGAAAATCACCCCAGGCTGGGGCACATCACAGGGAGGTGCAGCAGCCTCATCTGTGCTGGCTGAAACTGGCACCCTCTCACCGATTTCAGTTTACACCTACCAAGATAGTGGCCAAGTTCTCAAGAAAATCTATTGCCTTCCTCTCAAACTCCCAATTCTTACCACAACACACACTTTTAAAAAACATTTTCCGTGTCTTTCCATTCCTCCCTTTTGAGACTGAATAAAACTCTAATTTCCATAGAGTGCCATCCTGAAATCAGCCCATCTCCTGTAATAGTCCCAGTGGGCTTATGTGGGGAACTAATTGTTTTCTGGATAGAGGTTTTATTCTCTCGTTCATTTCTGAGCTGCGATTTTTGAAGTGATTCAAAAAGATACAATATTTAAACTGAAACCGCTGATAAAATTTAAAGGTTTGTGTGTTTTCTAAATTCCCTCATTCCCCCCTTCCCCATCCCTGCTGCACATGGGGACAGTGGCGATTGCTGGGGGCTTGGTCTAGCACTGCATCCGCGCTGCAGGTAGGAGGGTATAAACCTTCTGCAAATCCATCCCCTCCAAGGTGCAG
This sequence comes from Nyctibius grandis, assembly GCF_013368605.1. Lineage (NCBI taxonomy): Eukaryota > Metazoa > Chordata > Aves > Nyctibiiformes > Nyctibiidae > Nyctibius > Nyctibius grandis. Next base: position 59,176,308 of record NC_090663.1, read on the forward strand.
CTTCTGCAGGCTGCCACTCCTGAAGGCGCAGAAGCAGTGTGGCAGGAGGCACCTTCATGGGCGAAAGAGGAGCAGCCCTTTTTTTTCCCCCACAGGGCCTAAGGCAGAGGAAGGTGTTTAATGGTCTTTTCCCTCCAGTTTTCCATTACCTGCCTCCGTGCACACAGCACAATGTGTCCCAGGTGCCTCCTCATGAACTTAGGGGTTTTTTTAATCTGCTAACCACTAATGTGCCAGTGAAAGCTTTGCCACTTTCAATACCTCAAAGGGAAAAAAAAAAGCCACAACCAAAAAAAAAATAGCAGTCAAGAGAGTGGAAAGAAGGGAATGGGAATGGTAAATAACCTCAGCTGCCTCTGCAAAAGAGCAGAGAGGCACCAGCTGCCCAGCCATCACTCTGGCCGCCCAGGAGGAGAGCCTGGCTACACAGCCCAGACATAACCCGCTCTCTGAAAGACACCTCCAGCAACACCCATTTTCCCCATCTGATGAAATATTTGGGGCAAACAGTGTGCACTTCATGGATGGCTCCATGCTGTTCCTCTTGTGATTGTAGGATCAGCCCAAAACACAGACAACCCAGCCCAGAAAGTGCTGGGTGGAAACCAGCCATAGCAATGGGCTAAGCCTAAAGCATGAGAGCCATTTGCTGCGTAAGCCTTCCACACTACTTGCTTTTAGCCCTTCGATTATGTTTATTTCTAGGCTGCAGAAAACTTACCCAGAGGGCATATGCAAAATGATGGGGAAAAAATATTTATGCAAATATCATTTATCCAGCTTTTGTGTCTTCTTTTTTTTTGCATGATGATGAAAATAAGACTGGTAATGTCCTTTCTTTGAAGCTACAAGTAGCTCTTTGGATGCACTAAAAATGCTTCTGTGAAAGAGTTAGTACCAGAAGGGTTTTTAAAATAGTACGCTCTGCCACCAAATTACAGCATGTGTAATGTTCCTAACATTTACCCATAACCTTTCAGCTTCCAGCACAACTTGGGGACTAGAAAAATTGATTTAATTTGTCTCTGATACTGTACTAAGACCCAAGGAAATGCCTGACTGAGTGACGATGTGTACATATGTTTCACACCAGTTGCATCATTCTTCTGCACTCACGGTCTCTACCAATTAACCCTGGGCTGTGATATCTTTCCTCCGTCTGAGTATTATCTGAAGAGTCATCTCACGAGATTCAACGGGAGCAGCCAATACATGATGGTAACATTTAAAGACTTAAAGCATATCACAAGGTAGGCATTGCATCGCACAGGTACGCGTTTTGAAACCAAAGAGCAGGAGCTCTTATTCCCTGAACACATGCCAAAGGACAGCTACAGTACATGCCGCAGATGACATTTGCTTATTCTACATTTTGTTCGAGTGCCTCTGAACAGGACGTATGATAGGTGGAGGTTTGTGCTATTTTATTTTGCCTCATTGTGCTCCCTCAAAGCCAATTACTTTTGTGGATTACATAAAACATGTAATTTCTTTGTAAAATTAAAAGTAGTCACTGGGAGGCCAACATTTCCTTTCACCCTTCTGTCTCTCCCATTCCTGTTTCTGTTTTTACAGAGCCACCTTTAACTGATTTCCCTTCCATCCCACTGAAGTCCCTGGAAATTAAACATATTCCTATACACTGTACTCAGTGCATCCAGAAACTCTTCTTTCTCATTGCCATAGGGCGCAGAGATCCCTGGTAGTCAACCCTTGCATTTTTCAATTGGGGATGGGAAAAGTGACAGTATGAGGTATTGAGGAGCACCTCACCAAGTCTCGTCTCACTTTGATGGGGCCATCACATGAACCGGTTGGAGGGGCTCAGCTGTGGGTGAAGGAAGGAGATTTGAGATTGAGAGGTCATGGAGGAAGCCAGCATCTCTATGGGCTGGGTGAACAGAGAGATGAACAGGGATCTGTGTTTCCCAGTATGAAGGGGTCTGGAATTGACGATGTGGAGTGGCAGGCATGGCCTGTGAAATTCAACTGGAAATTAAGAGTGCTGGAGCCTCTTTGAAATTAGGCCACTTGTCATCTCCCACCAGACATTCAGAAATGCAGATCTTTAATTGAGGAGATGCTTTGGAAATGCAACATGGAGGATGGCAGAGAAGTTCTTGTGTCGGAGAAGGTTGTGGGCTATTGGGAAGGGAAAAGACTTTCAGAGTAAGTGATACAGCATTCAGGACTTGGAGATTTGGAGGGAAAGGTCAGTGAGACCAGCTGAGCTGGGAGACCAGGGCAACATGGACTTGTGAGCCATGAAAATGGCAACAGCAGATGAAGGACCCAGAGCAAATGAAGCTTCCCAGAGAAGGGGCAGTGCAGTTCTCAGGATGTATTTTACCATTGATCTCTTACCCAGCCTCTCTCTCAAGCAATTCTACTACAGAAGGACTTGAAGGATTTTACAGTAGGAGAAAGTAAATGAAAAAGTAATATTTAATGAAATATAAAGTCAAAGACTTTGCATGCATAATTATGCTCTTTTGGAGAGAATCACTCTTTGGATTTGCTAGAAAGAACAATTAGCATGCATAAAGCAGTTTTCTAAGAGGCAAGAAAAATCAAATTCCACGTGTTAAGAGAGAGAACTCATGTTTTGCTTTTTTTTTACTTTTGCCACTTTCAGACAAAATTTCAAGTTCATATTTACTAGGAATTTAACTAAAAGGGGATATCTGTACATGAATTTAATCTTTTGATAGGTCTGCTTTGCAGCCAAGAAAATATCAAGATCAGCCTATAATTTTATTTGCTCATGTATAAACACTAAAATGAAATAAAGGAAAAAGATCCATTATCTTTGCCTCCTTAGTGCTCTCAAACTTTGTTTGAAAGTCCAAAATCTCTGAGCACTTGACTTAATCCTAGTGGTGATATGTAAAGTGTTGGAGAAGTTTCATACAAAAACCATCTTGTGTTAGCTGCTCATTCCTTTGAGGCTCTTTATGTGGCTTCATCAGAGTGAGTTATGCCAGCAGTACAAGAGCTGATCATCTATAAAGCTTGTATAAATGATGCATTCAGAAAGTGTTTTGTGTTCTAGTTCATAAACATTAATTTTATGCAAAATGGCATACAGTAACTCATCGTACATCTTCTTTGCAAGGTAGTTATCGCCATTCAGGTAGGAAGACCATTTATTTGGATATGTCTAAGCTAGTTTTGAAAGCATTTTAAGCACTTTCTTTAAGAAATGAGCAAGGTACTATTTGTCCAATTGTTATAAAAATTAATAAAAGATGCAAATCCAGTCATCTGCATGAAGAAAATGGGAAGACAGGAAAGGCTGTTTCTAATCCAAATCCCCGCGCCGACTCCCTCTGCAGCAGCAAGGAAATTATTTTCTCTGTTCTCAGCCCCAGTTTTCCCCCTCAAGCGCTAATGCTAATTATACCTGCTTCGCCGAGGTTTTATAACAAACAGCCTGCATGTGAAAACTACTTTGATGCAAGTAAGCGCCAAGTTTTAGTAATAAACATATGGTGAATGACATTTTGTCTGGATTTATGCACTGGAAGAGTTTATTTAAATCAGATTTGGAAACTGATAGCGAGTCAGAGAAACACTGCGTTGTTTCTCAATCAATAAACAAATACTTGCCTGTACCCCTCGCTCTAAAGACCAGAAAGCCTGGCTCTGCTCCAGGCGTTAGGCAGACGGCGTGCTTGGATTTTTTTGCCCTTACTTCATTTTTTTTGAGCACATCATCCTCCCTGCCTACACACGGGTTTAAGGGGAGAAGGGGCAGACAGGAAAGTGGTGGGACCATCCAGGGCAACGTTCCAGCACCCACAAGCCAGGGGAACACCCTGGCGCAGGGAGTGTTTTATAGGCAAAGAGCACCTAGAGAGGAAGAGCGACCGAATCTAGATCCATCCATCCCTAAAACTAGGCAGAGGTGGAAATATGCTTTCTTAAACTCTGTCCAGTAGCCAGGCTACTCTGGCCAGAAACATCCTGAAATAAAATCATACCTGGTATCTGTTATACATGAATTACATTAGTGCACTTAAAGACTCTTTATCTTAAAAGGCAGTCACTGACTTGGACAATTTACAGTCTTGAATTATTTACAATTGCCTATCTGTCAAAGCAGTAGGAGGAGAAGCAAAGGAAATTGAGTCCTGACACAGACATAACTCTGCATCGGCCCTGTGCAAAACTGTAAGCACACAGAGGTTTTCAGCAGTGCAAAGAGCTCAACCCCAAATTACTTTGTTTTAATTGCAAACCTCCAAAGAGGTCAGCCACTTTTCTTTCATTCTTTGCTCTGGAACAGATTTTTCATTTTCAAGCCAGGTTGACTTTGTGGCTGAGACCTCAGCCCTGCTGAGCTGAGCAGCCAGGGCCCGACTGCCCGCCACGAGGCTGGGAGCCCCCTGCCCTGCACGCACACCGTCCCGCAACTGCAAATCCTTGCAAACGCTTTCCCAACGGCTTCGCAGGCGCGCTATAAACACTCAGCAGAAATTGCTTTCATTCCTTTGTTAATACTTAATGTAAAATTTTAATCTTGAAGGAGAAAGACCTTTTGATTCAGAGGCAAATCTAAACCAATTTTCATATTAAGGCTCTCAATTACTTCTTCCCAAATAAGTGTTTCCATATGGACAGTTGTATGACAAGCAGGATAGAGCTGTTTCTGCTTCCTTCAGCTGCAGCTGCTGACAATTTTCATAGCACAGAATGGATTCCTTCACTTTAGCCCCAAATAAACTTTCCAAGATATGTGCATTTTCTTTTTCTCCCCCACCAATCTTAAATTACCAACACTACAATCCCACTGGAGAACTGGGGAACCGAGGTTATAAAAATGTTTAATTTTTCTAATAGTTTTAATTACCATGTATTTTTAAAAACGTGAGATTTCTCACGACCTTGTGGGATAGCTGTTCTAATCTGGGTGGTGACAATGTATGTGGGTATGAAATTAAATTTAAAACTTTCACTTTTAGTGACAGCTATCGTTAAGATCATCTAGCAAAGTAAAGGGCCCTGTGTGATCTCTTCTAGCAAAGTAAAGGGCCCTGTATGATCTCCTCCAGCGAGAGAACTGCTCCTCCACTTCTTCTACCCCTTATTTTCTTCTCCAGCACCACATGACTGATAGGTAGGTTTAAGGCTTAGAGTAGCAAGTCAAGTAACCAGTTGTCTCTCCCGTTGAGGATGTCAGTTTTCTACAGGAGCCGAGGCAGATCCCAGGACTGGACCGACTTCCCTCCTGACACAGCTAAGACAGACTCGATACTACTTGTCACTGAACTAATTTTATTTTCTTATTCCCTTCACAGGCCTTTGCAATTCAGTGGGATGCTTTGTTTGCCAGCAGTGACAGCTGAACAGGTCTGTCCTCAGGATCCTCAGATGGCTGGCTTACTCAATGTGTACAGTCTTGATTTTCCTTCCTTTCCCCAGCAAAACAGTAAAAATTAGAGCAGTACTCCGAATCCCTCCAGTCACACAAAACAACACTGGGATTTATCCGTGTGGAGAAGACCACTGAAATTTCTATTTCCTTTTTAGGTTCCTGGCTGAGGTTTAGGTTTGATGTTGGTCAAACGTGCCCATCTTCAGCACATCTACACTTGGAAAACACTTTAAGACCCCAAAGGATTTTCTCATATGCAAATTTTGTGACCAGATCCGTGTTAAATGGCCACCAACTGTACTTACATTTTACAATGTTATCTGAGGGGACAGATGCCTTGAAATCTCATAATCTCGTAGCTTTGCCAGACTCAGTATTGCTCATTAGAAGTCCACAGGAGCTTCCAGGTCTTCTCAGGCACCCTTATGGATCCTCTGGTCCACAACACACTGTATTATCTGTCACCCCTTGAAATACAACACAGAAGAAAGACTTCAACATTTTCAGCGTTTCTTGGGTGTTTGCTTTTACATATCCCTTATTTTATGTACATTTGGGGATCAAAAGCCATGTTGCTTAGTAGGCTCTTGCTGTTGCCCAGGCATTACCTCCTCCCTTGGCGGGTCCCAGGCCTGTCCTCCCAAGCTTTCCCTACTTACCACCCTGCACAGGATAACCCTGATGCTTTGCTCTAGGGCCTCTCTTTCCATCTCAAGGGTTAAAAGGGATCCCAGTGCCTGAACCTCACCAGTTCTTCTAGCCAGGCTCTGGAAACCACAGTCACTCACACATCACTCTGGGACCTCTTTATCTGACCATGGGACTGCTGTTGATAAGACTAGAGATCAGAGAGCTACCTGGTGAGCCCGGCTGAGCCATGCCATGGGCCGTTCTGACATTTTTCTTCTGTGTCTCCTTCTTCAGCCCTGTTATCTGTGGTTTGAGATGCAGAGACATGAAAGATGGGTTCACGGAGTTACTCGGGATGGGGCATGTCCAGGAGGACTCTTCTCCTACTAGACCAAGAAGGGATATCAAACCACCAGTGGCCTATATCTTTGATGCTGACACAAAGTGGCTTCATAATGGCATATTGTACATAAAACCATTTAACCACCGAGTTCAGACGACAGCCATGTTCATGAGAAGCTGTTCCCAGGGCATAATTATTCACCCTCTGTAACTCCCAATCCTCCTATGCCCGGGCCGGGAATGATGCCACATATTCCCAAATGGCTTTGATCCGCACTTTCCCATTTGCATGCACAGTCATCTCACTGTGCTTGTTGGATGGGCGTCAATCAACTACACGATCTCCACAAAGGCCTTGCTTTGGGTTTCATGAGACTCACACAAAAACAGATGGTTTAGGAGTTTCTCACTACTCAACGTGTTGAAAATTGAAACCCACAGTGACTGCAGATGGAACCTGAGAGATCTGGGCAGTAGAAGCAGAGGGATCTCCATTAAGAAAAGTGATGCTAACAAAACAGCCTCGCTCCTTATCTACTGCAGCCTAAAAAGGCTTGGAAGAACTAGGACACAAAACAGTTTTCCTTCAGTAAACATGACGATCACACTGCCATGCCTCCTTTTTTGGTGTGGTCTTAATATTTATGAATGCACCCAAGCCTACAGGGGCAACTGGGATCATCCCCACAGCACCCATGGTGCACCAGCATCCCACTCTTGGGCATATGCGTAGAAGACTAACATAGTCTTCTCTGCATAGAAGACTTACAATGACAAATAAAAGCCATACAACAACACGAAAAGCAGCAAAATAACAGAATAAATTACTCTGTAATATAAACACATCCATAAACTACAAGGATAATGTTTTCTTAAATTACCACTTTGTAGCTGATCTATTTCTGCATTAGAGACAGTATTTTATAATCTATAGGAATTGTACAGCTTTACAGATATTACCTTTTCTAATTCCACATCAGAAAAACAAAATGCTGATCCAGATGACACAGCTGGTTAACATAAGTATTGTATTTGCAGATTTCCAAGAAAACTGTCAGGATGACTTGAAAAAAATATTTGGTTTATTATTTATAAGAAACACCAGCTTTCCAATGCCAGCTACTTCACTTAAGATGCTATACCAATGTGCTAGGTTCAGCTGAACAAGGGATTTCCAGTTTTGCACAATTATGGCTTTGGCAGCTAATACTGCTTGCAGCAGGGGTTTTTTTCTCTTGTGTTTTTTTTTTTTTTCACGCAAGTTAGCTAAATTGCTGAGTTTCTTCATATACCCTAGAATATAAATCTACAGGTATCAAGGCAAATTTGTTTTCTTTTAAATCATATTAATTCTTTCTTGAATGTAAACCCAGGAATATTTAACTGCTTGGAAATGCCCAGATCACGCTGCTGGATATGTGTGTGTGGTCTGTTCTGCACAGCAAGAGAGAGAGAGGCTGGGGGGAGGATGAAGGCAGCAGGAGAAGACATGCGAGGTTTGCAGTGCATGTGACCACATGGAAACCCTTCAAATCAGTTCCTGTAGTGGCACAGCTGAGGCGAGGGCAACATCGGCCATGCTGCTGGGCAGTGGGAAAAGAGGGGGTCTGGAAAGCAAGAAGCGACATTTTCTTGTGTTGGACACTGCAGAAGGGTGAACCATGAGTGCATTTTTTAATACCTAATGGAAGACAAGTAATTAGTAACAATGATAATGATCATAAATGTTGCTATTTTCAGTCCTCTGAGATTTTCTGCTGTGAAAAGTATAACTGCACGTGTCAAAGGTCAGAGGGATTGGGGCTCTTTGCTCCTCCTTCTCCAGCTGAAAAATCCAAGTACTGACATTCATGTCTCTCTACTAACACCTTTCTTCTCTGACAAGACAAAGGCTGATTAAGAAGCAAAGATCTAACACTTCCTGATGGATTTCCTTCTGAAGATTAAAAAAAAAAAAAGACCAGGGAAATACCTTCATTTTCAAACACACGCTGATTTTTTTTTTCCCCCCCTTCATATTTTATTCATTGCGCATCACTCAGGAACTTTGCTTTTGGCTTCACCTGGGGCTGTCAGGGTGGTGGCACAGCTCCTATCAGCAGCCAGCCCGGGCTGCCTGGGCTCGGACAGCAGCTCCCACCAGCGCCATGCCAGTGGCTGCAGGGAGGAGAGGCCGACACGAGGAGAGATCAGAGGTGGAAACACTGCTGTTACAAACCAAATGGATGAACTGAAGGCAACAGATTTCCCTTCCCATGCAGAGGGATGGGGACGATGCCTTAGGGCTACAGGTTGGCTCCTCCATGTTCCTGCAGGGAAATGCGCCTGGGCAAAATGCTGAGACATTTGATGGGAAGCATCCGCTTCATCTACCTGTGTGCCAGGAGGTCCCTGGTGACCACTAAAATGAGAGCAGGTATTTACATCAACTGCGGTCAAAACTTTTGGGATTAAATTCATCCATGTGCAGACCAGTTTATACATCCATTAGGAGACATCAGACCTCAGAGGGCATCAGAGGCACTGGAGGCAGCTGGGTACCAGCTCCCAGGCTGCCTACAAAGCCAGAGGGGAGGCAGAAATGGAAATGGGTGTCACCAGCACATCCCGGTGTGCTGACTCCCAAAGCTACTGTGGCTTTCGCACAACTCCCTGTTAAAGAAATGCACCTCTTCTACAAGAGCTACCAGGCACAGTGGGCGAGGAGGGGAAAAATAATGCCCTTAGCCCCAGAACCCTTGTGAAGGGCTGGTTATGCTCCCCAACAGACAGGCAGGGAGTAGATGTCGTCCCTCAGAAAGCACCTCAGGAACACATGTTCTCTCCATCCACCGGCAACTTGTGCCAATGCCACCTTTTGCACAAGCACTGCGAGCAGTCACCAGGGTTCTGTCTCAGCAGAGGCTGGATTAAATTAATTAATCCTTAGGTATTTCTCTGGTTACTATGTTAGGCCATTGCCAGCTGAAGGGAGGAACCAGGAGAAGCAAGCACGTCACAATGGGAGCTGGGGAACCAAAAAATCACACATAAATTTTTGCAGCAATTAACTCTGGCTGGGAAAGGCTGCAGCGCTGCTTTCTTATTAATAATTCACGGATTTCACTGGTGTGAGGTCTAGCTGCTCAACAGCTAAATGAAATCAGCCCCCTCCTGGGTGTCCCAGCTGCAGAGGTTGCGGGGGACTCTGGATCTGCAGAGGTGCCCCGGCGTGATGGGCAGACACACGTCTGGTCTACGTAGCAGGGGCTCCTGAGGGAAGACAGGCAAGCTTGCAGGAGAAGCACGTTAAGGACACATGCCTTCCCTGCCTCCATGTGTCTTTTCCTCATTCATCCCCCAAGAGACTGCCCTGCTGCCTGTCACCCGCCTCTGCCCGAAGAGCCACGCTGCAAAGCTTTGCTTTCATTTGAAACCATCTCCTGTCCTTTGGGCTGTCAACAAAACAAACCAACCAAAAAAGACCCCCAAAACCCACAAAACCTGAAACAAAGCAAAATCAACTCACCCCAGGAGGAGAAAACCTGCCAGCAGCTGGCCACCACGATGCCAGGATGATGGACTCAAGGAGATGATGCAGAGCTCAGCTGGCCAAATTTGCCAGCCAGAGCACTGGGCGGGGGAAACACCCACGGCCCCATTTTGTGTATAGTTTGCCTGATATTTCATTGGGCTGAGCCAGCCTGCTGAGGGACCTTGAGCTAGAAAGCAAAGTGAATAAAAACAGTCACAGACAACTTGCCGCAAGGAGCACAAGCTGGCTGAAATGGCGGCTCGGATAAGAGGCCAGGAAGATTTATTAGTTAATTGACTGGCAGTGAGAATCACACAGGCAGCACCAGCCCCTGCCTGCACCTGCTGCCAGCTCCCTCCTTGCCAGCCCAACTGGCCAAGGCACCAGGGGCGCACGAGGATGAGGGACAAGGAGAGTTCAGGCGATGCCTGTGCCCGCCACTGCTTCCTCACTCCTCGTGCTCCCGTTATGAAGGCCTGCATCCCCTGCCCAGAGGCAACTCTGGTGCCTTGTATTTGTTTTTAATGAAGGATACGACTGTGCAGTCCATCAGCACGTGAACGCAAAGAGAGCCTGGAAGTTTAAAAACAAGCTTTTAAGAAATAGTCATCATAAAAGGAAATGTCCCTGTCAGCACACGGACTGCACACCGCACCACACACGGGGCTGGGGCAGATGTGCCACCTTGGCCATGCAGACATTCCCCCGAAAGCACGGCAGCGAGACCCCTGACACCAGCAGATTTCGATTCATCTCAGCAATGCGAATGGTGGAGAGCAAGCACTGCCACCAGCCAAACCCTGAGCCAGCCAGGCTTCAATGAATCGCTACCACTAACTTGCAGTCTCCCTGGAAACACACTGGTGGGCTTTGCAAAGAGTGAGACCCAGATTTACAATGATGACAGGACTTTTCACTTATTTATTTATTTATCTTCACCTCCCTCCCCAGTTCTGTGTCCAAACAGCCCTGGGTTGTAATTAGCAGCATGCTGCTTTCCCACCACTTACAAAAGTGCAGAGAAAAAAACAGAATGCTGTGGGCAGGGAAACACAAGCCGGATTAAATACCACCATAAAGCATTCTGAGGGTGTAGGACTGGGAACAATTTTATTTTTCACATTTCACTCAGTTTTTAGAAAGCACGACCTCCTCCGAGCTCCAAAAGACACCTCCTTGCCTCCTTTGTGAAATGGAAACCAGGGTGATGTGTGGCTCCCACCCTCCAGCCTCTCTCCCACTAAATTCCTCTCTGCCCTCTTGGATGCCACCAGCTACAGCTCAGCCCCAGCCCCATGTGCCCCATGCTTGACCGTGCACCTCGGAACAACTCAGAGACCCAGCACAGAAGCTGGTGGTCCCGCGCAGGATGTTCCCAATGTCCTTATATCATCTGAATAATTCCTATTGTTGGCCTCTCTCTCCATATACACAGTTTTTCATCTGCAAATTGGTGTGTCCAGCCCCCTTTCCTCTCCCCACTTTCCCAGAGAGTGGCTGCCCGTTGCAGGGCTGCCCCACAGGCTGCCTTCCTCCCAGGTTTGTGGTGTATCAGTTGCAGTGGCTTCTGGAAGTTTTGTGGCATCGTATTTCTCACTCCTTGACCTTTTTGTTTCTCCCTGCTGCCTCATACCTCAAATATGAGCTATTTGTCCTTTTTTTTCAGGAAATCTGATATTAGCAAGGTTTTGGCTGCTCCAGGAGGCTGGGAAGCTTGGGGGCATATTGAGCAGCAGCTGTGACCTCTGCCGTATTCGCTTCTCCTTCTCCTCCTCCTGCCGTGAGGCCGAGGAGCACCCTCACCTTGCACCCTCTCCCTCTGTGCTCCAGCTCCGTCTCATCCCACATGCGTCTCCCACAGCTCACAGAGACGCACGCGTGGCTCCTGCCGAGCTGCCTCGCCAGCTCCGAAACCTGAGGGGAGCTTTTTGTCAGTGGGGGCCGGACCCTGATATCCTGCCCCATGCTGTAGGGAGCCTCGCACTGAAATCAGTCCTGGAGGCCAGCCTAGAAGCTGCCTGCACTGAGGAGAGGGGTCTCATCAACCAGTCCTGAATAATGGTTTTTTATGATTTACAGAATTATGAACAAAAGGTCTCATTTTTAGTTCCTAATTCTCATTGAAACCAAAGTCTCTTTGGAGACTGGGAGTGCTGGAGCAGACTGATGGGGCGGAGTGGGTGCGTGGTCCTCATGTGGCTCTCCCTGGCACAGCACGGCTGGGACCAGAGCCGGGAAAGCCCAGGCTGCTGCAGGGAGCTGTGGGCACCACAGCCTCGCATCCTGCTGCTCCAACACCCCCAGCTAGGCATGGAGGCCGTGTGGATGGGCAGGTGGTGCAGAAAAGCTCTGACCTCCTGTGAGCAAATGTCGCCTCTGTGCTCAGGAGGGACAAGCATCACAGGGACCGTGGGGTGGCTGGTCTGTGAACCTCCTGTCTCTCCCCAGAGCAGGATGCTACCTTGCACAGACCGATGGACACATACACAGCAAGCGCTGTGGCTTCACACACATCGCTGCATTTCATGCCACAGCTCTCACTGAAAGCTGCAGGCAAAGGTCTGGCAGACACAGGTTTCCTCAGCCTGTACACTCCCGTGCTTGACTCATTAGATTTGTACGCTAAACCCAGGAGGGTGTCTGGGGCTTTTGCATGTAATTACAAGACTGATAATTGTATCAGGTGTAATCTCGTCCTACCTCTGTTCAGCTCCATACAGATAAGCATCGGAACAGCTATGTTGCTTTAAGCAAGGAAGGAAGCCAGCCACGTCACGTAGTGAAAACGCTGCAAATCTCTCCTTGCACTTGTAAGATAAACACAGCCCAGCTTCTTATCAGCTGCAGCGTGCAGGGCCCTGGAGCCAGCCTGCACATCCTGGGGAGCACCCAGGGCGCTGCGGAAGATAAAAATCAGCAACCTGTAATTAACACTGCCACCGGTTCAGGGGGTTCACCCACCGGTGCGAACGCTTTCTCTTCTGGTGAGCCCCAACAGCAGGTTTCTAGTGTCGACAGGGACCCTGCGCACACCTCAGCGTTTAATGCCCATGCGATTTTGGCCATCACAGGCCATATTTAGAAAGCCCCGCTGTCACCATGGCAACAGGTTTCGCTTACACATAGCAATGCACAGGTGCACGCTCTCCAAACCTGCATGCGGAGGAAGGCGACGACACCACGATCTCCTCGCCAAGGGGCTGCGTTACTGCTTGCCACGCAGCAGGGTTAAGGGCTGTGAGTGTACATGGTTCGGCCTTTCTGAATATTTTTGCTGGATGTTCAAATGAATCACCTGGCATGGAAATGGAGGAGAAGATAGGAGTTCCCGTTGTCTCTTTCTTCCCAGGAGGTGCAGTTCAGTTCAGGGAAGGTGTCTGTCGAGACCCCCTCGAAGGATGTACCTTGCAACACTCCGCTGTTCTGAGCTACACTCTGCAAAACTGCAGCTTTCCAGGAGGGAAAGGGGAGAGGGCTGCGGGAGACGACAAGCAGGCAGGCAGCCACAAACCACCCCGTGCATCGCTAGGAACACGGGATGGTTCCTAGCCATGAGGACGAGGTCTTCACTGATGGCCTGGGAGGCTGGGGCACCAGCAGGAGACTTCAGATGGAGTGGAAAAGATTGGGGCTGAATTTAAAACATGACTTATATCACTTAAATAAATTATTCCCTGTGTCGTCCATCACTCCTGACTGCCAGTGCCACACTGCGTAACATCAAGTAGTTTCACAGGATGGAAAGAGAGCTCACACATAGTTCACACTGGGGTTTTTCCCCTTGTTTTCTTTGCATTGAGGAGGACTCACGTCCCGCTGGTGAGCCCGCAGGAAAGGAGGGAAGGCAGGAGAGCTCCCTGGGGAAGCGGCGAGGTGTGCTGCTGGCTCTAGGAAAGGGCCACATCCAACAGTGACACACAGCTTCCCGCTGAGCTTTTCACCTGCAACTTTCAAGCCATCACATCCCACCATCCCCAGCAGCCATTATGGGTGTATCTGCTGCGATCCCCTGATGGAGCAGCAGCCTGCCTATAACTGCGCAAGTCCGCCCAGCAACAGCCATCCCAAAGGGTTTAGTACCCGAGCCAATTACAAAACCCCAGGGTTTTATTCTAACAACACACAAATGCTCTCACGAGCATAACTTAATTTAATTTTCAGCGCTCAGCAGAATATATTTTTCCTTGAACCTCAGCTATGGCACAGAGATAAATGGTGTGTTTAGTCTTTTGACAATTTTGCTAAAGCTTTGTTCCCAGCCGATCTCTTTCAAATGATCCATGTTTCAGGGATTTTTATCTCTAATTAATCTTGTCAATAATAAAAAAAAAAAAATAAAAAGTTTTGGAAAAAAATCTATTTTCTGCTATTAAAATCATACTTTCTCCCATTCCTCTCTCCTTTCCCTCCACTCCCCCAGCCTTGGCCTTTCACTGCCCTTGGAAACAGGCAATACCCAAGACCTCTCCGGTACATGTGATACCGCAGGAGACTGGAAATATTTCTGAGCCAGGAAACAAAGACAGTGATTCCATTAGATACAAAGGTTTTCCTCCACAAGCTTCACTAAAAAAGCATTACACGCTTAATAACATTGCCTAAAACTCCCTACCAGCTCTAAATGGCCCAGTTATCCTTTTGTCCTGCTGCTCCGGGCTGTATCGCTCTCTTCTAAGAACGCTTTGGCAAAGCGTGTTGAACTGCGTAGAATATTTTCACCATAATAAATGTGCTCTCAACGCCCTTATGTAAATCCCAGCAGCTGACCGGGCGGCCCTGCCAGGCTCCTGCAGGTTCAGGTTTTCTGCAAATACGTGCAGCGTGCTACGAGCAGGTGAGCCCCCAGCCCGGCTGCTGCCTTCGGCTCCTCCGTAGCACATCCCCACCACGCCGAGTCATCTCTAGCGTATTGCTTCAGCTGAAGAGAGTGGGGTACAGACAGGCAAGGCTGCCAGGCCAGGAACAGCAAGAAAAATAACAATAATATTACCCAGACATGTGCTTTGCAGCTCAAAAGTGCTGTTTGCTGGGCTGTGCTTTGGTTCTTGAGAAATTTTGGCTTAGCGAGCTGCAGGTATGCCTCCTGGCCCCGGTGCTGCAGGGTTTGCACCCACTGGTGCTGGCAGCTGGAACGGGCCGTGGGTGCTGGCGGTGCTGGTGCTTGCACACCCAGGCTGAGAGGTTTTCACTGCTGGTTTTAAGACACCGCTGGGTCCCTCCATGCTTCAGCTTTCCTTCTGTCTTTCTAGGAAAGGGCAGTGAAGAAACCCTGAGAAAGGGCCAGATTAGACACACAGATACAGGGCGGGGAGGAAAGGCAGACATGGCAGCGTCCCGCTTTTTTATCTTATCTCTTGATGCCTGTAGGGTAACAAGGCAGGTCCAATCTAAAATGCTGAAAAAAGATCATATTATCTCCCCAAAACACCAGTTAGTTAACATATATCTATATCTATCTATATCTCCTTGCGGGTAGAGCCTGTGTTGACGCTACGTTCACACTCCCGATGAAGTCATGAGGAGCTGGAAGTAATTTTGACACACTAGATACAAATGTTAAGTTGGGTTAATGGTGTTTAAAACAACAATAAAAGCACAACCCATAGGAAGAGGAAAAAGATAAAGTATTTTCATAGATAGTTTTACATAAATCTTCACGCTCTAGGACTAGCGTAGGAGCAAAGACACCCAAGACGAGCACAGCAAGAGATCCCCGGTGGTGCAGAGTAACCGTGCGTTCTGCAACTACTGCGTGGATATCTTTATCTGGACTGCTATCTATGTCCTACTAGCCAGAGTAATTTACTGCAGATCTCATAGCACACATTTCCACTCATTACAGAAGATCATCACAGAGGTACTCATTCACAAGGATGGATGAACGAGTTTCACTTCCTGGGCACGGGAAACGAGCCTCATCCGTGGCACAGCGAGCCGGCTCCGTGGGCACAGCTGGGGTGTTTTCCTCCAGCTTTGGGGGAGAAAGGGAGCTTTTAGCACTCAGGGTGGGCAGCCCTGCTGGCATTGCTTCAGAGCCTGTCCTCAGGTCCCTGCCCCGGTCCCTCCTTGCCTGTTCCCTCTAGCTCTCGGCCCCACAGAAGTAATTTGCTCTGACTCAGGGGCTGGACAGCATCCCCTCACCCAGGCCCTGACAGCTCAGTGCTGCTTCCCCGGCAGCTGCGCCCTCCCTGAGCCCCCCTGGCAGCAGCGGGGCTTTCTGGGGACAGGAATCCCTGCACCCTCCCCAAAGCCTGCCTGACTCATCGAGCTGTTAGAGACAGGAGGTTATTTCTGGATTTAACCTTCTGGACAGAGGGAAACACTGCCGTGTCAGCACCCAGCTGTGCTTTTAAGAGGTGTGTCCTTTGGCAAGCCTTGCAAATCTATTCCCATACAAAAGCTCATGCATGAATCACTCCTTATAAGAAAAAGCTGTGGAGGTGAAAGGGCCAAGAGAAACTCTTTGCTGGGAGATAGCGAAGGCAAAACTGACCATTTTTTTTCTCCACTGTAACTAAAATAGCCACACGGAGGCAGAAAAGACCAGGAGAAGCCCCCCTTCTCCCCCCATCCAGAGATGATCCCTCTGCTGCTTTTCCCCACCAGCTCCTCAGGGAGGATCAGTGCTATCCCTTAGTGATGCCAACTTACTTCTGGGGCAACATCAGCACTTCTCACTACGTATGTGGAAGATTTTGTTACCAATATTATTTCCTCATCTCCTAAAAGAAAAAAAATAATTGTCTTATTCTCCTTCCAAGTCCCTGTCTCCAACAAATATCAGTGGTTTCCTAATATCACCTGTTCCCAAGGAACGCTCCTGACTCTGTTAATAGGAAGAAAAGGCTCGAGCCGGTGACCTGCTAGTGATGCTCCTGCACTCGGGGCCAGTCTCCATGGAACTCATCAAGTTTTATTCTGTTTTTTTGTGAGCAGCAGCAGCCTGGATACGCAGACATCTAGGTCCAGGCTCGGTGGAGGTAATGGCAGCAGCATGGGGAACAGAGGCAAGGAGACCCCCCGAGGTCACACGGAGGTGTGACCCTGGTGCAGCCAGGCTGCAGTGGGGACTCTGCCGGTCCCTGCCTTCCCCACACGCGGAGGTGGGTGCTGCAAGCCAGGGCTGGCAGCGGCGTTTGCCCGCCCAGCAGGCAGGCAGCTGGCAGCACCCCGGGGGATCTGGGAAAAGGAACCGGTGGCAAAATGGTGGCTGTGATAAAGCAAAAGAACGAGGGAGAGAGAAGGAAAAGGGACAAGAGGGGAAGAAAGTGGAAAGGAACAGGAAGAGAAACGTGTGGAAGGGAGCTCCCTCCAGCAGTGATCCCCCCCAAGTAATCCCGATCCCCCCCAGTAATTCTAGTCTCCCACTGGAAGCTGGTGAGGGTGCACAGAGAGACAGATGCAAAAGGGAAGGGGAGAACAACTGATGATGCCACAAGCATTTCTTGCTTAGCTAGATTTCTATCTGCTGCCTCTGAGGAACCTTTTTACCACCCAGAACTTCCTCTCCCAACACCGACAGTTGTGATCTTCCCTTCATCTGGCTCCTTTCCATCTTAACTTTCATGTCCAGATCCCTGACATCCATAACTTATTTCTATTTGCCACACAGCACTGTAGCAAACAGCCCCTCTCACACATATTTTGGTCAGTGGTTCCTTCAAGATTTACTTTAAATCTTTGCATATGATTATGCTCAGAACAATGGCCCTGCAGTCCCTCCTTATTTATTTGTACTTCTGTACTCATATATTCTCCAAGTATATTTTCAAAATATACCACCCATTCAGCAAGCTGTTGAAGAGCATTGCTATTTGATGAGTAAGCAAATGTGGTATTTTCTATTGCGACTGTAGGAAAGAAACGATTGGATTTTCCTGGAATAAGTGCATTAAACTCTGAATTTGCTTCTGTCTCAGTTCCTGTAGTTCTTGTTTCCATACCCTAAATCTCATTCTTGGCTTTCCTTCCACAGTCCTTTAGCCAATAAAACTACTTCTAATCTCTCCCTTATCCTCATTGCATCATTTCCCACTTAGTTATACCTTGCTCTCCCCATTCAAGTGTCTGGAAAAGTTTTCTGCTGCTTTTCGACCATGATCAGCAAAGATGACTTAGCTGGACTCGTGCTGATTTTCACTGTATTCCTAGACTTTACCAGCCATCCCCAACTTACTTGGCTGACAGGTCATTTTTCCATTTTTTGTTAGCTTTTTATTTTCTCTGTTTGAGGCGTCCATTACCTGGTTAGTTTGCAAGTCCTGCCTTACAAGCTTAGTTGAGATTTAAGGTCCTCATGATTCCTGCCCTTTTATCCAATAGAGAGCCCAGCCTTTGGCTGGTCATCCCAGCTGACTTCATGGCAACTCCCTTCTATCAATCAGGTCCAAACCCCCTAGTTACAGGCATTCTTGCATTTAAGCTGAACTGATTCAATTCTTCAGCATGCAACACAGCATTCAATCCTGCAATCTGTGCTTCTTCCTTTGCCAGGGCTGTGAGCCTCAGCCTGCTCCTTATCACAGGTCTGCCCTCCAAAACTTTATTTCCTATGCCATTCCCTACTCTCCTTTAACGCACAACTGCCTTCAGATCACAGCCTGAATTCCACCATCATCTTTAAGTGCACATCTAGTCTAAGGTGAATTTTATCAGCCTAAATAGTTTCTGTCATTGCCTACCCAAAGCCAAGATACATCATACAGCTTCTGGATCTCATCATCTCAGTCTTGCAGCGTTAGTACCCAGGTCTCCTCCAGCACTGCCACCACCACCTCTTCTCCTGTCTACCTTGAGAGAGGAACAAAATAAATACCCCAAGCTCTCCTGCCAGCCCCACTCCTCATTCTTTTCCTTTCTTTAGCACCCTGGTCCATGGCTGCAGGGCTTCCTCAGTCTTTCACCTAAACATCATCTCTGCAGCCTTGTTTAAGCTCAGCCACAGTGTCAGCCTCATATTCCCTTCAGAGTGCACTTTCTTCTCATTTTAGAAAAATGCAGTCCAAGTGCAAAGCTTATTAAATACGTATTGAAACCAATAAAGCACCAAGTGACAGATAAACAAATTACCTTCTCCTCAGGCAACCGCCTTGGAAGGTTACTTCTCCCTCCCCAGGGAGGCACCGGAACTCTCATTTATGTGATGTCCTGATAATATGTGCAGATCTGCACTACAGTAATGACTGAATACAAATCACACGCTTCAGGGCTTCAGCCACTTGTCTGCTGAATCCAGGAAGGGACTATTTGCCTCAGTACAAGATTGGCCAGAGTTTTTTTGATGAATTCTTCACCTTCTTCTGAAGCACCAACGATCAGCAGTAGGTGGGACACGGTACAAGACAGAACAGTAGTGAGACAGTGAAGAGGGTCCTCCCCTCTTGCAATTGATACCTACCTGGAGAATTTGTTGATCAAATTTATTACCAAATTTGGCAATAAATATTATTCCAGCCTTCCACTGTCCTCTCAGAATGGTGAGGCATTCATTTTTTCATACCTTCTTGGATCTGCATCTTAGTACATCTCAGCTGTGCAACTGCAATGTATCTATCTCTGCTTCTTCCATTTTCTGAGGTATGGCTCCCATCTCTTCAACTTACAAGGTCAGAAATGACTTCACTTGTCTTGTCTTAAATATCATCAATATATGTTGTAGCAATTTAATGGTATATAAAGAAAATCAGGGCAGGTAATTTAACTTCCCCTCTGCCTCTGCTCAGCACTGGTGAGACACACCTCCATGTCCAGGTCTGGGCTCCACAGCACAATACAGACATGGACTTACTGGACTGAGTTCAGCAAAGGACCATGAAGGTGATTAAGGGACTGGAACATCTGACCTAAGAGAAGAGATGGAGAGAGCTGGGACTGCTCAGCCTGGAGAAAAAGGTGTGTAAATACTTGATGGGAAGAGTAGAAAAGATGAAGCCAGGCTCTTCCCAGTGAGGCCCGGCAGCAGGACAAGAGGCAGCAGGCACAAACTGAAATGCAGGAAATTTTAAAATGTAAGAAAAATCTTTTTTACTGTAAGAGCTGTCAAGCACTGGCACAGGTTGCCCAGAGAGCTTATGGAGTCTCCACCCTTGCAGATACTCAAAACCTGACTGGACGTGGCCCTGAGCAACCTGCTCCAGCTGACCCTGCGCAAGCAGTTGGGTTGGAGACTATCTCAGTGATGCCTGCCAGCCTCAGTGAGTCTCGATTCTGTAACCTAACAGGCTCCTCTGGCCAAAAATGCTGTGAAATTAGTCCAAGTCACACTGTTCAGCTGCTCATTTAAAGCAAAAGAGATTACTTAATACCAAGATGTCAAGAGACATGGGCTTGCTCGATTGCACCATGATTGTCTACATCAACAGCCTCAGGGATGTAACAGCTAAAGTATGAAACAACCACATCTTGCTCAAGTCTTGCTGCTGCAAGAATCGCCTAACTGGGCACCCAGACCCAAACCTCCAGCAAACGACCATGCAAGACTGCCCAAAAGCAAGAGGGGGCTTTGGTGAACCCCAGAGCAACTAGTGATGGCCACTAGTGGACTCCACAAAGGAGCGGACGCTGTCATGTCTGCCACCATGCCTGCAGACTTCACACTAGTAGCAAAATCAGTCCTTTAGCACGTTCTTTGCCAAGCTACTTTACCTAAAACAAGCTTTTGACAGTGATGACAGAGCCAAGGCAGCCCTTCCCTTTGCAATCGTGTGCCATGGCAGAACACTGCCCAGAGCACACACCTATCTGTCAGCTTGATGAAACGTGTCACATATAAAACTGAAACTGCCCTCAAGTTATTTAAAAAATAAAAAAATAAATCAAAGCCTCATAAAACATACATTTTATAATGCTTACCAGGCTTTATACCGCAAATTCAGCTCAGCAAGAAAAAAAAAAATCCCCTACCTCTTGAGCTCCATCAGCTCCTCCTTTTTGTGACCCCCACGGAGGTGGCTGGAAGACCTCTGTTTTCACATACATATGAATATATGTGAACTTGGATATATTTTTCCTAAAATCACTGAAGAACCAGAAAGTTCATCCTTTTGCATGCCAAAACCAGCCATTTATAGCAGAACCAAGCATCCTCCCAAAAGCAATTAAGAAAGCGATCTGCCAACTATTTTCCAAATCACAGAATCACAGAATCACAGAAGTTAGGGATTGGAAGGGACCTCGAAAGATCATCTAGTCCAATCCCCCTGTCGGAGCAGGATTGCCTAGTCCATATCACACAGGAACGCGTCCAGGCGGGTTTTGAATGTCTCCAGAGAAGGAGACTTGTGGTTTTTTAACACTTGAAATAGCTGATTCTCACATCCCTCTCTTTGTGAAAGAAGTGGGAAGATTCACAGATCTGACTAATCTGAGCAACAGTACCCTTGAAAAAAGAAGGGAAACTGATGTCTAAGGACTAAAATTGTAAATTCAGTTTGAACCTAGAAAGTGTCCCTAAATTTTTATTTTTACACTCTGTACTCCACTGTTTCACTAAAAAACAAAGCTAAAGTGAAAGAGGACAGAGATCAGGTCTGTGCTAACAAGCAGCATCTTTCAGTGCCTGTTTTTAGCCCCGCTTTCTGACTTCAATTTTGCTGGCCAGGTTCTCAGGAGAAAGCCAAATTATACCCAAACTCCTCTAGAGGCTCCAGATGATCCTCCTCTGGCAATAAAAAAGGGTGTCAAGGAAAATGCTGAAAGAATTTATATCCGTGCCTGACAGTTGGCAATTCTGGCACAAGCTTAAGCAGGGTTAAACTTACTGCAATTTTGGGGGAAATACTGGACAGAATTTGAATGTTGTCTTCTTCAGAAAATGTATGCTAAGAGCTAATAAACTTCACGTTTAATAGCTGTTGAAAAGGAAAATTATGATAGTGCAGAAAATGCAATACATGTATCCAATATACTATCTCACACAGTGGGAATAAAGTGGTTAAAAAAATACAGTAAATCCTGATGTAGGCACCAATGATATTTTTGGCATTAGTATATTTGGTAAGAAGGAAGAAAGCTGTACTGGGAGACATACTCCAGCGCGTGGCACGTCACCAACTGAGGCCATGAAATACAAAACTCAGCCTTCAGGGGCACCAGGGTTTTTCTTCAAATTCAGCTCCAGTTCCTTCTGCAGCACGAAAAAGGAAGGACAGCAGGAAGAGATGGGATGCCCTGGAAAGAGATAACCTTTGGAAAATTTTTTTTTGTCCTTTTAGGAACATTTGAGTATGGCCTAGACCATCCCTCAGAGCCGGTCCAGAACCTGCTCCATGGTAGGATAGCGAGGCTCTCTCCAGAAAAGAGCCAGGCCATCTCACCTGGACACATGGAACACTGCTATTTTGCATGCTCGGGACATTTTTCATTCTTCTAAGACATAAAAAGTTCAAAAATCTCCTTACTGACCAGAGAGACTTTGTACATTTCCTAATGCATTACTCAACCTGGGCTACCTTGCTTACCCATAAGCTCTTCAGCAATTACACAGGCATTTGCAAACCCACTGCTGATTTGTAGCATGGATCTCTTGGGTTAAGTCTACCAATTGAGAGGTCTATGCCACACTGTCACCGCTGAGAAGAAAAACCCCTTTCGTGCTGTTAAATTGGTTTGGACCACTGGCAGGGCCCAACTTAAGTGACACCAGACAGCACACGTTGCACTGCCCAACAGCACTGCTCTATCTTGCACAAAGTGCCTGCTGAGCGCTAGCTTAGACATCTCTATAGAAAAACTTCCCTGAGGTAACCTATACTTGTTCAGCTAGCATGTACACGTGACCGAACTGGCAAGTAAAGTGGTCATGCAAACTTTCACCGTGACTTTTTGCAGAGACCATGCTCACTAACCAGATGAACAGCCTCGCTGATCAGATGAACAGTTAGACTCTGCATGTCTCTCCCCTGTGCTATATTTCTACACAATCTGGAATAAAAATTTAAATCTAAAATTGATCCATCTTCCTAGTCTTGTATCTTTATTTTTGCCACCTGTCATATTTTGCCAAAATTAACAAGAGCTAAAGTCGGAAAAACACATAAGAAAGCAGGCACCCAGCCAACATTTAATAATGGTACCTGAAAGGAGGACTAAAACAATTCCCACAACGCAGCACCATTTGGCATTGTCCATCAATTCTTCGCAGGATGATGGACTGCGGAAGGATGCTGAGCACAGTTAGGGAGAAAATGAGAACAAGGCAGAGCTTTGACAGTTCACCTCTGACTGAAAGAGAGAGGATTTGAAATCTGAAACGGCCGAATTTCTTTTTTCCTTACAGGAACATTGTAAATGATACTAATTGACCTTTTCAAACACACCAGATTGCAGGGGCGGGCAGGAAGCACACAGAAGGCCCATGTTTTCTTCTGCACTCTACTTGCGGGATACATCCTACTCATTTTAGCAAAACCAACTTTCTAACCAGCACTTGTGGGAATTCTGCAGATGTTCAGTAGCCTAAAGCAGTTGGGTAACAAATGAATTTTCTTTTTAATAAAGAACTGACCTTGAATTGTGAAATGAGTCATTCTTCTCTTACACCGACGGTCTTCTCCTGTCCAAAGCAAAGGAGAGCAACAAGCGCACGCACGCATGTGCCTGTGTACACTTCTGTGACTGAGCCGGCAAGAAAGGGAAGAGCGCTTAAGTTCATGCACATTTTTATTGAGTAGTAATATAAAATGCTTCTTTCATTGTTACAAGTGCATGCTTTGATTGCCAACATTTCGAAGTCAAATTACAAAGGCAAGGCTGTAGGCTGTAGTGAATTACTTGGGCACTTATACAATCGTTAAAAAATATCAATGGACTGTTTTGTTTTGTTTCTTTTTCTTTTTTCAGAATGAACCAGTTGAAACCCGTAACTGATATACAAAGGGAAAAAAGTGAAAAAATTACACATTTTGTGGCACATGACAGAACAGAACAAAATGACTAAACCATTATGACATTAACAGTTATCATGCATTTAGAATTTCACATGTAACTACAAACTTATTTAAATTTCACAAGGTTTGCTAAACATGCTACCCATCTATATGTGCACTGACAAGCTTATGTTAAAAACTTTAAGAATACTCTCCCCTTAGATTTTTCAAAGCTTTTTTTTGATTACAAAATTTCAAAGGCATTAAGCATTGTTTTTTCAGAGAATATAAAGTACGCCAGTATACATACATTTCCAGTATAAGTCAGACCACTAAGCGCATTACAGTCCCATACAGGCCTATACAGCCATTTTTTTCTTAAAAAACATGCATAGGCAGATTTTTACAGAATATAGATGCTTTTCACTGCACTTAATATGGTGTCTTGTTCACTATACTTAAAAATGCACCACTCATAAATATTTAAATTCAGCAAGCCACAACCAAGACTTGATTTACCAAAAAAAACCCAGAAAAACCCCCAAACCAAACCCCCCTAAATATAAACAGCAAAAAAAGGATAAATGTTATCATTATTCCAGTTTTTTTTTAAACAAAGAAAAGGATAATTGCTGCCAAATTAGTAAGATAAGTGTTATATTTAGAGAAGGGCATTGAAGCACACTAAAGAAACCTGAGGTAAGCATAATCTGTACAAAATTAAACTGTCGCGCTCTCTCTCTCACTCTCTCTCTCTTTCTCTTTTTTCCATTTTAAACAAATTTCAAACATTCTTTTTTTTCTTTTTTCTCTATATTTTTAAAGACTGCCTAATTTATTTCATAGCCATTGTCTGACAAGAGTAGCAAAACATTATCAATAAATAGTCCTTATTTAGTTTGTACATTTTGTTAAAAATGTTTCAATGTTGTCCATGTTTAGTGCTGCAACTGTAAACGTACAATAGTTAGTAAGAAATTAAACAAAGTTTTCATGTCCAGTAACATAATAAAAGGCCTTTCAGTAACATACCTAGACGTTCCCAATGCAGTAGGAAAACATGTTCATTCCCCTAACTTTGCAATATATACCAGCATGAGCTTTCATGTTTCTACAAGCATTTTAAAGGCATATCCAAAGGAGGTGTCCCTCCCCCACCCCACCCCCCCCACCAAATTAAAGTTGACGATCTCTTCATAGATGATTTTTGTAAACTGAATCCAACACCTGGCCCCCCGAGCAAGTAAGCTATTATCAGAGGCAAGAACATCCCACTGCTGATGTGCAGCAACCCCATCGCGCCCTGCAGCTCAGCCCCCCTCCCAGACAGCGGTCACTGAATATTGCTGCTATTACTGCCGTTGCTGTCCGTGCCATTAGTCTCTGTGGAGATTGCCTTGTTGATGGAGTTAAGGTTGGCATCGGATGGCACGTCTCTGCGCGGAGGCATTCGCTCATTAATTCGATCTAAGCCTTTGGCCTCTTCGAAGCTAGTGATCTTATGCTGGGGTGAAAATCCTTTGATAGCTAAATAAAGGATTATTAAAAAGTAAAATTAGCAAGGTAAAACTCTCGGCAGCTTTTCCCCCAACTTAGTAATGAGTGCGAAAGTCCTTCTTTGCGAAGGCGGCAATGAGAAGATCTGACAACATGACCGACTCCTTACCGTACTCGGAAAGAGCTGGGGGTTAACCACCACAGCCCCCTGCAAGTCAACTATCTTTTTCAAGTAGGTCAACTTCCAATATTTTGTTGTCCACTGGGGTTCAGCTTAAAATGCTAAGAAGTTGACATGAAACTACAGTTTGCAATTCGGAACCATGCCTAGGGCACAGCCATGAGCCAGTGAGTTAGCATTTGTCGTCATCACCTACAGCCTTAAAGACATCGTGCCTCGCCGTAACATCCTTAATCGCACAAAACTCCCATTTCACTTTCAAAGACTAGGGGAAAAAGCTCTGGCCAGTTACAGATGGTGATGACACAGTGAGGCCAATTTGAGGGATACACATGAAAGCTATGGGAGATCTGGGGTGACCCTATGACAGGTTGCCTTAAGTTCTCAACACAGGCAAGCTGCTTGTTAATCGCTCGGAGCAGTTATCCTCGCGGACATGTCCCTGGACTTCTAGAAAGCAGCTTGAGTCGAACAGCAGTAACGCTGTGAAACACAGACCAGGGATGTCATTGTTTTGGCACTTTCATACAATTTAACTTTGGAAACGCACTGACAGAGGACCAAAGTTCCAACTGAACCTGAGGACTTGTGATCTGCCCTTCAGCAGCGACACTGATGAGGCCACACTGACCTCAGAAGGCAGCCACAGGCTGGGGAATGTATTTGTAGAGTGCGATTTTTATTTTATTTTTTTCTCTCTTTAGTTGAAGAGTTGGAGATCTTTACATTTAAAGCAAAAGAGAAAAAAAGCACCGCAGGCAAACAGCAGGTCACAGCTCCGCAGATAATCTGTCATAGCCTTCTGGGTGTTTTTCTCTTATCTGCACCAAATCAACACACTGCACTTCCAGAACTGGCACTTTTGCTACACCTCTATCTTAACATGCCATAGAGATAGAAATGGTGTGTTAGTACCAGAAAACTGCAAACTCCCTGGGGAGAAAATAGTAGGGGAGTTTCAAACATCAAATTCAGTGCTCATTCCCTCCCTGTATCTTCTCTTTACTCTCAAGTACTCATGCTCTCCTTCCAGTATGCAGTCCCAATTCTGGAAAAGCTGGTAACTTCTGTTAAAAAAAAAAAGTGAACAAACCCAAAACCCCAGAACATCCCTGGTACCAGTCTACCACTCCTTGCATTTTGGGGGGAGTGAGAAAAGCATTTTCATGCTGGTATTTTTGCCAACCGTTCCTTTGAAAGCGGATAGATCCTTAGAATTTAGTTCCTTAGCCAGTTTCACAAACGTTATATTGGAACTTTGTGAAGTGCATGGGTTTTAACATGTATTATACTTCAACTCAGAAAAACAACAACAACATAATGGTGATTAGTCAAGTGAGCAGGGATGGAGCAGTGAAAACAGAACAGGCCCTACAGTGAGTTTTTTCAAGAGTTTGTTTTTTTTGTGTGTTTTTTTTGTTTGTTTGTTTGTTGTTTTGGGTTTTTTTGTTTGTTTTTTGTTTTTGTTTTTTTTTACTTTATCTTCTACCACAAAAATGAAGATGTCTACCAAGCACCCAGGCCAATCCCTTAAAGCAACAGTTTAATGGATGGCCAAGTTGAGGCTGAAACACTTGCTGTGTCCTGGAGCTTGCCAGGAGCACAGCCCGGTTGGTGTTATCAGGCCCTGAATCAAACTGCAGAGGGACAATTGATAAAGGGCAAAACATTTTCTCCATCGTTAGCTTCATCTACGTAGACTAGTTGTTACGACTACAGTTACCGTGTCTAACTAGCAAGGACGGCAAATCAAGCATTAACTTGAAGGGTGCATATTGCTGGAATGGGGGCACGTTCAATCGACTGTATTTCAAGCAGACACGTTATTGTCTGTGATACTGAGGAAGGTGCTCTGCTGTAGTTGCTGGTCAGACAACGAGTATTAGCAGTTTACATTGAGAGTATACTAAAACACAACACATAGTCACAAAAAATCACAGAAAACAGCCAAACTGTCAACGAGAATGCACACTGCAGATTAGAGATTGCCGATAGGAATAGATAATTCCAACATAAATAGCAGCTTACTCACTGCTATTTAGAAAGCAGTTGTATTTTCTCTTACTTGTTTGTTCTGTAATTTTATTCACTGCTTCATAAAAATCAAAAACAAATTCAACTGGCCAAAAGGGCACATCTTACCATTGGACAGCAATCATCAGATTTTTTTTTTTAAATTAACTAAAAAAAAAAATACTCACAGAAAATTTGAGAGGGGCAAGAACAAAATACAACTGAAGACTTTTGTTTTAAAGGGGAATTCTGAAAATTCTTCTTCTAAAACTTTACAACGCTGAATGAATATTGCGCATCTACATTGCAATACGTGATTACATAGGTTTTAACCATAGCGTTAAAAATTGCTTAAGGGTTAAATTAAAGGTCTGTCAATAAAGCACCATAGTTTTCAATAGTAAACATTCAGAAATCTTCTGAAGCAGCCAGTCGCTTTCTATTTGTAGCTAAAATGGTGCTGTTGTTGATGGTTGCTCTAATGTAAATATCCAGTGTGTAAACTGCCACTACCAAAGGAAGCAGATGTCTTGCATACAAATGTCTCATGTTGTTTTAAGGAGAAACAGAAACATGCTGAACTATAACAAAAGACCAATAAAATTTTTTTTACTAGTGATCGAAAAGAAAGGAAACCAACCAAAGCAAAAAAGAAAAAGGGAAGAAAAAAAACACAACAAAAAGAGAGAATATTTATAAAAAGCTGTGTGTTTTCCTTGACCAGAGATTGCTGAGGATGGTCTGAGGCAGAGACAAGACCCGGCCTCCAGCGCACAGCTTTTGAGCTATGTGTAACACAGAGCATTTACGAGCTGCTGTCGAGTTATGTCCTGTGAAATCCAAGTCCCCTGATCTCCTCCTGTGGCCTTACTCAGTGCTTAGTTCAACGTACAGTGATTCCAAAGTGAGTGTAACTTTCAGAAAGAAAAAAGACCACAACAGCAGCAATGGAAAAAAAACAACAAACCAAACCAAAAATGACACTTTCCCCTTTAAAGCAATTACATTTTGGTTAATACCGAGCCACAACTGTTAGCCCAACACCCACACAATCTGTACAAGCTACAGCAAAATGAATACACCCAGCAGAGCCCTTATCTGTTGTGGCACCAACAGAAAGGGGACTGGACAATTTACCTTCATCAGCCTCAATAGCCTCAACAGTAGCTGAAGAGAAGAAGGGTAGCAAAACGAATGAGAAAAATGAGCAGAGGATTTTAACTCTAAGAACAAGTCAGTGAACAGCAAAGGAGCTACAACACTAATGTTACTGCAAGTGCTGGATTTTGGCAAAACAGACACACACAGAAATGCTTACACAAAAACAATAATTTGCAGATTGAATTAAGCTATAGTTTGTTTTGAAGCAAAAGTTTCACAAACTAAAAGTTTTTAAAGACACATTTGAGTAGTTTTCTTTTGACTCAAAAGAACTACAAAACACAAATGTCTTCCATATTGCACATCTGACCTGCAAAGGTTATTGTATAATTCTCCCAGCTTTGAATAAGAGCAGTTTGATTTGCCCTGTCAAAAGAGAATGAAAAATGGCATAAAGCCATCACACAAAATTCGTACCACTTTCGATGTCAGCCTGAAAAGTATTAGCTGCCAGTACAAGGCAAAAGAGCCACATAAACAACCTCTCAGAAAGATTTTTTTCTCTCTCCTGACTAAAAGAAACCTCCCCACAGCACGGGAGAGTTTGCTCAGTCAGCTTTGCCTTTGCTTGCAATCTCGCCCAGTCTGTTCCCTCTGTAAGCATCCTTTTTGTCAACCCAGTCTCTGAAAACAGCATTCTTCTAATATTTTATTTAAATCAATGGACATAGATACCAGATTGAAAGATGTTGTACCTCCAGAATTGCAAAGCCTGGTCAGAGAGAGAGAAAAGTTTGTAACTGGGAGGTTGCTGCAGTGTTGTGAATACCATGTTACCACTGTTTTTAAATTATTCATTGTTTTTAAAGACATAATTCATTTGAATTCTACCCTTCAGCTTTCGCATGAAATTTGTTTCTACAGTCAGAGATTTAGAAGCTGATGGAAATCAGCAAATGCAATCCAATATAGCAATGGCACAGCTCAAATATTTAAAAAGAAATTTTGATTTTCAAGAACTTCTCTGTTTTAGAGAATAGGTCAAGAAGAAAAGTTTTTAGAAATTCTTCTCTTTTGTCTTATTTTCCCCTACTTAAAAGCTTTCTTCATCCTCCATAAAGTCCAAATAATTTTTTTTGTAGTTAGGATGTTAAATATGGATTGTGATCAATACTAAAATATGTATACTATTATCTTGCTGCATGGGGAAATGAGAGGAGCTAACCCACACGCACCAAGGTAAGCCTATGCCTCTCAAGCTACAGAGCAAGAGATATGGCAAAAATTAAGGAACAAAACTAATGCAAACTTAAAAGATAATGAAACACAGTAACTAGGATGAGAAATTAAAATGAATAACCAGATCCAAACCAGCACTGACACATTAGAAAAAAAAATGACGACTAGATGTATACTTCCACAACAGAACATACTACTCATATTTTCTGTTAATACATATGGTAACAGGAAAGCGTGCTTAACAGAAACTAAGTAAACTTCAGATTATTTGGTGAATGGGGTACTATGTGTTAACTAATGCAGAAACTGGTGTATAGTAATGTTTTACTAAGCCAGAATACTGCAGTATGAGGAGATTTTCCTTTTAGCCATTGTAACAAGAACTTCAGGCAATTTTCTCAAATTCATTTCAGTTCCTAATATTTTGCCAGGGCAACAACAGCAGTTTCCTTGGACCAAATTTATTGACAAATGTAAAGCAGCTATACGGAGAAAAGCCTAGGTAAAGACCAGAATCCCATTAAGAAAGGCATCCTGTGGAATCATATTGCAGCATTTTCAAAGCAGAACGTTACTATGTCCATAACGCACAAGTCATCAAAAAGAAAAAAGGGAAGGGAAAAAAGGGGAAAAGAAGGTTTACCACTGTATACCTGAATCTTCTAGGTAAAAGAGACAGTAAAGGGAAAAATACAGAGCAAGAATGCTCCAGGAAGGAAACAGGAAAACAAGAGGCTGAGACTGTGTTAAGGTTATAAAGCATTTCTATTTCTTACTACTGCCAACAGAACCTCAGACATTCTTGTATGCCTGCAACATACTCTACAGCAATACACACAGGAAAAAAAGGGGAGCTTACAGTAGTAAATTAAATACTTTGCAGCTCCTTATTCCAAAAGGAATATTTCATCAAAGGCAGCCCTGCTATAGGCTTACAGATTTCCTGTAACAAGAAGCACTTGGTATAAAACCGACCTGACAATCTGTATTGTGTTTGTGTACAAGGCAAAAGCGGTGTTTGTAAGAGCCTCCCTTCACTTGGGCTTAAATCAGAGTGAAATTGTTCTCATGCTGTCACCTAGAATTGCTAGGAGAGAAAATCTAATTCTATAGCTATTTTCCATTGGTGATTCTCTGTGAGGAAGAACAAATCAGATAAAATAAGAGTTTGAGTGTCATTATCTAAGCTGAGCCTTCAGTACTCCATGTATCAAAGGCTGCTCTTAAAAAAAAAAAACAAAAACCCACACCAAAAAAGATGCTGTAAACTCTGGAAAGAGAGCACTTCACATACAATGCTGATCTACCATTCTGAACAGTTGATTTTCAGGGACTTTTTTTCCCCCTCTTTCTTTGAAAATCAGTGGTATGTAATAAGTCTTGAGAAGTGGCCTTACATGAACTGCTCACAAATGCTCCAGTACAACTGCCTGTTTTATTCTGCCCTTTATTTTTTTTCTGAGAAGACTGTGGTTACTTTTCTTGGGTTCTGCAGTTGAAAACCAATTTTTTTTTTTTTTTTTTTTTTACACGTGACACAGTGACACACAGGCGCAAACATGCTTACCGCTTTGCAGTGTTTGTTTTCCTCCAGAGAGCACACCACTGGGCAGCATTCCTGTTGGAGTCAAACCTTTCAGTGTCAGCACACTTTCACTCTCTTCTCTGTAGAAGGAAAAAAAAAAACCCCAAATAATAATTGTCTTTTTTTTTTTTTTTTTAAACACAGAACATGTTTTAGACACCTTAAGCTACATGTGCCCTGCAATGATTTGCTTATCTCCAATCTTCTTACCAGGATAGACTGAATCCAGTGATAACACCAGCACCAGTGCAGTTCTCTTCACAGCTGTGTAAGTGGTTCACCTTTGCACCCCACCATACACAGACTCCCACTATAGTTAACACTATAACCTGCATCTATGAAACAAAGTGTGACATACATTTGAATATACATACATTAAACCACAAACTTGACAGGATGAACACTAAAGGAGCAGTTATTGCCAACAATACATTTAAGTGTCTTACACCGTGTGGTCCAAAATCAACTTAAATTGTTGTTTTGCTTTTGTCTAAACTAGCAGTCAGGTGCATTATTTATTAATGATCATCAGCCACTTAAAAAAAAAGCAGTTAAGAGCTCATTAAAATTAATAAGCACTTCCACCCTTACTAGCACTGTTCTTAGTAGTTTTGTATGCTAAAAATGATACTGGGATTCAAGAAAAATGGTTTAGGAAACCTGAATATGTTTTGTGGGAGAGGAATACAACAGCTCCATCCAGCCAAGCCATTAAATACAGCTTTCTACAGGCACTGTAACGCTGTTTGTGATGACATACTTTCTCAGCAGCAAAACTGACCCCAAATCTTTAAGAGAAACCTATTCTGAAGTGCTTTACTTTGAAATATATAATGCCATTAAGCTGGAGGAAGCAAACACAAAGACAGAATTTAGTTCCACATTCACTTGGGGATAATGTGTTTTTGTCTATCAAAACTGTCTCTCAGCAATTCTACTGCTTACAATTTTCTTTAGACCTACATGCCCTGAATTATATATTTCAAACAACTCTTGCTTACCTACTACATATACTCTTTAAGTTCTATTTTTAGTTGGAAAATGATTCTCCTTGTACACACTTTTCTTTGTGTAATAGTCAATATTAAATTGTGGCAGTTTTCCTTGCAAGTTTCCTAAGCAATGAGAACTCATGCAACAGCCAAATATTTTCAGAGTTAACAGAGTATTTTCATCATCAAGAGTTACACACCAAAGTTTTTGCTTTCTCTTGATTATTTGCCTCTGCAGGCACATGCATCTCTTTTTTTTTCAATTAAACTGCAACAGCACTTTTAGCTTCACCTTCACAAGAAAAAGTTTATTGACTGTATTTTTGTTATCTTTAAAGCGCATATTCCCAAGAAACCTCTGTATCACAAATTTTGAGATTTTTTTAGCCTTCAGTGTTCCTTGTTTTCTATTTGATGTCCTTTACGTCCATTTTAAAAAAAGGAAAATAAACTGATGAAATATTTTATTTACCTCCCTCCTGTCTAAATACATCCAAAGAAAAGTCAGACTTGAGAAACAGAGAGGCAATGACAGGGAATCGCGAGGTCTTCCATGAGCTTAAGCCAATCTTTCTATGATGGCTATTCTCGGCAAAGCTCATTTATAACCTTTGAAACTCAATACAACGCTATTTTGATATCTAATTTTGAGATTAAAGTGGCTGAAATTATCTCAGTTTTACATTCAGGTTACATCCTCAAGGAAGGTGGCCACTCTGGCTCAGAGAAGAGACGTTCGACTGAGTCCTTTGAAGGTGGCCACATCAGGTGCTGATCATTTGGAAATGCTTTTCAAGAATTAATGAAATAAATTTCATAAATCAGCAGTGACTCAAACACGAACTTCAAAGGTGTCTGAAATAGGCTGGTTTAGATGATGATGCCTCTGCAGTCTTTACGGGGTTATACGTAATTATCAGACACTCGTGTGTTAAATGTGGCTTGTGCTGGCAAGACAGAAAAAATAACCCAGGCTATTCCATAAGAACAGTATTTGCAAGATTAACCTTGTGTAACCTCTGCTGCCTAGAAGCACCTAGCTGAGGAGAATCAACCTTTCCCAGCAAAAGAGAAGAAGTGGTACTCCCAGATGGGCAATGGTGGCTGGGATGAAACGTCACTCATCCTCCT
The DNA here is from genome assembly GCF_013368605.1 of Nyctibius grandis. Lineage (NCBI taxonomy): Eukaryota > Metazoa > Chordata > Aves > Nyctibiiformes > Nyctibiidae > Nyctibius > Nyctibius grandis. Next base: position 59,209,775 of record NC_090663.1, read on the forward strand.
GGAAGACTTTGGAGGTACCTGTTTATTTGCTGCCTACAGTAAGGATGTGCTGTATTTGCTGATTAAAGCTAAGGGAGAACAAATACACTCTTCATCTTCGGGCCTTCCTGCGAAGTTTTAAGGTCCATTAGTATCCAGGAACTGTAAAAGGCTCAGCAGCTTCAGCGAGTGAACCACTGGCTTCTCTACCAGATGCAGTCCATTCTGGTCTCCTGGAGATGTTGGGATGAATGTGGTAGGGGTAAAAAATCGTCTCATGAACAACTCTGAGATTAATTTGACTGCTTTTCAGGGAACGACCAAGACTGATTTCCATCAGTGCCTCAAAATGTTGATTTTTGTGAAATAATTTAAGAGGGCTCCAAGTTTCAAAAGGTGCTAAAACCCTAAGCTCTGAGGCTCATGCAAGGATTTTGCTGTACCCTTCTTCCATCCCTGAAAAGCTCCCGCCCCATAGTTCCCTTTGAAAAAGTCTTTGACATATAGGTGATGTCAATCATCTGGAAGTTATCAAAACCCATATACATCAGCTGAGCATCCAATTTCAGGCCTTTCTGTATATTTAACTCCAGGTTTCTGTTAAATTAATCCTATATTTCAAAAGGTGCTCTGCAACAAAATACAGTGGGGATCCAGAAGCTGCAGTTGAAGGTTATGGGAGAAAGCCAGGTTTCCCAAACTTCATTTGCTCAACTATCATCAGAGAAAAATAATCGTGCTGTTTTATGAAGGTGGTGGCAATGTCAGCTCCAGGCTCTCTGCCAGACTTGGTACAGAGGAGCAGGTGGAAACACTTGATTGCTCCCCCGTCTTGTTTAGGGAAAAGGCATGATGCCAACTTTTCTTTTTTTATGGGTACCACTTTGAAGTAGCTTGTGCATCACTAGTAATTCACATATAACACTTTGGGAACCCCAGGTACAAACTCCTCCATCTCAGTATGCTATTTAAAGCTATACTGCTGCAATCTGCAATGCGTGGGCAAACTGCTGTGTCCACGCAAAGACCCACTGACAACCTGCCCACTGCTTGCATGCTGCAGAAGAGTCTCAAATCAAGCATTTTTGAGAGTTTCATCTGAAATTAAAGTGTATTCTTCAAGTAACTATATTTGTTTCCTCTTTTTATATCAATCATACAATCATACCAATAAATTTTTTAAAAATCCCTTGATTTTGTAGCAACCATAATAGCCATAAACTGACTACAGCAGAGCAAATTACAATTTCATGAGAAAAAAATCCCTCTGCTAAAAGGGAGGGAGAGCTGTATATTATATATTTAGACTGCAGCACAGTACAGCATGTTTTCTCTTTTGCTCAGAGACACCAACTGGAGAGTTCTAAACATTGGGTAGCAATTAGTTACTCATGTTCACGTGTTTTGGGGAGTGCAGCCCAAGGTAACGAGTTGTTGTTGGCTGAACAATGATTTCCTGGATTTTTAGTTAAATGACCCTAATGCTTTCATCTTTAATCATCTTTACTCATGGCTGTTAGCAACAACTGTGGGTGACAAAGTGGGGCAGTTGGCTTCCTTTTTAATGAGACATGATGTGGAACATACCCTTTCTTCACATTTAACTCTTGCCTCAAAGTTAATCAGTACACCTGGTGAGCAAAAGTCTTCTAAAAAAAAAAAAGGTAATTACAATTTTCTTTTTTGATGTCTTTTATTTGTCTGTTTTATGTTCAGAAAAAGCCCTGAGGAAGAATATTATTCAGAGCCATAATAAATAGCAGTACTGTATAAATAAAACAATCTTTAAAAGGTTCCAGTAAAACTCAGTTGAGTGTTATACTAAAATATCAAATTTGCTGTTTGATTAATGGTAGTGCTCTAAATAATCATTCAAAGATGTCCTTTAACATTAAAAAAAAAATCTGAAACAGCACAAAACCTTACCTTAACACTGAGAAAACTCTAGCCATTTTTCCTATTGCTCTTATCTTGTTCCTTATAACCTCCTTTCGAGCAGCAGCTGTTGCTCCTACGAAAAACACATTAAAAACAGTTATAGGGATTTGTAAACAATACATCACTATTCTGAACTCTAAATACAAGAAACACCATATTAATGCCACAGTTTGCCAAACCAAGCCATGTTTGTAGTCAAAACCAAAAATACTATTTTTTTTTTGTTATTTACAGCTCAAGACTGGTCACTTTTGAACAATCTAGTTATTGATACCTTAGAGATGTGATCCTTTTCCTGCTACATATTAAAGCTGCATGTTTTTCCATCAATGTAAGCTAATTTTCCATTTCAAAAACATTTTCAGAGACCATACTCTTTTGAAAACAAGTTTCTTAGAAAATAGTCGAAATGCCAAAATGATATTCAACATGAACAGTGCCCAAACCATAAAAAGAAAGTTAAAAGAAAAGTTAAACAACAGAGTTAAAATCTATTTTATAATCTTATAATTTTAAGTGAAAACCAATCACGTTTCACTTAATTTTCTAAAAAAAAGTGATTAGGTTAAGCTTAAGGCCAAGAGGGTCCAGTTAGGGTTTTCCTATCCCTAGTTAAAAAGTATTTAAATGGTTATAAAACCTAAAGACAGAGCCCTGAAAACCAGCATGAAATGGTAGGGGTTGTGTTGGCTGGCAGTGATTAAGAGAGTTCCATAGATGCAACTTCCTTCTTATCACTGCTATGGCCTGCTCAAAATTACAATTACTTTGAAATTTGTGAACTGACACAATCTGCTGTAAAAAAACCATACTGGAACAGAGACTACAGTTCAGCTCAGTTTGCATGTGTACTTGTTACTTGGATGTCATCAAAACCTAGAATATTATCTGTGCATCCAAGAGATAGGCACCTGAATGGGAAAGATAAATATTACTAAGTTATCAGAACGAGGAATTTCTTTTAATAAGGATCCCCCACATCCACAAGAAAGTGCCATGTTATACTAAGTAAACCAGTTTCATTTAAATATAACCACATACATCATGAAGATTTCTCCCACAGGTTTCTGAATGAGAGGTAACCTTGGCTCGTATGGATGCTGCCTGATAACTCCTGCCTTGGAGGTTCAAGAGCACAACCTGACAACCACTACACATCACGATAACGCTTCCTTCTTCGCTGCTCCAGAATTCAAGGACAAAAATGAAAATTTCTATTTTCAATTCCTACCAAACAGATCCATTTTATAAAGTGGAGTCCATCATGGAAGCTAAAGTAGCAGAAAGAGCCAAGAATGAGGGAGCTGGTTATGGCAGCAGAAGGGAAAGCCTCAGGGAACCAAGGCAGCGGCAGGGCACTGGGCAGAGGACCAAGGTGCTGCCAAAGGCTGGTGATGGATGCAAGAGGTGACAAGCTGCAGAAGACAGCCACGAGGCCTTGCCGTGCAGACCTTCCTTTGCTGTATTATGAGCACAAAGTGACTTTAGCCAAACAGGCTCATAACGAAACGTGGGCTCTGCTGAACGCAATGACAAAAGCCCCATCTGCTTCAGTGGCGCCAGCGTTTCACACGCCACCACTCCTCCTCCGCACGGTTCCAGCCACTCTGGGCAGTGCTGGAGAGTTCCAACGCTGCCACACAGGAGATTTCCTGAGTACTTCTTGGAGCCGACTCTGCGATAATTCTGTTTCAATTTTCTCCACGCATATCTGCTGATGGCAGCCCCATGGCTCTATCAGCACTGTCACCTTTCCTACCGATTTCTCAATTACGATTAATTTCGTGATAGTTTGAGACTACCACTGGAAACACAAGCATTGCTTCATGATATTTACTAGATGACTAGGTGGCCTGGCTGATACCCTGGCATTTTAGAAGAGGTGAAAAGGATGTCCATTTTTTCCTGTGCTTGAATTTCAAAACAAATAGCCATCCTTTGCAAAAAACTTTCAAAATGGAAAATAAACTCAACTCACAAATCCTAGAGCTGTTCCAAAGAAAGCTAAGTAACTGTAGGAACAAATATCACAGATAATGACATTAAAAACTCAGGATGAATCTCACTGCAACTTTTGGTATCATGGTCAAGATGAAGTTTAACCCCAAACAGTGTGAGGGGTGAGTTTGATAAAGTGGGAGGTTGATAGCCACACACATGGAATCCAGCAGAGCTGCTTGTGGGGTTGTGTGTCCTTGACCAGCCCGTGCACAAACAGGGTCACACGAGCCACCTCCTATGTGCCCACAGCTACCACAATCTGGATGCTCAAATGTTGATAATTCTATGCTTACGTACTGGGGTATGTTCGTACATCTCCTGAGAAAGTAAACTAGATGTCTTACAATCATGCATGCTACTTTTGCATGCATTGACCTTTTGGGGCAGCTATTAAACATATTATTTCCAGGCATTCCTAATTGTCTTCCTAGACTGTCTTGAAATTATGAGCCTGTATCTTGAAGTTCAAACTGAAAGAAACCATGCTCAGAATGATGGCTTTCAAATCTCCCACATATAAAGATAAAAATATAAATAAAAAATACAAAAAAAATATAAAAATATATAATCTTAGGCATAAACGTCTAATTCTAGACAATAAAGAGTGGGATAAACAGCTGTAATTCAGCTGTAACTGAATTAAATATAATATATTCATAACAGCTTAATGAAAAATTTAAATTAAACAGCAATGATTCAGCTGGGTTCTTCAGGAAATAGAGGGGGTACATTCCTGCCTCAGTTACTACGATCTCACTGAATTGTACTCGCAAGATACACAAGACATGGTTTTCAGCCTTTTTTACTCTGAAAGCACTTAAACACAATTTGTCTTTTTTTTTAAAACCAAGTGTCACTATCCTCATTTATTTATTACAAACCCACAGTGTTCTAGTTGATCTTATAAGTATATTTGATCTTTTTCAGTCACTGTTTAACTTCCAGAAGAGTTGAGAACTGAAAACTGGAAATACAATTTATGATCAAAGTGAAATACAATGCCCTACACTTAAATATAAAATAAGAATGGAAAAAAAAATACTTAACCATAAAACACAACAGGCTCAAAGGGAGTATTTTGTTTCTTATCAATATACATAAAAGGTTACTGATAAATACACTTAAAAGATTTTGGTTTCCACTGAATTTCCTGATTTGTAACACATCTGTGAAAATGACTTAAAATATCTTGTTTACTAAATATTAGTAATGATTTTATTTGTCCTACTTGTTTTTTTAAAACATTATTTGCTAAATAAAGCACCTGATATTCACAATGTTTTATTGCCCTGTTAGTTTTCACTGAATACCACTAACCTGATATAGTATTTGGATTCCCTAACTATTTGTACACAAATCTTAGACTCACATTTCAAGTGTGAATACTCCAGTTTAGTATTCTGAAATTCACTATTACTGCATATCCTTATGAATTACTTCAGCTACACTTAAGCATACGCTTATGTGAAAGTAAATGGGTCACAACCTAAGAACGGGCTATGGGTAAAAGGGTTAATTTTAGCCTTTGCAAACATTGCCTGATATCCTCTTATGTTTTTACTTTTCTTTTCAATAACTAAACAAACCCTATTTGCATGAAGGAACTTAAAAAAAAGAACACGAACACAGCCAAGTTTAAAATCAAAGTGGAAAAAATATTTGGGAGGTAGAGTAAAACCTTTAACTCTTACTTCAGTAATTTACTGAGTTGTATTGGATTTTAGATTCACAGCATCCAAACACAGATATGTAGGACTTAAGTGAAATGTAATTCAGAACTTCAGATTAAGAAGCAGAACAATGAAAAAAAAGACTATAAACTCTGAAAATATTCCAAGATGTAGGATTGAGCAGACAGAAAACAATACTGAGTAAAAAAGCCAACCCCAAATCTCTCATTGGTATCCTAATACATATTATTTAATTAAGCATTAGGAAAATTAATGAAACTTAAGCCTTCCAACTTATTGAATACCTTTCTTCTGTGCATAAATGGGATCTTCTTATGAATTCCAAAAGGGGGGAAAGAAAAAGATCAGTGATGTTTGTAGAATGAAAATAAAAAAATAATACAGAACATTTGACAACATCAATGGAAACGCAATGTTTAAGTAAAGTCTGAAAAACAGAAAAGAAACAAATTAGGCAGGGAATATCCAAAAGGAAAGAAACAGATTGAGAATGGTGGGGAAAAAAAAAGAGAAAAATGTTTCCAGCTTAAAGCCTTGTTAGTAGGTTTTGCAGGAAACCAACATGCAGGCAGAAGATAAGCAGCAAAGCTTAACCTCAGTGTTACCACCTCTTGAACGCACACTTTCTCCTACATTATTGCAGCTGCTTTGATAAGGCTCAATCACTTCTCAAAAGCAGCCCCTCCCAGTTTATTTGGGGTGTGCCTGCCTGATGACACCTCTTTTCTTAGAGGAGTCAAGCCGATTCTTTCAGTTTATTCACATCTGATATCTGAAAGAACAGCTTACTATCACAGACATGTCTGCTGCTTGTACCAAAATCTGTGCTATCTACCATACGCATGCATCTGTTCAAATGGTCCAGCAGATTACAGTTATCAAATCCAAACACCACCACGGTACAAGGTACTGCATTTTAAAATCAACCATTTTTGGAAGCAAGACAAGTGCAGCATTCAGTGCCCAGGCACAACTGCACCTTGACATGTGTTTTTGGGGCACTGGTTACCTAATGCACGTTGCTGGGTTGGTCCAGAGGCAGAGCACACCCATGTGCCATAGTATGGCTCACACGAAAAATGCTTTGGGCCTGGAAACAACCATACCTGGACAAATAAATGAATGAATAAATAAATAAAAAGATCACATTAAAATGCCCTCTGCCACCAACTCACAGAGATTAGGTATACATTGCAGCCCAATCTTGCTGGTTTGGAGGAAGAAACATAAACCAGTGGGAAAAACCCTCTATTTCTCTCTTAGTTAAAAATTAACTCACTGAAAAGCTAAGACTCTCTCATCTGCCCAGGTAGTACCATGAGCACCCTTATCAAGGCATTGGTAAGTAACTGAGACTTAATGATGAGGCCTTTGCTTTTGCTCCATCAGTCTCTGTGTTGGTTGGTGCAGAGCTTGCCCCAGGTGCAGTTTATCGCACTGAAGAGCTGTGGCAAATTTCATATGCCACTGTTCACAGCAGAACCCTGTTTTGATCAGCAGGAGATGTTCGACTTGGGAATTCTCTTTAGGCTTGGACTACAGAACTGTACTGGGGAAGCTGTATTCCAACCGAGGAATAAATGCTGCAGCTAGCACTGTGACAGTGGCTTTTCCATGAGAAGGCTGTGAGCTACAACGTTGAAGGCAATACAAAAATTAATGCAGGTAATTTAGGAGTGTCTTTATGCCAAATCATGATAGCGATGCATATGAAGCAAGCAGCGCATTTGTGTCAAGTTCTCTATTATGTTATTGCACCCTTTTAATTAGCAGCTTAGTTTTTTCAATCAAATCACACAGAATCACACAGAATGTTAGGGATTGGAAGGGACCTCGAAAGATCATCTAGTCCAATCCCCCTGCTGGGGCAGGATTGCCTAGACCATATCACACAGGAACACGTCCAGGCGGGTTTTGAATGTCTCCAGAGAAGGAGACTCCACAACCTCTCTGGGCAGCCTGTTCCAGTGTTCGGTCACCCTCACCGTAAAGAAGTTTTTCCTCATATTTAAGTGGAACCTCCTGTGTTCCAGCTTGGAACACAGCATTTGGAACCTGTGTTCCAAATGCACCAGGCCAGAAATGTTGCTAATTAAAATAAAACAGGACTCTGACTATATGCTGTCTGGGTAGCAGTATTTGCAGCTCCTGTTGCTAAGCAATATGTTTGATGCACAAATCATACAGCACACAAGCTAATGATCACCCAAGATATTTTTTACTGGATCAGATTATATTGCAACCACCATAGCAAACAGGAAAGAGAAAGTACAGCAAGAGGAAACTATCAGATAAGAAAACTTGACCTATCATATCCTCTCATTTTTAAAGCAAGTGAAACCAAAAGGCCAATACAGGCCAGCAGGGAGATATGGGCTAAAGGGCACTATGATTGCTGCTTAGGCTTTCTCCCACTAAGCACACACAGAAACTGCCTACAACAAATTGATCAGATCCCTATGATGCATTGCCTTAAGTAAAAAAAAAAAAAAAAAAAAGGGGGGGGGGAAAGGGGGAATACATGCTGTTGAGCATCTTGCTCATGGCTAGATGCAACACGCATGACTCAGAACCAATAATAATAATAATAATAATAATAATAATAATAATAAAAAAAGGGGTTCACAAGAACACCATGCAGTGAGGTCAGGCGATACTGATGGGGCTTTGTTTTGAAGGGGGAAGTGAGAGGGGAAGACAGAGGGCAAGGAAGTGTAAGACAAGAGAACAAAAGAATGATCAGTGCAAACCATAGTGATGGATTATTCTCATTATATGTGGGAACCCAGGTCAGGGCATGTTCAGACTGCAAGGAGAGAAAGGAAATCAGCAGCGAGCCCTGAAAACTACTGATAATATAAAAATACGCAAAGATTTTAAAGAATCATTCCATCAAACAAAATGCATCTGTTGTTGCAGATATCAGGCATTTCCTTCTATGGGAAATACTGCTAAAGAAAAATGTCAGTGGGTGAACAGGACTGTACTGCTGCAGTCCTCCAAGGAAGCTGGACAGAAATTATTGAAAAACAACAGTGGAAATGTTGAACCACTACAAGACTGTCAGTATACAGACAGCCCTTGCAGAAACAGTTTTAAGCTGATAAACATTCCAGTCTGTTTCATCAAGAACACAAATGAAATACATCTTGCAGTTTCTCCCCCAAAAGGCAAGGCTCTAAGGAAAAAAAAAAAAGAAAAGAGAGAGAACTCAAGCATCTCAGAGAAAGAGGATTTTCCTTTGTTTTACAGATAATAAATCAGAACCCACCAGGAAATCATTAAAGATATCAGCCTCTATTTAAATTTAAATCAATCCTCAAATTTACTTTTATGCCTGAATCCTTCGGTCTCTTCCATGTGTACGATCCCCTCGAGCCCATCCCTTCCAGCGGGCTGGAGGTACAAGCATGCACCCACAGCAAGCTGCAGCACCAGCACCACAAATCCCATTTTACAGCTCTAAGGGGATTATCTGGGAAAGCAGACACAAACGTATGCTAGCTCTGGTTTTAACTACGCGTGCTAAAGAAGATGACATTTCTAATATCTTCCTTAACATAATGTTTTACACAGAGAAAGCATTCACACAGAAAAAATCTGAAAGCAGATTTAGACAACAGTATTAACATTACAGTACCAGGAATGGTTTAATTATTCCTCATCTGGAAATTTTAACGCTGTTAGATATCGTTATGTGGCATACACACATGCAAGCCCAGAGGATTTCAAGCCCGCCTCCCTGCTTAGACACCTGCAATGCTGCAAACTCCATGTCTGGAGGAGTGCCAGGGTAAAACTCCCAGGGAGATGGGGCGGGGATTCATCTTCCTACCAGAAAAACCGCAGTAGATGCAGAGACCTCCTGCAGCTGGAGAGGGCTGCTGTCCCCAAAGACCCCTAACGCCTCATCATTTCTGACTCTGCTTTTGAAAACATGCTCCTGAACCGTAACTTAGGCATGGAAACACTGATGCACTAAAATTTTAGAAAAGGACTACAGGCATTGGCCTGTCTATGCTAAATGGAAGTTTATAGTACAACTTTAAAAGAAAGTATTAGGCCAATGCTGAATTAATTTAAAAATCCTTCCCATAAAGCCTTTGCTTTGGCATTGCATTCAGTGGGATTTCAGCCTGTGCTTGAGTGCTTTCTTGAGCCAAAGATTTTAAGCACATGGTTTTGTTGCTACTGTATTTAATTTGACACAGTTTTTACTCATTGTATGCCTCTGTACTGTTTCACACGCTGCTTTAATTACACAGTAGCTACTTATTTAAATTTCATGAGAAAAAAATTGGGCACAATTTTCAAACAGGTGTTTTCTTCTTTCTGCTGATTACTGGTTTCAATAAATTTAGTCTTTGTCCCAAGTCCTGCAAGATAATTGTTCACATCTACACTCTGTGGAGGATACAGAATAGGGAATTCCATCTGGCTTTTCAGAGTAAAAGCAATCCGCTATCATCCATACCCTTCTCCTCCATCGCAAAGGAAAACATTTGTCAAAACCTGTGATCTAGCTTCCTCTTCCAAAGATTAAAAATAAAGACTTTGAGAGAGAAGTTTAATTATTAATTACAACTTCATTAAATATTTGTCTTACTTGAAAGTTCTTCATTCTCCCTGTTCATTCATTCTACCTACAAATATCTTGAGAATATTTGGTAGTGCTAGATTTTTCCAGGTTCTTTTTAAATTTTTTAATATTTCTGCTCTTTTCCTTGTGGTTTGGTCTTTTTTTAAGCACTGAAAGCATTCATAGTAAGGACATTAGGAATGCATGGATTTTTTTCAGTTTTGCTCAACTGAGAAGGGATATTCTGGAGAACTGTAATTTACTCTTGCACAGCCTAACAGAAAATAATGTCTAATAAAATAAAATGACTTCTAAGTCACCAAATTGCAAGGTATAAAGTATCATTTACAGTTAAACCAACAGATATAAGGCAAATTATCATCATATAAACTCCAACCCAAGTGACAACAGAAGTGACCATTCCTCTCTTAGCAGAAATGTCAGGTCACAACATTCTCTGCCTGTGTTTGCATGTTTATTTTTATTGATTATATTGCTGCTTAAGGCCTTTTAGATACACAAATGCATTAAAAGAGGCAACTAATGAAATATTTCAAGCACAAGTCTTCCAAAGTTGCAGTACTGACATTTTGGAAGGAGCTCTGCAGGAAGCTTCTTTCTTTGTAGGAAGATCATTTCACATAATTAAACATCCTATGGGAATCCCTGGGATCTTTTATACATAAAATCAACATCTGACCCCTTCATGACCACACAACCCAGATTTCATGGAGGGAAATAATTTTTTTTTTTAACTAGAAGAGTGGGACCAAGGAAAGGGTTAGAACAGGGCAGAAATTCCATTGATTCTTTCCAAAGCATGCAGTAAGCAAATCCACTGTAGTCTAGCATAACAGTTGCTTTCGGCAGCACAGAACTTAAATGGGACCCAGAAAATTATCCCAGGGTTAGTAAATAAACTTTTAAAGTAGCTTCAAGGCAAACAATCTCAACCAAGGGCAGTAGGCTCTTACCATCAAACCCATCTTCCTCTGTCCCCAATTCATCATCTGAGCAGATGTTCAGCACATTTACCAGCATCTCTGTCACTAAAATGGAAAACAAATGCAACATCTTGATATTAAGCTTCCCTCATCTGTCAGAGAGCAAACTCTAGCTGTAGCAATGTTAATGAAAATTCAGTACAGAAAAGGCACCCGCTTTTTAAACAACATGGACCTGGTTTTATGCACGTAGTAATATAAGCTTCAAGTGTCCTGTATAAACACTGCAGGTTTCCATAAAAATTGTTCCAAATATAACAAACACCACAAAAAATAGACCTTAAAAAAAATAATGCATTTACAATCTCTCCTTTTGCAATAGTCAGTGAAGTAGGTAACTTCTGTTTTCTCCCCCTCAATACATTTTTGCCTTTCACTTAACTTGGACAGCAGAACTGACCACTCTCCTCTTGCTGCTACATTGCAGTAGGATTTGAATTCCCTGCCTGGGAAATGGAATGACATGTCAATTGAAAAAGTTACAGCAAGAGGGATCACAGAATATTTATTTATTTATCTGTCCAGGTTTTGGACACTGTACTTTCAGTTCAACAAAACATTAACCCTTGTAACATGCCTACAAAGGGGCAGCATCTCTTGAAATCCAGGACAAACAGACTAGATGACCATTGTAGGTCCCTTCCAGCTGGAACTATTCTATATCCAATAGAAACATCATTACCAGTGAAGTCAGAATATATTCAGCTTGCTTACTTTGCAACTCGGGCATGGAAGGGTCAGCCTCAGGCTACCCCTAACCTGGTCCCAGCTCTTTCTGGAAAGGCAACAGTGAGACACTAACCAGTGAGTACACAGAGTTAGAACAGCCAAAAAAAAAAAAAAAAAAGGGCAAAAATCACAACCAAGGAAATGGAATTCAGAGATCAAAAAAGCTAAAGTTATGAGGTAAAATGTGAAATCATTAGCAGATTGAGAAAAACTCCACTATATCTGTATGTAGTAAGCATCATTAAAAGGGTTACCAGGCATGTCTAGCCTTGCACTAGCTACACAGGTTGAAAACTTACATTTTTAAATCGATAGGTTATTAAAATCCTCTTCTGTGACAAGTATGATGGCTTAGCACATTAGAAGGGTGGGACACAGCTATATTTTTCCTACATTAGTGAAGGATTTAATATTTTCCTTTGACATGATTAGTGGAAAGACTTTCCACATTAACAACCACCAGCAAAACTAACAGCTTCCTACCTTGGTTGGCCTTTAAGGAAAAAAATCTATAAAAAAGGAAATAAATAAAAAGCTGTGGAGAACATCAGCTCTTACATCCATGAGTTTTGTTTTGCAGAGAAAAGGAAAACACTGATTTCACTTCTTGGGTCTCTAAAAGTTCCAAGCAATTGTTAAGAGTGACCACTGGGAAAACATGAAGGAAGAAAAAAAAAAAGAAAAAAAAACAAGGAAAAAAAAGATGAAGGAGGAATGTTCACAGTTTCAGAACCTCATCAAATCTGGACACGCATCCTGCAGCCTCACCTGAGGTGGCCACCGATGGGAAACCTCTGGAAAAATTACCTTACAGAGCATCTTACACAACCGCAATGTGTATGGAGAACAAGCCCATTCTGAGAACGGCCTGGCTGAGTTTGCGGCTGAACAAAATGAAAGTGTTTTATCTTCTTCACAAGAGTCTGCAACACGTGTCAGCGTGGATTATGTAATGTCTCCATTAGTGGAAACAGTTGTCTATTCTTTGTTAATCCCTATTTTATTGTCTATCTGCTTTGTTCACAGAGACCTCAGGCATCTCACCAGCGGCTTTCCTAGTTCAAAAGAATAGCTGAAAACAAAGCCGGTCATGACTGCAGGTAAAAGCCACAGCTGGCTGTATTTCCAGTTGCCCATTAAGAGAGAACTGTTATTCCAAGCAGCTTTTAAGAGTTTATTATAGTTTTCTGGCAGTAATTGCTGTTGCAGTAATATACTATAATGGATGGATCAAAGCAAGCTTCATCTCAGGCCCTGAATAAAATGACTTGGGATTTAAGCAGTTTGCATTATGTATTCATTTAATATGTTAGACCAAAGTGTTTTCATGCCTTTTGTGTGCTTGCCATTCATAGCATGAAGTTGTCTTCAGGCAACATCAAGAGCATCATGTTTCAATAAAACATCATTTATGTTCTTTAAAGTCTTCTCGCCAGCAATGAGGCGTTGTACGCCCTGGGCAAAGAAGGGGCTGAGGAGTAGGTTTTCCTTCTTCCTGCCATCTCTCTACTCTCTCCCAGAACAGTTAACCAGAGTCATCTCAGAGTTAACCCAGTTAAGCTGGGTCTTAGCATCACCAGCTCTGTGTTTGCTGGTGAAAAAGCAACCCATCCCCACCTTATCAGAAAGGTCAGCTGGGTAAAGATGTAACCATGACGTAGTGAAGTCTGTTGTGATGTCCCTTGAGCAGTAAGCAATAGCCAAGGGAATGCCCAAGAGTATATGAAGGAACAATTAAAAAAGAATTTTATTCAGTGAATGCACCTCTGGCCTGCAATGTCATAAAATCTATTTCTACAGCAGAAACATAATGGCAACATAGGCTGGAAAGAGTGGAAATTATAAAAACGTACGAGAAGTGTGATTAACCATTGATAACTGCTTGCCCCTCTGAGGCCTGTTTCTTCAAATTTGCCCTTGAAAGCAAGTCATCTGTCTTAAAATTATTCTTTCCATTTCAAATAAACGAAGCCACATGCACAGTGACTAAGAAATCATTTTGCAGTTTCTACAAACAGAGCCAATTTACATACCTTTCTCACCCACAAATGGCAAGGACCAGGTAAACACATCCATGAAGTTTGGAAGCCAGTACGGATGAGGGGAGCAGTTGAACTGTCTGATATTCATAACGTTGTTCTCATATTTCAATACTGCAGCTAGAAGGGAGAAAGATACAAAAGAGGGATCAGCCATGTGTGTGTAACTGGCTACCAGACCAGTAATGCTCACAGCACGCACAGCCTGCAGAGCTGCTCGCCAGTTTTCAACCACTTGACCCAGGCGGCACCACTTGACTGCTAGTTATAATAGGATACAGCCTCTAAGAAGTTGCAAGCCATTTCCAGTCTGAAAACGGTGTCGTCAGCTTTCCTTGGCACTAAGATGGATTGGTAAGTGGATTAATAACTCTGAGTAGTCATGAAGGTAGGCTCTGGGATCTGCCACCAGTGGGGAACAAGGCAGACTATCCACAACCACCTATTTCACGGAGTTACCTGAGCTCCTCACAACCACACTTTGCAGATAACAAAGAAAAGTGCTTATCATTCAGAGTCTGAATGCTGCTCTTCCAATGAAGATTTCCAACATATTTCATTCTTAGTATTGTACAAGAGATGATACTTTCTTCTCACATTTTTCAAACTCCAGGCACACAAGACTGTGCTCCAAATAGTATGAATGAATAATAATACAATTTGTCTTGCACCATTTAAAATTCTTAATGTTCTTGTCAACACACACACGCACAAAGACTAGACTTGTAATGCACAGAAATATAGATATTTATGCCATTGCCACTTTTTAAAGCACCAAGTCGAGTTCAGTGTTAATGGACTTCAGGTTCACACCTGAAACAGGATCTGATTAACTTTAACCTGTTTTTGCAACATTAATAGAGCAAAGCAAATCGAAGTATTACAAAGCATATCAGTAAGAAACAGCTCTTTATTTCTAGAAGAGACCATAGCTGTACCCAGGCCCAGTGCAGTCAAAAGTCAGATGACAGAGGGAAAGGCTGAATGTGGCTTAGGTAGAGAGGGCAGAAAGCATAGGCGGAAGAGAAAGGGACAATATCAATTTGGTTAGGGAGGAGCAGAGTAATCGTGTTGAAAATGCAGCAGATGAAATAAAATGAACTCTACAATAAGTCTTGATAACTGCCCTTATCAAAACTCATTTTCCAAAGCATGAATTTTGCCCAACACTACGCTAACACTACATTCCACACCAAATCTAGACTTTCATGCACTTTTAAATCTTTTTCATAGCAATAAGTGGTTATTAGTGTGCTGTAGATTACTCAAACCTCAGGCCATTCATTGAGACCGCCTGGAAGAACACAGAAGGGGGATGGGTTCAGCAGCTGTTTGCATCACAGGTCTGTTTGTTGACTTTGAAAGCATGTATTGAGGGAGCGCTTTCAATAATATACTCTTTCAATAAAAATCATCCAGTGCTGGATTTCTGTTGTTCACTCTATGGGTTAACTGCCTCAGCTTGGGAAACAGTAAAACTAAATCTCATCCCTTCCTTCTCCTTTTTTTCTTTTTTTTTTTCTTTTCCTTTTCTGTCTTCTTGCAAAGACACATGGAATGTAAAATCTTAATAATGCAGTTAATGCAGACTAGTAACAGTATTTCTAACCTAATCAGAGTATATTTTAATTTACAGAATCTGTTTCCTGAAATTCAGTGATTTCTAAATTGCACAGGCACAGAATACATGTGCTCTTGAATGTGAACAGAGACATTAATGAAATAGAAGAGCAAGTATTTCTTTACTCATGGAGTAAAAGGTAATTTTGAGACAACTGCCTAAAACCAAAGGGACTCACAACTATCCTGAACACAGAGACATAAAAGTTTTTAAACAATACAGCTACAGGAGACTGCAGACAGAATCTTTAATCAACGTGGGACTAAGACAGTCAACACAGGCTGAAGCTTCCATCCACTGTAAAAGGTGCTGGCACTTTACATCTTTATTACCAGAAAAATAAGTGTGGGCTTTCAGTTTTTAAAAGACAGCTCAGTGAACTTTACATGAAGTTTGCTGGTCATCTCACTATGAGCATTTACATATAGTTCTGAACGTAATCCCTGTTCAGATGCTTACTCTCATGTAGACAGTGCTGACTTCACTATGTCCTGCTGGTCATCACCTGATCTTGTAGCAGTTCCAGTTCTGTAGCTTTAGATGAGCTGTCATCAAATACTTTTTAAGCTGGAAACAATATACTGCACATATTGGAAGACATGTCTGTAACTTTAGGTAAATCAGCTTCAATTTGCCTTTTTAAGCTATGAATTAAGCCATCCTGATGAGATCTAGTAACCTGTGACCTTCAGAATGATCCTCCTCAGCTTTAGTCAAAGGAAAATGAATCAAAGAAGCAACATACCTGATAATGCCTTCATAAATGATGAAACAGCATGAATCAAAAGTATGTCACAAATAGACCACACTAAAGACATAAAGAGAAGGAGGTATATCCTACTTTGTTTTCCCCTTTCCTCCAGCCTTCCCACCTATGGCTACCCAGGGAGGAACATAGCTCCAGGGGCTGATTATCACTTTAACAGCCAGCACTGGCAATGAAGCTGCATGACTGCAATATGCCACAGCACCGTAGGAAATACAGTGTATCGCAATGTTAGCTGGAAGGGGTGAACAATTTCTTCTGATTATTCATCTCCTTCCATTGACTAAAGCGTGCGTCAATTAGACAAGGAACATTTCTGATGCACTAGACTGTTCCTTCCTAGAAAAATGTAATAGGTTGCTACATGTCTTCCACTTTGTGGCCAATGACAGAGTCCAGTTTCTGAAGCCTACTCACTGATACACACAGGAAATGGCTCACTAACATTTATGTAAACTTTTGCCAGGCAGATACCCTCCATTTAAATAAACCACATTTGACTCTGGCCCATCCTAGCCTGACAGCTGGCAGCCATTCTGCTTCTCAGGAAAATAAAAATGGCTTAATACGTCTATTAGCAAAAATGAGAAAACTAGTGTTGATGCTCCTAATCACTTTTTGGCTGAAATTACGTATGGCACATGAACTTCATTCTCCTTCTATTACAGTGACACAATTGCATAGTAAAAATAAATAGTTTGTGGCTTTATAGCAAAAATGAGTCAAAACCACACAAAAAGGACCAATTAATGGTTGTGAAGTTTCATTTAGAAGGACTAAAACTTCAACTTCATCATCTTAGTGAGCTGAGGTAGTTTCCTTTCCTGCTATTTCTCTGATTTATTTATTAAGTCTATTTCTAAATCCTGTGAAAGTTGAATAACTCATTTTTACAAGGAACTTTTAAAACTGGCCTCTAAAAAAGCCTGAACCATAAGCAGAACAGTTGGAAACCAACAAATTAAATATAAATGGCTTCAATTCATTGTGGTTTTTTTTTTTTAAAGGAAGACAAAGTATTTTGAGATTACTGTAAAAAAAAAAAAAAATCTTCACACCATCTTATTAATTTATATACCTGAATACCTTACAAAAGCAAGTTCTGATAACAGTATTTTAAAAGCTATTCTCCTCTGTAAATGACCGGTACAGCTCTCCCCCATAAATGACTTCAAAAGCCACTTGAAGAAAAATAACACTATACAATAGAGCAGTGTAATAACAGAGACAGAAGTCTTCTAAAATATCCCTACTCTTAAAAGAATAAAATAAGGTAGGGTAGTTACCAGCATCACAAACACTTTTCTGAATTTTTAATTTAGAATCTTTCATTTACTACCACAATGTACACAAAATATTTTTATTTGGTAACTAACAAATCATAAAACTGTTGAAGATGGTATTTAACATTAAACAAATTGGCTCTTGTTACACTTGTGCAGTTCCAACTACTGCTTAGTAGTCAGAAGAAACTTAACCTGGATCAAGAAGAAAATACTTCGCAGATAACAGAGCTTTTCTGGCCCCTTGCTTTTTTTTCGGTCATAGCTCTTTTTTTCCACTCTGTTGGCTCAGAAAAGGTTTGAGGGTTTCACCTCTGCTTCATTTCTTAGTCCACATTAACTTGATGCCTAAGCAGCTATAGGAGACCCCAGCTGCCCTAAAAGAGCAGGAATCTTTTGAAGATTATATGGCTACAGGCCACGTGGTCACCGATGGAGGAGGCAGAAGGAAGTGGGATGGATTAATTTGGTTATGAAACCCGTAAATGAGGAAAACATGACTCTTCCCAACATTTCCAAGTTCAGCTGCTTATTATTCCAGGCTGCAACTCCCATACTTTTCTTTCCAAACATATACTCAGACAGATGGTAGCAGACCAAGCCACCAGTCACAGTTTTATCATGTATAATCACCAACCAGAGCAAGAATC
Source organism: Nyctibius grandis (assembly GCF_013368605.1). NCBI lineage: Eukaryota > Metazoa > Chordata > Aves > Nyctibiiformes > Nyctibiidae > Nyctibius > Nyctibius grandis. Next base: position 59,228,055 of record NC_090663.1, read on the forward strand.
TTATTTTATTATTCTTAACAACCACACGCATTTTAACCTAATTTTGGTACTTGCTGTTGCAAATGAGTTTCAGAAGCTAATGTTTTGTAAAGTGAAGATATGCAGATATCCTAAATGACATTATACTTCTTTCCAACGCTAGTAAACTGAGATATCGGATGCTGAAATCACACTAGAGTGAAATGAAACACTAATGCAGCAGGCAAGGGGCGTTCGTACTGATTAGCTTTAAGCATTTAACATTGCTACCTAAGGATAGAAATACAGGTGGTGAAAAATGTGCAGGTAAGAGACCTCCTTCCTTCAGCTAGAAATGGAGACAGCTCTTCTAACTTTCTCAGGGTCAAATATAAGCACCCAGTGCCATCCAATACACCCTGGGGCATGTCCTTGGTCTCCCTCTGTTAAAGATGAGACTAGAGCACCCCTGCCTCCTGTGTCTCACCTGTCAAGTCTGAGTGGATGTCTCAGATCCTTCTGGCATCTCAAATGGCGCTTTAAAAGCCTATATGTTGGGAACTGAATTAAGGCCTTAAGCAATGTGAACAACATTAAACTCTGTGACTGACAGTTCAGAATTACTCAAAGACATTACATAGTCTTCTTCAAGATCTGCTGAATCATTTTTCAGTGTAAATTAATTGATAACATTTCCATCAGAGGAAAAAATAATGAGCATGGTAGAAATACTGGCCCAGAATGAACAACATGTTTTCAGATAAACAACCTCAAAGTAATTTTAGCAAACAAGTTAACTTTCTTGTATATTTTTCAGAAAACTCATCCTGCATTTAGAAAAGAAATGCAGTGAAAGGTCTCTCAAATTCTTCATACCTAAGAAAGAATTTCAATTTCTGATTTAATGCCAAATTAACTTCAGCATTAACTGTGCAACTGGGAACACTGCCTTCTCCTCCAGCAGAGTTGCTAAGTAACCACTGTGTTTTCTGCCCGAGACAGGTCAGGGATAAGGGTCAGTAAAATTTTTAAGGAGTTTAAACATTGTCAAAGGAAAAAGTTATTTGCTATACAAGGTAATATATATACAAGGTGTATATAAGTTATGTACAAGTTATTTGCTATACAAGGTAATATACAAGGTACTCCGGGCCCCCCCGAGCAGCAGCCCAAGACCCGCCTGGACCTGGAAGTTCCCGGCAACGAATCAGGAGAGGAGGGGGCGTAGCCGGAGGCACCGCGGGAGATTTAAACGCGGTGAAACCATAACAAACAGCCAGTCGGCAACAGCGACAGCAGCGACTGAGGTCAGTGTGGGGAGAGATCGGGCCGTAGCGGGCGAGCGGTTTCCGTGCGGTTTCCGTGCTCCGGGCGCCCCAGAGCAGCAGCCCGAGACCCGCCTGGACCCAGAAGTTCCCAGCAACGAATCAGGAGAGTAGGGGGCGTAGCACCACCCCCTGTGATTGGGTGATAAAGAGCCTCTGGGAGGGCAGGGACTATTCCCTGCCCAGAGGGGAGAGGGGGAGTCAGCAGTGACTGTGTGAGTAGGCAGTGACTGTGTGTGTCCCGGGGCGGGGGAGGGCACAGCCCCAGGGGAGTGGCAGTTTGCGCAGCAGTTCTTGCAGGCAGGGCGGCGAGCAGGGTAGGCGGGCAGGAAGGTATGGTTTCCACTCGGCGGGGCCCTAAGTCCCTTGCGGGTGCCAGAAAAGACATGGCAACCCAAACGGAGCTGCTGCGGAAGCATGCGGAGGTGCAGGTGGCAGGCTGCAGGGAGTGCCAGAGCCTGGCCCTGGCACTCGAGGGTAACGGAGACCTCACCTGTGTGAGGTGCGAACAGGTCGACGACCTGATCTCCTTGGTGGCCCAACTCAAGGAGGAGGTGGAAAGGTTAAGGAGTACAAGAGCATCCCAGGAAGAGGATGGCGGGCAGTGCTGTTCCCTGCCTGTCCTGGGGAAAATGGACGGGCCTAATGCTCCCCGGGTAGTGGAGGATCCTCTTCCTCCTCCACAAGGAGCAGGAGGAGACCTAGGGGATGGGGGGGAATGGAAGCAGGCCCCTGCTCGGGGTGGCAGGCGAATCCCATCCCGACCTTCCTCTCCTCCCCACGTCCCCCTGCAGAATAGGTATGAGGTGCTGGAGCCTGAGCGTCTTCCTGAGTGTCAGGAAGACACAAATCTAGGTGAAAGACACTCTACGGGGCTACGTAAACAGAAGCAACCAAGTAAGAGGGTTGCAACCAGCTCCAAAAAGGAGAAAAGAAAAGTAATTGTTATAGGCGACTCCCTGCTAAGGGGAACGGAGGGCCCCATATGCAGGCCAGACCCGACTCACAGGGAAGTCTGCTGCCTCCCAGGGGCACGGGTAAGGGATGTTGCCAGGAGGATTCCTCAACTGGTGAGGCCCTCTGACTACTACCCACTATTAGTATTCCAGCTGGGTAGGGATGAGATCGAAGAGAGAAGTCCCAGGGCTATCAAAAGGGACTTCAGGGCCCTGGGGCGTTTGGTAAAGGGGGTAGGTGCGCAGGTGATATACTCTTCAATTCCTTTGGTATTTGGTGAAAATAGGGAAAAGACTATGAAAGTACAACAGATTAATATGTGGCTAAGAGACTGGTGCCGGAGGCGGGATTTTGGGTTCGATGACCACGGGGCGGCTTTCATGGCACCGGGCCTGCTTATGCCAGATGGGGAACAGCTGAATGAGAAGGGGAAAAGGGTTATGGCCCAGAAGTTGGCAGGGCTGATCAAGAGGTCTTTAAACTAGGTTCGATGGGGGAGGGGGATAAGACCAGGGCAGCCACAAATGAACCTAGGGGTGACAGGCCTGCGTCAGGGGCAAGGCCGCTAGCCCAGCTGAAGTGCGTTTACACCAATGCACGCAGTATGGGCAACAAACAGGAAGAGCTAGAGGCCATTGTACAGCAGGAAGGTTATGATGTGGTTGCCATCACAGAAACGTGGTGGGATGACTCTCATGACTGGAGTGCAACTATGGATGGCTATAAGCTCTTTAAGAGGGACAGGCGAAGCAGGAGAGGCAGTGTGGTAGTGCTGTATGTTAGGGAGTGCTTGGACTGTGTCGAAATTGAGGAAGATGGTGAGGATGACAAGGTTGAATGTTTATGGGTGAAGATCAGGGGGAAGGTCGGCAGGGCGGACATTACGGTGGGAGTCTGTTATAGACCACCCAACCAGGATGAGCAGGCGGATGAGGCGTTTTACAAGCGGCTGTCAGAAGCCGCCCAGTCGCCGGCCCTTGTACTCGTGGGCGACTTCAACTTGCCGGATGTCTGCTGGAAATACAACATGGCAGAGAGGAAGCAATCTAGGAGGTTCCTAGAATGTGTGGAAGACAACTTCCTCATGCAAGTGGTAAATGAGCCCACTAGAGGAGGGGCCCTGCTTGACCTGTTGTTTGTGAACAGAGAAGGACTAGTGGGAGATGTGAGGATCGGTGGCCGTCTCGGGAGTAGCGACCATGAAATGTTAGAGTTTTCGATAGTGAAGTAAGGAGGGGCAAGAGTAGAACTTCTGCCTTAGATTTCCGGCGGGCTGACTTTAGCCTGTTTAAGAGGCTGGTGGACCGAGTCCCTTGGGAATCGGTCCTGAAGGGCAAAGGAGTCCAGGAAGTCTGGACATGCTTCAAAAGGGAATTGTTAAATATTCAGGAGCAGGCTGTCCCAGTCTGTAGGAAGGCAAGCCGTCGGGGAAAAAGACCGGCCTGGTTAAACAGGGAACTTAGACTAGAACTTAAGGAAAAAAAGAGAGACTATTTGCTCTGGAAGAAGGGTCGGGTAACTTGGGAGGTCTATAGGGACATGGCCAGGTCGTGTAGGGAGAAGATTAGAAGGGCCAAAGCTCAATTAGAGCTTGATTTGGCTGCTACAGTCAAAGATAACAAAAAAAGCTTTTACAAATACATCAACAGCAAAAGGAGGGTCAAGGAGAGCCTCCACCACTTGCTGAATGAGGAGGGTAGTGTAGTGTCAGGGGATGAGGAAAAGGCAGAAGTGCTCAATGCCTTCTTTGCCTCGGTCTTTAATGTCAAGACCGGTTGTCCTCAGGAGACTCGGCCCCCAGAGCCTGAAGTTAGGGATGGGGGGCTGTGTGAACCTCCCATAATCCAGGAGGAGACGGTTAGTGACCTGCTGTGCCAGTTGGACACCCACAAGGCTATGGGCCCGGATGGGATTCACCCCAGAGTAATGAAGGAACTGGCAAATGAACTTGCCAAACCACTCTCTATTATCTACTGGCAGTCCTGGCTAACTGGAGAAGTTCCAGCTGAATGGAAATTAGCAAATGTAACGCCCATCTACAAGAAGGGTCGGAAGGACGATCCAGGGAACTATAGGCCTGTCAGCCTGACCTCGGTGCCAGGCAAGGTGATGGAACAGATCATCCTGAGTGCCATTACACGGCCCATGCAGGACAATCGGGGCATCAGGGCCAGCCAACATGGATTCATGAAAGGCAGGTCCTGCTTGACCAACCTGGTCTCTTTCTATGACAAAGTGACCCGCTCAGTAGATGAGGGCAGGGCTGTGGATGTAGTCTATCTAGACTTCAGTAAGGCATTCGACACTGTCTCCCACAGCATCCTCCTAGACAAACTGGCTGCCCGGGGCTTGGATGGGTGGACTCTTCGATGGGTTAAAAACTGGACGGATGGCCGAGCCCAGAGAGTGGTGGTGAATGGGGCAAAGTCCAACTGGCGGCCGGTCACTAGCGGTGTTCCCCAGGGCTCAGTTCTGGGGCCGGTGCTGTTCAATATCTTTATAGATGATCTAGAGGTAGGGATTGAGTGCACCCTCAGCAAATTTGCAGATGACACCAAGCTGGGTGGCAGTGTCGATCTGCTGGAGGGTAGGAAGGCCCTACAGAGGGATTTGGACAGGTTAGATAGATGGGCCGAGACCAACGGCATGAGGTTCAACAAGAACAAGTGCCGGGTCTTACACTTCGGCCACAAGAACCCCATGCAGCTCTACAGGCTGGGGGAAGAGTGGTTAGAAAGCGGCCCAGTGGAAAGAGACCTGGGGGTGTGGATCGACAGCCGGCTAAACATGAGCCAGCAGTGTGCCCAGGTGGCCAAGAAGGCCCATGGCATCCTGGCCTCTATTAGGAATAGTGTAGCCAGCCAGTCTGGGGAAGTGATCATCCCTCTGTACTGGGCACTGGTGAGGCCGCCTCTTGAATACTGTGTTCAGTTCTGGGCCTCGCACTTCAAGAAAGATGTTGAGGTGTTGGAGCGAGTCCAGAGGAGGGCGACCAAGCTGGTGAAGGGTCTGGAGGGTCTGACCTATGAGGAACGGCTGAGGGAGCTGGGGTTGTTTAGCCTGGAGAAGAGGAGGCTCAGAGGTGACCTTATTGCAGTCTACAACTACCTGAAGGGAGGTAGTAGTGGAGTGGGAGTTGGCCTCTTCTCCCGGGCAACTAGCGATAGGACAAGAGGGCACAGCCTCAAGCTTCACCAGGGGAGGTTCAGGTTGGACATCAGGAAGGATTTCTTTACAGAAAGGGTTATTAGACATTGGAATGGGCTGCCCAGGGAGGTGGTGGAGTCACCATCTCTGGATGTGTTTAAGAAAAGACTGGACATGGCACTTAGTGCCATGGTCTAGTTGACATGGTGGTGTAGGGGCAACGGTTGGACTCGATGATCCATGAGGTCTCTTCCAACCTGGTTGATCCTGTGATTCTGTGATTCTGTAATGATGTAAATAATCCAGTACAGAAGTGGGGCTAATTGAAGTTGGGAAAATCTTCCCTTACAGAATTCTGAAGTTTTTTATTTTACACGTGCAACTGCGTCTTTCAAAGAAACAGCACAATAGCATTCAAGATTTTGTCAACAGACTGCAAAAATCACTGCTGGCAAACGTCTCTGCATCAGCAATGAGATGGCCTAGATACCCTGACAGCTCCTCTTTAAAAGGTTTTGTGTCCGTGACAAGGCCTCTTCACAACAGCAGAGATAAAGCATTAAAGAAAGCTGACAGGGCAAACAGAAGGTTACACCACTTTTCTGTTGCTATTATTTCTCAAAGATCATCCTTGTCTTCCAAGTATACCACTCTGCCTGTTTCCAATATGAAAATAATTTTCCTGTTAGATCCATCTGGATCAGGTACATTTCTTAATGTGTATCTATGGTATGCCACATGCTGATACTTCATACACGCTTCACTGATATATTACTTGTCTGATACGTTAACAAGCACACCGACGTACAGCTGGTTTTGATTTTTCTACTAACTCCCCTACATAATTCTCTGTTTCTTTCCTTCAGCATTTGCTTTTCCTTTCAGCAACACCATGTGTACATTGCAGCATGTTGGAAGAGACATCATGTTATTTTTTTCAATAGCTTCAGATTCTCTGGTGGTTATCTCACCACTACGAAACGTAATCTTTTAAAAATGCTCAAAAAGATAATAGTCTGTTTTTAGACAGCTAGTTAAAATTGTTCAGTCAGCCAAAAAGCCTGCACTTACTGAAGTGACAGCCAGACACTAAAATATGAAGTATTGCCAATGATTTACAAATAAATTACCTGCCTCTGTAGAACTTCTGTAAAATCTTTTTCTTGCTTTTTTTTTTGTTGTGGCACAAACAGCATTACAGCAAGTCCTAATTAAGGCATTAGGAAATATTAAACACGGCAATGAAAGTTTAGACACTGTACAAGGCCAGCAGATCATACATCACAGTAATTTTTGGCACCCTCTTACTCTGTTGCTACAGAGAATTTCTCCTGGTGATGGGCACGCTCAAACCCAGGGGTAAAACTGTATTTATGCAACTTCTTGATCCATATAGCCTTCCTCCAAGGCCCTGAAGTCACAAGTAACTATCACAATCCATTTAACATTTATCTTCTTGCATGAGGAGTTTTGATCTTCTCCAGAAGGAGTAGTCTTAGAAAATCATCAATGCACCAGTATTTCTTGCAACAAGTTTTAATAATAATCTTAAAATATCTTTACCTTTATGCCTTTTAATAATATAAATGAGAGCACAAATGTTTGAGAAAGCTAGGAAAACACTGAATAGAAGCTCAGAAGCTGCCAAAAACCATATGTATAAATTCCTCCCCTTTGCCAATGCTCTCTATTATGATGAATATGGAAGGCATTAATATCAATAACGAAGGAGGATAGTCTTGGAAAGAAGAGGGACACTAGGGTCCCCATATCTAGGCAGTTTCTGAGTCTCTGAATCACGCCCTGAAAGTGTATTTCTCTGTCTCCATTAACTACACAGGGAACCCCTGACAGGAGCCTCCTAATTGAAAAACCTAACTTTGGCACCCGAAGTTGTGCATGTGTGTGGGCTGGGGTTGCGACGGGACCAGCAGCCACATGATGGACAAATTACTCGCACAGCCTTCAAGAAGCAATGGCCGGTAACCAAAATGATACAGAAAACTCCCTTCAGCACCAGAATCCAGCAGAGCAAAGCCACAAGAGATTCCCATGGTGTCTTGGTACTGTGAGAGAGCCCATGCAGAGGGTCCACAGCAGAATTATTAACAGCAGATATGCTGGTCATGGTCTTGTTTGGGTACCTTATCTTCAGCTACTCCTGATGAACCTCCTTTTCCTCTGGGAATGTTGCCTCCCTACTGCTCTTTGAGCACATATCTGATCCCAGCGGCTGCTCTCCAATGGGGACTGAATAAGCCCTTGGATAAAGTTAGCAACCAAACCCACTCCTTCTGAAGTGCTTTGAAGAAGTACAAGAAAGTTCATCTGCTTTAATCGGTATGAGAATTATCAACCTGGGATAGAAAATGAGCATCCCTAGCCCCTTGCAGCTTTTTAAAGAAATGTATTTATCTTAAATAACACTGCATTTAAAAATGACCCATTTGCACCAGTGGAATATAAAGCTTCTCAGGAATTTATGTAGTATGACTTTATTAGCTAAGTGACAATGAGAAGCATACTAAGAATCCATACTAGAAAGGAAGGCACTTACTAGTAGGACAGTAACTCCCTTTCCAAGCACTGACAGTAACCAAAAACCAAATGATCTGTAAAAATCAATGAGGTTCTGCACCAGTGCATGACGAGTCAGCTAGAGCAACTGTCCTGTTACACCTCTGTATGGAAAAGCCTTCCTTCGCCTCCTGAAATCAGTCAGAAGCTCTGTGTTCTTAGTTAATTCATCTGCTGCAAATCAAGGAAGCCAACAAGCAGCCATGTTTTGGGCTGAGGATGATGCTGTTTTTCTTTCTCGAAGAGGGAAGCAAGCACCCAAATGCTATCCAGATGAAGATGCATGAGCAATGCAGCATGAAAAACTATGCATGATGTACTCTGAATGCCAAAAGCCAGTGCAATCAGTCACATGAAATAATGCGTCAAAACTTCTAATGAGAGAAAGGAGGCAGTTAAACTCAACAGAAATTCATTACAAAGCTGCTAAAGGTCAGCCTATAAATTTACAACAAGTCATTCATTAAAGAGCGGCACACCGGTGCCAATCTTGCACCACTGCTGGTTTGCCTGAGCTCACTCAGAGCAGATATCGCCAGCAATGCACCCAAACTTCAGCTGTAACTGCAGACAGCCAGTGCCTCTCAGCAGCTGGCCTACAGCTGTTCACCAGAAAAGGCCTTCCACCAGTTTTAAGACCTGCCTGTCACAGCAGAGCAACCTGGAATAAGGGAAAGGACTCTCTCTTCCGAAACGGAGACAATGGAGAGGCACTTCCCTTTGCCACCCAAACTTTGTGGTCTCAAAGTCAAGAGTTTGAATATCATAAATCATTGCTCTGCATTTAACATTTGCCTTCATGACAAAACTCTCACATTGTTCACCCATTGCCTTCATGTGCACAGAACTACCTCCACGTGTTAAGAAACAAAAGGTGAACACTTTCTGTCACCTTACTTGTACAGCCCCGTCACTGGTCTGCCTCCTACCCAAAGCAGCCAGCCCAGAGAGTACACTCATTGTGCCACCAACAGCAACGATGCTGCCAAGAATATTAATGCATTCCTTATTTCATCCTGCACTTTTTGGGTTGCTAGCAGAGTCCCTATATTATTTACTTTTACAAAAGCAGCTACTGACAGCTCTGCTTGCGTGTTTTTTTGCAGAATGCTTTTATTAATTTTTGCACAAGTTAACACGGATATTGAGAACACCAAAGTGTACAAACCCCATTATCTAACAGTGAAGTGTTTCCTTCCCTTGCATGCAGTTCATGGCACAACAGCTTTTAGATTATAAGTTTTATAATATAAAATGATGCCTAAAGAAGTTTCTTTTGCAACTTTAAAAGAAAAATTTAAAATTGCTTACTTCCTTTGCAGGCAAGCATCCAAATTAAAAATGTCTCTTCTCAAGAAAGATTGATCTCTTTGCAATGAAGCTGCTTTCAAGAATATCATTGAGAAAAAAACAATTTTGTTTTGCTCACAGAAGAACACAAATAACTTTAGCTTTACTGGGAATAGGAGAAAATGAACACTACTGCTCATTTCAAGATATAGGAGGACGGGTTTATTAGAATGCTTTATTTTTAGAAACATGATTTTTTTTCCAGTTTACTCGAGGAGATTTCAGGGAATGGAATAAACTAATGAACTCAGAGAAGCTGCAAACACTTGTATTCAGTGCAGTCTTTACAGAGTGACCAGTGACTGCTTATTTGTGCAGTAACCTTTTTTTTTTTGGCTAATGATTCCCTACATAATAATTTTCAAGTGATTAAAAAAATCAAAACAAAGGAACTCAGACATTATGTATCCCATGCTTTATCCACTGACGTTCTGTCAAAGTTTGTTAGCTGGCTAGTGGGTTTGCATATACAAACTCCATTAATTTTATTGGAAAGGAGCAAACGGACAAATAATTAATTATAAGGAACACTGGGCTCTGAACATCTTACCCACAGCATTTCTTAATATACTTCTCTTAGTTAACAGAGCTATTTTCAGTTTTGCTTCCTGTGTAACATTTACTTAATAACTTGCAGTCAAAATACAGAAATATCCTAGGGCATATTAGAATCTACGTTTATGTTCAGAGGCATACATCTGCCTGTAATAAATTTAATTAGATTTGTATTATGTAATAAATGGAACGGGAATGAACTAATAAATAGAGGAAGAAAATGGGCATGAACTGATAAATGAGTGAAAAAGAAAACCAATGTAATATATTTGAGTAAAAAGAAGTACAGTCTATATTAACAGGAATTAAATTCTTACCTTTGTTATTGTATACATCTAGATAGTTTGGTGCTGAAAAAATTGTGATTAGTGAAGGGAAGCCTGTTGTTTGGCTTTTCCTGTACATACGATACCTAAAAGAAAAGAGAAGATACTAGTTATTGCCCAGTGTTGTATGTGTATTTGTCACTGATCAAATATAGTGCAAAAAACCCTAGTACATTACTGCACTGGCTGTTAATAAACGTCAAGACAGAGAAACATGTATATGTACTTGTTAAAGTCGTGGAAAAAATATTTTCTGCAGGCTTATTCATTATATGCATTTGGGATGGCCAGGTATCCACACCATGCTCAAAAGCTGTGTCTCCGTCTGAAATTTAGTGTGCCAGAGGTGGTTTTTGTTATGAATTCGCTCAGTGCCTATCTCTGGAGCCAGGTAGTCTTTACATGCATGCACCCCAGGACATTCCCAGACTCTCCCTCCGTGGGATTGTGGGTGAAGGCGAGCACCAGCACGTGCCTTGGGGATACATGGTACTGCTTTCAGAAGAGAAGTAAGCGCACGTCCTCCATGACCCTCCAGCTGCCTGCCCTCTCTGGGGACGCAAGCAATGGCAAGGCCAGAGGAGATGCAAAGTATGAGAAGGGGAGGGGAAACGGGGTCAGATATTTTCAGTGCTGTGTCTATTAGCCAGTTTATTGATGCTTGTGTGTTTTCACTACCTAACCTCGCTGCTTTATAAAAAATAAAAGGCTCATTCACCAACATATAATCAATCAAGCATTAAACCTGCAAGTAATTGGAAGCAAATCAACCAAATAGTATTTTTGCCTTACTAAGACCCAAGTAACACCAAATACTGCTCTCCAGCCTTCGGCTACAAGAAACTGAAGAATTTGACAAACATCCACAACAGTTGCACTGAAACCATTGTATAGTTTCAATGCAATCCCTTCTACAATTTTTTTTTTTCACCCTTTATAGGAAAGCAATACAATAAAAATGAAATTTCATTACCCTTGGGTATTTCATGCCAGTTATTTTTGGCAGAGCAATAGCTTGGTTTTAATTGCATTGAGGTTTTTAAGTATGTGATAATTCAAACATTCAGAATAGCTTTTCATATGCATAATAAACATTTACCTCATTCCTACAACCTTGTTACTTTATCTTTTATTACTATTCAGGTTCGGTAAAGTTTCTACCCCCAAATAAACACATTAATAATTTATGCAAGATACGCAAAGCTATTTATTCAGATACCAATCCTTCATTAAAATCTCACAAGTATGGTACATTTCAATGAATAGATAATCTTTAATTTTTTTTTTAAAGCAGCATAAAAAATGCTAGCTTTACACTGGCAATAGTTTCATGAGGGAACCACCTGGTGCTCGACCTGGACTGGTTTTGCATAGTGTCTTAATAAACTCCTTAAATCCATTACTGATACTGCTGGATAAAACCATTTTTGGCTATTGAGTTCCACAAGTTTATTTTCTTGATAAAGCATAAAACCAGTAGGTCCAGATGTTTCAGGTAGGTGTGAAAGACTTAAGAGATGACAGTTCTGGCATTCATGAGCCAAATCACTTTCCAGGCATCGTGGCAATCAGTGTGTCAGAAGTCTCAGACACATTTGCAAAACTTCTTTTGCTGAGCTGAATTTGTTTTCCTTCCCAAGTTTGACATCAATATCACTTTTGGTCATTTTATGACACTTAAAATCACTAAGGCTAATTAAGTGGGATACATGAGGATTCATTAAGTCCTGTAACTCAGTAATAATCATGTAAAAGACATTCTAATGCCCGTGTATGTTTTTATAGCATTAAGAAAACGTGAAAGCTGTTGCAACTTAATTTTAAGTTTTCCAGTTCATTCTCAGTTACTCTTTCTTTCCTTGCTCTGTTTGACAATGGTAAGCCATATTCATTATTAGTGCCCCCTCTCCACACATACTTACCCAGCATCCTGGGCTTCATGAGCTCGGAGTATAGATAACAAGTTATTGTGCTGTAGGAATTCACATACAGCAGGGTAACTGTTGGAAGAAAATAATAGCATCTGTTATAGCATTATCAGAAGCACCATATTTAGCTCTAGCTTTCAAAAAATGTTTCATCCGACATGCATCATTCATGAAATCAGCCCCTGCTCTGCAGGCAGATTTCGGCAGAGAGAACATTAGCAGCAGCACCTTTTTTAATCCCACCCCATAACTGCGTGGAGAGGAGTGCTGGAAAGTTGCAATTCATTACATAACAACAGTCACACGCTTTCTTGTCAGAAAGAAAGTAATTTCTTCTATTATACTTTAAGATTCAATGTACTCCAAAAAAGAAAAATGTGACACAATGGTTGCTTGCAACAGAAAAGCTCCTCGCCCACTAACTACAGTATGCACAGGCTGCTTATGGATGCCAGATAAAAAGGTGGTGTGCTGAAAAAGAGGCAGAAAAACAGAAAGAAGAAAGGCAAATCAGTTTCCAAACTGGAGATGTTTGATCTTCTGAACTTCATCTCCTTAATAAACAAGAATTATCTTTCTCCTTGGCAACTTTAAATGTAAATTCTGTGACTTCTGAAACCCCAAAAATGTGCCCATTGAATACATCTTTCCAAGACATGTTCTGCTGTATGAGTGAAAACAAAATCATGAGGTGAAAATGGTGATAGAGGAATATGACAGAGAAATCTCTATCATATTTTTCACTGCACAGGGACAGTGTTGCTTTCAAGGAGAACGGAGAAGCCCCTTCTTACAACCTCAACACCATGAAACCATTCTTGCTGTTTAAGACACTGAACGTATATGGAAATCACATACAAGAAAAACAAAACACAGCATAACCTGAATGCAGTCTTGACAGCACAAGTGTGAAACATTAAGTTTTCAGAGTAAAGCTATTTCAAATTATACCTAAATGTTACAGAACTTAAAATTACTCCATTTTGTTGCTTTCAAAAATAAGTTGTGTTTTTTCTGTAATGACTGTTTTCTTCTTGCTTTTAAACCACTGATGACTCTCCACGCCTGTACTGAAGGATAACAAGCACGATGGCCATCTATCACTTCAAGACAGGAAGTAAAACCTCTCTTCTCCTGTCATTAGTAATTTAATACAGAACACAAGAAAGCCAAAACTTCCTGGCTTCCCCTGTCAAAAGCCAACTGTAGCAAGAACAAAACAGAACAAAGAACATGCATGGAAGAGAGTGACGGAGAAGTGGCGTTGGAATAAAAAAGACTTCACAGATTTGGCAAAACCTTACCAGGCCCCTTAAAAACATGTAAGAGGTGGGAAAGAGTCTTTATTCAGATGTCATCTAGAGCTCTTCCATTTTCTCCCTCTTTGGTTCTATACAATTTGTTTTGCCTTATCCAGATTTATTTCCCACCCTTGAAATCAAGCTATCGTTCAGCTGACTGCTTTATATTTCATGACCTTTCAGCAGGGTGGGAAGCGGGCACCCCTGCGAGGTAGCAGGCGGCCTCATCTACATCCCTGCAGTCCGGTGACCCTATATCTGAAAGGCACTTCTGGATTTAACGTTGCTCACTGGCAAGGATGCAGCATGCTATTGCCTCTGTTCTCACTAGCAGCTTAAAGGAGCTGCGTTTAAAACATTAAACCTGGGGAGAAACCAAGTGTTACCACCTCCTGTCACCGTCTGAATTTATGTCCAGTACTGGAGATTGCTGGCATATCAGCAGCAAGACAAGCTGGCCAGGAACAGGAGTTTGAGCTGTTGCTCTCCTGTGCCCCTGTGTCTGACTGGAGCCTGACCAGCTCCAAGCGCCCTACCTCCAAAGTCGACGTGGTGGAGAGGCAGGCTGGCACGGGAGGAGAGTTGGGCTGCCTTCCGAGCGCAGCCTGCCCCAGAGCAACGTCTGACCTGAGACCAGGACCAGGACACAGATTTTCCTGGATTTGAAGCCCAGCATGTGACATGTAAATGTTATAATTCCCTCTTCTCATTGCTGGGCAAGATGGAGAACAACAATCAAAACTGTTGCTCAAGAAAAATCAAAACTGGTGGCAAAAGGTGTAAACCTCACATAGCAGCTCTGAAATGTCACCTGATGACTGGAGAAAAAGCAAAATAGACCCTGCATTAACATCCATTCACCATGTTTATTTTCCACTATCGATTCAACTCTCCCATAGTTCAAGTAATAGACCAGCCAGAAAGGTTTAAAGAAGGAAATACAACGTGTTTGGGGAAGACACTAAGGCATATCCATGATCACTTCTGTGCTGGTTCTGCAGCACAATGGGCTCACAGCGTGCCTGTAAATAACACAAACAAACTTGCAGAGTCTCTGAATCTCCAAGCATAACTCACATACAGGTATTACGTTACAGGACTGTACGTATCACCAGTCTGGCAAGAGCAGACTGTTCTGCAGTACCTTAGGGGCAAGATGTAGTCATACAGTAACACTGTTATGCAAAATACTTAAGCAAAAGCTGTTGCTAAAACATACTGAGCAAGATTAAAAAAAACAAACAACAAACTCAACTAAACGTTATATAAAAGACCTGCTGTCCAAGCCATGATTTCATGGATCACCTTCAGAACCCACCTGCAATCACTTAACAGCCCCATCAGTTTGTAACTTCATGCACGAAAGAGATGAAAATTCACAACAACAACAAAAAAAGGCAAAATCTAATGCATCATCTTCCTTCAGTTTATCCAAGAGAAACACTACTGCTTGCTTCCAACCTTCCTGGATATTTTGAAGCTGCAATGTCATTTGCACCTAGAGGCTACAAAGCCAGGAGAACGGTATATTGCTGTGTTTGAACTTGACCCATTTAGCATATATTCTCAGCCGCAGGTCTGGTATTTGGAATTGTCTAAAAAGATTGCCATTATAAAATAATTTTGATTCCCAAATTACGTTGGGTATCGTTTTAGCAACTGCAGTGATCTCAAAGGCTGTCAGACTGCCATTCAAACCACTAGCAAATGAGAACTAATTTGCATACATTTCTTTTCATAATTAATTGTGACTAAATGTAGACTTATAGTACATTTTGTTTAGAAATTTTTACATTAACTTCTGAAAACTGGGGTCTATAATGAAAAATCTGATAGACAGTTGATTATATTCATTATCAGTGAAGCTGCTCAAAATGTCTAGCCTATTACATTTTTTTCCATAATATTCTTTTCATCCAGTGTTAAGTACTGCTTTTAAAGAAGATATAATGAAGTGGTAAAAAAATGCTCCTAAATAGACATGATAGGTTCTTCTTTCCATTTCAAAGTACAAAAGTTTTTTTTTTAATACCTCAATTATCTTATTCTTCATAAGTCCATGGAAAATAGACTTCTACTAGCAGAATTTGGCTGATTCTACACACCTAGAGAGCCACACCCAGAGGGGCAGAGATGCCATAGCGTGCTCCATGCAAATACACACACACAAAAAAAATCTGTCTGCCATCTTTCCTTCTAAGTGAATAGCATGGTATCTGTAATGAGCAAGCACTCATACTACCCAGATCACTACAACCCATGAGCAGTCTACCTGGATATTTTATTTTGAAAAAGGGAAAGCAACTCTCAGGCATTTTTCTTCAGCTACTTGTTGAAGCGGGGGCTGGGGAGAAGCAAAGTTTTCACCGTATGCAGCTATTACATATGCTATACCAGTTGCGATAATAAATACATGGCTTTAATTTCCAGCACTTTCTTAACACCAGTTTGCTCCTGCCCAAATGCAGTTTCATATTAAACAATGTTCCTGAACACAAAACCACACACCTTCCAGGTAAACAGCAGGAAATCCTGCAAAATGCCAACAAAACAGAGATTATGGCAAAAGTTATCAGAAACAAGCTTTTACAGAAAAGACTTGAGCTTGGCAATTTCTTTTCTAATCTTTCTAATGAAAATTATCACCTTGTAATCAAATTCCCTACTCGTTTTTTCTGATCACTACCCTTCCAGAAACGCTCTCCTCCTTGCCCTGCTTTTACAGAGCCCAGAATGTAATTCAGATGAGCCAGAAATAAAGCAGTTGGCCAAGAGGGAAAACAAACAAACAGACACCACCCCCCCCTCCCTCCGCCCCCCGCAACAGGCTTTTCCAGAACAACCCAGCCTTCTGCTTGCACTTCATGTGTCATGCTGAATCACAGAAGAGCAGTGACTCACGGAGAAAACAAAATACCCTGCCGCTAAGCTAGAGAGATGTTATTCTCCATGGAGGACGCAACTCTGATATTCCCTACTTCGGCATCCTTTTTTCATTAAAATGCCTCATGCATAGTTTACTAGTTCTGAGGTCTCTTTTGCATGATCACTGATTACTTCTACGCAGTTTTGGAAGAGAAGCAATACGTTGCTAACGTGAATCAAAATGACAGATGTTTTCAAATTGCAATTCCACCAATAACTGGAAAAACGGGATGGATTTAATCTAATTTCATATCCTACATCATACTATTAAAGCAGAGGCGTAAACATTTATTTAAAAAGAGGACACTGAAATTTAGCCCAACAGCTTCTCTAAGATTACATGCACATCTAAAAACGTATTCAGCAAAGCCCATTGACCTCACACTTCCGTATCCAAAGGCCAAAGGCAAATGCTTTTGCTGCTCTGCTGTCCAAGGC
Organism: Nyctibius grandis; assembly: GCF_013368605.1. Taxonomy (NCBI): domain Eukaryota; kingdom Metazoa; phylum Chordata; class Aves; order Nyctibiiformes; family Nyctibiidae; genus Nyctibius; species Nyctibius grandis. Next base: position 59,244,842 of record NC_090663.1, read on the forward strand.
AGCTCCCAGCACATCTCTTTCCACCTGCTTTTTCTTGCCCTTAGCTGTGCTGCCTGCAGAGCTGCACTGAGAAGCAGAGCAGGGGGCTGCATGGGATTAGAACAAATAAATACATATCTTTTTTGCAGAGTAATTCTTTTAAAATTGGATGTGTGCCCAGGTCTGGTGGAGCACACGGGCAATTCTACCAATACAGCTGGGCAGACAATGTGAGGGGAGGAAAAAGCTTCTGGCCTGGGAGAAGGAAGAGTGGAAACGTGGGCAAAAGGATCTGTTTAAAATGCTGCTGCTGCTGAAGAAAAAAAAAAAAAAAATCATACAGCTGTGCCTCACACCCTGAAGTGAAACATGCTACAGTCTTGAAAAGCTTTTAGGAGACATTCCTCTAGCCCTTGTATACTCATAAACTTAACATGCATGTAAAGCAAACCATTGAAATGATGTGCTGGCAGGACCACAATTAGTATTCCACCCCAGAGCATCTGTGAGGCCAAACCATTTCACTGCTCTCCAAGGCCAGCAAATGAAGTTCTTGGAGGAGGCTGCGATGCTCGTCACTCTTGCCACTGCTAACCATTTCTGCCTTTGCTTTTTTGTTGCTTTTGAAAAATATAACAATGTAGTCAACAGCCAAACAGCTTTATAAAGCTCAACATTCCTTAAGAACTTGCTAAGAAAAGCCAAGAGGCTGGAGCACCGAGCCTGCAGAAAACTTCTGAGTATCTGCTCTACTTCTGAGGCCATCCATTGACTTTGGCCAGGTTCTCGCCACTCTCATGCTCTTCATAGAATCACAGAATCACAGAATGTTAGGGATTGGAAGGGACCTCGAAAGATCATCTAGTCCAATCCCCCTGCCGGAGCAGTATTGCCTAGACCATATCACACAGGAACGCGTCCAGGTGGGTTTTGAATGTCTCCAGAGAAGGAGACTCCACAACCTCTCTGGGCAGCCTGTTCCAGTGTTCGGTCACCCTCACCGTAAAGAAGTTTTTCCTCATATTTATGCGGAACCTCCTGTGTTCCAGCTTGCACCCATTGCCCCTTGTCCTGTCAAGGGATGTCACTGAGAAGAGCCTGGCTCCATCCTCATGACACTTGCCCTTTACATATTTAAAAACATTAATGAGGTCACCTCTCAGTCTCCTCTTCTCCAAGCTAAAGAGACCCAGCTCCCTCAGCCTCTCCTCATAAGGGAGATGTTCCACTCCCTTAATCATCTTCGTGGCTCTGCGCTGGACTCTCTCTAGCAGTTCCCCGTCCTTCTTGAACTGAGGGGCCCAGAACTGGACACAATATTCCAGATGCGGCCTCACCAGGGCAGAGTAGAGGGGGAGGAGAACCTCTCTCGACCTGCTGACCACACCCCTTCTAATACACCCCAGGATGCCATTGGCCTTCTTGGCCACAAGGGCACACTGCTGGCTCATGGTCATCCTGTTGTCCACTAGGACCCCCAGGTCCCTTTCCTCTACGCTGGTCTCCAACAGGTCTGTCCCCAACTTGTACTGGTACATGGGGTTGTTCTTGCCCAGATGCAGGACTCTACACTTGCCCTTGTTATATTTCATTAAATTTCTCCCCGCCCAACTCTCCAGCCTGTCCAGGTCCCTCTGAATGGCTGCACAGCCTTCCGTTGCGTCAGCCACTCCTCCCAGTTTTGTGTCATCAGCGAACTTGCTGACAGCGCACTCTATTCCCTCATCCAAGTCATTAATGAATATATTGAATAGTACTGGTCCCAGAACCGACCCTTGAGGGACTCCGCTAGACCCAGACCTCCAACTGGACTCAGTCCCATTGACCACTACTCTCTGGCTTCTTTCCTTCAGCCAGTTCACAATCCACCTCACTACCCGATCATCCAGACCACACTTCCTCAGTTTAGCTGCGAGGATGCTGTGGGAGACCGTGTCAAATGCTTTACTGAAATCGAGATAGACCACATCCACAGCTTTACCATCTTCTATCCACCGGGTTACGTCCTCATAAAAGGCTATCAAGTTGGTTAAGCATGACTTCCCCTTGGTGAAGCCATGCTGAGTGCCCCTAATGATCCCCCTATCCTTGATGCGCCTAGAGACAGCACCAAGGACAAGTTGTTCCATCACCTTTCCAGGGATGGAGGTGAGGCTGACCGGTCTATAGTTACCCGGGTCCTCCTTCTTGCACTTTTTGAAGACTGGAGTGACATTCGCTTTCCTCCAGTCCTCAGGCACCTCTCCCGTTGCCCATGACTTAGCAAAGATGATGGAGAGTGGCCTAGCAATGACTTCCGCCAGCTCCCTCAGCACCCGTGGGTGCATCCCATCAGGGCCCATGGATTTATGGACGTCCAGATTGCTTAATTGGTCACTGACCCAGCCCTCATCTACCAAGACAGATTCCTCCTCTATCCTGACTTCTTCTGGGGCCTCAGGGGTCCGGGGCTCCTCAGGACAGCCTCCAGCAGTATAGACAGAGGCAAAGAAGGCATTCAGTAACTCCGCCTTCTTTTTATCCTCTGTCTCCAGGACCCCCACCTCATTCATCAGTGGGCCTACATTGCCTCTAGTGGTGGCTTTACCTGCAATGTATTTGAAGAAGCGCCTTCTGTTGTCCTTGACCTCTCTTGCAAGGTTTAATTCCAAGGAGGCCTTAGCTTTCCTAGTTGCCTCCCTACATCCTCTGACAACAGACTTATATTCCTCCCAAGTGGCCAGCCCCTCCTTCCATGATCTGTACACCCTCTTCTTCCATTTGAGTTTGCCCAGCAGTTCCCTGTTCAACCATGCAGGTCTCCTGGTACCCTTCCTTGACTTCCTACCTGTTGGCATGCTCTGATCTTGAGCTCAGAAGAAGCAGTCCTTGAATGCTAACCAACTATCTTGGGCCCCCTTACCTTCTAGTACCCTGTCCCATGGAATTTCCCCGAGCAATTGCTTGAAAAGGCCAAAGTTGGCCCTCCTGAAGTTCAGGGTTGTGATTCTGCTAGCTATTCTGTTCCTGCCACATGAGATCCTGAACTCTGCCATCTCATGGTCACTACAACCAAGGCTGCCCTCAACCTTCACCTCTTCAACCAGACCCTCCTTGTTAGTAAGGAGAAGATCCAGCAGCGCTCCTCTCCTAGTTGGCTCATCCACCATTTGCATCAGAAAGTTATCATCAATGCACTGGAGGAACCTCCTGGACTGAGGATGGCTGGCTGAGTAGGTCTCCCAGCAAATATCAGGGTAGTTGAAATCCCCCATGACAACCAGGCCCTGTAATTGCGAGACTGCTCTCAGCTGCCTGTAGAAGGCCTCATCACCCTCCTCATCCTGATCCAGCGGCCTGTAATAGACACCCACAACAGTATCACCCCTGCCAGCCTGCCCCTTAATTCGCACCCACAAACTCTCAACTCGCTCCTGATCCGCCCCTGGACAGAACTCAATACATTCTAGCTGCTCACTCACATAAAGAGCAACTCCACCACCTCTCCTTAGTGGCCTGTCTTTCCTGAACAGGACATAGCCATCCATGACCACATTCCAGTCATGCGAGGTGTCCCACCAAGTCTCTGTAATTGCCACTAGATCATAACCCCCTGACCGAACACGGATTTCTAACTCCTCCTGTGTATTCCCCATGCTGCGCGCATTGGTGTACAGGCATTTCAGGGAGCGAGCTGAGCACACCGATTTCACCCCAGGGGGATGGGGGGCCTCCTGGTCTACCTCAACACTAGAGCGTTGCCCCAGTGGTGCAAGCCCAGCTACCACCCCATCCCCCTTCGAATCTAGTTTAAAGCTCTCCGAATGAGCCCTGCTAATTCCTGTCCCAGAACCCTTTTGCCCCTACGACATAAACCTTTCCCATGTATTACGGTCACGCCTGGTGTCTTATAAAACCAGCCATTATCAAAGAACCCAAAGCCCTGCCTGTAGCACCAGTCTCGTAGCCAGGCATTAATAGAGAGAATCCTACTATTCCATCCCACGTCCTCACCTGAAAATGGAAGGAGGGAGGAGAAAACAACTTGTGCCCCAGACTCTTTCACCAATCGTCCTAGGGCCTTGTAGTCTTTCTTCATCCCCCTCAGACTACAGGATGCAGCTTCTTCCCCACCTGTCTGGAAGATCAGCAGGGGGTAGTAGTCTGTGGCCTTCACCAGGTTGGGGAGTTGCCTGGTGATATCCCTGATTCGGGCTCCAGGCAGGCTGCAGACCTCCCTGTGATGGGGGTCAGCTCTGCATATTGGGCCCTCAGATCCCTTTAGGAAGGAGTCTCCAACCACTAAAACTCTTCTCTTCTTCCTTGTGGAGGAGGTAGCTATATGCTCTTATTAACAGTCAGTAATTAACCAAGTCTTATACACATAAATGATCCCAAAAAGTTGAGTGTTAAGTTTGCACAGGTGCTTACACCTGATAGGAAGTCCTTGATATACTTTACATAGGATAAGATGCTGCTAATTAACTCAGTGGTACAATCAAACTCACAACTTTCTTTACTAGAGCTTTGACACAAAGGAAATGAAACAAGCTGGGCCTGGATCCAATCGCAATTTTTCACTGTTAGGACCATGCATGCTCACAGTAACTTTGTCCGAATATGACGAAAGAACATTTTAATTCTTCATCCATCCAGTAAATCTTATGGGAATGATGACATTCCTCATCCTAATGTGGCTTAGAAAGGAGATAGTTTTCCCTATGCTTCGACAATTGCCTAAATGCACTTAGTGGCTGTCTCTCCGTAAGTTAATATTATTTTCAGAGAGAAAAAAAAGTCCAGCTGAGTTCTTCAAGCTTTCTGATCACTGAAGGAAGCCATTCTCAAGACGATAAGTAGCAGTATATCTCTCCAAGTCAGAATCGTTTCTTATAGAAATGCCCGAGAGTTACTATACCACTAACCTATGAAATAAGTGCAATGGATCATTGTCAAGATCAATACAACCAGCTAACTGCAAATAAATATTCACTAAATAAATTTAAGGAAAAACTAGATAATCTGATAAATAAAGAGGAAAACTTCTTTACTGATTGGATCAGCTGAAAAATCAGGGTGGGAAGAGAGGGGGAATATGACTCAGGGACAAATTAATTCCCTCTCGTTCATAACATTCCCTGAATATGACATTATTTTGGGTAAGGATGGAAGAAAAGCTTCACTTAACTCATAATTAAAAAACCATTTACACAACGAGCACTTCATTAATTATTTCTAATTTTTCATTAAATTGCATCAAATGTGACCATGACTGCGAAGGACATACAACCTCAAATTCCAGAAACTATTGCTCTTTGCTCACTTTAAGGTACAGAGAACTTTAACAAGTTACCAAGAATTACTTAAATTTCACAGTTACTTTTCACTGCGGCATTATGCTATTGCCGTTTCCAAGGATCCATAAATTTTGACAGTCCACACTGCGAAATGCTGCTGGATGCAAAAGGCGTGCATTAAGTGTTGACTCTTAGCACCCTTGAAAAATTAAGCTGACTATCTCTACATCTCTAAATGACAGGTTAGGCCTGTGGTTTCACGATCTGACATTTTACAGTGCTAGCCACAACAGTTTCAAGAACCCTTAGACAAAAGGAAATTTCTTGAAGAACTTCATCAGTTTGAAATTCAATAGGCTGTACGTGAGCCATCACCTAAGGAATCCAGCGAGAAGCTTGTCAGACTAGTGTAAGCTACAGTCTTTATACTTTCTCATGTGTATTTACCACATACAAATGGCTCAACATTTCAAATTTTGGCTGAATGGAGAAGATTTCATGTACTACTGAGCTGGAAAGTCCTGTTAACATGTTGCACGTACACAGTTAGAAAGTCACATTACTGTTACTTTCTTCATAGCATTTTGTTATAAGAAATAATTTTAAATCAGAGAAAAGTCACTTGAAACTTGCCATTACAATGAACATGTCTGACAAAATGAAACTTACTTATTACAGTTATTTCCTGCAATTGATTAAGAGATCTTAATCATCTAGAAATCATTCCCCTGGCTCACGTGTATGTCTGAAATCTTCCTGACCGTCCTTCAAAATGTCCACTGCTATCTTTTAACTTCCCTTTCTGAAAATGAGTGAAGAAACTAAGGAGTTTTATTCACTGAAGAATAAACAGAGTCCATCCTATCAACATACGTTCTTGAAGGACGACTGCATAATTCAGTCCTTCCTTTACAACTTGAACTGGCTGTTTAGGGAAATTCGCTCCTTTTCTAAGGAAGTAACTAGAAAAGGCAAGCAAAATTAGAGGTTGCACAGCGATTGATACCTTTTTTTGCCATGGATTATCATTAGGTAAGCAATTAGTGACCTTCCAGAGTAACTAGGCACTTCTTTTAAGAGTAACACTTGCCTGTATACAATCTCAGATAACGTGACTCTAAACTAGTCATCTGCTCGTGTCATTAAGCAGTTACATGTCCCTCACACATGACCTGACAATTAGGCATTTTCCAAATATTTCCTCTTTTCCCAAAATATGCTTTTTTTTTTTCTTCTGTATATGAGTCAGGACACAGACTAGAGCTGGCATATTTTCAGGAGAAAACTGATATATATTTTAGGGAAACTTTATGGCAATTGTAAGAAACAGAGCTCTGGAAAAAAAAACCCTAAAAGTTGTTCCAGTATATAAAAAGCCCTGTATCTAAGCACAAGTCATGTTTGCAAGTCTTTTCACTTTTGTGAGAGAGGTTCACAAGGGGAAACTGCTATTACCCACTGTTTGCAGTGAGCAGTGCCTAGGAGCCCCAGGCATGCGCCAGCGTTTGGTGCTGCTGAGAGGAAGAGGAATGATTTTAGCCCTCAGAGTCATAAGCCCATTTCTGCACAGATCAATTGTTTGCAGCAGTTTGACACCTTCTTTCATAATGAGACCAAACACATTTATCGAGCACCTTCCAGACATTATCGATCCGAAGGCGGCAGTATGGCTTGCCCACAAAAGGTGCGTGGCGGCAGCCCAGGCTGCAGTGCAAACTGCCTTGCTCTCAGCCCATTCCCACGCTGCAGCAATTACGGCTCAAAGAAAGGACTAGGAAAACTAATTTCTAAAAGTCAAACCATCTGTTACCTTTCTGCTAATGTTACCAACAAGGAGGTTGATTCTAGCGGCTCTTTCTCCTGGTTACTGGTGGAAGCCATTGATTTACTTTTGACATGTTACTAAATAGCTACAGGTCAGCTACGTTCAAGGTGAGACTTTGGAAGATAACTAAAAGAGCTGGATTACTCGCTTCTGCTGAGCTTGTTGGGAAAACTTAAGACTTGCATGTTGCTAGCACGGGCTGAAGCAGAACCATTGCCTTCAAAAGGTTCAACAACCTCTTGACATTTCAAAAGCATCTTCACATTTCTCCTGAACAAAAATTAATTCTTTAATTAAGATTTGACTGGATACATTTCTCATTTTGCCCTTTAAACCTCCTCCCCTACCAGTTTTATTACTCTGGTGTCCTTGTAAGTTGTTCTTAACTACCATAACCCGGCCCCCCCACACCAAATCCCTCAAAATCCCCACACTGTCAGAGGAAGGTACAATGTAATCACCACTACTTGTTCATGAGGTAATACAGTCCCTTCCTATGATGAAGAGAAAATGGAAGTAGCACTTGAGAGGTTCTTCTATCACCAGCTCAAGCACACGTAACAAGGTGTCTTCTGCCTGGTGTCCACAGGACATGGTCTACAGACCAAGAAGCCTATCACTGGGAGCAGAGAAAGGCAGCAGTCAGCACTCAGGCAGGACTGGGAAAAGGGAACGGTTCGTTGCTTGCTTTGGTCTCCCTTTGCATTGCCAAAGAGGGGACAGTGGGACATCCCATGGCACCCAAGAAAATCCACTCCTTTAATATATAGGAGAGTCTCCTGACTCTTTACACAGAGAGAGACATAAAAAACCCCCATGCTTAAAGGACAATTACCACTAAGCAGGAAAGAAACAGAGAAGAAAGCTTCCCTTAAATAGTCACAAACTAACCTACAGATTTGCTTTAGATGTCTTTCTATCCTCATTACTATTACTTTTTTTAGAAATATTCTCACATTTATATTTTACTAACAAACATCAGTAGAAAGAAATAATTTAAAAAATTAATTATAACTTGATGTCTTTGCATGTAAGTCCATATGTGTTTCTGCAAGAATGTTACAGGCACATGTCTGCGTTTCAGCTCTTAGTAAGTGCCATTTAACCAATGCTGTTCAAATCCTGAATTTCTTGGCAAGAATTATTCCCAAACCTAAACAAAAGTTTGATAAAATTGAGAGAAAAAAAAATACCTATATGTGGGAAATCACAATTTTTACTTACCCTGCCGAGCAATAGGTACTGAGTTTTCCAATGCTGACATTTTTCATTCAAAATCAAGTTCTAATCTTCAAACTAGAAATGTAGTTACCTACCCCTTTTTAAAACTGACACATTAATTCCCCAATTTACAGAAATAAGCAAAATACACAGGCTTTGGTGAATAAAATGAAGTCATTTTAGGGCTTCCCATGTTGCGGTTAAAAGCAAGATACAAATAAACCAAAAGAAATTTTCTGCAGGCAAGACTGCAGAAAAAAGCCTAAATTATCTAAGTAGTGCCATGAACTTCAAGCAAACATTTATACTGCAAAACCAGAACAAGTTCATGTACAGAAACCCATTCAAAGTAGTAATATTCACCTGTAGAAGTACGAGCACCCCCTGACTGTGTTGTGAGTAAAGTGTTCCTGAGTCTTCTCGTTTCCAAAGTCCTCCAACGGGTCTGACCACAGGATGTCACACATAGGTCCGTATGCAGGTGGTTCCTTGAATCGATCTAACTAAGAAAAATAGGAGACAAAGAAATACTAACTTCTTTCAACTATGTATCACAGAAACACTGAAGCAAAGTTACTATTTTTCATTCCATGGGTTGGCAAAAAAAGACCCAAAGCAATCTGTTTTTCAGCTTTGGGTTGCTCTCAGCTTTAAAGAAATGGATTTTGAATAACAGTAAAACACTCCTTACTAACACTGACAAAGAGGAGAAGGAATAGATATAACCGAAAATTAAGAGATACAGTGCATTCCCATTCTACATGAATTTTTGTGTGCCTTTTTTTTTTTTCATTTTTCTACTGTTTTTTTCAAGCATTTCAGTGGACAAGAGAGAAGATGGTATTTGTGTATTCTGTGATTTTTCAAACATCATGGCACTCAATTTATGTGAGTGAGGCACCTGAAGAAAAAAATACAATAGTTATTTCAAAGCAAGTTCCCATTTTGATTTAGATACATTTTCACAAAAAATTGTATTTAAATACCAAGACAACATCTCTGCATTACAGCGCCTTGCCATGACATTCTTGTTGCTCTCATAACCTTAATCCACATTAAGCAGCTAAACCCTCCTCTTTCTGCCTATTGGTATCAAAAAATTCAAATTATATAGAATCATACCGCAAATAAGACAAAGCATAGCAAAATAGGGAAATATTAAAAATCAGTATTCCTCTGCAAGAACTCTTTAATATAAAAACATCCCTTGTTAGATGGGTGTGTGAAGCAGGCTCACAGTCCAAAACATTCTCTACTCTGACCAGGAAGATCAAGTAATGATTTAGTAGCATACCTAACATATCTTTTTTTTTTAAAAAAAAAAAAAAAATTCCAAAGAGAAAGAATTGGTTTTACCAGTTTTTCAATACTCAGTTAAAAAGTTTTAATAAGAGACCTCTACGATTTTACCTTTGCATCTTCATGATGAAATATTCATAGCATACCTACACTTCTCACTTATTTCAGCCCTCTACCACTTAATGCTTTTGTAACTATAATTCATTTCAATTAAATAACAATTCATAAATATGCAAAACCAATTCCTGCTGGTTGCCAAAGACGAATAAACCTGCTAGCGGGGGGTAAGTGAAGACGTTAATGACCCTAATCTAGCATCTGAGAGCTAAAGAGCTTTACTCTGCCATTACATTGTTGCAAAGCCAGGTAATTTTTATACAGAGAATATTTTTGCTTAATGAGATAGTGAACCTGAGAAACAAAACTTTACATTCAGTAATTTTCATAAGTGCAGTTAATATCTTAATCTAATTGCTTTTTAAAAAAAACATGTAATTATGGGCTCAAGTTTGGTTTTTTTTTTTTTAAAACCATATTAATTTCTAAGTAGGCTACAAATTAACCTCAGAATATAATTTATCTTTTAGTAACTTTAAAGCTCAGAAGTATATATCCATGTTTGCAAGTCTCAAACTGCAAGCAAGAAATAAGAAAATCTCTTCCACTGGAAACACTAAGAATGAATGGTTTAAATACCTCATTTTAGAAATATCAACTGAGATTTTTTTAAAAAACACCTGAAAAAAATAATCCTTGATAACATGCAACAACACTGGATTACGTGAAGAAAGTGTTTGACATTGGTCTCTGAACCTTCATGAGATTTGTAAGAAACTTCTCAGCACACAATAATCAACTTAGCAAGCCTCGCTTAGACAATTTGCTAGGCACTCAAGTGCAGTACTATTAAAAATGTGGCAGGATCTGTTGAGAATGAAGCTCTTAATTATTTTTAAAATAGTAATGTTGTTTTGACTATATTCATTGCAATCATAGTTTTTTATTATATGTTTTAAGTATTGTGAGGTTTTTCTTGAGCTATTTTTATCTCTTCTCCAAGAAAGTGCAGAATGCCTAACAAGGTGCAAGGAATCATCAGATGGTGTGCTTACATTGTGCTAGCAGATAATACTTAGAAAAAATTAATGCTATGTATTCACTTGCTCCTAAATACTTATATACAAAACGCATTTCTTTTTTTTAGAACACAAAGATAATAAATCCTTTTTTTTTTTTTTACTGGATGATGGTGATTTCCTTACCCCAACAAAATACGACTAATTGCAGCAATTCCTTTTATGTTCTATTTAAAAAGACCTTTAAAAGGTGATAATGTCAACATCAATGTCAAAATGACATACAAGCATCTTACATAAATGAATAACAGTGAGAAAGGATTCAAGTTTTAGTTGCTGGTGATTAACTGTTCACTTATTAGATCTGAGCACTGTTCAGACTTACTTTTCTGATGTCATCTAAGGTGTTGATCTCTGGAGACAAGCCACCGTGTACACACAGGAATTGTTGGTTCATCAGAGCAGCCAAGGGAAGGCAGTCGAAGGCATCCATGCAGGCATCATATACGCGTTCTGAATATTTGATTTTACCTTTTAAAGATTAAGATGGTATCAGAAAGTGCCATCAGTATTTAAGAGGAATAAAGAAATTAGGATGTTGCTTAATATCTCAATATGGCTCTCTCTTGCACTGAGGACTGTACCAAAGATTGCCTCGTGTAAAAAAATTCTTTAGGATTATTGTTATCTACTGCTGGAAAAATTCTTCAGACTCTGAGGTGAAACTAATAAAAGTTCTGCCAAGTTTATTATATTTTTCTAAAAAATTGCAAATAAACAATTTAATATACCATTATAGTCTGCCATGAAATCTATACAGCAAGCCTTAAAAAGTCTGCTGAATGGTTGTCATCTACTACATTATCACTCAATATGCTGTCTATGAAGTAATCAGAACTTTGGACCTGTCCCTTATGATTAATTATCTACAGAAATGTCATTATGAAATGGACGAGGTTGAAGCTGAACCAATGAAGCTGAAATGTTAATTTACCAATACGCATATTAAACCCAGTAAACCATGAAGCCTTTGAGCCAATTAACATTTCCGTTATCCCCGATGCTAAGAAGGGAACACAGACTTATGGCAAAAGCTTCAGCTTACAGTGTCACAGAAAAAAAAAAAACTTCATTGTGCAGGTGAAGGTCTACATCTAATGAGCTTCTATGTGTCACTGTATCCTTTCTTGCAACACAGAAAGGAATTCCTATAAAAGAGCATACCAAAAAGCTCAAGCCTACTTACAGGGTAAATGTGAAAATACTATACTTAAAGAGGAAAAAAAAATGCAATCATATAAATTATTTCATTTTTTTCTCCTGTTGCAGATGAGACCCGGTGAGATGCCACCTCCGCCACTAGTGACCAGGGACCTGCTGCAGCGGTGCCAGAGCTGGCGTGCCAGCAGGTTTTGACTGCCAGGCTGCTGCAGCAGGCGGCAGCTGCTGCAAAAAGCAAGAGCAGCACGGGTTTACCGAGAACATCCAGGCCCAGATGGCCCACCCGGGTTTGTATGGGTGGTCGGTCATTACCTGCTGCGGGGAGTCTAACCCCTTCCTTTCTCCACCACTGAGACAGCCTCTCCGGCCCCTGCAAGACTGCCCTCTCAGGGAACAGTGATTACAATTTAAAATTAATACCAGTTAACATGAAACATACCTTTAAAATTACTGAAGGTAAACAAGCATAAAATGCCCACAAAATAACAAATCAAGTTGTTGAAAAAGGAGTTAAGAGGAGAAAGGTTAAGGTAGACTTACATTCTTGCTTAAATGTGAAATACTCTGTTAAATGTCTACATTCATGATTCCCACGAAGTAAAAACAGTGTTTTGGGGTAAAGAATTTTCAAGGCCCACAAGTACAGCACACACTGCAAATCAGAAACAAGAAAGAAAAACAGAATTCATAGTTAATGCCGTAATTCAACTACTTATGTTCCCCTTATGTTCACTTATGAAAAAATAGCAGAAGAAAAAGTATTCTGTGTGAAACATCTATTTTCAAAAGATTAGCTTCACTCTTCAGACATTACATGCAAACGTTTCTCTGCACTTCCACCAGGACCGGCTGAAAATATTCTAAATATTCTGTATATTCTAACACAGTTTATCGCTGTCGCTATGTGGTGCCTCCCTGTTCAGCCACGCGTGGTCTTCAGTGGCCCCAGCCATCAAGAAGTAGTTGCTGTGCATCTCTAAAATGACGCACACACTCTCCACCTGGCAGGTTAGGCAGAAACCTGCCGTGGAAACAATTTCCCCGGAAGATCTGCATTTCCTGGTTTAAGGAAAAGTTGCCCTAGAACAATTAAACCCACACTTCAGGAAATACCTCAGCTTCCAGTATTACAGAATTTTTACATGAACGCTTGTTCATTTTTCACTTAACGTTCTGTACAAGCAACTGAGAAAAAAAATTCGCAAAGCTCTTGCATCAAATGAAGTTACTACAAAGCTTCTACAAAGCATTTTACCTTTCCAGAAGATTTCTACTTGAGATTATATTTCTTCTAGACATGGTTTTAAAGATTATAAAAGACAACTTGGAGAGGCTAACCTCTGCTCAGACCTCTCGAAACCACCCGATTAAAACAGTTGTTTTGAAAACAAAACCGACGCAGCAATGATGCCAAAGCATTACGAGACTCTTGACGAATGAGTAAACTTGCAAACTTCATGGAAGATTTATCCTTTGTGCAGGATGACCCTGCTCAGGTGCCTGGCTGACAAACTCACAGCTCCAAGGAAGCTGATGGAAATAAGACCCACGCATCCCATGAGATGAGCCCACCATCTGCACGCATGATGTACAGCCCACAACGGCCTCTCAAAAATCATGAGCAAGAAAACTGTCTGAAAAATTTCTTCTCCTACTCTTCCTTTCTTACATGAACTGCAGAACTGTTGCACGAGAAACAAAAGGTGGCAAAAAAAACCCACTTTCATTTGCAACTACCTCCTAACACCCCCCTTTGTTCTGTTGACAAAATTTATTTACTTTATTTACCTCAATAGTCAATAGCTTGGAAATTCAGAATGTACTCCTAACCACAGTTTCTGCTGAGAGCAAAATCAGCAATTTTGTCCATGTAATGCCTCTAAATTTGTACAGTATCAATTCCCTTAGACAATTCAGAATGTCTTGATAAACAGAAGAATTATGTTAATCATGTTGGAACATTTTGATTTCTGCTCCCTCATATGCTATACAGTCCTCATCTTAAAAAGCAAAAACAAAACCCTGAAACGGGAAAAAGGATGCAACATTTTTATGTTTGTGCTATCCACAACTATCCACAGATAATTACATAGCAGCAAAGGTTTTATACTACTATTGTCTGTCTTGAACTTATTCAATGTAAACATCTTGATGCTCTGCCTGCTCTCTGTAATCTCTGTTCTTCTACTCAGAGGGTCTAAAGCCAGGTAAAAAGAGCAGATAATACAGGCAGCATCCTCCAGGACTTGCAAAATTAATTCTCCCCCTTGGAAACACACGGAAGGCCTCCCAGCTCACGCCACCTCTTCTGCCTCCCAGGCACTACTGCCACTGCAGGAAGCGAGAGGAGATATCAGAACGCCGGGTAGATCACGCTAATGTAATCCAGCGTGAAATTATGGTGTTAGGTCACAGGAATTATCTGCTGTGGCCCAAAACAATCACAAAGGGTGTGCCTGGGGAAGGCTTGCTGGAGTTTGCACAGAGAGAGAAGATTTGGCTTTGAAGGTTGAAATCCTTCTATGGGGAAGGAAGCCTGGACTTCTCCTTATCATCAGCGCAACTCTCCATCTCTTTCATAATGATGTTATCATTCCTCCAAATATTCCCACAACCTTCCACTTCTTTGAACTTACTGGCTAATACAAAAATTTGATATAAATGTTGTGAGACAAGAAGTTTAAAGTGACACCTCCATCCATGCAAAAAAAGTTCTAGCTTTTAAAGTTGTATCTAAGTTACCCTAGAGCTTCTAATCCTGCCAAAGCAGCTTATAATTTAGAAAAGCACAATGATTTGTGCTTAGACAAAGTGCTTTATTAAAAAAAAAAAAAAAAGAGGAGTGGTTTAACTTTCCCTTATAACTAAGTTTTTCATTTTCATAAAGCCTTGGCAAGACTGAAATGAGCACTAGGTACTTACAATATCATCCAGATTTGAGAAGCAGGGAAAATAAAGCTGGAATTTTTATCTTTTTGGCATTTAGTACTTGCTTACGGGTAGATCTCTTTACATTTGCTTATCATAGATTTATTTTTTCTTTTTTCAATGCTTCCTTTGAAGCACTCATGAGAACCAGACCGAGAAGATAACAGAGAACCGATGCAGTCCAGGAAGTTCTGTGTTTCCCTGCCACTATTCAAGTAATGTAAGCCCACCATTCACATTTTGTGTTGTTTTCAGTGGTACCATATCGAAGGCTTATTTTGTTTAGATAGTTCCTTTAATTTTCTCCCTTTTCTGATCAGAAGTCCAGCGATGTAATATCTTAATAGCAAACAAGAACTAATTAGCAGACTTTTTTTCCCATGCAAGCTAAACAACAAATATGAGGGTGACACTTTCTCATGGCTTTCCAACTCAGCCATTTACATACAAAAAACTTATGTCCAAACAACAGATCATAAGCAAACATTCTGGGTTTATTTTTTTTAAAATTATGCTTTGCATATCGTAATTCTTAATGAAGTCAAAAGATTGATGGTAATTTGCCCTCATTGAAAATCTGAGCTTACAATCTTAAATCATTTGGTAATGCTTCT
This sequence comes from Nyctibius grandis, assembly GCF_013368605.1. NCBI lineage: Eukaryota > Metazoa > Chordata > Aves > Nyctibiiformes > Nyctibiidae > Nyctibius > Nyctibius grandis. The sequence goes on from NC_090663.1 coordinate 59,260,281, forward strand.
TCCCAACAGCAAAATTTTAAAATCTGTTGCGTTCCCCCCCGCCCCCTTCAACTTTTTCCATCAAGAATATACAATGCATCAGCTCTGCTGTGACTCTGTGTGAAATGTACTGAAGTGACCTCACAATCTGGACATCTCTAAGGTATTTTTGGCCTGTCTCATTTCATACAGCCAAAAAAAAAAAAAAGTTACATTTCTTAAATGCCAGCCCTCAAACTGCACCCCTGCTTACTTGCTTAGTATCTTTCAGCTGTTTAAATAGCAGATATGTTAAGTTTATAACAAAGAGGTAATCTTCCCAGCTCCTATAGTCAAGCTGTTTTCCTGCTGAGGCTCTGGCAGCCTCACCATCAGGAAAGAAAAGGTCTGTGCAATTAAGCGCTGTGTAAGCCAAACGCACATATTTTCAAAACAGACTCAGGATTTAACTCCACTGTCGCATGCTGAATTCGAGCCTTCGCACAATTTGAAATCTCAGCTCCTTCTGAAAGGGAAAACCAAAAGCCCCAGACCTCTTGCACGGATCTCAAGCTAAGTGCTCAAAACAAGGAACATTGGAAAACTGTTACCTACCATCACCACGAGACTGCAACCACAGCAACATCTGTAACACAGTACAGTGCACTCACTTCTGGGTACTCGTGTCAAGAAAAAGAGGCAGCTCACTGTTAGCTGTGTGGCTTTGTATGGGCAGCAAAAGATGAACTCTCTCTGCAAATGACTGATGCCACCAGGCACTTCCACAGCAGATGAAATTAAGTGTGAATAAACACAAGGTAATTCATACTTGAAAGGATAATTTAAGCCACATGTTGCTAAGGTCTCTACTGATGTTCTGTGAACTGTGGAACACTATATTGGCATAGCCTCTTCCCTCTGTAACTAACACACACCTCACCTAAATATAAAAATTGCATTACTTTAACTGCACAGAAATAATTATACCATCACAGTACCTAGTAGAGGTACAGCTTCCTAAAATGGAATAACTATCCCAATGGAAGCCATGTACCTTTTTACACACATAACAGCATTCACGCTACTGGTATGACTATTTATCACGTCTTTATTTCAGAGACAAATAAAGATACATTGCATCTGTAACAAAAATACTCACAAGAGATGCAAGTTCTTGCCATTTCTGAAATACCATCCCTTGACTACGGGGAAAGAAAACTTTGAACACTACTGAAAACAAAGGAAAAAAATATATTGTCTTTCCTGCAACCAGCAGTTAATTCCTTTTTTTTTTCCGAACTTTCAGGGCATAAAGGATGATCTCTTAAGGCTCTGCTGCAGAACAGGGACAATAAGGTACGGCTACTTGCATCAACCTGATCTTCAGTGACAACTTAAACTTTGCCACAACTTTTTTCCCAGTGTGTTCTTATTTTACCTGTTTTTCGTGTTTCTGAAACCAGTACTCATGTACATACAGGTTGTGTATTTAAAAATTAAAAAGGCTACTGCTGTGGAAATAGACTTCTTGTGGAGTAGCAGTGAAGCCATTCCTCACGCTTAGGGTCTCTGCTGTTCCTAAAATGTTGTTCAAGAATCTCAGTCTAATCATTCAACTTGTGAGTGTTTAGTTTTAAACATCTGTTGAATATTTCCAAGCTGTTTTGGCACTTGCATGGCACTTTAGCACCTCTAGACTTCAATTATTGCAAGAGTCTCTTCTAGGTAGTCTCCCAGATGATTTTATTAAAAGTTATCACCTGCAAAACGTTGCTACTTGCTTTACACTGTTTTCTAGTGTTTAGATCACATTACTCCCACAGAAGGACCTCAACAGGTCCAAAAAGGAAGGAGCATTTTAAAACCAAAAAGTGACTAGAAAATTCTTTTTCTGAAATGTTCCCCTAATTCTTATAGTTAGTATCTTCTAAACAGGTATCCAAGTGCTGGCTCCTAGCTCTCCTCATTGGACCTCGTGTCTTAGCCCCAGATGTTTTCTATGGAGATGGGTCCCCCACAGAGATGGAAGCAGTGCGGGGGAAATGGTGCCAACGACCTCCAGGACACCGTCCCACATTCTCTCCCTGCAGCCAAAAGGGGTTCTTGGCATGTTGGGGACTTGCTCTGGGAAGACCTGGCACAGGACCAGGCAAGCTGCGAGGATGGCCCTGACACAAACAGATGTTTCAGTCTGGGGATCTAATATATACAAAAACAAAATGAGTTTGCTGTACTACTGAATAGTCACGGCTCTGAGAAGCACTGCCCAGCAAAAATGAGATCTTACAAGATGCAATTTCTCACTACAGAGAAACATATTTGCTACTGTTACATAGAAGAAAAGGGCAAGGAAATTTAGGATAATTAAGGTATTTGGATTTTCTTTGCTCTGAAAGAAGTGAAAAAAACAGTTGACTTCACTGGTAAACTATTCCTGACCAGTCAAAACTAATTTAAATCAAACTGTTTATTGGGAAACATCAACACAACTAGAGCAACAGAGGAAACTGAAAGGTGTTTATTCTTCCAATAAAGGCCTAGAAAGTGCATGGGGACTTGAGAGGTGACACACAGCTTCACCATCATTCACTTCACCCACAGTTTACTAACACAAATTTATTTATATGTAATTCTTTTCTTGGGAGAGATCAGTTAATAAGTTCTAACAGTTCACTGAGTTCAGAAGCATCTCAAGTGCCAGATGCTTTTTTAATTGATGCAAGGTCCAATGGTCAAATTCCAGACTCACTCCAAACACCTCACTTTGTTCTTGCTAGAAATACCACAGAAACAGTTTCTCCTTCTGGAATTTCGGTCTTTGTGTTCAGGAAATGAAGACATACGAACATTTTGAACCTTAAAACACAACTCCGGTTTTGTTTATTTTGAACATTGGTTTAATCCTCCATATCTTAACTATCTGCTCTGTCAAGAATGATCAGAATGTACCTTGTGACATTCAACTGACATTTAAGCCTGTATGTTTTTATGTGGGATTGAGCAGGAAAATAATTCCAACAGTTCATTTACATAATATTATTAATGCATTATTATCGGTATTTACTCTGACTGCAATTTTTACAAGACTGTGATGAAAAGCAATCTATATGTGTACTCCCCCCTACAATGCATGGCATTTACATCTGCCTTTCAAAAGAGAGTTTTCAGAATCAGGTAGAGATTAGTCTTTCTTCCTTACAATCCATTCCTGCAGAACCACTTATGCTCAAACTATTCTTTGGATTTAAAAATAGCCCTCTGTTTTGATCATTTGGGTTTCTTTTCTCTATGACCATAAAACTTGTTTGAAAGTGAGAACTGAGAGGTTTCTACTCTGGAGTCAATCCCCTAGAACAGTGCACAAACACAACAGGGAACCGTTATCAGTTACAGAGCCGAGGAAACAAGTGTGCCATATCAGATATTGCAACCTGCAGAAATTTGTTATTCTAAGCGAAGAAATGCTCAGGTTCTGCCAAAAGGTCAAATGGAAAAGGGAGTGCAACTACGGGATAAAGATTTGGTCTGTGCTGAGAAACCTCATCTCATCCAACTTACAATTTTGACATTTTCTGTTTTACCTGTTCTAATTCCTTTATTTGTCTCTCATACTGCGAAACCTTGCTTAGAACTAACTTTAAAGACACAAAACACCCCCTCTTCAAACACTGTAGCTAACTCTAGTAAAAACAGAGCACACATGTGAAGGATTGAGCCCCCAGATCAAAAGCGCTGTGGGGCAAGGACTGTCATTTCTGCTGACCGCCTTATACAAACAGTTTTCTCTTTTTCCCTCTGCATTATCAAATGCCTTCCACCTACCTCATGCAATTTCTTCCTCTGTTCTTAATGGTAATAGCTTACATTATATAGTACCTTTCATCCAGAAGAATCCCAAATGCTTTGCAGCCCACAGACAAGGATTATCTCGCCCACTACCAGAACTCAGCTAAGTCTAGGCTCAATGGTGTCACATTTATGCTAGATATCACACAGCAATCAAAGGTATTTTTTTTTTAAAGCTTATATTACTCGTGATTAGTACCTTGGACCAGCTACTTAATTTTTCTGGAAAGACCCCAGAACTGCAATAGTCTCGTGTCTACATAGCAGAAAGGGGAGCCAACAGATCGATGGAATAAAGATCACTGTGTGACTGATGTGGTAGAAATGTGCACTGAGATCAGGCTAGGACTGTTTACCACCACGACTTCTCCAACAAAAGTACTGGCAAGAGCTGGTGCCTCCTAGACATGCTCAGGGACCCTTCTCTACCAAAAGCATCCCCCCTTCCCCCCCCACCCCAACATGCCAAGTTGCAGTCTTCACTGTTTTCCTTTCCTTGTCACTACTTACTGTGCTGAGTTCATGCCTGAATGCATAGCTCTACATCCAAATACACTGATGAAACAGAAAACTGCCTTTCCTTTCAAAGGCATTCTTTAATCAAGGTGACAGGTGGGGAGAATCAGTTACATGACCAAAAAAGTAGTGATTTGAGAACCTTACATACAAAAAGGAATAATATAAGCAACAGCTCAGATATCTCCTTAGTGCTGGCAGAAGCCAGTACTGCTTCCAGTGAAAAAGGAGTGTTCCAGAACAGAAAAACTGAATTCAGAATATAATTTGCTAAATATGCAGGTTGCTAAATGAGGAATTTTAAGGGGTTTATTCCCTACCCATAAGCTATTTTGCTTTGTGTTATATCGCTTGCTATTGTCTTTAATTGGTAATAGCCCTGGCGCAGATTTTGGCAAACTGTCAGACAAGCACTTGAAAGCTGAAGCAAATCCACTTGTTCTATTTCTTATATTAAAAACATATATAGAAATGAAGACAAAACTCTCCTCTTCCAGACACAACTTGGCTCAGTCGAAGTCCACAGGAGATAGGAATTAGGTTATTGCAACTGAAAAATGGTAGTTCAGGATTGAGCTGCACAACAGTTTAAGCCTATGAAGCCACCCCCTACACTCCCAGCCTTCCCCAAGCGATCCAGCATGGTAATCCACAGCAATGATTTAGCTCACAGCTCACCATGGATCAGAGGAGGGAGGAAGCAGGCACACATGGCTCAAAAAAATCATGATCAAAGTGCTGACTTCAGTGAGAGATTAAATCCTGACTATACTGATTTTTGGTAGGTTGGTGAAAGAACCTTGCATTTCTTAAGTTTTTAGAGCATTTGCGCTTGGAGCAGCATATTTCTATTTGTAAGATGTGCCAAAAGATTCTGTTAACATTTTAAACTAAATTTTAAAATAAACTAATAAAGCAAAAGTAGTTTTACTGAATCTTATTTTTAAGAAACTTCTCTTCATACTGTAACACTGGCAAAATAATGCACTGATCCATTTTACAAACCCATTATAAATAACTCAGCTGCTTGGGATTACATATTTTTATATCATTATGGCAACAGTGTACTAAGATGTGGTATGTAGAATGAAAACAGCAGTATATGTGTTCTCACATGCTGTCATCTTATCTAGTCACAGAGGCACAGCCCTGTATCATAGGACCTATATTGCTTCTAACAGATAATGGGCGTTCTCCCTGACTCAGAGGGAGTTAAAGTCCAAACTTTTCACAGAAAGGAGTCAAGCTGTAGCTCAAAAACTGCTGTAAGGGTTTCTGAGTGACCGTTCAATGACTAGATCAACCATAACCTGGATGAACAAATCCGGAGTAGGTTTTATTTGATAATTGTGCATCTCATCTGTCAGTTTGCAAAACCAAGCAGCAACATAGAACTGAAGAAAAAATCTATTTTGTTTTATGAGCACTAGAACAAAAGATTTGTGCATGGTATTTGACTCACTTCTAGTCAAAGGTGGGCAGGTTGGACAGGACACTGTTTCTTTCGCAAGCCAGCTAAAGATGTTGTCCTTTGACCTCCACATTCTATAACCTGATACTGGAGTCTGCACCAGGCCTCAGCACCTTCAACAGGGCACCTGTGCATCACTTATTCTCTGTAGATTTAAGTGCTGCATCAAGCGCCAGTGATCACACACTCCCGCATGCCATATCTAAACAGAACTCATCCATTCTCTCCAGCACAGCATGTTATCTGCTGGCTTTCTGTCCCATTTACCCCCTATCTAGTCCTTCCATTTTCATAACATTTCGCATCCAGGAGACTCAGATCAAATAAACCTAAAAGTCAAACTAAACTATGAGTTGTTAATTTAGTTTTTCTGTTATGTCTCTTTTCTAATAGCTCATGTCCATTCATCCTATTTAGCTTGCACAAGCTGCAGAGCAGACTGCCTTCTGTGCTATATTTGGATGGCTACTAGTTAGCACCAAGGTCTGTTCCCCATCAGCTTTCCAGCACAGATATAGTGGGATTTGGCTGGATATCACGCAACCTTTATGAAAACACCAACAGTGACATTAACGTGGACTACTTTTGCTCACAAGTAGTACCTGTGAAGAGCTTCAGTATTCCTGAACTGGTTAAATTAAGATGCTAAATATACACAATAGGCTGCAAGCAGTTTCACAGCTGAAAACAGAAATAAAAACTTACTTCAATGCTGAAGTACCCTCTGTCCACGTAGTCCCCCAGGAAGAGATACCGTGTGTTGGCAGGAGAACCTCCCACTTCAAACAGTTTCATCAAGTCAAAGAACTGACCATGGATGTCTCCACAAACTAGAAGACAAAAAGAGCAATATTCAGATTCACCATGAGAAGTTCATCTCAGGCACACGCATTCTGAAGTCACTGTCCTATAAGAAATGTGTTCTGACAATTTTGTGCATCATCCTCTAGTTAAACAACCAGTGAGAGCTTGCAGCTGCTCAGCAGAAGCTGTTTCTCTATGACATGCATCCATGTGTGTGCGTGCAAAAGGCTACCAACTAATTAAAGAAGAGCCATCAGGCAAATTTGACCTATAATATTTTCATAGGTATTTGTCCATTCCTTCTTCTGCCCAGGCAGAATACACAATAGTGGAAATAGTACTAAGACAAACCAAAGCTGTCCTGAAGAAGAGAACATGTTCAGCCAAGGTTACTCCTTGTTTTGACATCACTCCTCTATTCCTCCTAGTCTTAAACCAGACGAACATGAATAGGCTTTCCGTAAAATGCAAAGCGTGCCTGTCCTGTGTATGCCACTGGTTAAACTGACAGATTTCTGACTTCTGGTTTCTGTATAGAAAAATGGCCTGCTGGCTTTCCCAACGCATGTCATCTCTTACACAAGAGGACACTGATTTTTCATGTTTTAACCTCTATCACTTTATTTAACCTCATATAATTATGATTTGTTTCACTTCACTGCAATGAAATCAATCTAACTAGTGGCTTCCCTGGAAAGAGCAGTCCCAATAAACATGACAGACATCTCAAGCAATGTGGGGCTAAGTGGGAATGCCTCTTTCTGTGCCTTAGAGCTAAGAGATTGGCTTGGATACCTTGTGAAATTGCAAACTCCGTGTTGGGTGATTTTAAGCATCTGCAGGAAGGCAGGCAATGACTTCGGAGGCCCCCGTGGAACCTTAACTAACAGCACTGTGTCAAAACCTGCTTTGTTTTGCCTTGCTTTGTTTCCTCTACCCAAGGGAGGAGAAGAACTGCCCCCTCCCCGAGTTTAGGGCCAAGCCCAGGCCTTTTCTGGCAATGATGCTTAACAAAGAAAACATTAACAGCCTTGACTGTTCCTGAGGTCAGTTTAGACTGGTTCTCCCTTCAATAACTCAAAAAAACCCCCTGATTTTCAAATTGGAAGGGTGATTATGAAGAAACTGAATAAACCAGGGGTCCAAGATAGACCTTGTCTTGCAAGAGCAGAACAGTTTCTTATTAAGTGGTAACACTAAATTCAGTAGACTTCAGATGCACGCTCTGATGTAGTGGTCTTGTTCCATCACAAATAAACAAACCTCACATTTATTGCATGCCATGGAGTAGCTGAAGTCACATCTCCACATAGATACAAAAGGACTATATAGAACAGCTATAATACCAAATTCAACAAACTCGCAGTGCAAACAGTGTTCATACATCATCGTCTTTCATCTCAGTCCAGTGTCACTTTTTTTTTTTTAACTTGTATCACTTTTCTCTGAATGTATACACTAATAGGATCAATATAATATTGTCATTCCATCCAAAAACTAAAAACAAAAAAAAACCCCACCAAAACCAAAACCAACCAAACAACCCCTCTCCCCCAGACTGAATACAGAAAAAAACACTGCTTTCATGAATATTTATGTGAAATTGGTGACACAATTCGTCAGTGCTGGCTAGCTGAGCACTCTTCTGTGCTAGCAACAGGGTATTTTCCCCATAAAATAGCACATAGTACTCGTACCACTACTGTGTTACAGTGTGTAATCTCTTTTTCCTACTTGATTCCCCCCCTCCAAGATTTTTAGATGACAACCTTCATGTTGAAAGCCATCAACAGTTATAGTTTCCAACTAAGAATAATATCTGCCATTAATTATGCAAAATAAATACTATTTAAATCCTCAAGTGGTATAATACCACCTCGATTTCTCTACAAAAAATTTGTACTCTGAAGGAAATTTTTTGATAGCATTTTTATTTGAACACTTTAATCTACCAAACCAATACACACTGCTTGACTGTACTCCTCTGCATGGACACTGTGGGAAGATTAAGAACATGTGTCGCATATTGATGGCCAAGCAATCTGCTCTCCCAACTTTCAGCAGAAAAGCTTTCAGTTACATAACTGTACAGCTCTACCAATTATCGCCCGCCCCCACTTGCTCCAACTGCAAAAACCTGAAGTTGAACAAGACTGAAAGATTTTTAAATGGATTTAACTTTTGCTCTTTCACTACAGCAAAGAAACAAGATTTTTTTCTTTTTTTTTTTTTTTTTGTTATGTGGACTTGTGTGAACAAGTAAATACATTGAGGCCATTACAGAGAAGCCAAGAAGGTTAGAGAGCTTTCTCCAAGTAGCTGTATGCCCATGAATTTGTCACAAGTCAGAAAAGCAGAGAGCAAACCAGAGAAAAGAGCAGAAGTAAGAAGTGCAGAGCCCTGCAATCCTACAACTTGCAAAATTCTGAATTGGACTTGAGAATCAATACTTGATGGATATGCCAGGCACTTTGCACACAGCAGCCTACTCTTTTCATACTTGACAACAGATGCAGAAATGTATCCAGAAAAAAAAAAAAAGATGTAAAGCTAAAAAGCCCTCAGACACAACCTTGCCAAGCAATTAAAGTAGTTTCAAAAGAGAAGCTTAAAATCAGCAGGTAAAGCGAACGGGAGCAAGAGAAGGCACTCAAAATTAACATTGAGATTTAATTTAGTACGATCAGATCCCAGAATTCCTGCTGAAAGACTACAATGTTACATACAGTTAATCCAATTAGTATTTTGCCTGGAATAGCACGGAATAGCTTAAAGATCTTACACTTTCCAGGTTTGAGTGTATAGACCTGAACCGTCCTTTCAACATAAAGCCTGTGCACTCGCATTCTGATGGATGGCCTTGTTTACAAATAAATTTAAGGGCAATTTTGTACATATACAGTACTACACTCCATTTGTAGTTTGAAAGCAACTGCTTCTAATGCTATAGTTCTGCCACTTTTCTTTTTCAACTCTTACGAATTTGAAAACTGGAAGATTTCCCAGGCAGTCGGATCAATGCTTTATCTTTCATTAGATGGGAGCAGAAGCGATCCAGCATTATACTTCCATTCATAAGGGCAGAAACATCTATCAGCCAACAACTCTGTCATACCCTTCACGCTTTGTCTTGTAGCTTCCCATCACTAATAGAGCCTTGCATCACCATCCCGCCAAGAGCTCACAGGAGAGGTTCCACATCCACTCCATGTTGCCTCTACAAAGCTCTTTAAGTTTACTACCTTCCCCGCTCATGTTATAGACAAAAGTTTTGAAAGCACACTAATTCTTATACATTCATGTTTACTCTTGTACAAGCATTACCATTGGATCTGTCATTCTTTTTAATTTTTCAAAAATGGCCTTTTTTATACTTGCGCAGGCTCTCTTTCGGTACTGGAGCACTTGCTATCAAGCAACGCATTTAATGAGATATGAACATTTTTCCATCAAATAGCAACAAAATAAAAAACAGCAGTGTGAAGCAGGAAATTCAATTCTTAATGAAGATCTCCAGGATCAACGTACTTACGGATTTAAAGTATGAACATAGGGAACATAAAACACAGTTTGTATGTGTGTGGGATTAACATTAAAAGCAGCTGTGTTTGTACAAAACAAATTTATCAAAAGGAAGAATACCGGATGGTATGTCTTCTGTTAGAAATTCACGTATTTTCCTATATCACTGGTTTCCCAAAAGTGCCATCAAGTCATGGCCTTTTTACACTCATCAATTCATGCTGACTAAATAATCTGACAGCATATTTTTTCCCTAAAAAGACTGGTGCTTTATCCAGTGCTTTTCAACTTTCTTTGTATCCTTAAATTGCCAGCTGGGCAACAACAAAACAGTGTTTCAACTGACTTACCATTTCCAGGGATCAGTTCAGGCACCAAACTTATTGCCCACGAATTGGTCTAGCTGAGCCTGTCAGCAGTGTCCACCTACCCAACCTCTCTGGGCATCAAGCTCCAGAACTGCATGACATGCTACAGAAATAAGTTTTTTAAGCTGTTTTAAACTGATCTCCTACTGAATTCATTGGTGCCATCAGAAGGTTTAAGAAACACTGATTGTTTGTGGACTCCTTAGAAATTTATCTCTGTTGAGGATGTTTTCAGGGAAGACATAGGCCCCTCCAAAAGTTTCAAGTTCACAGGACTGCCCATGCAATTACTGAGAAATCATGTTTCCAAACAGCTTTTCCTGCTTGTTATGATAGGTCCTTTGATCCACTACATGGTCTTACACTATAGCACCAGAACTTTCCCAATGTATCTGTCCATAAAATACTATTTTATTCTAAAAATAGGAATTGGACATGGGAGAGAGAAGGTAAAAGTTTTGTTTGTTTGTTTTTAGAAATTGTCATCCTAATACAAATTAAATCATGTTTCTGATGGCTTCACTGCAAGGTCGCCCTCCTCTGGACTCGCTCCAACACCTCAACATCTTTCTTGAAGTGCAGGGCCCAGAACTGGACACAGTACTCAAGGTGCGGCCTCACCAGTGCCGAGTACAGAGGGACGATCACTTCCCTAGACCGGCTGGCTACACTATTCCTAATAGAGGCCAGGATGCCATGGGCCTTCTTGGCCACCAGGGCACACTGCTGTTGTGCTGGTTTTGGCTGGGATAGGGTTAACTTTCTTCATAGTAGTTGGCACGGGGCTGTGTTTTGGATTTGTGCTGAAAACAGTGTTGATAACACAGGGATGTTTTCGTTACTGCTGAGCAGTGCTTACACAGAGTCAAGGCTTTTTCTGCTCCTCACACCACCCCACCAGTGAGTAGGCTGGGGGTGCACAAGAAGCTGGGAGGAGACACATCTGGGACCCCAGCTGACCAAAGGGATATTCCATACCATATGACATCATGCTCAGCGTATAATGCTGGGGGAAGAAGGAAGAAGTGGGGGACGAAGTGATGACGTTTGTCTCCCCAAGTAGCCGTTACGTGTGATGGAGTCCTGCTTTCCTGGAGATGGCTGAACACCTGCCTGCCCATGGGAAGTAGTGAATGAATTCCTTGCTTTGCTTGCGCACGTGGCTTTTGCTTTACCTATTAAACTGTCTTTATCTCAACCCACGAGTTTTCTCACTTTCACCTTTCCAATTCTCTCCTCCATCCCACCAGGGGGGAGTGAGCGAGTGGCTGTGTGGGGCTTAGTTGCTGGCTGGGGATAAACCATGACAATATTAAAATACCGTTAATGTCTCAAGTGAATTTACATTCCATGTATCCCAAGAGTATACTCCCATCTTCAAATGTCATCAGGGATGAGGAGCAGAATGCAACACTCCAACATCAGCTTCAGAAGCAACACCTGCAAACTCATACATGCATGACAATTAACAATAACGAAGTAAAGACACCTTTTAAAGAAGAAACTAACACTGTGTAGGGAATATTATCCATCACTTGACAACTCTTTCTTTACATTTATTCAGCTAAGGATGTCTTTGCACTAAGCTCCAAGAGATTGTGCTTCAGCAAAACGGCATGAAATACTGCAAAACCTAAGGGAGAAAAACACCCTACTGAGTTACACTGCAGAATGCAGACTCCAAATTGCAAAGGGGTTTACTTTGTACAGCATTTAGGAAGTGTTTAGCTGCTTACCATTTCACTAGTTAGCACATGCTTCCAAGAACTTACCATTTTCCATGAACACCCGATACCTACAAAGCCTTACTGACACAGGGACGAGAGCACCATGCAAACTTGCACGTGTCTGAGCTGACTCGTGGATACTCATTTGTCCAGGCCTACAGGATAAGATGGCAAAGAGGCTGCATACCCCAATGAGAAGTATGTCCCAATCATTTCTCCAGGGAAGATGTTCGGAGCAATGAAAAGTTACCAAAGGCTGAACGAAGGAGACAAGTGAGGAAGGAATACTTACAAGCAACAGTGGGCACACAAAGGCAAAGCAAAAACAACTACATGAACTTCTGTAGCTGAGGAGTCAAAGACTGGGCTTCCTTAGCCAATTGATAAATATGAAGGAAAACACCTGCAAAAGCTATGTGCATTAAATTCTCAGATGCTTCAAGAAAAACTACTGTATTGCTCCCGAAAGGCTCAACTATAACCAGAGGGCTGTTGTTTTCCCCAAGATTTAAGAACCAAGTCACATATAAGAGTCACGTCTTTGATTACACAATCTTTGAGCTTGAATGAGCTTTGTTTCCAAGTGTACGTGTTTCTGAGGAACATTATATATTGCCACAGCAGTACAAAATGTTCAAAATGCCACAGTTTTGTTCCATGTATTTTTTTTTTTTTTTAATTGCTAAAGATAGAGCAATTGTATTCCTCACTTTTTGGAGAACAACGAGGAAGAAGTACAAAATAAAAGAAGAAACTCCAAAAGTTTTTATTTGTAGCTGCTCACTAAAGCACTACTCAAGACACAAACTCAGTGGTTAAGATATATACATTGTTTTATAGCCATGCAGTTCTGTTTCTGTTTATAAGTGAGATGTTTAAAGAACTCACATACTTCATTACTTACTCAAATTAAAGTCAGAATCATTTAGACAGCTCACTAGGTAACTTATCCTAAGAAAACATCTACTAGACTCAACATAATGGACTTTCATATGAATGTTTGTTATACTAAGTGTATTGAACAACACAACTCCATTTCCAAAAGAAGCATGGTCTTATTCATATTCATATCTCGTTACTCATCATAATAGGCTTTCATCTATCTTTTCCCTTCAATCAGTGCACACAAAGTGACGAGTTTATACTACCAGAGTGAACTGGCATTAACAAAAAACTGCAATTACGTATTTTCATAAAGAGGCCTGCTTCACCAAACATAAAGCCAGAAACCATTAGCCATACATGTACAGCAAAGGAAACCACAAATGGACCATTAATGCCACATTTGACAACGTTGCTTGGTTGCCAACTTTCCTTCTTTATACTGAGGAGAAAAAAGAAAAAAAGAACTATCTTGGAAAAAGATGTTTTCTGTGCAACACGCAAGGACACTATACTGTGTTCTGCTCTGCCAACACTTGAAATGCTAGTGTGTCTGTAAAGATCAATCCATGCTCAATCCTTGTAATAGGAGTTAGTTTTCTCTCACGATCCCCTGAAGGCTAGAACAAATTAATGACACTTGATTTGAAGAGGTAGAGTGAAAAAGAGTGGGGAAGGAAAAACATCACATCAGAAAAGACCTTCAGGACAACAGTCATTAATATACTCTGGTGAAGGAGGAAGCAAAAAACCCTAAACCATGTGGCAGCAAGCCCTTCAAGATGTTAAGATCACAAAAATATCTGCAGCACAAAGTTTTTAAAAATAGCTCCACAAAATTACTTTTTGTACCACAAAATTATTTGCAGTGTGTCAAAACAAAATAAAAACCATATAGATAAGCCTGGCCAGCAGAGAAGTGCCTTCCATATACGTAAGGGATACCAGAAGCAACAAAGTCTCAGGAAACAGCCTCTACCAAGTACTGTAAAACCTACACTGGCAGAGAACAACCCCTTCCCACCACACCCCCACCCCAGCCGAATTTTTCAGAAGAGTAAGTGGGTATCACAGCAGTGAGGTGCCAAATGAAAAGTTTCAATTCCAGGTCAAGGCAACATAGTGGAGTTGTAGTAGAAAGGGGATGGTGACCTAGTGAATATTTTACAGAATTTTTCCAAGATCAACAGGGAAAGCTGCTCTCATCACATATGCCAGAAAATGCTGAATTAGGTCACAGGGAGAGGAAAAAACGGGATGGGAGGAAAACAGCATTCACTCCCATACACATCAAAGAAACAACCGTCTCATCCCCTGTCACTCTCCAAGGTCAGCACTGCCCCTGAGCATTCTCCTTAGCAAATGGAAAAGCAAATGTGCTGTCATTATCTCCTGTTAATGCACCCTCAGTATCAGGGAGCAATGCTTATTCCACAAACGACCCCATCAGAAGGATTACTCGTGCGAAAGTGCTTCATTAGCGTATGGGTCAGGATTTCCAGCTCATATCCTTAGATTAAGGTTATTTACAGCAATAGGGAAATTCTCCTATCCTCAGTTTTACAGATGTAAAAAACAAAGGCCTAGGGAAGTTTAATAATTTATAAGGTCACGAGGTCAGCCACTGGGGGGGCAAGGTTAGTCAGAGAGGGAACAACACACCCTCATATTGCTCCATCCAATACAACGCACCAGAAGAGAGCCCTTTCAATGAGGAAGGAAGGTTCTGCACAAGAAGCAGGCACAGCCTGGCTCTACACACGATGCTCCAAATGAAATTTAGGGAAGGTGAAACAAGGCAAAATGGGAAAAGGGCTTTTGAAGAGGAGAAACTCAAATATGCTCAGCTCCATAGAAAAAAGAAGCGTAAAATTCAATGTTGTGTTTTATTCTGGAAATAGCTTTTATTTGCATAGATTAGACTGTAATATTGTCCATCTATAACATACAGGTTCCTTATTAGAATTACTCAGTGTTACATCTTTCTCATTAATCTGGTTGAAGAGACCTCTATTAGTTTTTTGCTATACAATATTTTTCCAGAGTCAGCTATTTGCCATTAGAAGTAGCTCGTAGTCAGTCCTTCACAATTTAATGTGCTAATTTTTTTTGTTGATGATTTAATTCAACTCTTAGGATCAAGTTTCTTTACAGTTAGTATTTCTCTCAGCAGCAGAAACTCCAACCCTAGCAAAGTTAAAACAAAGGCACTGGTATTACATGGATGTAGTGATAAGCTATATAAAGCCCAAAGAAGCCCTTGGTATTTACAAGGGCTTGATGGATAAGTATCCTTGATTGGTCTCCTTACTGTGGAATTTGAGAGCAGTATTACCCTAAAGGACTGCAATTCAATTACCTTCCAAGCACCCAACAATTTACAAGTTTTTCTGGGTAGCAGCATTAGCATGTCAAGCTTCAGTAGATGAATGCCTAGCATCTAAAAACCTAACCACAAAAACGGGATGTGCATGTTGGCTTGTAATACATATTTTCCATTTTCGCCTGAGGATAACATTTGTTTTCACTGTTTCCCCATTCTGTGCCATTGCAGACCTGCTTTATGCGCCACCCCACTCCCACTGGGTGTTTTATTAAGAATCAGAAGCATTACTCTGACAAAAAACATCCTCCTTCCTTCAGCACAACAACTTGTCTTATCAGTGGAAAACAAACATTTGCTCGACACAAACAAATGCATTTGTTCATTACCTTTGGATCTACAGCACTCTGCCTGTATTATTTCCCAGAAATAGACGTTAAGGGAAAATAAAAATACTATTTCTCAAATTTCTGGGCTCTTAATAAGCAGCCGGCAGTATCGACATGGATACTTGCATGCACCCTGAGTGGAAGGAGCCAGAACAATTAGCTCCAAAGAAATTCTGTGAAGTTCAGCATCTGGGCTTAGTGGTCTATATTCAGAGCCGTGAGCGAAAAGAACCAGCAGTGAAGACCTACTGAGCTTTAACCTCAGCTTTTGCACCCATGTCTCTAATGGGCTTGAGCTATTATTGTAATCTAACCTTTCTGTACTGCAGGTGTTCATGTGCTAGTGTATGGGCATAGGGTTAAGGAAAGCAAATAATGTGCAAGTTTCCCAATTATAGTTCAAGCCACGTAAGATGACTTTTTAAAATTATAGAATCTAAATTCCATAACCAAAGTCTTACATAAACCTAATTCTCTGTGAAAAATTATTAACCTTTGAGGAAAGTGCTTTTACGAGAAAGCTCTCTGTAGCAATTTATGTCGTGGTAAAAGCTCATATGACATTTAGGGGAGCCAGTGCAAGGAGGAGTTGAGACCACATTAATTTCCTCTTGCTGAAAACATATACCTAAACATGATCTTGAGTAGGTGGTTAAATTCACATGCTGATCCTAAATCAACATGAACCATAGAATCGTTTGGGTTGGAAAGGACCTTAAAGACCATCTAGTTGCAGAAAAAAACTGCTATCACTTAACGACAATTATGAAAATGAACACAAAGAAGTCACACTGATGAACAGAATAGCCATAATTATGTTTCTTTGTATAACCTTGCTACTAGGCATATAAGGAGTGTACGCAATTCAGACAGAACTCTGGGTAGCATTAGGGGTGGCACCCAGGCAGATTTGGGGTAGCTCCTGCACCAAGCTCCTCAAGCAAACTAACAAGTCTCTCCCACTCCATTGAGAATTGTTTTCCCAATGGCTGGCTCAAGAGGAAAAAAAACCCAAAAACAAAGTCAGAGGCACGGAGAGACAGGGAAGAAATATTCTTTTGGCAGACAGCCACCAACCACATCACATGCAGTCAGTTGTTCTGGGAGGTAACAAAGTACTGCTATTAGGAAACAGAGGTAAGCAGAAAAGGTCACCATGAAAAAAAAGCTTGCAAAGAGAATATCAGGTGAAAAAAAAAGGCAAACTGAATTGGCATTTATGGCACTCTTCTGGTCTGTAGTCTATCAGTAATCTCAAATATGACATCCTTTCAGGTTTCTAATATAGAGTTATCAGATACATTTTTAATAATTACAGACCAAACATTGCAAGGGGAGGTAAATAAATGTTTAATATCTTACCAATCAGCCAAACAGGATTTCACTGGCATTTGATTAGGTGAAATTTGAT
This sequence comes from Nyctibius grandis, assembly GCF_013368605.1. Taxonomy (NCBI): domain Eukaryota; kingdom Metazoa; phylum Chordata; class Aves; order Nyctibiiformes; family Nyctibiidae; genus Nyctibius; species Nyctibius grandis. The sequence continues at coordinate 59,277,498 of NC_090663.1, forward strand.
ATGTGAATTAAGTGTATGTGAATTCAGTGTCTCCGTCCAAGGATCTCCACCACCTTATTCTTTGCACTTGCAGGACAAAAGCCTCCACTGCTTGAATCAGCCTCAGCCGAACAGCCTCATACAAATGCAAATCATGCAATCGGAATATACACAGCCTGAAAACACCCCCAGATACAGTTCCAGATGAGAAAAATAATCTCACAGATTTGGGATTTTAATAAAAATTTATATGTACAGATATCAAATAAACTCCTGAGTCAGCTTTTTATATTGCAAGGACAAGATTTTCAGGAAGTTCGGAGGATCGAGGTACAGAGCTCATGAATTCTGATGGGAGCTATGTGATTACTTCTTCCACAGCACTTCCCAGATTACCTGGTTTCAAAGAATATGGAACACCATAATCCTGGGTGTATACATAATCTAAATATGGAACTGTGTTTATGTGACCTTATAAAATTTTGTTTTAAAAGACAACGTACACCCATTAAAATGCAGCATGTATAATAAAGGAACTATCTGAAAATACAATGCATTTCCTCTTAAAGCAACAACATTAATAAGGATGTGCTTTTAACAGAAAATACAAGAGGTGAGACCATGAACTGATTCCCTCAAACACGAGATCTTTTCTGAGAGAGCAATTCCAACCCTAAACATAAAAGGAACAAATCCCATCAGCAGGACATCACAGTGCCACAGACCAGAAGAAACAATTACCATCTTCTAATGCAAAACCACGCAAAGTTTCTGGCAAAAAAATGCATAAAACCCCTCAAATATAGGTTTTTCCGAAATACAAGACTGCAGCTGTAGGTGTGCATTACTGATGGTGGAGTAGCTACACCCGTATGGCTGTACCAAAAGACTGCCATACCAGTATGAAATAAAGACTTGTATCTAACATGACTTTAAAGGTAAGCTCCTGGCTTTGCATGCTACTGCTCTGCTGACTGCTGTAATACTCAAACCAGAACATGTTTGGGCCAATGACTCCTATGCAATGTCCATTTTCTTCCTGCTTAACTTAGTCCTTGACTTCAAAGATCTGAAGATCAGCTTCACTGGGCAAACTACTGGCATTGACTTCAATCAATTGCTTAGGCCAATTTTGGTTCTGCTCCACTCAGTTAACATAACCTTGTCTTCTGTTGTTACAGACCTTCTGTTATAGGGATTTCCAAACCGCTACAAAGTAGATAAACAAGTTACTTCCATTTGCATTTTGTGAAGTCATACTGACCAAGAAAAAGCTATTTGATAAGTAAATCGGTATTTCATGTGGGTTGCAAGTAAAGTTTCCTGGGTATTCTCAAAAGACTGGGAAACATCTTTTGAACTCTGTTTCTCCAGATTTACCTGTCTGTATTAACGCCATAGCTCATACTCTTCTTTCAGCACTGGGACAGTATAAACAGTCCTTCTAGTTCAGGGACAAAGTCCAACCTCTTACATCTATTAGTTTTAACAATGAGGTGACAGAAAAAACAAAAATATGACAGATAAGAAAAAAACCTTTTTTTTTTTTAATAACTGAAATCACTTCTGAAACAATGTACCTTGTGATTGCTCTTCTTGGGAGGCTGGTGTGTGAACTGCTACTAGATACAAGCATAATACTCCAGCTCTATAAGACATTATGCACTTAAGGAGCAGAGTACTGCTAAATGACTATTACTTCCAGTGCAAAAAGGCAAATCTGTATTTTAGCAGGAGACACTTACTGATCAGAACCTTATTGGGCTACTATCAGCTGTACTTTCACAACATACTGGGATAGTCAGAGCTGTGATCATTATTTTAGACCACAGTGCACATCGCTCCTTCGAATATTACATGTAACACTATCCTGTCAGAGCACACAGCAAAATAATGCTTTAATGGGGCTCTAAATGATGACCGTTTCCCTGTTTCTATTCCATGCATGTTGGGTACTGGTGATCTTTTTCTAACACAACACTATGTTCATGCAGTGACTGAAGAAGTTCAGCCCTTCTTTCAGAAGAACTTCCCTCTTTAACTCTCTTGCTCTGCAGAATGACTCATTTTTCAGAAAGAACATTGTCTACTTTTGGCTAAGATCAAATACGTTATCAGTTTAATTCATTCCAGAAAACGTTCTTTCCAACTACAACTACTACAATACTAACCCCAAATCCAGCCATAGTTTAGTTTACTTCTGTCCTGCACAAAAATCAATATCCTTTTCATGATATTAAAACAATTGCATTTATTTTTCTCATCTCCCCATTTCTTTAACATGCACTTCCTGCAGCTTTGAATTCAGTTCACAGCTGTCAAAAAACAAAGACCACGAAAATGTTTATGGGGAAAAATTATTTGGTGGAAGGAAACACTTGGAAATGCTCACAACTACAGAATATTTCTTTTACTTGAAACTCTCTGTCTAGAGCGGTATTAATCTGTCGCGTGTTTGTGACTCCTCATTAACACTAAATTTCAGAGAGAAATGCCACTTTCTACCACCTCTTACAGGCTATGAGGTTCCATCCCTTGCGGGCTGGTGACAAGCTGACCTCTGCAGCACATGCTGCTGCTCAATGAAGCTGTGCTATCTCTGGTCAAAGTCAAGCAAAAATCCAAGGAAGTGCTCAAAACCACAGGTCCTTATCAAGGCAACTACAGGAGTCACTCTGACTATAATCCTTCACGAGAACAATGAAATCATCGACTAAAACAGTGAATCATCATGGGAAGCTGAACATTCATTAAAACAAAACAATAGTTCTAAAAAACCCACCCCCAAAACCAAATGCCAAATGAAAAGTGTCAACTTTCTCACACATTGAGGGCAAATGCACTAAACCCAGCATTTTTACAAACTTTCTTGCAATAAAATTGCTGTCATTGGTAAGGAAAACAGCCAACACAAACAACTCCATTGCCTTTGCTGAGCAATGATGGTTTTGTCTGCATCTAGCCTGGGTTTTATAAGCCTTTATGGGTCAATTGATACTTCCAGATGCTTAAATTTTACATCATTGCTAATAAAAAATAATATTAAGAGAAGTTTTCAAGAGAGTCAAAACTGGTATTTATTGTCTGAGAGAGCTGATACTACCACCATTCACATGGTGTCAGCCAGAAAGTTTGGACCCCAGCACCTGGCAAGAAATCATAACTCCAACCTGAGTTCAATAGATCTTCACTATAAAAAGGGGGTCCACTCAGCTTTCCTTTAGTTACTATTTCATTCTTTCCTTTATTTATGTCTAAATCCCTTTATTTTCTATAATGTGTAGGCAGCTTAACTAACTGGCTCCTTTACACGATAAGAAAGCTGACCTGCTATCTTCTACACTGAAGACACATTTTCACGATGGAATTTATGTTATTTCTTTTATGCATTTTTCTGGCTATTCTATCCCTTGCTTGCAAGCAAGAGGTCTTATTCCAAAGAATACACTGCCTTGATTTTATGAAACAATCTTTTGCCCTTGTTAAAGATTCCTTTACGAAGTACAGATTACTGCTGCTGCTTCTCCCTTATATTGGTTAGTACAACCGATCGGTCAAATTTGGCTCTCAGCAGTCTTGCAATTCAAGGGAAACAGTTCTTTAATGGATTTGTTACTGTCAAATGAAAAATGTGTGCTAAGAAAAAAATGCATTATTTGCACTACAGTGACTTTTCAGGCTGCTTGCTACTCCCTCTGGATTGCAATAGTACGGTTATTTTAAGTGACTGCAAGGCAGCAACCTTAGAGGCACACAAAATTAATAAAATTCTAATGTATTCATGTGTTTGTTAAAGCTTGCTTGTGCTTAACTGAAGCCATAGAAACCTTTTGTATCTGGCCAAATAGTAAGAAAAAAAATACCTCTTGGATCATAAACCTGTATTTATTATACCCAAAAGTTTTCATGTACTCTAAAAGTTTTATAACCTATATTTTCATTTAAAATTTTATATTATTTTCTTGTATATATACATTTCAAATAGAAATATTTATGTTACTGATCTTCATAGAGAAAATTCATTAAAGACCTTCAACAGACAATGGTCTATCTACCGTAAATAGCCTGCTAGAAAGGTGAAAAGCATGTGACCAAAAGAAAAAGAAGTCAAATCAACAGAAGCTTCTTATAAAAAAGGAAGACACATCATCATGACTAAAAATATGAGTCAGTGCAGATAGGATCTTATCTTCAGAAAACATATAAGTAAGGTGATCAGGTTTCAGAAGATCATCACCCACAAAAGAAAGTAATTGCGGGTCTGTCATTTTGGTGTCCCAAGAGAAGCAGGAATATCTATGCATCACAGGAAGTGGAGCTGATGAATCTGCTATGAAAAAATGCAAGTCAAAAAGAATGGGCTTTCAACCTATTTTTCTCCTTTTTCATGCAGTCTCGGAAAACACACAATTCCAAAACACAATCCAAAAAATATTAATTCTCTTAACTCAAAAGAATGCATGTAGAGCTAGGAAATATTTGAATTTTTTCCACCAAAGAAGTAAAAAGCTATATAAGAAGAAGCCAGTTATGTATGAAAATACTGATAGGGAGGATAAGTATAAGTTCTCTGGAATACCACTTACTGAGACTACAAAAGACGAAATTAATCTCTACAACTATTGCTGAGAAGGATAGTGTCACCTTTCATAAATGTTAGCACTTTGTTTAAGAATTATTAATGTCTAAAAGACTATTTTAAAAACTAAATACATGAAAAAGTCTTCCTGGTTCATTTCAAACACTTGTTCAGCTTTGATTAAAGTCTTATTTAAAACACTCACTGAAACTGGACCGCATAAAAAAGATCTAAAACCCTGGAGCTGCTCTGACAATTTCTCTTAGAGGACCGAGGATTAGAAACTTGCCATGGACAACATCACTGTTATCTGTTCCCTCAAGGACTGACAAACCAAGTACACAGCCACAGGGGATCCCAGGATCTGGGCAGGGCCTAGAAGATCCTCCTCCAATGTAGGGAGAGTCTGAGCTGACCCTCCCAGGCTGAGCAAGGAGCAGCTTCCCTTTCTGCAGGGAAGGGCTCAGGACTTTCTTTGAGCCCCTCTCGTTGATACCCTTACAAAAACCAGCAGCAATAAGGCAATTGAAAGAACAAAGCCGCAGACTTCTGCAGTCTAGCAAGGCTTCTGCACCAGGCACAAGTCTTGCAAAAGTCAAGAAAGCAGTTTTTACTTTTTTTCCTGTAAAAATTGTTACAATAAAGTTCTACTACAGGTATTCATCTCTCTGCTAAAAACAAACTGTTTAAATGGCACATTCTTAGTGAGCCATCAATAGGATGGGTAAACAATAAGGATCAGGTGTGATTTGCATTGGATCAACGATTTTTCAGATTCACTGTACTCCTTGTCTCAAGATTGTTCCTTGGCTGGCTTGTTGTGTATAACAGAATACAAATAGGTATCTTATATAAAATTATCTCAACCAAAGAACATAATTTTTGCCATTTAAAGAAATTGGCAGGCAGTTTATACCCAAGAAACTTGTTAGCATTCAGCAATCCCTTCACAATAAAATGTTTATCCACTTATAATCTGACTTGCATAGATCTCATTTACAGGCTCTCATTTACAGACTCTACATGTCTCTCTTCAGAAAAAGACACCTCTAGAAACATTTGCAAAGGAGAAAAAAATACCCAAATAAACACTTACTGATTGTTTTCTGGGTGGGTTAGTAAATATGATTCTCCTACTTGTCTGTCTTTAATTATGGTGTCCTTTCAGGCACAGAAAATGATGTTGTGAAAAATCAAGAGTCTCACACCCCTAAAGAAGCATTAAAAGATATAGTAATTAAGAACTGGACTAACCCTGTCTTCTTTCTGTAGATCATTCATATTAATGATTTGTGGAATTATTTCATACCTGACTGTCCAAAATACTTTTTCAGATGGAGGTTCTGTCTCTGTCAGAGGTTTTTATTTGCCACCTACAAGAACAGTATTTCTGGGAAGTTCCTTTTTAAGTAAAAGAGTAAAGAACCATAATTGGTCACTTCCAACCCCTAACATTCTGTGGTTCTGTGAATTTAAGGTAACTTTTCAGTGTACTGCAGGACCGCTGTGCTTTTCAAGGCAGCCCTTGAACGTGGATGCTCTAATGATCTAGGCTCATTAACTAGAAAGATATAAATCATTATTACAGCAGGAAGCAGACTGAAATGTTTAAAACTCAATTAGTGACAATGCAAGCAAGTGGTAGGATGCAAAACTCGGCCTTTCTATTGAATCAAAAATTCAGTAGAAGAATCAGCATCAGCCTCTTTTGCTACTTTAGTTTGTTGGGAAACAGGAAATATTTCTCCATTGTAACTTAAAAGGCCATTTCCATTCCCTGTAGCCTCACTTTAGTTTTTCATCATTCTTATGTACAGTATTCTAACGTTCATTATTGGCTGATGCAGTTTTTGAGTTGCTAATCAGCATCAAGTCATTTTGTTAGCACTTGTAAAAAACAGAATGCTTTCTCATACAAGAGCGTATCTTGGTTTTTAAAATGCATTTTAATTCAGTAAACCTCTAAAAAACAAAAATTCAAATTTTGGAATTGCTGAAGGATACGTTCCTCAAACCAGAGAAATGGTGTAAGTGGTGGAGAAGAGAGGAAAGCACAAGGTGCAAGAGGAGCACCTTATAAGCTGGAGGAGGTCACTTTACCTGTCCCCCAAACTTCTGTCACAGACAGAGTGATCATTCTGCACACAGAATGCTAATTTTCTGCATCCAGGAGGAAAAAAAAAAAAGACTATATTTTCTTTCAAGGCTGTGTGTATCCTGAGCAAAATACATATAAAATAAAACAAGCATAAAGGTTTCCTTCTGCTACTTAGGTAATCATTACCGGAGGAAAAGGGCTGCCTAAATACAAATGAAGGGAAAATATATTGATTTAATCACACAGTTTGGTTGTTTGTTGTTGACCTGACTGTTCAGGGACGGAGACAGTGAGGGGTTCAGATGCAGTTTGTGAGAAATTACAGAAAGAGCAACACTAAGGGAAAAAAAAAAAGACCATGCAAAAGTATTGATACACTTCTGAAATAAAGTACAGGCACACTGCTAAAATTGCTCTAAATATGTGCTTTACAACTGTCTTAATTCCTGCTTTTATTTTGCTCTTTCCCTTGTACTTCATTTCACCCTATTTTTAAATACATCAGGACAAAAAGTGGCAGAGCTATGGCAGGAGGGAAGGAAGGGAGCACGGCTTTCCAGGTCCCTGTTTGTCCTGACACTTGGACTGCATCAAAACCTGGGAAATCCAGAATCAATTCTCAGTCTCAAGTCAGGAACAGGTCCATATCTAAGTGACGGGCCAAGAATAAATGAAGCGCGGATGTGAAAAAATTAATTCCTGAAGAGAATTCTGAGGCAACAGCCATCATTTAATAATTTACTACCATGCTTTATTTTTTAAATTATGTAAGCCAGAAAAAATCTGCCATTCTGAAAGGAATGAGTAAACAAAACAAGTGTATATTCAAAGTTAGAACCAAGTTTCATGCTTAGTTCAAATGCATTTTTTACAGAAAATACATCCTCTGTAATCATCAGTCTAACGCTACCAGTAAGCATGAGTCATATACACATTTTGCATCCCAGATAAAATAAGTTCTCCCTCATCACTTTCTTCATATTATTAGAGAGGAGTTTATTTCAACAGAAAACAAAACAAAAGAGAAGTATGTCATTGTTTCCATTGAAAACCATCGGGAAAACAAAGTGTAAAACAGCAGCTTCACAACACAAAAAAATGCATATGAGGCTGCAAAACATCATTAAAGTTTAATCATCTCTCCAAGCCTTTAAACTCCTTTGGGGTCCTCCAATTTTTGTACTTTACCTATCAAGAAGAGCTGCATCAGCTCAGACTCTGATTTGGTATGAATCAGGAGTCCCGTGTAAGAGTCAGCATGAAGGCCTCAGCATCTTGAAGGCATCACCCCCACTTTCCCTGGATTTGCACTGCCGCCTGCTTTGCAAAGTTAGCATCCCAGGTGATGCATTAACAATGGCACTGCACCAACTGGTGTGGAGCCAGGTCACCCTGCCTCATGCTGCCAGGCTGAGCAAGGACCAGAATGGATGGCCAGTAGGTTCAGGTACCGCTGAAGAACGGCTGACAGCTTACAGTAGGTGGTATTCCTTCCCAGGAACTAACTGCATCTCCCTTATTTTTTTGTTTAAAAAAAAAAAAAATACCTCTTTAGAAATATTTTGTGCTGTTAGTTTCTCAATGCACAGTACTCACAATGCAGAACAGCTGTCAAACATTAGGTGGATATTCTACAATAAAGTAAGGTAATATCTGCTGGCAGCACTTCAAATTCATTTTTAAGGACTGCAAAGGACAGTGTCAATCGAGTGCAGGGGTAGGCACCATGCTACGCTGAGTAGACACAGTTACATTAGTCACTAAATTAAGCTGTTTTACAGCCTACAACACAATACGCTCAACCCTCACCTCAGAAACCCATGCCAGTTCTTTCTCTCTCCTTCTCAATTCAGCTGTATTTGATTTTTCCATTCAAACCTAATTCTGTTTCTCTGCACCTTTGCAGGAAACAGTTCCTGCTGTATTAGGTGTAGAGAGGGCATGCCTGATGTTACTACTACAGACATGAGAACGTATCTGATAGTCAGACATGCTATTTGAAAAGGATTTATAGCTTTCCCAGTTGAAAAGAAACAACGTAAACCAGAAATGACAAAATCTAAACAAAACCTGTTTTCAAGCTGCCTGAGCGTGAACAAGAATTAAGGAAGACATCCAGAGTACAACCTATTTTTACAACTAATTTCCAACAAGTGTCATTAGATCTTTATCCTTCACCTCACCTGTTCATCTCAAGGGTTTATCTTTGGCAGGGTGACAGCAAAAGAGAAAAAAAAACTCCACCGAATCTAAGCCTATAGTCACTTAAGTCAACTTTTGTTTAGAGAGCAGAAGTCCACAGCTCAAAATAAAGTCTACTGTGTAGCATAATAAACTAACTTTAGAACTGGAATATTATTTTACTTGGAATAGTAACAATTACACTGGGATGAAACTCCCAGAAGGACCTGAGATGCTATAAGAAACAACACCTATAGATTTGAAATAAAGGAAATGAAAGACCCATAAGGTAAGACATTATTTTCATAAAATAAGGCCTTAACATCATCAGTGGCATAATCCACATAGTACTAACCAAGATGAGCCGTTACAAACCAAAGATGGACCAGAAGACTGTACAACTAAATGGAGAGTTCATAGGAGGTAACCTCCTCCTCCACCTTAAATCTCCTTTGTCTGGCCATTGTGCCTCAGGCACTCTAGTCCACGGTTGGGCATCCAAGCCATATTAGACATTAACAGCAGTTGACCTGCAGGAATAGGGAAACTCGCAGAAAACCAAGGTAAAGTAGCCCACATGAAGCTCCAGGCTCTGCAATCAAGCTAATGCAGGTGTCCATGCTGATCTCTTTAGCAAATGACTTCTGGTTTCTCTACAGCAGATCACTACAACTGCAGGTAGGAAGAAAAAGATTTCCAGGTGCAAGCTTTCACTCAGCAGGGGAGGAGGGCCATGCTGAGGGAGGCATCGAGCTGGAGTGTTTGGTGAGGGGGGATGTTTTGGTTTCATTTCTACCCACATTTTGTGCTCAGCTCGCTCCCTGAAATGCCTGTACACCAATGCGCGCAGCATGGGGAATAAACAGGAGAAGTTAGAAATCCGTGTTCGGTCAGGGGGCTATGATCTAGTGGCAATTACAGAGACTTGGTGGGACTCCTCGCATGACTGGAATGTGGTCATGGATGGCTATGTCCTGTTCAGGAAAGACAGGCCACTAAGGAGAGGTGGTGGAGTTGCTCTTTATGTGAGTGAGCAGCTAGAATGTATTGAGTTCTGTCCAGGGGCGGATCAGGAGCGAGTTGAGAGCTTGTGGGTGCGAATTAAGGGGCAGGCTGGCAGGGGTGATACTGTTGTGGGTGTCTATTACAGGCCACCAGATCAGGATGAGGAGGGTGATGAGGCCTTCTACAGGCAGCTGAGAGCAGTCTCACAATTACAGGCTCTGGTTGTTGTGGGGGATTTCAACTACCCTGATATTTGCTGGGAGGCCCACTCAGCCAGCCATCCTCAGTCCAGGAGGTTCCTCCAGTACATCGATGATAACTTTCTGATGCAAATGGTGGATGAGCCAACTAGGAGAGGAGCGCTGCTGGATCTTATCCTCACTAACAAGGAGGGTCTGGTTGAAGAGGTGAAGGTTGAGGGCAGCCTTGGTTGTAGTGACCATGAGATGGTAGAGTTCAGGATCTCATGTGGCAGGAACAGAATAGCTAGCAGAATCACAACCCTGGACTTCAGGAGGGCCAACTTTGGCCTTTTCAAGCAATTGCTTGGGGAAATTCCATGGGACAGGGTACTAGAAGGTAAGGGGGCCCAAGATAGTTGGTTAGCATTCAAGGACTGCTTCTTCCGAGCTCAAGATCCGAGCATCCCAACAGGTAGGAAGTCAAGGAAGGGTAGCAGGAGACCTGCATGGTTAAGCAGGGAACTGCTGGGCAAACTCAAGTGGAAGAAGAGGGTGTACAGATCATGGAAGGAGGGGCTGGCCACTTGGGAGGAATAGAAGTCTGTTGTCAGAGGATGTAGGGAGGCAACTAGGAAAGCTAAGGCCTCCTTGGAATTCAACCTTGCAAGAGAGGTCAAGGACAACAGAAAGGGCTTCTTCAAATACATTGCAGGTAAAGCCAACACTAGAGGCAATGTAGGCCCACTGATGAATGAGGTGGGGGCCCTGGAGACAGAGGATAAAAAGAAGGCAGAGTTACTGAATGCCTTCTTTGCCTCTGTCTATACTGCTGGAGGCTGTCCTGAGGAGCCCTGGACCCCTGAGGCCTCAGAAGAAGTCAGGATAGAGGAGGAATCTGTCTTGGTAGATGAGGGCTGGGTCAGGGACCAATTAAGCAATCTGGACGTCCATAAATCCATGGGCCCTGATGGGATGCACCCACGGGTGCTGAGGGAGCTGGCGGAAGTCATTGCTAGGCCACTCTCCATCATCTTAGCAAAGTCGTGGGCAACGGGAGAGGTGCCTGAGGACTGGAGGAAAGCGAATGTCACTCCAGTCTTCAAAAAGGGCAAGAAGGAGGACCCGGGTAACTATAGACCGGTCAGCCTCACCTCCATCCCCGGAAAGGTGATGGAACAACTTGTCCTTGGTGCTGTCTCTAGGCGCATCAAGGATAGGGGGATCATTAGGGGCACTCAGCATGGCTTCACCAAGGGGAAGTCATGCTTAACCAACTTGATAGCCTTTTATGAGGACATAACCCGGTGGATAGATGATGGTAAAGCTGTGGATGTGGTCTATCTCGATTTCAGTAAAGCGTTTGACACGGTCTCCCACAGCATCCTCGCAGCTAAACTGAGGAAGTGTGGTCTGGATGATCGGGTAGTGAGGTGGATTGTGAACTGGCTGAAGGAAAGAAGCCAGAGAGTGGTGGTCAATGGGACAGAGTCCAGTTGGAGGCCTGTGTCTAGCGGAGTCCCTCAAGGGTCAGTACTGGGACCAGTACTATTCAATATATTCATTAATGACTTGGATGAGGGAATAGAGTGCACCGTCAGCAAGTTCGCTGATGACACAAAACTGGGAGGAGTGGCTGACGCAACGGAAGGCTGTGCAGCCATTCAGAGGGACCTGGACAGGCTGGAGAGTTGGGTGGGGAGAAATTTAATGAAATATAACAAGGGCAAGTGTAGAGTCCTGCATCTGGGCAAGAACAACCCCATGTACCAGTACAAGTTGGGGACAGACCTGTTGGAGACCAGCGTAGAGGAAAGGGACCTGGGGGTCCTAGTGGACAACAGGATGACCATGAGCCAGCAGTGTGCCCTTGTGGCCAAGAAGGCCAATGGCATCCTGGGGTGTATTAGAAGGGGTGTGGTCAGCAGGTCAAGAGAGGTTCTCCTCCCCCTCTACTCTGCCCTGGTGAGGCCGCATCTGGAATATTGTGTCCAGTTCTGGGCCCCTCAGTTCAAGAAGGACAGGGAACTGCTAGAGAGAGTCCAGCGCAGAGCCACGAAGATGATTAAGGGAGTGGAACATCTCCCTTATGAGGAGAGGCTGAGGGAGCTGGGTCTCTTTAGCTTAGAGAAGAGGAGACTGAGGGGTGACCTCATTAATGTTTATAAATATGTAAAGGGCAAGTGTCATGAGGATGGAGCCAGGCTCTTCTCAGTGACATCCCTTGACAGGACAAGGGGCAACGGGTGCAAGCTGGAACACAGGAGGTTCCACATAAATATGAGGAAAAACTTCTTTACGGTGAGGGTGACCGAACACTGGAACAGGCTGCCCAGAGAGGTTGTGGAGTCTCCTTCTCTGGAGACATTCAAAACCCGCCTGGACGCATTCCTGTGTGATATGGTCTAGGCAATCCTGCTCCGGCAGGGGGATTGGACTAGATGATCTTTCGAGGTCCCTTCCAATCCCTAACATTCTGTGATTCTGTGATTCTGTGATTTTGGCTTTTAAAGAACAAACACAAGTTTAAGCACATGGTCCAGAGCAGACTGCCAGCAAACTGACAAGCATCAAACAAGCACATAAGCAATGCCTGGAGAAGAATCATTCCCCCCGTCTTATGAAATACTACCCCAGCAACACCAGCTTTATGGAAATCTGGACAGTGTTACTGAATGGTATGCTGCCCTTTGCAGCTCATGTTGCTCTCACACAAAAATCTCTTATCGTACATTCTGTAAGATGGAGAAGAATCCCATTAGCATCTCTATTAAAAGGGTGTTGAAACCAAATCCTGGAGTTAACAAGCATGAAACATCAACCACAAAACACATCTAAAAAGCTTTTGGTTTCCCAGGAGGGTTTGGGCTTTATTTTCTTGCTATTTTCCTTAACAGCAAATGAAATAATAATAACAAATTGTTCACATAATTAAATGCCTCCATGTGTTTCTGGAGGTGTTCCTTTCTTTGCACTTACATATAAGTAAAATAACTGTATGGTATCCTGCAGCGGAGTTTATTCTTCAAGAGTATTCCTTATGTACTTCGTCAGGAAAGAAAATGATTAAGTCACCAGAGGCAACAGATATTGACATTTCTCCATCATCAGGATCATGCCGAAACATAAAGACATCCACACAACACAAGTTGCTATATACTAAACTAAACTCTCTTACATTAAAGAAAAAAAAGTGCTGTAAATAAAAAAAGCTATTCCTCACCTGATGGTATTCCCTAACCATAAATCTCCAGAAGCGTGAAGAAATTTCAGCAATTCCTTGTCCACTTCTAACAATTAACCCATGTCTTCACGCAACAAATGACTTCTGGATGGACACGTAAGGAGGGCTGGGTAGGCTATGCTGGCTTTCCAAAACAAAAACTAGGAGATTCAACATAAAGGTCACAAAAGACAGCATGTTGCCTCATGACTCCAAAGAGATGACTAGGCAGACCACCATAAGCGACAAGAAAAGTTTAAGTACCAAAGAAAACATTTCTTCTTTCCTATTATTAGTGTAAAAAAAAGTCTCTGTGACCTCATGATGCTGAGAGTCACAAGAGGAGAAAATGAGTTAAACCTATTTTCATTAACTTTCAGAGTCTAGAAACATGCAATGACTTTTGAAACCTTATAAAACTAGTGAAAATGCTTCAGAAATATCAGTGTCCTCCTTCTTACTACTCTTAATTAAAAGTAATTACTGTTAATTAAAAGTAAGCAATCTTATAATGGAATTTGTTCTCTGTTTTCCATCTTACCAAACTCACTTACCAAATTAGCTACCGGCACTGTAATTTACTCCGTACATACTACTGCATGGGTTGCAGAAAGCTGACTACCTTTCCAGCTATGACAATTCTGCATCTTTCTGGTTCACGACACGGTATTAAAATAAAAAAAGAGCACAGCACACTTTTGCAAAAATGAACCTGTATCTCCTTCAAATCAGCTCCCTGCAATTCAGTCCTCCAACACGTAATAGCAAGGTTTATATCCTCAGCAGGAGGTTATGTTAATAGCACTGTATTTCCCACACAGGAAGAGTAGCTGTAAGAACAAGTGCATTAGCAGATCCAAAACATGTAATTATTGGTTTGAATAAGATACCAAAGTGTTAAAAGATCTTAATGGCAAAAAGCAGAAATTGTTTCACATGGATGTTGAATGATCCACAGGAAAAACATCTTTTTCCTCTTTTTTTTTTTTTAACTCCCAAATTGATAGCATCCTCTTCTGGCACAAGTTGTTGTTATTAGTCACAGAAGCTTTTTATTATTTATTTATTTATTTACTCAAGTTTCTCCGGCCAAGAAATCACAGGCATGTAACCTCATCAGCAGGGAGAACAGATGGACATTCCCAACAGAGGCTCCTGTCCCCCCAGCCTGGCCTCCTCTTCCCAGCACACTCAATATTCTTAAGTGATGGGATAGAAGTTTGGCTGCCAGCACGACTACCCACGTGCTCAATTTGCAGAGTGCCCGCTCCAGTTATCTGGCCTGCTCAGCCATGTCGCGGGTGCCAAATATTGGTGACTTATGATGTTCAGGCTGCTCTCCTTTTCTGCTGACAAGGCACTACTATTCCTTCCCTAGATATGTATTGCCAAAAGACACAAGAGTAAATAAAAATAATGCAATTGACCTCGTCTTTTAATATTAGCTTTTCCCCTTCCACTTGAAGTGAAAGTATAGAACTTCATGGATTTTTACCTCATTAAAATTAAAAAAAAAAAATAAAATAAAATCTATGCTTGTCTACATGAACCCAAACAACAGTACTGAATTGTAGACACGGTGAAAGAGTTAAAAGAACACTTTAAGGTTGCAAAGTCAAGTATTCAGTACCAGAATTCAGCCTTCTTTCCATATGTTTTATCATCATCTTCAATTAGAGACCACAGCGTCACCTCTTTTCTCCCCAGGTATCTTGCCACATGCAGTGCATAAGGCTGGACTGTAGAGATTTTCAAAGAGCAATGTTCTGGTTTTCTCCTGCTCCAACATATGGCTCCATGCTGAAGCCTTGCACTCTTTCTCTCTCACACCAGGATTCAAACACAGAGCCGCTTACTTTCCCCAGGCGTTCCTCCAAGGCATGAAGCACCAGGCACAGGGGGGCTTCAAGTGGGCTATCATAACAATCTTTTCACAGGAGCTGGATTCCTGTTAAATACCTATCAACTCTGCATATCAATTTGAGATACACAAGGCTAATGCAAGCTCTCAAGGAAAAAAAAAACCTAACAAAACATTCAGCATGTGATGAATTCAAGCACAGTCCCCAGCAACTTCATGTGCCGAACTACGTAATCAGCAATTCAGCAAAATCATAACCCAGGGCTTCAACTCAGGAGCTCCTATAATGAGACAAACCTAATGAACGGCCAGCTGTAAAATGTCTGTGTTGCACTGACAAGCAGCCTTCGCTGCTGGCTCTGCCAAGGGGGAGAGGCCTGGACAGGCAGCAAGATTTCACGAACAGTGGAGGAACTACAAATTCAAACCTAGTTTGTGCGCTTGTGTCCTTTTTGGGGGCTTTCTGACTTTAAATTGCAGTTCTTACAATTACAAGCTCAGGCACAGATGTGTGCCTTGTCTATGCTGTAATTTTAACAGCATTAGTGGGCCTCCCTAGTTTGTACTACATGAGTGAAACTGGAATGAGATAATGAAGCCTAAAGATGACTCAATGGCTAAAGTTATCCCAGATGCCCTAACTTAATGTCCCTGTCACTTGTACCAATGCTGTACTGCAGAGATCAAGTGTAGCGAGAGATGTCTGGTCTGATTCTTTACAGCCTCCACACTGCAAAATCTGACAAAATTCCTTTTGTACTTCTGCCGTAATACTTCCAATGGCTTAAACTACCATTTACGATACAATAAAATTTCAAACCTCTAAGTATGCCAGCAGTGTTTTGAAAAGAAAATACTACGTAATGAAATAGACAGCTCTTTGACTCTTCTGTTTTTCTTCTTAATTATGCTTTGTGTCCAGTGAACCCCTGTAAATCAGAAAGAAGCACCAACTTCCACCAGCACCTACAACTGGAAGTGTTCACAAGAACAGACTTGTGCTTCTAAATTTTCAGGATACTGAAGCAAATTTTCTTTGCTTTCAAGATTTTCATACTTACAGCCATTCTGCAACTAACTATCAAAGCCAGGACTTTCTCCTCCACAGACAAGTTGATGAGCAATCTGCTCGCAACAGAAACTCTCGGCTTCACATACAAAACTAAGGATTTAATCCCATTTCTACTATTGTGATCTTTAATATACCCCAGTTCTTCCCTCATTTCCAATCCTTCTCTATTTGACAGTGCCACCCCACAGAGTGCCCACTCTCTTATGCCAAGATAATTAATGAAACTGTTATATACAATTTGTCTCCTGATCAACCTCAAAGCCTTCTGGAAAGAGGCACTTCCTTCAGCAGTGCTCAGGCCACCCCACCTTAGCATTCCAAGGCTGACAGAGTTTTGGTGAGAATCACAGACCTGGTGACCCCAATGACGACCAGACTGCCTAGATGCCCAGCCTACATCCAAGCTCTCGTGCAGCCAGTTAGCCCCAGAACAAACTGACTGCAATATTACAAAGAGAATATCTTTATCTAAGTTACGGTATCCTGTGATATTCTCCTGGAATTAATTGTTATCCCCAGTGCTAAGTTCCAGCTTGGAAGGATGTGACCTAGGAGCCTTTTCTATTGCTGTTGCCGTTCCTCAGAGTTATCTCCCATCTCCAACACCTGCACATGCAGACTGGCACTTGCACTTGCATCTGGAGAGAATGGAGCAGACAATTTTGCAAAGTGTAATTATCAGCCACTACGCCTGCTCACTTTTCATGCCTGGCTCCCCTCTTCTTTCTGATCAACCTCCTTGCATCTGCCTTGCTGTATGTTGAAAGAGCAATCATTTCATACGTAGCAGGAATACTGTAGCCAGCTTTGTAACGGACCAACCTGAAGGCCAGACTCCTACTTATACACCTTTCCTCCCTAACTCTACAATCTGTGACCAACATTGCCCTCAGCATCCTGTCCTTGGTTGAGATACCAACTATGTCCAAATGACAAAATAAAAATCAGATCACACAAATGTGCTCACTGAAAGCAGACAATACAATCAAGTAGTCAGTGCAAAATTGCTGGGTTATCCTCCCCTCAGTGCATGCCTTAACAAGGACTTACCATCAGGATAAAGCCTGTAAGAGGTAGCAGAGGTAGCATTGCATCAATTCTGAAACTCTAGGTAAGAAACCTGTAATTCACACAGCTATTTACAAGCCACAAAGGCAGTTAACCTCTGGTATCTAATGTCACCATGAAAAAAAACATCTATGCACAGCAAGCTTTAATCATACTGTAGGGAACAGAAGATGGAATTATAGGTGCATAAATTGCTTTTACAGGGTGTTATGAGACAGGTTTGCCTTCTCCCTCATTCCTTTTAGGTGCCAAGGCTCTCCCGGTCACACGACACAACACAGCCAACTGTGCCCATGGCTATGTGGCTGTGCATAACTTGGCTTCATTTAGCTTTCTTCCATACATGCTGTTTGATCCCGCAGGTCAGGACTGCGGGACTCAGTATCACACTGCCTGCAGAACTGCCAATATGTTTACTAATCAAACACCGTGCCTTAAGTTACAGCCTTAGATCCACAAATGTGAATAGAACCAGAAAGAACAACTACACATCATGACACAAATTAAAAATGCAAATAAACAATTTCTAAAATGGTAGAGGATTCAATCACTCTCACAGAGGCTGTCATAAGCCAGCAATGTGCCCTTGCTGCAACGAAGGCTAATGGTTCCCTGGTCAAGGGAGGTGATCCTCCCCCCTTACTCAGCACTGGTGAGGACACACCTGGAGTGCTATGTCCAGTTCTGGGGTCCCCAGTACAAGATACACATGGACATACCAGAGACAGTCCAACAACAAAGGGCTGCAAAGGTCATTAAGGGGCTAAGTAGTTCTCCTAAGAGGAAAGGCTGAGAGTTGGGACTCTTCAGCCTGGAGAAGGCTCTTTTCAGTGGTGCCCAGTGACAGGACAAGAGGCAACAAACACAAACTGAAACACAGGATGCTCCCTCTGAATGTCAGGGAACACATTTGCCCTGTGAGGGCGCCCGAGCACTGGCACAGGTTGCCCAAGGAGGTTGTGGAGTCTCCAGCCTCAGACATACTCAAAAGCTGTCCAGACATGGTCCTGGGCAACTGGCTCTAGGTGGACCTGCTAGAGCAGGGGGGTTGGACCAGATAGCCTTCAGAGGCTCCTTCCAACCTCATTCTGTGATAACATGTCCTTCGTGAGTGTCATTTAAGAGAAAGCATTTTTCACAGGATGCTCTAAAGATCTTAGAAATCCCTAAAATTTTGCCTCTCAAGCCCTTAGAAAAGCTCTCCTCCCATTGCTCTAGAAACATTGCACAGCTGTAATATCTCAGGTGCATAACAACTGGCAGCCACAAGCCTTCTCATTACTGACCATGAGTTCCCTTTGTCTCCAAAACCAGCATGCTACAATCATCACAGCTTTGGCTCAATAAAAAGCTTTACTGGCTATGGTACTACAGACTAAGTACCATACATTCAGGAAAAAAAGAAAAATGAAAAACAAAGCAAGCCTCAGGAAAACTTCAGCAGCATGTATTAATTCTGGTGAGCCACGGCAGCTACACTGAATCACAACAAAGAAGTTCCTCTTCTTTCTTATATGCCTGCCATGAGTTATACGTAGACGTGCTCCCAGCAAATGCTAACAGCTTGCTTTACCTCAGTTTTACTTATAGAAACCACATGCAAAATCATTGATTCTATCTTGAAGACTAGCGAGGTCTCAAAGTTGTGCTGACAGCACCCTCTTAGCAGTAGGGCAAAGCTCCTACCCAAAGACTCAATATGCCTGCATCCAGTTGGTTGCTAATGGTTCATCAGCAAGTGGTTGATTAGTATGGCCAAGGTTCAGCTGGCAGAAGTCCAGACTGGCAGCAAAAGCCACATACATCTTCCAAACACCCTGCAAGGTGGTCTCCTGTTTGCATGCTGCTGCAACGTCTCGGGGCAGGCTCTTTTAATATCTGCAGAGAAAAGTCCCTGGGTATCCCAAATGTTTGTAACCCACATGCTCCAGATCATCCCAGGTTTGACACATACTCTGATCCTGCCAATCAGCACTTATCACAGGGGAGAAGCTTTGCCCAGGAAGATGACTACAATTCTCGACAGCTGGTTGTCCCTTTTAACTTCATTTTCTTTTTGGTGCAACTTCAGACAAGTCTGAGACATTGCTGCAGACATTGGTGTCAAAGCTGCAGGTCAAGTTCCCTAGGGGCACATGAGCCATCTGCACACAACACGGCCACCACACAGAAACAGGGTAAACACCTGGACAACAGCCAAGTACTGCCCACGACTAGCATGGCAAGGGAGAGTACCCTTTGCCAGCAACGATCCATTACCTATTTGACAAAAGCACCAACTACACAACATGAGTCAGACACCTCTGTAGGCGACTTGAGAGAGGAATTATGGGTTGGTTTGTTTTTCTTGACATCAACACCCAGGCAAGGAATTGCAGAGACTCCCTCTTCACCTCCACTCCACACCGAGAGCCACCCCACAGCGCAGACGATCTCTCAGCAGCGGTAAGCAGCATGGGCCATCCACCCACATCGCTGAGCTCACACCTTAAAAGAATTTTAACCCTTCTAGAAACAAGCTCACACTGAAATACAGAACTCACAAGAGGCAACTGCTCCATACCATTTAGTACAGAGACATTGCAATACTCTTGGCAAAATAACCAAACACTTTCTGTAGCTAACTCAATGCCATTTTAAACCCCATTGTTTGGTTAGACTTGCTGGGGAATGTGCAATTAGGCACACTGTCCCTTTACCACAGGTAAAGCCGTGGACAAGGGATTCTTCTGCTGGCGCTTCAGTTACTGTTTTCAGTAAATATCATGCCTGTCTCTCAAAAAACCCTCACCTATAGCTGTACCAGGTAAAGGGGCATCCTGCCCTAGCGACAAGCTACAGATAATCTGGGGCATCCCTGCAATCTCAACTAGACATCTAGGCTCTAAATTGTACTCCTCAAAGCATGTGTTAGCAATGGCCAATCAACCATTTGTTTGCTCCTTAGATAGTTTTCCAAGAACAGCGTTTTTTGTTTCAGTTTCAAGAGACTAGTCATAAATATTTGGTGTACATATCCTAATGCAATAACACAGTGTGCACAAGCAATTAGGATGAGAGAATGATGTAAACCAATACTGTAAGAAGAGCAAGTCTATTTTCCATCACATTCAGAAATCCCTCAAGTAAATTTTAAATACATGCATTTTGTTGAGAGATCACTGTTACATTCCCCACTCCTCCTTTTCTTTAAAAAACACCCCACGGTTTATATCAAGAATTCCATTTTAGATAATGAAAACCTGAATTTAAAAAAAAACACATACTCATCCCTTTTTCTTCATATATACTTAATTTTATATTACATTTTATATAGAAATAAAACTAAACCTGCTCTATTCTTCTGTTTCTGTCAACCTAGTTTGCAGATGCTCAGTTTCCCTACAGAAAGCTAACATATTTGGATGCAAATAAAAATCACCATCTTCATTAATGGCCTCTTTAAAAAAAACTTTAAAAATTTTGTTTGAAGATGCACATTAAAACTGGGAGGCTCAATTATGCACTGTCGGTCATTCCAGTAGCTTCCTACTACGGTATGTGTCTGGGGATAAAGAGCTGGAACTAATTTCTCCTTTAATTCCGTTTTTAAGATTTTTATAATCTCCATATATAGTTCTTTGACCTGGTCTCCCTTCACATTTCTCTTTCTTCACTTCCTTGGCTGTACCAGCCTACCTTGCAAAAGTTGCCTCACATATCCTTAGAAACAAAATGTTCATAAGGTCCATACTATAATCCTCATATTGTCTTCATGATACTGCCCATATTGCACCTCTAGATCTGAAATCGGATTGAGACAGCGGAAACATTTGTAAATCAAAA
The DNA here is from genome assembly GCF_013368605.1 of Nyctibius grandis. Lineage (NCBI taxonomy): Eukaryota > Metazoa > Chordata > Aves > Nyctibiiformes > Nyctibiidae > Nyctibius > Nyctibius grandis. The sequence continues at coordinate 59,298,568 of NC_090663.1, forward strand.
AAGTTGCAAAAATTATAGCAAAAGTGCTTAAAAAAGATTTTATAGAAAACATGAAATTAAATGGTCACATATATGCTAAATATCTGGGGGTTTGCTGGCTCCATACTACCACATGTTTGTCCTTCTCTTTCATGTAACAATCTAAAAGTAGAGTTTCCTCTTCCGTGACATGGTCAGCATCACACATTACTACAGTCTCACAGACAAACCTGAAAAAAATTGCTTAACTATCACCTCTCTAGAAATGTATTCAGCATGATACAACTCAATACACCCACCTGAACTGAACAGCCACTCACTGTTCTGTCTGAACGTCTGGGCATCAACATCCCAACTCAGGTAGAAACCCAAAGTTCACAGGACTCAGCTGGCACACAAGGGCCACTCTTTCAAGAGCAGTGGGAGACAGGGTCAAGGGTCTTCCTGAGACCAGGCTCATTAAGTGACACATGGACCTTATTTTGTTATATAAGTGCAACATCACCAACAAGTGTTATTTAACATAAATGAAAGACAGAAAACATGGAGGCTTGAACCCCCTTTTCTTGTCCTTCATGACTCTCCAAGCACAATTTCTGTTGCTTCTCAAGAAATGTTGACAGACCGTGTATCAGGTACATGTTCTACCTCTTTCGGTCTTCCATTCTCCTCCTCTCTCCCTCTATACCCTGAGAAAAGATGTCAGGTCACATGAAATGACAAACACTTCTACTCTCCTTTGGAACGAGCAAAACCAGACCATACAACACTGCTTCCCTAATGCCCACGCAATCATAAGTTCAAAGCAAAGGCCAAAGTCACTTTAAAAACACATTCAAGAGCAAGAGCAACACAAAGTAAAAGACAAAACTTTATAATCCTTTCTTTAGAAGGATTAAACGTTGTGTGGATTAAAAAAAATGTGTATCTTCACTCTGGGCTAGTAACAAAAACCGCAATATACAAATGCTGTCATTTCCTTTATCCAATGCACCTGCACCAAAATTTGATGGGTAATGTAGTAAAAAAAGAATTTTGCCCCGAATACTGTTTAGCTCAAATACTTACATTGATTACTTAGCATCAGTCATTATCCATAAGCAAAAAAAGCCACCAACAAGAAAGCCCTACAACAACAGAGGGGACAAGAACTAGTGGGACAGTGATTCATGAAGAGGAAACTGTCTTTTACTAGGTGACGGCACAGAACTTGGCATAATGGTGCTGCAACCTGATCAGCATGGCTCACTGCTTCTTTCATTAAATAATAATTTAGAATAATGAACCCTCAGATGATAGAGATTAAAATAATTCAATATTAGCATAAATTCAGGTGGTACTAAATACATGACCACGTTTGATTCTTAGAAGAGATTCTAGCATATACATTAACTGATCATCAGGACTGTCCTCCAAATTAACTGCTCCATGTCAGCTGTGTGTACACATCACACCAGGACCACTAACCCCTATCACTTCATCTCAATTTCTGCTATCTCACTGACGTAGTGACACATCCAAACACCAACCAACAACCCTCCTCTGCTGTGGATACAAAGATAAAACAAAGTCCACCTATCAGCCCAAGCCCGCCTCTCCTTCCCACACAGCCCGAGACGCTGGGCAATGCGGAGCCCCACTCCAGTGCAGAAGTTAAAGGTCTTTTCAAAAGGAGAAACTGGTCATCTCAGCGCTTGCACAAAAAGCCCCCAAGGAAGAGGCTCGTGTTTCAGCATTGTGTTTAGCCCCACAACCACCTGCCTTTTGCCAGAGACATCTACAGTCAGATAAACAGGACACCATCAGCAAAGCTTTGACGAGGGTCCCATGTAACACTGACGGATAGCGGAGAGGGTCCCGAGTTCAACCCTGGAAGAAAATATATTGGTACCTGCTCTCTCTTGGATGTCTCAGCATAGGAGCAAGGGAAAAGTCTTATTCTAAACCAGACAATGAAAACTTGGATTTCTTTTTGACAGTCTCACACGTACATGAGCAAAAGGAAGCATAAAAGCAAAACAAAAAAAAAGCCCCAAGTAGAAGGCAACATGTGCTTATAAATTAATTATATTCTTTCAACCATCAGCTGCTTGAAAAGGACAACTGCATAGATCAAAGCACTCTGTTACACACCAGAAATTTTATTGCTGCAAACAGAATTAATTCAAAAGGAAAAACACCTCGCTCATCTTAAATTTTAGTATGGAACAACAGCCATTAATCATGTGAAGAACTGATGTAATGCACCCCTTCAAGAATCTGCTCCAGCCAGGGATGCTGCAAGATACATTCCTTCTCACTTTCATCACTAGTTGAGTTTCCATCTGCTGCCAGACTTGCATCAAACCCAGCTACTTGCTATAGAGATATTAAATTAACACTTGCCTGCCTTTGTAGCTTGTTCTCTGAGGTGCAAACCCATCCCTCCTCTCAGACAGGACATCGTAAGCCTCCCAAGGGTAAGCATGATGCAGATGTGCTGAAGGAGGTGAAAGAAGCACCTCATGCAAGCAAGCCCAAATTTCTCATGCAGAGGTCTTTCAAGTTGTGCTTGTATGTCTGCTAAAGAGATGTGAAATTTCCCCAAAGGCCAAAGGAAAAGATTCTTCCTCGCTGAGAAGGGAACCACCACCATTTTGATACAAGGTATGGTTACATTATCTGCAGGAAATTCTGCAGTTTAAAAAGCACAACAGAAAGGAGAGGAAAGAAATCCCTCAAATAAACAAATGTGTGACTGCAAAAATGGCTAGACGCTGCCTTCAGAGAAGGGGAGAAAGCAGAGAACGCAAGATTTACAGGGTTTGCTCTAAGGCCAGGAACAGAAGTATTCCTTCTACATTTATTCGCATGCCAGGTGCTCAGCAAACCACGTATTTATGAGTTTATCACAGGAAAGGGCCATGGCTTTTAAAAGCAGTCATCTTTCCTCACTGTACTGTTTAGCAACTCAATAGGCAAAAGCAAGGAATTAACCTCAAGCACAATTATATGTTTAAAATCCATTCTTGCCTGCTGCTATTCAAGTATTTCTTTGTGTTCCCCAAGAAATAATCCAGTAAATTATGTTCTGCCCCATTTTGACCTATGACTATTTTTTATCTGTGAATTCTGGGTTGTTCCTGTTCTGCTTTTAAGGCAAGCTCAGGCAGCAGATTGTCCTGCATGATCTGGCACCATTAGATTGCACTCTGCAATTCCACATTTCACTCTCCTGGAGAGAACCATCTGCTCTACAGGTTTTAGATGCTGACCACCTGGGTGGAAGCAACTTCATTAAAAATAATTTAGAAAAAAAAAAAAGTACTTTCGCACAGTACTTCCACTTACTTAGGATGTATATGTATAACAAAAATATTCTGTGTTTTTAAAAACACATTACATATACAGTTTCTAGTTACCTCAGTATCTAATAATCAAGGAGTTCTTGGTTTTATTATTTTGTTTCAATTTAGTGTATTTTTCCGCAGTGCCTTAAATTTCTGCAGAAATTTGACGGATCCTTTCAGATTAACACCACTGACTTCTTGTTGGAGCAGATACCTAGAAAATATATATGAAGGCTCTAAATTAATATAAAATTCATAAGGAATAGTCAACAGTGAAGTCTGAACAGGTAAATGGAATAGTCATATCAAAGAGGAGGAATTGAATTAAAAAGGGAACTAACTTTTTTTTTAGTTGAAAAACATAAACAGCATATAAAAATTATGCTCTGAGCTGGGAAGTGCCTCATTAATCCAGTCAGCATGTATGAACAGGGAGCTTTTCAAAGCCTTTTAACATCTGCCTGATTCTGTCCCTTGGAAATCCTTTTCCATTTCAGTAGGATGAAACAAAGACCTAGGGAGAGTATTTTCTAAAAGCCTTTGGCTACAGACAGCCCACTGCATACATCATTATACACAAATCCTCAGGGGTAGGAAAAAAAATGTACAAGGAAATTAACTCAGTCTTGAAATCCTACCATTTGCTTGGGTGTTGTTTCCTGGGAGTTCATATTCCATTCCAATTTACCTTTTGAACCCCTGAAATCTTCTGTTTTCTGGAACATTACCATTATTATTTGTATCGCTTGCTTGACACTGTGCTCCTCTGAATAGTAAATAAGCAAACTACACATTTCATCCGTGTCCTGTTCCCATTGCACCTTTACAGAGTACTCCCTGTGAGCCAGCTACTGCCAAAACCTTTCTGACAAACATCAGATTAATACACCTTTCCAAAGAATAAAGCAACCAACCTCCACATGCTCCAAAAGAATACGAAAGGCCATACCGCATCATTTTTAAGGTTTTTTAAAATATGGGGTTATGAAATTTTTGACACAAAGATTAGAGCAATGTATCTAGCCACTCTATAGAGCAAACACGTCCTGCTGTTCCCACAAGTGTGTGTTTCTTTCAAATTTATTTCCATCGCAGAACCTGAACCAGGTCATTCTTTAGCTCTTCCTCCTCTCTGCTCTAAGAAACAGCAGCCCAAATGGACAGAACTAATAAGAGGGGGGGGGCAGGGCGAGAGAGAGAGAGAGAGAGAGAGAGAGAGAGAGAGAGAGAGAGAGAGAGAGATACTGTAACGAACACAATGAAAAATAGTGGTTAAATACCACTGAGGGTTCATCTGTTCTGAAATGACTATACCAAACATTGTCAAATAGCATTTGCAATCTCTGACTGTGCTTGACACCAGTGTTAAGGAAGGATAATAGCAACACATCAAAAAGCAATACCACTACGCATGCTTAGACTAAGGAGTTAACACATTGACCCATGTCCTTCCTGGGTCAACTGCACAAATAAAATAATGTTTTGCTCTTTAGAAGCAGCTTTCCTTACAGGACTTCCAATTAGTTTATTAACCAATAAATTAAGTTTCCCAGCAATTACTACATATCCACCCTTTTGCCCATCCCCAGAAACTTGTGTGAAGACGCAGTGTCATCACGGCAGTGGTCAGCCATCATACCACCTACAACCTCTGGAGCTCACGGCTTACAGCTCAATGCAGCTTCCACTGGCTTAATTCACCCTAGCAGAAGTAATTGTTTTCTTCTCCTTCTGGAGACAATCCAGTGACAAAAGTGTCATTACAAGCAAGATGTTCAGTACTACAGAACTACAGTCACCCCAAATTGCGTTGGGGACCAATAGAAGTGGTCACTTCCATAGTCATTATTGTTGCAAAGCAAAAAAATGTGGCTGCCTACGAGCTGCTTATGCTAAGAACAGCAAACAGCTGCCAAGAGCAATTGGCCTGCCCAAGCAGCATATAATGAGCTAACAAATAAAACAGGGAATGGAAAAAGCACATTAGATTCCAGAAAAAGTTGCTACTAACATAGGAACCAAAACAGTGTTAGTGTCTAGTTCTCTGTGATATTTATTGCTAGATACTGTAGCTAACCTCATGGAATAAAAGATTAAACAGAAGTCAGTATAACTTTCTCTGACTTCTAGAAACACCAAAGCAGGAAGATTGTACAGTATCTTGGGACAACAAGTAACCTAAAGAAAACCTACTTCAACCTTACCAGAGCATATGCTATTATAAAATTAGGAGACACCTAAAAGGTGCTTGCCAGACAAAATATTTAGAACAAAATGTTAATAAGCAAATAAAAGCACAGCTGAAAGCTCTGCAAGCTTTGCAAGTGACACAGAGCAGAGAAGATTTGTGCTCTGCTCTCTCAGAGTGCACATGGGTACAGAGCCCTCAAGCTGTTCCCAAGACCAGAGCCCACTATATTAAAACTCACTTCAGCAAACACTCTGTCTAGTTATGAAATATTAACTACAGTGAGAATTATCACTCAGGATTAACAGCAGTCATCCGCTAAGGAGAGGGCCAAGCTTTACGTTTCCTTTGAGAACCTCAGCAAACTGCACTTGCTGCCATTCTTATTCCAAAAGCCATCCTCATTAAACGAATTAGAAGTTCATTCTTCCTAAATTGGGAGCAGAGAACACACATGCCCAAGTCCAGAGCAAAAGAAGGTCTTTTAATATCCAATTCCAGAGGAAAAAAGGCCATTTAATATCCCTTTAAATGAGGTATTATACTATGTACTTCAGCAGTGTCACATCTGTTACTGCAGTCTACCCTGGCTCTAGTGTCTAAAATCACTACATAGCAGTATTCCAGCACTCGCTGTAGTATTACTACATAGCGTTAACAAATGCAGACAAACTGTATTTCATCCTATGGGATACGAGAAACAAAAGACGACGTAAAATCTTCAAGTCCAACCAGGGGCTAATGTAGTTTATCTGTTTAAATTCCAAAGCTGCACAACTCATAAGAAAAGTCTGAGATAAGACCTGTAACAAATTTAAGCTCCTTTGTGAACAGAAGTATTTTTAATGAACTATTTTAAAAATAAACCAAACCACAGTCACTCCCAACTCAGAGACATCTAAAGCAGACCCCATTTTCCTTGAGGGAAGAAACATTCTTCCTTACATTAAGATTTTGCCTTTTTTTTTTTTTTTTTTTTTTTAAAGCAATGCTGCATCTTTTCACATAATTTATTAAAATCTTTTAACAAACATACTTGAGATTAACTAACGCATCTTCACATTTCCTCGCACCCCAGGAGTCAATTTAAACAGCTTGTTTTCAAACCGAAACTTTGTGTTTCCTTCGTGCAGATGAATATTCAACAGGTGCTAAGGCAACTCTGTGCCATTCCGTGTAAATGAGCCTACTGAAATGATCTGGATTAAAGACAGAACTAAAATGGGTTTTCTTCTTTCTTTTCAAAATACAAGTCCTTTCAACTCTGTTTATAATAGGCCTTTGCAAAAAAAAAAAAACAAAAAAACAAAAACCTGAATTTGCATTGCTGTAGATATAACTAGCTGCCGTGCAAAAGAAGGGACAAGTCATAGGTGGTGGCAGGAACTTTTCTCTAGCAGTCCGGGTGTCATATGCCTTAAGGCTTCCCAAGGTGCCTGCCTACATCCAGAGAAAGGGCATCTCGGCCATTTGGCCTCCATCCTGCCTCCGAGACATCCCTCAGACTTCAAAGGGAAATTACAGGGCAAATCTGACTTTCCGGGGCTGGGCAGGGGTTACCGCCTTGCTCCTTGCTTTAGACTTCTAGGCTTACTCTGTAGGTGAGAGATCTCACCCTTCTGCACAGGGACCCTGATGTTTTAAATCTCACATATGAACCATGAAAGCTGATAAAGAGCCAGCACACTGGTATTAAAAATCTGCAGCTCAGTTTCACCAATCTAAAAAACTTTCAGATTCTGATATCTATGTATCAGCCCTTAGACACAGCATTTAAAGGACAGCCAAGATAAAGCAAAAACTCACACTGTATTTCCATGTATTTCTGAGGAAAGGAACCGACCAAGTGAGGACGGAAGCTCCAGATAGAGCAAACAGAAACAATGGGAAGAGCCAAGGCCAGACGTGCTGAGAAAGCAGAGAGAGAAGCAAACAGGTCACGCATAGCTTTGAAAGCCGATGCAAGAGAGAGATGCGGAGGAAGATGACTGGACGAGAACTTATCAAAAGCCCCGTGCAAGGCAAAGATGCTGCTGTGCTTTCAATATGAGACGACTTAGCACAACACAAATGGCTCCAAAACATATTGCGTGATGCTTTAAGAAACAGAAATTTCTAAGCGATTTAGTTTTTCTTGTTTGAGGGTGACTCTTTTCTAATCTAAGAAGAGAACACCTGAGAGGATGTGGTAAGTTCTGTCCAGAATGAGAAGTTTAACTTTCCTTCCCCCCACCATACTTTCAACAAGAGGTTCTGGCAAAACAAAATGGGATTTAAAAAAAAAAATAAATAAGCAGACTTAAGTAGTTCTCAGCCCCAGTACTCAAGCAGTCTTCACCTAAACGAAACAGAAACAGATGTAATGTTGGGTGCCTGCCCCAGGAAGGCTGCGAACACCACACATTGGCTACCTAAGATTCTGCAAAAGGAAAATACAGAGGGAGGAGAAGACAACAACATCAAAAAATCACCACTTCAGGTCTCCACAGCGTAGATGAGGAATACAGCTAAAAGCTTCCCACCAGAACTAATTACGAGGTTAAATACACATTGGCATTCGTTATACAAGGTTAGCTGGCTTCTTTAGGGATGGCATAAAGAGGATACAACCAAGAGCAAGCAGAAGATCATTTATCACCAGAGGAGAAAAATCTTTATAAACAGACTTCATGATTGAAAAGGAGAAAAAGTAGCAGATGGATGCTGAGGCATCAGAAATTACTTTTTAACTGATATCCCTTGGAGTACAACAAAATGAAACTTGCAAGGACAGAATTCAAAATCCTGGGAAGACTGCAACAAAACTGCAGTAGGGGCATCCCTTGTCAAGAGATACATCTAGTATATAATCAGCTAGTATTTAGCACACAAGTAACAAACACAAATGCAAACCAAGCCATAATTCTGAGCACTGGCACAAGCAATGTTTCTACTTTTGAAAAAGAATGTTAGCTTATTTACTGTAAACCTCAAATACCTTTAAAATCTATGTCAAATGTATACAGTCTGATGCTTCACCAGAATAGAGTGCAGTATGTGTGCACATATACACACAAGTGCATGAAACCCAACTCAAAGTAACTGTAAGCTTTGTATCTTGTGTGTTCATACACATACATCGATTTCAGATTTTATTTAAGCCTAGAAGTGAACACTTGGCCTCCCTTACAGTGGTTGCACAGAGAATTATTTCAACGAAAACAAATACAATCTTTTCATCTTTTGAGTAAATTCCACAAGTATAATTTAGGCATATTTACCACATAGAAATCATAGCGAAGATGCGTCATGCTGTACTGAATTTCTTGATGCCAAAAGCACCACAGCTCATTTGCCACAGGATGACTCAAATATTTGGTCTAGGATTATTCTGCAATACTCAGAAACTATCAGCAGGTTTTCCATGTAGTAACAATATAAGGACTATAGCAAATTACTTTTCAAAAAAACGTTGCATTTCTCCTATAATTTAAATATCATATCATAAGAAAATAGAAAAAGCATAACATGCTTTGGGTATGCATATTAAAGATGCCTAGATTATACATTTGACTTTACCAGGTACTGGTATTTATTCTTTCCCAAGCATTCAGAAAAATACTTTAATTCAAAGAAATGACGGAGTACCTTCAGCTTCCCTAATAAGCAAATGTAATTTCAGCCTGAGGGTTCATGGCAGTCTCAGCTAATCATGCTCCTGGCCATTGCAGTCCCCTTTGCTCCCTTGCTCTGGCTCCTGGTCTCAGACATCCTTGAGCAAAATGAACTGCTTCAGCATACTAAACCAGCAAAAAGCCAAGCACTATATTTAATTACATAATTTTTGCCAGCTTAGATTTCAGTGGGCTTAGCATGCTGGAAAAGCTGAACACAGGTCCAGGCGAGTTCCTGGGCCTGGGGGGACAGGACACGCTGCCAGTGGGCAGGTCAGGTTGCTGCTACAGAACAGTCCCCAGCCAGCCAAGCTGACCACAACCCCCTCTTGAGAGGTCGACAGCCACGCTGGAGGACAGGGTCACTCACACTGGCTCAGCATTTCGGGAGGTGAAAGGAAAATGGAGGACCTACATGCCCAGCTCTGCTCACCTGAGGAAATATCTTCTGCAGGACTTGTTTCGCTCTCTTCAACTGAAACTACGTATAATGGTATTATTATAATAATCTAGTGATTGCATCAGGCCAAAAAGGATATTTGCAGTTATGTGGCTGGCAAACTAACAGCAGTGACAGTACAAGAACATACACTAAATTCCTTATGTAATGAGCCAAATTTACTATTACAGCTAATTTTACAAAACTGTCTCAGCATTTTAGCTTTAAACCCAAAAATGCAACAGCACATATTAAAAAAAATAATATGAAGAGCAATCTCTTCATATATCTCAAAAAAGGAAGCAATTAAGACTTGTACTTTTTCCAATATCATCAAGGACACTGGAAAATTGCAGAGAAAATAAGAAGATTGCCAGGAATTACACTGTTTTTGTAGATGAAAGGATGGGGAAGAAGTGGGAGGAGAACGACCTATCTTCCATATTGCGAAGTTAATTTTCCAATTGAATTGTCACCGCAATGCTTTTACTTCAAAGCTTACCACACAATTGCAGAGACATAAACTGCTATCAAATCTTCTAAACGCAGCTCAGATTTTCAGTCCAGAAGTACATTATCATCTTTATACTAAACTTCACAAAATAAACCGTTCTGAAAGCTCACAGAAAGGTGAGGTTGCTCCAAACCCCAATGTAACAGGCATAGATGGATCAGTTAGTTTCTCCAACTCTGCTTTCTCTATCCAAAAATTGGGTTACATTAAAATTTCTTGCTTTTCCGTATCTTAAATCAAGATACTCAGTATATCAGCCATAATCTTCGAAATATTGTACTTGTCAGGCTAAAGATCACTTTTTTTTTTTTGGAGAACGGAGTTCTCTCACCTGCAAGAAGTATCAAACACTACTGAATTTAGACTGAAAGATGCATTGCAGAAATGGCTCAAAAGTGTATTTATGCAACGGAGAAGAAAGCAAGGAGGGATAACCATGAAAGACCATCAGGCACTGGCATTGTCAAAAGCCTCCTCCACTAGACACGCTCACACCACACAGCTTAACTGCATCTACAGAATAAGAGACTACTGAAAAATACACACCTGTGTGATATTTTAAAAATACACCTGCTCCCTTCTGTTTAATCCAAGAATCTTCCCCAGATCACACCCCCCTCACAGTTTGATTGGTGTACTGAAGTAATGTACGTAGCAGGTACCATGGAGACACAGATTAAGGAGCCACTGAAATGAAGACTTTCCACACATGTAAGGCAGTGATATTAATACACTAATTATATGTTTCTTCACAACTATGTTTAAACCATCTTAAACAGCCACAGTACTTAAGGAAAGGACAGAAGACAGCATTTTTTCCTGCAATGTAGCGTAAGTGTTTCTGCATGATTAAGCTAAAAGGACAGTCATCATCTGTCATAATGTCTATCAAAAGATTTAAAAGTCACTGGAAGTGTATGATGATAATAGAGAATTAGGAATTTCTCATCTCTCAAATAATCTTTCTTGTACCACCTTACCCATCATTTTATCCTCAGGAAGAGGATAAAAGGCTCCTATCCTGGACAATATTTACTAAGTAGATCACTGGTTTCCTTTACATAGGTTATTAATTAAGAATGCAAATATAATCCTAGTTTTAAACTTCCTCATAGACCAAAAGACTAGGCTTTTTCATGTGATTTTCACTGCGTGGTTTTTCTTCTTATTTCTTATTGATACCTTGAAAACCAAACACATGGTGTTTCAGCAAAAATAATAATAAAAAAATCCTATCCTTCTACCTAACTGCATCATAATGAAGGGTTTTCTTCTCTTCTGTTTGTTTTACAAGTCCTATTGCCACAGCAGTGCAGGAAAGGATGCACTCTTGGAACATCTGATGGATCAAAATAGGAGGGTGTTAGGCAGAAAGCAACATATTCTACTTCTTCCTTAAGTAGTCTCATAAAGTTTTTTTTTTTAAATATATAAAACTATAAAACTTCACTCTTCAAAGTGTCAAAGCACATCATATAGTTTAACTAAAGAAATCTCTAGCACCCAAAATCTCATGAGGAGGCTTCCCGCCTCGTTACTCAATCTCTAGAAGAAATTTCTCATTGGAGTGTAACTAAACAATTCAAAGAATCAGCTTTTGAATTCCTGTTGGTTAGGATTTCCAAATTATTCTCCTCAGCTTTCTCCCTTCTAATATTTACCTTTACAGCAGGCTTTCCATGCCAGTTTCTAAATGACATAGATATCATGTGAGTAATCTCTTCTGGTTGAAAATGTAATTTATTTTAATTGGAACTGAAAACTTGTTTGAGGGGTGGCAGGAGGAAACTGTTCCTATTTCCTGCTATAGTTCTCTCAGCGTCTAATTACACCCATAAAGAGGAACAATGGGGAGGCTGTGTGTTATTCAGTTTAATGTGGTTAATTACACGATTCCCTTTATGCATGCAAATACACCAGAGCCTCACAACTGATACAGCACCCACACAGCACATTTATCAGCTGTAACAATTGTGCTTTGAGATCACATATGGTATACCCTCTAGATATAGACACCTATTTACTGAAAAAGGTTTCCAGTTCACAAGAAACAATGGAAAATGCAGCAGACACCAAATCAAAAATTCTTATCATTAACATCTGTATTTTCCACAAAATTCTTGTCAGTATGAATTAATTTCTTGCAACTAGAAGCATAACCTTCTTACTGAAATACCTTTCCTCATGCTTTCCCTATAGATAGATACTAAATGAGGTCGTTTTTACACCCCAAAATACTAACAGGAGTTGAACCAAACACTTCACTTCCAAAAATTTGAAGATATTTGCACCACCTCAGAATGGAATAAAGGTATCAGGCAGATTTTTTGCAAGTCAGATTCTGTATCCAGGTTCTCCTGAGGACACAAAAATCATATTTTAAATATTACCTATCACTGAGGCCAAAGTTTCAGCTGGGACGATGACATCAGGGGGATGGATCCTCTTCATTATTACTCTTTCTTTAAAGTCTTCATAAGCAATACTTTCTGAGTCCAAAGGCAGACACAGAGGGTAGGTGCCCAAGGAGGGTACAGATGAGACAGCTGCAGGCACTCATAATGGCCCCTGTGAACACCATTCTCCTCCATCCAATTCAGTAAGCTTAATTGGCAATAATCATCACTCGGTCACTGCAGAGTAATGGCTATTAATGATAGCTCAAACATCAACACTGTCTGTCCCAGGAAGCACATGTGGAAGGACTTGGTCTTGAGAAAAGACAGACAACTCAGTGCTCAGAGAACAACCCTTCCAAGGCCAGATTTTTCAAGAGTAAAGTCACCAAGAAAAACAAAAAATGGGAAAAGAGATGGCATATGGTCCTCCTTCTATGAAGAGTCAAAGAAATGTTTCAGAGGCTTAGCGTGAAATGGTCTGAGCTCAGATGAATCACTTGAGTTCTGGGAACATAACAGACAATGTGGATAATTGATGAAATAGCAGCAGACATTAATAGGGATAGTCTTGATGCTTGAAGAATATGGTAACTTTTGTGAGGAGTTAACCTCCCTCCCTCCCTCACTACAGTTGGAACAGTATGAGCTCTGTTCAGAAACAGGGTATGAAGAGGGAAAGAGGAATGTGTGCAAATCGGAAGGAAGATGATGATTTAGCTGGGGAAAGAAGTGGCAGCATTTAGTCCTGATCTATCTTTGAAGCTGGCCCTGCTTTGAACAAGGGACAGGACCATGAGACTTCCAAAGGCACTGGCCAACATAAATTATCCTGTGGTTTTAAGGAAAGAGCTTAATGTAGGAAGAACATAACAAAGATAACATTATCTTCATCACTGAATGAAACCCTATGATGAAAAAAAACTTTAGTTTGGAGAATGTCACTGATGCCTAGGGAAAGCATGTGATGAAATAAGAGCAAAAAGAACCTGCAAATGTAAGAGAAGATAGATGTCTTTTCTCAGATTAATGCTTTGATTTGTTTAAACTATTTTAAGTGAGTAATTTAGCTGCAATAGCAGAGTGAAGAACTGCTTTGCTACAAAGTTTTAACCTTTACCGATTCAATTACTGTTAGACCTTTAAAGCTCTGCTCAAAGAAAAAGGCTTTACATAAAAACTAGGAAAGATGATATTAATATTCCTGATATTCTTACAGATCAAAAAAAATACAGCCCTTGAGGTTTTAGAACACACACAGAACTAATGTAAAAACTTAGAATTTTGCTTACGCAATTGAAATGCATTTCCTTCTGCCATAAAATCTGCGCCAAGCAAGGGTGGCAGATCTTCGTCATTTCATTGCCACCTCAATTCAACACAAATCCAGTTTATTTTTCACTGCCTGCCCAAGTAAGATAACCTGAAGTTTTTCCCAAATGCTTATTTAGAAAAAGAAAATCAGACTTCAAAATAAAAGGTTGACTTGTATTAATTGCTTATGCTTATCTTCTTTCCCACACTTGTGGAAGTTGTCTGGCTGATGCCTATAGCAACACCTGGAGACCTTTGCCTTCTGGCCTTACCATAATGGTTATTCATTCTCTCTTGCACATTAAAGAATATATGGCCTTGATAGCAGGTGCATCAGGAAGCAGCCAGACATACCAAACACACACCACCAGATGGCATCTTCAACCAGTTACATTTTAAACAGCTCATGCCTTCAGAAGGAGATCGTGCATTTGATATAGCCTTCCTATTCTAAAGCCTCAAGCCTCCATACTACAAAAAGCAAAAGCACTTTTGAACACCTAGATTGGCACCAATGATCTGAAAGTAATTTTGTGTTGCTAAAATAATCAGTTTACTGAGGATACATTTGCTCCCTCAACAAGGATTCAGGGAGCCATAGAAGTATTCTGCACCATGCTTGGTGTCCCCTCCCCACACATCTCCTTAATGTTTCTTCTCTAATTTTACAGTAAAATCTAGGTGCAATGCCATTGGATTTCCACAGAGGGACTACCCATTTACACAGGATTTAATTACATTCAATGCTGGCCCTCTATATTAAGAGGTCGTTTTGGCCATAAATAACCTCTATGTGTGTTTGGCAATTAAGTTTTTCCACTATAATGAGCAAGTTATCTCCAGCAGCAGATATCTTAATAAAACCAAACCAAACAAAAAACCAAACCCCAAGTAATTCTAAGAGAATCAGTAGACTACAAACCTATTTTTAATCTGCTGCAATCAATCATTAAAATAACAACTATAACATACAAACCACCCTCAAATCCTTAACAATGACTGCTTTATGGTACTTAGAGAGCAACCTAGTTTCACCTCAACATTGGCTTACCATGCTAATCTTATTTCAAGTAAAATTTTGGTGAAATGGCTATGACCTGGTTATACACTCTAATAATTAACTGCAGTTTAGAGTCACATATTTTCTTATTTGTTCAGAATCTAAAAATTAGTTTCTCCTCAAAGGAGTTTTATCCGTTCAACAGGAGTTTTTGAGATTGATTGGGGAAAAAATATAACCTAGTTTTAAGTATGTAGGTTGATCTCACAAACAGCTCTTTGGTCTACTTCTCTTTACTTTCAATTGTGTATCTGCACCGAGGCTAGCTTGTTCCCTCTTAAGTCTGATAAGAGCCAAAGCAAATGAAGTGGAACAAAGAAGCAACATTAGCTTTCATAATTTATTGTTCTAGACAACTCTGACTACTGCCCATGACAGAAAGCAAGCCAAGCAGAAAGAAAATGGAAGTGTTCTTGCACTGCCACTTCATCAACGGTTGAATTCACAAGATTGATTTCTATGGCCACTAGCAATGCCCCAACCCATGTTGCCACCCTGTAGTTCTTGGGCTGTACGTACAGAGGGCACCGAACACAGAACATGCACGAAAGATGAGCTGAAATGTGTTGTGGGTTGTTTTCTTTGTTTGTTTTTTAAGGTTATAGATTTAAAATGATACTTCAAAGCGTTCTTTATTAATACAAGTTAATAAAGAATAAATCTGACACCATTTACTCAATTTTATCTCTTTGATTATTCAGAAAAAATATTTTTGGTCTGGCTGGATAAGCAGTTCATTTTGATCTCTGAATTCAACCTGTTTTGACTGAAGCAATACTTTTGTGGTGTTTTGTACTTGCAAAGGTAGAATTTCTTGCAGAGGTATATTTGGAAGAAGGAGGAGTAAGAGTGACTGTCAAATATTCAACAGGGCAATGTTCAGAAGTAACATCTGAAAGCAATTATGCTGATACACCTAATGAGCCAGAAGGATTCTCCACAGCACCTTCCCTTGTGCTGAGCACCAGAAGACTGGTTTTGATTCTTAGCCACAGGCTCTTAAATTGGAGCTTAATCTACTGCCATTGTGTCCTTGGGTTGCCTGCTTTAAAGATGATGACATAGATGGATCCAAAAAAACTCAAAAAAAAGGAACAACGCTGACTTAAACCAAGCAATCCACAAGGTTCAACACAACCGCTGAGCTCAAGGGATTATTCACACAATAAAGAAAGGGAACAACAAAATGGCCTAGGACTTAGATTCCTCTTGAAAATTTAATTCTTGCTGAATCTTCATCAGAGGATGAGGAGCAAGGTCCTCCTCACTTATCACGAATATTTTCTCAGAAAGTAATTAGCATCCCAAGTGGTATCAATACATGAATGTCAACTAGATTTAGATGCCAAACCTAAGAGAAGAGAGAAGCAAAAGCCAACACACTCGTGCTGGAGACCGCACCAAGTAACAATTTGAAACTCGACATTTAATGATTTGATGCCCTAAAAAAGGCACATAATGACGTAACGAAGAAAGTTATGACTTGACACACTACCAGTACAAGTCCTGTACACTATTGCCACAATTCTCTGCGACACTTGCCAAGACTTCCTGAAACCAACTGCAGATTGAAAACATGTTCCTGTTCAGCACAATTAATCTTCACAATTGGTGCATTTAGAGAGCAGGGTTTTTATAGAGTTTAAAGACAATTTTAAAATATGAGATTTTTTAAAACTAATTAAAATGTTTTGAACTATAGCAATTTTTTTCATTTAAAAAGGCAAAATCTTCACAGAGGATATTATATACACTTGGAAATAATTCTGTAAATGTTTTATCTAAATAAGCTGCAGAAAACCAAATAGAGAAAGTGTCTGTCTCACCTTCAGTAGTATTTTTTAGAATAATTAAAATGCTAATGAAAAAGCATCTAAAGGCAAGAAGCAGTAGAAGAATCCCATCCCAGAATAACATCCTTCTATAAGCATCCTTTCCAACTTCTAATGCTGAGTTATGCTCTTCCTAAGTGATGACAGGTAATGTTTATAATATCTCTCAAGAATGAACCTGCTAGTTACCTCCTTTGCACTTGCCAGTGCTTCCCAGACAGGCTTTGGTGAAAGGTTAGACACACAAACGTAAAGCACAGATGAAGGCAAGAGACAGCTGGTGTTAGCTCCAAAAGCACAACTGGACTCTAAGCAACAGGGGCAGATACCTGTACAGTGATTCCCAAATCAGATGAACAGTGGTACTCCAAGTGGCGATGACCAGATAACACAAAACGTTGTTTGCCTCTGTCTCCCTATTAGTCCGCCCCCTCGCACTCCTCCAGTTTCTCTTCTTCTTTCCCATAGCTGTTCCCAGCTCGATTTCTACACTACGGCTGCTCTACAGCTGTTGCAGGTACGCTGTGATTAAGACAGAATCAACCTCCTTCCAGCCCTACGCACATATAAATAATGATCCTCTATTATTTCACACACTCGCATAAAGTTGGTAACGCTGGTTCGTGCGTGACTGGTAGATTTTTGTTTTGCTGGGGGAAAGGCAAACATATGCTGGAATTTCCCTCTGCCCCCTTCTAGGTCTTACTCATTTCAGTAGCTCCTCCATCCAAAACAGGGGAGGAAGGAACGTGGGTGGCTGCGATTTCAGCAGTGATCCCACTGCATTCCCACACCACTTGCCAATATAAACTACGACCTAAGACTAAGTGAAATTAACCTGAGGCCAGAATCAAAAGGAGGAATAACTAGGCAAAGCTAAGAGAACATGAAAGGCAAGAACAAAGGATCTCTTTCTTTCTAATGAGGATTACACAGTGCAAACATCATGGTTATTCTCCAAAAAGAATCCAAGTGTCAAAGACCCAGAACTATCCAGTTCTAACTCAAGTTGTGCCACTGACTATATAATTGCAAAGTAAATAAAAAAACCTGATTTACAAGTTTCAGAAAAATCTTTGAGAAGCTACAGTAAACACTACTGCTATGATGTACTATGTCTTCTTGGAATAGCCCTAGAAGAAATGCTAACACACCTATACTGTGCCATCAGTATTTACATGATGAAGAAGCACCCACACATGCTAAATAAAAGATGGTAAGAACAAAGTCCTAAAGACTTAAGTATTTGCAAGCAGTTGTTTTTGTATTTTTGCTGGTGGTTACTTTTTAATCAATGCAATTTCTGTGCTGACTTGAAGCCCAATACATCCCAATCCTCCATTTCACAGCATCAAATTAAACTCCATATCTGAAGGGCATCTGAGATTCCACAATTTCACTTTGGCTTATTTGACTACGATTTTTGCACCAAAGCAAGTTAACTATAGATGGATTACTTATAAGAACAAGTGAGGTAGTTGTAAAGAATACGATCTGTAGTATCCACTATCTTGGCAATAATGATAGATTTAAGCAGCTGCTACTAGAAAACATCAGCTCTGCCAAAATGTCAGATGCTAAATGTCTGAAGCAGCTCAATTAAGCTACAAGATGCAATCACTTTGTTCTCCCAGGGATCCAGGCAGGCATATTTCAATCCATATCTGGAACAGACAGAAGCATTTATGGAAGGAACAGATCAAAAAAAATTTGAATACATACATCTTCACCTTCCTTTGGAAGTCCCAGTTTTTAAGCCACAAGTGATTTGCTGTATTATGAGTTCTCAATAAAGCATGCAAAATAGCTGGAGCAGTGTCAGTTTTAATCAGCAATCCAATTAAAGGATCCAAACAAGTTCACTTTAGCTGTTCAACAGTATGTTTATATCAAATTATTTTTAACAGGAGGTTAACATGCAGGTTCTCTGTATTTTAATAACATATTCAACAGTGATATGTAAAGGGAAGTAATTGTTGCATCAGAAACTGCTCATGTGTACACTAAGAGTATATCTAACACATTTTTAAAAATTATGGCAAATATTTCTGCATAAAGACTAATTCATTTACTAAGTCAGAGAACACATCTGCCTTATGCAGGCATGTAAAAACAATTGGACTATCATTTGTTTTCAAGGATGCAAGAGTAGATGGTGCTGTTGATACTTGTCCTTTCCTTCTCTTCAATGGTTTCAACCTGTTCTGTTGAAATGTCATAGTATTTATGCATAAGAGATCCCGAATTGATATTAAGAAAGAAACAAGTCAAAGTTTATTTCAAACTAACATTTACCTCACTACTACCAAAGTTAATTTTCCTGTGACGAAGGAGAATTAACTGCAGGCAATTTATTCTGAGAGTGAGAATAATTTGCTGAAATGAGTCCAGTTCTCAGGTGTTACTGGTCCACACAGGGAATGTATACCAGTATAACACAGAAACTCAATCCGATGTAGTTACACCAGGAGTATTCAGGACTCCATGCATTTTAAGGCTAGAATGGACAAAAACCCAGCATGTTTTCAGAATGACTAGCAACACAGTTAAAGAAGCTCAAGAAGTTACTCACAACTGAAAGACACCACTACTTGGCTGGGATACAGAAAAAAATGTCATACACAAACCAGCGCCCTGTTCGGAGGGCAGACCCCATCGCTTACTTGCGCTTTGCGTCCCAAACAATATTAGAGATGATTTTTAAAGATAACTTTAATGAATGCATTATGGCAAAGGAGAGAAAAGAATAATTCTTCTGTTTAACACTTACCCTCAGGAGCTGCAGGCACCTAGACTTCAAACTAACATTAAAGATTTTAGACTTGGGAATGTGAAGACACCAGCCACTCAGCATGGAGTTTTACAATTTGATCATGTAAATGCTTTTTTCACAACACACAAGTAAATATTTTAGTTATAATGTGTCCTGGAAATTCAATAGTTTCCTCAACAGTAATCATGGTACGTTAGGTTTAGAGTATAAATTAAATTACTTAAGTGTGAAATAGAGACTTTTTAACTAAAATTGCTTTTCTGAAATGTTAATTTCAGACAAACTTTGATGTTGTGCTAATATGGATAGATCTTCCAGGACTTGTAGGCCCCTAATAAGCAATCTTGTTTATTTTCCATGCTGGAATTCAAACTGCTTCAAAGGTAAAAATCAGAAAGAACTACTTTAGTTCGACTCTCCAGTTGCATCAGATCATTTACACATGTGCTACCGTTCAATGCAATTCCAAATATTATTGCCTTTTTACTACAATGTGGCTATAAATACTTTTATTAGCTTACCTTAGCATTGATCACTTTCACTAGAAATTCTTGACGTTTACAAAGTTTTAACTTGCACTAGCATAATATTATTTTATGCTACCAAATGAACGGAAATTGGGCAAAGGAAAAAATCTGTGTGGAACATGAGGAAACGTTCAGGCCCAGGAGACCCTACCATCCCATGGAATAATGTACCCGGATAATATCTGGAAGTGTCAAAGATCACAAAGGCACATGCTGGCAGGAAAGGGCTTTCCCTCCATAGTTTTTATGGACCTATAATGCACCAAAGGTTTCCAAAGCTCACCAGAGTTGCCACAGTTGTTCCCACACAGGCTACCCCAGATACCTACAACCTCTCCCTTCCCACCAATTTAGAGTTCAAGTTGCAAAAACGCTCAGCATGCTCACTACAATACAAACACTACAAGTAATTCAAGTATTAAAGTTACATTTTCATACCGCTGCGACATTCAACCAAGCCAATGGATTTTTTTACCCAAAGACACTACCATGAAACTGCAAGTGGATGTATTTCCCCTCAGTATGCACAAGATTAGTACTTACATACCTATTGGAAATACATACGCACCCTACCTTACATTAAGTGATGCAAAGGGAATAGCAAGGAAGGCTCTGCAAGCAGCAATGGTTTCCTTGCTTCTACCACATCTGTAAATGCCGGAGGCTGCAAAAAACAGGACTAGTAGTGGAAAACAATAAGGCCAAGGAAAAGACCCGCAGAGACTGAGACACTTTCTACACTGCAACAAT
The DNA here is from genome assembly GCF_013368605.1 of Nyctibius grandis. Taxonomy (NCBI): domain Eukaryota; kingdom Metazoa; phylum Chordata; class Aves; order Nyctibiiformes; family Nyctibiidae; genus Nyctibius; species Nyctibius grandis. Next base: position 59,319,322 of record NC_090663.1, read on the forward strand.
AAGCTTTTATTCTGTCTTCATCCAGTGCTCTCCTATCTTCACATATCAAGCTGCACGCACCTGGCATTTCAGGGAGCTTTGAACACAGGACAGCACAGAGTCAGGGCTTTCTCAATGAAGCACGAGAAGGTTTAGAACAAGACTATATGCTTGTTTTACCTATTGTCCTTTTTTTTCTAAATGAGGAACTGACAGATGCTGCCTCCCGTGCCTGCACATGGCCTGGTTATTGTCATCAGGCCAGAAACTGTTGTCATTGCCACTGCTGGTGGTGGCACCCACACAAACAGAATTGAGAACATCTGTTCACAGGCAGCTGCCTCAGTAATGTTTATATGTTACATATAGAGTCACAGAAAGGTTAGGGTTGGATGGGACCTCTGGAGATCATCTAGTCCAACCCCCTGCTAAAGCAGGTTCCCCTACAGCACGTTGTACAGGGTTACGTCCAGGTGAGTTTTGAATATCTCCAGAGAAGCAGACTCCACAACCTCCCTGGGCAGCCTGTTCCAGTGCTCTGTCACCCCCAAAGTAGTTTTTCTTCATATTCAGATGGAACTTCCTGTGTTTCAGCTTGTGCCCGTTGCCCCTTGTCCTGTCACTGGGCACCACTAAGAAGAGACTGTCTCCATGCTCTTGACAAATACCCTTAAGGTATTTGTAAGCATTGATAAGATCCCCTCCCTGTCTTCTCTTCTCCAGGCTCAACAGACCCAGCTCTCTCAGTGTTTCCTCATGAGAGATGCTCCAGTCCCCTAATCATCTTCACAGCCTTCCGCTGGACTCTCTCCAGTAGTTCCTTATCTTTCTTGAACTGGGGAGCCCAGAACTGGACACAGTACTCCCGGTGTGGCCTCACTAGGGCTGTGTAAAGGGGGAGAATAACCTGCCTCGGCCTGCTGGCCACACTCTTCCTAATGCACCCCAGGATACCATTGGCTGCCTTGGTCACAAGGGCACACTGTTGGCTCATGCTCAAGTTGTTGTCCACTGGAACTCCCAGGTCCTTCTCTGCAGAGTTGCTTTCCAACAGGTCAGCCCCCAACCTGTACTGGTGCATGGGGTTATTCCTCCCTAAGTGCAGGACCCTACACTGGCCTTTGCTGAATTTCATTAGGTTCCTCTCCGCCCAACTCTCTAGCCTGACCAGGTCTTGCTAAATGGCAGCACAGCCTTCTAGTGTATTGACCACTCCTCCCAGTTTTGTGTCATCAGCAAACTTGCTGAGTGTACACTTTGTCCCTTTGTCCAGGTCATTGACAAACAAGTTGAACAAGACTGGACCCAGTACTGACTCCTGGGGAATACCACTAGCTACAGTCCTCCAACTAGATTCAGCACTGTTGATCACAACCCTAAAAGTACCACATGAAAAAAAGCACAGGTTTATCAAGACGCATATGACTTAGGTTTTTGAGTTCTTAGTTTACTAGAGGAAACTCTTGTTAATGACTTTATGAGTTAATGAGTAATAAGTTAATGAGGGCAGAGACTAACCAAAAGGAGTGCACACTGAGTACACAAAATGAGAGATGTCAAATGTTACAAGAAGAAACTGAGTACATGTTAATTACTTTTAAAACAGATATCAACAGGGAAAAGAGACTTACCTTAAAAACACCAACACACATCTCTTACAAGCTTAGTCACTTGTGCAGTCATATGTGCAAGAGATATGCTATTTTCATTCAGCATCTGTAAATCTAACAATATCCTCAAGAAAAATAATCCAAAAGGTACAACAAGCAAAGACACACAATGATAGATATTAGACAAACATACCACTTAGAGTTCTAGGTCTCCCTTGTAATTAAGTATTTAATTTATACCTCCTTAAATTACAATCACAGAAAAATTAAGGTGGGAAGGTCATCTAGCTCAACCTGCTCTGCTCAAAACAGAGCCAACTTCAAACTTAGATCAAGCTTCAAAGCTGGAATTGGCTGTTGTCATCAGCTACTTTGCAGAATTTGATTTCAACAGCAATGTGACCTTTGGGTTCTTGTATTTTAATCCCAGTCCCTCCAGATTAATAATGCTATTTAACCTCTTGTAGCTGGTAATTTTTGCAGATGTTGGAAAACAACAGTTTCTCATGTTCCAAAAGTGCGGGTTTGGTTGCTTTGAAAAGGACCGGGAACTGAGGTCCATTAATGCTGATAAACCATACACCTAGTAATTAAAGTGAACACCACAAATGTTGGCAAAAAAAGAACTCCATATTTAGGACGTAAGGGAATTAAGGTTTCAAGTACAACCTCTCTTGCATATGCATTATGCTACAAATTCCTTAATTCTGTAGTCACTTCCTGCTCTTTTCCATGCAGTGGACAGAATGAACCATATTCATGCAATGAGCAGCTTTCAAGTTGTGTTCTCTTCACTTGTGTGAAATATGCTTTAGTTACAAAACTGCTAGGAACCTTACTCTGAAGACAGCATGATTGGCTTGCTCACGTACTTTCAACACCACTCAGTATAGCAGTATGTTATCACTTCAAAAGACAGGTGAACTACTGTCTTCAAAACACGGGTGAGCTAAAGGGTCCATTTTACAGACTGGGAGCCAAGCAAGGCAACATTGCCATCGAAGGCTTTACCTAAATTTGTTTTTCTGACATAACACATTCAAAACCCCAAAGAATTTATCATTTTATAGATAATTCTATAATATACAGAGGTATACACGTATACTCACACACAGAGAAAGCTACCCATGCACTGAAGTCAAAGGGACACATGCTTGGCATGCAGTTAGGAGTGTTCAGTATTTAAGAACGGCAGATTTTTAGATCTGGAAGTGAGGGCCGATAAAAACAAGCAGGTAATTAGTCAGTCATCTTGCAAAGGGTAGCGCATGTCACTTGCCCAGAATCGCTCTGTGTGGTAATGAACCTGTATAATAAGGCCACATAAAGCTACCCAGGCAATTCGAAATCTGGCATTCCCAACTGTTGTTTGGAGTGTGACTTCAGTAAATATTGCCATCAGGAAGGTTCAGAGATATACTTCCTTAGCCTTCTACAAAAATACAATTAAAAATGAGCCAATTTCTCCATGTGTCATTACACTGTTATGAACATAAAACAGGACTGGAAAGGCTGCCATAGGGACATCTTTCCTCTGAACAGCTGCAGTCTAGTGGTAGATCAACCTCATTAAACTCACAAGCTTAAGATGAAGACCACATGCCTCCAAGAGAAGAGGGTATAGATGAAGAAGTCGGGAACAATCCATCTGTGGACGGTAGCTCCCTGCCCCCTTACCATCTGCCCATTCCCTGGTGGGTGAAGGCTGGCATGAACATTCCCCATGGTGCTTCAGGCAACTGGAAAGCAACCTGGTAGCCCAGGGTGCCTGGCTCGCTTCTTCCCCACACTGGAAACCCAGAAGACTCCACAACCCTTGTGCCAGCCCCTCACTGCTGCCAGTCATGAAACAGGTCTGTACTGGTAACTGCTTCTACCATAGCTGTCATTCTGCAGCAAGGCCCACTCCACTGTGTACCCCTTCACCTCCCAAGACTGGGTGCCTTGCCCAGCTAGTCCCAATACCCTGTAAACCTCTTGCTCATCTTCCTACTGTGTCTGCCCAGCCATCCTCTGTCAACCTCTGACTCAGCCTCTTGGCCATTTCCTTGTCTCCCAAGCTTTTCACCTCTATCACATATTCTTGTCTTCAAGTCAAGTGGCCAGTCTCAACCACCTCCTTGTCATCTGTTGACCAGCCCCTGTCACCACTTTTATAGGATCATAGAATGGTTTGGGTTGGAAGGGACCTTAAAGATCATCTAGTTCCAATCCCCCTGCCACAGGCAGTGACACCTCCCACTAGATCAGGTTCCTCAAAGCCCCATCCAACCTGGCCTTAAATACTGCCAGGGAAGGGGCAGCCACGACTTCTCTGGGCAACCTGTGCCAGTGTCTCACCACCCTCACAGGAAAGAATTTCTTCCTAATATCTAATCTAAATCTCCCCTCTTTCAGTTTAAAACTGTTCCCCCTCATCCTATCACTACATGCCCTTGTAAAAAGCCCCTCTCACGCTTTCCTATAGGCCCCCTTCAGGTACTGGAAGGCTGCTAGAAGATCTCCCTGGAGCCTTCTCTTCTCCAGGCTGAAGAGCCCCAACTCTCTCAGCCTGTCTTCATAGGAGACGTGCTCCAGCCCTCTCATCATCTTCATGGCCCTCCTCTGGACTCGCTCCAACAGCTCCATGTCCTTCTTATGTGAGGGGCCCCAGAGCTGAACGCAGTACTCCAGGTGGGGTCTCACGAGAGCGGAGTAAAGGGGCAGAACCACCTCCCTCAACCTGCTGGCCATGCTGCTTTTGATGCAGCCCAGGATGTGGTTGGCCTTCTGGGCTGCAAGTGCACATTGCTGGCTCATGTTGAGCTTCTTGTCAACCATCACCCCCAAGTCCTTTTCCTCAGGGCTGCTCTCAATGCATTCTCCGCCCAGCCTGTATTTGTGCTTGGGATTGCCCCGACCCACATGCAGGACCTTGCACTTGGCCTTGTTGAACTTCATGCAGTTTGCACAGGCCCAGCTCTCAAGCCTGTCAAGGTCCCTCTGCATGGCAACCCTTCCCTCCAGCGTGTCGACCACACCGCACAGCTTGGTGTCGTCGGCAAACTTGCTGAGGGCGCACTCAATCCCACTGTCCATGTCGCCAACAAAGACGTTAAACAGGACCGGTCCCAATACCGACCCCTGAGGAACACCACTCATCACTGGTATCCACTTGGACATTGAGTCGTTGACAGTAACTCTTTGAGTGCGACCATCCACTCAAAGAGTTCATCCCTACTTTCAGCCTTCCCCTCAATACACTCACTTTTTTGGACGCAATTCTCCCCATCCTTCCCAACTCACATTCACAAGTCAAGACAAAGTTGCCTCAACACTTCCCAGATGAAAGAAGAGTCCTGATAGCAGAGAACTTGGAGTCCCTTCTTAGTTTAGGCTCTGTTCAGATTCATACCCAGAGAACAGCAGCCCTGTGTAATAACTGCAGGAATAGTTCACCTTGGTTGTAAGCCAGAACGGTAGCAAACTATGCATGCCTGTATGTATGTATGTAGCAAAGGAGAATTTGAGCTAAGGTCACAAATAAATTCACCAGCAACACTTCAAAAGGCTTATAACCTTGCCAAATTTGAAATCAAAACGTCAATCGCATTGGTGCTTCCAGCTAACCACAGACACAGTAAGTTTTATACGTAAATGCAAATTAACGGATTGTGCATTCCACATAAAGGCTCTTCACATGCCTCCCCCCCCCGTTATACAAATCATCTTCTCCCTCAAATCCAGGTCTTCTGTGTACCCACTTTATTTCACATGACTTTGCTTATAAACAGAACTCTGATATTTTGTCTGAGGACAATTATCTCATCCCTTAAAATAAACAAAAGAGAAATTTCAAACAGAGATGGCTGCACAAGGCTGCACAAGGGTTTAAGAGAAAACTTTTCATGTTCTTTAACGTATACCAAGTATATCACTGTACTAATCCACAGTGCTCTTACTTCAACCGTTACGCTCTTCTATCTCTCTTCTTTTTATCACCATCTCATTAACCAGCTACAGGGATATGTTTCTGAAAGATGAATGCACTTTCCACAAAAGGATCCCATACTAATGATTTATGACTGTCACTCTTTAACAAGACTGCTTGCCCTGTCTAAAATCTAAAATTTATTTTATCTTCCACCTTATCAGTGGTTTTGTTTGTTCTCCCACGTTTGAAAAAAAGCTTTCCTCTACTCCATATTTGTATCTTGATTGCCTGTATACCTTGCACTTCCACCACACCATTGGTCAGTTGATATTCTTTTTATCCAGTCACCTGCTGTCATGCAACTTATACAAAGAAAATTGTCAGGCCCGCAACAACATGCCTCACAAGCTTTCCCAGCCTCCCCCTCACAATTTATTTTTTTCCTTCTTTTGATGATCACTTTCATAACTCCAGCTTTCATGTTTGTTCATACAGAACATTAGCACTTCTCAGCTACCCTGCTAACAAGCATTATGAGCCCAGCTTTCCTACGCTAGCTTAAAAGAGAGTAGCTACCAGCCACCCTGAAGAATGCTGAAGTGTATCACAATCACTGCGTGAGAATAATTTCAAAAGCAGGAACAAAGCAAGATGTAGGCTCAACTGAAAAAAGAATCAAAGACTTAAATTATACCAGTGTTATACAATGCGGTAACCTTCAGGAGATTAATCTCCAAAATATAATTCAGAACAATTCAGATACCTTCAAAAGCATTTAAGAAATAATTTTTTAAGAGAAAAAATAAAAATAGAGAGAAAACATTAAACAGGGACTTATGGAAATCAGTCGGGACACAACACACCAGACCCGTCCTCCTCCAGTCTACATTTCTCAATGGATTTATTAAAAAAAAAAAAAAAAAAAAAAAAAATATCACACTCAAATAAAAAAAAATCCACAGAAATGTAGAATTTCTGCATGTCTGCTACTCAGTTATGGACAGCGGTATTGCACCTCTACGGCTTCTTCTATTTATCCTGAAGTGTCAAAGAAAATGTCTATAGAACTTTATTCTCAGTCTATGCGGGGGTTCCTTTTATTCATCCTATTTCCTTTATTCATCCATGAGCTGCAACATGATTGACGTCTTTTCCATCAGAATTGTATGTCAGCATGACAAGCTAATTATTACATATAAGATGATACACATTACCTCTCCAGTTCAAGCTACAATCCTCTATTCGGATGTAATTTTTAAAATTACAAGCTTTAATAACTTGTGCATCGTTCTAGTCCAGACACTATGGCTCTTCAGTTTCAGAGAAGGTTTCCTGGAAATGAAGGTTTTGCTACTTGTATGTAGCTTTTGGTGAATGCTATCAGTACTTATAATAAAGACAGGTATCCCTTCTTCTGCAGCAGATGAACCTACTTCTTTTACTCTTGTTAGGGCTCTCCAGAAACAAAAGTGACAAAAGGACCGGCCTTCTTAAACCAAGTTTTATAGTTTGATTTCATAGTTTAAGCTGGCTGGAATTAGTTATCTTTTGCCCCACAGCTAACTTTCTATGCCACAGATCGATTTCTTGCCAAAAATGCATCCATATCAGATAACAGCAACAAAACAGGGGAGGAGGCACATTAGAGCAAGCAAATGCATTCATATGTTCAGAATGCAGTCAGAGGCAGCAGACAATTAGAGAAGGAAATTCAAAGTATAAGGCATTTCCTGAGGATTAATGAGTGGGTGGTAGTGTTTGATAGTCAAGGGCAGGATGAGTTCTGCAACCAGCACAAATCATTAATCCCCCAGGCAACACAAACTGGAATTCTGCTAATTTTTTTTCTTTTTTTTTTTCTGCACTCATTATTTTCCTTAGCTTTTAATTAAAATTTCCATTTACTCTGACACCATTGTTCCTTCAGAGCCCAATGCTGTCTGTACGTCTGAACAGTGCTACTATGGTAAATGACATCTATAAAATAATGGAATTAATACCTGGTGCAAAAGGCCAGATAACTTTTCAAGTTTAAGAAAGTTCTTCTAATCTTCTCCTAAAGACTAAAAATGTTCTCTGCCTTAGAAACAGAAAGGGCTCAGCAGACGTGATCCTTTCCTCTAATTTACAAGCTGCTTGATGGCCTCCCTTATCCTAGTAGCAGACAAAGAGACAACTGAGTATTGGAGGGAACAAATGATTTTCAAGCTGCCTTTCAGCTCCTTAGGAAGCCACATCCACTAATGAATTACTTAACATGTCCCAAACCAGCAACCATCCCCTCCATCATCATAACTGCATACTAACCTGTGACTGGTGCATCAATGTCCAGCAAATTTTTTTCCTGGCGGAGAATTGAAGCTCCCTCCGTTATTATTCTCAAAGCAACGCTCTCTTCCAGTCTCCCTTCTTTCATAAGGTGTGCCTTTAAGATATCCACACGAGGTTTCCCATCATTATCAAACACTTCCTTAGCTGTGAGACGGTGACTTGGAGGAAACGGAACAGCTGAGTGGAAAAAAAATAAAAATATCTGGTCACTTTTTACAGCAAAGCCTCTATTACTTATAATGACACATTTCAAAATACATCTCTGCTGCAAAACAGTGTTAACATGAATTTTCTACTGCCTCTTATAATTTGTGGTTTAAATTGCACATAGATTATCAAAGATACCATTAAAGCACGTGTATTCTGCAGGCTACACTATTCATGCATGCAAGAACAACTAATTCATCCTTACAAAAAAAATGAGAGGATGATTTAGGCCATATTTACAGGTAGATACATTCAAACAAGCCCCCAAAAAGGAATGGGAATATCAGGGAAAGAAGGGAATGGTGCTTAAACTGCACTAGTAGCACTAGAGAATACTGATATAATGCTCCCTTCCATTAAGAGCATAAAATGCACAAACAAGTGCAGTATTTAATTTCCACGCGTGAGCATACATAGATACACACCAATTAAAATGCTAAAATCCAAGACAGACCTCTCTCTAACGACTTGGGGCAGGGGGATGGAAGATGTCTTCCCTGTATAAGTAATAGCTATGCAAGATACATTCGAAGCCCATCAAAGCGTGCCTGAGCGCCAAACAGACCACTCCAGCGAGGGCAGGACAGAGGATGTATCAGACTGAAGTTGGAAATAAATGAATAAATAGGTGGGTTGCCCTAGCAGCATGGCAGCGACTAGCAAGCTGTGTACTGCTGTCACGTAAGGTCTGCGGCGTACAGCAAACTTCAGCTGCTCCCACTCTCGCTCTCCTGGAGCCAGCTGGAGCAAGAAGGCTCAGAGGTGATGCTGTCAGCTGCCAGGATGAGGCCAGAGCGTTATCCCAGCTTAACCCCCTTTCCCTTGCAGTTCTTTCGGAGTGGCATTAGGCACTGCCTGCCTCGCCAGCCACTGGGTAATTATACTAATCCCTGCCACAGCTGCAGGAGGGTCAGGTTATTTAGGAGCTCCGAGCAGGGAGAGGAGGTGGTCGCAGGGCTGTTCTCAGCTGTCTGCATCCACAGTGCAACCCCATCCCTGCCAAAGGGCCTCGTCTCCCACAGAGCGTCTTACTGGCAGCTCTGCCACATCATGAGACACGAAACCCTAACACAGCGGATCCATGTATCTGTGCTTCAGTTTTCTTCTCATTTCACAATCAGTGTACTTCAGAAACAGCCCACAAATCACACACATCATTTGAAGCCCAAGCCAAGAGCTCTTCACTTACACTACCAGAAGTAACAGAGCAGATAATAAACAATTTCACTTTGGGCAGTTATTTTCCACTGATATTTTAAACACAAACATCTTCAGAAAATGCCCTTTTTTTGGCTCAGGTTTTTTTTTTTCCTTCTTGCTGCCCCAGCTCCAGCAGTCCATTCACTGAAATAGTCTGGTGAGTACTAATGAATGTGGGTCTTTGCAATACGCTGAAGCCTGACTGCTGTCAGACTTAAACGTAGGACAAAAGGGGAAGAAGGTGAAAGCTTATGACATCCCTGACACTGCCAGGATTCTCCGGAAGACACCTACAACCAACAATGAAGTTAAAATACAGCCCTCAGCTCTGGAAAGCCATGAATCCATGATCATCTTCTCACTCAATTGAGAAGAACTCCTAGACTGATTTAAATTAGTTAATGTTTGAACAGTACTTCTACAATAAGAGACAGGCTATTGAAGTCCAAAACCTCACTCTGTTTTTGCAGCTACTGCAGTTAAGCCTGTCCCATGACACTCACAAAAATGAGGTTATATGCTTCGTCAATCTTTCACATATATCTGCAGCAGACCCTCAAAAGCAATACATGAGCTATAAACAATTCATTATGCAACACAAAAAGAATCATTGCAAGAAAAAGGAAGGTGAATGAGAACTCAGCCTCCATCCTCCTTCTGTAAAAACTAAAAAAACACACCACCAAAAAAACCCCCAAAAAAACAAAACCCAATCAAACAAAAACCACACAAAAACCAGAACCCAGAAGGCTAGCTAGTCCTAATTATCCTGCATTTCCCGCGTGGAGGAAGGAGGACAGGGAAAAGTTGTTACTTATCTCCAATCAGTTTGGGTGGAAGAAGTACATACTATCAGCTTGCACTCCTTTGCAAGACAACTGCTTCTGTTCTTCCCCACAGGTATCATGGTGTAAAAACCTATGCAGCATACTACCACACTGAGGTCACTACAATATATGTAGTGTGTATGCTGAAAGGAGATTTTTACATTTATAAAGATAGAGCAAAACAGACAAGCAAGCAAGCGCTATGAAATGTCACCTACTGATTAAGAGGAAAATACGGCATACAGTACTGCAGCACTGTGAGAGCTCTGCAGGCAGATTTCTAACAAACATGTACCAGTGGCTAATTAAAGAAAAAAGATACTGTTCCAATAGCAGATGATTAATGATTAATTAACAAAAACATGAGCGACTGAATAGACCACAAATTGCATCTTCCCTTATGAGAATATTAATTTTGTACGTACACATACACAGAGCTTCCACAGAAGAACAACGTAAGAAACGGTCACGTTCATGCGGAAGTCAGTTAAACATTGTTCTTTACTGGTATCACCCACAAATGCCTGGATCAACCAAAATCCTTTTATAAATATAACGAACAGTTAATTTCCATTGCTTCATGTATAGCAATGTTACCATCTGAATACACAGGTATCCATCAGCTTCTCTATACCTGCTTTCTTTTTCTGCTTTTTTTAAACCTATGCTATTAGCGCTTGCAACAAATAACAAGTGGTTTTGCTTTTATCGGAAATAAAACCAAGAGCTACCTCAGACAGCAGCTGTGCACAAAGCACACAGAGTGGGGAAAGAGCATGGAAGAGGGAGAGGAGCACACCAGAGAGAGGTAGGAGGAGGAAGGAGCGGTGGGTCGAACTGCCAGCACCGAGCTCCTCATCACAGCACAGGCTCAGGGGACATTTTTGTAAAAAAAGATGGGAATCTGTATTAAGCAAAGGCCATAAAAAAAGAGAGAGGCAATGAAATTTGCGTGTACATACCACATGTATTTTTAGGAAGTCTAGTGACAAATCCCACTATAAGACCACCACACAAGAAAGTCACGCACGCTTATCCATACTCTGTAAAACTTAAAACCTGGACTGGTCTCCACCTCCATTTACATTTATTTCTTTGTATTGGCATTAAAAAAAAAAAACTAAAACAACACTCAAGCAACTATTCATCATGTGAAATACTGCCCTGGTGGTTTGGTAATAAAACGCAGACCACAACAGAAAGCAAAGAAACAAAGTTTGTAATCCTTTAGCTCAGCCCATCAGTAGCATCCTCCTGAGATCTGAAAACACAAGAAAATACTCTTTGACCACTTTTTATTTTTCCTTGTGCTTTCAGGTCTCTGGAGCACGTTCCAGCAAATGGAGAAAAAGATCAACCTGCTATTTTACTGTTCTTGCAGGCTCCTGCAAAACCCATCTTACCATTAACACAGCCACTGAAAAGGTCAGACACATCGTTACTGTTCCTCTCAAATATTAAGCAGCCTCTCTAGAACAAATAAATAAACCATAAAGAGCTGTGCTTAATTAGAGTGGACCATGCGTGCACACATAAATAAAATACAAGCATGTGGCAAAGCAAGCATTATTTTGCTTATATATTATTCATTTTAAAATGAAGCTGTACACTAAATTAATACTCTCAGAGGAGGCTGCCCATAAGAAAAAACTATCCTTCATCAATATTCAAGTTCTTTGCAAATTATCTCCCTCTGTAATGCTTGTCCTGTAATTTCATATAGTTACATACAGACATACAGCATAAGTTATGTCTATAGCACACCATACTTTTATGAAAAATAAATGCTTTCCTCTTTATTTGTAGGGAAAACACACCAATAACTATCACCATCTCAATAACCCAATGCATTGCATTTGTCTAATGGCAATTTGCAATTCTTCATTTTGAGAAATATTTGCACTATAGCAGTGGCTAGCGCACAAGTTATTAAACGGGTTGACACTCTACCCATGCCGAAAAAAAGTCAGGTCACTCTTCAGCTTTATTTTTTTTACATCTACTTATTTCATAACCTTCAGACTTGGCATACATGAAATTTTCCTGTCACCTCAGAAACTCCAACAAAACTATATTTTTGAAAGCCAGGAACATTTTTAATAGCTATCTAACACTTTTTGCAGGCTGACTTTGAAAATCTACCCCCATTTTACAATGCAGTTCAACACATGGCATATTCTTGGGCATTCCCACTGAACAACAACAACATCCATACTGGAGTATTTACTATTTAATGAGAGTTCTGCATTTCTGTACCATGCCACGTGTGACCAAAGCTACAGTCCAGTATATAAAGCAGCAGCCAAAGATCAGCTTTCTGACCTAATGGTTTAACACTACATAATCCTGAGCATGTTCCTGTACAGTTGCCTACAAATTTCTGGCTTACAGGGTTACTATGAGCCAAAAGGGAAGGAACGATGAATTTTTTTTTTCAGGAACACTACTTTCTTCAGGTGACAGACAGGGACAAGAGGATGAGTCACTGACATCCACAGCAGCGCAGAGCTCACCAAAGCGGCAGGAAAGGGAAAGGGCGCTGCCAAAAACGCTCAGCCACGCAGAACATCGAGTTCTCACGTGACAAGCATCCCCCTCCACAGATTTCCTCAGGCAGCACGTGGACGATGCTTTCATCTCCACGCACAAGTTACCTGGTGACAGATTCACCATTCAAACACATTGGATCACCAGGATCTTTTTTTAACCTACACATTTTTTTCTTAGCAGGTATTTTTTAGGAGTAGCATACACAAGGGTGAGTTATTTAGAAGACTAAATTTCTTTTCAATATAAAAATGTGTACTATATGTACTATAGCATTCATAAATTGTGCAAGTTCTTATTAGTTTTTTGTCCACTTGAATTTTAGACAGGAAAATACATCTCTACCTGGTAAAAAAAAAAAAAATCTAACTATTTATATGGCATCATGAGACTCAAACCAAAGTTTTTTCAGCAGAAAAGTGGAACTCATGTTCTCATGGTTTCTAACAAAAATGATCAGGTTTCATTTTACATTAGCTACTGTCATTAGAGTAGGCACACACGATATAAAGCCTACCTGGAAGCTACTCCTGACTCTGAAACATCACTGGAACTAGCAACCCCTTTCTAAAAGGTCAAGCTTTCACCTGCCATTTTAAGACATGATGTATTTGAGGACTGTTTTTTACTAAATCTACTCGCTGGATGGTGAATGTGTTGAAAATTAAAATCTGGAAAATAAATCTACAATATAAAATAATAAGAAACTATGAGGACTCCTGTAGAAATTTAGCATTAATTTTTCCCCATGGCCAAGAAGTTCTTGCAGTGTAATTCAAAGTGCTCGCAGCTGTATTTGTTTAAAGACATAATTAAATTAATGTCACTCAAGAACAAGGTATGTTGCTTCCTGGAAAGTTGAGAGTTCCACTGGGCAAGCTAGTCAATACTGCATAAAGAAACAGTCCATCAAAACAAAGGTGCTGTTGCATAAAATCATCTTAGAGTAACAGCACCTATAAACCAAATCATGAGCAGACAAGAGGGTCATTCCTAGCAAAGCCCACATATACAAAATTTAGAGGGAAAACAGAAAGGAGTTCCTTCAACAGATATCTCAGGTGGCAGTGTGAAAAACAGGCCACTCGAGAAGAGGCAATAACACCTGTGACCCAGAAATAACCATTCTCAACAGACTTGGCAGTCAGTTGTGGTAAAAATGGTCATATTTACTCAAGATCACTGACTCCTCTCCACATAACATGTTGGCAGGAGCATCTTTCTCAAATAACAGCTGGGGGCAATAAAACCCACCACAACAGAGCTGCTTAATTGTTCTTGAAGCCATTAACCAATTCTAGTCCTTGGTGTCATTACCAGAAGGTACTACAGGTTGGCAAGGAAACTGCTTCACAGAAGACGGAGATGAGCCTTGCTAGCATAAATTCTTGATGTAAGAAGACTCGAAGTAAAAAAATAAAAAAGAAAATAACAAAAGACACTTCATCAAATATCCCAACTCTGATGACTATTTTTAATATCTTCTGACATTTCAGTCGTAACTGGAGAACACAACAGCAAAGACAGAATTGCCTCAGAGAAGCTCACCTAACTTTGGACGGAAGCTATGCTAGGAAGGTGTTTGTAAAAGGAAGGGCTATGTCAAATGTGTAGTGTCCCAAACATGTTGCCAAGTTGTTTCTAGATGCTAGGGCACTGGATGTGGCCTTCTAATCAGTATGCTTCACCCCTTCAGTCCTCACATGAAATGCCCCACCCTAAGCCAACCCATTTGAGCACACTGCAAGCAGTCCTCATGTAGAATAACTCTGCCATACCCAAGGGAAGCAAATTCTTTACACAAAACACTTTTGCAGGATTTGAGCCTCAAACTTGCAAAGGAAAGATGAAGTCTCACCCCCTATAGCACCTTGTTACTTCACAGGAGAAGGCTGCATCATAGTGGCTGTGAAGCCGGGACTGTACATTGTGCCAGGAGCTATTTCGTTACCTCTCAACAATGTGGAGACGTTTTTGACAGGATGATCTTGTCTCAGCTACCTCTGCCATTTCAATCAGCATACAGGGACCTTTTTGCAAACAGATGAGTGGCACAGCAGAGGAAGAGCGCTGAAAGTCGCCATTAACATGGAACCACAGAACAGGGCTGAAATCCTGTCATTTCTGTCAAATTACCCAGCTCAGGTGTGGTGGGTTGACCCTGGCTGGACACCAGGTGCCCACCAAAGCCTCTGTATCACTCCCCTCCTCAGCTGGACAGGGGAGAGAAATTATAACAAAAGGCTCATGGGTCGAGATAAGGACAGGGAGAGATCACTCACTAATTACCATCATGGGCAAAACAGACTCGGGGAAATTTGTTTAATTTATTACCAATCAAATCAGAGTAGGATAATGAGAAAATAAAAACTAAATCTTAAAACACTTCTTCCCCTCTACCCCTCCCTTCTTCCAGGGCATAGCTTTATTTTAGATTTCTCCACCTCCTCCCCACCAGCAGCACAGGGGGACAGGGAATGGGGGTTGCGCTCAATTCATCACATGTTGTCTCTGCTGGTCCTTCCTACTCAGGGGAAGGACTCCTCACAGTCTTCCCCTGCTCCAGCATGGGGTCCCTCCCATGGGAGACAGTTCTTCACGAACTTCTCCAACATGAGTCCTTCCCACGGGCTGCAGTTCTTCATGAACTGCTCCAGTGTGGGGCCCTTCCACAGGGTGCAGTCCTTCAGGAACAGTCTGCTGCAGCGTGGGTCCCCCACGGGGTCACAAGTCCTCCCAGTAAACCTGCTCCAGCGTGGGCTTCTCTCTCCACGGTGCCACAGGTCCTGCCAGGAGCCTACTCCAGTGCAGGCTTCCCATGGGGTCACAGCCTCCTCCGGGTGCACCCACCTGCTCCGGCATGGGTTCCTCCACAGGCTGCAGGTAGATATCTGCTCCACCGTTAACCTCCATAGGCTGCAGGGGGACGGCCTGCCTCACCAGTCTTCACCACGGGCTGCAAGGGAATCTCTGCTCTGGCACCTGGAGCACCTCCTCTCCCTCCTTCTCCACTGACCTCGGTGCCTGCAGAGTTGCTTCTCTCACATATTCTCACTCCTCTCTCCGGCTGCAATTACTGTGGCACAGGGCGTTTTTTTCCCCCTTCTTAAATATGTTATCCCAGAGGCGCTGCCACCATCACTGATGGGCTTGGCCTTGGCCAGCGGTGGGTCCGTCTTGGAGCCAGCTAGCATTAGCTCTATTGGACACAGGGGAAGCTTCTAACAGCTCCTCACAGAAGCCATGCCTGTAGATGTCCCGCTACCAAAACTTTGCCATGCAAACCCAATACATAAGGTAAGAGAGTATTTCAGTGTACTCAAAACTGAATTCCTAACGGTGTCTTTCCAACAAAGTTACCTGTTCTCAGAGGATTAAAGGTCACAGTATTATCCCTTCCCACCACTTGAGGAATTGCTATGGGCTTTTCATGACATTACTGGCCTTCTCCACAATATACAGTACCTAACAATAAGAGAAGTATATAGCAACATTTTTCTTCAACTCTTTAAAGGAACATAACCAATCTCCTTAAACTCAGGTCAAATAATACTTGAACAACCATAAGTAGCCATGCCACCTTAAGTCACCACGCACACAAAAAAAATGCATTAAAAAAACCAAAAAAACACCCACCAATACAGGATTTGATGTTCTCTGTATTCGCCACAGGAAACCTTACAGACCCTAAAGAAGAATTTACATAAAGGAGTTCTTCAAAAGGGTTAGAGCAGTGACACATTATTCTTACTTTGGGCCCAAATGAAGAGTAACAAAACACACAAACCACTGGATTAAACACACAAGATTCCCTTGGTGGTTTGATTTTTATCTGGTGAATTGATTGACATGTACCCATCCCAACCACTCTGAACACTTTTGAAAGCATTGATATCAGTAACACACATAAATTTGGATTACCATAACCAGCCAAATCTAACTCTAATCTTCAATCATTATCAAACAATCAGAAATAAAAATGTTTTTCAGTTTCTCAAAAAAATCTGAAAAAAATAATGACATCAAAACTTTTACAGAAGAACATTTACAGGCATCAAAGAGCATACCTCAGAAGAGGTACAGGTTGGAAAGGGGAAGGGAAGGAGGTACACTTTAAAGAGCTGCATGAAAGACAAGCCTCATAATTCAAAGAAACAGATTTGTTTGAAATATCAAATTGTAGGGTACGTGGTTATTTACCAACAGCATTCCCAGAGTATCTTTTGGCCAAACACTGGAATAAGGAAACAAATCCTACCAGTCTCATACAGCACAAAGCAACATGCGTCCCTATAATATATTACAAAAATTAAACCTTTCCCTGTGTTCCAAGATCACATGCAAGTATATCTTTGATATTTATTATCCCCTCCTGTCCACAGTTTATGGATAAAAAAAACAGCTACAAAAGAAAATAGAGAGGAAAAATTCAGTTTAACAGGGAACATTCCCTGTTAGGACCAACACATACAGTTAAAACTGGAAAATGTGATCGTAGCTTCCTGGCCTCATCAGCAAAGTTTGTTTTTCTACTTTGTGTGTTACACCCAAGTTTTTCCATAGTCCTCCAACTGCATTCTGTTGAGCTTTGTTTTTATTAGCTTTTGGAACAGAGAACAATAATTATCCAGAGTTTAAATTCCTTTATAGGAACACTTCATTTGAAGAAAACAAAGTCAGGGGAAAAAAACCCTGTAACAATGGAAAATACCAAAGGTCTTTCAAGACTTAGATAAGGAATCAGGCGCATTCCTCCATCCCCCAAAATACTTGAGTGATGGATCATTTCTCTTCTATGGTAAGACTTCACTATTGTTCCTAACTGGAAGCAATTAGGAAGTGATTGCATGTGAAATTATTTCAATTTATTGGGAAAAAAAATAATCAATTCTAGGACCTGAATAACTTCAGGCGTCAATACAGATTTATGGGACCATTTTCTTCTTTCTGGTTCAACCTACTTCAGTCAGTTGACACTACCAAATTTCAGTCTCTTATCTGGCAACGTATCTAAAAGGGGCACTGCAGACAATTCGTCACCTAGAAACTGAAGCCTTAGTTAAGACCTTCTCACAACTTTTGAGCATAACGGGGTACCGTTTCCAAATTTGGTCAGAAATCAGCTTAGCTTTGAGGTCTACCTCAAAGTCTTCAGTGACACGTGAAAGGGCAGAAAAGCAAATATCCTTTCCTTTCCAAAGCTGCTCCATCAGGACAAGGTTTAAATATGACGAAGATTTAGCTTCCAAAAATTGAACACTGCACAGTCTGGCATTAGTCACACAAATGTGTTAAAACCAGTCCTAGAAGGAAAGATGAGGACATGCACATAAAGTAACCTTTATTTGCAGATATTCTGTTTTCTAACACTGCTTAAATGTTATACTACAGAAGTTGCTCTGCTTAAATGTCAACCTGTAGAAGTTGCTTCACGGAACAAGAAACACCAGCTCACCTCTTGCTGCTACAAGGAAGTCAAGAAGCTATGCACCAGGCAGAGGAAATGGAAAAAGTCTTGCTAGCATTACAAAGTAATAATTAAAATAAAAAAAACAACTTACATTTCAAATTTAGGACATTTTGGCATCTAGCAATGTATACCTTGCCCAAAGAGCCTGAAGCCTAGAGGGCAAAGAGAAGGGGATAGGGACACTAACAGAGCTCAGTACTTTACTGCCTGTATCTTCCAGGTTCTACGCTGCTAATGCTGACCAAAGGACTTGTAAGTAGCATCTTTGAATCATGTAAGTTTATTTAAATTTTTTTAAAAAAGCAAACCTTGAGGAAAACAAACAAACAAAAAACCCAAACACCTTACCTAAGTCAATCAATATCAGGACATGAAGAACATTTAAAACATTAATGTCTGAACTATTCCATGTGAACTAAATCAAAAAATCATGTCAATCCGTAACTGTTAACCTGGTTTATTATTTTGGTGGTCATGAGACATGCAGTAAGTAGCAGATGTACACCAGCACTTCATAAATCAGTCAGACAAGGCCAAAGCTGGATAAATGAAAGAGTAAAGTCTTAAAAATATAAACATGAGTATGGGCTAAGTGCAGCAGAAGCCAAATTAACCTTAAAAAGTAGTCGGAAACAGCAGTTGATGGGGGTTTTTTTTGACTTTGGGTTCGTTTTGTTTTGGTTTTGTTTTGTTTTTTTTTACTCTTGAACAGCTTTGTTTTAGTAGCATTTTTGCATTTGACAGAAGCTTTAAATCAGCATACTTCTGCACAAGGGAACCTATACTGACCCAGACTGGTTTATGTGGTATGAGGAACTGGCCAAGCTCTACACATATTAGTGTGAAAAATACCATTTCAGAATTACACTAAAACTGAATTCTGCTTGGTCAGCCATAATCAACAGACAGGAAACACGGGATAGGCATAAAAAAACACACCTGATTATATAATAAAACTAATTTGTGCCAGGTTACATCTATTACTGATCCAATAACAGCCCTTTCTTGTTTAGGGGTCAGGTCATATACCTGGAAAAACAGCAACATAAAAAGGTACTAGTCATTTTTTCCTCTGCTGTTTAACAGCTAGATACCAACAGTCTTCACAGCATGGTTTGGCTTTGTCTAGGTTACGATTTAGGGACGTACACAGAGTCATATTAAAAAAAAAAAAAAAAAAATCAAAACCACTAAGAGTCTTTACTAAATACCCAAAGACAGTTTAAATGACTGGCTTCTGGAACTGAACTTTAATCAACTCAGTACACGCTCAGCACAATTTGTTTCATCTTGTCTGATACCAGAGATACTGCTTGCCAGTTCAAACTAATACCCCAGTTCAAACTAGAACATTTAACAGGGAAATTCAGCCCTTCATTTTCAGAAATGGTGCGAGCAGAAGGCAAAGAGTATGTAAGCCCTTCACGGGCCCTATAAGCAATGGTGCCTTTTGCTCCCAATGAAAAGAGTTGAAACTCTTCCAGTACATTGTATGAACTGATTCCCAATGACTTGTTCTTCTTCCAACACGCTCAAAGAACTAATTTTCTTGTGAGGTTATTACAGTTCGCATAGATCAATGCTAAAGATTATGGACCACATTCATCACCACGCTATGCCACTGTAATGCCATTACAGAAATGTTCTTTCTAATCCAGCATTAAGGGATCACACTGTGAGCTTTGAAATGGGGCTCAGACTGCTCTCAATGTCTAAATAAAACTTACCAAACCAAATCCAGTGACACTGGCATTAACCTGACGTAACGTGGCTGCAAATCAGCCCTGGTATTTTTGTTCAGTTTTCATGGCTCGCCTTTACTGGTGCTTACACCACGGAGCATCCACATGGAAATTCTGCCTTGGACTCATCTCCAAAGCATATTTATTTCCATCAACTAACCTGGACTGCTGCAGAAAGTTGGTTTTATTTTGAAAATAACACATGCAGGATTGTAAAAAAAAAAAAATAATTTTTTTTAAATTTTAAAAGCCAAGCTTTTGTTGATCAGACCATTATGTACTTTAATTGGCTTTTTTTTTTTTAACTGTTCTTCTAGGTATTATCTAGGTATACATGGCAGCAATAGAGTTTCAAAGCCCTCAGTATAAGCTTCTAGTCCTGTATTTAAAAGGATACTTAATCCAAATCCTCCTTTTATTTATTAAAGATGCTTTCACATTTTTTGTAAACCATATCTTCCCTCAAATCTCAATTGCTGCATAATAAACGTGTTGGATAAAAATATATCTGTCTAAACTTACTATTTTGCTTATACTCTCTGAAACATCCTGTTCTTAAGCAGAACATTGGAGTTTAAAAAAGCAGCTTTATGAGGCTATGAGAGAATCAGACACCTGTGCTTTATTCCCAGATCTGTCGTGTGCAAGCAATTTAATCTTCAGTTGCCGATGACTACACCCACAGAGAGACCTCAGCACTGGGGCACTCAATTCTGTCACCCACCGGTGTGTGTAGGGCATGGTGCCCCTGTGAAGGATGCCTGCATGGAGACCAGCACAGCACTACAGGACTTCCAGCACCTTTTCCAAAAAAGCCAGTGAATGAGCACAGTTACCAGAGAGAAACCAAGAGGACTCTCTCATCTGCTAGCAACGAGGTGGAGAAAGGCCCTTTTGGTCACACCTCAGATCTCAAATGCCTTAGGGCAGAATAGGTCACCATTACTTCAAATCAGGATCAAAAGATATTTCAATCAGCCAGAGCTCACTTCACTCAGTGAAGTGAGCTGTGGCCAATAGACCTTAGCTCAACACCATCTCCTCTTCTCTTGGTGAATGCCTCAGCTGAGGTTTGGAGGTCCTCTCACCCACCCTGACCAAGCCCAAAATACTTTTCCAACGATGACTCAAAAGCCCTTGATCAGATGGGAAGAGAGGAAATGTGATGCTGCAACCTAGGCAGATGCAGACACCACGCAGCAGGGAAACTAAGCTCATACCTTCTGCTCCAAAGACCACTTCCACATTTGACATTTAGTGGTTGCTGGGCATAAAAAAATGGCCTCATCTGTCCTAGGGTCAGGAATTTTGACAGCAGCATTCCTCTCCTGCATAAGCAACTTTTCTCTGGTCCTAAGTAGTATAAAAATTTTTTTATGCTAAGCACTTAAGTTTTCAAGAGAAGCTGCGGAAATTGTCTTTTCCTCCAGGAAGAAGTAATAAGAGTGTTAGTGCACCTGCTCAGGTGGTGAGAAATTTTACTCCTCCTTGAACTGAAAAGTTTTAATTAGTCTGGGATGCAGGTATGGCTACAAGATTAAGGAGGGGAGAAGAATGGAGGGACAACTGCGCAAGTTATTGCTGCAGCATGGCAGGACTGCAGTGTGCATACATTTATAGAAGTTATTAATAATGAACATTAGGACAAATAAAATTTAAGGTTTTTCCACATAAGGAACAGTAAAAATCAAAAGTGGCAAATGGGACTCGTGCTCTAGCAAAGATCTCAAGTCAGGTTTTCTGTAAGATATCTGCTTATAATGAAAGTTGGCATCATTAGCCAGAGGAGAAGCCACAGATGCTATTTCTCATGGAAACATAAAAACAGATCCATTCACCAATGGATTGTAAATGATAAAACTAGCCTACACATTTTCACTGGTTCTTAATCTCTCAAGACCATTCGCTCGCTGTATTACCACCAGATGAGCTTATCTGTAAGGTTCATCAGAGTTTTTGATTAAATGACTTTAGCAAGAAACAGGAACTTATCTATCTGAAATATCGTTATACTGGCATTACTGGTTTAACTAATACAGCTGGTCTACTACATTATTACCATAATGAAGCAAAGCAGCATAAGGCAAAGCGGGACCTAGAGAAGTAAGCCGTAATCACAACCTAGCACCAAGAAGCCATATATAATCCACGAACACGCCACTTGGTTTTTCTCTCGGGGAGAGTGCTGCGCTGTTCTGTTTTGTTAGATGCCTTACTTCATTTCTGCATCTCATCTTGACTCAAGGAAAACAACTCTGACTTAAGTGGAACACGGGGTTGTTAGTGCTTTTATTCAAATATCAAGGGGCTAGTTCCTGCTACTTGTAAATGAAAGAAGCATCTTTCCAAGACTGCACTTACTTCTCACACTGAACAACGGGTTTGCATTAAGCGTATAATAAAGACCTGCAGATTAAAGGCATGCTTCACAGCTCAAATGAGGGGGTACAAGGCACCACAAGGCCAGAGAATTCACTGGTTCTTGCTTCATGCAGATCTTCCCACTGGTGCAAGACAGGCAGCAGGAAGGTCAGAGAAGCTCAGGGGGAAAGAAAACTTCACAGCCTGAACAAGCAGTGGGAAACAAGCAGGGGGGGGGGAAAAAAAAAAAAAAAAGAAAGAAAAAGGTAAAGAGTTTGGTGCTTAACACCTCCTGAAGTAAATCTGTAACCACACACAGAAGACTTTCTCCTGTTAGATTCAACTCTCTCACTTTTTTATGTACTCATGCAGTTTTAATAAAGCCTTAGGAAACAATAATCAACAAAATTACCCCTCATGCACTTTTTATTTCTCCTACACAAAACAATCTCCAAGATCTCTGCTGTACAGCTGGCCTCTAAAATCAAATGGAGTAAAAATACCAACATAAAACCTGATCATTCCCAAGGCATCCAAAATTTAGAAATATTTAGGTTTTGGAATTGTCCCTTCTTTCACTCTGTTTTAAAGGCAAACTTCTGATGTACCACGTATTCAAAACCCCTGGCACAGCCTCACTGTGTTGTAAACTCAGCCTGTGATTTGATAATACACGTGCAGCAAAATCTCTGAGGCGATGCTGCGTGCTAATGCCCTGACGCAACCCTGACTAGGCTGGGTGAAAACATCCCAGAAGGAGCAAAATATTTGCTACATCTTTCAGCTGAGCCTCCAGCGGGGATCCTGCAGATGCCTGGTATTTACTCACAAGGCAAGCACTTCAAACCATCTCTGTCAAGGCTTGCTATGGTTCCCTCCTTGGTAAGAGGATGAATGCCTTTGCAAAGTGGTTTATTGTTGAGAGAAAGTGCAAAGCTCACCTAGTTTTGACCATATGTGAGGATGACATTAAAAAAGGGTCCATAATATCATTAACTGGAAGATGGAGTCGAAATATACACCTTGCTGACCTGAAAGCTACATGAAGATTTGCATAGCCAGTACCTCATCAGCACTTCTCAGGATATGCTGTGACCAAGGCAACAGTTACTCCAGGGAACAGTGTAACATACGGAAGCACCTTTAAAATGTACAGAGGTACACCAAACTGAGCAATTTATCCTACACATTTTCAAAAATCAAGAGGTTTTGTGGTTTGTTTGTTTGGTTTTTTTTTAATACCTTCAGCTTTGCACAATTAAAAATAATTGCAAAAATTACAATGATTATGCTTATTAAAGTGATTTTTATTTGTTACCCTGCACCATCTGCAGTGAATGCAGAAGTACCTGTAAGGTGGACAAAGATTGCAGATGGACATTAAGTATTTATAATACCTATCTGTGCACAATTATTCTAAATAAAACACTATGATATGTTTTGTATTTAACAGACAATCTATTGAGGAAAAAATGCACACCATAGTGGTATCAAGACATACTGCTGTTATTGTGTAACACCTGTTACACAATCTTACACATTTAATAATAAAGGAGTGAATTACAATTACAGGAATTGTAATGAACTTATATACCTACGTGCTTGTGTTTGCACATGTTTTCATGCACACAAAACCTACACAGGTTATGGATCTATTAAAGCTATACAGAACTAGAGAGAAGTAGCAAAGGCTGTAGCAACTTCATTTCCTTTTCACACAAAAAAACCTCACATCACACACAGCTGAGAAATTAAAAGCGCTTCTCTAGGTTTGCTGACAGGTAACATTACATTGTGCAGATGTGAACAATCAGTGCTGCCCTAAGAAATTAAACCAATTTTGTAGAAGTTTGGGGAAAGTATACGTCTTAAAGTCTCACCACCTCAAATGAGAGGTTTCAGCTGGATTCAAAGGGTAACGGACACTAATCCACATGCTCCCCAAAGCCTCAAGGATCGTATCCAGCAAACACACCAAATAGACGCAAGGTGTCTAAACTATATTAACTCTTGACAAATACAAATTCAAGAACAAAGACCCAAAAGCACATTACAACCAGAAATATCTATTCAATTTGAAGAAGTTTTTGAGGGAATATGTAAAAAGAAATGCATCTCAGGGCTGTGAGTCCCCCAGGCAATTTAGATCCTTCAGATCCTTCTAAAGTAACATGTATTATAACTAAAGTGCATACCAAAAGAAACTACTCAGTACAGGCTACCTTCATTTTAACCCAAATCACTACAACAACCTTGCTGCTGTTCAAAGAGCATCTTCAGCAAAGCCATTACCTCCAGAAGCAATATTGCTCTGAGAGGAAAATACAAAAGTCTCTCATGTTCTATGGGCAGCCAGTGGGTAGCTCCAGGTTTGAAGTATTGAATTACCCTCTTTTATAACCAGAAAACTCGAGGGATAAGATGAGCCTTTCAAAAGCCCTCCTTGTTTCACAAAATGTGCTTGTACAAACAAATGAAGCCCAAGCAGACATTACAGGTAAGTGCTCAGCTGAGGGACAGATGCTTGTCTCCTTACCATAAGGAGTAATTTTTGATCAGGTATAAAATGCTTGCCCTGTTATGAAAGTCTCCAAAACACAATCAAAAAGTTACAGAATACCTTTGTTTCCAATTTAATAATCTATTTTTAAAAATAAGTATCCCAGCACAGAACAAATTAGAAAGATGATAGCGGTTCCCAGCCCTCCCGTTCTGCTAACTGTTCCTCTGGAATACCACCGGAGAGCTGAAACAGTATTTAAACTTGCTTCCACACATTTTTATAGTCTTTTCATATTTGTAATGCAACAGATACTAAGCAGAGTGGAACAACTGCTTTTCCTGACTTAACTACAGCCTTCCAGAATGGCCTACAGTATTTCCTTGTAAATGCAGCTGAGAGTTATCATTATTAATACACTGCATCCACATCACCAAAAAGATAAAACATTCCAGTATAAAAGGAAAATAGCTTAAAGATAAATAAATATATAGTCAATAGAGATCAACAACCACCTTTGCATTAGGAATAGCTTTGGTTTTTCCCCTAGAGCATGCTATTACAGAAGACACAAAAGTATTTTTCTATACTTGTCAAAACCAGCTCCTTGTAGACTATGTTGTAGATGTCAGAACAAAAAAGGCTCTATTTCAGACCAGACCACTCCCAGTCCACTAATCTGGTTCCAGTTCTGACATGGAAGAAAACACATCTTTTGCCTTTCACTTCACACTTTTCCAGTAGCATGTGTCTAAAAAGACTGCAGATCCTGCCTCTCCTACCCTGCTTGTCCCCTCTCTCTCTCATACACTAAAACATACTAAAAATATGATTAACCATCTTAGTTGTACTTTACCATAGAAGAAAGCTGTATTTTTCATGATGCTTATACTGTATTGCATAAGACTTACTGAACAGAACTAATTTCTGTCATTCAACATGTGCAAAATCTCAACAGGCTCTGCAAGGGCCTAAGTGATTTGCATCTAATTTGGTTTTGAAAACATGTCACTGTGTACCTTCTGAACACTGAAGTCTAATTTATGTGTTTTTATTACATTGTAATAAACTACTGTGGCTTGGTGGGGTAGTTATTACTCTCCAAAATCCAGCTAGCACTCCAAGTGTAACTAGTTCTATGCATTCTGCCTGCCACTCATTGATGGCCACCTAATCTCAGAGTCTATGAAAAAAAAGTTGTCGTGGGGGTTTTGGTGGGGTTTTTTTTTCCTATTTGGAGAAGCATATCCAAGCATTAATCCATATTTGAATACATAAGTATTGCAATTCAGTTCAATGTATATTCAAAGCTCCAAAGAGTTTGGGTTTTTGCTCTTCATTTCAGCACAGCTGATTTCCTTCTATCACAACCTGCAGAACCAGTAAGGAGGTTTCCATCAAAGCACACAAGGCACAGCCCAGTGTACTTCAGCTCAAAGTAACTCACCTAGCCATGCATGCCTCACACCACATGCTCAGAGCCTTTGTTTATATTACCTCCTTGCTAGGAAAGGTTACTATGTTAAAAAAGATATTTTGGTAGTACAAATCGTGGCAAAAGCTTGTCCAACAGTCTTCATCCAACGTAACTATGCATGCTCATTTTCCAACATGCTTGCCCTGCCACTCTCGAAATTCACTGATTATGCTACATCATCTCCCAACTTGGTACATCAGGTGAAAAGAAGCTACTGTTGGAATCATTTCAGCCCTACCTGAGCCACACAATTGTTACGTGGTTTGCTTTGCCAGAGACCTGCCAAGAGCTGTGGAAACTCCTTGGTACAGAAGCTCATTGGTGTACTCCATCTCAAGTTCCTGACCAGAACTGGTAGGCTTCAGCTTCTTGAACCATTTTCCAAATAGCTTTATTGAACGCTTGAATTAACAAGGGTTTACGCTGTGCAGCCACAGACTTCCCCCTGCCTCTTCTTAAGGTATGAGGTAAAACCCCACAATTATCTACTGTATTACTTCATCATTCATGCCCCCCAGAAGTCATGCACAGCATCAGCAACATAGCACAGATTGTGGAAAGAGTATCTTTCACCTCACAACTGGCAAGTTCTTTTAGATTTTGTTTAAACTACAAAATAGTAGATTTAATTACAGCCATTATTTGCCTGAAAGTTTTTTCCTTCCCGTATCTATCTCCTTAAAACTTTGTTAGTCTCTTTGACTGCTCTGGTCATAAACCATATCTGATCTTTCTTTTTTTTAACAGACATTTTGTTTTCCTGAATAGCTTTAAAGAACAGTCTTCAACAAAACCATCACCATTTTGTTAGAAAAGATGAAGACAACTCTATTTTCTAACAAAAAAGGATGGTGAAAGACAGGGAGGAAATTTGCTTTGTTGAAGATGGGGTAGTATTTCTAGTGTTGTCTGCTTGGGAAAAATGCAGAACACGCTACACTGAATTAGAGAATCAGTAAAAAAGCACTTACTTACAACAAAAAAGAATAGACTGATTTTCCTGCTATTTAAAAAGAAACAGTGGGGACACGCACATGAGATACAGAGACTTGCCTTTTTTACTCTCGTCATTATCAAAGCAATTCTAATGACTGGGATGATAACTGGTAAGGAACTTGTGTTATAGAACCAGCACCCTGATGGCCCTTCCAGCAAACTACTGTCTGTGAAATAAGCAGCAATACCAATCCCAACCTTTCATATGTTCCACTCACACATCCTTTCCGAGTTACTTTCACAAATGAACCAAAAGGGACTTGTTTGAAAAATCTAGAACTCATAGGATATTGAATCATTTATTGGCCATCTTGCAGCCAGCGATAACTTGCTTGGATTACTAATTCAGCACTCACACTGTAAGACTGAGAATAATGCGACAATTACGTTTTAGATGCACATTTAACTGGCTGCTCCATTAGCTCTGGACTGCAGCCATAAATGGCTTACTTTCCAGCATAATTCACATTACAAATAAGATCCACTGACCTTTAAGAGGGAGCAGGAAAAAAAAAAAGAGCAAACCAAAGTCTGGTTTAACTACAAGTACAACTTTCTGAAGCACAAGTTGAGGCATTTTCAATTATCTTTTATCAAATACTCAGTGAAACAGAGGAGATTAAATTAAGTGCACTTCAATTGAATCATTTTCTGCAGAATGAAGCAGTCTCAAATTGCTCAGCCACTTGATAAAGGGTAGAAAATACTGCCCTTCTGTCATGTAAGTGAAAGGCAAGTACAAATGTATATTATATCACATTCGTATGACACAAA
This sequence comes from Nyctibius grandis, assembly GCF_013368605.1. Classification (NCBI taxonomy): domain Eukaryota; kingdom Metazoa; phylum Chordata; class Aves; order Nyctibiiformes; family Nyctibiidae; genus Nyctibius; species Nyctibius grandis. Next base: position 59,347,256 of record NC_090663.1, read on the forward strand.
GGCTTTTCTAAGATTAATATTATCTTAGCATTAAGAACATAAAGATACTAATGTTTACTAAGTAGGATTTAGCACACAAGAAACAAAATCCTTTGTGCTTAATTTCTTGAACATGTATTAACAAAGTCCAAGACGGCCTCTGGGAATTTCCCAAGGCAGCAGAAAAATCTATCCCTCACCCAGATGAAGGCAAGTCAGCAAGCTCAAACTCCAATTTCTCAAGTTTTATCATTGTCGATCATGCTGTTGTCACAAAATAACTTTCATATTTTTATTTGTTTAAAGATTAGACTAACAATAATCTCAAAGATTGCTGGACTAATTGCACTGTCATCCAAAAAGCAGTAACATGAGACTAAAATATTTGTCCCAAACTATCCCCTGCTCCCCTAGATGCAAATAATGTAGTTTCCATCCTTCCTCATACCAGTTCGGTATAGCATGTTGGAACTAAACCCCTTATAAGCTAAATAATCATATTAACTTTTAGTAATATTAATTTTTGACTCTTTCATTGCTGCCATTTTCTACTTGAGGCACCATCACACAACATGCTTTGGCAAAACCCACATCATCATCATCATCATCAGGCTCTTTCAGGTCCCTGGCTTTAATGTTACCTTTTATAGAGTTAATCTTATAGAAAGCCTGTCAGCCTGAAAACCAAGAGACTCAGCTGCATGAGGGCAGTTACCACACTTTTAAGGCCTTCAAGTTCAAACTCAAACATGTTTCATGGTTGTGCCCTGCAGGCTGCATTAAAGAATCATAGTACATGGGTATCCAGTCTTTTTTCATTAACAGAAGATCTTAAAACCCATGTCACTGTCCTAATCATTCAGAGATATTTAAATATTAAAATGAATACTTAATGGCAAATTCAAAAGGATAAATTCTGCATTTAAAGCTTTACGGTCAAACTTAACAGCTTCTGATTTAACTCCTTTGCAGAAAAAAAAAACCTACTTACTAAATTCTCAGTCTTACAAAAATGCTATTTCTAAATTACTCGAGTCCTATGCTTACACTTCATATGTTGGTATCACTGTCAGAATCTACCCTGCCTATAGTCAGGGGCAGATACACAGGGAGATCTGTTAAATTGAATCACAAACTCTTAACCAGTAATCATCACTTGAATCGGCAACCTCGGCTGACAGGACAAACAAAACAGTACTGAATTTATGGTTTTAGTATTTCTCTCTTCTGCAGGCAGCCAAAATCATCTGACACATTTACGCACATCAACTTTAGCAGCAGCAGATGTCAAGCAAGTTAAGTTGTTTGTCTATTTTTCACCCCCCTCATGCTTAAAACCTTCCACGTGGAATCCCAGAACGTTTCCTGGCTAGAAGCTATGTATGAAGCCATGTTTTCAGAGGAAAAAGATAAAAATTGTTTGGGCTAATCCAGCAGGCAAGAAGAAAGTGCTGTTCCTCACCGCAAATGCAAGGCAGGGGGTGATGAATGGGTTTTCTGAGGTTCACAGAGTCTAGAGAACGGAAAGAAAACATTGCATATCCATCTTTTCCATACAAGGGACGGTGCTTTATTTTATAATGCCACAACACAGATAAAACAGATTATGCCTTCCTCTACAAATGAAGGGCCTTGGCAGAGATCCTGCAAAACAATACTGATCTGGTTTCCACAACATTCCCTCTTTCCTCAAACTTTACCCGAAATTTTTGGGATGCACATTGGACTGTGTCCAAATTTGCTCTTCTTCATGGGATTCCACAGTAATGAGATGAACATATTGAAATCACAAGTCCAGCAATGCTCACAAATACAGCAACTTCAGAATGAGTTAGATTTAATTGATTTGTGTTACAGATAGACATTTCAGCACAGAGCAAAAGGCCTGCTTCCCAGCGCACCAGGTCTGTAAACTAGTAATAACACATTACTTATAGTGTGCGGGAGAGCTGCCATGTGTAAAACACTAACAGTTCTCTCAGTCGAACTAACTTCATACGTTTTCCAGCAAAACACAATACAGAAGCATGCTGAAGATGTATTCATTGCAAAAATCTTGCCAGAGGGAAAAACACTACTAATTAAAAAGCAAAATATAAACTTATACACACATATGTTAAAGGAGAGAGCTTAAAATCTTTTCCTCTGAAATTCAAAAAGAACCAGGACATGCAATCACACTGCCTTTTGTTTTCTTTTTCCAGCACTACAAAATGAAGTCTGCCATCCACACCATTCTATGATTCTATGATTTAACTCCACCTGGTTACTTGAGAAATGACATTTCAAACACAATACTTGAAACACATTCTCTCCCTTATCTTCCAGTGTTCAGAAGCACATATGGGGAAAACCCTAACAGCAAACCACAAGCATGGAATAAGCACATCTATGAGTCAAGGACAGAACAGGGGCATGCATGTTTCTCCAAATAATATGCAGATATAACTAATTCAAAATACAAAAAGACAAAATAAAATCACATTTGGAAACAACAACCAACCTCTCCTGCAGCAGTAACAGGCAAATGCACTCTTTCCAGTTATTTTGGTGTAAATACTTAGCAGCTCTTTAAAGATAAGTTTATACATAATACATATACAAGCCCTTCTTTCAAACAGGAGGCTGTATTGCCTGCCTTTGCCTCTATATTCTTGATGTTTTTTCCTTCCCCTACTTCCTTTTCATGAAGCCTTAGGCCCAAAGAAAGGCTTACTCTTTTCCAGAATTGAAAATAACCCCTGAACAGCTGGTAGCTTGCATTACCTCAGCACTCCAAGGTTTGCCACAGAAGTCAGGCAACATTCACCCTCAGAGACTCCCTCAATAAAATTCCTAACAATTTTTTTCCCCAAATATAAGGATTTCCAATTAGAATAATTCTCTTCCTCTTAGGAACAAGAATTTGTAACATCACGTGTCAGTCTGTAAGGCTTGATAGCTGTCATGGTATGGGGACACCTGGGGTTTGGGGTTGGTTGTGCGTTGTTTTTTTTTTTGGGGGGCGGGGGGGGATTGGGTTGGGGTTTTTTTGTGCTAACAGATATCGAAACGTATCTAACATCTCACTATGTTTATATAAACAAGCATCATCATAACACAATCTTTTTGTTAAATTAGGATTAACTCCCACTTTTAAAAACAGAGGAATGGAAACACCTGGAGTTGAGGAACATTCTGAGCCAGATATGTTTTTTGTACCTGCCCTCAATGGATTTCTTCCTCTCAAATTTTTAATTTACTTTTTGAATTCTTGCAAACTTTCAGCATAGCTTACCACAGCATTCAGAAGAGCTTGTGGTAGACAGTGCTATAGCTTAACTACACTGCGTGGCATTCCAGAACTGCTCCGAACATTAAGATGCAGGCACACCACTGTACAATGACATCTTACAATTTGTTCTTCATCTTTCCCTTAGTGATACCTGCCATTTGATTTGCCATGCATTACTTAGCCCTACTGAGCATCAAGCTCCTGCCTTCACAGAGTTACCCATGGGAAGGTGATCCTGGAGCAACAACTAAGTGACAAGAGACAGGTCAGAGCCTAGCATGGTAGAGCTGTAATTTTCTCATGTTTCCCATTCCCATGTGGGCACTCACATTTCTCTACATCGAACTTCATTTACAATTCTGTGGCTTTGTTAAGCAGGATTGTAAGATAGTTGCACAGGATTGTAAGGTAGTTGCACAATTCTTTAGAGCTGGCCCTTAACTACCCTGAATAAATCAGTACTTCATTACCCCACTGTTCACCTGCTCTTCCATATCATTTATACAGCCAACACAACAGGGAGCAGAAATCTAATCTTATTTTTCCCATACCTACTACAAGGTTTCCAGCCTTCCACAGTTGATACTGCTTATTCCAAAGTGTATTTATACTTGGAAGTTACAGTTTGATTTGACATTTAGGGCTATGGAACACAGTGCTTTTCTTCAGGGGGAAAAAAGAAAAAAAACCACTGTCTTACTCATACTCTTCATTTTTGGCAGTCTCTCTCAGAAACACTTTGTCTCATCACAGAGATCATTATCCTGAGATGATGCAGCCTTCGTGCAGGAATGAGCTATGCACCATTATGTCTCTTGCAGTAACAGACCTGATTCCAGTTTCACACTGTTACGACACATCACACTTCATCCTTATTTTATTGCTCTTGACTCCATTAAGAATGACAGTTCAATCTGTTATCAGGGACTTGGCTCAAAGGGAATGCAAAATAAAGAACTCCAACTTCAGGATAAGTACTGAGCCATGCTACTTAGAAAACTAGAGTAAGATTGTTTAAATGTCATTTCAGTGCAAGAAAAAGCTTTTTCCATGCTTACAATACACGTTTTGGCTTTTGCCAACAGATCTTCCATCCCATTTAATAAAATTTCGACTTTACTAGCTACTGCAGTCTCACTGGAAGATGGACTAATAATCCAGTGCACCTCCTGCCCCAATGACCTTTAAAGCACGGGGATTTATTTTGAAATGGGTTAACAAAACACAGATGGCAGACCTGGTGAGACTTCACATGTTTGAGCAAGGTAGTAGGTAAGAGAGGAGAGAGGAAAAGCAGTGAACCAGTTGGGTACTTACACTTGAAAAGAAATCTAACTTAGCAGCTTATGCCTAACCAGGAGATGGTACAGGGTTTGCAATTAAGTTACTGAAGATTAATGAAGGAGGAATTTCTCATAAACTTGAAGTACATGGCTGAAGCTTAGATTAATGTCTAAGACCTAACAGATGGATGACGAAATCAACAGCCATGGAAGTCAGGAATAAAACTTCGAGTCAGAATGTCTTGGTTTCATGCAATATATAGTTACAGTAAAAGCTAATAATCGATTTATCTCTGTGCCCACCAGTTTCAGCAGCTGATACTTTTTTAGTGTAATAAAGAACAGGTACAAACAAAAATATGTGTCTAATTATCAAAATATTATGTGAAATGACAATCTGCATAGGAGTAAGAGGTCTTCCTGAAGCACAAAAGCAAAAGGTGCGTATTACAGGCTGTAGCAACTAAGCCAGAAGAACAGGAGATCAACTGAGAAAAGGCCAATTTTGGGCACATAAGTAAATACCTTGCTAAGTATCTGCCTAAGTCTGGATGCTAGGATTATAAAGCTTATGATGGGGGGCAGAAATCAAGGAAGTGATTATTCCCCTACACAGTGGAGTATCCTAACTTCCTGCTGTTACACACGTCTCTTCACACTACGCGTTATCAAACATTTCAGAAGAAAATATAAGGCCAACAGGGGAGGCCTGGGGTCCACCTCACCACTGCTTATCACATCTAGTAGGTAGAAACTGGCTTAAACACAGAAACGTGAATTTCTATTCATAATACCATCTCTGTTTTGTAGCCATATAGCATCATTCATTAGCACAGATTTCCTGAAATACTTGAATGGGAATACAGTGGTGATGTGGGATGGAAGGTAGAGGCAACAAAATACTAGCAACCAGTGTGAGCTACAAGTTAGTTGATGTATTTTTTTAGTATTTCCTGAAAAATTTCTTCCTTCTGTGATTTTCTTAGTGGTTTTTCAGTTTTATCTGTCTTTTCTGATTTTAACAGAAGTTACAGCTTGGAGCAGAACGCAAGAGACACATGAAAGACCTCAATTAGAAATTCAAATACTGGATTTGAAGAAGACTTTTTTTCTCTTCTAACTCTGAACTGTAGATTGGTTTTGGCTTCTTCACACAGGTAACTTTTTTTTTCCTTTTGTCCCCTCCCTAATTACAGAAACAGAGAAGTGATGCCATACCTCCATGTGCCTTTTTTCTTTTGCCTAATTGCTCTTTCTGTTCAGAATACTACTCATGAGCATTTCAGAGGCCTTCATAAAACATTTGGCTGCCAAAATGTTTATTTTAATGACTTTTCAACCCATTAAAACATGTTCATCACTGTATCATTAATAACTTCTTCACACATCACACTTTTACAGTCTTTCACTGGTAGTGCATCCTCCTAGGTAGTATAATTTTCAGCACTTCAGTATTGGAAGGAGGGGAGAACTGCAAGCACATGGCACGAAGGATGAGAGCAACACTGGGGATCTGGATCTTGGCTTGTCGGAGATGCAGTGCCTTCACAGTTCTCTCCCTGTTCACTGTGAAAGTACACAGCTTCTGACAGTCGGTTAGCTTGCACGGTTTTGTTGCTTTAGTCCAGCAGGGATGGGAAGATCCGCAAAGAGAAGCTGCAGCGGAGGATGCAAGGAGGTCAAACAGGAGGGAAGATAAAACCAGAAGAGGCGGCAGCCTGTGCTCCAGAGTCTCCTGTCACTCCAAATAAAGTGGTTGCAGAAAACACAGCGCAACAGCATGAACTGATAAATGTGACTAAACTACTTCATCTAAAGTAAAAAACTGTCCTATAGTCATTTGTAATCTTAGGTTTTTTACCATTTTCATGAATCGTGCATTGTTTTCCATTTATATCTTTAGATTCTCGCAAATGGGAGAAGTGCTGAAGCTGTGGACTGTGTCCGGTCGGGTTTTGAGCATCTCAAAGGATGGAGACTCTACAACCTCTCTGTGCAAACCTGTTCCAGTGTTTTACAGCCCTTACAGTAAAATTGTTTCTTCTTATGTTTAAATGAAGCTCTTCATATTTCAATTTGTAACCATTGCCTCTTGTGCTGCCAGTGGGCACCACTGAGAAGAGCCTGCCTCTGTCGTCTTTATTGCCCCCCACGAGGTATGTACACACACTGGCAAGATGCCCCCGAGCCTTCTCTTCTGTGGGCTGAACAGCACCAGCTCTCTCAGCCTTTCCTCATGTGAGAGATACTCCAGTCCCATAGTCACCTTCATGGCCCTTTGCTGGGCTCACTCCAGTACATCCCTTTCTTCTCTTGTACTCAGGAGTCCAGAACCAGACCCAGTACCCCAGGTGTGGCCTCACCAGAGCTGTGTAGGGTTGATCCTGTAACTGGGTACTTCCTGTTTGCACCAAGATATCCCAAAACATGCTGAGATGCTGGTCGAGAACCATCAGTGTTTCACACCACGTACAAAGACATCAATTGGTATTTAAAAATTAGCATAGTTCTAGATTTCTATAGACTGTCCTATAGCACAGAGTGATCTGATGCACTACTAACTTGTGGCTATTTAATATCACTCTAATGAAATAATGGCACAAACTGGGATGAGAAATTAACAAAGCTTTCAAGATTAAAGTTAGTAGAATTGGTCAAAAAGTAACAAAACCCATTGAAAACTGAGTTACAAACATGGATTTAAATTTGAGTTAGCTGTGCTCTAACCAGACCATCCATTGGCACTCTGACTCAACTGACTATTCTCCACTCATATGCTGACACAGAAATACAGCTATTCTGACATTGAGAACTGCTCAGCAAAGGAAATCTGACAATGAGGAACATTTATATTTTCTCAATAAAAAGAAGAGTAACTACAAGAAGAAAGTCAACTGTGCAAAACAGTGCCTTCCTTACTCAACACATGGAACTCAATGGCACAAAAACAGAAGCTAAAATTCAGAGGCAAAGGGAAAGCATATCACGAAGGACGTGAGAACCTGGGAGGCCAAGGCAAATTAAACAGAAGCTCTGAGGTGAGATTTCAGCTGTGATCACACAACTGACAGCGGTACCATGATGCATATGCAAACAGCAGCTGAACAGGTATTCACACTTCAGGAATGCTTAGTCTATAAGCTCTAGTGTTTGGTACTGACTTTACGACATCTGCTTTGTGACAAGCCTGTGTCCCACTATCCTTACTAACAATGCAGAACCAGCAGTTGAAACCTACAGGAGTAGGTGCTGAATTCTCTTCTGGCTCGTGCACCATTAAAAGAGGTCTTTAATTGCAGAACCTCTACATAACAGCAATGATGTATGCACTAAAAATACATATCATATGTATATTTTTTCATTTTCATGCTCTAGGCTATGACTGAAAAGCTGGCAATTACTAGCTGAGAAAGCAAAACAAAACAAAAAAAATCTTATTTTCACCTGCAGACTGAACAAGTTTCTTCTGGAGAATCTCTCAAAAGAAAGCATAACTCAGTAATGATCAATCATGCTTTAAAAAGCATCTGTTGATGTACTGTTGCAAATAAAGTTCTTCAATGTTAGAAAAAAACACTCACCTCTAAGAACCAAAAATTCTCTTTTGTTACAAAAAATACTACTTAAAAATCACTAAGGGCTAAACAAAGATACAGTCTCAGTCTCCCAGTTGTCATTTTCACTCAGCACATAGTTAAAACATTAAATAACACACACACACACTAACTTAACAATAAACCTAGAACTGCTGTGTCTTCACTATATATTAGACCACAGGAAACACTCTTAAAAGAAGCAGGATAAGCAATACCAATACCCATTGGAAAAAGAACAACAACAAAAAAACCCAAAACCAAACCAACAAAAAAAAAACCAACCAAAGGAAAAAAAAAACAAACCCACACACACCACCAAAAAACAACCCAACCACTAATCTGTTAGAAACTGGAACAAAATGTATTGAAAGAGATAAACTACCCCATCATATAGTGCAACTACACAAAAGCTGCAGCGTAGGCCTGATCCTATCAGAAGCTAACCAGGGTAATTCTTTTATGGTACAACTTGAGAAAATATAAAGTTTTATTGGGATTTAACCAACACAGGGCTACCTACCACCTAGGTAAACCTTACCAAGAAGCAGCACTTGGTTTATGCAACTCTTAGTTGTAACTGTGCCATTACTCTCCCAGTAACTCACGACAAAAGGAAACACCAGCAAATGTTGGTTAGAGCCTACTGTGGCTCTACCAAGGACAAAAAATCCTAGCATAGTATCAAAAGCCAAACTAGACAGGGCACGCTCCGCAGGTTGATCAGTTGGTAATCAATACTGACAATACCTTTTTATGTCTAGCATACGATGAAGAGGGAGAAATCTATGTGTAGGTTTCTCCAGAAATATGATAAACTGCCTTCACTCTTGTAAAATGAAAGAACTTCTGATTTAAATATACAGAAGAATGGAGAGAGGAGAATACTATTCTTAAAATGTCCATATTTCTAAATTAAGAAACACACAAGCATGTTCTTGGAAAGTAAAATTAGCTAATGACAGATTTCAGGTCTGATAATAAGGCAGCCAGTCAGCATTTCTCATTCTCCGTTTTAACATCTCTTTTGCAATCAGTTACAGCAAGAGCAAAAAGATGTATGAGACCATTTCACTGAGCTGTATTCCTTACTGCCCTAATTTCTTAACATTTTGATTTCAGGGAGTTACCAAGACAGTAAAGATCTAGTCTTCCAAAACCTTTCACTGTATTCACAAAACTGGAAGACACAAACATTCACATGCACAACAGAAGAGCTTCATCACTTGAATATTCAGCCTTTAGATACTTGGTCCCTCTGATATCCTTGCTCTTCAACAGTTACAATCACTGGCCTTCCCATTTATATTTAATATTGCTGTCCATATGCCACAAACATGCCTTAAAATGGAAGAGACAGCTGCAAGAAGCCATTAGAAACTTCATTCCTTTGAGCATTGACATTACTGTCACTGGAAAAAGGAGCAAGAAGGAAGAACAAATTCCAAGTATATTGCTTGTTCACAATCAATAAAATGAATTTCTTCACGTGCCCTTCACATGGCCACTGCTGGAAATCAGTGCAAGACTGAGGAATGGCATGCCCATCTCCCACTTCTGTCAGAAACTATTGCTAAATATCATCATTCAAAATTAGCCTTAGATCATGTGACAAATCACAAAAGCACAAACAACTTATTTCATCTACATAGTGTTAATTCCAGACATATTTTTTCCTCACTTTTCTTTTTCCTTGTCAGATTTTTTGGGACTAGGATGAAAGGCAGACTAAGAGAAAATGAGGTTTTATCCCAAACCCCAACTATGTCTGAATATGCAACCAAGAAGTCTTCCTATCTCTTAGATCTTGTTATCCCCAATTAAGGACAGAGATTTACAAAGCAGAAATTAAATGTCAGATTTTTAAAATTACAGTTGCACATTGCTTTCAACATGCTTTCATCACTGTAAATCCATTTAGCTTGTTGCTGTGCCCATGATTCTCTAGCAAAAGAGAGTTTCCAGTTCTGGTTTATGTCTAACAGTTGCAAGAGTTCTCTATTTTCTCTGTTGGGAGACAAAATATAGGACATTATGCATCTAATCTATAGATTAGCATAAGAAGCATAACCATCTTTTCACAGCACACAGGAGAAAGCAGTTGAAACTCAGATGAATATCTCCGATACATTCATTTCCAAGTAAAATACAAAACGGAGGAAGTCATGTTTTGGTCTGAGTTCTTTTACTTAGAAAAGAGGACTAAGGGGATGCAGTCAGGGTTTTTTCTCAACATGTTGGACCTCCCTTATTTTACTGAAGACCTCTTTACATTCAGTATACTAAAACCAGGATGAAAAAAAAATAACTCCTCTAGCTCTGCCTGACACAGTTATAAAATTATAGTCAGGTCATATTCAGACCTCCAGAGATGACCTAATATATTGAACAGCAAATCTAGACCAATCTATTTCTTTATGCTTTGTTAGATGAACCTAAAAGTTAGTTCAAGTCCAGAGGACTGGCTGTCATACACTCTATAAACATTTCTGTCTCTGTCATGAACTTCCTCCATGACTGCAAGCAAATTTCACCACTTTTTCCATACTCTGCTTGCCTACTCTGCATTTTGTCTGAAAACTCAGGCAAACCAGAACCCAGATCATGAAACCACCTCAGTGACCACCTCAGACAGTAATACATTAAACAACTTTTCAAGTCTCCTTGAATTTTCCATCAACATAACAAATGCTGAGACATTGTCCTATAGTGGAACGTGCTCCCAAAACAGAGACTTCAACTGCAAGACCATCCGGGCAAAGCTCATTCCTAACATATGATCACCTGCAGATGTACGTGACTAACCTAGTATCTTTAGACTCCCTTTACCAGCATTTTGACAGTATGTTTGAGCTCATTCTACGGTATGAATCTTAAATAGGTTGGATTTGTGCCCCTCATGGATCTTGCTCTCCACTGCCTAGAAAAGGAGATGAAGGTGATTAGCTGAGGTGGAGACATAGGGCAAGATGAATCCCGCCCCAAGTCTCTACACATACCTCATAAAACGGTCTCTCCTTTCCAGCTAAGGCCTCTAGCTCCTACCATCACATGGTTTCAGCAATATCGACAGTTAAAGGATTTGAGTCAGCAGAGTAAAACAAACCAAAACAAAAACCCCACCAGTCAGTCTGGTTATATACAATGTGATAGGAGTACATGTAAACCTCTAAATGTAAAAGCTGGGCTGTCCACCTATTTGGTTTGAATGCTTACATGACAGTAATCAGAAAGGAGAAGCTTTTTCTCCTATCTACGGCTCTTTCTGTGAATTTCTTTTGAAGACGGCAACCACACTACCCACACGCATATACCTACAGCAGGGGAAACTGTCATCTTCCACCAGCCTCCCACCAACACAACTGACACCATCTGAGCTCTAAGGTTTAATCTGATTCAAATCAACCAACCTCCTGAACCACACTCAGCAGAACATATTTTATTTTTTCCCTTTCAGGAATCCCTCCTTCCCCCACTACAAGCATGTTAGAACATTGCTCAGAGTGACTAGCTCTTTTGGAAACAGATTTTTTTTTTTTAAGTGACATGACAGACTGATCTGTGAAGAAGGCAAAATTAATGCCTTCATTTTCAATCCATATACTTAAGATGTAGCTTTCCACATGTCTATTACTAGACAGCAAAAATAAGTATAAAACCCTGACAGCATGACAAATATCAGTTAGAGGTAATGGGTACACTCTAAATGCAAACTTAATTATAATGGAATTGAAAAGTTAAGAAGTCATAAAAAAACATTAATAAAATATTGCTAAAGAGTACAGATAATGGATAAAAAACCGTACTCGTTTTTTCCCCCCTCCTTCCCCCAAGTCTTTCCCTGACTTGGACACATTTTGCTCAGTTGTGCGCTTGTTAAACTGTTTGAGTGCTGTAAGGCTCTGCTCCTGGGATAAAAAACTGGGCTAAATTCTTCTTCTTCTGGCATAAAAGGCTTTTACAACCAAACTTAAAGGACAGAAGCAACTTCTACCCCCATTTGCAAGTTTTCACATACACATCTTCCAATTGCGGGACTCTAACCGACCCCTAAGTAAGAGGATGGTGAGGCCATCTTTAGAAGCAGTCAAGATCACACCATTAAGCTTCAAATCACTGCCTTAAGAACACCCGCAGCTACAATCCTATTTGAATTACAGCAAGTGTAATATTAAAGTTAAGGATTGTACCATCTACAGACTAATGCCTTGAAAACATAATGCAAAACCAGCCTTGCATATGAAATACCTTTAAATCAGGAGATGAGTTACTGGCCAAGCAGCAAGTTTTCTCAGTATTTCAATTTACTTATAAATTTGTGTTTATATTTTTTCTTTTAAAGGTAATAACAGATATTCAGTAACCAAAGAGAGCTTTTATAGATGCTGTCAAGCATCTATAAAATGCAATAGTCTACGATCCAGCCTTCCTCAGAACTGACAGGAGAATTTTGAGTATTTCTACCAGGTAAAATTAGAGTCACCATGCTCCCCCCAAACCCAAAAGAGACTCTTACATTTAATGAACCCTTCTTTCCCTTTTTGTATTCAACTACTACAATGCAGTCAGAGTTCAGAAACACCACTGCAAGTAATAAAAGGCATCATTTATTAGCACAACAAATAAGCAAAATACTTAATCTATAGATCACTATCCATTTCATTTGAACATCATATAGTTAAAGATCAATTATTCATTTAGTCTAGTACAATGCAAAGTTTTGGAACAGCTGCACATTTGCTTGTTCTCAAAAAATCAATCATGAAAGCATTCTTTTGTGCAAATGCTTTATTTAATCTCTTGCTCGCTGTAAAAACTTAATTGCTAAACGAAAAATGAACACAACCCCCTGCTATCAGGGAATACTGTACTGAGGACTTTTGATATATTTTCTTTATACTTATATTCTTACAAATTATGTATGTGAGAAGCAGATGATGAGCAGCAATTTGGCAACACTTCACAATCTGCTATTTGCAGATCTAGTCAAATTCAGAGAGTTAATTAAAGATTAAAGACAGGGACCGATACTGTTGAAGCAAAGAGCCATCTTTCCTGTTACGACCGTAAATAAATAACTGCCTGACCAACCTGATCTCCTTCTATGACAAAGTGCTTAGTAGATGAGGGCAGGGCTGTGGATGTAGTCTATCTAGACTTCAGTAAGGCATTTGACACTGTCTCCCACAGCATCCTCCTAGACAAACTGGCTGCCCGGGGCTTGGATGGGTGGACTCTTCAATGGGTTAAAAACTGGCTGGATGGCCGAGCCCAGAGAGTGGTGGTGAATGGGGCAAAGTCCAACCGGCGGCCGGTCACTCGCGGTGTTCCCCAGGGCTCAGTTCTGGGGCCGGTGCTGTTCAATATCTTTATAGATGATCTAGAGGTAGGGATTGAGTGCACCCTCAGTAAATTTGCAGATGACACCAAGCTGGGTGGGAGTGTCGATCTGCTGGAGGGTAGGAAGGCCCTACAGAGGGATTTGGACAGGTTAGATAGATGGGCCGAGACCAACAGCATGAGGTTCAACAAGAACAAGTGCCGGGTCTTACACTTCGGCCACAACAACCCCATGCAGCGCTATAGGCTGGGGGAAGAGTGGTTAGAAAGCAGCCCAGCGGAAAGAGACCTGGGGGTGTGGATCGACAGCCGGCTAAACATGAGCCAGCAGTGTGCCCAGGTGACCAAGAAGGTCAATGGCATCCTGGCCTCTATTAAGAATAGTGTGGCCAGCCGGTCTAGGGAAGTGATCGTCCCTCTGTACTTGGCACTGGTGAGGCCGCACCTTGAATACTGTGTTCAGTTCTGGGCCCCGCACTTCAGGAAAGATGTTGAGGTGTTGGAGCGAGTCCAGAGGAGGGCGACCAAGCTGGTGAAGGGTCTGGAGGGTATGACCTATGAGGAACGGCTGAGGGAGCTGGGGTTGTTTAGCCTGGAGAAGAGGAGGCTCCGAGGTGACCTTATTGCAGTCTACAACTACCTGAAGGGAGGTAGTAGTGAAGTGGGAGTTGGCCTCTTCTCCCAGGCAACTAGCGATAGGACAAGAGGACATAGCCTCAAGCTTCACCAGGGGAGGTTCAGGTTGGACATTAGGAAGCATTTCTTCTCAGAAAGGGTCATTAGACACTGGAACGGGCTGCCCAGAGAGGTGGTGGAGTCACCATCTCTGGATGTGTTTAAGAAAAGACTGGACATGGCACTTAGTGCCATGGTCTAGTTGACATGGTGGTGTCAGAGCAATGGTTGAACTCTATGATCCCAGAGATCTCTTCCAACCTGATTGAGTCTGTGATTCTGTGATTCATTGCAGGTTTAGACCAAAATCAAGATTTTTCACTGGTCCTGCTGTAAGGAGGAACCACACTACCAGAATAACTCACTCATGATGAAAACCTGCAAGAAGCTGCAAGAATCTATCAGATTTCTTTAAAAATGATTCCCCAGATGAAAGGTATTACCTTTCATTGTGGACTTACAGCTCCTAACTGCAAAACTGAACTTACACATGCAATACAATCTTTGGTCCTGCAGATTACATTTGGCTGCTACACCAGAGAAGTTTGCATGAAGTATTCATTGTGGGCACAACATTCTGCAAACAAAGAGTAGAACTGTCAAGCAAACTTTCTACTAGGCTAACTGAAATGACTGATTAACCCTCAGAGAAAAATATCTAGATTAATTAAAAGGAGATTGTCACCATTTATGAAGTAGAATTCCTGCTACTGTAAATTCTGTGTTGAAATCACAAGGTCAGTGTGTGATAACTTAGATAAACAAAAAACATTAGTCCATTTTCTAGTTCATATACCTAAAGTGTTTCTTCAGAAATGGAGTAGGAAGGATACTATTGCATTTTACCTTTTCACCACAGAGAAGGACTCAGTCCTCCAAGCCACAGGCCGCAGCTCCAAACACACACAGTCCACACAACCAGCGTAAGAGTCTTGCAAGGTTTGAGAGTGCCATTTCCAATCACGTAGTTTGAAGCAGGTTTTTACAGTCCCATCCTTACGCAGGCATCTACAACAATCCATGAGCCCCCACCCCAAGTTTCAGGATCAGGGGTTCAGTACATTCCCATGCTAGGAATCCCTATCTAATTCCTACCCGTATAATTTCGGGTGTTAAATTTGCAAACATTTGCCTTGCTGTTAAATTTCTCTCCCTCACCTCTAACAGTTCTTGCCATGTTCAAAAGATTTTTGTAAACAATGCTTATCACTACCATTACTGCAGAGATTGCATAGAGTTTTTGAGATAAATAGGGTAAAAAAAAAAGATCTTGTTTGATGTAAAAGTAAATGCATCACATCCACAGTGATAGCAATTACGCAGGGTCTAGAGGTAACATTTCTGTAGTCTTTGTTAGGCTAGGCATTCAGCAGGTAAGAATTACTTTGCATGTCTTGATTTTTTTGTTCTCTCATGACAACAGCAAGTATTAAAACTAGAACGTTTTGTTCGCTTTCCAAATATGCCCCCATCCCCCCAAAAAGGAGGGGGAAACAAAAGCTTGACAAAAAAAAAAACTGAGGTATGTATTCCCACCTCAAAGGTGAGAATAATGAAGTATGTATTCCCACTTACCAAAGGCAAGTACTCAAGGTCTCCAGTTCTATATTCTGAACACCAAAATTGCAACACAGCATTTTTTTAAGGTGCAAAAAAACAGCTGATGATTCCCCTCAAGCTGGTTTCTGCACAAAGAGACTTGGTGTATCACATCCAAGACCATTTTTAGTCTGTGTTTCCACTGCAGTCTATTTATTTCAGGCTGCCTCTGTACATGATTTTCTGAAGTGAGTATCAATGTATATTACAGAAATATTGAGGTAAAAAAAGGAAATGCTGATTGCATCACCCAGAGCATTCTCCTGACAGGGCAGGATTTTGTTCCTATTTAGGATGTTTTGCACAGTCCAACTTGAAAAACGTCAAGCAATAAATTTTAAAACTTTTCTTGTCACTGATATCTATTTACCAGCAGAGGTCTGAGGGTCTTCTGCATTTTTCCTGAAAGACTCCACTAAGATTTTTCATTTCATTAGTCCAAGTTTTATATTTCTATTTCTCAAGCTTTGTGGAAGAAGAGGGTGTACAGATCATGGAAGGAGGGGCTGGCCACTTGGGAGGAATATAAGTCTGTTGTCAGAGGATGTAGGGAGGCAACTAGGAAAGCTAAGGCCTCCTTGGAATTAAACCTTGCAAGAGAGGTCAAGGACAACAGAAAGGGCTTCTTCAAATACATTGCAGGTAAAACCAACACTAGAGGCAATGTAGGCCCACTGATGAATGAGGTGGGGGCCCTGAAGACAGAGGATAAAAAGAAGGCAGAGTTACTGAATGCCTTCTTTGCCTCTGTCTATACTGCTGGAGGCTGTCCTGAGGAGCCCTGGACCCCTGAGGCCTCAGAAGAAGTCAGGATAGAGGAGGAATCTGTCTTGGTAGATGAGGGCTGGGTCAGGGACCAATTAAGCAATCTGGACGTCCATAAATCCATGGGCCCTGATGGGATGCACCCGCGGGTGCTGAGGGAGCTGGCGGAAGTCATTGCTAGGCCACTCTCCATCATCTTAGCAAAGTCGTGGGCAACGGGAGAGGTGCCTGAGGACTGGAGGAAAGCGAATGTCACTCCAGTCTTCAAACAGGGCAAGAAGGAGGACCCGGGTAACTATAGACCGGTCAACCTCACCTCCATCCCCGGAAAGGTGATGGAACAACTTGTCCTTGGTGCTGTCTCTAGGCACATCAAGGATAGGGGGATCACTAGGGGCACTCAGCATGGCTTCACCAAGGGGAAGTCATGCTTAACCAACTTGATAGCCTTTTATGAGGACGTAACCCGGTGGATAGATGATGGTAAAGCTGTGGATGTGGTCTATCTCGATTTCAGTAAAGCGTTTGACACGGTCTCCCACAGCATCCTCGCAGCTAAACTGAGGAAGTGTGGTCTGGATGATCGGGTAGTGAGGTGGATTGTGAACTGGCTGAAGGAAAGAAGCCAGAGAGTGGTGGTCAATGGGACAGAGTCCAGTTGGAGGCCTGTGTCTAGCGGAGTCCCTCAAGGGTCAGTACTGGGACCAGTACTATTCAATATATTCATTAATGACTTGGATGAGGGAATAGAGTGCATTGTCAGCAAGTTCGTTGATGACACAAAACTGGGAGGAGTGGCTGACACAACGGAAGGCTGTGCAGCCATTCAGAGGGACCTAGACAGGCTGGAGAGTTGGGCGGGGAGAAATTATAACAAGGGCAAGTGTAGAGTCCTGCATCTGGGCAAGAACAACCCCACGTAGTAGTACAAGTTGGGGACAGACCTGTTGGAGAGCAGCGTAGGGGAAAGGGACCTGGGGGTCCTAGTGGACAACAGGATGACCATGAGCCAGCAGTGTGCCCTTGTGGCCAAGAAGGCCAATGGCATCCTGGGGTGTATTAGAAGGGGTGTGGTTAGTAGGTCAAGAGAGGTTCTCCTCCCCCTGTACTCTGCCCTGGTGAGGCCGCATCTGGAATATTGTGTCCAGTTCTGGGCCCCTCAGTTCAAGAAGGACAGGGAACTGCTAGAGAGAGTCCAGCGCAGAGCCACGAAGATGATTAAGGGAGTGGAACATCTCCCTTATGAGGAGAGGCTGAGGGAGCTGGGTCTCTTTAGCTTAGAGAAGAGGAGACTGAGGGGTGACCTCATTAATGTTTATAAATATGTAAAGGGCAAGTGTCAAGAGGATGGAGCCAGGCTCTTCTCAGTGACATCCCTTGACAGGACAAGGGGCAATGGGTGCAAGCTGGAACACAGGAGGTTCCACTTAAATATGAGGAAAAACTTCTTTACGGTGAGGGTGACCGAACACTGGAACAGGCTGCCCAGAGAGGTTGTGGAGTCTCCTTCTCTGGAGACATTCAAAACCCGCCTGGACGCGTTCCTGTGTGATATGGTCTAGGCAATCCTGCTCCGGCAGGGGGATTGGACTAGATGATCTTTCGAGGTCCCTTCCAATCTCTAACATTCTGTGATTCTGTGATTCTGTGATTTGTAATTTCAAAACATGCCCTGGTTCCAGCCCCTCACCATCAGGGTTCTTTTTGCTTACACAAGCTACATACATTGTGTCTTTCTCAATACATTTAAGAGAGAGGAAAAAAATGCAGTAAACAGCACAAACTATTTAATATGTACAACCCTGGAACATACGAGGCAAATTTGAGATACAGTAATTGGGAAGGCTCTGGTGAGCAATCGCCGGGAGCACCATATACAGCTCTGGCCACCTGCGATCAAGAAATAAATTCATACCCTAACAAGTGCAGAGCAGGGCTGTAAAGATGATCACAGCAACCCTTGTTCTGTTTTATGAGAAGCTAAAAGAGTTTGCCTCCTTCTGCTACCCAATATGAAAGCAGGGAGAAGGTTGCCTGTTGTAGAGACATCAGAGCAGTAAAGAGGAAAGATGGGCTGAAGAGAAACCAGTGGACAGTGCTGATCAGAGAACAAGCGCATATAAATTGGGTCATAAATAAGAATCCTGCCACACGAGTGCTGAAAAGGTCTCACACAGTCTTTGAATCCAGGTAGAGAGAGAAACAAGTCTCAACAGTGTTAAAGTGGAGTTTGAACCATTTCTGGCGAGGGTTGCAAGAGTGCTGGAGGTAACAGATGAGCAGATGCAGTACTCCAGGAGAGGTCCTTCTCAGTCCTGTAATTCCTCCTTTTGTGATTTTAAAACAATCCCTCCAGATTCCCCATCAGTTGCCATCACTGCTCTGCTCGTTTTGGCAGTGGTGCCATGCGTGCGGTGCTCTGCTTTTGCCATAGAGCTCACGTACGCAGCTTCCCAGAGGACAGCAACTGCTAACTCATTATCAACTAAGTATTTACATTGGCAGAAACACAGGGAAGAGCCCTAGCAGCAGTAAGGCAGCACTGCTACAGTGGGGAGAGGACATCAGCTCCTGACTTGGAGGCAAGAGTTTCTTCGGAGATCAACATTCGCAGTTATGGTTTGGGTTTCAGCAATACCGCCCACCGCAGGCAGCTCTTACACAGTGGTCACTATATAAAAACCATCTTTATATGTTATATAATTTTATATGTATTTCATATATATTATTTTAATAATTTATAGTGTGCATATACACAATAGACTTTATGTATTTTTTGATATATATATATATATATATATATAGCTTTCCTATGCAAAAGTTACCTCAGATACATATTTAGGCACAGTAACTTCTCTACTAAAGATAAGGCTGAAGACTGTTCACATACAGTTTCACTGAAAAATATATAAATTTTCTAATATTAGGTATAAAAGCATGAATAAAAGTATGAATAATTTTACAATGTGGTTTAAATAACATCATGCCCTGTGTACCTTTCCACATAACTTACCTTACAATGCTTCCTGTAAAGGAATCCATTTTGTCAAGTGAGGCTCTTGCCTTTTGAGCCTGCAGGTCTCTTCTGGCTCAAAAAGCCAGAATAATTTTTATAATCATTGTCTTTTTTTTTTTTTTCTACTGATAATATATTATCATTAGAGATGCTCTTGCAACTCTTTGCATTATGAAACCCTGCTATATATTAGGCACTTCCACTTCACAAAACTCATTTGGCTTAGGAGAAGGAAGATTATTACTTTTATTTTATCATGCAGGTTTTTTCTGCAATTTAACATGCAGATGCAGGAAGGGTTTGTCATGTTAAGACCAGCATTTTTGTACAGATATTTATCTATTAAACTAGACTGCTTCCAACTTGTATTTAAGTCTACATTTTCGAACTTCTCTTCTTCTACTGATAGAAGATTTTTGTTACATTTACACATCACCTTGGTGATCCCAAAGGTGTAAACATCACCTTGGTTAATCCCCATATGTGGGATATTCTTCAGGCCCATATGAAACCGCAAACAGACAGTTTCATACGTATAGACATCTCAAATGCCATTAAAACATCAACTGTTTCATGCATAAGACTTTCTAAATTATTATTATTAATTAGTTAACTTCTTCAATTAATTTGTCCAACAATTCAATTAACTAATACACAGATCAACACTTCTGAAAAGCAGCTCAGCAAGAAAAATTACCATACCATTTTACTCATCCTAATTTCTCCAAAATAAACTAATGGTGAAGGAACTAACTACTAGTCAGAGACTTACACATTTGCTTAGAAATGCACAATTAACTGTAAGTCTTGCTAATTCCCAGCTCAATTACTGAATGAAATGTGATAATTTAAAACATATTGGGAAAAAAAAAAAGAAACCTTAGCTCTGAAAACAAGGAACATTTTAATAGATGTGCACTTAATAAACAAAAACCATATCCAATGTTCTACTATTTGACTGGAAAGGATAAAAAGCTTTGAACTGGACAGAAAAACATATAGCTATGTTTTTGAGAGTGGTTGGTTTCAGGTTGGGGGAATGGTTGTTTTTTCCTTTGTTTTGTTTCAATCTTCCTTTTTTATCACTAAGAGGCATTAGTTTGAAGCACACTGAACAATTTTGGTTTAGGGAAGAGCAGTATCAAGTATTTAAAGACTATGAATGCCAATCGTTTTGTCCCATGTATAAGCATTTTAAGTTCCCAAACACATCCTATTTGAAAATGCAGGCATCTTAAGACTCATTTCTTTTGCTGGACTTTTCTACTTGTTTCTTTTCTGTAGTATCATAATCATAAATATCAGAAATAATTCTAAGTGTATCTAAGTTTTAAATGGCAGCATGTATTTGATTCTGCATCACAGACTTCTGGTTTGAGAATTTACTTTCTGAACTGAAATTCTGATGGATCTTTCAATAAGATTGAGACAGCAGTAAAGAAAACAAATTCCTCAAAATTGAGAATTTTGTTGTTTACACAATTCACACATTCCTTTAGTGCCTTTTTTTCCCTTCACTTTGCAGTAGGAAGACTGCACACAGACTTTTAATAAAAGATTTTCCATGTTTTGGGTTGAGGGTTAAAAGGTTAGCAGTTTATCAATTTAAAGAAAACAAACCATACCTCTGCAGAACAAACTGAACAAGTTTCCTATATATTCTCATACTTTGAACAGTCCTGTAAACTAAAAGAAATGACAGACCAAAATGATGGCCTGCATGCAGCAGCAAACAGTAAAGCAGATGTAGTTTTGGAGCTTATACACTGATCAAGTCTCTTCCACGGGAAAAGCCTTTGCAAAACCCACAATAATAACTAAACCCCACAACACAGTGAAATCTTCCAGGTTTGTTTTTAAATGGGTAGGGAGCAGAAGAGGCCTTCCTTGTGAAATACCTTCCAGCAAACGCGGCACTGTGCTACATCTGACAAGGATTACAAAGCTCAGGCTATACAGAGCTCTGAAGCCAACAGCACCAGGCTACTTTTTTCAAACGCAAGAGGAACAAGCAAATCTAAGCTAGGAAAGCAAATACTTAAATAGTGCTAACAATTATCTGAGTAAAGAACTAACACAGACCAAAACACCTACACACACTCATGTCCTGGTACATGCACAGCATGTTACTGCAAATCTGACATTAAGAAACCGAGAGGAAAAAATTTGGTTAAGTTTAGTTACGGAACATATTAGAACAAATGCCAAAATAAAGCTAAGCACCAGAATTCAGACAGTGAGACTAAGTCTAAACGTTCAATCCTGTGAAAGACTATTCTGTAAAAACATATTACAAAGAGATGACTTGTACCTTTTTTCTCCCAGCAGAAAGAGCTATCTTTGTGTGAGTTGGGGAAATATTTTTAAATTTTAATACACCATCATGCACATTCCATTAAAAAAAGAAACAGAAGAACAAATGCCTTTACTGCAGAAAAGCACTCATTACGTTTGCACATATATGAACACTAATACTGGACTCCAGAAAGCATACAGAGTAACAGCCCTGCTATGGAGAAACCAGTACTAGATCTTCACTGACATACAGGAACAGTAGTTATAACACACCCCTGAATGCAGATGGCTCAGGACATCTTCCTTTGCAAGCAACAGGTCCAAGTATTTTGACATGAAAGAGTGGACTGCCAGTATGTCCTACATGGCGTGTTTTTCAGACTTTACCAATGCAAAATGCCACAGAACATCCATACACCGAAGATTCAACATCGACTATCATTAGAAACAAATGTTTAAGTCAAGAGGAACCAGTAATGGTATAGAGGAGATCCCATCATCCCAAAAAGGCTCAGCAGTGGGGCTTTTTTGGAAGTTGATTATTGAAATGCAAAAGTCATGACACGTTTTCATTAACTTTTAGTAAGAAAACAAAAATCAGTTCTTGTAGCAACTGCTAAGCTTAATAGTGGTTAAAAACAATGCTGCTATCAAAATGAGGTCAAATGGGAAGTTTAGCAGCAATGCTGCTAGTTACATCAAGTTATATTGCCCAAGTTAAAAGAGTGAATAATAAATCTGAAAGTTTTCACATCTGAAGTAGTAATTACTCCACTTAATTTCATCCCCAATAAAATGGTTTATAGAGGCAAGAATACAATTAGCACTTACTTAGTTTAAGATTTTATTTCATAAAGGAAAAACTTGATAGCCAAGTCACAGTTATCCCTTTGGATTTCCAAGTAATACAGAGCTTTAACACTCTTCCTTCTCTTCCACCCTAACACAACTGCAGGCAAGAGAAGAGCACTCAATGAAAACTGTCAAATTGTGCTTACTGGAGTATATGAAGGTTCACAACAGCTCTCTGCAAGTCAACCCGTGCCAATCTCCTCGCACACTTCCAGTAGATTAGGCAGCCCCACATTCAGGCAGCGCTTTGAACCCATTTGGCTGGGGAGCTTTCTCTGTGGTACCACTACTCCCTATGAACACAAGAGGGGATCACGCACATGCATGCCTCAATCCCATTAGTCCCAAGGTAGGATAATAAAACTGTAGAGTGACACTCCACTCGTCAATGGACTCAGCTAATTGCAAGTAGAGAGCACAAAAACCAAATTCAGCTTACACCTGCGGATTTTCAAAGACAAGAGTAGGAAAGGCATCCCTTTAGGTCTTGACCACCATCCAGAAATTCAAAAGGTGGGAGAGTTTAAAAAAGACCTACAAGCAATTTTTACTTTCACCCTGCATAGCTTACAAAACAAAATTGAGGATTTAGTCCTCACGTGCCAGTGCCAACATTTTATTGGATGCCGAAAAACCTGATCCATATAAAGGCACCTGCCTTCAGACTCCAGTTCTGAGTTTTTAAAGAACTCTCTATATATCAAGGTGAAAAAAAAAGAAAAAAAATCACTCCCTTTTTCAAGAGTATTTGTTTTAGTAGTTTTAATACTCTCAACAAACAGCCCCCCAAAAATCAAACACATTCTTCTGAAATAGCACTGCTGGCTTACATACTTATTGGCAGCTTTACCACTGACCTCTGAAGAAAGGTAAGTATCCACTTTATCCCTCTTTTCATCAAAAGGAAGCATATTTCTAGGAAGCATGATACATGAACATTCACCTCCTACTTGTGATGTTAAAATGCGTGTTAACCTTTTACAGTTTGAAGCAATAACAAATTAATTTCATATAATGAAGTATGCAAAAGAAGTTAGCCAGTAACATAATCAGTACTCAGAATGCTTTCTTCTATTTTTTCCAAAATGCTTCAGAGCCAGATACTATTAAAAAGTGTAAACCATAGGAGAATGCAGCTCATCTTTCTGTAGCCTTGCAGTGACTTTTATTTACTATATCTGGCTTGAAATTAAAGAAGTGCTGAATAATAAAACCCATCCTTTTTAGTTTCAGACCACAACCACACTGTTAAGTGTCTTTTTCTTTTAAATATATGTTAATCTTTTACTTCATGTAATCTCCACTCACAGATTTGAATACAAATGGTTTGTTTGTGAAAACGCTCTAATGTGTCTGTATTACCTTCCTAAAAAAATGCAATAGCTGCTGTCAGTCTTAAAATGCTATGCCTTCCTGTGCAGAGCCCAGTCAGTCACCTTTCCACCTCTCCAGGTGGCTTTCAGAGCCTAAAAAAATCACAATTCTGTCTAATTCCAACCCTGGACTCAGCACTCGCATGTTGAACTCCAGCTTCCTACATTTTGTTGTTCTCCAGCACAGTACGCGGGAAGACATAGCAGAAGACAGAGGGACCTTGACAGGCTTGAGAGGTGGGCCCGTGCGAACTGTATGAAGTTCAACAAGGCTAAATGCAAGGTCCTGCAAGCGGATTGGGGAAATCCCAAGCACAAATACAGGCTGGGCGGAGAATGGATTGAGAGCAGCCCTGAGGAAAAGGACTTGAGGGTGATGGTTGACAAGAAGCTCAACATGAGCCGGCAATGTGCACTTGCAGCCCAGAAGGCCAACCGCATCCTGGGCTGCATCAAAAGCAGCGTGGCCAGCAGGTCAAGAGAGGTGATTTTGCCCCTCTACTCGCTCTCGTGAGACCCCACCTGGAATACTGTGTCCAGCTCTGGGGCCCCCAACATAAGAAGGACGTGGAGCTGTTGGAGCGAGTCCAGAGGAGGGCCACGAAGATGATCAGAGGGCTGGAGCACCTCTCCTATGAAGACAGGCTGAGAGAGTTGGGGCTCTTCAGCCTGGAGAAGAGAAGGCTCTGGGAAGACCTTCTAGCAGCCTTCTGGTACCTGAAGGGGACCTACAGGAAAGCTGGAGATGGATCTTTTACAAGGGCATGTAGTGACAGGACAAGGGGGAATGGTTTTAAACTGAAAAAGTGGAGATTTAGATTAGATATTAGGAAGAAATTCTTTCCTGTGAGGGTGGTGAGACACTGGAACAGGTTGTCCAGAGAAGTTGTGGCTGCCCCCTCCCTAGCATTATTTAAGGCCAGGTTGGATGGGGCTTTGAGGAACCTGATCTAGTGGGAGGTGTCACTGCCTGTGGCAGAGGGTTGGAACTAGATGATCTTTAAGGTCCCTTCCAGCCCAAACCATTCTATGATTCTAAGATAGAAGGACCGATGCCAGGTAAAGCCGACATTATACAGTCTCTCTTCATTCTCATAACACCTCAGAAATGACCTTGGTTGGTTGTTTTTTTTAAACATGAAAGTTAAGCATGTTTGCAAAAGACTGATCTATAGTTTAGATCAGTAAGAAATACCCAGTGGTGATTGGATTCTACAGCCCGGTTATGCTCAGTTACTGGGCCACTGAGCCTGGTCTTAAAATTATTGTGTTCTTAATACACACGGACTACAAACGTGTCAAAGAACTAGACTGAGCTCTTACACTCTTATAGCAACAGGACTGCACTGTTGGTTTAATACTACTGCACATGAACAAGGCATATGAAACTAAATGCATTTTGTACACTCCAAAAATCATCTCTCCTGAGACCTAGTGACCGAGTTTAATCCCACATGTTCGTATTCAAATAAGGCACCCCCTCAAGCTGGAAGTAGATGTACCTTGTCAACAGGTACCTTTGTTTCCCTTACTGAAAATATGCAAGTCATCGAAGACAGCTTCAGCATCAGCACAACTGATACTGCATGTGGCTTGGAGCTTCGGGAACGCAGGGCTTGGCCCCCAGCCTGTCCCCCTTCGCCCCCATGCACAGAGTGCCTTGCTCTCCCATGCTGTTATGGCAGACATCACTGGGTGGCACTGTTAGACAATGTTCATGTCCTTGTCAAGGTAAGCAATATCCTCTCTCTCCCCTCACCTCTGCCAATTTTTAACTGCTGGTAGTTCAGCTGTGCAGGGTTTGCAAGGATGCTGTTGCAACCAGCAGCAGCATTGATCTCTGACATCCCCTTCCCCGCTACAACACACTCTGAAACAGCACTCGCTCCTCAGGGAAATAAAACCTGGTGCTTCGCAAAAATTCCAGACAGTATTTTTTCCTTAAATACTGTAGCTGTCCAGTGCTATATTTGCAAATCCTCGAATATAAAACAGTTGTACTAAAACTCCAACATCTTTCCCTATAGTTGTTTTATTGCCAATGAAGCTGCTGTCCTAAAACCTGACCTCAGAAGGGCCACATGCACAAGTACTGTTACAGAGGTGCTCCCAGCCTTGCCATGTCTGCACTCAGAAATCCAATTTTGCCCAACTAGAGAGAAAATACTTCAGGTGTATTGATCTGCTCTTTAAGGCACTGTCAACTGCTAGTTATTGAATCTGACAAGATACTAAAACCAAAACAAAACTCATTATAGAATAATAAACTACTTAGAGGTAGCTTAGTTGCAATTAGAATATTATTCTTTATTCTTATTTATTATTCTTTATTAGAATAATATTCTTTACAGTTAGTATATGCTCAGCAATATTCTCAAAACTGCAGTAAGATACTTATTGAAAGGTGGGAAGACTACTTCTGATGGCCCAAAATGTGTGGGTTAATAATCACCAGAAATTTCATGTAGGTTCTTCACCTTCCAGCACAAATTGCAAGGTTGATGTAATATTACAGGATGCAATATTACAGCATGTGGAAAATTAGAAGCCAGTGCCATGACAATGACAACGGGACTTCAAATATAGCTATTTGTCTAAAAGCAGGCTTGACTCACATACACACACAAAAATTCAAGTCTGCAAAGATGTCTGAGGGTCAGAAGTTAGCTACTGTATTTCAATATAGCAGATGGTACAGTAACACTTAAGAATAATATTTAAAAGCTTACTTAGTACTATTAACTGTTTACATCCACATTATACAATTTTGTAATCACAGTCAACAGCTCTACTGAGAAAACATCCCTTACTTTTCAAAGGAATAGGATGGGAGGGAGGAGGTTGAACAATGATGTTAAGATACAACCATTTTACAGCTTATGGGTTTTCAATGCTGTGCCGTGTACAAGGAATTTGGAGTAGCCAAACACTAAATCCAGAGTCATACAGACCTCATGACACAATGCCACTGCGAAGAGGGATATTAGGGATGTGAACAATGTAGATGCCACAGCCTGGGTCACCCAAGGATTCCCCCCCACCTCCCACAAATACATATATTGGATATTACACATGGCATTCAACTTCCATGGAAGAAAATGGCAGCTTCTGGGTAACTGAATAAGACAGGACTGGTTAGGACTTTGTTCTTCACCTCTTAAACCTCACAGGCTCAATTACTTTCTATTCCTACATCTTGCTCTTGGGGTTGAGACATGTCAGAGATGTTGGGAAGAAAAACCTAGATGCAACCACTGACTTACTGTCTTTAACTGATGGTGAACAAGGAGTATATGACCTGTAACATCTACCACAATGCCACTGCCTCCTGGCACCACAAGGGCTCAAGGTGATGAGTACAGACCCACTGGGAACCCATCGCAAAAAAACTAATCCTGAAGAATTATTTTGTAGCTGGCCATCTTCTGGTGCTTAAAAGCAAATTCTACCACAGCTACGTCTACACCATGTTGGACATTTGAGTATCTCAACATTCAGGAGACTGAACCATTTACCAGAGTCATGTCAACCCAGGGAACCAGAGGACTGACAGCGTTCAGTTAACCCATGGTGTGAACATTTCTCAGTTCATTCCCATGTTGTCAGAGCCTAGCAGCTAAATGGGAAAGTCAATCAAAATAAAGGAAGCAGTACTACCAAACAAGCACCACGTCTGAGCTGCTGCCTGTGACGTACTTCTCATCCACAAAATACGATCCTGCATGTTGTATCAGGACTTCAGAAGTAAAGTAAAAGCAAAAGATGAACTTTTACATGGAAGTTGATATAGCAATGAAAAAGCAACCTTCATTGTCAGGTAAGATGACCATTACTATCCATTTTATTCTGTTTTTCCCATCATCATTCAATCCTCAACATCATGCTAAAAAAAAAAAAAAGCCAAACAAAAATTCCCCACACCATTACTTTAATAACTGGGAAATTTAAATCCTCTTATGTACTATCCCCAAACTTGGGATCTACCCTTTGAACAGTCAGAAATTAATATGCCATATCAGGACTGAATTCAGAGGAGTCCAGACTAGCAGCTTGCATCTGGACACCAACATGACCTGCTTTACACAACACAAAGACTTCATTAACTCAAGCAACTACAGTGAAGAGCTGCCTTTAATGGGTATGTTGAAAATATTTAGCCCTCTTTCTTTTCCTTTTCTAATTGACAAACAAGTTTCTCTTCTGCCTTATGGTAATATTGTTTTCAAGTTGCTTAAACCCACAACATTTTGACTCAACAAAATTGCCATCAAGGACAAAAGGGCTTCCAGGAGAATTTGTCAACAAAGCAAAGATTTCAGATATATTTGCATATGCACATTGGGGTCTATTTTAAAAATAAATAGAGATCCACACGGAGAGATCTTTGTTTTACCTGAAAGCAATATTAACTGGTTCCCACACATTCGCAAGCCCCAGCTAGGGAATGCTGGCCTTCACACCGGTAAAAGCTGTGCTTTAGGCAGTTGCATTTGTCTCTTCTCTCTTTGCGTCTTCACCTCTTCTCACAGAAATAGGATAAAAGCCTAACTGAAAAAATTCTAAGAAGCTGCACTGTACGCGGCCATTATTTCCTTTATTTTAATGTTCATAAAAACATCGGTTCTTCACAGAGAAAATGACTGAGCTGCGCAGTGTGACTAATGGCCCCAGCTGAAGAAAGCACTCCGACATGCACTCAGCCTCAAGCACACACTCACGGCCCAGTGATATGAAGAGGAACTAATTGTTTTCCTTCCTCAGGATGGCTGCCAGAGAGAGTGCAAGGCATGCAATACATTCCCAGTTTCACTTGACTTAAAACAACTAGCATACAAGTAGCAATAATGAAACTTCCACCAATGTGCATACTTGGTCCTTCTCCATCCCACTGCAATTCTGAAAACAAGTAAATTAGGATCCCAGAGTGATAGATTCTGCTAACATTTGATGGGAATGAATATGTTCTTTGAAGCAATTCGCAAGGTAAGAGAGGATAGTTAATCACAACTGGTAGTACAAGAGTCTGAACATACACTTCATCTTAAGCAACTAAATCTTATTTTGAAAAGTTTAAAAAGGGATGAAACAAAGTGAGTTTTTTATTCTGACTTTTAAAAGAAATGTATATATTTTAAAGAAGATGCAAATCATTCATCACCAGACACCTTCCTTTTACACAAGCTTAAACCACGCAGGTATTTTGCAAACCGTGCCCCTTTTATCTCTCCTCCCTTGGGCACAGGCTTTTATTAAAAGCACCAAACTGTTGCCAGTGCACTGGTTTAAACACACTGCCACTAATTACACGGAGAAGATAGAAGATTTCTTGTAGTGCAGACTGCTGGGGCAGGGTTCCCACGGGGCAGCCACACGTCCCCATCCCTCGCAGGCACCAGGGCTGGCCACCGCTCTTCAACCAGGCTTGAATAAGTAGGTCAGCTGTCACCTGCGACAGGGTTCAAGCTTCTCACAGAAGAGCACATTATCAGCGGTATCTCAGGATCAGTTTTCAACAGCTGAGGCTGAAATATTTTTGCCTTTAGGAAATCTCAGTACATTTTTTGGCCAAGAAATCTGCTTTCTTCCTCTCCTTGGTTTTGTAAGGGAAAGACAGGAATACAAACACATCCTTTTGCCTAGCTAAGTGTGTCATTTTGTGCCTCAAAATGGGATCAAACTGGGGAGGGAAGTAGGGAGTCATACTTGCCATTTTAAGTATCTTCCTAAATACCTCCATTTGATACGTATCTATATTCTTCTGGACCTGCCAGCAACACTAAGTGTCATAACATTAACCATATCAATGAGCAGTTTGTTTTTAACAAGCACCTCTTCGAAACTGCTTTCTTCTCACATAAACATTCCTGAAATGCACAGGTCACTGTAGGTATATTATTTTAAAAAGGACTTGTTTCCTCTGTGGTTTATCTACAGCTTTATCCCTAACCTGACTCACCGTGACTAAAATCTCTAGAGCAAGCTGTCTCTCTTTAGCCCGCACCCAGGGCTAAACAATAACCAGTTGTTCTATCACCCAACGTCCCCTCCCCAACCGAGAAAGGGAATTGGGAAAAGGAGGGAGACTCTGGGCTGAAATTTAGACAGATTTAATAAAATAAGAAAACCAATATCAATACTAATACAAAAGACACAAAATTATACTCAGCCCATAGAGTGGTGGCAAGTTCCTCCAAGGATAGCAACCCTTGAGAAGACAGGAGAGGGAGGGAGGGCAGGGGAGGGGAGAGCAGAGCAAAGAGGTCCCCCCCCACCCCCCAAGCAGCTTTCCAATTCATAGTGAAGGTGATGTTAATGTTACAGAATACACCTGTGGGCCAGCGTGGGTCAGCTGCCCTGGCTTACAGCTAATGGCCTTGATCACCATACCATGGCTGGCCACAAACCAAAACAAAATGTAACAGAAAATTGCTTCTATAAATTTTATCCCCATGAAACCAGGACACAAGCACTACCCTAAGCTTGAGTTTGCTGGACCAGTGGGGGACAACAAAGGGGAAGGTGGGTTGGAGTTCAAGTGTTTTAGCACTCAGGCAAATGAAGTGGGGATACAGTTGCTCAAGTTTCAACAGCTCATCAGCTGCTGCTCCAGCTCTGCCATGCCGCAAATCAAAAATCATTCTGGGGAGCCTGAGTGCTACTTTTGCTACATGGTCACGGTCTCTCTGCTTAGCTCTGTTACCTGGGCTTAGGGCTGCAACAAAGGCAAACCTCAAATGCAGAAAGCTAGACCCCATGTCATTTGGGGTTTTAGAATTCTTTTAGGAAAAAAAAAAAAAAAAGACCATATCCATTCTAAATCCTTATTTGCAAGATGAGACAAGAAGGTTTATCCTTCCTCCTCAGGTACTTGGACTTTCCCAGATGATGAGATCCATACATACCTCTTGTCAAAAAATATTTTATTGCATACTATGAATAGGAGAAAATGTTGATTTCCCTTT
Source organism: Nyctibius grandis (assembly GCF_013368605.1). Classification (NCBI taxonomy): domain Eukaryota; kingdom Metazoa; phylum Chordata; class Aves; order Nyctibiiformes; family Nyctibiidae; genus Nyctibius; species Nyctibius grandis. The sequence goes on from NC_090663.1 coordinate 59,378,262, forward strand.
TTCCCCATAGAAAGCCTTTCTCTGCCTCATATAAAAAATATAGCTGACAAATAAGCTACATATGTGCCTCATGTACATTCTCTTCTCCTGATAATACTATCTAATCATTGGATATGTAAAAGGAGGGATGCTGAGTATCCAAGAGGGCAAAAAACAATAAAACACATATCCTCCTTAGCCCTACCTGCCACTGAAGGCACTTTTATTGTCAGAACAAAGCTTCTCAAGTTCCATCCACTTTGTGTTCCACCACTTGGAAGACAAGGAAATTAAAACCTCTTCTCTCCTCTGCTTGCTTCAAAAAGCTTTTAAGTTCCACTTGAAAAGAAATACAAAGGAGGCTTCAGAACAGAAAGGAGTGGGTGGACAGTTTAAAAATTCAAGACCAAGCCTGCAATGAGAGTTTTGAGACATTATTTCTTCAGGCAGTAAGAAGCAGGTAAGATATTACGTCTTTGCACGTATTCTCTATAAAAGGCATTTTACTACAGATGAGATAAGAGGGCTTGCAAAGGGTTTTTCCCTCCTTGCCATGTCAACAGGAGACTGCTGTGCAGACAGGATGATGTCACCTCCAGGAATCTCCCCCAAGCCCTGCCAGCTGAGTCCTCCCAGCAACAGAGATACTGGATATAAATAGTTATCTGGGGAAAACAAGGAGAGTTAAGGAATTCTGAGGAAAACAAGAAATGAGAAAGACTTTAAAAAAATATTTTAGAAGATACTGTTTCTTCACCTTTGGACATCAATAGTTAAGATTCTTACAAAAAGGAGAGAACCACTGAGAGAAGACCTTTGCCACATGGTAACTCTACAAATCCTTCTATCCAAATTTGCCACTGTTCCTAAAATTATCTGAGAAGTGGAAAAAAACATGAACATATACAAGGTTATATTAATACAAAATGTGCTTCTGTCATACGAATCTGCTATTCAGAACAATCTCTGGCAAACACAGATATTGCGTGCTGTGTAACATCATTCCATGCTTCACAGCCTTGCAACGCAGAAAGCTGTAGACTGCGAAAGCCGCGTTTTGGGGAGCACTGGACTGTTTTCCCAGCATTGCATGCATTTCAAATGCTAGCTCTGCGTTCCATAAAGAGTATTTTGAATGATCTATAGAACTGTAAACATGGGGAAACTTCTCTCAAAATATTAAAAGTTTGAGTAACTCAGAAAGCCTAGAATACACGCTGCAGAGAATTATTTAGCCTACGTAGAACTACAGTTAAAAACACCCTCCTATGCAACTGCTTTGGTGACTACAAATTGTCATTAAAGTACATGATGTCCAAAGCGAGACTGACAGTAAATGCCACTCGCAAAGGAGTTCAGCAAACCTCTACCAGGAGATGCCTCAGATCTGTCTGACACCAGGATGCACAAAGATGCACCAGCTGAAAACACAAAGCATGTCTGAAGTAAGTATTAAGTTTAAATCAGTGTATTAAAGTATGTGGCATATTTAAGTAGTATTTACAGCCTGCAAAAGTAGCAGGTACTGCTGGTACATAAAATCCTATCAGATGATAAATAACAAATGCCTTTCACTCGTCACAGAAAGCATTTGGTGTCTTTTGGGGGGGAATCTTCAGAGGTGGCGGTGGGCAGAAACCCAAGCCAAGCTCTGCCTAGGCTGGTAAGAGATTGAATACAACAAGCCTATTTCAGATACATATAAAATATTTGCGAAGTCTGAATTTACAACACAAAATTATTACTTTAGGTTTTCAGGGAAGTTGAGTCCCATCTCCAACACCATTTGATATTACACATGCCAAATCCCTTCATGAAATACCTGCTGCGCCTCATACAGTGAGAGCAGAAAGTGCCGCAGAGCAATAAGAGAAGAGACTATCATAAACCAATTGTCTTAGCATAGAGAAGGCAAAACAACAAGCCAAGTAAATTAATGAGTTAGTTTAAGAACACAGTGTCAGGGTAGTAAAAATATCCTCTTTAGTGCTGTACTGAATAAAGGAAACAGCTGTCTAAATATTTGAGTTTTTCTGAAAAAACAATTTCTATACCATGGTGAACAGCGAAGCTAATATTTTCACACACTGAAGAAAAAAGAACTGACCAGAAGCAAAGGGAACCCTAATGGTGATGCTAGTCAATTAAAAAAGCTATTATCAGTTGAGAAAAAACTGCATGACAAACTTCTGTAGGTATTCTGTCAAGGAAGGAAATTAAATTAAAACAGACTAGGCTAATGCAAGCTGCTAAATGAAGGAGTCAGTGCAAGTGAAAACAGCCTCACTGCTGACAAAGTGCACTGAAGAGCTCATTGGAAGATGACTGTCATTTTATCATTTAATCTGCATCTCAACGACTGCCACAAAACAGATCTAGGGGCTACCTGGGAAAATCTTTACACTATTAATTTTACTCTGAGCAATAAGATGGACTTCCAACATAATCCTTAGACCAGCTGAAGAGGCAACTGCATCAAGCATTGCATCAGATCCACAACGGAGATACAGAGACCCCGAAAAAGAGAAACTGTAGGGAATAAGACTAGTCTTCATTTCATGCCAGAAGTCATCAAGTCTGAATACCACCAGGTGCAGTTCCCCATGAACAAGGTTTTCCAAATGAAATGCTCCCATATGCTCAAGGAGCACCTGAATGAGAAATTAACAGCAGCAGCCTGGAAATTACACTTTGCTAAATTATAATAATCATCTCCTGTAAGTCATCCGGAACATGTGTCCCTTCTGTACGTGACATTTATATCCATCTCAGAGAGGCAGAGTTAAAATGATCAATGGCCCTAATGCTGAAAGCCAATGTTTTGGGTTTGTATACTTTCACTTGACCAAAATAAAGTAGTATAGAAAGGCATGAATTTCATGTTTGTAGCACTCTGAATATCAGGCCCTTATAAAGTGACAAACTTACATGAATATCAGCATTTCAAAATTTTAGCCTCTGCAAATTATGTAATCAGAGTTAAAAAGCCAATTTGTTGTCTGAATAAGTATCATCATTTCACTTTGATGCACTTTCCTCCACCCTTGAGAATAAAAGCACTTCACAGAAGGCTCAAATTAATCTTCCCCCCTTAATTTACAAAAATAAGCATTCTTCTCATTTGCAATAGCACCTAAGTTAAAAGTGACTTTACTGAGCTCAACAGCCAATCTCCAGTAAAACCCCGAACTAGAGCTCCACAACTTCTACAAAAACTGTTCATTTCCTTTTCCCTGAAGTTGTCTCATCCCCCCCTTTTGTGTGTAAGAGTTAAGACATTAATTTCAAAAATAGCAAGCATATTTAAAAAGCAACAAAAGTCATTAGGATCTGTAATCAGGATTTTTTTTACCCCCCCCGTGATGTTCAAGTATAATCAATTCTTTAATCTTCTGCTCTGTTGTTTAAGGCCAGTGGGGGGTGGAAAAAAAAAAAGAAAGTAAAAATAAATAAATCACCTCTTATTCATCAGTGCTAGCAGCTCCTACTACAAGTCACAGCAAAAGGCAAGTAAACAATTTATCTGAGTCCAGCGCTCTGTGCAGCTGGATAGATCCGGACAGGAAAAGAAAAACCTTTTGACTCTAGCTACCACCTAATAATTCTCCAAACACACTAGTTAACATAGTTTGGCTGGCTCAAAAACAGAAGTGGCCCTGCCAAATACAGAGCAAAGGAAAGACCACTTTTCCCTGTACCACAGCTACGGGGCTGGAGAACATGACTGGACTCAGGCAGGGCAGCGCTGCAGAGACTCCCAAGCCACTTCTCAACGTCTCAGCTCAGGCAAAGGAACCAATTCAGCCCTCGTAGCACAGAGTCTTTTGCAGGCAAATTTACAGGGCTGAGAAGCCAACCCTGCAATGACTCAGACGTGTACGCTACAGCCTGCTCTGTTATTTTACCTGCTTCTGAGCCTGCTAAACTAAAGGCTTTTTATGAATCCCAGACTTGTTTTAAAGTCGCAAGTTAATCCTCATATATTCGTTTTCCTAACTTTGAAATACACCTTTAGATAAAACTGAAAAACATCCAAGAAACAATCACTTGGTACTATTTAGAGACCATGAAAACTATCCAATTAAAGTGTTCACACTCACAGAGGGAATCCAGAAGTACATGCTGTACTTTTCAGAAACAAAGAGGGAAGCAATAAAACTACCACTCGCTACAGAACCTCAATCCATTGCATAGTTGCATGCAGCTCTACCAAAGCTAAAAAGATAACACAAATCCCAACACCCTGAAATCCCAAGACTAAAGAATCTTGATAATTAGAAAGAAATAAAGCAGCATATTTTTCCTGGATAACTTCAACACAAGATTGACCTCAATGAGTATAGAGCTAAGTATGCATCACATTAGCTTATCAAATACAGTTCAGAGGGTACTGGAGAAAAAAGTCAATGTAATCTTTGTATACAAGTATATAAGTAAATGTTAACAACATCTTAAAAGCAATATTACTAGTGTTAATATTAGGTAGATGAAAGATGCTGTCCTGAAAGAAGCTAGTCCACAAAGAAAAGAAACTGAATGAGATACACGTAAGGTTTCAGACTCAAGCAATTGCAAACAGTCTTGAATTACACAAAGAGCTGATCATTTTAACAGCGAATGACAGAAAACCAGAACTCAAAAAATAGCCCTCGGCAATCATCTAAGCCTGTTCTTCCCAACTTGTGAGGTCTAAATCACTGTTGAAACACTGCAGAAAACAAGTGAGGCATGAAGACCCTTCCCCACTCCAAGAACCACAAACTTTAATGAGACAAGAATTTTTGATAGGAAAAATTGGATATGGACTAGAAAAGCTGAGAAGCCCAGTCCCTGCCTCCAGGACAGGCTCTGGCACCTTTAGGCCATCTCTACCACATGCAGCATAATTTCTCTGCAGAAGCATCCCAGGCAGCCACATGAACAGAACCAGATATCCCTGGATACGTCAGTGAAGCTCTAAGGCTGAGCTGACAGGCTCTCAGCGGGGTTAACTTGCTGCTCTGTCACTTTCAGAGTCCAGCTACGATCTCCCTTCCTATGCTGTACACCACAGCTAAGGGACTGAGGGGGTTACCTACTTAGGCCAGCTTTTGCTTGTACATCTTTGCAATGGTGTCAATGTTTCATCTATCTCTTATAAGTCTCTGAAGAATTTATTTCAGCCCTTAAAACATGTTCAGTACTGGAAAATTTTCATCCTGTGTAATCTAAAGCTCCACCATTGCAATTTAAAATAATTTATTTTAGCCTCAGTAGAAGTGACGAACAGTTGTTCTGTTTTCCTTACACCATTTTTTTCATATCGTTGAAGATTTAGGCATTCCCCAATCTTTGTTTTCTAGGCTAAAGGAACTCAAAGCCTTCAGATTTTCCCCAAAGGCTGAGTTTTTCAAACCTCGTGCCCAGCCTTGCTGGTGCCATTGAGACCCTGCCCTCTTTATCTACCACATCCTTCTTTAACAAGTCTAAAACAGAGGCTAAAATCACAGGGATAAGCACAAAAGAATAATTACCTCCTCTGTTATTTATCTGACATGTTCCATCACCTATACAGCCACAATGAAATGTCAGTGTTACGCACATCACCCCTGACAAATTCAGTTTGAGACCCACTGAGATTCCTGGGTCCTTCCTGGCCAGCATGCTGCCTAGCCCATTTATATTTGTGCATTTGATTTCTCCTAAGTGTAACACTTTACAGTTGTCTTTATTAAATTTCACCTCATCGATTTCAGACCATTTTTCCAATTCATCATCTGAAATTCTAAATCTGTCCTCCTAACTGTTTATAATCTCTTCCCGCTTTGTCTTCCAAAAATGCTCAAATTATCCTCTTCGACAGTAACAAATGGATTATGAATAATGAGAATATCGATGAGTAAACAACTTAAGCCAGCCTCCTCCAGGAATTAACTTAATAGTCTGACAACAAACAACCGAGCCTAGCTCAACATTTCAGCCTAATTTCTCAGTGGACTGCAGCATTGCCTGTCATCATCCAGGCAATGGAAAGAAATCATTTCTTCAGCATCTGCTTTAACCAAGTTAATCTCATCTCATCACTGTGAATGCTTCTTCCCTTACCAAGTTTGTTGATAGACTTTTAGTTGATAACATTCAGTTTGGTGGTCAGAGTTTGAACACAACCTATTTTTATATCCATATACCTATTTACTGTCCTAAAAAAAAATATTCTTGTTGCCAAAAGTATGTAATTAAGCAGGAATGAAAAAGATATCTGGAAAAGTACTCACTATTTAGGAATGGAACTAACTATATGAGCTGCAGACTCCTTGCCAAGTTTTCACATGTAAGGCAACTCTCCCGAAACCATGTGCTCCCCTAAATGGAGAAAAAAAAATAAACCACAAACCACCCACCTGGACACATAAAAGACATAGGTAATAAAACTATGCTAAATGATCCATGTACTTCAAATAAAGCAGGAACACATCTATGTAGATTAGAAGGCTATTCACTTGACTGTGGAGCTATTTCATGTTTGCAAAGCTATACAAAAAAACAGCTTGCTGTTTAAGTCCCAAAATAGCAACTACTATTCAGCCTGAACACCGTGCAAGCTTTGTAAACAGAGATGAAAATAATTTTATTAAAGACCTACATCTTCAATTGGAACTATTGAACGTTAGAGAAAAATCTATATAAACAAACTGCAGTTAAACCTATCAAAATTCTGTAGCGTTAGCAGCCTACTGCAACATTATACAGATCTCTTCAGCAGGACAAGTGCCAGCCTTTTCATGAGCTACGTCTTCCTGTTGCTCTGTTCTGCACACGAACGCTCAGCTCTTCTTTCCAATGCCCATTATTGGTACCATTTCTTAACTATACAACCCCCTAGATTTGCTTCTGGGTTTAAAACAAGAAAATGATGTATAATATCCCTGCCCTTAGCTCAACATGTTACCTGGAAACCCCCTCACACCCTTCATTTCCTGCATGGGACACACTTGTGTGCCTCTTCTTCAATGAGGTGAGCTCATGAGGAAGCCCAAGCTGCAGGTGCCTTCGCAGCCCACCCAGGGTCCAGCACCCCCAGCCAGGGCAGGCACACTGCCAAATGCCACTGACAAACAAGCTTCCTCGTGTTGGACAATACAATGGAAGAAAGCTTGGGAAAGGGAAAAAGATGCTAGACAACATCTCTCATCCTGAGATGGAATCATGGTGTAATTGGGACATGTACATGGGCCTGGGAAGCTGCCTTGATCCCACCTTTGGAGGAGTCCCAGCACAATTCACCTCCTCCTTCTTCTACCTCACCACTAGACCTTCTCTGCAATTTTGAAGACTGCTTAACAAAAACATTCTTAACGTAAAACATCAACTTACAAGTCACATTGGGGCTTTCAACAGCTTTTATACAGCGTAGCTATTTTGTAGTTTGAAGGAAAGCTTTGCATCTTTTTTCCTGTTTCATGCAAGAGTGACCAAGGGAGAACAGTAATATATCTGTTACATTCTAAAATAAGGGATACATTTATAAACTAAATCCTACTCCTTAGGGTAGCAATTAAAACCTTGTTGTTTATTCATGCAAAAAGAGAAATGTACATTTCCCAAACTCAGTTCATACATGTTTTTTCTATAAATTAAATGCCAAAAAGTACAAGGACCACCTACTACTAACTAACTAACTTAAGGTCATTCATACTTCAGTTCCTGTAAGTAAAGTCAAATAAAGCAGTATTTGATAATTCACAATATATTGTATCATAATGAAAGTAAGCTTCTTCACAAACGCACTCAGGATTTCTTCAAAATGCAGAACTAACAAGCACAGTCACACAAGTTGGCAAATTTGCTTCAAGAGGATGTTTTAGGTCATGTGAATCTTGCCACTGCCAAATTAAGTTGAACACAAAATAACGATAAAACAGGAAACACATGAATACCGTCTTCCTTTTCATTGGTTTCTATTTCTTATCGCTATGCTTCTGTTTAACAAGGTTTGCAAGTCCACTTGCAAAAAAGAAAAAATATCTAACAATAGCATGCTTACAGCTGAAACAATTTTTCTACTCTCAGTTTTTAGGAACTTCATTTTAATTCTTAACAAGTAGCCACCTCAGCAATCACAAAAATTGCAAGAGCACTGCTGCTGCTGCTTCTTCTTGTCAACCACTAGTCAGAGTTGCATGAATTATTCAGGTTTTATTGAGCACAGTAAAGGCGAGATCTGACATTTATGCAGACTGAACAACAAGAGAGCCATCCCAAAAGAAATGCAAACCCCACCTTTTGAATCAAGCCAAGTTTTTCATTCATTACATGTGTCATGCCAAGGTTCCCTCAGGCTGTCACTATCGGAGCCCGGCCTTTACACCCCTGTTGTGAAATGCACATAGCAAAAATTTATCGAGCAGAAGGGTTTCACAAATCTGAAACTAATAAAACCCAAACCTGCTCTGGGAGCAGGTTAGCATCTGCATTAATCTGAGAGGCCGAAAGACAATACGTTCAGCAGATGAGGTAACTGGAAACATCCTCAAGAGCAGTAAGAGCCTTCTGCTGTGCTGCCAGCAGAGCCACATGCTACTGTCACTGTCCTGCTCCCTCCCCTGGGAGGGTACAGCCTTCGGCTTGAACCTCCTGGCATAAATACTGAAGGCAAAAAGCACCTACCTTACTGGCACCACTGATGACCAGTGCGCTACGTTACACTGCATGTGAGCACCAACTCTCCCTCCCTTACTTTTGCTTCCATACAATTGCTAAAGCCACACAGCCACAGCTCGAGAAGTCATGGGGCCATGTGTCAAGAGACATGATCTAGTTTCAACTCTGTGACCTGGGCAAGTATCCCCACATTTAAAAGAAAAATGAGCAAGGAAATCGGCTGAGGCACCATCCACACCCAGGTGTGGGAAAAGCCTCTGCCTAGCCTTCTGACTTCATGAGCCCGAAATAGAATCTGGCCAGGCACCAGAGCACACCTCACTCTCTGGAGAAGGGTGGAAGATGCCTGGGAGCAGCTCGGCAGGGTACGACAGCTGTTGCGCCATTCCTGGAGGAGCTTCCTACCCTGCTGTGGGACTGTCAGGGAGCACTGGGAGGCAGAGGAAGTCGGCCACCATCCTGTGCCTGCCAGGCAGCCTCCCACCTTTGAGGAGTTTTGCACTTTTCATGCTAGTCTGGAAGATAACAATATATCGTATATTTAGCTGATGCCACATTAGCCTGGCATAAACATATTTGTTTCTATTTTGCTGTTAGCACACCCCAATGGATCTTTAAACAACTAGATGCAGAAATAAGTAAAGGAGTAAGACAGCCATTTTATCCATCAGATTCATATCTTCTAAGCTTTAGCGATCAACTCTTTAATTGTCTTTATATACCGTGTCAAAAAATACACCTGACACGTTACCACAGAAAACCTAGCAGATTTTAAAATATTATATGTAATGTATTCCTACCGCACCTGTAGACATAGAAGTATTGTCATTATTTTTTCTGGGCTTCTAAGGAGAGAAAGTCAGTGACTAAAAACAGAGAGTACGAGAAGTTTTCCCAGCATTGTTATTCCAGTAGAAAACAGTGCTTTGGTCAGCTGTTTTGTGAACAGCTAAATATTTTCGGTTTTGGTTCTTCCACTTATGAGTTCTATAGCTTCCCTTACTATATTTCCAACATATGAATTATGTATAGACTCCATATTAAAAAAAATGACAATTCTAATGAGGCACAAATCATTAGGCCTCGCGTAACTTTTGTTCAGCCTGCATTATTTGGGTCCCAAAGAAGAGACATGGATGCAAAAAAGCCCAAGATGGAAGCCCAGGTCTATATACTTCCACTCTATAAGTCAGGATGTTCAGGATTACAGGAGATTCCTACAAACAAAGGGACCAAATCCTTCAGCCCTCAATGAGCAAGAAAGCCTTCCCCATGGAAGGTGGAAATCACCATGGAAGGTCAATAGGCAACAGTCTGGCCAGTGGCTCAGCCTTCTCCATTATGAAGAACAGCACTGGGATTTCCAACTAGGTCAAATCCAGCTGACTGTGGACAGTGGCAGGGTTGCCATTGGTTTCTAAATATCAGTAAAAGAAGCATGTCTGGTTAATTTAATTTTGCAGCCCTTTGAGCAATGCTAGAGGCACTGCAGCTGCTAGTCTCAAGATATCAGATTAAAAAAAACACCATAAAAATCTCACATGCTCCCACCCACAAATATAGATTTGGATCTGTTTCCAGAGGCCTCATTGTCACTGCTGCATTCATAAACAGTAAGCATTGTTTTTAAAAGTCGGAAGAGCCTATGCTCTGCACAAGGCTAGAGAAAAGTTCTGCTAGAACAACAGTGGTAAGGAGATTTGCAAGAGAACTTCCCTACACAGGGAGAAATGTTCCTGTGCAAGCGCAGCTCTGCGCCACTTCAGAACTTTCCAGCATAGGGGACAGATTTCTTTATGAACACCAAAAATACAGAATGTTGGACTTGAAAGGCAAATATAGATTATAGCAAGTCTACTCCTTTACCAATTCTAGAAAATGCTTATGACTCTTTCTTACACTAGTTCTTTGAAGAATGTCATAGTTCATATACTGTGTTTGGTCACTTAAAAAGCTGAAATGTTCAACCCAAAGAAACCTTTCAAAGAAGTTAAGGGACAAGTACATCCATAGCTACACTTTATGACCTCCAGATGCGATCTCAGATGTTCAGCAAAATGGTTTTAGGATTCTTCATTTTAGAATAGATATTTAACAGGGACTTTAGTTAGTTATTTAGTTAATTAGTTATTGTGACTTTTGCCTTACACCACAGACAAAACTGCTTTAAGTTTTAGCAATCGGCTAATGAGCTTTTTCATGTTGAAAAGGAAAAAGAAGGATCAGAAGACTCTCAGCTTCTCTTTTCTTTCCTCCTACAGAAAGAAAAACAAACTGGCACAGAGGCTTTGAAGAATCCCACACCATACAGAGGATCACAGGCCCTTCCTACCCTTAGGTGAGAAGTCCTCTGACCTGCATTATGTTACGGGGATCATGGCAACAGCACCAGAAATGCTGAAGCTCCTCTGTCTGGAGGTGGGTGACTACAGAAGGAAGCAGGCCACCAGCAGCATCTCCTCCTCTCACATGGAGGTCAACAGCAACCAAGGCATCCTCAGCAGCAGAGGTGACTGGTATTGAGTCATTCAGTAACCCTGGTCAGTCACCCTCCATCCCCTCCAGAAGGATAGGTGGCAGCAGAATTTGTTTAAAACATACTTTTTTGCAAATCACAGAATCAAAAGGATTTCACAGGTCAAGCAAAGCAAGAGAAAATAGATTTCAGAGATGTTCCTGGTGTTTATACCACAAAGGTAAAGCAAGAGAATGACAAAGTTTAAAAAGAACTGTAACTTTTATATCAATCAGCAAGACATCATGACCTGAACAAGACCTGGCAACACTATCAAAAATGCATCATTAAGTTACTGAAAAAGTGCTCCGTACTTGGCCTTAGGCAAGACCCTGACAAAACAGGTCACCTTCTAGCCTTTGCAAGAAAATGTCAAGGGTTCTATCTCCCTCACAGCCAAGACACCATGCCTCTTCATTATCCTTTCAGCTGACCATGGAGCAGCAAATGAAATGACAGCAGGGAAAAGCCTTTTGATCCATCCCTGCTTGTACAAAATGACAAAGTAACAAACTCCAGCCTCTTGCAGATGTTTGCAGAAGCACTACACTTAAATTGTTCTTCTAATCATTCTGAGGGGATGCTGAAACTTTTACAATTTGTGGTAACAACTTCCACAAGACACCAGATTATGTAATTCTGGAAAAAAAATTACCTTTTAAGAACAAAAAATTAAGGAAGAGAAATCTTGATATTTCAATTTGAGTTTAAGGCTCCTAATATATTTAATTAGCTTGTCTCAAGACCACCCATACATGATTTTGTGATTTATTTGAGAACTTACCATCACAGACAAGTAAACTCTGGCTGGCCTCTTGAACTAATTTGAAGTTAAATACTTTATTTCTATAGAACTTAGTCAAGATCATTTACCACCAGCCATTTAGAGAAACTGTTTAGGTTAATAGAGATAAGGCAAACAGTATTTACCAGCCCTTAAGTGAATTTCGTTAGCCCTCTATAAACTGTTATGCTTATCTGGTACATTAAGACAGGACTGACTGCTGATACAGGGAGCACCGCAGCCAACCCATGTGCTACGCATTGTAAGGAATTGACTCTTCAGCCATACTGCAAACCAACATTAGCGAACAACCAAAAAAAAAAAAAAAAAACCACAAAAGGCTGCCTTTGTCACTTTAATGAGCTGGCTTGATAATAAGCCTGTGAACTCAGAAGACTCAACTGTTAGCCTGCCGTCCTTCCCTGAGGCTTTGTCGCAAGAAGCACGGGTGAAATGCCAAGACTTTGCTAAGCCATCCCACCTAGCAACTGCCCTGCACACTCAGCAGCCAGACCACTGCTTCTTGCACAGATATTCATCCACCTGACAGCTTTCATTGGCTAATTACATTACTTGAATCAAAGGCAAAACATAGTCTCCATACAGCTAAAGCAAATACTTTAACTGTGTAAGACAAGACTGCAGAGAGAGGTCCGTTTCCACTCATGGTCAGTCCAGTACACGGAGCCTTAGAAATAAGCTCCGCTATGAAATCCTGAAAAACGTCTATATGACTAGGAGTGATTTAGACAAATATCCACAAATAGCCCCTTCAGCTTGCTTTCAGCTCATTGTGAGTTTAGATGGAAAGTGAGTTTACGTATAAAAATAACCATAATTTAAAAGCTATGTATATATAGGGAATCCCATCCTAGAACTATACAACCTGCCTTTTTTACTTTTGTATACAAATGTTCCCAGAAGGACAATACTCCTGACAGCCCACCTGAGCTAGAACACTGTTATAAGAATCTAATTTGTTCCTCTTTTGTAATGACCCAAATGAAAGCAGTCTCCCATATAATATTTGATGTGACTTTCTATATGTGCTAGAATTAGGTATTTTTCCAAAAGCCTTCTGGCACCAAATCTCAAAGAATGCCAGCCTGTCAACACACTTTGTTTTTATTGTCTTTCAGATCATGTCACAAATCAACACAGTTCAGTTAAAAAGAAAAAAGAGGGGAGAAAAAAAAAAGGCAAGGGACAAAAGTGGAAGGAAAGATAAAGTGGGACAGGGTTTCTTCCCCAATCAACAACACCCCCCCTTGCAAGCTAGCATCTGTAACCCACAGAATGAGCTGTTCTGCAAACAGACAAGACAAATCTTCATAGTCCTGCTTTTCATTAAATGCACAAGTCACAAGCCATTATGAATAGCAATGTCAATTTTAGCTTGAATTGCAAAACTGCCTTTTTAATTGTTGTCACCTGCTCAAGGTAAAGCCATCAAAAATTATTTCTTAGTTGTCCTCCCTAATGCTGTAAATGTATTATGCTTTCAATTTGTACCAACACTTTCTGCCCCAGAGAAGCTGAGGGCAATATATTCTCTATACAGAGCTCTTCTATGAATTTCACATAGATTTTCTTGGGGGAGAAAAATCACCACAGGAGATTCAGATATTATAGAATAATCACTTTGCCTTAGGAAAGTATGTATTAGAGAAAATAAGACCTTTTCTTTCTAAAATTTTAAGAGGCTTTTCAGAGGGTATTGGTCTTAATTAGTCATTGCTATACAAAAACAAATTACTGCGAACTATACTAGGATGCAACCAGTTTTCAAGGGTTGCGATAATCTCTATTTGGCTGAGTGCCCGAGAACAACCTGAAGGTCTGAGGACATACCAGAGCAATGCACACTGTTTTAAGCTACAAAAAAGCCTTTGCAAAGTTAAGGGACTGCACACCTGAGTCACTGTCCAAATGAGACATTTTGGCCTTTCACATTTACTTCCCAGTCCTAGAGAGACTGAATTTTGATGAAGTTAGATCCCAGAGAAAAATAAAAACCAAGAGGTGCTGTGAAAGCAACAGTCTCTTAACATACATTTTAAACCCTTAAATATTGTGTTGTGATCAGCTCAACTACTTTCCATCCATAACAACTCAAGTAAAGTTATCAAAAGGTATCAAATGTTCCAGTTAAAAAAAATGAGAGGGAATGGAGAAGCTATGACTTCTCTGGAGAACACAGAAATTTGCTACTGAAAACACAAGGACAACAGACTGTATTTGAAGTCCAGGCTTCAGAGTAACGATTCATATTCTCATTTAAAGATTAATCCTTGCTTTTGTTCTAGAATCCCAGTTGTGGAAGGAAGGATCATGTACCTGGTGGGGGAGGCAAGGAATCTACATGCTCTAACTTAAGCAAAAGGCAAAGCGGTACAAGGGGAACACATCTGCATATGTCAGACCAAACGCTTTCACGACACAGATAGCACCAGGTGGCACTATTTTGAGAGCAATATTGATATAACAGATTGAGGCACTGGATTCCAAATCAGGAGACTAAAATGTCATTTCTGACTCTGCTGCTGGCGTCCTGCAAGACCATGGGAAAGCCACTGAGCAAGCAGCTGTGGGCTCTGAGAAGCGAGTTAAAGTTCTTCTCTGTGTCTCAAAGAATGGAAAAAGAAACACAGCTTGCATGTTAGCAAGAGTAGCAGCACATTGAAATACCATTTTTATTGTAATTTACTTTGGTGTGTAATGTCATGCAAAAACTCCAGTAACTCTCAGCGCATTTTCAGAGAGAAATTTTGCTGTGGATCTTAGCACGTGTGCTCACTCCCACCAGGGCCACCTGATTAATTTCTCCTTTTGGTAACTCACATTGAGAACAGAAGGAGGATGCTAACACAAAACAGTAAGCAGAAAAAAAGAAAAGTAACATTCTTCCTTCTTGGCCTGGGCTCAAGTAAAAACCATTAGGAAAGAAAAGAAGCTGGTAGAGCCCCTGCTTTCCACTCTTTCCCTTTTCTGTAGATTATCCCTCCCTGCAGTACTTTTGCTAATGTCGTGATGTCTCCCCCCAATAAAACCCTCCAACACCTGAAAACCTGAATAACAGTCCACAGACAGATGTGAACAAAGGTGTTCACAACAGTCATTTAAATTTATAATATAGGTTTTTTTAAACAGAAATCAAAATAACCAAAGGCTGTACAGGCAATAACCATTAACTTCATGGGGATCAAGCAAATGAGAGACCAATAATGAAATGGTCTGAGTGAAGTTATGCCCAAGATGTCTGTAACACCTGGGTGGGTTTTTTGTTTTGTATTTTTTCTAAGGTTTATAAAAAAACTCAAAAAAATCTGGTAGACTTATTGTAAGAAAAATAAAAGTCCATATTGGAATTTATTCTGCGCAAGAGGAAATGAAGAGCGATTCATGACAAATCTTCCTGGCTGTTTTACAAGGCATAGGGGTGAACAAAACTGAACGGGAAGCAAAAGGAATACAACTGACCTCACTGCACTTTCCTCCTGGGAGGACTAGTGGGCTTGCTTCCACTATTCTTTAAGAAAACCTTGAGGTAGTTTATGTACATCAACATACAAGAGACAACCTTTGGGGGAGGGGATTGTGCTCCTAAAAAAAAAAAAAAAAGCCTGCAAAATGGAAAATTCTCAGACAAAGGTGAAAAAAACTGTTAAAACCTGTTAGGGCAGACAGACTGCACAGCCCAGCAGTGCAGGCCAGGTGAGTCAGGCAGGCAGGAACAGAGAAGTCCTCAGCTCTAAAGGAAGACAAACGCTACACGGTCACATATGCAGGCACGATTTATTTCTATCAATATTTGTTTTCTCTTCGCTTCTTGTTCTTACATCATCCTTCTTGACAGAGAACCTGAACCAACTTAAACAACAAGAATCAGCATCTGCAACGTGAGGTCTCAACTCTTTGCCTTTCAACAGAGAGATGGGGCAAGCAAAAGAGAGCTTCACTTCAGTAGCAGTTACATCAAACCACCCAGATTTTAAACAGACAACAATTTGCATGAGAAAAGGAAAGGTCAAAGATAAACATGTCTTACACAGGTGCACAGAGCACAAGATCTAGGACCACCCTTCATCCCAGTGGAAAAAGAGGGACTTGATTCCACAATTTCAGCCTAGCAATAAAGTAAAATCCATATCCTCTTGCTGTGAGTTTTTCCCTTCTGCCAGAGGAGCAAAACCACTTACAAAAGCCTCATTTTGGAGCTCTAGACTCCAGCATAAAAGATTCTACGAGATCCCCAGCAAGGAGCAATCCAAGAGAGAAATTTCTTTGCCTATAGCTGGGTGGGCACGCTCTTTCACACTGCCTCCTCCTGGGCAGGCAACAGATGCCTGGCAATCCAGTTACAGGAGAACACCATCTATTAGTGCCACCAAATCCTCTCCAGTTTCATGCCCTGGACTCAATCCAAGATATGCCCAGTTTAAAATATGAGATTCAACTAAATAAGTTTGCTGTCAGGGTTTAGAAGGTTTTCTGTGAACTTTGCCTGTCAGGCAGGAAATATTATGGCTGTAATAGTTTTGGGCTATCTTATTATTTCCCACTGGACTGACTATCAGGACGTGAAACAAGAAGTTGAAGTTGCTTCTACAAAGTGAGGAGAAGGAACACGCCTCCACACAATCCAATGTGAATCAAAGTGAAGATGCTTTATTAAGCATAAGCTGTCCCTTTTATACATTTTGTACTTTCCCTGGCTGTAAGCATGTTCATTGCTATTCGTTAATATTACTAAACATACTCTTCTTTGATGTGTTGATTGGTCACTGCTCTGCCACTGGTCCCTTCTTAATTGGCTCCATCAGTTCTTGTTTCTTCTCCTCCGTGTTCGGCTCCCACCAGCTACTCCCTCAATTCTTGTTTGCTCAACTGCTGTTTTTCCTCATCTCTTCTCCAAGATCGTCCAAGGTCGGCTTGTTGACACTAGCTACATGAATCTTGTCACGCAGCTAGGCCCTCACTCCATACTCTCATGCTTCTGGCTCATTACATGACCATTCTCCTCCAAAAACCCCTCTACAACAAAGTACTGGCTTTTTCAACCAAGGATGGCACCAACCGTTCGCAGCTCTTGCACACAACAGAAAAGAAACGTATCAGACTGTCGAGCCTTACACTGAAACTCCTCCACGTCTCGTACCTCCTGAAAGTAACACAGGTGGGTGGTTATTTGTAGGTTGGTCCCGGCCACTTGAGGTGGCCTTCCAAATGCCGAGGCCTTTCCAGCAAATCCTTTCCAGGATTTATCCCCCTAATGCTCAGTTCCATTCGCTGGATCCCTGAAAAGGTTTGAGTCTCTTGACAGACAACCCCTTGATACAGGATTTGGTAGCTTCAGCAGATGCTTGAGGGTTTGGTTTTGGCCCGTGAAAAGCTTCAAACTTTGCACAATTGCTCCTTCCTCCTGCTTATTTCACCAAGATATTTTATAAGTGTCTACATGGCAAACCTCAGACAGGAGATAGTTTGTATTTTATTCATTTTTGCCAAACACCTTAGGTAAAAAAAAAAAAAAAAAAAATTGGAGACAAACTAGGACATAAGCTTGAAAGGCAAAAATATATACACACACACACTGTAGCTGCCTTATAAGAAGTTTTACAGTAATCACAGTATTGTAAATATTTCAAGTACTCTGATTACGGAAGTTGACAACATGCATTCCAGTCATCACAATTTTCTTGGTATAGAAGAACGGTATGACATTAGACAGGCCACATTAACACAGGTTTTATAGCAGCTCGGTCACCAAAGCAAGAAAACATCCTTTTTTTCATGAAGAGTCCAAATTTGCATGTAAAAAAAGTCATGTACAGATGCACACATTTTCCTAAGGTGTTTGTTGATTTTTTGTTGTGTTTGTTGTTTTTTTTTTTAAAGAATCAAAAGGCATTCATTTGGATTAACTCAGGAACAAATTCATTTGTTTTCAGTAAGATTAGCAACCTGGGACCTAAGACTTTTCTGAGGTGAAAAAAGGCAAGAAGTTTTCTAAAGCATCAGAATCTAGCCTGTACATAGCACAAAATATTAACGCTACTGCCTTGGCAAGACCTACCTGGCCACACAAGCACCCACAGTTGTTTCCCCATCTAAATGGGAAGTTAAAGTCTGAAAAGGGAACTGGTGGGGTTTCAGGTAGAAAGCTTTTAACACTTACCTTTCCCTTATATACTCGTTCTTGTTCAAATACCGCCTCTTCTGCTGCAATGCCAGTGAACCAGAAATGGGTACACATACACAGACTGAAGATGCTGTTCTATCAGAAACAAACTAGTAGCATGCCCGGTATTTACCATTCAATAGCAAACATCCAAACTTTTTCTATTTCCAGTTCTGAAGTAAAGGTTGGAAGCACCTGTTGATATCAGCAAGAGGTTTGTAGAATATTACAGTCTTGCCATGTAAAAACACATCACCTATATGGACCTGTTTTCTTCTGGCGGTTTCTTTCAAGGGAAAACAGCCCCTTGACGAAGGCTTCTACAGTGCAGCAGATACACAAACACGAATAAATAAGTGATTATACTCTTTGGTCCATTTATCATACTCAGCACTCCTTGCTAGTGAAGGTTAACATCAAATGAGAAGACTTCTCCGTTAAATTATTTAACTGTAAAGTTTATGCTAAATAGCACAATTCCCAAGTAAAGTGTTCCAGGGCGAACCAGTACAAAAGTCACTACTTTTTTAACTGAAAAATGCTAAAGCAGGGCCTCCTAGGTTGGTAGAAAATATTTACACTGTTATTAGTATGGCAGCAAAGCAGACAGAAGGCGTAAGGATAATCTTCATACAGATGCTGATGAAGAAAAGGAAAGGTAATTCAAACTCCACTTGTGTTTTTCCCGAGCTCCAAGCAGCATCCTTTCTGACTGCAGTTGCGTACTGCCCCAGTAATACAGTCAGTGTGTTACTTTCTCAGCCTCCTACAGCATGGATAGTTTCAGAGCTAATCCAGCCTGCTCCTCCCGAGGTCCCCCCTACACTGAAACTTTCAGAAGACTCATCTTGCTTCTGACAAAGCTTGGCAGATGATCATCAACAAATACGATTTTGCATGTCCAGAAGGTTAAAAAAAAAAAAAAAAAACCAAAACACAACAAACCAAGAAAACCCAAAAACCATTGCTTTCAACAAGGACTCCAGCAACAAAATGGTTGGCATGTATTATTCCCATGTTTATAGACTACTGTTTATAAATGCACCACTATGCTTTTTTTAAAAAGATAGCTTTTCTAAGAGACTGATGCTCAGGAGGGAAGGGGAACACATTGAAAGGAATAGTTTTCAGCAAAATAATCCATGGTACTGGATTAACATAGACTCAGGCAAAGGTAATTCACTCTGTAGTTAAAATACAGTTGTGAAAGGATTTTGTAGCATTCTCTGGCTAGACAGACCATCTGATCTCACAGACTCTTCAAGTTCACTCGTCTGCTTTGCACATCAGAAAAAGTATTACTACTGCCACCAGTTATCTTTGAACAAAGATAAAACCTGCATTTTTGAAGCCAAAAATGTTTCTGCTAAACCTTTAGGGAGACAGTTAAAATTTTGTCCCTGCATCAAGGCATGGGAAGAATCCACTGCACTCACACAGCCCCTTATTTTCTGGGAATCATGACAGAAATAGGGTTTAGTTTTTCCAGTTTTGTTATATTAAGACTTCAGGCAAAAATTGTAGGAGCCTTACAAAACCATGGTAATTTGTTAATATTTTCTGATAAAATTATTTATTAGAAGCAGCTTGCATCATAGGTTCAGATAAAACACGGCACAAACTCAAGTCAGCTTTTAATCTTGCCCAATATATCAGAGCATCAGGATACAGGAGATTCTCAACAACAAATCCCAGCATCATCTATCTTCCCTCATAAAGATGTATGTTAACAGCTATCATGGTAACTTTTCCTACACAGTCAGCTCTCGAGAAGTTTTTCATTAATATAATCCATTGAAACTGTTTCCTCTGGTGACTTATTTGTGACTATGGCAGGTGCTCACTGTGCTAAAAAGCCTTCTCTTTGCATGGCCTGTGCCTAATCAGGAGACGATGGTGTAACCATCAGAGCCATTTAGAAAGAAATACCCCGCAGCACGGCTAGAAGAGATATTCCTGGAATATCCATTCATGCTTCAGGCAGGTGAATATATGCTATTAAGAGCACCTGCAGGTTGCTGGGCTTTCTCATTTGCTCTTCACTTCCATCTATTCAAAGCACCTCTTCAGCTCCTCTGGTGTGTTTTAGTTGCCAGGAACATCCTTCCAGGTCATGGTATCTAGGTTCAACCTGTCTTTTTCTTTCCTTCCCCGCGCCACCCCCCCCCCCAAAGTATCTTTAAGGCAACTCTTTAACACCCCACTTCCCTTTTTGCAACCAGAAGTTCTCCAGAACAAGCAATCTTTTGACATACACTTTTCCAATTACAAATAATTAGGCTAAAGATTTCTTAAATGCACTAGTAAGTCCTATTCCCAGTTGTTGTTCAGTATGTTGCAAAGACAGTAAATGCATTTAAACTTCTTTCACAGGGATGTGTGTTGCCCCAGGATTTATTACACAGTATGATCTATGTGAGCAGTAAGACAATTCACACTTCAAATTACAGCATTTGTCCATCATTTTCCTCAAACATATCTAGCCAACTGAGCAATCCTAGAAGCTGCATTTTCACTACAAAACCAATTATCTCCATTAACCAGATTATTTATTAATTAGAACTTGCTCAAAACTTCTCATGTGGCAGCTCTACTAACTTTTCTGAAGCAGTCAGCATACTTTTGTCCCACAAACTCTTCCAAAGCTTATTTTCATTCCCTGTCACTCACATCAAGAGATTCCCTTATCACAGGTTTGATTTTACTTTTATACATGCAATGCTCAGCTGTTTCCTAGGCAGTTTTACAGTGCAATGTGCATCTTCAGAATGAAATAAAAAAGCATGAGAAAGCAGCAAAGAAAACAATATGCCAGAGGGTATTAGAGCTGAAAGACAAAGCCATTTACCATTACCACAAATTTCAAAGCTTTTTAACTGACTGACAACCTTCTCAGTTTTAATCATCATGTCACCATGGAAAAAATCAGATGAAGATAACCACTTCCTTCCAGTAATTAGAAAATGGACCTTTCTGATGGTCATGTCAGAAGTATTGGTAATATCTATGAAAGACTCATATAAAAGCTTTTTTCCATTTTTCCTACATTTGCCCAAAGCAAAGTACAGTGGGCATGTCTGTCCCTGCTTTCAAGGTACACCAAACTCCAGAGCTGTACATGCTCCGGAGATTCTGAAAGTCATCAAGAGCGATCTATGCAAATGTTTTGCCAGCAACATTACCAGCTACATATGTATGCATCAATTAAAAAAAAAAAAAAAAACCAACATAATCTCCCAATGCAACATATCTTGCTGCTGTTTCAAAATAAGTATTTTTATGGTGGATCCACATAATCACACAAAGCATTCTTCCTGTAGAATACTTCATTAGCAGACACAACCTTTCATTTTAAAGGGAGATTTCTGTATTTCATGCTTGGTCAAAAGGCCTGTGAATTGATAAAGTGTTTTAATTATCCATTTAAAAGACTTCAGTAAATGATGATCACAGAATGGTTGAGATTGGAACAATGACCTCCAGAGGTCCCTTCCAACACCTCTGCTCAAGCAGCGCTACCTAGAGACAGCTTCCCAGGACCATGTCCAGACGCCTTTTGAATGTCTCCAAGGATGGAGACTCTACAATCTCCCTGGGCAACCTGTGCCAGTGTTTGAAAACCAGAAAATCCACTTACTGTGAGAGTTGTCCATTTGTGCCCATTACCTCTTGTCCTGTCACTGGGCACTACTGAGAAGAGCCTGACTCCCCCTTCTTCAGTTCATCTCACCAGGTATTTATACACATGGATGAGATTCCCCCTGAACCTTGTCTTCTCCAGGCTGAACAGCCCCAGCTCCCTCAGCCTCTCCCCATATGAAAGATGCTCCAGTCCCATAGTCATCTTTGTGTCCCTGCACTGGACTCATTCCAGTATGTCCACGTCTTTCTCACACTGGGTAGCCCAGAACTGGAGCCAGCACTCCAGGTGTGGCCTCACCCATACTGAGGAGAGGGGAAGCATCACCTCCCTCAACCTGCTGGCAACACTCCTAATGCAGTCCAGGAGGCTGTTCGCAAATTCTCTAAGATGACCTATAAAAACCTGTCTCCTTCATTTCCCACAAATCTGGGGAGGGTGGGGGAAGGTCTAACGCACATTCAGAAGCCATAGTAACTGGATTATAACCAAAGAGATATCCACAGAGTAACTTTCTGACTGGCAGTACTTCTAAGATTAGCCTGGGTTATGCAAACAATATCCTACAGTGAAGTATTGTCTGTGACAATAGGATACAAGATGTGAGGTTAATACTGTACAAAAACCTCACATGCATTTAAGACTTTTATTAATGACAGTGATATCCCTCATCTTCTATGAGACACTATTTACATGAGGTAGGTGTCACCTGAGATTCAGAGCTCCAGGGAAGAAGCAATACCTTGTTAAAAAGGATAAGAGTGTGCTATTCCCTAATGTGCAAGTTCTTTATATGTATAAATTAACTTTTATTTACATTTAGATTTCACACAGAAACTGTGAGATATGGAGCAACTGCAGAGAGCCCAGCAAAGGGCCAATAAGATGATTTAAGTGACTGAGGTATCCTTCCCATGAGGAAAGGTTCAGCAAACTGAGGCTGGACCAGATGACCTCCAGAGATCCCTTCCAGCCTGAACCATTCTGTGCTTCTGTGAAGTTGTCAGAGCTCATACTTTTTAGTTGTGAGTGACTGAGAAAGGTACTTTGACATATCATTCATAAAAATTAAGGATACACTATTTCTCCAGTGTAGAGGTGAGCAGAAGGTTAAATGATAAAGAAAACACCCATACCTGCTAAGGTAGTCAACAGCCCAGAAGCCAAAACCAATCCCTCAACTGAAATGAATGCAGGTTCATCCCTTTTGTAGTACAAATACATTTCGAATTCACTCTTCCTTTCCTTCCTCTACCAAAAGTAACCTCATCTCAGTATGCTCAAAAGACAGCATCTTAAAGTAATTTTCCCCTCCTTATTACTGATAAAGTAAGGACAAACAGCTTAAAAGTTATGTTTAACAGAAACCATAAGCACTTTATCTCAGGAAGCTTTTCTTAAAAAAAGATACAGAAAGATCATTCACTGATAATCTAAACCAAACTTAGGGTTATGCACACAGAGTATATGACTAACTAAAAATTTCACCAACTGCCTTTGACAGTTCTCCGCTTGTTGACAGAGTCAAGCTCCTTTGCAGCTACCACATAGTTTCCCACCCTGCTGCACACAAACACCTCCAAGATATTCACCTGAGCCAATATAACTCATTAGGCAAAGCACTCCTAAAACAGCTCTCTGCTTTTGATTTCTAAACTAGACAGGATCCCCTAAAGAACACTTTTCTGCACTGAAAACACATACCCTTGCCCACTGTGCTCTTCATTGCTTCTTCACAAACTCCCCAGCTGTACACCCAATATACCTTGTTATGCCATTAGGCTCCCCTCTAGTAATCACAGACACCACCACTTGTGTGACACAGAACAGCAGGTCTCTCAGAGAAGAAAATAATGCTCCTACGCAATCTGCTATGTACATCTTCAGTACTACCACTGTGATTTTAATATTAAGACTTACTCTATTACACAAGAAAAATAACTTAAACAGATTTTATTTAAGGCAACCCAGATGTGTTCATTACTGAAGGAAACATATTTGTAAGGGGACATAGGAATAAAAAATTAGACATGAGAAAGACTCCTACTTGTTTTTCCAACAAAAAAAAACAACCGTACATACATATACAGAAAACATTCTAGCCTACACTTCTGAAGACACAGCAACAGAACAGCAAACTATTTCTTGGGGAGCCAGCCACCTACAAACAGACAAGTCCCGTTTCACTTGCTAAATGAGAACATTGCAAAGTAGAAGTGCATTTTGCTCAGCGTTAAAATAAGTGCTAATGCTGTCCTGTCCTAAACTGCGTAAAATCAGGTATAACAAAGTGGTTTAAACCAAAGAGAAATCACGCACTGAAAAGGAACGTCAAAATTGTAAGTCCTAGGATGACGACTTGATTCACAGTTTACTCAAGTTAATGAAAAGACTCCAACTCCTGCAGATTTCAGCAGGTTATGAAACAGATCCTGCAGAGGGAGATGTTCCAAGTCACAAACAGCAACGCCACATTTTGATACCTAATTGCCCACTGCCTATGAAGAAATCCCTGGTGTAAAACACAGAACAAATACAATAATCTCGCTTTCTCATTTTAAAAATGGCATGAAAGAAACAATAAAAGAAAGTTATTGAAGAGAACTAGATTGTTCCCAGCTGTTATCATAAAATACTACAGCTCTTCGTGTCATTGCAGCTAATGACCAGTTGCACTTTTTCAAAGATTGTAACACAGTAAGACCATTGTAATCTACATCAAAGCAAAACCTGGCAAGCATCATGGAAAAAAGACTAAAAAATTATTTCAATTCTGTTTGAATTTTTTTTTTTTTATTTCTGTTCATGCATTGCTTTTGTGTTTGGGGGGATAGGAAGGGATTTTGTATGAATGGTTCTGCATTCAAATTGTCAGTTACATTAAACTACTTAAAAAACTATGGTAAATAAAAGGTATTAAATTACTACAATTGTCTTTTCCAGTTATAAAAACAGAATTCAGACAAGAAATCCCAAATCTGTTGTTGAAGAGAGGTGTGTTGAGTAACACTATCTCAAGTCCAAAGTGGATGATGAAACATCTTTTCTCTGGAGCCAACAAGAGGGTAGGCTTCGCCATTTAGAAGCTTTTAATTGTTTTGTTAACTGTACTATGTGAACCAAATCAGATTTTTCATAAGGATTCAAATACACAAATGCAAAGAAAAGGTTAAAATAGAAAAAACCCACATATATAGATGCAGAAAGAATTTTCAGATACTCTCTACTGGAGCGTTACTCCTTGACAGATGGAGAAAAAGCTAGGGGAAAGCATGTATTCCCACATAAAATCTCCACAGAAGCTGGAACATACTATTTCAAGTAACTTCGTGTCATTTCTAGAGAAAAGACATGAGTATATGTTCCTCTCTAGCCGTGTGCCTTCTCCTCCACAGTCATCCATATAGAACTATGGACCAGAAAGAAGTCACAAGCTCCTGCACTGCTCTTTTTTTTTTTTTTTCCTAGTTACCAAGGAAATCACTGATTTGAGAAAACTAGCATTCATTTTACCAGTTTCTCCACTTCAGGTCAGAAAAACACTTCCAGAGGAATTCCAAACACTTCAGAAAGACTACCACCTAATCATACACAGCATACACGCCTCTTCACAGGAACCAATCTGGGACTCGATAACAAGTACAAATACAGCCACAGCAAAAGAACGATAAAATTAAAGGACCTCTATGCAAGAAAGAGAGAAATAATAGTTAAACATGTACTTATAACCAAACACAGCAATGGAAAACATGTTAGAAGCTGAGCCTCTTTTTCTTACTTTGTGCCATTTATCTAGACCACAAAGGATTTCTTTCCAAATGATGGTTACTTCAAAACACGAACAACTTAGCAACTTTGCTTTACCTGGCCACACAATTACTGAGCTGTCGCTATCAGCAAGTTAAAAAAAAAATTTAAATAAAATAAGTTGTACAACCTACCTTCAAAGAGATTCAAAAAAGCTTAAATTAAAAATTAAAATCTAATCACACACTAAATTAGGCCAAAAACCTGTAGTTAGGATTCTATTAATTAAGTCTATTGAACAACGCCCAGAGTGAGTGTTAAAGACTGTCTGCAGCATCACATCTGCGTAACCCATTATTAACACATGTTATTTTCACCATTCCAATCAGTTCAAAGTGCACTTCCTTTCTTGTGGCAACACTGTGCAGCCTTGATATTTTTGTATAATTAGCAAGTATCAGAGACACATTATAGCAGAATTTGCTCCATAGCAGTTTAGTTACACTTTTTTGCTCCGCTCCATCAGTTCTACATTGTGCAACAGTCAGGGCGACTCAAGGGAAGTATTTTCATAGAATCATAGAATGGTTTGGATTGGAAGGGACCTTAAAGATCATCTAGTTCCAACCATTTCCCCTCGTCCTGTCACTACTTGCCCTTGTAAAAAGCCCCTCTCCAGCTTTCCTGTAGGCCCCCTTCAGGTACTGGAAGGCTGCTAGAAGGTCTCCCTGGAGCCTTCTCTTCTCCAGGCTGAAGAGCCCCAACTCTCTCAGCCTGTCTTCATAGGAGACGTGCTCCAGCCCTCTGATCATCTTCGTGGCCCTCCTCTGGACTCGCTCCAAGAGCTCCATGTCCTTCTTATGTTGGGGGCCCCAGAGCTGGATGCAGTACTGCAGGTGGGGTCTCATAAGAGTGGAGTAGAGGGGCAGAATCACCTCCCTCAACCTGCTGGCCACGCTGCTTTTGATGCAGAAAATTTTGGCCAACATGAATCTGATGCAATAAAATGCCTAAGTTGCATGCCTCTAAAAGATGGGATGGAGAAAAAGAAGACAGTGCAGAATATCGGCATTGTTATACTGATATTTGTCCCCATCAGTACATATTTAATCCCATTACAGCAATTCTCAATTTTGAAAGCCCTGTAATGCATCAGACTTCAATTATTTTATTAAGCCATATATATGTCTATCTGAAAGATGGAAAAACAGCTATTACTATTGCTACAATTTAATGCAACCATATTATAGTTTTTCTTTCTTTCTCTACCACAAAAACTTTGTATAATTCTCTATGCAGACAAGGTTCTGCACCTTTTATGCTTAGAGTGTAAGGTGAGGGTTTTAAAGTTCAGTCATCTGTGGTGAACTTCAGGGTTTTCTTCAAGCAAGTGTTACCAGCTTCACCAAATGTTCCCTTCCACTGCTAATTAACTTGTGTCTGATTGCAAAGACACCAAAGCACGAGTGTTTATACCACCTTTCTTCCCAAGTTAACCAAAAAACACACCACTGTCTATGCTACTCCTCAGAGCTTTTTGTAAACTACAGGAGTTAAAACTAACAGTCACGCTGTGAGTTTCCAATGTTACTGCTAAGCAACCTGCAAGCAGCAGGGGAACTGCAAAATAGAGACATTGTTCTGTGACAAGTACGGTAAAGCTTGAGCAGCACACTGGTAGTGGAGCTATTCACTGAAAAGAAAGCTACAGATTCAGCAGCTGGCTGCAGAATTACAACACAAGCCTGAGGAAGAGGCAGAATATACTTCCCCATTCTCATGTACTTCCCCATTCACCTACAGATGCCTATAGATGCACAAAAGGAAAGACACCGTGTTCAGTGAACCTCTTGCACTAGGTACACGCACCCAAATCACAACTGCCAGGCAGCACTTAGGCTGTTTGACATATTTAGCAATGAGTATGAGACTAACAAGGAGATAAAAGTTTGCAGAAACGTAGGAAAGAAATAGAGAGGAAAAGAAAGGGCATATTGAAACACAAGAGGGAGAAGTATTAAAAAAAAAAAAAAACACTCACCAAAAACAAAAGGCAGCTGCAACAGAAGTTCAGTCCAGCATAGCTTTATTTCTAAGTTGAAAGAAGTTTGAGTGGTAGACAATCCTCAAACTAAATGTTTTCAAAAACTTCATGAAGTACACTCTAAAAGGAAAGAATGCCATCTACACCTCAAGCACACACAACCCCCAGACACCCAGGAACTAAATTCTAACAAAAACCACTATTTTTGACCTCTGGTGCCTTTCTACTCTGCTCCTTCCCCTCTCCAGCTCCGAACATAAATAGTATTAGTTGGAAATTAGTTGGAGATTGTGTTGGCATTATCATTCGATCTTAAATAAGATAGTCATGTTCTCCTTATACAGCAGTGTTGCCATATCAACGTTAACATGCCTAACCTCACTTATAAAAATGTTTATCATTTTATATCATATGTCAAGAAGGTACTACTCTGGAGGTGTTATTTCAACAGTAGCAGCTTTATGGTGGAGTAAGTAGGGTAGGAATAAGTATTTCAGATTTTTATCTTTAAAAGAAAAATTTAACACCATAGCACTTGTCTCCCTGTTTCTCCACATACGATCTTCTATCTCTTCCTTCATTCAATAATGAAAGAAAAAGAAGAAGAATGTACCTGGGGTACAACCTCCAGCTATAATACATCTGAGTCTGCAACCTGAGTGGCAGATCACTCAATGAGCTGTGCACTTACATGAACTAGGCTGCACATACGCTGCAATAATTTTCAGAACTGGGATGATACTTTCCACCATTATTGATTGAGTAGCCATAAAATGATCTTTTATGAGGGGAAGTCAAGGTAAATGACTGATTATCAGAACAGGAAATTATTTAAGTGTTCAGCTGAAGAACCATTACGCAATTGTAACTTGCATTTGACTCGTGAAACCACATACAAAAGAATATAAGAAGGCACCTTTTCATGACAATGATTTGAAGTGGCTTTTACTTCAGAAACTTGTGGCTTCTTTTATGGCACACTTGAGAAAAATGTTAAGCAGTATCTTCGTATCTTAAAATACTCTTAAGGAAGTACTTTTCTCCACATTCTTTGAAGCTATAAAGAGGGAACTATCCCCCACAACATGCTGCTTCAACATTACTGGGAAGCCTTGCACGAATTAATAGTCGCATTTAAATGGAGTAGTAAATTTAAATCGTAGTCCTGCTTTAGTACTTTAAGTAGGAGCCACTCAGCAAAAAAGAAAGCAATATAAAAAAAGAAGATGATGAGTTTGGAGTATCCAAGCTACAGGTACTTATTTATTGACATTACCCAAAATTACTTTTGACAGAAAATCCCTTTAGAAATACCAGACAGGGAGGAATGTGAGAGTTCTGGAAGTCATGGAACCACAAAAAAATAATTTAAAATGTCAAGTTACATAATCAAAGGTAAATATATTTTGCATTTGATCTTCCCATCATGACCTGCACAGAAAAGCAAGCATAACCATGCAACATCTATCATCTCTAAGTGGAATGCATGCAATGGAAGTAGATACCATTCAATTTGGGAATGGATAGCAGAGAGGAAACAACTGTTCTCTACAACATCCCCCTATGGAAAATGACCTCAACTGGCTCACATTTTCCAATTAAGTTAAATGCTGATAACATCCAGCACGAACTCCTCTTTCAAGTTTCTCACCACCACCAATGGTATCAAAAGCACCAGCTCTCTTGCTAGGCTCAGCCAAAAAGAGCAGGTAACAACAGCAGACAACTTTAGCCAATGCAGAATTCAGAAGCATACAAAAAGAGTTTTTTAACACACAAACAAAGCAATTTTGCCTGTCACCTTATACAAGTCCTGAGACTGCACACTCAGTAAGCCACTTGCACAATACAGAGCAAGAGGAAAACCTCCCACCTACGCAGAGCAGCAATAACTACATTAGAAAGGCGCTCTTCAGTGTGAGCACAATTTTTTCCCCTTTGCCTATACAGTAAAAGATTTATTTTGCTAAAGGCCTTATTTACAAAGTGATCTTAACGACTAAGAGGCTCAGTGAGTTCACAAATAAAAATAAATCACCAGCTTTATCACACAAGCGTAACTATCGAGCACGTACTTTGGTTTTGTTTCAGTTTCTCATTACTACATTTAGAAACCTTTACAAGTGTTATACACCTGTCACACATATATACAGGTTTATGCAGTGTAAAACACACAAAGACTGCAATACCCAAGCAGCATCCAGCTGATAGAACCCACTGGTCTTACAAGTATTAACTTAGTTTTGACCATGAGATAAGAACAAAGCGGTTATATATACGAAAATAACAAGCCAACCTCATTTTCTTTCCTAAGTGACCATAAAACCTATGCAAGCATATTCAGTTGTTTTCTGCTCTCAGCTGCATCTCACATGGCTTACTTCATGAAGGTACCAGGGGATCTGTGATTACAGAGTTGCCAAAGCCGAGGTGGAGGAACACTCATCCCTCCAAATGAAGGTGAAACTGGATGGAGGAGAGCAGATAAACCCCAGCTGTACCAGTGCCACCTTTCTGACATAGCTGAACTGAAGGTGGCTTCTCGAGTTAATAACACTCCTTAAACCCAAATGCAGGCTTCACCAGAGCAAGTGAGTACTTTCCTAAGTACTACAAGGATAAATTAATTAAAAGAAAAATAGAGTCAGCTTTCCTATGCCAATAGGAACAGCTACAAAGCAACTCCTTCCTTTCCTTCGTGAGGATCAGGCAGATACTGAATCTTCAGCACCCTCAGAAGAGGGGCACATAGCCATTTAATCCACTATCATTAGACAGCTCTAACTATCCAAGTAATGCTGGTCCTTGTCGTACATTTCCTAACACTCAAATTTACACCAATGCTACTGACACTCAGGTCATCACACAAATACTTGAAAACCACAGAAGGGCAGCCCTGCACTTGCAGGATACATCTACACTGGAAAAACTGCATTTGATTCACAAAGAGACAGAAGCAGGCTTCTGCAATACACCAATGCTGGATTCCAGCCTGGAGCACAAGCCTTTGGCAAGTACACACAAGTCTCCCTGGCCTAATGGAAACTCTAAACTTCATTGCTAATTCCCGTTATTGACAGCAATTTTACCTTTCACGAATCTGCAATTAACACTGATGGCTAACATATCGATCATGAGCTGGCACTCATATTATACTACACACAATCAGCAGCCTGAACATCAGAAGACCATTAACAGTGGTTTTCTAAATTCAGAGACAGCAGAGACCGCTGTCTAGTTTTTTTGGGTGTTGTCAATTGTTGATATAACTGCGTACACCTCCACACACAATGCACAAGAGGAAAGAAGATTGCCAACACCAAGGTTCATGAGCCATGGCAGCAGCCCATCTAAACAACTAAGATGGAAGAATTTAATAAAATTCCACTTCAAAGAAAAAAAAAAAGAGGCAAAAAGCACCCCCACAAACCAACCACTCAAAAGCACATAACCCTCTGACCTGCCCAGAAGAATCAAAACAATCATTGTACCTAGCTAACAGCAAGATTTCAAAGAAATACGGCTTTTACTTCTTTGTATGACTACTCCAGTTCACTTTCGAAGTTTTTATTTAGGATTACTCTGCTTCAGAGCAGTATTTCTAGAAGGCAGTAATGCAACACTGAATATTTTGAGGAGGTCAAGTAACACGATACACAGCTTTTCCCTCCAGGTCAGTGGGGTTCAAATCTTGCTAATGTCAGTAGTGACCAAAAGCTGTTGACATCAGACAGCTGTTATCTGACCCATGAGGAATGAACTAGTATCCTCAGCCCAGTTTTTCCGGGACAGGTATTCCTACCTTCACAAGAACAACCAAGCCCACACTTTGGCTGGCAAGTCTCAGGAGGTAAAAGCAGTGTGGATAAGGAATAGTTTTCTCAGTCCTGAAGGAGAACAAGAACTTAGAGACACTTCTGTCTAGGTGAAGGCTGCATCATACCTCTAACAAAAAAAGCAAGGAATTTCAATTTGTAAACACATCAAGTTAGCATTTGCTTCAACAGTATGTTGTCCTGAGCCTTAATCCCACAAACCTCTGAATGTACAGGTGTTCTTATTTGCAGTCAACAGACCATTCAAAGCATTGCTCCTCTACAGGATCACAAAATCCAGAGAGTAAAGGTGAATTATCTAATTTGCATCATAAGTACCATCTTAAAGAGAGCACAAGAGTAAATCTAAACAGTACTTCTCAAACTGTAACCAAATCCTCTGGATTCACACACAGGATCTTCTTTCCCTTTAACTCAACAGAACACAATTTTATCAACTTTACCAAGAGGTAATTTGCTTCTGAAAACATTACACACAGACTTGAATCTCTTCTTTATACTGCTCACCGCACAACAGTGTCAGATCCAAAAATTTCACTCCAACCGTCAAATGTAATTGTGCACAAGCTGCATGACAGAGGTGGGAGAAGACCAAGACCTTATAAGCATTAGGGGCTGCTGAGCCTTTCTCCACTTCTCCCAAAAAACCTGTTTTCTTTTTGATTCAAATCAGTTTAAGCACAGTTCAGACAATTCAATAAGCAAAGCAAAATGAGCATGAGATTAAGTCCTCACCTATGGAAATACCCTACTTCTCCGTGTATTTGAGAATCTGAAGCATGAGAAAACAAACAAACAAAAAAGCCCACAGCAGCCCCCTGAAGAGGCAGCTCTCAGCCACAAGCATCTCCACGAAACTGCTGGAACCACAACCTCCCCAAACTCACCCCGCCGTTATGTAATGGTGCCGAGCCAGGATTTTCATCAGCCAGCCCAGAACTGTTGTTAGGAGGAGACATCTCCTGTCATGCACCAGTAATTTGAACAGCTTCAAAAAAAAAATGCCAACCAAACACAATTTTTAAAAGCCCCACACATACAAACAGAAGCGTTGAATCCAGAGCCTGCATACATAGGCTAAAAACATTTTGTTTCCAAGTAAGGTTTTAAATGGTATTCTAATTTAAAAAAATAAAAAGTTGCTTTCACAGGTTATATCTTACCAACATCAGAATATCTGTTTCTCCTCTTTAAAATACCAAGGCTCTCCAACTACTTGCATAGGTGCCTTTTTATTTTTTTTTAATTCTTCTTTATTCATTTAACATGGCAAGCCTATTTCAGTTGTTCATCTCCAAAAGGTACAAATCATGTCCCATAGGAAAGAAACAACAAAGTAATCTTTTCCTATCTATCTCTATTATTACCATCAACCGTTTTCTTACTTGATTTCCTTACAGTCTATAAGAAGGCAGTGTGAAGTGCCTATGATACAGCAAAGAATAATCCTATTAAGAACCAGTTTACTGTGTACTACTCTCTTCAGATGCTATTTTAAGACCTTAAAAGGATTTCAATATTTAATAAAGGACTGAACCAGTTAAACAAATCTTCATGTCTCCAGTGAAACACTGACATTATGAGACAACAGTTACCAGGCGAGATGGACACCCAACCGGCATATATGGTCTGTTCTTTTTCTTCAATACTTCAACTCAGTTTAACAAAGTTGATTTCTGTTTCAGTTGCATTATAAAAATATCTAACTACACATACTGCTAAGTTTTCTTAGAAATAGTGCTTTCAGATGTTTGAGACGTTACATGTGTGAAAAATGCAAAGAGCAATTACTGACAAAACGCATTAAGATGCACTGAAACCATTGATGGTTTTGTAAATATAGAGGTAATTCCTATTTGTGATAAATATCGACTTAAACCAAAGGAAGTTCTGCCGCAGCAATGAACAGGACATTTGGTCATGTGTTAGGCTGAAGGCAGACTTAAAAAAAAAAAAGTTAGGCATCCCATAATCACGAAGAAGTCTTCCCAATAGGATGGTCATTTGTTGTTTCTACAGAAGATAAGCATCAGCTAAACATAGTTGTTTCAGGCTTCTAAAGCCTACTCTTAGTGCATTATAACAGACCGACTACTTAAACAAGCAGTAAATACTCCAGATATCAGAAGGTAAAGGTGAAATCCCAATTAAAAATTCTTATCGTGCTTGTAATTACGTTTCTTAAAACATCTGAAGATCTACAATTTTATTTGGAGGGGAAAAGGCATAAGAAGGTAAGTATAAATATAAATACAAAAATATAAATAATATGCCTTTCCAAATAATATTTACATTGAGTGTTTAGTTTTGGTGTACACTCATGTAAATACAAAAGTGTATCTATTCCAAGGCCATTTCACTTTCCAGCCTCCCGGGTTCCGGAAGGATGCACACTGCATCTAGGGTTTGTGCTTTCCACCATAACGCTCGGTATTGCAATAAGGGTTCTAACCCAACCAGATGAAATACGCTGTATCCAAGTGTATCCAGCTATGCGGCCAGTGTAGGGGTGGCGGGGGGGGAACCCAAACCACTAAATACACACGCACTGCATCCATACCGAGCGATACACATGTGCAATTTAAATCAGGCACTACCCTGGTACATAACACCTTGGTCTGTACTGCAGGGCACACCGTGTTGTTAACCCAAACTCTAAGATGTTTATAGGGCCGAGGCTCGCAGCACACGCATACCTTCGGAAGCCACCACAATCATGGAGCCAATCCGTGTTGGTGCCGAGCACCCCACACACATCTGCACGCACACGGCCACGGTACGCCCGCTGGATAACTTCACATCCACGCAGGCCGGGCCGTCAGTAAGACACGGCGGAAGAGGAGGAGGAGGAGGAGGAGAAAGCAGCCCTCGCCACCTCCCACAGCGCCCGCGGCCCGCGCCCCGCCGCCCCCCTGCGCCCACAGCCATGGCTTCCCCCCGCCCGGCATCCCCGCCGCGGGTGCCGCGGGGGCGGCCCTGCAGGGAGCGGGGTGGGGGGGAGCCGGGCAGCGCTGCCGGTCCCCCCGCAGCGGGGGTTGGTTCAGGGGGGAGCGGAGCCCCGGCTGGCGTTTCCCGGGCATCGTGCTGCATGCGGGGAGCCCAACGGCAGTGACAAGCGGCAGGGAAGCCTTCGCGGGGGCGGGGGGGCTCCGGGGAGCGCAGTTCCGAGGAGGAGGAAGGGGGGACGCCCGGAGGAGCAGGGGGGCTGGGGGAGAGGGCCGAGCCCTACCCCCCCACCCCCCTCCCCGGCACCGGGGCGGGTGAGGAAGCTGGGGCTCCCCCTCTCTCTCACGCCAGCCCTTTGCAGCGCCTTCAAGGCGGAGAGGGGGAGGCAGCGGGAGGGAGGAAGGGGGGGAAATGCTGCAATGTAGCGCCGGGCGGGCAGGCGAGGGAAGCCGCAAACCCTCCACCGGGGCCCTGTGCAAGCCCCTGAGCCGAGCCCACCGCTTCAAGCGGCCGTGCCGCCGGCAGCCCCGCGGTACCTGCCCGGGGCGAGGAAGGGGAGGACGGACGCGACCCCAGCCGGGGGCACGGCGGGACGACCCGGCCGAAAGGGCGCCGCGGGCGCAGCACCCACCTTTCACCACCCTGTCCGTCGTCGATAACTTGGGATCAACGGCCTTATGCTCCGACATGTCCGGCGGCCGGGGAGGCAGCGGGGCTCTCCCCCCTCGGGCAGGGCAGGCGCGGGCTGAGGCGGCGGCCGCCGCTGGGGTCAGGGCTCCGGCTCCTCCGCTGCGGCCGAAGTTGCCACGTCCCGCCGCCGCTCGCTCGGCTCGGCTGGGCTCTGCCGCGCGGTGCCTTCCTCCTTCTTCTTCCTCCACCCCCGTCCTCCTCCTCCTCCTCCTCTTCCTCCTCCAGTTAATTATTGCTCGCTTTCAATCACGCCTCCGGGTTGTTTAGGACGGCTCGCTCTGCCCCCCCCCCCCGCCAAAGACCCCGGTGACAACACCCGCGGCGGGCGGCTGTCAGGCAACGCCGGCAGGAAAAGCCGCGAGTGGACGCGGGCAGCAGGAACAGCCAGGTTGCACACGCAGCGGCCAGCCCTGCGCTTGCTTCCTTCCTCCGCAGCGCGCCGCCGGCTGCTCCGGCTCCTCCCGCCGCCGCCACCGGCCGCCGCACTGGATGGGGATCCGGACCCGTCTCTCCCCCCCCCCCGCAGGGTCTCTCCCCTCACTCGCACCGACACCGGCCGCGGCTCCGCGGCGCTGCACACGCTCCGCGGCGCAACTCCCTCCCCCCGCTGTGCGCCGCCCGGCCCCGCCCTCTCTGCTCCTGCTCCCCCGCGCCGCCATTGGCTACCGCTGAGCTGCCAATCACTGTCAGGTAGCCCCGCCCCGCGCCCGCCGCACCGCCCAGGTGCACCGCCTGCGCCCACCCGCGCCGTGGGGACCGGCGGGGCCACGCCGCGCAGCGCCCCGCCGCGGTTCCCCGCGGGGCCGCGCCTCGGCAGGCGCGGAGGTACCGCGGAGCCGTGGGCGGAGCGGGGGAGTCCGCGTGTGGCCGCGGGGGCGGCCGCCACTTGTCACTCACGGTGGCTGCGGCGGCCGCACGCCGGGGAACCGCGCCCGGTGGCCGCGCCTGCGTGCCCGGGCCGCCCCGCGCTGGTGCGGGGAGCGCGGGCAGCCGCCGAGACCCGACGGCTCCAGCCGCCGGCCCCGAGGGAGGGCGTCCCGGAGCGGTCACATGCAGGCACAGGCATAGGGACAGCCGGGCCTGGCCCGCACGAAAAGGAAGCTGCTTAAATAACCCCCTTCCGTCGGGGGGCTGGCTAACACACCCCGGGTACGGGGCTCTCCATTACAGATAAAAGAAAAAAACCATCCATCTCCCCCAGCTGTGTACCTTGCCCAGCACACCTGGTGCAGGTCAACCTGCCGAAAGGGCTGGCGCAGGTTGCAGCACTCGGCCTTGCTGCTGGGGCCCGTCCAGCCCCACCATCTCCTCAAACTGTCCAGCAAGGACAAAAGCAATGGTCAAATGTGGGGTGTGAAGCGTTCGTTGTCCCCAGTTGGAAGACGCCAGCTCTTACTTCATGTTTCTTTGGCCATTGGAAAGTAATTTACGTCTGTGATGGTGTCCCCCATTGTTCCAGACAACATAAATATTGTTCAGGGCTTGTTTATACATGCAGTTGTTCAGGAGGAGCTATTCCTGACTAATTTCATGACTAATTTCCAGAATAAGGTTGAGCTGTTCCGGTTTAGTTTAACACTGTGAGTTTTAATTAAAGAGGAAAATAGGGCACACCTATCCTGGAAGAGGGATGTTTGCAGAGTTGTCGTTGAATAACTTCTGTGTAGATGAGCCAAGAATCAACAGACACCTAACCCGGCTTCCCATTTCCCTCCAGGGTGACGTACAAGTTGCTCACTTAGCAGATACTATTGCTTTAGAAAGCCACAAAGAAAAATAAGATGGCAGTTATGACACATACTCTCTGCTTTGATTTGCCTGACATTTTTAGGGGACATTTTATTGGCTGTCCTTGTGGTATTTTCACTGAACATGGAAAGACATTGTATGCAACTGACATTCAGTACCGCAGCATGAGCTCTCAGCTTGTTCTGACAACCGTGGGGAGCTCCGTGTGCTGTGAACATCCTTTTGTCCCACGAGCACAAACTAGCTGGGTAACAAAGTTCCCATCTGAGACTCCTATCGCAATGGTAACACAAGAATAAGAAACAGAGCTAGTGCTCAAGCAAGGGTATTTTATATATGCCCAAACAAATCCTGAAGCCCATGACAGGTATGCAGAAGGCTCCCCATGTTAGCCACACTTCACAAAGCACCAAGTGCACAGAAGAATTTGGAGAGAACAAACCCTATATTTTCATCCCCACTGCCGGGAAGAGCTGCTTAGTGGCATTTGGTGCTTGGACACAGAAGGAGAAGCAGCATGTTAGGAATGCAGTATGGCCAGTAAATTCAGGTATTGCTTACACCTTGTGGGCCACAGCTTCATGAGACGCAGAGGGCCAGTTTGGATCCGTTCTTCTGTGACTGCAGGCTGTTTGCATGAGTCATCTGGATTATTCTTGATAGGCTGCAATAACAGAGACTCTGGGTCTCTCCAGCTTACACTTGCTCCCCCATTAGTCACAGGACAAGACTTCAGCTCTGATTTTTTAACAAGAAAGTATGATTATTGTGGCTGTTATATAAGGACATTCAGTGTCAGAACTCCAGCATGTTTGTATTAATTCTGAAAGCTATCTAGGAGGTTTTTTTTAACAGTTTTCCTTTGCTTCTAAGTTTTCAACTATAATACGCAATCTAGCCTAGGTAAAATTTGTTCATTCTATCTTGTGGAGGGCCTTGATTATGCATCTGTTGAATGGACTTAGTCTTCTTTTCCAAGGTAGAATCCCCATTTCAGGTAATTTCTTCTTTAGGAGTTTTCAGATAAGCTTTCATAAGGCAAAGGTGAGTACCACTGCCAAATACCACGTATTATGCCACCTCTGCAAGCTATGATATGGCCAAGATTCAGATCACAGGTATACAACCTCATTACTTCTCTGTCATGGTGTGGTGCAATCTTAACCCCAAGACTTGTTTCAGGAGCATTTGCAAAATTCTTATCCTTGCTGTGAGGGAGGGGAAGGAAGAGAGAGAAATCACCAAACACTGTCTTTGTTCTCTCATAATGGTAACAGATTAGAAAAATTCCGTATTTCAGATCTATGTTAGTACTAAAGGTGGTACAACTATTCCTATTACTTAAATCTGTCCTTTCCCTGCATCTACACAGGTGGTCCTTCAGCTTTTTCTCACAAAGACCTCCTCTACCACAGAGGGATTTCTTTTTCATGGGATCTAAGTCCTAATAGATTCCTTTTTCTCATTTAACAGTAGGAGGAGAACACGAAGATCACATCTTTGAATGGAAAGAACACAGTCCGCGGATTCTGGGAAAATTCTAACACACTTGACCTCTTGCATCACCAATTCCTACTAGCATCGTTAGTCATTTCATCCCCTAGTAGAATAGAAGCTCAGCATGATACATTGGAAGCTCTGATCTGAAGAGCAGTCACTTCTGATCACATATTTTGGAGACAAGATTCTGTGAGAGCTGGGGGAGAGAGAATTCAAGTCTGAAATAAGTCGGTCCCCACTTCTTCGCCTCAGATGAGCGATTCTTTTCCATTTGAGCTGAGACATGACAATTCTTTTAAGCACATAGCAGTTCCAGAAAGCAGAAGCATCCAGCTGAAGTGGAAGGAGGAATAAATGCCCATACAATCAAAAAGCAGTAATTTTAAGCCAGACTTTCATAAAGATATACAGACTAACAGATTCCAAACTTTGTCGTGGGTCCCATGAAAAATTAGCAGTCGAGTTGCCTGGACTTTATTTCAGCAGCAAGATGAAGACTATCTTCTAGAAATGTAACCATATGTTTGCACACTGACTCAACCAATTAAGATACTGTTTTCAAGTATTGATTGTTAAGAGAGAGTGTTTAAAATTTTAATCATTACTATTAGAGAAAAACCGTTCTAGCTACAGGGAGTCTGTCCTACATGCATTAGCTTTTAGCCCCTGGAAGTTCTGGCTTCACATGTAATAAATGTAAGTTTGACAGTATCTTGGAAGTAAAGGGGAGTTAGTGCTCTTGAGTATTATGATGGCTGCATGGAAAATATGTGCAATGAGGTTAGTCTGGATATTGGTGCTGCCTTAACTGATTATTTTCCTAATTTTTCTTTTAAGAGAGATTTGTAATTGTTCAAGTTTACTTCCCTTCAATATAAAAATGGGGATTCTTAACATCTGTGTATCTAAGTCTGTTGCCTAGGCCATAATCTCTATAACATAGTTGTCTACAAGATTAAAACCACTAGTCTATGTTGACAGTGCATCTTCAGGAGATGCTCTGTAGTGGAATAAATGTTCTGTTACAGCCCATGCTCACAGCACTGACTACAAGCACCTAAAACTTCCAGAAGAGCTACATTCATCTACATCTGACCAAAATCAATTTGATAGCAAGTGTTGTATACTAGCCTTGGGAAGCCAATATAATTTATCAGTACTCCACACGCCATTTGGTTCCATCATACCCAAGAGAGGAAATTCACCCCAGTTTAGAGAGCCTATACAAAGGACCGCACACCAATTCAGGTCACCATCAAGGGGCACCGTCTGAGGATTTTCTTGACAAATGGTTTCCCACATTTATTCTACCTCAGTACACAAGAGGGAGCTAGATAAAGAGCCTGTAGCAAGTAACAATTTGTATCATCCAAATGCTTTCTGGCTATGTTTGCAAAGGGATGGAAAGTTCAGATGGCAAAGCACAGCCACACAATCTCCATCACCAAATGTAACCTCTCCGTTCCCCACGTGTGGTCTTCATGCATCCACTGTGGGCGCTTAAACCTGTTGCACCGTCAGCGTCTCTGGAGCTTTGCATGTTTTCCCCTTGCACACATCCGTTAGGCTTTTGGCTCAGTTATTTATACAGGTTCTGGATTTGGTCCTGAAGCTTTTAGCAGAATTTATACACACTGTTAATGATACTGTGCCTGGTTTAGAAAGCAAAGCAAAACAGGTAATTCTACAGAGAGTCATGGAATGGATGATACCAAAATGAATTGTGTTGGAATAAAATGCAAGCAATGGTATCCAGAATACTGGCAAGAGAAAACAGGTTAGCTCCAAATTCCAAGATGCTGAATCAACATGGAAAACAGTAACAAATGGTGCCATGAGCAATCATACAGAGCTTGACTGACATTTGAAAAGTCAACAGATAGTAAAAGAAAAGAACACAAGTGAAAGAAAATAACCTTGAACCCTGGAAACAGTTATAACCCCTGCCAAAACTGGCCTGCTTACACAGGTTTCAATGTAAAAGAAGCATAACTGTGGTCATCTAAGGCTGCAAATGAATATGTGCATTCAGATTAAGCCTCTGGTGCAAAACTGATGCAAAAGTCATGCCTGTAATCCCTAGCAGCATGCAGACTCAAGAGAAATCATGCAAAGGACTTCCACATCTGTCCCCTTTCCAATACTGCTGAGAAGCAAGCTAATGCAAGTTTCCTCCACTACAGTTTCAGATTTCTTAAGGGGCACGTACTTTCATCAAACTACCTAGTAAACCCAAAGGTGACGACCAGGTTAGAACTAAGTTTGGAGACAAGCCAGCATAAGAATAAATCAAGACACGAGAGATACAAAGAGTCATACCAAACTGGAGAGCATAGTCAGAAAGTCATAGAGCCAGCAGTTTGAAAACCAAGGAGTCCCTACTATAAGATAAGTCAGGACTGGAACAAGGTGAGGTATAGGAGCATAACACAAAGGAGACAGGAACCAGGGATCAAGACTAAGCAAACAAGAATAAAAAGCAAGAGAGTCAGAGGCAAAACTACGGCCAAATGGCACTGCAGACTGCCAAGAGCAACTGGTGGATTTGCCTGACACATCTGCTGCTGGAGGAAATTAGCCAAACCTTAGCTCCTGCACAGCTGGGCCACAGTCCCAGTTGCCCTATTGCATCCAGCTGCAGGGCCAATAGCCCAGGCAGAGCCCAACAGTGTGGATAAATGTGCACTGGTTTAAAACTCGATCTGCAGGAGTAGCTTGTCCCTATAAATTTACTGATGCAAGCAGCAGATTTAATTCAACTTATGTGTCCAGTGGAGCACTGCACTGATTTGCCTAAATGTGTGGAAAATTATAGCTTTAATTAAAAACTGCAAGCCTGTGCAGTGGAAATGTCTTAGTGTAGAAGAAATAGATGTATGTGAAGGCAGGCAACAGTGCCAAGGTTCCCAGAAGTGGGAAGACATCCCCTCATCTCCCCCTGCTGGTGTGCACATCCCCAAGCCTCTGCAGAGCGACGAGGAGCATCTACCTCCTCTGCTTTGCCTATGCTTTGCGAAACTGCAAGAAAAGACCCTTGGGAGCAGCTTCCAGCATCGAGCTGTTCTCAAGATGCTGGCAACAGCTTAAAACCACAGTCCTGCTATCAAGAATTAGTCATTTGCTCCCAGAGAGTTCATCCTGCAGGCTTTGGTTCTTAATTAGACATTGCTTTTAATGGGAGAATACAGAATATAGATTTTGCAATGGGCCTTAAGATGTTATCCCAGTGAATATTAAAATCTTCCATAAAATATGAGTTAAGAAAGGAATGGAAGGAAAGCTCACTGCTTTTTTAAGATTTTCTTGCAGTAGCAAAGGTCATGACAGACCGATGCCTGTTTAGAGAGAAAGGAACAATATTTGAAGGAAATGGGAACAGCAAAATAACAAAATACATGTTCATTTTGTATTATAAGTATCTATTATATAGCTAATTTAACTCTGGTGTGGTTTTAAAAACTGCTAGTGGCAGGAGCAGCTAAAGAGATCGTAAAGTAAGACATGATACTCAATATGTTTAATACCCAGGATGCTTTTCTGCCTCTTTTTTTCAGGAGCAATGCCGTTGTCAGAGACACAAGAAAAAAGAGGAACGTGTGTAATTGTTTTTGCAAGAGGAGAGCCTTATTTGTTTTCATAATGATGCCAAGATTTATTTTTTTTTTTTTCTGCCTTTCTGGACAGAAAACAGTACAGATGAAATCCCTGCTACTTTAAAGGTAACACACATGGAACACATCCTGGAGTAAATGATTTATTCAAGTGCCATCAGTGCCAACTGAGGGCTCAGTGGTAACAAACAGACCATAACTGGTGTCAGGGGTGAGATAATTAATCACAATAAGTTAACACCCAAGGAACAAACACCAAAAACTTTAATTTAACTGCCAAAAACTCTCAGAATATAAAGTGCCTTGTGATGTATTATTTAAAGAAGCATAGCGAATATGAAGAAGAACAATGGACTAGAATGTGTTTTCCATAATGACCTCCTGTGCTATGTCTTTCCTAGGAACTTTGGAATGGAAAAGAAAGGACAAAACAACCTGATCTTTGAATGTGTGTCTGTAAAATTCCCAAATATTTACAAAGCAAACCACTGAAACCTGGAGATTACCATACAGTTTAAGGAGCTCTAATGAATACAATTGCTGTATTGAATTAAATGTAACTAACTTGTTCAAGTTGGCT
This sequence comes from Nyctibius grandis, assembly GCF_013368605.1. Classification (NCBI taxonomy): domain Eukaryota; kingdom Metazoa; phylum Chordata; class Aves; order Nyctibiiformes; family Nyctibiidae; genus Nyctibius; species Nyctibius grandis. Next base: position 59,420,704 of record NC_090663.1, read on the forward strand.
TAGTGGTAGCATTATAAAATATAAAAATATTCAATTAATTTTCAGTCAGACTGGCCATAATTTATACATTGGGAATCCAGATTCTCACTTACCCCTTTAAGGCTTTAAACTGCCGTAAGATGCAAAGCTGCTTTATAATGGTTATAAACTGCACTGACACTCACTTAAAATCCATTTTATATTCCCGCGGTGATGAAGAACAGCCTTAATGCGAGGCAGAACCAGGTTTCTAATTGACTACAAACATTCTCAACCAAGGATGCAAATTCAGGTCTGCCGTCTTAACCAACTGCTGCAAAGGGACTCCTTCACTGTAGCAGTGCCCTACTGGTCCCATAAGGCTTTCCTGCAGGGCAGCTTGCAAGATTAGGTGTTAATATCCTTAAAAAAAAACCAACAGAAATATCAACAAGCAAACTCCCCCTTTCTCCCCATGTACCTATGTCATTTAAAAACATCAGCCTCAGGCATGCCACAGAACATCCTTTCAATCATATTTTAATCAAATTGCTTTTCAGCTTCTCAAGTTTTATGTAAGAAGCACATGAGCTGCTTTAATCTTTCCTCCTCCTCCCTCACTCCTCAAAAGAAAGTTTCAGTGCTCTGTGCTTACTCAAAGAATGGCATTCAGCACAGCAACAGACACATAAATCTTCTGAATTGCTAAAAAAGTGCTACCCAGAGGCTGGTATGGCTCTAGATGATGACAATCAAGTGCACAGGACTGGAGAATGCAGTTGAAAAGCACTCAGATAATATATTTTCCTTTTAAAAGATCCTTATTGGTACAGGGCACATCCATTCTCTAAATAGATGTGCTCTACAGGATAGGACAATTTCATCATCTTGACTTTAATGGTTTTTGAAAATAATTTAAACCATAAGCAAGGAACAGACATTAACATTATTCAAAACTATGAAGATGTTGCTTATTGACTATAAGTAAATATTTTTCAGTTACCCTTGCTATGTTAACATTGCCAATAAGCCCAGCACTTCTGTTAGTTGCTTTATATGACACTGCTTTCTGCCTAAGAAGGAAATATTTAACTCTCCTGGAGTTCACATCTATCCCAAGAGTAATGACATCTTGCTGGTTGTCTTCCAAAGGATGTTGTCAGCCCCTTAGTAGTTCATTTCGGGTGAAAATAGCCCTTGTGCCAAGGCCAGGCCAAGATCATATACCAAATAAGTCCCATTAAAATCTTCAGATAAGGCTTCAGTGATATTTAAGTACGACAGTGCTGGCCTTCTGCTCAGTAGTGAATTCATCTAATATCTGCAAAAATGAATTTGCTCTGAGTTAAAAATTAACAAGGGTTTATCCTGACCTCAGAGTGAGATTGGTGAGACTTCCAAAATTGAGTAGCCCAGGAGACGCATGCTCTGCCAGGTTCTCAGGAGTTTTCCACTTAAATACTTCAGCTGGCAGAGGGCTGATCACAACTATACCAATGGAGGATCTGGATGCCGTTGCAATACATTGGTCCCTGGAGACTTGAAGGCCGAGAGCAGGCGTCACACTGTGACTGGTGCCAAACATGAGAGTCACAGAGAGTGCTAGCACCATGCACTTGCGTCATGCTCTCCCCAGCTGGGAAACAGGGTGCTAGGGGATGTAGTCATGTCATCTCATCTCTGTATCCATCTATTTTAGTAATGAAGCTTAGATCAAAGAGAAAGGAGCAGGAAATAAGACAGAAGAAAGTGATTGATGCTATGCAGATATACAATTAAACGCAGTCTACCAATACACTGAGATCCTACCAGATGCCAGATGACCTGACCTCCATCACTTCACTAAAATGCTTTCCTTTTGCCTCTGTCTTGTCCAAACTTAGCTTGAGCTGACACCTTTTATTCTTGCTCCAATTTCTTTTAGGTGTTGGGTCATCTGGAAAAAAAGGTCTGGTTCATACTGGAAAGAAACAAGACAAATGGATGTTTCCAGCACCATATAATTAGAGTGCAAAGCATGGCCACAGATAAAATATAGATGCATGTAAAATACGGGAACCAGACCTTCTGCCTTACTAATGCAATTATTCATATGCATGGCAACACAAATATGCTGTGGAAGGGAATCTGTGTCAGTGATAATGTTTGCTCAGATATTCACTTGCATATTCATGGGCTCAGATGGAGAATATGCAGTGGGGAATGATTGGTTCACCTCCTTCCTTTTCTGTGTCCTCAAAATTTTCCTCCTTTGTTTTCCTTTCTTCTTTTCTCTCTTTTTATTCTGGATTTTTTATTCCCCCTCCCCCCCTCATTTCAGAAGTACTTGGAACAATATTTCAGAAAAGTTTTATAACAGCATGTTTCCTCTTAATGATGTAGGTTGCACCTTGCAGTACCATACACATTCCCTTTCCCCTAGAAGAACCTTTGTAATACCCAGTTAGAGCTACTGGCCCTTCTCTCTCCCCTCCCCCTCCCCTTTTTCTCTTTCCCCTCATCTTCTTAACTCTGTTGTAGCCCATGATGGGCAGTGATAGGGAGGGATGGTTAAGTCCCTGCTGCGACATTTTCCAGTGATTCTTTCACAGGAAGGAGCCATTTCACAGCGTTCCCAGAATATACTCTCATAGTGTCCAGAAACACTTTCCAAAGTATTCTGGAGATTCTTATTCTTAAGCTCCATTATTGCAAGTGGTCTCCAATTTCTCCCCACCAGAGCATGTACTTTGAATGACTTCACGCTTTCTCTGGTCACTGTCTTTGAAGTAGCTACTTAAATATCTTAGGGTAAAAACTGACTATGTCACTCACAAACAGAGGTGAGCTTAATAAATCTATTGTTTTTCCATTTAAAAAAAAAAGAAATTGCTAATACTGCTCTAAATATATAGTCGCTGCCAACAGTAACACACGTAGCAGCCAGCTTCCATCTGCATTGAGATTTCCCAGACAAGCTGTACAATATCACTCCAGAAACTGCTAAGCCTTGGCAATAATCAAAAGATTGGTGGGGAGACATGGCAGAGGTGTTGGATAAAGTTAATCAGGCAGGCCAATGAAATAAATATTAGCACAAAATTGAGGAAGAAGAAGCTGCTGACCCACTAGGGACAGACACCAGCCTTTTACTCTGAAGTTCTGCATATTTTGCATATCATTCATATATAATGTTCATGTTATATGAAGATCATATAGGAAAACTCATATGAATTAATGCTAAAAAAAATTACATTGACTTCCTCCTAAGAGCATGCTGAATACCCAAATGAGGAAGGAAGAAGAGAGAAGGTTTACAATTTCTTCGTATTTAGCAGTAAACAGATGCTTTCTAGCCTTTCACTTACTTTATGTTAGAATAAAAGTATATACTTATTTTAATTCAAGGCCTATCCTATTGCTCCTCCCACTTCCTGCTACGGATTATCCTTTTAGGGCTTTAAAAGCCACCGCTTGGCATTTTTCATACTTGCTTGTGCAGATGGGCAGGAATGCTAACACTCTTCTGTCCACCCTACTCACCAACTGCAGAGAATCCTTTCCTTTCCTTGTGCAAATAAGCTATACAAGTAATCAACAACAACAGAGTTTCACATTTCACATTCAAAGATGCAGAGCCTGGAAGCTGAATTCAGCAAAATTCAAACTGGGGACAAGACACACATTTTTAACAGTCCTGGTAATTAACCATTGGAATTTCTTGCCCTGGAATATGCTGTGACACTTGGAGCTTTTAAGTCAAGCCTGGATGTCTATAAAATGATGCTGTCTGCTTCAGTTGCAAGATACTGAACTTGGTGTAGAAACCATTGGTCTTGTTATGCAGAAAGTTAGACTAGATGGTCCTAAGGGCTTTAGTGGCTAGGAAATATACTCAAAAACACAGTCAAGTGTAAAACACAATTCGCACAAATACTGGTAATGCACACTATTTATGAATTCACTTTTACTGAGGATATCAAGTGCTTGAACTTAAAATTAGCTTTCTGTGAGTGCACTAGTCATACTGGAGAATGTACAACGTATACAACAGAATGTGTACAAGTGGAAGAGAGCGTGGCTTCAAGTGCAACCAAACCAAAATTCCCATAAAATGTGAACCCTGTGTTTGCATATTTTTGTTCATGTATTTATTTTTTTTTAATCATTTCTTTTTAACAGCCTGAAAATGAAGAACTATATTCCAGTAAAAATAACATAATGACCGACTACAGCTAGAAAACAAAATGGTAGCAGCTCTCCGAAGTTACACCACTTAACCCTGCATTGACCAAAACCGAGCTGCTGAGACTCCTAAAGCACTGCAGTCTGGATTTCTTCTGATACATCCATGTCTTCATCATTTAATTTTTATAAGCCACAGTAAACCTGAGCATAATTACAGTTCTGTCAGACAGTCTTAGACCCCTGCAAAGCAAAACTCTTGTCAGAGAGAGTAAAGAGGAAAAACTCCACTCTGCTCTCACCAGCCATTGCCAGAAAGAAACTTCAGCCCCCACTGGTGGAGCTTTGCCTTGGAGCACTGGTCACCCAGACTAGGCAGCAAGAAAGCAGTGAAGCAGTTTCCACAGCTCAGACCTTGTTGTTTTGCATAAAAGTTTGGGTTCTATCCAAAGAGCTAGAATCCATGGCAGCTTCTCATTCCTAGGAATCACATATTTGAATGCTGGATGCCCTGTGTCATCCTGCCACCTCAATTAATTCAGAAAGTTCTTTATGGCATTTTATGCCAGCAAATTTATCAATCCAGCCTGCTGACTATGTGAGTCTTTCTCCCAAATACTCCACACTAAGTACATGTAGGCAAGTAAAATATGCCATGCATGAAAACACAGAACTGTTTTTCTTAGCAGCTCAGTGACAAAGTCTCTTGCCTGACTGTTTCATGGCACTGACACAATGGGACATCTTTCTAGTGATACTAGTACAAGTTATTGCTCATAGTCCATCATTACTTTGCTCAACTTTTTCCAGTTATCCATTTGATTGCCAGATGAATTTCATCAATTGGACTAGCTATATGGAACATTTTAGCCAGAACTGTGCCCTAAAATGTACCTTGTTTACGATTTTATCAAAAAAAAAAAAAAAAAAGGAAAACAACACTCAGTCCATTCAGCCCTTGCATGAAAACCACTAAAGCCAGTGGTTTTACCTTACTCCTCAATTAGTCCATTTATTTCAGTGAAGCTCCACAAGCTTCCACAAGAACTAAATACATCTCCTAGGATATTTTTACTGCCCAGAATAGTTCTTGTGCAATTTAGAGCCCCCTGAGCCAGCACCGAGGCAAGGTAACGTGGTGGCCTCAGAGAAACCAGGCCTCTTAGGTGAGATGTTGGACCAAGGTCCCAAGGACTGCATTTCCAGGCAGTAAGACTAAACTGAACCAGCTGGGGACATCACAGTCCTGCCTGCATAGACCTTCTGTAACCACAATTGAGCTAGTTGTTCATCATTTTGCAACACAAACTCTCCTTTAGTGTTTCTGCATTTTTGATTTAGAATTGAGAAAGAAAGCCTGGAGCTTAGTGCTTTTTTCAAAATGTAATACATGCCAGATGTGTATTTGTCCACCGCATGGTGGATCAACAAGTCTCTCTGCTTCTCCCTTCCCATGGCGCAGCAGACATGACTTAAATCCCGGTCTGCAATATTTGCTGTGTGGTGATGCCTTTTTCTGTGAAAGCTTTGAGATGTCATAGGCCACAGGGCCACGGGTAGGTAGCTAGCTATCAGTGCTGCGAGTTTTTCCTAGTCTATGGCTAGATATTAAATAGCTATAACAAACAAGAGACTCCAAATAGTCCTTCCTTAAAGATGAACTCCTCAGGCCTGAAAATTGCATAGTAGGATTCTGTCAGAATTGATCCCCCCTCAAAAATTCAAGAGAAGTTTAGGAAATTTTGACCTATGAATAAACAAAAGTTACAGAAGAAGAAGAGGCATACATGCTTTGATTTTACCGATTTCTTTTTTCTCTTTTTTCCCTACTCCCTCTATTTAGATGAGTTTTAAAATGTAGATGATCAAAGCAGTACCCATTGTAGCAGTACAAGAAAAAGAAAGCCCTTCACTCTAGGTGGTTCAGGCCCACACACTAATGCTGAGGTACCATTTTGATGTCCTGTTCTGGCAACTGTGTAATTATATCTCAAGTAGCACAATTAGATTCACTGTGCACAGTCCCTGAAAGAGAGATGAACAACTGCAGTAGCTTTCAAGATAAGATTTTTATACTGATGCTCTTTCTGCCGCTGTACCCAAATTCTCGTGGTGAAGTCAGTGAATCACAGTAATATGTATGTGTTGACAGCTATTTATGTTAGGTCCTTTTGAATTTGTAAACAGAATATGACAGAACTAAAGCAAATGCCAAGAGGTTATTTTACACTCTGCTGAACTACATGAAGTGATATAAAGACATTTCAGAAAAGTTTTACAGGGCTGGAGAAAAATGCTGCACCATAGGACAAAAATTCAGATTGTGTTGGAGAAAAAACCCTAACACTGTTCCCACAGTGAAAATTCATTCTTGTAGCATCGCGCTAGTTCCCATTAGCTTCCTACGTGTATAAAGCAGATAACGAACAAACCACAGTATGTGCGTACCGACAGTAAGGATGTGGTGCCAAGGCACGGTCTCTCTTTTTATATTAGATACATACGCCATTGTGGCAAGCATCATCTAAGGACCCAGCACACACACAAAAAAACAAACAAAAAGGGTGTGCAAGTTCTGGCCTGGCCACAGGCAGGATGTAGCCCACAGAGTACTTCAGAAGCCAGCCACATCCTCCTCCACTGTTTCTTTTTTAGATTTTATGGGAGTCCCCAGGATCCGCATGCGAGCAACACTCATTCATTCTTCATTCTGCTCTTTTCCTCAACCTCCCACTCTCATCCCACTAGAAATCACCTAAGAGAGAAAAATAAATGAGGACCTGGGTATAAGAATGTGAAGAGCTTGCTTGGTGAAGCTATAGGCAAAATAGATTTGGAGTCAAAATTCACAAGAAATCTGCTCTGTGTCCCAGTTCTAGCTTTCAAACAGTTGACTGTGAGGTATTCAAGCTTTTGGGGTCTTTCTTTTTTTTTCTGCCCTGCTACATTTCTATTTCTGAACACATTTCAAGGTAAAGGAAGAGAGTACTTTCATGCAATCAAGCCCAATTCCCGTTTGATAATGCTATGACTTCTAGTGAGGCTCAGGCTGACCCAAGGTACGCTCAGACTGATCTTGTGATATCAGAGAGCAGTAGAGATGATAGGCATAAACAGATTAACATGTGAACTAACCAGTCTGGCAATGTGGATGTTTTCACTGCTTCAGTTCTCTATTTAGTTGCACAGCATGCCCTTCTATCTCCAAGAGCTTTTGTTTACTTGATTCTTAAAGAGAAATAATAAGGAACCAGCAGGGAGGGGCAGTGATCATATAAGTTCTAACAGGTGAAAAAAATACATTATTTTTGTTGCATGCAGTCATTTATTTATGCAGTATTCTCATTTACTTATGCTAGTATAAATCAAGAGTAACTCAGCCACTCAGCCAGCATGAAGGAGTTCGCAAAAGTGAGATATCCAATGTTTTCTCAGCTCAGAAGGGGTCCCAGTATTTTGTGCGAATATCTGCTGTCACTTCTGCCCTCTCCGCAAGAAAGCACATTTCCTGCTAGCTACAGGAAAATGCTTCAAAATGCAAGTGCCCTGGGTTAAGAACTCCTAAATGTACTATTGCTTAAAGCATTACCGCTTTCAAGCCAATTTCATGATTTTGAACACTTGGGGTTGGCAACAGTAAGCAAGTTGGAACAAATGAGGTGTAAATGCTAAGTAAGGCCAACAAAATATATGCTGCACGAAGAGCATCATATATGAATCTGCTCTGCACAGTTCTGTTGGCTGACCTCTAGATAGTATCTGGAATGCTACTTACTGAACGTTACTTCAGTAACCTCTGTCCTACTGCCAAAATCAATACTCCTGTTTGTGGTAACATGGCCTGTTATGATACATGTTATTTAGGGATGAACTGATCATACAGAAACTGATGAAAACTGGAAAGACTGAGGCAACAGATAATGTTTTCAGGAAAAAAATTTTAAGACATGGAAAATTTTACTTATTTGGGCAGCTGAGCACAGCAGATGGCAAGACCTTCAGGGAAATAAACACAAAGTTTGGGAAAGCAAGAGTGTGTTCTAGCAGTTGCCAGTGATCTCATGCAGCAGGAAAATCAGTCAAAAATTAAATAGACACTCAGTAGCACCAGTGTTTTGTCAACATTTTGTAAAGAACAGGGACTTGGCAGCCAGAAAGGATAGGACAGAGGAGGCTGACTGGCTTCGAGGGCCAGTGTTTGCAAAAATAACTGTCAGGATCAGACAGTATTATAACTTTAGCAATCAGGAGTTTTTAATGGAGATTTGCCAATTGTATATCAAAGAGTGTGCAGCTATAAAACTAAACTAAATGTGCATCTGCTACCATCCACTCCCAGGCTAGTGACTGCCAACTGATGAAACAAACCATGAGCAAGAGCTGAACATATTACATGATGGAGCAAATAATACTGTCCCAAGGAAATATTTTTATCAATTAATATGGTTCATAGATATGTTCATTGATTAATATGGTTTATAAACATATGAATAAGTTTATAAATCCAAGTACAGAGTGTTCATAAATCCATGCTATTCAATAGAAGGCCCATAACCATCTCTTTCAGGTAAAGATGGACTGAAACACCACACAATATCTCCTCTAGAACTTATCCTTTCTCCATTCATTGCTACTCAGATTTCACATTTCACATCTATGGGATGTGAATAAGGAAGGTAAGATTGGTCCTGTTATGTCAAACTGAATTAGCAAGTGATTTCATTTTAAAATAAGAAATCATAGATGGCCAGAATTATCCATCGTTCTGCTTGTGTTTCAGATTTAAATCTCCTCTCGAGGTCTCTTTGTACATGAGATTCCTTCTTAGTCCTCATTTTAAATTACTACCAGCTACCCAGCTGCCAAAACTTGAAAAAAGGATAGCTATGGATGCAAGGAAAAGTGATGATGGAAAGAAATTATACATGCTTTCTGTACATAGACCCTAGAAGTGTAATCATTGTGGAACTGAGATGAGTTGATCATTATTTACAACCATACAACTTTTGTAATATCTGTTTCATGATCAAGTATCAATTAAAAGAGAAAAGGCTGTGTATACAAACAAATTAGACAAAACCTTTTGCATGTATCTCTACCTACGTGTGATACTTATGTCTGCATGTATATGTCTAAGACTGGAAGGGAGCAGGGGCTCACTCTGGCAGCAGCACTGGAGAAGACCACAGCATTAACACAGTTCCTTAACCCCAGAATTTTATCTGGGTACCAATTTCTTCCTTCTACCCTCAGGAAACTCAGCTTTCTGCCCATGAAGTTGAGCTGTTAATCCCTGGTTTAAGTTGGCAGGTGAGATGAATGAAGTGCTCTCCATGGTAAAGTTAGTGATCTTTTTTTAATAAAACTTACACATTCAGTAGCAATTCTGCACTAATGAACTGGGTAAACTCCTTGTCTACTGGTGTCAGAGGTTTTCCCTGGGCTTCAGAAAAGGGAAAGGATTTCATGCAGCATTTGAAAAGGGCCGAATCAAGTAAAATGATGCATGATATTTGTATGGAAGTGGATACCTTAGGCTTAAATCTAGGCACAATAGGACCACGACCAAACAATAGTAATTTATAAGCTTTAGCAGGAATCGTGGCCAATTTATAGCATTCTGGTAATTTACATCAGCTTTTAATCTTGTTTTAGGTATTCCCAGAGGCACAACATGAAGACCTGCAGAAATCAATCCCTTTTATTTTTGTCGATTTTGGTATTAATTGGGTGCTCCAGCAGTTTAGAAAATTTCACTAGAGTCTTAGACTCTCAAATACTTAAAAACATTAAGGCACGCATCTACTTCAAAACATTGGGCCATGCGAAATCAAGACACACTGTTGTCCATCTAGTCTAGTATTTTGCTATTATTACTGGCAAAAAAAAGTACACAGTGGACAATTTCTGAGACATGTCTCTAGAAAAATTTTCCTCCCATAATTTAATTATTTGAAATTCATTGGTTCTTTGAAATTTGAGAGTTGATTATGTACGTTCTGTGCATTTAATATTATAACTCTGGATATAATTGTTTTCTAGGTATTTTAAAAGATTCTCTTCTGTACCCAGTTAAAGAGGCTGACCCCAAATGTAACTTCCACTACTGAATCCAATAGTCTAAACAGTTACATGGAAAGAACAGTTTTTCCATCAGTTCTGCATTTGCAATTGTTCAGCTACAATGAACCCTGCTTGCCCCTTGGCCAAGTGAATTGAAATTTTTTTTTCTGCCTTCTGTAGACCTTTTTTTTTAATTATACATCCATGTACTTGTTTCCTTTCTAGTATAAGTGTTTCAAGTCGAAACATTCTGTCTCTCCACCGGTTCTAGCAATGACAAGGCAAAGGCCGTACAAATGTCTTATCCAAATGCAATCAACATTTTCTTTGTTGCTTTTTATTTTTCAATAAAAAAGCATTTCTAACCCTCCCCCAAAATTATGTATAGTATGCAGAATGTTCTTCCAAAAAATTTCTGTACGCAGTTCTCACTCAGCAGACTCAAATCTCCTTCAGAAATTATTTGTAACAATCCAGTCAATCACCTACATTGTCTCACTAATGTCTATCAATCACAAGACAAATAAAAAACAACCTGTGCAAGGGTTTATTCCTCAGCCAATGTATCTACAGACTTAATACACTTGTGGAATTGAATGGATCTTAATGTCTTTCCTATTAGGATCTGCAACATCCTGAGCAAATTCGAAGACAGGGGAAAAAATCCCCTCCCACTGATTCAATGAGAGGGACTTTGAGACACTCCTCATCTCTTCCGTGCATTCAAAACCTTGCAGGATAAAACCTATGAGTCACTGAGCAGGGATCTCTTCTTCATTTATGTACAACTTAGTGGCAATAAATAACATTCATTCTTCATAAACAGATAAGTACATACCTATAAACATAGGCACATGCACGATTTTGGCATATAAAATAGGAGATAAATAAATAACCTGTGCTGTCAAATGTATGGAAAGTAAGTCTGAAGTGTTTCAGGCTATGGGTATTTCTATCTTCTCAGCTTGGTGGCAATTGTCTTTGCATTTAGCAATTATTTTATAGTCTTTAATCATGTCACAATTGTCTTTAAAATACATACCTTATTTACATGCTGAAGGAAATAACTTTTACAGCTGTGTGCGTTCCTGGTCAAATATCATGGTTCAGTGAGGACAGACAGAGTACATGCCGTGGGGAGAGGCTACCTCATCTTAATGATTAAATTCTGCATTACTTAACATTTGAACTCCTAGGAACACAGATCTGTTCTTCTCTGGTTTGCAGTCTGAGGACATTCAAAACAAGCACACACATGAGTAAGTTTATAGCCTTCTCCTCCTCCTCCCTTTAAACTTTTGATTAAACGTCCATGTAATGTTTATAATGAAACACCCATAAAAATATAATATTTTAGCAGAGAAGTTCTATGTTATTTCCTGTCCCACATCCACATAAAGGTCCAAATTCATGGGTCTAATGAGAGGGACGTTTGGAGCAGAAAGTCTGCACCGTACCTTGCCTCCTGAGGGAAAATGCAGTACACATTGATGGCAGTGTAAGCCAACCATGGCAGGAAGCGAATGTAGCTTTTCATTGTGAAATGTCAAAATGACTTTTCATTGTCAGCGCAGAATGTCAAACAAGTTCTGAAAATAAATCCATTTACCACTCAGGTAGTTGTGCTTTCATATTCTCTATCACAAAAAGTACTGTATTTGTTTGCACTTAGATTTCATCTCGAGTTTATTTGTGGGTGTATCAAAAAGGTCGGTTTTTTTCACATCTGCAACCCATTTGAACTTGTAATAAAGACAGCTTAAACTTTTCAAATGGATCCAGGAGTTCTGTCTGACTAAAGATGGTTGAAATCAATACTGCTGGCAGATACTCATGGCAACCATGAGAGGATGGTTATGAGAGATTCAACTTTTTATTTGTAAACCTGTCTTACAGGTTACTCATTTTTCTCTGGATCATATTTGAAACATGAATTCATAGCTATATTTTCCAATTAAAAGCTAGTGTAGAAAAAAATCAAAAGTAAATTCTGAGAAATCATCATTATTACTAAATAAAATAAATAATTTGCTAACTATTTCAGTGAATATGTTAACCTGCCTTTAACTGTAAAACACTTTGTCACCTGGCAGACTGTTTCCCAAAGTAGGGAAGCAAACACCACAACTGTGTCCTTTAAAGGTCCTTGCTTCGCAGAACAATTTATCATTTGAGTACAAAGACATAATAGGAAAACAAACTTACTCAACTGATAAGTATTGGTTTTAAGTGGTTTCCCCTCTTGTATTCATGTAGAAAACAGACAAACCTTGGCTTGCTTTGCTTCATGGGTTATCTCAGTCAGATAGCCACAAACTTCTCTGGACTGTTCCTTCACTCTTTCATATGCCTGGATTCAGCTACTCGGTTCAGGCAGAAACTGGATCAAGTCCAAATACCATATGTGCAAACACAACATGGACAACCAATTTTATCTTTTCACCAGTAAAGAACAATTTTTAGTGGCAAGACTAAAGCTAAACTGTTAGATCAATAATAGGTATTCTTTTACAGTATCTATTTATAAATACATCTGTATCATAGCAAAGTAGTTATGCAATGTCTATTTCTCTAATATATTTTCACATGCTAGTTATTATTTAATGAAAGTAGAATAAGAAGAACTATCGCCCACTGATTGCTTCTAGTTTAAGCTTGGGGAGGAGGGTGTATAAGCCTTCACTTTCACATTCTGTTCCTTCACTTAAGGGCTTGGTCTGTATATCTGTATCATGTGAAATACATATATATAGCTTGTGACGTGGCCATAGTACTGGGATGAGCAAATCCAGCTTTGAAGTCTACACCTCTTCCTGTTTATAAATAGAGTCCTGAATGTTAAATATTACATTGAAGAAGATGGTACCTTCCAAAGGAAGCCACTAAAGCTTTAATTTTACTGTATCCATTATTGTACATGCAAGTAGAAAATGCGTGCACATTTATGTGGATGAACATGCGAATTGGGTCTCATCCTCATCCTTTTGACAAGTCTCTAATGTTGCAAAATCTGTGTTTTCCGTAGCATAAAAGGGCCCTTCACCCTATTAGGAACAGCACATGCCCTTTAAGCCTTACACAGAGATACCCAGGTGCACACATGCACAGGTTACCGTGGCTGGGGACAGACTCGGAGAAAGATGTGCTCCCTGGCCGCAAAGGCCACACCACCTCAGCTGGGCACAGGCTCTGCAGCTGGCTGTCCTGACACAGCCCTGAGATGCCCTGCACCATCTGCATGCCCCAACATTAGGACTTTACAATTAAGACTTAAACCAACAAAAGCTACCAGGACATAATCAGCAAGTATCTGAACAGATCCTTCTACATCAGCTGCAAACAGACTCAGTGAAAACATTACAAGACTGATAAAATAACTGTGTTTAATGGGGCACGGCAAAGTTAATTCTGAAGGCCAGAGGCTTCTTTGTGGCTGGAAACTGGAAAGGCAAAGGGGCAGAGAGGTGGAGAGGCTCCTGGAGCCACAGACCGACAAAACTGCAAAAGTGACAGCAAAGTCTATATAACCAAACTGACAGACACAAGCTCCAGGAATCAAACCATGGAGGGATGTTAATGGTACTTGACCTCCAGTGAGCTATTGTAAATGAAGATGACTATTGCTAAGTGCGTTGTGTAATTAAAAAAGACAGGGTGCGAGACATGGGTATTTCTAGATCAGTCAGACTGGATCCTAAGAAGCTAGAGAGCTGCTTCACTTGTGAAGAGAGCTGGGTAAAGCAGTGTACCGTAATAAAAGTTTAACACCATATACTGGAACAATCTTGGGAAGCTAAATTCCCTTTCTTTTCCTGGAGGATTCTGCAGTATGATTGTTTCTTTCTCACTCAAAGTCTGTTTGATATATTCCTCTTTCTCTCTTAGGAAACAACACTTTATTTATGCTGCTCCTTTCCCATATATTCAAGAATTTCTGGTTTTATGCACTCACTTACAGTGAAAGTGGTTTCTAGCACCTTCTGTGCTGCAGATACAATTTGTTCAGTACTCTCTGTGCTGTCCTCAGACATCACTGGGCAACACAGTAATGTTGTGATACCAGTGTCTGTCACAGGTCTGACTGACAACTCTAGCCTCCCCCTAAAAGCACAAATCTAATCCTCAATTTGCTAATGAATTTTTAACAAAAGAATGTATTTTGTTTGGAGTAAGCCATGCAATAATTACTTATTTTGAAGCATTCAAGCTACTTCCGGATGCTAATTACATGCCTGTGTCTATCAGCCTCCCCATAGTTACAGTAGCATAATTATATACCCATATTTCACAGCAGAGCTCATTTGTGAAACACTTGCGTAAAAAGTGTCAACTATCTAATCAGAAAATAAAAATAATCCCATGAGATTTAGGTGACTAGCTATGATAACAAATAAAAAAGCCCAGCAAAGGTAAGTGATTCCCAAACAAACCATAGTTTTTTAGTGGGACTACCTGGGTAAGCATTACAAGTAGTGAAAAAAATAAGAGGAAACTGAGCCTAGGTCATGTATAATTGTCTAACCAAAACATTATTTAAAAAGAACTGTTTGACCTGGAAAACACTGTACAAAGAGTAATCATTACAGAAGCTCTGTAAATTGGGAGATATTTAGAAGCTACAGTAGGTGTGGGATGTGTAAAGATAGAAGTGCTTCTGCTTTATATGGAGGATAAGCAATGCACTGAAGTTGCACAGGGATGTGCTGATAAAGAAAGTTCTTCAAATTAGAGATCTTGGTTCCACAGTTACAGAAAACCTTCAGCAGAGAACACAGTTCTGGAAAGCTGCATTTCAAGCATTAAGGAACTGCATTTGCTTTGAGATGCATCATTTTCAGTGAAACATTGAATACATTACATATACAGACCACCAAAGAGGAGTTACTCCTAACTGTGTTGGGATTATAACAATAGATGATTTCACACACTTTAATTTTCCATAATAATCATTAACTAGATTTGTAGCAGTTGGTGTCTTCCATGAAATGAAGATGATCGGGTCAATAATGAAGGGTTTGCCATGTGTTTGCAGCTGGGATTTTACTTGCTTTATCAGAATTTTCATGTTCTCACCATATGTGTTTTTCCTTACTCTAGTGACTCTGGCCGCTCTGCCAACGGAGCATTGCTTCAAAGGGACGGAAGCTGGGAAAAGTCATCAACTCTTTTTTGATTTTAATTTAAAAAAAAGTTTCTAACCTCAAAAGTTTGCTATGCTAACTAAAATATTACTGATCATTGGGCTACAATGCTTCAAGTAGTTTTGCCACATCTGAGCAACAAGATGAGAGTAGGACATTCCATGTAGAGTGCAGAAGGAGAGATTGTGTTGATTACAGTCCAAGGCAGAACCCAATCAATCTCTCTGTCACTTTTGGTACTACTTGATTAGCACTGTTCTTCTAATTATCATAGGAAGTCATACAGACAAGCAATAATGTAAGACTTACTCCAGTAGGGAAGGGTTCCCTCATAAGAAATCTGTGCATTGATAACAACAATTTATCATGCTATAAATCCAGGGGGGAAAAAAAACCTAAATGTAATTGCCAATCTGGAGAAAATGACCAAAGAAATGACATGCCATTCCACATCACAGCAGCACAGGGAACACTGAAGGTTTCATTCACACGGCCACAGTGTCACCAATACCTTGTTACATACAGAGACAGAGAAATTTGAGTCGTCTCTGAAATTCTGGGAGAAAAAAGCCTTTCCAATGCCACACAGCATGACCTTCAACTTTCAGCACTCACAGACAAGTTTGCTTACAACTGTGTTTGCAATCAGACTGCATAAAGGATTGTGCTGGCCTTAATCCCTTCCCTCTGGCCTTAATTATTCTATAGTGTATAGTTGCCGATCACAGCATTGATTTTCTTCCATGGCTTTCTAATATAATGTGTCTTCAGACTCTCGGGCACAATATCAAACAGAATTCCACTCTGCTCTGTTCTATTGGCATGTTGTTGAAATCGGTGAAATATAAGCATGAGCTTGGAGAAATACAGTGGTGACAGAAATGCAGTAAAAGTCTTTGTATACAGGGTGCATAAATTGGGCAGCAAATGAATTATAGTCAATTGTATCCATTTAATGCTCAATGACCATGCAAAATTGATGTAACTTCATAGATTTATCATTTGCTGGGTTCATGTGAAACCTTGAAGCTGGGGGAACGTGTACCTAATAAAGCTACCCAGAGCTGCTTTTGGAGCTTTGAGGAAGGTCAGGCACACATTAAAATGTATGATGCTGAGGAATTAACTTTCATATTTAAGCATACATACTTACTAAAAATTTACCTTCCAGGAAGTAAATACTTAACATATCTTCTGTCCAGTCTGCACCCAATATTTAGCTTGTACCATACATTTTCATGGCCAGTGAACATTTAATTTTTTGTACCTAAATTAAGGAGCAGAGAGCAGAAGCCCTACAGGTGAAAACAAGTTTCCCCTCAGTTTTTCTGCCATTGTTTATTCTAAAAACTGCTACCTACTACCTACTGCCAAGCTATTATTAACTATGAAGTGATTCAGTTCATTTTGAAAGAGTTCTTTAAGCTGCAAATGGAGCTGTCCTTCAAAGTGGGGAAAAATACTCCATCCACTCTAGCAACATAGATATAGCACTAGAAAATGTATCCATCACTAGTAGTTAACCATCACAGGAAGGAATCCTGAAGTCCTTCCTGGATTAGAAGTGATGACAAAATGACTCCGGTTTATAGCACAGATTTTAAAATCATGGTGTCTGCAAAAAGTTTGGTATTTAAGCCCACTTCAGGTGGGCTTTTTTAATCTGACTCAGTGTTTCCTGCTACTAAACACAGCTCTCACTCTATGAGAAGACTTAAGCTAGAACTGCGAGTATCCAACAATTGCTCAAGGTAGGAGTGATTTTGACAGGACTGTCCCTCTGCCTCACCACAAATGCCAGTGCATAGGCAAAATGAAAACCCATGTGCTGGTCTAAATGAGAATCCCATCAGACAGTAAAAGCCAAGAAAACACCATGAAAATTATTAGGTTTTCAGTGTTACGAACAGTTTATGTTATGGAAAACCATGAAGTTCAGGCAAAAGGGACATAAAGGCAGCTACATTCAGCTGCAAATCTCTCCACTTCCACTATCCGCTCTTTGCCAGTGGCCATTAGCACTTATCTAGGGAAGAAATGCAAGAAGAACAGTTATGAAATGATCCTTTCTTTTAAATACACAACCACCTTTGTAACCAGTCATTTAAGAACTTCCCAAGCTGAAAACTGCAACTGAAAACACCTTTTAATAGCCACTGACTGACCCATGTCCCATAGGAATGTCTAGTCTTATCTTTGGCACTCTTAGTTCTTTGTCTTCACAGTGTCATGAATTAACAAGCTGTACCAATTCACCCTGCATTGCCTGCACAACTACCTCCTCTTGCTTGCTTTGAAGTAACTTGATAGAGTGAGCGTAGAAGCAGCCTTGTACTATAAGAAATAGTGAGTAATCACTGCCTACCTGCTTTCTCTGAACCATCTATCATTTGAGAGACCTGTGTCATACCTCCCTTAGTCACCTCCTTTTCATAATGAAGGCAACCACGCTACAACTGTTTATGAGGTCAGAGTTTTCCCTTTTTTTCCTTATCACATCAATATATTTCCAACTGAAAGAAAATTTCCAACAGAATAAAGAAAGCCTTTGTAAACACAAGCCAGGCTCCTGCCCTACCCTGTTCCTTGCAAAATAAGGTGATACTTCTATGCTGCTTTTCCAGATCAATCATAACTTGCGTAACACTTACTAAATAACCTCGTTAATCCTTTAGATATGGGAACTGTAGCAGTATATGTCTCTCTTTTCATGAGGGCCTAGAAAAGTCAAAGAAGATTGTGTGTGGTTCAGATGTCAGACAGGTGTACACAATCTCATTTTACAGCCAGGCAGTAATTACAGAAGTATCTGTGGCCAAGGAATTCTTCACGCAAAGCATCTGAGTGCATCGGTCTGTCTGATGGTCTATAGGCATCAAAGAGCAGTCAGTCACACTGCATTTGGGAGAAGGGTGACTGCTCAATATTAACACTAAAATTATACAACACGAGCAAGATTTCTGTAATATACATTTCTATACGTATTTCCAGAGAGACTGTAAAATACTGCTTCAAAGAGCTCCACACCGCAGAGTTGCCTAATTCCTACTACAGTCAGTAAGATCTATGCAGCAAAACCACCCTCACACCAAGGAAAGATATCTGTGAGTATTTTTTTAAATCTTTGTCTTTAGGCCATTATAATCTCTCAGTAATAGGAGATAATAATTGTCATCCTTTCTTAATTGCTTTTTGGTAATTCATTCCATCCTTGACTCTCAGTATCTCTGCATCTCTCTCCTTCCTAATTTGATGCTACTTTGTCCTAAAAATGTCAGCCTTCGTATAAATGGACTAAAATCTCCCACTCTCCTACTGGAACCAGGGTATTCCCCAGCCACCAGATCTGCAAGGGCAAACAGTGCCCTGACCCAATATGATGTTCAGACTCACACCCTCTTCCTGGCCTTTTGCACCCTGACTACCTGTAGAGGAAATGCAGGTGCAAGTGGCAGGCAGTAACCAAAAGGAGCTTGGTGATGGAGGCAGGACTGCAGTGTATGTCATGGAGCTAGCCTGCTCCAACACAGCCAAAGACCCGTAAACGCTAGTAGAACTGAAAGTACGTGGTCAAATCGTAAGAGATACTGAGGGTGGATTTTGACATCACCCTCTCCAAATTGTGAATAATTATTTTCCTTGTTTCTTGGGAGATGCACAAGTATTAAATACAAGCACAGAATAACAGTGCCGTATCAAGTACCTCGTTTTTTTTCTTTTCCCTTGTCTTGCAAACAGTATTAAATACTTCGGAACAATTTTGTGTGCCACTTGAAACTCAAAGGATGTGAATTCCATGATCAGCTGAGAAAAAAAAAAGGGTAAAAAATGACATGATTCTATGCTTTGTCAACAAGTAATTTCATAATAAACAAACTTATGATTTATTTGTATATTCTTTTGAATTTAAGCTTAATTCATTGCATAAGTGTAAAAGCATTACTAATGGCATTTACATGCCTTGCCAGTATTCCAGAGTACACTGGAATTCCTGTTCTACTGCCTAAAACCATTCTAAGAACTTGATGTGAACATTTGTTTGAAAAAGAATTAGTAAACCAGAAGCTGACCTGACAAGAGCTGAACTTTGATTCTGCAGATCAAACTTACAGTGGTACATTTTCAGTTAGGCATAATCAAAAGATGACTACTGGAAGTGTTTTGTTTGGGTTTCCAATATTTTGTGTATAGATGCTTGGTTATGAATAGGAAGAGCTCAGGAAAGAGCTCCAGGGACCAGAGCCTTTCTGTATTTTTTCATGATGACTTTAGCACCTAAACACTTTGGAAAATTATTCCACAGAAAAGACGCACAAGTGAGTTGTTTGAGAGTGATGAAAGACACCGGAAATTTTATTCCAAGATTTAAACTAATGAATTGCTTTATTTTGTCAATGTTTTCTGCTCAATAAATACATTGTGTCATCAGGCTGGGCGTCAGAATGGACTTGAGTATAGTATTGATCCATATTCTGCTGGTGTTTTACTGTTGTAATCCAGATGGGTAACTAAGGGAGTAATTGTTCAGTCAAATCTGTGTTGAATCTGGTTCTGTGCCAGAGTAAATCAAGCTAAACTTTTAAATAGCCAGTGGAGTTAATTATGAGGAAAAATAATTGTGCTAGGGAAATCAAAATGAAAGCCTTTTGACGTTGTGCATAACTTTGTAAGCATTGGAATAAGAAGCGTTGTGTCTGTGCTGCACGGCCACTCACTGCCTTCTGTTTTGCCAGGGGCAAGTATATTTCATCAGGTTTTTGAATCTTAGTAGCCTGTAAAGTGCCTTACAGTTCTTTGGTACAGCGTGACACTGCACTGAAGTACTGGCAGCTTAACCAGCTACCATGTTACAGGCCTCTGCTAACTATACCATGAGCATGTTGTGCCCATGTAAAAATTGGATCGTCCTACCTAAGATTTCTTATAAACCTTTAATTTGCATTTATACGCAATTTAAAATTGCATTCCTATGTATTTGAATTGAAATTAAAATGTTTCACTCTGTTTCATATGATAGACCTGAAATTTGTAATTAGGTTTTTCTTCCATGCATGGAAGAGGTACATTAGGCTCATTTTATACTGAAAATGTGTTTTTCCTGTGAATGTTACTGAAAGATGAAATCATGCATGGTTTGGACAGTGAAGCAGAAAGACTGTGTGCCTATTCTAGGGAGATTTCAACATAAATAGGCAATATACAATAGCAGTATAAGTGAGGTTATTTATAGATGTATATTATGTCATTCAGATAGGCTGTGATGAGACAGTATAAAACAATTTCTCAGTTCTACATATTTAATAAAGTTGTACGTACTTTCTATTTTCAAAGGAAAACTTTCCACTCCCTTTTTGGAGTTTATTTACTGGATTTTTGTTTGTATTAGTATGTACTGGTCCACATCTTTGGTAGTTTTTAAATTCACCAAAGATAAATAGTTGCATTAGATTAGAAAGCAATTTTTTCCATGTAGAATGCCTTCTGTTTCTACACTTGTTTTTTTTTCTGGAGGATGGAGATTCTCAAACACAAGTCTGTGGGGAAAAAGAAACCCCTTTCCAGGTCCCAAGGTTGACATAACCCTAGCTATATGTTTCTGCATTCCATTTTTTAAACATTTACTCATAGAGCTGCTCCTCTGACAATCTTTAATTTTTCTGAGTGCGGTACCACTAAATATGAACATTCAAAACATAAGTAAAAGGTACCTAACATACAAAGGTTGGCTTAAAAACATGAGAGTTCTTGAACCTTGTAATTTATTTTAATATTCTTTTTGGACCCAAAGCCTTTGGCCTTTATATTCTTAAGATGTCTTTAACAAGCATAATGACCAGAAACATTATTTTGTTTTCATAAATGAAAAATGAGACTTCCAGCTAATTATACAGATACACAGATCTAGGAGACTTGTAGTAGAAATGCAGGTTTTGGGAAAAGAAAAAAAAAAAGGTGCACATTATGATGATTGGATCATCTCTGAGAGCTGCAAAGCAGCAGGGGAGAGAACAAAAAAACTTAAAGAAAGGAAAAATACATAATAGGGCATAGAAGACTGATGATCAGAAATGTATAAAATGTATCTTTTAATATTCTGAATTGTTGATTCATGTCAGTGATGATAGAGTTATTGATGGCATCTCCACATTTTTTGCATTATAGGCAATGAGAGAGTTTTCATAAATTTTTATCCCCTTTTGCTAGATATTCTTCTTATTATTCAAGGGAGCAAGTCCAGCCTTTTTAAAATGTAAGCTGGATAAAGGATCCATTTGGGGTTTTTTGTGAATCTCTGTGAGAAGCAGCTGTACTTAGCTACTCAGAGATATTTTAATATCATACAGGCAAGATGGCACACTAGTTCTAGTAGTGTTAGATGATCCTTGCTAAGAAAAGTTCTGTATGACAAATAAAAATGAAAGCATGAACTTTTTTTAACAATATGACACAATTCTTCAAGTTGTAGAAATAGTTCTGTTCTGTGGTTTTAGGGTTTTTTTTTCCCTTACTGTTTGTTTAGTCCTAGATTATTTTTATGCTAAGAAACCACAGAAGGCTATGCAGAATCTGTTGCATTCGTAGTGTCTGGTCTAAAAGTATTTCTCTAAAAAGATCAGAGGATTACGGGTTACAGTAGGCAAGTTTCAGAGCTGCTTAAAGTTAAATAAACATTTTGCATTTGTTTTCTAAAATAACATAACAAACCAAACTGTATCAACTTTCTTGAAGTTATAGCCAATTAAAATCAAACTTTATATACATCTGGCATGGTTTGGGTTATAACTGTGAGAGCATGTATTTTGTACAGTGGTGGAATTTAGTTGTACTTAATTCCATGTAATTTTTAGAACTACATATAGTGCTTTTCGCAGGGGTTGGTTTGAAAGTATTGGAGAATGCTGTTCATCAGGTGGGTACAATGCAAGCCGCACAGACATCTGCAGAAGAACCATGGTCAGACTGAGACTGCAGCTTTGCCATTAGACCCTCTCACTGAGGCTGCCAATAGGGCACCTACATTAGCAGTGCTAATGGGTTTTATGCATGTAGGTCATTTTCTGCAGAAGT
Source organism: Nyctibius grandis (assembly GCF_013368605.1). Taxonomy (NCBI): domain Eukaryota; kingdom Metazoa; phylum Chordata; class Aves; order Nyctibiiformes; family Nyctibiidae; genus Nyctibius; species Nyctibius grandis. Next base: position 59,443,098 of record NC_090663.1, read on the forward strand.
TCACTTATTTTTCAAAAGCCAAAAAAAAATTTAAAAAAATGACAACAGCTTATCTGTGATTTGAACTGGAACAAATACAAAATTAACACATTGAAGGTATTTCAGGACTTTTGTTCCCAGTCTCCTCATCCTTACTCCCACTGCCTGTATTTTTGTTTAATAGGAATTTTTTTTTAAAGTTGAGTGTAGAGTCCTCAATGGCAAGTCCAGCAAGATTTCCACAGGCCGAGAGAGTCAAAGGAGCCCTCCTCTACAGACAGGGAATTGGGTGAACTGGGGGCTCTGCCACGATGGACTGAATCCAATGCACACGGATCACCTCAAGATTTCTGCAGCAGCAGCAGTAGCTGCTTTGGCTTTTCCCCATGCTGGCCTTTGCAGAGCCTGCTTCTGCTCTGTGCAGGCAGAACTCACCTCATGAAACTCCTCCTAAACTCACACTCAGGCTGTCTTTACAATGTAAATGTTAACGCCCTGTCTTTCTTTACAGCAAGAGCTCCCAAAGGTTATGCACTAGTTCAGTAAAGCTCATTCAGGCACATTCAGCACATATATGCAAGCAATAGAATGTAAACACATTGTTTTTGCTGTGGATGTGGAAAGGGAGAATGAGATTTGTTCCTAATGAACATCTTTCTTAAAAGACATCTAGCATCAGAATGACAAATCGGACATACAGGAGGGTGGTTGCTCCACATGCTTCCTCTGTCTGCATGTGCTTCTCTCATATCACAATTTGTTTCATTTACTGCAGTCAGACACCTACATTAACATTTTTTTTAATATTTCTTCAAAGACCATCTTTGCAAAACTCAAATGAAAACTGATTATTAAAATCTCCTCCTCAGGTGTGGTGAGAATGTCATTATAGGAAAACCAGAAACCAAAGTGCTTATGGGATGACCAAGAACTGAAAGGGTGAAAGGAAATTCTAAAATCCATAAGTCCATGAGAAAAACAATCTACTCTGGAGCTTTCGGGTGATTTATAATGACACTTTCCCAGACTTTTTGCCAATTTCTGTGATAAAGGCGAAGAATGATTTTTGTATCTCTCTCCCTTTCCAAATGGCTTCATTCGAGCAATTCTCTTGCCAGTTTCACCCATTCATTCTCTATTAGAAAGAGAAACAGAAACTTTAAAATTGCTTATATAGCCATAACCCTTCATAAGTATGATCTATATCTCTTTTTCTTTTTAATTAATTCCCACCTGATCAGTTTATTTCAATTAATTTCAACTCCTAAGCACTATCCTCTTAGGAGACTGAACCTATCCTTTTGATTTTCATTTCAGCTTCATTCCCCAAACTTAGTGCTAGTCACTTTTACTTCAGGGATTAGATGTCCTATTATATCTCCAAAGGGTTTTTAAACTTATTTTCTTAGACCATCACCTCAGTCCAGTTTAACTGCAGAGGAGTACTGGACTTCCTATTTGTGCTCTACGTGTATCAGATTATTTTCGTGGCTTCTTCCCAAATAACACAGGTAAACATTTCCATAATATTGCTAAAACAATCATGCTTGTACAGAAAACAATAAAAGGAAAGTTAAAAGTAGATTCTGGAACTTGTTTAAAACAACACACACACACACTTACCTATATCCTTTGTTGACATATGTGTATACGTGCTACAAAATGAGTAATTTCAGCGTTTTTCTTTTCTATGCCTTGTCTGATGTCTAAACTGCCACATAATTTTGCTGTGTTATCCTTAACAATTTCTCTTATGTTTGTGAAGACACCACATTGTAGGAGGTATAAAAAAGTAACTAAGGCAAAAGGGTAAATCAACAAGCAAACGAAAATAAACCAGCCAACTGAACCAAAAATCTACTTTATTCCATTTTTTTTTAGTTTCCCACTGCCTCCTTTCAAATCACAGGCTCTGCTCCAACTTTGAGAATGTTTCCAAAAGCTCTGAATTCACAAAGCATCAGCGCAATTTGAAACGGACCAATATACAGGCTGCTCCAGGATAAAGCCCATCTCCAAGGCTAATTACCAGAACAGAGGTGCACAGTATGGGTTTATCCTTGTTTCTAAACGTGTGAGGTTTATCTGTTAACAGCTGTTGACTTTTCATGAGTGTTACTGGCTTGCAAGCTTGTGCATATTAGATGCATGTTTAGAAATCTATGTTTGACTTACAGCCTCGAGAGACATACACCCAGTTGGGGCTGAAAGGCAACCCCAGCCAACCCCATGATGCGTCTAGCAGCAAGATCCCTACACGGCAGGCACGCTGGATGTTCGTGTCTGGCATGCATGGCCAGATGCCCCACTGCGTGGCGGGGTGAGCTGAGGCCGGCTCCAGGGTTTATTCTTCACTGTCTGCTTTCAAGCTCGACCTTTCACATTATTGCAATTCATTGCTTGGTGTGAGACCGTATCAAAGCTCCATCAGATCCTTGGGTGCCTAATACGTATTTGTTGTTAGGCTTTTTAACAGGAAAAGAGAAAGATGAATCGTCAGTCCCTAAACAATTGTTTCTTTAAAACGTGTCAGAACTGGGTTCTTCTGTGTTGGTGGCTTCCATTTGCAAAAGCCTGTGACTCCCAGCCTCATTTTACGAGCAAAGCACACAGCGCTAAGTAGCAGTGGTTCAAGCATATTGAGAGCTTTCAGTATACATGGAAGAGGGACATCCTTCAGACAGAAACACAAAGCTCCATATTTATAACTCCCCTTTGTCAAAAAACATCACCAGATGCAAAATAATGGATACATAACAAGGAGAATCTAGTAGGAGCAGAAAGCTTGCATCATCCCTGCATTTGGCATTCCTGCTGCAGTTACAGGCTGATTATCTCCAATTCTGATATTGTCAATTCAAGGAGGATAATAAAAATGATGCAAAAAACATAGAGAAGAGCCATGAGAATGCTTAAAGGATTACAAAATGTCCTGAATCAGTGAAAAACTAAAAGCTTAGTCTATTTAGCTTACAATGGAAAAGGCTAAGAAGCAATTTAACCCGTCTTTGCGAGTAACAACATGAGGAGTAAAAGGCTGTTTGGATTCGCAGACATGAGTGTAACTGGCTAAAATGTGCAGATGGACTGGTCTAGATGTGGAATAAAGTGCTTTTTCTGTAAGTGATCATAGAATCGTTTTGGTTGGAAAAGACCTTTAAGATCATCAAGTCCAACCGTTAACCCAGCACTGCCAAGTCCACCACTAAACCATGTCCAACACATCTACTCGTCGCTTAAATCCCTCCAGGGATGGTGACTCAACCGCTTCCCTGGGCAGCCTGTTCCAATGTTTGACATCCCTTTCAGTGAAGAAATTTTTCCTAATATCCAATCTAAACCTCCCCTGGTGCAACTTGAGGCCATTTTCTCTTGTCCTATTGCTTGTTACTTGGGAGAAGAGACCAACATCCACCTTGCTACAACCTCCTTTCAGGTAGTTGTAGAGAGCGATAAAGTGTCCCTGAGCCTCCTTTTCTCCAAGCTAAACAACCCCAGTTCCCTCAGCCACTCCTCATAAGACTTGTGCTCCAGACCCTTCACCAGCTTTGTTGCCCTTCTTAGGACTCGCTCCAGTACCTCAATTTCTTTCTTGTGGTGAGACTGATGACAGTTAAGCACTGCAACAACTTGTCAAGGGCTGTGGTGAATTCTCCATGGCTGGTATTTTCTGAAAAAGGAGCTGAAGTTTCCATAAAAATTATGCTTTGGTTCTAATAGCAATTATTTCGGGGAAATTCTAGGTCTAGTGTTATGGAGGGAGGACAAGCTGGAGTCTTTGTGAACGCTTCTGATGTTGTAATCTACAGATCATTGTATTCACTTTAAACAATCAACTAGACCTTTGTATGACTCTCTGTTTAGATGCCTTCTGTGGGTCAGGTCCTGGTTACTCATAGGTTTCCTGTCTTTAGATGGTACGGAAACATTCAAAAAGTGGAGCATTACTGTAGACTTGTCTAGAGATTTTTCATGGCAGCTTTTTAGGTTAATAAAGTGAACATACATGGGGTATTGATCATAGGTCCCATTTTTATTGAAGCATTTCACAATGGCTATATGTATACATACAGCATTAGCATGTGTAAGTCTAACTTATTAATAAAATAAAATGTTGTATTTTAAGAAGTGCTTCTGCAAGCATCTGTATTTCAGTATTTACTTTACAGATAAGATAATTAACAGTATCTTGTCTGAACAAAGGCAAAAAAATCAATACAGAAGGATATCAGACGCCCAAAGTAAAAGAGCACCTCTGGTTTTGGCTTTCAGTTTGCACTTTTCATAAGAAATTTAATTATTTCTGCACTGTTATGTAGAATAGCTACCCTAGCATTGCTAAAGTTTTTTATTATGTGAGCACTTCCTAGAAGTGCTTAATGACTGATAAAATTACTTTTTGTAGCTTTTAGGTCCATGATTTCTGCATCAAGCCATTTGCTGATAGAAGGGTCTCAAACTAAGTCTTATAGTTCAATTTAGCAATGCTATATCTGAATATATATTTGAATCAAAGTGTACTGGCAGCATTTTAGTTAGTGCTATTAACCCATTTTCTAAGAACATTGGACATCTGAAGATTCAAGAAGATCTTCTTGTGGTCAGAAATGTCTACAAGAGAAAGATTGTTCAGAGATATCTCAGCATTAAAAGAAAGTGTAAGTGAGGACACAGCAGAGGGAATGCAGTGCCCTGCAAATGATTTAATGGGCCCACAAGCAGAACAGCAAAAGCATTACCTCAGAGTAGACTCTGAATGCATTGGCCATTGTTGTCCTCATTATGACACTGAGACACCAAACATTTGAAGTCTCTTCCTTACTTAAAGCTTTTTGAATTTATGTGCATTGCCATAGTAGTCTTTTTAATAAAAAGAAAACTCTTGACAAAAGGCATTAAAGTCCAAAAGAAAGCAGCAGCAGCAAGCACTGGCTTCATTCGGTCACAGGAAGCAGCTGGTAGCTAGCTTTTACTGAGAGCTGCCAAGAAAAGGTTGATTGCCATACTGGCAGCGAGGATCCTGTGCCTGACCTTGCCAGGCAGAGAGCAATAGGGCATGGGGATTTCCAACAGAATGGGGCTGAAACTTAGCTGTAAAGCATGATCCAAACATACAAAGCAGCTCTGATTTGAGTGTTTCAGTTTAAGTTCAAAGGCAGATTGGAGCCCTGCTGGAGCCCAGTTTAAACTTCCAAAAAGTTGAAAGGCATTTCAGTGTGGTGTCCGTTTTCTTCTCAATAAAGATCTAGCTAATAATCTTCTCTATTACCTTAAAAACTGTCCACTTCCACTCAAAAGGAAATGGTGGAGGATCATGTTACCCCTTATGGCTAGCTGATACAGACGAATCTACTGGACTCCTGCAGGTATTAAAAAGGTCTTACTGGAAAGAAAGCTGCAATTAACTCTTTTATGCTAGTCAGAAACTATTTAGTTTGCTGATGGGTTATTTAAACTCTTTAAACCTTTTCTCCTCTGTACACATTAGAAATTTCATGCTATTTTCAACTAATATACATTTTTCTGTATTCAGTGTTCCCTCACATTTCACAAAACAAACAAGTTTTACACACTTGGCTCTGCTGAATTGAGAATATTCTGAAAATCCACCCAAGCTTCCTCTGGAGTTCAAGACTGATTATATTTTAGCTTGGCAAGTCAAATCCAACTCTTTCCATGGCCAGCCAGAAATCATTCCCAAAGAACAAAAGTGAGTGAAACGTGGTCGTTCTGGTCCAGCTGCCACAGTACGTGGTAGAGTAGGATCTTGCCAACAAATCAGGTAGCAGAGTTCTTGCAAAAGAATCTTTTCAGAAGCCACATAAGGTAATTTTACACTACCCCAACCTTGTGTTGGGGACACAGAACATAACAGAATCCTAGCAGCACAGAACAAGTCACATTCCTTAAAAAGGGCAAATAACTCAGTACCAAATTATCCCTTGGTCTTTACTTGCTCTCTTGTTGACCAAATTTTCCACAGATGCTTCTGTCCATCTGTATATATATCTCAGCATAAATGACCTTTGCAACAGGCTCAGCTTATGTACACGTGTACATGAATCATCTCAGAGACACGTCAGCCCCTATCACTAGGGCCATGTCAGGAAGCATTGTACACTTACACTGCTTGTATTGAATATCAGGCTTAACAAAATTTTGTCCAAGGTTCAGGCACATGTAAGAAAACATGCATTTGTGTCACCATGTCAGTCCACACAAGCTCTTCTTTTTAGGCAGAACTAGTCCCATATAATACATATTCATACTAAATTGCACAGGTCCCAACAACTATGCAGAATAAGTTGTATATACAGTCATGGGCAGGAATTTTATAAAATCGCAGCATGTACTGCCATCTGTTAAGATTTACCCATGGTTTCTACTGGCAGTCAACCTTCATTTTCAGAAATATAACTTTTGAGGCAGAAATTGCAGTTTCTAAGGTCAGGACTGAGCAAATTTGAACTCACTGAACATAAAATTCCTTTGCTAAAGAAAAAAAACACCTCAATCAGATGCTGAAAAACATGAAAAAAGGCTTTAAAAGTAACTAAAGTAAGTTACTTTGATTTAAAGAATAAATCGTTCTGTTTATACGAGATGAATGTCAAATTTTCATTTCTTTAGTAATCGTGTGTCTGCATGCAAATCAGTAGCAACTGAAATTACTAAAACCTTCATGTCCAAAATTCGACATTTTTCTCATCTCTAAACAGGACTTCTCAGCCCTGGTCCCATTCTGAACCAGACAATGATGCAAAAAACCAAGAAGACACTTGCTTACCATCGTGGGAAATACTAATTCTTGAAAAAAAAACAAGTATTTTATCATATATTAAGATGGTATATACATAAAGAATTAAATGAGGAAGATCATTCCCCTTCAGGTATAAATACATTATATATAACGTGAATTAAGGGGCAGGCTGGCAGGGGTGATACTGTTGTGGGTGTCTATTACAGGCCACCGGATCAGGATGAGGAGGGTGATGAGGCCTTCTACAGGCAGCTGAGAGCAGTCTCGCAATTACAGGGCCTGGTTGTTGTGGGGGATTTCAACTACCCTGATATTTGCTGGGAGGCCTACTCAGCCAGCCATCCTCAGTCCAGGAGGTTCCTCCAGTGCATTGATGATAACTTTCTGATGCAAATGGTGGATGAGCCAACTAGGAGAGGAGCGCTGCTGGATCTTATCCTCACTAACAAGGAGGGTCTGGTTGAAGAGGTGAAGGTTGAGGGCAGCCTTGGTTGTAGTGACCATGAGATGGTAGAGTTCAGGATCTCATGTGGCAGGAACAGAATAGCTAGCAGAATCACAACCCTGAACTTCAGGAGGGCCAACTTTGGCCTTTTCAAGCAATTGCTAGGGGAAATCCCATGGGACAGGGTACTAGAAGGTAAGGGGGCCCAAGATAGTTGGTTAGCATTCAAGGACTGCTTCTTCCGAGCTCAAGATCAGAGCATCCCAACAGGTAGGAAGTCAAGGAAGGGTACCAGGAGACCTGCATGGTTGAACAGGGAACTGCTGGGCAAACTCAAGTGGAAGAAGAGGGTGTACAGATCGTGGAAGGAGGGGCTGGCCACTTGGGAGGAATATAAGTCTGTTGTCAGAGGATGTAGGGAGGCAACTAGGAAAGCTAAGGCCTCCTTGGAATTAAACCTGGCAAGAGAGGTCAAGGACAACAGAAAGGGCTTCTTCAAATACATTGCAGGTAAAGCCACCACTAGAGGCAATGTAGGCCCACTGATGAATGAGGTGGGGGCCCTGGAGACAGAGGATAAAAAGAAGGCGGAGTTACTGAATGCCTTCTTTGCCTCTGTCTATACTGTTGGAGGCTGTCCTGAGGAGCCCCGGACCCCTGAGGCCTCAGAAGAAGTCAGGATAGAGGAGGAATCTGTCTTGGTTGATGAGGGCTGGGTCAGGGACCAATTAAGCAACCTGGACGTCCGTAAATCCATGGGCCCTGATGGGATGCACCCGCGGGTGCTGAGGGAGCTGGCGGAAGTCATTGCTAGGCAACTCTCCATCATCTTTGCTAAGTCGTGGGCAACAGGAGAGGTGCCTGAGGACTGGAGGAAAGCGAATGTCACTCCAGTCTTCAAAAAGGGCAAGAAGGAGGACACGGGTAACTATAGACCGGTCAGCCTCACCTCCATCCCCGGAAAGGTGATGGAGCAACTTGTTCTTGGTGCTGTCTCTAGGCACATCAAGGATAGGGGGATCATTAGGGGCACTCAGCATGGCTTCACCAAGGGGAAGTCATGCTCAACCAACTTGATAGCCTTTTATGAGGATGTTACCCGGTGGATAGATGATGGTAAAGCTGTGGATGTGGTCTATCTTGATTTCAGTAAAGCGTTTGACACGGTCTCCCACAGCATCCTCGCAGCTAAACTGGGGAAGTGTGGTCTGGATGATCGGGTAGTGAGGTGGATTGTAAACTGGCTGAAGGAAAGAAGCCAGAGAGTGGTGGTCAATGCGACAGAGTCCAGTTGGAGGTCTGTGTCTAGCGGAGTCCCGCAAGGGTCGGTTCTCGGACCAGTTCTATTCAATATATTCATTAATGACTTGGATGAGGGATTAGAGTGCGCTATCAGCAAGTTCGCTGATGACACAAAACTGGGAGGAGTGGCTGAGATGCCGGAAGGCTGATGTGGCTGATGCGCAGCCATTCAGAGGGACCTGGACAGGCTGGAGAGTTGGGCGGGGAGAAATTTAATGAAATATAACAAGGGCAAGTGTAGAGCCCTGCATCTGGGCAAGAACAACCCCATGTACCAGTACAAGTTGGGGGCAGACCTGTTGGAGAGCAGCGTAGGGGAATGGGACCTGGGGGTCCTAGTGGACAACAGGATGACCATGAGCCAGCAGTGTGCCCTTGTGGCCAAGAAGGCCAATGGCATCCTGGGGTGTATTAGAAGGGGTGTGGTCAGCAGGTCGAGAGAGGTTCTCCTCCCCCTCTACTCTGCCCTGGTGAGGCCGCATCTGGAGTATTGTGTCCAGTTCTGGGCCCCTCAGTTCAAGAAGGACAGGGAACTGCTAGAGAGAGTCCAGCGCAGAGCCACGAAGATGATTAAGGGGGTGGAACATCTCCCTTATGAGGAGAGGCTGAGGGAGCTGGGTCTCTTTAGCTTAGAGAAGAGGAGACTGAGGGGTGACCTCATTAATGTTTATAAATATGTAAAGGGCAAGTGTCATGAGGATGGAGCCAGGCTCTTCTCAGTGACATCCCTTGACAGGACAAGGGGCAATGGGTGCAAGCTGGAACACAGGAGGTTCCACTTAAATATGAGGAAAAACTTCTTTATGGTGAGGGTAACTGAACACTGGAACAGGCTGCCCAGAGAGGTTGTGGAGTCTCCTTCTCTGGAGACATTCAAAACCCGCCTGGACGTGTTCCTGTGTGATATGGTCTAGGCAATCCTGCCCCGGCAGGGGGATTGGACTAGATGATCTTTCGAGGTCCCTTCCAATCCCTAACATTCTGTGATTCTGTGATTCTGTGATAACATACACACATTGTCCAGAGTCTTAGAATCAAGACAGAGTAAATAACCAAAAAAACTCCAAGCCAAGCCTACTCAACGGAACATATTATAAACACCTCTGGCTTCTGAACGAGGACCTTTTTCATCTATTTAAATAATTAGCTTTCTTCTGGTATTCATCTTCATGTCCCCTCTTTGAAGCTACCTTCTTTTTCCTACTGAAATGAAAGCACTATTTTCTTTAGCAAAGGATTTGTGATAACAGGGAGGTGAAATATGTGTTTCCCCAACAGAGGAAAAATAAATACTTTAGTATTTCCTTCATCCAGAATCCATAGGTTTATTTTAGGAGAGCCGCTTCTGACTCAGAACTCAAAACTATAACAGGATGAAGAGAAATACTAATTTAGCTGTTACAGGTTAATTTCAAATGCTACCAACAAACTTTTCAAAGGAAGGTTAATTGAATCATTGCTTATGATCCTTAAAGCAGTCATATCTGGAACAACTGATTTGGCTACAGAGATGGATCTAACAAGGAAGACAAATTCCTCTAATCTAGTTACTGTGGGGTAAAATAGAAGAAAATACTGGCAAATATTTTTATGATCTCTCTACTGTAGTCATCTTTTATCAAGGACCCAAGGGCATTGTAAATTACACTAATCACATGCTTCCTGTTAAAATTTTGTGTACAACTCAGTGACTATGAGAATTTTTAGAAGAATGAAACCCAAGAATCCTGAATTCATTTCAGGGATGAAAAAGTGGGATACTTTCTGTTTACCACAGTACACTGAGAGTGTCTGGGACTTCATGGAGTACTTATGAAAGGTGGTGCTTACACTCCGCTCCAAAAATAAGGAAAAGTTGGAAGGACAGCAGAAGGAATCTGAAAACAATTGTCACACAGTAGAGTCCACAGAGTTGTGTCTGATGGAATGGAGACAGTATTTGGTGCAGAGTCTTTAATGAATATCTCTCCTAGAACTGTTCTTTGACCAGAAGGAAACACAAATCAAATTAGGATAGGCTTCTGATACTGAGTTGGAAAGTATGTTTGTAAGCTGAATGAACTACAGATGGTTCTGCATGGGGAATCCCAGGTGAGGAGAGCAGTGGATCTTCTATATAGATGTTCTCATATAAACATCATGATGAAAACATTAGCATAGACTCTAATGTGGAGGGAAGGTGAATTATTCAGGGTTTCAGTCCTTCTGTAGAGGCCAGGCTGAGATGGATGATGATTCAGAAAGTAATACGGTAGGGCTCCCAGGACGAGTATGTATACTGAGATGCTGGTTGAACATAACTATAAATTTCAAGTATAGTTTCAAAGGTTGCCTGCCTCTCTTTTGCTGTTGAACTTTCTCAGTACTTTTCTGCTATTTGGTGACTGTTAAAGATTTTCCCACAAAGAAGAAAGGGAACATGAACATTCAGCCCACACTCTGCATCATCTATCCCTGTTGTATCTGTGCTATGAAGTTTTAGTACATTTGTCTACCCACTCCTACAAAGTCCTACTCAGGCTTCTCAGATAAAATAGAATGGGAAAACAGCTCCAAAGTTGTTTTTTTCTAGAGGCCAGTAAACCAGGGTAAGAATTGGGCATATTGAAGAGTTGTCCCAATCGTTTTATTGATGGGAATACTGCTTGTCTCTGAAAGAATTTGCTCTTTCATCACAGAAGACATGGGGCAAAGTAAGAAAGGGTGGGATCCATTAGGCTGAATACTAGTTCTAGACAACAGTAGATCGATACAGAGTGTCTAAAAAGAAAACATTATATATATGTATATATACACCTATATACAGCAATGTTCTTTCATTTTATGACTGCTATCTTTGCCTTAGGCTCTGCCTGAAATAATATATGAAAAATAAAAGTCACAAAGACCTTCTTCCATGGAATATGAAGGCAGAAGTATGCAAAAGGAAGCAGCAGCTGGGGTAAAAGAGGAGAAGGCAGCGGCACTGCAATTATTGTGTAAGAGGTCAGGGAGTCATTGACTTAGGAAATTACTGTACCATCAAACTTGGAGTGATGGCTCAAGGCCTTTTCATGGGAAGATCTACCAAATTTGCACTCACAAGAAGCCTTCCAACTTTGAGGTACTTGCCAATACTAAAAGGATGTCACTGCTCCGCTCATGTGTATTTTGAGGTGGATGTGAGTTTGTTTCTACTATGGCCAAATAGCTGCTAATATAACACTTGATGGCTATTAGAATGATATAACTAGGCTTCAGAGATTTGAAAACTCTTCATTAATGCTTCTGTCTAGCCATGGAAATACACTCTTTAAAGCAGGGTTGGGAAATATTTTCCTTAATGGAAACCAAACAGGAATTTCAAGTACCTTTCTGCAGACCAACCATAAGGCTACATCTTGGTCTTGTTTCCCCATTCCCTGCAGCTCTCCATGTTACACTGTGATCTTGCATGGCCCACAGCCCTGCTGTGCTCTGGCATTCCAGACTCCTGTCTCCAAAACCCAGCCAGCACACAGCACTAGCTCAGAGTTCCCACCAGCACAGTGCCTGGAGTTTTGCCATTGCACCAGGATCCTTCCACATACCACAACAAGCAGCCCCATACCACCACCACCGAACACACCAACACTGTTGCACTCTCCCCAGTACTCAGGCTTGCCTAAGGGCTGCCCACAGCATCTCTCAAGCATTGCTCAAGTCCTGCACAGGAAAACAGGACTGGTTTGGAAGGTCATCTTCACAAATAAAATGGAAAAAAAATTACTAGAGACTCATGAGCAATGTGGCTGTATGGCATGCTAGCAATAAAAGCTCTGACTGACTCACAAACCAATTTCATCAGTGAATACCTCCTGGGATTTGTTTCCCCAGATAAGTACTATCTTTTTCATGTACATACACAGTGGAGCATTCCAGCCCATTATTTCTTATTTAACTCATTTACCCTTTCCCAGCATGTTGTACAGTTTTTTCCCATTTTCTGTCCATGAATTTCACAGCAGAACAGAGAGTCAGGCCAGACATATCTGATGCATGAAGCTTGTATGTCTTAAACTTAAACCATAACAATTCCAAACAGCAGAAGGTATCATTAAGCTATATATTAGTTGTTTATAGTATATAAAGATGCTAACAACACCTGGAATTATGTACTCTGAATTGTGAGATAATTTCTGATGAACAAACATTGAATACAGTTGTGATATGTTGTCCCTCTAAGCCTACTTATAAGAAAAGTATGGACATCTGTTTGAATAAATCTCACTTTCATCCTGACCTTTTTTATACTGCTAGTGAAGTTAAGCTTGTTGGTTTTAATTTGTCTCTCAAACATGAACTCAGTTTATTAGAGACAGAAGTAAATTTGGTGTTACAGAGATTATGTTTAGCTTTGCAATTCTGGTTTAATTCATTCTTACAACTAATCACATGGTGACATAGTTTTATTTTCTGAAAAAGCTTGATCTCTTATTAGCATGTGCAGTTACTTTATGAGTTGTTGCCTCAAGTTAGATTGTTGCCTTGGTAGCAAAAAGTGAAGTACAGATGCCCTCTAGGCCAGAAGACTAAAAACTCTTAATAGTGCTGCATCTTGTACACATTTTGCTGTTAAATGTTAACACATACAGTTCAAAGCAGAGAATAACAAATGCTGACCTCCGCACTCAGGCGTTTGACTTTAACATCTACACCTCAAGAAGATTCAAACTGCTAGCAGAAACCTTAACATGAAAAACAGAATATATGAAATAGGCATGAAAGATGAGATCAAATACAAACATGAAATAAAAGTGGAACATACATCCTGGTGCAATTTCTGAGTATTTATAATTCAAAGGAGACTAAAACACACAGCTTCTGTACCTGTGGCAAAGGATGGTTTCTGTTAGTGACCTCTGCTGTGAACACTAATTTGTGCTGTGCCATATGCGTGTATGGTGATGTACAGCCCCACCCTTTGTTGTCCTGATTAATGCACAGTATTCAAAGACAGTATCTACTGTTATGTTAACATGTCTCATGTATCTACCTTGACTCTGATCCTGGATGCAGAAGTCTTTTCAAAGTTTTCCTCTGTGGCCTAATAAGGTCACTCCCTGGCTTGAGAGGTTAGGGTGTCTCTGGGATGTCGTCACTTTCCACATTACCAACACCTAATGTATCACATCCACTGGCCCTTGGCATCAGTGTGAAATTCAAATTGGCACACAGCACAGGACATAATCTTTTTGTATTTTTGGACACTAGGCCTGGATATTTCACCGTGCCATGCCACCAAAGAGCCAAACTCTGTGCAGTAATGACAGGATTTCCTAGTGTGTGCCCTGTATATATGGCACTGAAGGTGTTACTGAACTGCAAATAATAAAAGCATATACACACAGACTATTATAGCCATCCTGTTTATACCACTTGTGCTTCAGCTATTTTGTTCCTTTTTTTTTTGTTTCAGTGAATTAAATAGTTGTCTTTATGTATGTTTAGAGAAGTGTATTCATTTATGCTCAGCTCATCTTTGCATCTTAGACCAAATACACAGTGACCCAAATACACGAATTTACACAAGATTTCATAGAGATCACAGTATGATACACAATCCTGGAAGCATTCATTCAATACATAAGACAGATTTTCATTTAATCTACTTGGGGGGGTGTGTGGAGAGAGACACAATGTGCCTCTTCCATAAACTAAATTAAATTGCTTTTCATTGACTCAGGATACCCTGGGCACTTCTCATTCTAATGCAGCCTTATTAAATTCAGGAAAGGCTGCTACAGTAAAGTCTGGGGTAAACTAAACAGTGTTCAGATGCTACACTTCAGATACATATTTCAGATGCTCTCTTTGAAGAATGATGTGTAACGGAAACAGTGCTTAACTTGCTCCAGGAATGCATCTTTAAAAAGTCTTCTGCTGTCTAATTACAATAACTCAAAGACATTTACGCTAGAAAGGTCATTAACATTTTAAGCATACACTACGCCACAACTACTGCGTATTTCCTGACATTCCTATAAAGCCTAGTGCTCTTGGGAAACTGATGGCTCAAGGGGTTGTTAATAATGAGTGAGAGACCCTTCACCTCTTGATCACTGGTCTGAATTCAGTTTAATCTGGAAGCAGCAAAGAACTGTCAGTGGCTGGTAGTGTTTATGAATTAATTTGATAACCACTCTTGGTTTAGACTATAGCAGGAAAATTCTCAATTTAAAAATCTTTCCTTACCTTCCTTGCCCCCTTATTCATGAAATCATCTCTGATGTGTCTGGATCAGCACGGCACAGAAAATTACAGACTCCTACCAGAAACTGCACAGACAAAATGTCAGTGGTCACACAACTTCATCACAGCTTGCTGAGGTGACTGTATAGCTCACTGGGTACACAAAAGGTTCAGTATAGACCTAGGGACTCCGGGTCGGGTTACAAGCTCTTCTTGTGCGCTAGGAAGAGAAATTCTCCCTTATGAATGAGTATGATCAAGTTATGGGTTTTGCTTTAAAGACTGTGCTGAGTGCTTCTGGAAAACATGAGGGCATTTCCCCCTCATTATCTCATTTGCTTGTAAGAAGGTTTCCTCTAAAACATATTTTTGGTACAGCTGGTTATAAAATCCCTTTTCTAACAACTTGGCAGATACACAACCCAGATATGGTCTTAACAGTGGTCTGCTTCCCTGGCATATGGGACTCTTAAATGCATTAGGGAAGAAACATCCTGGAGGGGTAGGTAGCAGAGGTGGGACTCCTCTTACCTGGCAGATCGAGGCAAAGACTCTCCTCTCTTTCCGCTTCCTTTTCTCTTTACCCTCTTTCCTTTTCATGCTGGACCTGCGTTAATGTAATGAAAAAAATAGTATGAACTACAAAGGAAGAATGGCCCGAATCAGACAAGGTATCACCAGATGGTTCCCACTATCCTTCTACTGCACATCATTCTACTATTTGCTCTTCAGCCTGGTTAAAGCACTTTCCTAATGTGTTGAATGAATACCTTCCTGTGACGTCTAACACATGAGCATTATTAGACCATTTATGAAACACCAATATCTCCAGGTAAAAAGGCTGAATTGTTACTGGAAGTACATGGGCTTCTCCATGTACTGGTATCTACCTCTTTCATTCTGAAGACAGAGATTTTCTTAGGCTACCTCTATAAGTTATGTGTGGATATGTGCCATGATGTCCTGTGATCATCCAGACTAGAGACAAGCTCAGAGAAGACCAAGATTTCTGTCTATTCCATATTCCAAGATGCCCACAAAGCAGAAATCAAGGCATCAAGGTGTGGAGAGCCTAATGAATGCTTGAGTCTTACCCAATACATAGCTGGGATGTGGCTAAGTGCGATACATCAACCATATATATCTAGTCTCCAAAAATGCACAGCAAGTGATTTTTTGAGTCTTTTTCTGTTAACCTGGTAGAGATTTAAGTACTGAGAAGGAAATTCTGACTCTACTGGAGACTATGATGAACCTTCCATTGACTTAAGCAAGGATAGCACATTAATTTGGTAACAGCATAGTTTAGCTTCTCACTCTTCTAAAAGTTCTTCCTGGTTCATCTCTGATCTACAAGGAGGCCACAATTTACACCACCCACAGCTCTGCAGTACCCATATCAAAATATTTTGCTTCTGTTTTCTGACATTATCTTACTGAAGTTAAGTCTAGCAGCTGCCTGCTCAGAGACAAAATGGGAATAAGTGTGATAGAATGTAAAACATTGCTAAGTCTATATGACAACTTTGGTGATATTTACTGCTTCTCACCTTTTCTTAATTACAGGATCAATAGAGAGAATCATTCCTCACCTAATTTTCCTGCCCCTTCATTTACCGTATGCAACTGGTGACAAAAATAAGCTCACTAAGCAGCTACCTGTGGCCCAGCATCAAGAGTGATTTCATAGCGATTTAAGATTAATATTAATGACTATTTTTAATTAATCTTGTATAGGATGGAGATTGTTGAGAGCAATCTCAAGACGCTATAAGCTGGGAAGAGATGACAAATTATTTCAGGATAAGATTAAAGTGCATCACAGTGAATGAATGGAAGAATCAGACACAATCAGTGGGGCAAAATATGGGTAGTAGCTGACATCCCAACAGGAGATGGAGTATTCCAGCCTGCTCAGTGGCTCCTATTCCTCAGGTATAGTTTGTGAGAAACCAGAGAAAGTCAGGTGCGTTAGGGAGGCTTCCTGGTCGTTATCTACTGTCTAAAAACTGTCCTGAATTAGCTAGATGCTGCTGTTATGTCTGCACAAGTGTACCGTGTGTCTAAACAGGGCATGAATTTCCATGCTGGCATGCTGCCTGGCATGAATTTGGTCCATACCACTTAGTGCTCCCCCAGACAATGCCACAGCATGGCTCAGCAGTAGGAAAAAGGTCCATTTTCTGTAAGTAGCAAGGTTGAATTATACCAGGAGAAGACTTTAGTCATATAGTTATAAGCTCTGACATGCCTCTGCCAGAGAACAGGCCATGGCATTATAATGTTTATTAGCATAATTAGATGCAGCCCATATGTTTGCATTGTGGCGTGCCTTTGGACGAAAACTGCATATGCAACAAGTCTGCCCATTTCCCCTCTTTTTAAAATAAAGTTGTGTTGTGTCTTGGAAGGAGGGCCAGATATTGTACAGAAATACTGATAAACGAGCTGGCTTTTGTGACTTCAGACTATACAGACAATAGCCTCAGTATATGTGTCATAACTGCTGTAGAAACCAGCTCTGCAGAAACTAACTAGTGCATGGAGCAGTATGGATGTTCCCCCAGCCAGGAAACATTATCCCAGACATAGATGTCTTTTCATATTTAATGATTCCTTATGAACACATATTTGTAGCTTCAACAATAATGATAGAACTGTCCCTGCTGGATCTTGAAACAATAAATTTCTGAAGTCTCAACCAAAAAGACCATATCGGTAAGGTGTGTCATTCCCAGTCATCACTGGGCACATGTGAAGCACCACAGTGAAAAATATGGGCAATCCCTGGTTTAACTATAAGATGGCCAGAGTCTGGCACCCATTGCGTTATCCCCAGCTGAGGAACAAGCCTCCTGCCTTCCTGCCTCACATCCACAAAGCCAGGCTTGGATCTTCCTGTCCAAGTTGTTGACCTTCAGGTCTTTGTTCAGGCTGCCTGGTGTCTGGAGGAGGAGAGATGCAGTTTATAATGAGTTTACAAGTTTTTGGAGAGATTCTGGTTGTAAGACATGCATTATTTTGGTGACAGAGTTACTTTTGTAATGCATAGAACATCTAGAACATGCAATGGGTAGGGTTTTTGTGTTTCTTTTTACACTAGTATGTTTAAAAGATTTATTTTTTCTGTCAAATTTAGCTATGCTTTCAAAAGTGCAAACACTTCTTGATAGGACAGCAGACATACTTGTAAGAAACTCCAAACTGTTTCCTTCGCCCACTCCCCATTTTAGATCATCTTTCACATGGGAACAGCTTCCCTCCTCCTCACTCACCTCCTCCTCCAAAAAATTTCTGACATCTGTTCATTTACCTCCCTAGTGGCCACTCTCCCCTCATCATTTGCCTTTTATTTTATGGTACCCACTTGTGCACTTCAACTCTATGCACTTTGGGGTACAAGCTGTTATGTGTGTTGCACTTCTAACCCTTTGTAAAGCATCTTAAATGTTATAGACATTTACAGCACGATATAAATGATAATGTAGTTAGACTAGAAAGGCAATTCCCTAGTTAACACCTCCCACATGTGGTGATTAAGTACTAGGCTCAAAAGCATACAGCAAACCCAGTGCAGATACATTTCTAGAAGGAGACTGCAAATTCCTAACTCCAGATGGTCTGCAGTTGGTGAATAATTACATGGATTGTTTGGTGCTCCACTAATCAATCATGACAGCAACAAGGAGAAAAAGCATGTCTGGGTAAAGGAAAATGTCCTTTGGATAAATCCCAAGTTATCATTTTGTGCATTTGATCTGCTCATCAAACATCATATGTTTTTCCCTTTTTAGGTCTTATGCTGTTCTTAATTGTTTAAGAATAAATCCAGAAAAAGCATTGTTTTCTTTTCCTATAAAATACACAAGATGGGATGCTGAACAGCATCAGCATGACTGCAAAGCTGCATTGTATTTCACAGACTGCAAAAATTATAAATGGGAGAGGAAGGGGCAGAGAATTATTTCCTGCATTAGGTTCTGGAGACCATGAAGCCGCTCCAACTAGTTCTGTAATAACAGCACAAAACCTGCAATTTAGGATGTGGAAAACAAGGATTGGAGGGGAGAATGCCAATCTCCAAATTTCTTCCTTGCAGCATGAAAACAGTTTGATTTTAAAAAAATAAAAGTAATTCTCTAAATCAGACCATGAGTGATGAATATGGGGTCAGCTTTAACTGAAACATATGGAACAAAGTCCAGCATTATCTTGATTACATACTGACCAGTATAATTTGATCGCTCTGAGCATCAAAAGGAGGGAAACAGTACAATTAAAAACATACATAAAAGATAGAAAGGGTAGATGGAGATACTGCAGGAGTCAGAAGCAGAATATGTGATTTGGGGGTTTTATTTGGGAGGAGGGAAGTAGTAAGAAGTCCAGTTATCCTATTGAAGCTGTTGTTCTGAATGCAGATATCTTTGTGGTTCCTTGTACTTATGTATAGTATTTTGCAACCTAGTATTTGCAAAAGGTCCAGGAAACTGTTAGATAACCTACGTTTTCTTCTAAAGTAATAAGTCTTGAAGAAAAGAACTGCATGGCAGTAGACACAATAAAATGTAATGAGCATGATAAACTGTGTGGCTGTCGTTCAAAGTTTGGGCATAGGAGCAGCAGAGAGCAGAGACACAATGTACTGTATTTCAATCTGTCTAGATTTTCCATCAAATAAACAAAACTAGTTTTCAATTACTGTAGGCATGACTCAGAAAATTAGAAGTGGGCAATATAGAAAGGCTATGAAAGCAGTGAGGTAAAAAGTACAGAATAACTGGATTTCAAAGATCTAAAATTACAGAAGATTTATACATATTAAGGCTAACTACTGTTTGTCTCTCAGTACTACTTCATTAGGGTCATGTACCATGTAACTAACCTGACCTTCTTAGGGATGACAGCTGCCAAAAGGTGGATACTGCATGCTGATGACATTAATACTTCCTTCTAGTACCAGCCTAAGTAATCTGGAATGAGATCTGCATAAATT
Source organism: Nyctibius grandis (assembly GCF_013368605.1). NCBI lineage: Eukaryota > Metazoa > Chordata > Aves > Nyctibiiformes > Nyctibiidae > Nyctibius > Nyctibius grandis. The sequence continues at coordinate 59,462,790 of NC_090663.1, forward strand.
ATGTGCAGACATGGATGGTGGCGGTGCTCTTGCTGATGTTTTAGAAGATATGCCTGGAACACAGGCTAAGCTAACAAAGTATTGATCCATGTACAATGGAAAGAAAATTAGGTGAAAAATAAGCTTGTTATCTGTTTTTCTTTTCTTTATTACCTTGGACTTAAAATGTGTTGAAAAAATCCTTAAACGGAACAGTCACTAATCTTTTATTGTTCCAAATGATCAAAGTTGCAATAAGTTGCTTTTCTTACATTCTTTTGCTGACAGACCACTATATGGTCTATTTCACTATGTGTCTTGCTCAAAGAAGACTCATCTGCAAACAGCAGTTTTTAAGGTGACATTTAAAGTAAGCCACTGAGGGGCTCACAAGAAATGCAAGAGAATTCAGGACTGGTCAACTCTGATTGAACAGTAAAAGAAAAAGCCATAGATTTGGGTGGGAACATTTCTGACAGAATTTGTAGAAGCCTTCCTGAGATAATTCATTGTTGTAATGCAGAGTACAGTACAGCACAGCCCACCTTTCCATATCATTCTAGTTGTTTGCATCTGGTACCAAGCAGTGTCATTCTCTCCTTTGTAAATCTCTCATTCTCTCTTTTTTATGTCTTAAGCACCAAGATACTGAAGTTTCTCCTGCTGATTTTTTACAGGAGACCGCTTCTCTCTTTCAATATTTCTAACAAGCATTTTTGTTCTTTTCTATCTACAATATGCATAAAGCCTACACATCTCAGCTCTTTTTCTGTGATCAGGCTTATCTTCCCACAAATTGCTTCTCCAAGACAGTATTGAAAAAAATAAAGCTTTTCACCTGTTGAACATTTGTGCTTTTCTAAATGTTTCTAGGGTTTCTCATGCTTTTCTCTGTGAGAAGACACAGCTGAACGGGAATTCTGCCTCCACTTCCCTTTGAATATCTTTGTGGTTGGATATAAAAGTTTCCAGATAACTGAACTTATCTATTGCTTCTGGAGCTGATCACTAGGTAGTGTTTTCTTGCATCCTATCTGTGGTAACTGAGTCAGTATACAGGCATTTCATTCCCTCCCACATAAAGGTCCTTAATGTGGTTTTTACTCGTGGTTTTCACTAATTCCAGCATTTGCTGCCTATTATCTAGGACTGCAGCTTGTCTTGTTATCTCAGCGGCACATCTGACTTGTTACCCAGGGCGTGTGGGGGGTGGGACATACCATTCCTTTTTAGTTTGCAAATTCTTTCAGAGCTTCTCTCAAAGCAAATTCTCTATACATGTTCAAAAATTCTGGGCAGCATATGTTACTGTTTCACATGCTGTCTAATGAAATGTTTGCTTGCTGCTGTTCACAGACATTCAGAGCCCAGTACTGACTTATCAGGATGTGCTTATCGGTAGCTTACACTTGGTAGCTTTATTCCATAGCCCACCTGGATTAACTGACTACTCCTCCATGCCAATATCACCAAATTCTTCCGGATAGACATCACAGATTTTTCTGACTCTGGACAAGAAGCAATGGGCTGCTGAATATCTGTCTTTTGACATTCTAAAAGCAAACAATTGATCTTCTGACTCAGGGTGTTCTTTGCTTGCTACATGTTCATCCTTCAACATCACTTGGCTCTTAGTCATTATGCCATACCCATTTGTACAAGTAACTTGGACATTCAATTTAGATGTTAAATGAAGAATGAATGAACATGAAAGCAACAAAGGTCAACCAGATGCCTCTTTTATCCAGTAAACCAAGACAAGTAGTCATTTCCCATTACTTCTTTTGGAGAGCTTATACATTTGAGAGCCAAACTTTCACAGTTAGGTCCTCAGTTGCAAGGTTGATAACCTTGCTTCATTTGTAACGAATGTCTCTTCAAACTGTCGATAGAAGTCATCAACGGCATCTTTGTCATCTGCTATCGTAGGAGTGTTCATCTGTATGATCAACATATTGACTGGATTTGCTAGAAAAAGAACTGTAATGATTTTATTGATGATTGGATTACATCCAAGCATATACTTTGATCTCCTCTTGGATATGACAAACACAGTGCAAGTTCCTTCTAATTTTTCTAAGCTTAAGCAGCACCCGGAGTAGCTGTTCATCATCCTAGAATGACACCTATTATTCCACTGCAGCGCTGATTCTATATTTATCTACTTCAGATTTTTCCAATTCTTTTGTCACAATAATGTGCTTTTTTTCCCCACACATTTCATGTTCTTACATTAACGCTTGGTCTGCAGAAGATTGGTGGTATAACCATCAGTAATCATCTTCCTAGAGGCTTGGTAGAGCAACAGATACTCTATATGACCAAATACTCTACATGACCAAATACTCTACATGAACGTCTTCTGAGCTGTAGTGTCTTGCATTCCATCATGGGAGAAAGATAAGAGGATGGATCTGCTGGCCATTGCCCTGCCCTGCTCTTTTCCTAACCCAGCATCTTCTCCAATTGTCATCTACCCAGTCATGCATACTTCTTGAAGTTTTTCAATTTACCTGTACCATGGTCAGCATTTGGAGTTTGCATACTCTACTGATCCTACAAGTAAACTTCGCATCTGACAAGAGTCAGATGATTTGGTGAATATTTGATACACAAAAAAGAGTGATGAAATTGGAAGAACAAAAGGGATGAAAGTATGGGTTTGGTAACTGATGGAGTGGGTTAGAAGCTGGAGGAAGTACAGAGCATTTGAAAACCAAAAGGGGAGTCTGAATATTGAACAAGTTACTTTAAGGAATGCATGTAGTAAGTGTTGCTTAGCTGTAAGCAGGAGTTGGGTGAGCACTGTGAAACCTCAGAAATGTAGCAGATCTGGTAGACACACCTATTCTTTTGCATCTCATAACATTTCATGTTTATATTTGGTCTGAAAACACAGCAAATATCAAGTTACTTTAAATCAAGATGCTATTAAAACTGAAGCTATTACTCATGTTCATTTTTAAATGGATTCTGTGCTTGTTAGAGCATGTTTCTCTTTTGAAAGTTCTCCTTTGCTCCAGAGTACAAAATGGCAGCTTAAGGAAAAAAGAAAAAAAAATCAGAACAAGAATCTTCCTATTCTTTCTTGAATGCTGAAATAATATTTTAAATGTGTTCTTCTGAGCTGAAACAAATTTTACTTCTAGGAACAAGCCTGCTACTCACCTTCCACTAAATCATTTTGTTTTTCTGGGTGCAAGTCAAAGCAGAATTTGGGATATTTCTGTGTTCTCTTCATATTTTTGCATCATATTCCTCAGTGGCATTCCTAGCTTCATCTTAAAACTTCTCTCATATTCATTTTTTTAATTAAATTTTTTCTTCCTTCAGATACCTGTGGATATGACCTTGCAGAAAAAAACATAGTGATGTCAATAGTGTCAGCCCAGTCTGTAATTTCTTCCATCAATCCCTCTTCATGAGAAAAAAAGAGATAAATGAATGGCAGGGTGGAAAGCTGCCTTTTATTGGTCATTATGAGATGTTATTAGGACAGATTGCGTGCTTTTTTTCTGTTTACCTGGACACATTAGAATTTCTCCCTCAAGAATTTATTGACTCTAAGCTGTGATGCAGATATTTTAGGAAACTACATATATCACCAGAAAAATATTCTTCTGACTGAGCCCACCCACTGGTCTAACTCTCTGTCACAGATCTCAGGTTCAGCAGCTGACTAGAGGCTCTTCGTATGACCATAGAAACCTCTAGATGATGACAAAACCATTGCAATGTGAATTTAGACCTGGTGCTGGCACTCAAAGTAATATTTGTTTAGTCTGTTCTCCTCAGGTTCTTCATTTACTTCTCTCCAGAGCAACCCTGTAATGCAAGAAGTCCCATTGATTTAAATAGACTCTTTTGCTTGGAAAGGCTGCACGTGAGATTTGACAAGTAAAAAATTGTTACATCTAATCTTCTCTCACAAGAATTTCATAGATTTATCTAGCCACATGTTTAAACTGCTTAGAATGATATCCTGGTACTCTGGAAAAATGTTTTCAGTATGTACAACATAAATCCATAACCTTTACCTCAGATTTATGAAATGTAGAAAAGAAGAACTATTTTATTCCTTCTAATTTTTGCATCATAGTTGGCAAGTATGATCATTTATAGACAGATACTCACCCACAGTTACAACAAATCATTATAATTTTTATTACCAGCAATTAAAATACAACAGCAGTGTATTTCATTTCAGATGCACTTCATTCTTCTCAGGGTCTACATGCTTGTAGTTGTAGTATCATAAAAATCAATATGAAGTAAACAGAAATGCAAAAATATGAATGAGGCTCAGTGAAGAACTCTGAGAAACCCCTTGGCTGGATCCTGTCTCAGGAAAGTTTGAGTGTAGCTGCAGCATTGTCAAATCTTATAGAACTGATTTTGTATAGCCATGTTATTATGTGGTTTATTATTTTTGTTAAATTGTGGGTTTGGGTTTTTTAAATTACTCATGAGAATACGGAGAAGAGTCAGCTAGTGAAAGGAAGTCAGGATAACTGTTTTATTTACAATCTAAAGATTTTTTAAGTTGGCTTGATGACAACTCATGTGTCCTCATTGTTTGGGAAGTCCATATGAAAGATACAGTGACCAAATCCATACTGCCAGCATGAAGTATGGTGCTGACCTACATAGCCCCTTGGCTGTTACTTCATTTCTGGGGTGGACAACAGACTAAATCCATACTTGTATGAAATATTAGGGCTGCTGTATCTGCAGAAGCAGAGATGGCAACTTTCTCTTTGCCTACTGCTATTGCAGCTCATAACTGGTATATTCTGGTGCACTAGTAAGGAAAGATCTTTGTCTGCCTTTACCCACGCAGATGTACTATGCCTGGCTCCAGCTGCACAGACCCTATGCAGGATATAAGCAACGCATTATGCTGGACTAAAAGTCACTTTCTGCCCAGGGGAAATGCAAGCTCTGGGAAAGTAAGCAATAACACATTAACTTGATCAAAGTAATTAAGCACATTCGGGCTTTTCAAGCCATTCCTAAGAAAGCAAGGATGATTCAGCTGTAATGGTAGCAGGAGCTGGTGCAGAAGGTGTGGTTCCCTGTATTGCCACACAGTTCTGGTGTGACTTTGAACAGTGATGGAATTACGGACCTTAGGCTAGGAAAGAGCCTAAGTCCATCTATCTGCCCTGAGGCAGTATCAGCTGCATCTCTGCCAAGGTTTGTCTAACTGCTCTTAAAAAACATTCAGTGACTGCGGCTCTAAAACCTTTAGGAAGTCTATTTATGTGATTAATTCATCCTTATCTTTAGGAAGATTTTTTTTTCTCCTGATGTCTAGGTTAAACCTCCTTTACTACAATTTAAGCCTGTTACCATGCACTCAGAAATATTTTCCTTCTTTTGCAGCAAGTTACTAAGCATTTGAAGAATGTCGGCGAGTCTCCACTCTTCTCACCCCAGGTCTAAGCAGTATGTAAACAGTTTAGGTGTGTAAACCCATGCTTCAGAAACTACTTAACTGGGTGGTATACCACACATATGCCTTTGCCAAATGGAGTATTCAGACTTACAAAGCTATTGTTAATACCAGACATTGTACTTCTGGAATAGGACTGTTGCAATTGCCAACTTCCACCACAGTCTTTCTTTTCAGTAGTCTTTTCATGAACAGCTTCAGCTAGAACACAAAGTTTTTGTATTTAAAAGTCAGCCAATTCAGGTGTTTGTTTACCACTGATATGCAATAGGGACAATGGCCAAGTGCCAAAAGGACTATTTAAATGTGAAATTATGGTTATAAGATTTACCTAAGGAACAAAGTTCCAGAAAAAACATCCAGAGACTCCTAAGTACCACTTTGTGGAAGCTCTTCAGGAAACGTGCATACTGAAGTATTTTAAGAAACATGAAGAGTTTGTGGGGGTAGCAAGTTCAGAACAAGGCTTCCCTGTATTCAAGTGGGCCACAGAATAAGAAAACTGAAACATGATAACTACTTTCTAAATACTGACAAGATTTATTCTAACAGATTTTCAAATGAACAATCTTGAAGTTTTTACCCAGAATTTACATTTACCCAGTCTCCAAATTTCAACGAGATCTCTACAGAAGGAATAAGAATTTTCATGTACAATTTACGCTTGCACGTGTGAAACATACCTCTGTCAGGACGACACAAACTGTTAAGAGGACAGTATGGCCCGACGTAAAACAGTAAATAGAGGCACTGACAACCAGAAGGCTGCCTGATAAACCAGAAGGCTGTCTGATAACTCAGAAGAGTTGTGTCCTTCTGTGCTTTGTACGAGTAAGGATCCTTCCCCTGTCGACCCCCAGGGACAACTGTTCTTTCAAGAAGAGAATTCTGAATAATAAGAAATGTATTCAAGGAGAAGTGAAGGGAGGAGCACAAGAGGGAAATGATTCATTACCATAACTAAAGTAGAAGAACAACACATTCATATGCAAGGTCATCTGTTCTGTGTCATTGTGCTAATGAATCACCGTTTGTTTACATACTGGGAGTAGCACCTTACCAGTACAGAAAGGAAATAGAAACTATTTGCAGCAGGGATTATGCCACTAATTTTAGTGAAAACTTCTAATTCCAAAACACCTGGCTGAAGAAAGGGTTGTATTCATACCTAAACCTGCAGAGACTTCCCCACTTCTTTGGGCTGTGTGAGATTTAAACATATTTGTCTTCGTGCCAGATCTGTGGCCATCTGATCTGAAGCAGAATCTGACAGTGCAGACACATATATTATGAACTGCCAAAAGTACAAACTAAGGAGCACAACGTTTGTACTTCTTCTACAGCTAGAGTGTTCATTAGTGGTTTAGAGGAGAAGAGAAATAGAAAGGTTGTGACAGGGAATAACTTTACTGGCAATATGACTAATTTATGCTTTAATTTTCCATCTAAAGGTCTTAAGAAATAAGTTACCTCAACTATGAGCCATTTGTTCCAGTAACAATTTGGATATTTAGGAATTTTTCAGTATGTTCAAGTGTTGCCAAAGAATCTGAACAGAGAGAATCTCTTAGTTTAAATTCCCAATAAGTGATCTCTTGATTTGACTAGACCAGTTCGAGGGGCTGCTCTGAAAAGAATTGTTTTCTGAGTTGGTTTCTGGATAAGAAAACCTAAAGGTCATATGAAATCCTATGACCTGACTAAACAAGTGCTGAATTTCAGTTAAAACCTAAGTGACAAAAGAAAAATAAATAAAGCATAGGAATATTTTTCTGATGAAAGCTATTTTTCTTCCCCAACATGGTAGATTTCTCAATTTTTAAAAAATTTTGGTTTTCCTTGATTCACATGATTTGAGAATTCCTCAGGGCCAAATTCCAAGGTCTGAATGCAGTCCTTTGAGCTGAGCACATTCTTGAGAATCACTGTGGGATCAGGACGCAACCTGTCTTGGATGAGCTGGTTGCAATGTTCAATCATAATCACAGGCCAGACTTTGTCAGCCTTCCTCAACTGAGAACCCTTGCATTAAATGCGAAACTGGGTTGTACCTACATAGGTTAAAGGAGGCAGAAGTTCAACCTCTGCTTTAGGAACCCATTTTCAATCATGGTCAGTGTATTTGGGAACCCCTTGCATAAAAGGATACAATGGAATCCTTTAGGGGCTTGACATTCCTGAGATTCTCAGATTCTTGCAGCATTTAAAGACCAAAAAAAAAAAAAGTATGATTTAAATACATTTTTTAAGGTTTGGAAGGAAAAGCCCTCTTTACTAATTTGATATACAAAGCACAAAGTAATCTCATCCCCAGCATAAATTGTAGAAACTCCAAATGTTGGAAAGATTAATAATTACACATTTACAAAACTACAATATCAATGGCATTGCAAAATGCCTTTTTTTTTTGCACTCTGTCACAGAAGCCCACTACATGGATGCTTATCCTAACCTTCTCTGGAAGACTATAAAACAGAACTGGCAAAACCAGAAGACTGGACTCATTCAGGGATCTTCAGGTGCTTCTTAGTTACTGTTTAAATACTATGTGATGGATGAGGAGTATGTGCAGAGTGCGGCTTGTATTTTTAACAATTGTTCTGAAACCTGCAGGGGGTCACTTACATGCTTCATGCAGCACAACCATGGGCCTCCCACTGTATTTCGCTTCCTGATGTGCAGAAGTAATGCAAGATTCAACAATACACTCCTTCAGACCTCTACTGATTTTCAGAGAAAAAAAAACACCCAGGAAACAACTGCCGTACAGGTTCTCACACCCTTGTGAAAACTGAACGACACAGGTGCTACCGCAATACTTCAACTTTCCATGCCAGATCTATGAGCAAAGGGCAAGTAACTACCCTAGAAGGAATAGGGCAGAGACAGATACTTCATTTGCTACTCTACAGAGCCATGTACCTCTGGAAAGAGACTGGCACTATCCATCTGTCTGTAACTGATGAATGCTCCACAGCCCTTCAGACTTGCTAGTTGTTACAAGGGATCAAGCTTATATTATTGCCTAGCTTTCTATGTGAGCTGTAAGCCCTAGATTTGCTTCATTACTCCTTCCTCTAAATCTCTGGGAAATGAGAAGGGAGAGAACTCCCAGGGTGCTGGTGATCAAGTCAAACATCCTGTTATAGAAAAAAGCATGGAAGATACTGTACCCAGTTAAAGACACAAAAGAGCCAAACAACAACAACAAACAAAAACTGGCACCCAGGATCAATACCCAGCGAAAGTTTTAGATATATCAGTACATCCATAAAACTATAGTTCTCGTTATGAAGAAAAAAAAGAAAGACTATGGTTTAGGGAATGGTAGGAATAGAGATAATGAAGGAGCTAAAAGAGATGAAAAACATTTTAATATTACCTTCGGGGGAGAAACTGAACAGAATTTTTAACAGTTCCACAGTAGGCAAATGGTTAAATTATTACTACTAGACCCCTTCTCTAGTTGTAATTTTATTCAAAGAGAAATTATTTATTATTTGAAGCACGCACTTCACAAATAAACAAAAGACAAGTAGTTGTATTTGTTGCTTAATGCTTTGATGCTTAAATACATTAACTACTTCATAATTTTATAAACTTACCGATAGTTTCACATAAGTTTAAACACCTGCTTTACTCTGTTATAGCTGTGGACTAATAACTTTTATAAATAGCTCAAACAAGCTTTGCCTTCCTTTTCTTTTGTTTGTTTTCCTGTTAGACTGTCAATTCTATAAGATGATTCCAAAAATCAATTCAGAATGTAAAGGAAGAAACCCACTGTAATATCCTCATCTTCTGATTCATGGAAAGATGGGGAAAAAAACAGAAAAGACAGTATAACACAAATGACCTTATCTAGATAAAAACTGTCATCTGAGTTGTTGATATGGAACAACCTGGCTAAACTCTATGTGCTTGATATGTCAGCTCTGCACAATACCATTAGAAAATTTAAGAGGAAAAACAGGTTATGCTCAAACGTTAATACTCAACAGGGCAGAAGGAGTCTTCCTCTCTTTGCGGAAATTACTAGGGCCTACTCAAAACCTCAAATATTTACTCTTCTGCTTCTTTCCAGGATCTACATAATCGTAAATATACTAAGTTCTATTATCAGCATGGCTTGGGCTAGCTACAAATAATAATTTATGTCTTGAATATTAGAAGATATTGCTAACCCTTGTAACTGTGGTTGAACCTTATCTTTTCACATTAGCTAGCCACTATACTGCCTATGTTACACACACTAAAGCAGTTCATTAAATAAGTAAACCAAACGAGGTAATCAAAAACGGTAAAGAAGAATGAGAAAAAAATTGGGATCGTCTTCCCCCTGCTCTCTGAACCCACCCATAAGCTGGTGGAGAAGGCTGGATTTCTTTTGGGGTAGAACAATTCCATAATCTTCCTGTCAGGCCAATGAGAAAGTTATAAAATTAAGTCTATACTAAGAAATTAAGCAGTGCCAGAGCATGTTTTCAAGCTTGGCACTCTCTCATCTCTACAGCTGAATTACTAATACTGTCCCCGGCATGGATTTGTCCTGTACCAATTTGTGATCTCCTAAGCATTTCCAGGGATGCTTAAGGGGCTAACACAGCCCCAAAGCCACTTCCAGAGGCAACTCAGGCAGAATGCCCAATATAGATATGGCCTATATAGGGTATACACACCAGTATGCACTTTAAGGCTCTCTTCAGACTACAGGCACAAGCAGCTAGCAAAGCATGTAGAAAGATTAGAGCATCAGCACAAACATAAGCTGGCCACCCCATCACATATTGGACCACAGACACACAAGTATTGATCACACACATGTCAATTTTTCTTGGCCATTCTTGCAGAACACCATGGGCATACATAATACCCACTCCAGGCAACGGCATTCTACCTTTCCTTGACATGTGTGATGTAAGGCAGTTATTAGGACATGTATGCAAGTTTTATAAAGGACTGTGCCAGAATTCACTGAACAAAACTCTACCGTTAAGTGTCTTAGCACACATCTGAAAGTCACTGAACTGCAAGATAATAATGCTTAGTAGGCCAGTGAAGCATAAATACACGCATTGTCAAAATTAGTTTCTTTTAAATGGGATAAATAAACACACAGTTCTTATAAAGAACTCACCTACTGATTTGGAGAAAAAGAACTGTTCAAATGTAACTTGATTGAAAGGGAGTATCTTGAATTTCAGTGTATTACAAAGTAATTCTATTAAAAAGCTGAACTTTTGATTTTTCCCCCTACTAGGGGTGTTAATCAATTCCTTGATGGGATATTAGTTGCATTTAACCTGAAGGGAGATGGATTCCGTCATGCATACATGACTACTCTGTTGAAACATCAACAACAGAACGGAACATCTACCATCTAGATTTTAAATGGACTACACAACTAACAAAGACCATGCTTAGAGATTAAGAGACCTAAACTGTCAATAATCAGGTTAAGTCTACGATGAACAAAAAACAGTAAGTGCAAAGGATGTCACTCTTAATGTGTGCCTAATTGAAAGGGAAAAAAAGAATATACACATTACCCTTTATTACAATTTAGCCTATACTGTAAAGTTTTTCAGAGACACAGCTATTTCAGGCAAATCAAGTGACATTTAAGCAAACTGAACTTTATATAATCAGAGCCCTGAACATTCCACAAATTAACAGATGTTAATTTTACCAGGTATTTTACTCCTTGGTACAGACTTACACTTTGGAATTAGACCTCTGTCTTGACAAAGCCTTTGATTTGCTTTGACACCAGGGAGACTATGAGAAGGGGTTAACTGTACCCTGATGTGTTAAAGATTCAGAGGACAACTCCAACATCACTGACTGATGGAATACAGTTGATCCTATTGGGGACTAGTGAACTCAATCCCACCATTTCTTTCCACCCTGCTGTCTTCTTGATTATGGAGGGCAGAAAATGTTTTTCAAAGGAAGCAGAGCAGAGTGCGTTTCTCATAGAGGTCCAGTATTTCCCATTTACTTCTGGTTTATATGCACTAGGTGGAAAGAGGTTCAGAAATTACCATCTGAAGACAGTGATAAACTATCTTTGAGAAGAAAGACCTTGCCACCTCTCATTCTCACAGTAAGTCAAGGAGCGGAAAGGCCATCAGCACTTACAAACAGCCAGTTTTCCCTGGCAGCTCTGCAAATACAATTTGTTGCTGCAAACTGTAAAACAAACAAACAAACAAACCACCCCCCAAAAAACATATTTGGGAGTGGGAGGGCGCCAGAAAAACATATTATTCAAAATAAGTGACAAACAATTCTGTGTTCATCTACTTGGTTGATTTAGTCAAGTTTCCCAATCACTAGAGTGAGGTTTGAGGATCAATATAAAGCTACCTTTTGCCATGTTAGACGCTTTAGGATATCCATTCCCCCCTAGCCTCTAGCTGTCATTCCAGAAGGGTACAGAACCTTTATAGGGTTTGTGACATAACTGTCATCCATCCAAATGTACAAAACGGCACTGGATATCTTGGTTTAAGTATCTGCACATAGATGAGTTACCTAAAGTTTGAGGTATTTGAAGTGGTTTTCTATGGTGGCAAACTGAGTTTGTTACAATTCAGATCAAATTAGGTGCACCACACAGGCACTCTGCCCTTTTCCAGTGATGAATAGGTGTCTGAACTAGAACGTGTTCCCCAAGAATTCTTCTTTATCCTCTCTCTTCATTACAGCTCATTATTACAAGAAGGTTGTTACAGAGGCCAAACATTTGTCTTGAAGGCAGTACAGAAGGCTGTCATATCTTTTGCAGAAAACACCCTGATACACACACACCCCCGCTTCACTCCATCAATGAGTTTTGTCCTTCTTCATGTCATGGTTAGAGGCAGCTTGGGACACCCTGGACACAGAGTCAGGTTATGTTTCAGTTTGTTTGGTTGTTTTTTCAAAAAAAAAGATCAATAGTAAGATTTTAGATTTCATTGTCTTTGGGTACACTGTAAACCAGAACCCCAAACAAACATGCTGGGCAATCTGCTCGGTGATAAATAATCTATCATCTTCTGGATGTGGCATGAGTAACTGAGGTTTCATAGTTTAATTGCTATGATAGTATAATCATGTAACTAGAAATCAATGCCCCAGTCTAGGAATTAAAAATACATTGATCGGAACTGTTTGAAAGAACTAGCTTACAGATTGAAGATAGTTTTATTTGCTGTTACTAATAGGTCCCTACCAACTCTGTGTATCCAAAGTCACAACCTTTGAAAACGCAGCCCCTCACCTGATCAGTCAAGCAGCACAACAGACCTGCAATCTGTTTGCAATTGCCTGACCTCAGTCAATTTACAATTACAGAGGGGTAGTTTGTTTCATTCTAGTTTAATACTTTAATGTAGAAGGTATTCCAAATCTCTAAAGTCAGAGAATTCTGCCTGGGCTATTAAATCAGTAGCCTAGATGAATGTCCTGGTTTGGCCCAAACCAGGCCAATTAGTCTTAGAGAAACCAAGGTCACGGCTAAATTCCTCACTGCTTACGAGTGAAGAGCCGAAGGGGGGTCACACCTGCAGGGAGGAGCAGACAGGGCAGGTGACCCAAGATTGACCAACGAGGTATTCCATCCCATACACGTCATTCTCACTTTCCTATTTATCACTAACCCACTGCCTCCTGGAGGTGGGGCCCAGGAGGGAGGGGCCCTCCTGTCTCCCACTGATTGGTACCAGCTTTGCCAATTCTCCAGTTAAAAGCCTGCAGGTGTGATGGCAGGGGGAGCTACTACATTTTCCCTTCTGCCTGTGCTGGGGGGAGCAACTCTGCCTGAGGAGGATTTCCAAGCTCTCGATCTTGGTTTTGTATATATTTGTATATATTTGATTATTTCTATTATTCTTATTATACTCTTTTTCATTACTATAGTTTATTAAAACTGTTTTAACTTTCCAACCCATAATTCTCTCTCCCTTTTCCCTTTCCCTTCGGGTGGGGGGGGGAGGGTTAACAGAGAGCGTCTGCCACTGGGTTAATAGCTGGCCCAGCTTTAAACCGTGACAATGAATAAAACTAAGAGTGGGTAATAGAATCCTTATTTAAATAATCCCAAATTCTCTCTCTCTTAGGCTGAATAGTTATTCAGTATTTCAGTGTACAATCATTAACTCAAAATGCAAATGCTTTAGGATTTCTATATCTCTTGGATTGTATCACAGTGTTACTCTAAGAGAGTTTTTCTTAATTACAATAAACTACTAAGACTGACACTGCTATGGAAAAAACAATGCATTAGGGCTTGCATTTCCTTCCCTTAAACTCTGACTATGATTCTTCGTGGGCAACACTGGCCCTTTTGAGCACCAACGTCTGTGTTCTCCGCAGTCTAAAGGAAATGGAAAATTGCTCCTCCTGGATCATACTCTTTGGCTCAGATAGTCAGCTTGCACCAACCTGAGCTGAGCTGGAATCACTGCTTCCAACAGGACATTTTTTTTCGCCCACTGAACTCCCACAGCTGCTAACACCAACAGGACTCACGCTGGAGATCACTGGGCTAGGTATCTGTTTCCTACCAGTAATAACTTTAGTTACGTGCTGTAAAACACATAACCAAGAGAAGAAGCCGAAACCTTTTTCTGGAAGCACAGTTGCTGGGGAAACCATCTTCTCTCTGTATGCAGTACTTCAATAACTCTTTAGCTCCAATAAAACAAACAAACAAACCATGGTCATTTTGCCTAGAGGTGTGCATAACATTAATGCTTTTTTTTTTTTGTCTTGCACCTCCAAGGAACCCATCTTTCCTTTAAAGGTTGTAGTGGTTGATATGTCTATTTTCTATCTGTCATTGCATCCCCACACCTATTTTTGAACATAGACGTACAACAAATATATACAGTCTAATGCCATGTGTCCACACATTCATACTAGTTTTCTTCAGAAAGGGTAAGCTGTGGAATTTGGTTTAGCCATTACAACAGAAAAGCCTGTGTACCTGTAAAAGCTGGTGAAGTGAGTAAGGAAATAGAAGCAGTGGAAGGAACTTGACAGATGAAAATGGAAATGGCCTCCCTATGAAACCTCTTGGAGCCTGATCGCCCCTGTCTTAGGGGTCTGCTTTTTACTATTGGTCTCAGTGACTCTGGAGATATTATCATTTAAGAAACACTAACCCTTCCTCTAGCCTCAGCCAGCCTCAATTGCTTTAAATTGCAGTGAACGAAATAGGTCAGGTTCAAGCCTGCAAGAAACTGTCACACCTTAGAAAATTTTTCATGTTTATGGCTGCAAGACTGTTTGGCCTGACTGAATCCTCTGATCACAGCTCTGCTTTGAATCTCCTTACCTCATGAACTTAACTGTATCTTCATACGAATCTAAATTTTATCTTCATATTATAATAGAATTGGGGTATTCACTTGAAATTATTTCTTACTCTTTAACACTGCACGAGCACTGCTGTGTTTATTTACAACAGCTACTGTTATTACATTCTCGAAAGTCACAGAGCATAAAAAAAATCTTCCTAATTGCAGATTTTGAGTAACCTCTGTCAGCAAACATCATGACCTCAGAGTAGGATATATTAATAAAGTTATAGTAGTGACTGAAGCCTTTTATGAACATGTTTAAGAATTCTTGTTCTGATTTTGCAAACTACAATGACTGCTCAGCTTAAATGCACATGAATTTCTCCTTTAGGTTTAACACCAATACTTCTTTGTAATTGTAAGCAGTTGGGTTATTATTCCATGCCCTCCCTCAAACTTATATTTTGGAAATTATTTTGGAAAAAAAACCACAACAAAACCTCATCCCAAATACAGATATCAAGAACAAGAGGAGTGCAAGCTGAAATAATTTTATTTTTGACTGGAGCTACCCACTACTTGTTTTAACTACAAATCATTATACAGAACAACCATCAGTTACGCAACTTGAGATGAAGCCCATTTTTCCTGATGTATAAAACAGACATAAATGACCAAAATGTATGATGAGTTTGTTAATTAAAACAGTGGCAGAATTCCAGTAGGACTACTTTATGAAGTTTATTATAATACAAGTTGTTTTGCAGCCTAATCATGAATGGTAAATTACCATATAATTTTACCAGTTTGCAGAAAGGATGCTTTTTAATTTTTCTTTTTAATAACAGAACATGAAAAAGTTCAATTTAGTCTTACTTCGTTTCTTTCCTCTTGTTTTGTGAAACATTATCCAAGACATTTAAAGTTATATACAAGGAACTATTCCTTTCTGTTCCTTCCAGGATGAAATTGTGCATTGCATGCTACTCTCTCTAACATTACTCAGGAGTTTGTATGTAGGACTACTGCAGTGCATGGAAAGAATACAGCAACAAGACCTAATGGGCTGACTGTAACCCAGCTCTCTACATTTTGCATGTACTGCAGTGAGGGCTCAGTGCCTTCAGCCATTCAGGAGCTGCCCAGCCGTGCAAAAAACAAAGCATATTTAGCACGTTTGGAGTGAATTTATATTGCAAATCTCATTGTTCTAAACAGAGCAAGAAGACAAGGGAACAAAGGCTAGCTAGGCTACAGTTTTAATTACCTTCACAAACCTGGAAATATAACCACTAATTCTGAACAAAGAATTATCCTGAATGATTAACTAACAAATGTGATTATTCTATAATCTGGACACTTCATAATGTTTCTGCCCACCTCAGAGGCTGTTCTTTGTGTAAGTGCTTGGGAAATGGTAGTGGGTGGGAATGAACACCTTCACGCCAGCCACAAGGAGTGCAGACTCCATTCCACATCTCCCTGAGGCAATGGGAGGTCCTCTCCCATACTTTGTCTAGCAGGGAAATGACACCTTCTCCACAACCTTCTGTACAATGCACCTTCCAGTCTGCATAATCACCTCCCCAACACAGCTTGACAAAAAACTCCTTGCCAAGGCCTGGGTTACTAGAAGAAAAACCACTAAAGCCTTCCAAAAACTTGAGCTAACAAAAACATCGCATTCCTTGCTCTAAAGGAAGAGCATGAGCCCAAGGAGAAGATCCCACACTCAGTCTGCCCCAGCCAAACAAGAGATAAGAAAAGGCGGCCATTGCAAAACAACACTTAGATATCCAGGCTTACAAACCATTTCCTCACATGCAGGAGGCCACAGCATTACTAGCTGGCAAATTTCCCTCCTACTGCTCCCAGATTCATTAGGCATTGAGCATACTCAGCAAGGCATTCTTTTTACAGAAAGGCTGCTTCTTCTCACTAGCTCATGCTGCTGTCTCTTGCATAAGCTGGAAGTAGTCTTACAGATTTATACATCAACCTGAGGTGGTTTCAGATCTTTGGTTTTATTTCTTCATTAGAAAACTGGTCTATATCACTTCAGAAACTCTGTTTTGTCCTTACCTTCTCATTTGTCCTCTGGAGCAAAGTATCTCCTCCCTGTGGGATTATTCCCTTTATGCAATTTATTTGGCCGGCAAGGTGAGCATGCTTCACAGACTACCCCTAGCAGGCTAACACACTTTTAGTATTTTGTCTAAAAGCCACATAACACCACCATTTTACCTTGTTTCGTTTTTCTCTCCCAATCTAAGGCTCCTCTAAGTGTTTTATTAATCCTTTTAAGTACTCTTGCTAAATTACTTTTGCTAATCAAGTGATCTAATTGCTGTCAGAGAATGAAGTGGTCTCCAGGCTAGCTTACCAAATGCTGATCTTGCACATCTACAACAACTTCTAACTGGGAGCCAAGATGTCTGCTGACAGGTGGTAACTCCTCCAGGATCTGCTCTCCTGCAACCTGCTGAGTATTTTTTCTTGGCTTATTCATTTATTTCCTAAAGAAAGAAATAGGATCCTTCATAACTTTTGCTTGTTAAGCCTGGCTCGTGCTCTCTGTGGCTTTGGCCAGGAACCATGGGGTTGGAGGATTTATATGAAGTGAAAAGGTTGTGATTCTAGTAAGAAATCCATGTGACCCATCAGCTGTGATTTACAGGTCCCTACAATGACCTAAAAATATGTTGAATGGTTATATTCTTTCAGTTAGTGCTTAGAATTTGAAAACAACACTTTTTCAAGCGATGCAAGAATGCCTTCACATCACTGCAGCGGGGAAAAAGATTTTCAATAATGATTATTAATTTCTGTAAGAGAGACGTGCACTTTAAGACTATTATGATGAGTCCTGACAAAGTATTGTCTGCCTGATACTTCTGTTCAAATTTTTAGGCTTTTACTGACATCACTGCAAGTCCATTGCTTAAAACAATACACTCCTAGGGCATATCATTTATAAATTTAAGCTGCCTACTGCAGGCATAGAGCTGTCATAATCAGAGAGCTTTTATGTTACATTCCTTTACAACTGCCCGGATACTTACTGTCCCTGCTGCCACGTCCAAGTGTTTTCCAGGCAATGTCTCTTCCAGGATGGAAGAAGAGGGTAGACATCACAGAAAGACGAAGGAGAAAAAGGGTTATACACCAAACAAAAGAGATACTGTCGTCCAAGGTACATAAGCAGAATTTAGGAGGATGTGACCAAAACTGCAGTCCTGAAATCTAGCTGTCTGCCAACAAACTCCAGAGCTTTTGACCTTTCAGTGCTGTCAGTGCCAAAAGCTCTCTGAATATGTCAAAACCTGTCATCACTGCATGATACATACTTCTTCAGCCTGCTCTCCCACCTTTGCCTCATTGTGTGTTGGAAATTTAGTGGTTGTCTCCGATGTTCTTGAACATGTCTGATATGCTTGTCAGATGCCCCCCGCCTCCAAAGAGTGCCCTGACCACCATGCTATTGACGGCTCCTGGCACTTGTGCATGCTTTCTGCATGGCACCACATTGTCAAAATACAGAGAGAGACGGAGAATACGGAACAAACACAATCCTGCAGCAGTTACAGGCTCTAGTCCCTGCTCAAAGGACCGGTTCTGCAGTTTTCTATTAAACAGTCATTAAACAATACAGAATTCTGGGTAGAGGGACTAGAGCCCAGGTCTGCTTCTCCTTTCTGTATAATAAAGTGCTCTACTTATTAGGCAGCACCTTTTCCTTCCTGTCACACAGTGTTAATTCAGGGAAGGATGAAGTCCTGGATATAGTAGAGGGCAGAGCAAACAAGCAGTAAAACACTCTGACAGCAATTATTTTTGGTAAATCATGTAAGCCTGGAGCTGCCACTCAGCAGCTCAGTCTCTCCTCATAAATACCCTCAACCAAGCTGCTTAACCAAGCCTTCTCCCATGCCACCCCAGAGGTTGTGCAGCAATCAGGAGTGCTTCTCCCTGTGCCAGTTACAGTGCCTAACAGATGCTGTTATATTACTGGGAAAATACTATTGGACCAGGAGAGCATAACGTTTATATCCCTTTCTCATCTCTGGTCTTATATCCCCAAACAGCACACATTCCTAACCAATCAGAACATTACAGTCAGAAAAATAACTTTTCACAACGCAGCATAAAACACAAAATCTAATGTTCTAGTAAAAATATATTAACTTTCACTTTTTTGTGCTCTTCTGTTAATAAAGCCCCCACAAAAAACATGCTTATCTATTTCAGCTCCATTACAGCTGCTAAATTCATGCAGTAATGTAAGTGCTCCGTCTTCCAACTTTTCAGTGCATAACATGGACTTTTCAAAAGATCAAAGCAATTAAAAAAGAAACGAGTATATGAAACTAGCTTCAAAACTGTCTCAGTTCTCCTACTGTTCCTGATATTTTTGATGTGACTGCCCCTGCTTTCTTCTTTCTACATCTCTGTCCACAGAGTGAAGAGCTATGGCCACAGACAGGGTTTCCTTAAGAAAGGTTTCTACATATCATAGGTAAGAGGAGAGTTTTCCTTCTATATAAATTGTGTACAGGTTTTTTAATCTCTGCTGAGAATTACTTTTGTATTAGATTATCAAAGAAGATATGTCCGCTCTACCTGGGGGGGATTTGAATTTGATTTGTGTTGCAAGAGCAGTAAAGTAAGTTACCACACCTCGCTGAGCCAGAGCTAATAGCATTCACTCATAAACAGTATGAATTAGATACAATCCTTCACAGAGTTCTCTTTCTTTCTGATAGCATGTGGAAGAGACTTTAAAATTTACTGGAAATGTCCACTTTTGAATTGATTAAGATCTGTGGACCATATACAGATTCCTATAGTTTGGCTGTGGCAAACCAGCTCATTTTTCTATGAGATGAGATTTTGTGGACCCAGGAGCTACAAACAGAAATACAGGTGGTCCTTAGCTAAATAGCTTTCTGGAGTTCACAGCCAGTTTCTTTGAACCTTTTGAATAGTGAAGTAAAAATCAATTTTACTTTTCCCAACAGACTTTTAAATGCCAGGAGATCTGTTATTGTGAAAATGTAAATCTCACTGAGGAAGTCTGAGGTCCATCCAGAAGCTGCTGAAATTGGTGGAAGTCACCTCAATGATTTTGACATGAAGATCAGACTTCATGTGAGTATAGGAACATGTTGATGAATGTCAGAGATGATGCTCATTTTTTCCACACAGAGTTGTGGTCTCCTTTGTTTTAAGGAAAGGAGGAGATCAAAAGTTTTTCCTTTATTTTTGACATAGCTGGAAACACTGGAGCCTTCTTGGCCTCATAGAGTCATCTTTTTCACAATAGTCTGGGAACCAACCAGACACCTTTTAACATGCTTGGAAACAAAAGTTTCTCAGCCAACATACTCTAAAATCTTCGGCAATGTTCATATCTCATCATTGTACACCAAAGAGTTATCGCCCATAAATGGGAGACAAATATGAATCAAGAGTTTTAAAAACAGTATCATTCTAGGTTTGTTTGTTTTATTCTCTCTGCTTAATTTGAAATAGAGTTTAGTAGCTAAGCAGAATTCTCATAAAACAAACCTAGACACACAACAGAAACACTACAGCATTTACAGACTCAAAGAAAATGTCATACATACTCTGTCAGCTTTTTTTCCCTAGGATTTCTTTTAAAGAATGTTTCATAAAACCTCAGGATTGCTCAGTCTGGTTTATGGTCAGTTCTTACTTCAATTTGATTAACCACAATCAGGATTTTGGCATCATTTCACCAATGAACTCCCTGAAGTTGTATCAGTGTACACCAAAGCAAAATGTGCTTTAAGATCACTCATGCCATACAAGATAACAAATTAAGAGTTGTACGTCCTATACTAGATAATTGCAAAAAGAGGCAATTGGCACGCTTTTTCTTTTTGCCTTTTGGTTTTCTAGATGACAGAATGAAGAGGGAAAGACAGTTATAACAGCAAAGGTAGCTGAGTTGTCCTCACGCTTACAAAAGTGTAGGCATGCACTGTGCAGTGAACTGCCAACTTGTAGGCTCAGGACTGTTGATCCTGGGTGGCAGGTAACCACTGGGGTGAATTCCATCGAATATGGGCAAAAGTGATAATTTTTGTGCTGCTCCAAAAGAGCTGAAGCCAGTGCGGTGCCTGAGTGCAGTTGTCCACTAACAGTTGTGACATGCCCTTGAGTCTGTTCCCCTCATTTCTGTCCAATGGCAGGCTGAGCATCCCTTCCCAGCAGTGCACTACTACAGACTTCCTTCCACTGGCTATGCGGATTACAGCAAAGGCAACAAAAGTATGTGTTTAGTAGGACACTGGAGTAACATAATCAGTTTTACAGAAACTAAAAAAAAAAAAAAAAAGTTACTTTCTTGGATCTTGGACTCCTGGTATTTTTTTGGAATAACATGTACTTCTTGCTGTTAACACTGAATTTCCTTTCTGTTACAATTGCCAACATAGCATTTATTGTTATTAAGAAAGTATCCATTGATACAATCCAATATTTACAGGGTCTGAAACATTGTTGACTTTTATCCTACTACATACAAAGAGTACAAGTAAATTATGGTAAGAAAAAATAACAAACTATTTTGTAATTCTAAAATCATGAAGGGAGGTGATCTTTTATCTTTTCTGTTCTGAATATAAGTCAGAGCATGATTTACCTCTGATGAAGACCATGGCTATCATTGATGTTAGTAGACACTGGATTAGCCTAAAAAAATAACAAAAGAAGTGGTTTGTAGTTCACATTCAGTCTTTGAACTCTGCTGTTAAAACTTACATAACACAAGATACAAGTACCAAAATATTAGAAAATGCCTTGTAGAAATGAAAGCATTCAAGATGCCCTGACATCTTTCTGCTGATAAATGGTCAATACTGCCATGCTCTGCTTTACAAAGCATGTCTTCTCTGTTCAGCAAACTGTGATCAAGTGTGGGGACATCTCAGTTCCCACTTGCACCCCACACCAACTAGGAAAGAAGAAAAAGATTTGCATGTGGTCCACACAGCTGCCATGCAGAGGAAAGGACAAAAGCTCAAATCTACTGATACGAAGTCTAAATGACTAAACTCACTAAACTTTCCAGCTTTCCAAGGCATAACAGCAAATGTAAAAGAAGTGAGAACAGCATCTGGAAAGACGGAAATGTGAAACAGTGGCAAGATAGTTGTCTCCTTTTCTGAGACACTGATATCGGTGCCTGATGATAAAGACTGCTAAAATGAACTTTCCTGGTCTTGCAATCTTTGAAAGGAAGAAACCATGCTTGGTTTGCTGGTTAACAAATAAGATAGCAAAATATTGTTTAAACTAAATAGGCGTCTTCACTTAGAAGACTGTTAGAATATCACAACAAATTTAAATTTATATATTTATATTTATCTATATTTATGTTTAATACTTCATTTTATTATATTTCCATGCTTATATAAATTTAGATTCTTAATGATAACCCACATAAATAAAAAGTCAAATATAAAAACTAATCTCTCTATCAAATTTCTATGTTCTACTTCCCTATGACTAAAAATATTTCTAGCCTGGCCGGTGGTAGTTGGCCACCAGAGGGAGACTTCAAAAATTGCAGAAAAACAACAAGATTGACACGAGAAAAAATGGCTGTATTATTTATATAGAGACTGAAGAGGATAAGTGAAGTCTTTATTAGGTTCCATCGAAACTTTTCATATAGAAGCCAGGCTTCATGTAACATTATTTTGCTGTTTCAGTGTGGAAAATATAGGAAGCTATTCAAAGTGAATGAAGATGTTGAAAAAAGTTGTAATAAACACATGAGAAAGGGGACAACAAACAGCTAACTAGTTCAGTTTCATGTAAAACGAGTAATATAGGAAAAGAATAATTTATAACATTAATTCCATCATATTCTGTTTCTGTTCTATCTGTTTAGGGCCTAATCTGCTTACAGTGGAAGTCATTTCAGAAAAGGAATTCTCTCATTTTGTATTGGCACAAGTATGGACAATTTGGGTATAATGAATAAGAAACAAAGCAACAGACTGTCTGTACTTGTACTTCTCTGAATGTTTGACATTGCTTCAACAAATGTCATTATGAATGAGGAAAAAATACTTCTGATTATTCTAAAAAAATCATGCCTTGAGAATAAATTCACAGCTTTCACCATCCACTGGTCAGATTTGCTTCTCTGAAGAAGATCACTGTCCCTTTGGATACTTTACATCCATAGCTGTAGCATTCTAAACGCATTCAGTGATTTCTTCTCAAGCAACCCTGTGAAATGCCAAATTGACGTTTATGAAAGTGGTTAAGATTTATGGAATGCGCTTTCAGAACAAATTAGAAATTTCCTGTGATTACTTTATTGGAAAAAGATCAAAGTAACATCTCTCCAATAACATTGATATTGTTATGATGGTAACTGAGTGTTTTCCTGCAGGACGTGGGAATGAAGAAATATCAAAAGGGAAGTAGGGAAAGGGGACAAGAAATGAAGGATGGAAGGGAAATGAAAGCAAATGGCAGGGGGTTCACTCTAGGTAATCAAACTGACCAGAAACCACGTGCACTGGTAAAAGAGGAAACAAAAGGGACAATGTGTATGTGAGATGTCTGCATCTTGAATTTGACCTATTACACAACATCCACTAGTTAAACTGTTAGTGGCTTCTGACACCTCAGCAGAGAGGCCTGCTGGCTTCTTGAATTACAGCTTCAGTGCCAATATGACTATTGTTGCTAACTGCAACAGAAGCAATATGAATAGATGGCCACTTACTCTCTCCCTGCTTGTCACAGAGGACAATTACGCTCATTAGAGGCCTACATCCAGGCTATGATTTCTGTTCAATCCAGTACCCGTTGGAAGTGTGGCAGAAGTCTAAAGATATACGTCTTGGGCCTGATAATTAGTGGGAACGAAAGTACTGGGGTATCCTACAGTCAAGTGTCTTCACTTACACCTTTGACTCCAGCTACTGGTAGGCTACCATAAAACTGCACTTGCTTACACAATTTTTGTAAGTCCTCAAGCCCTTTATATATCTTTCCCAATGTCTTCCCACACTATAAATGTCTCAGGTAATTGGAAAAATTGCCACAGGTCTTAAAAATTGAAAGGTTTGGTTTCGCATTTCTAAACTTTTGATGAAATAGCCACTATGATTGGGCTAGTTTACCGGTTATGAGTTTCAATCTATTGGGAAACTTTCATTTCAAGCATATTTCTTCCATTTCTCACCACCCACAACAGCATAGACTGGCAGAAGGAGCAGTACAGAAAGCTAAGAAGCTTCTATTAAAAAAAAAAAGGTCCAATATTACCTCATCCTAACTCCAGGACATCCCTCGTGCAGTGACTAGAACAGTCTCAGTTTAATTGCTTCTGCAACTTTGACAATTTGCTGTGTTACCAGAAAATCTCACGGTATTTGATTTTCTTTTCTTACGGGTCAAGTACTGCAGTCTGTAGAGTTCATGAGAATCTCAGTTTTCCCTTCTAAAGAAACTGAAGCATGATGCAGTTCTGACTTACCTCTAAGAGCATCAGGATTAGTAAGTAATTAGAAAGAAACAAACAGCTCTTGTACATTTTAAGTTTAATGTGATTCTTTGAGGCCAGATACATGCTGTGGGTTCCTTCTCTGACTGTTTTATTTTCTGATGATTTTCGGTTTTCCTTGGTGGTGGTGGTGATGGAGGACTGATACAGCACTGACAGCCACATGGACCATGTTTTACCCAAAGCAATCCAGGGTTTGGTGCCTCAGAGGGGTGACAAGCACCACACAGAGGATTTCTTAGACTTTTTTCTTCTGACTTCTGATCGACATTTCAAGTGGTCAAGCTACAAATGGAGGAAAAGCACTCAAAAATTACAGAAAACAAAAGAATGCAAGCATGGGCTTTTCACTGAGCATTTTAGTTGTTGCATCAGAAGACCTTATATCATTCAGATCAAACAAAAGATTTGACTCAGAGAAGTCAGTGGTATCTTCAGTTCCTACTTTCCTAATCCAAGTGTCACCATTTAAGGCTGAGCAGGCGGTTAAACGGACGGCAGACACTCTCTGTTAACCTTCTCCTTCCCCAGAGGGGAAAGGAAAAGACAAAAGGGAGAGAGACTTACGGGTTGGAAAGTTAAAACAGTTTTAATAAACAGTAACAAGAAAAAGAAAAAGTATAATAAATAATGAACTGTATACAAAACTGCTATGGAGCTCCCCCCACAATGACGACCACATCACCACTGATGTTGCAGGGCAGGCACTGGTCAGTCCCGAGCACATGAGACAGCAGGTGGGAACTGGGTTGAGGAGAGACAGCAGGAGCATGGGCAGGATCCTCCCAGGGTGTTGGCCATAGGGGAAGAGAGTACGACCCTCACGGTTCCCCAGCTTTACACTGAGTATAATGTGGGTGGGATAGAATACACTGTTGGTCGGGTTTGGGTCACCTGTCCTGTCTGTCCCTCCCCACAGGTGCGGCACTCTACAGCCCCTTCCTCTATGGGACAGAGACCCAACAGGGACCCTAGTTCCCATGGCAACAGGCCGTGTAGTCCACTTCAGAAAAGTAGTCACTTAAAAGGAACTTGACTGAAAAGTCTGTCCTAGTCCAAACCAGGACACCAAGTAATAAAAGTACTCAGAAGTTAGTAAAGGAGGTATTTTAAGGTCCCTAAATCACCTGAATACAAGCCTGTGCATTTGGGATCTGACATCATGGCCACTTTGCAGTGAGGCATTCATCTCTCTTCACCCAGATGCTTCTTTGCACATTCAGTATGTTTTACAGGGTCCTTTTGTTGTCTCCCCTGCACTAACACAGATGCTGAAATGTTGTGTTACAATGTCTCACATAAAATTCAAAATAAGTTATGTTCTGTACTCACCTGCCTGGCTACAGCCATTCAACCCACTTAAATAAAAAGCAGGATTTTTCAAATAGGAAAAAATAGTAAGAAGTTAATTTTAAAACTTATTAACTTGGAGCTTCAATTTAATACTCTCTATTACCTGCAATGTTGAAATAATCAGATTATCTCCTGAGGCCTGCAGTAGTTTCACATTACAAATAATACTGGTAGTTTGGGACTCAGGTTGGAGTTTCTAACTCTTTAAGTCAGAGAGATAAACTTTCTAAGTTTAAACCCTTCACACCACTTGTGACCTAAGTATTTCAATGTACTGCTATGTTTTGATATCAAATTGTATTTGCATGTATTTTTAGTGTTTATAGAAGAATGTCCAACTGAGATGCAATGTTTTTTGATCGGAACTTCTGCTGGATTCCATTACAACATACTAATAATGGGAACATGACTGCTGTATTTAAAAAATATAGGAGTTTTTCCTTACAGTTTAATCGGAATGGGAAGTGGAGAGAGTACGGTCTTCACTGAATAAGGAGGTAACTCAGCAAAGGAGATGCATGTGTGTGCTTCAGAAAGGTATCATCACTTTCCTTTCCAAATATAAAGTGGCAGCTTTGGATGTGGGAAGGAGTGCTATCTATGTCTATTCATTTAAAAATATGGCCAATATTTATAGCATTCATATATTCTCATTTTTAGACCTCTGCTTAAACATAATCATCTACCATATACATAACTCTAACTGCTTAACCCAAAATTATTTTCCTCTTCAATTTTTAGAGAATAAACAGGAAAGACATATAAAATCACTATGTGTAACCAAAAATCTTGTGTGCGTGTATGTACACGACATCTATGCAGTATTCACAGATATACATAAATCTATGTACATGGTGTCAACATTTTACATTTAAAAGGAACAAAATAAATATGTAAAACTACTTAGAAGGGGTCAATTTAAAAAAGTCACACCTCTAATGTATCTCAATTCTGAACTGCCCCAATTTTATTTAATCAAAGATATAGGAGGAAAACAATCCGTACAATGCTCTACAAAAATGCTTTCAAGGTATTGCCCGAACATGTGTGGCTTGGATATGAAATAGGTAATACGTGTGGTGTGACATGAGTTTAGCTGGCAAGAAATGCACAAAATTTTTAATGAACAACATAGCAATTAAAGCATAACAAATGACTGCCAGTAAAACCATTATTCTGCAAACACCATTCATTCTACATGACTGTTTCAGAAATGTTTTAAAGAAGTTTTCATATATATATGTGTATGTATATATGTGCATGTATATATGTGTGTGTGTGTAAGCATTTTTAATACATACATACACATATATTTTTATATTTCAACATTTAATTTTGCATCCTTCTGCAACTAAAGCCAGCTACAGGTCTAAAGGACTGATCCAATATCCATTAACACCAGTAAGAATCTTTCCACTGTTTTTAGTGAACGTGGTTAACTACATTGGTTTCAAAAGGAGAGAAAAAGAATAATCAATAAAGCACACCAACATTCCAGAAAGAACAGTTGTCTGGAACACAAGCATGCCATTGTTTTTAGGTTTACTATTGCCTGGCTTTTTAAGCTAAATCTTTCTTTTCTAGTTGCTTTAGTCAAACACTAGGAAACAGACATTGCACCATCACTTCCACTTAGGCTGTCGGCCTCAACAATAATTATTATTCTTTCTCTTAAAGCAGCACTAGCCACAAACAGAGACAAAAAACTTGTAACTAAATGGTTTCTCAGTGTGCACCGCAATTCTAATTTTAGTGATAAAAATCTGGCTCTAGCTTTGAGGATTTCAAATATACAATATTGCATACAGTTGCTGTGTATAATCTCTCATCTTCCCTGTTCTGCACAAACATAACGGGTGAAAGGGCTCAGAGGAACAATTGTTTGTTTCCCACACCGTAAAAGTCAGCAACTGACTGCCTTCACTTTGTAGCTTTTATCGCATGATAAGAGCTTGCTTGGTGTCCAATAATCCCTATGAGCCACAATGCCGGAGTTTCACATGTCTGAGCTACTTTCACACAGCCCACACACCACTCGGCATCCTGCTGCCACAACAGTTATTTCCAAAAACCTGTTTTGAAACAGTATATTTAAAAGGCAAGCCCCACAGAACTGCACCGTACTAACAGAAAGCACAGCACAATTTATTCTGAAGCATGGGAACATGACAGGAAAGTCAGCATTGCCTGAATTCTTTGATTTTGTATTGGCACATGCACCATAAAACTCTGCACATGAGACTGAAAATTGCATAAACTGTGTGCTTATCGGATACTAAAGTAGGTGGGTGAGAAATATGCCTCCATTACAAGACTCTTATTTGCAAGAATACATGTATGTATTCCTGCATATATGAACTGACGGAAGAAGGTATGATGTATTACTGTTAAGGGAGAAAAGCTAACTTCCGTTCTCCCCTGGAGCACAGTGAGGCAGGAAGGAAAGGTACTCTAATTCTATATTTGACTTTTTGTACATCCAGTCCAGAACATTGTCCCTGATAGTAGTTAGCATCAGAATTTTGAAATAAAGTTGACAGATGATACCTTCCATCACCTATATCTAAGGTCTTGTCCTGAACTCAATATCCCAGATTCAATCTCACTTCCAAAGTTTTTATTTCTAAGTACTGTAACTTTGGATGTGTTTCCATCAGTCTTCAGATCTGCATAATTTTTGACCTTGATGCCACTCTGCTTAGCTAGAGGCTGCATGAGAGGTATTTAATGGAAGTAATATTTGGTGAACTATGACTCAGTGGTGTAGCACTGAATCACTGTGCCCCTGAAGGTTACTCACAGGGTATGACAAGAATAGCTTCTGGCAATGTGGGCTTCCCAGAGCCTGGAAATAGAAAAAAGTCAGTGGTTTCCTCTCCCCTACAATGCCACATCCTTTTTCACTTTGGCAGAGTCCACACCATGCCCTCTTCCCTGAGCCATTCATACACTCATGCTCTGGTCCATTAAATCTTGCTCTGACTCTGCACACTGCAATCCACCACAACACTCAGGGTAGGCCAACACTGGTAGGCCATGACCTACCAGTTCCTATAAAAGGCATGGGAAGTAGGCAGCAGTGAAGAAGGTGATGCAGAGGGGAGAAGAGTAGTGAGGGATGGAGACAACTATTGTGCTTGGTCTGTGAAGGCCTTGGAAATCCTGCTTTTTTGCCTAGTTAGGGCCTTTCTGTTGTCAACCGCTGCAAAGCAGCCAAATGTGGGTACACTGCAGGTCAAAGTTAAAAGTCAATTGAAGTAGCATTACGGGGTGATTACATTGCTCTGACTGTGCTGATTGGGTGGGCAGACAGCCATTGGCATAAACCACAACAGCAACTGCTGAATCAGCTCCTTCTCTAAGGAAAATGAAGCTAGGCAACCTATAAATCGCAGCAGCTACTCCACTACAGTCCAATAGAATCATCCCCTCCCCTAAACACTTCCTTCCATTTTCACTTAGTCTGCAAGGAAATACAGGGAGATTATTCACTGGAAAATAACTCATTCAAAGATTCACATGAGGGCTGTTTCGTAGCTGGACTCCAATTCATACACAAGATGCTTGCACATAATGAGGAGCTCAGTAAGGCAGCTACTTCCAAGCGCAAGCTAGATGATGAGGGAAAAATTATTTGTTTGGATCATCAGCAGATTTTATCTTCTCATCGCTAAAAGAAAATAAATGGTTGTTAGTCCCACTGCCTGAGATGAGTTTCCCTAGGTGAAATCCTTAAAGACATCAATTTTTACTTTAATTTATCATGTATGCACTTTGGAGAGCTGACTCTTGGTGTGATAATTCCCCTGGAGTCCTTGGAAACTTTGCTTAAGGAATCTATGACAAAATCTGGTTGTGAGACAACACTTCAGATCTGTACAGATTCTGAAGGAGGTCCATTCCTCAAAGAATGATTTATCGGTTTCCAGTGCAGGAGCTATAGGATGTATGAAGCCCTCATTCTAGTCTGAGTTTTGTAGCTTGCATTTATCTTCATTTGTATTGTCTGCCTTTTGCATGAGATTCATAGCTCTTCTGTATAATGGTCCCAGCATGAACAATACTGCCAGCAAAAATGAAAAACTACAAAAACATGTATTACTGTAGAAGTTACAACTGATTCATAGAATGTAAACAAACATGCAACCACCTCTATGTTTCCATGTATAACTAGTAAAAAAATGTTAAGTGCAGAATCGGCCAGACATTCTGATTGTTGTTAAATTTGTGATTGTAGACATGTGCAGGATATTAGCTTTTATTTTATTTTGCCTTACACAACGAATTCAAGGCTATTTGTCAATCACAGCAAAACCTCCTCAGATTACAAGAAATGAGCAAGGGACATTCCCTGAGTACATTCTTCAATATGAACCTACAATCACTAACCAACATCTCAGCCATCTATGATAGGCTGTTTCCATTTTAACATAAAAGTAATTGCTGCTGACTGTGGCTTGCTGGGATTACGTGCTTTGTTATGTACCTATCTACCATCTCTTTGATTTTATTTTAGAAGCTCAGCTATTAAGAAGATCAGGCAATTTTGATTGTCTTCATCATATGCCCTCTAAACCTGTAAGTGAGAAAGAATCTAACACATAAAAATACAGCACCCGTCAAACAACATTAAAATCTACTGTAAAGAGAGGGGATGAGAAGAGGGCATGACGGACAGAAAGAGAGATCTCCTAGAGCACACTGTGCCATGTGGGAAATTATATAATCTATGCAAAGCATGATACAAATATTTCTTCTTTTTGTGTGTGTGTGAAGAAAAATATAACATCAGCTTCATTCTTGTTCATGCCTCCTCTTCATAAAGCAAAAAACCTGCTGTCCACTGTAACAAGAGAAGGTTCTGGGCACTTTGTGTACTGAAATGCTACCCATAAACAACAAAACGACTGCATTTTATTGCATTCTGCCTGGGTTATATAGTCCCCAATGCTATATGTTTTCTGGCGGCCTAGATATCAGAGTGTAACTTGGATGTAGATGAAGATCTTTAGTTTTTAATTAATAATACATAGCGCAGAATCTGAAAGGCTATCTATAATTTATGTATCAGTATCTCAAAAGCAGTCATTCATACATTATCTACTCAGACAGAAATGATCTTGCTTTTATTTTCCAATAAAAAGTATATTAAGATGTTACTATGTACTCTCCAAAATGGATCAGTGCTACCCAGAGCTTCATAGCCAGGTTCCACCGGGTTGTGTTTGTTAGAAGAGGCTGAATGTGCAAAAGCATTACTGACTGAGCATCTCTTTCTCTCTTCTGATGGGCTTTTAAAAATGATCAAGCCATTTCTTGGATACATGCTAATTTACCCATAGAGATAAGGTGATTTAAAAAAAAAAGTTATTTGTAAAAAGGGAAGGAAATGATTTAACAATAAGGGGTTTCCAAACTGGACTTAAGAAAAACTGTCATGGTAATATACCACAAGACTCATTAAATAGAGGAAGAAAAAAGCCATTTTTGAAATACAATTTTATGCAAAGCTATTGCATATAAAGCATGTTTAATATTAACAGTCATTCTCATCATGCTGTCCTATTTTCCAAGCACCCACCTACTTATGGGCACTTTAAAAAGTAAAAATAAAAAAACGCATACTCTGTATGCTGAACATGCAACTCTTAAAATTTGCTTTCAATGCTATGTTTTCTCCCCCCTCTATCAAGCCGCAAAGCCTAAAATAGTGATACCAGGTTACACTGAGCAAAGACAGTCAGTCTCTGTTACACCTCGGTCTTTGTTACACCTCTTTTATGTGTAAAACAATGTAGACAAGATGCCAGAAGGATCAAAGAAGACCTCTGTGCTGGTTTTGGCTGGGATAGAGTTAATTTTCTTCATAGTAGCTGGCATGGGGCTGTGTTTTGGATTTGTGCTGTAAACAGTGTTGGTAACACAGGGATGTTTTCATTACTGCTGAGCAGTGCTTACACAGAGTCAAGGCCTTTTCTGCTCCTCACACCACCCCACCAGCGAGTAGGCTGGGGGTGCACAAGAAGTTGGAAGGGGACACAGCAGGATAGCTGACCCCAACTGACCAAAGGGATATTCCATACCATATGGCGTCATGCTCAGCATATAGAGCTGGGGGAAGAAGAAGGAAGGGGGGACATTCAGAGTGACGACGTTCATCTTCCCAAGTAACCATTACGCATGATGGAGCCCTGCTGTCCTGGAGATGGCTGAACACCTGCCTGCCCATGGGAAGTAGTGAGTGAATTCCTTGTTTTGCTTTGCTTATGTGTGCGGCTTTTGCTTTACCTACTAAACTGTCTTTATCTCAACACACAAGTTTTCTCACTTTTACCATTCTGATTCTCTCCCCCATCCCACCAAGGGAGAGTGAGTGGACGGCTGTGTGGTGCTTAGGTGCTGGCTGGGGTTAAACCATGGCAGTCCTTTCTGGCACCCAATGTGGGGCTTCAAGGGTTCGAGATAATGAGATTTGATTGAATGTGCTAGATCGAATTTATAGCTGTTATTGCTGTTTAGCTATTAATTGGCAGGTTCCTGTGCTTGCCATGGGGCTTGCTTGCCTCACTCTATATTAGAGTCTAGTGCTCGTCAGTGGCTGCTTTTTGCTTTCACTGTTTGCTGTACTGCTGTACTGCTTATCATCAGCTTCCTCTGCTGTGCCTGGGGACATTTTGATAACAGCAATGGCAAGGTTCCTGGGCTGGCAGATGGCCAGGGCATCACTGCTCTGTCTGTGCTGCTGTACTGGACAGGCTGGAACTCCAATGTGAACTCGAGTCAAAGGGACTGTGACCTGTGCATGAGTCCACGCAGAAGCAGAACAGTCCAAAGCGTCTGTGGCTGTGGATCAGTCCATGCCAGAGTAGGTACATCTCAAATGTCTGTGGCTGTGGTTATGTCTGTGCCACAGCAGGTATACCTCTGAAGGGACCGTGGCCCAAGGATAAGTCCACGCTGAAGAAGGTACACCTCAAAGTGTCTGTGGCTGTGGATAAGTCCATGCTGCAGCAGGTACACCTTGAAGCATCAGTGGCTGTGTATGAGGTCATGCTGGAGCACCCCAAAGCGTGTGGCCATGGATAAGCCCATGACGGAGCAGGTACACCCCTAAGGGACTGCAGTCTGTGGATAAGTCCAAGCCGGGGCAAGGGGAGGAGTTCATTGCAATGTTAAACCCTATGGTCTGGTCCAAAGGGACCAGGGATGGAGATTATAATGGAAACACCTTTAAATTGTTGTAACCCAGGATCTGAGTTGCATGTTATAGGAATTAGTATAGCAGGAACCACCTGAACCAATGGAGACAAGCCTTACAAGAAGCAGTGCAAGTACAGCAGTGACCCAAACTGAGCTGGCTTTGGTGCCCAATAACTCCACGTAACACACCAC
Source organism: Nyctibius grandis (assembly GCF_013368605.1). Lineage (NCBI taxonomy): Eukaryota > Metazoa > Chordata > Aves > Nyctibiiformes > Nyctibiidae > Nyctibius > Nyctibius grandis. The sequence continues at coordinate 59,495,812 of NC_090663.1, forward strand.
TTCTCCTGTCCTGAGCGACCACCATAACATATGGAGCCCAAAGTCACAGACTAAATTAACTTAATGGATATTTTGTGGTCATTTGCGGACATTTTAAAGACATTTTATAGGCATGGTCTATAGACTAAGGGAACGATATCTGTGTATTATATTAAAGGATGGGAAGGGGGGTGGGGGTTAATGAGGATGTATTGGAAAGTCTGGGACCAGGCCATGACATAGATGGTACAGAATAAGGAGTGGATACTGTCCTAATTTCAGCTGGAACACAGTTAATTTTCGTCCTAGTAGCTGGTATAGTGCTGTGTTTTGGATTTACTATGAGAACAATGTTGATAAAACACCGATGTTTTAGTTGTTGCTAAGTAGTGCTCACACTAGTCAAGGACTGTTGTGGTTTAACCCCAGCTGGCAACTGAACACCATGCAGCTGCTCACTCACTCCTCCCCCCCACCAGTGGGATGGGGTGGAGAATCGAAAAAAAGTAAAACTCATGGGTTGAGATCAAGACAGTTTAGTAGGACAGTAAAGGAAGAGGAAAAAAATTTAATAATAATAATAAAAGAATACACAAAACAAGTGTTGCACAGTGCAACTGCTCACGACCAGCCCGTCCCCGAGCAGCGATCGTGCCCCCTCCCTGGTCAACTCCCCCCAGTTTATATACTGAGCATGATGTCATATGGTATGCAATATCCCTTTGGCCAGTTCGGGTCAGCTGTCCTCGCTATGCTCCCTCCCAGCTTCTTGTGCACCTCCTCCCTGGCAAAGCACAGGAAGCTGAAAAGTCCTTGACTAGTGTGAGCACTACTTAGCAGAACTAAACCATCAGCCTGTTATCAACATTGTTCTCATACTAAGTCCAAAACACAGCGCTATACCAAGTACTAGGAAGAAAATTAACTCTATTCCAGCCGAAACCAGGACATCCTTCCTCCTGCCTCAGGTGCTGGGGAGGTCATTTCTGGGTGGCTGGGAGTCCCAGCTATCTGGTAGACTGTTTGAACTCATTCACTCCAGGAAAAAGGGAAATGAGTCACATCTACACTTGCTTTGCTGCAGCTCCACCACAGCGGATGTGGGACCAACCAAAGTACGAGTTGTGTTTTTTTCAGACTTGCCCCTCTTGCATATTCTACACTCCTAAAAAACCATTCGCTCTTTTGCCCCTAACGTACTGAAATAATCCAGCCTCAACAGAGATTGAGTGCAACAGAGATAAGAAATATTTTCTAATCTCATAAGGGCAAGGAGATGATAAGCTAATTAATGCTTTTAGTACATCTGGATGTATGACGATTTTTATGTAGTGAGACAGTGAGGTAGGAGATCAGAATTCACCTGACAACTTTCAGCAAAGTCAGAAAAGGAGTATCAATCCACACAGAAAGAAGGTATTAAAAATATCTTTTTTTTTTAATGTGGATCTAAAGTCATCTGAATTTTATTTCCTCAGTACAATAATATTTTGGAGAAAACATAACAAAACAGTTCAACATGACCTACAAGCAAAGAATCTAGAAGAAAACCATGATTCCTTGAGATACATATACTTTTTCCTTTATGAGTGAAGCCAAGCATTAAGCTGTTCCTGCAGGTATGTCATGAGGGAAAAGACTAGTCACAAATATTTTTGGGTTACAACACTGTCTACATTTAGCCTGCACCCAGGGCTAAACAATAACAGTTTTTCTCTCACCCAATGTCCCTTCCCCAACCAGGGAAGGGAATGGGGAAAAGGATGGAAACCCATGGGTTAAAGTTGAACAGATTTAATAAAATCAAGAAACCAATATCAATGGTAACACAAAACACACAAGATTATACTTAGCTACAGAGCTGCAGCGGGTTGTTCCATGAACACCACTCATTGGGAATAAGAAAGAAGAATGAAAGGAGAGCAACAAGAAGCCCCCTACTCCCCAGCAAGCTTTGCCTTTTGTAGTGAACTTGATGTTAATGATATAGAACACACCTGTGGGCCAGCCTGGGTCAGCTGCCCTGGGTTTAACTGCTAAGGGCCTTGATCACCACGGCCGGCCACAAACTGGAACAAAATCTAACAGAAACTTGATTCTATAAATTTTATTCCCAGAAACCAGGACAAACACAAAGCCAGTTTGTGCAGTATGTACAACTAAAATTATCACCTCTCAGAACTGAAATTTGGGGATGGAAGGGCTTTTGAGAGACATTATTATTAGTAGACTGAGGTGTTATCAAACAGAACATGTAACTTGACTAGTCTAAAATCATTGCATATTTTTCCTTCACAAGTTGTAGCTCAATAACTAGGATTACCAAATGGCTCTTGGCAGTTATTTTGATGATTGCAGTAATTACACTTAAATTAATTTCTTCATAATCATCTGCTTCTTGGTATAATAAAATTTTAGAATATTACAGTGTATGAATTAGCAGGTAGTTACCACAGAACTCTGAAGTACATCAACCCAAATCCACCTCTACTTGAGTTTTGAAATATTATTTCTTAATCTTGCAAACTGTCCACTCTGGTTGTGAACAGTTTCTATTTTTTTTTAATCTTTGCTGCTTATCTTTCGTTTCTGTTCTGTAAATTTACATCACTAGGTATTTTAAATAATCTCATATGTTTTTCCTCATGGGACTGTAATGACAGTTTTTGCATGATGCTCTATGCTACAAAGCTGTACTTCTCTGATATGAAATCAGTAAGATGAAAAAAGATGCTGAGAAAGAAAACATCTATTTTATCACGTTTATCAGCCTTTCTAAAAAAAGCTTAAGAAAAAGCACTGTGAAACCTCAAGCTGAGGCAAATATGAAACTGAACTGTTTCTCTGCAAGTAGTTAACTGCAGGCAAATGGCAATGTAATGTAATGTATGCTGAAATGGCTTCTGCAACAGGAACTGTTAGATTTTCTCATTAGTTGAAAAGTAAAATATTGGCAAATTAGACTATTATTTTAGCAAAAAACTCTTTGGTCACATGGTCTATTTCTCCTGTTCTGACAGGACTGAGCTGTTCATTTTGAAGTGTTTTGTACAACCTGGTTTCGACTAACTCCAATTAAAAAGTGAATAAGATCATTCCAGTGAAAGGTTCTTTATAATTCATTTGCCACCTGACAAGTTGTCTTTGAAAACTACCACAAAGTACTTAAACTTCATTCTATTAGAAAATATTCCTTAATAGACATGTTATTGGTTCCTTCATACTGCTTGAGTTGTATCTGAAAAGGATTTTCTTACTTGAAGAATAATGACTATAATCTGGACTAGATTAATTCTATGGTCAATGGACAAAGGTATGCACATTACTAAATCAACAGAAGGAGGCTGTAAATCAACATTGTTTTAACAAACCATTACAGTATAATAATTATGTTCTGAAAAAATACAAATAATCCCCAACAAATCAAATGTCAGGTCTGTATAATGTTACATGGCTACTGAGAAGAAATGATGTCACCTTAGTCTCTCAGGCGCATATGATTAACAAGAAGCAAGTGCTGACTATACATCACCTTGCTCTGGTTTCATTATTGGATATCTTTTTCTTTCAATCCCAAACACTGAAGTCAATAGCCTCATGGGTTTAGAATCTCCACATGTTGTTACCATCCTATTAAGCTGTGTTAAACTAGTCCTTCCCTGATTGCAACGTATACATTTGATGTTTTTCAAGACTGCAATTCAAGTGTCCCCTTCCTTTATCTTCCAGACTATTCTTAACAATTTATTTTGAAGAGGAGCTAAGCATTACTCTTGTGTGGTTCAAGCAGTCACTACTTTGCTAGACATACTGGCAGATATTTAAAAAATTTGAAAAGAGTATACACTGATACAAAGCAAGAGAGAGCGATGCACGGGAAGGCATGTCCACGGACTATGAGGAGAGCGAAGAGGGAATAAGCCTGTTTTGCATCAGCCAAGAATACAGCCAAAAGACAGTGAGTAATCTAGGTCTACCAAATCCAGTACTTCTGCATCCAGCGATCCTTCCAGTGAAGCAAAGAAACACAGTATTCTGCTATTGGGGGTCTGGACTGACTTGAAAAACTATTTATTGCCTTTCCAGTCATTCCTTTGTTTGTGGGTTGCATATGGGAAGACAAACCAGCAGTTCATTTATGACCGAGCTTTATTTATAATCCATAACCTACTCTGTTGTCTATTTAATGGGATTTGAGACCAAATCAATTTAATCTAAATTTTTCTAAGAACATCCTGTTAGGCACTGCATCAAGTGATTTATTAGTGGTGTAGTTCTTCAATACAGATTTTCAAATAAAGATATAAACGAACCATGATGGCAGGCATTAAACATTCATATTTACCAACAAGCACCGTAAGACATAGACAAGACACATCAGGTATTATCTTCCTAAGCATGTAAAAGTAACTTGCTATATAGCATCATATTGTGGCATTGACTTTCTTATGCCGTAAACAGCATTTGAACTGGTTTCTAATCACAACACGATTAATTCCATTTGTTACCACTGAAGGCTTAGATCTCACCCAATTTCTAGATTTTTGTTAAGCAAAATCTTGAGGATTAATGGGACTTGTACATGCTTACCAAAACTTAAATCACAATAACAGGTAATTCTACATTAAATTATCTTCCATAGATGGGCGGGGGAATTTCATTCCTGATGTCTGTTATACTTGTAAAAAGACTCTTTTTTAAGTCCACACAAATGTCTCTGAAGTTTCTTCAAAACTATGTAAAAACTCTGTTGTGACCACAGAGGATGCTATGGGAAGAAACAGAAATATTTTTTATATACGAATGAAATTAAAGAATGACACAAATCATTTTCATGACATAATGGCAGTGCTTTTATGTTCCAGGTCACCTATTTTATATTCTCTTATATTTCATCTCTGTCATTAACCAATTTAATCATAATGGTACTAGAGAAAGAAGCTATTAGATTTGTCTCACTTGACCCATTTTTTCCTTAACTGACAGTGTTACTGTGTATAGTACCATTTTCTTTTGGACTGATGTTCCCTTCTAGATCTGCTTTATTATTATTTTAGTAGGTGTGAACTTAAGTGACAAAAGGAAGGTCTCAAGCACTATTTTCTTGCTTCCTTGAAAGTTATCATACAAACTGAGTAACACTCTTAATTCTTTGATATCTCTTCATAATATTTAACCAATATTTAGAAATATATCATGTACTTAGTTTCTCCCTTTTTTCCACTAGAATAGAAGAGTGGACACTCAGTTAAATCCATGTTAATTCCTAGAGTAACATCTGATATCAAAATGAAGTATCTGTGTGCAAGGGCAGATAAACAAACATGACTACAGCATGAATCTAAAAAAAGCCCACATACGTGCAAATCCCTGCTACAATACAAACACAAACAGTATTATCTGAAATGCAATACTCCCAACTGCTTATATTAGCAATTATAGCAATATTATCCTTATCGTAGTATAACCTAACAGTATTATCAGTGGATTTTGCAATGAAAGCTGCGAGTAAAATTAAGAGTTAATAACGAACTGGGACTAAATCTTTCAAGACCACTTCAAGCTCTTTAACAGACAAAAAGTTGTTCAGACCTTGGCAGACGTGTAGGAAACAAACATGTAATATATGTAGGAAATTATACTGGCAATGTATTGAGTATTAATTATATCCAAACGAGAGGCCAGTATGACAACAATACCAGTATATTCACGAAGGGAAAAACAAAAACAACATTAGGAAGAAATTAGTTTTGAGAAGACCAGTGAGAAACTAAAGCTAAAAAGCATTACAGAAGTATTATAATTATCCCCAAATTAGTGTTATGAATCTAGGATGTATGAAGGTAAGCTTATACTTGAAGTAAATTTATTAAAATTGAAGTTTGAAATCCATATTGAGGACACCCAGACAGCTTGAACACAACACTGACGTCATTCCCAAGACATATTTTTAATGTTTCAACATGGATTTTTTTGTTTGTTTTCCCTCTAATATAGCACTGCTTCATGACAACTGCTGAGGTTGCTTAATAATTTAACTAGTTTTTCCTTGCCTAGAAACAGTGAATGTTCTTACACCTCCAGCATGACTTATAAACTCCCTGATTTTATGACATATACAAAGTGCAGTCATTAGGAGGTTGAAGAACTGGGGAAACCTAATTCTTCTGCTGGGTTTGTAGAGAAGACCTTGACACAAGAGACTTCACAGCAAACTTAATTTGTCAGCAGGAGTCTTTGCTGGAAATGGCATTGGCAGTAATATCTAGTCATATGCACACATTATACCTCACCAGAGAAAACCTTCATGATGGCTGGTATAGGAAGAAGTATAAATTGATAGCAATAACCCTGCAGTTAGAAAATCCAGTAGCTTTGTTCTTAGAAATAAGGCTGCTGGCCGTGGGTCTCACTATACCTAATACTGTCTGGAGTTGCAAATAGTCAGAAACCAGCACCACGCTCATCGTTACCCCTGTTGCTCCCATTGTTGTCCTGGACAGGCTAGTATCATGGATACAGGCCTTAAAAGCTGTGATGGCAGCAACATAGCTCAGGAAAACTCAGTGTTCAAGTAAACACTAGTTCAGTTCAGTAGCAAAGGCTCAATGAGGATCAGCTAAAAGCACAGACCCAACATGTTCAGCCTAACCGTCATCAGGTAGGGGTTAAAGTGCACATACCATGACAAACGATCTGCATTACACCACGTAGTCCTTCTTAAAATTACCACAATCCTCACCAAGTTTTATCCTCCCTTAAACTGTGATCTAACAACACAACTCCTGCGTTATGTTCCATCTCTGTCTTCATTTTCTCAGCAATCTGTCCTAGATGGTCTCCTTCCAGCCTTATCCGGATCACACTGCACCTAGCACTGTGCTTCCTTCTGCCCCCCTTGATGAGAACACACATTTTGCCCCTACCATTGCAAGCCTTCGTGCATGCCATGTACATTGACCAACACTCCCGCAAGGCCTCCATGTGGAGCAGAGCTTCTTGCTTTTGGACTCTGCTGAAGGCTTATCTTTCTATGACTAGAAGAAGCCTGCCTGTTGTTTTGTTTAAAATCTGAGTAGAGCAAATCTTATTCTTCCTTTTAGGAGTTATTTCCACAGTGCTGGCTTACTTTTCTTTCCTCTCAAAATGTAAAAAATTGGCCTATCATAATTCCATTTTGTCCCTCATCCTAACACCCAGGAAAAACTCCTAATTTTGTTTTGTTTTTACTGGAATGACAGAGTTACAAGTTCCATTTTAGTTATTTTTATATTTAAATACATTTATATTTACCTTTTTTCTTTTTATGAATTCTTATTTCTACAGTGAAGATCGTCACAGTTCAGACTGCTAAATCATCCCAACCGCATCCAACCACATTATCTAACCCGCTTTTTAAGAAGCAGTAATCATTATTGCCTTGGCAAAATAGTCAGACACAATATTTCCAAATGTTTTATCTTTGGCATATTGCTTCCTCCGTGATAAGATATCTTCTTCCTGTTCATCCTGCTCATGACTCAAGACTACTGACACTCTAGTGCTGCGTCCCCTGTGTCCAAAAATACAGTACTGGAATGAGGTACTGCCCAGATATCCATCACTTCAATAAATGAAATCTGAAGTGAAAAATGAGCAGAAAGGAACAATGGGAGGTATTGCAGGCTCTTCCCAATGCACATGTAGACTGACATGACTGGATCTAGTCTGGATTTTCCCTGTGTATATGTAGCTAGAGGTTTCCTCTGTGTGGTAGGCCAGGCCAAGCCAGAAATTCACCAAAACCACCCACTCATTAGCAAAAGTATACTGAAAAAAACCCAAAAAACATGCCAAATAAAAAACAAGTAGCTACCTGTGTAATGACAGAAACGGGAACAGCTCCCGATGGTTCAGTTTTTCACATATTTCTGTTGGACATAGTCCCTGCAGCATATAAGGGCTTTACTGAAGTAGTTCTTTGACTGAAGTCCAGCCTCCTGCAGATTTGTGGTTTGTGGTTGATTGCACACTGTGAAGGTTTTGTTGCACTGAGGCATCTTAAAAGACTGCCTCTATGTGGATTTTCCTTTCTCTAATACTGCTTGAATTCACTCTGCAGCCTTTCCTTCAGTTCAGGAAGAGCTGAGCATTTGTCTCCTCTATTTTGGACATCCACACTCCTGAAACTGATACTTAGCAACTTCACCTTTGAGATCTTTAAAACCTTTGACGAATTTCACTAAAATCAGCCACAGGGCATTAAAGTTTTGGTAGGGAAGGGAAACACAGAAGTTCAGATGGGTGAGCAGCACACACCCATGCATGAAGTGCAGTCGGACAAGCTTTGCTTCCTTTGGAAACCAATTTAACACTTTTTTTTTTCCAAAAGGTACTTTCAGTTTTCCTGTAATCCTATTCTGAGGGGCGACTCTGGCTTCTCCTGGTGCTTCTAGCCTTTATTTTGAACTTGAAAGATGCTACCTTGATCAATGGCTCCTGACTAAATTTGACGGCCGCCATTGCAGTGAGCTGAAGCATTTGCACTCTTTCACGGGCTGCTTTGTCTCACTTTTTTTAGGTTTTGGTTTTCCTCTGTGCCATGTCAAAAAATAAATATACGGCATAATATAGCAGAGGTGTTAGATCACTCCACACCAGAACACCTTCCCCGCACGACACTGAAACTGTGACTCTATGATGCAGATCTCGGGGATACCTCCCAGGCGCCCTTCATCCCCGGTGGGCTTCCCACACATCGGGGCGATTCCCTGGGATGACCTGGGCTCCCTGCCGCGGCCTCGCACTAAGCCCAAAACTCTGCCGAGCTGGAAGGGCTGGGCTCCCTCCTCATTTGCCCTCCACGGCTAACCAGCCTCGACGGTCGAGGGCTGTTACCGTGTCTAACGGGGGGGAGGGGCGGGGGGCTTCAGTGGGGGCTCCCCTCACACTCCCGCCTCAGAGCCGGTCGGCGGTGCTTCCCGCCGCGGGGGGATATGCGGGGGCCGGAGCGTGCGGCGGAGGCCCACGACCAGGAGGAGCTGGGGGCAGCCCCACGCTTCCGGCCCGGCGGCGGCGACCTCAGCGGCCCGGACAGCGCCCTCTGGTCCGGGGGAGAGCGAGAGAGCGGCGGCGGCGCCATGCGCCCGGCAGGTCGGTGCGGGGCGGCGCGGTGCCGGGGGCGCGGGCGGGCTGTGAGGGTGGGCACGCGCCCGGCCGTGGAAATGCGCGGTTGGCGCGAGGGCAGGCGGCCGCCCCGCCGGGGCCGCCGCTCGCGGCCCGGGGGCAAGCGGAGGGGCCGGGCTGCAGCCGGGCTCAGGCCGTGCGGGGGCAGGCTCCGTGGGTGAGGAGGTTTTTTAGGGCTCGGCGTGAAGGAGAGCTTTGCTGCCCGAACGGATGCGGCGGTTTTCTCCAGGGCTGCCCGCAGGCCTCGGGGGGCTGTTAGTGAAGGGTGGAGGCAGGGGTGTGCGGTGAGATTCCTGTGGAGAAATGGGATGTGCTGCTCCGCGGGAAGCACCTTTGCTTCCCCGGGTTGTCATCGAGTGTTATATTGGAGAGTGGAGAAACCTACATGAGGTATTCTCTGCTTTTTTTTCCGTAAAGCTGGGTGCTTTTTGGGTGCATATCCTGTTAGCATGGCTAGTCCAAAAATTTTTTTTTTCCTTTTGATATTTCAACTCATGTAACCTGTTTGCATGTTTTCATGACTAATTATGCCAGGGTTTTTATTGAGGCAGCTGTTCTTAGCACCTCAAGACAGTTTTAAATAACTTTTCCTTGAAAATAGTCCTCAATTGCAAGTGATAGTCAATGGACCTATTATTGTCTTGGGGTATGCAACATAACTTTTCTGAAGAGTGGGAAGTCCGGCACTAAAAAGTTAGGGAATGAAATAATAAAAGTTGTATGAGCGATGTTAATTCTGTCCTACGTGTATATCCACTCTGGGGTAGTCTTAATTGGCTAATCACATGCTGTATTATTAATTAAAAATTGATCATTCTTTTTCAGTCTTTCAGCATTCAGTATGGGATCCAGCCTTATTTTATACTGTACAGCAAAACCCTGCTAGACTTTGCACTGAAATATTCATTTCCTTATTTATGTTTTCATTGGTCTTTGTCACATTATCTATGTGCCTCAAAACTGTTAGCATATGTTTTGTTACTCCCTTGGTAGTATTGGAATGTATTATCATCCCATTTACTGTTGGAAAAAATTGATGAAAAGATAAAATAACTTATGAAGGTCACACGTGAATCAGAGGCAGGCCTGAATCTGAACCAGGAACCCCTGACTTCTCGTCCCTGTGTTCGTTCTGCCCAGTCATGTTTCCTTATTCACAGAAATACTGTGCATCTACTGCTCCCGTTTTCCTCATGTGGATTTGCAAGGCTCAGCAACACTTAATCAAACCAGTGACTGCCAAGCTGGGTGCTCAATAAAGGGGAAGTGAAAGATGTGCAGCCAGATGCCAGAGGTTTGACTTGCTTGCCGCAGAGAGCTCAGCTTTATCTTTGCGTCTCTTCCACTAGTCAGGACAATATTTTATCCTCATTTTAAGAATGAGGAATCAAGAAAGAGAGCTCCGAAGGCCTGACTCTGCAAAGGTGACTCAATACTTTGGTTTACTGTTCTGGTTCACCATTTTCAAATACTACTTCAGATGTCAAGACAGGTTTTTTCAGAGTACCTGATGTTTTGTATCATTTTATAACATCGCAGTAACCATATTAGATATTAATTATCAATGCAGCATTCTAATGACATTAGCATTGCAAGCCATTCTATCTACTACTCTCACTATACAGATTAATACACTAGAGAAGAGAGGCAAAGTGACTTTCCCAGTTGTTGTGTAATAAGTTAGTTGTAGATAAAATATCAAAACTCAGTGCTGCTTTGCTTTCTGCCCAAGGCTGGTTGTAAAATGGATATAGTTACTTCACTAGTATCTAGCCTTTGATAGATAGGAGTTTCTATCTAGAATCTAGACTTGCAGTATTGCAAGCTGCTTTAAAGAAAAAAGTAGCATGCATGAGCAAAACCACATAGCAAAACCATATTGTTTAATAGCATTTCTAAATGTGTATGTACTATCCCATTTATTAGGCAAACATATTTCTAGATGTGAATGGTCAACTGTATTCTGATAATCACAAGACGCTTGCTTAGTGATTATTTTACGTAAGTGACCATATACAATTATGCATGACCTGCGGACATCCAGTTTAAAGTTTGGCTTTTGATAAATAAAGGTAGTCAAATCCTGAGCATGCATGTGAAATTGCTGGAGTAATTGCTGAGCAAACACGTAAGAGCACCAAAGAGGGATGGCCAGTTTCTCAGCTGCTTGCAGCTAGTTCCACACGTTGGCATTGGCAGGGAAACAAGTGACTGTAGGTTCAGCAAGCAGTGAATATGCTGGCCTTCTACTCTGTCATCATTTGTCTCTGTCATTTTTTCATGTATTGCTCTGCGCAAGCCTCATCTTCCACCCGGGACCTCCATGCACAAACCCCTCTCTTGCAGTTTTACCCCAGCTCCAAGCCTTCCTTTCCACAGTGAAGAGAGTTCTGTTTTCTTCTGATGGAACACTAGCTGTGAGGTGCTGAAGTTGCTTCAGGCGGATTGCCCAGGGCCTAGTCCAGCTTAAATCTGAAAACTGTTTGGGATGCTTGGTGGGAGAGACAGACTTGTTACACGTCAGTGCTTTGTAGGAAAACCTAGCCTAGATGACCTTCTTTATGCAAATTCCATTAAACATGCTGTACCTGGTAGAGATAAAACATCTGTAATGCATGATTCTTGATAACATCTGCCTTCACTTCAGACAGGAGGCACTGACAAGGCAACTTGTTAAAGGCAATGCCGTGTTTGAGTTACCACTCCTCTCCATACTCGTGAGCATAAATATCATCACTGACATCTTCCGTTGTATGCTCTGTATTTAGATGATGTACATTTCTGTGCCTCCAGCTGTTTCTGGGACAGTGTTTACATGACAGATATTCTGCAAGGGAATCTAGCCAGTGGATACATGCAAATAATACTTGAATTTTGTTTTTCTCAAGAATTAGTATAGCTTGCATTTTTAGTAGCCTTAAAAAATTTTAAACTCCTTAACTTTTAGGGACAAAGTAGGTCTCAGACCATGACTTGATTCAAAATCTAAGGGGTCTAGTGGTCAAGTTTTGAAGCAGATTCAGCAATAACAACATAGTAAGAATAATTAATACTACTACTACTAATATAGTAGTAATTCGAGTATTAAAGAAGCCAGTAGTGCAAAAGCTGCTGTTATCTGTTAACAGTCTTGTTATTCTGAAAGGAAGTTCCTATTTTTTATTATTGATGAAACACTTTGATATTTCTGCAGTGAGAAACAAAAATATAATATTCAAATATTTTAAAGCTGAAATCTGTCTCCTTAAAACGTAGAAATGGAAATCTCCACCATGGATAAAGAAGTTATTCTGATGTGTAATCCAGATGCAACATTTTCAGGCGAGTCTGTTGGCTAGAAACTAGAATTTTATATTTAAAAAAAATATTGTATGAGGAAAAAGAAAAATGGGATCCATTAAGCTTTGGAACTCAGGTAGCTTGTAATTAACACAAAGCTATCATGTGTCTTCAGAAGTGTTGGGCTGCTGATTCAGATTCAAAAGTTGATCCTAACAAGATGTTTTCATTATGCTAATCCTCTCTGGCTTCCCTTCTGTTGCACGCACTGATTACTAAAGTTTGCATGTAAGCAATTGACCACCCACATTTGAAAAATTGTATCACTGATGCCACAGTAAGGGTGAAAGAAAGAGCAGCTATCTCAGTTTCTGAAAAGAAGAACATTTGTGTCCAGGGACTCAAGAACCACAGTGTCACTGTTTTCTTATCCGTATCTCTTGAAACTGGTCTTTGAGCATTTGGTTAGCTTAATATATGCCTTTATTTCCTTGTAGGTAATAAAGAGTGCTTTAACTCCTCTACATAACTACTCTAATAAGCTGAAGTGCCACAATGTCTAGGGAAGTGATTGTCCCTCTGTACTCAGCACTGGTGAGGCCGCACCTTGAATACTGTGTTCAGTTCTGGGCCCCGCACTTCAAGAAAGATGTTGAGGTGTTGGAGCGAGTCCAGAGGAGGGCGACCAAGGTGGTGAAGGGTCTGGAGGGTCTGACCTACGAGGAATGGCTGAGGGAGCTGGGGTTGTTTAGCCTGGAGAAGAGGAGGCTCCGAGGTGACCTTATTGCAGTCTACAACTACCTGAAGGGAGGTTGTAGTGAAGTGGGAGTCAGCCTCTTCTCCCGGGCAACTAGCGATAGGACAAGAGGACATAGCCTCAAGCTTCGCCAGGGGAGGTTCAGGTTGGACATTGGGAAGAATTTCTTTTCAGAAAGGGTTATTAGACATTGTAATGGGCTGCCCGGGGAGGTGGTGGAGTCACCATCTCTGGATGTGTTTAAGAAAAGACTGGACATGGCACTTAGTGCCATGGTCTAGTTGACAGGGTGGTGTCAGGGCAACGGTTGGACTCGATGATCCCTGAGGTCTCTTCCAACCTGGTAGAGTCTGTAATGCAAACATCAGCAATAGCTTGTGGTATAATTATATCCTCCTGGGAGGTCCAGTCATTTCTGGCTCTCCTTAAAAAAATGAAGTTGCCTTGACCTTTTGAATAAATTAAAATCAGACTATTACAGTGTGGTCTGTGATAAACAGCTAGGTTTTATTAAATATAAACAAAAGTAGTAGTAAGTTCAGAATGGTATTTTAAATAGCTAGGCATTTTGAAAATGCCGTGAAGATAAGAAGGGAGTCACGAATACCAAGATCTTAATTTTAAACTGTGATCTATTTCACATGATAATATTAATGATTATGTAGTGTTCATTGGCTCCCTGCATAGTAAGAAAGCAAGGTTATGCCCCGGAGTATAATTCATGCTATCACAGGCCTGATAGTTAAAGCAAACTGGTCTTAACCAGTCCTGTCATTACCTTGTGTTTCAATGTTTCTGTGAGTCTTTGTGTACAATTAAATAAGGTAAGGCTTCCACATGTTTGACATTGAGATAGTTCAAGCAGCGGTAGAGCTGAGTTTGGAAAGCACACTTTTGGTTTCAGATCACATGCTTAACAGCTGTAAATGACTTGAAACTTTATACAGGTGTTTATAAATAGCTACAGTTTGTGGCTATGCTTCACTGCTTCTTGTAAGCTTAGGGGTGATGAGCAGTCATTTTTATTATATGACCAATTGCCAACTAATAGCTCTTTGTTATTGCCAAATACCAAATACTATTAAAAACAAATTTACAACACTAAGTACAATTCGTTTTAGCAGTATCTTGAAATCACTTTTATGATAAATGAAAACTCATAACATATCTATAGGAAATACAGTTACCGCATGAGTATGGCCTGCTTGGAATATCAGCATCAGTGATACTCAGTTACTACTTTCATCAGAGAACAGTATTTTACTTAGTATACCATCTGAGCATTGATTCAGAGCATTCAAACCTTGAAGTACACAGTAATGTGTACTGCGATTAGAAAAGGAAAGCAAAATTCCTTCTTCCTTCCTTTTTAATCATGAAGATGGTATCAGTGTACTTCAAAAATGTAAGTAGATGACCAATGTTACTATAAAAAAAGCCAAGATTTTTCAAAAGCATGTAGTGCCAAGTAGTTCCCATCATTTTTGGGAGATGAGCTTTTTTGAAAATTTGGGACAGACAGTTCAGTTCAGATTTCCTGAAATGTCCACATGTTTTTTAAGAGCCTGTTTGTTTACCTTCCTTGAAATACTTGGGATTTCTCTTCAAAATGCTTCGGAGTTGCTGTTAACGCTTTACCACAGGTGGATTTGTGAGTACTCGGTCTTTTTGAAGTAAAGTCTTGGATGGGTAATATGGCTACTGAAAACATGCAAGTCTGCAGTAAACCTAAATGTTAACTCATCTGCTGCATGAGAACTTTCAGGGCAGTATCTTTCAATTTGTAGGGAAATAAAACATTAAAAGGATAAAAATAAATTTATTTCTGTATTTATTATGACTTTCTTCTGCTGCCTGTTTATAAAATTGACTTGAACATGGTTGTTAGAGTGGTATCTCACTTCTATGTAAAATGCTGGAAAACTTGTTAATGTTCAGGCGCATGTACAAGACACATTTGTGTCTTCTATGAGATCAGAGCAAAAATTGTAGTGAATACACTTGATTGGATGTCCCACGCTGTTTTAAGCAAATGAAGTGTAGTTCTGGCGAGACCAGAAACAGTCAAATATTCAGACTGCTCTAATAGTGTTAAAAAAGCAAAGGGTAAGTCTTCATACAGCAAACCTTTGCTATGCAGATAGACCCAAAACTAAATCTAGAGAAAGAATATGGTAGTCCTAGCAATAAGAATTCCCTTGGGTGGGATGCTGCACGGAAGGATTTTGTTCTTTTCAGTATTTATGGTAGTTCATTAACACTTGTTGTGTTATCTTTGTGTTGAATGGTTCACTTTAAGACGATGGTAAAGAAAATAAGATGTCCTATATTAAACAGCTCATCCGAGAATGACTTAGAAAACTAGGAATGATACCCAAGATACGAGTGTCTTAATGCTACAAACCCAAGACCCTTATCTCTCTAAGTAAAAAAATGATGATGAAGATATCATAGTAGTAATATTAAAATACTATGGTTTGCTTTTAACTGAAAAAAATCCTTTCAAAATCTGCAACTTTTTGCAGTCTTTTTAAGCATCATTTTCCTTTGCCATGTGGTGAGTGTGATGTGCATGTGTTTGTATAAAAGTGTGTATGTATATCACAGAATGACAGAATCACAGAATGTTAGGGATTGGAAGGGACCTCGAAAGATCATCTAGTCCAATCCCCCTGCCGGAACAGGATTACCTAGATCATGTCACACAGGAACACGTCCAGGTGGGTTTTGAATGTCTCCAGAGAAGGAGACTCCACAACCTCTCTGGGCAGCCTGTTCCAGTGTTCCGTTACCCTCACTGGAAAGAAGTTTTTCCTCCTATTTATGTGGAACCTCCTGTGTTCCAGGTTGCACCCGTTGCCCCTTGTCCTGTCAAGGGATGTCACTGAGAAGAGCCTGGCTCCATCCTCATGACACTTGCCCTTTACATATTTATAAACATTAATGAGGTTACCCCTCAGTCTCCTCCAAGCTGAAGAGACCCAGCTCCCTCAGCCTCTCCTCATAAGGGAGATGTTCCACCCCCTTAATCATCTTCGTGGCTCTGTGCTGGACTCTCTCTAGCAGTTCCCTGTCCTTCTTGAACTGAGGGGCCCAGAACTGGACACAATATTCCAGATGTGGCCTCACCAGAGCAGAGTAGAGGGGGAGGAGAACCTCTCTTGACCTGCTAACCACACCCCTTCTAATACACCCCAGGATGCCATTGGCCTTCTTGGCCACAAGGGCACACTGCTGGCTCATGGTCATCCTGCTGTCCACCAGGACCCCCAGGTCCCTTTCCCCTACGCTGCTCTCCAACAGGTCTGTCCCCAACTTGTACTGGTACATGGGGTTGTTCTTGCCCAGTTGCAGGACTCTACACTTGCCCTTGTTATATTTCATTAAATTTCTCCCCGCCCAACTCTCCAGCCTGTCCAGGTCTCTCTGAATGGCTGCGCAGCCTTCTGGTGTGTCAGCCACTCCTCCCAGTTTTGTGTCATCAGCGAACTTGCTGACAGTGCACTCTGTTCCCTCATCCAAGTCATTAATGAATATATTGAATAGTACTGGATGTATATATTGAATATATACATCCTTAGGTATATAATGAATATATACCTAAGGATGTTCTTTAGAAAAAGGGAATGGGCATTTTCATAGTTGCTGTTGTTTCTGTTTAAGAACTGGGGACAATTCATGTAAGACTGTGAAGCTGAAATGCAATACCTTTGTCAAGTTCCATATTTTTTTACCTCTGTACCTACTGATAAACTTACTTCGAGTTGCTGAATCTTTCCGGTTTTCATAGCTGAAAAAAAGAACAACTGCAAATGTCTTCCCCATTTTCCACTAGATTGTCTTAGTAGATGTCTTTGTTTCTTAATTCCTTCATCTTATGAGAAAACTTTTCTTCCTCTACCTCTGAAGTCCATAGCTCTGGCACACCTTTCTTGTTCTTCTCTTTGCTTTTGTGAAACATGCTCTAGCACTTTCCTGATTCTGCGTGAGTTTGGGGTAAAGAATTTGGAAGTAATGAGGAGATTGCATTCTTATAAGGTTCTCCATCTTACTCTATTTAGCAAAACCTCTTAAAACCACAAGGAAAACACCCATCTCATCAGCCAAGCGACTTTTATGGCTCTGTCTGGTCTTTCTGCTGAAGTGTACCGCAGCTTCTGTCCAGCTTACATCCTTAGGTTTCCTTTCTGGGGAAACCAACATCGGAGGTGGGAAGGAAGAGAGGTTTTCATGGATGCCCGAGTTTTGTCCAGACACCAAGTTAAGGTGCAACTGAATAGTGCAGCTGGATCCAGGAGCTAATACCTAATCCCAGACCCTCTACTCTAGATATACTATGTTAACCAGATATAAAAGAATCTTCTTACAAGAAATAAAGATAATGTCAGACTAAAAGATAAACAACATCGCCCCCCAAACCTGACTAAGATCTTGTCAAAAGCTCTGTAGTGCATTCAAGTCTTTGTGTGAGAATACACATACAGTTCAGTTCATGCCTTAATGTACTTTACCCTCCAAGTTTCTCGGTGTTGAGGACATGCATGTGTTCTGTCTCTCAAACAAAGCAAGGTATTTTCCTGTTAAAATGTAATGAAGTAATGATATTTTCACTTGCTATTTATCATTATACTTTCTTCCAAACAAAAAGAATACTGAATATTACATTTTTTTAGTTCTTCTCTACAGCACAGGGGGAATGTTAACTCATGAAGAATAAATAATTCAAGTTTGTTTACTGAAGTCAAAGAAATGTGATGTGTTTTTTTTTTTTAATATGGGATTAGAATTACAATTAAAATAGTAAGCATTATTTGTTTTCTAATGGAAAATATGAAAAATTCTGGGAGCTTTCGAAAAAATACAAAAAAAGTGTATGGAATGGCATTTACAAATTGAACTTTTCAGAAATTGAATAATATATATGTTAAACATATTTTCATATAGTGCACCCTTCTATTATTCATCAATTTTATTTATTCATGAAACATTTACAGTTTAAATAGGTGAAAGGAAAAAATATAGTATGCCTGGAATTAATTGAACAAAGACAATTTAGAGCCATTTGAGGACTGTAAATAAAAGCCTCCATCTTAAGTAATTCTAGTGTCTTCTGTAAAAATGAAAAGCTAAATAGAGTATAGGCTTCAAAGCAGTTTAATGCTAATGTGGTAGCGGGCACTAAGTGAAAACAAGTAGTACTTTTCTCAGAAGCCACAAGTGTGGTGTTCCTCTGATTTATTGAGATTTATGTGATTGAAAAGACTTGGGCACTTGCTCTTTGCTAAACTATAATATGCATGACTGACAGAAATCCATTTTTTTTAATTAACAAAACCATACAAACAGCTAAACACAGGTATCTTCTGACTTTGATTAGCTTCCTTTTAAAAATATGAAATACAGTGGGAAACTGGTAGATATGCAGTCCTTTATCATGTAGTGGTTTCTCTAAGGTTTTTTTAGGAAGATTTTTTTTTAAGCGTTTGCAATAGCATTCACATAATTCAGTTATGACTGAGAAGCACATAATGCTAGCCAGGACTGTGTGCTTGAGCATATGTATGAAAAATTCTAAGGCGGCGGCCAATGTAGTTAACAGTGTGCAAGCAGACTGTGACTACTTAGAACAACTTTCCATTATAAGCTCAGTTTAGCTGAGCATTTAAAGAGAAGCTGAATCCATCAGATCTAATATGTTTACAACCTTGGAGCTGACTTTAAAAAAAAAAGAACCCTCTGAAAAATGACTGTTTGATCACCATTATTTCTCAAATGCCTTTTGTTTGTTCAAGGGAACTGAAATAAACAACCCGTGTGATTTATGAGTCTCAACTTGCTTTTACTTCAGAGCAAGTTGATTAGGCCTTTAAGTAAACTGGATAGACCACACAACATCTTTATGAGTGTCTAAATGTTTTTAGCTATGTCTAGAAAGTAATTTCTAGCAGCTTAGTCTGACTTTTAATATCTAAAGATCATTTACATTTCAAATTTATCGGTATCTTAAATAGTATTTTTAAAAGATAGGGCTACATTACCAGAAAATTTAATAAAGATTGAATCAAATAAGAGGAAAACGTCTTGCTTGGAAAGGATGTTCAATATTATCGAGAAAATCCAATAAAAATGCGGAAAACTCAATACACCTTTTTTCCTCCACCCCGCCAAGATGTCTGCTATTGGGGCATTTCACTGAATCTCCAATTGCTGTAGATTTCCTCCCTTTAAAAATTAAGGCCAATTCCCCAGCTAGTGCCTGTCAGAATAGCTCTGTTTAATCAATGAAGCCTTGTTGCTGCGCACTATCAGAGGAAATTTTGCCAGTGTTTTTAATCAAAACTCTTCAAGATTTTCATACTTGCATTCTCTTTTTGTAACACCATAATCTTATCAAAACTTCCAAATTTGTTTCTCTCCCTTATCAATTCTCTTCTCTGTTCAAGATAAACCATTTTAGAGGAGGCCAAATCTAATTTGGCCTTGAATGCATGCAACAGTCTGTAATGATTGAATTGGAGAAACGACATTTTCTGTGAAAGTGGAAGGCAGATCCTATATTTATCAGTTTGGAAACAGAAGTATTTTCTGCTTACAGGGTACATTTGGGACAGTTTCATTTTAATTTTCTTGTAGCACTCTTGCCAAGCTATTGTCAGTTGGTTTTCTATGAGAGTTTAAAAACAGTTCTGTTCCATTGGCAAACTTGCAGCCTGTATTTCAACACTGAAGCTTATAGAATTCATTAAAATGGCAATCCATATTCCTGTATGTTAGCTTGCAAGTAGATAGTGTATACCATAAATTTTGTACTCCTACATGCTGTTATGTCCATACTGTTCATTGTGGATGACATGTATAATAATCCTTATTATTCATTTTGTACACAACCTTTTCTTTAAAATATGCCTTAAATAACGCCACAAAAAGGCAGAACTATCCTTTGAAGCTGTGACAGCTCATTCACTGGATTTAATGTTTTGGAGACTTCTGCGAAAAACCAGTCCTTTTTATTGGAAATCAAGAGTTGAATGTTAACCGTATTTAAAATATTATAAAAGTCAATTATACTATTTTATTTCTCCCACCACAATTATGTTACAAATGAGCACTGTAAAATTTAAATTGCCAAAATGTACATACTCCCCCCAAAATAGTCTGTTTTGCTTCGTACATTGAAAAGAGCAAAGTTTTCACACACATCTGGGGCGGGGGGCGGGGGGAGGGGAGGGGGAAGGTTTGCCTGAAAAAATCCAGCACTTGTTAAATGATAGTTAAGAATCTAAGTAGTTATTAAAGCAGTAGGAATCTTTAGAGGAGTGTTTCCAAACTTAAATTCCTCCCCTTTTTATAGGTTTATGTTTCTTACTGGAAGATCAGATTGATGAAAAGTTTCACAAGAGGTTTAAGCAACTGTCATTTTTTTGAAAATGACTCTTGAACATGGTTTCTTTCCGGATATTTCTATTCTTAGTATATTGTTAAAGTCTTGTTCATTGAATTTTAATGTCATAATAAGCATTCAATTTAATAAATGTTTCATTTTGTTATAGTCCTAATTAACTGATCCAGGTACCTATAAGTGTATTATACATACCTATAAGGCAGGCGACCAAGCTGGTGAAGGGTCTAGAGGGTATGACCTATGAGGAACGGCTGAGGGAGGTGGGGTTGTTTAGCCTGGAGAAGAGGAGGCTCCGAGGTGACCTTATTGCAGTCTACAACTACCTGAAGGGAGGTTGTAGCGGAGTGGGAGTCGGCCTCTTCTCCCAGGCAACTAGCGATAGGACAAAAGGACACAGCCTCAAGCTTCGCCAGGGGAGGTTCAGGTTGGACATTAGGAAGCATTTCTTCACGGAAAGGGTCATTAGGCATTGGAACAGGCTTCTCAGGGAGGTGGTGGGGTCACCATCTCTGGATGAGTTTGAGAAAAGACTGGACATGGCACTTAGTGCCATGGTCTAGTTGGCAGGGTGGTGTCAGGGCAATGGTTGGACTTGATGATCCCAGAGGTCTCTTCCAACCTGATTGATTCTGTGATTCTGTGATTAAATACTACACGGCCATATGGCGTTGTGGTCTGTACCAGCTACGAATTCAATGAAAGCGGCTATGTTCAAAAGTGTCGCTTGAGGAGCTCGCTTTGGTACAAGTGTGCAAGAGTGAGTGGGAGCTCAGGTGCATGCTCACGTTACTACAGTTTAGCATTGAGTGGCCGTGGCCAAGTCACTGAGCACTCTCAGGACTTAGTTTCCCAGATGCTGTAAGGCTACTTCCACACCGGTAAATAGTGATCCCTACGGAAGGGGATTTGTAGAGACCAGCAGCAGGTGCTAAGGACCTGAGAGCCATGCAGTGCACGTTGAAGAGTGTTTATTTTGAACTCGCTGTAGTCTGATCGTGTGGCACTAGCAGGTGGAGCACATTAGGTGCTCATCTGAAGCACATGTTCTGCTTTACTTTCATCTGAAAGGTATGCAGTTTATGTGCTCCAGGGCCGGTTGGTAAGGTGAAGCAAAGCCTGGTAAGCGAGGACAATCAGATGATTTGTTTTAAAAGTATACTCATGATCTTAACTGAATATTAATGTTGACTCCCTCTAAGCCATAGCTGTTGCTGCGAGTGGCAATCTTTCCCTCCAATTAACCTCAGAGGCTTGGATTTATCCCACGCCTCATTTTCCCTTTCATCAACAGAAGTGTTCAGGCAACTAAGGCAAAGCAGGCTGGGGAGTTGATTGAAGTAGCAAATAAATAAGTTGCTGGGATGGGTATAAGTAACTGTATAGTAGAGGTGTGTGGGACTGCCCCTTCTTGTAGCAGACAGATTTTGTTGTGTTTTTAAGATATTTGTGCAGTTATAGCAGTAATCTGCAGTAAATGGAAGATGAAGCATGGGTGGTATAAACTTCGAAGGAGGAAATTTAAGACTGCGCATTGTATTTCATATCTATACCAAACATGCAATCAGTTATTGCTGAGCAGCTGGCATGTGGTGGCATGGTAAACTGTGCTATCTTGAGGAGTCTTAGATTAGACGCTAATAAAATGTATGTGCAAGACCTGTGACAGCGTCAACCTTTTTTCTTTTTCTGGATGTTCAAAAGGAAAGTAAAAATTTGGTTATATAAATTTGGTCAAACAATGAGGGGCTTGATCATGTAAAAAGCAGGATGCTTCGTAATTCCTTCGTTCTGTCCTGTCCGCCACAAGCTTCTGAGTTTTACTACATTTGAACTACACAGGTTCTCTGTAGTGAGATTAGGTTTAATTTGGTCTCAGAAATGGTTCAAGAAGGATTTGTTTTCACTTTCTACTTCCTTTCTAACTAGAAATAGAAGATAGTATGCTTGAAAAGCCGAAAGTACCAGTGAGATACTTATCTTCCAGTTTACATAATTATGTAGACATAGTTTTCCTGTTTCTATCCAACAGTGAGAATATATGGCAACGACAGTAAAGTGTGGTATGTATGTATGGTATGGTAAATCTGTTTGAAAGAACCTGAATGTACAGAACTTCCAACTGGTTCATTTCCAGGAAGCAACCCATTTGGTCAAAGGCAGTAGTAGTTATATTAAACCTTTCTGTGAGGGCTGTCCGCTAGAGGAGGATGCAAAATTGACACCCAGGTAACTCTCCAATTGGGTCCTATTTTAGGACTGGTAATAATTTTATATTTTGCAGGGGGGAAAGGTAATTGCATGTGTTAAACTTGTACTGAGGAGATATGCTCTCTGGAAGGATGTCTTGAATCTCAGGTAAGCTTTAATGGTATTTGGGCATTGCAGTTGATTTTTGCAATCCTGTGGGTGAATTGTGTGAAGGCAGGCTTGCGCTCGTGACTAACTCGATTTCTTTCTGTCTCATGGGCAGAAATAAAAGAAGTTTGTTATATATCTAGTGTCTAGAATCTTTATCTTAAGGCAGTAGAGAGGAAGCTGAGGTGGGTTTAATATAGGGAAGTCAGCTTTCTATTGAGGTTGTTGCTGAATGTTTTATTTAGCTCAGTTTCTAACTCACCGTTAGCTCTGTCATTGCTCATTTTATGAAGCTACACATATTTATGTAATGATTTTCTATTGCATTTACTTCCTTCTGCATGCATCATTAGCATGAATGCTGTTAAAAAGGTTACCACAAAAATATAGAGTGTCTAACACTGATTAAAGGTTTGTCGTGGGGTTTTTTTGTTGTTATTGTTTAGGTTTTTTTGGTGACTGTCACATATTTGTCAGAAAGGGACAAAAGAAATGAACTGAAACCAGAGGACATTTTCTTCTACAGCCTCATAGCTTAGACACGTTTACATCAAATAGAAATGGTTTCTCACACTTCCTTTAATTTCTGGATGAATGCTCAAGTAAATGAGATGCATAAAAAATGGATTTAAAACCAGTATTCAAAAGCAGGAGAAGATGAAGCCATTTGATTTATGGGGTGTCAGAAGCCCTCCCTGGATACTGTGCTGACTTGTGGCAAAGGAAACATAATAGTTTTAGAAACTTAAAGAAGTATGGGTGAGACACTGGAACAGGTTGCCCAGAGAAGTTGTGGGTGGCCCATCATTGGAAGTGTTCCAAGTCAGGTTGGGACGGGGGCTTTGAGCAAGCTGGTCTAGTGAAAGATGTCCCTGCCCATGGTAGTGGGGTTGGACTAGATGATCTTTAAAGGTCCCTTCCAATCCAAACTTTTCTGTGATTCTATGATGGCTCTGAGAGAGTTCTGCCAGACAGATTTCTTGTGTCAATGATAATCTGTAACCTAGGAACCTAGGATGTCATCTATGGTTAATTCAGTGTATTTGACCATGTTACAAATGCAGGGAACACAGAAATCTCTGTGAGCAGAAATTGCAATAAGTGGTGATACTTATTGGAAAATGTTGTTATATAATGGTGATTGTCTGATAATCAGTGTCTGCCAAGTCCCTGGTGTACAAATTACACTACTTAATCTGTAAGACATCTTTCTTGTGTGATAGAGCAGTGTTACTGTGTGACCTCCCCAGATCACAGTAGTTGGAACCACAGCAACTTGTCCAAAATGTTATTGCTTGCAAGATCAGTGCTTTCTGTTTTGTGGTATGCGCACCATTTTCTGAGGTATGTTCTCTTCTGATAGAAGTAAATGTACTGGATTTCATGAGACTGTTTCCCCTAGCACTAATTAATATCTGCAGAACATGTTTTCCATTCTCTGTTTCTTATTTGGAAGGAATTAGAGATAAGAATTTACAAGAAACTGAAGTAACAATGGTATCAACAGTGGCAGAGAAAAAGCAACAAAAGGCAGAAGAAAAAGCTAAGAAGTTGGATTTAAATGAGCATAGTTTAAATATGATCATAAATCCAAAAATCCCTGGGGGAAGGCAAGATGGGCACATCTAGAGAGATCCTGATAAGAGAAACACTGGCAATTAAAAAAAAAATCTGAAAGAAATAAAAGGACACTTTGGTCTACCCTAACACTGCAATTTTTAAATTGAAATTTTTTTATATGTTTCATGTTTATAGAACTGTAGTTACAGTGTAAGGGGAAGCTTCAGGTGGTGGTTGTTTCTAGTAGCAATAGCATCAGTTAATACAAACTTGATGCAGCTTGTTCAGGTTTTCGCGTGACCTTAAAGACTTGTTCCACAGCAATCATAAAAAAGTAGTGTATTACTTCAGCTCTTTGTACTGTCATTATGATATATTTTTCTCTTCATTATTTATTCGTTTCTAAAGCACTTCTGAATTACCTGATTATATTCTGCTAAAATCTACCAAAGGTATGATTTGCTCTTGAGGAAGTGACTGTAATGACACAAAATTTTGCCTCATTGTGATGGTGATAGAGGATGTATATCTTGAAACAGAGAACTGAGTTCTGAGCTCTATATCCCATGTTCATGTTTAGTTTCATTCATTAGCAATGAGAGCACCTGTCCATCAGTAGGTATTCAGCTGTGGATGGACAAGGCCTCCACAGGCAAAGATACTGTGATAATCATTACACTTGCATATGTATTCACAGGACAGATCAGAGGGAGAGGCCTAAACCAGGGAATAAGGCCATATCACTCTTCAGGAGAAACAGCTTTTTGGGCATAATGTTAGCTTTGTCAGGTTTGATAGTCAGGTGTCTTTCTAGTCTACCTGGGTTAAGTGCATGCTGTGGAAAGGTACCCCAGGAACTCATTTGGCTCTGTGTTCCCATTGTCACTCTAGGGAAGGTCAATGGAATTTCTTTACAGAGAAAGCCCACAGGATCAAGCCTAAACCCATTTGTGGGAAAATTCTTCCTCTCTATTTTGCCCACTCCAGACCTCACTGAGCTTAGTGAGAACAACGATGAAGACATGAGGCCTGATTTTATACAGATAGAGCAAGTATTTGTTTTCACACACAACTTAGCAATTAGTGACAGAAGGTACATAACCGATGAAAATGTTCTTATTACCTGCTAGTTAAATAGGCATTTGAGAATAGAAGTGCAGCCGCTCTGCTGGCTGATACAGTGACGGCAGGAATGTCCCATGCTTTAGGATAATTGCTTTAATTGAAACAGGTGTGCCACAGTGCTGCAGCAATTTAGCTACTTCATGATCTCATTCTAAAGTTTACAAGCAGGCTTTTATAATTTTAATTTCCATTAGTGAAACGTCTCTGAGAAGCAACATGACTTACTTGAAAATATTTTCCATTATCTGCAAGTAGTTCTAAAGTGCTTTGTGCTGTCCTTCCCACGACGAATCCGATGAATCCGTTTTGGCTTGCTTCAGGGGATTTGCCTTGCAGAATTCCAGCAACCAAGAGCTAGAGATGCATTTTGAGATACATTTACTGGATGTGTGTCAGGTGCGCTGACTGGGAAAATCAATGCCTTCTGGATGGGTGAGGGGCAATTCATTATGCTAAGGCCACTGATTAGTGCTGAATTAAATGTTCTCGTTCTGCTTCCAAATGTTAAATTGCAGGGGTTGTTTGGAGTGCTAGTGAAACTTTTTCCATAGTTCATTGTTATATCATTTTAAGTGATAGGGCAAGCAATATGAAGAGATGACTGGCTGAATCTTCGTAGAAGATTGCAAAGGGGCCAAGAGACTAAAGGTCTTTTGTTTCTGGAGTCTCGTTTAAACTAGAAGTACTTAGTATGTATGCTTGCCATTCTCATCCTACATACAGCCCAAATGGAAATGAATCTTAGAATCATAGAATCATAGAATGGTTTGGGTTGGAAAGGACCTTAAAGATCATCTAGTTCCAACCCCCCTGCCACAGGCAGGGACACCTTTCCTCTAGACCAGGTTGATCAAAGCCTCATCCAACCTGACCTTAAACACTGCCAGGGAGGGAGGGGGCAGCCACAACTTCTCTGGGCAACCCGTTCCAGTGTCTCACCACCCTCACAGTAAAGAATTTCTTCCTAATATCTAATCTAAATCTCCCCTCTTTCAGTTTAAAACCATTCCCCCTTGTCCTGTCACTACTTATCCTTGTAAAAAGCCTCTCTCCCACTTTCCTGTAGGCCCCCTTCAGATACTGGAAGGCTGCTGTGAGGTCTGCCCGAAGCCTTCTCTTCTCCAGGCTGAAGAGCCCCAACTCTCTCAGCCTGTCTTCATAGGAGACGTGCTCCAGCCTTACAGTCATCTTCATGACCCTCCTCTGGACTCACTCCAACAGCTCCATGTCCTTCTTATGTTGGGGGCCCCAGAGCTGAACGCAGTACTCCAGGTGGGGTCTCACGAGAGCGGAGTAAAGGGGCAGAATCACCTCCCTCAACCTGCTGGCCACACTTCTTTTGATGCAGCCCAGGATGCGATTGGCCTTCTGGGCTGCAAGTGCACACTGCTGGCTCATGTTGAGCTTCTTGTCAACCATCACCCCCAAGTCGTTCTCCTCAGGGCTGCTCTCAATCCATTCTCCGCCCAGCCTGTATTTGTGCTTGGGATTGCCCCGACCCACATGCAGGACCTTGCACTTGGCCTTGTTGAACTTCATGCGGTTTGCACAGGCCCAGCTCTCAAGCCTGTCAAGGTCCCTCTGGATGGCATCCCTTCCCTCCAGCGTGTCGACCACACCACACAGCTTGGTGTCATCGGCAAACTTGCTGAAGGCACACTCAATCCCACTGTCCATGTCGCCAACAAAGATGTTAAGCAGGACCGGTCCCAATACTGACCCCTGAGGAACACCACTCGTCACTGGTGTCCACTTGGACATTGAGCCGTTGACTGCAACTCTTTGAGTACGACCATCCAGCCAATTCTTTATCCACCGAGTGGTCCATCCGTCAAGTCCATGTCTCTCCAACTTAGAGACAAGGATGTCGTGCAGGACAGTGTCAAATGGTTTGCACAAGTCCAGGTAGATGACATCAGTTGCTCTTCCCCTATCCACCAGTGCTGTAGCCCCATCGTAGAAGGCCACCAAATTTGTCAGGCATGATTCTCTGAGCAAAGATAGGACTCTGGGTCTCTTACACTTCCTTATGTTTCTCATGCTCCATTTTTTGTCATTATTTCATGACCCTTGACAATACCCATGGTTTTATCCTACAGGGTGAAATGAATGGGGGGCAAAGGGAAAGCAGAGGAGATCGTCGTGTAGGGAGAAGATTAGAAGGGCCAAAGCTCAATTAGAGCTTGATTTGGCTGCTATGGTCAAAGACAACAAAAAAAGCTTTTACAAATACATAAACAGCAAAAGGAGGGTCAAGGAGAGCCTCCACCACTTGCTGAATGAGGAGGGTAGAGTAGTGTCAGGGGATGAGGAAAAGGCAGAGGTGCTCAATGCCTTCTTTGCCTCGGTCTTTAATGTCAAGACCGGTTGTCCTCAGGAGACTCGGCCCCCAGAGCCTGAAGTTAGGGACAGGGGGCTGTGTGAACCTCCCATAATCCAGGAGGAGACGGTTAGTGACCTGCTGTGCCAGTTGGACACCCACAAGGCTATGGGCCCGGATGGGATTCACCCCAGAGTAATGAAGGAACTGGCAGATGAACTTGCCAAACCACTCTCTATTATCTACCGGCAGTCCTGGCTAACTGGAGAAGTTCCAGCTGAATGGAAATTAGCAAATGTAACGCCCATCTACAAGAAGGGTCGAAAGGACGATCCAGGGAACTATAGGCCTGTCAGCCTGACCTCGGTGCCAGGCAAGGTGATGGAACAGATCATCCTGAGTGCCATTACACGGCACATGCAGGACAATCAGGGCATCGGGGCCAGCAAACATGGATTCATGAAAGGCAGGTCCTGCTTGACCAACCTGGTCTCCTTCTATGACAAAGAGACCCGCTCAGTAGATGAGGGCAGGGCTGTGGATGTAGTCTATCTAGACTTCAGTAAGGCATTCGACACTGTCTCCCACAGCATCCTCCTAGACAAACTGGCTGCCCGGGGCTTGGATGGGTGGACTCTTCAATGGGTTAAAAACTGGCTGGATGGCCGAGCCCAGAGAGTGGTGGTGAATGGGGCAAAGTCCAACCGGCGGCCGGTCACTAGCGGTGTTCCCCAGGGCTCAGTTCTGGGGCCGGTGCTGTTCAATATCTTTATAGATGATCTAGACGTAGGGATTGAGTGCACCCTCAGTAAATTTGCAGATGACACCAAGCTGGGTGGCAGTGTCGATCTGCTGGAGGGTAGGAAGGCCCTTCAGAGGGATTTGGACAGGTTAGATAGATGGGCTGAGACCAACGGCATGAGGTTCAACAAGAACAAGTGCCGGGTCTTACACTTCGGCCACAACAACCCCATGCAGCTCTACAGGCTGGGGGAAGAGTGGTTAGAAAGCGGCCCCGTGGAAAGAGACCTGGGGGTGCTGATCGACAGCCAGCTAAACATGAGCCAGCAGTGTGCCCAGGTGGCCAAGAAGGCCAATGGCATCCTGGCCTCTATTAGGAATAGTGTAGCCAGCCGGTCTAGGGAAGTGATCGTCCCTCTCTACTCGGCACTGGTGAGGCCGCACCTTGAATACTGTGTGCAGTTCTGGGCCCCGCACTTCAAGAAAGATGTTGAGGTGTTGGAATGAGTCCAGAGGAGGGCGACCAAGGTGGTGAAGGGTCTGGAGGGTCTGACCTACGAGGAACGGCTGAGGGAGCTGGGGTTGTTTAGCCTGGAGAAGAGGAGGCTCCGAGGTGACCTTATTGCAGTCTACACCTGCCTGAAGGGAGGTTGTAGTGAAGTGGGAGTCAGCCTCTTCTCCCGGGCAACTAGCGATAGGACAAGAGGACATAGCCTCAAGCTTCGCCAGGGGAGGTTCAGGTTGGACATTGGGAAGAATTTCTTTTCAGAAAGGGTTATTAGACATTGTAATGGGCTGCCCGGGGAGGTGGTGGAGTCACCATCTCTGGATGTGTTTAAGAAAAGACTGGACATGGCACTTAGTGCCATGGTCTAGTTGACAGGGTGGTGTCAGGGCAACGGTTGGACTCGATGATCCCTGAGGTCTCTTCCAACCTGATTGATTCTGTGATTCTGTGATTCTGTGAGATGCCTCAGAGGGAAAACAGATATTTTTCAAACCCTAGCGGTTTTGTAAACCGTGGACTTAAGACTCTCTAGATGAAAAAGGTATATTTCTGTGGAATGCAAACTCATGGGAGAACGTTATTCATTCACCTTAGGTGACATTTGATTTGGACAGTGAAACTAGAATCTTAAGATGCATAAAAGTCTAATCAGATGAGTGTAGTCGCCTTCTGAAGTCTTGAATTTCCCTATGCTGGCTCTCCTTGCCTGGAAAAAACTACTACTACTTTTTGTTTAAGTTTTTAGCGTGGGAAGATACTCATGGTAATCCTGGAGAGTGTAGTCTGCTATTCATTAAAGAATTAAAGGTGCAGTGGATGTCATTCCATATTGCTTATGTTGACCCAGTTTTTCATCAATATGAGAAAGTGAGCAAGAACTTCCATTCTGTGCTTTTCCACTTCTCCTTTGAGATATTCAGCAACTGTACTTTTTTTAACAAATTTTCGCTGATGGACAGTAGCTCATTACAGAGAGTTCATGCACTTTCTCAAATGTCTTTCCTTTTAAGACTGCCATTTAAAAAAAAAAACCAAAACCAAAAAAACCAAAACAACCTCTCCTTCCCTAAGTGAGGACATTTGTGACAGGAAGAAATGAAAGGGATTAATTTTCTTCTTTCTCTAGCAGTTGTTCTTCTCCTTTCTCAACATAGTGTTTGAGAACAATTTGAAAGGGAGTTTTCTTCACACAAATATCAAAAGCGAATGAGGCAAGGATTGTAGACAGACTTGGATTGCTTTTTCATTAGCGTTGACTGTGGCAAGTTTATTGTGTGGTTATAGGAATTCCTGGGCAGCTGAGTGAACAACAGGGAATGACGTTGTTGTGCTCCCATACCCTAACTGGAGAAGGCTGTGAACAACCCTGAGAAATAAGGTGATCCATCTTTCAGTTAAAACCTGGGTAAACTTTAGTGTTCAAGTGTCACTTTTTTTTTACCAAAGCATCCTAAGGTAGTGGGACTGCAGAACCAATTTTTAAACCCTAGCCTGATCGAAATCAGCCTTATTTAAGTCAAACAAAGCATGTTAATGCTGATTTGCTGGCAACAACTGAGTAAAACGCAGATATCTAGAAGTAAAGCACATAATCTACAAACATTAAGCCTTTAAAGGTGGGGAATACGTTGGCATCTGTGCAGAGGATTTGCTTTTCTGAATGTTGTTATCAAAGATGAGTGTTTCCAAGTACTTCTTACTCACTTCTAAACACACAGAAACTATCTTTTACAAGATTGCAAGATTCATAAACTGAGGTACGTGTTTAAGAGTAGCCACCAGCCCTCAATCTTTGATTTGTTTCTTTTGCCTTCCTGATGTGTATAGTGCATTGCAGAGTTCTTGAGATTTCCTTTCACTTTCTAATATACTTGCTTTTTTTTTTATTTTCTCCATACTATGTCTATTAATTGTTGCTGTAAAAAAGATGTTCTTTTGCCTTATGTATGCAAGTTCTTGATTCCTGCTTGGTCACACTAGTTTGCAAAGATGTTCTTGTCTCCTTTTGTTCTCATAAGATTCAGCAGGTCTTTTCAAAGAAGGCTTCAGATGGCATGTTTTACGAGATGTGCTTTTTTGGGCAACCACACACCAGTAACTAGAGAATAGTTTTGCTTGTCAGAGAACCCTTTCAGGTTATGGATGACTGCATAAATTCTCTTACTGTTTCTCGTTGCTGAACTAATAATACATTTGATTTCTACCTTTGAGTCAGTTTGCAAGTAGGAGTAGTTGAAGCATGGTTTAATTTTATCAGGATATGATAGTTTCTATTACATTAACTTTCAAGGGAACAAAATTTATCTAAACTTACATTATATTCCGAGTGCAGTAACTTTGAAGAAATATTCAGTGAGAGATGAAAATAATGAAGGGGAAAAAACTCTAGTTGAAAAGTTAAGCATTGTTACTGTGTATTCGCTATTGGGTAGCGTTGCATTAAAGCTAGACTTCGGCTTTTGTTGTTTCAGGTTAAAATGATACAGTTTTGAAGGCAGAGTATTGGGTGGTCTTTAATTTTCAAGTAAGCTGCGTTCAAGCACCTACATCTTAGTAAAATTTCTGAAGGCAAAACCATTGTGTAACAGGAAAAAGCTTAAGGCACATGGAGCAGATTTTAGATAGGGGACTTCGCAATTGTTCCTTATGGTAACTTAGACTCTACATTTAAAGTCAGGCAAGCATTTCGAGATAGTGATATTTCACCTTTTAACACAACTTTGGGGAAGTAAGATGTAGGTCTTGCATTCCTGCTTAATATCAAAGTTAACTTTCAATCTAGAAGGCAGATCAACGGCAGAAAAAAAATACAAGCATATAATTCAAAACAAACCTACGTTTGGTTTCCCACAGGTAACTTGATAGCACTAGCTGCTTTCTTCAAACCAATAAAAAATTGCACCAAACTGCAGCATGAAATACCTTGCTCGTATGGGTCTCTCCTCAACAGTATGACTCTTCCCTCTGTAAATAGATAGAAAAGACAAATGAAATATGGTAGTCATATTAAATTAAAGTTTTATGAGGTGTATGTTGCAGAGCCTTTCTTTCATCAAGTGTGGTGTTAGATATATTTCACTCCCTTTTCTTATACAAATAAAGCTTTCTTTCTCATATATACAAGTCAATATACTTAAAAAGAAATGCAATCAAGCTGTCAATAAACATCTTAAAACCCCTTTTTCATTCACACTTAGCTAAGATCAAAGCTGCAGATATATAGAGTGGAAATAGAATTACTTCATCTTCTTTTATCATTTCAGTGCAACTTCCTCACTTTTATCTTTAGAATTTCTTGAGTACTCAAGCCTTGTACTGTCCATTTGCACAGGGCTGAACTTTATACCTTGTGTATATTTTTATTATAATTATTATTATATAATGTCATCTCTTTAAGAATATTCCTACCAAAAGACTTACTCCTCCATGCCCATCACACAGGGAACTCTTCAACTGTGCCTGAATGGTTGGGTGCAGCAGTTCTTTCCTGCGCTGGGATATGGGAAGGCCTTTTGGGTGCTTCCAGTCTGCACAGGGATGAGGTGCAGTTGTGCACCATTCCTTACCAGTGCTCTCCTTCTACATAAGAAGAAACTTAGACTCTTGGCCAAGTGGGTGCTATGGAAGACACCAGCAGATCCCTCTTCTGCGCAATCAGGACGCTAAGATTCTGTGAAGCTGTTAAAAAATGTTTTAACCATTCAATTTAAACATGCTTTTCTATCCTTCCCTGCAATTCCACTTACCTATGTCCTTACCCAAGTCCATCATAATAGAAGGAAACGCAGCTGAGCATGAACTTAAAATGAGACCTTTTAACTTCAAGCCTGAATGTGAACTTTCCATGCGTATCTGAGATACTGTCAAGTGAGATTACTTTATTTTCCCGTATATACTGTATCAAGGTACTCCTACCCTGTATACAGTTTTGGGTTCCTCAAAAAGTATTTTGGAAAGCCAAGAGACTTCACAAACGTGCAGAAAGAATGCTAGGATTTCTATGAAGCCTCCCTTACAGTGGGAAGAGTAATAATCCCAGTTTACAAACTGTAATGAAGGCAAGGCTAAGAGTCACTTCATGTGAGTCTGTAGACCTTAGCGGACAAATTTCTGAGAGCAGATACTTCTTTAAGCTTGCAGAAATAGATAAAATTATATGCTGTGGCTGGAAGTTGAAACTAAGCAAATTCAAACAAAGTGTGAATGAATTCTTAAATCTTCTTCATGGATTAAGCATCCTCTTTAAGTCCGTATTTTTAAAGGACCACTACAGTGCTTTTAGTAAATAGGGACTGAAAATAGAAGGTGTTTGGTGATTCCATTTCCTGTGATGTGAAACAGTGTGGTCAGAATGAAAGAGCTTCTGGTCTCACAGTTCTGTGAATATAATTTCTTCTTTTGAAACTGTGCGGCAAGCTTCATAGCTTTTTGTTTCTAATTTTTTGTGGGTGAGTGTTATGGAAAATCAAATGAGATTTGGAGCACAAGAAACATTGCAGCATTGCAGCAAGTAGGTTTCTTATCCTTAGTGTCAAAACACATAACTTTGCTCTGAATTAAATGAGAAATACACTACTATTTATTTTTACAATTAAACTTCAGCATTTCAGCAGAAACAGGCATGTCTCAGAATACTTTTACCATGGAAAATGTAGCAGTCACCTTTCCAAATACATTTTAATAAATATTACACTGCTCTAGTGCATTAGTGAGGGTCTCAGTCATCTTGAAATATCATCACCCACTACTGTGTTGAGCATGGCCCTATATGATTTCCTATGACAGAAAACTTTTTGAAAGGATGAGTATTCATGAATGTTTAAAAGATAGCAGCTATCCTCCAAGCAGTTTATAAACTTATAATGAACTCAAGAGACTAAGCTGTAGCGTCCCTATTCTACAAGTTTCAGTCAGTCTTCAGCTGGGTAAACTTTGTTTGAAATATCTCCTGAGTGAAGAATGACTGAACAAAATTTAGAAATAATTTCTTCTAAAAAGAAGAAAAGTCCAATAATTAAAGCAGTAATCCTGAACTCTGAAGACCTAGGTTCAGTTTCTTCTTTTGTACAAGGACTTATGTGGGATCCTTGACAAGTTTTTTATTCTCCTTAGCTACATCTGTACTATGTTTCCAACAGTGCATACCGCTATCCAGATCCGTTGTGTGCCCAAGAAATATTTTAACTCTTGGATGCCCACCATTTCCATATTTCTTGATATTCACAAAGAAGCAGCTTAGATACTCACCTGCAAAGAAGTTCTGGTGCACTGCAGACAAGTGCCCGTCAGGTTGCCTGACCCATCAGGAACCTGGGAGACACAGTGAAATTCAGTGGAGGTGAAGTGCAGCAGCTGTTCCTGAGTCTCTTATTGTTGCTCCACAGGGCTGTGATTGTGAACTACTCCAGGGGTATTAAGCTACTCTGGCATTTTAATGTATATTGTGTTGGTCGGCAGATCAGGTTTTTATGGTTTCACAGAATGGTTGAGTTTGGAAGGGACCTCTGGAGGCCATCTTCTACAACCGCCCTGTTCAAGCAGGCCTACCTAGAGCCAGGACGGTGTCCGGGCACCTTTTGAGCAGCTCCACGGAGGGAGATTCCACAGCCTCCCTGGGCAGCCTATGCTCACAGGTAAAAAAAAACGTTTCCAGATGTTCAGAGGGAGCCTCCTGTGTTTCTGCATGTGCCTGTTGCCTCTGTTTCATACTGTCACCCTAGTAACACTGTGGAAAAGTATTAGTTGTCTTACTAGCATCATGTTTTACATCTTAAAGAGAAAGCAGAACTCAAAAAGTGTAGTTATAGATTTATTTTTTGTCAGGTTCTTCAGTAATTTTGCTAGAATAAGGACAGTAGAAAGATCACTAACAACTTTTTTAATGCCACGCTGCCAAAATATCCTGTTTCTAATGAAGTCAGATCATGTCCAGTGTTCAAATATATATTCTTTATTTCTGCCATTAAAAGCTAGCTGTTGCATTTTTAATAGTATCACCTATTTGTCAAGAATCTAGGAGTGAGCAGGATGTGTGAATGCACTCTGCTTTCTACACTGCCATTTCAGTATTTATTCTGAAATACTAGTTGAAGCTATTTTAAACATAAAATATTCTGAGCTATTTTACCAGCATTTCTGTGCATGATCTTTCTGCCTTGGTCTAGAAATAAGGAGATGGTTGTCATTTCAAGGTGATGACCTGTCCTGTTTCTTCAGCACCTCAAGTTTTTAAGAGGGGGGAAAAAACTAACAATCTGTCTTCTGGTATTTATAATGGATTCAAAATGCATTTGAAATGATTTAAAAAAAATGTTTTCTTCTCTCTAGAAAATACAAAGGATATTCTCGTGATATATGCACAAGAAGCAGAAGAGTGGGCTCTGTATTTAAAATCCCTTTTTGGACACATAGTGAATGAAGGAGGAATCTTACTCTACAATCTAAAGACTTCGTCTTTCAAGCACCAAGAGCTATTTTCTTTACCCTGTTATAAATGTAAACTCCTGATACTATCGTGTGGACTTCTTAACTGCCTGAATCGAAAGAGAAGTTATTTTCTGGAGCAAGTTCTAAAACCTCCAGATAATGTGGTGATTCTGCTTTGTGGCGTGGAGAATTCAGAGATTCTTTATGAGATACTGAACTTAGATGGAGGCAGCAAAGAGATCTCCACTGATCAGGAACCTGAGGAATATCTCTCTGTTGTTACTGGAATTATTCAGCCAGGTAATCTAAAAATGAAAACTTTGTATGATTATTAAAAGAGTTTTCTTAACTGTATTAATATCATTTGGAAGGGGGAAAAAAGTGATAATTCAGATTTTCTAGTGAAGTAGTCTCTCTTTAGCTGGTTCCGAGAGTTTTAGTTTGATGATGTGTTTGTCATTGAAGTGTGATGAAACTGTTGTACTCTTAGTCCTGCTTCATTTTCACAAGGAAGCAGCTTTGGAAAGTCTAAAAGCTGCCACTGGCACCTGTGAACCTGCAGTCACTGTTTCATGGTAAGATTGAAGAGCTGACATACACTTGTTTCTTTTTTTCCTGAGTTTACAAATCTCAGAAACGGTGCAAAACTATGTTTCATCTCTTTCAGGATGCCTTAATGTGACAGTGTATACGTCTCTTTAGATAATTCTGACAGAATGAAAAATAATTACTGAGTAAGACCCAGTTTTGTGGATGGCATAATTTCGACACAGAAAAGCTGTAAGAGCAGAAGTTCCCTTCTCCTTTTATCAACCCAAGTAATAGGTCTGTACTGGAAGGACTAAAACTATCCAGTTTGTATGTGTTTGCACATCCATGGAAACTATGAAGAAGCATTAATGTAAAAATTAGCACTTCTGGAATGTAAGAAAAACCCCTCTCCTGAGGGTGAGAGGTACTGAAATGGCGAAGTCTGTGCACATGGTTTAGTTTAATCCACAGTTTAACTTTGCCAGGCTGCACGAATGAAACTGAGAAATATCTATACAAAGACAGATAGATGCATGGGCCACTTTGGAAAGATGATGTAAGTTGAGCACAGGTTTCAGGTAGATGAGTGTGTGGTTTGCTTTGAGACCATATTTACTACTGCTTCTTTGTAGTCTCTAGGTCTCTTACCTCCTCTCAGCTCTTGGTATTTTGTCATAATTTTGTCTACTAAGCAGAACATTGTGCTTCTGTCTTTGTTACCTGCAAGGTGCCATTTTACTGGTGCGGAAGCTTGTGCTTGAGAAAGACATCCTGCAGTTCAGGAGTTTTGCTCAGAAATTAACCAGTTTTAGATGTAGATGAACAACCAAGGATATTCTTTTTAACACAGGGGTAGACAGACCCCAGCTCAGTCAGAGTGACCTAGCTGGATGTCCCTGCTGCCTTGTGCTCAAGCAGATAAGCTTAAGCATTACTATAAGGCTTTCAAACCTGCCCAGTATGTGTCTACACACAGTCTGGCTGTATCAGATCAGTGCTTTCAAAACTAAATTTTAGACTCCTCCTTCCCAGCTATATCCTGTTCTAACATTTCTTGCTGTTCGGTATTTAGTAACCTTTTCCTCAGTATATATGTTTTGGTTGCAGGAGGTAATGTTTGCAGTTTCTGACTGTGTCGGATATTTAGCTTCAGATTAAGTTCCCTGGCATCTTTTTAGTGGAATGAAAACAGTGGGTCTATATTATGTATATGTGTGTATATATAGGAACGAACTGGGCCCAGAGACAGTCAGTTGACTCATGGACAGGAAATTGCAAACTTTTCTGCAAAGATAAACAGTTTCCTAGAAGACAGATAATGGTTCTTTGCTTAGGTCTGTGCATTCACAAAAACTGCATCTGCCCTTGGGATTTTACTTACATTGTAACGTCAAGCGACTAATAGGTGCTCAAATGATCTTTTCTTTGGCAGTGGTCAATATCAGCAACTTCAGAGATGAACATAAAGCTGAATTAATGAATAGTTGTTGAAGGCCTCAATCTCTGTACATCTTTACCAGGGATGCATAGACTGTGGCTGGGATCAGACAAGTTCTGAACTAGATCCAGGACTGGGTGTAGTGTTGCTGCCTGGTGCTTCAGGTATAAGCCCTCCTCCATACACACAGCCGAGATCTGCTCTGGCCCTGTTTTTTCTGTGCTGGTGTGCCCTGGCCATCAGGCAGGCCAGCTCAGATCAGTGCTTGCTAGGAGACCTCTGCACTGCTCTCTGTTGCACAGTGAAAAGTATTCCAAGTGCAAGATTTGCTGTCACCTGGGTGTTGATTTAATCTCTGAGGAAGGAAGATGTGCAAGTCTTATCATTATTTGCCGTTGCTTAAAGATAATGGTGACTGCAGTGTCTGTATTTGATAGTCTTTTGTATAATTCTAGTAAGCTCTTAGCCTTTGTGATATCTGTGGCAGGGATTTTGACAGATGACGCGTCTGGGAAAAAAATTTTTCCCTTGTATTTAAGATGGTTTGCTAAGGGGGTTATTAAGTATACTTGGATTACTTTTCCATTGGAGCAGGTTTTTTTATGCCTTTCTTCAGGACTATGCACTCACAAGATTTCCCATCTCTCTTCATATGGATCATCATCTTCTGTCGCTTTTAATTGTTTTCAGTGCTTATCCCTGTCCCTTATATTTTTGCTTTTGGAGATAGATAGTGATGAAAACACTTCTGTATATGTTCTTCATGCTTTTCCATTCCTTTTTTTTTCGTAAACTGTTCATTGCTCTTAACTTGTTCCTCTATGCATTTGTATCTTCTTGTCTTCTCACTATTAACAAGAGCTGTCACTCTACCAAAGTCTAAAAATGTAGTGATGTGCTTTAGTTACAAGAATTACATGGCACCATGCTGTTGTACACCACCACAACTAAATTCTGTTAATCCCTTAGGACAGTAGGCCATCGAGATCCTCGGTCTAGTTGATGCCAGGACTCAGGAGTGGCTTGTGGGTAGTTAGAACAACTGAAGACAGATACTAAATCAGGTTGCTACCTCACAGTGCTGAAAAGTGTTAATAATGGTGTAGCTTAGATGCTTATAATCACCATCTTTCCAGTACAGCTTTCTCCATACTCTGCAAAGTTCCTAGACAAGGTAAGTTCTCAGTTGTCTCTTCTGCCCTAGATGCTATTCTCTTTGCACTGTCTCCACAGTCTGAGATGGAAAGAGTGCAAAATAAATCTAATTTTATATGCCTCCCCTCCCAATTATTTTGCCAAAAGCTTTCACTTACCAGATGGTGCCAGTTTGATCTTGTTGGGGCAGGTGGGACTCTTTATCTGTTAAAACTTCCTTCTACCTCTAAAGTAGTATATATGCCAAAAATTCTAGGCAAAAACCAATACTAATTAAAATGCTCAGTAAAACTAAATAAAATGGAAGATGCAGGGGTTTTTGCACCCAGCTTGTTTGCCCTGTAATGTGATTCAAACACATAATCTGCAGGGTTTGTCATTCCTGTTTGAACATGTTCTTGGAGGAGTACAGGAAGAACTGAGACATGGGAACTGGCCTTTCTAACATAAGTTTCCTGGATGGTGACAGATTTTATTATATTCACCTTATGCATGAAGAGGAACGCAAATATTTTTGTTGTTGTCAAAAGATTCCATTAGCAGGACTTGGTCATAAAATACTTCATTGTTTGAAACTGCTACATTCAGATTTAGAGTTGTTTTTGAATTTTGTGTAAGGGGCTGTAAGATAAATTCTCTGGGAAAGAGTAGCACACTCAGAAATTTTGTTATTCTGTGTCAACATCTAAGATGTCCAGTGTGATTCTAGAATTCTGACTTTTTTCCCTAATATTGCTGAAAGTAGAATCAGGAGACACATTTTGTTTGAATCTGTATTTTCCTTTCCATTTTTCTTTCTACATCTTCTCCTTGGTCTGCTGAACTGGGTATCCCTTTTTATAGCAAATTGGCATACTGTCAGTATATTAATTCAGTACCCTGGGGGTTTTTAGCCTAGACATAGCTGGTATTTTGTTTAGTCCTGAAACACCTCCACTTCAAATTCAGGCTAGCCATATGTTTAAGCAAGGAATTTGTAGATATAGATAGATATTTGCAGCTGGAGGTAGTTACTTAGATCTTTAAATGTCCTGAATTCCTCCTGTAGTTAATTTGTGCCTCAGTATTGATGATGCAAAAAGAGAACAGGTCTTATCTAATACCAATAATTTTCTGTGACACTGTTTCTGAAGTGTGTTGACACTTTTATGAGACTTTTTGGTGGGACTTCTCAGTACAGTTCAGGAGTCTTAAGTATCCATTATTCTGCTTGCTGTTTTATTAGGTTTCATTGTGTACAGCTCAACAAAACAACTCTTGTCACTTCCACTTTCAGCCTTTTCTCTAAGTGGTGGTATCCTCTTTTTTTGCCAAAATATGAAGAGAATCTACTTCCATAAAGTTTGGTAGTTGAGAACCACTCAACAAACCTACATATATCCATTCATTATCTGCTATTGTATTGAAAAGTGAGAAGAGGTGCGTAAAGTAACATAAGCGAACTAGAAAGCTGTATCCCCAGTCTTTGACAGCCCAGGAAGGATTCTCAGAATGAATATGTAACTTTTACCTGAGACAGCAATATGCCATTATTTTCTGATTGTTACCTAAAAAAAGTATTCAGTGTACCTTCACACAATTTTAATCACCAAGAACAGTAATGTTGAGAAAACTACTTATACAGCTACTAGTAAGGTATAGATCTGGAGTAATGAGATACTAGCAATGAGTATTTGTCTCTAATAAGTAAATGTAGGACAAACAGGCTGGGAGCTTAAAATAGGGCTTAACGTATGCAAATCTTCAGCCCGCTAATATGGGGCTAATTTCCATTGTGCAGGTCACAGAAAAGATAAATAAATCACTATATTTTTACCATAGGCTTTTATGGTAACTCTCTCCTGTTTCATTTCTAGTACAGTGGCATAGATTTTATTGCAGTTGTACAGGGATTTTGGGTATAACATTGAATACTGAAGTAATACTTCACTTTTTGAATCCAATGCTTTGCTTGTTCTCCTGTAGAATCCTCTTCATGTTGGTGCTCAAATATGAGTAACCAATGACAAT
Source organism: Nyctibius grandis (assembly GCF_013368605.1). Classification (NCBI taxonomy): domain Eukaryota; kingdom Metazoa; phylum Chordata; class Aves; order Nyctibiiformes; family Nyctibiidae; genus Nyctibius; species Nyctibius grandis. The sequence continues at coordinate 59,536,563 of NC_090663.1, forward strand.
GGGTTTTCTTAGGCTGTCAGCAAGACTTGTGCTGATGAGCTGTGCTGGTTTTGGCTGGGATAGAGTTAATTTTCTTCTTAGTAGCTGGCATGGGGCTCTGTTTTGGATTTGTGCTGAAAAGTGTTGAAAACACAGGGATGTTCGTGTTATAACTGTTCGTTATCGCTGAGCAGTGCTTACACCGAGTCAAGGCCTTTTCTGCTTCTCACAACACCCCACCAGCAAGTAGACTGGGGGTGCACAAGAAGTTGGGAGGGGACACAGCTCGGACAGCTGACCCCAGCTGACCAAAGGGATATTCCATACCATATGGCATCATGCTCAGCATATAGAGCTGGGGGAAGAAGAAGAAGGGAGACAAACGGAGTGATGGCATTTGTCTTCCCAAGTACCCGTTACACGTGATGGAGCCCTGTTTTCCTGGAGATGGCTGAACACCTGCCTGCCCATGGGAAGTAGTGAAGGAATTCCTTGTTTTGCTTTGCTTGTGTGCGCAGCTTTTGCTTTACCTATTAAACTGTCTTTATCTCAACACACGAGTTTTCTCCCTTTTACCCTTCCGATTCTCTCCCCCATCCCACCTGGGGGGAGTGAGTGGACAGCTGTGTGGTTATTAGGTGCTGGCTGGGGTTAAACCATGACATGAGATAAAACTAATTTAAGTGGGAACTTTACCATTGTCTTCAATGTGCAAGTGTTTCACCTAGATTTTTGCACTGACTTGGAGTCTACAAAGAAATGAAGCTAAAGTACTAACAAGAGCCAAAGTTGAAGAGGAAACAAAATCACTAGAATTTTGGGGTTTATTTTTTTGTGAATACTGAATACAGCATGGTTTTTTGTGTGTATGTGTGAACTAAAGCCTTGGTTGAAAGATATCTCACATGGGCACACAAGACTGAGTAAATAGAGGGGGAAGTCAGTAGGTGGTTCTGGCCTCATTCACTGCCAAGGGAGGTTGCAGTAGATGAGGCAACACAGTTGTGCCTCTCTTTCCTCCTTCTCCAATGTATTTACATTCAGAGAGTGCATACCACTGTTGGTGCTTTAAGGCAGTGAGGTCATCTGCTTATTGAGGAGCACCTCAAATGCCAATTAAACTTTTTTATTGAAACAAAAATAATCTGTATGAATTTATTGTAAGCAGAAGAGCAGAAGGAGCATTTTGTTAGCTGAAGTGGGCTGTGGTAGAGTCCTCATTTCCATTTTGCCCTGCCAATGAGTCTCTTGAACTGCTCTAGAGGGACTGCTGCTAAGACTACCAGGTTAAGAAATCTTCCTGAGATGCTGTGTTTCTCCATCTCCACACAGAATGATTGCTGGCATGCCAGTGCAGTGATGGGGATTTGTAACGGGAAAGGCTGTCAACAAAAAACTCTGGTTAGTGTTACTAACTTGTTTCTTCTGACGTGGGATCCTGGCTATTTCAAACCAGAAGAGAAACTGAAGTGGCAGCCTGGAAGTGGCAACCATAGATAGGATGTTGAGACTGCCATCCCCTGCTGCTTAAACTGTTTGAGTTATTTTTTCTTTCTTCTCTTAGTTCTGCAAAATCCAGAGAAGACTTTATTCATTATTTGATCAGGTTTCTTAGCAGCTCATGTGTCAATCTGTCTAACCAGTCATGGTGACCTGTACCCTTGGATTCTGAAGTATGCATCATGTATGTGACTTTTTTCCTCTTATTTTTGACACTAATTGGATGAAAACTGCTTACACCTGGAAAAGTGAATGCACTGACATCTTGAAGGGAATGTTTTTTAACAGCATATAGGACAAGCTCATAAAACGTTTTATTAATAATAAAAGTCAAATCACTAGAACATAAGCATTACTGCAACAGCATATACTAATTTAATGTACTGTGATTTTACTGTTGTTTCTTTAGGTTATAAATTGTTTATTTTTGAAATTAATTAATGGATTTATCAGTATTAGTTTGCTCTTTCAAGGTTGCAAGTGGACACCATCCAAATTTGTCTTGCTTATGGCACAACAGTCATTGGTCAGTATTTAGTTGCAGCTGTGAGGCTGTTTCTAAAGCTTACAAATAATTTAAGTTTCAGATTTCCAGCAGGTATTTTGCAGCTAGAACTGTAAAATGGCTGTGTGAATCTGTAGTCTTATATGGCCTTCGTATAATGTATTATTGACGCTTGTTGGGTTTTGCACTATGGTTACCAGTCACAATTACTGAAAAGTTATTATTGGAAGGCAACTAGAAAAGTCCTCTGGACATGCATTCTTGGTATATTTTTTGGCACACAAGTGTTGTAACAAAATTGCCATTTGTAATTTCACCGTGATGTATTTCTGTTAAGTTAGTGTCAGCTTCTTGAAGATACGATAAAATAAGGATCGTGTTGTTTCCCAGATTAAAAAAATTGTAACACCTATCCCTGAAAAAAATGAAGTGTAGCACCTATTTAAGTTCATATTGAAAAAAAAATCAGTATTAGGATAGCAAAAGAACAACTTTATTGTATAGAAACAGATTTTGCTCTTCGTAGAGTCTCTCTGTACTTACTTAAATGGCTATAAGGACAGAACTTGGCCCAGAAAATGTTATTACAGTTACAAAGTTAGGTGTTCAAAAGTAAAAAAGTTACAGGTAAAAGTAGCCTATTAAACTTGAGTTAGGATCCTTGTTCGTAGCATTGATTGCCTTTAATTATTTAAGTGCATTCTTCCTGCCCCGCTCCCCTCCCCACCAAGAACCTGCCGTCGTTAGTACACAGGATAGATTAGAGTGAAGCATATCTTCCACTTCTGATACCACTTTAAGACATTAGTTGCCCAGCATGCAGTATTTTTTACGTCCATATTCAAACTGCCTTTAATTTCAGATGCGTTTGTGACTGCTCAGATGCCTGCAGGTCAGCTGTAAGGTCTTTCACAGAAAGTGCCATACAAAGCTGATGAGCACTTCTGAAAAGCATGTTTTAAAAGCCTTCTAGCTTTTTGCCTCAGAACTTCAGGATGGGAACCTGAAATTACCTAAATTCTCTAGAGTAGCAGTCAGCTAATATCACTGTCCTTTCTCTTACTGGAATCCTCTCCTCATTCATTGGACTCTTGTTATTACAAGAATAACTGAATCAGAATATAGTCAACAACACTTTCTTTAAGTACAAAACCACAAGTCAGTGCCAGAGTAGGTCTAACTTGTGCACTGTCCACAGTACAGATCAATTTAAAAGAAAAAGTCAACAATATACTACAAAGGAGAAGGACTACTTTTGAGTATTTGGTTTTGTGCAACCTTAATAAAGTCATTGTAAAGCAATTGCTTTCCCAGGCTCCTCTTATCATGCTAGCCTTGGCATCTTTACCCAGTGACTCTTACTTTTCAGTCTTGGTCCCTTGTAGTAATATTGGTTCTTCGCTTCTGGAGCACCCAGCGATGTACACAGATGCTGTACAACAGCATGTTTGTTGAGTTAGCTGGATCTCACAACATGGAGCTCAAACAGGCCTTATATCTCCTATGTCAATGTTACCTCAGATGTGGAAAAAACAGATGATAATTTGATCCAGCATAAAAAAAGAGTGGCTGTCTCTGTTTAGCCCGCATCCAGGGCTAAACAATAAGCAGTTGTTCTATCACCCAGTGACCCCTCCCCAGCCGAGAAAAGGAATTGGGAAAAGGAGGGAGACTCGTGGAAACAGATTTAATAAAATAAGAAAACCAATATTAGTATAAAATACACAGAGTTATACTCAACCCATATAGTGGTCACGAGCTGCGCGCTCCAGCAGTGAATGCCAGATGTTGAACACTGCGAGCACCACCGCTCCAGTGAAAGTGCGACGGTCACAACGAACGGGAGAGCAGTCCTCAGGAGCAGAGTGATGGGCAAGACCGTCCAGGGATGGCAGCTGTTGAAGAGAGGGCTGTCCCCAGCAAACTTTCCAATTTATAGTGAACGTGCTGTTTATGATATAGAATACTTCTGTTAGCTAGCCTGGGTCAGCCGCCCTGGCTTTCGCTCCTCCTAGCTTAACCACATGGCGAACTCAAAACTACTAATGGCCTTGATCACTATGGAAACCTGCATACCATGGCTGTCCATGAACTAAAACAAAGTGTCTTATCAATCAACTTTGTTCCCCACTATGTTGGGTGCTGCAGTATTCTCAAAAGTGCAGCTTTTCTGAACAGAAAATTGATTTTATGATTCTATCTCAGCGAAACCAGGACAGTGATGTAGACAGATATTGCGTAATATGGCAGAAAGTCTTCTGGTAGTTATTAAGCCATCTAAATCATTTCAAAAAATCAGAGTTGACAGACAGTTTTTTAATATTTGACCAGTACTTTACGTAATGTGGCCATTGCTTTTTTGACCCAATACTGGGAACTCTGTAGCCAGATTTATTGTATTACCAAACAGCCCTGCACAGTTATCTTGTCTTCCAAACCCCAATGCCTGCATCCATTTTCCATTTCTCACTTTCCTGCACATGATTCTATTATCTTTCCTTTCGCCCAGCTCCTCTCCCATTGTTTACTATATTGACTTTCAGGGAAACTTCTCTTCTTCCTCAAGCCTGCATTTCTCACCTGCTATAGTAAATTGAAAAGATCAGCCACAGGGATATTTACTGAAAAGGGATAAATACAATTCCATCTAAACATCTTTCTAGGCTTGTTCCTCTCCACTAGCCCTTGGAATTTTTTTTTCTCCTGTGTGCAAAACTGTAGTTTTAAAATAGCTGTATCTTACATCTAAAATAACATATAGAATTTAATCTGAAAAAAGAAAGTGGAAATTGGTGTCATGGTATTTCCTTATTTCTGAGGGTTTAGGTTGCTGGTCCATTTGTTTTATTAACTCTGTTTTATTTTGCCAGTTTTTTCTTTTTTCTTTTTTTTTTTCCTAGCTTTATTTCTGATGCTAAGATCTTCCTTAGAGCAAACTAAACATTCTGTGAAACAATCAAGTAGGATAATAATGATCACTGTAATCAAGTTGATGACCAGTTAAAGATATTTCCCAGTAGATACCGTTAAAGAATTATTCTTTTTTCCTAGGTAAGCCACAGAATGAAAATCCTGGAGACTCTTTTTCTTACATCTATGAAGCAGTTCTTGCAGACGGTGAGTTGAATTCCCCTTGCATTTACTCGAATAAAGTCAGTACTCTTCAGAAAATTAAATTTATTTTCTTACGTCTTGTCAGACATGAAAGGCAATAAACTAACCTTACCGTAGCATACAGTTGTGGAGAGGAACATGCCTTGTTCTCAAACATCCACCCACACATCTATACCCACACATTCTTGTGAGGAGTGTGAAAAGGGGAGGAGATTCAACAGGGACATTTCCTTTTTCCTGTAATTTCAGTGTGGAGAAAAAGGAAGACATGGAGAGCTTTCCTTTTCTGTTCCCAGCATGAGGAGTTTTGCTTGTAGTACAGAGAGAGCTGTTTTGAAATTTCAGATAGATCAGTCCTACTCACATTACGTTTGCAGCATTATTCATTGGGAGCCAGTTGTTGGGAGAAGCCCTATATCACAGCTTCAGCGCCTGTTGACTTTTGCCATTCTAGTTTATTTATATTTGTGAAAGCCCATAAAGAGTCTTAGTAGGGAAAAGAGACTGGCAAAATCTCCACTTGCATTTAGTAAAGAGCAACATAACATGTTTTCTATCCCCAGTTCTTACTTAACTTTATTTTGGGGTTGACACTGTTGTGAAGTGATTGGCTTAACAGCACCAGCATGCTGACTGATGAAAAAGGACGAGTACTTTATTTTGGAATTCCTGGCGTAGAAGTTCTGTGCTGCTGGACTCTGAGGTTACTGCTCTGTGGATCTGTTTTGCTGGCAAGGTGTAAGGGCAGAAGGATGCTGCAAGCTCACTGTCTCTTTCTTACTGGCAGAAATTCAATATACATGTCAGTGATGTATGGAGGTTAGAATTTTAGCTGCTTCACTTAATTTCAAGACATGAGCTTCAACCTGCGTGCTTTTAAATACTCCAGTCATTCCTGTTTACCATGCTTTGGTTCACAGTGCAGAACAATCTTGGAGCGTGTGGTTGGATTCCTTTCAGATAAAACTAAAATGGAAAGTGCACTCAGGGAGCTCACTGGGTGCACTTCAGACACTAAAAGGTGTGCATTCTACAAGACCAGACCAGAACTAGTTGGAAATATGCCCCTTTGAAATGTGTATAGTGTGGACGGGAGTATTTAGCACCAACCGTTTCTCTCTACTAAATGTTCTCCTATTAGTCCCCCCTCCTTTCTAACGGGGACTCTTTGTGTCTCTCTCAGCATCTTGGGTGTACTGGTGTGATCTCAAGCAGAAAGCTGCTGTAAAGCTGCACTGTTTTATCTCTACAGACCTATTGTATTTCTAAGGATATCTCTTTTGATCCCGTGTTGAATGTGCCATGGGTCAGTGCATTGAATAAGTTTGTTGGTATAAAGAAGGCTTTTTGTTATTACCGGCTCATCATTCAGGTGCTCAATAAGCTGGCATCACTGTTCCTCTCATTCATGATCGTGATGTCCAAAAAATGAGACAGTAAAAGAGGGAATGGTCAGAGAAAACAGAGAATCCCAAGAAAAGAAAGGACTGTGGAGATGTTTCTTCAAGCTACTCGCACTTTAAACCCTCACTCTTTATATGAATCGTCTTCTGCTTTTATATGGGAACTTAAAGAGCAGCTTTAAGTCCAAGTTTCCCATCAGCTGAATTGTTATAAAAAAGTGAATTGAGGATTTTGCAGCTAAGAAATTCTTGCATTAAAAGCAAAAATTTCACTTGAAATCTTTGCTGAAGTTGCCTGGACCACAGTTCTTGGTCAGCTTTTGGCAGTCATCTTGATAGTGCTGATTGTACATAGCCTCAGCTGGTTAATGATGTCTAGTTATTGCTAAAAGGACCAAAGAGATTCTCAATTGCTGTGGTAAGTGAAAGGGCCCACTAGAAAAGAGGGATTCCCAATAATTGAATCCTGTAGGTGAGGTTAAGACTGACTCCTGAATGAGTGTGAGGAAATACGTGGTCAGCATTTCTGTGGTGGTGCAACAGGGAGCAGTTATCCGATACCACTGCAGAACTATGGAGGGGAAGAGTAGCCCAAGTAGCATGTGTCTTAGTGATTTGATAGTGTAGCTGTTTCCAATAAATTGCATTTATTCAGAGAAAAATAGGGAAATAACTGTCAAAAGCCGTAAGTGGGAGTGCTGGCAGGAAGATCCAACCTCAGAGGTGCACGGTTCAAGGACGTGTGCAGAGCCGATCCGAAAACGGAGTGGAAGCACCGTGTGATGCCAGTGCTCCTTTTAACACTGCAGCAGCAACAGGCAGCGATTACTTTTGGCATTTTGTCAGGGCAATGGTTGGACTCGATGATCCCAGAGGTCTCTTCCAGCCTGATTGATTCTGTGATTCTGTGTGATTCTGTGAAATGATTGCAGTTTCCAAGATTCAACATGTCAGTCTTTACAAAGCTAAGAAAGGTAAGACAGCAGCTGCAAATGAGCCAGTGTTTGTGCCCTGCAGAAAGTAGGTGAATCTTCAGGTAACCAGACAGGATTTGACTTTGGATGAATTGTGAAAAAATGTTTCCAGGGACTCTCTCTTCTCTTTGCTTCTTCCTAATAAGAAGGAAGTATATGCAGTGCTAAATTTTATGTATGACACAAAACAGAAGTGTCAGGAGAAATTATGAACCAATAAAAGATTTTTGCTAGAACCCTGTAAATTCACAAAAGAACAGCGCTTTATGTAAGGTCAGTAGAGACTGACATGTTGAAAGCTGAAGTTTGTTTTGAGTATACTGATGTTGTACAAAAGAAAGGATAAGCTGAGAGAAGATGGAATTTAGACTTGAACTGGAATGAAAGTTGAACAAATAGGAAGTATAAAGCTAAATGAGAAATCTAAAGCAACGAGGGTGGAAAGAGCAGCGAGTGGATCACAGGACATTAAAAAACAAAAACAAAACCAAAAAAACAAACAAAAAAAACCCCTGTATCCAATAAAGCAAAGATAGATGGGGAATGTGCAAGCACTAACAATCATAAGAACCGATTGACTAAAGTCAAGGCCTTGAGGGAAAAGGTCCAACAGTACATTGGAAAATGGAAAAACAATATGATCACTGAGATCCTGTGGGGAAATAGGAGCTACAAGCAGGTGTGAAAACAATTGATTTGCTAGTGAGTGATGGAAAAGATCCAGTTGTGGAATGCTAATCACTGTGATGTGAATGTATGAAGACTCATTCCTGTAGGTGATAACTGAACAAGTCAGCTCTTTCGCTGTTCACAAATGCTGTTATGTGTTTATTTTATTTCTGGTTTCTATATAAGAAAAGTAGACTTATTTTTATTACTAGAAAGCTGTATTTTGAGAAATTCCCTTGTGGTTCCTCAGGAAAGAATCATTGTTTGTAATTTGTACTAAGGCTGGAAAAGTGAAGCAATCTTACTAGGATCTGGGTATATAGGCTTGTAGCCACACAGGTAAAATGTGAATGCCTTATTGTGGAATTGGCATTTGTTATTTTACCTGCAAAATAGAGCTAACCTCAGATTTAGATACCCATTAGGTGATACTCAGCTTCAGAAAAGTCTGTTCCCCTTCTGTGAAACAGCTTTGTCTCTTTTAACAAGTGCCATTAAGGCTTGTATCCTAGCACTAATTAACTGAATCAATTGGGGATGGGCAAGCAGAGCACAAAAATATTATTTTAAACTGTAATAGCTGTCTGCTTATTGAGTTTAGCAGCAGATATCTTTTGGTCCCACTCAGAGGTCTCATCAAACGAACACATATGTGTTACCTGTATCCTTTATGAAACTAAACTGAAGAAAGGCCAGTATTTTGTAACAAAATAGATGGCATCCATTCTGCAGATAAAGAAGAGCTACCAGAGTACCTCTGCTCTGCTATACTTTCCTATAATGCTATCTGAAATCCTATTTTAGTAAAATGTGCCTATTCTGGGGTCTAGGTGTTGGATTAAAGGACAGTGTCTTAAAAGATAAAGACCTCAGATTACTTTCCAACTCATAACCCTAACAAAAGAAAAATAATCAGGAGTTAGAAGGCAAGCATGATGTTCAGATGTGTCTAAAAATATCACTCTTGATTGTTTTCCCGAGAAAGCAGTGTACCTTTAGCCTGCTTTAAGGGTCAATACATTTTAGCTATTCAAACCAAAGGTGGGAGTAAATTGCAAAGCAGCCTCTCCCCTAGTGAGTCAGTCTTGCTGACAGCTCACTTTTTTTATCCTTCTTTAATACCAAATGTGTCTGGCGTGAGTCTTTCTGCTGACAGCAGCTGTGGCAGCATGGCACAGGGAGACATGTGGTCTCTTAGATAGACAAGTCCCATGTAATTTAGAGGTGTACAGATCATAAATTTCATCCAGGCATAGGTAAGAGCCCTGTGCAGGTATTGGAGCTCTGCTGTCGTACTCAGAGTAAGGTGCGCTATTTGGTAAATGAGCTGCTGCAGTCCAAGCTAGCTTCTATAACCAGATTGATTTAAGGGATGCTGTAACGTGGAGTATGTTGTCTTGTGTCAGTAAATGTTTGGATACTATTAATGATATGCGTTCTGTACTTTGAGTAGGGCAAAGGCTGAGAGTGCCAGTTACCAGCATCTCTCCCCCTAGCCTCTCCCAATGCAGATGTTAAAGGACTTTTCAGTTCTGTTAAGCTTAATGACCTTCCAGCTATGTAATTTTTTGAACTTTGATGACTGTAAATAATATTCTTCAAGAGAAGATGGCCAAGATGGCTTCAAACATGGCTGAGAGGGGAAAGTTTGGCTACTCACTAGTAGTTCCTTGAGGGTGATATCTGTAAAAACTTAAACCTCTATTAAGCCTGAAAGCTGAGCGTTTGGCCTGCCTGCCAGGTCTGCTCCCCTGAAGTACGGCTTTATTCTAAAATGCTCCCCTCTAGCTGTGTTCTTTTATGTCTGTGTAATTCAAAATGTAGCCACATGCCCCTTGTGTGTCCAAGCACAGTGTGCAATTTTATAAGAGGCTTGAATTGTAGTTTAGAAATAATAGAGCCACTAGGCAGCTGCAGCTAGCCCCTTTGGAATAATAAGGAAGCTGCAGGACGGTTTTATCAGGCAAACAAGTTTTGAAGGTCTTCTCACAACCCTGGATGCCTCTGCTATCAGTCCTTTTGTCTTCAGTGGTAATTTGAGTCAGCAGCAGGAGGATAACCTGTCTCTGTTGCTGTAACAGCCCATCTCAGATTTTGGGCAGTGTTTGGTGCTGTATAGTCACTGTGCTTCACTGAAACAGAAGTGAGATAGAAGTGTGCTGATACCACAGAGAAATGGAACAAAAATGCCAAAGTGTTCTTACTGTGGTAGAACTCCAGTAACTCTGAAGTGGACAGATGGACTCTTTAATAAAAGATTAGGCTTTAATAACTGAGAGTTGCTGGTGCCCCCAGAGGGCCAGACTTCAGTTTGTTTCTTCCTGGAGAAGAGGCAGGATGAAAGTATCCAGAATGTAGAAACTGGAAATCCAAGGCTTGGGCTCCATCAACAGTTCCACTCAGCATCTCAATGACCTCAGGCAGGTAGTTATTATTTCCAAACTAATCAGTGTGCCTAATAGTTTAGAAACTCTTTGGGACAGTCTTACTATGTGTCTAAAGCTCAGCAGAGTGGTCATATTATTAGTGCTGCTGCTGCAGCTGAAAATCATAGATTTGATTGCAGTAAAAATAGTAATGTGAATTGATACCTAGTAAAAGATAAACTTAGTCCCAAAAAGCCTCTAAATGTATGCATCGTAACCAAAGCACTGATTGCTGAGTTTAAGTCAAATCTTTCTTCCAAGCCACAGACCAGTTAGGAAGTAGTTAGTTGTCACAGCCTTAGATTACCTCTGAATATACAGTTAAAATCATATGAAAGTATATATATAAAGAAACACCTACTGTTTCATGCAAATTATTTCTTAAAGGTTATTGATAAATTCATGGTAAATTGCTTTTTGCTGTTTTGGGGTTATTTGAAGGCAGGATTTTTTTGTTTTTACTATCAGATCCAATACGGCTACACGTAATAAGACTTATAGTGTGTTTAGATGATTCTATAATGACTCCATTAGGCTACAATTATACCAGAGTAGTAAATTGTTGTGTACAAAAGCATACCCAATAATACAAGAACAGGTGGGTATGCACCTTCACAATCAAGTCAGTCTTTGCCTACATGTGTATAGTAATGCATAAAACAATAGATGTGAGGAGGTTCCAGGGATTGCTCTGTTATGGGAGAGAAATAGACATGAATGAAAATTGCAGCACCATCAGTTGCTGACATAAACACCAACTCCAAGTACTCAGAAAAGGAAAAACTGTTCCTCATAGTGATACAAAAATCGGAAATCTCCAAACCCCCTTGCTGGCTGACTTTCCTCACCGAAGTGAGAAGCTGGGTGCGGCTGGGTAAAGAGTCCGACAGAAAACTCAGTAACACCAGTGTCATTATCAGGCATTCTTTATTGCAGCGCTGGGCAGCACTGGGGATTGTCCACCATGAGTGCTCCACCTGGCAAATTTTCAGAGAATATATACCATAAAGTTATACATAGTCATAAGATTTCCAAGAACTCATTTACATAACCATGAGATATGCAAATGTCTGTTCGCATGCACAGTCGTTTTCCCTGGTGGTCTTCAGGGGTCTTCAGATGAAGGCTGGTAGTCTTCCTCACTGTGTTTGCTCACTGGCCCCTGTTTTTGCGCAAACTCAGTCTGGGGATCACGTAGGCCATGTAGGCCACGTCCTTCGAGGCAGCTGTTGCAACTCCCTTATCTTTATGTTTCCGTGCCTCTGTTTTCCCAAGGCCAAGTTGTCTGAAGTGAAATACAGCCATCTTAATTAGAAACTATCTTCTCAAGGCCCAGTTGTCTGAAGTGAGATATGGCCATCTTCATTAAAAAGGCTCCCCTTTGTTTATTTATGTAACTAGGTTAGTCCCTTGTTCTTGGGGCCCCCAACCATTTCAATAGCTTTTAAAGGAACTGTCAATTTGATGCTTATTTGCAAGAAAAAATGTTCACCATAAATAAAGTAATAGAAACATTTTGGAGACATGGGCAAAATAGGCCAACTCATAGAAACCCTACTGTTTTTGACAGAACTCCTCAACCATGCAGGAGAAACTGGGACTGAGAATGCTTTTGAGAAACACAAAGATAACTGTCAATATATTTGCAAAAGAGAGATAATTCAGCGTAGAGAGAAACATTATTTAAAGGTCAATATGTTCAATAATGAATAAGTTTACCTTGGTCTGGAATTTATACATGATAGAAAACAGATGAAAGAAATTAAGATTTAAGTCAGATGTTTATATGTTTGAGTATGTATTTAATAATTTTCTGTGATTTTTAGAAACCTTTCCATTCCTAAGCCCTCTCTCACCACCAGTGAAAGAAAACTTTTCAGCAGAGCAGAAAAGGGGATTTGCTTTGAAATCATATCTCAGAAAGGGCTTATGGTAAAGATGAATAAATCCCATGTTCATGCTGAGGAAAACAGGCTCATTGAATGAAGCCCGGTGTGGTGGATGTTTTCTGCCTCCATGTTTTTCACAACCTTTCTTGGGTCATTTATAGTGCAATTTATGCAGTTAGAGGCTGCCTTTTAATCCCACTCTGCTGCACTCTGCTGAGTTCATACAGCATTTACAAATACCCATATTTTAGGAGGATTAACTTTCATAAATGTCTGTGATAAACTTGTGGTGGATTGCAGGAGGAATATAAAGTGCATAAGTCTTTTTTCCTGATTTTTCCACGTTGCAGAAGGTTACTTCGTTTTTTTTTGTGTGGCTCTACTTTCATCCACATTTCGGCAGCATGCTCACATGTGTTTGACTTTAAGCTTTTGAATTGCAGGGAAGTCACTTATATGTGAGCACCTTTTCAATTATACCTCACAGAACGCAGTGGGACCATCTCTGCCTTTACCTCACACTGTGCTGGGAAGTGATCCTACCATATTACATGGGATGACTCCTGCACTTAAATTATCTGCTGAATTTAGCCTAAGTGCTCTTCACTGTAATCCTCTTTATTTTAATCTTTGACACTGGAACACCCTGTCGTTTCTTTCAGGTGGCAAGTTGGCCACATGTGCTTAATTACCTTTCCATTCCTTGTCACGTGCCTAACCTGCTTTGCCCGTATTTCTCACCCTCTCATGTTGTGTGATCTAAGGATAAGTGAGGACTTTTTTTGTAATGCAGTTTCAGTTCTTCAGCTAGCATTGCTTTAGCAAGACTTGAGGAAGAATTGACACTTGTAAATCTAGCAGGCGTTTTGCTTTTGTAAAACCAACTAAATTTTGGCTGTGAGATTCATTCCATGGGTAGCCTAGAAAACACATAAATCTTTCATAAGTTTACGTTTTCTGCTATTTTTAATACCCCAAATCTGTCACATACATTGTTGACTCAAAACATGTAGCAAGTACCAAGTAATCAAAGACAGAGACAATTTATAATCCTCAGGTAGACTGCAACAGGGACAGCTAAAGAGTGTGTTTGAAAGTTAGGATTTGGGGGCAGGGGAGAGGTGGGATGTGGCATGAAAGTTGTTCAGAAGCCATGGTGAGGCATTAATTGTTGAATCCACGGGAGACTAGAGAGGCTTCATTAAAATTCCTCAGTTTATGCAAAGGAATGCAATTTCAAAGTCATTTAATGAATTCAGTTAAAAATGTTAAATTGAAAGCAATAACGCATTCCAAAAGGTTTTGTGTAAAATATACCAAATTGATGTATTGAAATTACATGAATTAAGAGAGAACATTGAAGTGAAATTGAAAACATCAGCACTGTGCCCAATTAAGTGAGTAACTGTTACAGTAAATGTGTGTAATATTTTGATATTTAAATATGAACTTAAATTTAAGATCAGTCCTTTCAATGTGATCATCAGCAGTAGGTACTTGTCAAAAGTAAGCCAACAAAAGTAACCTGATTGAAGGAAATGGAGCATTACCCTCTATAATAGACGATAATTCCCAGTAGGACTGCCCTGAATACTCAAGGGAAGATTATCATAGATTTTCCTTTCTTTTTAGCTTCTAGCTCATAGTGCTGTCTAAGCATCATTAGATATAGTTAATAATTTCTTATACTTCAGTCCTACAAGAAAGGGTCCAGTTTTATTCATCCATTATTTTAATCGTTACTGCTACATTTTAAGAACCTCATGGATAGGTCACCGTTACATAAAATGTTAAAAGAACACATTCACCAAGCAACAAATACCCTTTGATAAATCCTCTCTCCTTGATATTCCAGCATTATAATGATGTTCCTTTTATGTTTCTTTTAAGCTAATCTTCATCTACAGTTGTAAATTCTTGTTAAATGATCATTTTTCTGAAAGCCTTAGCAATTAGTGGAGCTCCCTAGCCATTGCTTTCAGGTTAAAAGCAAGATTGTAAAGAGGATTCAAAGTGAAGATGTCCAAAATTTAAGTGTTCAAAAGATCTGTACATCAGGCAACACCTTCTGCCCACATAAACAAATGTTGTCTATACATATGCTCCATTTGTGTTACTGGGATCTCATTACTGTAGTATTAAACCCTCATGAGCTACATTGTTTTAGTTAATGCCACCAAGCCAAGGCTTGCTTAATCTCTGGTGTATTGCTTGTTCAGCATTTACAAATAACACTTCACGTGGTTTTTTCATGTTCCACATTTTAGGACAGATAGTGTGCAACTGCTGGTAGGAATCTGAGTGCTGGAGAATGGTGGCTCTGGAGTTTGGTTATTAAATATATAGTAGTGATAATATAGATCCCTGTTACTCTTGGACTGCTGTACATGGCTTTCATTGATTGTCAGGTAGAGCTGATGTTTAGTGAAAGAAGTCTTGCTTGCTGGTTTTTATCTAATACATTGCTAACCACTTTCACGGTCAGCAGGGGAATCCCTCATTCCCTTAAATATCCAAGTCTTTGATGCAAGAGCCACGTTTCGTAATACTTTCTCTAAACTGTAGGGCTGTGCAGTCCCAATGCTGACGGGGTTGAAGTCGTGATATTGTAGTTATATGTCATTAGGCATAATAAAAATATTAAAATGCAATTAATGTGTGAGGAAAACATAATCTTAATTTAAACCAACTTGTTAGCACTAGCATTGATGATCTCAGTAGATGAATTATTGTGGATGTTAAAAGGTGGAAGTACCTACTGTCATCTTTGATAAGCAGAGTGCAGACTGTAGTAATAAAGCTGTCGTGAACTTCACATACATTAGAATGCATCCACACGATCCTTGAGGAATGATCACTGGCAGAAAGCTGACGTCTGAGAATCCAGTGCCTAACAGATTTGTTATTCAGTCCTCTCATTTTGTCCATCTGATAATGAAATGGTTTTTGTCTTTGCAAGACTCACTTACCTAAAGTGGCAGAAAAAATTTCAGAAGTATGCACCTCATATGAGTTGTCTTCTGAAGTAAATTTTATGTGCTCAAGTATAAGATTGATGAGTGACTTAAAATATGAACACATGATATTCCCAAAGTACATGCTGTGGGCATACAGTATCCTAACTGTTTTCCTCAGCAAGGGCTCAGGCCTTCCTTTTTCTGAAGGGCAGTGCTAGATAAAGTCTAGTCTTCACAGTGAATTTCACAGGGAAATTAATGTGCTTACTTTTTGAGCTGGGTTAGTTAAGCTGCATGTGGATTCTCATTCAGAATCAAAATAGCCTTTGTTCAGTGTAGCCTATTTAACTTTTAAAATAAATTAAAGCAAATTGAATTAAAACTACTTCAATTCAGTAAAGTGTGTCTACACATAGGTTAAGTGTAATTTTACCAATCTGCACTGAATTCACAGTTTAAATTTGCCTTAAAGGCATGAGAATAGAAGCAGGAGTAGGCTGGCAAGATTTTACTAGCTGTTGATGAACACTGAACCTGCCCACCTTAGGTGTTCAAAGAACCTTTAGTTTCCTTAAGAACACATGGACAAATGATACTTCTTTTTTTTCTTTTCTTTTTTTTTCTTTTTCTGAGATCGTTCTAACAATCCAAGCACATCTCTGGAAAAAAAAAAATTCTACATCAGTCATAGCATACCCAAGTTTCTGTACTACATTCCCTAGCATAACTTCACTTAGCAGGCACATTGTTATAGAAGAATTTTATTAAAATCTATGCCTTCTTAAGCAAGGCAAAGTTGATAAGGAAAGGGAACATTCTGTATCAGATAAACTGGTATATGTGGGGGAAATAAAGGCAAGCAAGAAGTGAGAAAACTAATTGTAAATTACCAATGCTGTTGCTGAATGGAAAGAGTTCTGTGCCACTTAGGAGCGCTGTGTGGCTTGTGTACCTCAGTCACTTGGGCAGTTTTAGAAAAAACTCAAAATGGCTGTGGTACTTGGTTGAGCAAATTTCTACTGTTCTGTATTCTGCCCATCACTCATTTATATTAATATTCTACATCCATTTAAGTGGAAAATATATGCCTGAAAAATTATTTGTGTCCTTGAATGTAATTGACTGTGAGTGTTCCATAATTTACGGTAATACAAGATACTGTTGATGTCTCTCAGGATATTTTCTCACCAGCCAGTCACGATTTTTTTAACTCTGAGCTGCTTGGAATGATGTTATTAATCTAACTAGGTGACTGCAATACGCTGGGCAATCCTGCATGATGAAGAGCTGCTGTAGTCCTTTGAGATGGGTGGCAAGAGTGTTTTGTATAGGGTAATAGTGTCTGGAAAGGAGTAGTAGTGATACAGCTGAGAAGTAGCAGATGTGAAGAATAGCTTTTCTAAAACACAGGCTTAGTCAGAGCTCTGCAGATGCTGTTGTCAGTTCTTTTATATTTCCTCATTAAAATTCTGTGATTTGGTGAAGGATTCACTATGGCTCTTGGGCCTTTACCAGTACAGCAAAATGGAAAAGAAACTGGTTGCAAACTATCTGTATGACTGGGGTAGCATTTCCAAACCCAGAACATCCTACACAAAAAATGTATGCCTTCAGTCCATTGTTTTGTCCATGAAGGAAGGCAAAGACTATGGAGTCTGTGTCAAGGAAATCTGTGTCTACTGTCATAGTCACCTGGTCACAGGTATCACTACCCTCACATAAATCCTTCCTGGAGACAGATGGGCTAATGAAAACGTGTAACATGTACTTGTTTACATATAGGGAAAGCAAGAGTGGTAAAAATCCCAGTTTATCCCAGTGTATGAGAGTTTGTTCTTCAGGGACTACAAAACTGGCTGATATCTATGATCTCATTGGTCACGACAACTTTGGTCTAGAGGCCATGTCCCTTTTGACTTTAATAAGACAAAGCATATGAGCAGACCCTGTTCATGTAAAAAAGGCTGCAGGATCAGAACTTCAGAGGCAAGCTCTTTATCAAAGGGGGAAACCTCACCACATGAAAAGGAATTTTGCCAGGCTTTCATGCGATACCCTTAATGTGACCCCAAATGCCATATGAGTCTCTAATATGTTGGAAAACACATCATTGCCATGTTTTGTTGATCTGGGATTATTAACGGTGTCTTCATTCCACATTATTTATTTCAGATCACCAGACTAGCTCTGATGTTAATTTGTCAGATGTCAGGGGAGCATCAGAAAGAACAGACCTCAATTTCAAAACAGAGGTACTTTCTGAAACGTTAGAAACTAATGAGCAGTCAATATTGGTGCTTCCAGGAAGAATATCATGTGAGGTAAGATTTTTGGATGTTAAAATCTTTGGGATAACAGTCAATGTTCTTCTCCTCTTCATGCTTCAATCTCATTCATACTATAACAGTTTTGAAAACAAATAGCAGATAAGGGGCCAAAACAAGAGTGCATCGAGACTGCAATGGGATTTATTTTGCCTTTGTGTCACATCCACACTGCAGCCAAAGGATTTGCAAATAAAATAGTTTTGAGACAGCCTCTGAGGGATTTTATCTGTATTAGAATTATTTGGCACCTTGAGTAGAGATATTACTGTCATGTAGACCTTGTAGTTTAGAGGGATCACGTAGTTAGGCACTTCTTGAGAGATGCAGAGTGTCTTTTAGGAAGAATCCATGATGGGTATATGGGTACATGCATATGTGCCCATACCACATGAGTTACACAAGTGCTTGTGTGAGCATATACTTTGTCTGATTTTAAATTAAATCAGAAATATTTATATATACACATCTGCAGGGATATCTGATGGACACAAATGTTCATATGTGTTTGTGAGTTGCTATGAGAAAATATGTGAAAATGTAAACAAAGTACAGTATCCAGCTCTGCATTCCTTTATATAAGCGAGTGGCTGCAGTCAGATATGGAGGTTACAGTGTACATGGAATGTCACATATTTTGCTTGCTATCTGTCTTTCAAAGATGACTTACATTATTTTATTGTTGAGCTCAGTACAGTTCTAAGGGAGTAACATTCCCTCTGGTTCAGAAGGCAGTAGAGGGGTATTGTCTCACATTACCTGCTGCTTCTGTCTTACTTTACTGTCAGTTCACTTGAAGAGTTTAAGTGAATCTAAAGTATTTTAGGTTCTTCTTATTAGGCTGAATGTCATTCTTCTAGACTATAAAGTAGAATGGTCTTAGAAAATGTAACAATTCACTTATATATGTATTTAAAATACTGTTTTAAAATATTGTTAGGTAAGCTGAATTTAAAATACTACATTAATTGTGTCATTTATGTCACTAAAATACTAAAGGACAACACTGAGATGGCATTATGTTTTGGTATTGTGATTTTTTGTATGAAGCTGTTGGTAAAGGAACTTTCCTTCCAACTTATTTTCATTTGCATTTTACACTCAGTATAATTTCTGAAGGACTAATGGGAACATACTTTAATTTTATAGAACCCTGGTGAAATATTCATTTTATTGAAAGATGAAATAGATGATGAAACTTTAGAAATTGAATTCGTAGCAGATAATCAACGAATTAGGACGCAGCCAGCCTCTTGGAATAAGAAGGTCAAGTACGTGAAAGCCTTAGGTAAGAAAAACATTCTTTACCTTTAAGTAAACAGAAAATTTTGGACTCCCTTCACTTTCTCTGATAAGTAGTTTCACTTCCCACTATTTTGTAGGTGTTTCCTGTACATAGGTTTTGCACACTGAACATTTATTAATAATGCAGAGAAGCAAGGCCTTGTGATTTATGGGAAACTAGGTTCTATTAGATTGTTTTTGTGTGGTTAAATGGCAGGTGGCAGTCTTAAAATGTCATTGATTAGTCACAGATTAACATTGTTCAAAATCACTGCCATAAAATGCAAAGCTAATATTCTTTTCTTATTCCTCTATTACTAAAATGTTTCATTTTGTATTTAATGCAGTAAATTTGGTGATACTGATCTCTATTATTCTTACTGACACAGGAAATGATTTCTTTTCTTTGTTCATGTCCATGCCATTTCTCTGTATCATTCAGCTCTGCTGGTTTCTAATGATTTTTTTCAACTGCTCCATCCATAACAAGTTGCCAACAGTTTCAACTAGTTAGCAACAGTTTATCTTAGGAGATCAGTGCAGATTTAAGCGCCGCAGCTTTTCCCACGCACTTGACGTGAGTTAAGAATTAAAAAATTTTTCACTTAAGTATTCAGTGTACTCCACTGCATGCTGTGAATTCCCAAAGGAACTTACATAATATTTTATTCTAAAACCATTGCAATACAACATTAGATAGGAAGAAATATGTATATATAGGCTACAATTTTCAACAGTGGCTTCTTGGAGCTACGTTTGGGTAATTCTGTGGCCTGATTTTCATCCTGAACACTGTCCTGAGACAATGGCCACATACAGCCTGAGAGTTCTTTATCACTGTGATGATGCAGAGAATTTGTTTTCAGAGATCTGATTGGGAAGTACATGACCAACAGGAAACTTTCATCTGTAACTGGATTTCAGAGAACAAAAGCTGAAATCCTCATTCACACATCTTAAAAGATTCTTCCCGAACTATTCTGTGAGAACATTGTTGATGACAGGAAGGTTTCTATAGTGGATGAAGAAATAAAATATGAACAGTAAATGAAATATTATGAAAAATTTGGCAGAGAGCTGCAGCCCAAGTTTAGTTTTGTTTCTTATATCATCTGTATTTAACACTTCTCTCTGTAGGCTTTTTTCTGTTTCAAAATCTGGAAAAGTTGGAAGTTTGGGAGCACCCTTTTTTAATAAGGGTCCAGCTGATCTGATGTTACAAGAAAAATGTTTGGGTTTTTTTTAAAAAAAAAAAAAGCATTTGGGCAGTTTCAATTTAAGTGATTTAAGGTGATGTGCTATTCATTTAGTTTCTTTGGCCCTATTACTCTTCTCCATTTTCAGTATTGCCCATTTTATCACTCTTTTGTGTGCAGAGTTAGAATTTTAAGAAAACCGTGCTAGTGCTGGTGTGGTACAGCAGGATGCCTGGCACAGTGAATACTAATGAATTGTAAAATGTGCTCATAAAGAGGACTCATGCTGCATACACAGAGCAAGCCATACTTAAGTAACAGACTCTACAAATGCCTCTTTCCTTTGCTTTTACTAGGTAAACAACTAGAATGGAAGTAATTATACTGCAATTTCTGCAGCCTAGTTAAAATCCAACTTTGAGAACCTTGCCTGCAATTAAGAAAAATGTTTCAAAAGATGAATAGCAATTCCACTATTTGTAATAAATGAACTTTTCCTTAATTTGTAGGCATAAGGGAGCTCATTATAGGTCATCAGTCTATCAAAGGGAAGTTGGAAATTTGGTGCGTGCTGTCATCTCCTTTCTAACGTGAAGCAATACAATAGCTTTGTTTTATACAGTTACAGATATGTATTTTCTTTTGTCAGCTTTTAAATGTTAGACTGAAAGACCTGGATAAAAATTGCCTACACTGGATCGTCTGTGAAATGCAAATCCAGTTCATCGACTCTATGCATTTTCTGTGATATTTTCCTGTTCTTTTACTCATTCCCTGAGACCTCTGGACTGGAATTGTAAAATATTTTCAGCTACTGTTCTGATTTGTGTTTTGTAAGATTTTCCTGCTGGCCCTGTATATGTAAATGTCTACTGTGGGGGAGTCATTAAGACCACCGCGCAGATCGAGTACTATACTGCACTAGAGGAGATTGAGCACATTTTTAAGAAAGTGGCTGACCCAATAGCTTTCACTTGTCAGGTAAGTTGACTTCTGCATTTTTAATTAAAAAAAATAGAATATAAGTGCCAACATGAGCTACGAGATAATGCACTGTACTGTAAAGACTTCTTTTGATTGCACAGTAATGAGTAATGGCTCAATAATAGGCTCAGGATTAGAGAGGCCTGTCTTTGAGATGCCTGATTGTAAGCAAGTCAGGCAAGTGAAAACAAATTTTCTCTCCTCTTTTTTTTTTGTTTAGAGAGTGATATAAACATCCATTGTGCTGGATATGCCAAATGAACGACATCCTGCATTACAGAGGATGAAAATAATAACAAACAGTAGCGATGTCCCTCTCCATTGAAAGTGTTCTTTTTAGTATATTCTAAAACCAATAGAAGCAAGTAATCTTAAATCGCGTTGTATGTGGAGTATTATTATTCATTCACCAGCAAATGGGAGTTTTCTGGCATAGCTTGTATGGAAGACAGTATGTTACTATTCATATAGAGTCCATTTACAGCTGTGAATTCATGTGGTTTGCTGGTTGCCATGCAGATTCTTTGCATATATTTAGAAGAATTCAGGTTTTCAGCTGGGTTTCAAATCAGCACAGCAGGCTGCTATGCTCTGCAGCATGTTTTTTGCCAATGGCACATACAAAATAATAAGAAAGCATCTATTAAGAAAGGACAGAATCTCAAGTATCATTTGTTGAATGGCGGGTAGTCCAAGCAGACTTGTCATTATGTCTATATTGTAATTGCAAAGCCAGAACAAAAATAATAGTCTGTGTTTCCAGTGCAGACAGTCTCATTTTCCTGTGACAAATCTACCTTATCTACCACCTAAGGCACTACACTCATAACAAAAGGATTAATAAAAAATGATGTATTGCATTATTAGTGTTCTATTAAGGATGGGGGTGGATTCCTTCCAAGTACAAGTCACTTCTGTTCTAAGAAAACAGGCTGTTGCTAAAGAAAAATAGTGCAACTCTAAGTACATGTGCATTCTTAAGATCTTTATGGTATCCATCATTCTTTAGCCTGTATTTTGAAGGACATCAAGGTAAACTTCTAACAGGTTTCATTTAAAAATTTATGCATAAGAGTGTCATAATGATTAAAAAAATTATAATTAACATGGTAACCTAGATACCTACAACACACCTGGTATTTCCACTGGAGAATTATTTGTGTTATTCAGGAATTTGACCCTTCATTTAACCAGCATGACTAATATTTAGTAAGACACATGCAATTCAAATTATATTCAAATGCAAAAATAATTCTGTGCAGAGCAGTAGTGCATACCAGAAAATATAGCTGTAGTGTTATGACTATCAGGTATGTTTAACAATTTCCTCACCTTTACTCATCTGGATAATAAGCAAGGGCTTAAATGAGGAGACACTGTTTGCCTGCTCTTAATTTTATTGTTTTGGCAACTGAAAAATTAATGCCGAGAAAATTTTTATAATTTACAATCCACACAATATCATGGGTGCTCTGTGGGAGAGTATGCTAATGGTAATTCTTTTGTAAGTGTACATATGTTTTGGAAGATTTGTCATCATATTTAACGGTACCTGCTGGGCCACAGAATGAGGTACAGTAACTAGCTAGGTAACTAAACTATTTCCACGAACTTTTTAAATACTTTAAGCTCTCATGTAAACTCATTTAATGGCAATAAGATACATCGTAAAGATGCAATTTACAGAACATGATTTAGCTTAATCTTTAAAAATGTGTTCACACAAAGAAAAAACAAAACAGACAATACTAATTAGAATTCCCATCAAGTAGCAGGAGTAGTAGTAACTTTTATTTAACCAGGATAATTAAAACCATGGAGACTATCAGCTTGTTTGTGAAAGTATCTTGAGGCAACAGTGATTTATCTATGCAAAGTAACAATCAAAGACAATGGAAAACAAAATTAAAATGAAATAGAAAAGTTTACAGCAATTATTGATCAAAGCAATATCACTCTGTGGTTCAAAGAAAAATTCAAGATTTTCACAAATGCTTGCACTCTGAGAAGTATTTCCTTATTAAAATTCTGTGATGAAATCAAATTGCTACAGTAGTGCATACTGAAGACACAATGCTTTGGTAAAATGCTTTCATTGTATTGTATATTGTGTTGCCAACCCTTCCAGCTACTTTGAGATGCTGTCATTGTTGAGACTACTGTCTCCTTCTCCACTTTGTGCCCCAATAGAGCCAAACAGATAAACAAAACCCAGCAAACAGGCTTACAGCTATCCATTCCTTTTACTGATGGTCACGTCAGTTCATATGTCTTGGTGGGACACCAACACGGTATGGTACTGCTGCATGTATGAATTCCTCTTTTTAGAGAGGAATTAAAGATTAACACTAGCTATATTTTAGATTAAACGTATTCTAAGATTTTTACAAATCATGTTTTTGGATTAAATTCTTTGCCACATCTGATAGATTGTAATTTTCTATGTTCCAATTTGTCTGAATTTAAAAAACATTTACCAACATTAGCAAGACATATTAAACAGCCAAATAAATTTTTAAAGTGTAAGGAAATAAATAGAATAAAAAATGAAATAAGTTTCTTTGCATAAGTTGCAAAAGAAAAAACTGAAATTTTATAGTGTAGTAGGAAGAGTTGGGATCATAATAATGGAATCATAATGCTGAATGAACTTGCTATCAGAATATATGAGGATGGGTGTTGGCTAAAGGCCATGAATTTTTTTGTTCTCTCACTTTCATATAATTCTCTATTAAAGAAACTCTCTTTAGGGAGGTTGTGTTCTTACAGTAACCTGGTGTACAGACTGATTTTAAGGTTCTTATAATTCATAATTAAATTTTTTCATATTTCATTTTTTACTTTTCATCAACTTCTCATTTCAGCATTCTGCTGGATTTACGTGCTGCATAGATTTCTCTCTAAGACTTTCTACGAAATACAGCTATTGATTCAATTACTTAGTGTTGGGGTTTCCTGGTACAGATTTCTTAGGTTTTTAAAAAAAATTGAAACTAAGGTCATATCCTTATTACTGAAATTGATAGGTTGATGTTAAAGTGACACAGAATATCTAGAGAGATTCAGGAAGTCTTTGTGAAAAACTTTGCTTGAATAATACTCCTATGATTCTGAGAGACTTGGTATCTTAAAGGAAGTTTTTATCAGTCATCAATCAGGATTCCAGTTACAGTATATATTGAAAAAGAAGAATGAAAATAAACTGCAGCCTTTTCTATGAAAACTTGTAAGAAATAGCTGTGTGAATTATGTGGTGATATTACCTGATCCCCAGAGATAACTTCCTTTGAAACTGTTTTTAATATTTCAATCTTCTAAGCTGCATCAGCAGCTGTTATTTTAAAATGTTTTTTTTCTTTTCTTCTAAGCATGAAACCTCTCCATATTCTATCACTGGATAAAATTGTCAGAAATGCCTAAGTGATTTTTAAGCCGAGCCCATTCTCTTTGGCAGAAGTAATCTAGATATTGAAGTGCATATAAAGTAGTGTCTTATATGTAAGAACTACTGAAGAAGTTCATCTTTATGTAAATGTAACCTTGTTAGTACTGCTAAAGCCAGTGAGAAATATGTTAATTTACTGTCTGTGTATGCTGTCTTTCAGTAGCACACATTTTCAGGGCTTTGTTAGCAGTTATTAAAGAATGTAGGTCATCTCATTCACAAAAGTAGCAAAATATGTGCTTGGTCTTTTCCTTTTTCAAGGATGTTTTTGGAAGCCCGGCTGTGATGGTCAGGGCATGGGGCTTCTCTGTTGTTCACAGCTGTGTCCTGTTGCTCTGAAAAGGGGGTGAGAGAATGGAGGTAGTGTGTACACATGGGGAGGTGGTACTGAGCAAGGGCAAGCTGCTGGTGATGAGCTCTGGGGCAGGTGGTAGCACTTGCAGAAGGATCAAGATTGAAGGGTGAAGCAGAGAGCAACTGGTTCAGCTTCAGAAAGCATGGGAAGAATTGCCTACAAACTCATTAGCTTAATTCTGAGCAACTCCTCAAAAGAACTTGCCTGCAAGAACACAGAAAGAAAGTAGTGCTTTTACTTCTTTTCTGTCGTGTTTTAAATCTTTATTCAGATAAAGTGTGGGCTTTCTCAAACTCCTGACTGGCTCAGTGTTCTCTTGCAGTGTGCTTAGCTTTAAATACAGTTCTGCTTCTGTTTGATTTGGTGGACCTTCAGCATGAACTTTAGGTGTGTAGTGTTGGTGGGATTTCTTGGGAAGAAATCTCTATAGAGACCTGTGTAGGGTATATCAAAATATGTAAACGCAGCATATTTAAAGTCTGTGAGTGTTCTGGAGCAGGAATGGGCAGTAAAGTAAAAGTCTGTAAACTGAATTACTTCTTGCGAGAGGTGACCTTTTTGTTAGTATGGAGTGGTCCTATTGCTAGTTCTGTTTCACTGTTATTTCTGCTGTTATCTTCACATAAGTACTGAAACAGGCCTTCCTGTATGTGAGATAAAAGACATTAACGTAGACTTTTTTTTTTTTAAATAACTAAACTAGATTTTCCTACTGTGTCTTTGTTGTAGAGTAGCAGAACAAAGCTACTTGTTATGGTTTAGTTCACAAGATAGCTTGTTAAATCATTGCTTCATATTTTAGATCCCTGGAGTAAGAGGAAAAAATGTGAGGTGGAAAACTTGAAGCAAATTGCACTGGTAACTCTGTATAAGAAGTGTATTGTGCCTGACTTGGAAACCATAGAAATGGATAGGCTGGTCATTGGAAGGCAAGCCTGTTACAGCATAAGAAGTTTAGCTCTAATTTAATGTTTCCTTTGGGAGATCACACAGCCTAACTTTTGTCTCAGAAGCTTGTAAAAATAGAGCTAGCCTAATGTGATTAAGCCATGCAACTGTTTATAGCCTTGAAAATTTTGCTGCAAGTACCTGACGTTGTGCACTCTTCAAGAACTTGCTCCATCTCAGATTGTGAAACATTGTTTTATCCCATGTAAATTTGGTTGTCTGAGTGCAAAGTAAGAGCTATACATTCTGCCTGAATAAAAGGGAGAAAGAAGGGTTCCTGCCTCAGTTCATATTAGAAAGCAGAGGAGCTTTGTAGGCAAGCTTACCCTGAGTGCTTGCTGAAAAGAGACTGTGGGGTGTTTATGTGGCTTTGATATACAAGACAGTCTGAAATGGATTCTTTCTGAAATTGCTCCTCGGGCATTTCAGGACAGATGATGAGGCAGGTGTTGGTGGGGTGTTTTTTCTATGTTTGTTCATTTTCTTTTGAACAGAGAGGGCTAGATAGGTAGCAAAATGTGTAAGGGGTGTCCCTGCCATTTTAAATGGAAATTAAAAATATACTTCAGGTTTAGTTTGTCTAGAAGCCCACCTATATGTTTATTTTCTATATAGTAGAATTTCTGCTATATTGTTGCTTCAGTTAATACCGGTGGTTTTGGGCCTCTTTCTTCATGGCACAATATCTGAATATACAGTCATTGGAGCTAGTTCCTGTGTTATTACTTATTTTTGTCCTACTCTAGATTGAACTCTGTTAAGGTAGTACCAATGATGATACCATATCTAAGAAGAACTTCTTGGAATAAGAGAAAATAGCATGGTTTACTAACTGAATTTTAATGTTATTCCTCTTAATGATTTTTAAATATAATGTGGTTATTCATGTTAATGGGAAGGTTTTTTGGTAGATATTAGGGAGGTTTTGCATATCCTTTCTCAATTCATGCTGTAAGTCTGGTGCTCAAGTTAGATCTTTATTCTAGAACAAGCCTTTAAGATTTTTTTCTCTAGGGGGAGTCTCTTTTTTAATGCTTATTGCTTTGGTTATTGAGGACTAAATTATGTATTCGTAATTATTGAATAACAAATACAGAGAATGTAATGTGACAGTACAGAAAGGGTGAATTATAGAAAGAAATAGGTCACAAGTTACTAAATATAATGTTTTTTATGCATCATAATCAATACTGGAAGGGCCAGTATTAATTATGGGGAAAATAAACAATAGTATTTTATTATTGGTAGCTCCCTACCTGCACAAGCTTGTTTTCTAATTCTGGGTCATTCCTGTAAGACTCAGATGAAAATTATATCCTGCCTGTGTACTCAACATTTTCTGATCATGTCACACTTATTTTCTTACTCACTTTTAACAGCCTTGGGAACTAAACTTGATGTTTCATCAGTAGACCCCTCTGGTTTGTTCTTGTCAGCATGTCAGTCACAGAGTTTCTTTTTAAGTTCATATGCCTAGTGTGTGTGAAGATGTTCCCTGTTAGTGATCCCAGAATTGTCTTGACCAGAAACAGTTCAGCTATGGGAAGGCAACACAGGGCTGCTGACATCTGAGCAGGGTAAACCAACTCCTCCTGCTGTGGCTGAGCTCCTTTTGGTGCCCAGTGCAGCACAGACTGGACTAGTGTTGTAGTACTCAGTGTAAAATATGCTTACTGTTCAAATCTCTGTAGTCATGCTTCTCTTGTCACGCCAAGCAAAGAAACACTTGATTGTGACTACTTTGAGACTCGTTAGGAATAGATCTTGGCCTTCTGTCCAGAAAGAGGCAATCAAAAAAAGATCTCATGGCAGTCAGTGAGGACTTCCCTTGTCTAAAGGCTGTGTATTTAGTAGGAATCTAATCTTACTGGTTGCTATCAGTTTCTTAATCTGTCAGCAATGTTATGCCTTGGCTGAAGCTGTTTCCTACCTAGCAAAGTATACAATCTTAATGTAAAGGTTGTGGGTAACAGAGAGCTAATGTAGTCTTTAAACTCATCCTGAATTACTGCTGTAGTAAGACCTTGGATTTATTGGCACCTCACATCTGTCAGATGAGTTCCTGGTTATTACACTGCATTGTTGTAGCTAAATCAAGAGTCAATAAACACAAATCTTCCTGTCCTTACCTTTCATCCAGAAGTTTTTAGTCATGGCTGAACTTCATAAGTTATAATACCTGTTTCTCTTCAATTGGATTGTGTTATCATGATCCTTCTATATTAGAATATCTCTTCTGTAGCTTTCAAAAACTATGCTGCTCTTACTAAGAGTGAGTTTGTAATGATACTGTTTTGAGTAATATGATTTATGAGCACTCTGAGGATAAAGTTAAAAATACATATGTAACAAATGCACTAATTTTTTTTCTTTTTTTTTTTTCTTTTTTGTTTTAAGCAGACTTTTAAATTTTCTTCTGTAGAGAAGCTGGACAATGTTCTGACTTTGTTATTGAAAAGCAAAATGTCTACTTATAAATTCAGCCCGTTCCAAAGTGAAGAGCACCATCAACAAGCTAGTGAGTCACTTCTTGTATGCATTGATTTTTATTACTGATGCTATTGTTATTACTTATAAATGTTAATAAGACAATCTTTGAAATATTTAAAGCCACCAGTGAAATTCAGGAATCCACAATAAAGACAATATAACTAGGAAAAATGGGAAAAAGAATTCTGTAAATCATTACTTCGTGACTCAGTACTATGTATTTATACTTGTCTGGATGTTTGATCAGCTTTGGATTAAGTGCAAATTGACAGCTTTACAGCTGAGCCAATTTATACTTATGGAAAAAATGGGCAATAAGACACATGAGGAGATGCCTGTACATGATGTATTTTTTACTAATTACTCTTCTGCAATACAATTTAAACTTCACTTTCTCAAAGTTTGGTGACATAAAAAGAAAATCAGAAAGATTTGTCTATCTGAAGAGAATGGATGGCTTTTGGACTTAGAACAGCACTAAACTTCTCCATTCACTTCAGTACCCATACACTTAATAGTTTCCATTACTTCTGGCCAAAAGATAATTATATTATTTTTAATTTGAAAAAAAAAAAAAAAGACATCCCAGTGAGTTAAAATGGGATTTGTCTATAAAGTAGACACACTATATACACAATTCAGTAGTGTATCAACAGAAGCTACTGTTTAGTACCAAATGGAGGATCCTGGTTGAATTCATTAACCACTTATTAAGGATTCAAACTGGTTTGCAATAAACCAGGAGTGTGACTATTTAGCTTGTGTTTTGAAAGCATCATTATGATGTTATTTCAGATGTGTGTTAGACCTCAGGTTTTCTAAGAAACTTTTGGGGAAAGACGAAAGCCAAGAAAAAGTGTTTCCCTTCTGAAATACTTAAGAAAGATGTATTTGACTTGTTGCCTGACTCCTGTTTTGTGTACCTGGACTATGGTTTTGAGAGAAAATAAGCTCACTACAATCAAGTACAACATAACACTTCTCATAAATATAACAAGTTTTGAAGGTAGCTCTACTGTGATCACTACCATGCTTCCTTTCCTTTTCAGTAAGTTTTCTTTCATGATGGAGTTCAACCCTCTGTACTAGATAAACATAATTCCACTTGTATTCTAAAAATGAGCTTAAATATGAGTCTAGGTTAGGGGAAGCAAACAAGTAGGGTATTAAGTGAGGGACCTGTCCTTGGCATTTTCCTGTGCAAGACTGCAGGATGGGGGTGTATAGGACACATTAGAGAGTCATTCCCAATGTGAAATGTTAGTTCTGATGAACAAAAGATTTTGTGTTTCTCTAGTAACCAGTTAGATCTGGGCACATTTTTGAATATTGAGAATAATACTTACCAACCTGCAATCTCTCCTCAAAAGGCCTGTGCTGTTCAAGAGCAAGTTGACTGCTTGTGAGCTTGAGCCCAGGTAGTGACCTTCTTAAAATAAACTAGTCTGGTGTCCATCGCAACAGGAAAGTACAAAGTTAGATACGTAGATTCTTCATGAAATAAAAATGTGGTTGCAGAGCTGGAAGAATTCAGAGGAGGCCTAGGCTCTGATCTCCTTTCTGCCTGAAACATGTGTAAACCCATGTCTTTAATTCCATGTAAGAGCATCCCAAACAGGCATTAGGCATACTAGGTCTAATAGAGGACTAGCATCTCCTTGTTCAGCCATTTTTATAGCATTTTATTCCAAACACCACTTTTTCTTCCAAAGAGAAAATGTCAAAGAATGAAAACTAATTAAATACTTTCGGGAAGGAAATGAAGCTATCGGATGAAAAGCTCTTTAGCACCGAGATGAGTTGTATCTCTGAACAGGCAGATGAATCGACCCTAATTTCATAATACCTGTATGTGCTGCTTTTGCCTAGTGGTCAAAATAGGCTGACTTATGACAGAAAGACAGTTGTGTGTTTTGAGGGGGAACACAGATGCTTCGCGTTGAGACATACTTGGTTGAAAGAGAGGCATGTCAATAAGTCAGAATACAGATATACTTTTAACTTCTCAGTGACTACCCATATGTGATTCTATAGGATTTCTGCTTGCTTCCAAATTTTGCTTTCTAAGGCTTTGAAGCATGTTGAACTCAATAAAGAGAGCCTCTGATTAGACTTGATGTCAAATGCTTAGTTCATAAAGCTTTAAATATGTAATTTTCCTCCAAAAGCTGGAGTGAGTTTTTTGTGCATGTAGCATCTAATGGACTGCATTTAATTTTTTGGCTTTCCAGTTTGAGTGTAATAGCACTAGCTTAATAGTAATACCTCTACCCAGAGGTAGATGCACTCCTTGGAAGCTAGATGCTTCCAAAGTAAAGATGCACTCCTTTCAACCTAAACACTAAAAAAAGTTTAAATCTTTTTAAACCTTATCCTTTGGACACTGTTTCATGACTCCAGTTATTGGCATGACTACAGGAGATCAATCTTGCAGCATGAGGCGTACGTAAGAGAAACCTTTCTCTGCATGGTTTTACCATTATGCTTTATTTTAACTTTATAGCGAGCACATCAGGGTACAGGTGATAAATTGCTGTACTTGAGAGTCCTCAATGTGAGTTCAAAGTGAACAAATAATGAAGAACTAACGATTAGTTTTATTGGATAACTAATGAATTGCATGGTTTGACTTCTCACAAAGTGTCAGCTGTGTGATTAAAAACTTAGGAGTGTAAAACTAAATATACATCAATTGCATTTTTCCTAATAGATTTTAATCAAAGAAAAATGCAATGTGATACTTGGCTATATTAACAATGGTTTAGATCAAGACATCACCAGATGCATGATTGCTTACATAATTTTCCAAGAGCCACTCCCCTCCCCAGAATGGCTGTTTAATAATTTTTTAGTATGATGAATGCAGTACTTGCAAGAGGTCGGTGTGTAGGCTGGCAAAGTCAAGATAGATGGTAAAGGTGCAAAAGGTCAGCCCCATTACCATCTTACTTCCAATGCATCTATTACAAATGTCTGAATAACCATGTCAGCCAGCACTTCTTTGTTTGGTGCGCTCTTCAGTGCATAGTTTCTGACAGCCTAACTTAAGGCAATCTTATAACTGTCTTTACTTTGTACACAGAATCTCTGCTAGAAATGCAATTTCATCATCCTAGGTGTTAAGAACAAAAGTATGTATGTGAGATTACTGTAGCTCTCACTGTGTGTTTCTTGTCATGTACATACATGGTCATATTTATAGTATTCTTTTCATTGCAAACCCTGAGGCTGTTTACTTGTCTTTCAATTTCCATTTATGTAAATTAAGTTGGAGACTTTGAGCACCTGATGACAGGCCTTATGTGTAGTTCCTTGTTTAATGTGATCTTTTCTGATTGACTGGTCTGTTTATACCCAGTCTGTTATATCAATATAATCAGGTCTCATAAACATGTGTGGTTACCTGTCTCTATATTAATATATGTATATGCAAGCATGCCTATAAATAAGATGTGCTTGGGGTCAAATCATCCATTGTTATTTCCCTGGGGTAGACTCAACTAGAATATTTTCAGTATTCCTATTTCTTTTAAATACTAATAAAAAAAGCAAGATGTCCTGATAAACTTACTATTTTACCGTTATATCTAACAGAACAACTTTACCTTCTTAGGATAGGTATATCACTGGATATAATGATTTCTGATAAGGGAAGTTTTTCAAAAGATGCCATGGGTCACAAATACGTATTTTGGAAATTTGAATCTCTTGCCATCTAAGCAAGGAGAATTGTTTGAGCAGCACATCAGACTTTGTGAAATTCCTTGCAATATGAAAACTTAGGTCTATAGCCCTGCAAGCACTCTGACATGTATGTAATATTCTTCCTCTATGGGATCTCACTTGTTGGCCTACATGCAGGAAGGAAATTACACCTCTGCCTAAATGGAGGCAGTGATGCCCCTTTATCTTTCCTTGTTGTTTGACCTCTTAAGTTTGTCAGTATTATTCAAAAGAAATTGATTTATAAAAGACAGAAATTGGAAATGGTAAAAAGAAGAATTTGGGCTGATATTTTTACAGACCATGGTTTCCAATGATAGCCATTGGAATGTATTTTGCCATGCATAAGATCAGTTTCAGCTGTTTGCTTTTGATGAAGTATCCTATTGTAATAGTTATTGTAGTAATCAAAAAGTAAATCAGGAGTCTACCAGAAAAATGTTGTTGAAACTGCTGTATATGTAAAAGCTTGTCAGAAATAAAGTGCACACTTCAGACCTGAACTGTGCCTTTTTTTGTTTTAATTACTTTTTTGTTGTTGTATGATATGTTTTATGTAGTTTAAAGACGATAACAATATCTGAATGTTGTCAAAATATATTTAGGATTATGCATGGATATTACCTACTAGCAGTATAGAAGAATTAAGATAAAGAGTTTTATTCAGCTTATCAAGGGGAAGAATGTTTTAGTAATGAGTGATATTTAAAGAGGTTATTCTGCAGTCTCTGAAGGGGAATACTGGAAGCCTAATCAGCTGAGAAAGCTGAACACAGACTGAATAGAAGCCACTGGTAAAACATTGTTTAACAGCAGCATTAACTGAAAGACAGAGTCAAGGCATGTCTGGGATTTCTAGTGATGGTGTCATCCATCCCTTGTGGAAGCATGTATCTGAAGCCGGAGGTACTGTCCTGAATATTGTACATTCTGTACCAAACTGATTTCAGGGTACCTTGTATGTATATTATTCCTTTATATAGAATCCAGTAATAGAATCCAGTCAAAACATACTAACAAATCCAAACACATATTTCAAAACTTCTCTTGAGCTTGGGAAGGTCTGATTCTGCTCTTGAATCTTCAGGTTTCGGAGTTCTTGGTGCATTGATTCCTGTCCAAGGGATGGCAATTTACTTGAGGAAAACCTGTTTCTTTTTCCATTATTAATAAATTTTCCTTTTTTTGTGTGTTATCTGTTGCTATTGCTCTGATTAAACTCAAACATCAAGGTTTATGAAAAGTCCTGAATTTACTCTTTTTGTAGTAAATTTACTGCTTTTTGTCACCTAATACTGCTTGCAACAGAACAAGTCCTATGCTGATTTCTCTAATTCTTTCTTTTAAGCTGAAACATCTCTCCCAAAAGAAGAAATAGAGTCTGGGTTTTCAGCTGCTAGAGAAACAATTGGAGAAAAGAGACTGGGAGAAAAGAAACAGATGGAGTTTTAAGTATTTTCTTGGTTCAATTGATATTGACACTGTAGAAGTAATTTTAAGTGTCTATTTGGATTGCTAGAAAAAAAGTAGTGTCCTGTATCAATAATTTGGGAAACACAAGAAGGATGTCTTACAAGATCTGCAGAAATATCACTCTAGGCTGTTCTGTTTGCTTACTGCAATTTTATTATTCCCGCAAGCTAGGACAGTTCTACAATACAGAATGTTAGGATTTTTTTATGCTCTCTTTTATAGCTGAGATGTTCCAGAATGCTCTGCAGAGAAGGGTAGAGAAGGGATTATGAGAGAACAAAACATATAAACCAGCAATTCCCTCTTAACCTTGTGTACGTGAACTAAAACTTTAATTAAAAGCAAAGTTAGCTGAGAGTTGAAAGAGCCACCTTAATGCACTTAAAAATACGCCGCTTGGGCACTTCCCCTGTAACCTTTCCTTCCCACTTATGATTACCAGCTAACTAGTTCTTAGTATAGTTGCCAAACAGTGGCAGCTTTTCCGTTAACCTTCTTCATTAAAGGACTGCTACTGAGTAAAAGCTGTTCACTTCTAGTTAGCCTAGTAACTACTACTTCTGTTCAGTTCTATATATTCAGCTGAAATGTGTCAGTTGTTCCAGTTTCACAGCTGATAAAAGTTCCAGCAATTTTTCCCAATTCAGTGTGACAAACTTGCAAGTTCAAGAATGGTATTTTCTGCCTGAAGCATGTGTGCTTTCAAATAATTACAGCATCTTGCTACTGTGTATAATACAAAACTTCAGTTAAAGCAGTTAAACACAGTATGGTGGAAATTTCTTTACAGTAGAACATCTAATTTGTCTTAAGAGCTCACTGAATTTTGTGAATTGGCAATTAAGTGAACAATTATAATTTAAAAAAAAAAAAAACACAAATAGATCTTGCAGCAGATTATTCTTACTTGGTTATTTTGTCAATGGTACCCTTAGTTGACATTGATTTTTGCTGAAGAACCTGTAGGAGAGAGATAACTTCTTCACCTTTGTGGGGTGACTTGGGAGTGATTTAAACAATTAGTGGTGCCTCTTTTCAGAATGAAGGCAAAAAGAAAGACCAGTAGGGTTCAATCGTCTCTTTTGAGGTCATTAAGCTTACTATATTTTTTAGTTAATTAAATACGTATTTAGGGGAAGAATTTCTGAGAGGTCAAGTCCAACATCATCTTTTTCCCCTCACTGCATGGTTGGCAAAGCCATTAGCTTATACAGGGCAGAGAATGACTACTGGTACCACAGCTGCATGCAGAATGGGCATTGAAGTGTTACTGAGGTTGCTGAAGCAACAGCAGCCATCACAACTGTTGGTATAACATTTACCAAGAGAGCGATTGTACCAGGGTGGTCTCAAGCAGTTCAATAGTTCAGAGTTTTCTATCAGGAAGACTTGGAAAGTTTGGCCTGTAAAGGTTGCATCCTACTTTGTGTAAGTGCATGAGGCTGCCAGTTGTGGTGCTTGAAAAGGCTGTGCAAATGAGAGTGTTAAAAGCTGCCTTAAATTGGTGGAGCTCAGTGTGGTCATCTGATGGTCCTCACTATAACTTTTTGCCTTGTGTCATGACTTGATGGCACCAGGCTTCTGTTTCATGGGCGGATGAAATCCATCCATTTGAACCACTCAATAAAGCCTTTGCATGCATCCGCTGTAATGGGCAACCGATCCTGCACAACACTGAAACAAGAAGTGGAAGTCCTCCCTTTCTGAGAGTAAGGCTGATGGTGCTGTAGCAATTGAAGGTGACGTGAGGTTAGTGCCTGCAGATTGAGGGCTTGCTTGTTTTTTATATTTTATCAATATACCACCATATATTGATACTTGGAAAAGATGTAGTTATGAAGCATTTAGTGGGTAGAGGGGCAAGGTGACAAGTCGGGGGCCTCCTAATCCCAGCTGGTGATGTACACAACTAAAGGAAAAACAGTGCGCATCTGTCTCTCTTGAACCTGAAGACACTCTTATGGTCCAGAAGTGTTGTGATAATTCAATGGAATGGAATCTCAAAGCCCAGGACCAATAGACAAAGCTGCATACCTGCTTTCCTCACAAGTTTCTGGTGTTTGTGTGACTCCCTCCCTCCACACCGTGTGGTATATATGAACCATCTGTGGAAGCAGCTGGTACAGTTTGGTGTCTGAAGCTGTTCGTGGCTGACTGGAATGCAGAAACAGTAGTCATCATGGTTGTAAGCCATATCCTCCTACATTGTTCATTGCTGAATCTCTAACTCTGCAGCAGCAACTGGATCAGTCTCATGACAAGCATTAATTCCTTGAGGGGAAGGGAAAAGAACTGTGAATAGAGCTTTCTCTGCTTCTAATCCCAGCCTTGTTACTACCCAGCCTAGATGGGAGATGGAATATTGTCATGCCCAAAAGAAAGTAGCTGAAGTCCAAAGTAAAGTACTGGGAGTAATATGATGATGTGGTACAACGATGCTTGGATTCCTTAAAGAAAGAGTCTCCCAAGGAGGTCTCTTGAGTTAGAAGCCTGTATTTCTTGTCAACAGAAAAGAGTTTTCAGTTGTTCATTTGGGAGTACGGACACTTGACTGAGGAGAGGACAATGGTGAGTTTTGTTAGCAGGCATCACCAGCTTAGGGTGGTAGGACTTGTGTGATGGAAGTCAGCTATTTTCGGACAGCTCTTCACTCTTAATGCATCTGTACAACATGAAGCCCCAGAAGCCAGGTGTGTGCTCATCTGATGTGCGTTTTTTCTAGAAAGTGTCCATGTAGCCACCCTACTGTATGAGGCCTGTGTAGCTCAGATTTATTTGCACAAGAAAATAGGTCTTTGGGTTCTGCTCATTTTGAGCAGAGTAGAAGCACCAAGAAGTTCAGTCATGTCTGAAGGGAAGGACTTGAAATTTTGAATGTGACTGTATATTGTGTTTTATGATCATGTCTGCTAGCTGACAGGGATACTACGTATTATGTCGCATGGCCTGGCAAAAATCCAGTGTTTTGTCAATACTGTATTTTGCTAAATCTTTGCTGGGAAGAAGAGTGTGTTCATGCAGTTAGGGTACTAAAAAGAGACTGTGTTTAATTTCATGGAAGGCGCACAGTTAAACAAATCCAGTCATAGGAAGCGCAAACTACATATTTAGCAATACAAAATATTTCAGGCAGACAATTTTACTCTGTATTACTTGTAAGAATAGTATAGCAATAATGTATAAATGTGATGATTTTTTTTTTTCCCCAGAGCATTTAACTCCTGTTAAAATTGCCATTATGCTGTCATTTTTTGTACTACTAAAAGACTTTCAGTTCAAGGGTCAGTTATTCATTTATTTATAGATAATAAAGCCATATTTATTATAGAAATGGATTTCACCATAGTATTTAAATTTTATCTGTAACAATAGATGTTGCAGAGTAAGCTCTTGAATGAAATGAGGAGATAGGTTACAATAATTTTGAAATCCTGATGGAACTTAACGTTATTTGTCCTCTGGACTTGGGATCTTTTGATGGCACTCGTCTGTTGCGCCTGTTTTAAGCATGGGGTGGAAATTCATACTGTGAAAGTAAGTCATTTGAATTACTCTGTGAACAGAACTTTCCCCTTTATGCTCATTTTTGAAGTGGATGTAGTGAAAACATAGAAAAGATGAAATTATTTATAATGACTGTCAGTAGATTTATGTCTTGAGCAAGATTTTTATCCTGGAATTAACACTTCAATAATTAAGTTCAGTCTTTAGATTTAACACATGCCCAAGAAAATAATGTAATCCTTGTAGCTTTTTTCAGAGATATAATAGTGATGATAGCATTGATGCTTGTTTAAAATTAACCTTTTTGGAAATTGCCTTTCAATCTAAGATCTCATTGGATCTTGTACAAAAAGAAAATCCCTCTGCGATTAAACAAAAACAGTCCTGCTTGTATCTGCGTTTAAGTATGGAATTTTGTTGCATTGTTGCACAAAGTTGCTGACTGATAGGTTGGTATGTAGCAATAGCACTATCCTCAGTGTCTCCTTCAGCTGTAGTCATAACTAGAACCAACATTTTGAGGCTGTATGATTTTTATAACAAAGCTCATGTAGCCCAAATAATTGTGAAGGTGTACAGGTTAGATTTATCTGAATACTAATTCTCAAAATAAGAAACAAATGAAACTATTTCTATCTCCTGTTCTTGGTGAAAGTGCTTTAATATTGTTTATGTGGTGTTGAAAACATTTTTTTCACTTATGTCTTTTTTGAATATTATGTAAAAGATCTCGCTATCAGTGCTGCTGTTAAAGTTTTCATACTTGAAGACAGCCTTTTTTTTCTTTTTACTGCAAGGAGTAATATTAAAAAAACCCTTTGTTTTAGGAAATGGATTTATTGGCTTTTACCATCCTCCATGACTGGCTGAGGTATTTAATTTGTTAATGATGTAGTCTCCTGTAATGTTCAAACTATGTAAGTGTAGCAGTCAGCTAGTATGTAAGTGTAGCTAGGCAGGAGTTGAGTGGTGACCAGAAAGTAACAGCTCAACTGCAAAGGAGCTGAAGGGATTTTGGAGTTAGGTCTGGGATATCTCTCTTTAGTGTTACTTTGAAAACTCAGTCATAAGCCTAAAACGGACTTATGAATACCACTGCCTCTTTTTCTCTTTATATTAATGAAGAAATCATAGCATCCAGTCCATTGGTAACATAGACTTGATTCCCCTTTCAGATTTGTAACCATTTGTTTCAGGTTTCATGAGCATGGAGTGGAAATTCTTCTAGAGCGTGTTATTAATACTTTGTTAAGGCTCTTTTCACTGACTGTATTTGACCTTTTAGAGTCTGCTAACAGGATACAGACTATTGATTAGAGTTCATGTAATTTACTCTTCTTTAAAATTGCTGCTCGACACCTGTTTCATTGCTGGACACCTCAAAAAAAAAGTAGCAAAAGACAGAAGCATTAAAAAAATGCAATTTGACGATGATTTGTGGATGTTTTTTGAAATATTAGCTTGGGCTTGGACACTTTTTTTAAGAGAATCCTGTGTAATGTGTAAAAGTACACTTAGCTTTGATGCTGTCACCCCAGACTTAAAATTACTTGCATACATTTTTACTGCTCATGTGACAGCTCCTTAAGTTGGTATATATTTGCCTCGGTCTGTAGGGGGATAGTTTTTCCCTGCAGTTAGCAAAGTATAGACAAAAATAAAAAGTCAAAGGGTTACTCTGGGGTAACACTTATAGTTCTGATTACAGAATTAAGTCCAGTTTGTGGAACTTCAGTTAAAATGTTCAGCAATATGGAGTAAAGAAGTTGTGCGGCACCTACTTCTCTCAACAACCTTAGCTGCTATACGGTTTTAAGATTGCCTATTGTAACTCAAAGGATTTTAAAGCACACTGCAAATACAAAGGAATATAAGCTAAAACACGTACCCTTGTCGACAGCTCAGCCTGCCAAGGCTTCTAAAATAAGTGACTTGATTTACACAGCTGCTGTTTATTTACATTTTCTTTGTTGGATTCTTGGTTGCCCAGTGGAAATAAAAGTCAGGCAACACTCAATTTATTTAAAAATTAATTTAGGGTTGTTAATGTGACTTTCGACTAAAATGTAGCCCACTCAAATACTTTGTGTCAAAACAGTATTGAGTTGGATGGTGGTGGAATATTCTCTATCCAAAATGCAGTCAAGAATTGTCCTAACAATTTTTCTGGTCGATCAGTACTTAGCTATGCCTGTTCCAAGAACAATTCTTGTTTCTTGAATCCTTCTAACTAATCGTGGGGTGAGGTTTTACTCTCTCCCATATTAATATTCTGCAGGAGCAAAAAGGCGGGGCGGGGGAGGAGGTACACAAATTCACCACTGCTGAGCCAAATTTTGCTATGTAGAAGAATGTAAAAATGAGAAAGTTTGTTAAAGACAAACTAAGAGAATTCCGAAAGGAGTCATAACATATTAAGTCTTTCTTCCAGTACACAAAGGGCTGAAAATGTGCTGACTAGTCTGTAGGACAACTGATGACTGGGATATAAAAAGAGAACTCAAGAAAGCTAGAAGAAACTGTTCCCAAGTTGTGGTCCTGGTTGGGAGACACGTGGAAAGAGACTGTCTGGAGTTGAAGGAATAATGAAGTTATAGCAAAAAAAGGGCAGGTTGGGCACAAAGAAATTACCAGGACTAACTGGTATTCCTTAAGAGCTCTGAGGAAATTTAAAAGTAAAGTAGCTGGATTTCTAACAGTGGTGTGCAATTTCTCAGTTCTGTAATACTAGAAGGTGTATCTGTGCTGCCAAAACGCAATTTCTGTGGGGACCTTGAGAACTAGAAGCAGGTTAACATGTCATCTCTACCAGACAAATTAATAGCAATTGTAATAAAATAAATTTTCTGTAGTGTGAAGTCTTGCTTTATAGATTTCTCGTAGTTTTTGTAGGAGTCGGCAAACCTGATCAAGTCAGTAATTGGTTGTGCATGGATGAATAACTGGCCAAAACCACCAGGCAGACAGTTGGGGAAAACTTATGCTAGTGATACAAAGTATTCAGGGTAGTAAGGAGAAGGGCTAATTGGGAAGACAACTGGGGGCAAGGCCTTGTGAGATTCGGTAATTATGCAGTAAAATGTGTTCATTGCAGCTAAAAACAAAGTGATGCAAGTGGAAAAAGCAGTCCTATGTTGTTATACGAAATGAGAGGCTTTGAGCAGGCTATTATCACTGAGGAGTAAGACTGTGCAGTTCTATGATAACATCAACTTGTTGCTAGGCAGCAGATCAAAAAGCAAATGAAATACTAGGAATTATTAGAAAAGTGATAGAGAACAAAACGGGACATAATTATGACAACACATAAATTACATGGTTCACCCACAGGTTGAGTAACACATGCAGCTCTTCTCCTGTCATCTCAAAATAGTTGCATTAAAGCTGGAAAAGGTTCAGAAAAGGGCAGTGGGGGGTGATGGAGTTGATTCTCTATAAGGCACAATTACGTAGACTGGAGCTCTTCAAGAAAGAAATTCTGGGGATGAATAAATCGCTAGAAGTGCAGAGAGGGCAGACAGGGATGGAGAATAAGATGAATTAGGGACTATCAATTGAACCTAGCAGGAGCCAGGTTCAAAACAAACTAGAGGAAGCGCTTCTTCCCACAGCGGGTAGTAAAGACGCTGCCAAGAGACCGTGAGGGTGCAAGAAGTTGATGGTGCCTGGGGCAGGCTGGATGCATACTTGGAAAAGAGATACACTGCATTCTGATATATGGACAAATCACTACAGAACAAACCACAAGTGATTACAAAGTAGAGTATGAAGGCAGAGGGAAGTATTGTTTATGCTTGATCTCTCTTTTTTGTGTTTTTTTGTTTTGTTTATGTATGTACTTTGTGGCCACTCTTTGAGTTAGAATACAGGACTATGCTGAAATGATAAACTGATTTAAGTTTACCTTTGTCCCAGTTCTCCAAGGTGAAAAATAAAGTCTGTGATAGAAGTGAATATCATGCTATTTCAGATAAATCCTAAAAAACATTAATCGATACATTCATCTTTAAATTCTATGATTTTTCATAGAATAAGCATAAGCTTATTCAGGCATAAGCAAATTTTTGCAAGTCTCTGGTAGTCATGTGAATTTTCAGAAATGTCTTTTAATATGAAAACATAGCACCATAAACCTATAAAAATGTCCCATTCAAATGTCTCAAAAAACATTCCTAAAGCATTAAATAATATACATCTAAGCAAAAGCATGTCTTGGCTGTAGAGTTTTCTTCCCCTTGCAAGAAGACTTATTTCTCAATAGAACTAAAGTGCTTTAAAATCTCTCTGTCAGGAAAAAAATGAGATTTTTCAGTTACGCTAAAGGCTCCTTTATTAAAATACGTATGTATGAATTGTAAAACTGGTAGTTGGAGGAGTTGTTCTTTGGATGCCAGTTCTGTATTGGCAGTTTGATAATACTGATTCTGTAACACTAATATTCAAAGGACTTTTGTAAAAGGGGGTGGAAGATGTTCTATAAAAGCCCAACTATTCTTTATTAAAACTTTGTTTCCATATACAGATAGCTATTTGGAAGAATTTCCTACTCTCCTTCACTGTGCAGCCAGATTTGGATTAAAGAACCTTGCAACATTTCTACTCGATTGTCCTGAGGCCACACAGGCTTGCAAAATAACCAACAAATATGGAGATGATCCAGCAAGTATTGCTGAGAAGCATGGGCACGGGGAAGTAAGAAAATTAATCAAAGAATTGTCAGTAAGTCCATATGCTCTTTCATGTGTCATCTATAACCAGGGGACTATGATGCTGTTGTACTGAGATCCCTTAGTATCTCCTCTTGTAAAGCCTAATATGTTGTAGTCCTTCTGTCTGAAAATATTATTATACTCCTCCTGTCTCAGAAAGAAGGGTCAAAATGGGGTACAGCCACTTTCTTTGTGCACTGCCATAATGGAGATCAGAATTTTTGTGCTGCTAGAATTTTAGGCCTGTAATGGAAGGAGAACAGTGAATCAGAAGTACCCCATGTGGCCTAGCTAGATTGGTGCTTTCAGCACCCAAACAATGGTTATATTGTAAGTAGTCTAGCCCAACTGTCTAGAGTAGGAGATGAAGACTTCTTTAAAAGTTACTTTAAAAGTAACTTTGAACTATCTTATCATTGTCACTCTTCAGCATTTGACAAAGAGTGGTTGCCCTGCCTTGGCTGTCCACTCCACTGTGAAGGAAGGCTAAATTTTACCACCCTTTGGTAGATTGGTAAGTCTTTCTTCAGCTGGGTATGCAGGAGGGGTTTTGGGCCATAGCTGGCTTTCCACATGAAAGATAATAATAGAATAAAGGTTTGTGCATAGTTCTAGCACACAAACTATTGCCAGTAAAATCTTAAATGAACTGGCAGTTTGAAAAGCAATATGCTGTAGTAACATTTGAGAGCTTTAACCTATTTTAAGTCTTTATTGTGCTAACTATAATATGAACAGAGATGATAATTCTTGCCCCAGAGGTTTTAAAGCCTAGAGAACAAATTAGGTAAATCATATATCAAAAGAAAGACAGGATGTGAACGTTGGCATAAGTAAGCCTATGCTGTGAAGACCTGGTGCATCTTTGCTGATGGTGTGGTGGTGTGTGGTTTTGGTTTTTTTTTTTAGTGTCAGACTCCATGTTCATAGACAAATGGTAACAGGCATGTAAGAGGAGAAAATACAAGGAGGGAGAAAGCCAGAAGTTTCACTTTTCTGTTAACCAGTCATCTTGATGTAACCATGGATAGACATAAGACCAAAGATGGCATTTGAAGAATTATAAGATAATAGCTATGTAGATTACATAGGGGAGAATGTTTTGCATGACTAAGGAGGAAAATGCAAGAAACCTAAGGGCAGTTTAATGTAGAAAGAGATATCATAAAGAATAGAAACACTGTCTGACTGAGGCTGATTATTAAAATTCTAGAGCAAGAACATAGGGATTGGTCAAGTTTTTTCTTTGACACAGTTGGCATCTAATTTAAAGGTGAAGAAGAGGCATTGGGAAAACTGAAGACTGGTTTACTGTGGTCAGTGTTGAACCACAAAGATGGCTTTAGCAGTGTTTAATGAGCAGATTTTTTTTTTCCAATGAGTTCAAGGGGAAGAAAATTGCAGACCCTAGAGCCTGAAAGTAAGGCATTTTTGCAGTGGTCAAGATGCTGAATGAGAAGATGCTATTTAACTTCTTGTTGTTGAACAGCTATTGATATGGACTCTGAAAACACTGAAGGTGGGAGAATTATCTGCAAAGCAGGTATTTCTCCTTTTCTAATACTGTTAAAGAAAGCTCATACCTAATTAAGGATGTGATCTGGTGTCTTTTCTGAAGTGGCAGAATATTTCCTTGTGTTTACTGGACGATAACTCTGATCAGATCTCAAAATCTCTGCAGAGCTTTTTCTATTGATGGAGTGCAAAGGGGTGTTGAGCTACAGAGGTGATGCTTTTACCTCAGTTTTTGATACTGTAGTTGAAATTAAATCTAGCTGAAGAAAATGTGATCCTCCTTACCATCCAGCATAAACCTGTCCACAAAACCAGGCTGTCTTCCTGGATCAGCATGTTAGTAATTTCACATTTAGCAATTTCTAATTGCCATAGTTGTCTCACAGTCATCCTTGCAGTGGTCAGAGAGCTCCTGCCAGTAGCAGTTTGATGTATGAGGTCAGGCCCATCAGCTCTTGGGAGTTTACTGAGTTGTCTTGAAGAGAATGGAACTGTATTTCCCCAACATCCCTACCCGTGGATCTGGCTAGATGCCATCTTTGTATGGTCAGGTACCCCCAGTACATGCTATGTGTAAAGGATTGTTAAGACTAGGCAGAATGTGAATAAGGTGATATTTAACTCTCGGTGAGATACTTAGATTTCTTTTCTAAGACGGTCATATGAGTCAAGAGTTGAGCATGGAAACATAGTTTCCATGGTTATTTTATCATGTTTAATGATAATGGTTAATTCCATAGGACATTTTTTTTTTTAATGCTAGTGTTCTAGAAACTCACTCCCCTGCACTTCAGATGTGTCATTGTTGTGCACCCCACATGGGACTGGAGGCTTCAGAAAATGGGTAATTTTCTTTTTATCCTTAGAAATGCACTCGTATTCAACCTCATGCTATAGTTTGGGGCCTCTGTAAGAGGAGACATAAGCACACATGGTACAGGCAGACTACCAACTGATATGCATAAGAGAGTACGTTTGCACTTACTATAGTCTTTTTATGTTTTGGTAGACTTTGTCAGTGACAGAAGGCAGTGTTTGTGAGGGTGATATATTTCACTCTAAAAAGCACGCAAAGTATCTGCATACTTCTGATTAGCTTTTCTTTTTTAGTAGGATTATTAATTGTCCTAATAAAGTCTCAGTATAAAATTATCAATCTAAAACATAGATTTATAATGGTAACTCTGACTTTATGAAATGTAATTTTTCATTAGAACAGTTCCTTCATGGTACATATCTGCTGTTGTTTGCACTTAAACAGTTGATAATAGTTGTTCTCTGCTCATGATGGCTGCTCTCCTAAGCGTGAATACTTATACCAGCACCGAAGTAAAAACAACTCTACTACCATTGTAAGCATGTGTAGTCTGGTTAGGACATGCAGTTGTACT
Organism: Nyctibius grandis; assembly: GCF_013368605.1. Classification (NCBI taxonomy): domain Eukaryota; kingdom Metazoa; phylum Chordata; class Aves; order Nyctibiiformes; family Nyctibiidae; genus Nyctibius; species Nyctibius grandis. Next base: position 59,581,320 of record NC_090663.1, read on the forward strand.
ACCCATTTTCAGTGATTCAAATGGTGTGGCTTACTAATTCAACACAAGTAAAAACTGGAGCATGCTTCAAGTCTGCCAAATGTGTAATATGGTATTTTATAAATGTTAGCTCCAACCACTGGAAGAAAAATGGCTTATTTGTTTCCCCTGTAATAGTGCACTTAAGAACAAAAACACTTACTGTACTTCTGTAATTGATGGGAATGTGGAAAAGAAATATTTGCGTGGCTCTAAGCCAGGCAGAATTTAGTTTAACCACATTCCAGGAACTTCCCGTGACAGCTGAAGTATTGAAATTGCTCATTGTTACAATAGAAGTACTTTTGTACTTGGCATACCTCTCACTGTTTTAAAATTGTTACCTGTGTTTTGCCGTTCCTTTAAGGAATAGCCCCAAAATATGCACAGTAATTCATCACTTCTATCTTAAAGAGAGTAGGGTTCCAGAAAAATGAGTGTATTACAACATACATTCAATTTGTCCAAAATACTATAAAGCATCTTTCATTTGCCTTTGTGATGGGGAAATCTTTAGGGGAGTAAGAATTCCCTGAGACGGTTAGAGAGAGAACGCAGCAAAAGAAGTGGCAACACCACAGCTACTATTTCTACCCTCAAGCCCAGGGCTTTGCTATGCAGCCCTCTTTTGTGGCTGGTGAGCAGATCTGTGCTCAGGGCTTTTTGGTGATGCAGCTTTGCTGGTAAGGCCCTTCAGCTCCCATGTCCAGCATGCTTACTGGAAAGGTGCTCAGGGCTCTGTTGGCAAAAGTGACCTGGCTAACTTGCACACCGTGTCATCTGTATGGCACAAGTTCCCTGTCCTGGTTTAAAGGGAAACCTCTTTTCTGGAACCGGACACCAGCAGTGTTGATGTGGGGAATGTTACAGCCATAGAAGGCAGATCTGGTGGGCACGCTGGGAACCGGTCTCCTGAGTTGTGTCAAAACAAAGCACAGGGGAAGGATCACATAACACGTGGCATGCTTCTGTTGATACAGCGGTATGAATAGGGGGGGAAGAGATTTTCCCCTTTTAGTACTAGTGTTATATGCAGGGTCATTAAATGCTAAAACATCACACCCTTTAAGAACCTGTGTAAGTGTGTGCTCCCACAAGTGGTGGCGTCTGCCTTCTCTGTCAGAATCCTGCATTTCAAACACTCCTTGAAAGTGTCTCCTTTGTGCTGAGGGAACACTGCAAGACTTGATCCATTTGTGTTAAAGGTACTAAATTGATGGAGCTGTCCCTAAAAGTCTTTAATGAGGATTATGGTAAAGCTCAGTTTCAAATGTACCAGCAGTTTATTAAGCAAATTGTATTTTTTCTTGCATTTTAGCACAAAGCCATCTAAATTAGACATTCATTTCCTATTTCTACATGTTTCATTATAGTTTAGATGAAGTAATTCCCTCTTCTGTACTATAGAAGAGGGATATTGCTTAACATTCTGAGATAACATTCTGAATTTTTACTTCGTCTTGTGATTTTATTCCTCTATAGAACAAAGTACTTGAATATTTTCCATAATTGCTTTTAGGTTGAATTGCTTAAATCAAATGTGTCAATTTAAAACTAGTACGGGACATTCAGTAGGAATACGGGCAGGAATCCTGAACAGGGTAAGCGATGAGCCTTTTGAGTTTAGTTAATCCAGCTGATGGCTCAAATGCCAGTAAGAAAGGCCTAAGTACTTTTGCTTACCATTAGCCACAGGCTCGAAACATATCTGAGGTCAGTTGTTACAGTACCTGTGATAGGTAGTACCTTGTTAAGCCGCAGTAGTATGCTCAGATTTTGGGGCCCTATTTCAGCTGTTTGTCTTTTGCGTATGCTCTGTCCCTGAAGGCTGATTTGACACTAGCTTGTTCTTGTTGCCAGCTGTGGTCTTCTAAGCCTACATAAAAGTTCTGCCTCCAGAAAATAAAGAAATCGCTTAAATAGAGTTCTTATCCATCACACAAAGGAAGACTTCAAAAAATAGATGAGAGAAAATTTCTAAGCATCAAGTGACTAATGAGGGGAGTATGTTCAGTTTGTGACCTAACTTTAAAATTGGAGGTCACACTGATAGCCAGTTTAGGCATTTATCCTTTGGTATGGGCATAATTCTTTGTTCCAGCACTTTGGGTTGCTAATTTCTCCCTTCCTTTGCTATGAGCTGTGCTGCTGAACGTGTCGTAGTCAGGAAGATTACTGTGTACCACTTGTAGTATACATCAGAGTTTCTAAGAAAAAGACAATTCAGAAAGTGTTTCACTGGTTGTTTAATGCAAATTACTCCTGATTGTTGACTTCAGCCTTTAAAGCAGATTCCTAGGGCTGACATAAATGCTATTTAAATTTAAAAATTGAAACAGTCATTTCATGTTGCCACCACACAGTCGAGACAGCACAAATTCGTTTTTATTTTTAAAATACCTTCTAACATTTCAGAATTTATTGCCTGAAATCTAAGGCAGAAAATGCAGGTTAATTGAGCTTTTTTAACCCGCCCAAGGTCTGTGGCCAGGCCTGTGACAATCCATGGCAGAACAGTGGACTGGTGGAATAATGTTCTTCCTCTGCCACCCACAAAACTCTGTCTGGATTTCTTGTTTAATATAATTTTCTGTCTGCCTGCTTCAGGCACCCCTTTGGCAGCTATTGAAAAAATAACAGGTATTTAATTCTGTACATATTGGTGAAGCTCCTTTAGAATTGCATAGATTGAGACAGTGCCCTGGGTAGGCCTTTCACAAGAAGCCCTTTTTTTCCAGAAGGGAGAGTTACATCAACTCCTTTCTAACTCTGATGAGGGACGTCCTGCAAAGCCTAGATCTGTAGTTACTGTAACACTGCTGTTAGTTCCCTCAGTAGCAAAGAGAAACATTATCATACAGGTGGTCATAATTTTCACTCTGAGCCTGTTTTATGGAAGACATATGTTTTAGATAAGTTGGGGGAGCGGGGCGTTTTTCATTCTGAATGCCAAGCTATATTTTTATAAAACTTAGCAAACTTAGAGGATGGGCAGGGATGTAGGTTGGCAAGTAATTCATCATTGTACACCTCTCCCCTCTCATCTCTGTCTTATTTTGAAGTAAATGGTTGAACCAGAATACAGGATTTCTTCAAGTGTCTGCAACTTGATGAAATAAAAAGAATCTACAAAAACAGTGTATTGTGGAAATTGAGGGTACTTTTTTCCTCAGTCGTTTTATGTAAAAAAAGTCTTACCTGGCTTTGTAGCTACTATCACCAAACGACAATAAATCTTTAGATGATAGGAATCCCTTTAACAAGGATTCTCATGATTTGCTAGGGAGTTCTAGAAGCTCATCAGGAATCAAGCTTTTTTGAACCAAGGAGTATTATTCTTACATTTATGTTTAACTTTGTGTTTCTATAAAAGGCTATATGATATGGCAGAGCTCCCCAGCATGAAACTATTATATTTTTAAATTTGGTTGCAGTATCTTCCTGAGCTATTAATTTTCTGCTGGCGAAGGACCATGTGTAGAAAGATTAAGTGGATATATGTTAAAGAATCTTAAATGAAATTAATCTCATTGCTATTGATACTTGTTTAATTACTTTAAATGCTACCGTAGTATTGCACTGGTCCATAGCTCATTACTTTCAAATAGCTGGAAGAGTATATGAAAGAGAAGAGGATTAGTCTGGTTTCTGAAATTTGTGCTAATCCACTAGTGATTCCTCGGTGAAGCCTGCTGGGATTTTATTCTTGCCACGATATTTTAATGTTCAGAAATGTTGGTTACATACATCCTTTGGTACACTGGAAGTTACTTAACTGAAATGAATAAGTGAACGTATTATTTGATACTTTTTTTAGTGACTGGGTATTCACAAATCAAATTCTTAAACTTCTTGAGGAATTGGAGCTAAATCCTGTGAGCTTCTGCCAGATGATATGCAAATGTTATCCTACAATTTCTGTCAGATGTTTGTTCACCGAGTTCTCTTTCTTTTTCAAAATTGCTTGTGGAGAGGCTCCCATTATCAGTGTTTGGTGTCTTATGTTTCAGATTTGGTTTGGGGAGTTTATTATTTTTATTTTTACTAGCTGACAAGGTTTCCCTCTTCTCTTTCACGTGTTCTGAGGGACATGCTCCCTGTAACAATAACTTGCTGGCATATTCTGTCTTTTGAGGTCAGACAATTTATGTTTTAGTGAAGAGATAAGGTACAGACTGAGCATGGAAAAGCTTAGCTTTAAGGAGAAAAGGTTAGATTTCTCATTTTTAAAAAATCAGTCATTACACTAAACACGTTTTTAAAGTTTCTATGTAGACTTTTATTCAGGCTAGAACCTTGCACCTTAACTGTGATTATATCTTCTGTCATAACTATGCAATTGAGTACAACCTTCTTGCAAAAAGAATGATAAATGGAACTGCAGATTTGGAAACCCTTCTTCTGTATGAGATGCCTATTGAAATTTGTGTGTAATTTAAAATGAACTAGGATAGTTTTTCCAAGGAGTTGTCTGGTCTTTTGTCTCATCTTTTGATATTCTGTAACCATATCAGTGACATAGTAGAAGTCAGTTATTTGTAATTCACTGTTTCAAAAAACCTTTACCATTTTTAAGGGAAACTTGAATACTAATGGAATTTCAGGCAAAATGCTTGTGAATTAGAAGCAGGGAGGATGAAAAAGGGCTCTGTTCTTAAATGTATTTAGGATTCTAAAAGCAAGGGATTTCCAGAGGTCCTTCTGGCTGTTTTGTTAACAGGGCAACATCAGCAAAGATATTTAGCTGAGGGACTTTTTGGGAAGGTGGGGGGTGGACAGTGTTCAGTTTTTCAGAAGTAGTGTTTAGACTGAAAAGAATCATCTGTATGGTTCATTTGCATTATTAAGCTCTGAATTTTTTTGAACATGTGAAAAACATTTGGCTAAGCTGTTTATGTTAATGAATAATGCAAATACAATTCTTTACAGCAGTGAAAGAAAATAAAAGTGACCATGTTATGTTGTTGTGGAGATAAATATGTTCAGGTAGAAAAAGATTGTATTAGTCTCAGGAGGTGTTAGAAGGTATATGGTAAAGGTATGTAGAATAATAACTGTTTTCAAAGTAAATGAGCTGCTTCTGCTTAACCTTTCTCATGGTAAGTGAACATGAAATACTGTTCTGTATAAGATGTAATTTCTGTGTTCAGCTAGTTAAGATACCACTGAAGCTAGAGGAATAGGAAGGATTCAACAGGCTAGAGATTTTTGTGGCTGTTGAAAACTTTTAGTCACTATGTAGTGTGTTGTTTTCATCATGAGAGCATGAATCCTCTACCCGACTTTCCCAGGGAGAAGATACCCTGTAGCTGTCCATTAAAATAATTGCTCTTTGCACCTTTTCATCAACTTCCCTGCACTGACTATTCCTGTAACTGTATTGTTAGGTGAGAAGGTTGCCTTTCTTCCTCAAATGCAGACGCCTCAGAAGCCCTTACAGCGCAAAGGGAAGGGTGAAATGATCTAAAATCGTCTGCTAGCTCCAGGTTTACTACAGAAGGAAGGATTGCTGGAGCATTCCAATGTAAAGTCTAGAAGCAAGTTTTGGGTCTTTGTCAGTTGAAACAATTTGAAGGTATACGGATAACATATAAAAATTTGAAGGTATATGTCAAAGGCAGGTTTACCTTGATATAGTATACGCTCTCAATGAGGCTATCCGGAGTATGCCCTTTGGCTGCCTCCCAGTGATCTGGAAGGAATTAAACATCTGTCATATCTTACAAGTTGTTGAGCACAAAGAAAGACAGCATATCAACAACACCTTTCTCTAGCCTCTCAGAAAGGAAAAAGCAGAAACAAACAAACAAAAAAACGCAGAGCAAAGCTGTAATAAGGGCTTTTCAGCTTCATGGGGAAAAATGAAGGAAAATTAGAAGGGGAAAGGAGCTGTTAAAGTTATTGTGGTAAATATAATCTGTGAGCCAAAACCACCTACCTTTTGAGTGACATTGTGAGGTGCGAAAGGAGCTTTTTGATCTCAAAGCCCTAAGAAAAACTAGGTGGAGATGCAAGAATTAATGAGTAAAGTTAGGTAAGAGGCTTGCCATGTCCTTAGCAACATGAAGGTTCAGAGCTCTGCACAGATCTAATAGGGACTTACTAGACTTCCCTGCAGCTGTAATTTATTGCTTAATTAGAAAAATTGTCTTTAGGCTCTATATCAATAGAATGACCATTAGGGAAAGGCATTTCTCAAAGCTACCAAGCCCATTATATGAAACTGCTTAAGAAAATCCATTTCTGCCCTGCATAGTGTTAGTTCTGTTTAACACAGCCATGCACAATCTCAATTTATAATTCTGTCTGAGGACCCTGCACACAAGTCATACTCTTTATTTTGCCTTCTATTCTTCCCGCCCCAATGTATTGTTTTACAATAAATGATTCAGCATTTCATTGCTAGGACTGTAGGGTGCCACAATAAATGGTTCAGCATTTCATTGCTAGGACTGTAGGGTGCCTAGCGATAATAATTTCCTTTTCTTATGTTTGGTGCAAACTTAAAAATGGTTTCTGAGGTCCCACACTCTACCAAACTCAGAAGAACATGCAGCGATTGACACATATATGTTCACTTTCATGAAGAAAGCCAATATGTTAATAGATTGCTTTATAATACATGTTTAATAACAATCACAATCACTATAATTGAAATTGTATGCTGTGTCTGTAACAGACACAGGCAGCCTTCCTCCACCCCATGAGCTACATGCCAGAATCTTCATGTGGCTGGCAGCAGCAGTGTATGTATGTCAGAGGCTTGGGAGTTCTTCTCAGGCAGAAGTTGTTAATGGTTCTCTACAGCTCTTACTGCGAGTGTGAGGCATATAACTGGATCGTAGCACTCTCTGATGATGCCAGTCTTATGAGCCACATTGGGCTGATTTTACTTGCTCCTGAGATTTCAGGTTATTTTGCTGCTCCTGTATGGTCTTGGGGTGACCTGGGAGCCATCCTTGAAATATTAGAGAACTGCTTAAGACCTGCAGTTGACCACCTGCAGCCTTCTGAATTCCAACTGAATTAATCTGCTGTTAATAAATGCCACTTTCTGAGAGCCACAAGAGTGAGAGTAGGCAGGTAAGTCCCCTGCCATATGGAAGACACTAGCAAGTTCCCTTTAGACTACCTAGGAAGACACAGAAATCAGTATCTACGAAGCATGGAAGTAAGTGTGATTCCTAATTAAATCACTTAATCAAACCTTCAAAGATCTTTTTTAATGAGATATATTTTTTAAAATGCTGCCAGTTGATAGCATGTGCTGTCTTGCGTAAATGCATCAAAGGACTGAACAAAAGTTTCCATGGAGGCTTTGTATGACTCCAAGGTGCTTTCCAAATTAATTAGTCTTGTGTTGCAAGGAAAAGAGGTTAAAGGTGACAAAATCTAGTACTGGTATATAGATCTGCAGTCAATTCTGGACAGCTTGCCCTAGGGACACCTGTCATCATTGACAATATTATCAGTGAAGTTATAACTGTAAAAACTAATCATTTTTATAGATCTATTTGTTCCTGTCTTCAGAAAAGTTAAACAAGACAGACCTAGGTACAGGCCTGAGCTAATCATGCACATACAGAAAAAGAAGAAATAAACCTCTGTCTGGAAAATCCAAAACAGATAATTTCAGAATTCTGAAAACAATCATGATTGAGCTCATTAGTAAGAACTGATCACCTCCTTTTTTCTAGATTATTGAATAAAGAATAGTTTTTCCTTTTAAATTTCTTTTTCTTTTGTGCATGTTAAATGCACCCATGTAATGCAAAGAGAAAGATGATATTTCTTACTAGTTTTTTGGTAGATAAAATGACCAAGAAGCAAGTGTGCATGTACAGTACATTGGGACTGCATTGTGTTGTGGCTCATGAAATATGATGTGTTTAGTTAGAGCTTGGGCACTCAGTGAAACAGGCTTCTATCAGACCCTTGACTGTGTATCGTTACTGAAGAACACATAATGCACAGTGCCAGCAGCAAAATGCAGCACATTATTCAGGCAGCACTTAACTAGGAGTAGTAGTTTAAAGACTTATTGGAGTTGAAAATCTCCAGAGAGGTGGTAAACAACTGGGTAGGGTTTTAACAGTGATTCACTCTATATCTGCAAACAGTAGATGCCAGCAAAAAGAGTAGATGGTAGAAGTACATGAGAGAGGCTTTAAACAACCTTGGAAAAATGCAGAGCTGGTGGGCTAGTGTTGAACAAAACTGTCCATTCCACAGAGCAGAAATGACATACCCAGGGCATATATGAACAAAACCACACGTTCATAAGAGCTGAAGTTTTAACTACCTACCACAGTAGAGATGAAAAAAGTAAAGAGATTTAGACTGAAAATGATACAGGGATTTGCACTTACTAGGAATTGAGAATTTGTTCTTAGGGAGTTATTTCTAATCTGGCTTTTTCCACCAGCAACTGAAGATCACCAGGGGTGAAAATATACATTGAACAAGGTATGCTGATCTAAGTAGAGATGGAGAAGCTAAATATGATCACTAAAGTGTCTGGAGTTCTGAGGTACTGCAACTGTGAGCATCAAGCTAAGTGATGCTGTGTGGCACAGTGTTCTCATAAGCATATGGTCAAAATTTGGTGCTTGTGGCTTATGTAACATGACCACTAGCAAAAATAAATTCCATTATACCAAGCGAATGAGAAGAATTTAGCAGGATTCCAAGAATTTTAAAAGATTACTATCCTTTTGAATATCTTGTGTTAAATGAAATGAATCGTAAACAGCTTTATTGCTGTTGCCGAAGAAGTCCATGAGAACTCAGGAGAAGGCTAACTATGGATTAGTGGTCTTAACACCACACATGACAGTCTGGTTGTAAAGGACAAATTAAAAACTATGCATTGGATTTGGAGAAAGTGAACTTTGTGATCTGCTGCAAAAAGAGCTAAGGAAGGTTTGTGGATAGTAACGATGACAATAGTACAAAGCAACAAAGGTTGCATACTCCCAATTATTTCTATAATAAGTTTTTCCTGCTATAGAGGTGGGATTTCTTCTCTTTTTTAATGGGATGAAACTGTAAATTGTTATACCATTTTGGGTGAATACGCCATAAAGGATACGAAAGAATACATATGCATGTAAGAACAGAAGAATCTATGGCAGGGGAGACAGAGATATTTTATACTTGCATTGGATGAACCGTATGATTGGAGACACAGCTAAGACTTTTCATATATGTCAAAAATATAGGCCAGGTCAAGTGAAAGAATTTGTTGTTGATAGTTTATGAAGAATTGGATCCCTAGAGAAAAGTAGACACAGGTTTGTGGGGGACAAGGGGAATCATGCTGGGGACAAGGGGAATCATGTATTTTATATTTTTATTCTCATTTCCTTAAGAGAGCTTCAAAAGATCTTTCAATAGCTCTCACAGCAAATGTAGATAAACTAGTGATTGGATATATCAAATCTTGATTTTGCTGGATAACACTGTTCTTCACCTAATAATATATAAAAATTGACCATATTTATGTGGGTGAGAGTAGAAGGCTTTGCAATTAGATACACGTTTAAAAATTTGAGTGCTGCTATTCATTATTTTCATTCTTAAAAGGCTAGGGAAAAATTATAATAAAAAGCAGCTATATGCTAACAGGCTGTAGAATTATACTTGGATCTGAAGTAAATTCTGTAAGTTGGTAGAATAATGCAAATGAATCATGAATTGTCATCTTTTGTAACCAAAAAGGTTGTGCTCTTGGCAGCAGAGGACAATTGCAGTAAATGTGAAAGGCTACAGCAACAGAGAACAATCAAAACTCAGTATGAATTTGTGATCTAGCAGCTCTCTACACAAGACTGTATTTAGAGTGGTCTAGTGATTTGCAGATTTCAGTGTTTTCACAAAAAAATAGTGGACTGTTTTGCAGGCTGACAGGAGATTACCAATAAAAGCTGAGGCATCAGAACTGCAGGATCTAACCCATCCAGAAGAAAGAAATGGGTTGTTGCTACCTGACAACAGCCATGTTGACATATTTTAGAAGACTTGGAAATCTACCCATGTTTACAAGGAATCACATGGAGTATTTGAATGCTGCTAGTTTAAGTTAATAAATCGATTGTAAGAATTTTAATTGCCAAGAACCCTAGCTTCATGATGCTCATTTCAAACATTTTCCCTGATATTTTGTGGGACTTGAATTCATCATAGCCTCAGTAAGTTTGTGAGTCATTTTTGATATTCAGAATTGTAATTTGACCTTTCTTCTGGATTTCTCTAGTTACAGATATTTCCATTTCTAATACTTAGTAGTTGAGAAATTGTATTGTGTTCATTATAATTCAGTTAGCAGTGAAATGTTAAGTGAATGCTGCTAGTTTGTTTAGATAATAGCTCTAGATTAATTTGCAGATTTTTCTGATTGGAGGAAGTTTTGTGTTAGAATGGTATACAAATTACTATAACGGTCTTATAACTGTTATTGATTCTATTGTTACTACAGCAAGCTCATAGCATGCTGGTCTATAGGATAGGAATGTGGTTAAGAATTGTTCTTGAGTGATTTGGGGAGTAAATGCTTCCATGGTTACTGAATTCTTCAATTTTTGGTCTCGGCATTGAGAGGAAATCTATATGAACATCCCTATCTCTAAATTAGTGTCAATAGTGCAATTTAACAAAATTGTTCTAGTCTTTGGCTCATAACATTTGCAGTTCTATGTTTTTAGTGAAACATTTTGTAATTTTAAAGATTTTCTTTATTATATCCTTCAAGTGTTGCTTTAGATGTAATATATGTCAGTGTAGCTTGTATGTAAAAGTACATGGTGATCTTTTCTAGAGCTGATACATGAAACATCATGTATTAAAATGTGGTATTATGAATAACAACTAGAATTATCTCACTTTACAAAAATCTGTCAATATTTGTCATCCCATATATCAATGGTTAATTACCAAACTGTGTTCCAAATTCTTGTCCCAAGTCAAACATGTTTTAAACATTGCATGCTCAGAGTTTGCTAACTTCTTTCAAGATTTAAAGCTTGAAGTTTACTTGATAAATACACATATTATACAGATTAGACACCCTCTGTTCCCATCACTTTGAATGATCTGCAAAAATGACTAGAAATCTAAGTTCAGAAATCCCAACAAAATCATTGTCCCTGCCCCATTAAGCTCATATTCTACATCTGGTTACAGAAGGGGGATAGAGGCAAATTATTTGACTCGGAGACTACATGTGTTATTCAACATTTAGCTGTATGTAGCTACCAAGAGGAGTGAATATCAGAGCAGTGCCTATGAAGCCATTTATTTATAAGAAATGGACCTACAGAATCTCAGCCTTCCTGGTAGTTGCAAGCTTCTGAGTCTAGATCTGGCTTTCTGTTACTCCTATCGCAGCTAATCTCTGAAATAGGCCAGAGCCATGTGGGTGTAACATGCCTGACCCAACAAAAAGTCAGATTCGGTTTGTGATTTTGATCAATTTCTAATTATAATCACATTTTTTGATGTGGTGCTGATTTGGGATGAGGTACAATTTCATTACAGGTTTTTCCCATTAACACTAGGATTGTGGATATTTTAACATCATAACTAAGGAACTTATTCTACCCAAAAAACAATACCAACAGTACTCAAAATCGTGATAGTGATGTACAGCTTTTGAGTAGTAGTGTTTGCAGAAGCACAAAATTGTGTGTCTCTTTTCTGGTGGTGAATCCACTTTCTCTTGTTCAGGCTGTACGTGATGGTTAGACATTATTGCTAAGTAAGGTTGATTAGACTGAGCTGGAAGAGGACTAAATTTTATTCCTGGAGAAGCTTTAACTTCCGGGAGAGGCCTTTAATATATATAATTCTGGGTAACGTGATATTTTGCTGAGATCCCAGTTATATCCATGTGAAAAAGCTAAGATTTTTAGAATCATAGAATCATCATAGAATGGTTTGGATTGGAAGGGACCTTAAAGATCATCTAGTTCCAACCCCCCTGCTACAGGCAGGGACACCTTCCACTAGACCAGGTTGCTCAAAGCCTCATCCAACCTGGCCTTGAACACTGTCAGGGAGGGAGGGGGCAGACACAACTTCTCTGGGCAACCTGTTCCAGTGTCTCACCACCCTCACAGTAAAGAATTTCTTCCTAATATCTAATCTAAATCTCCCCTCTTTCAGTTTAAAACCATTCCCCCTCGTCCTGTCACTACATGCCCTTGTAAAAAGCCCCTCTCCCACTTTCCTGTAGGCCCCCTTCAGATACTGGAAGGCTGCTATGAGGTCTCCCCAGAGCCTTCTCTTCTCCAGGCTGAAGAGCCCCAACTCTCTCAGCCTGTCTTCATAGGAGAGGTGCTCCAGCCCTCCGATCATCTTCATGGCCATCCTCTGGACTCGCTCCAACAGCTCCATGTCCTTCTTATGTTGGGGGCCCCAGAGCTGGATGCAGTACTCCAGGTGGGGTCTCACAAGAGCGGAGTAAAGGGGCAGAACCACCTCCCTCGACCTGCTGGCCACGCTGCTTTTGATGCAGCCCAGGATGCGGTGGGCCTTCTGGGCTGCAAGCACGCACTGCCGGCTCATGTTGAGCTTCTCGTCAACCATCACCCCAAGTCGTTCTCCTCAGGGCTGCTCTCAATCCATTCTCTGCCCAGCCTGTATTTGTGCTTGGGATTGCACCAACCCACATGCAGGACCTTGCACTTGGCCTTGTTGAACTTCATGCGGTTTGCACAGGCCCAGCTCTCAAGCCTGTCAAGGTCCCTCTGGATGGCATCCCTTCCCTCCAGCGTGTCGACCACACCGCACAGCTTGGTGTCGTCAGCAAACTTGCTGAGGGCACACTCAATCCCACTGTCCATGTCGCCAACAAAGATGTCAAGCAGGATTGGTCCCAATACTGATCCCTGATGTCCTGGTTTGGCCTAAACCAGGCCGATTTTCCTTTCAGTGATTTTTACTTTCAGCTAAGTCTCCTCTAAATAACTGCACTTTCTGAAACTAACTGCATGTTTTTGCAGACAGTGTCTGCTTCCAGGACTGATAACGCTCGAAGTTTGTAGTTATCGCTGAGGCACCGGTAGGGATGTTGTGCAGTAAGGCTCTTGCTGTACTTTTTTCTTAGAGAAACCAAGGTCACCGCTGAATTCCTCACTGCTTACAAGTGAAAAGCCGAAGGGGGGGGTCGCAGCTGCAGGGGGGAGCAGACAGGGCAGGTGACCCAAAATTGACCAACGAGGGTATTCCATCCCATACACGTCATTCTTGGTATAAAGCGGGGGGATCACGAGGGTCTCGCGCCTCTTGCTCGCTCTTGCTCTTTCTGCTATGGCCGGTGTCCAAGGAGGACTCCGACTGTTTTCCTGCTGCCCCCGATCCCGATCTGTGCATCCCTGAATCCAGCTCTCGACCGTCGCTAGGCCCAGCCTGGGCCTTCCCGGAGCCTGCCCTGCAGTGCCGGTGGTGACGTTGCCGACATCGGGGGAGCTCGATCTTGGTTTTGTATATATATTTGTATATATTTGATTATTCCAATATTATTATTATACTCTTTTTCATTATTATAGGTTTATTAAAACTGTTTTAACTTTCCAACCCGTAAGTCTCTCTCCCTTTTCCCTTTCCCTTTCCCTTCGGGTGGGGGGGGAGGGTTAACAGAGAGCGTCTGCTGCAGGTTTAATCGCCAGCCCAGCTTTAAACCGTGACAGATTTATTGGCGCCCAACGTGGGGCTCGAGAGAAGCTCCAACAGGTTCCTCTGATAAGTCGAATCCCAGCTCCGGCGGGAGGAGACCCGGAGAGCTCAGCTGAGAGAGTATCAGATTTCTTCCTTTGAGATTTACGAGGGGTTGGAAATTAAAACAGATAGTGAAGATGCTGATGTCATTTTTGAATGCTGTGTTATCTCATCTCTTTATAAAGCCTTTTACAGAGTTAAGTGTAATGATACCTTACTTGCCGTATGCGCTGTTTGTTACTGTTTATGTGCAGTTTATCACTGCTGGGCACTGGTCAATGTGCATTGTTTTGTTATGGCGTTTCATACTGATTTATGTCGTGATAAACTGGGCTGTTACTATTCTGACCGCGGTAGCAGCGATTTTATCTGCGGGCTCCGGGCGTCCTTTAGCTGATTGTGTTAATGATTACACTTCCAATTTTACTTCGGGAAATAGTACCTTCTCCTTTTCTGCCAAGCTGATTCCTCTAGATTTTGTGAAATTCGGATGGTGCTGTCTAGGTGGCATGTTTTTATTTTCGGTTGTCCTGAATGTGTTTCTGATGTGGGATAAGATTAAGTATCGGTGCAGGGACAGGTGTAGGTGTTATGCAGCCACCTCAGATCCTACAGCGTGTGCTGCCGCTACAGCTCGCACCGCAGCTGCTACACCCCCCAAGATGGCCACTGCAGTTACTCAGACTCTAACGAGTCTCAGCACTCCCACGACAGCCACTGCATCTACTCAGACCCCAGCATCTAACGAATCTGTACCAATTGCTCCTGTAACCAGGAAGAAATACCGAAAGAAATCAGCTCGTGAAGAGGAAGATGATGACTCAGAGCCTTCTAAGGCAGAGCCATCACATGACCCAGGTGAGGGCCCTTCTCAGGCAGAGTCAGGGCCCGACACAGATGGGGGTTCCCTTGATCGTCATTTTAAAGCAGACCCATCACAGAAGAAAGGTCGTTCTAAAGCAGAACTATCACAGGAGGAGGACTCGGATGTAGAGATAACCTACCACTCCTTATCCCTGAAGGACCTGAGAAATATAAGGAAAGATTTCAGCCGTTATGATGGTGAGCCAATTATTACCTGGCTGCTCCGATGCTGGGATAATGGGGCAGATAGCATGCAATTAGACGGTAGAGAAGCCAGACAGTTGGGATCCCTGTCCAGAGATGGTGGTATTGATAAGGCGCTTGCAAGAAAGTCAAACACTATCAGTCTCTGGAGGCGACTCTTGTCAGCTGTAAAGAGCAGGTATCCCTATAAAGATGATGTTATGAGCCACCTGAGCAAATGGACCACTATAGAAAAAGGTATTAACTACCTTAGACAACTAGCTGTGCAAGAGATCATTTATAGACACCCACGGGAAATTGTAGATCCTGTAGATCCTGATGAAGTGGAATGCAACCGATCCATGTTCCGGAAGGTTGTGAAGAATGCTCCACCGACATATACCCATACATTGTCAATATTAGTCTGGGGAGAAAATGCTATGGCACGACCTAGTGTGGATGAAATGGCTAACTGTATGCGACAGTATGAAGATAGTATTTCTTCCCCACTGCAGGCCCGTGTCTCGGCTGTGGAAAAACTGACAAAGGAAAACAAGGACTCATTTAAACAACTGTCAGACAAACTGTCCAGGATAGAGAATAAACTTGACTCTCTACCTACACAGGCACGCGTTGCAGCTGTTAGGAGAAAACGCCCTCCTACAGGACCAGCTCAAAGGAAACGGAACACATCACGAGGTATCCTGTGGTTTGCCCTGCGTGGTTATGGGGAGGACATGAACAGATGGCATGGACAACCTACCAGTACCCTACAGGCACGAGTACGTGAGTTGCAAGCTAAAAGAAATACCAGAGAGAATTTTTCTAGGAGGATGGCTGCTCCAGTTACCAGTGAGCAGGACCCCAGTCAGGGTAGATGGGCCTCAAATTCCTTTTTCCAAAGTGTGAATAGGAGAAATGAAGGTCCAGTCCCTGTGAGCAGCACAAATCCATTTCTTGATTAGGGGGGCCCTGCCTCCAGCCAGGTGGAGGAAAGGGACAACAGAGTTTATTGGACTGTGTGGATTCGATGGCCTGGCACATCAAAACCACAAAGGTATCGAGCCTTGGTAGACACTGGTGCACAGTGCACCCTAATGCCATCGGATCATAAAGGGGCAGAATCTATCAGTATTTCAGGAGTAACAGGAGGATCTCAAGTGTTATCTGTATTGGAGGCCGAAGTGAGCCTAACTAAAAATGAATGGAAAAAGCACCCCATTGTGACTGGCCCAGATGCTCCGTGCATCCTTGGCATAGACTACCTCAAGAGAGGGTATTTTAAGGACCCAAAAGGGTATAGATGGGCCTTTGGTATAGCAGCTGTAGAGACTGAGGACATTAAACAGCTGTCTACCTTGCCTGGCCTCTCAGAGGATCCTTCTGTTGTGGGGTTGCTGAAGGTTGAAGAACAACAGGTGCCAATTGCTACTACCACGGTGCATCGACGACAATATCGCACCAATCGAGACTCCCTGATCCCCATTCATAAACTGATTAGACAATTAGAAAATCAAGGAGTGATTAGTAAGACTCGCTCACCCTTTAATAGTCCTATATGGCCAGTGCGAAAGTCTGATGGAGAATGGAGATTAACTGTGGACTATCGTGGCCTAAATGAAGTTACGCCACCACTGAGTGCTGCTGTGCCAGACATGCTAGAACTTCAATACGAACTGGAGTCAAAGGCAGCCAAGTGGTATGCCACCATAGACATTGCTAATGCATTTTTCTCTATTCCTTTGGCACCAAAGTGCAGGCCACAGTTTGCTTTCACCTGGAGAGGTATCCAGTACACCTGGAATCGACTGCCCCAGGGGTGGAAACACAGTCCTACTATTTGCCATGGACTGATCCAGACTGCACTAGAAAAGGGTGGAGCTCCAGAACATTTGCAATACATTGATGACATCATTGTGTGGGGTGATACAGCAGCAGAAGTTTTTGACAAAGGGGAGAAAATAATCCAAATTCTTCTGAAAGCTGGTTTTGCCATAAAAAAAGGCAAGGTCAAGGGACCTGCCCGGGAGATCCAGTTTTTAGGGATTAAATGGCAAGATGGGCGTCGCCAGATCCCGATAGAGGTGATCAACAAAATAACAGCTATGTCCCCACCAACTAACAAAAAGGAAACACAAGCCTTCTTAGGTGTTGTGGGTTTCTGGAGAATGCATATTCCAGATTACAGCCAGATTGTACGCCCTCTTTATCAAGTGACCAGAAAGAAGAATGATTTTCAGTGGGGTCCTGAACAACGACAGGCTTTTGAACAGATTAAACAAGAGATTGTTCATGCAGTAGCCCTTGGACCAGTCCGTACGGGACAAGATGTTAAAAATGTGCTCTACACCTCAGCTGGGGACAATGGTCCTACCTGGAGCCTCTGGCAGAAAGTACCAGGGGAGACTCGAGGTCGACCCCTAGGATTTTGGAGTCGAGGATACAAGGGTTCCGAGGCCAATTACACCCCAACTGAAAAAGAGATACTGGCAGCATATGAAGGAGTTAGAGCTGCTTCAGAGGTAATTGGTACTGAGGCACAACTTCTCCTGGCACCTCGATTACCAGTACTAGGCTGGATGTTCAAGGGTAAGGTTCCCACTACCCATCATGCAACTGATGCTACATGGAGTAAATGGATTGCATTAATTACACAGAGGGCTCGAATAGGAAACCCTAATCGCCCAGGAATCTTAGAAGTGATCATGGACTGGCCAGAAGGCAAAGACTTCGGAATGCCACCAGAAAAGGAGGTGACACGTGCTGAAGAAGCCCCACCATATAATGAACTACCAGAGGATGAGAAGCAGTATGCCCTGTTCACCGATGGATCCTGCCGTCTTGTAGGAAAGCATCGGAAGTGGAAAGCTGCTGTATGGAGTCCCATACGACGAGTCACGGAAGCCACAGAAGGACAAGGTGAATCAAGTCAATTTGCAGAGGTAAAAGCCATCCAGCTGGCTTTAGACATTGCTGAACGAGAAAGGTGGCCAAGGCTGTATCTTTATACTGACTCATGGATGGTGGCAAATGCCTTGTGGGGGTGGTTAAAGCAGTGGAAGCGAAGCAACTGGCAGCGTAAAGGGAAACCTATTTGGGCTGCTGAACTGTGGCAAGATATTGCTACTCGGCTAGAGAAACTAGTCGTGAAGGTACGTCATGTAGATGCCCACGTACCTAAAAGTCGGGCAACTGAGGAACATCGAAACAACCAACAAGCAGATCAGGCTGCTAAAGTGTTCCAAATAGATTTGGACTGGGAACATAAAGGTGAACTATTTTTAGCTCGGTGGGCTCATGACACTTCAGGTCATCAAGGAAGAGATGCAACATACAGATGGGCTCGTGACCGAGGGGTGGACTTAACTATGGACTCTATTGCACAGGTTATCCATGATTGTGAAACATGCGCCGCAATTAAGCAAGCCAAACGGTTAAAACCTCTGTGGTATGGGGGGCGGTGGTTGAAATATAAATATGGGGAGGCCTGGCAAATTGACTATATCATACTCCCTC
This sequence comes from Nyctibius grandis, assembly GCF_013368605.1. NCBI lineage: Eukaryota > Metazoa > Chordata > Aves > Nyctibiiformes > Nyctibiidae > Nyctibius > Nyctibius grandis. The sequence goes on from NC_090663.1 coordinate 59,599,617, forward strand.
AAACCCACCAGGGTAAACGTTATGTGCTTACCATGGTGGAGGCAACCACCGGATGGCTGGAAACATACTCTGTGCCCCATGCCACTGCCCGGAACACTATTCTGGGCCTTGAAAAGCAAATCTTGTGGCGACATGGCACACCAGAGAGAATTGAGTCGGACAATGGGACTCATTTCAAAAACAGTCTCATAGATAACTGGGCCAAAGAGCATGGCATCGAATGGGTATATCACATCCCCTATCATGCACCAGCATCTGGGAAAGTTGAACGGTATAATGGGCTGTTAAAAACTACCCTAAAAGCAATGGGGGGTGGAACCTTTAAAAACTGGGATAAGCATTTGGCACAAGCTACCTGGCTAGTTAACACCAGGGGATCTATCAACCGAGCTGGCCCTGCTCAGTCAGACCTTTTACATACAGTAGAAGGGGATAAAGTCCCTGTGGTGCATGAAAGGAATCTGTTGGGAAAAACTGTCTGGGTTCTTCCTGCTACGGGCAAAGGTAAACCCGTTCATGGGATTGCTTTTGCTCAAGGACCTGGATGTACTTGGTGGGTGATGCTGCAGGATGGTGGAGTCCGATGTGTCCCTGAAGGTGATCTGATCTTGGGTGAGAATACTTAATTCTGAACTGCATGATGTTAATTGCTGCATAATACTAACGGTGTTCATAAGTGTCTTTCAGGTTAAGACAGTGGTGACGAGACCAGAGCTAGCTGCAAGTGGCGTCCAGTAACCTCCTCGAGACTGACATCTTTAACCTGCAACCCGTGGGCATGAACTGTGACAAAACTCATACCATGTCTCCTGCCCTGAGAGACTCCTAGCCAGATGGAAACCCACAATCCTGAACTAAATGAACTTGATGAACTTTTTTTTTTTCTGTATAGAGATGAATCATAAACTAATGTTATCTGTATATATTTTAAAATGAAAAGTTAGTGGTGATCTGAGTATGACGTGAATGGTATGGAATAAGGGGTGGAATGTCCTGGTTTGGCCTAAACCAGGCCGATTTTCCTTTCAGTGATTTTTACTTTCAGCTAAGTCTCCTCTAAATAACTGCACTTTCTGAAACTAACTGCATGTTTTTGCAGACAGTGTCTGCTTCCAGGACTGATAACGCTCGAAGTTTGTAGTTATCGCTGAGGCACCGGTAGGGATGTTGTGCAGTAAGGCTCTTGCTGTACTTTTTTCTTAGAGAAACCAAGGTCACCGCTGAATTCCTCACTGCTTACAAGTGAAAAGCCGAAGGGGGGGGTCGCAGCTGCAGGGGGGAGCAGACAGGGCAGGTGACCCAAAATTGACCAACGAGGGTATTCCATCCCATACACGTCATTCTTGGTATAAAGCGGGGGGATCACGAGGGTCTCGCGCCTCTTGCTCGCTCTTGCTCTTTCTGCTATGGCCGGTGTCCAAGGAGGACTCCGACTGTTTTCCTGCTGCCCCCGATCCCGATCTGTGCATCCCTGAATCCAGCTCTCGACCGTCGCTAGGCCCAGCCTGGGCCTTCCCGGAGCCTGCCCTGCAGTGCCGGTGGTGACGTTGCCGACATCGGGGGAGCTCGATCTTGGTTTTGTATATATATTTGTATATATTTGATTATTCCAATATTATTATTATACTCTTTTTCATTATTATAGGTTTATTAAAACTGTTTTAACTTTCCAACCCGTAAGTCTCTCTCCCTTTTCCCTTTCCCTTTCCCTTCGGGTGGGGGGGGAGGGTTAACAGAGAGCGTCTGCTGCAGGTTTAATCGCCAGCCCAGCTTTAAACCGTGACACCTGAGGAACACCACTCGTCACTGGTGTCCACTTGGACATTGAGCCATTGACCGTAACTCTTTGAGTGCGACCATCCAGCCATTCTTTATCCACCGAGTGGTCCATCCGTCAAGTCCATGTCTCTCCAATTTAGAGACAAGGATGTTGTGCAGGACAGTGTCAAATGCTTTGCCCAAGTCCAGGTAGATGACATCAGTTGCTCTTCCCCTATCCACCAGTGCTGTAGCCCCATCGTAGAAGGCCACCAAATTTGTCAGGCATGATTTGCCCTTGGTGAAGCCATGTTGGCTGTCACCAATCACCTCCTTGATTTCTGTGTGCCTCAGTATAGTTTCCAAGAGGATCTGCACCATGATCTTGCCAGGCACAGAGGTGAGACTGACTGGCCTGTAGTTCCCCGGGTCTTCCTTTTTCCCCTTCTTGAAGATGGGGGTTATGTTTCCCCTTTTCCAGTCAGTGGGAACTTCACCAGACTGCCACGACTTCTCAAAAATGATGGGTAGCGGCTTAGCAACTTCATCCGCCAGTTCTTTCAGGACCTGTGGATGCACCTCATCAGGTCCCATGGACTTGTGCACCTTCAGGTTCCTTAGATGGTCTCGAACCTGATCTTCTCCTACAGTGGGTGGTTCTTCATCCTTCCAGTCCCTGTCTCTGCCTTCTGCGACTTGGGTGGCGAAGCTAGAGCTCTTGCCGGTGAAGACTGAGGCAAAAAAGTTGTTGAGTACCTCAGCTTTCTCCATATCTTGGGTAACCAGGTCTCCCGTTTCCTTGCAGAGAGGGCTCACGTTTTCCCTAGTCTTCCTTTTATCACTGACATACCTATAGAAGCATTTCTTGTTGTCCTTGACATCCCTGGCCAGATTTAATTCTATCAGGGCTTTAGCTTTCCTAACGTGGTCCCTGGCTTCTCGGACAATTTCCCTGTATTCCTCCCAGGCTACCTGCCCTTGCTTCCACCCTCTGTAGGCTTCCTTCTTGTGCTTTAGTTTATCCAGGAGCTCCTTGTTCATCCATGCAGGCCTCCTGGTGTTTTTGCCTGCCTTCCTCTTTGTCGGGATGCATCGTTCCTGAGCCTGGAGGAGGTGGTCCTTGAATACTAACCAGCTTTCTTGGGCCCCTCTTCCCTACAGGGCTTTATCCCAAGGGACTTTCCCAAGCAGGTCCCTGAAGAGGTCAAAGGCTGCTCTCCTGAAATCCAGGGTGGTGAGCTGGCTGTGCGCCCTCCTTGCTGCCCTGTGGATCTTGAACCCCACCATTTCATGGTCGCTGCAGCCCAGGCTATGCTTGAGCTTCATGTCCCCCACCAGCCTCTCTTTGTTGGTGAGAACAAGGTCCAGTATGGCACCTCTCCTCATCGGCTCCTCTATCACTTGGAGAAGGAAGTTGTCATCCACACATTCCAGGAACCTCCTGGATTGCTTGTGCCCAGCTGTGTTGTCCTTCCAACAGATATCAGGGTGGTTGAAGTCCCCCATGAGGACCAGGGCCTGTGAAAGTGAGGCTACATCTATCTGTCTGTGGAGGGCCTCATCTGCTTGGCCATCCTGGTCAGGTGGCCTGTAGCAGACGCCCACTATAACATCTCCCATCCCTGCCCGCTCTTTAATCCTGACCCATAAGCTTTCTGTCAGCTCCTCCTCCATCCCCAGACAGAGCTCCATGCACTCAAACTGATCATTGACATAGAGCGCAACACCCCCTCCTCATCTCCCCTGTCTGTCCTTCCTAAAAAGCCTGTATCCCTCCATTCCAACGCTCCAGTCATCAGAGTCATCCTACCATGTCTCTGTGATGCCACAGTTTTCCTCAAAAAAACACAGTTTTCCTCAAACTGACTCTTGAAGATACTCATTTTATCTTTGTCAGTTCTTTTCTTCTGTCTTTTTACTATTACTTTATCTCCACGCACAGGAAGCTGGTAAAAAAAAATTGTAAATGTGTCAGACATCTTTAAACCAGCCTCTGTCTGGGCTTAGTCTTGCACTGTGCTTTGCGCTTCAGCTCTTGTAGACTTAATAAGGTTTTAAGAATACTTAGCAAATGGAGTATTAGGCCCCTGAAGCATCACAGGTTCAGTGGATGCCACTAGGCCTTCGGAAAGGAGAAAATGTCCTTCAGTAAAGTTCTTCAGCTTCTTTTCCTAACCTTTTTATACAGAAAGGGCTGGAGTAAGTGAAAGAATGAAATGGAAGCAAAGCAATATTTAGATGAGAGTCCTAACATTATTTGCAAAGCTTAGGACAGTGTTGAGCAGAAGGCAGAAAGTAGAGATGACTCTAATCTATGGGCTAAGCAGGGATCAACAGGAGGAGGAGGAGAAATCAGTGCAGAAATCTAATACTTGTTTTATTAATGATTTCTAAGTTATCAACCACTTCTGCTTCACAGAAGTTACATATGTTGCATACATAAAATTTGGATTGGAAATCTGATCATTTTGTTTATTTTGTGTTCCCCCACACCAAAATTTCTAATACTTTATCTCAAAGTTGCTAATGTAGTAGAGATGGACTTGTGGGCATCTACCCAATTCTTTACAGTTCTGGCAAGTGACAGTGCTACAGCTTGCCCATTACATGAGCTTATGTCCTTTGGGCTGAGTGAGTAGGTGATTCTGTCCCAGGAAACTCAGAAGATAAAGAATTGAACCCAGAGCTGAATACAAAGTTATGCAAGTTAACTCTGATTATTGTTTTTTGTCAGACCTGGTTGCTATTTTCATTGCAAACTATTTATTTGATTTTTTTAAAAATATTGATTCAGATTATCAATTTATTCACAGCTACTGCATTTCATTATGACTTTGTTCCACAGCTCCAAGCGCTCTATAAACATGTCATAGTTCAGGTCTTTTCACTGTCATTTCTTCTTTGTCACTGCTTACCTCAGTCAAAATTATGTTCTTTTTTCTATTGATTGGAGAAGCGCAACACTAATTAAGAAAAGGATGAATGCCATTGGGGCTGTCAGGCTTTATTTTCTACACAGAAATAATAGGGTGTTTTCTAGGGTTAGAGAAAGATAAAGGGAGTAGAAGTTGGGAAATTTTATTGTATGTGTATGTGGAGGTTTTATGTATGTGAGCTTTTTGTTTAGTGCTACCTAAAATACGTATGCTAATAAAATTACGGTGGTTGTATAAGATGCTTTTGTATTAATTATGTATGACATGTTAAGAAGATGTAAAGCTATTATAGTCTAGTGTTAATTTTCTCTGACCTAGTAGGGCGCTGACTGGTGGACTTGGAACATGACAGAGCTGTTGTTCAGCCTTACATGTTCTTATTCCACATAGAGAAATGTTTCATACCTTTACATCAGAAGAGTCTCTCTTATTTTGAGGTATGGGTCTCTGACCTCTCTCTTCCTTCCCTGTTGCAACTTCACTTATTGCCCTCAATGGGGTTCACAGTACACATAAATGATGATACCCTTGGACAGTACCACTGAAATAACTTCTAGGTCTGGAGAAAAGGCAGCAAGTCTGCCCTTTTGAAATTACAGGTTACCCTATCCGATACTACTTGTGCTGCTTACCAGCATACAAAAAGAAGAAAAGAAGAAATAGCTGGAGCAGAGGTTCGAGCATAGCTTCACCCGGCATTTTCAGTGATAGCAAGCCGCAGTGATCTGCTACAACAAGAACAGCTATATTTTTGTCTGTTTTCCACACTTTGAGGAATATTAAGGCAGTCAGGCTTTTGATCTTCAGATCACAAACAGGGACTTGATTGTTTTTTGAACACAGGAAACTTGACCTAGGCAGTTATCTAATTGGAGGATAATGCAGGTTAGAGCATTATTTCTGGAGAGAAGGAATTTCTCTGTATGACACATGCCACGTCTGTCTTTCTGTGGAGAGAAAAGCAGATAATGCTCGGGGAAAATAATGCAGCTAGCCTAGTGTCCTGGTTTTGCTGTGACAGAGCTAATTTTCTTCTTAGTAGCTAGAATAGCGCCATGTTTTGGATGGTATGAGAAGAATGTTGATAATACACTGGTGTTTTTTGCTATTGCTAAGAAATTAAGGACTTTTCAACTTCCCATGCTTTGCTGGTGTGCAGATACACAAGAAGCTGGGAGGGAGCACAGCCAGAGCAACAGACCCAAACTGACCAATGCAATGTTCCATATCAGGCAACATCAAGCTCAGTATATAGATGAGGGTTTCCTGGGAAGCTCTCTCTCTCTTCTGGGATTGTGTTTTGGGGATTTTTCTGTCCTCTAGGCTTGCTAGCCAGGGTCGGGCTGGGCATTGGTCAGTGGGTGGTGAGCAGTTGCACTGTGCATCACTTGTTTGTATACTCTATTACTATTATTATTTTTCTTTTATTTTATTTCAATTATTAAACTGTTTTTCTCTCAACCTACAAGTCTCTTTACCTTTATGATTCTGTCCCGCACCCCGCAGGGAGAGGGGGAGAGTGAGCGAGCGACTGTGTGGTATTTGGCAGCCTGCTGGGTTAAAACCACTATACCTAGAAAAGAAGGAAAAGTAGGGATCCTCAGGTTAATAGTGGTGGACGCAGAAGGATAACACCATTTTGTAGCAGTTTTATATGCCAGTGTGGGAGTTGTTCAAAATTTTGCAACTGTATGCATTTGCCAAGCAAATGAATGTGTTCTACAAGAAAATGACTAGAAAGATTAACCAACTTCATAAAAAGAGACATGACTGCTAAATTGAAGTATAGCTTGTTTTCCTGTGTATTCATGCAAAAAGTAGCCTTTTTCCGAGAGATTTTTGTTCCTTGTAGTGTACAGACTTGCACTTCTTTGATCATACTAGTCTTCTGAGTGAAATAAGTTATTCTCTAGGTGATCAGTAGCTGCTCCACATCCAGGCTTTACTATTAGACTTCTGTGTATTCAAGTCCTGACTTAGCTGAATAAACATAGTATCCTCATCAAATTATCTTGGCCACGTTGTAGCTGGCAGTGCAAGGTATTCCTGTGTGTGTACCCTGTACTTGTCCTTTAAAAAAACTTGAGCACTTACATGACAAAATAGAAAATTAATTCTAAGTACTATAGATAAATCTGCAATGTTAAAAACTGGCAGACAGGAAGACATTATATGGCAATCAGTATTTTTAATTGCTTCCAAATCTTAATCCTGCTGTAAGTCTAGTAGGAGACTGGAGATAAACAGCTGGAGATGAATACGGCTAAAAGTGCTTATGTAAACCTCTGTTTGCAGATCAAATGTATTATAAAATAATACATGTGCAGGTGGGCTCAGAGAGAAGGAGAGTTTCAAACTTCTAAGTGGGAAGGACTGGAGAAGTAAAAACTATTTTTTACAGAAGTAAAATTTGTTTTGAAACTTAGGAAAAGTCTAGATAGACTTTTGTGTTTGCTTAGTGTGTTTTGCCTGGTGCAATTTCTCTTTGTGCTTTTCCCTGCCACAAAGTCTGTGGACATTGAAGTGCGTTAAGGACCTATAGAATGAGGTTCTACTGTGTATGACAGTGAGAGTCTGAAAATATTTTATGGATGGATTCTGTTGTTAAGTGCAGTCACAAAATTCACAACCATATTAAGGGAACAGAGGAACTCCATAGTTACAGACAACTGAGATATGCTGTCTATTTGTTTATATTTAGATGATTCATCATATTCTGTAATTTGCCAAGTCTTTATCTAACAGCAAAGAATAGCTAGATTTAGGTGATAAAAACCATCAGTAATCTATTAAAAAAAAAAAAAGCAGGAAGAAATATCAGAAGGAAACTGGTCAGAACAAAATTAGTCCTGGAAGCTATATTTGACATCCAGTGGAAAAAGCATGACAAGGCTCCTGCTTGGTTTTTGTGCTGCCATGACCAATGAAATGTAGTCAATAAAGAAGGCAGGCAAAGGTTTGTGTGTTTTTTGGCTCTTGAGTCATGTCCAAAATTGGTTTGTGCGTGTTATCTCACATCTCGTTTTCATAAGGAACTCTAGGCTGTTCTTCAAAAAACTGGGGGAAGTGGCCAGCGTGTTCAGCCATGTATGCACCGAGATGGCAAGGTTTCTTGAGAAGCCAGACTGCATATGAGGAGCTTGAGGAGAGGTTACATATCTGCTATCGCTCTTCAATGTCCATGCTACAAAAGAGTTGTATAAGAGGGAAAAATTAAGGCTAAGGAAACAAGCTGCTTTCCCTGCCACTTTATCTGTCTTGCCCCTCCTTCCTTCCTTTTCTGGATGATTTTGAAGGATCCAGAGAGCAGCAGATTGTGCAAGTCTAGGGATAGTCTAGTTCTGTGTTTGCAGTTCCCAAAACTTGCAGTATTACCAAGATGTTTTGATCAGGGATTTCTAAATGGTGTTTACTGTAGCTGATGACTCATTCACAGCTGTTTCAGTAACTGTTACTGTATCATTTATACATTTCATACAAAACAGAAATTTAAGTTTGGCAGGGACTCATGCAGTAGGAGCTCAAGATTTGTAACTGATGCAGGAGCCCTGTCTCTTTGAAACCATCAGATAAGGAAGGCCTTTTGACTTTAAGGAATGTTTTTGGTTTTAATTTCTGATATTGTGGATCTGCCATGTCTCCTACGAATGGAGCAATGGAGGGAGGAGTCTCCCTGTCATTTTCCTGCTTGAGTGTGAGGGGAGGAATGGTTTGCTGTAGATTCATGCACAGTTGTTCTACCCAGTTTCCTTTATGTTGTAGTGCACACTCAGAACCTCCTTCTTGTTTTGGGATCACGGGAAAAGGCCAGTGTATAAGCATTGAGAGAAATATAAGGGTGCCTGCAGGCAGGCCAGTGGGATTTTTACTACCCTCTTTTGACACTGGTAAATTGCACAACTCAAATTGTGATTTTATACTGCAACAGTTTGGAAGAACTCACAGACTGATACACAGATGTTTACTGAGGATTTCAGAATAATAACATGGAATTTGTTAGTACCAGAATTGCTTGGGCTTGTGCAGAAGGCTCTTTCTGGCTCTGTTTTTGTATGCTAGTATGGGTGGTTTTAATCCAATTTAGAGACCAGTGCCTGTCTGAATTTGCTAATCTGATGTCTGCTAATCTGTATTTGGGGTTTGGGATTCCCCAATCTGTTCTGGGTTACCCATTCCTCAAACACAGATGAGTCATGCTCTTCTTGTGAGTCTAGTAAGACTCTTGGAACTGGAACTAAATCACACAGGATGTTCTGCAGAGTCGTACGATAAGAAGAGTGCATACTGGTTGTCTCTAATTCAGTTGCTTGGGGAAAAAGCCGCAGCACTTAATGGTTCAAAATTGAAGAGGCTGAAAGAAAAGGAAGCCTTGACAAATGTGATTTTTAAATGCAAATTATTATTTTTTTAAGCCTAATGGTAAGAATTACTGCATTTTAGTTCTTAACCCACAATAATTTTAACTGATATAGCACCATATTATGCCTAGTCATTGTTAATAAGCGCTAACATTAGTGATGGCGATAATGTATTATTCTTCTGATTTATTATTCATCAAATTAATCCCTTGGATATTTCTTTTAATTTCATTTGCCTTACTCCTGGAGTTAGTCTGTCTTTAGCCCATTGTATGCAGGAGATCTGTGCACCTTTTAGCTATTTTTACAGATTTCTCAGTAACAAAGAATTATTTTTTTTGCTTTTCCAGTAAGGCCTATGTATTAGTAGAGAACTTACTCTTTAGAAGATACTTGTTAAGGGAGCTGAAGTGTTAGACATACAAACCTGCTACAGATATATTTTTGAAAACATAAAAATGAAAAATCAGTATTCACAAAACATTTAACTGTGGTTCTTTACAAAGTGTTTTGTGTTTTCTTTTTTTTTATTTTTCTTTTCTGTGAGTGTTCTAGAAAATGCTTAAACATGAGAAACAGCTTGATGCAAGCAGAGTAAGACTTTCACAGAGTGAAATATCCCATTATGGAATCACCAGCATGATTTGTTATGGCACCTTCATGAGAGATTTTAGTAGTGACTCTTTATTTATACCCATATAAGAGATTTACAACCAAGGCAAATATGGGTAGCCAGGAGTGTCCTCCCTGTAAAGCCCTCTTCTCCCTCTCTAACGATAACAGTATTTAACAAAATAGCCTTTCTCTGGATACTTTAATAATCGCTATTGCTAGTTGAGAAACATCACTCCCAGGCCTTGCATATTTGTTTGTTTATTTTAACTTTTGCATATTTATTTATTTGTCTTAAGCTTTGGGGAAAACAGTGCAGGGCTTCAACAAAAAAAAATGCAAAGATGAAGGTGAACTTGTAAGGAATAGACAAGCTATCAGAGAACTTGAGGGTGTTCAAATTTTAAAGCTATTTGGCATTTTTTAAATTCTCTTAATATTAGAGCATAGTTTCTTATTTACATTTCTGTGCATGCTAAAATGCTGTATTAGCTGTGATTTTGAAGATGGCCTCAGCTAAAAATATTTGATGCTGACTGGCAAAATACTGCTGAGGAACAGAATCTGATTTCACAGGACTTGGTGATGTTTTCTAAGCAGATGTTTCCAGTTTTTATAATACTATTGATCTTAGTTGTAGCAACACAGTCTGAACTGGTGCAAATATGTTCAGATGGCATATGTATGTGGGAAGTAGTTTTGTCAGAATGTCTCAAGCGTGTTTGTTCTAGAGATGTGTATGACAGCAGGTCACTATTTAGCCATCAGTATTCATGGCTGAAGTATACTTTAGAGCATAGATTTAATTTGACTTGACACGTGGCAGAACACATCTGTCATCTGTTGTTTTTATCACTTCCCCCTACTTGTATATTTTTAAAATAATAAAAAAATAGGGGAAAATGTATATTCAATTTTTTCTGACAAGAAAATGTTGTCCTTTTACCTTTTAGCCCTAGTGCTGATGTCACAGGACTTTAGTTTTAAGCCCTTTTTAATTTTTTTAATTTTACTTTTATAACTTATTGAAAATAATTGTCTCCTTTTTACAGCTCAAGTGTTGATTAATTTGATCCTAATTTGTGGAACTAATGCCGGTAATGCAGTTCTTTTCATTCCGTCAGACAGGCTAAAAGATTGCCATTTTCTGTACTCTTTTTTTTTTTCTTTTAATTATTTTAGTAAAGCAGTGCCATTACTACATTTCTCCTATTTTAGAAGTAAAAGGATTGCATAGAAACTTTCACCATTAGCTGAAGATATTTTTCATTTGAAAATGAGGAAGTTCCTGACCTGAGTCAGAAGTTATCTGAATAATAAGAGACAGATAAATAAGATTTTAAAAGTTTCATAATCCTAACACATTTATTAGACAGTATTGAAGTGCAGATAGAGTTTTATCCTCTTTATTCGTGTCTCATCTCATTAAACTGGGTCCTGTTCATATACATATGTATATGGATTTATCATAAATATTCTGTATACATAGCTGAGGAGGTAGTCTCATGTCATGCTTGCTCTATATTTGTTACAGTACTTCTGTATATAGCAATGCATACAGTTGAAGAGACCCAAGTTGTACACCACTTTACATCCTCTTTCTGCTACAAGAATGCCAAAAGATAAGACTAGAGAGTCTGTTTCCTGAGAAAAAGTTTGCTTTGGTGGCATTAGACTGGGGATTAGGAGCTCTTTAGAGACTATAGGGAAGACAGGTTAGATATCCTCTGATGTTTGGAATGGATAGATTCAAAGCCATGCATCCATCAGGCTACAACGCAGTCCTCTTGAGCCCCCATGGAAACACTAAGGCCAGAGGTTTACATGTGTCCTCTGGCCATGGACTTGTGAGCTACTCAGTCTAGTTCATGCATTGAAGTTCTTTCTTCAAGAGTGTGAAGGTGATCTTCTGTTTTACAGATGCCTATACTTTCTGGGAAACATTAACGCAACCATCAGGGAGCCATGTGCAATGTACTGTAGGAAAGGAGGAGACTTTTTTTTCCCTCCCAGTGAATGTGAGTCCAAGACAGCATCCAGTTAAGGAAGTAACTTCATGGTTTAAGTTGTAGAGGGTTTTACTGGCATGACTATACAGCCTGAGTTCGCATTTGAAGGTCAGAAGAGAGAGAGTTCATTATATAAGTAGCCTGCGTTGTTTATACATCTTGCATTAGTGCTGCTGTGTGCTGACCTTTCAGCTGTGGAACTGATATGGCCCCCAGGGTTTAAGGCAATATACTTTTGCCAAATACAATCGTGTCTTACAAAAATATTTGCACTAAGACGATGCTTCCCATAGAGCCTGTGGGTAGAAGGGGAAGATCAATGTTTTACGAAACTGTGTATTTATTCCCCTTCTTGTCTCCTGAGTCCCATAGAGGACTGAATAGGTCCCAGGTGTGGCAGTAAGGAAATCCTCTAAAATAAGAAGATACAAAAGACAAAGGGTGGGGCAGAAAGAAGCATCGTAGCTGCTTTGGATGTTTTCAGATTTCATTCCTCTGAAGTCTGAAAATGGGTGCTAGCAGGAAGTTTCTCTTTCTCCTTCATTTTTGAGTTTCGAGGAGGAGAAGGAACAGATGATGGACAGCAGTAGCTCAAATCTCTGTACTAGCAAAGCCATACAGCACAGTGCTGGGCACTCATCATCAATGTTGACAGCAGTAGAGATGGGGGTGGACAAATGATTACTAGAATACCATGTATATCACCAGACAGATTTAGTCCACCAAATGTGGGAGCTATTCCTGCTTTTTGAGAAGCTAACTCCTTCCTTTTAATAGAAATTGGCTGTGCATTACCCAAGGGGTTAAGCTGTTTGTGTTCAAGCCATCCTTGTACGCTATTGTAGGACAGCAATATCTGCATTGGCAAGGTATTTAATTTCCTTGTATAATTAAACTAGAAGGAAAATGAGTGCTGTTGTACAAACAGTAAGTTCCTCTGTGATTTACTTCACGTTAAGTAGATTTGTGCAGAAATTCTTCTTTGTTTTATAGAAACTAGATGGTTTCTATCTGCAGTACCATCTGTCTAGATTAGCTATTCAGATCTGCCCCACCTCAGCAGAGATTGAAAGGTGGCAGCTAAAATTTAATTTAGCTCTTGTCCTTTGCCTTACTTTTGCAGAACACTATCGCCACTGCAGTTACTTGATGTCTTTGTTGAACGTCTTGGTAGGCCAAAGCATGTTCTCTTGGATGATGGACTTCCGAGCCAGGGTTTATAGGCAGAGCAGGGTGGGAAATCTGTACGGTTTCTCTCTCCTAGCTGAACAAACGAACAAATAAATCAGCTTTCAACTGACAATTTACCATCTTTATGAGAAATACACTCGATGTTTTTAAATGTAAAAAGAATAAAGTGTACAACTCTCTCATCTGAAAACCATCAGAATACTTGAATAGATTACAAGCAAAGCTACATTGGGATGCTGTAATTAATTCTTATTAATATAAGAATGTATAGAGCAGATTTTCAGAATATTAATTGCCTAGTAACTTGACTGAAATAAAAAATGCAGTCACATTGCAGAATTGTAGAGAAAGATGAGAGGCAACACTGAACTGAAGAAATAACCACATATGGACTCATGGATTCAATAACAGAGAGATGTTTTTGGTCTGTGACAGCATGTAGGGCACTAGAGTTCTTGTCCATGATGAGGGCTTTGCAGTAATACATGTTAACAGTTTGGTTTAATTTTTTTCTAATTTTATTGAGATTCTTAGGGCTTTCCTCCTGTTCTGATTTTCTTGACTGGAAATCTCTGTACTGGTTTGGAGTCTTTGTTTTCATAAAGTGGTGCACAGTTGCACACTCACTTCTGCTTTTAAATGTTTTTGGAGTATGTTAAAGAAGTAGTAATAAATACAAATGCACAGAACTTAGCCTCAAATGGGTTTATGTTTACTAAACAAAATCAGAAAGCAAAAGTTTAATGCAGTTCATGGGTGGAGGGAAGCAACAGGGAAGGAGTTTTGATACCTACATTGTTTTAAACATGGGCCAGAAGAGGGAGACTGTGATGCATCCAAACACAGCATTACTGCTAATTAGTCAATCGTAAAAGGAGAAGTCAATGGTGTCAAAATGTGGACTGACTACCATGCTCAGAGGAGTATGCTACTCCTTGAAGGCCATAATTAGATGACTCCAATACAGAGTATGATACTGTATGGGCATATGGTCCCCATGGATTATTCCAATAAAGACTCAGTACAAAAATTCATTAGAAGGGTCACTCCCTGAGGAAATTATGGGTGCCGAGTGAAGCAACTTGTGTTCTTGTCTGTTCCCATGCATCTCTAGATAGAGGTGATTAGATTAACTAATTCCAGTCGACAAGGATGTAGTTGTTCAGAGTTTACTTGGTCATCTAAAGCAATCAAATGGAGAGACTCGCATTGCCTTCATCTACTACGTTAAGAAAAAAGAACATTGAACTGCAGTCTGTCAAAGACTAGCAGACTTAGAAGAATTAAAACATCAATTGGCAAATGGGGTAAAGGAACAAAATTTGAGACCACAGTTTGTTTAAAAACTGTTGCTTTTGGCCATGGGGGGGAATGCAGCTTGCCAAAGTTATCTTTTCTCTTGCAGAATCCCCCAAAACTACTGCTGCTTGACAAAATGACAAGGATATGATTATTCCAGTATTTTATTGTGTCTGGCAAACTTTATATTAGTTATACCAGTGTGCTTTAACATGTTGAAAATAGCGTTCTTCAGATCAGAAGGGCATGAGTCAGATTTCAGGATGATACATTTCACTTAGATACCATTGGGATTTAAATGTCAGGTTTGTCTTTAATTTTCTCTTCCATATATTTGGAAGGCTTTTGGGCATTGATTTTTATGCACAATCACTGAACAATAAGCTGACTGCTAGAAACTGACTATTCCTATTGTTCACTGACGACCAAACTTCTCAGTATGTCATAGTTCTATGTACAGGTTAGGGTTTGATTACACTGATTTAATTTTTTCAGTTTCCCATTCTGTCTTTAGTCTATTGTTTACATCAGCTGAACTGGCAAACTGCTAACAGTAAAAATATGAAGTTGACTGTGTAAACAAAACTCTCCAGCAACCCCAGCGGATCCCAATACTGCATTTTACTGTTATCTCAAAGGTAATGTGGGAAAAGAAGAAAAAAAGAAAAAGAATAGAAAGTTTTGATCATTGGTTAATAAAAATGATACATTCATAACAACACAGTTTAGTGTGCAGAAGAGTATAGATTTGGCTTTTGAGCTTGGACCTTTGCTCCTCTGCATCCTGTTTCTTTGTCTAGGATGATAATTACCTGCATGCTAGCTCAGAATAAGGTATGTATTGTAAAAAGAAAGAAAAAATGCATGAATATGCATAATATGAGTTCACCATTTGTCATTTGTTTGCTCATTTGGTTTTCTTTGGGTTTTGGGTTTTTTTTTAAGATTTCTTCTGTGAGCTATGTTCTAAAATATAAAATGAAGTGCTTTAGTCATAATTAAACAAATTAAACATAACTTTAGAATTTAACCATTCACAATACACATACAGTCTTTTCTCATAATCTGTGTCAAGGGCTCATTCAAGAAGATCCTAGAGACCATACGTCCATTTGGCTGGATAATTATAGATAATTCCTTTGGTCTGTATACAGAAGGTAGCACTAAGGGATCTGTGAATGGAAGGAGAACACTTCCTCCTAGATTTGTATTTTGAATACCATGTTGTGATTTTTATTTTTGTTTGTTGTCCTTTGAAAACTCTGTTTGCTGAGTGTTGATGTGGCAGGTCAGCATATTTGACAAGCAATCTAACTCCCTACACATCTCTAGTAGGGCAAGAAGTGATAACTTTTGAGATATTTGTCCATTTTCAACTGCATTCTTTAGGTTTTTACCTTTGCATGTTATTGAGGAGTGATAGATCTTCTAAGTTTAAAGCCTGTAGAATTTAGTTGAAGGCTGTGTGGAAAACAACCTGACATGAAACCCATGAATCACTGTTTCTTGTGATTGTTATGTAGAAAGACAAATGCTTCTCTGGTGTTATATAATCTAAAAAAATAGAATTTTAAACAAAATTACGTCTTACATGTTTTACATTTATTTGGCAAGCAGTTCCATAGTACAATGCTTAGGAGAAAAGCAAGTCCATCTTGGATTGACACCACCAGAACAAGTTAAAAATGATATACCATCTTTAGGACTTGTGTAATGAAGCTATACAATAGAGAAAGAATGACGACTGATCAAAAAAGTTAAAATTGCATCTTCCTTTTTTAATATACCTGAAGTGTCAGCGTTGTGAATTAGTTTCTTCCACAGTGCACAAAGGGGTTGCTTTCCATGTCAAAGTAAATCCTAAAAGCCAGGCCTGAAGGAGGAGTCACTGTTTTGATGTGTCTCTCTGTCCCAAGCTCTTGGAAGAGTGCTGCACCTAACCAGTTGTGACAGAGGAAAGCTAATGTGACATGCATTATTTGCCTTGATAATGTGATAAGTGTTTTCTCCTTTTATAAAATGCAAAGCTGAAGAAACATGGAAAATTGCCTTCCGTTAAAACCACTTTTACATGCAGAGAAGACTGGCATCTCACACTGTTATTGCCTAATACCACCACATTTAAGACATCAGTTTGAGCTATACAATAGCTCAAGTATTTGCAAAGGTAGTATAGTAAGAACGTAGTGTAAGATGTTGGTTCTAGTCATGATATTGTAATATAGTACCAAGGAATACATATGTCAGGAGTCTCACTGCATTCAGATGGAAATACATAATGGATTGAAGCCACTTTAGTTGTTGTAATATGTATTTTTCTTAAGGGTCTTCAGGATGTGTTCAGTACAAAGACTTTTTTTCTGATCATTTGCAATAGTTTACACAGAAGTTCTGGTAATCCCCAGTAAATGCATAAGCATAATCTTTTCCACATGTTTTGCCATAACTGTAAAAGCAGACCTGGGCTTAGGTTTGTTGGTCCATTTCCAGTTCACTGTGATGAAAGGTTTAGTATTTGGTGGAAAGGAATTTAATTACTGTTACCTTTTAGAGATATTTCCTTTGTGCAGATTTCATAAGAAGGGATGACAATTGTGGAGAAGAGACCCTTGGGACTGTGCTCTGGGGAGGAAAGGAGCCCTTGTGAGCTCATGCCCTGTTACTCAGCACTCTCACAAGTTGTTACATGCTAATGATGAGAAAACTTTGGAGTTTGACCATACCAGTTAACATAAAGTTCCCTCATTCCGGCTTTCTCTGTTTCCTGTGATGTGTGGCCAGTTCTGGGGGAGCTCATGTTGCCGACTAAGTATTGGTGTGATAAACAATACCTTTAGGAGCAGAGACCACAACTAAATCTATTTCCATTAGCACGATACAGGTAGTCATAGACAATAAACTGATCACATGCCTTAGCTGAGACCAAGGCACATTAAAAAAAAGGGGGGGGCAAAAAAAAGCAGCAGTACTTCCTGCTTCTCTAACTCCCTAGTAAATGTAATCTCCAGTTAAGGTTAGCTAAAATCAATTTTATTTACTGTAAGATGTAACAAAGAAAACAATATAAAATATGTTAAAAAGGAACTATACTGAAATACGACATTTTGCTAAGATGACATCTTTTTTTTCTCCTTTGTGACCTGTGGGGGAAAGTGCATTCAAGTTTATACTCATTTATTACTATCTTGCCAGAGTCATTTCCTTAGAAATAGTAAGATACTGTTTTGGTTTTTTGTATGTGGTTCATTATCTAAGTTTATTTCAGAGTCCTTTGCTCTTTAGACATTTCATAAAGTGTGAAATAAGTCTATACACTGTCTCCATAGGATAACTCCCGCAGTATATACCTTAAAAGTTTTCAGTGGAGCAAAATTAGGTTTGAAAGTAAGAGAAAACTGTTCTGAGCTGTTAATTAGGTCTGAGTTGGTCAAAACCAAATGCAATAGAAGGGTGGTGTGACTAGAACTGATTTTGCATTTACTATGTGTGTGCAAAATAAGTATCTTACATGGGGAATCAAAGTCAAGCTCTGAACTGAGCGGTGTTCTCTGTGAACAGGTGATGCAAACATGGAATTTGGTGACAAACACAGAGGGCCCAAAAATGCACAGATGCAGCCCATCTCTTCTACCTCCTTGCTCTCTGAATGTTAAATCACCTCAAGACTACTCATCTTACACCTATTTTCCGCTCAGTTGCTGTCCTCATTTATAGCAATACTGAATTTAGCCCAGTTATTTTCACAAAAGTTTTTTCACTGGACCCTGTGCTTTCAGCAAAGTGGCTCAAATTATGTGCAGCTTCAAATCTAAAGAGTGAAGTTACCACTATTAAAAGCTAAGTCGATGTCAGAACAAGTTCGCAATTGTAATGCTTCTGAAGTGATCTCCCATGTGACCTAGATGACTAAAATAAAAAATAGAGAAGAGTCAAATATTGACATTTCCAGGCCAAAGATTAACTCAGAAGGCCAAATCCGTCAGGTGTTATGATCACAGTGACTGCGTATGTTGTCAGCCTGAAATGGTATTTCTACCCTTAAGACTGGTAAGTCTATCAGAAAATTGTGAAACAACTGGGAAGCTTTGAATAGTCCACTCCCAACTCTTACACAGTTACTTTATGGATTTGATATCCTGGGAAGCAGTGCAATGGGAAAGGTTAATATACCCTAATGTTTAATAATTTGGAATTAGCATTCAGAATCATCACCACTTTCCTGCCACACAGTTAAGAGATTTTTTTTTATTACACCCTTTTCCTGAAAATACACTTCAGTCTAATTAGTGGAAAGCCATACACTCATTCTTTTAGTTGCAAGAACAAAGGTAATTATCAAAGATTAAAACTGACAACAACATTTCTATTTTAAATGGAGACGCTCTGAAAGCCCATTTACTCTTCCCACTCCTCACAATACTTGTCCTCGCTTCCCTTCATGTGTTGATTTCTGAGCTCATATATGACAGTGCTTGGTTTCATTGAAGGATGTCAAAGACTCAGGCTTCTGATTTTCTGGATTCAGGGAGTTCTTAGCCATGAAATCTGCCAAAATGTAATAAATGTGTTCTTGCTGGGTGTGATTTCACAACAAAATGCTAAATTAATGCAGTGCTCTATTCTAGTACAATGATAATTAATGTTGTTTCATGTACTTCAGGAGAAAAATTAATTTGGAACATGCTAGCACCAAAACACAGCTGCATTGCCCACAGTTTTTTTAATAACAGAGCTCACTGGCATTGTCTAAGGGTCACAGCAGGCCTCACTGTGGCAGGTATTTGATGAGGCTGATACCAGAAAGTGTGGACAGTGCTATGAGAAAATGAAAACATGATCACCAGCTTTCACTGAGCTCATTCACAACCTTTTGACTGTCAGGCATGTTTTAATATCTTGCTCTCAAAACCTTGATTTGATGCAGGAAGCGGTTGGGCACCTTAATGTTTCATAGCTTTCTCTGAAATTTAGAACAAGATAAATAGTGTCTGTTTAAATGAAGTTATGGTACCTTGCTTATTGGCAGCTCTAAAAGTATTTGTTCTTGGAAAACGATGAGCCTTGATTCAGCAAAGGGTCTCTGGCCTGAGTTCATCAGCACTGAAGCACTGACTGCTGAAATTGAACACAAAGCATGCAAAATTCATAAACTCATGTCTAGCTGAATGGAGTGGATTTGCAAAAGCATCTATAACTCTAAAAATGGTAAGCTGTTTTGATGAGACTTGGATATCTAAGTTCTTTGGATGATAGTGTTTTTTAAAATCTTTCCCTGATTTCATCACAATACTGATCTGTAATCTTCGTATTCTTTTTAACTCATAGACTGCTGATAAAAGTGAAATTAGAATTAATTGGGTGTTTTGCCTTAAAAGTAACTCCTGAATTTTCAGAGTGGAGTTTAGAGCAGAAGTCCATTGATTCTTACACACACTGATGTGTGTGGTGATATTCCTGATTTCTTTAATTCTAATTTATGGGTCCAATCAGGTCTATAGTTTGCTACATTTTCTGGACTTTCGAAGGTGAAGAAGCAGAAACTGATACAGCCTTACAGCTCGATGATGTGATTCGTTAGGCTCTGGTGTTGATTTCATTACAACTCCTTGGACTGCAGTGGAATTGCTCCTGACTTATACTGTGTATAATTCAGCTGAGAATTAGGCTGAAAGAACATAGACAAGGTAAAGCCACAAGTTTTGTTTGATAATGTAAGGAAGTGCAGTCTAACACAGTGTTTGTAGAGAAACGTTGAAATGATGATTTGAGCCCTGTGAGTAATGCTAGGAGCTTTACAAAGGCTTTTCTTGTTTGAAACAATATTTTCACTACTGCCATGGAAATACTTATATACAGATTCCAAGTAGGGGATGGGAGGGCAAAGCAACCAAAATAATTCTGTGTTTGGTTTGTATTACCCCACATCACAGTATTAAAATAAGAAGGAGAGTTTTCTAAAAAGTGTGTGGCATAAGGTGATAGATTTAGTGCTGTATATAATGAGAAAATTTTCAGTTAGGTGAATTTTAGTGACCAAAGACTATCATGTTGACAAAAGTTATTCCATGATTTTATGACTGATAGAAAAAGTTGCTTTATAATCCCAGTCTCAGGAAAATATTTTATTAAATCTTTTGAACAAGAATTTTTAATGTGGGTAGAACTGAAGAATGTTGTTTGCATTTTTATATTTTATAATTCAGGAACAGCCAGAAGGATTCTTATGACACTTTTTTGAAGTTCAGAAGAATAAAATACAGTTCTGTCAAGAACTTGACAGTTCTGTCAAGAAGAGGTTTTAGCAGTAGTAGTATTTTTACAGATCTTTGAGTTGCTTGGTGCAATTTACTTAGGAAAGGAGCAACTCTCAGGGCAGGATATTTGCGTCAGCTAAAGAGCTGATAGTTTATTTTGGAAAAGGAGATACTATTACATGAGCACTGAGCCAGATCTTTTAAATAGTTTTTAATCACAGTAAAAACAGTGAGTATAGGTAAAATTAGGATTCCTTTATCAGTGTTGGCCCAAGACTGATGCAATTCCATCAGAATATATGCTTACTGAAGAATTTACTTTACATAAGTAGTGTTCTCCAACAATGCATCAGCAGGTGGGGAATATAAGAGGGGAGGAATAGAGGCATCTTGAGGGGCAGGGAGTGGGGAGGTAGGCATCCCTGCATCAGCATCGCCTTTGGTGCAAAAGCTAGGGAGCTCTGGGTGAAATTGGTAAGAGCTGAGTTCAAGACAGATTATTTTTCATTGAGCCAGCAATATACTCCTGGAAATCATTGCCACAGGGTGCTGTGAACACTTAGAGTTTAAAAGTGTATCCCTTAGGTCAAGGGAAGATTGGGATAGTACTTGAAAGAGAAAATCATGGTGTATATAAGGAGAGGGAAACCATATTTGACTCAGAAAATCTCTTGAGCTGAAAATAGTTGATATGGAGAGCATCGAAGGTGTTTTGCCCTATGTCTACTCTTGGAACAGGGTTGACCTGGTATATTCATTTTTATTTTCTAATGGAATGAAATGTTGTAAGGCAGTCTGTTTGCCCTGGGATTCCAGATAAATTCGTAAGTAGTAATAATGGCTGATGTGGTAATACTTCCTAATAGAGCAGTGCATGGAGGCCACATCAGGCTGTTACAAAAAGGACCTGCAACTGAAGCTGATACCATACCCTTTCTAACATTGGCCCTTGACTGACTTGTTGGATGGAAAAGGAAAGTGAGTTCAGACTCAGTAATACTCTTTGTTTCATGTGCTTTAACAGCATAATTTGTCTGTCTAGTTTTACGTTCATATAGGTGATCACTTGATCCCCAAACTAAAAAAGAAGCACAGACACTTAACAGCAGTTGAATCTCAAAGAGAAGAGTGGAATTATGCCTCCTTTTGTAAGATATCATATCAGTATTTACAGCAGTATTCTTTGACAGTCATCCAGAGATGAGTGCTAGTTGTGGATTTTCATAAACTATGTTTATAGTCTCCCATAGTTAAAGTTTCTTCCTGTTTTATTCAGGTGGCTATGTAAATTCTGTAACTGGGCCAGTTTACTGTGTATTTTAAGGTCTGTGGCTTTTCTCATTTGCATATGTACCAGAACAAGGAAGCGAAAGGTAACTTTACAGGCAGTCAATTTTTTGCTCGAGAAATTTTGGTGCAAAGTTCCACTTTCGAAAGACATGTTTTATTATATATTACAGTTATTGTGATTATAACTTTGCCATTATTTCTTCTTGTCTGCTATTTTTTATGGAACTGTAAGACCCACAGATTAGAGAAGCCTATTTTGGCTAGAATCTTTCTATTAATCTTATTTTGCTACTTGCTGTATTGTTTCAGTTAATTTAGCATGGAATTTAATGTTTGAGATCAGAAAACTTAATTTAAGCTCACATCTTTTAGTATATGTCTTTCTTGTTAAGTTTATATGAAAAATTATTCCCTCCTTAAGGAAATGTGTGCATAAAACTATAAACATGAAAGTAATTAAAACAATTGTAGAAGTCGTCATTATCAGTAGATGACACAAGCTCTGTGCTCTTGCATTACTTGTGCATAATTCCATTTTGGGTCTCATTGTGTCAAGGCAGAGATTTGCATTTTAATGGGGAAAGCATGAAACACAGGCCCTGTAACTGTCGGATTGTTATTTAACAAAGGGGCATTGTTCAGAGGGTAGGGTGTTTTGTTTTAACGAGCTGGTGGTAAAGTAGTGCAGGGCACATCTACACTTTCTGTCACTGCAAAATAGAGTATGTGGGTATATGTGTGCTTGATAGATACATGCATCTCCTAAGCTTTACTGTTTTCTTCAACTGTTTGCCTTAGCAAAGCTGAATTGGACTATGGTGTGTTGAATAGAAATTGCTTCAGTCCATAAGAGAAGTGGGAAATGCACCTTCCATTGCACATCAAAGTGGGCATAGAGGCAGCTAGAGTATTCTGCAGAAAGGCACCACGGGAGCTACAATTTCATCTCTCTTAACCTCAAAATGGGAGAATGGCTTTTGATTCCCACTTCTTTTAACAGTCCCCAAATTCTTCCCTACAGGCTTCAGTCTTTGATGTCTGTCTACCCTTATCTGGATTTTACTCTTCTTTAGATTGTAATGTTTTTAGGGAAATGAGGCAGTTCTGTTTTAGGTAAATGAGACAAACCTCGTCCTACATGTGCATGGCTTTGAGAATGCTGTGTTAGTCTTCCACTTCTGGTCACCAGCTAGACAGGGAAAGCACGTTGGCTGTGTGTTTTGAACTGTGCTGCATATAAGCCTCCAGTGAGCTGATTTAGATGTTTCTGTGCAGGAGTGATATTCTTGTGCATATCTGGGGTTACTTCACGTTGATTTTGAAGTTCTAAGCAGCCTTAATTAGAGACAAAGCAAGAGCATAGTAGTATCTGCTTTATATCACGTGGGAGATAATATTTGCAGTTGTTGAGAGAAAAAGAGATTATTGCTACTCTCTTGCTTTAACTAGGATGCCGCTTTTCCTCCCAGTACACTGAATTAATATTTTGGTAAGGTGGGACTCTGAGTGTGTGATATAGCTTAATACATAGACTGAATGCAAAGAAAAACTGAGATCAGAAAAGAATGTGTACAGAGCTTTGAAGTGACTTTTGTTGGTTAAAAGCTGTAAAAACTAAACACAAAGCATGTGCTTGACTGCAGCTCTGAGACTAGCTGCCCCCAAGAAGATACACATACCAGCCTTTCATGGAGACATTGCATTTGTTTCTCCTTGCTTTCCCTAATATAAAAAGCAATTCAGAATAAAAGTTTGTTTGTCACAGGGAACAGAAAATCATAATAGCAATGTGAACATTAATCCACTGTGTCGGAATTAGCAGTCTGTGTGTGTATCAGGGGAATTAATGTAACCAGTCGAGAAAATAATAATGCATTGGGACAGCGAGTTATGCAGCTGCTTGTGGAAGTTGCATTATGCATCACAGTATAGAAACAGTTAAAATAGCACACTGAACAGTATCAGTAGTCATGAATATAGTCCATTAAATCCCTTGAATAAATAATTGGACCTCTAGTCAAGAGGCACGGAAGTAAATAAGTGCATCGGTATTCTCAGTTTAATATAAGCTTCAGACTCTCATAAAGCAGCTCCTCAGCTGACATAAATTGATTTCATGATTCCAAATCGCTATCTGAGGATCTGCCCCACAGAATATAATACAGTCAAGGGTTGTGTGCTCAGTCACAAATATGCAACATCTTTAAGCTATAATTGTTGTCTAGAGAGAGCTTTCTATTTTAGGTTTATATATTATCACTCCTTACTGTATTCTCTTCCAGCTTTCATCATAAGAATTGATAGCAATAGTAAGGTCCCTTGTGGAACCTTTATCTTTTTTCAATGAAAATCTTGATATTTCTTGGGGTTTTTTTTTAATGCTTTATTGCAATTTCACTATTGCTTCACAATGCTAAGTGAGTTTGGATTTTGTGGGGTGGAAGCACAGGTACAACACAGACATAATGCAAACATGTCGAATGCCACGATATAGATACAAAAAGGAACTTGTCTGGTTTTGGAAGGAGAACAAACTTTGTATTTAGCATAAGCTGAGCTTCATACTTTGGTTGTGCCCTACTACCCTTTTTAATGTTGTCACCTTGTTGATAATCTCTTATCTTAACAACACATCCCAGCCTTGTCCTGAATTCCCACCTGGCATGCAGCTCCTGCTAATGGGAGTGGTGGCATGCCTGGGTAGGCACAACACAGCGGCTTGTGGCCCTTTGCTTCTGGTCAATAAATGGTTTTCCAATCAACCTGCGGGCCTCGTTCTCTTCTATGACTGTAAAGACATTAGTGGCAAATACATGGCCTCCAGAATAAGAGTCTCTTATGAGGCAGTATCTGAAAAATACATAAAGGCTGTGTTTACATTACAGGGCAGATACCTTGCAGGGTGTCCCTCAGTCTGGATTCCCACACAGGGTCTCTGGAAGGCCCCTCGGTGGGAAATGTGGACACACATGTGGGAAGGGAGCAACTGCGCTTTCTGGTAGGTCCCCTCTATGATCATTGACAGATGATAAAAACTGTTTTCCAGAGCAAAAGTGGACTCTAGAACAGCAAGCTTGAAACAGTTTCCTGTGTAAGCTAATTCTGTGTGCTTCCAGCTTTTTAGCTATTTTTAAGTTACTTTTGTGTATCTTTATTAGTTAGATTTATTTTTAACACTGTTGAGGCCAGAGTTTTCATGTCTTTATTCACTGGCAGTAGTCCTTTATCTTGCAAGTGCTTGCACTGTAATACAGGAACATAATGCTATCTAGTGAAAATAAAGCTGTTGGGGGTGGTTCCTAAAGTAAATTACTTATTTTTTATATTTGCATTAGTATTATGGCCCACCGGATTGCTAAATTAATTTTATTTTCCTGTTATTTAAATTATCATTTTTATATAAGGTTATTTTCCGCTAATGGGAGATGGGGGCAGAAGCAAGATTTTGCCTTAGATCTTTATCAGTATGTCTCCCACAAGCAGCCTCCTGTCTTTGTTTCCTGAGTTATTCCATGTGCTTAGTTGGGGAAAAGAAGGTAGCGACTTTGTGAGCAGTGTATGTTGTGTGGTGTATCTGCAAGGTAAACTGGCAGCATGTTAATGGCCAACATTGTACTTACCACCCTGAGGTAAAAAAAAAAAAAAGTTGAGGAATCCAAAACCAAAGCAAACCAGCATTCTGCATTGCAGTTGTGAAATTCATGGCTGGAGATAGGGAGGAGTTTGAGAAAGGTTATATCACATTCTGGAACCACTAAAACATACCCAAGAGCATAGACTGGGACAGGAGTCTGGTGCTAGTCAGATCTCATGTTGTAGACAGTTGTTTGCTTGCAGGTATTGAGGAAGGGAAAAACTTTTTTCTTGTTTTCTCTCCATTTCTTGATTCTCCACTCATGGATGTTTAGGGAATCTAGAATAATTCAGCTGAGGCGGGGGGAATTAGTGTGGCTTACAACTGACAACTGGGAAATGAGAATCAGGCCTGTAACTGCACATTTTGAGGAAAAAAAGATATATGATCTGGGGAAATTTGAAAGATGCTGTGTGAGAAGGTCAAATTGTAATGGATTTGAGTTCTGATGGAAACAGCAGAACAAGTTCATACATCACCTAGCAGCACAGAGTGTCAGCATGTTGTAAGTGGATTTCAGCACTTTCCTACAGCAAAATACAGCTGGCACAATTAGCTCCAAACCACATATCTTGAGCATGTTCTCCCGGTTTGTCACATGCTATTAAAATAAGGGGATTGTTTTCAGCTTTTGTGCAGCATGGGACTTCAGTGGTGGGAACAGAGTCTGCATCAAGCTGCAAGCCCCACTTTGAACAGGGAGCTTAGTTTCTTTCTTGGCAGACTTTGTTTCTATATTGTTATAAAATCTACCAGGGAGAAGAAGGAGAGTTTCTGCAGTGCCAGAAAGCAAAAATAACAGGTCATTTTAACTACAATGAAAGTGTATTTAAATAGAGCAATATTTTACAAAAAGTTGGCTGTTGCCCCAGACAGATCATTTTTGAGTCTGAAACATAGAGGAGTAGTAACTAAGCAGCATATCAGCTGTTGGGACTTGGATCACCTAAGGCTGATGGAAAAGTCCCCATGTGAAGAGGATGGAGATTATAAAGCAAAAGTGCTTGCAATAGGGAGGTTTGGAGAGGAGAAGAAAAGGAAACAGGTTGCTTTAAAAAGGGGAAACTGGTTCCCTTTTCTCAAGAAAAGCTGTGTGTTGAACCTCTGACCTAGCCCCAAGGAGTGCTGAAATATGGCAAGGAATTTGAAGTGTAGTAGGGCATGTAAGCATCTGTTGTTTCACAGGTATCTTGTTTTTATGCTGCTGCATTGGATAAAGAGTATGGAAGCCTCAAAAAATTTAGAGGCCGTATTAGCTTTAACTTTTCGCCTTATGCACAAGGTTGGAGCTCTTGACAAATCTAAGGAATTATGGGTCTCAGGAGCCAACACTGCTCCTATAGCCCTTGTACTGCAGTCCTGGGAAGGTTGTAGTAACCAATCTCTACCCAGCAAAAACACTAAAGAAAGGAACTGGAGTTTTTGCAGATCCAAGAAAAATGAAACGAAACAGCCTAAGTGTTGCAGGACAGCAAAGCAGAGATGTGGTTATCCAGCAGGCAGGATGTAATCAAGGCCATATAGCACCTTGTGTACATAACTAAGAGCTCTAGCTTTCGGAAAAGGAGCAGGATTTGATTATTTTTTTTTAAATACCACACATTTCATCTTCAGCTTTTTTTTTTTTCATTTCTCAGAATATGAGAGGAGTAGAAAAAGCCATTTTATGTCTACATTTACCAGAAACTTTTTCTACAGGTCTGCTATGATAAAAACGCAGCAAGATGTTCTCTATACTGTGAGTCTGAGTAGAAGATAACATTCTTTTCTTCACCACTGTAGAAATTGTCCAGTGTGAATTGTTGGATTTGGAAGAGGAAGTTCAAGTGGGTGGTGTTTGTGGTTGACAGGAGGTAAAAATGGCATCAGTGCTATGAGATCTGCTGAAGCTAGTGCAAAACTTGTTTGCTTCAGTGGGTATTGGGTCATGGCTTGTATACTTCTCTCTCTTGGTAGGAAGTTGCCTCCCTGCATGTATACCACTGTTCATTTTGTTGGTCAAGGAAGGTCAGCTGCTACCTTTCCTTCGCATGCACAGTATTGCTCTTCCACATCAAATTTAGTCAGTATATCAGGATGGTTCTCCTGCTGCTCACTTACTGGAGCTTCCAGAGGTTCTTCTCATTTCTGTTTTTTCCAGTTCTTTCACAAGAGTCACTGCAGTTATCTCCAGATACTCTCCATTTCTTTTTTCTTTTTGAACCCCACAAAAGAAACAAAAAAAACTTGTCTTCGGATGGGTCTGCTAAGTCTAAAAGACTGGAGATGGCTGTGCTGCTCCACTGATGTTTAAGGAATTTCTACATTTGTGAAGCACTGCTTGTAATGTAATGACTATTTGCCTTCAGCCACAGATGTCATAAGCGGTTTCATAAATATCGCGTGTGTGTGTGCATACAAAACCCTCTGTTCATATGAAGAACATTAATTTATTTGCTAAATTTGAGTTGTGAGTTACCTCTTCTTCTGCCTGAAGAGGAGACGTAATATTCTGACTATTCTGTTGAAAAGCACTGTAACTTGATTTAATGTTATTTCCTCTTTCTTTATTACTTTCTTTCTCTTTCTTCCTCACTCTCCTCTGTCTTTCTTTCATTTTGTCTCTTTTTGGTGGCAATATATAATTTTATGGTACGTTCTTTGGAGGTTTGGGGGAGGGTTCTTTTTTTTTTGAAAAAGCCTTTGAAGTATTGAATTCTGCACTTAAACATTGCAACAGTTGATAACAGTGACACCTTTAGTACTGTAGATAGAAGAGAATTAGGCTGCTTAATTAATTTCTGCCTTGTCATTCAGTGAAAGCCTGTTTGCATATACACCCTCAAAAGACTTGGGTGTGACTCAGGTCTTCCACAAGATGCGCTGATGGAGATGAACTTCTATAATTACATTGCATTATACGTTATGTGTGTTATTTTGGGGTATGTCTGAAGATGCACAGTATTTTAGGCTGCGAGATCTATATTCACATGGATTAATTTGACAGAAAATTACGATGAAAAGCATAGTGTGTTTCAGAGATTGTCACCCTTGGCAGATGCTTTGTGAAACAAAAGATTTACACAAATAATTTCTCTGACCGTTTTTTTTTTTTCTGGCTATATAAGACATTGCCTGAAAACCTATGGGGCTGGAAAATGATCTTCTGGTTTGTTGATTAGATAAGAGACCTTCAAGGTATTCGACATGAGAGAAGAGAGAGCTCATTGCCTAGAATTTCTCTCTGTTGATCTTAATAGGTTTCTCCTAGTTACTTGCTTGCTTTTTAACTCAATGGGTGCATAGTTTGGGTGCGAGTTGTGGGATACATTATCCTGCACTGAGAACTGTGAGGACAAATTCTTTCTTTAAGCTTCCCAAGCTGTTTGGAGGCACAAAAGCGTTTCCCTCAGCCCTTTCTGTGACAATACTTTGGGGTTCTGCAAAGCTCTAGTTTTCATAGGTTTCTGTTTGTTTTTCCTATATTAACAAAACCAATTTGGATGTTGCATATTTTTTCTAAATTGGGCATTTGCATCTTAAACATTGACTGTTTTATTATATACGGCAATCAAAAAGTTAAACTAGCAAAAAAAAAAGGAAAATCTAAATGTCTTGACTGGTTAAACAGCCAAACATGTAGAACAAAGCAAAGTGAAATATAAAAATGAAATGAAAGCTCTTCCTAAAGCTTGTGAATTCACTGTTTCACTAAATTAGGATGAAAAGTCATGGTCATTATTTCAGTATGTGGAGATGGGTTGTGATGAAGAATACCATTATATTTCCTTGAAATAATTTCTTCAGGTAACCTTTTTTTCCACTTTAAGTTATGAGTCTTTTGTGTTAACTTTGGGAATTCCTTTGGTCTACTACAATGTAAAAGTAGTGTTACTTTAAGTACTAAAACTTCCTCTCCTTAGAAACATCAATGCCTTGTCATAGAAACAGTGTTGTCATTCATCTATTAAGATTTTAATTGAGTCAATAAATAACCATCCTGAGTTTCTACACTGGAGGACTGCTGAAGTATAAAACCTCAATTCAGTCTCTTGTGTTTAATCATTTGTTATTAGACAGTGAGTTTGGTAGTGTGTGTTCGTCTATTCTCTCATCCTTCTCTTAAACATTTTATTGCCTCTTCTCTGCTCACTCACTTCAAAGAAAAATCTAGGGCACAGAGGACCCCACGGTTTCCAAAACTGTGCACCTTGAACTGCACAGGAGAGAGGTATGATTTTATTATTTTTTTTTCCTACTTTGTCTTCTCTTATGGGAAGGGAAAATTGTGCGAGGTCTGTGTCCCTTGGGCTATGGAGTCCAGTTCCATGATTCGCCTTCTGGCAGCACATCAGGGGGTATGAATCTTGTGCAGATCTTGGGAAGAAGATCCAAGGCAAGAGAATCTGCTTGTATTTCAGTTCTTTTTCCCTTCCTTCCATATGTGCCAAATCACCACCATCGTTAGTGAAATGGTTTTTAGTGAAGTGTCAAAATTTAACTTGTCTTATGTTTTTGCTGGAAAACGTAGGTAGTGTTTATATTCTTTTGGTATTTCCATTGCATCAGTCATACAAAGCACGTGCATGACTGCAGAATCTGCTGTGCTGAAGGGGAGGCATCCCATTTGAATTGATGGTAAAGAAGTCATGAAATCAGCTGGGGTCTGCTCAGTACCCATGAGCTGGTTTTCATTTATTAAACCTGAGCTAATCTAAAGTATAATAAACATGAGTGCAGTAGTCTGCAACTAAGATATGAAGCATTAAGAAGTTACCCATGGAACACTGAACTGCAGGCATGACCAAGTGTCAAAGCCATATATCTTCTGTATTGATGATACCTGTTCCTGTGTGGGTTTGGCTACTTGCTATTTCAGCATGAGTTAGCTAGAGCCTGGTGCCCCACCGTGTAGTAAGTCAATGAATCCATGACTTGCGCCCCAGGGTCCTTGTTCATCTGTCAGTCTCTAGCTCTCTTTTCGGTCAGTCTATCCTGTCTACCTAGCTGCTGAAGTAGAGACAGGCTGGAAATTGAGCAAAATTGCAAGCTTCATATTAATCTATCATGTGACTGCCTGTTTTTCAGGAATGCTCGGGTATTTTTAACCAGTTTGTTAAAGGTAGATATTTGGTCGTGTATATCCCTCCTGCCCCTTAGACATGTTCTTAATTTTTTCGGTTATTCTTGGTTTCCTCAGCACTCGACAACACAACAGTTCATCCAGCACTCATGAGGAAACGAACCTTTCAAGCATTTTAGGCAGGAATGGAAATACCAATACGAAATACACGTGGGTTATGCTGGCTTTCATATTCTTTAAACTGTAATTCCCCTGCAATAGCATTGACTCTTCTTTATGGTGTCTGCTGAAGATTTTGAATTTAAAAATATATTGAATTTTAAGGTTTCCTATTCACCCATTCCTCCTCAACCAGCAAAGTTATATCTCTCAATGCTCCACAGTTGCCTGCTGTGACAATAAATAAGCTCTCTTCGGTATTAGAGATTATTTAAAAATAGTTTCAACCCTCCACAATAAATCCAATTTCTAAACTTCCTCAACATCATACGCTGCTGTAGGAAGTTACACATACTGTGAGTTTGTTCAGTGAAACGTGAATATCAAAGATTTGCCCATCACAGGAATTGTGTGTCAGAGTTTATACACATTATTAGATTTACACAAAAGGAAATTCACACTGTGACAGTTAGAGAAACAAAAAGACAAGGCAGGACACTGAGCAGTCCATTGAAAAACAATACCAGAGTGCTATGGGCAACGGTTTATACAGTGCCATCTCTGTCTTGCTTTCTTTATTCCTGCCTGCCAGGGTAACCACAGTTAATAGGAGGTCAGCTGTGACAAGTGACCTTGAAGTGATGGGTGGTAGCAGTAGTCCATTTGTCTGGAACTCTTTTTTCCTCCACAGACTCATTTTTATAGGTTCATTTGATAGACCTTTAGATTCAGACATTCTTCCTACACTGCTACACGTATTTAGACAAAAAATAGGCTTTAGAGTTTCTTGTAAAGTATAATAGTCCCTTTGAGGTTGACATACATTTTTACTACGCATGAAGATCTGCCCAAGAGTGTTACCATGCATGCACATGTTGCAGCAAAGTGTGTGCAACACAGCTGGCAGAGGCCCCAGGGGAAAGAATAAAATGGGTCTCCTTCTGTAACTGGCTGCTACTGTTCTTCCCATCTGCTGCTGGGGTCCTTCCAGCTCCTGAGCTCTTGTAAAGTTACCCAGTGTTTACACTTAATAGCTACTTTCTGTGTGGTGCTGAGGGGAGAGGAGAAGGAAGGGAACAAGTTAGTTTAAAACTGCTGTATGTCCGGTTGGGGGAAAAAAAACTCTCTTAAAAAAAACTAAAGTGAAAAGGTAGAATCCAATTGCTTAGTAATTCCAATATCTCTGCTTGCTTGTATTGCTTGTCTGTTATATACTGTTGTATTATTGATAGTAGTGGCTACAAGGTGTCTGAGAGAGGGATGGGAGCAGGGAAAAAACAATCCACTAATGTATTACATCCCAGGTTCATTAGCATCTTGTTTTACTCTGATGCAGCAGGTATGTCTGCCAAATGAAAAACTTGGCCCACTGCTCTAAATTATAAAGCAGAGTAACTAAGCTTCTGGATCCTGACTGTGAATTAGAAAAATGTAAGCAACGGCAAAGGTAGTTCCAGTAGACTAACACTACTGGTATTAAATAAGAACGTGATGCTGTAGGAAGCCACACGCTGAGTGTCAGATGTAAACTGCTTTCCCCTTTTTTTCTCTTGCTTTATAGTCTCTTTCTGCTTTGGCTTTTATTTTGTTCTTTGCTCCTTCTTTCTGGTCTTGAAAACTGAAAATGCTCACTCAAAAGGTAATATTTGAGATCCATATTCATATCAAGTTCTAATCTAGTAGCAGCTGCCTTTAAAATGGCTGTCATACATTTTTAGTGAGCTGTGCTTGCTAAGCATTTTCTAATACTGATGTCATTAGCATAAAAGAAGGCTGATTACCCAAGTTTGATTGGTTCCCCCCCTTAAATTTAGAAGACATATTACAGAGTTTTTAAACAGAAATTACATAGATCAGTGTCTTAAAGTTATAATGTCTTTACACCCATCTTGCCTTCCTGAAGCAGAAGTAGGCCTCAACACGTCATGCGATCAAAAGTAATTTTTGTGACTTTTAGCAGGTACCTGGTTACTTCCTGCAAGCAGCAACTAATTGTATTTCAGTCACCAGTCAGGGAATGTATTTCTTTCAGATTTATACAAAACACTCATATTTGTTTAACCTTTCCTCAGCTGTGACAGATTTTATGGCATTATAGCATTCAATTCAGTGCATTATGCTGTTCAACCCTTATTTGTTCATAAAAAAATCTGAAGTGATACAGTGCTGCTGGTAACATATTTAGATGCTTATTGGGTTTGTATGGAAAGCAGTTACAGTTGATGGCAGGCTGTGGTAAAGATGGAACAAATGCAACACAGTGGATCAGGAAGGATACTCTCGTCTAGAGGCAGAGACCACATGCCGCAGCAGGTTTCACAATAGGTCTCCAAGAGTCAAAGTACATACGGCCCCCAGTACAATCATATAAATCATATAGATCTACTCTTGAAAAAAGTATCAAAGCACAGGTGACTGCTTACTGTTGGTTTGTTGCTGTTCATAGAACAAACAAAGCTAAGAGGACTAGATATTCTCCTTAAGATATGGGAGAATGTCAGAGAGAAATACCTTATGAAATTAGGACAAATAAACTTTTATTTCTTTCAGTAGCATCTTCTGTGAACTCACATTCCATGTTGTATAATTTTTTTGCTCAAACATTAGGAGTTTCTCTCTTCCTTTGAAAATATTCAAGTGCAACATGATGCTACTTTATGTTACATAACAGATAATTAAAAATAATTTTGTTTTGTTGAGTTGCGAGTCCCTTGGTTTGACTTTTTAAAAAGTAGCTTAGTATTCTTTTTCTCTGTTGCCACCTTCTCTCCTCTATTTGGGGGTCTGGATTGTCAGAGGGCTTGTAGAAACCATGCAGATGAACTTCATATTGTTTGCATGCTGTATGCAAAATGGACCCAAATTAGACTGGATTTTTTTGCCTTTTTAGGCTGTTTTCTGTACATGCAGGATGTATTTCTGAGACAATGGATTACAATTTGAAAGTAGTAAATACATAGCCATCAAATAAAACCAACTGTCACCAAAATATATGAAAGCAACAAAGCACCTTAAAGGGAAATGATTGGTCTGAAGACAATTGTGTAGAGGTCACTGATCAAATGCATAGTTTGTCTTTTTGGGAGAGAGAGAACTTGCACTTAAATTGATGTCCAAAGGTCTCAAAGTAGTTTGCAGCCTCTTACCAAGTCCTGAAACTTGCTTACAGAATGAAAAAATTATCATCTTCATTTTACAAAAAGAGAAGGAGATGCAGAGCCTGTCTTCTGATTTGTTTTCTGTTGTTTTGAGTACAATATCACCATCCTTCAGTTTATACGTGAAGATGTATCTGAACTAAAAATAATAACACAGAATGGTCAGGGTACTAGCAACAATTTTATAATATTTTAATCTGAAAGCCAATACATGTGCCAAGTTTGAGTCTGTTCAGAGTTAAGCAAAAATAAGAGAAGGACCTTGGCTGGCCTTTGAAAACTAAATTTTACAGAGGCTAATTATTTATCTGAGTGACTAGGGGTGTAATTTACATGATACATGTTTCAAAGGGAAAATTGTGTTTTACCTTTTTTCCTGCTTTTGTTTCTCATATAGTGCCTAATTTTACCACCTGCTGTACCAATGTTTTCCCCACAGAAGAAACATTTCACTAGATAATTTTTGCTGGTGTGTATATGCACAGCCTGAGAACAGTAGCCTTTTAATTGACACAGTTGAGTGCAGTACAAATAATAACTGCTATTTCAACTGCTGTTCTCATTCTTTTTCTTAGCTATTGTTTAGGAATGTAAAGATGATTTTAAGAACCTGAATATTAAAACCTGTATCTGAAAACTCTTGACTATTGATAGCATATGTATGTGGAACATATTCTAGAAATACCAATGCATTTCACAGCTTTAGGCACTTTACCCCACTCCCCTTTAATTCAATATAAAAAAAATGTTGGCTAGACAGAGAAAAAGTGACGCTGGTTTCTGTGAAAGAAGAAAAATTTCTGAGCATGCAGCAGGATCAGGGGCAAAGAGCTGCATCTCAGAGGTCACCAGAGAGCTTAGAAATTTCTGTTACTTGAGTGCAAATGACAAACAATACTGTGCCTATCAGCATCTAAAATGTAGTTCTTCTGGTGCAAAATAACAGCATCTGCTTAACACGTTAGAGTAGCACTGTGCAGTGTGTACATAGAATATAGGGCAGAAAATGAGGAATAATTTATTGATGCTGCAGAGCTAGAGCCCACTGATAAATCATAAATATTCTGCCAGTAGCATATATGCAACTATCTTTGACTCCAGCGCATGACATACTTTTAAGTAATCTGGAGCACAGGGCTTTGAAACACACCATACTGAAAGGCTGCGTGTTCTTTTCCTCAGCCAGACGATATTTCTCCTTGTTACACTGGAAAAGGGTTGAAAGACTTGTGGGCTGTAGGCACGTTTGATGTATTTACTCAATGCCTTCTCCATCCTCTTCCTTTCCTTCCAGGCAGAGTCACTGATTATTTTAGTGGCCCAAAAGCTTGATGAACACCAGTTATTTACTCTTCTTTTTTAAGCATAAGCTGTTCAATTGTGCTAATCTTAAGTTTTCCACAAGTGTTGCTCTTCCACTAGCTGTCAGGAGCGTTTCTATCTACCCATTATTTACCTGCTGTGCCCCTGCAGTATTTGAAACATTTCACACCCCTAGCTGATATTATGGTCATCTAAAACATAATTATGCTTTACAAAGCCAAAGTTCTTACCTTTTCATATTATTGCTGTCTTAAGAGAATCAAAGAGCTCTTCAGACCTAAAGAGCTTTTTCTTGCTTTGGATTAAAAAAAATGTTTTAATATGTGCCATCTAGGAGAAACAAAAGCAGAAATAAATAGGTATGAGATCTAAAATTCTGTCTTATTGTCTATCTGTCAGGCACTGCAAGTGCTCTCTTAAGCTGAGGAACCTCTATAGTAGGTATAGCATTTTTGTTCCATTACAGGATGAGTTTTGGAGATGTGAGGGGTCTAGATGAAGCTATGCCAGAGCAGTTTTGAGCTAGACAGCAGCTTCTTGAGAACTGTCATGAACTGATGGGAGGAGGCATTCACTGCGTAGTGGCTGATGCTGATGTTGACATAGCTTGAAAAGCTTTAGAAATTAATGTTATGCTACACATGTCCCTTTTTACTTATCTAATGTGGTGAGTTGACCACAGCCAGCAGCTAAGCACCCACACAATTGCTCATTCACCCCCTCCACCCCACCCCCAGTGGGGTGAGAGGTAGAATAGAAAGAGCGAAAGCAAGAAAACTCATGGGTCGAGATAAACATAGTTCAGTATGTGAAGGAAAGAGGAGGAAAAAACAAGTGAAGCAAAGGAAATCGTTCACCACCTCCCACAGGCAGACTGATGCCCAGCCAGTCTCCAAACAGCCACCTTGGAAGCCAAAAAGCCCACCCTCTTCCACCCATTTTTATTGCTGAGCATGATGTTATATGGCATGGAATACCCACTGGGCTGTAGCCCCTCCCAACTTCTTGCCCACCTCAGCCTATTTGCTGGGGGGGAACAGAGGAAAAAAAAAAAGAAGGCCTTGAGGCTGTACAAGCACTCTTCAGTAGTAACCAAAACATGGGTGTGTTATCAACACTGTTTTAGTGCAAATCCACAACACAACACCATAGGGGCTGCTATGAAGAAAGTTAACTCCATCCCAGCCAGGCCCAGTACATCTATATTTATAAATCCTGTTCAGATTCCCACAGGGAATCCTTATGGAAAGGGTTCTTCATCTCACAGCACACACAAACCCTAGATGTTACTTAATGAGTCTTCCCCCTCCTCCCTCTGCCACTGGTTGGTCTGCTAAAGGAGCAGTAATTTATTAACTACACTGAAAGTTCAAACAGTGTAATTGTAATCAAGTGAAAGAGAAGCTCTCTGGAGAATGGTTATCATTTTGCCCAGAAAAAAATGAGAAAAGCGAGAAAAATTCTGATCCTGTTAGACTGAAAAATTAACCTGTTGGCGAGATGGGAGTGCTTTTGTGGAGTTACTGCAGTGATTACACAGCCTGTCAAACAGCAGTGGATATTTTGTTCAGCAGAATCAGTACTCTACAAGATTTGAAAGTCTTTCAAAAAGTCGTGTGGGTGTGTGAAAAGTGAAACAACAAGAATTGTTGTTAAAGGAGAAATGAGCTAAAATGAGTCTGAGGAGGAATTTTATTTTTGAATGCTCAGAAGAAAAATCCCTCAGTAGTTAGAGAACAGCACAACTGCTTAGAAGAGAGAAAGTGAGCACAAGTTCTTCAAATGGAGACTGCAGTGATTTGATTTAAGAAAAAAAAAAAAAACAACACATTTTTGTATATACCAGTAAACTAAGTTCTGTGATTAGAAGTCCCTTTTTCTTTCACCTACAGTAATGTTTTTATCTCAAATGTGTAGTCATGAAGGCTGTATAGTAATAAATGGACATTTAAAATACAAAGAAGTATACAGTTACAGAATGACACACCAAGCTTTTACTTAGTTTGGGTT
The DNA here is from genome assembly GCF_013368605.1 of Nyctibius grandis. NCBI lineage: Eukaryota > Metazoa > Chordata > Aves > Nyctibiiformes > Nyctibiidae > Nyctibius > Nyctibius grandis. Next base: position 59,636,670 of record NC_090663.1, read on the forward strand.
TTGTTTATTGTTGTTTCTCAGTGGTGGTGAATTTGTACAGAGGGAGGGCTTTTTTTTCCAGAAATTCAGTGAAAAGTAGGAATTTTTTAAAAGTTGCAGAAAGTTTACTATGATTTGATAGGCATGCAAAGTTAGTGTGAACTTACAGAGAATAATGCTGCAAATAGGGATCAGTTCAGGGATGCTAGCTGGCTGATACTCAGTGCAGTAAATCTGCTTGTAATGAAGTTAAAGGCAGACATGCAAATGAAATGGTTTGGTAAGAGAGTCCAGAAGGAAATTACTTAAGATTACAATAGATTATTTCAAATGAAGCAATTCTTTTTGCTCTTATTAAAATATCTGAGCCCAAAGTTGGGTATTCATTGATGTTTTAATTTGTTTAGTTTCTTAATATACTGCAAATCGTCTGTTTCAGTCATACATTTATTCCAAACTTATCTCAAAATCATTATGTTTTGGCAGTGGAGTGTTTCATGTCTCGTTTCTTTTATTCTGTGTAATCGTCTATCTTTGGTAGTTGTGTGCATTTATATACTTTCAGCACATTGATGTGAGAATCCTAACACTTTGTTATCTTTTAGTATTGCAGAAAATATGGTGGCTGTTGGGACTTCTGGCAAACTATATGCAGAAAGAATTTTACAAATTATTGTGAATGTCACAGTATTATTTTTACTGCCATTCTGTTTTCTTACTCAGTTTTCTACCAAATTTGGTATGTGTTTGTTTTGTTCTAATTTTTTAGGATTAGTTTAACCAGGACATAAGTATGCTTGTCCATACGATCATGAGATACTCCTGATTTGAACTAATATGAACAGAGCAGAAACTGGCCAGTTAAACTGAAATCCATGCAGATAAATAAAGCAATTATACACATCTATGACCCAAAAAGAGAAATCTGTGCTCTGGGAAAGATGATGCTGCAGTTTTACACAATAGGAACATGCCTTTGAAAGAAAATCATGTGTACTGCTGAGGTAGAATGAGAGAATTGTTTGGGTCAGACGGGAGTTTTAAAGATCATCTAATCCAACCCCCCTGCCATGGGCAGGGACATCTTCCACTAGATCAAGTTGTTCAAAGCACTGTCCAACCTGACCTTGAATACTTCCAAGTGTTAGGAGTAAAAGGTGTAACATATGTATGTTAAAGGCATGATGGGGGTAGGGGTCATATATTTAAGAAGTGACAACACTGCTGCATTTATTATGTCAGACACCTGATCAGCCACATGGTGTAAGCAGCTGCATGAGAAACTAGAAAGGCATGAGGGGTTTGCAATAAATGATTGCTTGCTACTCTGAGAAGTAATGGCACAATCATTGCCTTTTGTTCATAGAATGAGCAGCTTTATTCTAAAATACAGTTACTGATCTGAAATACTCATTCTTTTTGCTGTCTGACTTCCGTGGCACACACAGGTTTGGGTCAGTTGCTTCTTGCTCGGGTGGCTAATGGATGTTAATGTCACTGTGGATGCTGTCATCTTGTATTGATATCAGAAGGCTTCAATGAGGCATGGAAAACTGAAAGGAAATAATGGAAAACATAGCACTGAATAGCATCAGTGAGAAAAATCCCAGGAACTTTTTATGCCCTTGCACTTTTCCTGTAGATGAGTAGAGCAGAGAAGGGTCTTCCAGCTCATTTCTGAGCATTGGATGTGCTGATCTCTCTGGCTCAGCAATGCTGCCTGTGCAGCTCTTGGGCACAGCCTGAGATATGGATGAGTCAAAGATGTGGTGTAGAGCTGAGGCACTGGGGCACACACACTCCCTCATCCGTGGTGAAGCAAAGGAGGAAGCTGAGGGCCTACCTTGTACAGCAGCATGGAATGCATCAGGGATGGCTCAGCCATGTTCTTTGAGAAGGCAGACTGCATTGCACATCACACAGCTTGCTCTGACAGGTGGGGAGCAAGCACGAGAAGGCAGCAGTTTTGGCTGGTGGAATAACATATGCTGTTCTTGACTTTCTCTAAGGCAAGTCTTGCTTAGATCAGGAGGCCAAGTTCAAGTGTTCCAAGGGCTGGATCCAGCCCCCAGGCTACTCAGCACACACTGCTTTAAAACTGCTCTCTGTTTCAGCATTTCGTGGCAGAACATGTGCAGGAAAACTTCTCTCCACCCCCTTTCTTCCCACCTGCCCAGCTTTAAAACCAGGTTAGATTCCCAAGCGTTTTTTGTCTTCGATTATAACGCTATATTGGATGTTTCACTGTGCTCATGCTTTAGAGCAATCCGTGTTTTCTCATCTGTTTTTTTGCAAGCATGAGTTATGAAGCAAGGTAATAGGGTAGTAAAAGTGCTTAACATTAATAAAACTAATGAACAGCAATGTTGGATCTATCCTCGTGAAGCAATCAATTTTATGAAGCTGGCTTCTTCAGTCATTTCTCCAGGTGCTCATACAGGGCCCTGGGAAAAATGAGTAATAAATACTTAAACACTTCCAATACTTTGATGAATATTTTACATTGTAGAATATGTGAATGTTAGTAACATTAATGCAGACTTGAGAGTTAGAAAAACTTTTATAACCAGAATGGCTGGTCACTAGGCTGCAGCTCAGGGATACGGGTGGAACTGAACGAAAAAGTGTGTTTGCCAAATTGTCTGCCTGCATTTCATGAAGTACTGAGAGTGCAAATGGAAAACATCTCCTAGAGTATATCTAGTTCTCACCTTTTCATTCTGGAAAGCTCTGGCAGGCCCAGTGACAAGTGGTATAGTGTAGGCTAGACCGTAGCAAGGGTGAGACAAAAGGAGTGATAACTGTGAAGATGGATGCCAAATGGTAGTATATTTGAGGTCCCTTCTGCTTCAGTTGCTGCATCAGGGGTCTAAGCAGACAGTGCTGGCAGGTCTGAGGAGTGGTATGAGCAAATCACCTGGGCCTGGAAAAAAAGTTCAACCACTGTGTTTCAATCCAGTTTTCTCTGAAAGCAAGAACAAATACTTCAGAAAGCAAGTCTGGTATGCCTGTGACAGAGAAATGGAGGAAACATCCAGCTAAGGAAAACAATTTCTTCTGTCTTGAGGTTCTGAGATGACTTACTATATTTCCATCCCTTGTTCCTCTCTGCTTAAGTTCACACCCAGTGAGAGGACACTATAGCTATGGTTGTGGTCTGTTAGGTGATGCAAGTTTCCCACCTCTTTAATCCCTGCCTGGTGAGGTCTGTATCCACGTCAGCCAGAAATGCACTGAAGCCCTCTGGTTAATAAAGCCTTCAGAGCACAGGAGAGGTCTCTTTCCCCTAGGAGGCACCCAGCACCGTGCTTGGGCTAGAGGACAGAGTTTTGGGGTTTGCCAGTACAGTTCATCTCCCATGGAAATAACCTGCCAAGCATACCACTTGATATCTAGTAACAGAGGAAAGCGGTGTTTTGTTGTTGCTATTGCCTTCTGGGAGCAGCTGGCATAGAGTAAGCCAGCTCTTACATGTAGGCCAGAAGGATGGCCCTTTCTTTTGGGAAGGGCTCCTCACACTCATCCCAACATCAGTTCTTACCAGAAGGCAAGTTTGTCTTCTCTGTCACCAAAGTGGGGATGCTTGCCCATCAGAAACTACCCTGAAGTACTCCATAAAGTAAGCCTTAAAATCATTATTCTGGTAGGACTTGGAGAGTTGGAATTTAACTCAACTCTCCTGCTTTTGCAGAATTTAAGTCCTTTCTAAATTAAATGTGGATGTGTCACCCATCCAAAACCAGCTAACATTAAAATGCAGACAAAGTTGGCTGTATAGAAGGCACTTGGAAGCAGTGTAGGGGTAAGAAATATATTATGATGATGTTTTAACGCTAGATAAGGAAGAGTGCTGAGTTTCCAAATGAGCGTGTTAGGGTCAAAACCAACAAATGATTCAGTAATGAAACATGAACTGATGGAATCATTTGAGAAAATATTTTTCTGCTCCCGAAGTCAGAAACACCAACATAGGGCATAGAATGTGAAGTGTGGCAGTATTTTGAATGATATTTAATCTGTTTCTACATCTTTATGGCATACATGAAAGTAGATTTTGTGGGAAGACCAGCTGAGTTTTTCCTGTGAGGGTTTTTTTTTTATCAGAGTCAGTCTTGGTTTTCAGTTTTGCAGTTTGTGAAGAGATCAATAAGGTTTCCATTAGGTCAGGAAGTCACATGGAAAAGGCCATGAAATTATTGAAAAGTAATGTCACTTAGGAAAAACAGGTTCATAGTTTTCTTTTTAAATTATCTGGAAGATACTTTCCAATTTGCACTAGAGAGGTTGTAGAAACTGGTGTGTGTGTTTGTTTATTTGCAGGTCTTTTTGTTTGTGTTTTTTTTTTTTAAAGTTGACCTTTTTTAGAAGAATCCAGCATACTTTTTTTAGAAGGAAGCCAGCATATCTTCTTTTGGTGTTCATGCTATTGCTTGGAATTGAATAGATGAAAAAACATCCCTCTCTATGAGAGCAGAGAACTTCTCACGATCGTATTAGGGCGGCTTGTTCTCAAAAATAAATTGAGGCTTATGTTGCTTATGCTATTTCACTTTTCTAGAATCTTAAATGTTGATCAGTAGTGACTTGTATTGTGATCTTCAAAGTGGGAAGGCAGAAGTTTCTTTACAGTTTCATTTGGAGGGGATTTTTAGCCTAAACAAATGATAAGGAAAAGTAGGCTAGTGCTCAAAAAACTTAGGTACTTGTATAAAAACCCAAAAACTATAGCAATTAAGATAAGGATACAGTTCTTTTATGTGACTGAACTTGCAATTAATTCGTGTAACAGATAGATAGCTGATGGAATAGTTTACATGGTTTATATGAAAGAGTGTAGCTTATTCAGGAACATAGTCAAGGGGAAACAGGAAAAAGTGCTGTGTTTGTGTACCAGCAATGCATAGACTTGCTGTAAGGTCCAGACCACCAGCATCTGCCTGGAAAGGAATACAGCAGGAGACTTTATCCAGCAAGTTTTTAAATGCATTGGTAAGGTTTTGATGTTTAAGGTGAAGGAAATAGCTAGAGGACTCTTTTCTGTGTAAACAAAGAGCAAGTCATGGAGAATGTCCAGACAGGGTAACACTGGTGAGAGCGATCTAAGATATGTTATTATATACAGTTCCTATGATGGGAGTGAGAAATAACGACATAATAGTGGTAGATTTAAAAAAAAAAAAGGCATATCTATGTGCAAACTTACTTCACTGTGGAGGAAAGATTGAAAGTGCAGTAAGACAACAACCCAAAATAGGAGAATGAAGTCCATAGGAAGTGGAAACTATCAGGTTACTAAGGTCAAAGACAGAAGTGAAGCACGGGCACTTAAGGACGTTATGAGAAAGACCAAGGCACAAAATGAAATACTGCTAACAAGAGAAATCAGAAGTACTAAGAAATGTTTTTATAAGGCTAGTTGTCAGCAATTCATTGTCAAAAGGGAAAGGCTTATTGATTAGAGTCATCCTGGTTCCTGTACTATTTGGTACCCTATTAGCAATTTAGATAATAGAAAGATTTTTCAAATTCCTTCCAACTCCACGATCCAGTGTAGTCATTTATGGGTGGGCATACTCTTATTCAGTTACATGAAGTTTTGAAATGTTCCCAGTTCACATCTGCTTCCAGGTTTTCAAAGCTGTTGATTTTACTTTTAAGAAAGGACTGTATGCAGTATTGAGGTGTGCACTGAAGAGAAAAAAGAAAGAAAAGGCACTGAAAGTATAAATGCAAATGAGTCCATGTCTGCTTGGTTTTCTTTTATAATGATATTTAGAGAAAACAGCGATTGTTTCTTTAGGATGCACTGACCCCAAAGACATAGGCATCCATGTACCTGCATAGTTGGTATCAGATCCTTTCAAAAAGCACTGCTGCACTTGCACCTGGGCTCTATATGCCCTTGCAGCCTGTCTGGCAAGCCCATATAGATTGTGATAGCTTTAACCAGCATTTGGGAACTTGTTTCTCAGAGTCCTCGGAGAATCAGGGCTCCAAATCAGCAGAGGGAGAGGGCAGCTGTGGAGTCTTTCAGACTGGTGCATCTCAAGGAAGCCACACAGTAGCAACTCTTTCTCTTCTGATGTTCGACACAGGTTCAACTCCAGGTGACCAGCAATGTTATCTTGTTGTTTAATAGTCAGAAGATCCCTAAAGCAGTGTCTGTAGGACGGCCATATCAACGTTGTCCTCTGATCTGAAATTCTGAGCTACAGAGTGATGGGAGACAGATGAGTGAGCAACACTCCTCTTGGCAGAGATGCAGAATTTGTATGTTGGGAGTGGGATAAGAAGGAATGTTGTGGTGACATGTTATAAACAAATCAAGCAACCAGATCTGTCTCAGCTCTGAAAGAATGGGCTTTACTGTGAGTGGATAATATTTTTGAGATGTCTGATAGCAAGCCTGAATGCTATCCAACAGGTAGCTTGAAATGCCCTAAAGTCCAGAAAAAAAAGATTAGTCTTTTTCCTAAACAAATTTAAGGCAGCACCTTCAGTTTAACCTAGTGTTTGAAGTCTTGCTTCTCCCAGAAAAAGACTTACTGAAGAAAACTGGTAGGCAGATGGGCTGAGATGTGAAAATGGAATTAGAATTAAGATTAGAATTAAAATTAGATGTGGCCTGGGGTAATCCTATAAATCATGGGCTTTGCGAGACTGGCTGCAGGGAGCTGCCTTTTTTGTGCTCTCCTACTCAATATACTGGCTACAAGAAACATAATTTGTACTGAAAAGGAGAAGGGGATTGCCTAGCTCAGCCAGTAATGCACTGACTTTCAGGAAAGAAAATCTTGTCTCGAGGAAGGAACCTGTGAAGTTCTTCAGGCATCTTTTACAGAGGATGCAAAAACATAATTTCACCTGAAGCAGAGGGTATCTGCGGAGAATGCTGTGAAGTATACCCTGGCAGGCCTGGCAGAGTCTGACTTACATGTAGGGAAGAAAATAGTCTAAGTTCCAGTGTTTAATGGAAAGATTCACTGCAGAGCCTCACAGAATATACATTTCGTTTAGCCTTGTAAGTGGTTCTGCAATAACGTGCCTTGTTCAGATTTAAGGAGTTTGCCAAGGCGGCATGTGAGCTATCAGGTACAGTGACACTGAACAGCACAGAGCTGTGACTTGAGAAGACAAAGTCTGCAAGAAACAGGAGGATGATCAACAGAAGGGATGACAGAATTGTCAAGACAGAGACAAAAGCATTTTAATGCTGTACTTGATATTCTAAACAAGCAACTCTCTGTTAGTCCATACAATTTAAATCTTCCAGTGTACTTCTATGAGCTACCCTTTATCACGTCAGGGAGCTAACTTCCATGGAATAATAATTCTGTTTTAATTCAGCCCTAACTAAAGAGAATGTCTTGTCAAAGGGATCAATGAGAATTTTACAAGCAATGGTAAGGATTTTCTCCTGCAATTTTCCTAATTGCTGCAATCCAGCAAAACTGAGGACATAGCAGAAAGAATGAATTCCCTAATTACAATGCAGACATGGAAGCCTCTGTTACATACATTTAATTTTTTTTTAAGAAATGGCAGTACAATAAGTTGAAATAGAGATGTGAGTCTGAATTTAGACTCACAAGGGATGTAATTATTCAGTGTAAAAATGAGATAGATATATATACACAGTTGAATTTCAGTTTATTAAGGGCCTATTTTCTGGAAGAAAAGGACAATTAATGAGACAATTGGAAAACAATGGAATCAAACACATAAGAATCACATGAATTAATGAATTAGTACCCTAAGCATTGTCCTAGGCCCAATTTAAGCATGCAGATCTGATTTTGAAAGCTGTTGAGCAATGTATCATAAGGAGTTCTGTGTTGCTTTGTTTCTAGGAGTATAAGGTATGGATTTTTTTTTTTGATATATATCCATTTATATCTTATACATAAAAGCTAATGTGAGCTGTGATCGATATATTTACCTGTGAGTTACTGTTTATAAATGAAGTGCTGAGGTCCAAGTGCTTCTCACTCTTGCCATAACTTGATACAATATCACTGCTGGGTTAGATTCCTCTGAATTCTTTAATGTGTCACTCCTCGCTGTACAGAAAGGTACAACGCACCAAATTTCAATGGTGTGGGTGCTTGCCAGAGGGGAGGATTCCCTCTCAGTACATATTCACTGGAGAGAAATATTTTTGAGCGGTAAGAAAATCCTTTGCCTAATAAGGAGGAAATCTTTAGAAAACGTGCCTTAAAAAGGATGGCTTTTCAGAAGAGCATTGCAAAAAATGCTGCCAAGATGGTTATAATAATTTTGCTAATGGCATTCCTGCGTAAGTAACTGAGGTAAATCAATTCAGGCTTTGTGTAAGAAGGACAGCTTTGAAGCTATTCAAAAACTTGGCCTTTTTGAAAGTCTTTAGTTTGACATGAAGCTTAATCAAGACAGTTAAAATACACAACTGAAAGAAAATTAAGTATCTACCTTTAGATGTTGAGAGGTGGCTTTTAATCTTAGAACTTGAAACATCATCAGTCTCTCAGAGGACTTTCAATTCATTCCAGCTTCCCTGTTGCATCTTGAGGTGAGGAAATTTTACTTGCTAACTCACAAACTAGAGTTTCAAACCCTCAGAGCCCTTTTCAGTAGTCTGTTGTGAGCAGTTCTGTGCTGACAATAACGACTTTTTCTGTACCTTTTTTTGTAATACTGGTTTCAGATAAAGCTAGTTTGTCCTTTGGAAAGTGGCTTGACATCCATAAGAAATCTCAGTGTAAATCAGAGAGACATTTTCAGCCCAACAGACTCAAAAGACTTTAAAGTTCAGGTCTGGTCTGTGTGCATATTGTGCCCCACACCCTAAATTCTACTGTAGAAACATCATGCTGGCTATACTATTACATTCAAATTATGTGACCCAGCCCATGTAAAATACACTCCAAACCTAAAAGTAATGGGCAATCATCCAGGGCATCATAGCAAGGTTTGCAGGCTGACCTTCAATCTTCTGAAACATTCAGGTTTCAAAGATGCGTATTAATCACGTCTATTCTGTTGGTTTCCTGTGAGTCACCAGGTTTCCTTCAGCTGAGAAATATCTATGCTGAAGAAGAAAATCAGAAAGTGCCACTTGTTTCCTCCACTTACCCTTTTGACCTCATTCTACCAACTATATATCCATGTGTACTTCATGTTTGCCAAGATAAAAGTGAACATCTTGAAAGAATTTCTCTGGTATGGTACTCCACTGTAATAGCGGGAGAGCTTAATACATCTAGAGCTATGCTTGCTCAATTTCTTCTGCACACATTCTGTGCTAACAGAAGAAATACAGAACTTGTCAGAAGGCTGTTTTTTTCCCCAACTGTGCAGTTACATTTAGCACATGCAGGCCTAAATCTTTAAAAATAAATAGTCTGAAAAGCTCTAACTTAAGGGCTTTTAAGAGGTATCCTGTTTGGGTAAAGAATAGGGGAACCAGATAAACAATGGGGACATTCAAACAATACAGAGGATTCTCTCACTGATGTGCACATTATATGGGCATGGAAGACGGAGATTAATACTTCATTGTTGGAGGCAGGTATGGCTTTGTGGAGATCCAGGCGTATTCTTAAAGCAGCAAAGCAAAGCGGGCCAGGGAGGCACCTGATACACGGTCTGATGGCTGCACTGCCTTAAGACTGGCATTCATGAGATGGCTGTGTACAAGAACAGCAGGGAAGAAGGTGTTCTCAGTTCCCCAGAAAAAAACACTATTTCTCCAAATTTTTTCCCCTTTCACACAGTGATTTTAATTTGAGGCCTGAGAACTCTGTCCCTGAGACAGTAGCTGTGGATGTGTGGATGTCAGGAGGCAGCAGGGTTCTAGGATCAAAAGTCTTGCAAGTCTGGCACGAGCTTACGGAAATCAGTTTCTGCGCCATGCAGAAGGGTATAACTGCTCATCAGTTCTTCCTATTGACTTCACTGTCCACTAATCAGCTTGTACTTGATCTTGCAGACTGGATGATACATATGGACCATGCTGTTTCCCTGCCTGCTTTGGGGCTGGTGTATTCAAACACCCAGAGTTAACATTTTGTGATTCAAAATTTCTGAATAATTATTGATGGCTCCATTGTGCCTGTGCAGGATAGTTTCATATTACACTTACATGGGAATCAAGGTCCTGCTGGGTTCCTTGAAAAAAATTGTCACCTTTGGAATTCCAGCTGTTTCTGAAAGTCAGCAATTAACAAGTGTGTGTTGTACATTTTAAGACAACAGAACTGTCTGTAGTTGTGTTACAAGTTTGCTGTTAGTGGCTATGGCTGAGCAGAAGTTTGTACCTCTTCTGCTTGAAGAAATATATTGATAAAATTTTAGAGAACCAGTTGTTCTGACCCTCCTGAGGCTAATTTTGAATAGCGCTGTGTGCAATAGCAGCTTTCTAGAGGAACAAGAAACAATGCTTTGCCACCTTTGGGCACTGAGGTAGAACTGCTAACGTGCTTTGCAGTCCCATTTCTGTTTTTTCAGTGCACATACAGCTTTCGGTACCAACTACTAGGATACGGGAACTGTTTGTAATGAGGTCTCCAGAGATTTCTTGCACTCTCCGCCCTTGAGCTATTCAATAATGTCCTACAGACTTTCTGTTTTTCAGTTACTGATCTTTCTCATTACCTATGAGTGCTTCACAGTTGGGAGCAGAGTTGGGAACTGTCTGGACAGCCCAGCGCAGTGCTAAGGAAAGATCAATTAGCTTCAATCCTTTCTGTGCAAACTTGGATATCGCTTCATGGCAGAACCTTGTGTCCTTTATATGTACCCAGATATACACATTCCTTTTGCCTATAGTATGTATTCCACTACATAGTTGCAAATACATGATGTTTCTGTCTCCACTTTGCCGTTAGTAGAGTGTTGAATATTATTATCGACAGCAGAGTGTGAAGGTAGGAGAGACTGCTGCAGTCTCCGTAAAATACACATAAGTTTTGGGTAGAACCAAAAGAAGAAAATGTTGTTGTTCCTCCTCAGGCTAATGGTTTCCTCACTGACCCTGCACAGCTTTGCTTGGGAATGATGTCACCAAAACAAATGTTCTCCTTTACTTTTCTTTCTAGATTAATACAGCAGATAATTTCGCCAATTGCGAGGAGGAAGCAGAAGACGATGACACTTACATGCTTATGTTAGGCTCAGAAACTCAACCAGCCGTGAGTAAGTCGTGTTGTTAGACAGTTTTATTGGTAACAAAGCATGTGCTGTATTAAATCAGTGGAATTATGGACAAACAGGGGGCAAATTATTTTAATACTTTCAATTTCCACGTTACTGCAACTTCCAGGGAGGGCAGATGTTCTAGGAGAAGGGGGAAGGCAGGTGAGGGATTCAGTCATGATAACAAAGTCATCGCTCAGTAAAACAGACCTCAGTGCACCCAGCCCTCCTGGTAAATTCTGGAAATTTGTGATCTCTGATGTGAACCTAGAAAACAGCTGAATTCTCAAAGTTCTTAGAGAACAGCCTTCATATAAAGGGAGGCACTGCCTACAGGTGCAGCCAACACCTGTGTGGAGGCACAGAGAGCAGACATTTTGGAGCTTGATGTTCATACATCTAAGCATAGATTGATGACAAGCTTGTTGATAATGTGTGTTCATATGCATTCCCCTTGAAAACTGCAAATGAGGTTGCTTGTTTGCATTTACTGACGGCATATATTTTGCATGTTTTACAGTATCACAGATCTATAAAGCTAAACTTTATCCTGTTTCTATCTTATCTGTTTGTTGACAAATTTATCTTTTCAACTCTCTCATAGTCTGTATGAAAAGGATGTTTCTTATTTGCTAAGTTTAAACCAGTTGTTTTAGCACATCTAGGTAGATGATAGACATTGTGAAAATGTGACCTAGAAACCTGGTTAGCCCCAATACATTTTCACTGTCTCTGTCACGCTGTATATGGGAACACCTCAGGGTGGACACACAGACGAAGAACATGGATTGTCACAGCTGGCCATGTTAGCCAGCTAAATGCCCTAACCTCCCCTTTGAATCAGTGGTGAAAGGCAGGCATCACCAAAGGATAACTCAGAATGGAAACCTACTGCAAGGGCTCAGTGTTACCTGCTGTGCATTGACTGTAAGTCTGCCAAGGGACTTGTATAGTTTATTCTGTTATGTTACTGAGGTTGACTACCCAAATTCTGATGCTGTTCATAGTGATTAAAATGTACACTTTCACATCCCTCCACTATATTCTTGTTCTGTAGTCTGTGGGCCGCTAAAGACAGAAGGGCTCCATTTCCACAGGAGTACAGCCATGTCACCCTGGGGCAATGTTTATTTCATTTTAGAGAGATTTAAATAAGCACCAAAATGCCATTGTATAAAAACAAGTGACACAGCTGTGTGAGCTACTGCTTTATTTTACTGAATGTGGCACTGTGCTGCATTGAAAGTCAAGTAATAGAAGTTACAGAGGCAAGATAAGTGTGTGTGGTTTCATTCTGACAGCAACTCTAGAAAAGTTTAACATTGCATGCATGAAGATGGTGTGTATCAAAGTAGCAAGATATAATAAAAACTTCCACTGTTGATTTGGTAAATATTTAAAAAGCTGTTCACTGACAGTATGTATTTGACAGCTTTCCTACTGTATATCTTCATAAAAGTTTTATTAGCCATTGTGTTGCTTCTGTGGGAATGCTTGAAACAGGAAATGTTTCCAGATGGCAAATTTTAAATAAAGTAATGCATTCTTTAGCATTAAAAGCCAGGCAGAACCCAGGAGACCAATATGGAATTGGATCAAGATGCCAACAAGAAGCTGAGGTGGATGAGGAAAAGAAAGATGATGTAGAAGACAGCGGAGAGGAGACAGAACATGAAGATCAAGAAGAGGAAGATTCATACAGCTTTCACAACAGTCCTGACAGTGTGTATGCCAGCATATCTGATGATCTCGAAGCGAACAGAAGAGACTACTTTTTCTGTAAGAGGCCACCCCCCCCTCCCCCTCGAAATCTGCCTGGCATCCTGAGACAGGACAATCTGCGTAATTTATCTCCAGGTATGATCTTAGGAGGAAAATAACTCCGATACAGACATGTGCAAGTGCAGACTGGGTGCTGCGGTAGAGATTGTGTATGATCACTTCTTGTAACAGCAGTAGCTAGGCAGTATGGCCCTAAGTCTGCAAAGCAAGCATGTGCACATGAACTTAGCTGCATCAAGATATTCATGACCAGGTACGTTAACTAATGCTGTGGTATGGGCTGCTGGGTTCAGGTTTCAAGTTTTCCTCACTCTGCCCATCTCAGAGAGCTGCCAGATTATACATGATGCATTGGATTTACAAGAGAGGCTTGAAACAAAAGATTGAGCTTGTATTTTTGTCAAGTTGACTGAAGTATTTACCATTTTAAAATATTAAATACTATCTTGATTTAATACAGCTTGGAATTTCACAGGTAGAATTAATAGGAAGTGACTGTGTGGAGAGAAGTAACATAGTATTTTATTACATTTTCGCCAATGTTATGGTTAGAAATAAAAAGCCATATTGTGTTGCAGATTGAAAAGAGAGGGAGAAATTGTGACCTTTAATGAAATGTTTTGCCTTTTTTTGCCTTTTTTTTTTTTTTTTACTACTTCTGCCCCAGAGTAAAAATCTAAAATTTAGTGTTATAGTTTCATTCAGGTGATGAGAAGCCCAAAATACTATTTGCATCTGTTTCAGAAGGGATGATTATAATTTTTTCTCATTGGGAAAAATAAGTATGCAAAAGAATTCAAACTTAAATACCAGTCTTAAATAGTCACATAGGAAGAAAAAAAAAACCTTATTTGTCATGGACACTACTGATAAGTGTGCACACAAATTACTTCTCAGTGTCTCCACTGCTTATTACTGTTAACTCTGCTTTTAAATACGGCATAACATATTATAGTCTTAAATTACCATCACCAAGCACTTTGAGGTTCACATAAGCAGACAGAAATAGCTTTCTAGCCTTGTAGCCTGCTATAGGTAGGTTTTTGTCCTGTTTTCTACTGTGAAAGAAAAAGCTGGCTATATGCAGGAAGTCACAGGTGGATTCTAAGAGAAAGGGGCAGAATAAAATTAATGTTAAAGATGCATTTTGCTTCTCACAAAATACTCAGCTGCAGCTATGTATGTGTATAAATGAAGGGTCAGGTTTGGCATACAGGATTTGTTAGTGTAGGTTTGATATAAATGCCTGTCTTGGAACAGCTTTCATGTGGCTATACCATCAAGTAGTAATGTGACCCTCTCTGCCAAATGCCAGTTGTCTGTATGTGGGTACCAGCAGAGAAAGTTTCTCAGCTATGTAGTGTTCTGTGCTGAATCCTGTGCTGGTAAGGCAAAGTTTGTCTAAAAACGCTCCTGTGTGAATAGTTCCTTTAAAACATGCTGTGAATTTTCCTGAAGTGTTAGCCTTGGTTTCATCATTGGGGGATGGGGTTGGGGGGTATCACAATTCCTCTAAATGAGGATGATGCTTGCTTTCAAAGAGGAGCTCTAATGAGTCATCGCTACGTATTTTCAGTCAGCCACTTGCTTTAGGTTATTGCTGTGGAATACCTAAAAGGCAAGTCCCCTCTACTTGATGTCTTTGTTTTGGCAGTGGCATGCGAGTGCCCCCTGTGGGAGTTAAAAGAAAGAATATCCTACAGAGAAAGAAACAGAACGTTTAGAGTGATGTGGAAACAAAATATTTTTCATATTAAATATGGCAGGTGTATTAATCCCACTTGTTGTTTTAAAACATTTTTATATCTTAGCCAGAATGCATGTTGATAGCACGTGACACATCCCATTTATAAATGTATCACACTTACAAAGATTGTTTAGCTCCTCTGAACCCATAAACAGATAAAACAATTCTTTAAATAGCAGCCAAAGGATTGAAAACACCAGTAGTGACCACAGTCTAGTTTAGCAGATACACGTGTACAGGCAGTAGATTATGACACAAGGAAAACATGACTCAGTACAAGAATTCCAGGCAGGTCTACCGTTTTTGCAGGAAAGAAGGGTCATCAGCACAAGGAAGTTATAAACATTTATGGGAACAGCAGCCTCAGTAACAGCTTCTAACTCTTTGCAGTTTGTGGGGTTTTTAAAGACAAATTAAAACAAACCCAGGTATTGGGAAACTAATCGATTCCTTTTAATGCCGTAAAATGTAAAAGGTAAAGGAAAGCAAGTTCTGAGTAGTTGTACTATGAAATATATGAAATATAGGGAGTACAGAGAGTCAGGGAAGTTATTGGGATGTGGGGGTTTGGGTAGTCTTAGCACGGATTATAAGAGGTCATAAATGTCATTTTTGCTCTAAGGGGCTTTTTACATTTTTTTCACCTTGTCCTACAATAGATCTTAGTAAAGCCTTCAAAACTCAGTGGGACATTGGAAATGCAGTAAAGACAACTTATTCTAAACTTATTCTAAAATAAGTTTCAATTCTTAAGTTATTGTTTCAACAGCTAATAAATAGCCTGAATTTCCAAAATGCCAAGGGCCACAGGTACCACTTACTTGGCCTCACCATTAAAAACATGTTTGTGTGACTCTTGTGGAAGCAAGTGGGACACTCAGTATTTCTTTTAAATAAGCCCATTTGTTTTGGGGCTAATAGCTAAGCATCTGATGTGAAATCTTGAGGAGGCCCTGAGGGTGGAATTATTCCTTTGGAACATCCTGTCTCCTGACTTAGATGATGAGAAGCCTCTGAAAATCAGAGCACTTTAGTTTAGGGAATTCTAAAGCTGTAAGTTAAGTCTTAATCTCCTTTCTTTATGCTATATATGGAACACAATTCCTCACTTTTTCAGAGAGGAATTTTGTGGACAACAGAAGTGTAAGAGAACATGGTGATGGGCTCATAACAGCATGCTACAGAGAAGACCAAGATGCATGCGAGGGAGACAGCAAGGAGGAACACCCATACACTTCTGCGAAATTGGATGAATCTGTGTACGATTTCGTACTGGTTGAGGAGGAGGAAAGGAAAGAACGGAGGTCTTTTATCTTGAACAGGCCACCAGCCCCTGCCCCTCGTCCCATATGTTCGCCGGTCAGAGAGGAGAACACTCCCTATATAGTACAAGGTTAGTGCTGCTGCTTTGTAAATATTTGTTGGTAGAATATAGACATGTCTCTTCTATTTGATGAATAATATTTTTCTAAAAGACTAAGATCCTTGTTCAGTTACTTTCAAACCAACAAACTGGTTGATTCAGTTGACCTATTCTCACTTTTCAAATGAGCTGAGAACATCTCTGACTAATGTTAATTTTCAATTTGCATCTCAGATAGCATCACTTTTTTTGGTTTAATTTTACAAAAATTATGACAATGTGATGGAAAATTAAGAATTGCTGGGCTAGCTGTGAGTGTGTCTGTTTTAATGGGGCGATACAGAATGGGCTATTTGAATTGCCTTTCCCTTCAGTTTTTACTTAATTCTAAGAGATTTTAGCCATATTTTATTTTTTCTGATGAGAACAGCAGGGAGAAATGCCTATGTGAGAACTCCTCTTTCAAATATCCTTTCTCCAATGCAAGATGCTAGAAATGGCCATCTGGGGAAGGATTATGTGCTTTTACCTCTTGTGTGAAAACTAGGGGACCTTTTTGAGCTTGTTCATGGAAATGTAAGGCTGGAAGAGATTTCAGGTGTCTTCTAGTCCAATTCAGACTGAAGCCAACTTTCAAATAACAAAAGGAATTTCTGTGAACCTACTGCAGAGATCTCTCTGTGAGCCCCAAAATGCATACTGTCTGCTTTTCCAGACTCCTCTACAAAAACCTGCCAGTGTATAATATGCATTAAGAATAAATGGTAGAAAACCAGGCTGAGAAAGAACACCAGCAGATTGCTTACTCCATCCAGCACGTGTTTTGCACTAAAACAGGATTAATACTACCCAAATCATCCTACCAAATACAGAGGAGCACCTCCTTTTTCATGCCTTAATTCAGTCAGTGATTTATTTTATTCTTCCTAGCTAGCTCTCTTCCTTCAGGCTACATAACTTCAGGTGAGGGCCAGAATGCGAGGGCTAATGCATTCATCATTTAGTTGTTCTTTCTTCAGCATGTTCAGGAGGTATAAGGATGAGTCATTACAGTAGTTAAAGTGTAATCCAAGTACGGATGTGTATAGGGGCCTGTTACAACTGCAAAAGTCCTGAAATGGCTGCTTTTACTGAGGTTGCTAGAGCAGTGTCTCAAATGTTAGTCCTCAATTATCATAGACAGGCCAGTGACTTGAAAACCCTTACTGTGAAGATGCATTATTTGGGAGATTGCTTTTACCATCTTTTATTGCACTAGAGTGTTTCTGCTTTGTCTACTCTTAACTGTTCACTAAGGAAGAGACTATCAGAGGAACTGCTTTGTAGTTCTTTTACACCATATACATACACACACGTAAATATATATACACACACATACACAACCCCCCCAAGGTTTTTAGCTTTGCTTTTATAAGCAGGTAGTGGTAGACAAATTAGTTTCCTGTTATTCTGTGAAATCAGCCTCTGGCTCAAGTTCATTTACTTATACAATAAATGAGAAAAGTGGAAGTGCTTCAAGAAAGCTTCAGTTGACATTCAGGCTTCTGTTTCACCTGGCCATCCTGCCATCCTGATAGTTCCAGATCTGGGGGGTCTCACTCTCCTGTTTTGTGCAGGGACTCCTGAGATAGTGAAATTTTAGACAGAAGTGATGTATCTTCAGCTAAAAGATTCTTCTCACTACTTGGATTGGCAATTCTTGTCCTTCTCCACAGTGGATAAAAAATTCTTCATCCAGGCTAGCAACATTCCAGTTTCCAGTTTATTATATTAAAACTGCTTATAATGAGAAAAAAAAAGATTGTTTTGGCTGTAAGAACCAGAAGATTTCATTCCAGTCCATCACTAAAATCTGCATGTGTTTGCAGCCATTGCTTTATAATTCAATCTAATCAGTGTAAAATAAAATTACTCTGGCTAGTGCATATACACATTTTTCATCCCTTAGATAAATTGATGATAGTTTCAGGTTTTGTTTTCATATGTTATGTTAAAAAAGAGCATCGTGGAAGTTGCAAAGTCAAATATTCAAAAAGTTAGAATTGAGGTAGTTTTGCTGTTTTACTTCTTTCTCCCTGACACAGATATTACAATACAGTCCTTAAGTATACAGCCATGTGCTGCTATTTAGCACAGATATTTTGTTTCATATAGTGTTTAAAGTGGCTGAGCATAAGATGCAAAACTCTTCAGTGTTTTTCATTCTCGTTTTTGTTTAAAATATAATTTGTGCCTGCCCTAGGTCCAATGTGTTGTTTCAGACCCTCCTGTGATAAACCCTTTGTTTTTTTCTGTATCCATTGAGTTTTTGGATGCCCAGCATGAAGTAACTAAGATGCCATTCTTGAGATTAACAGCATTATATAGTATTTTACTCATTCAAAGCAGAGATCCCATTGATTTCAGTGGCCGTTACGAGTGCTCAGAAGTCCAAATTAAATCATTAGTGTGTCTCATGAGCACCCTAACGTCGGGGATTCACAAGCCCGACTGCTGGCTTAAATGACTTGTCCGGGTTTATGCTGGGGCATTGTTGGAGAAAGAATTACTTAACTCAGGCATCCTTCCCTCCTCTGTATTCTCTTTCTGTTCACTAAATACCTTTTAACTTCTAAAACAAATTAAATAATATTCCTGTAAGAAACAGGTTGTCTTCACTGCACAGTTCTGGTTGATCTTCAGAACCGCTCCCTTCTGGTGTTCAGTAAGACACAGGTCCTATGGGGAAAATGGGTTAGAGAATGGAGCATGATGCACAGAGGAGGGCTGTGTTAAGGCTACACAGTCACCCACAACTGGATCCCCATGTACTTTGGGAGTTCAGGGAAAGAACAAGCTTCATGCTCCAAGGATTGCAGGGACTGTTGTGATAGAGCCATGCAGAGGTGGAAGAGGAAGATTTCTTTTTGCCCTTTATGTACCCAAAGAGGTGATGGAAAATTATGGGCTTATTTATTGGCAAAAAGAAAAAAAGGGTAAGCATTGCATAGCAGAAATGTCTTTTGCCTCCTGGATTGCCTGCTGGTGCCTCCTTTGTAATTTATTTTTTATATCCATCAGGACAAATGAAGTGGCTGAATTCCCATGAGGGCTTTCACCACACATTGAAGTCCATGAAGTTACAAAAGAGTATCTTCTCCTTTAAGCAAAAGTGGTGGTGTTTCCATGAGAATAGCAACAAAGAAAGTGAGCAAATAGCCCTCTTGGTAATCTCTAGCTTTCAAATATGTGGAAGCTCAAGTTTACACTAGGCCAAAAGCCTGCTGGGTGTAGCTTACCACTTGGTGCTCTACAGAATAGGGTAGTGAAACTGTTGATCTATAGAAAACAAACATGGGACTTCACAAGCCCGTTTTTAGAGTATCTTTCAGAGCAGGATCTACACTTTGAAACCTAGGCAGTAGACACTCAGTGATGCAAGTTGTCATAACTGAACTACCACCATTGACAGTTTGAGCATCTGACCTGAATTTGCTGACAAATAAATTCTGGGAAATGTAAGTGAGCTGAAAGATTTAAAACATGAGTGTTTTAAGTGCTTTTACTCAGTTTCATTTATTCTATTTTCAAATTTTAAGGAATGTGCAAACTACTATATTGAACACTGCTAAATGTACTGCATCTTTAACAAACAGAGAGTACATTTGTTGTTTAATTTAGGCCACTGCAAGAATTCTGCCTTCTATGTGAAAGGCTCATCAACCAATGGAGCTGCAAACTGGTGCCAAATAGCTCATTGTCCAGATGGTGTGCACTCTTAGTGCGCTCCCTTTCCATTGCTCAAGTGCTTGGTATTCCTTTGTAGGTTTTTTTCAGTGTTTTTTCAATTGTGTGCTGCCAGAACAACTGTTAAATAAATGTATGAAGGTGGTGTGTTTTCAGTTTACAGTGCAATTCTAATGCTCCCTATTGACACCAGATTTGATTGAGCTGGAAACCGAAGTCCCTGGTGTATTCTTAGGGACAGGTGCATGAGTTTCTGTAATGCCTCCCTACCATTTCTGAAGTCTGACCTACCAGGACTGCCTCAGGGCTTGAGGATTACATGACTGTCCTGGTTTGATCATTTACCTCTTGTCAGAGACCACCAGAGTGAGAGGGGTTCTCTGCAGCAGGGACACCTGTCCTATAACAGCATAAATAAAACTTCACATGCTATAGCCTTTGTTCCTTTGCAGACCTTTCACAAATCCCTGAAGGAATGCATCTCCCTGCTGTGCACTGGAAACATTTCACTATATGAAGATGGCTGTCTGTGAGACTTCACACTAGGGTGAAACATTAGAAGTGGAAAAATATGTTTCCCAGTTACTATCCCAGAAGAGAATAGCGTTCTCATTGCTCGTCAGAATCACAGGGTATGCAGAAAAAGTAGCAGCCAGTGGATATTTGTAGGGAGGCAGAATATCTCATGTACAGAATAGACAACATAAACCCAAATTAAATGAAAAAAAAAAACAAAATCAGAACTGTTAATGCCTTGGAAACTTATCAGGCTGATTACTGGGAACTGTAGTGAGCATGTCCTGAGTTGGTAATTCTTATTATGCAGATTGTTTAAATGCTCTAAAGCAGGGGTTTCCAAAGTGAAATCTCAGAGCCCATGCAAACTGCAAAACATTTATGTCTCACAGAGGGATTTTTTTTGTACTTCGCTACAGTGAGTATAAAGTACTGCACTGCAGATGAATTTCATTATGTATCCCCAGCTTAAGGGTGTTTTTCCATTAATAAATTACTAGGAACCACTGTTCAGCTGTCTTAGAGCACTTAGTCTGTTTTTACAGACCTGGCTGGGAAGTGGTATACTGGCTTCATCTGCTGTGTTCATTCAATCAGACTTTTTGCTATCTTAACTCTGTTAGATTGAAACATGTACTGAAGAAGGTGCACAGAGAGAAAATTTTTATAGGATGCTGCCTGGTTGAAAAGCAAACTGTTCTAAATAGCATATTTCTGGTAAAACCAGATATAGTGTCTTCCCCTTTTTGCTTTTCTCTACTGAAGAAAAATGGGACTGCAGAAGTATATTCAGGTTTTACATGCTGGAGCAAATACTCGAGTATATCGCTAGAGTCCTTCCAACTTCCATAATCCACTAAGTTAAATTTCTGACAAGAGCAACAGTGGGAGAGTTCTTTTCATTGTGTATGGTACAGCAAGTACATTGAAACCACCTTCTGAATGGCATCTTAACCTAGCCACCAGTACCTATTGTTCTCATTCACTCTTTACCCCTCTGCAAGGAGGGGTTATGGTATTACTTTTATTATCTTGCCTCAGTGTAGGGGAGTTGTCTCTGGGTAATCTCCTGAGGTCCCTCCCTGACCAAAGTTGCTGGGATTCTAACAGGTTTGAGCTCATATTTGACAGACTCAGAATCTCACTGCAAATTGGGAAGAGAATTGCTGGTGAGCATGTGTTTATTTTTGGATTAATGTTTTCACATTGTCATTACACTGTGATTCTTTTGAAAGCCATTTTACTTTTGATCTGAGAAAACTGGGTTTTCTCAATCTCAACTGACTAATTATGTGGCTGTGGAAGGTAGAGGCTGACAACAGCCTGTATAAGTTGTGATGAGTGGATGTGATGCTGTAGCTAAAAAACTCAGGCAGCATGCATTGGGCCACTGCACATAACGGAGCAGCATGGCAGTTTGGTATTTCCATAAGTGCATTTGACATCACCTAGTCGTTATTCTGATCAAATGACTGTTGTGTGTTCTTATAAACGTCTTAAGTGTCAGGCAGCACGTTTAGAGCAGATCAAAATTTCTGTACCAGTTTTGATGTGGTCACTGGTTTTCTCCCACCAGTGCAGTTAAAACTGGCCAGTTTTTTTCCCCTTGCCTTCTGTCAGTGTAAGGGCATTCAGACACCTATGTTACCATGACAGGACAGCTTCTGGGATCTGAGCCTTTGTTACCATGCACAGCACAGCACAGCCATCCCTTCCCCACAATGCTTGGACCTAACTAGACCAGAGTCATGAGACATGCTGATACACTTTTGTTCTGTGCTCAGCTGTGCCTTGGAAAAATAAAAAAGGCCATACGGCTTACAGTGTCCCATTTCCTTAGTGGGTTTCATGTTATGAATCACTAGAATTTTTTGGTTTAATCTTAAATACATGAAATATTTTGTATAAATTTTAGGAGTGGACCTTAATCATCTCTCACAAAACTCATTGGTTAGCATCGCATCACATTGATGACCTCTGTTTAGTCCTCATGCTGAGTGATGCTCAGTGTGTTAGCAAACAAAACAGACAAAAAGAAAATGAGATCTAAAAAGATGTGAACAAACATCTGCAGAGTTCTCATCTCCTGAATAATAAACATCATTCTACTATATTCCTTCCTCAGTATTCTCTGTGTATTTGTCATCCCTTGCTGTGCTGCATCTAATTTACAGTCTAATCCCTACCAGAAAAAGAACTTCCAAGTTTTATTTTTCTAGGTACTATGCACACACAGTTTAAATGTTAACATGTTTAAGTAATGGGGAAAAAAAATGGAGTGGGCAAAGATAGGAGCCTCTCCCTGCAACATATCCTAACTAGTAATTCACCCCTCCTTCTCCATTCTTCGGTTAATCATGAGTTAACTGCGTGACAATTCTAAAATGAATGAAGCAAAAACCTACTAAGAACAAGGAGGAAGCTTATAAACTCACTGTAATTTGCAACTGAGTTGAGATGTGTTTTAAGTGCAACCCTAGTGTATTAATTAATTTGCATTATCACTTAGCCTTGTGTTTCTCTAAAGATTTTGTTCCCCTGGATTTTAATTTTGAATGTTTCCTAAATCAAAAAGTCATGGCAATACATAATTCTATTTGGAACATCAGCTCAATGAAGCTGATGAATAAATGCATCTTGAATTTCCCTAAGCAAACTGAATTAAAATTAGTGATATTTATTGATTGATTTTTTTTTTTTGCTGTGTCTCTTCTCCTTTGTGTTTGTTCTGCTGAAAGTGTTGAGTAAGTAGTATGAGGTATGATTAGCCCACATATTCTTCCAGAGGGTAGGTTCATCGGTGTATCTTTATTTGAATCGCTAGTGTATAGTGCAAAACTGTTGTTTGATTTTTAGAGGTAATGTTGCTAATTAGGCAACATCCTTCATAGTTTAGATGTAAATTAGAAATCATATCTTCATTGATCATTGCCTCTTGACTGATATGAGTTGTCCTCCCTCATGATGTAACTCTTTCCATGTTTTGATTGCCTGTGTTTCTAATTATATCACTTCTTACTGGCCTATCACTAAGCAATTTTTGAAATGTTATAGTGCATCTGTGATTCCTTACCATTACAGCTTTGTGTTAGAACCTCAATTAATTCTGAAAATGAAATTCCTGTTCACTTCGTCAACCTGCAGCTATTGTAAAAAACTTAATTCTCTCTTTCTAGACCCTTTACACTCATCATAAAATGCTCTTCTTGGTACAGAGTTATACACAGGAGACTTAGATTTCAAATGTTTCTAGCTCTTCTGTTTATGGTGATAACCATGAAAACATTAGCCACGTTTCAAGCCTCATAACATTATTTACCTGCATGTGCAGACAGCCTGAAACAACATCTGTAGCTAGTCTGGTTGAGGTAAAAAAGGCAATTCAGAGTTCTTGGATCCCACTCACTTTCCAAGCCTTCTGTTAGGGATTTTCCCAGAGTTCTGCACATTTGCCACAAAATTTGTGTTTTGTCACAGTTTTTTAGAGTTGTTTTCTGGTTTCATGTCCTACTAGAAAATTCTGCAGTAGTTTCTTACTCTCCGAGTTTGCTTTCCTGGAGAAATATTGAGGTTACATTACATTCCTAAAAAGCAATCTTACTACCTAAGACATAAAAATGTATTTAGGGCATGCAAAGAACTTCATCTGTGTCCTGTAGCAACTGAAGAGAGGAGAGGGAATAAAGTGGAATTACTTATTCCTTCTTTCAGCCTCCTTTAATTCTGACAAACTGAGAGAGAAAAGGAGATACATCGTAGACAAAAATAACATAGCGTATATTGGGTCGGGACATTTAATTTGTAGATTTTGACCTACAAGCATCTATGGGTACTTTAGCCAGTTACAAAGTGATTAAAAATTCAAAAGGACTCTTTCTGATCATAGAGATATTATTATTGAAGGGTACACATTGAGTAAAAAAGCATTATAGAAGTAGTGCAACTTTTTAATCAGATTATCTACAGTAGAGAGACTCTGCAAATATAAAAACATATATCCTTCCTCAGTTGAAGAACTGTGACATTCTGACACTTTAAAAAATTGTTATATTAATATTGCTTTACTACAGAAGGAATATCCACTTTATCTTCCATAAGAAATAATGGAATATATTCCTGTGCAAGATTACCTGTTTCTTTCATTCCTCTACTGTATTTGAGCAGGTCATAAGTAATTAGAATGTGGGAATGAAAGAGTAAATTGCTGGTGTCTTCCCTAAACCTGTGGCAGTTGTACAGTGGTGCGTGCATACGCCTTTCCAGGCATTCCAGAAACAGGAATTTGTTTTCATTGACCTCACCCACACTGAATACTTGCTGCCAACTAAAATCATTTCAGCAAGATGCAGCATGTAAAGTGGTTTTAACAATTTTACTTTGAACTGGAAGAGTAATTCCATTTCTGATTACTCCAACACTGCAAAACTCAGCAGAAATTTCAAAGCCTATCAATTAAAGTGCTTTCCAATCAGGGACATTGTTGAGTATATCCCTTCTCCTCCTTATGCAGTAAAATTCAGGCTGCCTGCATTACCTCTGTGTTCTGGTTACTTTAATTTCTGCTTTAAAAAGAGAATACTACTTCAAGTACAGAAGAAAACACTGAAACCCTATTTAGCAGGATTCTTTGAGAATTACAGAGAAGAGTATTACAGAAGTTAAAATCTTATCAGTGTTACGCTGAAGCTAGGGACATAACATCAGCAGATTGTGCTGCCTGTATAGCTCTTTTACTCTCTCCATTTAGCCTGAGAAAATTTTGAGGAACATCAAGTCCCCAGCTGTTTTCATTCATCATCACCTTCCATACAAGCCTACTCAGGAGTTAGCGTAAAGACTTTATTCTGCAGTGGAGAAAATACACCCTCAGGAACTGCTCCTTCCTCCCCTCTGCATGTAGCACACACAGAGTTTAGATGTCACAGCGATCTTGATCATCCGTTTTACAAGTCTCCCTGAGAGAAGTGGATGCATCATACAAGGCAGCCTGAGCAGGCAGACAAGGAGCAAACCAAGGTCCGCTGGGTTTCCCTGGTCAGCAGGAGCAAGAAGCTGGGACTCCAGGCTACCATGCAGCGCATGCCTGCTCTGCCGCTTGAGCAGAGCTCTGTTGTACTGGGCCTTGGTCCCCAAGCAAATATTTGCTCCATTGAACTGGCACATTTGCTGCATTGCAGTTATGTCAGAAAGATTACTTAATGGGAAGGAATTATACTAGATTATCAGTTTGTTTAGCTCAAATCAGAACTGAGACTTAAGAGGGAAAGCCTGTGTGGCAGTAGCTAAGTCAGAAACCAAGCAATTCCCACCTTCTGGGTTTTACATGTGCTGCCAGCAAAACTTTGCCTGCAGCATTTCAGGGCATACCCAGGCTGGCTGTACTCTGGGCACCTCACAGGAATGGGGATGATGGGCTACACCAATGGAATAAGTGATCATGCTTTGCTGTTCCTAATGCTTGAGTAAAGTAGACAAAAATACACACGTACTCTTTCTTAAGCAGTGTCATTACTCTCACCTAGTACTATTGTTTTTTCTGCCTTAGCTTTCCCCATGAAATAAGAAACAGGCTGCAGCAGGTGTCTGTACCGTGTGAAGAACTCTGAGCTCTAGGTGTTTTTTTCTAAACAAGTAATATGTTGATGTGATGTCTATTTCATTTCTTCAAAGCTTCTTGTCATGATATCTGTAATATCAGTAATCCTGCCATTCTATGCCACAGAACAATTTTTCAAGTAATTAACATTAGACTGACAAGTGGGTTGAGAAGTACTGCTAGGCTAGAACAAGAAATTTATTCCAGCCTGCTTTCATGAGCTTCCTTCCTTTGTTCAGAATGTGTGATGGTTTTTTATTGCCATTTTTCACCAACTTTATATTCTTAATTTTGTTGTAGTGTTTCAGCAAAAGGCCACTCGAGTGCCCAGTGACAACGGCAGGATGTACTGCGATGTCAGGAAGCCCGGTACAGAATTTAATTTAGCTCTTTAATTGCCTTGATGCTTTTCAGTAGAACTAGTAGAGATTTGCTGGGACTTGATTTTGACTGATTTAGCATCTATTTTCCCACATGATTTATATTCTTAATGGTATTGCAGCATTAAGAGATCAGATTAAAGAAGGAAAAATAAAAGTTACAGTCTTGTGGGAAAGATTTGTGGAGTCAGAGTTACTTTATGCTTTTCTGTTTCCTTTCTCCATTGTGATTAAAACCAAGAAAAGGAAGGACAGGAGGGCTCAGCTGTGCCCTAATTCCAGCCGTGGAAAGGCAGCAGCGTGGGGAGCAACAGTTCTCTCCTGGTACCCCAAGATCCATGTAAAATGAATTACTCATGGCAGTCCAGTTATTTGAGTTGTAGCACATCAAAATGTTGCTACCATAAATTCTGTTAATGGTACCCTAAAATAATTAACTGTTATGTACAAAATGAATGAACACTGAGTGAAGATTTTTCCTCCCTCTTCTGTTAACAAGTAGGAGGTCAGGATTAAAGCATATAGAGGCAGCCTGAAATCACCGATTTATTTCTGCAGTGGAGAACTGCAGTCTCCAGTGCTACTGACATTAATTGTCATGAATGCTAAACCACTTAGGAAAAGAATACAGGACCTTCTAGATCTTACTGTGTTTGTTGTAATATTGGTAGCACTTCTCTGCAAACCAACCTAGTGGCCTTCTGTGATGGAGTGACTACATCAGTGCACAAGGGAAGAGCTACGGATGTCGTCTGTCTGGACTCTGTAAGGTCTTTGACGTGGTCCTCCACAACATCCCTCTCTCTCAGTTGGAGAGGTGGATGAGGAATTGGCTGGATGGTCTCATCCAGAGGGTAGTGGTCAACGGCTCAATGTCCAAGTGGAGACCAGTGACAAGTGGTGTCCCTCAGGGGTCCACACTGGGACCAGTACTTCTTAGCATGGGCTGTTGCGACAGGACAAGGGGTAATGGTTTTAAACTAAAAGAGGGTAGATTTAGACTAGATATAAGGAAGAAATTTTTTACTATGAGGGTGGTGAAACACTGGAGCGGGTTGCCCAGAGGGATGGTAGATGCCACATCCCTGGCAACATTCAAGGTCAGGTTGAACAGGACTCTGAGCAACCTTCTGTAGTTGAAGATGTCCCTGCTCACTGCAGGGGCGTTGGACTAGATGACCTTTAAAGGTCCTTTCCAACCCAAACCATCCTGTGATTCTGTAATAAAAGAGAGTAGTTTTTATGGGTCTGAGGAAATATGCACACACACACACACCCTTTTGCTGATATGAAAAAATGCAGTTTTACCTAAACTGGTCTGACCTCCAAATAATCTTATCAGATCAAGGCATTAGGGTCATTACTCCGTCAAAACAGAAACAATTAGCTGAGATGCAAAAGAGTAGAGATTCATACCTAATATGTGCTAGTATGATCAAAAGGAAGGAGTGGGAGAAGCCACAGTAGCTGGGTTTTCACTTCTGTAGTAGATTTCCCTTTGCACACTCCTTCCTCACTTAAAATAAAGATATTGGTTCATAACACAGCAGAAAAACTGACCCAAATCATACTTACGGTTTAAACTTTTAACCTGGCTGCATTCTCTGTGCAGTGAAACAGATGCTTTATGGCACCTTTGCACCAGCCTCATGCAGGGCTAGGAGAGCCCTGTTTCATGGCTGCTCATGTGTTCTGGATCGGCCATTTCAGTATCAGTATCCTGGAGATACACAGTGCTACACCTCCCTGCACCAAGCTGTGAATCTGATCACACGTGTCTCCCCGTCATTTCCCTTCAGTTGTGCACCTGTACCATAATCTCTAGGAGGACTAGGCTGTAATGTTTTCTTGTCACTGCACTGTATTTAATAATTTGGGGGAAGGAAATCATGTGCAATTTCAAAATACTTTCTGACCAAATTTCAGCCCCAGCTTTTGAGAAATGTAATGTGTGAAGTTGGAGAAGGAAGGGGGAAAAAAGGCACTGTGGATATTTTTTGTCTAACATCATAGCAACAATTCCCTTTAAAATGTCAGTACTGTAGCTTTAGCACTAGAACGAAATTCTTACTTGAACTGACAATAATGGAGAATTCATGGATCAGGGCAATAGTAATGAACAAAATGTTTAAGATGCTACTCTACTGCCAAAGAGTAATGGAAAAACAAACACAGAAGAAAAGGGAGGGGTGGAGCCAGCCTAAAGATGGTGTGGTTTTATTGATGTCAGATTATAAAATCACTGCTTACATGCCTTTGTTGAAAAAAAGTGCTTGCATCATAAAGAGAAAGGACTGAAATGGGTCAGTAATATTTTCTACCTTTATCTTTCTACATTTTGTAGTACACAGAGGCCACACTGACCCTGTAACTGATAGCACTGTGAAACACAACATCCCCGCTGAACAGGAAGAACTCATCCACTTGCAGGAACAAGTGAAAAAGGGAGCAATTTCCATGGATGAAGCCGTTGACAGATTTAAACAGTGGCAGAATGAAAAACAGAGACTACAGTCCACTCAACAGGTATGAGTCTGAAATTTGTGTTTCTTGATGGGAATCTTGATCAGAAGTTTCAAAACCAAAAACTCTTGTATTTTGGCTTTTTCGTGTGAGGTCAAAAATGAGAGTCATGATTTATATGCCCATCAGCTCCCAGGGAACTTGCTGCTTATGGTTCTGAATCTTCTAGATACCCGTTTCCACTGTTGTTTGATTACTTGAGAGGCTTCCTGAATTTATTTTGCCTGACTTGAGGTGCTGCTGCATTTGGTTAAAATCCTGAGTTAAATATGTTGGTCTTCTAAGACGTTTGTTTTAAACCGCTAGGTGATGCTTAGGTCTGTGCATCTTTTATGAAACCACAAACCTTCTGTAGCTGAACAAACCGAATGCGCTCTTGAACAGTGTCAGCTAACAGAAACATAACTATATCAAGAATACTTTGTTAATATATACTGACTTAGGCTTTATGCCTATCTGAAAGTGTTGAATCGACTTAGTGAAATTTACAATTGTTAGCAGTGCTCTTCAGCGCCTTTATATTCAATGTATGGAGGAAACTGAGGTGCACAAAAACAGGATTTACAAAAGCCCACACACTGAGTCACTGAAAGAACTGCATCAAAGCTAGGAGCTAAGAAGAAAGGCACGGTGAGGAGGTTTGTTAATTACTTCTAACAAGACAGCTGGAGGAGGAGGTTATGCCCTCATTTTATATGAGGCTGTGCATTAACAAAAATATTTTCCTGTTGTCCTTTAAGTGTATTTAATAGAAAGAGGAAAAGCAAAGCTAGTCTACTGCTCTACAGAGTGGGAGAGCTATCAGATGCTGCCAATGAGGAGAGATTAAATGCTCTTTGTGTTTGCATTTACTGAAGAAATAGTATGAGCTTTGTCATCACAGTGGAACACTTAACAGCAAAAGTCTAAGGGCTTAGAACACTTCAGGAGCCCGGTTCCCAGGCTGGGCACCAGCAGCACAGCACTAGCTGTGCGGCAGCAGTGCGAGAGCGTGGTGGATGCCCCCTTCTCAATCTGTCTGCGGCCAAGCACACAACTGGGAATGGCTGGTGTTGCTCTATCAGTCAGGGGAGTTACTTGTGGAGGAAGATGGTATCTAATCTGTGCAGAGATAGCAGCATTAAGTCGTCTTTTTCTTGCTTAAGTACAAGATGCTTGTCTCTCAAAGAGGATTTACATGGACTGTTTTCACTGCTTCAGGGAAAAAAACTTCTTTCCTAGTGGTGTTTTACACCCTGCATTGCATGTGTGACTTTTCTTTGGTTTTGTACCATAGAAAAGTCTGTCACTGTTACCCCAACAGGAACATGATGAATTTACTTCACGCTATCACTGCAGTTGTCTGGTCTTCACTGGGATTTTTGAGGAAAAATAGCTTGTCCAAAGCAAAAAACAAACGCCCAAGCCTCTGGAAGCTAATGCCAGAATCAGTGTAACTGACCGATGGGAAAAAAACTCCACAAGACTCTTAGGTATAAATACTAAAATTAGCATCTACTTATAGCACATCATAGACATTTCTCGGTCTTTTAAAATTATTTTCCTGGAGACAGAAGCTTGGTGTTCAGAATGCTACAGAATCCAGCTTTTTATAGTTATTCGTTATTTCTACAGTAAACTTCCATTACTGATTGCTGCTGCTGCTTTTATGCTTGTTTTTTTACTTAAAGGAAAAAGTGTACCACCTTAGAGACACCACTCTTGGAAACAGACTAGAAAAGGAAAATCTGAATGGTAAGTTGCACTTTCTCTGCCTTTCAGAGCTCTGAAGCCTGGAACTGTAAGTATACTGCAAAGGTCTGATCCAAAGCATAAGCAGGCTTTTGGATCAGGCACTGAATTTGTAATGAGCATTTTCTGTATCTTACCACATTTAAGTTATTTTACTGTAATCAGGTCTTCAGCAGGGTCAAGATTTCATCCCAAAGATGAGCTCACTGAGAGTTAATGGGGCAGAAAATTTACCAAGTCTTTGTGGCTCAGCTTTTCTGTAGCCCATTTCCTGCTGCTTCATTACAATTAGGGTAGATGGTTTCTTTAGAACAATTTACTTGATGACTTCAATATTTTATTTGTAAATCAGCTATCAATTTGTATTTGCAGATTCTTGATGAACTTTCCACTGCTGCAGCAGTTTAGTATTGCGAGTCATTAATAAAAGCTGTACCATTGGTCATTTAAGATGCTTTTTTTTCCCTTTGTGATTGAATGTCATCTGCAGCAGTATAAATCACCCGTGTTCCCTGCAAATTATTTTCTCTTGTTGTTATGAAAAGATTATATTAGATGTTATTGACTTTAGGCCTGTGATTTCTGTCAACTTCAGTACGTGTGTTCTTGGAAGGGAAATTGAGTGTTACTTTTTCACGTTGGACTTAGTAATATACAAATGGTACTATTTAAAATTATAGCTTAAATGTGGTATTTCCTTAATGCAAGAGAGAAAAATAATCCACAGTACTGCTTTCATTATTCTGTTAGGGAGTGTTGTATTTATGTGGAGTTAATAGTTGAGATACTGTAATTAAGAGAAATTCTTGCTGGCCCAGTGGCAGAGTTGCAGTCCAGACTATTTATATTTCAGCTTTAACATACCCCAATGTTGGTAGGGGTGCGGCATCCTGAGCATGTGAACAGGCTCAGTCCATCAGCCTTCACAAGGCGCTCAGAGCCTGAGGGCGTGGGATCACTGCATTTGTTTCTATAATCTGTTTCCTACAGGCAAGGCAAAGCTCATGATGATGTGAGGATGATTCTTTGAAAGTATTTGCCTGTAGGCTTTTCTTTTAAGGCCACATCAGTCCTGCCTCTGTAGCTGTCCTCTCTCTCCAGAGTTTGGTTATTGAATCATACCAGCAGAAATGTAGTATCAACACCAGAAGTGTACATTTTGTGAAACAGTAGGGCTTGTATTATCCAGTAACTCAGATAATGATCACTATGTTCCCTTCTGCTCCTAACCTCTCTGCCCCGTTAGACTATCATCTTATATCCTGTGATGCCTATAAATCAGCAGCTTTGCACTGCAGAAATAAAATGGGAAGAATAATTATGGAGACCCCTGTCTTGTCCAACAGTGCACTTTATTATCAATTATTTAAATTCTTGAAAATAAGAACTTCTGAAAGATGGAACTCCCTCTACAGCTGGAGGCATATTGATGGCAAGAGTAAAGAAGGATCTCAGAAGACCAATACCTAAGTCCAGACATAAATAAATTGCCTGTAACAAAAATGACAATCACATTCTTTTCTCTTTTGTAGTTCCTAAGGAAAGCAGACCAGACAGCATTCATTTTAGAGACTT
Organism: Nyctibius grandis; assembly: GCF_013368605.1. Lineage (NCBI taxonomy): Eukaryota > Metazoa > Chordata > Aves > Nyctibiiformes > Nyctibiidae > Nyctibius > Nyctibius grandis. Next base: position 59,668,760 of record NC_090663.1, read on the forward strand.
TCTGTTCCACATGCCATTTAATAAAGCGGTATGTATGAATGTTAGTAGTTCTCAGATTTGTTTAATGAATTCTAGTTTTTACATCTCTATAGACTCTCCAGCTGTACCTTTAAAAACATGGGCCTCCCTCTCCAGATTCCATGTTTGAAATCAAGACTTGGATATTCTTTTTCATAGACTGCTTTTGAAGACTTGATTGAGGATTTAGAGAAATCACATCAGAAGCCTGATAGAAAAGGAATTTGATTTTATTTTAATGAGAAAAGAAAATATCTGCTATAAATTAGTATGGAACATAATTTTTAGTTTCTTGATAAGTTTGATTTCGCTTCCACTGTAATGAAAGTTATTAATGAGAGTGGCACTCAGGTCAGTCTTCCATTATAACATTTGATGCTATCTCAATGTTCATGTCTCATTTTGCAACAGTTTAATATAGGACCGAATAACATCCCCAAAAAAATCAACTGCAAAGCAAAAAGTTCTGTCACTCTTGGAGTGAAATATCTACAAAAACCTATTTTAAGAACAACTAAATAAGGGCTAAGCATGTAGAATGTTCATTTGCAGAAAGTACAGGCACAGACAATAATTCATCTCTTACTATATAATATACATATGGTCTTGCCCATAGACATTGATAATATCTTTTTTTCCAAGAAGGGAAGTAAGATGTTAGCCAACAGAACAACAGAAAAAAAGAGCTTTAATAAAATTTCATGGAAATACATAAATGATTTGGGGACAAAAGCTTCATTTTCAAATGTGAGTGGCCCAGATTTTTTAAGGTATTTAAGGTTTTCCTTGGCATCTTTCCTGAAACCACTGAAGTACTGAACTGGAAGTAGCCTATTGCCTATGGGAAACTTTATGTATAAGCTAGGCTCATACACAATTTGGAAAGCCGCCTTGCCAACTGTGAAATACTACAGAGTAGGAGACGGAGAAGACTGGAGAGAACAACAGAACTGAGACAGTTGAACCGATGAGGTATGTCTTGGCATTTGAAGTCCTCAGCCATAGGTCTCCTCTGGGAGACAGATTACCAAATCAGGACAGCCAGAATGCACCCGCAGTGAGGTAGACGCACATTGCTCTCACAGTAAGATGCTGTGCTCTCACACTAAGGTAGATGCATGCTGCTGCTGTGGGGTCCCACAAGGCATGAGCATACAAATATGGTTAGCCCTCCGCTTCCTCTGTGGTAACTGATTCCTTGCCTATACCCTAAGAACAAAGCTTGAGAGTCTTGGGTTTTTGCGTGTCCACTAACAATGAATGGCAGCAGCTTAGACAACATTTATGCAAGGATGACTAGATAAGTTTCCTTTAAAGTCTTAAAAGACAATGCAGCTATCATCACATGCATTCCATGTCCATACTTTCTAGCACATAGGAATTTTTTGAAAATCTGTATGATGCTTATCTATATCTTTGGACGTTTGAACTACCTATGTGAATCTCATTTAGCTGTTTCTGAAAATGAGATTTCAAAAATCTGCCTTCTCTTGCAGTTACATTGTGGCACCTTATGTGCCACATCCCACAGATTTAGTCATCCAGCATCTAAAAATAAGTGCAAGATTGCAGAAACTACATAAGATGGTTTGAATTGCTTGTAGTTAGTTATCCCCTCATAGCTAATCTCTGTAGAACCTTGAACTTTGTATTTAGGGATACAGCTAGTATAGCATAAGATTCCTCATCGAAACCAGGAATGACTGATACTCTGTTCTCCACTCCTGGTGTAGCAGCAAGAACTGAGTAGTAGGTGTCACTGCTTCATTGCTAGGTAATGAGAAAGGTAGAGGCCACAGAAGACAACTCAGATGGACTTCAGAAGACCAATAGAGCATTAAGCAAATGTTAATAGGTTTAGATGAAGGTAGGTCTCAGGAAACATGTTAGATGCTTAGTAGTCCTCCAGTGACAAATATACCTGTGGGGCAAAGGAACAATTCAGTCTTTGCATCTGTTGCAGTCTTGGGATCCTTGGCAAGACTGGCAAGGTAGGTGGCCTGCTGTGGAAAGGTCAAAAGCTTTTTCCATAGAGAACTCAGCTGAAACTATTTCTTTCTTACCTGTTAGCTGTTAAAATCAGTAGGTACTTACACTGAAAGTGGCCTTCATATCCAAGAAGCACAATTTTACTCTCTGTTGCTATAGACTCTTTAATACTGACCCACTCCTGTAAGGCACTGTAAGCAGCCAGGTCATCCACTGCAATAAAGGCAGCCTCAACATAATTTCTTCTTCCAGATTTTGATTTCCAGATTTGTAGATGCCTACAACAGTAAAGCAGGTCTGGTTTAATTAAGTTTGCTCAACCAGGTGCCAGAGACCAAATCTCTTCCTAGGCTTCATCCAAAAAACATTCAAAAGAGCACTATGCACCTTTCACAAATTGGCAGGTTATTGATTAGGTTCGCTATCCAAAATGTCTGGCTTCATTCCTCAGCCCTCATCAGCACCTTGTTTTTAGTCCAAGTTGCTAGCAGCTTGCTTATTCATCAGTTGATGCCACTCTAGCTTGCAGGTAGTGTCTAAGTAGAGTTTCCTGAAAACTAAAAATCAGCACTTAATTTTGAGCACATTAACCAATATCTTTTGTCTCTGATAGGTCAATAGGAAGATAAACAAAGACAGACCCTAATTTTGACATTTGGATCCATGGGAACTCAAACTTCTTTGCTCAACCAAATTAGCAAAGTTGAAATAACTCAGGATCCTGAAGCACATATATAAGCTTTTGTATGTGTGGAGAGTAAGGAAGTCATAGAAAAGATTTTTTTTCTTCACGACTTTAACAGCATGCGTTTCAATCAGGACCTCTAGTCTTGAAAATACTTATTTGTTGGTAGCTGACAATAGTGTACTTTGGACTTGGGAAGCTACATCTTTAGCCTGGCTCATTTCCAGTTTCTCAAGTATTTTATAGCTTCACATGATGCTCAAATTTAAAATCAAGAACATAAAAAAAGTCAGTTTCCTGCCCATTTATCACCAAATCAGGTCTTTGTGAGGCAAGCCCACAGTCAAACTGTTGACTGAGAAGTTCGCCAAGACAACTGAATATCCATGTACCCCTCGACCTCTCCTAATTGCCACCAATAAAGACCAGCCATGCTGTCAGAAGTAAGATTTGCACAAAATCCACCTCATGTCATTCTCCCACACAACACCTGCCTATTTTTGTGGATGTCTCTTGCTCCCCTGCCTCCAGGGCCATGTGCTGTATTCACATTTGAAGTAAAACACATAAAAAGTGACTCATCCCAAGTATGTATTTTGTGAATTATTCAACTTTGAAACACATTCTGCACTGGCCTAATTTATCATGGATATACATGACTATTTATTAATTGCATCTATTTCTTTTCAGTCTCCAACTAGGAACCCAACAGGCAGGGAACAGACGCCTAATTAAGAGAGGTAAGAGCATGTGTATGAACACACACACACAGAACATCATTTGTCATGGAAACTAACACTTGTGGAAGTACTTTCCATCAGAGTGCATTCGCATAACAATAGAATGAAAGTGCATCTCAGAGGTCTGATTTCACAAGATAAACATAATCACCTTACATTCTGGTTTATACTAGAACTTATTTTTTTGTCAGGTGTCAACCTATTCTTGTTACTGCAGGGCAGATTTGCAAGCAGTTAGTCACTTACCTGACCTGTGGATGCAGTTGAAGAGAGTTCCCATTAGTTACTGCAACTAATTGAGCTTGTGCAACTAAAAGCTGTATTAGAGTGTAGTCCTACATACTGATCGCAGACGCAGTATCAAACATACTGAATACCGAAATAAAGTTGAAAGGTAGAGATGCAAGGATGTGTCCAGATATGCTGATTAACCAAGAGACCAATCGTCATTGAAGTGCTGGAAAGCTTACAGGTGATGATACTGTCTCCACAAACAGCAGAATTTTATGATGTTTCTGTTAGTGACTGTGAGTTTCTTGGTTTTGGGCATCTAATGAGATCTGTAATAGTTGGGTGTTTTAATTACTGTTTGCTACCTGTGTGCTTCCATGTATATCGCATAGCAGTTTTAAAACTGTGTGTCTACCTTTCAATGAAACTTGATCATTAGGCTTGCTGCTAGAAGATAAAAGTAAATAAATCTGGTTTACAGCATTCATTGGCATTTTCTGGGTTTGCTGGTTGTTTTTTTTAATCAGTTCGGTTTTCAGCCTCTGTGCTGAGAACAGTCTTACCAGGAACTGAACTTACTCACCAGCTGAGCTTGTAGACTTCATGTCTACAGTGAAAGAATCACCTGGAAATTTTCTTATTTTGCTAATCCTTCTAAAATGAAGGAGTCATGCAGCCTTTCTTATGCATGGAAGGATGATTGCCATTAAAAGTTAAAGGCCAAGAACAAAGATGTCTGCATTCTCTTAATACACGTGCAAATCTTTTCCCTGAGATCTTTAACAAATTTCCTATACCTTGGTTTTCTCACGCGCTGAATTTCTTCAGTTTGTTGTTCTCTGCAAGAAGAGTCTGTGCTGAACAGCTCCAAAAGTCAGAGTTAGATTTTCTTCTTCAGTTTCCTTTCCTTCCCATGAGTTTAGGACCTGAAAGTTTCACAATTCAAGTTTACTGTTTTAGATATTAGTATGTGTAATTTTGCTTTATTAGAACTATAAATGGTATTAAATAATATTTGTTCACAGTAATAAAATTATACAATTTATTCCTAAAGACAAATGTAATTTTAAAGGCTTTGTCAGCTAAGTTATTTTGATTCAATTTGCCTCTCCAACTTTTCCAGCTGTGGGGAATGACATGTTATACTGTTGTAGTGTTATTTTTGTGGCACTGAAAATGGATAATCTACAGTGAGGTCTTTTCTGCCACCCTTCTCTCATGTAAAGGAGAGGGCAGTTGCTCCTTGTGAGAACTGTGTTTCCATGTCTCATTTCTGGAGCCAGCTGCCCTTCTCACTGGAGTACAGTGCCCCACACCGTAACACAATAGCTACATCCTCTGCTGCTGCTTATCCTCTGAATCCCTTGTTCAGGCCCCCCTCCTCCAGTTATCATAAGACCCAAAAAATTAGTCTTATGGCGTGACCTGAAAATGAAAAATTATCACTCCTTCTTCAAGAGGCAGCTCAACTCCTACATGGACTTTCCTAATAGAGCTTGTTCCTTGAGTGGAGCTGAAGTCACCTACACTAGATGGGTAAAAAAGCTTTGCATGTTAAAAGCTCTGAAGCTGCAGAAAACTATCATGAAAAATTTAGAAATAGCAGAGTTGCTTATAAACTGCAGATTGCTGAAGTGAGATGAAACATTCAAGGGGGTGGGGGGGTGGGGAAATTACCCCTGGGATCAGAATAGGTGATCTCTTGTCACTTTTAGAAAATTGTTATGTGGGAAAGAGAAGGTGAATTAGATGTGGGAGAACTTGCAAAATACAATTTATGCAGCACATTCAATCAATTCTGCTTGTGAATTATCCACACTAAACTCTGAGGTTTTCTTTCGCGAAGCATGGCCTCTCCATAGTTTTCTTGCTGTTTTCTGTCTTCAGATTGGTTCAGAGGCCTTATAATACCACTAAACATACTAGTATTTGAAAAGCAAATAGTTTATGTGGAGGCACATGTGCCACAGCTGTAAAGTAGTAGAATGGCCCTGGCAAGATTAAAAATACTTGGTGGTTTGGGCATTGCTTTTTTTTTTTTCTCTTCTCTTTTACACCACTTTCAAGGAGGTCGTATTAACAGAAAAATAAGAGTTGGAAAAGGGATGTTCATTTACCTGCATGCACTGGAAAACATGCATGTAAGGTGAAATTCTAAAATCCTCTGAGAAACTAACTGCATGTCTGAAATGTACGCTTTCAGTACAAACCCAACACAATGTTTTGGTTTTTTAAGACTCCAGTATTCTTTCTAAAAGTGATGAAATACATTCAGTGGTGTATGCAACAACACTGTGTATACCACTGAGGAGGATTGGACCTTTCTTGTAAAAAAAAGAAAAAAGTGTGTCTGAAGACAGACCGCTATTTTTTTATGACTAACTGCAGGGAGATTTTTGAATGTTTGCTTATTACAAAAAAATAGCAGATAAAACATTCAAAAACTACATTTCTATTGCTAACATTCTGACTCTCCAAACAGTTGAGCCTCCAAATCTAGTGCAAAGTTCTTAGCTCATGTGTTGCTCATGCCTACCCATGGATCATCACACTTCCCTTGTGCAAGGGGGGAGGAGAATAACAGAGTTGAGATCCAGCTGCTGGGTCTGAAGGAGTAGGCTGTGCTTTTGATTATCCCATACTCATTTCAACAAATACAGTGTTTGAACTTATTATAAACAAACATGAATAACAATATTGAATAACAGGCATTTTTCATTGTTTCTTACAGTGCGATTCCTCAGCCGGCTGTGCATCAGTTTCCTCTGCTTGGCATCCCACACATCTCCAAGCTGCGCCCCAACACCCTCGGGCTCCAGCGCCTACTGCTGTGACATGGCAGGGAGATCTTCGTTGTACTTTTGGTATCTTGGAATCTCTCACCTGGGCCAGCTCTGGAAGAAGTCCAGTATCACTAAAGCAAATTAATAAGACTTCTTGTAAAGTCAGCACTGAATTTTACATTTCTTCTTTACCAATTTTTTTTTCAAGCTGACAACTAAGGATTTATATTAAGATATATTGCGAGCTTTAGTTAATTATTTTTAAACTCATTTCAATTTTTCCATAATGCTTGGTAGCTTATAAATAGATTTTATGCATAAAAGAGGAAGATCATGAAAAGTTATTAAGATTATGAAGTTATAATACATAAAATTTAGTTTTTACTTTTTGTTAAGACATTTTTGTGTAAACTTTGTATACAAATTTGTCTTTCCTAGGAATAATAATTGTACTCCATCACTAGTTTAAATAATTGTACTCAAAGTAAAGCTTAATTTCTAAAGTCAAACAATGTAATCAGTACTAATTATCTACTAATGCATTAAAGTGATTACAAGAATTGAGTTTACAAGGAAATTGTGTTTTGTGTAATAAGTTGCCTAAGGTAAGTGATACCCAGAACAAAACCAAAATAATCTCTACTGCATTTACACAGCAAAAGTAAAGGAATAAATATGGTTAATGGGCATAACGGTCTGCATTCCCACAGTGCTATAGTCCAAAATTTAAGGGAGCATGTGACTGCAAGACTATGCAAGAAGACTTGCCTTATCTCATAGGCAAAAAAGGACAAAGAAATCTCATATGCAACCCACAGAGGGTATAAGAGAATATTTTAACTTTCAGATAAGTAAGAGTTTAAATAGACTTCCCCCACCCTACTTACTTGAGCTTCACACAAGCCTTCTTAAAAAGCAGGTGAACATGCTGTTAGCCAAAACTGCCTCCACAGAGCTCTTAATCCTTACTAACCTCTTAGTTGTGTGTTATTCCCAGACAGCTTTAGGAACCTGAATTGTTCACAACAAGCCTCCCCTCAAGTTCAGTAGTGTTGAATCTCTGCTTTTCATGTACTGAGATGCTTGCACTTAAACTTAGGAAAAACTGAAAACTACTTATAATCAGAAACTCTTAAGTATAAATAAATAAATGTTGCTCCTTAACTACATGTTAATGTGACACCCAAATTTGGAAGAGGGGAGTGGATTTGATGTTCAGACTTATGAGCCTTGAGGGTCATATTATTTTTTCCATTTCAACAAATTATTGTGCCAAGAACCATTACAAATAAGCCAAAAAGACAATGCTGGGATTTTAAAATAATGACAGAATCTTGCAAGTTTGTATCCCACATAAAGCTTTAGGCTAATTAAAATTCTATTTTTAATGGGTTGATTAAACATTTTCAGGAAATTATGCGTTCTCTGGGGAAACCCCCGTTTCTGTTTGAAACACTCACACAAATACTGCAGATGTATTGCTATAAAGTTCATAAATATTCAGTGACTGCTGTATTAGTGTGGCGACATAGCTTTCCATTCCATACAGAGGCTTCTCCTGAGCTACTTGAACCACAGCAAGAGCCTTGAAATGTGTAGTCCCCCAGATCTGGAAATACAGTCTTTTCATACAAAGATATTTCTAGATAAAGAAAAAAAAAATAACTTTGAAAACACCCTTTCCCTTGTCAAACTGAGATCACAAAAAACATTTCTATTCTTATAAACCTCTCTAGTCAGTGTATCCCCTGGCAAGCATTCCTGAGGAGCCAACATACAAATTGAAAAGAATGCAAATCATGAACAGTTTCCTCATGTGGGTACCTGGTATCTTTTCTCAAGTTTGTTGCTTGTTCCTGTAGCAGAGGAGATGAAGGAGCCTTTCTTGGGGGAGGGTCAGTCCTCACAGACCTCCAGGCAGGATCCAGATGCTCTCTGTGCTGCCAAGTGAGAGGCAGCGGCCCAGCGGCTCCTTTGTGCCAGCGAAAAGGCACCTGGAAAATGTAGAGATTTGGGGTCAATGGTAAGAAACTAACAAAACAGGAAGGTTATAAAAAATAAAGCACAGAAAGTTACATCTAGGAAACACTATGGGTTTCCTAGGGAAAAGAAAGAGTGTAACACTATAGCACCAGTGCCAAACACACAAACTAGAAGCCAGAGTTTAGTTCCCCTCAGGAAATAAAAAAAGGTGTGCTCTGTGTATGTATGTACAAGTATTTGCATCTGTAATGCACAGTATGACACTCCACAGCTTCCAGCCCAGCACAGTTTAGGGTTACCTGTAACAAAGCAACTCTTGTTCTCTGCTTTCTCCTGCTCCATTCAAGTGTGCCTCTCAGCATATCAAGTACGGTGGCACCAGCGTTAACAGGTTTCAGCAGCGTCCAACATAGCACCAGTTCCAGCTGGGAACACGACCAGGGAATTCCCATTTGCTAAAAACGGAAGCACAGAAGAAACTATTGCCTTGTTACAGGGTAACAACAGCAAAGAGGATTTTTAGAATTTTAAAGGCCATGTTCAAGTCCCAGCAACATTAGTGAGATTTAAAAGGCAAAAAGCGTCAGCAATCTTGAACGGGAAAGGGTACAAGGGACCAGGCAGAGGCACCTCATACTTCTCATCAGTGAAGCATTTGCTTAGTAGGGAATTTCCATAAGCACGCTTTAGCCACTGGAGACACTGACAAATTTCAGGCTAGCCCTCCCAGGCAACACTTTTTTTTTTTAACTTTTTAAAGCTCCCCACAATTTTCTAAGGCTATGTCATTCTTTCAGGCAGCAAGTGCACCCAGTGTTTGACAGACACAATGTCTCACTGTTCCACAATAACAGTAAATATTTAAACTAGCTAAAGCTGTCACTGAAAAAACTTTCATCTTGAGCCCTGATGTACAAAAAGCAATAATATTCTCAGTTCCTGCAGCTGGGACAGCTACTTTTGCCACTGTCACAGAAGTACCACTGTCCTACAGAGTAGTCTCAAAAGGCTGCAAGAAATCAATGGGAAAGACATGGCAGTGTCACTTTAATGAAGAAATATTTTTGCTACACTACAGATTTGCTTGCTTTTAACACTCTGGTCTTCAACAGGGTGGATTTGACACAAATAGTTTAATATCTTCTCTGAACCAAAAAAAAAAAAAACACAAAACCAAAAACAAACAAACAAACAAAAAAAAACCAAAACAAAAACCAAAAAAAACCCACCAACCCCACACACACACCACCAAAACCCTTTCAGTGACTTACATGTCCCATCAGTTGTTGTCTGTGTACAATATCTTTCTGATAAATTGCATGTAATCCATGACAATGTAATTTTCCACAATGGCTAAGCAACATTTGCTTTTTGTTTATATATATATATACACACACACACACACATATTAAAAAAAAAAAAAAAAAAACAAACACCAAAAAAGAAACCACCACTAAAACTCCAGGCCCCCTCCCCACCTATACTCTGAAGCAGCCAGCCAAGGCCCCAGAATAGAAATGAAGGGCTGGATGCTTTTTTTTTCCCCCCCTCCTCTAAAGGGAATTTCTGAATCTCAGTGTAGTTAATTATGTGCAAGCTACAAGTAAAATCATTATGCTTCTACAAAAATAAAAGCCTCCATTCCCCACCCTGCTCATGTTCAGTATTCACGCTGTTTTCTGCTACAGGTTTTCCATATGTTTCCCTAAGGTGTGTCACTAAACTTCAGACACATTTGTAAGCAGACATTCTGACACAAAGGGAGTCCTGAAGTTTTGCTGACCACATGTGCATTACTAACAGGAACCATCAGCACATGTCTATTAGCAGTGCGTGAATGATTAAATAACTCACAAGAGCCCGAGAGCCTAGCTGACGCCAGATCCCTGTTGTGGGTGCTCTGAAATACTATCTTCATTATAAGCTAGGAGATTCACTAATTGACCAATCATCAGCCAAATAACACCACTCCACCCTTCCAGCTGCCAGTGTGTATTCTATTAAACTTCAATTGATAATCCGTTCAAAAGTAAGTATTTTAAACATGGTGACATCTGAGAGAAAGAAAACAATACTACAAGATTCACAGTGACTGTAGGTATTACCAAGCCATAGCTCATGTCAGGATCCTGTGGAGGGCCTGGCTGTGGATCTGCCAGGCAGAGCCTCATCACAGGAGAGGTTTCACTGGGTCATCAGCGCTCCAAGATTGTCCACTTTTTGCTGAGGTAACTCACCGTTCAGATGTAGCCTGTCATACATGAGGGTGCACCATGGCCTTGCTGGATGTTGACCCTATGAAAAAATACTTGTAGCATTTCAACAACAGTGTAACATACAGCAGAATGAGAATAAATCTGAAATCCTGCCTTCATTTTATTAAAGAAGCTATAATCCTTGCAGGAACGTGAGTGATGCTGAAGATATGTTTCACTCTTGGTAGGAAACCTCTACTGTGATAAGAGCAGGAGCAAAATGACAAGAGTTGTCCTGACAGTCCTTGAGGGGGTGCTAACAATGAAGGGGAGGCAGGAGCACGTTGACTGTTCATCCCCTTCATTTACTGGAACCAACATATTGGTCCTGACAAACTTCAGCACTACTGAAATGTGACTCTGAAGTGAATCACTCCAGAAACAGGCCCCAACACAGACCATCAACAAGCGAGGTGGAGGGACGTACTTGGTCTCATCCCACTCTAGACACGCTGGGCTGCAGTAACTGAAATTAAGAACTGCATCAAGAGGATAGGGCAGAGTTAAATGGAGACAGAAAACGGTTGCAGGGAAGGGACAGTCAGCTTATACCAGACTCCTAGTACAAGAAATCAGAAGACCTATACCAACATCATTGCCAGGTCTCGACAGTTATTCCAAAAGCTTGGATGAGCCTCTTCTTACAGATGAGAAAACCCAGGATTAAAGTACCCAGGTCTCAGCTCACTTCTGCAAAGACCCCATACATGCAGACAGCACAGGTACAACACAGGTGAAGAAACCATTGAGACTGCCCATCAGGATGCTCCCTGGTTGGTACGGTACACAGTGAAAAGCAGAATTAAAAAGTAAAAAATACATATTAGCTGCAATTGTTTGCAGGTGCAAGTGACCTAAGATACTTGCTCCTATGGGACATCGAAGCCACATTAGTTATCTAAAAAAAAATAAAACCATGTGTGGAAAACTTTTACCAGCAGAAATAGCTTACTCTTGCCATCTATACAGAGAACGCACCTAACCTGGTGAAAGAAAAAAAAAATAACACACCATAGGCAAAAAGCAGTATTTTTTAATCAGCCGGTATACAAGTTGATCAATTGTAATGCTAAGATGGTTCATTATGAACCTGTGGTTTCACTCCTGGCAGAAGACAAGCCAGAACATTTCACTCCAGGGCACTAACCTCTGAAGCTTGGTTGGGTCACAACAGCTCTTCAGAAAGTAACCTTGGCTCCAGTGCACTTCAAGGCAAGACACACAGGCCTAACAGCTATCTGAAGGACTTGTTCCTAGCAGTGGTTTGTCTAATTCAACACCTCTTCTTTGACTCTTCTAATACCTTGCTCTGCTAGATTAAGTGTTGTTATCAGAAGTCTTTTCATACAAAGATATTTCTAGATAAAGAAAAAAAAATACCTTTGCAAACATCCTTTCCCTTGTTAAACTGAGATCACAAAGCAGACTTGATAAACTTGGTTGTAGTTTTTGAAGTTACAACACACAGTTCTACCTGCGAGGCACAGGCCAGCACACATCACTGCTGCTCACTTACACTACAGGGAAACCCATGTGCCTCAGTCTGGAGATGAGGATCCACCTACTCCACAGCTTAGATTTCAGTTGTATGCAGAAGACAAGAATCGGGGACCATAAGGCAGCAGTAAGTAACTGAACAAACAGCGTTACTGCCAGTAAGCTCACCTCTCCCTCAGATTTTCATGCTGGTAGGTTTTTATACCCTTTTTCACCCAAATGCAGTGGCTCCAACCCTAGACACCCAAGGAATGCAGGCACCCAAATGAGCTTGTGAATGCCACTGTTGGAAGGGGATACCTCGAAGTATGGCATACAGCATGCAGTATTTTTGCATCAAAGTCTCTTTACACCTTCTTATTTCCCCTATGCCACAGAACTGTTGTGAACAAAACTGCAATACAGATGGCAGGGCACTCAAGGATGATTAAAATAAAATAAAATAAAATAATAAAATAATAAAAAATAAAAAAATAAAAAAATAAAAAAATAAAAAAATAAAAAAATAAAAAAATAAAATAAAATCAAGAGCTGTGTAAGTCACAGTGGCGATGCCATGAATGCAAGCCGCAGTTTAGCCCAACAATTGCCCACCTGCTGTTCCCAGACAAGCAAATACCAGCAGCTGCCTAGCTACAAAATAGAGCCTGCATCAGCTATTGTTCTCCCAGGGCATAGTTTTGGGCTCACAGCACACAAAGGCAGTATGGAGAGACACACATTGCTCTGGTGAAGGAGGTGGAGAATGGGAAAGGATTAGGCAAGGGGTAAATTGCACCATTAGTGCAAGAGGGAAGCCTTCTTTTAAGTATGTCCTCAAGAACCCCATCACAGACAATACACCCAACAACTTGCATTAGTCTTCTATTTTAGGGTGGATTCAGTCAACCATTTATTGCATCCTGTGGTTATAGAAGTTTCTGATGCTGTCTCTACTGATCAGTTAAATCCCTTTGGAGCCAACCAAGCTTTTTCATGAATATCAACACTGTTAAAACCAAACTTTTTCCAGCCCTAACACACTAAAAACTTTTGGAGTGATATTAATATACAGATGGCACACAGGTACTACAGGGAAATCCACAAACTGCAGGGCATATTTATCTTGCACAACTTCTACAGCCTTCCTTTTCAACAGTTTCAATCGCAATTAATGTATCAGGCCCAATGGTGGTGCATGTGCTCTGGTAAACAAGACTGACTGAAAAGTGATGAGACCAAAACAGGTGAGAAACTTCTGCCTCAGCTCTACAGAGGATCCTTCTCTCCTTGATCCATCTAATGAGCTTTAAGTTGTGATACAAAAATCGGAGATCTCCAAACCCCCTTGCTTTCTAACTTTCCTCACCGACGTGGGAAGCTAGGTGCGTCTGGGTAAGGAGTCCAAAAGAAAACTCAATAACACCAGAGTGTGTTATTAAGCAGGCATTCTTTATTGCAGTGCTGGGCAGCACTGGGGATTATCCACCATGAGGGCTCCGCCGGTTTGGCAAATTTTCAGAGAATATATACCATAAAGTTATACATAGTCATAGGATTTCCAAGAAGTCATTTACATAGCCATGAGATATGCAAATGTCCGTTCGCATGCGCAGTTGTTTTCCGTGGTGGTCGTCGGGGGTCTTCAGATGAAGGCTTGTAGTCTTCCTCACTGCGTTCGCTGATTGACCCCTGCTTCTGCGCAAACTCCGTCTGAGGATCACATAGGCCACGTCTTTCGAGGTAGCTGTTGCAATTCCCTTATCTCATGCATCGCCCATCCTATGGCCCAGCCATCTGAAGTGAGACCATCCTGGAGCCTCCTTATCTTACAGCCACTACCACTTTTCAAATTGTAAAAGCTTCCCTTTGTTTTGTATATCTATGTTAATCGAGTGTCTAAGGTATTTTCAACATCCCTTGCTCTTGGGGACCCCAACTGTTTCAGTTGCCTTTACGTCATACCTGACTTGCCTTAGTTTATTAAGAGGAGGCTAAAATCACACTAACATAATCCACCTCCTGTGGGAAAAATGACTGAAGCATTTTTATTTTTCTGCATTAGACACCTGGGGTAACAGCAGAATGAGAGGAAGGTCTGATTATTTCATTGCCATTTGAGCATCGTCATATCATTTCTTATTTTCTCCTGCCAACCTAAAGTAGAAGTTTACAACATGCGAAAACACTGTAAAAGAAGTCTCAGAGGAAAGATACATCATAAAACTTCTCAGGGAGGACTATTTCTTTTCTGGATACTTTTTGTTAGTATTTCTTGCTAAGTGAGTGCCAACGCTGAATTCGTTTGCCACCACACAGTATGTGTTACCTTAATTTTTATGGGGTTTGTTTGTTTGTTTTGCACAAGTGTCATTAACAAAATCTGTATTCTATTTCTGACTGTTGAGATGAATATAGTTCCCATTTCTTTTGCCAGTTTTTCATACTGGATGTCAGATTTGTGTCTATTCGTATGCCTTGCAAGCACATGCAAGATAAACAAATTGCACACTGGAGGCATTTCAGAGTAAACATATACTGTTTGCAAAATTAAGCTGAGATCAGGATTCTTACAAAATAAGCTCTCTAGAGCATGGGTCAGCTTCCCAAAATAGTCTTCAAGAAAGCTCCACTTCTGCTCCTGCCATCCCTACCCCACCAAGCATCAGCTATTTTGAAACAGTAACACTTCCTACAGCCCTGTGCTGTAAAACACTACTTTGCCCTGTAAGGAGAGCAGGTGTAATACTATTTTATAAAACAAGGTAAGTAAATAATTTTGTGGATCCAAAGCAGGCTCCCTTCCTCCTCCCAAATGAGACAAGATGGCCTAACGCCAGCATAGTTGTTGGTGTTTAAATATCCTTTGTGCTGGGATATCCCCCCCTGCCCCGAGTCTTCCCTTTCCAGCTCATCCAGAGCAGTGACTGAGCTGTCGGGAGTCCCCACTGAGCACCAGGGTTCACTGCATGAAGGCTGAAATACAATGACAAATTGCTAATGTTTAAACGGTAAGAAAAACGTTGCTTCCCATTTAAAGCACAAATCAGCTAATACTGCGGAGGTGAGCTTTGACTGTTCCAAATGTTACATCAACAACCACAACACTGTCGGTCAGTTATCCAGGCTTGATAGTCATTATCACCCTGGGACTCCTAATTTCACAGGGTGACTACTCTTGAATTCACCTTTGAATGTAAGATGTCTGGCTTGCACCAAATAACCCAGATTAATAGTTAAGATGATTGTAAAAGCTCATAATTTAAATTTTTTATGGCACTACTGAAGAAAAAGCAGAAATTTGACCTGCAGAGCATATCTGGTCACTGTCCAACTGAAGTCAAAGCAAAGTTTGACCAAATTTTGTACAGTTACAGCAAGCTCCACTTCTCCAAGCTAATTTAAGCATCTCTCTTATCTTTCAGCAAAATTTTGGAACAAAATGCGGTGGTGTTCCTGACAAGGCACGTGAATTGAATTACACGCAGAAGAATGTGTACATATTCTGTGGTACCAACAACAGGGTGAAAAGAAACTGCTTTGCCATTGAGAGGAGACTATTTTAGTTCACTGACCAGGTTAATAACTCTAAGGCTACAAAACAAACCACAATCAAGAATACAAGATACATTTTTTTTTTTTACAGGCAGTTGACAGAAGGCATTTGAGATACTGTACCGTTTTCCACAGGATACCAAATTAGCATAAATGAAAACCAAGGCTAATAAGATTAGATATGGCTACAGCAAGTTACACACTACGGGAAAGCACGTAAGTCCCCTAGCTCAAAGGGCCACATAATGATGTTTGTTTCTCTCTGCTCTACCTTGCTCAGACTGCACCCATATAAACAGCTCAGCGTAGCACCCCCTCCTCCCTCGATTCCCTCCCATCCTTGCTCAGGACATGCCTTGAGGAAGAAAAGCCGATAACCCACCCACATACTTCTTACTTCTCCCTTCTGCTTGGTTGCCTACCAAGAAGGCCATAAAGGACATGCTTTTCCCCACGGCTTGCCAGCTGACCCTTCTGCAGCCACACAGAGACTGAGTTCTTTTTTATTCTCCGTTAAATTTCTGCAAGTCAGCTACAGCCAAATCACAACCATAGCCTAGAGAGAAACCATTTCAATGGTGAGAAACATCCTTTTTTTTCATGAACAGGTCACAGATATCATCAAATTGAACAGCCTAATGAAACATCCACACATCTGTGTTGCTTCACTGACCTAATCTGTTTGCTAAACACTTTAGTTTTTAGGATATCAGAAAATCCCATAGTGAGTTGCTTGCTCAGTCTCACACAGCCAAGCTCTCCTTATCTAGCAGCTTTCCATGGAGCATTAAGTTAAGCAAGATCTCCTGTACTCACCACAGGAGCTGCAGCTTATTTATTCAGGAAATTCAAGCGCACTTTTAAGGACACTGGCAGACAGGGCATTTTCCCCATTCCTAAAGAAAGTGTAGAAACAAAAATATGCCCAAGACGAAACCACATTGAATTCAAATGGTTGGGGGAGTAAAGATCCCTCCATCTTCTTCTCACTTGTATACCTCATTGTAAGGAACATATTAAAGTGGTGGGTGAGCCAATTTCAAGCCTTCTCCTTCCACCCACAGCTTTTGTTGCATTTACCTCTGCTCAATCATTCATTCATGCTCCCTCAGCCACCCGCCCACATATATTCCTTGCTGACAGCCCAGCTGCACATACGCATTCAGAATTACAGCAACGGCTTTTGTGATTCTGGTATTGAGAGAATAAGAGAAGCAGGGGGGAGAGCAGGCTCTCAAAGGCTGTACGAGATGGACCGTCATGGGTTTACATCACACGCAAACGGAACGTGCCAGTGTTCAAGCTAACTCATGCAAAGCCACTGAAACAGCCCCCAGGGGCTATCTGCAAGAGCAAGTAGTTGCTAATTTTAGATCCGGAGGCAGCATCAGCAACCATCAAACATGGAAAGCAGGATTTTCAAAGAAGCTGAAGCCAGCTGAAATTCAAGAGCTTGAAGAGCTCAGCCTTATAGCCACGGAAAAGGCAGCTCCCCATTACAGTCTCTAAGTTGGAGGCACCCCTGCTCACCCAGCAGACCCAGCCTACAGGAACACTGGGACAAACCACACCACCCTTTCCAGAGGCAAAGGCAGCTGCCAGGTTCTTTGTGCTCAGCTGCAGGCCAGCACTGCGCATGGCCTCACCAGCACTGCCCAGAGCACCAGCCTTCCACTGCTGAGCCCAGAGACCCACACTGAACAGCACTGTGATGACAGTGCCCCCATCCCAGCTCCAGGGGTTTTGTTATCCAACAGGCCAGGTACAGCCCAAATGCCTGAGCAAGGACAGGCAAAGGGAGAAGTCACCTCTTCTCCTTATGAGCACCCTTTCTCTGCCATAGCCCCAATCACCTGAGTGAAAAGGGCTCCCGACCCGCGTGACAGACTAAACCTGGAGATGGTTTTGCTTGCCACTGTGTCCTCAGGCAAGAAGGCTGACACGTACCGCACTGGAATCAGGGATGAGAGATGAAGGTAAGTTAACCATTGCCTCTTGTGTCACTTTGTCCAGCCCTTCTCTCAGCCAGAACAGATGTATCTGCTTCTTACCCTGTTCGGGAAGAAAAAACATGTCTTATTTAAGAGGGAGGCCTGGGCCCAGGCACTCCGCTCTCCATGGATTCCACTTCACATCGTAATAAAGGGTCATTACTGAAGAAATTCAATACAACAAAATTTTAAGAGACAAAGCGATCATCTTCTACAGACATCATTAGAACTACGACACCCGGGCACAACTGGGACCATTCTTTTTCTCTTCATGTTTTTCTAGCAGCATTTTTTCCTCTTTCCTCTGGGTTCAAGACAAGTTTCAAGACTGTGCAGTTCTGCCTCACATAGCAAAGAATCTAGTTTGACCCAGCAGTGCGCTGTACAAACAGCCCTGCAAGCAGTATTTCAAGCTCTCAGAAATCCACTTCATGAACTTGGGCATTACCAGCATGACATGATATATGCAATAGCAAAGGGAAGACATAATGGAGTACGGACACGCAGCATAATAGCAGAAATGGCATAATTCCCTTACTTTAGCTTCATTATTTGACAGTTCACCATCTCTTCAGGATGAAACCCACAATCTCTTATCAGCTGATGTGCTCAGCTGATTGCAGTGACACAGACTACAGTAAATTCTCCAGCAACCAGACTGTAACAACCCCCAGTGCTGCTACAGATTGAAACTGTCATTTTAAATCTATTTGGTTTTCTTGTCTCAGTGTAGCAGAGGGGTTGGATTACAACTCGGCTAGATAATCAGCAGTGAACACAAAAGACTGTATAGCAACATGATATGCAAAATAATGATCAAGGGAAGGCTTTCAATCCTGAATGCATGAAACCAAGCTTCCAAATTACACAGACCATTAAATAAGTATGCCAATTTCAAATGTGGTGGCTACCTGCTAGGATTATAGTGCAAAATTCACTCTCATTTTTAAAGAAATAAGGAGGAAAGAGAAGGATGCTCTTGCTGTTAAAGCACCAGCCAGGACTTGGGCAGCGGGGTGCAATATCCCAGCATAGAATTAAGTCACATGGAATAGCTGCAATATTGTGGCTGTAAGCTGCCAACTGCGTTTTTCCAGGGGGGCCACGGTCAGCGTGGCTGCCACCACCTTGCCACAGGTGCATGCACATAACACCCTCAAAGATTTTGTCCTTGTGATTAGTGCTCTCACAGGGGATGAGAAGTTTAAGCTCAGAGATTCACACCACATCTAAGCAATGCACTTCAAGCCCAAAGGACGTGGCTGTTCTCTAACTTGAGCTCTTTGGCCACACAGCGGCAATTCAGGCCCATTCTAAGGCATTGAACTCGGGTTGTACTGTAGGAAGGACCAAATACTCACGTGTAAGGAATTAGGTATGAAACACCTACAAGTTCAGTGCTGAGAAGCTGACAGTCATAAGGCCTACAATCGTTCGGAAATCCAGCCTGCTCGGGCCTTCCTTAGCAATTAGCAGTTTTCGTAACTTCTAAAAAGCACAAAGCTGCTAAAATAGAAAGCATGTATTTGCAAGGCTAAGACTTAAGAGCATTACAGCATATGCCAGATGTCTTGTCCAGGACAAAGAATACCAGAGAGCTTGAGCTGAGGGGGTTAAAAGCTCCAGTTTTGGCATTCTACCTTAAATTGTTTACTTGTTGCTGAAATGTGTGGCACTTTTTCAGCTCCACAGCTAGCTGCATTGCAAGGATGGGTGAATTCATGTTACCCATAACCACTGCAAGCCTCCTGGAGTCTAACTTTTCACTGTGAAAGGCATCTAGCAAATATAAGGTATTTCTTCACAGCAGCAGGGGAAGCATCACAGCAGCAGGGGAAGTAAATAATGGGGAGAGCACTCTTCGGATGCTTTAAGATATTTAAATAAATGAGGCTTAAAAGCCATTTATTTTGAAACCACTGTTGCCAGTGATTAACATGTTCTAAGAACTCGGCCTTGTGTTAATCTTCTTTGGCAGACAAAGAAACATTAACCTACATTGTTTGTTCATTATTTTTAAACTGAAATTTCAGAAGTTACTCTAGGATGCAGTAGCTTCTAGAGGTCCAATGCAAATTGAATTTTTTTTTTTTCCAAATATGCACAACCTAAGGAGAGCAGGCTTTAAATTAGTACTGGATGAAATGGCTTCTCATTGGGCTCACTGCAAAATGTGAATTAACAGAGAAACATCAGTAGCTGTGCTAGCAAATTATTTTATAATTAAACATATTGTCAGAGACACCCTTTACTTTGTCTCCCCTACGTTCACACAACTGCATTGTAGTAAACCTGGCAGAGGCTTGCCTCATCAGAGAAGGCTGTGCTGTTGAAGGCCATTTTAATGACTGTATCTGGAGAATTCAGACTTATGAAAGATTCAGGCGGGGGTTGGGGGTGGGGGGAGGGATTTTGAGGGGGGTTTTTTTTCAAAGCACTAATATAGTAGTGACTGCAGTGCAGTGGGAGCAAAAAACAGGATGGATGATGCAAGAAGTCCTCCCAGTCTTAAGGTCTGTAAACTAAAGCCCAGAAAATACTTAAATTATAAAGAAATGGAGAAGGCTCAACTCAGCAGACATAACTGCACTTGTCAGTCCTGACACTGGATGTGAAAGCATAATTTATGATTAACATTTTAGCTGATACATTCTTTGTTAGTCTTAGCATTAATCCAGATAATATATCTGCTTAACACTGTTTTTTAATTGTGGCAAACTGTTTTTGATCAATAGCATTCTTGCTAATAGCCAACCTCCTAACTGGCATCACAGCATAGCTTCAGCTTCTTGTCAGATTTGTGTTCAGACCAAGAGCTCCTTCAGGTATACCTCTTTTCCAAAGTGCTTGCAACATCTGCCTAGAATGCAAAATACAAAGACTCCCCTGTCCAGGTCCCATCTGTGTGTAAGTGTGACTAACACACATACATTAACTGTATCATTCCATATACATTAAACACTGGTAGAGCTAATTAGACTGTGTGGGGCAGCCTAGAAGTACTGATTCCAGAGCCCCAACTAGCTCAAGTAACTTCTGACCAGCACTGAGGTGTGATGTGTTGATAAACCAAGTCTCTCAGTAAGCCTAGAAGAAAGACCTTGACAAGCTTCAGGACTGAAGTCACAAGGCAACAAGATGCCAGGTTGAGTTCATGGTCTGAAATCAAGCACATTTTTCTTTCCAGCTTGAATAAACCGTACATTCTCCAGGAGCTTGGATGAGTAACTTGAAGAAACACTTGGCAATCACCCCGAGTAGTTCAATGAGAGACTCTGCTGAATCTGCAATTGTTGCTAAAGCATCAACAAAAATCTTACGCTGAAGTAAGAAAATGATGGAGGATGAAGCTGAAAACACATTGCTATTTATTTAAAAAAAAAAAAAAAATCAGTTGTTTCCTCTTTGGATAACATGCTTTAAACCACCTCCACATGCCCAGTCTTCAAATCTGTTGTTCTTTTCCATGTCTTTCATACGCAAATGATTTGCACTATGGGTAATTGTGAAAGACTGGGAAGGGTTTGCTACTCTTAAGATCACGAAGTCAAGTAAGAAAGGGTAACACCAGAATATGTGTAAAGATACCGACAGAATGAACTTGACATGTATACTAACTGTATCTTCAAAATACAAAAGAGTGAACCCAAAAGGCAAGCTTAATGGAAAGGAAATACGCATAAATTAGCCACTGTAAGTGTTGCTAAAAATATAGTTGACACCAGGAATTCACTAATTTAAAAGAATATTTGACATGCATAGGTAATATGATTTACACATTCATAAAACATACCTCAGGACATACCTCAGCCACTGGATTAGTGGAAAAAAAAATCATCTGTAATGGATGTATTATACCTATTTACCTCACAATTCTTATGTTCCTGCCTGTTCTTTAGAGCAACCATGAGATTAGCTTATTGTTATCATCCCACCTCACAGCATGCTAACCCCCAGCTAATGGTAGGAAAAAGCCGCTTGTCTCATTAACAGAGATTGCTGTGCTCTGCTCTCATTTGATTCTGAGACCAGATGTGTACAAGAAACCAATCAAATGTAAGGAATTCCAAATCTTGTTTAAATTCAATCACAGGATTATTTATGATGTGCATAATATTTTAGCCCATTTTTTTAAAGATAAGGAAAATATCATTTGTATATTAAAGTAAAAATTAAAAGAGAGAGAGAACAGACACTACAAGCCCTGGTAATAAATGCAAGCATCCAGATGCTCTTTTGAAATCCATTGGAAGGTAAGAAGTAACACATGGCTTTGTTGCCAGGTATCAGTGCCGGGAGAGACATTTTGAAAACAGCAGGAGTTTAAGATCTCCTCCTGTCCCTGCTGAACTAGTAAGGGAAAACAAGCACTGCGGTGGCACTGCACCACAGAGGGCTCCAGAATGCCCACCTCTGCACTTTGGAAATAATGCATTGGCTACCAAACCTCCAAACAATAATCAAAGCAACTTACAGGAAGCCAAGAAAAGGCTTAGCAGAGCGGCACAAGCAGATCCCACTCAAAGCAAATGCAGATTTGCAAGGCTACTTGCATATTACACTGGATGTTTTATTGGCCAGAAGATGCCTACATTGGAATTTCTTTACCATCTAATTTTCTGGGTTATGCCCTAGAAGGAAACAGAATCAATAAATTATTGCAGTGAAGCAAATTAAGAGTTACAATAAGTACCTGTTAAATATTAAGGCTTCAGTTTCTTCTAAACTGCCTTTATGCATTAGCTAAGTGATGCACGCACTTGTCCCTCCCTACCTGTTCTCCAGTACAATATGACCTCAGGAAGCTGTACTCATGCCACATCTCTCTCAGAGTTAAACAAGTTTAGAAAAGGAATACTTACTGTGAGTAAAAATGTAATTGTGGTTGACAGATGTTCTACTTGCTTTGACATGCTTCATGTAGATCCCGTTCCCTCCACTAAAACAAAAGGAAACATTGTATTGTTTTCACTCCAAGAATGGAAGACATCTCCAAATATCTTTTCTTTATGACAAAACTGTCATTTTCTTCCCTTTCAACTGCTATTAGAGTTTTACTGAGGCTTTGGGTACTTAATGATCATGGTTAAAGATGTATACACATACACAGGAAATTGACTCAACTTCTAAATAATCCATTATACATAGGATAGGCATCAGATTAGTGCAATTTATTGCAGCAGGGAGGCATTGAAGAAATTCACTGTTTTACTCTACATCCCCAAATCATGCCTGCTATGCCAAGAGGCCAACAAAATCCTCAATAGGAAGTTAGGACAGATTAGTAAATGTTATCCTCTTTATAATACATAATGTGGTTGGTTACGTATAAAAAAAGCTATGCTACTTCTGTAAAAGTGTTTTCAGTAAAAGCTGATGTAATTCATACTCATTTTAGCATCCTTTGACAAAAGGGTTTTTTTAATTATGGACTCTACATATAAAAGAGCAGCTCTGTTCATATGATGTTTATCATGCAAAAATATTTAACTATCCCATCCCCAAATTTTTCATTTTTTGTTCCTCCCATTGAGCTTTTGCAACTAGATCAATCCTAGCATATCTGCAATCTCTGCTTTTTGATTTACCCTGAAGTTACATTTATTATTTGTATGTTATGACAACAGAATCACAGAATGTTAGGGATTGGAAGGGACCTCGAAAGATCATCTAGTCCAATCCCCCTTGCTGGAGCAGGTTGAACTAGATCGTGTCACACAGGAACGCGTCCAGGCGGGTTTTGAATGTCTCCAGAGAAGGAGACTCCACAACCTCTCTGGGCAGCCTGTGCCAGTGTTCAGTTACCCTCACCGTAAAGAAGTTTTTCCTCATATTTATGTGGAACCTCCTGTGTTCCAGCTTGCACCCGTTGCCCCTTGTCCTGTCAATGGGCGTCACTGAGAAGAGCCTGGCTCCATCCTCATGACACTTGCCCTTTACATATTTATAAACATTAATGAGGTCACCCCTCAGTCTCCCCTTCTCCAAGCTAAAGAGACCCAGCTCCCTCAGCCTCTCCTCATAAGGGAGATGTTCCACTCCCTTAATCATCTTCGTGCCTCTGCGCTGGACTCTCTCTAGCAGTTCCCTGTCCTTCTTGAACTGAGGGGCCCAGAACTGGACACAATATTCCAGATGCGGCCTCACCAGCGCAGAGTACAGGGGGAGGAGAACCTCTCTCGACCTGCTAACCACACCCCTTCTAATACACCCCAGGATGCCATTGGCCTTCTTGGCCACAAGGGCACATCGCTGGCTCATGGTCATCCTGCTGTCCACCAGGACCCCCAGGTCCCTTTCCCCTACACTGGTCTCCAACAGCTCTGCCCCCAACTTGTACTGGTACATGGGGTTGTTCTTGCCCAGTTGCAGGACTCTACACATGCCCTTGCTATATTTCATTAAATTTCTCCCCGCCCAACTCTCCAGCCTGTCCAGGTCTCTCTGAATGGCAGCACAGCCTTCTGGTGTGTCAGCCACTCCTCCCAGTTTTGTGTCATCAGCGAACTTGCTGACAGTGCACACTATAACGTAATATACAACACAATATTAGTCCCAGAAGACACACTGCAAGCATGTTTTCCTTATAAAAGGGTCTGTCAAGCACTAGCGAGTACATACAGGAAAGTGTCTAACTGGAGCCTTCACACTAATTCTCCCCATCTTACACTTTGGATATTTATTCATAGTTGTGCAGTCTGCCATAAAAATATTGCTGTTTTTCTTTAATTTTACTGTTATATATAAATAGTGAGGCAGAGGTCTTTTTTTTTTTTTTTTTTTTTTTTAAATGAAAATGAAAAGTTGGGGGAATTTGCTTAATTTCAGTGGCAATTATGGATTTCAGCATAGGGACAAGGTTTGTAAGGACATGATCCTACAACATTTAACTTTGATAACATGAAAACTCAAAAGAGCTTCAAGGACTACCAGGGAGTATTTTACACTAACTAGCACTGCGGGTTGGAAATGCAACTCTCAGCAGGTGACTGCAGCACTTCTCCTAAGCTGATTCACAATTCCTAACTGCTGCTTGAATTGGCAGGGAATCAGGCCCCGCCACATACAGAGAAACTATGACACCCTTTCCTTGTTTCTTCTATTCCCCCTTCCCAGCCCTCCTCTCCAATACTGAAACACTGAAACCACTTTTTCTCGTTCACTCACCTTCCCAGTTCAAAACTCAGTGCATTTTTGTATGCACACTTTTCAAAGCTTTTGGTAGAGAAGCAGGGGTGGGGGGAAGGAAGCACCCCACTATTTAACACTACCAGAATGAAAGCCTATTTGGAGAAGAGCCATCCACTCAAAGCACAGGCAGATTCTGTTAATTCTGCCTCAGGATTGCTTTGGAAATAGGATACAGCTAGTTTCACTGATTTCACTGGAAGCAATTGTGCTGCTGCTATCATAAGTTATCACCTACAGAGAACAGTGATTTAACTTACCCTGAGAAGAGGGAATAATACGTGAGAGGATGGAATATAGGAAATATTTACTATAATTTAGAGCCATATAAAGATGGGGAATAAAATTAAGCTCAGTTATACACATTACACTGGTGGTACAGGGGGTTGTTTGATTCATCGCCATTGGTATCCTGTCCTTCCTACCCTTTGCAGCTGTTCTTCAAGTGAAAAAGATAAAGCATTTTGTTTTCTTACTTTCTCTTCCCTCCCTTCTCCTCCCATGCCCCAAAAGTCAGCTCAGTGAATTGCCTTTTCTAGTCAAGAGATTCAATTTCCGAAGATTATGGTAAGGCAGTTATGCTGGTCACAAGAAAAGCTACAGTCTATACTTTACAAACAGCTAGGATGTGTTTCTAAAGGAAGACAGTGCCGCTATGGATTTGCATAAGCCATCTTATGCCTGCATTCATTCTATAGATTTAATAAGGAAAAAAATATTTTTCAGCATGTTCTACTGCATAAATCACTGAAAAAACTTTTCCCAAGATATCCTGTCATTACTCGAACAAGACAAAAATAAGATCTGGACCTTCTCTTTAAAAAAGGAATATCCAACAAGGGCAAAGCCAGCACCGCTGGAATAGTCCAGACCTCAAGTCTGTCTTTTCAGTTCAAAAACCATTCTGCTATTTCTCAGTATTAATGTGTTAGTAAAAGACTCTGAGGATTCTTCTGGAATAACCTGCCAGAGAGACAGATTTCTCTTCAAACTCCTTTTAGAGGCTGCTTTTTTACCTCAGCAAGTGACTAAAGTCTCAGCGTTATTCTCTAAGTGACGTAAGTATTTGACACAAAAATAGTTATTTGTACTACAGAAGTGTTACTACTGTCATCAGACTCCACCGAACAAAGAGTTGTGCTTCCAGATCATGACTGTCTGTGCCTAAAGCAGTTTACAATGGAGAAGGGAAGCACCATCTCTGTATTCACATAAGCTACCTTAAGGAAAAAGTTGAGCAACATGAGACCAAGAGCACAGCATTTATTTACATAATATACACAATAATCAAAACACAGACTATTTCTGGAAACGTAGATGCAAGCTCTCACAATACGTTCCATGTTTCATTGGTAAGAGGCTTAAGTCCATTTTCAATATGTATTTAATTTTGCAACTAATTGTCTTATGTTCTTTCACGATTTATTTTTTCTCACAGTAAGAAGTAAGATCACAGCAGGTTTAAAATCAAGCACATCTAATGTCCCATTAGGAAAAATGTCAAACTCTTCAGCACTGGAAGCACAACTGAGAGCAAATTTTATTCAATATAAAAATCCCTGTCTGGACAAACAGGAATATGCCTGTATCGTATGACTATGCCTCACTTGTTTGAGATTATAGCATGCAGCCCTGAGTGCAGCCATTTCTCATTGAGATTTACAGCCCTTCAGCCAAAGCCATGGTACTTGCTTTGTGGTGCCAGCTCTTAGCCAGCAGTAACTGAGGAACAAGTGATCCTTCATTTGCCAAGCAGTAAAACCCACACAGAATAATTACCGAGCAACAGCCAACATGCTGTAAATCTAAAGTTGTTGCACAGTCATGCTCTCAGAGGCAGGAGATTTGCTGGCTGTTTCAGAGATCTGGACTAGTCTGGATGTGGAGGAGGCCACGTCATGGTACAAGCACAGGTCTCAAAGAATGGGTCTTCTCCCTGCTTGCTAGGCAACCCTGGGTGAAAGGCACATTGGAATGAATGATCGTAAATCACACTAAATCCCACTGTTCTTAAGAGCTCCCAGGTATCTAAGAACAATGTTAAGTTCTTGAGGAAACAAATTTTCCCTTTTCCGCTTATGGTTTTCCAAGCCTGTCTGCACTAGTGATAATAGAAGCCATTGAAAAAGGTAGGAAAGGGCTGGGAGGAATAATAGTAGGCATAATGGGAAGGGGATACCAGAAGAAAAGGCAGGTCCCAGACAAGTCCTTTTCCCCAGGATCTTCACTTCTATGTGAGCTCATTGCACTAAGACCACTGAAAATAGAACTGTCCCCCTAGATTGCAGTCTAGGACTCCATTATCCACACAGCTCTGCTCAAAGATGAAGGCATTCAACTCTGGTAAGATTATCAAGGAATAAACCTTATTCCACAGTCTACTCTAAGCAACATGAGCCACAGCATTTAGTATCCCTTCAAAAAGTATGGTCATACATTGGAAGACAGTGCTTTGAAAAACTGTCTAAACTCGCATGGATGAAGAATGATGGACCAAATACTGTGAGAAAATAGCCGATTCCCCAACAGAACGTCACCTGGGATGTGTTCAGCAGGTTTGCTCATTGCTGTCCACATCCATCCAAGGAAAGAGTATGGGCCTGTCTGGGATGACACTTACCCCAGCCCTCCTCACACGGCCATCTAAGAGTATGGGATGCACCAAGTTACAAGTGGCTTTTAACAAGAACTTCACTGAAGAGAGTCTCCATGTCAAACTTTATCAAGAAAGGTGCTATATTTGATAAATGATTATGTTCAGAACACTTAGAAATTGGAGAGGTGGATTCCATGTACTTCATAGTTATGATTTAAAGTGATCCTCATTATCACAGGGTCTGAGTCATGCCAGGCAGGGATAAGAAGGTGGCTATTGAATCTATTGCTATAGCAGTCAAAAGGTCTAAATATTTCTGATACAAACCACACACAGGCCGCTGCTGCCATAAAAAGCCAAATTAGTTTGTCCAACAGCACATTGTTGCCTTAAGCAAAGCTACAGTGGATGGAAAACTATCGCCTGCCAGAAGTCTCCCATCACCTCTTCCACAGCCTACTTTCTCTGGTCTGCACAAGAGAACTTCTCAGTCTTAATAGCTGTAAATGAAGTGAAACCATAACTGATGTTAAACTGAAGTCTTCAAAAACTTCACTGTATTTTTACATGGAATGGCTTCACTTTGGTGTTTAAAAACTACCTGTGACTGAAAATGCCACCATTTCCAGAGAAATTACTATTTTTCAGAGCCAAAGTAACCTTTAGTCTAATGAAACTGAATCCACTGACACTGCTCTTTGGTGAGCCAAATTATTCCAAAAATTTGTCTGTCTGTAACAACCACTGACTGATGCCCTGTGACTACAAAGCACAAGCTAACTTGTGGCAGATGTCACTTTCAGATTTATTCTAATTGAGGCCAACTCAGACTAGGAAATTCAGATCAACACACGGCACATACAGGCTCAGAGTGCTGGTATGCTCGGCCCTTTCTACAGTTCCAGCTTGGTATAACACACACATGTGTGCGCACAAACACACACTCACTCTGGAGTGTTTAGCCACTTAAGTTGTAATGAGCATTACTCCTTGCACTTGAGTGGCCAAAGTTCTATGAGCATATGAAAAAAAGTTTTAAAAATACTCCAGATTTAAGTAAAATGAATCAAAACGGTTTTGGTTTTTTTAATCAGGATCTACAACTACTTGCACAGTTAGTATTGCTCCCATATTTCTCTTAGAGTAATAAATTACATGGTTCTTTCCTTGCCTTTGCAATCCAATTTCTTATTTTATCGCTTGATTTTTATTCTCTCTCCCACGTGTTCCTCCCTTAATTACAACTTCAGACATTAGAGGAAAAAATTGTCACAATGAATCAGATGGTTAGTCCACGAGGTGTGATATTCTATTTAATACTGATGTCAGACGGGCAGATCACTTGGAAACAACACTGTGTTGAAGCCAGTTGAAGAGAAATTCATGTAAGCTGTTCAAATAGTCAGTTCCTTTAGCTGATTCCACAGTGGATTTAACCGATGCAAATCAAAAGAAAGACTAAGAGACTGCCTGCAACAGTCACCACATGTGGGTTTCAAACAGGTGGCGTTTCTCTCTGGTGGCAGCACAAGGTAACTACAGAAAAGGCACAGCAATTGGGTCTGCAGAACACGTTTATACTCAAAAGTCAACTTTCTACCAAGGCAAGATACTTCCACTATAGCATGTTATTCTGTATGCTCAGGAAGAGACTAGAAAAATATATTGTTTATGCATTTGCCCTGGCAGAAAGTGTTAATCCCTTGAGAATCACATTTGCACTACCTTTTCAACTATCTGCTTTTCAAGCAACAAATTCTCTTAGCGTATCAGGGTGGTGAGAAGGTAAGCAACAGAGTTAACCTAAAGGTCAGTGAGGTCTGCTTGAAGTCTCAGGTAGTGCCAGGTTTGATTTAATCTCAGGCTGAAATGTTTCCCAATTTCAAGTTTACAAGTTTTGAGCTTTTCAGGAACTCTGGCCAGAAACTTCAGTTTAAAACAATTTCAGTGTTATTCAGTGTCAATAGCTTCCCCAAAAGAATCACACAGCTAGAGTTTCAATGTCAGATTGGTCCAAGATGTGTTTCATAAAGGAGTAAGAGCAAAGGCAGTATAGAACTAGAGCCTGTATAATTAGCTCTATGGTAACTCTCCCTTTGGTTTACATGAAGTTAGAAACTGGGTATACTCCAATGTTTTTTGAAAGGTAAATGCACATGTGAGAACCCTGAAGTGATTAAGACATAAGAGAACAAAGACATGGATAAGAATTTCTGCAGCGATGCAGTTAAGACAAATATTGAGTCTCACAGTTCATAATTCAGCAACCTTTTCTAAATATCCTGTTGTGTATTCAGTGTGATCTCTCAAAAAGGTTTTAGATAAACTAAGCCTTAGTGTAGCAGCAGGGTGTGGGCCTTAAAGCAGGAAGCAGCTTCCACTCACCTCCACAAGAGCAAAATTAATTTCCAATAAGTCTTCTTGTTTATCATACAGATACATACTGCTTACTTATTTAGAAGTCTGTTCTCTCCTTCCTGCCTAGGTAGGTACTCAGCAATTGCTGCACTCCCTTAATACAGTTGAAATATTTGAAGCATGAACCAGAAGATAATACTGCACATGCTGTTTTCTTAGGTATTTTATGATAGATTATACTCATTAAACCTGTGATTACTGTTTGCATTTACTGTGTTCCAAGGAAGGATTACAAAACAATTACCAGTCCTACAGACCTGCTAGAAGGCTTGATTGCAGATTTGCTGTATCTGCACCACAAGTTAAAAAGCAGCAAGTTACATTCTTTAGGCAAAATTAAAGTTTGCCTACACATACATACAGAAGTTCTTTTCTAGTTGGTGTATTTCACCATACTTTATGATACGGTCCTGACATATAAAACGCTCTATTTCTATACTCTACATGATGCTTCAGGGATTAGAAAAAGAAATAAATGCAGCTGCACAAAAGCTTAAAATTATTCACAGTAGTAATAGTCATTGCTAGTGGTAGCTCTACATATTTGAGGTGTCTTTTTTCACTTATTGGTAGACTTCAGATCAAAGTCCATCCAGGTATTTCTGCTAAGTTTTCTAAGGGTTGCACAGAATTATTTGGCTCCATGGTGTCCAATTAAACAAAGAAGTAAAAATGCTTGTTATCATATGAAAAACTTACAGGTCATGGCAGGCTGGAATTTGAAGAAAAGCATGAGAGCAGAAATATATCATTAAAAAAAAAACACTACCCCCCTTTTCTCCAGTAGCTAACAACGTGTCTTTTACATGTCAGTAAGATTCAGGCACTGTCAGTTTTCATCCTTTTGAAGGCTGGTGATATTCAGCACTTCAAAGGGATTTGACTTCATTTCAGCCTCAAACTGTGATCTCTCATATAATTAGAAGAAAACTGCTTCAGATTTGCAAGAGATTTCAAGCTTTTTCTCCCTAGTATAGAGATCTTTCTGAAACACCTATGTCATATGAAAAGTATGGTAATGACCAAGCTAGATGGATAGGAACCCTTACGACTCATTTGAAGGGAGCTCTTCAGCAAAGCCCTTGTAACACTGTCATTGTTCCCATATCGACCAATCCAACTCTAAAGCTGTGCTCCAAGGGAATGACACCGAGTCATTTCCAGTCAACACACATGAGCAACACTGAAACCAATTCTTCATGACAAAGTGTACAAAGCAGATATGTGCCAGGAGGAAATTCTGATAGTTTAGTGTTTTACACACACATTGTAAGAGCAAGCAGCATATGCAGCAAGGCCACGGGGAATCAGGCTTCCAAGCTGTACTGGGTGGAGGCCATCGTGTAACACAGGCATAACTGATGCTGTCAGTGGAGACCAGCCTACGCCTCTCCCCATCTGCAAGAACTTACAGTTAAGTTTGATGAGATGGCTTGAATAATCAAGTGCTTGCATGACTAAGAAATGGATGTACATCTATGAGTACTGAGTGCAATTAACACTAAGGAATTAAGAATAAATTTTATATCCAAACAGGGCACAGATGTCATGATTGATTTGGGGGAAGACTTAGAGGTATGAAGTGCCTCCATAAACCAGAGATGACCATAGCAATGTGCACTCTTCGTCCCCTAAAACTTCCTCAGAATTTTTCCACCATGGTCCAGTGCAGTGTAGCTATGCTGAGACAGGAAGTAATGTGATTAACAGCTGATAAATATCTGAAAACTCATTAACTTGGTTTTGCCTTAGAATAACCTACAGCACCTTCCAAGTTCTGTAGTTAGTGACTATCTATTGTTGTTAATTCTCTTACAACAAAGGAGGAAATTGTTTCCAAACATGAGGAACAACCAGGATGTACGCACCAAACATCTGTAGTCTACCAAACTAAAAACTAGTCTCATTGACATATCTAGCCACTGTTTTAATTGATGGCAAATTCCCTGCTCAAAATTCTGCAAGGTAGTGCAAATTATGACAATAAATCCATTTCCCATTATTTTCAAAGGGTATTTTTCAACAGGCTATTAACAAGAACTTATCATACATGCGAAGATAATGAATTTCCTTCTGTATGTGATTGCCTTTTGAAGGAAGGGAGATAGTCACAATAGATGGAATCTGCCAAGGGAAGAATGAAAGTGGCCTTTATGTTACAGCCCCATGGAGACAGCAGTCCAACAAGAGGGATAAAGATCACTTGTCTAATCTCACAAAATCCTTCAGCCTCAGTTTATGAAACACACACTTATGATTAAGAATTGAGGTGACACAGCTGAGAGGAAGGTGTTACTCTTCTCCAATATAGGCAGTATTTATAGGAGGGACACTGCACAAAACCTCAGAGCAGCTTTGAGAACAAGGCTGATTTAAGCCAAGAGAGGAGCTCTCTCCCCTCAACCCATATATTATGCACAGTTACATGATCAGTGTACTTTTCTGTAAAATAATCTCATATGGAAATCCAAAATGAGCAGACATTACAGACATGAACCAGGTATTTCAGTGGCAATTCTGCCATGAAATCAGCCGAGTCGCCAGCAGCACTAAAGGTAATGAAAACACTACAGAAACTACAGAAGCAACAGCTGATCTATAACACAGACAAGCATTACTCTTTGTTAGTAGCAAAGACAAGAAAATTGCAAAGAAAAAGGAGTTCAAGGTTAGGAAACTAATTTCTCCAGTTGCTATATTAGAGAGCAAGATCAGAAAGGCTTCAGCCACAGTTGATAATAGCTCCTTTCCTCTTGACCGTCCTTGGAAACCACAACTAAATGGCCAACTGTGGGAGGGGAAAAAAAATACCATAGAATCATAGAAGGGTTTGGGTTGGAAGTGACCTTAAAGATCATATAGTTCCAACCCCCCTGCCACAGGCAGGGACACCTTTCCTCTAGACCAGGTTGATCAAAGCCTCATCCAACCTGGCCTTAAACATGGCCAGGGAGGGGGCAACTGCAACTTCTCTGGGCAACCTGTTCCAGTGTCTCACTACCCTCACAGTAAAGAATTTCTTCCTCACATCTAATCTAAATCTCCCCTCTTTCAGTTTAAAACCATTCCCCCTCATCCTGTCACTACCTGTCCTTGTAAAAAGCCCCTCTCCCGCTTTCCTGTAGGCCCCCTTCAGATACTGGAAGGCTGCTATGAGGCCTCCCCAGAGCCTTCTTTTCTCCAGGCTGAAGAGCCCCAACTCTCTCAGCCTGTCTTCGTAAGAGAGGTGCTCCAGCCCTCTGATAATCTTCATGGCCCTCCTCTGGACTCACTCCAACAGCTCCATGTCCTTCTTATGTTGGGGGCCCCAGAGCTGAACGCAGTACTCCAGGTGGGGGTCTCACAAGAGTGGAGTAAAGGGGCAGAACCACCTCCCTTGACCTGCTGGCCACGCTGCTTTTGATGCAGTCCAGGATGCGGTGGGCCTTCTGGGCTGCAAGCATCCACTGCTTGCTCATGTTGAGCTTCTCGTCAACCATCACCCCAAGTCGTTCTCCTCAGGGCTGCTCTCAATCCATTCTCCGCCCAGCCTGTATTTGTGCTTGGGATTGCACCAACCCACATGCAGGACCTTGCACTTGGCCTTGTTGAACTTCATGCGGTTTGCACAGGCCCAGCTCTCAAGCCTGTCAAGGTCCCTCTGGAGGGCATCCCTTCCCTCCAGCGTGTCGACCACACCGCACAGCTTGGTGTTGTTGGCAAACTTGCTGAAGGCACACTCAATCCCACTGTCCATGTCGCCGACAAAGATGTTAAACAGGCCCAGTCCCAATACCGACCCCTGAGGAACACCACTCATCACTGGTGTCCCCTTGGACATTAAGCCGTTGACTGCAACTCTTTGAGTGCAACCATCCAGCCAATTCTTTATCCACCGAGTGGTCCATCCGTCGAGTCCATGTCTCTCCAAGTTAGAGACAAGGATGTCGTGCGGGACAGTGTCAAATGCTTTGCACAAGTCCAGGTAGATGACATCAGTTGCTCTTCCCCTATCCACCAGTGCTGTAGCCCCATCGTAGAAGGCCACCAAATTTGTCAGGCATGATTTGCCCTTGGTGAAGCCATGTTGGCTGTCACCAATCAGCCCTCATATTATTATATCATACCCAATATCCCTCATATTATTTATTATTATACTTTATTTCCTATATTATTGAGCTAAGGAGTGTCTCATGAGCAAGGAATTTTTACCATAATAGAATCAGTCCAAGTTTATCAAGATAATACTGAAAGTTATATTTCTTAGTTCTCCATCATAAGCATCTTTCCTTCTTGTTACTGGGTTAAAGGGAACACTAACACAGGACCTGTCTTTCAAAAACACACCTTGATTTTTGAGAAGAATCTGTGGATGATCCTATCCAGGAAAGGCTTTAGGAGAGACATCTTGAATAGAAGAAATCCCTAAGATGCTTCAGAAGTTTCTCTCAATTAAGCTCAGGTCTTGGGCTTCTGTAGATTGCATATACCACAGACAAGAAGTTCAAGAGCTTCAGCTGGCACCAAGAAGTTACAGCACATGGTACCGTTGCCCGACACAAATATTCCCATGGTGGATCAAGTTTTTTATCTTCATTTCAAGCAAAAAGTACATGATTCA
Organism: Nyctibius grandis; assembly: GCF_013368605.1. NCBI lineage: Eukaryota > Metazoa > Chordata > Aves > Nyctibiiformes > Nyctibiidae > Nyctibius > Nyctibius grandis. The sequence goes on from NC_090663.1 coordinate 59,703,268, forward strand.
ATTCTAAGAATAAACAGGGCAAGTATGGCACTGTTGACTTCACCAAAACTTTTTCACCAACATTGAGATCAAACAGTTCCCACAAAGTGAACAAACAAATAAATAGTCAAGAAAATACTGATTTAATTTACCAAAGGGGCAAATGACATTAGCAGCTCAAGGATACCTGAATGTAAAGTTACAGCACAAACATCTTCAGTGAGAGATTGCCCCTTCCCATTTTCTCTGCTCCCATTTATTTTGCAAAGATTCAGTACAGCTTTGGGAGCTTTTTTAATAGGGAAAGGGAGGTTGCAATATATTTTTTTCAGGCTTACGTACACAACTGATGTAATATGGCTGAGCATGAACATATCCTCAGTTCCTTCTGTAGGAAAGCACAGTTGCATCCAGTTGCTAAGGCAAGACAGAAGGAGTTGTCACTTCTTACCCAGAAAAGAGCCTAAGCAACCATCAGCAAACTATCAGTCAAATCTAGCTCTGCTTTAAGCCTCCAGTGTCTGCCAGACTTCAAACTGTTTCTCCAACTTGCTGTCTCTAAAATCACTCGCTACAGACTTCAAGCAAGTTTGAGCTCTCAGCTGGGAGCACTATGATCTAATGTTGTCTGCTCTATTTCAGTCCAGTCTGCCTTTTCAGGTGCTTCATCACAAATGCCCCAGTGCACAGATCTTTGCTGGGATCCGAGCTTTCTGGTTTATTCCGTAGCTTAAAAGTCATGTTCACCCCTTCCTCCCCTATCCACTGCTGTGTGACTCGCCAATCATTTCCCCCACACCTGCATTTCCTCTAGCATTTAGTATCTTGGCTCAGCACTCAGAAGCTGCTCTGACCTGCAGCCCACACATTCAGGTTCTGTTGCCAAGGGCCTGGCTACTCCCATTATCCCAGTCTGCAGACATCGACAGCCACTCATGAAGACTGGACCTCCAACTTTATTTTACTATAAAGTGCATGACCAAGGTGTGGTCTACTCTATGAATACGAGCAACAGAAATTGCTGTAGAAGATGCACCATATATATTCTTACAAGTCCTACAGGAATTACTTAAGTCTGTATTTTTGATGAAAGGAGATTTTTTTTAACTTGACTGGATTCAGCCATGAAATATATGGCCTTTCTAAAAAGGAACATTAGCTCATTTACCCATTTACCCTGACCATGATATGGACCAAATCATCAATCTGGATATTCTTCCAATTCTGCAAAGCCGGTTAGGACTCCTGCATTTGTCTCTTCATGTTGAAAGAGTTTCCATGTTCTTTTTATCTTCTTTGAAAGAATCCAGAGCTTAAAAATTCAGCCTGAACTAAGCTTTTTACTTATGTGACTATATAGTTGCCACCTTGTCATCTTGGATCTTAGCATTTGGAACTAGAAAAGACATTTCTAGTTAGTTTGCCAGACAAATTAATGTTAATAGCAGCAGTCAGCCATGCTAAATCCAGCTTCTGTGGGAAGACCCAGGATTTAGCTGGGACTGCTCACTGAAGTAGCAAACATTGGGTTCTGACTTCCAGAACTGTGCCACATCTGTGGAGGGGAATTTGCTGTTCGGGGTAGCTAGGGAGAGCTGTAAGAAGTCAGATTTATGAATTTCAACAGACAGTTTTTGATACTCGGTAGTAGAAATACAGAAGGGCAGGACTATGACAGTACTGAATATCCTTTATAGGATACTCACCCACACACTTCTCCCTGTTGGCTTCCAACATATTACATATTGTGAATAGACTTGGGAATGGCAAAACAAAGCACACAACCTTTTTTTTTTAAATCCTGACAAAATTCCCTGCAACTTGCCTGCCAAGAAGTAATACAGAAGCAAAGCAGTGTTTTACCTTCAAGGTTTGAAACACTTTTCCTTGATTTGTGTATTTTTTGAAGAATAGACAGCAAGCAGCTCTGTTACCACTATATGAGTCACAAATTTCCTCCCCTGGCACAGGCTTCAGTGTTGTCAGGCCTGGGGTCAAAAGTGGATCTGAGGCAAGTTGACACTGATGTGCTTTTATTTCTGTGGTAAGAACAGGGTGGCAATTTGATCTCACCCAAGATGGCTATTCTTTTTCTAAGTGTTTTACAAACATTAACAGCTTGCAATTAGCAATGCTCTAAACTCATAGACAAGATGGACCATTATTGCCATTTCAGGGAGGCTGCAAAAATGGAGAAGGTAGACTGAAGTGATCTACACAAAATCACAGCAGCAGCTAAACTCACACCCAACGTGAAAACCTCATTTTGCCTTTGTCTAAAAGTCAACAAATATGCAAGTTGGATCACATGCCATCACATGGACTCACAAGTGTGATTTGAAGGGTAACACAGCCAAGTTCTTAGGAACTCATACCCCATTTAACCAGACACTGGCTGCATTACCGCACAAATACAGTCAGCCTTATAGACACATGCTGTTGTAGACCCAGAGAACCTGGGTATCTCTGTACTGTGCTCCCCATGCTTCTGTTCAGGAATGACTACAAGCCAAGCTGAATATTTCTTTCTCTGCAGTGTCAGCAAGTCACAGGGACTTACTCCTCCTTGACCTCTTATTTTCCAGAGGAGAAAACAGAAAGCATTTGAAACCACTAAATTTAAACGTTACATGTGATTTTCTGCATTGTAGTCACTATAACATACATATTTATGAATTTTGCTTATACCACTCCTGACAGGTAAGAAATTTTCATCTTAAAGATCAAAACCACAAGCAGAGCTCTCAACAGTCCTTGCTTCTCCCATCTTAAACACAGTATCTTCCTTACTATTCATTCTCTCTGTTAATTAGTTTTCAGTGATTTGCTGCTCCCCCACCGCCACCACAGTGAACAAAGAGAAAGTGATAAAAGTGGTTTCCTAAACCTCTCTCTCCAAGAAGGTACATTCACATCCATTAAAATTAAGCAAATACACCGACCTTAAAAGGGACCCAATTGTTTAAGCTGGCAGACACCCTTGAATGCCCACAGACTCAGCATCTCAAAGGTTATCACCCTTATTACAACAGCAACAAAACAAACTAATAAAAAAAATACCCAACAGTCTGGACACCTAACAGGACAGAACCATTTAAAAGAGAAAGAATGAATTCTTCATAAAACTTTCTATGCTCAGATGAAAGCAACCGAAAGAACTCATTCACAGTTCTCAGAAAACACAGTTCACACATCCTTAAAAATAACAAGCCCCAACAGCAAAACAAAGATAGGAATTTAAGCTATAAGCAAATGGCTTTTAATTAGCCGAGGCAGAGCAGCATGTCAACCCCACTATTTCACTTACCCCACTCCTGAGACAGCTCAAGTGGCAAGCACATCGTGTTACATAAACACAGTCCATGTTCTGCTGAGCAACTCTCTGACACCCAGCACAGCTGTAGCAAGCAGGGCAACAGACTGGGACTCAGGTGCCCAACATCATCTTTTATTCAGCTGTACATTGATATACAGCTGAACATGTGGATCTGGACAAATACAACTGACCTGTAGCTACTTCCCCCTCCATCATTTTTACGGTGCACACAAGTTATACCCCACAGCAATTATATAACTCCCAGCTCTTTCTGCATTAATTCAGAACAATAAAGATTTTGTTATAGGATTCCTTTAGAAGCACTCCGTGCTGCAGCTACCACTACAGTGTACTTGCTCCTGGAGAAACCTGCCGCTGCAGTCCCTTTGCCTCATGTTTCCCTTGGGTTTTCCACATGCCTGGTCAGAGCACAGCTCTCTGGCCAGCCTCCTCAGCACTTCACCTCAGAAACAGCAGCCACACCCAGTGCAGGTTCAGAAAAGCAGAAAAACACAACGCAGCTCCATACCACCACAGTGGTAGAGGCTCCTCAGCTTCCCTAGCCCACCCTTACCAGCAATACCCTCTTACCTCCTCCTCAGTTCAAATCTACACAGAAGTCCAAAGCAGTTTAATCTTCTCTCCAAGATTTCCTAGTATGATGCAGGCTCCAGTCACTCCCTTTTCAGAGCCAGGCACTTTTGTTTCCTTTTGAGGAAAACAAAGTGCCTTCAGGTAGCAAAGTTTCTCTTCGACTCACATTTAATCCCAGCAGAAGTATAAGTGGCAGTAAGATGCCAGTAAGGCCCAGGAAGAACCAGCTGTTCTCTTATAAACACCCTTAAGAGTGCTTCTTTAATCCATTTATAGCACCTTTTCATCAGTTTTATATACATAAAGTTTTTAAATCATGTTGTTTCCTAGTCCTGCAAAAGCCTCATTCAGCCCTGTTAACCCCCTCCCCTGAATCCAGCTGAGAGAAGTTGTGAGGTTAATTATTACAGCTAATGGCTTCATGCACACCACCTGGGCTGGGGCACTGCCTCGGCATATGCTTGCAGTCCACACCCATAGGAGCCTCTTTTGTCAATGTATAGTTCACATTTGCAACACATACTACAGCACATATATATTTAATTACCCACCTCACTGATGTATTCCAACTTGGTAAGTCTCTCATGTGCCCCAGCCCATCTTTCACACACTATAGGGGATCTTTTATGCTACTTTCTTTCAGTTCTTTATAGCACATGCCCCAAATCCATGTGGAGCTACCAGAAATCAGAGGGCCTACCCTCCGGCATGCCGGACTGTAGTCACCCACATATTCTACTTGCCTTTTTCCAGTCTAGATAAAAGAGAAGTTTTCCCATTTTTCTTCTCCCAAGACATCATCCATCCCCCACATTACCTGACACTGCTTTCTCAGTATACCTGTCCCCAAACCCTCCAGCTGACTCTTCCTTAAGAAGTACTTCCATCCTCTCAGCAGCAACACTGCCAGGACCAAGCCTTTGCTTCTCTTCGTTATTTAGTTTCTCACCAGTTGCTCCAAGATCCACCTTCTGGCAGCCTCCAGTTTTCAGCAGAGTTGCAACTCCTCCTTAATTCTCCCCACAACAGAAACAGTAGGTGCTGTGCCATTCCCTTCCCGTATTGACATTTCATCTTCTTCCCGTCTTTGTACCCACTGCTGGGGCTTTACCTTTCAGACTCTGGCCTGAGCCTGTTATTACTGGGTGCTACTTTATGACTCTCGTTTACACAGTGATCAGTAAGACTTCAGGTGATTAGTTGAGTAGACCTCTCTCTCCTTTGCTCTTAGTGAATACTGAACAGTGCCCAGAGGAGCTAGTGCCTTCCATATGCTCCCATCGTTGGCTGAGTTTCTTAAAGAAACTGATTGTTGCTATTTAAAGTATAAAACTATAACATTTCTTAGCCTCAAAAAAGAAGTCACTGTTCACCGTGCAAGGGGAAAGTTCTGTTTGAATACTTTCACTTCACAAGCCACCAAATCACAATGTGTCCATAACATTAATTACAGCATTTAGTGAGGAATTAAATTTATGTAAATAAAAGTAATTATTATAATTATTGTTACTGTGGTACAATTATGTTACTAATTGTGCCCTCTCAAATCATGATCACCCTGACTTCCATTTCTGGTATTAGCTATGTCTTTATATACTTTTTTCCCCCCTCTCAGAGGGAAAAAGAACAAGTTCCTCCCTCATGCACAGCATTTCATCACCTACCAGCAACCTGACCAAACTATCCTGTTCTGACCTGCTAGTACAGATTTAGAATCTTGTTAGGTTTAGTTGTTCAGGAGACAAATAGACATAGCTGGGGGAAAAGCAGGATTTGTGGCTCATGGAGTGCTTTCTATTATGTAGTTACAGATTAAATTTCCTACCAATGCCAGTATTTTCAACTTTCTCATGAACTGCAAACTGGGATGCAGTTTCACTTTGAAGACCCAAAAGGATAATGTTTCCGAAACAGTGCATATTCCCTGAACCCTCTAGGCTGGGAACTTTGCAGGTATTTCACACCCACACAGGACAAGTAATTACTAGTCAAATGTGGTTACAGCTCCAGTTGTTGCTCTATAGCTATGTTGGTACCTATGTTTGTGTCTAAATCACAAGGCAAGTATGCTCTGGAGAGTAAACCACAGTCCCAGGTATGCCAGCTGCCTAAAGCAGTTACAGATCCACCCTTGCTGGCAACCCACTTTTCTTCCAGTGGAAATTAGAGTAGACACAAAACATAAGAGGGTGGAGGAAGGATGTTATTTACCTGGGTCTCATCCCAATACGGCATCAAGATGTATCTGGACACCCCTCCAGCTATCAAGATCTTAAGTTGCACTGGTAAGATCTGCCTTATAAATAGATTGACACCTCTCTGTTGTGTTTCACTCTATGAGCTTTCTCCTCAGCATGGCTAAAGCAGACTAGGAAATAGGACTTTAGCTAAGAAGTGAGGCTGCAATCCAGCAAGTAATTAAAAAGTCTTCAAGAACTGATGACTTATAAGGTGTTGTAGAGAGTACGTTGAACCAGTATTACATTATGGTGCTGGAACTACCAAAGGTTATCATTTTTCAGATTAGATGCAAAATGCAGGTTCTGTTTGCTGTGACCATTGTTAGCCTTCCAAAAGTTAGGAGCTTTACTCTCAGTGAACAAGCAAAAGTTCCTCATGTCATCCTTTTTTACTGTTTTGTAGAACTGTTTCATACTACCTTGTAGCTGCATTCTACACATTCTACTCTGAAAGGAAATAAAAGAGATGAGCATGCTAAACTGAACTAAAGAGTGAGGATGTTGGACTATAGGCAGCTTTTATCCCAAATGTGTTAGAATACAGTTATGACAGAACAGGTTTGTAGCGCAGTAAGCTCCAGTACTATATACATTTAAGACAGAAAATCCTGTGCCTGACACTTACTATGAAAATATATACTACTATCACTTCATGGAGAAATACTATCCCTATGTCACAAAGAGATACTGTCATTTCATGACATAGTACACCTTTCTTATTAGGGTTGACTGTCTCGTCAATATGGCTGCCCTTCTTCCTTCATATGCTATTTATGAACACATACTGCTCTGTTCATCTGAGCTAGTATAGATCTCTCTCAACACAACTCTTCATTGTGCAGCACAGACATACCCATTCAACATGTCAAACAAGGAGTTATACACAGTGCAAGTCCAACAGTGCCACATTCGTTTCTAAGTTCACAAAACAATCTTGGCAGAAGACATCTTCAAAGACATATATTTTCAAGTATGAAATATGGTGAGTATGGTCATATTTAGAAATCAGCTCTATGCCTCTTGCACACCCAAAGCTCTCCCTGAAGTACAGAAGAAATTTGTTACAAGTACTTCAGTGAACAAGGCCCTTTGTTGTTATCGATGAAAGTCATTCATCTGAGCTGCTAAGTCATTTTTCATTATGGTAAGACAAGCAACTATAGATTTAGCTAGGACTGGAAAAGCTATAAAAACGCAAAAATGGAGAACTCATTTTTATGGACTGATTTTTTTAAAAACAAAAATGGGTCAGGGAACGTTATATACCTCATCTAATTACTTACCAATTCAGCAGAAGCTGTAGCTTTGAATTCACTAATATACCAAAGAGGTGAAAAATTACAAAATCTCTCCTGAATGGAGGACAATTTCTCTGTTGGAACAGAGAACCATGCTTTTTAATACAAGAACATTAATCACAATAGAATCATTTTTTTTGCACGTGGGTCTGCTGTTTGTAAAAGAAAATTTCAAACAAATCACACCATAACTTACTTCTAATGAACAGTTACCTATTGCAAATCACTACCAACATTTTTACAACCAAAAGGGGATCTGTATTACCTTACTAATAGCTTATTAAAATGGTCAAGAGCTTCCTGTAGACTATAAGAAGTATATAGAAAATTAGAGGAAGAGACACACTAAAAGTTCTGTGATAAACTTTACAAGATGTAATTAATTTCAGTATATGAAAATCTGAGAAATAATTTCAAAATCTTCTCAGCATCACACACAAATACGATTCTCTCTAAGAAAAGAGAAACGTTCTAAAAAAAGTTTTCATTACAATTAAGTCAGCTTAGTGCAATTCATTACAAGGACAAAAAAATAAACAAATCAGTGATGTAGCAATAATTTTTTTGTCTGACTGAAACAACTTGGAAATTATTTACCTTTCTCTAGACAGCATTTTGTTCTTGTATTTACTGTGAGACAAAAACTCCATTAGCTTTCACCCAAGAATTGGAAAAGTGGATTTTAGTGCAGTTTCTGTATCCTTTAGGCCAATGACATCAAAGCCATTTGGTATTCTCTAACTAAATATGCTTGACTCTTCTCATTTCATGTTTCTTCTAATTAAATTGTTTTTCTCACTCTTTAGCAGTATTGGAATGTTACTGTGCATGTTTTCTTCTCAGGAACCAGCCTATCCAGAGGCTGTCTCTGCAATTGAGTAAGGCTAGCTGGATATAAACAAATTTCCTTCTTGTCTTTGATTGACTATGCCACTACTGTTCTACATAATAAAATATCTGGCTTAATAACTAAATGCTTTTATTCAACAGGATTACTAGTTATTATTATTTTCTCTTTAATAACTCAGGCATTGCCAAGACCAATTCCATAAAACACCGTGTGGCTAATTTCAGCAACTTCATACGTCCAACTACATTTTCTTAGCAAACAAAAGCGTGATGGGCTCCTCCGCAGCACTTGCTAAAATGGTAAAGCAGTAATTTGGAATGGGATATATGTAGCTGCCATTAGGAGATACTGGCTGTGAATGATGAGGTAAAGCTATGATAAAACAGGGATAGCAGAATTGAGGTGATCAGATTTTGGAGTTTCTGAGAAGCAGTATGTTTTTGATGTCAGGCAAGAGCCATTCATAAATGTTGTATTTTTCCATGTATGCAAGGTCTGGATTTTATTGCTGGAGAATAGCATCTTTTTCTCCTTTAAACTAAACCACATTTATGCATGTGTTGCTCCCAGTGTCACTAACAACTGTGCATACACAAAAGCTACAGAAAACAACAGACTGATTGTAACCAGTATTTTTTAAAAGAGAGCAATAAAGAATCAAGGAGAATTTCTGACGATATTAGCTTTTGGGATATCATCAATCTTCTCAAATGGTCTAACGTATAGCTAACAAATATAGACAGAAGGCTCATATTCTACTCCTAACACTGTTTCTTGTCTTCTTCCGTATAGTTATTTCATGTTATTGACTTACTTTCCTTACCTGTAAGCTATGCTATTTACACAGACCCCCTTTTATGGGACAATTTGGGATCTAGGTCTGAAATGAGAACATGAGAACTAAACAGTTCAATCTGAAGTCAACACAATGACTTAATATGCATTGGATTTTACAATTACAGTCACAATAGAAATACTTTATATTCAAAACTCATAGAAGAATCCAATTAAGCACAGGAACAAGGGCAGTACATCATAGTGAGGGTGGGTTGTTTTTTCAATATTAAGTAAAAATAATGGCATATTTTTCCTCTAACACAAGTCAAGACTTCAAGTTAAAAGACCGAGCAAGATAGCTAGTAATCAGTAGGAGGCAGTCAAGATAAGAAAAAACAGTATTGGACTGGAATTAAACCAGGTGAAATAACTGAAAGGCTTTGCTCATCTGCGTAAGACTTGCAGATACAAAAGCCTTGTTTGTGGTTCAGAGAAACAAAATAGGAATTAAAAGTTCAGAGAAAATGTTTTCCAAATTCTTTGATCTGGAGTTTGATCTAAAGAAGCAGTTCTCCAAGAGTTTTCCTAAGCAGCTTTGGTAAGAAAACAAGCATTTTTCTTACAAATCAGTTCTACTCTATATTCTTTCCTTGCACATGTCCTGTATAAAGAATTACTTCTTGGAGCACCTTCATTAGCACAGCGCTCCTGATGTGTTTTTAAGTATATTCTCTAAACATCCAAAAAAGCCCCTTCCCAAAATATGCCAACCCATCAGCCTCCTTAATTTCTAGAAGAAGGGGAAAGAGCAGGTGGAATATTGAGCACCATGGAGCCTGCCATGTCACTATTATAAATACTATTACTCATCTGCGTCAATGATTCTCCCAAAGTTTTTTGTCACATACAAACAAAGACTGCAAATGACAGTCACAAGACAGAACAGGTTTTTGAGTGTGGTACAGACATCCAGGTCCCTCTTTGGATACTGTAGTTGCCTACACTCTGCTTTTTTGATTTAGTTTTCTATCTTGAAGAATGTAACAATTGTTACTTGAAGTTGTTTGTTCTTAGAGTTAGGAACTGTTATCTCTCTAAAGGAAATCAAATTTGGGTCCTATGAATCTTTCATAGTGCTTTCACCCAGAGCAGCAGTTAATAGCTACATTACGGAGAATTACATTATCTCCTAAATTCACATGCTATCCATAAATTCAAACTACATCTTCCCCGCAGTTCACTTCCTATGCCATTCAATATCTCCTATTTTTACCCCAAACCTTAAATGCTGTAGCACTTAGCTTTAAAATGGAAGAAGATGTAGAAATTGTGGAGGATTTTTTTACATTAGAATAAAGCATTATGATCATAATAGGGACTACAAAACATGTAAATACATTATCTTCTTCAAAAGTACTGTAATAAGTGGGAAAAAAAAAGAAAGAGATAATATATCAGCTACAAAAGAAATGTAGTAGGGATTAAGCCCTAAAAATACAACGTAACCTTATCTTTGACAGGTGTATTATATCTACTGCTAGCAGACTTACTGTTTTCTGTCTAGTTTTCATTTTAACAACCTTTGTCAGCTTGTCACACTTGTACATTTTGAATTGAACTGCAAGATAGGGAGAGGAGTTTCTTCTCAAATCTTAGAGAGATAACTTGTGCATCAAGTATTTTAAGAACCGATAAGGCAGCTACAGCATTCCTGGAAACTTTGGGATATCATAGTAAAATAAAAGTCAAGAGCTACAATATGCATTTGGTGCATATGCATACATGAAATGGTTTGCTGGCACCTACCAATCTATACAGAGTAACTGCCCGCAGAAGGATAATCCAAGTTAGTGCCCTTTTCCATATGTATTTCTGATTTCTGAAATAAAACATGCATTTCTAGAGACAATTTTTCTCTATCTTCTTTTTCTTTAGTCAAACTTCCATTAAGGAATTCTGAACAATTGTGGTCCTTTTGGAAATGGCCTCACAGTATCTGTGCCTTCTTGCACTTATCAGATAGGCTGGAAGCTCAAACATCTGAAGCTGTTGCAACACACCCAAGGAATCAGCTACTTCTGACTAGCTCCCATAACTGTAGAAAGGAAAGAGTGACTCTGTGTCTTTTGTTGTATATTGTTATTCTTACAATCAGATTTCTATCTAAGCAGTTTTCACTTGATGTAAAAAAAAAAATCCCACAAAGAGTTTAAGTTTCAAGGGATCTGAAAGATTTCTTGAATTCTACTGCTTAGCATTATTGTCTAGAGTGAAAGGAAATGCGTGATCAATCCATGTTCTAAATTTAGCAACAAGTTACATGTTCAGAGAAGTTAAAACTTGGCTCAACGCTGTTTGCTTCTGTAAATGGCTTCATTAGAATTGCATGGAATGGAAGAAAGTCATCTAAGACTGTTTTGTCCCTGGATCTTAGCCTTCAAATTTATACAGATGAGCTGCTACAGTACAAGACAAAACAACATGCAAATACGTAAATCTGTTCACCTATGTACAGGTGAAACCAGTTGTTTCTTAAAAAAAGAATTACAGATTGCGATACAGAAATTAGCACACACAATTGATTCTCTATGTGTATCAAATAGATGTTTCCAACTGCTATCATTAGCATAACTGAATGTAATTTTTGCATGTTCTAGGAATGGTCAAATTATATTAAAAAGTCAATAAACATTCACAGTTACTATAATACATTCTTGTCATATGCGAGAGTAGCATTTACAAACAGCTTATATCCAAGGAATCAACAAAATAAAGAACTAAAGGAAAGAACATGGAGTGAGTGGACTCTTCTCCACAGAAACTTAAGAGGGCATAAAGTGACTAACAAATGCTTTTTCCATACAGCAAATATCCTAGACTACTATAATTACAGTTTAACATTTATAACATATTTTAAAATAAGTATCACTTACAATTCCTGTGCAGTTTGCCTTAAAGTTTTTATCAACCAGACACCTAGAGAAGTTATTTTTTCTAATGTAATTACAAATGAGATTCAAATAAAATATTAAAATAAATCCTTTACCTGATAGAAAATATATTTTAGTAGTGAATTAAAAAGAAAAGATTTGTCCCTTCCTACTGCCACGAAATACATCAAGAAACAGTATCTTCTCTGAAGTTGTAAAACTTGCCTAAAAATCAATGAAAAAAGTAACTTACTATAGAATAACAACACCTCCTTCAAATCTTAGTGGTGACTGAAATGGAATATATTTTTTAATTAATTTCCTTGCATACATCTTACAACACCAGAGTAGCTGAATTGTTTATTTCAGAAGAGCTCATACATATAAGCATGATTTTAGAAAGTTCACATGCAACAGATTGTGACAAGAGTTTGTATATTTTAGTATCACTTACTTTCACCCAACAAGAAAATTATTCATATTACAAAAAGGCTTACTGGAATGTTGATTTTAGCAAGTTTTTTTCTGAATTCCACTTTGTAAAGCTAACAATAAATCTTTAAAAATTTTAACCCAAAATAGTGATTTTTAAAAGGGATCTTTGTGGAACTTAAATATAAAACATAATTATTTTCATAAAATACAAAATGCTTGAACATTTTTAAAATACTCCATGTTTTCTAAAATATTATAGAGTTGATAAATTGTCATAAATTTAACACAGGTTCGCTCTTATTAAAAAAAGTAGTTCTCAAAATAAATCAACAATTCCCTAGTGCACTTATAAAGAGAAAAGATCAAAAGCAGTAACTGGTGTCTTTCCTTCCAGTGTTAATTAGTAATTAAAAATCTTAGCTTCATTATTACCTACTCTGAAATAGTTTGATTTTTTTTTTTTTTTTGGTACGGGAAGGGGATGTTACACAGACAAATCCTGCAACAAAAGTCATGAAAATCAACCAGTTTTGAAACTGCTTGCCTTCATCACAGTTAAAAAAGGATATGAGACTCCATTATTTTCTTTTAAATAAGCATCTTCCTTGAAGACCTCAGCTTTCATTTGGTCTTGAGTGCATGTAGTTGCATGTATTGCATAATTCTACTGGCCAAGTAACATCCTTTCTCTATGACAGTTCAGATATGTCTGATAATTTTAAGTAGAAATAAAAACTATAATCGGCTCTTTGACACAGTACAGAAGCTTACAGCTCCTACTATTTGGATTGACTGCAAGTCCTACAGAAGAATTTCCTGTATTTGGAGCAAGGGGAACAGGATGGGACTTGTCACCATTTCAAAACCAAGCAGATTAAATGAATGTCCATTTATGGACTTCAAGTGTCTTCCATTTGTAATTTACTTGACATCTTCAGTACTGATTCCATTTTCACTTGCATTATCACAGCTGAATATTTTCCGCATACAAGGTAATCATCAGTATAGCAGTAAACCCCGTTAGCAAACCAGCATTCTGAATAAGGAAGAATGTGAGATCCATTTTTCTTCCTGTCACTTTCTCTCGCAGCAAATCATTCATCTCCGGGAACTGAAAAAAGGGATATTTTTAGGTAAGTATTGCCATCTCGTGGTAGCGTGCATAACTTAAGGCATTAAGAACGGAACCATATTGCTACTTTGGACTGAATATTAGCAGTAACAGAGGGTGAAGGCAGTCACAGGAACAGGTCACCCTAATTACCCTGAAAAACCACTTCACCAAGGATAGTAAAATTAAATGGTGTTTTGTTCCTCTCTACTGTGATTTCACCCGGTTGTCTCTCACATAAATATCCTCTTTTTGATTCCAGCAGTCTCCTAGGGTCCAGTTGTTGGTCCATATGTTGCTAGGCGCAGCTGCCCTTGTATTGCTAAATGTTGTGTTTCTTCCTTCACTAGTATAAACAAATAAATACTTCTTCAGGAAACAGAAGATTAAGATTCTTCTGCTTCACCTATAAGCAAATGAAATGAAGCTGAAAACATAGACAAGCCCTCAGAAATAAGAAAAGTGTTACAAAGAAGGTCTGGTGGGCTGATGAGGTGGTGGTAAAGCGAGGAAGAAAGAGTGTTGTGAAACTGGTAGTAACGCATGCAATATTACATTACAGTGCAACGAAGGGATTCTTCATTCCATAACATGCATGATAGCAAAGGATGATTGATCTGCTGGTAACTACAGAAACAAAGATACTTCCTCTGAGAGCCAATGGAGGTGATGGCAGATAAGCCCTGGCGATAAAGTCCTCTGTATGGGGTGATTCAGGGTATGTGTTTGCTGCAGATAAAGTCAACTGCAGTGGATTTTGACAAACATACTCAAATAAGCTTTAAACTCTTCTCCTGTTGTGCTGAGAGTAGTATAGCTGGAATGCAATGAAGACTGTATATTTCAGTGTTAGTTTAGAAACATTCAGGCCAGGTGACTCAGAAGCTGTATCTTTCTTTGATCTCACAAGGCAAAAACAGCCATTGAAGGACAGACTAAGGTTTGTGGGAAGTGGCCAAGCCTTCCCAGAAATCATTCCAGAGCTCTGTAATCCTCTTGCACAAGAAGCAAAGACAACAAACCAGATCAGCTTCATGCCATACAGCAAGGCTCATTTGTGCACACACCTCAGTGTACACATTCTCACATGCCCACAGCCTCACCACACAGTGATCTTACTGGCAGAGGTTGGACTACGCCAATACCGGAGGAAAAAAAAGAACAGCAAAAAGAAAAGAGGAAGGAATGACATTCTAGTTAATCCTACCTGCTTCTGGACAAGCAAACCACAAGTGTGTGAAAATCGTAACAGAAAGCAGAAAGCCAGATCTCTGTACAGAGAACTTGAATACCCTATTTCAGACTTTTCAGGGGGGAAAATATTCAGATAGGTAACTGATACAATCCAAAAACCTATAAAAGGAGAGAGAGATTGCAGAGGGTGGGGGAAAGAGAGAGACAGAGAGAGAGAGACAGAGAGAACAGAACAGATAAGAAAGAAAATAATGTTACCTACTTTGATGGATTTAATAACAAATTTAAGTTGCACCACTCTAAATTTATGCCACGTGTTTTACACATCATAGTTGAGCACACTATTATTCATTATATAGGAGTGAAACTAAATGAAAAGCATGAGCAATTAAGGTACTGCAAACTTGTAAAATAAACTATTTATATTGTTCATTTAACTCTAACATTATTACTTATTAAATCTTATGTTATTACCTAAACTATAGTAGTATTTAATGAAATAGTCACTATAACTTTATGACAGTTCTTAAATGCATATAGAACCAAACTGGGGTCTCAAATCTTTTCAAATTCAGGCCTCACTCTTACAGTTCTACACACAAATGGATTCTCATGGGGCAGGTATAAACACCTTTGCAGATACATCTGTTCTTACAACACTGAATTAAACATAATAAAACTTAAAATTCTTGAAAGATCTCCCTCATTTTGAGATAAAACATCATCATAAGAATAAATTATGGAATATTGCTGACTGCCTGTGAATCCAGATCTTATTTTCCAATTTCTAAATCTGATCTGGATCTTAGCACACTTTCTTTGGCTTCTATCTTCAAGCACACTTTAAAAAATAAATGACAGACTATTTTGAATAGAGTCAGCAAATTTTTTAGTCTGAACCAAGAAACTGGGGCTGACACTGTTTAATTTAAAAAAGAATACGATTTAAGTCAGGATTTTCACCTAAACAACCCCGAAATTATCACTGTGGTTACACACCACCTTTCACTCAACTCAAAACTAAATATTTAATTTCATTTTGTTCACCCTTTTTTTTCTCTTCTTTCAAAATATGGTTCAAATAGACAAATGAACCTTTTAAAAACAATGTGAAATACTTGGCCAGTTTAAAATGCTGAAACGAAGTATTTGTACACTTTTCACTCTTCAATGAAACCAGCACAAATTCATGAAAAGCTTGTCTCTCTTTAAAACTATTTTTCAGCAATAATCTGATCAGCCCTATTTGTAAAATGAAAGGCTTTCATATTTCATGAATAAGCATAACTATTTGTGCACCTCCATTAAGGGTATAATTGATGATTTAACATCTTATAATAATAGTAAGTAGATGACAGTGGCATGAGAGGGACAAAATACTAAATTCTACTGGAGAGACTTAGTGCACTCTTTGTTTTCTTGCAGAGAAATAAGTAACTGAAAACGAAGTTGTATCTCACCATATCTGCCAGAGAGATGTACAGGAACATTCCACCGGCTACAGCAAAGATGATGTTAGGAGCAAAGTTGTTGCCTACTAATATACCAAAAGCCAACCCAATGTAACAGGAACATGCAGACATAAAGTTGAAAAACAGAGCCTGACGAGTACTCATTCCTGCATTAAGCAAGATGGCAAAATCCCCTAAAAGAAAGAAAAAAAACCCACCAAACATCTTCAGAAAACAGTTTTGTGTTTATTTTCTGATTTCAAAGGAAGTCTGAAGAAAAGACATGATTTGTGTACAAATTATAACCCCCTGCTGTTTTTCTTCAATCAAGTAAATGATGAGGATTTCCCTTCAATACTAAGGTAACTGAAATATTCTAAAGCGAGCAGGTGATGCACAATTGAGCTAAGAGCACAGGAACACAGAACTACCTATAATAATTTTTTTAAAAATTAATACAACAGTGTATGCAGTATATATGAACAGGGCGGTTAATACCTATCCAATATACATTCCCAGCTTCCACCCACCTGCACTTGGGAACTTCCTGTGCTAGATGTGTATTTTGGTACTTGGGAAGTTTTTGATGAATATTTTTTCCATTAATTTGTCTAAACTTCCTTTCAATCTATGCCAACTTTTGGCCAGCACAACCTCCTACAACAGTGATTTCCACAGTAAACAACATGTTGAATGAAGTTCCTTACCCAGTTCATGAGGAAACTCTTCACACAAGATGGCTATGGAGGTACTAAGCCCTTGAAACAGAGACAAAGTGAAAGAAGCACCAATAGCCAAACCATCTATGAAATTATGTACGGCATCACTCAGTGTTACCATCCAAGCAATGGTCCCAATCTTTGACAGTGGACGCCCGTTAAGACATTTGCATAAGCTGCCTTGGGTGACCTCTTCCTGGAAAAAAATAACACAATAAAGCAATTAATTACATAAAACACTGAATAAAGAAGCCAACGAATCCCACTGCTGTCTTTAAATTAATGCCAAGTATAAAATAAAGCACTACTGCATATGGAGACCAAAATGCATGGTCCAAGAAGCAAAAGGCTCAGAGCATGAAAACAACAGGCTAATATAAAACTGCGAGGCACGTACACACCAGGGTTCTCAATAATTCCTCACAGAAGTGGAAGTAATTTATACATGCGTTGCCATGAAATAATGAAAAACTTGAAGCAGATAAAAGGAACAGCCATTTTAGCTGTGAGCACAAACTAACCTAAAAAATCCCTGATGATCCATTCTGATAAATTTCTGTACACACATATACTGTAGTTACGTAATATTTGCAAGCATTACAGTATTTCCCCCTAAAAAAATGGATTTGCATATAAGGCATTAACTAGTGCTTACTGGAATACGTAAGCAGTAATATATGTCTGTGTGCCCGTAGTTATATTTATACACCTCTCCTTATCTTGTAGAAGGGTGTAGAGGAACACCTCTTCCTCCCTATGAAAAGGTCACAGATTATTCCAAGAAATTTTCCTTAGTTATTAAAAAGAACATTGCAAATTGTTTTAGTTTTGCCATATCAAATGGAAACATTACCAGGCAACTGAATTTTGAACTTCATGTAAATATAATCATTAATAAATTCTTACAAAATCTTTAATGACAGAGCAGTAAGGTCTGCCTCATGATTTGCTAGCCAGACTCTTATCTGACATACTACATCCTTATATGTAGGAGCTGCCTTGGGACAGGACAAAAGTTCAGGTCAGGGATTTCTGAGTCAGATGCCTATTGCACTACTTGGAACTCATAGCTAATAAACCCTTGGTTGGCTAGTGCCACAACTGCCATAAAGCACACTTACAGCTCCTATTCAGTGCATAGGAAGCCCTGAAATTATACTTTTATGATGTGAAAATGAGCAATGGTATCCAAAAATTGGGAGTTTTCCTGCCGACTCAAACACACAGGTTTTAGACTTGTACTACATGGTCGCCTTCAGTTTTTGGAAGTTTTCCTCTCAACATTTCATCTAACACACAAGCAATGCCAATCATATCTTTAGGATTATTAATTTGTACCTGTACTAATTCTGTTTGAGATAGGATCACTTACGAGTAATAGACCTCTCTCTTAATCCACAAAGGCAACTTGAAGTTCACTTTAAGAAAGAAATACTACAAAGCAAGCCACATGAACTACATATATTCGGTAACTGGAAGTAAAAAGAAACATGAGTATGAGAAAATCCAAATACAACTAGCGAAGCTCTTCGACATATTCATTCAGCTCCCTGAGCTGAAGTTCTTTTCCTCTGTGTGTTCTTCTGTTCCCTGGTGACCATCCTTCAAGCTGCCTAAGAACTGATGGAGCCATTGTTTTGTAGATCGTCCTGATTTCTGGCAAAAGCACATCATCTTTATTGGGCAAGTTTCTAGCTTCGCTGAGGAAAGGGAGTTTGGGACAATGCACAGATTTTCATTTTGAATAATTCATTCACTTTTCTACTAAAAAGGAACATTGCTTTTTTGGAAATCACACACACAAAAACCCCGACAACAAGAGCAAGTGTCTTCTGATAAAGCAACAATATAAATCTCAAGAGACTGCATTTTGAAAAGGTGTATTAGCAACTTCTATTATACTTGAGAAAGGTGGTGGTGGTTTTTGCTCTGTAAAAACTTTCTATTACCAAAAAATTCTCACATCAAATGCCAAGCATCTCAATAAAATAAATGGTTTTATGTAAAGAGTTTATTAGGATGAAAATTCCTACAAGAGCAATGAAAACAGTGAGCAAATAATACAAATGTGCAAAACTGTCACTTGTACATACTTGTTTATGTTTGTTCTCATCAAAGCACATTTGTTTTTATGTGGGGGAACCATGTGTGTGCCTACAGTTTTCTGAGGGCTGTAGGGGCATAACTGGCTTAGCCATAGAACTAAGTAAAGGAATACTCATTTTCTGGTACCAGTCGCACAGCTGAGAATTCCAATGACAGTCCAAAGCATTGCATATGTATGACAAACATAAAAATCCGATCTCAAGGGCTTTTTTGTTGAAATAAGTAATTTACAAATATACATGCTGAACTTTCTATGCATGTATGAAGAAAATTAACATTGAGTAAGAAGATGCTATTAAGAACCAGCTGTTGAACTCATCAAGAACAGAACTGACTCTAGAAATGTGCTGAGGTTTGGGTTGTTTTATCTCTGTACTTCTTTCTTTAAGTAATTGCAGTTAATTTAGGGGAACATTATTTACTTACTTCTAAAAACTACTTTCTTGATCCAATCTTTCAAAATGCAGAAAAAATTGCAGTTTAAAAGCTAGGAATCGGTTTCTGAGAGGCTTCTGTAATACATACACAGCTATCTGCCATTTACTGCGTAGCTTTGAAGTATCATAATTCTTGCCTGTAATCTATGTTAGATAATGTCTTGACTTGTTCTGTAAATTATATAAATACCATGACATTGCTTGTCTGGGTTTACATTCTGAACTTTACTAGATCATGTGTCCGATAGAAGTAAATGAGTGACTAAAACATATCCTTAATGCTTAAGATAAGGCAGACTACTGACAAATTTACCCTACAAATATATAAGATTTCAAGGCAAAAACTAACAATGTCTGTTTCTGCTGTACTGTTCCCACTTTGTCATGGTAGTTTAGCAGGCGTCACAGAAGAGATGCCAGCTAAGGAGCTCTGTAATACCGAGCTGGACTATCAGGTCTGACTTTTATTAATTATTAGTGCAGTTCTGTATGATTTGTATCTCCACAGTTTATGGTAAACCAAAGACATTCTTGGTATTTTTGCTCTTCTGAACACAATTTTTTCGTTAAAAGTAATGGCCTCTCCTTTGTTCCCAAACTTAAGAAATTACACAGAGACTCTCTTATTTTATCCTATGATATCTCAGCAGATTACTATTGCTATTTCTAATGCATCTCTGACTCCCTAAGACATGAACCACAGATGTCCTTTTGTGTCCTCTGGAAGTGCCCACAGGACCAAGAAGGAATCCTGACACTGTCTCCAGGGTATAAATAAAGGCTACCATAAAGTTTTGTTATACAACTCTAACATTGTGCACTCGAGGATACAGACATTTCGGCCGTTTGTCTCTGAAACAACTTTTCTCCAAAGTTACTGTTGTCAAGCCATATAGTTTTAATGCACAGTAGATACAAATTTGGGGTAAGCACAAAAGAGGTTTCCAAGGTTGCAATTACTGCTGCAAGTGAAACCTGAAAGTATGTGTCTAATTAAACGTTTAGATCTACACTGGCAGTCAGTCTGTTCTGGCATTAAAAGAGAGAATATGGCTGGATCCCCATGGCTGAAAACAGCTACCACACTTTGGCACAATCGGACTTCAAACTCCCTCCTTAAAGCCTACATGATGACTTCTGGCTACGTTGTGTTCACCCTCTCTAATAAGCTTTAGATACATTAAAATTCTGTTGGGTATGTGTTGGCTTATGCCAAACAGTTCCTTCATAAATACCAAATGCCTGTAAAGCTGAATGCATACCTACCCTCATGGCACTTCCCTAGCTGCCCCAAAACCCCTCAGCCACATTGGCCCTCCCCTGCCCTCTAATGACTCTGAAGGCTACCTGGCCCCTTTGAACCTGCCTGAAGGAGGAAAAGAATAATGATGGCTTTTTTGTAGCTACCTCCAATATCAGCATCGGGCTACCTACCACTGGGATTTACTTGCAGCCAGCCTTGGCTCCAGAGTAGATTTTACCCTGTTACTTTCAGGAGGTTTTAATACAACATATTATTTTCCTGGCTTTGAAGAAATGGAGAGTAAGAAAGAATGGAAAGCATTGTTCTTATGAAAATTCATAAGTAGAGGAGAAGAACCTTTGTGAAATTTTAGGTTCTTAAAGTCAAGACTGCATGTAAAAGGAGATGTACGAGTACTCCACAAAGGATCTTGGGGTGACCTACAATACTTTATGATCATGAGCACTGCATCTAAACTAGGTGCTAGAAATAAATGCTATATAGTTACATTTTATTATTATAATATATGGTATGATTTTGTTATGTTTATGTTATGCATAAGCAGATGGCTAGCCAAAGCATAATAATGGAATAGGTCCAGATAAAACTTCTGGTAAACAGGGAAGAAAAACAACACCCACAGAATCACAGAATGTTAGGGATTGGAAGGGACCTCGAAAGATCATCTAGTCCAATCCCCCTGCCGGGGCAGGATTGCCTAGACCATATCACACAGGAACGCGTCCAGGTGGGTTTTGAATGTCTCCAGAGAAGGAGACTCCACAACCTCTCTGGGCAGCCTGTTCCAGTGTTCGGTCACCCTCACCGTAAAGAAGTTTTTCCTCTTATTTATGTGGAACCTCCTGTGTTCCAGGTTGCACCCATTGCCCCTTGTCATGTCAAGGGATGTCACTGAGAAGAGCCTGGCTCCATCCTCATGACACTTGCCCTTTACATATTTATAAACATTAATGAGGTCACCCCTCAGTCTCCTCCAAGCTAAAGAGACCCAGCTCCCTCAGCCTCTCCTCATAAGGGAGATGTTCCACCCCCTTAATCACCTTTGTGGCTCTGCGCTGGACTCTCTCTAGCAGTTCCCTGTCCTTCTTGAACTGAGGGGCCCAGAACTGGACACAATATTCCGGATGCGGCCTCACCAGGGCAGAGTAGAGGGGGAGGAGAACCTCTCTTGACCTACTAACCACACCCCTTCTAATACACCCCAGGATGCCATTGGCCTTCTTGGCCACAAGGGCACATTGCTGGCTCATGGTCATCCTGCTGTCCACCAGGACCCCCAGGTCCCTTTCCCCTATGCTGGTCTCCAACAGGTCTGTCCCCAACTTGTACTCATTCATGGGGTTGTTCTTGCCCAGATGCAGGACTCTACACTTGCCTTTGTTATATTTCATTAAATTTCTCCCCGCCCAACTCTCCAGCCTATCTAGGTCTCTCTGAATGGCAGCACAGCCTTCTGGTGTGTCAGCCACTCCTCCCAGTTTTGTGTCATCAGCGGACTTGCTGACAGTGCACTCTGTTCCCTCATCCAAGTCATTAATGAATATATTGAATAGTACTGGTCCCAATACCGACCCTTGAGGGACTCCGCTAGACACAGGCCTCCAACCGGACTCTGTCCCATTGACCACCACTCTCTGGCTTCTTTCCTTCAGCCAGTTCACAATCCACCTCACTACCCGATCATCCAGACCACACTTCCTCAGTTTAGCTGCGAGGATGCTGTGGGAGACTGTGTCAAACACTTTACTGAGATCAAGATAGACCACATCCACTGCTTTACCATCATCTATCCACTTTTATGAGGTTATGTTCTCATAAAAGGCTACCAAGTTGGTTAAATTTGACTTCCCCTTGGTGAAGCCATGTTGACTGCCCCTAATGATCCTCTTATCCTTGATGTGCCTAGAGACAGCACCAAGGACAAGTTGTTCCATTACCTTTCCAGGGATGGAGGTGAGGCTGACCAGTCTATAGTTACCCCGGGTCCTCCTTTTTGCCCTGTTTGAAGACTGGAGTGACATTCACTTTCCTCCAGTCCTCAGGCACCTCTCCCATTGCCCACGACTTAGCAAAGATGATGGAGAGTGGCCTAGCAATGACTTCTGCCAGCTCCCTCAGCACCCGCGGGTGCATCCCATCAAGGCCCATGGATTTATGGACGTCCAGATTGCTTAATTGGTCCCTGACCCAGCCCTCATCTACCAAGACAGACTCCTCCTCTATCCTGACTTCCTCTGAGGCCTCAGGGGTCCGGGGCTCCTCAGGACAGCCTCCAGCAGTATAGACAGAGGCAAAGAAGGCATTCAGTAACTCCGCCTTCTTTTTATCCTCTGTCTCCAGGGCACCCACCTCATTCATCAGTGGGCCTACATTGCCTCTAGTGGTGGCTTTACCTGCAATGTATTTGAAGAAGCCCTTTCTGTTGTCCTTGACCTCTCTTGCAAGGTTTAATTCCAAGGAGGCCTTAGCTTTCCTAGTTGCCTCCCTACATCCTCTGACAACAGACTTATATTCCTCCCAAGTGGCCAGCCCCTCCTTCCATGATCTGTACACCCTCTTCTTCCTCTTGAGTTTGCCCAGCAGTTCCCTGTTTAACCATGCAGGTCTCCTGGTACCCTTTCTTGACTTCCTACCTGCTGGGATGCTCTGATCTTGAGCTCGGAAGAAGCAGTCCTTGAATGCTAACCAACTATCTTGGGCCCCCTTACCTTCTAGTACCCTGTCCCATGGGATTTCCCCTAGCAATTGCTTGAAAAGGCCAAAGTTGGCCCTCCTGAAGTTCAGGGTTGTGATTCTGCTAGCTATTCTGTTCCTGCCACATGAGATCCTGAACTCTACCATCTCATGGTCACTACAACCAAGGCTGCCCTCAACCTTCACTGCTTCAACCAGACCCTCCTTGTTAGTGAGGATAAGATCCAGCAACGTTCCTCTCCTAGTTGGCTCATCCACCATTTGCATCAGAAAGTTATCATCAGTGCACTGGAGGAACCTCCTGGACTGCGGCTGGCTGGCTGAGTAGGTCTTCCAGCAAATATCAGGGTAGTTGAAATCCCCCACGACAACCAGGCCCTGTAATTGCGAGACTGCTCTCAGCTGCCTGTAGAAGGCCTCATCACCCTCCTCATCCTGATCCGGTGGCCTGTAATAGACACCCACAACAGTATCACCCCTGCCAGCCTGCCCCTTAATTCGCACCCACAAACTCTCAACTCGCTCCTGATCCGCCCCTGGACAGAACTCAATACATTCTAGCTGCTCACTCACTTAAAGAGCAACTCCACCACCTCTCCTTAGTGGCCTGTCTTTCCTGAACAGAATATAGCCATCCATGACCACATTCCAGTCATGCAAGGTGTCCCACCAAGTCTCTGTAATTGCCACTAGATCATAACCCCCTGACCGAACACGGATTTCTAACTCCTCCTGTTTATTCCCCATGCTGCGTGCATTGGTGTACAGGCATTTCAGGGAGCGAGCTGAGCACACCGATTTCACCCCAGGGGGATGGGGGGCCTCCTGGTCTACCTCAACACTAGAGCATTGCCCCAGTGGTGCAAGCCCAGCTACTACCCCATCCCCCTTCGAATCTAGTTTAAAGCTCTCCGAATGAGCCCTGCTAATTCCTGTCCCAGATCCCTTTTGCCCCTACGACATAAACCTTTCCCATGTATCACTGTCATGTCTGGTGTCTTATAAAACCAGCCATTATCAAAGAACCCAAAGCCCTGCCTGTAGCACCAGTCCTATAGCCAGGCATTTATGGAGAGAATCCTACTATTCCATCCCACGTCATCACCCGAAAATGGAAGGAGGGAGGAGAAAACAACTTGTGCCCCAGACTCTTTCACCAACCGGCCTAAGGCCTTGAAGTCTTTCTTCATCCCCCTCTGACTACGGGATGCAGCTTCCTCCCCACCTATCTGGAAGATCAGCAGCGGGTAGTAGTCTGTCGACTGCACCAGGTTGGGGAGTTTCCTGGTGATATCCCTGATTCGGGCTCCAGGTAGACTGCAGACCTCCCTGTGATGAGGGTCAGCTCTGCATATTGGGCCCTCAGTTCCCTTTAGGAGCGAGTCTCCAACAACTAAAAATCTTCTCTTCTTCCTTGTGGAAGAGATTGCTATACGCCTGACAGGTTTTTCTGACTGTGGTGAGACCTCTGATATAGGTTGCCTCTCCACCACATCCCCATTGGACTGGCTGTATTCTACCAGGGCCTCATATCTATTTCTCAGAGGCACCTGGGGAGGCGAGGTAGGCAAGGAGGGCACTCGCCTTTTGCCACGACCATAAATTTGCCTCCACTCACTCCTTTCATTTAGGTTACTGTTTTCCACCTGAGAGGGGCAGAGTACAGGGGTCCCTCGATCCTGGGAGCTCTCTGGCAGGTGCTCCCATTTTTGTTGCAGGGAGGGCAGAGCCTGGCTCCACCAGTCTATTTCCATTTCAGCCTCCCGAATGCTCCTAAGCCTTTCTACTTCGGTTTGAAGCCTTTCAACCTGGCCTTGCAGCTGTGCCGCTTGGCTGAGCAGATCATCTACCTGCTCACAGCGCACACAGCCCCCTGCCACCAGGGAGATGCTGTAGCATTCCCTGCAGCCTGCGACCTGCACCATTGCCTCCTTCCGTGGGAGCTCTGTCTGGGTTCCCACATCCATTTTGGTCTTCTTCCGCCAGGTGGAGACCATTATTCTTTCACTGAGCTGGTAAATACCTCCTGGTGACACCCTTGGTTCACAGCTCCTTGGCGCCTTCCTCGTGCCACCCATACCACTGCTGATGACTGTCTCCGCAGAGAGTGAAGGGTTCTTTTGTTTGTTTTATAAATCTACAAAATACTGTTTAGGGACACTTATAATACTAATTCCCTCTTGGTGCCCATGCAATTTTAATTATTAAGCACTTTTCTTCTAGGTTTTAAAATGCCCAGTATCCACCACACTTCATGACATTTCTACAGTAGGGACAAGTACAATTTTGGTACTTTAAACTGTGTGCATCAAATGCCCTGTGAGCCTGCAGGGTCAAAGCAGAACTCTCAGATTCTCTCCTAGCTGTTAGGGCCTGCCTCTGGCTTCCTCTCCTGCTCTTCACTGCTCCCCACAAACAACCTACTGGCTGAAGAAC
Organism: Nyctibius grandis; assembly: GCF_013368605.1. NCBI lineage: Eukaryota > Metazoa > Chordata > Aves > Nyctibiiformes > Nyctibiidae > Nyctibius > Nyctibius grandis. The sequence goes on from NC_090663.1 coordinate 59,729,099, forward strand.
ATGGGTGGTAAACCAGAAATCTCTACAATGAAAAAATCTGCCTTAGCCATGAGAGAATTGTTTCTATGTGTTCTTATTTTTTCAAAATAAGGGACAGCACTGCTCCTCCCTGTACAGGGAAAAGAGTAAAGAAGCACACTAACTTTCTTTTCCTGCTTCCATTTTCTTCTCAGACAGAAGAAAGTCATATTTGTAGTATGAAAACAAACACAGAGAAATACAGAGAAAAAATCTGAAAGAGAATAATACTTAAACCAGGACAGGAGGAATGGCTTCTGTCTCAACATATTATCTCCATAATTCCCACAGTATCCAAGTATACTGGACTAGGACAAGCAGTGCTCACAATATACTGCATGAAAGTTACTGTATTAGTTTTCCCCATGAATCATTGATTCAGAGGAATCAGGTTTGCACACTTACGGCTTTACGTAGTCAGGAACACAATATGGATCGTGCAACACTAAAACACACTATCACTCTTTAAGCAAAACAATAACAACAACAACAAAACCAAAATTAACTGAATTATCTGATTAAATATATATCTCTGTCCTACCCATCTTGACACTGATACCAATTAGCTCTTTTTGTTGGTTACAAATCGAATGCATCATGCAGCTTTTGTAAGCTTGCCCCAAAAACCCACGTTTTTTTCACAGGGCTCAAGCAAGTTATAAACTACAAGTTTACAAAAACTTGACAAAAGTATTAAAAATTCATATTAACTCTCCCCTCAGATATGCTTATATAATTGGCAGGGATAAAATAAATAAATAGACACAATTTTCATACCTGTGCTGAGACCACACTGATGCTGTCAAAACCAAGATTTCCATTGCCCTCTATAACAGCTGAATTTGCATAACACGTCCCCCCATTGCTGGATGATAGTGGTTTAGGGGGGTTAGTCTTATCCTGAGAACGATTCTGTTCACCATTTTCGAAGTCATTACGGCCAGTCTAGGTGACAAATAAATAAGTAGGTAGCTAATTAAAACAAAAGCAAAATATTAAACATAAGAAAATAGAGACCAAAAAAAAAAGAAGAGGTGGGCGTGTCATATTCATGCTGCCTTGCTTTCAACACCAAGTAAATGTTTAAATGGGCAGCAGTAAACATTTAAATGTTTAAATGAACTTCAAATGTATCTAAGTTCCTAACTTAACTCTTTCTTCTAGCTAATCAGAATACATGTGGGGATTTTTCATTTTTATACCTTTATATAGAACCTCCCAAGCCAAACACCGGACCGTAAGTGATCAACACTTGCTAGTTATTCATGGCTGCTTGTCAAATAGAGCTTATTAGCTTTGTCAACTGTTCCCCAAAATAAAGGGCAGCAAATTAATTTTTTCTATTTTTTTTTGGTGCAGTTATTACAAACAAGGGACAGTTGATCTTCATAACCTTCAATATCAGCAACAGTTTGGGAGGGGGGACCTTAAGTAAGGTAAGAGTAGGAAGACAGGAGTTTCCTTCGCAAAACATGAGCAGACAGGGCCAAAAATTTTGAGAGGCCTTTCTTTGAGACAAATTCAGCCTCACTCATGTGAGCACACAGAAAACGAGTACTCTGACATATGGGTAGAAAGCAGAGCCCTGTGCAATATGGATAACTTTAGTGTCACTAAAGCACGTCTGTGTACCAGAGCATGGGGAAACACAGAGCTGAAGTTACTGAAGGTGAGATTCAGGCACTGTCAGCACAGTTACACTTCACAAATGACTAAGAAGGTATATATGTCACATCGATTTCTCCTGCCCAAAGGGGAGCTCCAGGGGCAGACTCTGTTCTCTCCAGCTCTTACATATTTCCACTTTTTTCTGATGCGTTCAGCTAGCACAGCAATAACTTGGCCATTGAGAGCAACTAGACATATGCCAGTGACAGCAGACCATGCTCACATCTGGATTCTACTCCCAGCGCTGCTTTTAACTCCCTCAAAAAAGGGAGATTGCTTCCCCTATCCATATAGATTTTAAACAGATATATCAGAATACGCAGTAAGACTGAATTCCTCAGATAAAATGGAAAAAATCCCACATTTTATTAAACTATCAAGTATCTCATAAAATATAACAGGTACCTTAAGGCAAGGCTCGTTCAGTTAGTGATACGTTTCATTACCTGGTTATAGATCTTCAATATCACTTTAAGAATCCTTTCCACAAAGAATAGAATATAGAATCCACCAAACACTGCAACTGCTTTCTCAATATAGTTATCTACATTGGGATCAAACCCAAACGCCTAACAGTGAAGAAAAAAGCAATGCAAGTTAGTCTGTAATCTTAGCACATTTCCAGGAAAAAAAAAACCAAACAAAAAACCCCCCAAAAAACCCCAAATGCCCCCCACTCACTGATACTCCTCTAAAATATAGATTGTTTCTCTGTCAACCATGAGTTTCCATGAGGCTGAAATTATGAAAAATCCGGACCTTTTTAGATTTTTTTAACTTGGATTAAACGTTAACAGTGTTTTAATTCAGTAGAACTTTACAGGTGGAATGCGGTGGTAAAATGCCAGACAAGGAGGGTCTAACCTGTAGCCCATTAAAGTTCACTAGAATTTTATCCAACGCATTTCTCTTTCTGCCGAGAGGCAATATAGCCCTTGGTCTTTCCCATGACACAACTAGATATAGATCTTGATGGCTCTGCTCACTCAGCCAGAAAGAGATGGTAGCTAATGGCACTGAAGCCCACCCACAACTCTTGGGAGATTGCAACCCACATGCAGAACCCAACTGCAGTATGCTACCAAAATTCATACAGTTTAGAAACTAGTATGCAAACCAAATAATGATTCCCCTTGCTTACCTCTGGAATGAGCTGGAAAATTGCATTAGAAAAGAGAGTACCAATGGCCAAGCCCACAAAGTAGGTTAAAACCTTGGGGAAATATGACTTCTTTAGGAGAGGAGTTAAAATCAGTCCCAGAAGTGATGCCAAGTTAATGATAGTCACAGCCAGGAACCCAAATCCCCAAACTGTGGATAAACAAGTAGAAATATAAGATATTTTAGTATAACACCCACTTCAGGCTGTTTGTGATTTTTCTAACAGCTACACTGGCATGGAATTGGGGAAAAAAGAGTGGTTCCCTGGCTGAAATTATAATTCACAAATATAAAAATCTTAAAATGCATAGATACTTGAGATGCATACCTGCAGAAAGGAAATATCTGGAAACATTGTCTGGGACTACCATATTAAAAATGGAAACTGTGCTAGTATAAGATCTGGGATAGCCTATCTGCTGCTAGTATAAATCAGGTCTCTCTACAGTCAGTGAAGGGTAAAAATTAAGGCTTAGGCCAACACTCAAAATAGCTATAGCACAGACATAAGACAAAACTTCTTACTAGTCCCAGGGTTAGATCCAATTGTCATTTACTCCTAAGAAACTCCAAGATAGAAAGTCTGCTGTCTTGGCTATACTAGATCCAAAAAATCCTTCCTGATAAAGGATGATTTCTTCAAATCATCTTAAGGTGGTAACTTTCTGTTCCTAACACTCCTCCTCCTCTAATTCAAAGAGGTTCTGCTGGCTGAAAATGCTGCCTATCACTGCTTATCAAACAGGTGAGGTGGCAGATAGCTGATAGTAGAGGCAATTATAATAGAGAAATGAAAGCATATAAAAAAAGAGGTTCCAGGTTCAAAAAGATGGACATGTGATTTAGCTACACAATGGGGAAAACCTTCCCTAAGAAGTGGCAAATGCACCAGAGTTGACCAAAACTTAGACTCCTTCACCATAGGCATAGTCTCAGATTTTTAGAGTTCAGACACCAGGACTTGTACAAAGCCATACCATAATTATTCTGGAGTCTGAATTATATGAAGGGGGTATGCATGTGGTTGCTGTTGTTGTTCATAAGCATCACAAAGTTGTGCCTCTATGCATGACTACTGTTTTTCCCAGTGACATCTCAAGTCCCTGTGAGTACAGAGAAAAGCTTCAAAGGTTGCACGGAAGAGGTCTACAATGCTGCCTCAAGTGATGCCACAGAACCACAAAGTTATCCACACAGACAGTGGGTTTGTCTATAAAAATTAATCACAAATAATAATCAAAGCCAACACAATGTTGGCCGTATGACAACAGTTTGGTATAATCCAGAAAGTTGCATCATTATAAGCTTTACAATATATGTGTAGAGAAATTACGATAATTTCCTTTCTGCATAGCAGAAACTAACAGATCAGATTATGATCTGCAGTCTAACTTTCCTGCAACACAATCAGCAAACATACTGAGCTAGATTCCTCATCTGCAACTGAGATGGCTCTACTTTGTTTACAGAGTGTCACAATTTTTATATGTAATGAATTTTATATTGTGTCAAGAACAGAAAGCATTAGAAACATTTAAAGATTTGCAGAGAGATTAATTTCCATTAAAATAAATTACAGTTAATCTCATAAATATCTTTTTAAAATCAAACGGGTGCAAGCTGGAACACAGGAGGTTCCACATAAATAGGAGGAAAAACTTCTTTACAGTGAGGGTAACTGAACATCGGAACAGGCTGCCCAGAGAGGTTGTGGAGTCTCCTTCTCTGGAGACATTCAAAACCCGCCTGGACGCGTTCCTGTGTGATATGATCTAGGTAATCCTGCTCCAGCAGGGGGATTGGACTAGATGATCTTTCGAGGTCCCTTCCAATCCCTAACATTCTGTGATTCTGTGATTCTGTGAAATCTATAACAAACAAATGGGCTTCCAATGACAAACCACTGTTCACAGTTTGGGATTACTATAGAAGCACAAACCTCTTTCAGTTTAGTATACAGACAACTCCTACACATTATTCTGTGCAAAATGTACATTTTAAACTGAGTTAACAAAACCCCATTTATCAGATATGTGTACTTGCCCAAATTACTCCATCAGACACAGGAAATTAGAACAAGTTTCAAAAATTACATTAAAAAAATCAGTACTAACTACTTTTTACAACAAAAGACAAAGAGGATAAATTTACAAATTGTGTGTGTAGATCAGTGGATGACAAAAATGATAGGAGAATAGAGCTTAAAACCAAGCACAGAAAAATAGGTTATCGCCAAATTGTGAGAGAAGTTCTCATGATACTATATGCTTCACTAACAAATGGTCTTTCATGCTGGTACTCTTTGTTCAGAACAGGAAAACATACTGGGACACTTAACTTGAAGTACATGTTATAAATGATACAACTGTGACCATTTAGCATGCTTAATGCAGTGGGTGATGTCTCATAACGTACTAAAGGACCTGTGCTCACAAGTAGGGACATATTCTAACCCATTGGTATGTAGTATTCCCTTTTGTCACAAAAAAATAGTAAAAGGAAAGGCCTTTCTTCTTCCTGATTTACCAGAGATTAGGGGTGCCAGAACATAGATGTGGTTTTACTTTTAAAATTCTGTCCTAAATCTGGATAGCCCAAAGAACTTGGCATTTTACATATTGATATTTTGTTTCTGATTTACTCACCCGAAGTAGAAGAATACGGAAGGATTAAAATAAGCAATTAATTAACCTCAGACAATGAAAGAATACATTATTATCCATCCTAAGCATTCTACAGATCTTGCAATGAGCCTCAGTAGTATGGGGAATAGTTTAAACTAATGAAATTTTTAAATGTATAAAATAAATCTAAGATCTTTCTTATACATTCTCCAGGAAGGTGCTCCTGGGCCTTGTGGCAAGCTTTTCTTTGAGTTCAGAAAGACCTGAAGTGTAATTGGGGCGGGGGGGAATTACCCCATAATTACACAATTACAGGAACTGGTACTTCAAGAAAAATACCACAAATTGGGGAGGAAGTGATAAAATTCCAAGACAACCGATGTTGCCAAAAGTTCCTGCGTTATGGACCATATTTCACAATATCATGTATGCAGTGCTGTCTTAAAATCGGTTTTATTCACTAGGACTCCATCCACACCAAGCTTTTCATGAGTCTATGCATCTCAGAAAGCTGGCTAGTCTGACTTTACGTATTAGAGCAGAGCATTCTGCTTAGGACACACACTGTCTTCCCCTGAGACTGGTGGCATGGTCAGCTTTTGCCAACTACCATTATTCTTTCTGTCTCTAGAACTGTAGCCCCAACAAAGAGACAGTCAAGGTACCCAAAGCCACATGAAATCAAAAAAATAAAACAGCAAGTAACATGCTCTCCTTAGGACACTATTGCTCAGCATTGCTCCTTATAAGAAGTGGGGATGACTGCTCTGGGCTTCCTGAGACAGGCTCAGGCTCTTCCTTAGCCCTGTCCTGGGATGAAGAGGAAATAAGGGTATGAATATCCTTCTGAAGAAGCCAAGCAGAGAGCACAGAACCTATTCGCCTTGGACAGAAAGAATGCCACTGAGCATGTTCAGCTATTTCATGCAGCTCTATACACCTCCCTATTATCTTTCAGAGAAGCAAGAAAGGGAAGGACATGAGTGTGCCCCTAAGGTCAGCTAGGTTAGATGAGAGTTATACAAACCCCGAGGAAAAAGACATGCTATACACTGCCTTTTAACTTCTGCTCTGCTTCGACAGCACTTTTTTTTTTTTTTTATTGCAAGTAGGTGTCCCGTAAAGCTTATTGTACTGATTTCTTCTGTATCTCTTGTCCGTTTGTATTTTGGAAGACAGAATGTTGTTAAGTGTGTGGGAGTCCCTGGGCAGAAAACTCACATAAGCACAGCTGGAAACATGCACAGAGGATTTTGCTTCATGGGCAGTAATTGAAATCAGCTGGTCTCACTGCTGCCACAATACAGATTCATTTTGTGATAGGGTGGGGATGTGCATAAATCAACATCTGCATTTGGCACTAGGCCTTTCTGTGAATCTCCCTTCAAAACAGGTACCACTATGTGTCACAGCCTCATACACTTGTGGTTTTAAAATACCCTAACCATGGGCCTTGCAGATTCCTTGCGCTGCAGCCAAGGGAGGGGCAGGGAGAAGGCTGACTTGCTTATCTGGCTACTGGACACTGCTTCTGAGCTAGGAGGATAAAAGAAAAACAAGAGGGATGGTCTAAATAGCTCAGGAGGTTAACTATAGGTCAAGCTTTCCACGTACAACCTACTTAAACAGCCCCAAACACAAAAAAGAGAAAGACAGATCCTACCCTCCGGTGCAGGTATTATGGACTTCTTGACGATATGTGCCCTCATACAGTATAAGCAATCTAGAACAACCATGGTAAATTGATGCCATGGTTTCAGTGATTAATCAAATATAATTCTAATTATTCACTGACATAGCTAAGTTTTAGGAATGATCTATAATTCCTAATAAATATAATTCATTTATATTAATCAGAAAGTTACTAATACTAATATTTCAAAAGTTATGAAAAACACTTCTGTATCTCTCCTCATAAATATTGACATTAGGCACCTGCTCACCAAAATCCTCACTTTTAATTTTAATTCAGCTGACTCCCTTGGAACAATAAATTTGTTTGGAACACTGAACCAAATAAATAGGCCATTACATATTTGATCCTTATCAGTGTAACAAGTGACTTCATTAACCAGCTGAATCTCCCCTGTTCTGCATTTTTTAACTGCACTGTACAGTTCTGTGCACAATAAATACAGAAATAATTGTGAGAAAAATAGGAGGAAGGAAGATTAAGGCTACTCAGCCATGTGACGATGTTCCACGTGGAGGGGGCAGCACAGAAGATGACATGAAAGCAGAAGTCAGAGCTTGGAAAGAATACGAGTATTTTTCCTCAGTAAAACAGTCACTGGCTCCCCTGATGTGATGACTCCCACCTTCCACTTGAATGCAGTCCCCTAATAATTTTACCTTGACTTGCCTTGATACACGCACATCCCACTAAGTCTGATTTCCCACTGCAAATCACCTGCACAAACTTCCCTTCTGTACTCCCATCTTCTCTCCTATTAACCAGCTATTAGCGAGAGTTCTTATGCTTCAAGGCACAAACCATTATCCAAATAAAACAAGTCAGAAAGATTCTTCCTTTAATGGGCAAATTATTGCATAACTAGCTACTCCGTTCTTTCACCTTTCTCTAAAATATTTTGAATAGATCACTGTCAAGAGATAGGATATTTGTTTAGATAGTCTGCTGATCTGAAACAGCATTTTATGTTCCCACTTTACAACTATATCCTCCTAAATTACAGACTCCTGTTATGTATAGAGAAATGCTTACTATTCCTCTAAGAAAACCCCACTCCCATCGAAGTATAAATGCAACTAATATGAACTAACCTTGTAAAGAATGTGGTTTAGATGTATCCGCAAAGTTTTCCTGATGATCACACGGGTGAAAGAATAGCTGTTGCAAAACAGCGGGACATACTGTAGAGAAGCTTGAATTTGATAGGTGACTGTTGTTCGGTATCCCATGCAAAGAAAAGATTTCCTCACCACTTAAGCACTGGAACAAAAAGGGATTTTGCTCACTTAATACATTAATGCAAAAACAAAAAATAAGTCATACACTGAGAAATCCAAGAATTACAACATGAAAATACTGTAACACATTTTCAAGGAAGTGTACACAGTGTTTGTATGCTGTGCAGGAAAACACTGTGATTGCTCAATGTGAAGCAGAAGTGATTCAAAGTATTCTAAGTAAGATAAATCACAAATCAATGAAACGTGTTTCAAACAGACATTTGCAAATCTTATGCCCTATGAACCAGGACAGTTAAACCTTACAATATATTTGGAAAAATAGCTTCAAAGTAATTAAAATCTCATGTTATTACAAAATAATTAAATTTAAGAGCAGCTAGATACAGTTAAAATCTCAGTGACAGAGTATGTCAGAAAATGATTGGTAATTCAGTGACTGCTTAATCATCTAAGTGACCACTTCTACTTTACAACAATGCTTCTTATTTATCTCCCCAAATTAGCTGTTTAAAAATGGTCTAAACATTAGCAGCACTCAACATTTTTCATTCATTTTATAGCAATAATTGTTAACAGCAAACATTGTTTTGTAAAACCATCCCGTATTCCAATGAGAGAAACTCTTACTTGGGATCTCCACTTTGCCTTCAGCTCAGGACATAACAGTATCTAATGTGTCAAGGACAAATGTACTCAGCAATGCTAAACCAAGACAAGGGCTGGGCAGTTGCTCTGTTTGTTCTTTTCAACCAAAAAGACAAACCATGAAATACCTTAAAATATAAATCTACGGAAAAACTGAATATTTTTATATGAAATGTTCTATACTGAAGTCTTCCATCTAGCACTTGCCATTTATTCACATTCATCATTTCCTACAACGATCAATAAGGAAAGTGTTCTTTTTGGGGTGTAAACAAAAGTGGTTTGGCTTATTGCTGTACAACAGATACCAAGGTTGAGTCTCAAGACAAAAAAAAAGTAAACATTTTCCTTCTATATGAGACACCAAGTTAGAGCATAACTCTCCCTGTAGCAAATTTCAGTGTGGTTGCAAAAGTAGAGCACTGGAAGCCCTAGCAAAATAAAAACAAATGGTCACTCCTTGCTCTTTTCAGTTTTGCTAGCCTTCAGATTCCACAGCACTTCTCCAATAATTCAAGATTATTATTTATAAAGCAAATTCCTTCTAGAGATAAGTCAAAGCAACTGCAAGTCATTTAATTCAACAGAGCTGCTTCCGCTTCCATTAATAAATATTTTTCTAATACTGTCCAAAAGCTGAAAGGTGTGCACACATCATTTGAGTGTGACTATTTCTGATTTAGCTTGGAGGAAGAGACCATGCAGGCCAATTCAAGTGACTACAGCTCAGTTACATCCGGGATGTTTCTGTCCTTCCTCTTTAATGACCCAGTCTAGCATAGCACTCAAGTACATGCTTGAACTTAAACCTAAGTATAAAATTTGTTAAGGCCATGAGACCTTGAAGACTCAAATATATAAAAGCAATGTGCATATACTTTCATCTTTCAATGTCAATGCCAATGTCAAAGTATCACATATAAAACAAATATAGCTTGACAACAGAAAACGTTTTTGTGTTTTAAAGCATGTTGCTTCATTTAAAGTACACAGAGAAATCATCACTGAAGATACAGTCTCTTAACAGCCCAATACATTAACTTCTGGAGCTTTCTAAACTGGTTATGTGCCTAATCATTTTACCATTAACTCTGCATTATGGAATAATGCAAAATACATGGCTAATATGTCCAGTGTGAAACAAAGAGAGGATGGTTGTGGTCTACAGGAACAGTTCCTATATGGTGCTTCTTGTATTACTGGCTCATAAAGCCATTTCTGGAAGTCTACAGTGAAAAGCCCTTAGAACAACAAGCCAGTAGGAGCTGAGAATTCATAACATAACTATCTCTAAGAGAAATCATCTCTAACTATCTCATTCCTAGAAATACAGAATGGATTACTAGTATTTTAAAATACTAATATATTAGTATTAATATTAATTCACAAAAATCCAAACCATGCTGTAGGCAGAAAAACTGATTATGGAGAAAAAATAAATCAGGCACAGCATGAACTGGTAAACTTCAGACTTGTAACTTTGTAACATACAAACAAATAAGCGAGAAATACCATCGGACAAAAGCTCTTCTATGTAAAGATGAGAAACAGCATTTTATTTAATTACTATTATTATTTTGATCAGGGACGAACCCAGACGATAATGATTCCTATAAATGATTCATTGTTATAAGTCATGTCATCCTCTCAGTAAACTCCTACATACATCCAAGAGCTCAAAAGCAAGCTTGCAGAGTTCACAGGCACAATTAAAGGATTAATTAAATCTATTACAAGCCTTGGATTGGAGCAACTCATGTTTGCACACTGCAAAACGCTGCATTTATCTTTGGAGGATAAATACATTAAGGCAGCCACACTGCTGTAAAAACATAAGCTATTTATTTTGTAAGACTGACGGATGATCTCAGCAGAAAGGAAATTTAGCCTCATGGAACAGGGGACTGAGACTGACATCCTGGCTCACCAAGTCTACCGTCATGTCTGTCCCCTGCTATTCAGCAAGCCTTGTCATAGCGATTATGTGAAGGCACTGGCTGTATGCAACTGTCACCCAGTACTTAATAAACAATTGCAAAAAAGATATGACATAACTGATTGTGTCCCTGAACTGTTAAAAAATCGTTTCAAAAATGCTTTCATCAAAATTGGGGAGGACTTAAATGAGTAGAATGTACACAATTAAAAAGTATTCAGACTTAAAAAAAAATTAAACCCTCAACTGGGTTATTAAAATAAATGTTTACTTTTCTCCTGGTAAGGCTCTCCCAAAAATGATTGACCAATATGGGATTTTTTTTTTATGGCAAATGAAATAAAGTGATGTCCAACTATCTAGAATCTCTTTACATCAGTATCTTTATATATTGAAAGCAGATGCCAGCTCACTACATCCTCTGAAGGAAAGGATGGGATAATTGCTCAGACAAAAATAATGCAGAGAGGACCTCTAACTGGAAAATTAACAAAAAAAAATGCTACAGAACCAACCATCTGGTAAATGCTTCAGTCCTTTTTCTGATCTTCTGCCATGTTCTTACCTTTGGTCTACCTTTGTTTTATCTGTAGCATTCCACATGTGAAGTACTAAGATAACCCAACAGCAACCTGGACTGCAGTTTCTAGGTGTTGCCAGATCAAACGCTAGCCTAGCCCACACCAGGGCTGAGCAGTGGGTCACCCAGTAGCAACAGCAAAGAAAGAATGCAAGGAATACCTATCTGACCAGCATTTTTTTTTTTTTTACTTAGCCTGAGCTTGGATAAGGCAAAAGAAAGACATATGACTATGTCTTCCTCAACTAATATGTAACAAATTAAAGCATCTAAAGCTGATGTGGTGACACCTTTTTCTCACTCAAAAAATTTGCTTTCTTTTTTGAATTTTACAGGAAAATAAAATAGCATCTTCATGGACATCATAGGAAGTAAGTTACCATAAATGCCTACATGAGTATACGTTCAAACACCATCATCAACAAATTAAATCATTTTTTCTTCTCCCTTATCGTCTCAGGTCAACCTAGTATCAAAGGAAAACAGAAATCAAGCATCCATCTTCTTCTGGCTTACACATCCAAACTCTTTCTATCTTGAAGAAAATGGACCAGCTTCTGGTAGATCTTCTTGTGTGAGATTAACAGGCTTACCAAAATTGTTATGAATGAAACATTAAAACTAAACACTAATACTGGGATAAAACTAACAGAGACTGTTCCTTCCTGCCAGTTTTTGCAGTGCTGTTATCACCTGTCCCTTAAAGATCAGTTCTCTACTAAAAATTACTTCAGGCTTGCATGAGGGACTCTCTGATAGAGCAGGGGTGTGCTATCTTGATTGGAAGAAAGGCCTGGGAGTCATCCCACTAGCTCTGGACACTAAAGTTAAGAACTGGAAGTCTAAGATAAACTGGTTTCTTCCTACAGTCAGATATTTATGCAGCTCGAATACATGATTCAGGCTACTTGAGAAAGGCCTGAATCACTCTCCAGAGGAATTTACTTTCCTCCTTTAGAGAATCAATAGAGCTTAGGCCTGTGGTGCCTTCCAACACACAAAGTTAGATTAGGCCACTTTATGTCTTCTGTCATAACCGGTAGATACTCTAGATTATCAACTTGTAAGCACGAAGAGTCAGAGTATTTGAAAATGGTCACGTATTATTTACTTGGTATGAGTATGCATTTGTAAGCACCACCTGCCCAAAGTCCTTGATATACCTAACATCTACGAGGGATCAAAAGCCAGTAGGTAAAATGCACTTGCTTAAATGGTACTAGCTGATGGAGCAGCCCTAAGGCCAATTTTAAGAAAGAATACAAGTAACTCGGAAAAAAAGTATACACATTGTAGTACGGTACCCTATATATTATTCAAAATGGACACAACTAGAACAGGCCTGTAAAAAAATGTTTCAGTTACACTTCAAATGACTTCTGAGGAACAAGCATTTACAGTAATAAGAAAGAGCATTACTTTTTTTTTTTTTCTCTGTAGCCTGTGCCAAAGCCTGTGAACAAGGACTACATGTTTTTGCAGAGGGAAAACCTGAAGGACTGAAGAACCTACTCATTTCTATGCCCTTTTGAAGAAAGCTCCTTTTCATAGCCACATCCAACACTGCAAACTTGTATTTAGCGCGTGTGGCTGGGAATATTTATGTTTTTAATACAGTGTGTTGGAACAGTATTCAATTTGTGAGATTTGAAAGCAGTGACTAGCAAATATTGCCATGCTTATGCTGAATACTACATTGATTTCAGTGGCATTAACTCCCAATTAAACCTTTAGTCAGGGTAAAGACATCAGAATGGCACTCTTTCTAAAACAAAGGGAGCTTATCCAAGGTTTGTCTTCTTCACAGAACAAAGAAAAGAGCTACTACTTCAAATGTAAAAAATATTTCTCAAGGTTCCTAGAACCATGCCTCTTCTGTTTCTTAGGGAGCTGAATTAAACCAGAGCAAATAGTCATCCCTGCCTTCCTTTCATTTTCGTGACTGACTTTGTGTCCCTGATTCCTGAGCATAAGGAAATCTCCACCAGTCTCAATATTCCTTTGGAAAGGGAAAGATTCCTTCAAGGAAATAAACTTAGTCTAGGACATGACAGAGATATGAAATTACATACTTTAAAAGTAGCAATGAGGTCTGAGTTTTGTATGGAGAGTAAAATATTTTTATGGTTCAAAGCTGCGTCGGGGGAGGTTTAGACTGGACAGAACGAAGCAGTTCTTTACCGAGAGGGTGATTAGACACTGGAAGAGGCTTCCTAGAGAGGTGGTCGATGCCCCAAGCCTGTCAGTGTTTAAGAGGCATTTGGACAATGCCCTTAACAACATGCTTTTAACTTGGTCAGCCCTGAACTGCCAGGCAGTTGGTCTAGATGATCGTTGTAGGTTCCCTTCCAACTGAAATAGTCTATTATGAATAGTGGTATTCCAACACTATTTAGTCAGTAAATTAAACATTTTAAACACCTTTTGGCAGGTACACTGACGGGTGTACATTTTGTCCTCAACTTAGATGAAAGACGCAAACATTTCTGAAAAAGTTTCTTTACACGAGTAGACTATCACATGACAATTGCATTTTAGCAAGTCCTGAAGATTTGCTTATCCAGCTCTTGGAGGGAAACACTAGCTGATTCTCATACGCTTTCTGCTGTTGTCCAGATGCTATTTACCCAGGAAAAGCGCCAGTTGAAGAGCTGAGCAATGAACAGGTAGAGCTAATCCCACGGGCAGCCCCGCACCGCAGCGCGGAGCAGCTCACTAATGGATGGCAGTTTCTCCCCTGCCGCAACCTGGTCTCACCAGTGGACCGGTACCTTTGCCCGAAACCCGGGCTCAGCGCCTCAGGAGACCTTTGCTCCCTCCCTCTGTCTCTCCCCGCTTTAACGTGAGGAAACACGACGGCGGCGAGATTTAAGAAACTCCAGAGCTGCCCACCCGGCTCGGCGCCCTTGTTCCTGGACGTGCGCTCCCAGCCCAGCCCTCACCACCACCGCCGCCGCGGAGTCCGAAGCGGCACCCGCACAAACCCGGCTCCCGCCGCCACCGCCCCGGGGGCCACCGCGGTACCTGGTTGTGGTGCAGGTGGGTCAGCGGCAGCAGCGCGCCCAGGGCCGGCGCGGCGCCCAGCCGCTCCAGCAGCGCGGAGAGCTGCCCCGCCGACAGGCTGTGGTTGGCCCCGAAGACGCTCAGCACGTCGTCGGCGAAGGTGGCGGGAGCCGGGGCGCCCCGCGCTGCCGCCGCGCCGGGGAGCATCTCCAGCCCCGCGGGTCGCAGCCGGTGTCACTAGGGCGCAGCACGGCGCAGTCCCTCCGCACCGCCCTCGCGCCGCCGCCGCCTCTGCCCACTCGCCCGGGGCTCCGCGGGGCGGGAGCGGCTCCCGCCCGGCTCGGCCCCTCCCCGGGGGGCGTAGTGGGGAGACGGGGCGGGCGGGCGGCGGCGCAGGGGTGCCCCCGCGGCTCCGGACGGGGCGGGCGCCGCTCCCACGCGGCAATGCCCCTGCGGGAGCCTGCAGCAGGGTCCGTCCCGCTTGTCGGTCCCCTCCGCGGTGTCAGGCTGCTTACCGAGCGTCAGCCTCGTCCCGCCGGCCCGGGGCTGAGGGCAGCCTCAGGGCCTCCCCGTAACCCTCTGTCACGACGGAAGGGTGGCACGGGGCTGCGCGGCGATGGCCCCACGCGCGGCCAAAGGGGAAAGCTGCAAAATTCCTGGTTGCTGCCAGCCCTGGCCCGGGGGCCAAGGGTCACAAAGCCACCGGACACATCCATGGAGGCACACGGTCTTTCCTGAATTGCCCCGAGCCTGCACACCTGTCCTCGCCAGCTGTTTCCCCACGCACACCTGCGGAGCCGGCCCGCCGGCCCCTCTCTGCCATGCAGCACCTGCCCCACAAGCAGGCCCCGCGCCCACCTGCCATGACCCGCGAAACGCCAGATGGGACAGTCGAGGCCAAGGTCCAGGCCCAGGCCAGGCGCACGGGCAGGTAGGGCCCCGCCGCACACACCTCACCAGCAGTATCTCCGCAGCTGAGGCACCTGGACCTTGGAATGAGCCGTCCGGCTGGCAGCCAGTGAGGCAACTCGCTTCTCTCAGGCCCTCTCTCTCCCACAGGCTGAAACATGGATTTGTATCTAGTCTACCTTTTTAGGAAGGTTTAAAGCACCAAAAAAGCATGTTATTTCACGCATGCTTTTTAACAAACAGATAAAATTGTGACTGGTCACAGGTGTATTCCTGGGGGCTGTCACTCAAGTGATTCAGATAAAAATCCTCATGCTTCAGGACAGCAGCCATGTAGTAGCAGCTCCGGCTCAGGAGAGATCTGTACTATTAACAAGTTATTCTGTAACTGCCTGTTACAAAATTTCTTACATATCTCTGTAGTAGGCAGGGACAGCATATTTTTAAAGAGGTATATTTTTTCAAACAGATTCTCATTTAGACCTCTGTGGAACTGTGCTGAATTACATGAGCTGAGACACTGTCTCTGATTCCAAATTTTCTGAAACCAGAATTTTGCCCTGTGTGTGCCAGGTAGTCTGGGTAACAGCACTACAAAGGAGGCATGGTTAAAGATACTTCACAAGCAGTGAAACTCGTTTGGACAAATTCTCCATAAACAACTTCCATGCCACAATGCAAAAAGCATCTGGCAGAAACAAAATGACAGCAGTAAACCCACTACTAGGGAAAAAAGAAATTCTAGGGAGCTACAATCATAAATTTTACTATTGGAAAACCTAAATATTAGTCTTTCTGAATTAGAGCCTGAATAGCTGAGATACTTTCATGCTTCCCTCATACTTGGTTGGTGGCAGCTAAAACAGCCCTGGTACAATTTAGTTGCAGGTTGTTCCAAATGACAGTCCCCATCTGCACTGGTTATACCACCAGCCATGGCTGAAGATGCTCCACCCTACTCACCTTTCCCTTTACGTGTGCAATTTGGGTCTCTTCAGAGAAATCAACACCAGATTTCTTTTGCTGCTAAGGGAATCACAACATTCTTTAGGCAGCAGCAATGTCAGAAGCAGAACTGGCACCTCCTATATTTTCTTCTTCAGTGTGTCTGTTTCTAAACACAGGTCTAGTATCAGTTATTATTGAAGGTATTCTGAAAATTAAAGAAGTCTGTATTTGAAAAGTGCCTTATGACCACTAGATAAATTGGAAATAACTGCAAACTGCTTAAAACAGGTAAATCAAAACAGGTTACTGGTTGCATCAAAAAGATTTGTCAGTGCTCTGTTGTGCAGGGTCAAAGGGTTGATCCCAAAATCGATCATTTTAAGACTTCCTTTTTATCAGTAGCAGAAATATAAAGGATTGTTTAAATTATTGTAATTAAATAAACTCATATTTGCATAACTTCTTAGGCCCATATTTGCATAATGCTGAAAAGTTTAAGGAATTCCTGGATAATTCCATTAGGAATTATTCTCTGTCACCAATCCTCTGCAGAATGAAAATCCTGCTCTATTTATGAGAGACAGCCAAAATTTTTCCTCAAGGAGTGATGCATTCATACTCCTCTAGTTTAAAAGAAAAAAAATAGTTTCTAAACTGAGTGTTACTGAAAAAGACAGCAAAAGCTAGAAGGGCATGCTAACAATAAGACCAGAGGTCATGTACCTTTCAAATATATATATATGCATATATAGCACTTGAAGGACTAGCGCAGATTTTGTGCATATTCTTGTGATGTACAGACCCAATCAGAAAGTCTGGTCTCTGTTCATGTCAAGTCTGATAAAGCTTAGCCAAATACTAACAGAGCCAAATTCTCTTTCTCAAGCTGAAAGAACAATCTGTTTGTACACTGTAAAGCAAGCATTTCCCAACAGTACTTCATGGTCCTGATTCACTATTGTTTTTTTTCCTGCTTTTCTTACACCTGTGTAATGTTACTGTCACATTTGAACCACCAACAAGGTGCCAGCGCACCAGATGGTGACTGGCAGTGGGCAAGACACATAATCAGCTTCTCCAATCTTCTAAAGGGCCAAATCCTCCCTGAAGTGGGTTTCTCTTAAGAAATTCAGTGAAGCTGTAGCTAATTACATCAAAGCTAGCATGATTTGTAATCGTATGTGTTATTTACTTATGTCAGAGTCAGAAGAACCCTCTCTGTTTATTGTCATTCAAACCAATTGAAATAAATCTATTTGAAAATAGCAATCATATTATAATTTCTGTCATTTGGCAGGTAAAATAAACACACCCGTCCCTTGTATTAACATTTGCACCCTTTTTCTCTGAACTCTTAGTTGGATTAACTATTTAAATAGGATTAAAAAATTATATCCTGTCACTAAACACCCTTGAACTAAATAACATATAGCAATGGATATTTCTAGGGAAAGTATCTAAGTAGATATGTAAAAATATTGGACTGACACCTTTTTTCACGTATTTTCCTCAAATAATTATCTTAACTGTGGTAAGTGAATTCCCAGCAGTTCTATTTGTTCATTTTTAACTTGGCCAGGCAGACTCAAACACTCACAGCCACTGTATTTTAACTTCCAGAGCCTCACAGTCTAATAAATTACAAATTAATAGCATGCTAAGACAGATACTCAGTTTTCAATATTGTCAGCTCGGGAATCTTGCAGTTCTCCTCAATTCTGCGCTCTTGCAAATCCTGAAAGGGAATTCAGGGATTAGAGCTCTAGGAACACAGGCAAAGGGTGCTGTGAAGACTAAAAACCACAGAAGCCAAATAAAAAACATACTGTTTGGCTTAAAAATCTCAAGATAAAAAAAGCCTGGATCTCATCAATTTGCAGATCTTGACTCATTTTTGAAAGCTTGGGTTCATAGAATGGCACTAGAAATATATTCTTATATATTGTAGTTGAAAAGTTTCTGAAATTACAGAATTAAAAGGAATCTTTCCTTTAAGGCACATTGGCCAAAATACCTCATATTGGTACAGTAAAACATTCAAAGGGAAAAGTGGGATCTCAAGTTTTACAAAAGTTTGTCTCTGTAATTTTAATAGTTTAATAGTGAATTACAAGTGCTAAGGGCATGGTATGGACCTCAAAGTATGAAAGGTATAATGGCATTGCTATGGTAAATTAATCATAACTTGCTTCTTTCCCGAGGCTGCCCTATCGGTACCATTTGTGTATTGTTCACTATTCCGAGAAGCTTGGCTCACGCAGAAGGTTAATATTATGCAATAGATTTCACCCAGGAAGAGGTACTACTCGTTCTACAACCCTCCACTAGCCAGTTCATTATCTGTCTCTCTGTGAAACTGTAAAATACCCTGTTTCTCATAAGAAATGTGATCCATTTGCTCCTTGGGACTAAATATTGTTTAAGCAAGCATCTTTAAAACTAAAATCTCTACAGTAAAATAATCAGATTAAAATCTTTACTGCTTACATTTTCAAGTACTAATTTATAGAGATATTTAAGGATCTTCAACCACAACAAGAATAACAGTTCTCATTAATGGAGATATGCAGATGAAATTATGTTCAGTTCATAGCTGCTCATTAGAAAACTAAGCTTCATAAAATTCCACTGACACTTTAGAAACATTGTTAGCGTAGGGTCAAGACTATTTAGATCATATTTCTAGTGTCAAAGCTTAAAGTTGTTTTGAATCTAAAGTTTTGCCCTAGGGCCATCTCTAGTTTTCAGTTGATAAGCAGGCTTCTAACTTAAAAATCCAATAGCTGTTGAGCTACAGCATCAGATGGTACGAAGCAAGCTAGTGCCTGGAGAGCCGAGCCAGCCTATAGCAGTTGTGGGTCGTGACTTAAAGTACCCAAGACAGGTGAGCAGAGAGATAGGAAGTAATGAACTTCCTTAAAAGAGAGCAGTATTCACCGTTAAGATGAATACTGTTCACATGGCCTTGCATTACTCAAATAATCTTTACCAGAAGAGTCATCTTCTGGAAAAAAATACAGGTCTTTTGTAATTTTGAAAAAAATTAGGTTTTTTAGAAAAAAATAAAAAAAGACACTACACATTATTTCAGTTAAACTTCATTTTGTAAGAAAAAGGAAGTTCAGAAGTTTGGAGTTCTTTTTGAAGGTAGCCTTATTTTGAACTGTAGCATTATAAAAAAGAATTTTTACATTTACAAATTCAAAGTGAAACATTTCAGCTGTTCTCCCCAAGTCCTGCAAACACACTTTGAAATTTAAACTTTCTGTTGTTCTAAAATCAGATCAAAACCAACCTTCAAGTCTCAAAATCATTGATGAAACAATTCATGTTTTGTAGGAACATGCCTAGTAGTCACCTCTTACCTGGTGATGACCTTTATATCCACCAGAGGGTCCCAGGGGAGGGTCAGTACATGACTGAAAGCTACAAGCCCAGATTATGTTGACATATCTGCACTGAATTGTATGTATCTACAGAACAAGGGTTACCACAGAATAAAGGAGAAGCAGTCATATGTCAATATTAGTATGATTAGATAAGCAGAGTAGTATCAGCAGGATATCTGAGACACAACATGCTGGCATTGTATTTTACAGGCTGGAATCTGCAGGGATCAAGATGAACCCTGTGAGAGAGCAATGCTAAACCAGCTGCAGGAGTGATTTAGGTTTTTTCCTCACAATCCATTAGGGAGAAAAAGTAAGCAGAGTTTCTGGGGAGGGACCAGTTCCCATTATAGTACCCAGGAAGAAAACAATTGTTCTGGACACTCTTCTAGATCAGTGGCCTTCAATACATCAGTCCCCTCCTTCGTTTCTTGGAAATAGAGCTGCTAAACATTCTTGAATAAGCAAATTCCTTCTGAAAACATGAAAACTCAGCTCTGAGCTTGGAAATCATATCAGTATGCTTAGCACATCTCCAAAATAGGTGCTGTACAGGACTCTGGGATTGGCAAATGTGCATTGAACCCAGCTTAATTTTTCAACAACTACTAATATGAGAGAGGAGAGAAAAGGTGCTATAAGGTAGAAGACATCTTACTTCAGAGGAAAACCACAGTTGCAGCTAACACTAACCTTGTTTGGGATGTAGTGGGTTACCATACAGAATCAGGCCCTTCAGTCACTTCTCTTCTATACACTTACTTAACACTGAAATTTTAAAAGTTCCAATTAACAGACAGTACTCCAAACCTGCATGAATTCTTAAGTACCGTCACCATGCCAAGTTTAAATTCAGGATATACTTAAAACTGTGGTGCTTTAATCTATTAAAAGAATATCCCCCAAACGACAAAGTTTTTGAGACATGGCTCTCAGTCAAAAATTAGTTCAGTCATTTGGGGGATATTACTTGAACATAGAAAGCATCTCAGTTTTAACTCCATCCCGAGTGTATTTTTGCATCTAACTGCAATTATCTGCAAGGAACAGAGTGTATTAACACAATTTCAAATATATTTTGTACCACTCTGTTGCAAGACCAGCATCATTATTACAATGGAGCACCAGAGTTGCATGCAGTTCATGACAGCTCTTGAACTCTTTGTGCTTTCATGAACTTGTTACAAAGATTTGTAGCCTAGATTAATATTCAAACTCTGCCTGGCAAGAAAACAGGTTTTGTTTTGTTGAAAAGTATTAGGAAAATAGGTTTCTAAAACTCTCACAACTCAGAATTACGCTGTAGAATACAGCCACAGGATGCCTTTGAGGCTAGATAAGAACTAACCAGGATTGAAACAGGATTGAATATTCACATGGATAATCAAAACATTCAGGTACCTCAGACAGGACTTTATAAAATGAAAGAGAAAAGGGTATGAACCCTTACATGTAAGTATAATGGTTAGGTATGGGGTTGCCTACGGACAACCTTACCAAGTTTGGATTTCGTACACGCCAAGGTGAAGCTTCTAATACCGTACATAGAAGGAGCACACCAGATCAACCAAAGGCAGTTGTTATTTCATCTTGAGGTTATTCAAATCTGAAACATTACACCTATGAATTATTATGGACTTAGTTCACACAACAGTGGAATCCATTTCCATGTTTATTTCATTAAATATGAATGTCCATAAACACAAACATGAGAGGTGTTTAGAATATTCTACCGCTAAATAATTTATAGGAAAGTCTTTAACATATGCAGCCAGAGGTATAAGGACACCCATAGGTTATGCACAGCACTTGAAAACTAGTCTCTGAAGCATCTAGTAACAAAAGAAGAAAAGAAGATTATATTCATTGTTATTGTAAATAGAATTTGCAAATTTTTAAAAAGTTATCATAGGAATCTGAAAGCTATTAGTAACTTACGTACTTCAAGTATTTTCAGAATGCTTGTCCCTTAAAGGAAAATATACACAATTCAGTGAAACAGAGCTCTTACTGTTTTTGATGTTCTGTACATTTTCACAAAGGGCGTGGATGCATCCAGCTTCAGGGATTTAACTGAGCTGATGCTTATGTGCTAAAAGTCAGTGGAGTGGAATAAGCCCTGCCAAAGGGTAACGCTGACACTAGGTCTTCCTTCAGCAATGAGAGCAGAAGCACCAAACAAATATCTGTTTCAGTTAAACCAATAAATAGATTCAACTTATGTAACAGCATGTACTAGAGCTCACTAGAATTTATGGGAAAAAAAGCCACTCTGCGAGGGTTCCTCACATGCAGAAGGAAACGATACTTCCAGTAACAAGTAGTTGTTCATCAGTGTTTGTTCACTGGTTTCTCCTTTCTCTCCCCAACAAATATTCTAGTCAAGCAGACTATTTCAGCATCCACCCTTCCCACAGTGCCCTCTTTTCCAAGATATAGCACTCTGTTGAGCAAAGTATGAGAGGATATACAAAATTCATATATTCCCTTGAAATTCTCACTTACCACTAGAGGAAAGTTGTGTATATGCACAGTGGCATTTCAGTATTATTTGACTAACTTGTCTTCAACAGCCTTTGGCAGTATGAAGTATAAGTTTGAACCTTCTCTCACTGGTACACAAAGTGCCAAAATGTTAATGGAACAGTTATTTCTGACAAGCAAGTATTTAATGTATATCTATCTAGATGGTGGTGGTGATTTTCAGATTTGAATGCTTACTGTTTATGTCAGAATTTCTAGTGCCATTTGTAACTTCACCATGGCACACCTGTTTTAACAGTTTTATTTAGTGCTGGACTTCGATGTTACAGCACATGTAGGTGTTAGGGTTTTTTGGGGGGTGGGGTTTGAAGAAAACTATTTGTAAGTGACAGCAGATTCTTTTCATATTCAACTATTTTTGCTTTAAAATCTTGTACTCCCATTTAGGCCTAACGCTATTAAGCCCTGCTTACTGAGGCAGGAGTACTGCCAGCTCTGCTGAGTAGTTTTTACACACAATGTGTACAGAAGGCCAAGGCTGAAGTCATGAATGTACCAGAGGATTGATTTTAAAGGAGTCAGGAATTTACAGAACCAGAAAGGTTCCATGACTAAAAAAAAAAATATGCTTTAAAAAAAAGTTTTTGGAAGCTGTATGTTAACTTATCATCAGGTCAGAATACTAAAAAACCTCCACAGAACCATTGCCTTTTTTTACCACAACTCAAACATGGAAATGAGTGACTCAAACATTAAAAAGTTAAAAAAAAAAAAAAAAGTGAGGGAAAAAACCCTCAAACAAAAAAAAAAAAGCACCAAAACCTTCCAAAGTATTTACTATCAGTTGTGGGATGCAAAGTGTTAAAATGGCTAAAGGATAACACAGTACAAACATCTGGGGGAGAATACTTCCTGAACAAGTTACAGATTTAAAAAAAAAAAAGGCTCAGGTATTTGCAACTCAATTCACACATCGGTTCCTTATCATCATAACCCTAAAATGCTGTAGAGGATTTATAGTCCATTAACACTTTTAAAGGTCTTTGAAGACTAAATACATTATTGTTAAGTCCTTTGAGTCAATTTGTGCTCTTCTGGTATAAATCAGAGTAGAATCTCTTTGACAAAGCAGAACAGAGGACAAATTAGAATCATGATTTACAAATCAAAAATTAAGAGAGTCTCACAGTCTCTATTTGCTTGGCCTACAAAAGGCATCCTCTCAAGCATGCCCAGCAGGTACAAAAGAAACAGAAGAGTTCAGGTCAGCTTGTTCCCCATTTTTGTGAGCTTGTGAGGCAAATGTGTGGACACAGCGTGTTTCCAAGCTCTAGGCTGCAGAAGCAGACAATAAATTGCTATAGATGAGGAAATGGCCTCTCTATATTCATCTGTATAGCTTTCAAAGTATACCAACAAGAACAGATTATAAAATTTATTAAAATTATTCAAAAATAATTCTTATTTTTAGCACATAAATATGGGAAGAACTGAAAAACTTTGTGAACAAATGCTAATAACCATAAGAGAACCAATTAAAAAAACCCCAAATAGCCTTAAGCAACTGCCCTAGAAATGGTTCATTTTGGGGGTGGGTATAGACCACCACACAATAGAAGAGCACAGCACAGCCAGTGAGAAAGTTTCATAAGTAAACAATTATCAGTCTACTGCTTGACACAACGTAGTTGTTGAGATTCCTAACATAGTTGCTGGTGGTTAATCATGATTCTTTAGGAAAGAAAGATTCTCCCTATAAGTAAACGCAGTTTCAGTCCTCACTAAAGGGCAACTGAAACAACAATTAATAGCATAGGCACCTCAAGTGTGACTTTCATCTGAGAATCTCAAGAACACTGAGTTTAACGAGCTCATCTTCCCAAAACCTGTAGGTGAAGGAAATGCTACATTAGTTTTTACAGATCAGGAAACTTACAAATAGTGAAGTTCAATGATTTAAATGCAAACAAATGCATGGAATCCACTTTTTTATCTCCTACTGCACACCACCCCTTCCTGTCTTGTACAAACACTATTCAACAAGGGCAAGGCTATGTACAGGATTAAATTCCTAAAAAAGAGAAGCAGAAGGGGTGAGCTCAAAATTTGAGAGGCATGTTAAGCACTTTACCAAGTCTTCTTTGTTTGTTTGTTTGTTAAATAAATTCACCTCAGGACACAGAAAACCCCGTTACTTAAGGACATGCTGTAAAATTTTGTTGCTTGGGAACAAGGAAGCAAAGTTAAACATTGGTTTGCAATAATGTAGGAGAAGCACTAGTATCTCCTATTTCTAGCAACACATCACTTAACTGTAGTAAGAGATATCCCTCCCTAACTGTTCCAAACTTTTAGCTCATCTCTTTTGTAGGGAAAGCATTCATCACTAACACCTGTGAGATAAACGACAGGCAAAGGATTTCATGTGTGGCAAAGCTGCCATGTCACTGAAATATTTGTCATCAGGTCAAGCGGCAGCTCTCCAGAGGCCAGACGAATTTTCCTCCAAAGACCAGCTGAAGCAGAGCACTAAAACATGTTTGGATTTCACAGCATAGAAGGAATAGGAAGGGAAGGATTTGGAAAGCATCAAATGACAATTTGGGGAGCAGGGAAGGGGGTGTTGAATCTGTAACTACATTGCAAGAGGAATCCAAAATTAAATAACGGATCTCAAATGTGGGCCTGCATTTTAATTTTTCATGCTTTTGTCATTTCCAACATACTTATCACAGTAAGAAACACAATGATACCAAGTCCTGACTTAACCACTCAGATGGTGTCTGAGAAATCTCAAATGACCTCACACAGACTGGTAACATCAGAAGCTGCCAGAAACAGAAGTGTTCAAGAGAGCAAAACCAGCCAACTTATTCCTGCAGTGCCTATTACACATATCAGGCTCAGGGCTAGTAAACTCAGCATCATGTACAACCTTATTCTGCTTATTATTAAGAACAGAGTCATTTATTTGTATTTGTATACCTTCTAGCACTTTCATGTTTTACAGTTTTTAGAGAATTTGAACAGTATTGCTGAAGTTTTGCACATTACATCATTAAAGACCCAACAACACACACAAGTTTTGCATTGTTAAATTACCAATTCTATGACATTTTAGGAATCTCCAAGGCCAAAACCCCTAAAGTGCCATGCAACATCACATGTGCTTCACTCTGCAAGAGTATTTTATTGGCATTTTACCATCCTAGGTTTTTTTCAATAAGAGATGTTTAAAATTTTTGTTGTGATGAAAAATAATGCTTGAATTATAGTTCAGTTATTAAACATACAATACAAATTCAAAATGGATTTGCTTATACCTATCTAGGTGATGGAAAGTAACATAAATAAAACAGATAATTTAGTGATGTGTATACATACCTTTGTTTACGGAGAAGAGATTCTGTCACAGTGTCAGCTAATACATATTGTGGCTATGTACTTAAATACTTGCATCTCAATACTTCCATCTTCTCAGACACACTGTTTTCCTTACTGTTTATAAAGCAAACCTTTCCCCTCTCTGTCCTTCACTTGACTTGGTAGTAAGTAATATGAGAGTGTTTGAAATTTGAACAAAACCTCCTTGTCCTGAGAGTACAAGGGGCGGAGGAAGATGCAGCTAGAGGACTAGGTTGTTCTTAGTGCCTTACACCACCCCCTTTGACAAAAGCCAAAGGACAGGACACTAAAGAGGCCATTCAGGGGCAGCTATTCCAGGGTCACTTGTCTCCAGCTCCTTCTCCATACTTTGTTACGCAGTTTTCTGGCGAGTGGACTGAAAGTTGTATTTTTAAAAAATAAGATTAGACTTCTCTGAGACACTTTGATGGCTGTTACAAATACAGGAAAGAGGCGTTAGCCTCATGATGAAAAAATGCAATGACTAACACCTGCCCTAATACTACTCACATGCAATGGTGACTTTAATGTTGCCAGGCAAAGGCTGTACATACACACAACTTCCCTTCTGGTCTTTTTAATGAAGCAATAGGATTTGACTCCTTGATTATGAAATATCTGGCAAGGATATGGTCCTCATACACAAATTGGAAGCAGATAGGAGTTGATCATAATGCCAAATTGCAGAAGGAAAAAAATCTTCATCTCGTGCAACAAGATTCAAGGAATAAATAACTTAATATTAACTGCGAAGTTACTCCCATATTCCAGTATGTGAAATATACCGTCCCTCAAGAAAGATTGTGTTAAACAACTGAAACACTTCCAAATGATTTACCCAAAATAAACTTCCGTCAGAAAGCTACCATGAACACGTATTCATCTTAGCTCTTAAAAATGAGCAACTGCTCTGGTTTTAAAGCCATTTCACATTCTTGAACTGAAACTTCACAATTTACATTATTTTAATTTAATATCATTAACTACTACTGTGTTTAATTCTGAACAGATTAAGGCTTTGCCTCACTAAAATCAAAGAAAAACTACTCCCATCTTAAGAAGAGACAGGATTTTGTAGCTTATAGGGAAACAACTGGACAAGGATAGGGTGCTTTTCCTCTCTCTCTCTTCTTTAATTCATAAGGAGAAATAAAATTTAGATAACACATTCTAGATAATAAACTAACAAAGCTGAACTATAAGGCCTAAATCAGTTTTTCACCATTTCTAGTAGACGCACAGAGACAGCAGACAAGCATGGACATGGACAACAGAGCAGTCACAGATGGCTATTAGAAGACAAAGGGACAGAGAGGAAAGTCAGGGATGTACTTCAACAAAAGATCTGATAAACAAGTGTGCTGCTGAGCAGGGAACTGGAATAATCCCGAGAAAGTCAATGTTGTGTTACCTTAAACAGTGTTCTCACTTGCTCCCTAGCAAGCTGTACAAAATCAAACACATTTCATGCAGTAATGGCTCATGACTATATTGCATTTTTATTTTAATTTATCCAACGCTTATTTGCTTTTTTAGGGCATTACCTTTTAGCCCAGTTACAGCAAACCCACAGTATCAGAGAACATGTGGCACAGCTCCTGCCAAGAGGAGGAGATTCACAGCTGTCCTCTTGGCCTGCCCCTACCCTTGAATCCCAGCACCCTGCTGATCAACAGCAAGGGTTGCGACCCATGCAGTTTGTTCTGCTCTGACAGGTGCTGGTGTTTGGCAGCATTCCCAGCAAGCAGACAGTTGCAGACATATGAAGACTTGGCTGCAAGTCAGAAAGCCAAGCTCATGGAAAGCATGGAAGGATCTGGAGGATGCAAAGGTGTTAAACCCCTCCTGTCCTGGAAGAGCCAAAGGCTGCTCTAAACTATCATAGAATCATAGAATGGTTTGGGTTGGAAGGGACCTTAAAGATCATCTAGTTCCAACCCCCCTGCCACAGGCAGGGACACCTTTCCTCTAGACCAGGTTGCTCAAAACCTCATCCAACCTGGCCTTAAACACGGCCAGGGAGGGGGCAGCCACAACTTCTCTGGGCAACCTGTTCCAGTGTCTCACCACCCTCACAGTAAAGAATTTCTTCCTCATATCTAATCTAAATCTCCCCTCTTTCAGTTTAAAACCATTCCCCCTCGTCCTGTCACTACATGCCCTTGTAAAAAGCCCATCTCCTGCTTTCCTGTAGGCCCCCTTCAGATACTGGAAGGCTGCTATGAGGTCTATGCTGGCTGCCATCAGTTGCAGGCACTTTTACAGAAGCTAGAACACCAAAAAGAAAAAATCATTTGAAATTAATCATAGCCAAATATTTACCAGAAAACTTAGAGGATGCCCCTTAGCTCTTCATCACTTTCCAGCTCATAACACACTAAATTATTTGAGCTGCCCTAATCCTACTGTCTAGATTAGTTGCAGCTCCAGATCTGGCTTGAAGCAATACACCTAGAACCTTTCCTCTAAATGAAGTCTAGGCATTCCATCCTCCAACACCAGACACCAGCCCTCCACTTTCTTCTGGAATTGCAAGGGCTGTTTTCCATTATTTAACAACTGTGGCCCTACAGCTTTAGTGCTACAACAACAGGTAGGACTCCCCTGAAGCTGCTGGCAACGCTAAAGACAATCCACTTGCAAGACAGCTTTCTTTCATTCCATTGTGTTTGAATGCTGAGAATTCCACATGTAAGCAGCACACAGAGCAGAAGGGCAAGTTATTTCTACTTCTCCCTCCCTCTCCCTGCTCACACATTTCCAGAACATCAGCATAAGAGCAGTCCTCAATTAGTGAGTTTGGGCTAAACTCAAGCAAGAAAGGATAGCTATCAATTAAATGGCTTTGTACCTCAGCTTATTAAACTAATGTTTTTTATTACATATAGGCAGTCATGCTCAAAGCGTGGTTACCACAATCAGGGAAAGAGGCTGTGAGAAGTTACTTCACGTCTTCTCAGCCAACTTAATCTACTTTTAGCACTTGACCTTCCCCTGCACTGATGCTATTCCTGCTTATTTACCTTACACTAAACAAAGAGTTACATTATCAGGAGACCTATACATGTAGCCTGCCAAAGCATAGACAGATTGATTCTCCATAAAAATCTGTTTAAAAATCCATTTTAAAAAATCATGATGCTGTCATCCTACCTCAAGTTGCAGTTTTGCCTGTTTGGGCAGGGTTTTGCCATAGAAAATGGTCATCGTAGAGAAGCAACACATTGTTGTCAGGAAAAGCACTGTATACTTCTTAGGTCAGAACCACACTAGATTACTTGCAGCTACTTGAAAATTCTAAGCAGATTCATCAAAGCAGAAAGATTTTGTCCTTCTAACTAAGACATATAGATCAACATGGATACTTTTCTTCCAAGATTGTACATACGCTTTGCACAAATGTGAAAACTACACGAGGTTTAGGACAGTATAAACAGGGGACTGGTTGGCTCTGACAACCTGAGACTCCATACAGTACTTTTAAGTTACTTTAGAGCCATAGAACTGCATATGGTATAGAATTGTGAAAGAGACCAGGGTAAATATAGACAGATTGGTAGGATTTGTAATATTTGTCCTTAGCTATGCAAAGTAAATAACTTATAACAATCATGTAGGCCTTTTATCAATGGAGATAATATTTGATGTATCTTCAAGTCAGAGTTTGTCAAACACTGATGGACTCATTCATAAAATTTAAAATTTCTTATGGAAGGAAATGAAGAAAATCTGTCATTACAGTAAAAAGATAAAGTACATCGTGGCAAAGCTGTTCGTTTTTGCAGTATAGATACCAAATGCTAGTTCATCTGTTTTTTTTAATACACTAAAAACAGTTATTCAGCACTTGATGGGCAAAGAGCTAATATATCTCATTTACATTGGGGTTAGATGTGGCACAGTTTCTAATCCACAGAAAGCTACCCTTAATTAGAGAGTAACCATGCTGTAAAGTTAGATTAGAATCCAGCATCTGAAAGCCTCCAAATGTGAGCGGAGCATTGGTTTATATTTAGTGCACTCCATAGGGCTGATTTTGAGAAGTTAATCCCAACCGAGACTCTAAAAGCATATGCAGAGTACACAACCAGCTACTCACACCAGTGTGTTAGTGAGAAAATCTGTACTTCTAAAAACCTTTGGGGAGGGACAGGTAGGGTAGACAAGGCCTTTGCATTACCATTTTATCCCCATATTAGACACATTTAAGACTGCACGTGAGTACTAGCATTAAAGTAGAGGCACAGAGGCAACCACATTTGCTAAGGAACTAAGAACCTAATGAAAGAATTCATCTATGAAGCCAGATCTGAGTTTCTGCCACACCAACAATGTGTCTTTCAGTCACTTACTGGGAACACCCAGTACACCCGCCTTTCACCAAGCACTTATTAAGGAGACATTAATTACCATGTATCCAAGTGCTAAGAGTATTTCAGTTCCCTCTGCTCTGATACCTGTATTGTTGTTCTTGATAAACCAGAACTGTAGCTAATCCTCTGGCTTTATGCCTGACTGTATATTTGTTTTTAGTGATACAATCTGACTGCGCTGGATGTTTTAGAAGAAACATGCTGTTAAAAGGACAATTTGAAACTTTTGGATTTGTTTGGACAACTGAAAACTTGGCTGTCCCTGTTGTGGCCTTCTCTGCAAAAACACAGCAACTCTGAGGGAAAAGAAAATTATTTCGACACTATAAAGCAGGTATTTCTGTTTTGTTGTGAAGTTTTACTGGAGAAAATCGGCAGTGTGCTGTGCTTCCTCTGGTCCAGTTCCCCAGCACCCTTTTCTTCAGCCCACCCCCTTTCCCTTCCTGACTCCTCTTCCACATCCTTTTCCAGCCCAAACAGGGCTTCTACTACACACCATCACCATCTCCTCTCTTCTGCTGTTGTTTTAGTCCTCCAGCTCCAACTGTGGGCACTGAGACCAAACCGACAACCCAAGGTGACTCAGTCTACAGCTCCTCAGTTGTCCTTAAGCTATGCTCCTAGTTCCAGAAGCCAGTAAAGATATGCCAGGACTTGTGCACATGGGCTCCAAGCCACGACTGTCTCACCTGTGACACGATTATGTCTCAGTCATTGGGAGATATTTTACAACTTGCATAAACATAACTTTCAGACACATTTTATGGATGCCTAAGTTTAGAAAGCATTCTTCCCAGGTTAAGGTAAGAGAACCTGACATTTTGCTGCTGGATTTTCAAGTAGAGATGCCTCCTGTGGTATACAGCTTTGCTAGCTTAAGTAAGAATTCAGCAGTTCATACTTACAGTCTCATCAGCCATTCTGTCGCTACAACTGCACTCAAACTAAACCTTGGTCAAAGTTTAGCTTCAGAGCAGTACCATTCTGAAGTGGTGGCGTTTTCAGGTTTTTTGTAAGTGATGATGGTAATGCTAGATTTACATGCTATATACACTATCTCCAGGAAACAGTACTGTTCTGTATGTTATACTGTTGGCAAAGCAGACAACTAACTACAAAACACAAGGTAAATAGGCAGCAGGGACCAAATGATCAAGCTGGGTTTCAGATCTTTCTTCTTCTCTACATTGCCAGCAAGAGAGAGAAATCCATACACTTCATACCTCAGCACTGTCTTCCTACGCTGAAGGGTCAGGCTGTGCTCCTGATTTTATACCATAGGGTCACAACGGACTTCTTTGCAAACACAATAAAACTTTATTGTTTCCCCCCTTTCCCTATACAGATATTGCAAACAATATTGTCCTTAACTACAGAATGGCTACTTAAAAATAAATATTATCAGATCAACTACTAGATACCAGTAAAGACTAAAGGGGACAGATAGAATGAACCAGTTCATTTGTGCAGTCAACAGAACAGCTGCAATTACTGGTAAGAGGCTTTCCAAACAATTTCAATGCTTTACTTAAGAGAGTCTCCATTACCAAAGAGCTTAGAGACCTGGCTTGTCTTTATTACCTATCTTCCTGAGTTCAAGGACTGAGCCTTAAATCATCCTCCTAAAGCCACTGTCCTAGATTTAGAATACTGTATTCCAATTTCTGATTTTCCTCCAGTCCTGCTATAAATGACCAGACAGCTTTCCAGTTTTGTATTGCCTTTACCCTGGGGAAGAAAAGAGATGCAGGTACTTAAATCTAGAAAGCAGCATCACTGAAGTAGCAGCAAAAGGGAGAGAGGTCTTGACCTGTTTATGTCTTGTTCTGCTGCCACCAATACTCTCCCTTAAGCCTTTTACTTCTTCACATTTCAGACACATTTAACCTGTTCTAGTTTTGGAAATGAACAGAAAATTCAGTGACGAAGCCACCTAATGCCCTGTGAGGCACACAGCTGGCTCCTCTAGCACCTTGAAGAGTAAACAGCAAAATGGACTAACCCTTTGTATGTTCCCAGGTGGGAAATACAGTCAAATAGTAATCAGGTAGGAAAGTTCAGATTGAGAATTCATAAATATTTAAAGTTTGTTGATTGACATACAAACATAAAGAATTTTTTTAGAACATGACCCTCAAGAACAGTGAACCCTCACAATCCAATCAATTGGCAGAGACAAGAACACATGAAGTCATGGGGAAAGATTTTGTTACTCTATCATATTATTTTTACTTAGACATACATTTGAATGACCAGTGTTCTCTTCATTCCCTTTTTCTTCCTGAACACCCCCAAAAGGTACAAGTAGGACTAATTTATGCATGCTTGTGAGACTAATGGTTTGCCAAGGAACATATAAGAAAAACAGCCTCCTCCACTAGAACTCTTCCACTTGTTCAAATATGAGTCTGTTCGATGGTCGAAGTAGTTACCTTGTCCAATAATGGTCTTCAACAGGACATATGATCAAAGGTTTTCTGATGTGTGAACTGGAGAGATACTTCTTCGCAAGAAAAGGCCTCTGATGTTCACTGAGTGGTGTGACTACCTTGATAACCTTGAACTTAAAATATTATGTTCTTGTCATTCCAGCATAACAAAACATGCATTTTATAAGAACCACTGAAAACTGGACTATAAGAGCTTTGCTCTTAATAACAGGCACAAGCAAACTTCTATTTAGCAATTTCTGATTTTTCATCAATGTTTACATACAGAATTTGGAGCAAATCCAAGTCTATGCAATATACTTTGAAAATATCTTTGCTATCAGCAACGCTATTTCTGTTACTGCTTATTTATCACACGTCTTTCACCTCCCTGGGAATTCTTGCAAGGATTCCAAGAGACAACATATCTTTACTTCATTTTTTTTTAAAACTGTCAAGTGTTATTTTCTGCTTCTTAGGAAGCACAGTGTAATTGAATCTAACCAACCACAGGTATTTAATTTCTTCTTCTTTCTGTAAGTGAAATAGTTCAGTTTCTGTTCATAATATAGTTTTCAAGAAGCTATTATATCTAAAAGCATGGAAAGTCTTCACTTCAGCTAAGCTAGTTTCCATGTTAGCAAATTTTAAAAATTCTCCAAGCTTCCTATCTTTATAAAACAATTAAGCAGAGATATCTGCAGAGCACATGCTCCATCTAGGTACATATTTTGGTTCTTTAATTCAGTCATGTTACCAAAAAAAACCCGCACCAAACTTTGATGGTCATTACTGCAGTTCAGAACTTGTTTGAGATTCTTGAATAGATACTGCAGAGAAAGTATTATCCAACTAAGTAACTCATGCTGAAAATTCAGTATCAAAAATGTTGATTGTCCTTAAAATTAGATTTAATATTTTAAAAAGAATGTTCAAGATTATTAATGTTTTAATTTTGGTAACACGATGTGTTCTGAGATGTGTTAGGTGTCAAACAGACCACTCAAAAGCTTGTTTACTACTACCTTCTGTCAACCCTGTTCTTCAGGTCACCAAGCATATCCTCAAGTGCTTTTCCTGATTTGGGGATCTTAGCAAACTTCAGGAGAAAGAAACTTCCAGATACTTCATGGAAGTAAGGAAAATACTTAGGAGATGTGAAATACTTTAGATAATTATCCTTTCTGCTGAGAAAGTTCTTAGCTTATCTTTGTTTTACCACTGTTTCACTGACTTGTGCTTTCCTACATCTCATAGCAGCATACATCACATTTTTTTCTTTTACCAACTATAAGAAATTAAATAATTCTGACAGGTTTCACGCAACTGCAAAGGATGGTACAAACATAGCACATGCACTTTAGCACTGCCAACTGTGCTTGCTCTTTCTAATAATCTTTCTGTATGCGATGACCAATACAGTTATTAATACACATCTTGCAGTGCTGTATGTGGCCAAATAGAATCACAGAATCACAGAATCACTCAGGTTGGAAGAGACCTCTGGGATCATCGAGTCCAACCATTGCCCTGACAAATAATTATATAACACTGGCACAAATAATTTGTAGCATGTGAAACAGTATTTGGACATGCATAATGCCCAGAAAATATTTTTTTTAGAGCTAGGAGGAGGCAGAAGTGGTACCTGTTGCCTTTTCTAACTGGCCTCTTCTGGCACCACCTCTGACTTCCTTTGACACTTGCCAGAGACTCTAACCATCTTTGCACTCTCTATGGGGGCCTACGGTTTTATTACTTTCTGTCATCAATTTTGGTTCAAATCAGGGCTCAATTATAGTGTTTGAATGGTAGTTTTACATCAGGAAGCCTTCTAACTCAAGCAGCAGTAACAGTTTCTCTGCATTAACCCAAATGTTAGAGCTGCTAAAGAGCTGAGGCAGTCATCCTTGGCCAAGGACTTGCTAAGTACGCAAGATGTCCCACAGAGTAATTAGATTTGCATTAAAACAATAACATGCATTTCCCTGACACAAACTTCCTATAAAACTTTCATGTCAGCATGGAAGAAGTTTACTAAAATAATTAGGATAGCTAAAGATAGTGAGGTAGTGTTTCTTACAGTTCTATCAACGTGTTGGATTTTTTCCATAGTTATACATTCAACACAGGTCTGGCTGCACCAGGCTTGAAATGCAAGAATAATTGAAGTCACAGTCTCACTGCAGTGATATTAAATGTACAGTATATAATCAAGATAGAGAGCGCTGACCAGCATCTGGCTGCATCACAACAATTCGGCTAGTTACTTTACCCCTAAAAATGCCCTGTTTTCAACATCACTAATCATACATATTCTATTTTTTACTTTTTAACTGGATTTGTCTTCCTTCAGAGTATTGCTGTACCAGACTGTCCTCTGATAGTACTACATAAACCCCAGGCTAGAATCCCATTGTACTAGAAGCTGGACAGGGTAAGGCCAGCTCCTATCCCAAAAATCACTTTTGAGTCATGGACGGTAGCTGCAATTGCAGTATAAAAATGGGACAAACACACAGAAACCCACTAACATCAGCACATGCTTGCCTAAGTCATCCCATACAGACTCCAGTTTCTGGTCTTCTCAGTGTTTAGAAGGACCGTCAGCAGTCATGAGCAGGCACAGAGGGCTCTTACTAATATGAAGACATGATGAGATAACTGCAGCAGTACCCTGCCCCAGCTCTTTATCTTGCCCCAGAACAGCCTACTGCTACACAGAGTGCCGAGCTGCTCATAAAGCAGCAATGTGAGCTACTGCAGTTTACAGCCAGCCTGTGAAAATAAATCAGCACCAGTTTCGGTTTACTTCATTTGGTCAAACTCTAACTTCCAACAAGTCCTGTATCAGTCTACAATACCACAGGAACTCTTACAACATGTCTTTTCTGTATGTCAGAGACGCAATGCTAAGAAATACAAGCACTTGCAGCCATTCAGTTAGGATACATTCAGATGACTTGAGTTCAGAGAGAATCCCTATTCCCAAGCATTGTGCTAACAGTCTCTTGCCAAGAGATAACACCAGCAACAACTTAGTATCACTACTTCTTCACTTTCCAGTATTCAGCTTGGAATTGTAACATTACTGGAGTGTTTGCAGATAACACACACTACTGTGAAAACTTGCAGACAGTCAGTGAATGCCTTAAGTGTTTGGCTTTACCCCTACCCCGGAAATAAAATAAATGAGATATAAGCTGATGTCCTGGTGTGATTTCCTACTTCTGGCATATGTTTGACTTAGTTTTTATTTTTTAAATCACCCTCCCCAGATGGAAAGAATTAGCATCTGTCACATGTTTTCTGAACATACAAGAAAATTTCTCAGAAAGAAAAGCCTGTGGACTACCACAAGTCTCCTAAATGAAAGCAAGGTCCCTTCTGGAAGATCCCTATATCAAGTAAAATTTGGTCCAACATTTCTGGAGTTTCTTAAAAAGTACAAAGCTCCTGTTCTGTCAAACTTATAGTAATTATATTCTGCCATTTACCTCCTAAAACTGAACATGAAGAACATCCAGGAACCCCTCAACGTAAGCATCCAGCCCTACGCTCGTTTAAGTATTCTAGCCATTTTTTGCATGAATTATTCATCAAGAATCATGCATTAGTCTAGCTGTCAGCATAAAACTTTGCCACAGAGAGAAGACTCTTGACCCCTTTCCCAGTTGATCTAAGTCACTGTGACTAATCATGGTGAAGCTATAACAAGTCACACTGCTGTAGAATAAATTTAGTTTTTGAAGCACACCTAAAAACAGGAAGCATCTCATACTTTCTACTCTAAGTAGCTCACCTGGGCTGAAGGAGTAAAATTGAATCCTCTTTATGACGTAGATCTGGGGAGGGGATTAATGTATACTCTTCTGTTCTGCAAAAGGTTACTAGCCTGTAACCTATTACAATATATTAAAATTAGACACAATGGAGTCTAAGCATGAGATGTTTGCTGTGTCAGTAACAGGGAAGCTGTGGTAGGTGCCATTTCCAGGTGTTTTATAGTACTACTTGAAACACATATCACTTCCTTCCTTCTTAAGGGGTTCAGAGGAGGAGCAGCACACCACGTTCCCAAGGAACAGCTCCAGCAGGCCAGGTTCAGAACTCGGCTCAGCAAAGCTCACCATGCACTGGCTCTCATTCACAGGTTTATGGCAAGGCTAAGTTCCGAATACAAACAAAAATAGGCAGTTAATTTTCTTAGTGTGATTTCAATAGCCTTTAGAGAAACCAGCTAACATCACAGTGCCATTAAGATGACCAGTATATACTAGGAAGCTTGTCCCTTTAAACCATGTAATTTTGTAGACCAGATGAACAGTGGAATGACTCAATGGTTTCTTCTCAGTTGCTGCAAAACTGGAAGGCTCAGAGCATGCTTTTTTCTTACACATCTCAGGAAAAATAACCTCCACGAGCTGGTACACTAGGCTGCTGCTGCCTCACACATGCTAATTGGTGGTCATTAAACAAAGGTTCCATTTCCAGCTGAGTCTCTGAAGCCCTTGTTTTTAAAAATAAAACACTGCTTGAAGAGAAGTGAAGAAACCGCTAAATTGCTACAGAATAATTACTTGAGAGGCCAGGTGAAGATACCTCTTATGATTAATTTCTCCAATCAGATTTTAAAAAATTGTACTTAAAAATAATAATAATTTTAACACTGATCAAACTGTGGCTCGGTCACCTAATTACCAAAACTAAATACTTAAGAATACTATGGTTGATGTAAGCAGCTTCACATTAAATTAATCATGCATTTCCCCAAGTCCTCAGTACATGCTTACGAAACTATTTGAGAAGTTTCAGAAAGTGGATGTAAGTAATGTACTTGTCTTCGCTCACTGTCAAGTTAAGTAGATACTGTATTTGAAAAATTTGCTAACATTTTGGATGGGTTTTTTCTAGCTTTGTTTTTTCCTTCTTGAACACCACATTTAAATGCTGAGCTTTTTTCCCTTTAGTGCATCTTTCTGATATCATACAAAGGACAGAAAGAACATGCCTTAAACTCACAAATGCATCTCATATCAAAGCAGAACTAAACCAGTATAACAAATGTGTTTCTTAGTTTGCATCCATTTACAGTGTATGCCTAATGAAAAATATA
Source organism: Nyctibius grandis (assembly GCF_013368605.1). Lineage (NCBI taxonomy): Eukaryota > Metazoa > Chordata > Aves > Nyctibiiformes > Nyctibiidae > Nyctibius > Nyctibius grandis. Next base: position 59,766,721 of record NC_090663.1, read on the forward strand.
AAATGTAGTGATATTAAAAGTCTGACTCTATTTGACTCTTCTGGAATGTTGAAATATGAGGTCATTAAATTATATTTTATTTGTCAATTTTGGCAGGAGCTACTGCCACTCAAAGGACACCCTAATGATCTAAAGAGGAATGTAAGCAATGTGGCATTGTCAGATACAGGTCTCTGATGCAGAGTCTATGAGATTGCTATGGGAACCAGTCACACTCTCTGCCTTGACATGGATCTCAGAAGCTTTCCATCACTAAAGATACCATTAAAAACAACATATTTAAATGGATGTTTTTCCAGCAAAATTATACTTAACTGAGATTTAAGCTTTCTGCAGGACCTATTCTCTTCAACTTTTCACTCAGCAAAAAAATAAAGTGTTACAATAAGGGCAAGACATCCCATCCTGATTTTTTAGATATAGAACTGATGCAATAAAATGTCCTGAGTGACTTATTTGCGGTATAACCACCAAATCCAAACTCCTGAAATTACTTTCCTTTATTTGGAGTCATAAGAATTCAAAAAGCATTCTCAGCTTCATTGTCTTCCACAAATCATTTATCATTTGATAGACACATGAGAGAACTTAGACACTTACAAGACCATCAAAAGCTACAACAGGTTTGTAACAGGAACCCCTTGCCTTCCGAAAAAAGCGTGTCGGTCTAGTTTCCCCTCCACTCCTTGTCAGTGAAACAAGTATGTTTCAAGCACAGAACAGAAAGCCCTTAACTCTCTTCTGTGGCTGGGTGTGGTTATTATCACTACTCCTACAGATTGTTGTGAATTATCTTACTGTCCATTGAGATTAGGGCACTACTGGTCTTTCCACATACCGGTGGAAAACAGTCCTTATTGAAGAGCTTACACAAATAAAAGAGGCAAAACTGCAGCACGGAAGAGAACCACCATCCTTATTTCAGATTAAATAATTGGAAACAAACAGATTAAGGGACAAATCTGCAATGAAATTCAAGTATCTAATACTCATGAAACGACTAACAGGAGCTGTGTCTAAGCCCTTTTATTGGCCTTGGTCTGCATATTCCAGGTGACACAGACTGCTGCAGAATTAGGAGCTGAACCCATGCTATCCAAATCCTTCTGTGGCACATTAACCACACAGAATCATCCTTGTGTTTGTATATACAACCTCAACAATTATTTCATTGCCATAAAAGGAGGATATAGGATGTGGGTTGAATTTTTTCCTGAAGCATCCCAAATTCCCAACTAATATTACGTTTTCTAAGTGTATAACTTCCTATCAAATCCAGAGCCATAGGACACTTCACATAGATGCCTCACCTATCAATGCCAGAATTCCTCATGGCTTGAATTTCTTCCATCTACAGTCAGTCACAAACGTGCAGCACGTGTTCCTAGCTGCCAAGAGAGTCTACACATTGTCCTGTTGGCTTACCTTTGATTTCCAGTTTATATGATTATGTGTAAGGAAGGCGTTCATTTTGCAAAGAACACAGGTATACAAGTAATCATTGTCCAAACTCAATGACAAATTCAAGCCTAAATGACTAATTAGAACCACGTAAGTTGGACTTGATTGATTGCTATTTTTAAATCACTGAAAAGAAGGCTATAGTCTGACAATAAACTTCTAAAACAGCTGACGATAGAGTTCCTATAATTAATGGAAAACTAGCCCATACTTTCTATATATCGCCATCAAGTGGAATTAAACATACTATTACTGTAGCCTAAAGCCTGAAAAAAACACAAGCTGTTAAATACATGTTTAATAAAAAGGCTTTACAAAAGAGTTAAGTTTGGTGTCAGATTACCAATGAAACATAGGTCCAAGTGCCTCTGTTACTTCGAGAACACAATGATACAAACACCACCACTGAACACATCTTCACCACGCTGGCTGGTTAAAGAGGAGGGTGAGGGAGGAAATAGATCATGCAGCTGGTTTTCAATATCATCTTCTCCCTAAAAGTGAGTGACAGTTTCTCAAAAGACCTGCTATTTCCTGACTTTTTGAGACTAAAACCTTTGAAAACTGGCTGACATCGACTAGAAAATAGTGGGGCAGAGGGAGAAGAAAAAAAAAACAAAACAAAGCTGTTCTTTACTGGCAATAACAAGGCACTTGACAAAGCTTTAAATTCTCACTCTTTGCAGTTTTTATTTGCATGGCCTGTTAGAACTTCCCTTCAGGTTCATCTCTTGCTTCAACTTCTTGATTCCCCAGTGTTAGGAAGACCAGAGACAGATACTGCAGAGCTCACCATGACCCCTTTGCAAGCATTTTGGAACCCTCCTGCTTCTTGGGAGGCACCTCTCCTCTGCTCAGCTGGTGCAACAGTGTTCATCTCTGTGGTATCAGCAGTAACTAATTCTTCTTTAAATCTGGTGTCTATTAAAGTGGTTCACTGCATGATGTGGGGAAAAGAAAGTGAGGATTTTTTAGGGTGTCAGTCGTTAGTATTTGCAAGAAAAATCAACTATCACATAATGAAGGCTAGGCAAAAAGGAGGTGATTGAGCTCTCCTTCAGAAAGGCATTTCAGGATCCTTAGGTGACTCCTACTTTAAATCATTTGCACTATACTGTAGTGTTCCCTGGGTGGATATTTAAGACCCATTTATTTCTGTATTTTTCCCGAAGCTGGCATTTTTGCAGCAAGACTGTAGGTGGCAGTAGCTCTACAGTTATTTATTTTTCTTGGTTCCCTCTTGCAAACAGTTTTATCTGTAAAAAAAACAGGACAAAAAAAAAATCTTTCCTCCTTTCTTGTGAAATAGGTGGTGGGAGGACATTCAAAATCAAAAGAAAAATGAAGCATTCCCTGTCTGGTTGTCAAAATTCTAGGATGCAAAATTTTCTCATTTCCAAAGATTTTATTCCCCCCGCTCCAGGAATCAGATCAGGCTCTAGGTTTAAAAGAGCAGGGTTAATGCTCTTCGAGGCATGCTGCTATATTCATCTTTCTCAGGGGAGGGAGATGTGTTGTAATTTCTTCAGAACATAATTTATGGTTGGATTTTTAATAGTTACATGGGCTTATTTTGATGTCTAGAAGTAATACTGTACAGTTTTCCTTTAAAAGTATACCATTCTACTTGGTTTTTTTTAAATATTGGACAAGTGGCAAGAGCTAAAATAGGCATTTTTTTAAAAAATAACTTAAAACCTTAAAGTTTAGTTTTATGAATTGCAATTCAATATTCAGGGTGAAGACAGTGAGAAACCCAGATTAGTGGTAAAACCTGGATAGTACATACTGGTGAGCACACTAGAAATAGCAGCATTGATTCTCTGCTGAGTTGCCTGGGTTTGGCCTGGTTGCTACAGGGTTGGAGCTAGTAAGACCAGCCTAAACTCAAATGAAATCCTTTCTAAGTTACTTAACCAGCTCAATACAGTTAAGGTGCAACCCAAATATGACAGGTGATTAAGAATTAATATATTTTTGTACATGTAGTTATACAAAGAACATTATGGTTGTGATATCAGAGACTTGGCAACAAGAATGTCAGCATTCAGGTAGGCTGTATATCCTTATTCCATGTACCAACACCTGTACCTTATCCAAATACACCATGACCGTCTTTATCTACATGATACCATCTTTTTATCTCTCCCCCTCCAAGTCACAGTTCACCAAACGAGCAGTGATATCTTGTTCTATTTTCCTTGCTCTACCTGCGTTCCCATACCTTGTTCAGCAAAACCTATTAGAATTTGGACTGGGGGCAGTGTTGATTTGCCCATGGTTCTTTCCCCCCCCCCCCCCACCACCATTTATGTTACTCATCTTTACAATAAATAAACAAACAAATACTAACATTATTAGACATAACCTCACAATCACCTTTTGAGTTGGTCGGTATCCTTCTCTGCCAGCAGAGGATATGGTCAAAGCACAGCAAGGTAGAAAGTTGCAGCCTAGCTATATGTAGCTCTAGTACTAGAGCAGCAACTGCTTCTTTCCCTCACACACACACTATAGTCTTGACTAAATATTTGTTGTTGCTTTTTAAATATCAGTTAGGCTTAGTATCAATGTCTTTTATGAAGACATCATTGAAGAATTTAAGAATTGGAACTAATCTTGAGAGCAGGGTTTTAGGGACAGTTTTGTTGTTAAAACTAGTTTTATATTAGAACACAAGGAAAAACAATGCAGCAAACAAAATAACCTGGCCTTAACACAAATAAAACAACAGTCGCCAATGCTGAACACTTATATCTGTACTGGCAAAAGTAAAGTGGTTTGCATCAAATTGTAATGAACCCACTGCTGCATTCAGCACTGAAGCTAGCTCTCATACCTGTAAACAAGACTGCAGCATATACAGTAAAGAAAGGCATCTCTGATTCTCTTTACCCTTAGCACCAATTTTATCTGTATGGATTATTGCTTACTGTACATGTTATACAATGAATTATACAATGAATCCAGCTAGTGGATTGCAGATCTCATAAACCTATTGCATTTCATGTTCTGTGCGTAGTGACTAATGTTACAGAGTAATTTTAGGTCTCTTAACACTATTATGTTGGTTTGATAATAAATACCCATTTCAGATCAATGAAAAGAGGTGAATTTACTTGGAAGAGCTATAAAGGAACAACTCTGTGGCCTTCATCTTAAAGAGCTTAGGAGGCTTCCTCTACAAGCTTACGAAGGAAACACAATGGGACAACTCTGGCTACAGCCCAATTTGTGGATGGTAGATCACCTCCTATAGTGTCCTGACCCCACAGCAAAGGAAAGATCAAAATCTGTTAGCTTCTGGCATTTTGGTTTCTGTGGTGAGGAAGATTTTGGGCAGGTCCTCGGCTGAAGCATTTAGAGCACCAGGATCCTTAGGCATGGTGTGGTGTGCCCTTGCTATAACCTCTTACATTTTCGTGGCCACTTCCCGATAACTTTCCAACTTTCCTTCTGATGTCATTTCTCAGCTGGATATTGAAGCTAACTCTGCATATCTGACTGGCACTGCACGTAGTATTAGGCACATTTCAGGAAATGATGTATGGAGGTTCTGCTTTCTGATTTTCTACATCACAGGCTAAATTTGACAGCAGAACCTCCCTGTGTCACTGTTACCCGTTTTACCACAAGCGTCAGTTCCTCTCTAGCATTTCTCAAAAGCCTGTCCACATAGCTGGAAACAAGACCCCCTGCCTTTGCACCCTGCAGACAACTCACAGTCTTTTCCAGACTCTCAAAGTCAGTAATCTGTTTGCCCCAACAAGCAGACTATCACATCAGTCTGCATCACATCGCTCCTGCTATCACCAAATATCCTGCAGGCTCACTTAGTTCAATTGCTCTACTCATTTTCCAGGCCGAGGCTTTCCCTGGACACAAGCTTGCTGTGCTTGTCATCAGTGCTTCACTTCTGATGAATCCTGTTGAGATACAGCCTAAAAACACTCACAGGGTACAGATGATCTCTTCTAGGAGCCAGGCTCAGAATTTAACATTCTCTCCACAGAGCCTAGCCCTAAATCCCTTAGGAGCTTAAATGCATTCCTTCCCACAGAGTACATGAGTTCTTCAGAAAAAGAATGGCTTTGCAAAAGATTTCTCATCACACCACACTTTTTCTCTGAAAAAGACATTTACAGCTCTTGGGGGAGGGGCGGAGGGGGAAGGAGCACAGCCCCTAAAAACAATCACCTTTACTCAAACTCTCCCTGTTGTTAAGTGTCTCAGAAATTCCATATATAATGAAAAAAAAAAGGATATTTTCTGTTATTACTGTCTTGCTGATAAACCATACACTGCAGCAGCTAGAGAAAAGGAAAGTTTCAACTCCTGTTAGGGCTCTTCAGGCTCTCCATCATAAGATTGAAGTAGCCTCCTATCAGGTGATGAGATCTTCATCAGGTGACCTGAGTGCCAATATGCCTTTACTGGTATCCCCAAGCATAGTTTCTTCTCTGTGGTCATCTATTTGATGTTTAGAAAGCTGTTATTTTAAGAGTAATTTCCTTAGCTCTGCAACCTTCTGTTTGTACTACAATTCTTTGGCATTTAGTTCTGCTGTGGAAAACCTTCATGCAGTGGCTAGCAGAGTACTGTACGTAGTTGTCTGTGTGGGTTAGTGCTTAATGTGATGGATTAGATGGAAATCCACTGGGGCTTTTTTTGTTTGTTCTGTGTCAAGTTTGTCTCCTTTCTTGTGCAGCCAAGACAGGCACTGATAAATATTGACTCAATTTACTCAGAATTTCCTCCATATTTTTTCCCTGTGGTCTTCATTAAACAAGTTTAGATTGCTGTAGGAAGTCTGACATGCTGCCTAGGTTTTTTTAGATCTATTTCAGCAAGTCTGGAGATTCCAGAGCTGCTGCTCACAGCTCATGAGAAGTACTTGCCTTACAAATGTCTGACATGTGAATAGTACCAAATCTGGAAATTTTGGAGATCGTTCAAATTGCCAAATGCCTTTTAAGCTAGATGTTAAAAACAGAATACATCTATTTCTTCTATGGATTTCAGGGCAGGACTAAGTTTTGGGTGGTCTCCACTAACTAGATGTGACTTTTCTGTGTGCACCACTCATTTCCATTGTGTCTATTCTTTAATGTGTCTTTCAAGTGTTTTCATGCAAGCCAAAGTGGAAAAGATTTTGAACTCAAAATCAATGGGAGCTTTCTATTCTAGAAATGGCCAGTGAGAATTTGGCAAAGTACTCTGTCAATTGCACATTTTCTAAACAGAATCTCGCTCAGGCCCTTATAGCAGTCTTGGCACAGAAGCACATGCAGGAGTTAAAAGGAGTCAGAACTGATTTTTAAATTTTTTTCATGATTATATGGCTTTGATATATGCACAAAAAAAAAGAGGCACTTTGCATAGCTATTAAGAGAACTTAATAACAAACATCATAAATCTAAATAGCTGTTTTTTCTTTAAGGGGTAAGGTGACGAAACAGAAACACTTGTGGTTGGTTTTGGCCCCTGGGTAAAGAACTGTAACAGGTTTGGGCATGCACTGAATGTGATCAGGCTTCTCGACTGAAATGTCTGACCTGTTCTGTTAAACGCCTGAATCACGGTCTGAGAAACACTGCTGGAATCCTCAGAAAACCATGAGGCTCCTGACAGTTTGAGCTGACAGCGTCCTCACTTGCGGTGCTACTTGATTATTTAATGACTTTACAGTATTTCATTACAAGTAAGAAGTCACATGTATACGTCACATTGAGGGGAGAGACCATCAATGACTTCAGAAATATTTTTCTTCTAAAAAGTGTGAGAATGAGGAGAATTCTTCAATTTCAGAAACATGAAAGAACTAATAAATGCCTGAGATGCCATGGTGCCTGACAGTTTCAGGTCATATTGGATAAATGTTAGTGTGGATGGACTTTTTATGTAGGTCATCATGATAAAAGGCATCAAGAGATTTATAGCTCAGCAGTCCAGTTTTTGGGTTTACCTTCCTGCTCAGCATTTCTGGTTCAACTTGTGCTATTCATAAGCAGAGCATCTTCCAGAGAGGGAATCACTAGCTCCATTTTCAGGAGCCAGTATTTTTCAGCTAGAGATGCTGCTTATGTGACTTTGTCACATAAAATATTGATAAAGAGTGGAAGATGAGTCATACATACTTTCATTAAATCTGTCCCTGTCTCTTCCAGTTTCAAGTTTATTCAAGACTCAAGGTTTTAAAGCCATTCTTCTAAAAGGCAAAGCTTAATGAAACTATTGGCAGATAGGTGACCAACTTGTGGTAGCTATTAGGTTTTAATGCTTCACACCACAGGTGTTTCACGCAACCAGAATAATCACACTACTGCATTCAGTGGAGGACCAAAGTAAGAATAAGTGTTTTGCTATCAAAGTCAGCAAAACCAGGATTCAGAGATTTGTTTGCTTGACATGCTGCTCATTTGTTTGCAAAATGGAAAATAATTTAAGGGTTACATGCAATACTAAATAAGAATTGGTCACTGGCTATTACCTTTATTTTAGCTCTTCCAACTCTTTCTCCAGCCTTTAACATAAATGGTCACAGTTTCTCTTCTCTGAAGTTACACTGGAAGTAAACATAGAGAACCCAAATTCTGAGACTTTTGCTCTAACCACAAGTTTGTCTTTATATTATGAATGAGGCTGATTATATTACTAGAACTAATAATCTATTGATGAGAACTTATTACGAGGAAATTATTTTGAGTTTATAACTTTAGCAAAATTTCTTTGCTTTGTATGAAAGTTGCCACTCCAGGGCATCTGTGTCAAGCTGAGTTGTTAGGATGGGGCTGCTCTAAAGAACTGCATGTTAAAGAGACTGCTTTCCATAGGGCTTCCATGAATTTCCTGGCAAAAGCTGGGAGGATTATAACAAGCAAGCAGGTAACTGCTGGAAGAGACAGGATTATATCCTTAATCCTGACCAACTGAGCTGTAATGTCTCCTCTTCTGTGCCAGAGTTCTTGTGTGATGCTAGTCACATCACTTAAACCAAACTTTTCACAGGTAGTCAGTGTTCCTCATTTTCTAGGTGCTTGACTTGGACACTGGAGTCTGATTGCAGAAGTACTAAGAACACTCACATCTGCAACTGAAGTCAACAGGGGCAAATGTTTTGAAAATAGCAAGTACTATACCAGTGTGTCCAACTTTTCTAGTCAGGCAGGTCCTGTAGTATCATCCAATGACAGATGAGTTTCTTCTAATGGCACATCCACCTCCTCCAAGTATTCTCATGGGATGGAGCAAGATACAGTGGGCTCCAGGGCCATATGAATTGTCCGAGTGTGGCACATAACAGATTGTAAATGATAGTGTGGGCATATTCATCTGTCTAGTGATAAGATCTGCGGGGAAAATGAGATTCTCAGTGTTTCAGATTCATCCTAACATTGATATTTCCAATCTTCATTTCCTTGGGCTTTTGTTCTGTATCCTTAGAATAAGAATAGCATTTTTGTCACAGGAACATCATTCTAACCTGTCTAGACCACTGTCAGAAGTCCAGGAAACTCAGCTGGACCTACCCAGAAGCATACATAAAGTCGCCATGACACCCACCTTACCTTCTTGCAGACCAATATACAGCTTGCAAAGCTAAGTCTTGCTTCAAGAAAATACTTGAACAGTTTTGCAGATGCTGCCCAGCCTTACTATTTACAATCACATGAGCCCACTGTTAGAATGCTTTCCAAGTCTGTAAAGAGGCAGAGATCCTCCCTCAGCTGCCAGCCCTACACCCAGGTAGGTCAACAAGAGTTTGCTGTTGATCTGAATACAAGCAGCACTGGGTTCTCACTATGCTATCTGAGGGAGTGTCTTTGGGTGCAGCCAATTGTTGGCAGCACAACGCTTAAAGGTGGGAAGAGCTGTTGTAAATATACCCGAGGGCTTAAACAGTAGTCTCATATTCTTATTTGGACGTCTAGGTAAACAGCAACATTTGAAGACTTTGCAATTCCATTTCCCTACCCTCAGGTGAGAAGAGTCACATGCATTTTCAGGTGAAGTCTCGGCAGCACAGAGACCCTGAGCCTGTACAAGTACAAGTACCCAACATGTTACAGCACTGTGTGGGGATCCGTAGCCTTGAAAGTAAGGCAGGCCAAGTAAGCACAAGACAATGTGCTTGAGAACAGCAACAGAATTGCACAGTCATACCAGTTCTGGCTTCAGTGCTGAGATGTTTGTTTATAGCTTAAAAGCCTCTGTACCATGCTCTTACACAGGATAGAGAAAGAATAAAAGAGACTGTCGCATTATCACCCAGGCTTCAGCTTCCAATCAGGAAATCAAGAGGGGAACTGAGAAAGAAACTAGAATAAGGAGAACACACTGTTTCCTCCAGTACTATCACTCATTGCTTTTCTTGTGTAGAGTAGAAAATAGACTGAGGTCCCTCTCTTTCCCTGAAAGCCTGCTCTGCCACAGGGCTCTTTTTCTTGTTATGGCATACTCTCTTGCTTTTCATCAGCCTGTCACATCTTAACACAATCTTAGATAGCACCTGTACTGTTTCTGATGTTGCAGCTATAAGTACAGAATACTTTCCTAAAAAAAGTTTCTAGCCCTCACAGATCTAGAGCAAAGGTTGAGGACATAAGCTTTTATGAAACCAAATCCATGAGAAAACTTGCCTTTCATACTGCCCTCCAAATATTCTTTTATAATCTTGTATTTTTAGAAAGCCTAATCCACTACACTAGTGATTTGTCTTGGCTCACCGCTCACTGTTGTTAACCTCCCATCATTACAAAATTATAAATAAAGTCCCCTAAACCCACAGGATTTGCCTGAAGAGAATCACATCAATTTAAAAGATACCTTTTGAACTTTGATACTTTTGGGTTTTTTAAACATAAGTTCTAAGTTTTCATCAAAACCTGAGAGAAAACTAGCCACATATCCAGAGATTCCAGGACTGGAATTTTAAGGAGAATATCACAACTTAGGGTAAAGGCTTAAAACTTGCAACAGAAACAGTTCAGGAAATCAGCACTTCTACCAACAGCTGAGCAGAAGACTTGCATGAATCACTGCATGAGTTCAAACAGCAATGAGTGTGCCACTCCGTGCTTCCATAATCTGTTTTCCATTATATATTTAGATGTTGAAAGTTCTGTGGCAGAGAAAATCTCTTCCCTATATATCAGTACAGTGCTTAGCTGTCTGGAACTTCTTTCCTCTACCGGTGCCCTAAAGAGCTGCTACAGCATAAAGCAGCAGCAATATAAAATCAAGTTAGCTAAATTCTGCTTTCTCTACAGTGTTAACATTGGTCTTATTCAGTACACCTGACCCCAAATGACCTCATAAATTGAATTGAGCATATGTTTAATGGAAGTGACTATTAACAAAACAAAGTGACAAAGACAACAACAATCAAACAGCTGCTCTTGTCTGCATTAGCTAACTGGGTGAAACATTGCTGAGGCTCTAAAGCTGCAGTCATGTAATGGGAAGAACTTATGTCTCTTGGGAAAACAACTGGGCCTCTGAACTGGGTTCTGATGGGTGTAATCGGATTGAAGTTAGAAGTACATATCATTCAGATATGCAAAAGCCTATGAAGAGAAACCGACCCACTCACGTGAGAAATACTGAACATAGTGCAGTATTAATAGTAACACAGGGAGGGTAGGTGGCAAGAGAAGGGAGTGAACACAGTGAACTGGTAAGAACCTGCTGTCCCTGAACTCAAATGGCAAAAACCTGTCCCTCTGCCTTCAGCAGCTGGCCAAGGTGTTAGGTAGCTGAACGAAAGAAGAGTGAATGACTCACAACCTATACTAGGTCCAGATTCTGGAACTGACTGGTAGATTATTAGATTTATTACCAGAAATCACAACTCTCAACTGTGATTCTACTTGCTGTAATAATTGGCTTTTGGCTCTAAGGTGTACATCCTTCACATTGTTACACTGCTACATACCACTAGTAGTCCTATAAATAGTTTCTATAAATATAAGAATTTATATTCTGAGAATACATGTACATACTGTTGTACACTATTACACAGCTCAACCTCTAAACCTGGACTAGTAAGAAGGACCAGCCCAGGCAACACTTTTGGAGCAGTCCATATCTTTTGCATGAAGCAGCCTCAGAGCCCAGGCAAGCTAGCCAGCTAACAACTTCTCACAGTGCTCTGGGTAGCCCTCCATTGAGAGCAGCTACCTTGCAGCAAGTTCACATAGAGTATATAAACCACCATTTTCAGTGTAACTGAGAGGTTTGCTGTGAAATGTTCCTTGCTAGCTGCCAGTGTAAAAGAAAGGAAGGAAGGAGGCCTGGCATTACACAGCCAAACTGAGCGGAGGCTAGGCTAACCATTTCAAAAATTATATACATAAACTTGCCTTCTTTGCTTGGTTCTTTCCATGTCTTTAAGTGACACCCTATACTGTATCACAGCTAGAAGAGTAAATGTTCAGCAGTCATACATGAAAACAAAGCAGATGTCAGAACTGAAGTCATTATCGTAACACCTAATGTGAGTGTTTATGCCCAGATTTATTTTCTAAATTAATTGGCAGACTTACTTCATGGAAGAAGAGATAAAAGTAGACTCATAACTGTATCCATCAGCTATTAATGCTTGAAAACTATAGGACTCTGGAAGAGAAAATATATAAATCTAATAAACTCCCTTTCAGATCTTCTCCCCACTTGGAGCATAGGACCAAGCTAACCTGTTAAATTATTTACATCTATCTGTATCTCATGCACAAAAATCAGCTATCACATAGAAATAGAAGTTCACTCACACTCCTGTTTAGATTAGTGCTTATCCTTAGTAATACCCTATTCAAGGTTTCATGATCACTTCTGTATTTTTTTAAATAATTCTTTAATCTTCCTTGTTTATGTCTAACTCTCTCCAAAGGTTCCCCTTTCTCTATTAATTACACGGATCAGCCATGTCTACAGCCTCATGGCTCTCTTATTTAAGTCTACTAAATCTATTTTTTCTCCCAACAGCTATTCACTACTGCAATCTTCCGCTTCAGCTCTGGCACTTTTACCCAATCCACTACAAATTTAGTCTTTTAGCATAGTTACAGGTATGAACCACTTTGGAGGTACTACAAGATCCCGTATCTGATTTGTGGTTCTGTAGGAAGCAGTGAAAGGTACATTTGGGATGCAACCTGTGTACCTACAGGAGACACCACACTGTTCTGAATTTCACAGGGTGTTGCTGTGTCCATCTAAGTGCTAATGAAATACATGATGAATTGAGGCCAGGTCATCATCTACCAGAAAACTGTGATGACAGAAAGTACTTCTCATGGATGCTGCAATGTGGGGACTCAGCAGCATCATTGAACTCTAGACCCTGCTCTAGCTGCAGTTCAAATTGGTTGGCTTTGCATACATACTTTGGCTATTTAGAGATTTTTTTTTTAATACAGTTTCTATTGTCCACTTCATTAGAGCTTGATATATATTCCGTCTCAGAATGATAGCACCATCTTAAAAATATTAATTTCTTTTGTAAGCATATTGTCTTCTTATGTTCCTGGTGGATTCAGGTTACAGGAGATAATGACAACACCAACAGCAAAAGTCGGCTAAACATTGATAACCTCTATGAGGACTGGAATGTGTGTCAGAAAGACAATCACTGGCTACCATCCAAGGCAAATCAGTTTTTAAGTTAAAACTTCTGGATGATAAAGAAATAATGGATTAACCAGAAAGAGATTTGGATAGTACGGCCTAGCAGGACAATGAAGACAGGCAGCTGAAAGCTTTAGAAGGAAGTATCTCTTAGTAGCTATTTTAGACATTCCCTCATCTCTTCCTGTTTTAGTATCAAAGCTACTAGGTCAAAGGGAATGAAAAGAATGATCCTGTCCTGATTCTAATAAGCACCTCAGAAACAGGGGGAAAATAAAGTAGGAAGCTTCAGTGATTTTTTTTTTTTTCCCCAATTTGGGCATACCAATTAAAGTGAAGAGTGATTATTAAAAAACTCTGCCAGTCTTACATGTTTATCTGTTTTCAGATATCCCTGGAGAAATAAAGCTTAATTCTCAGAAATAACACCTTGTTCCTAAGGAGAAACAGTATTAGTTACAGGATTAAAAAGTACTGAGGCCAAAGATTTCTGACCTTGGAAAGGGATCTGTACTCTCAGAGCAAACCTAGCAGAGAAGAGATACAGCTCCTAGACTGTATTTACATATCAGGAAACTTAAATGTACACAACCTTACTAAGCTAAGACAGCCTAGGTAAGCACACACTAGAAAGCCTTACCTCTGATATACCTCCCCAGCTACCAGAGACCATAACATCGCTAAAAACATTTCACAATGTTTCCCTTTGCTCAGCAACATAAGTGTTTGCTTCTTCGGGTTTAGCTTTAATCACCTACTCTTCATTTGTGAGCTGATATTGTCCAGGTGCTGAAGTACCTTGATGGTAATAGTGCAAACCTGTGTTGTCCAGGCAAGAGGCACCACTTTATCACTGTAAACCACTCACACCTGAGTCTATATTAGTTGTCTATTTTCCCTAGTGGTTGGAAACAGGACTAGAGAAATAATTGCTTGTTTGGCTCTTCAGGTGAGAATCCTGTGCTTTAAAGCAGTTCATCTATCATCTAGAGTGTCCTGTGAAGATAATTTTACCAAACTGTAGGCTTACAGCCCCACACTATTTTGGGTTTCAGTAGAAATAATATTTCTGTTACAGCGTTAAGTTATAAGAAAGACAAATTTATGCTTTAAATACATTTGAAAAGAGGATTTTCTTTTAAAACCTAGATGTTTGTGGAAGCTGATTAGGATTTCATAGAGAAAGCTGAGCCTGAGTACTTGATAATGTGTCCTTTTAAAATAAATCCACCAGGTAAGTCTCCTTAAGTTTTGGAACTCTTCCACTTTGTCTGATTTCCTGGTACTTGTTCATACAGGTTTTGCCCTGTGAGCATGTCTTTGACTAGCTATGACATGGCACCTTTCCTTTCAAATGAATCTTATTTTGAAACACTTCTTGCATTTTAAATCCCTCCAGACTTCCTTCTTAAAGGGCTTTGGGGATTGATTCTCTCCTCACTTGCTCTGCTTACTTCAGTGCACTTGCTTCCACAGAAGAGATTAATGTTGGGTCTTGAGTGTACAGAAAGTAATCCCATTTAATGAGGAAAAACATGTTTTACTCAGAAATGCTGAGTCGTTCTCAACTCTCAGTTTCGATTGGGGAGAGAATAGGGGAATGCATTTTTAGAACTGCATCACAGAGCACAAGTGGCAATCCAAATAAAGGAAATTACTGTCTCATCATACATACGTATGTGTAACCTGTATGAGATTTCAGTTCTCTCATCAAGAGGCAGAGAAAATCCTTTGTGTTTCCAAGCTCCCTTTTGCAGTCTTAGCACTAATTTTAAATGAGTACGTCTCTGTTCCACCCCAGAGATGGGGCACAAAGTGTGACATCTGTATCTACTCCCTTTCCAGGAATGAAATCGGCTACCATCTGGATAGACTGGAAATGTTCAGCAGCATAGTCACCATCTGTGACATGACTGGACTATCTATACAGTGTTAGAGATAAGGCTGTAATAGCTCTCTGATAAAAAATACTCCTTTCTTCTTGTCCCAGTCAACAGGTGGCTTGTTGGACCCCATTTCTTTTGAATCCATTTTTACTCCTGATTACAGTTCCTTGTTTCAATACAAGAAGCAATAGTCACATCATTTCATGCATTTAGAGGTGCATTTTTTTAATCCTTCTTATAAATTAGGATTTTTGTCAGTCTCATTCAACTCTGAGATAAATAATTACTGAAGTAATTATAAGTACTGAAGATACTTATAAGGAAAAATAATTACTGAAGTTCTACTTTGTGTGGCCTTAGCATAACAAAATCCCCCACAGGTGCTTTACAGGTGCGCTGCTAAATCTCTGGGCTAACACACATCAGTTGAGCCATGCTGGCTGCTGATTTGAGATGCTCTTCACCCTTAGCAAACCAGACATTTAAGACTCAGCATAAAGATGTTTGAACTTAAACGTTTCATATAATATTTGTGCCAGTGAAATGTGGCACTAGCTGACTTTCTTCGGCCTTGGTTAGATGTGTCTGGGAGACTTGGTTACTGTACTACAAAATTGGATTTCAGTATTAAGACCAGCATATTATTGACGGTTGGCACTATTTAACATAAGTTAACCGACCTGGGAGTTTGCTCTCCCAGCAGCTGTACAAATCCACAGAAAAATGGTGCTGTGTAGCCTGTACTTTCTGCTCAGTGCTGTTTTCAGACATCAGGTGGTTGTCAATCAGTAAACCTCCTTTTATGAAGTGCCCGTGAAAGGCAGCCAACAGCCAGGCACTACGTAAGTGGGTTTAAATTCGCTCTACGCATAGCCTTTCTTCCCTTCAAAACTTTTTAGGGGTCAAGCAACAAGAAAACGCTGGCAGCCACCAAGTCGGGGCTGACTCCACAGAGGTGTTGAGAACGTCGCTGTGGCCCAAGCAACGCGGACAACGCCGGGATCCCTCCTGTGGCGGTGGTAATGCCCCCGGCATGAAGAGGCTCACGTATGCGCGCCGCTTTCTCCGGGCGGGAGGGCCCGTCCCCGGGGGAGGGAGTTCGCCGCCAGCGGGTGGGTGCCAGGCGCTTCCTCGCCCGCCCGGGGTGGGCTTCTCCGGAGCCGTGAGGATCCGGGCGGGCGCTGAGGGGGCCGCCACAGGCGGCTGGAGGTGCTCGGAGCTGTGCGGGCGCCCTTCTCCTGCCCCGCCCCTCCCGCGCAGCCGTTTGCGCTGCCGGAGCGTCAGCGGGAATTTCCAGCCAGGAAGTGCGGCGGGCCGGGGGGCAGGCGGCCACGGGGGCGGAGGGTACGCAGGCGACGGCCGCGCAGGCTGGTGCCGCTCGGCTGCCCTAGCCAGTGGGCCCGCGGTGGGGGGGGCAGGCGGGAGGGAGGGGGAAAGTCCGCGCGGAGCCAGGGCGCGGGCGGCGCCGGCGGCGTCACGCCGGTTACATGGCGCGGCGCTGAGGGACGCGCGGCCGGGAACCGCCAGCGGCAGACGGCGACAAGAAGGAGGAGGAGGCGCCGCCAGCCCTGCCCTGCTCCAGGTGAGCCTCAGGCGGCCCCTGACCCGCCGCTCGCTGCCTTGTTTCTCCCCTGCCCCTACTTCGGTGCCCGTTTGCCCGTGTCTGCGCTTCTTCCGTCCGGCGGGGAGCGCGGCGCCGCCGCGGCCCGAGAGCGGGGTGGGAGCGGACAGCTGCGCCCTGCTCGGGCTGGGCTGGGGGAAGCGCCGTGGAGAGTGTGGCGGACCCCTGGAGGGAAGGTTTGCCGACAGGAAGCGTGTCCCCCGGGCCAGCCCCCGCTCGCCTGTGACCTCGGCCCGGGCGTGGACCTCTCACTGAAGCGCCGGGAGCGATCGCCGCGGGGTTTGCCAGCGCTCGCCGGGGCGGCTGCGGCGAGCGAGAAGGGAAGGTGGGCAGCCGGCGACAGCGGCGGTGACCCGGGGGGGGCCGGGGAGACGAACACCCCCTTCTTCCCGGAGCGGAGTTTCTGAAAAGGGCGATTGCCACCTCGCTTTGGTTTCTGTTGCGGGTTTGGAGAATCGCGCTCTGCTGGTGCACGAACCGCCTCACGCCTCTGCTGTGGTGTATTTTTTTTAGGCACGTAGTAGGTTTTTCTGCTGCTGTGCTGTAGGGGCCCTCGTACCTAGGAAGGGGTGTCTGTGAAGGACTGACAAGTAAAGTGAAAAAGTTTGAAAGCGCAGCTTGCGCTGACCGTGTGGTCGGTGCGTGCAGGCAAAGGAGGTGCTGCTTGTTACGCTTTTGGTTTCGAAGGTGACATACGTGGTTAACCTGAGACACAGTCCGGAGTGTCCCCTGCTGTATCGTCGCCGGCTGGCCTTGAAAAAACAGCCGGTTACCACGCAAACAGAGGTTTGTCACTGGCAGCTTGGTGTCCTGGTCTTGGGTGGGGCTTGCAGGAGTTCTCCAAGTGTCACAAATAGTATAAATAAAGGCTACTTTAAAACGTTGTAAATAGTGAGTCTTTGAATGGCAATTTAGCGGTAAGGGGTGAAACTGAAATGATCTCACCGTGACAAGGAATATTATCGGACTGATTGTTCTGTTACATTTGACCTTAAAACCAAGAATATTCAGCTGTTCATCATCACAGTTATTTTTTTTACCTGTTGACGCTTTCTGCTTTGATGGTAACTTTGATAAAGAAGCACTATTGACTTATTTTCTGTGAATATAAAATGGAGTATTATTTCTGAACTGTACTACAGGTGAGCTATGTGTTAATTGGCCATTATCATCATGCAGTATACTGCTATGTAATTTCATTCAAATAAGTAAATAAGAGTGCCTGCAAGCATTTGCAGAATAAGGCTTTGTAGGCAAGGGATCATAACACCTTTGGTGCTGCATTTCAACTTCCTGTTTTAAAATGCTAAAAATCTTTGCTAAAGAATAACATTTTAAAAGAAATACGGATTTTTTTGGTTAAAATGGTTTTAAAGTGCCGATCGTATATGACATGTTTTGGGCTTCAGAAGTCCTCTTTTCATTTATTCTGTTCACAGAGAGAATTAATACTAAGTGGGTGAATTCTGCCATATCACCTTGTGCCTTACATGCTGTAAGGTGCTACACCACCACTGTCAAGCTCACAGAACAGAGCTGAAAATACAGCTGTTTTATTGACATCCAAAGTCAATGTACTGTGAAGTATCAGCTTTTGAAGTAGTATTTCAGTTAAAGCATTTTTGTTCTTTCAAAGGGGAATGTAGCTGCCCATTCTGGGAAAGCATTAACCAAAAAGTCATTTTAAGATGTCATCCTGTCTGCAATGTTTTGTAATGTACAGAAACGACTACAGTTTTAACTGAGAAAACGAAAGAGGAAAAAGCAGCCTGTAACTATCCAGAGGCAGGTCCTCTGTTCTGTAAACCTCCTTGGCTTAAGAACTTAACTGACATTTATGCTGAAATACTATTATCAGGATCTGCCATAGAGTGGGGAAATTTTAAGGAAACTCAGTGCTGAAATATGTGCAAGATCTGTTAAATTTAATCCGAAATATTAAACAGAAAGGGAAAAGCCTTTTTCTTTCCCCCTTTTGTCCCTTTTTTAAAGACAGAAGTGTCAATCAGCGGTCGAGTCATCAAAAATGAAATGGTTTTCTCATGCGAGTAATGAATACACTGAGTAAAGTTGTAAAACTGAGAACGGCTTTGTATCACTTTGTGTCATATTGTGTGTTTTCAAAAAACAATGTAGCAGATAAACTTCATACCTGTAGCTGCTTAATTCAGTCAGCACCTTGGTAATGTGTTTGTAGTACATATTTTGAAATCAGACAAGTTTACTGGGAGGAAAAAAAAGTGTGCTGGGAGAGAGAATAAGGGAGTCTTGGGAGAGGGTGAGAGGGTGGAAAGCAGACAATGATAATTCATTTATATGCACATTCTAAAATTTCCTACTTCATGTATTGAAAAACGGCAATTTAATTGTTTCTCCATTACTATGTATTTGATGTTTAAAATCTATTTTAATAATAAATTTAAATTGCTTTTTTCATTGAGGTGGCATTATGTGAATTCATTAATGGATACGTACAAATAAATATGACTGACACAAATTTGCTAATTAATAGATTTTTGAGTTTTCATGAAAACAATACTCTTTTTCATCATGGCCTTTTCTCAAAATCTTCCCATGCCACTGTCTCATGAATACATGCAAACTCCAGAAATAAATGCAGTTAGGAATTCATGTTATCATGCTTGTGACTGCTGAGTCTGGAAGGACAGGAACCAAGTTTGAAGGCCTATAAGTTTTTACTATCAAGGATGCTCTATGCTGACTAGAAAGTTCAAGTCTCCCTCGATAGTTGTATGCATACAAAGTAAATGTTGTTTTGAAGCAAAGATACAGTGAAAGACTATTTTTTATGAACTTACAGCTGGCCTTCTGATGTAGCTAGTGATGAGAAAATTCTGTGGTCTTCAGAGATTCTGGTTAATTACTCTCTGTTTTCATAGATTACTTCAAAATGTACTTGCTAAAATCTTCTCACCTTTCGGTGCTGTAGATGTTTGCCAACTCTAAATTTGGAAGTATTAGCCTTAAAGAAAATTGTTACTTATTTCCCTAAGCAACTAATGAAAACTCTAAAGTTAGTTTAAAAATTTTTCTCCCAGCATGTTGATAGCTTTTCTTTGGTTCTCAGACACAAAATATCACATCTGTTATAAAACAAAGAGGAGAGAATGTTTCAGGCAAATAAAGAAAAAGAAATTCCTGGTCTTGGTCACTTTTAGCTCCAACACAGGTATTTTAGAAGTGGAAGTTGTAATTTGATGTCCTTTAAATAAACTGTGAGCCTTTTATGAAGTTCTACATTGATAAGATCATAATTACAGTTGTCATTAACTGTGCCCTTAGGTCAGTCAGGCACGAAGTTTGCATCTAATTTTGAGCATAGAAATAATTCAGTGAGTCTTCCTCAGTGCCTTCATTTAAACATATTTTGCTGAAGCACTGTTGACAGTTTCAGAAGTAAGGCCTTAAAAGATGATTCAAATTATTCTAGTCTCAGGGTAAAATCCTTTGTTTAGGATTTAGGTGGAGCTGACAGACAGCGTGTGGGGAGGAAGCTACTGTTGCTACTATTAGCATTTTTTCCCCCTTTCAGCTTTTATGTTCTTTTGAAAAGCAATGCCAGATATATTTTTTTTCCTTAATTTAAAATGCAGAATTAGCTAAACTAGAATACCTCTGTATTTCATTGCATCCTCCAAGCAAACTGTACTGGTATCAACAGATCAAGAGCAGAGTAGGTCCGAGTTGTGTGGTGTTGCTTTTTTTGTTTGTTTTTTGTTGCTTTTAAAGATTGTACTTCTATGTTTGAACACTTACAGACAGATTTTAACACACACGAAAAAAAAAAACAAAGGGAGCAGATTTTTTTTTTGTGTCTCATTAGTCTAAGTGATTTTTTTGTTGTATCATAGGTTACTGTAGAAAATTGAGGCTGCAGGAGTTTTACTATTTCTTTGTAAAAAAAAAAAAACAAAAAACAACTTAGTAACCACTTTGCACTTGTAGATTTGAAACCTAGGGTATAGCTGTGACAGTGCTGGGCTCAGTTCTACCTGTTTGGCTCCACTTATTGGTGTTATTTAACTGACTGTTTCTGTCATGTTATGTTTTCAGTGGCTGTTCGAAACCAAAAGGACACTGAGAATCCCTTAGCTCACTTTTGTGATTGCAGTGGTAACAGCCCTTGCTGTTTTCTGAGCCCTCTGTTGCTCACGAAATGAGGGACTGTGTCTTCAGTAAGACACCAGAACCTGTGTGAAACTACCTGGTGATACAGCAAACCTTATGTGGAGTTTTGACATCTTGGGTTTGCTTGTTACTTGGCTTCTCAGAAACGCTGTTCTTCCCCATCCCCCCCCCCCCAAAAAAAGGAAAAGGTCTGCTGTTTAATATTGGTGATTCATTACACTTAAGGCTTACGAAATGGGTATGTGTGGCTTTTTAAGTTAAAATTTTACTTTGCTGAACAACATTGTATGAACTAGAACTATTTCTAAAGAACGTTCAGTGATTCTTTTTAATCTGTAGGAAAAAGTAACAGCATTTTAACATGATACTCAGGTTAGTTCAAGTAGCGTTACCACCCCATGTGGCTAAAATACAGTGTAGTTACTAAAGTTGTTTTGCTGTGTTGAACCTCACTATTTTTACATATACTTATCATTATACATATACCAGAGTATGTTTGCCATATATTTGAATACTGTTTATTCCTTTGGTTTTAGTTGCTTTGAATGTGTTTTAACAAAAACATTCTAATTTTATTCCGACAATACCCTGGAAAAACTGTATGTTTATGGCATCTTAGTGTTTCCTTTTGTCATATTAGTTAACTACTTTGACATTTGGGAAAGGAATAAAACACACAAAAATTCTCTTTGTAAAAATACTTAATAAAGCAACCATTCAGGTAGCCCAGTTACTCTTTGCCAAGTGGATTTCCTCATGCTATGAATTTTTCTTCAAATTTAGTAGTTATCTGGTGTAATAAATTTGAGTCTAGATTTCCTACAATAATTCTGCACCCAGTTCTGATTCAAGAGCATCACACTTCTATGAAATCTCTTTTAGGAAATTAAATCAATCACAAGTATTAATGTTTTGTAGTTTTTATACTGTTGTCCAATAATGCATTTGCTCATGACTGAAAATATTTGAAAATTTTAACTTAAACAGTTTTTTAATTTTAAAAATACGCAGCCATAACTCCAAGGTCCCACCCAACAGGAAATAATAAGCAGACTTCATTAATAAGAAGAGGAGACAATTTGTGTTGTTATGTTAGAAAAACAAACAGTGTCATTTAGGGTTATGTAGTGTTATTGCAGCTGTAACAGTCTATGTATGAGAAAAAACCTGCAGAGGAAAGTAGTGTCTTTGATAAAAATGCCTCTCTGCACAAACCTTTTTCTCACTTGTATACCAAGAAATTATACTCAAATCTTTATTCAGAGATTACACGTCTTTGTAGTAGCTGAAGGAAAGTAAAAAATACAACTTTCGTATGCCACTTTTGCAGAAATTGAGCATTGTTGACTCTCGTACTGAGAATACAGTTTCCTTAAAACAGACCCCTACACCCCCAGGTATTGAAGTCATAGATGGGAGAAGAAATATTGCTAAACTTTTAACATTTAAAGGCAAACTTCAAATTTCAAGTCTGTTTCATTACTGAGTTAAAATCCCTTCAAAAAAACAGTTGATGGGGCTCCTTGTCAACTTGAGCCAGTTAGAAATTCCTTCTCATGGTTTTTAAAATGCTTTTTCTTTCCTGTTTGTGCTTGAGATTCATGCCAATAACGTGAGTGAAAGTATGTATGATGTTCCCTTAATATTTTGATTCTATTTACTTTATATATTTCAAATACATCTGTTTATCACCTCTTATTTTGAATAATCCAGGGGTTTGCTCTCTGTAGCACATCTTTTTCTTTTCCTTTTATTGTAAAAAGAAAAACGTGTGTTTGTGTGTATAGCTTGCATTTTCCCAATTTTTCCAGACTGTGCATCAGGACAGTGTTCATCTAAATGACAAATATTTGGTCCAGTCTTAACCTTTGCCTGGGGACTTCAGAAACAGTATAATTTATTAAAACGGGTGCAATCAAAATGAGTAGTTGAGAACAATGTCAATAAAATTACCATTGGTAAAACCTTTTCTGTGTTAACATTTTGCTTGATAAGTATTTGTGAGGGAGGTCTCTCTTTCCCCTCTCCCTCTCCAGAAAACTTTCTTCTGCAGCAGCTTTGTTTATGGCAACAGTAATGGAAGTACAAGGTGCTGGTAGCTAACAGCTGTTGGAGTTTAGTTGTGTAGACCTGCTTTAAGCAGGTTTGGACAACATGTGTTCAAAATGCCAACAACTGTTTGGAATCCTGCCTGTACAATATTCCCACTGTTGTTACATTGCTTTTAAAAAAAATGGGATTTATTTTTCTTAAGAAAAGCATCTTTTATTCAGCCTTACAAAATTAAAGTGATGAGAAGGACATGCGCGGCTTAAACTAGGAGTTGTCCGTGTAACTGCTGCAGGTTCATGACCCAACTTGTGTGTCCTCTGAAGCGTCAGGAGACCTAAGCCTGTGTATATGTGTACGGCCTGCTATTTTGTGCAGAGGTAGAAAACAGCAGTTCTCAAACTTCCTTTTTTCCCTCCCTGTGCTTCTCTAAGAATATATTCTGCACCAAAGGTTTTTGCTCTGGAGCTGTACTCCCAGTATTTTGGGAAAAATAACTGGGTTATAAGGGAAATGAAGTGCTGGATGAAGTTGAGAGGAGGCAGACAGAGCTAAGGTGAAAAGGCCAGGCATTGAAAGGGGCAGCATCCTGACTTTGAAGGCAATACCGTGGTGAAAACTTGAGACTAAGTTTGGATCGGTATCTCTGTTCTGTCAGAGCAGCCTGCTCCATCCTCTAGCCGAAATCATTTCAGCAGATCTTGTCCTGCTTCCAGTCCTGACCCAGCAACTCGCAGCGTCTGTTGCACAATACATTTCCCAGCATCTCCATTTGGGAAATGCTGATCTCTGAAACAACTGTCTCTATACAGATTATGTTTTGCAAAGGATAGAAAAGTGAGGCTCAAGGATGGATAGTTGCCACTAAAGAAGTAAACGATACCAGATAAAACATGTTGGAGAGACTGTACAATACAAGAGTTATTGTTTCTACCTCAATATTTCGTAGCTGCTACAGGATTTCAGAGAACTTGATGCTGTTCCTAAAAACATAGTTCTCTGCAATCAGATAGTCTACCGTATTTTATAACCCTGATGTAGCAAAAATATACTTACAATATAATGTATAAAACACAGATGTCTTTGCCTTTCTTTCATCCTTATTCCTCTCTATTTTTAATGAGCAAAATAAATAGTGTAAGAACATAATCACAGTGGATTTCATGACTTTCATTCAGTGTCCAGTAGAGAAGTTTATTTTTAACAGGTAGATTCCAACAAAAGCCAAGTTAAAGAGAAAAAAACCACTCTGCTAGAAAACTTGCAGGAAGAACTGTGCTTTCAGTGTATCAAGTCAGCTGGAGTGTAGTAGTTGAGTTTCTCATCTTGAGGCTTGTTTACTGAATCCCAGCCTTGAAAGATGAGAACAGTTTGATGTAAAACATCTCATAAAGTAAGAGATGGATGTTCCTCAATATAGAAATTTATTTAAACCATCAGACTAATTCCAGTTCACAAGTATCATGAACTCTGAGTAATAAAGATCATGATTCACTAACATATGTATCTTCGGTATATCTTTTATGGAATATGCCCTCATTTTCATCCTGTTAAACTGATCTGTGCCAAACCTTCTTCCATAAAATATTAATCTATCCTGAACTCAGTCTTTATACTGAACTAATTAAAAAATAATGGACAAGTTTAGAAAAGATGAGTTGATTCTTTGTATTTTAAAACCGCAGCAGGCAGATACCCTGATGCTAGTGTTTTGCATTCATTTTCTGAGGATATAATTGGCATCCTGTCACATCAGTTTTAATGCTTTTATTTTGTTTGGTTGGATCGAAGTACAGAAAGATTAAAAGAGATGAGTGGCTGGTAAGAGTTTCCACCAGGCATCATGCTCTTTTATGATGAGGCAGGTCTTTGTGGGGTAGAGAAGTTGGGGATACTGTTCATCCCTCATCTCTGCAAATTGACTTAAAAAAATGCATTTATATTCAAAGAACATAGATTAAAAGTAGAGACCTGCTTACAATGTCTCTCCTTGAAGGTCTGGGAAAGGAAGTCCATGTCATGTTTTGTGTTTTGTTTTTTTTTTTTCTCTGATCCTATGTGAAATGTTAGCTTCATCAGTAAGCATGCTCGTGCATTTTAAAACATGGATAGATTTGGGGTACTAAAGTTCAAATTTTTTTGGGGGGGTGGGATGATGTTCAACTATTTAGGGTAATATTCAAGTGATTTTATTTCCTGCTTGGAGGAATAAGAAGTCTTCCTAATTTGTTAGTATATATACTGTTCAGGTTTTTAGCCAGGCTGGTATGAGAACAAAGCTAGAAAGAAAAATAATGTAGTTTGAAGTCTTAGTTTTTTAAAAGGCATGCAGCTGCTGGGTGAGATGTTTGTAAATGTTTTCAGAAATAACTGGACTATTAGTATCTGAATCAAACATCAAAGCTTGATTCCTCATAGATGATGAAATTTGCATCAGGTTATGCTTGTCTGTAGAAAGTCCCATTCTGTGTTCGTAGGTATTGGAGTAGATACAGGTATCAAAGAGGGAAATGGTTCACCTCATTTTTAAAATTCAGGCTGGAAAGTTGAAGAGGAACAGTAGAGGGAAGGATCTGGACTGCAAAAAATCAGGGGGCTAAAAAAGTAGGTTAGAGAAACCTATCTTTGTTTTTTATAGTTAGTTAGATACAGTGGGTGTT
Source organism: Nyctibius grandis (assembly GCF_013368605.1). Classification (NCBI taxonomy): domain Eukaryota; kingdom Metazoa; phylum Chordata; class Aves; order Nyctibiiformes; family Nyctibiidae; genus Nyctibius; species Nyctibius grandis. Next base: position 59,792,172 of record NC_090663.1, read on the forward strand.
GGAGAACAGCAGGTGAGATCTGAAATCAAATGATCAAGATAAACAGAAATGAGAATTTCATAAGATGAAATGCATCTTATGATGCATTCATCTGGATGAGAGCATTCCTACATTAATTACGTTGTTTTCGTTTTAAATGCCTGATCCTTTTGAAGCTTTAAAACAGATATTCAGAATACAATAAATGAACTTGAGTTCCTCCAGCTGTGTCTGCTTGTACCTGGTGTTATTTGGTTATTAAGGAGGAGTAGTGATGCAAAGTAACTGCCATTATGTTTGCTTGGTTAGTTGGTGCAACCCCATCACCTTCCATATCTGTGTACGTATACATATATGTGGATATATGTGTATAAATCTTCCTAGGTTTTTTTCTTTTCTCCTTTTTTTAACCTTTTTCACAGTGGCAACTGACCCGCGGTGGGGAGAAGGAATACTGCACACATATACATATGCATATGCATATGCTCTTACAGTCCCTCAGTAGGCACAGCTGTGTGGTTTTGGACATGTTTAGCTGGATTTTATGTTTTCCCATTGTGCTACTAGCTGAATGATGTTCCTTCACCCACCTTCGAATTTTCACACTAAAAAATACTGTGAGTTGAAATGTTTAGTTTCCTGTGCCCCATTATCTGAAAGACTTCAGACGATCTCCAGGGTGGAGGCTGTCGTGGTTGATTGTGGTCTGCGGGTGCAGGGGTATTTTTTTATTGTAGATGCAAGTTTGCAGTACAGTTTGTGGGAATTGGAGATTATGTGGGAGGCAGACATATATGCTAACACGAACTTCCACAAAACAATTTTGATCCCAGTCATCTTCAAATGAGAGAGGGGTAGTTTTGACCTGACTTCTGTACGATGCATATAGCAGCAAATACAGCTTGGATAAAAACAATCTCTGCCCCAAAATACAACTAAATGTAAGGCGACGATGAACAAAGCTACTCATGGTAGATGGTAATCTTACCACTTAATGCATGTAGGAAAGGTGCGTAGAGACTCAAGCAATAAGGGTCGAGGCCAATTAAGAGTCATACAGTTAATGCTAGGGTCTGTTTTTCTGCAAGTGTCTTTTTGGTTTTTAATCGTATTATTGACTCCCTGGGTTTGCCCCAATTTTCTTGTAAGAAGAGGAAGCTTAGGGATTTGTTAACTGAATAAATCCTAAGGAAACAAATTCTATTTTGGAGGTAGAGTTCCCAGAACATTTTTGTTGTTTGTTTGACTTTGAAAGAGGACAAAACATATAGTGAAACCAAGAGTGTTTTTAGTCATTAGAGGGGTCATTTTAAACTGCTGGATTAATTTTTGTCTAGGCCCTGAAAAGGCAATCAAGTGTCAGTTTACATACACAAAGGTGTTTGTTTGCACATCAAAATTATCACATGTTTATAATAAACTGGTTTAGCAATGAAGCCAGAGAGAATGTCTTTAACCTCTCCCTCAAACACTGCAGCTGACTGTTGAACACAAAAGTTCTCCAGTAAGAGACACCTGTGCTTTTGGAGTGAGAGAGATTGTGTTTAATACCTGGTTAGAAATTCCTTAGTACATACCTACAGCAGCTGGGTAGTATGTGGGTAGTTACCTTGCTGCTTCTGAGTGTAACATTTATCTTTAATGACTGCAGGTTTGCTCTCATGACATTCATGTTCATTGCATTGGCCAAAAAGCAAAAAATGGCCATTGTGATCAGGTGAAATTGAAGGACGGATTCAGATAGACATAGGTTTTATTTCTGCGTGGATTCGAATTTCTATATCAAAGTACTTTAAATGAAAAGTTTTCAGAAATACTGCCTCTGTGGTATTTTTCCATTTTGTTGAAGTCATGTATTGTAGAACTGTAAATGTGATGAGGAAGTGTAGCAGGTGAGAGCTGCCCTTCTCCCACAGACTTCTGCTGGAGTGAGAGTGATGCAGCCTGAGAAACTAGAATAGGGCAAAGACAATAGAACATGCTGTTAAATTTATCCTATTGGGCTTACAGAAAAAGCTGTGAGATGCTTTGAAAGTTTTGCAAAGAAATAACAGGCAAGTGGGCAGATGCTATTCATATTAGAGCCTCAGAATTTTTTTCTGCATAAGTGTATTTACCATGTTATCTGGGTACCGTAGGTATTTTGGAACACAATTTTGCATATGTGACTCATGAAATAGTAAGTGATAAAATATGAGAGATCACAAAACAAGACTTTTAGAACCAGTTTTTATTGTGTTTTTGCAGAAGAAATCTGGCATTTGCACTCACAGTTTACACTCACATCAGTGTGCATCAGCAGGGTGGGTATTTTCTGACACTTCCTAAAAAATGCTGGCTGTTGAGGTCTTCAGATTGTTTTCTGTGATATCTACACCTTTAATTGGTGTTATGCCTTGTATGTTGATTTTTTCCCATAAAGATTGATAAGAACAATAGCAAATTATTGATGAAAATAATGCTTTGCAGAATGTACTTGTGAGATAATGTGATTGACTGTTATTTTTTATATTGCTGAAATCCTGATGTATTAGGTGATGAAGTACAGCATGGGTGATTGTGGCTGCTTGTTGTGTGTGTTACTCATTTTTGGTTGAAATCTTATGTCCAGTTATTTGATATTTGCTCAAATACTACAAATAAACATTACCTAGTAAATATTTCTCTCTAAAATTGAATTACAAACTGGTGAGTACTTTCATTTTCCAGATTAAAAAATAATTTTATCCTCATGGACCTCTTTTTCCTGGAAGTGATCTGGGTACTGTCTCCTATTTCTCAATTTTAAATTTTCTTTCATTTTCTACTTGTGTGGGATGAGTGACTGTGTGTTGTCTTTGGAACTTGTTAACAAGCTGAGTTGAGCCTCTGTCAAAGAGAAGTACTCGAGTATTGCAGTTTTGTTTCTGATATTTGCCTTTATAGTTCCTGTAGAAGGTACATGGTGACTCAGTTTTTCTTTACTGGTTTACTGATCGCTTGCCACTCTCTTTCATAGGGCAGTAGGTTTTCACAGTTCACTTTGCTTTGCTGGAAGACATGGTTCATGTTCATTGTGGTGCAATATGAGAGCCAGTGACATGTTTCTATCTTCTATTAGTTATTAACCTTATTTAGAGTGTCTGCTTGCATGCAGACGTGAGTCTCTTGAAATAGTCACTACGGTTATTTTCAGATGTTCTCTTGGAGAGCCTTTTTTTGTAAGATCAACATAAGTGAAATTGTAATTCTTTCAATAATGTCTGCATGAAAGGAAATAACACTCATCTTTTATTATAGACGTAATAAATTCCTAAGAAAATTTCCAGGCTCTGCTATGGGCTTGCTACTGGCCGCAGGAAAACTAAGCCAGGCTAAACTTTCCCAGTGTCCAGCATTTACATGTAGACCTGTGAGAGAGGATTAAGTATGTTGTACATCCTTAATTGTCATTGTCAGCACCGAGTTATTGTGGGTGCCAAGCACTTGTGGACCTGTGGAAATAAAGGTGTCCAAAATCAATCACTGTTTGACTCCTGGTTTTGTTTAAAGAAGAAATATTGGATGTTCTTTCTCAGGCATCTTTATCTTGCATTTAGTAGTACTTCACAAGAAAACCGTTAGGGTTAATTCATGAATGCTCAGAAGTCGTTTTATTGTATAAAAGTGTGGAGTCCTGCTTTTGCTCAACTATGATAATGATCTTGCCTAACCTCTAATGGCAGAATAGTTAGAGCAAAGGCAGAAACAAATTAATTCCTGATTTCAGTAAATTTTGTCTTCAGGACTTTGACTGTAATTTTTAGTTGCTTGGGAGCGGGGAATGGAAAATCCTAGCTGTAGCCTGTCCTGTCCTTAGCCTGGCCCCTTGCAAATACTGAGGAATGTTAAGAGTATTTTAGAACTCATTAACATTATGAGTAAAATAAGAGAAGTCAGAGATGGGGCTTTCAACTTTAACATTTTTCAAGTTTCTCTATTGCTGTACGTTGAAAAAAAAAATGAGAGTTCTGATTATGTTTTTATGTTTCAGGACTTAAAATGGCAGGAGAAGATCCCTATATTATGGGAGTGTCTGATCCCCAAGTAAGTGGATTTGTGTATTTTCAATATCCCTGTATTCTCTCCTAGCTCTCTGTTTTGGCTTCCTATCATATTGTCCTGTCATTTCCTAGGCTTAACAACATGAAGATATAAAAGCATTCCAGCTATTGGCAGAAATCAGGTTTGGGGAAATCTGGGTTTTTTTTTTCTCTAAGGTGTTTTTCATGTGACCTGTAAAGTGCCTTGCCAGGTGAAATGGCTGAAGTGAAAAGGAAAGGTAGGCCTGCTGAAAGAAGCAGTTGAAAAAATACTCAGTTTTATGCCCTGTCTGCCTGTGACAATTGCTCTGAAACTTCTTCTGTGGTGAGCATGGGACTTTATCTGAAAATGAAGCCCTTTATGCCCCAAAAGGCCCCTTTGTATCATTTTTTGTGAAATTTGCATTGACATTGATGACTAAAATGTTCCTTCACTCACACCGATCACTAGGCCTAGCTCTTCAGAAGCTCTTCCTGATCTCATTAGGTCATTTCATGATTCTTTTGAATTGTGAGAACGGTGCTTGAGTGAAAAGTTTGAATGAAGGACAGATCATTTCTACTCACCTTAATTTCTAAAGAGAAACTATTTTCTCCTTTATACTTGCTCCATTTTGGAAGAAGATAGATTTATACCTGACGACAATTGCAGTGAGTTAAGGCATGTCTGTGTTCAAAAAAAAAAAAAAAAATTAAACTTTAACCTGGGTATACTGCTTTCTTGCATTAGAGCATGTAAATGTATTTACATAAGGAGTGTAGTCTGGTGGGGTTTAATCACAGAAGTGGAAATGAAAACTCATAGGTTTTCAGCAAGGCCTTGGGCAAGACATCTAGGGTCAGATTTTCAGAATTTACCACCTAAGCTCTTCCGAATATATAGCATGCAAGCAAAATGCGTGCTTAGAAACTGAGCCGAGCTCAGTGCAGTCTAATGATACTGGTGAAACTGGGTCAATACTATCAGCTTTGCTTGCGCTGCTGTTGCCAGCAAAAATAAAATAGATACAAAATGTTTATGTACTGCACTGTGGTGTTTGCAGTCTCAGTATTTGCAGAGAGCTTTGACATTCTTTGCGACAGATGCTTTATGAAATTATGTCCATATGTAGTAATGAAGAGTATATTTTCTTTCAATATAGATGTTTGCAATGGATCAGTTCATGGGAATGAATGCATTATTTAATAATACAAATTACATCACTTCAGACTTACCACTACGAACAGGTAGGAACTGTTGCTATTTAATTGTGCTATTGTCCTGCTCTTTCTTCCCATTTGTTTTTTTTTTGTGAAGTTCTTTTCAGAGGCCTTTTTGTTTACACTCTTGTATTTCATAATACTCGATCCCAAAGTTGCCAGCTAGGCTTTTTATTACACCCTTATGCATCTCTTTCTTACCCTCATGAAACTTTCAGCAACGAGACAATCTGATTTTCTTTTGGCTTGTACAGAAGCTGAAAGTTTCAATTAGTTAAATGGTTTGAGTGACCAAAGAGCTTTTAAGTGACGTGGTTTTATAAATTATTTTGTATCTTTTTCTAAATTTGCATCTTCAGTGACCTACATGTTTGTATTGTCAGTTTGCAGAGTGCAACATGTACTTTTTTTTCCTTTTGAATGGTGTTTCGGTTGTTGTAATAATTCTTAAGGTGCTTGTTTTTCACTAGTAAAATGTAGAATATATTCAGCTTCCTGTATCATTCTAATCTGTTTTTCCTTCTTGGTGACTTCTCTGTTTCCTGTAAAGTGGCAGTCAGGTATTAACAGTACCTGACAATTTCCTGAATAATAAGACTAGTTTGAAAGTTCAGAGTCAAATTTCGCAACCAACCACTGAAAATAAACAAATCGTTTTTCCAGTATGGTTCCAGAACAGGATTATCAAATAGAAGTGTGTTATATCTCAGACAGTATTAGCTGCTTGATCAACTTTGGTCTGGTTTTTCTTATTAAATTTCTTTATAAGTATTACTTCTTGCTTGAATTTAGAAAACTCTGTTTCTCCTGCTTAGTTTATTAGAATAGCTGATATGAAAGGAGGAAGGAAATAAAAATTTATTTAAGCATATGAGGTTTTTCTTAATATATATCTCCAATATAGTTGTTAATGTCTTTTAACATGACAACTTTCTGTTGTTCGTCTGTTTGTTGTATCAGGATTTAGCTGGTATCTTCTGTATTGTAGATTGCTTTCTTTTGTTGAAAATGCAAATCACTTTTGTTTGCAATATTTGATGCGCTTGACAGTAGTGAAGGTGTGAAGGGTAAAATGAAATAAGCAATTAGCTTTTTAATTCATAGGTAAAAGTCCACCCTAAAGTAACAATAAATGCTGATCTTAAAAATAAAAATTAAGGCATGGCTACTGTTTCAGTCTTTCCTGGTTTAAACCACACTTCAGTTTTCTTGACTGAATAGTAGGGAGGAAGGACCAAGAAACGCATATGATACAGATAACTTTGTTTCAAGATAAAATGTTCTGGTGAGCAAAGCCCGTGACAAATATGGACAAGCATCCAAACAAATCAATGTTGCAATCATTTGTTTGTAGTGTGTTTTTATTAAGGCAGATAAAATTCTTCAGTAAGATTCATCTGTATAGGATTAAAGGGCTTGTGCATTGTATACCAAGGGTTTTTTCACTGTCCTCCCAGAGTTTCTGTGGAACAAATAAGGTTGTTGGAATTTTGATTTCCCAATAAGGATCTCTCTTACAAGTACCTTTTAAGCTTACTCTGTACTCCTCATGCCAGACTGATTCCATACAAGTTATTCAGATATATAAAACTGATTTTCAGATATCTATGTCCTGTCTAAACTAGAAAACAGCTGTCTTTAAAACCATGTGAGGGCGTCAAGAATTCACTGAGTTCTGGAGTCACAGAACACTCTTACTAGGTTAAGTCTGGCTCTGTCTTTAATTTGCAAAATTGCTTAGAAAAGGCCTTTTTCTTTAATGGCACTGCTCTTGTCTACTGCTGCACTATGGGTGACGAGTTCCCTATGTACAAAATGGGAGTTAATAAAGGATAATGGATTTCAGGTTATCGCAAACAATAATCATAAGTTAATCATACGTTTTAGAAAAGGTTGATCCTTTCAATGCCATCTGATGATGCCATAGTGATTTTGTTTCTTGAGTAGTATCACTATAATGCTTACTTCCTCCCCTGCTTGAAACTATGGTGTGTCGTTACTGTGGACTAGCTCTTCAGTTATAAGGTATATATTATGTTTTAGTTGTTTCCACGCAGGAACTAATGATTCCTTTCTACACAGCAAGGCCAGCTAAAAATTCAAGCAGGATTTCCCAAAAGTATTTCCAGCCGAGATATGGAGAAGGTGAAATAAGTGTTCGAAAAAGGATTTTTCTCTAGGACAGTTGGATGATATAAACAGAAAAAAAACAAAGACATTAATTGTTGCTCTTGTTATGGTGCCTACACTCTTTCAGTCTGTGCATTCATAAACACACAATGTCAGACTTATTACATTGACAGGTAGGTTTAATATATAACTGTGGATTGCCGTATCATGCCAGCGTAGCTGAATCAACAAATAGCTGGGGAATTTGGGGACTTTCTGATGATAGATGTTCTGCTGTTATGTTAATATTTACAGTAATAGTAGAAAACCTTTGAGATGTCGGGACAAGGATTTTCTCAATGAGGTTGTCAGTGCTCAAGTGTCTTCGCTCAGTCTTTTTCTATCTTGCGTGTCAGTTTTAAGTAAAAATTAGGCTTGGTTATTTTGGCCCTAAAGCTGTAGTAGATAGTTACATGGTTCAAGTTCTACCTTTACATCTAAATCTAGAAAGAGAAGTAGTCTCTGTGTGCCTTTGGTGACAAAAGGATGCATCTATGCCATAACAGTGCAACTGCAGGACTGAGCTGTGTGTTTAAAACACCACCAGCAGCAAGGGCAGTATGTCACGAAGTGAACCTGTTCTTTGCCTCATTGGGAAGTATCCTGCCTCTGAGCGTTAGGTACTAATCCTTAAATGGCGTTGGGGACGGAGGGAGCATTATCCATGGCGTGTATTTAGGTGGTGTAAAAGCAGTCATATGCATCAGTGTGATGTCCACCGTGTAGTAGAGGGACAAAGTGATGTCTTAAATCGGAGAGGAAATGGGCAGAGCTCTGAGCAAAGCGTTTTACGATTTTGAGTGTTTCTTACTTCCTCCTGATTATACAAGGCCATCTACAACCGTGTAACATAGAAATCTGTGTGCCAGTTAGAGGTGGTTTTGCGAACTGGTTAATTGTTTTGTGTTTTAGGGGCTCTGATCTAACTAGCTGTTGGCATTAAGGTGTTGTAGGTTTTTTTATTGCAGTCAGACTAAGCCTGTGAAGTTGAAGCAGGGCCATCAGCAGCTGAACAGTATTGCCTGGAGGCTGCTAAAATTACAGTTTTCTGGTATTTCTTTAACCTCCTCTGCCCAACCCTCTGTGATGCTTGCTGTTGAGAAATGAGAAGGGCACAGAGGGAAAAAAGAAGGCACTTATAAAAAGCTTTATTTCATATTTTTTCAGAGAGATACAATGTTAGGAAGAGATTCAAGGAAGCCTGACCATCACCAAAAATGAGTGTTCATTTTCCCTGTCCCATAGCAGTGGCCCTAATCCTCAGAGGCATGAGCAGACTTGCATACTGCTGCTCGTGTTTTTTTCTAGATCATCTCTGCTTGTATTTTGAAGAGTGAACTGAGGGAAGAGAGAGGTTAAGCAAAGCCTGTGCACTGCTTGCTTTAAACATCATGCTTTGAACACTGCAGAGCTGAGATACAAGAGAGTGTTCCTGTGCGGGTGAATCCCTGAAGAGGGGGACGTATAAATGCTATGACTGGCCTTCAGGAAGGATAGGACTCTAGATCTAGAGGCTGAGCCTTTAGCAGCGAGGTACCACTGCCAGGATGGACACGAGAGGGCTGGTGTTGGATTTAGCAGTCAAAACCTGGAGGCCATGAGCGTTTTCATCCATATTCACAGAGCAAAACAACATGCTATTACAAGGGTGAGATGCCTGTTCTGGGGGACCCACTAACAGAGGAGGAGAGGGGGGGACTTTACCATAGCTGATTGCAGGTTAAACTTAGAGGCTTTGGGTACCAGGTGAGCTGTTAGATAAAGGACCCCACTAGTCCTATGGTGCTTCCAGGCTTGCAGGGATATCCCACCAGCCTGACAGACCCCTTTTTTCTTGACTTTGCTGTGGTGGGAAGAAGGAACCAAGAGGGAGCCTAAGATGGGCGCTCCTTTGGGAAGTGTGCATGCAGGGTGAGGCCTGTCAAGAGGAAGAAAGAATGTAAGTGGTGGGAGTGTCAAGATACAGGAGAGCCTCTGACTCAGGCAGGAAGGGAAATGAAGAAATGTAGCAGCTGAAGAAGACATGGGGAAGTGGGACTGTGACTCAGGCTGGAGGGGAGGCAGTGGGATGCAAGTTGGTCTGTGGCAACCAAGGCGAGAAGACAGAAAAGGAAGCACTGAAGCATACCCAGGATGTGACAGTCTGCACCAAACCCCCTCCAGGCGGGAGGACTGCATGTTTTAGTTGCAGTTCTTAGCCCTCCTGACTGCGGCAGTGCCAGGCAAATTGTTAGGAGTGCCAAAACTTGGCTCTTGGCAACCGTGAGAGTCATCCCTGTGTAGAGGCTAGCTCTGTGACTGTATGCCACTTCAGCCTCTCTGTAGGGCAAAAGGAGAACTTAAGCTATGCATTAAGTAGTGTTCCTTCTTGTGGTTGTTTAATACTTAAAAGGGGATTGCTCATTAAACAAGAACTTGAAGGAAGCAACTTTCCAGCCTAGAACAGAGGTACAAAAGATCATCATAAATCTTGTTATTATTACATCCTCTTACAAGGTATACATCTTCAGGTTCCTGCTGTCTGCTTAGACCAGACATGCCTACTAATAGAAACAAAATATTAAAAATTTCCCAGTGCAAAACACTAAATATCTTTTCTTTTCCCCACGGGAAAGGATGAGAGAGAGAAAGAAGGAACCACACCTGGCCAATGTTAGGCTGTCTGTCTACTGTACTTCTGGAAAGTATTCAGAATTTAGTGAAGACAGCTGTGTGAGACCTTTCACTAAGTGAAATCCTTTTTATAGTCATAATAATATGGCATTTGTGCTTGGAAGTTACCTTGAATATTGCTGCTTTATTTTTAAAATGGCATTTCAGATGTAATTAAGTGCCTTGCATTAGAATGCCTTCTTTGTACTGTTAATTGGATCTGGTTCAGATGCTGTACCAGAGAATTACTTAGTCATTATAAAAAAAGAAATGTTTAGTCACAAACCCCAAAGGTTAAAATAGGACCTCACAAAACTTTCTTTTAAATATGAGTATGATTTATGGAATCTGGATTAGTGATAACAGACATCTAATTTGCCCAGGTGACTGCTGCAGCCACTTAGCTGTTGGATAAATGAGCGCATCCTTTTCTGGCTAATGTTTAAGAGAAAGCAGTAGTATTTTGTACCGATCATAACCCAACGTATATGCCTTGAAAATTAATTCCTAAGGGGAGAACAGCCAAAGAACAATTACTTGGCAGATCCTGCCCTGCAGGCTTGGTTGAAAGTTGAACTACACAGTTGTATTTTAGGTGCATTATTTCTGCCAGTGCCCAGAAGATATAAGGCTTCTGGATTGTTAGAGTGTAAAATTTTAGATGCCTAAAGCATGAGGAGGGTTAGAGGTCTGTGAACAGAGGTCTTAAATTTAAGTGCTGATATAATGCTTAAACCCAACTCGACTCATCTTGACTCCATATTACAGACAAAAACTGAAACATAAAACCACACCAAAGCTAAATATTACTCTCTGTCTTTTAAAGTTTCTGAAGTCCAAACTGGTTTTCATGCTTTCTAATGTAGGATGATGTGTATATGGTCTTGAGGCAATTGCTTTGCATGACTTCAGGATTTTAATTGTAGCACTGTTTACTTTTTCACAGGAAGAGAGTTGGACTTGGGAAATAAATGATCTTTATATGTGAAATTGTTGTGACTGACATTTGCAATATTACTTTGGCATGAAGCTAATTCAGTTGCTCAGTCAGCTAACTTCAACAGCAAAATACTAATTCCATCTATTAGCATATTTATCAAAACTCATTTTGAGAGAAACCTGCACTGACTAAAGACATGAAGGTCGGTTTTATTAGAATGAAGTTGGATTGAGGAGCTGAGAAGGATGCATGTAGTCATACTAGAAACTATGAATTAATGAATATTGTGCCATTTTTAACTGTCAGTGAACATTAGGCCTATTGGCAAATTAAAGTTGATGCAAGTATATAGTTCTGTGCTCACTCCAAGTACTACGTAGTTGAGGTAGCTGGGTGGCGTGGTACTTGTAGATGGTGCCGTTGTTCGGAGGTAGATCACACCTGGATGTTGGCAGGGCACAGTATGATTTGTATGCTTGCAGGCTGTGCCACATAGCTGTGGCTTGTCTGCTTTGGAGGTTTCACGTGTCCCAGTGAGCCTGCTTGATTCCTTAGCATTAGTACCTTTAACAGAGTATAAGTGATGATACATTATTCCAACAGGAATATAGCTGGCAAAATATTGTGTAGCTATTCACAGTGAAGCTGTCATTTGGGATCTGCTTTGATAGCAGTTGAATTTTTAGCATTGAAATCCGAATCTTCTTCTCTGCTTAGCAAGAGGCAGGGAAGAAATCATACCTCTTGGAACTGTCATTTTCAGACTTGGGAGTGGCTTGCATTTTAAGAGGTATTTCACAGCCATCCACTGAGAGAGCTTTCCTTCTTGGTGTAGATAATCTAAACGATCAGGGTTGGAGCTAAGCTTTGGTCAGGTGATGAATTCTTAACTCTGGTGGCACCGAGTTCTGATTTGATTTAGGGCCTGCTCAAAGGCTATTTAAACTGGTGAATTTTGAATGAGGTTTGTGGTATGAAGTTAGCCACTGTTCAGGGAGTTGTGCAAGACTGAAAGTTGCTTCAGGAAGCCTTCTTTGAAAGACACAAATAGCATTTTAGAAGAACATAATCCTGTGCATTGGCATCATGCTCAAAGAGGGATCTTATTATGGAGTCTGCATCTGTAGTCAAATAGAGTGTGTTCAGTGTTTTTAGAGGCACAGCAGAACAGTGTATTTAAAAGTGTATCTGATATTACTGAAAGAATGTAAATTGTTTAGTCTCCTCAATTCCAGGGTTTTTTTTTTCTTAAAGCTGTTCTGACTGTTAGGGCATGTTGAGACAGCTTAAATTCCTCCTATATTCCCATACCTCAGAGCTTCCCATTGGCTGTCTTTGGACTTTCAAAAGCACCTATTCAGCAGGAAACCCTAGGGCCAAAAGCTTGTGAGTATATAGTCTTAAGAGCCCATGGGGTTTAAATACAAAAGTTAACCTTAGCTCAGGAAGGCCAGGCTGCTTGTCAGTGGCAAGGGGAGATTCCTGTTCTTATTCATCCTTGCAGGTCTTACCTGAGTGATCAGAGTTGCCCATTTAGACCCTCTAAGCTAAAATTAACTTTTTTAAGTTAATACTTCCCTTCTTACTCCACTGGTCTTAGGGAACATTGGAAATGGCAGACTGCCAAGTGATTATTCATTAAAATTTAAGTTCTGAAGATGCTTAGGTGCTTTCAAAAATTTTATCTCCAGACATTCAAAGACATCAGTTTTACCCCTGCAACTTATATGTCATAGTAATAGGAATATAATTTCTATTATGACTTTTCTTTCTTTTATGTTAGCAGATGGACCATATCTTCAAATCATAGAACAACCAAAACAGGTAAGAAGAACACTACGTTTTGAAAATCTTTAAGGTAGCTATGTCACTGTATTCAGCTTTGCATAAAATTATGGCTTAAGATGAGAAAAAGAGAGTAGTGAAGGGGTTGAACTCTCATAACAAATGTGGCACATAACCATGAGCAGTTTTTCCTCTCACTTTTGTAGTTACATCGTTTCCTGTTTTGTTCTGTTTTCATCTTTGTGTCTCTCTGGAAGTGTCATAAGAAAAAAAAAACCTGAGAGTTTTAAAAAAATATCTTGCTAAGTATAGACTCTTCATCTTAGAAGTGACTCTTACAGTACCCCAGTATTTTGAAACATAAATGATTAGACCAAACATGGAAGATTTTTAGAATTTGTTTCATGTTTCTTGAAACACATGAAAGAAAAAACAAACAACCAACCCCATTTCATTCTGTTCCCAAGTTACAGGAACTTTTGACTTGTGCTTTGTCATTGTAAAGAAATTCTGTTGTCCTTTGAGATTCCTTTCGTCACAGTTGGCTGTTTTGAATAACCCAAGAAAAATGAAGATAAAAGCTTGAATGTAATTTTTTTTGTGACTGTGTAGCAAACACTCATGCCTCTCTGACAGTATGAAAGTCATCCCAATGCACTGGTTAGTTTTCATGCAACTGGTGTATAAAGTAATTGCTGGGTGAAGATTGCCCTGAAGTATGCCAGGGTGTTGTTCCCCTTTAGGTGGTGGCATCAGCAGTTACAAGTATTCGTCCTTAAGCTGTTGCAGTATGGAGACCCCTTTCCTGCCTCTCCCAATTGGTTGCATAAAATCCTACCTTATGGAGCTGTAAAGTAGACTGGGGAAGAGCGTGACTAAAAGCTGTCCCATCCTCTGCTTGGTCTTCTGCAGAAGCATGCCACAGTCCAGTCTTTCTTGGAGGAGGCAGTAGACAACATTTGTTTCAGCCACACACCAAAGACATTTTTGTGCTCGAGCATTCCTCCAGGAATAGGGACACTTCATGGTCATCAGTGAAACAGCAGTGTACTGTGAACTCTTGGAAGAATACACTGCCTCTTCCTTGTTGTTTTAGTTCATCCCAAATCAGGCCATGTCTTTGCATGGCGGAGCCTACAGTGTGCAGTGCCTGAGGAAAACCCATCATTTCTGTGCATGACTTCTCAGCAAGCAGTACCTGTAGTGGAGTACCCATGTGGCAAGCTGGGCAATGGTTTATAACAGGGTGATGAGGGTGATCCATTAGCAGAGTGCTGTGCTTGTGGTCATTTTTGGGGCAAAGAGACAGCTGGGGGGAGTAAGACTGTATGTGTGAAAATATAGCTAGGATAGCAATGGCAATAGTCTGGGGAAGGCCACGCAGATGACTGCTGGATCTGTTGGACCGAAAGCATAGAGGTGAAGAGAGACTGGGTGGTTGCATGGGTCATGACTGCAGAGGTTGCTTTGAGTTTTTGGACAGCTTGGGTTCAAGCTCATCATATCTGGGCACTTCACTTGTAATTCACTCGGTCACTCAGTTCACTGTAGGAAGGCGAATACGTGCTTAAGGATGAGTTACATTGTCTGGTCAGTACCTGAATAAAAGTCAGATCTTTCGATTTGCCTGGGAAACAAGTTTTTAAACTGAAAAGGCTTTAGTGAGAGAGATATTGAAGCTGATGATTACAGAGTAATTTTTGAACCATGTTTTCACTGTCAGCTAATACAAACTTCGAATTCAGAGTTGTCTGCTATTAGAAAGAAGTTGAGTGATTCTTGACAAAGGATACACCGCTAACTGGTGCTGTTTGGACAGACACTGGGAGCCCTATCTCAGATGGGGATTTTCCCAGAAATTGCAGGACTGGGGAGTAGGTCTGAAAGTATTCGAAGTTGGGGCCCACATGAAATAGTGTATAATTAAGTAGATTTAGAGTTACCAAATACGTTTGCTTAAGAGTTGCATCTTTTGTGCCTTATAGATTACCCTGTAAAGTAAAGGGGATGTTATTTCCTACAAATAAAAATGGAATAAATGGACAGCTGTACTCTAGAGTGGTCGCTAATATCCTGCAGTTCCCTAAAGTATATTCAGACATTTATGTAGCTGAGATGAAAACCCAGCCACTCAAAGTCCCTGAAAGCTTTTGTGCTGTTTCTGGACTCCAGTCAGAGATACAGCTTTCACATGCCTTTCCCAGAAGGAATAAGCATTTCTGTTTAATCCCTCTTCTTTTCCTTATGATGCTTTGAACTTCCTTGATTATTATTGGCTTCAATTCTCTCTACCTAGCAGCTATCACAGGAGAAAGAGTATCTGCTCTTGCATTTTCTACCTTTTATTTTTTATCTTGTTTTGAGAGTATAAATAGATCTCTGCTTCAAAATATCTTCACTTACTGAAAGAAAAATTTCATGTTGCTGCTGTGTGTAAGAGTGAGAATGGAATAGTTTCTCCAGAGCTACAGTTCAGTGGTGACTTGTCAACCAGCACTCAGCATTTCAGGGACGAACAGTTGTAACTTTTTTGTTTGTGGGCTGTTTGGGCAAGTCTTGTCTGTGTGTATGTGTGTGCGCGCATGCAGGCTCGCATGTGTGTGTTTTTTTTTAAAAAAAGTGTTGTTTCTAAAGACCTTTCACGTTTCTTTTCCTTTATTTCCACAGAGGGGGTTTCGTTTCCGATACGTATGCGAAGGGCCTTCACATGGTGGACTTCCTGGTGCTTCTAGTGAAAAGAACAAAAAATCATACCCTCAGGTCAAAGTAAGTACATAAATCATTAATTTTGCAAACTGAATGCAAGTGACACGTGTGTGCATAAAAGTGACACTGCGTATCAGCATAAACTTGTACGAAATTACTCAAGACTGCATTTCAATCCCAACTTTCAAAACGTAATTGATTTTGAAAAGGAAGTTGTCTTCAGATTTCTGGAATTATTTTGGCACTGTTTATCTGCCAGCAGTTAAGCAGTAAACTTCTCCGCACCTACCACCTCACTGCCCTCGTGCATACTAATGGAGCTCTTCCTTAGGGTGGAATTTTAGCATAAAGCAAGGCCTGAGCTGCTCAATTACTCCACTTCCAGCATACTGCAAAATGTGACTCTGGTCAGTTATTCCACTTCACTCTAAGATGCTATTTAGTTTTCCTTCTTTTTCTGTTCATGTTACTCCTTATTCAAGATCTCTAGGATTCTCTGTTCTTAAGGACTTAATTCCTTTAAAGTCAATAGAAAAGTTCTCATTTTAATAGGAGCAGCATTATGTTCAGGTGTTCGCTGAATGTTTTTTGGGGCTTTTTTCCTTGGAAGAAATTCAAGGATTTTAATCAAAGAAACATTCTGCGCTAGCACAATATGAAGATTATAACAGTGGTGATTAATCATTCTAGGATTAGAGAACTTTCTTTGCCTGTGGTTCTTGCAGCAAATTCTTTTTCTGTGGAAGTGGAGAAAAGATACACTGTGTCTTTTCAGTATTTTTTTTAACTTAATGAAAGTCTTTGTCTTGGTATTGCATTACCTCTTTGAACTATTGCACTAGAGAGATTGTCTCAGAGAAGCTGGGTTTATGTATTTTAATTCTGGTGTTACCTCTTACTCTCTCCTCTATGGGGAGAGAAGAGGAGGGAAGAGTGGCAAGCAGTCACTCTCTGTTTTGGTGTGTGCCACTCATCATCCTTCTCTGCAGTATGCATATAGTTCTTCTACAGTTCTTGAGAAAGGCTGGAGTTTGGAACAGTTGCATCTCTGTAATGAATCAGTATGAGCATGACTCAATGGAAAATAATCAGCATTGGCTGAGATAGCCTAGGGTGTTAGCCTTGTGAATTGAGAAGAGGCTGGGAAATGATTTCATGTAGCTTTGCAAAACTCCTATGAAAAATTACTAGCCCAGGCAAAGGATCTGCTTGCTTTTCCCTTTCCTATTATGACGGTAATGATGAACCAGTGAATGAAATTTCACTGGTATGTTCAGATACAAAGTAATTTACCTCAATTGAGCCAGATCTTTGGATTCCAATCTGATCTATATTGATAATAATACAAATGATACTTTATAAAGGTGTGATGGGTCGCACAATAACATGACAAGGAGATGCGCAATGAGGAGTTGTACAGGAAATGGAATTTCTCTGTGAGTAAAGTAGAAAGCAAAATGTTCTTTGGCTTTCCATCAAACCTTCTGTTTTCATTGATCATCATATTTTCATTTCATCTAAAGCTTCCCCACACACATGTGTGTGCCTCCCCTCCCTCCCTCTTGTCCTACTGTGTGCATCTGGGTTTTTCCTAGTACAAATCCCCACATGGCAACACCTGCTGGGAG
This sequence comes from Nyctibius grandis, assembly GCF_013368605.1. NCBI lineage: Eukaryota > Metazoa > Chordata > Aves > Nyctibiiformes > Nyctibiidae > Nyctibius > Nyctibius grandis. The sequence continues at coordinate 59,809,292 of NC_090663.1, forward strand.
AGGCTGGCAAGGGAACACAACAAGTAAATTCCTCAAGGCCACTGCTTGTTAGTGCCTGTTCTTGATTCAAGTGGTGCCAGTAAAGACAGAGGTGTTCACACCTTTTCCTGTAAGTCTCTTCTGTGTTTTGTCAAAGGGTGCTCACCTTGTCCTAACTGAGGTGAGCACAATTGAAGATCGCTGGGTTTTGTTGCGTTGGGTTTTTTTTTGTTTTGTTTTGGGTTTTTTGTATGTGGTTTGTTTTTTTTTTTTTAAACCCTTGTGCCAAGGTTTTCACTGTAAAACCTCCATTAGTTGATAAAGGACAGTAGCGTGAGGTTTGGCTGTACTGTAAAAAGGAGGTGACAGATATTTAAACCTTGGCCATGGTGTGGTCAGTGCAGCTCACATGGGGATCTCTCTTCTGCTTGGCTGGCTCTCCGCAGAAACCTGATGTAATTTACTGGTAGCTACCACAGGATGTCCTGAAAACGGACATCTTCAGTGCAGTCTCCCTACTCCCTTTTCATAGGATTGTGGATTGAGGGCCAAAAGAAAACATTTATCTGTTGTGACCTCTTGCATAATGTGTTCAACTTCACCATTTATTTTTTCCTACACCTAATCCCTAACTTGTAGCTGAGCTGGAACACATCGAGATGTATCTTTCATTTAAAGGCCAGACTGCTGAAGACTTTGCTATGTCTCTAAGCATGATGTTTTGGTAGCTAATTACATATTTAACCACCTCTTGTATAGTATATTAGGAGATGGTATAGGTCAGGAGTTAGTGTAGCAGTTCTACAATGCCAGTCTTTACACTTAAGACAAGTCTACACTGGCCAGCAAGGTGGAATTGATTTAAAACCTCTTAACAGCAGAATCATGACAAATGGAGTGTAGATAACAGCAGTATTTTTCTATAATATCAAAAATGGGATTAATTATTCTTTATGGTTTATGAAATTATATTCCTTTGTTTAACCCTGTCTTTGCTAACAGTAATCCTAATATCATGTACAAAACATCTTACAGTTTCAGAGGATTTTGTATAACTTTGCATGTAGTTATGGAGAGCAGAGAAGTTGTAGATACTGAACATGTTATAATGAAGTTACATTTCATGACAAGTTTCATGATTACAGTAGAAAACTACCTAAAATTCTTCATTTAAATTTCATTTTCATCTGCTCAGTGTAAGTAAGACAACGCTGGAAAATTTTACTATCTAGAACAGTTGAAATCAAAGCTTCTGAGCTGCTTATTCATCATTAGCTTTTTGTCCAGGGGAAAAAAACGTTGATAATATAAGAAGAAAGAATAAAACTGGATTGTCTAATATTATCACCAGCTTACTTAACTATCTAGATTTTTAATTCATAATTTGCTTGGGTTTATGTATTTGAAAAACTGTGAGAAAATTTGCACAGAGAATTTCCACTGGCCGCCTTACACGTTTACCATGTGTGTCCTAAACTTCAAGTTCAGGAGGGAAATTTATGGGAAAATTAGGCAAGTTACTTTGTTGTACTGATGTTAGTATAGGCATGTTCATGTTTTACACTGAAGTTCTTGATCGAATTTTGGGCGTGAAAAGAATTTGCTGAAAATAGCGGTGTGAAGGAAATGTCCTGAATTTTCATCGTCTTGGGGGCAAATCTACGTGGGTGGCAAACTCAAATTGCCTATTCTCTGTGAGCTGCATGTAAATCAGTTCCATCACAGAGGCTGAGTAACTGATTGCTCAGAGATGTGACCGAGCTAATGAGCACCATCTCCCTGTCGATGAGTTTGGACCATGTGCAGTTCAGCTTGTGAATCAAGGCTGCATACCAGTTAGGCAGCCCTGAACCCAGGCACCTGAACAGGAGAACTGCCCATCCAGTCATATCCTGGGGCTATGCTAAATTATACCTCAATTTGGAGATATGCGTTCTTATTGAAATCAGGGGGATTTCAGCACATACTTCAAGTTCAGGAGGGAAATTTATGGGAAAATTAGGCAAGTTACTTTGTTGATGAGCCTTCTTGGTGAAGAAAGGAGCAGCGTATTTGCTTCCCCCCCATCACAGGAATTAAATTGTAGGGTGACAGATCGAATTCAGCTGAAGCTAAATTCAGTGAGATTTGTGCTTTTTACTGTTATGGTTAATTTGGCAGAATATGGGGCACCAAGTCCCTTTAGTTGGGCTTCTGAAGCAGAGCACCGAACTCCATGTTTTGTGACCTTACATTCAGAGGATCTTCAGCTCCCATTGGTTTAAATTACTTTACATTGCTTATTCTTAGACCTCTAAGTAAGTATTCAGTTGCCTAAACAACTTGTACCACATCTGAAGTATTTTGTCTTAAACTAGCAACTGAAAAAAAAAAAGATGCTGCTCTGTGAAAACATCCCGTTTATGAGAGTGAGCGATGCCTCATCTGTGGACACTTTCTGTGTGTGTATTGAGGACAGCACTAGTCACATGGAAGGTTAGGTAGGATTGGGGCTATAGTTGCTGTAACAAAGCGATTAGAAAGAGAAATAGGTATTCTTGTAGTTGCTGGCTTTTTAGGTTTGACATGGTCTTTTCCATCATTTGCTTTCTGTCGTTGACCACTTGGTTTCACTTCTTGCTTGTAAGAGTAACTGGAAAAAAACATCTTAGAAGTAGGAAAATGTTCTTACAAAGTTTTTGTAAAGTTTTAGAAATCATAAAAAATTGGCTGGGGTCTGGATCGCGGGAGGATGTGAAATAACTGAAAAAACTTTCAACTCTTGTTTTGAAATTGACTCAATTTCAAGTTCACAGGGTCCTTTTAATCTCTCAGACAAATCTCTCTCGAACAGAAACAGCAGATTAATGTGAGCCTGCAGCATTTTATCAGATTAGATCGATTGAATGCTGCTTCAGTACAGGATGTAATCAAGTATTACAGCTATGCTCTTCCCAGGAACTCCTTATTTTCTTTTTTCTCCCCTATCTTTAATTTGAAGTTCAGTAACTTTTTTTTTCAGATCATAGCTCTGATCTTGAGCAGTACAGCACCCACATGCTATCTCCCTCTCATGTTGAGTATATGGTTTTGTGTCAACACCATAATCCTTAGGTTTCTGTAGATATTCAGCATTGTAATACACCATCTACCTTTTAATGCCTTTGACAGTAGTTTTTAAGTTCTTATGTAAAAGGTTATAGTTATTTGTATATCTTAGTGCCAGAATAAATTTTGTGTTGTTCTGAAATCGTGGCATCAATGATTCAAAGACACGAAAGAGTTAATTTATAGTACGTAAGTATATTTAACCACTGAGGCTATTTTGCTGGGCGCTAAGGTAACCCGGATGTCTCAAAATCAAGTAGGAAAGTCTGTCTATAAGAAATACAAGTAGGAAACAGTTCAGGGACATTCTGTAGCCTTTGCAGCATTGGACATCAGACTGGATGACAAAAATAGTTCTTTCTTGCCTTATGACCTACATAGGGTATTACGTTTTAAAAACTCTTTTGTTTTTCCCCTGAGAGAGACTACAGAGATCATGCTGAGCTGAGTAACAGGGGGAGATTGCAATCTGGTTACCGCTGCAGTTATATGTTCTGCTTTCAGAGGCTGGAAAGTCCTTGACGTGCGGCAGTCCTACCTACAGTTTCACTGTGGTTTCTACAGCTGATGAAGGATTGAACTTTTCTGATGTGATACTAGGACATGATGTTACTCATAATGAATATAATGCTATAGATATGCTGGAAACTTTATAGCAGGGAAAGTCTTGTTTAGTTGAGGGATAAAATGAAAAAAATTTTTTACAAGCCCCCTCTTGAAAAGTTAATTTTAGTGGTGCTACATGTCACCACCACTAAACACAATCGTTTTTATTTTCAGATGACTTTGTGAAAGTTACATAGGGATCCCTGCGTTTTCTCACTGCTGGTAAATGGTGGAAATGACAAAGCAGTGATTATTCTGCATCTGTGTTGTTTCCGTCCAGGAGGGACAACAATTTGGAAACAGGAGGGAAGCATGAGTACCCCATGTTTTGTATTTTAGAAACTGCTGGTTATAAAATGCTCATTCATATGGTATTATAAAGTTAACTAGCAGGCAGTGAGTAATGAGAGGACTTTTGCATACCTGTTCCTCCTGGAACAACTCTTTCATAGTTGGGATGTTTTTTTGCTTTTAGCAGTGAATAGGACAATGGGGAGGGCACATGTGTTGTACGTATGCAGAGTATTTCAGGTGTGATGGAATGGGTTCAAGAGAGGGGTTAACTGGAGTGAAGGGAGTTAGCAGGACTTAGTAATGTGGTGAAATCGTGGCAATCCCTGGTTATCAGCATTTTATCAACAATATAACCTTAAGTATTTAGTTCATCACTGATTCATCACTTTAATGTTTATCGTGATCTTTTAATACCTTGGTTGATTAGATCTATAAGCTGCTGTAATACAAAGAACTTTGCCCAAGGCAAATTAGAAGAAAAATTAGAGGAGGGAAAAACCCAACATTGATAAAAGGGTTAATTAAGTGAATTGGAAGGGAAGGTAATGTTTGCTTTTTTAAAAGTGGAGTAATTTTATATTCAGCATAATTTGAAAGTGGTGCATTACTGATAACTGACTTGAAGAGTATTATTTGTGAGGAAAGAAAATAAAGTTCTAAATAATATATGTAAAGCAAATAACTTACCAATACGGTATGTTGTTAATAATTTTAGGTTTGTTTTTGAGGCATTACTTGACATCAAAATTTTAAAAGCTGTTAAAAAATGTATAGGGACTAGAAACTATAACAGGGGAAAAAAGCTTTGTAGTCCTCCAGAGCTGGCTATACTAAGGGACTCAGTTTATCATAGTTCCAGTCCTGCAAAGTCTTAGGTGGGGATTTAGCATATATCCTCATGTACGCTTAAAGGAAATATTTACTGGACTGGGTAATATGTATTGATGTAGCATACTGAACTAACAAAATACCTATGAATATAGAATTAATTCACTTTAAGATCTCTACCTGAAGAGTCATTGTAATGAGGTCAAAATGTTTTAAAAAAATCATAATATTTTAAAATAATTTTTTAAAATGTTTTCAAATTTGGAAAAATAATGCAGGGGTTTTTGTTAAATACATACATTTTCTGTATTTCTTCTTAACATGCAACAATGAAATTTAAGGAGAGCAATGTGGAGTAACTGGCCAGAATATAAATCTGAGATTCATTATTTGGGAAACAGAAGGTTGCTCTCCTTTAGCTTTGTTTCATTTCCTAACTTTTTTGGTCACTACTCTTGCCATTTGTATGTCAAGTTTAATTACAAAAAATGTGTTGGGTTTTCTTTTGATTATCTGGTACAGTTAGTTTGTCATTTGTATTTCATGAGAAAATGCATACACATTTCTCCTATGTAAGTTTGGTTGTACTTAGCTGACAGAAAATACTCAACTGGAATCATTACTTGTTCCATTAAAAAAAATCCAAACAAACAATCCCACATTTTTTAATATTTATTTACAGATCTGCAATTATGTTGGACCTGCAAAAGTAATCGTCCAGTTAGTTACTAATGGGAAATATGTCCACTTACATGCTCACAGCTTGGTGGGTAAATTTTGTGAAGACGGAGTATGCACGGTTAATGCAGGACCTAAAGATATGGTTGTAGGGTAAGTCCATCAACTCATTTGTAAAGCTGGGCTAAGGGAGAGAGAATCAAGTACAAACACTGTCAGAAGCAATACAAAAATACTACTAAGAGGCAGCTAAGAGGAGCACTAGTCTTCACGCTCTGGTCTGTGTTTTGTTTGTATCTTAAATAGAAAAATAAATGGGGTTTCTGTTTACCTTTGTAGAATTTGCCCTAAGCAGGCTAAATAGGTTTAAGCAAATAATTTTCACTTAGATTTTGTAGTTTCATTCTCTTGGTGTGCAGTCCAAATTTGTTTTGTAAACCCGTTCTTCAAAATGTAAGTAGTTTCCATCAAAGAGAAGGGACTGTAAAATTACTGAAGAGAAGCTTTTGTTATGGTTTGGATCGATACTTTGCTTTTGCTGAAATCTGCCAATAGGAATATAGTGAAGAGAAAAGCGTTAAGAAAATAGGGTTAGTAAGTTTGAAATTAGTGCAAGACACGTATAAACATGAAAATATAAATGAGTCAAACTTTTTAAGTTTAAAGCAGTAAGATTATGGTGAAATTGTAGTTGGTCTGTTCTCGTTTAATTTAAAAGAATAATTGTTTATATCAGTAAAAGGAGCTGAGGCTCCTGTCTACGTTTTCAGGGTTAGATCAAGTTTCATGCTGGCTGTGAGTTTTTAGTTCTGTGATCTCAAGAATGTCTTTGTTGGTGAAGAAGATGAAGTTTAAAAAGCTGAGAAGGTTGCGAGAGAGAGATTCTTTTAAACTGTAACTTTTGATGTCCAAGCCCAGTGCACTGACTTTACCAAGCACAGCAATTTAAATAGCTTTATTTGAAACGCTCCTTTTCATCTTGAAAAGTTTGGCTCATTTCCTAACCTGTCTTGTTTTTCGTCAGATGTTTAGAAACAGCTTTCCTATCCTCAGTTGACCCATGTGAAAATTGAGTTATTGTCTTGTTTTCATACTTCCAGATCTACTTGATTTTTTAAATGTGCCAGATTTTTACAAAAGCAGATCTTGTATTATGGAAGTTTTCATTCAAATAGATACCTGAAGTGTCTTGCTGAACGTCCAGAGCCTTGCTAAAACATTTCCTTTGGAAAATGTTGCACTGTTTTTAGCTTCTTAGCTTGCTCTCTGACTCATTTTGAACGGATGGAGTTTATTCTGAGCAGTTGCTCTGCATAACAACTATATAGAATGACATATTAATGTCATTGCCAAGACAGAGCAAAGTGTGACAACCAGATTTTCAAATGTTTTGTAAGGTGCTTCCACAGTGTAAGTCTGAAACCTAATAGATTACTACTTATGCCGTGGGAAAATCCCACGATCGCTGCCATATAATGGTGCACATTTTAAGTGTTTTGTAAGCTTGGCTGACTTTTTCTTGCTGGAAAATTTGCCCTCAAGTATAAATAGCGCCTAAGTAAGCTTATAGAGTCCTTCCATTGACTTCAGTTGTATAGCTGCCTCTGGTAAGAAAGAGACTGCCTGCTGCAGGCTTGGCATCAAGCATTAAGAAAATATTTCCCTCCATCAAAATTCGGCAGGTTTGCAAATCTTGGAATACTTCATGTCACAAAGAAGAAAGTGTTTGAAACTCTGGAAACACGCATGATAGATGCTTGCAAGAAAGGATACAACCCAGGACTCCTGGTGCATCCTGAACTTGGCTATCTGCAGGCAGAAGGATGTGGAGACAGACAGCTGACTGGTATGTAGAAATGGCGGCCTGGTTTTAATAGGTCTTTTGCTAAAAACAGGTTTAGCTTCTGAAAACACAGATTCTTAGCCAGAAAAGGCCTTGGACAGGAAAACAGCCTATGGCTATGTGCTTTAAGAGGTGGTGCATTGTTGCCGTGTTTTAGGGAATCTGAAAGAGTCTTTGCTGTCAACGTGCACATGAGAATGGAGCAACTTCCTTCCATAGCTCCCTGTACCCACCTCTGCACCTGTATTTCATTGCTCTTACCCTATTTAATAAGATGATAAATAGAGTCATTTTGCATTATTGTTGCAAGACATATATCCTTAAGTAAGTTGGGGACCTTTTGAGAATACTCTTTCATTCAGCTGCATTTCACCCATATCCCCGTAAAACCTGTGGTCTACGTTGCTTTCAGGCACTGTATAGAGGGGCCAGCCTTCTCTTTATTACTCTCATACCAGGCATTCAAATGTCCTTAGTAGTGGTCTTTGACCTTTTCACCATCTTTTTAAATTGAGAGCAGAAAATAGTCGTTTTCTGTATGTCTCTTAATTATATACCTTATCTTAAATAACATCTGATGCACAAACTGAAAGATGAATGCCATACATTGTGAACAGTTGCTCCTCTCTGCTTAAAAAGAGAGAAGTCAATGGATACTAAATGAAAAGGAAAACATTTCCTCGCTATTGGTGCCTTTTGATAGTCATGTTTGGAAAATGCTCTCTCTGTTCTGTTACGGGTCTGCTACCCCTTCTGTTAATATCCATCTGTCTACTTATCGGTTCCAGAACGAGAAAGAGAGATTATTCGTCAGGCAGCAGTACAGCAGACTAAAGAAATGGATCTCAGTGTGGTGCGTCTTATGTTTACAGCCTTTCTCCCTGACAGTAATGGTAGTTTCACACGGAAACTTGATCCTGTTATATCAGATGCAATATATGACAGCAGTAAGTATATTTGGCTTTAATTACTTTTTTAATAAGGGGCAAGCTTTCGTACGTACAAAAATGATATGTAGATATTGCTATACGCAGACTCATCTAGCCCTGCTGCTTGCCTGTTACTTGATCAATAACAAGTAGCCCATGGCTAATTGGCCCCATGTCTATCCAGGTACCCATGCTATCGTTCTGGTTTTTAACAGCTGGTGATGTAAGCCATAAAGGAAGGTTTTATTTTGCTGTTGGCACGTTCAATCCTGCCACTTTTATTACGAGGATTTTGTAAATTTTTCTTATATTCATAAGAAGTTCTTGAATTTTGCAGTTTTTAGTTGCTTTCTGTGACAAAGCCTTGTCACACACGATGTGAGGAAAAAATTACTTTGCTTCAATCTTTGTTTAGAGTTTGACACCTTTCACTTTTGCTGGCTGTCTGCTTGTCCTTGTTTTGTGGGTTTGAGAGAGTAATGCAACCAGAGTTCTCAATCAATTTCCTTTAGACATGTCAGTAATTTTCATACTTCTGTTACATCCCTCTAATTGTCTGATTTCCTAGTGAATCTTTTCACTTCATGTTTTCCCTTGTACCTTTCAGTTATACTTACTCATCTTACCTGAACCCTTTCTGCTGCCTGAGTTTTTTTCCCTGTAGCTGTGGATTACTGTGTTACTGATAATCATTCTGTAATGACTCAGAAAAAGTACCATTTTTTTTCTTTGTGCAACAGCCATGTCTATATCATCACTTTTTAAGAACAAAGTCTAGATTATAAGGTATTAAATGCAACTGTTCTAATATAGTCTGTTGCTTGCTATTAATTGGGGAATGTAGTGATGTAGCACAGCCATTTTGCATATATTCACTGAGTGAAAGAACATGATGTCTCCTGTTGTTATGGCACACGACCTGCATTTTCCAGGTGAGAAAACACAGTCTTTTCATCTGGAGGCTGCAATGATTTACCAAGCAGTGTCGTTAAGGAATCTTGAATTTCATTAGAAACAATTACAGAGTCCATTTGTTTTCATTACTCTATCTCACACCTGCATAATGATAGAGAGTATTTGTAAAGCAAAGAGGAGGAGGACAAATCATCAACAGAGGTAGAGCATGTATCAAGCCATACATATAAAAACAATTGAAGTTATCCTATCCTTCTGAATCTGACCATCAAAATTTTGCCTTCAATTAAGGAGGTGAATAGAGGGGTAATTTTGTATGCATGTTTCTGCTGCTTTAAGTCACTACATAGATGTCAGTTAGTAGTTTCTGAGCTCCCAAGGTGAATTCTTCATTGTTAGTTCCAAAAGTTTTATCTCAGGTTTGTTTTTTTTTTTTTTTCTAATACTCTTCATTGGCACCATTCAAGCCTCTTCCACAGGGCAGACACAACTTGTGGTAGCATAACTGTCTATCACAGCTGCTTTTACTTATCAGATGATAGTCTGTCTTGAGGACCAATAGTTATCCATTGATGCCTTTACTAAGATCCGTGGAGGTGCACTTTTTGATCACAGTCCAGTACGTTGGCCAAGGACTGTCAATGCTTTCAAGTAAGTCACAGTGTAAGGCAAAGCATTGCACGTTGCATTCAAATAGTGAGATACAGGGAAGAGCTCTCAAGAGTGTCACGCTGTCAAGACAGCAGGGAAGAAAATATTATGTTCTCTTGTAATGCACTCTTGTCATAAAGTTAGTACTAGTGCAGAGTGCTGGATGCAGTTCACTGCTGTGCTTACTAGTGCAGTAATTGTGCTGGAATGGCCAGGGCCTTATTTTATAGATCAAAGTTCAGTCAAAGCTTAGAGGATACAGGATTATGCCTTTCAGATGAAAAACTGTTGATTTATTCATGTTTAAAAAACCATAGATAAATTTAGGTAGGTTGTATTGGAGGCTTGTCTTTCTATTGCATTTCTGTGTTGGGTTTGGATTTTTTCTAAATTTAACTGTTATGAAGGTAAGTGGTTTTTTACTCTTTCCTTTCAATAGAAGCTCCCAATGCCTCCAACTTAAAAATTGTAAGAATGGACCGAACAGCAGGGTGTGTAACAGGAGGGGAAGAGATTTACCTTCTCTGTGACAAGGTTCAGAAAGGTAAGAGTCCTGAGTATTGCAAGGCACCCCAGGGTGTTCATCTGGAGTACACATGAAGCCTGCTGTGCTGCCTTAGTGTTCTCCTGCTGTGATAGCGCAGCAGGATTTGTAAGCACTCAGCCTTTCTGGAAGTCAGGCCAGCAGTCCAGTAAATTAATAAATCAAAATAGCCTGTTGCATCTGGTGGGTGGTGGGTTCTGGGTAGTGTTTGACTCCATTAACTAACACCTGCTCTGAATTATTATCAAGTTTCTGGTTTATTGTTAAGTTCCTTATTACAAAGAGTAAGTATGAGCATTCGCTGTTAAGCACTGATGAAAGCTGAATGTGTTCCCACTGCTGCTAGTAACTTTATTTTTACATATACGCTAATGGTAGAGAGTACTCGTTGTAAACATATACTTCTCTACAGACTCATTTTGGTAGTCTGCTCATGGCTATGCGTGTGTCAGAATTGGGCAGTGTGGATTTGAATGCTTTGGTTTTGGATAGGAAGATAAAGGTTTGGATAGGAAGATAAAGGTTAATGGAGTGGGTTGTAGAATTTGGGCTGAACTAAAAAGAAAAAATGGGAGTGAGGGAAATCCTTTGTATTTTTCAGCTGTAAGTAATACCGGGAACTCCCTGGTGTAGATAGCATGGTGGAGCAGGTGCTCCGTTCTCACCTGTTTGAAATCAATCCCTGCACATATTGATAAAATCACGCTGACATCTTCTGTTAATACAGGCTGTCCTTTTCCACCTCTCTCTCTTGCAAATATTCTTCTACCACTTAGAGAGAGGGCTTTTAGGGGCTTTGAAAAAACTGTTTTCCTTCAGTAATGTATATAACCCCTGCTATCAGAAGGACTGAGATGAAACATAACTCTTGTGTTCAAAATAAATAAATAAAAGTCTGACTCAGTGGAAGCCCTGAAGTGGGATTTCCCCTCAGCCAGATCGGGGTTTCCCCTGACCTCATTGCTCTCGGAAACCTCCTGCCCGAAGGAACTTGAGCATGCAGGCCAGCAGGACTGGAAGTGGTGGTTCACAGTCTTGAGACTAGCAGGTGGTGGATCAGAGGAAGCAGGCTGTCTGCTCCAAAAGCCTGTCCTGCGTCAGTCACCCTAAGAGACAATAGGCTTTTTCTAGTTTTTTCTTACCAGGAGTGCTGGGGGAAGGAATCTAGTAGTGTGATATTTCCGAGCTTTTTCTAAAAATATAAATAAATAATGCAAAGAGAACGAAAGAAAATTTGTTTTGAGGAGCAGAAGCCAAATCTCATGTTTCTGGCCCGTGCTGTGTTTGGCAGGTGAGGGATCACTGCTGACATGCCGCTTGCTCACACCCTTGCCGTCTCTCTGAGCCGCAGCTCCAAAGTGGCACTCTGCCAGCAGCAAGCGGAACTTGAACTGTGGCACTTCAGGTTTTGCTACCGTTTTTTGAACTGAAACTGTTGGAGGAGAGAGGGTGGTTTCTACGTTTCACGCTTCAAGTTCTCCCCTCCCTACGTGTTTGTTCCAAATAAAGCTCCTCTGGAATGTTTTATAGCCCTAGAATAGGAAGAGGTAGTGAATCTAGTTCTCCTTTTACTGCTCAGTAAATGGAGCGCAACTTCAGTGAAGTCAGTAGAATTAGGCTGATCTAGAACTGATGTCAAAAATGGGTTATTTATGATGTTTTCATAAAACGGTTAAAGATAATTCATGTATTATTCATGTAATATCATCACCCACGTAATGTATTGATTTTTATCTGAAACAAACTTAGCCAGAGGTTAAACAATGCACAAACATCCCAAAGGTTAAACAATGCACAAACATCCCAAAGAGTGTTTCTTTCACTCTTTGCAGATGATATTCAGATACGTTTCTATGAAGAGGATGAGAATGGGGGTATGTGGGAAGGCTTTGGAGACTTTTCTCCCACAGATGTACATAGACAGGTAAGTAACAGAGCATTTGTCATTTGTTAATAATTTTCTCGTCTTTATAAACGATTATATTATAATTAGTAAATTCGGTGAAAGCATCTGTATCCCATACTAACCTCTTCTTTTGTTCGTTGCTTCCTAATAATAATACAATCTTAACTGTTCTTTAAAGACGTACATTAGGTAACTAGGTAGGTTAGGAATACATTGTGAGGAAATTGGGAGACAGACCTATTGCTTTAACATGCACCAGTGTAAATTGGGATAGGATATATAAAAAGCTCACAGAGCTCCTGTGAACACACTGAGAAAGCGACAGAATAGGTGCTAAATAATGAGGACAAACTAATATACATGATGTGGTTATACTTTGCAGTATCTGTCTGACAGACGGCAGTTCTGTCTTTCCCAAAAGGCTTTCAGACTTGAATTCAAAAGTGTAACTGAAAACTAAAATGGAAGTTTATTGTTGCAGCAGCCATTTGCTAAGAATTTTTGCCTCCCTAGCTGTGAACCAGTTCCTACGAAGTGGCACAACTGTAAAAGAAATGTTGTCAAAACCCATGCTCCGTGATAAACATGCTTATCATTGTTTGCTTCACAGTTTGCTATTGTGTTCAAAACACCCAAGTATCGAGATGTCAATATCACAAAGCCAGCATCTGTATTTGTACAGCTGCGTCGGAAATCTGATCTAGAAACAAGCGAACCAAAGCCTTTTCTCTACTATCCAGAAATCAAAGGTAATTCATTAAACCTGTTTTATATATTGGAAACAGTAACTGCAGGGTCCCTAGGAACGATTTTAAAAAGCTAGGCCTTGTTGGATGAGGGCTTTTTTATAGTTGTTATTTTTGGAAAATAGGATATTTGTCTTCTTGTTTTGCACAGAGCTAATATGAGAAGTGATAGCTCTGTAACGGGTTTGTAGGTTTTTTTGTTGGACTGGTAGGCAGTAAATCCGTGAGTATTTTCCCAATGAGGCTTACTCCGTTTCCTATATGCACGCATGCGTGTCCATACAGTAGATGGCACTCTCGTCCTCTGAATTTCTGTGAAATATCTAAGGACATTTTACTGGCAGTACTCTCAGATGAAACCTTAAACCAAAGACTGGTTGGTATCTGGTGGAAAAAGTACCTATTTTGCAGTTCTCGCCTTTTAGCATCATGCCTCACAATTTCACTGCTGTTTTTGAATTTTCCAATTGCCTGTGCTAGTAAAGTGAGCACAAGACACTTCTCTTGAGAGCAGAGAAAGTGCCGTTTCAGTCTCTTGTGTTAAAACGTTAGTTCCCTAGCAGAAGTAGAGTAGTTGGCATCAGACCTGCTTCCTAAGTTGTTAGTGAAAAGAAGTTTAACTAGCAGATCTGTGCCCTTTAAAGACTAGATTTGAAATGTTTGACGTGAATGGCAGCAGTAATCATGGTTTTAAATGTTAATACTGTTAATGATATGGAAATACCTTGAGGCCCAAGTCAGAATTGGTGTTTCCTTGTAGTAAGACAATAATCTTTCTGCTTCACAGTTTACCTGCCTGCAGGTTACACTACTCAGTCCTAATCTTAGATGTTTTCAGTGCTTGGCTTAGAGCCCTGTGGAAATCAATACCCTGTCAAACTCTCTAAAATATGTGTGCATCAGTGGTAATGGACTAAGGACAGCTGAGGAGGGAGGGGTGGTGGTCGATGTCCAAGTGAACATACTTTACGCCTATTACAATAAAATAGCAGAAAGCGTGCGTTCACAAAAACTTCCAGAGCTGCTAGAGGATTTTGTATCGGTAATGATTTCAGGAATCACTTGCAGAAGCTTTAGGGAAAGTGAAGTGTGCAACTGCAGAGCAAAGTTGCCAGATTTGAGTAAAATTCATTCAACGTTGTTATATGCATTTTATGATCCCCTACACAACCAAATCATGAAATTACGATTTAGGGACTGTTTTTTTTTCCTCGTTGCAAGTGTTCACACAAACTTAGACGTGTTATGTGGATTTTTTGTTTGTTTCTCTGACTAGATTGCTCTCTAGAGTTTTTTCTCCTCATCAGTGTGAGTATGCCTGGTGCATGCATGCATACATACTTAAAGATCATGTATGCCTGGAAATAATGCATTTGTACTTTTCAGTACACTGTTTCATGTACTCAGCTATCTCATTTGATGCACTGACTGATGTGCCTGTGCATGAAATTTCTTTTTGTCATATGGCTGTTGAAAACTACTAGGTCATTTAATGAAGAAAGGGTATTTTGTTCTTTCCTCAGCAGTTCTGCTGGATTTTAACCCCTGTAATGTTTGTTGTCCCTGTTTTTGTAGCTCTTGTCATGACATCTTCACTTTCCCCAGTCACTGGGATACTTCTTTTAAATCTTTGTGTTTTGCTTTCCAGGGGGGCTAAGTATTTTGTACTTAAACTGTAAAATATTTAGGCTTTTTTCCTACTGCTGCTCAGCATGGTTTGACAGTATTATGCCCTGCCTGAAAATAAGCTATCTTTATTCTGGTGGCTTTTCTGATATTTTAAGTAAATCATTTCAAGCAAATGTTGTTTTCACCATTTCTTACCATCCTTACCCTTAAACAAAGTTCAAAGAGCACTGCAGGTACTCTGCACTGTTGGAAATCAGAGTGCATTGTGATTTGCTGACCCTTTGATAAGGTTCCATTTCTGAAGTAGATTTGCTTAGCAGAGGAGCCTGTGCTTATATTCCCCAAAGGCAAATTTTCTTGAGCAAGTTTGTGGTTTGAGGCACTTGTGCTGGTTTATGACTTGGCTTAGACATAGAAGAATTTGGGGACCACTGATTTCCAGGGCTCTGAGTACATGAGACACTTTTGAAAGAAACTCTGAGCCCCCTAAGACATCTCTACATCTCTACAGTTTCCCTCCCAGTCTGAGCACGCTTGACATAACTGAAGAGACCATGTGGGCCAGAGCGATGCTCTTGGTCTGGCTGTGGACTTGGCACTGGCTTGTTTCTCGCAGGTATTCTCACTGCTCCAGTACATACAAAGTTGTTCTGTTATTTGGAGCTGGAAGAGTTGACTCTTCTACAGCACTCTGCATTTTCCTTTATAAACCAGTAAACTTCAGTAATGCTTTCTGTATGCACATCCTGTTCTGCGCGTGGCCAGCAGTAACAGTGACTCCTTATCCCGTCTATTCCTTCTAACCCAGATAAAGAAGAAGTGCAAAGGAAACGACAGAAGCTCATGCCAAACTTCTCTGATGGCTATGGTGGAGGCAGTGGTGCAGGAGGCGGTGGCATGTATGGAGGGGGAGGTGGCGGTGCTGGCTCTGGTAAGGCAGCAGCTTTGGGCGAAGAGGGGACAGAGTTCTACTTTGAGAGCAGGACAGATGTTTATTTGGATTTTTAAAATGTGATGAGACTTTCATCTCCTTCTAGGTAGATAAGACCTGACTCTACTGTCTGTACCAGTGTTACTCATTTCAGTCAAACATCTCCTTGTTTTCTAAATATTTCTTCAGCTCCTTTGCCTTCGTACTTCGTTATAAGGCTCGTGGTGACTTTTTTTTTTCCCCTCTTCCTTGAAACTTTAAGTCACAGATAACCCCTTCTAGTTGAGGGAGTCTGAGTCAGGAATCCATCATACTGTAGCTTTGTTGCTTCTTAGGGCCGCGAAGGCACTGAAATTCATGAGGTGGCTCAGCTAAGTACCATCTTGGATGCTTAAAATTAAAAAGGTTCTTAATTATTTCTGGGACCAGAAGTGAAATTTGGCAAATTAACCCTGTCAATGCAAAGAACTATTAAAAAATTTGAGATCTATTTAGTAGATTTTCTACTGTGCTCTATCTTTTGAAGCCAGAGCATACCTGAGATGCAGGATCCTAAGAGCATTGCTTTGATTCTTGCAGCAGAGCATTAAAAACCTGTAGATCAGCAGACATCATCTGAACCACAGTACCTTTGCAACCCTTTTTTTAGAGCAGGGGACAGAGCAGCAGTTTTCAAATTGTTGCATGCATTGCTAGCAGCACATCTATAACATAACACCAGAACACAAATCTGTTGTAATCACAGAGATTCGAAAGCATAGAGGTAGCCTGTGAAGTGTCAGTTGAGTTTTAGATGAAGCATACTAGTGATAATATATCTGTGTGGCCTTATGGATGTTGGGATAGAGAGTGTCACTAGTCAACCATCTAGAATTTCTTTGGATTTTGGAAGGGGTCAGGGAGAGTTCACCTTCCGTCTGGAAAATCTGTTTTAATCATATGGAATAAAGCAGAAGTATGTAGAAAACAAAATTTCAGTTCTTTAGGTTCAGTGTTCTTCCAGATTGTGTTTTCATTGCTTTAGGGTGTAATTCTATTATTTCTTCATCTTTTTCCTTTTTTTAGGGTTCAGTTATCCTTCATATGGATACTCTGCTTTTGGAGGGATGCATTTCCACCCTGGCACAACGAAATCCAATGCTGGAATGAAACACGGTAACAGTAAAAATGTCATTCTTGCAACAGTTGAATTGGGTTTGACCATCTCTATCTTCTTCTACAGTATGAGCTGAAGTGTCATGCAGGTCTAGCTAAGCGCGTTGGGGAGGGCTGTTTTTTACCTAGAATCAGCCTCTTTTCTAGAACCTCTGGCAGCAGAGGGATTTGTGTAGATTATACTGCCCTGCTTCTCTTTAATTCTCTCCAAGTCTACCTTAAAAGCTGTATGCATGTTCCTTTTTGCTGCTAACTCCTGAGAAGCAGTCACCAAAACTCTTCCATGTCCTTCTGTATTCAGTGTATATTTCAAGCAACAGCCCTTTCGCTTGCTTGAACGTGCTGATTACAGGTGACCCAAGGACTAGACCAGAGAAAAGGTATTTTCCTTTGTTGCCAGAGTCTGGTACTCCGCAGTAGCCCAGAAAAATAGTATGAAAGTGAATAGAAAAGATTAAGTTAATAATATGGGCATTCTTGGCTTCCTAAAATAGGGAAGCCATTTCAAATCTACACGGTGAATACTCTGTAGTTATTTCCAAAGTCTCAGGGATGAATCTGCTGTCAGAAAACCAGAAGTAAATCTGAATAATTCTGCTAGATTTCCTGCGAATACTTGAGACTTGCATTCTTGTACCATAGAAAGAGAAGTATAGCTGTTGTTATATATAGAAGTTTATCTTTAAAGCAGAGGCTGTCAAAAACATAACATCACTTTAGAGCAAGTTACAATGCTGTGTGTGTCCATGCATGTTGGCATCTGGAGTTTTAAGATTCATGAGTGTTTAATGATAACACTTCTGTCAGTAAATTTTTGTATTGAGTTCTTTAGGGTTTGGTTATGGCTAGTTGAGCTTTATCACTTGCATAAAAAAGAAACAGCATTGGACACTAATGATATTAATTTTTGTTTGAAGGACTATCAAACACAGCTGAACAAGATGGGAAGAGCTCTGATGATAAACAAAGTGACAAATGGGACATGAAACATGATGTGAAAGCGGAAACTATGGAGAGGAATGAGTGCAGAATCTCTGGTGATAATGAGAAGGAGGAAGATGCTTCTTCCTGTAAAACTGAAGTAAATGAAGCAGATTGGAGGTGGCAGGGTAAGTGAACCAGTGAATGTATTTAGGGTAGATCAAACTGCAGTATTGGCTAAGCTGGTGCTAAAGGCCTGGAAATTCCATAAACGTGTGCTTGCTGTTTTCAAAATACGATAATGCCTCCTGGAGGAAACGGGGGATTCCATTCCTCCAGATCTAAGATCCTTCCCCTTACATCATTCTGTAGATAATCTTCCACCTTTGTACTGCCACTGGGTAACTGAACTTCTGCTTGTCATGCAAGAGATGGCTTAGGCTGCTGAGCACATGTGACACTGCTTTATAATAAACCTGTATGAGGAACACTGAAAGCAGTGAAGGTACATGGAATACAGTTCAGCAGTTGACTTGACTTTTGAGATTTGATAGGCTTTAATGGATGAGTAAATGGACGTTGGCCTGATTGTTGCAGTAGTTCTTCCCTGCAATTCTACTGTTAAATTGCATGCAAAGTAGTGTTAAAGGTTTGAATTTAAAATTTAGATGTATCTGTTCCCCTGTGACAAATACACAGTAAAATAACACTGTTGGGTAGCAAAGTCTTATACATCAAACTGGTGAACAAAACAGGAGAAAGGCAAGAGTAGTCGGTAGAAATGGTTTAGCAGTAGAGTTGTAAAATATATGAAGACTACGAATCACCCTTTCCCAGACAGCAAGACTTCTGTAGCTGGAAATCCTGGGTATTCTCTCTCTATGTGTGCTTTAAATGACAAGCCTGTTTTACTTGTTTGCTGCTAGTAATTTCTAACCTTACAAGGTTTTATAGAAACATGAAACTGTTCAGAATACAGGCTGGTTTCAGATTATACTGCTTCCCAGAATGATGACTGGTTTGAAAGTTCATCTGTTTAATTTTCACTGGTTTCTTGCTGATACAGAACCACAGAGGTATTGACACAGCAGCTAGAGTGACACTTTTCCACGAATGAGTTTGTTTCTTCCCCTTTCTTCCTTTTGCCTCCCCATCATGAAAAATTCTGCTTTTTGAAATCTCAGTGGTTGTACATTTTATAAATCTAAAATTAGGATACTACAGATACTAAGCATTGTAAGCATTGGAATGTTTTAAACAGGTGAAGAGACCCTCTGTGCTGCTGATGTAAAGCAGGAGAGACTGCATGGTTTGAGTCAGAGAAGGGGGCACAAAGTTCTCCATTTATTCCATAGCATTTCTATGAGTTTCTCTGCAATATTTGACAGGTCGCTTAGGCTTCTTGTGCCTCAGTTTCCTCAAGTCTAAACTACTCAGAACTGCATGGGAGGTTCTTTTAAGTGGTCTATGGACAAGAGTCCTTAGATGTCGCTTGTATCTAAGCAAATTCAAGTTCCTGCTCCTTTTGTCTCCTTACACACAAGTGCGCATCAATGCAATTAATTTGGTACCACTCAAACTAAAGGTAGCTCCCAGAGTTTGACCTCACGGGATTCCTGCTGCCTGAACGCTCAACATACACCATGTTTTTCTTCCAAGGGACTCATTCCCTCTACTTACCTCTCAGGAGTAATTAGCAACCTGTCTCAGTGAATCAGTAAATAATGCTTGGTGGTCTGCACTTCGCATTTCTTTGGCAGCACAAATGCCTGTTAACAGAAGGTGGTGTTGCGAGGAAGACAACCGAACTGATGAAGACAAAACTTTTATGTTGCAGATGGTCTGTTCCTGGAGAAGGCCATGCAGGTTGCCAAGCGTCACTGCAATGCTCTCTTTGATTATGCTGTTACTGGAGATGTGAAGATGCTGTTGGCTGCTCAGCGCCATCTCACTGTTGTCCAGGATGATAATGGAGACAAGTAAGTTGGCCTATACTTACTGGGTTGAAAGTTATCTTTTTGGTGGCAGAATGGTGTGGTCAATTTGTTCTGTCCCCTGCAGGCACCAGTCGTGGATTACAGCACTGCTCTAATCAAATAAATATCATTCTCCGTTGTGCTGTTTGGGAGAGGTACAGCTGCGATTTAGACATTTTTGTTGCATTTGCAGAAAAGTCCCTCACACCACAAAGTTCACCTGTCAGAAAGTAATCTGGTCATTCAGGGTGTGTTGAGCATGTTGTGAGTTTGTTTGCCTTTTAAAGTCTTGACTGGCCGTGAAGCGCTACGCTTGCATCATGATACACAGGTGATGGGGATCCTCAGCTTTGTGCTGGCGGAGAGCTCCCTGCTTTTTGTTCCATGCAAGTCCTTAAGTCTTCATAGGAAGCTTTAAGTTGCAGGTGCACCAGGAGATATAGAAATAATAGCTGGAGGGTCTGTGCTGTTTGTCTCCCACACTAAGTTTTTCCCAGAGTATGGTATTTTGCTCTTGCTTACATCTCTACTGTATTGTTGTCTTCCAAGAGATTGCACGGATGTTTGTGGCAGGCTTGGCTGCTGCTATTTGCTTATCAGTCTTTCAATAGTGTGAGCTGGAGTAGAAATCCATTTTGCTCCTCTACAGCTATGCAGATTCTATGGGACTCAGAAATACAGTGAGGAACTGATGATGAGCAGTTGTTTAAAAGCTAATTCAGCGGAAGTGACTGAACACATGCAAAGATAATCTCTTGAATAAGCAAGTGACATTATCACATCCTCACTTTTTAGCTGGCAGGCTTTGGGCAGGCCTTGTGCAATCACTTCTGTTTCCTTAAATCACAGTATTTTGTGCAGTAGAAGCCATGGAAGCCTTAAGGTGTCTAGCTAGATGGAAAATCACAAGTAACTGAGACATGGTGTCCCACTGTTCGATTACTCTGTGAGAGGCTACTGCTTTCACTTCACTTTCAGTGAAAATAGGTCTCAGATTACTGATAAAGGACTGCAAAATCAGAGATAGCGATTTACTTGCTTTGCTTTCCAATTGGCAACCTAATGTCTGCTTTGAGGAAGGCAGGAATATGAATGAGGGAGGAGCTGGCAACAAAATCTGCTAGTACTTTGGACAATACAGCTTCTGTGTTTAAAAGAAAAAAAAAGCTGGGCTAGAGGAGTATTGAGCAAGTAGGACCTGCATTTAAATATCAGTAAGGTGCCCCTCATATTTGGACTTGCAGGACATTTCAACAAAGTCAAAATATATTTCAGAATGATGGTCAGTAGTTGTTTTCTTCCTGAATCAAGAAGTACCTGCAAGTATGTGAGGCTCAAGCTCATGTCGCCTTTCTCCCGGGATGGATTTTAGTCTGTGAGCATGTAATGCATCTAAATTACTCTGCAACTCTTTAACAAAACAAAGTTTTGGTGACTGTCTTCCAGCTCTGTTGCAGGAGCTGATTAAAAAAAAAATTCAAAAATCATAAATCAATTTCCCGGATTTTCACTTTAATCATTAAAATTATATGGCAAAAACTATAAAATTTTTGCTTAAGCCTTTAAAGAAATGTTGCTGTCAACAATTTTGCTCATCTTTCATCAAAGTAGTAGGTAGGGATTGAGAATACCTTTAATGGGACCCTGTGTTGTGTTTTATGGCTTTGAGACAAACTGTGTTAATCTGTGATTAGTGTATATTTACAGTGGGCACTTGGTAACACCAGCTTTTACTTCATTTATACTGGTACCACCGCCCTCCAGAAGCCTGATGGTATCACAGCACTGTGCCGGCCGGAACCGCGGTGCCAAAACGCATTTTTTGATGTAGAACTGTTTTAAGAAATGGAATTGACTGCCCTTTCATGGTCTAGTCAGCGTGTCTTTACAGCGTCATGTGTAGGGGCAGGGTAAAATTAAAATACTTACTACAGGAAAGAGAATTAAAGACAAGAGAGGAGCAAATTTGTTTCTGAAGTGAGATTTGGAAATAAAGTGTCAGCATGATAGAGCATAATAAGAAGCATCTACCAGAGAGCAGAGGAACAGGTCTTTTACCATAGTGGTGGGACTGTTTGAACAGCACAGGAGAGTTGAAGCAGGGAAAGTGCCACGGTACTGCCTATGGCAGGGTCCAGAACCAATAAAACAGGCCCTTCGAGGGTGAGTTTGGTTTAGAAATAATTTTTTTTTCCTTTTTAAAATATCTTCTGTTTTTGAGTGCTCTCAGTCTCAATTTCGAGATGACTCTACACCCCAAATGGCAAGGAACTTCTTTTTCTGATGAAAGTGTAGATCTGAGCGAGTTCAGGTATTTCTGGAGCAGCATAACAAACGCACCACATGTCTGGTGTTGATATTGTGTGTGAGCAGCAATATGGTAAAAAGATGAGTCTAGAAGTTGGCCAGCATCTGTTAAGGGAGAGCTTGGCAAGTTACGTTTCAAAACAAAGGGCATGACTTTGAAATGAAGTCTCAAGGGAACAAGATACATGGAGCTCTGTTGGAGAGGGGTGATGGGATTCACAACCTGCTTTTTTCCTGGTGTCCTTTTGCAAGTACAGCGGCTCTGGCTGGTGGTGAAGGACCTGGCTCTGGAGAAGAGCACGGGAAAGGCCGTTGCATTAACCTGCTAGAAGTGAAGTGTCTTGCCATGCAGAGTCGCTCTTGTCCCAAAACAGGTTTTTCCTTTGGCATGACGTCTGTGGCCACTGCTGCAAATCCTGTGGCTGTTAGTCACCAGGTCTGAGTCCTCAGTCATTTTTCTGTTTGAAAACGAAGAAAAGAAAAACCCACAGATCTGGGGAAACCCCCAAGGGAAAATCTGCTTTGGTGGCAGAGAGGCCTGTGGAAATTCTGAAGGAAGATTTTCACAGTAAGAGGTGTTCGTGTGCTGCATAATTCAGAACATGAAAAAAACAAGCCAGTGAAGAATCTGGGGATTTCAGACAAGTTCTGAAACAATTCTTTTGTGCTACAAAGTTTGTATTTATTAGACTCGTAGGTAAGTTATGCTCAGGACCAGCAAAAGCCATCCCGAGTCTGCTTTTGTTATTGAAGGGTTAAACACAGTTACCTTCTGACTAGTTTTTTTTAATGTTGGGATTCATTTTAGGGGCTGATATTTAGTGCTGAAATCATGACCTCTAATAGTCAAGTGTTTATATCAGTTAGAATTCAATCAGATCTACAGCAAAACCTTAACATTTTTATAATAAATTTGAAAATAGTGTGAATTTTTTAATCTGTTTTTCATTTGTTTCAGTGTCCTTCATTTAGCAATTATCCACCTTCATACTGAGCTGGTGAAAAACCTCTTGAAAGTGATACCGGATTTGAATTATAATGACATCATTAACATGAGAAACGACCTTTATCAGGTGGGCAGTTGTGGTAGTATACCTGTTGTTGATTGTTCAGCCAGCAAAAAAAGAAATTGCAGAACTTACTGTCTTATTTTTCTTCTATTCGTTGGAATGAGCCCAGATCAGACTGTAATGCAAACAAGTTCAGAGACACAATGACATATTGTAAGGCGGTGGAGGAGCAAGAGTGTGTTTCCCCTGTTTTAGTTCACAAGTCCCCTTGATGTTAACAGAAACATCTCCATGGGTTAATTGTAGAACAGGCTGAAAATACGAAATTCTTCAGTTCGTGTCTTCATTATTTGGCTTCTCTGTTATTAAACTAGCAGTATAGACTGTAGTCTGCCACCTCTGGGCACTTCCGACCTTTCTAACATAGGATAACTCAGGATCGTGAGTCAGTTGCTGCGTCATGAGTTATCTGTAGGCACGTGGAAGCTGTAACAAACTATGCCCTTCCTGTAGCCCAGATGGTATTTGTGCCCATCACATGAGCACCGAGATGTCCCTTTCATTTCTAGATTCACTTTATAGCAAAAGAAAAAAAAAACCCATCCCCATGTCTCTTACCTAGTAGGCACGATTCTGTCTCCTCAACTTCATCTATGACAGAGTCTGAACTTTTTCTATTGTAACTCAGTCAGGCTTTAAAAAGAGCTGTGAAAACCTGCCTGGAAAAGAATCTCTTTTCAATTGTGCGCACCATTCGGTTGTCCCAAAGGTAACCAGCTGGACGTTACGTGGCAGCACTCTGACATTCATGTCGTTTCTTTTGCTGTGAACAGTAAAGGCAGGATTGTATTCTACATAGATAGTCCCAGAGGGTTTATTTTGACTTATTTGTTCTCTTTCACATTTCATTTTTATGTCCACATAAAGCAAGTTTGAAATGTGGAGGCTGATGAAAGCAAGCAGAAGATTCTGAATTGAATTGTGTGCCCTCCGTTTAACAGAAACAGGAAGCAAAGCTGTGCTCCACACAAGAAATAAATCTACCAGGACCTCTACAGCTATTCCTGCCTTCAACCTTAAGCCAGTGGTGGGAGGGAATGTAGGCTTGGGCTAGAATTTTCCTTCTGTACAGGTATTCTGAAAGCTGAATTGTACACGTACCCTATAGATTCAGTAATTAATTGCAAATATGTTGGCAAATCTATTGACAAACACAAGCTTACTGTACAGAGCTGGAGTTAGTTAGACTTTTTTTGTAGTCCTCTGTTAGTACAAGGACAATGATACAGAGATGGAATCTTGTGCCATTTTTAGATTATTCTAGTGTTGGAAATACGGTTTCCCAAACCTTACTGGAATGCCTGTTTAAATACATACATTTCTGAGTATGTTCTACATGATGCTGCTCACTGGCAAGGCTGTCAAGAACGCAGTATACAATCAACCTTTGTTGGAAATACTGGAAACCTCTTGGCCTGAGAGCCTCTCGGTTCTGCAGGTGTCTTTGCACAAAAATGGAGAACATGCCAGTAGAATCAGCTAGCTAGACATGCGCTGCCTAAATGCAGAGTTGTTCTGCGCTTTGACAAATGCACAGAACTGCAAGATTTTCTTCTTTTCTATGCAGTCATTTTGAGGGATAAGGAAATCCGAAGCCCATGGCTGCGAACCTCTTTATTCAGGAGCAAAATTAGAGCATGGTTCAGTGCCAAAGGCAGATTTGAGCAGGCCCTGGAAAGCTGCTCCCTCTGTGGCGTGAACGTGGCTATGGAGCAGCTGGAAGCAGGGTTACAGTGTCTGGGGGGCACGGGGATTAGCTCATTTCCCAAGTCCCTTGCACTGCGACGCTCAAATAGCCAGGTCAGTGCCATGGCTTATAGAGTAGGTAACGTCTTTGTTCCTCCTGAACTCCCACTGCAGACACTGGCAAGGCAGCTTTTATTTCCACTAAGTAGAAACGCTGCTTGTAGGACGCAGTAGAAAAAAAACGTACAAGTACACAAGCTTTTCATTTCTGTTAACTTTGGGGTAACGTCTTCTCACATTAGGAGCTTTTATGGGTGTAAGAGATTTCTGTAGAGTGGTGTAGCAGTTGCTCATCTTCTCATGGCTTGCTCATCTTCTCTGTCCCTTCTAGACCCCCTTGCACCTGGCAGTAATCACGAAGCAGGCAGAGGTGGTAGAAGACTTGCTGAAGGCTGGAGCAGATGTCAGCCTCCTGGATCGCCATGGTAATTCTGTCTTACATTTAGCTGCTACTGAAGGCGACGACAAGATTTTGAGTCTACTCCTCAAGCATAAGAAGATAGCTCCGATGGTCGACCTTTCTAATGGTGAAGGTATGGAAAGATAATGGCTGTATTTTACGCTTACCTACTGGACAAGCACACCACAATTCCTGCCTACACAGGCAGATACAGACCTTGGAGGTATCATCATTCCCCACTGTGCATACACTGTCCTTGGCTTTTATATGCCTGCAGTCACAGATGAGAGAACGTTTAGGTTTTCTGGTTATACAGAACATAAAGATTGGTAATGGCCACGTGACACAGTATGGATTTGAATTTTTGTTACTGTATATTCTCTTTAATCTCACAATACTTCAAGCACTGTGTTCCTCCTGAGAAACCTTATGTGAACACTGTTTTTTTAAAAAAAATGCCCCCCCAGAAGAAAATGTTTCGTCCTCCTCTCTAGTGAATTAAATCCCTCAAAAGTAATTTGTGGACCAGTGTCAAGTTTTATATCTGGTACTTCGTGACCATACAGAATTAGAGCCTATAAAATAACCACAAAGACACAATTCTCCCATTTTTCAGTGACACAGGTCATTTGAATTTAGTACTCCTGCTCTAGTAATTTAGAATGTCTGACCTAAAAATGTCATTATGGGATTCAAAAAACTGTGCTAAGTTCCTCAGACAGAAGGGGCTTTTTGTTTGGTTGGTTTGGGGTTGGGTTTTTTTTGTTTTGTTTTGTTTTGTTTTTTTAAATACAAGGCTTTATTGCTCTCTTTTTGAGCTGGTGCATGTAACTGTGAGGTGATAAGGGCAGTGTGACCTTACAGGAGGATAATACTAAAATATACCAATTGTTCCCCTGACTGTTTCTGGAAGAGGTGTTCGATAGCAGGTGGGGCCAGTGCAGGGTACCTACCTGTTTAGTACCAAGATGCAGACTTTCTTTCTAAGGCTACTCTCCTTTGAGGCAGAGAGATGATCTAGGTGAGCTCTTTACTTCCTGCCTTCTGTTCCACCTTGTAATCTGCTGATTTCCTTTTTTTTTTTTTTGTATGGCTGTGACTCCCCATCAATAACACAACTAGTTTCAATTTATGCACAAAGAACATTTTTATTAACACCATCTTTTAGTGTATAAGCAGGTAAAATAAGTCCCTTTGCTCAGATAGATAACTACAGGAACTCTCATTTTACAATTCTCATAGATGTGGCCACTTCAAAACTCATTACTCTGACGCTTCTGTCTTTTTCAAATATTAATGCACATGACGGATTGGTTTTGTTTTGTGTAGGTCTTACTGCAATTCACATGGTGGTGATGGCTAATAGCATGTCCTGCCTCAAACAGCTGATTGCTGCTGGAGTGAACGTCAATGCTCAGGAACAAAAATCTGGACGAACTGCATTGCATTTCGCTGTTGAACAAGAGAACATCCCTTTGGCAGCCTGCCTTCTGCTTGAGGTAAGGGCAGGATTTCGTTCCCACAGGTCTTTTCACTTATATATTTAACAACTCTTGAAAATCCTTAAGTGTTCAGAGGAACAGAAGTAAGGGGTTTTCCTGTTTATTGACTTCATTACTTAAATTGGTATAATGGCAAAATTATTGCTACCGTTATTCATTATTCCTTGTTCAGCACTGCTGGTGAACCTTTTGCCCAGTTGAGGAATTTAGTTTGTGACCCTGACCTGACCACATATGCCTGTTTGATTTGCACTGAGTAATCCCCGCAACCAATGAAACTGCTCGTGAACAAGTTAATCGCTTCGTCTGTGTGAAGTGGAATGTGTGTACAGATGTGCACAGATAGTTGTGTGTATCTATAAATATTTGTCTTGTTTCTTTAACATCTTGATCCTAGCGTGCTTAATTGTACACACCCACAGCTGGCCGCAGTGGCCCTCCTCAGTATGCATGTGCGGACGTGACACCAGCCTACCTGCTCTCCTGAAGAGCAGCAGGAAGGCAGACTTCTGTGCGCACCAGTTCAGACTCCAGCCGCTGCGGGTGATCGGATAGCAGAACTATTACCTGGCATGCAAAGTGGCTTTTGTCTGCCTGACCTCTGAGGGTTTATACGCTGTGCCTCCTGCTGTAACACTGGAGCACACCACCACCATCTGTTCCTCCAGGCAGACAGTTGCAGTTACTTTCTGATTGCTCCTTGTCAGACAATGATTAGAGGTTTTATACAAACAGGCGTGGAATGGTGCTTGTTTGCACAGCAGCAGTGTTTATGCAGACATGAATCTCCACAGCTGTATTGTATAGACGAGTAGCACTTTTCTTTTTGTCGTTCAATAAAAACTTAGGGTGATGCAGATGTGGACAGCACTACATATGATGGGTCAACTCCTCTTCACATAGCAGCTGGAAGGGGCTCTACAAAATTGGCAGCAGTTCTCAAAGCAGCAGGTATGAAAAGAGATATTTGCTGGAGAGTTTTCTTTCACCATGACAATTCCAGTTAGAAGGCTGCAAGCAGAAAAGAACCTGCCAGTGAAGTTGTTCAATAAGCAGAAGAAATTAGATGTTGAAAGCATGGAGGGATGTTTTTCCTCAGGCAAGGCCTACTTTCAGGTGCTGTGCTACTCTTTAGCACCATCTAATGGCTAAAAAAAGCAAATTATGTTAGTCAAGGAAAAAATCTCGGGCACTCTTGGAAGGTTTTTGAGTATTTCTTTCGTAGTTTTTTTATAGCTAAAGAAGCAGAGGAGAGACCTTGTTACATAGTTGGGATAAGTGTTGGACTGCTTTAAAAACAAATAAAATAGGTCACTGAAACATGAGCTTGTTAGTGTCTCCTATTTCATATTACTGGGGAAAAGTTAGTTTTGAATATTTAGTGGACATTTTTTCAACTGTATTTAGACCCTTAATACCTGATTCTTCTCTTTTGACACAGAAATACAAGCCTTCCAGTGCTCTGGCTGTGTGCTTGGTCTTTTAAGAATACTCATACTTTCTCTGACACTATAAAAAGCAGCACCACACCATCGCTTCATCACATTCATGCTATGCTCTGTGTGAGCCAAGAATGGGACTGGAAGTCAGTTTATGTAATCATAGCTCTTTCTTTGGGCCCTAACGCTCTGCTTGTCATTTTTTCCTTCTTTATAATGGAGAGGAGTAGCATAATACAGAGATGGGACAGCATTTAAGTAACTTTATTAACTAAAGTTATTTCCTGACTTACTTAATATAAAATGTAATTTAGCGTGAGAAGCTAAATTAGCAGCTTTACCATTCAGAACTTAGAATACCTATTTTAAATACTGTTGAAAAGCAACTTGAAGCCTTTTCTTAGGCATTTTTTTTTGCACGCTTGTTTGACAGGTGCAAATCCTCATGTTGAGAACTTTGAGCCATTGTTTGATCTAGATGATGTGAAAGATGTTGAAGATGACGATGAAGGAATTGTGCCTGGAACGACACCACTGGATATGGCTGCCAACTGTGAGGTATGTGGTCTGTTTTGGTTTTTTTTTTTTGATAATTAATGATAGTTCAACTCTCTTAGCCAGCTCCTTTCACTGTATATGCAGTGATTTCAGTGGTGACAAGGTACTAATTTGCCATCAAAAATTAAACTAATTCAGCCACCAAAAAAAAAAAAACAAACCACGAAATAGCACTGGAAGAAAGCTCCACTTAACAGACTACTTCTACTGAAGAGGAATGACCAGGCACTTCTTGAAATAGTTGCACTACAGTTCCAAGATGGAAAAGTACTTAGCTGGTTGGGCAGCTTGTGTGTGAAGGCCCGTATTCAGAGTGAGACGCTCTCTAGTGGGTTTCTTTGCTGCATGTTCTTTACTTTTGTGTCCTACCCAAACAGCAATTGGCCGCAGGGTCCATGCTTCAGCAGCTGAGTACGTGCCGTCGGTTTGATGTGAGTGCAAGGTACAAGCAGGCAGCAGCTCTAATCACATGGAGCCTTAGGTGAAAATCTAACCCAGGCTTTGAGTAAATTACTAGTTGCAGACGGGCAATAACTCCTCAGCCACTGCTGCTGCCACATACTGCAAAGACTTCTTCTGTATCTTGAAAACAGTTGCCAGATGATATAGCTAAAGGGCAAGGGAGATGAACCTCTCAAGATTTCTCCCTCAAGCTTTGCACAGGTCTTCTACGGTATTTTTAGTCATACTGATCCTGGGACAGAAAAAGTTGCCCAATTACAGATGGAATTAGGACTTTATACTATAGTACTGAGACTTGTCAAATAATGGACACGAACCAGGTTTCTGCTAAATATTGACTTTAATGTATTCTCTTAGGTGTATGACATATTAAATGGCAAACCCTACAACTCAGCAGTGGTTTCGGAGAACTTACTGACACAAGGTAACATCTATAAAAAGACTTGACAATATCCCTCTAGTAACCAAGCACTGAAAGTGCACTTGCAGAAGACATTGCCCTGCAATAGCTTGTAACTGAAATGGGGAGGGAGAAGAGGTACCCTCCCACCCCCTCAGTCCCAGAATGAGCATGATTCTGTTAAGAGGTGGGTCACAAGGACACAAAGGAGTACATTTCAATATTACAGCAATACATTAGTAAAGACTGAGATTGATGGACACTAAAATACTCTTTAATTTGCCTTTGTTTCTGCTTAGAAATGAACTGGTGCATGGTTTGTATAAACTAACATATCTCTTTGTTCCCCAGGACGTTTGAGAGAGCTGAATGAAAGTTCCAAGATGCAGCTTTACAAACTATTGGAAGCGCCCGATCCAAACAAAAACTGGTCCACTCTAGCACAAAAACTGGGTCTTGGCATACTTAATAACGCCTTCAGGTTGAGCCCTTCCCCATCGAAAACCCTGCTAGATAACTATGAGGTAATGCAGCTTTAACAAGTTATGAAGAACACAGACATGTAGAGGACATTGTCCTCCTGCATGGTGAGACCACACAGCCCTTTGGTTTTAGCGAGTCTGGGTGATGGTGAGCATCTGCTGTCTTCTCTCTTAGGTTTCTGGTGGTACAGTTCAAGAGTTGATTGCTGCTTTGAGACACATGGATCACACAGAAGCCATTGAAATCATTCAGAAAGCACTATCCATCTCACAAAGTCCATCTCACGAGGAGGACAATACAGCAAAAGCTCTTCCATCATCATCACCACCCACCTTTGCAAATGGACAGACAGGTAAAAGTGACAGCAAAACATGAAGAGCTTTATTTAAAACATTTTTTTAATTCTCCTCCCCACCCCCTCCCCTTCAGACTGCTGATAGATTGCATAGTTCTTACACACAACTCCTGAGATGCTTATGTGTTTCAGATTTTACTGCAGCAGGACTTTCTCGTTGTAGACATTTGCTAGGCCTAGAAGAGAGGGGAAAAATGGACCATTTGAATCAGTAGCCCTGCGTTACAGTATTGACTATACTGGCTCCATTTTCTAAAACCAGACATCTGCCATTTACATCCCCTTGGATGTACTGGGGCTAAGTTTGAAAAGATAAACTAGGGAATGATCTCCGAGGCCTGTACAAGTGCCATTACCTTTTGACTTTTTTTCCCCCCTCATATATCGATAAACAAAAATGTTTTGGGTTCATAAGCTTCTCAGTAAGACTTTGGTATTAAATTTCTCCTTCCACAATGTGTGGCACACCAAGATGGCCCCATGTTCTGTAGGTGGAGAAACTGGGGATGGTTTAGGTTACAGGGAACCTCCAGCAGTCATGCTGTCTAACTGCCTCCTCAGAGCAGGGCCAATACAAGGTTACATGAGGTTGCCTGTGTCATGTCCAGTTGAGTTTTGAGCGTCTTCAACCATGGAGTCCTACGGTGTTTTTGGGCAGGGGACTCTACTAACAGAGAAACCCTAATGTAGAAACTTACACCCTATGTGAAAATACTGTAGATATTTCTGGAAAGAAAAAAGAAACACCACGGCAAGTCCATCCTGGTCTAATTGTTGCCAGTTTTCTCTCTAGAAAACTGTTTGTTCAGTCATGGAATGAACCTTCACACCCGTCCAAAAATGTGCTTGTACACATAGTACCTCTTTAGATTAATCTGGAAGGGTAAGAGGAGCTCTGCTGCTTTGCAACATAAATGGACTGCATCACATCATTTATTTTAAGATAGTTGTTCAGAAAAATAATACTGAACTCTAATATGCTGACCACTGTTATAGTCACACTGCACCCACATCATACCTTCAACTCAGGGAGAGTTCTGTTGCAGCCAGGCACTCCTTTGTAGGTCTTGTACAGACAACAGCTGCTGCTGACTTCTTTGTATTTCAGGCTCACTTACTTGAACAATTTCCATCTAGTCTTTGTCTCAAAAAGAAATCTGTAAGTGAAATAACATGAGAAAGTTTCAGGAGCCTCATCCTGCAGCTGTATACTTGCACAGAACCTATGAATCTGAGAGCAAGAGAACCTTTTGCCCTGCTACTACCACACTCGGCCAGAGTCCCAACTAGTGCGGGGACAGCACTGGTGTCAGCAGAGCACCAGGCTTCTCATCCCATCCAAGCTTCAACTGCAGTCGATCTCTGCCAGCAGTGCATCAGATCACATGCTTTGGTCAACTGAAAACATTCAGCACAGCTTTTCCTATTACAATATCTAAAGTTAGAGTTATTTTCCCATAGAAGAGCTTTAACCTATTGGTTTGCTTTCCTTAGGTTTTCCTGAAAGCGACACAAACGATAACGTATCTCCCTTTTCTCTCTCCCTCAGGCGAGCTTTACAATAGCAGATTTCAAGACAGCGAAAGCACGTGTGACAGTGGTGTGGAGACCTCCTTCCGCAAACTGAGCTTTACTTATGCAGACTCTCTGAACAGCAAGTCATCAGTAACGCTTAGCAAAATGCCCTTGGGCTATGGACACGACAGTTCAGTGCAAAGCAGTTACATAGCCAACTAGTAATATTCAATTAGCAATATGCAGTTACGGGAACAAATGTGACATTTAAAATTACATCAGTGTCATCCCAGCCAGAGGGAAGTGAATTCACAACCAAAAGCGTGCTGGAGGAACCACACACAAACCTGAACCAACAGTGACTTCAGCATGCGACTCCTCGCCATTGCTCCCTTCCTCAAGTACATGGGATTTTAATCATTTACAAGCCATATGCAATAACCAGGGCTCTGCTGCCACATTAGTACACAGGAGCGGACGCTGTGAATGACTGACTGAGCTTTTCTGGTTTGTGAGGATTTTCTTTTATAGACGAAAGTCACTCCTTGTTAATGCATAATACCGACTCAATAAAAAGAGGTAAGGCACACACAGCAATCAAAGGATACAGTTTCTAGCTGCTCTCTTCATAATTTTTGCAGCACAGTTGCACAAAAAAAGCTCATAAAATAGCTCGCAGAGAAAAATCATTACTTTAATCACAATGACAACTCAGAGAGAAAAGGAACCTAAAAAAAATTTGTATATTTCAAATAATGTATTTAAACTTAACTTTGGTGCCTCTTATTCAAGAAATTTTTCAAGTTTGGCATTTCCCTATTTGTAAATAGTTTTTTTTATACCTGTTCCTTAAAAAAAAAAAGTGTGCTTTTTAAATGCTTATTTTTATTTTACTTTTATAATAAAAACCCAAAATGAAATGTCTTGTCTACAGTTGCTGTAATTTTTAACATATCTTTCAAGCAAAGTTATTGAAGATTTATCATTTTAGGCATTGATACAGGATTATGCTGATTTCCAAGTACTAAAATAAATAAAGGGTTGCAAGCCATCTGTCTTAAAGCTTAAGTATTTTTTATTAGGGGAGACCAGGAGCATCAGCTACTGCTGAGCAGCTGTGCTTTGGAACTAAAGCCTCTGACTCATGGTCTCTTTTAATTCTCTTATAATTATGGCAGCAGAGGATCATTTACACGGAAACCAACTATTCAGCATCTCAGCAGAAATCTGATGAGACAGTTCTTCTTTGGGCTATCTAGAAACTCCTCTAGTAACACTGTTCCTGAGCAATATTTCTTCTTGTTGCATGTTAATTCCGAGATGACGAGTGTAACTGTTACAGACGTTGGCCCTACTATGAATACAGAACGGGTATCAGATTCCACAATGAAAAAAGCAATGAGCAGCATCATACCATTGTCACTCACTTGTAGCCAGTTTTCTTGGCACAAAGATGGAGATGGACAGTGTTGTTCTTGGCTCAGCTCAGTCTTTAGTAACCTGGCATCACTCCTGAGAAAATGAATCAAGATAAACCTTGAGAATTGTTACATTTAGAGCAGTAGTTGCTGTAATGACTTAAACCATGAGTAATGAAAAAAAAACTTGTGAAATAATTTTATATCCAGCTGAATTACTATGTTAATTACTTCCAGAGAAACAAGATGCATAATAGTAAAAACGCCATTCTTTCTTTCAGTTACTGCGTGTATAACCTACATACGCAGTGTCAAAGGCATACGGAGTTTTGTTCAATTAATGTACTTGTCCAGTGTTCTCTCTGCATTCCAGCTGTAACAGAAACAGGCAAAGGTTCTCCTACTCTGGGGTGGAGGAGCTTTTTCAGCCCTAGGAGAGCTGCTGTCCAAGTCAAACACACCTGCTGCTGCCACAGAATTTCCACCACAACTCGGGGCTGGCAGAGACTTTTATTAAGGTTTCTACAATCCCACAAGGTCACCAGGGCATCCTGGCTGTTGATTCACACCTTTTAGCCTTATTTTCTGCCCAGCTCTGCTTTTAAAACACCAGAAGACACATGTATTTCCTTAAGCACTTCACAACCAAATGCTGCATAATAGCTATTCATCAGGTCAGTGATCATGCAGTGAACAGCAGGACATCTTCCCTAGGCCGTCTGTATTCAAGTGCTTTAAATAGCAGTCTGGCAGCTTCTTTCCTTGCAGCATCTCAGTTTCAGTCTATTTAACAAAAGAGGATTTGGTCCTTTTTTCCCCGCCCCCCTCTTTGTTTAGAAATAGAAAAACATTAATTTAAAAAGTATTCTCACCAATTCAAACAGGAACACTGACTTTTTACAGTTGAGTCACATAATAGGACTTTTCCCATCTGCATGCCACACAGTTTGTCAGAACTAGGTGAGAGTAGGAGGTAGAACACGCCAGAAAGCGGCACGTCATCTACGAGGAGACATTTACGTCACCTTGTGTAGTTCTCATCTGGCAGAGCAAACCTACTGGAGAGCCTAGTGTTTACCTCAAGCAGCTCAATTAAAAGAAAATGCTAAAACACACAGCTTTACTCTTTCTGCTTTACCTTTTCTCTTATTAGTAGGTGGTCATCCTGTCCAGGGCACACTGTCTTGCACTGATGGCACCTGGGAGAAGGCCAGGCACCTTGCAGGTATAAGGATGAAGGCAGCATACAGAGGAACCAGGCGTAGCAACAGAAAGTAAGCAGCAGCAATGCAGACAAGTCTTAACAGAAAGACTGAAAGCAGATGATACAATTCTTCCTAAAGGTAAGTATCAAGATACATTTATGTGCCTCATCATCATATCACCTCAAACACAGATTTATCCTTACACCTCCTTGCCCAGAAAGGAAGTGCTATTTTTATTTCACCACTGTTATGGAATAAATTAGAAAATAGTCTTGCAGAAACCCAGGAATTTGGTGCCCAAGAGCTCCTGTGTACACCTGGCTCAGAGAAACCTCTCACTTAACTGCTAAAAAGAGGGTAGTAATGGTCTAACTCAGTCTTACGTTTTAGTTAAGCATGTGGACCTCACTGTACCTTATTGTCCCTGTTCTATTCTGTATTACCTCTGAGGAAACAAAACTGAGAAGGGCGTTATTCACTAAGTTCTCAAAAGTCAGGAATAAGTTGGGTTTTTTTTTAAGATACATCCACGAACAGCAAGACCAGAGTCTCTGGAGTTCAATTTTTTCCATTAGAAGTTTTAGGAAAACAACTCCAGCAACCTGTCAAGCTCTTATTTACTCAGAGCAGGGCATCTCCGCACTGTGGCTGGATGAACAGAAGTACTGACTAGGCCCACGCCACAGTGGGCTCTTCTAATGCACTACATCATATTGCAGGAAGCCTGGTGCATGTTTCCATTAGCAATGGAAGCATTGAGGCCGGAGGCATGGTCAAAAAGCATCAACCAACAACCTCAAACTGATCCTTAAAAGCTGATTCATGAGTTTGTCCTTCAAGTGCTAGTCATGCTTCCTGTCGCTTTGGCAGTGACCACACAGATTTATCATCTGGAAACACTTGCAATATTCAAATGGATCAATATTAAAATGAGAAAGGTTATTTAATTAAGCTTGTTTCCCCTGGAATGTAGAGAAGTGTAACCTTTGGGCATCCTCAGTCAAGTTCAGTATTA
The DNA here is from genome assembly GCF_013368605.1 of Nyctibius grandis. Taxonomy (NCBI): domain Eukaryota; kingdom Metazoa; phylum Chordata; class Aves; order Nyctibiiformes; family Nyctibiidae; genus Nyctibius; species Nyctibius grandis. The sequence continues at coordinate 59,844,785 of NC_090663.1, forward strand.
AATTTTAAATCAATTACAGTGAAGATCAAAATCTGAAATAATTCTAAACTTAATCTGCACTTGCAGTAATTGGAACTTGCTACATTATTTTGTTACTATACTGCAGTAATAAGTGCCAGAAACTTGTGGAATGCAGAAAAAGTTGTGACAGAACACTACAGATCTTCCCTAGATTTGACATAAAAAGGATTATTCAGAAAGTTAAACTGCCCTTGAGTTTAGATTTGCTGCTACAGTTGTAAGTTTCTAGCGTCATCTTGGCATGTATTTACAAATTTGGAAACTCAATGTGATAGTGGGAAGTTCTAGGCAGCATTCAGAGGTTTTGTGGATGGCAGGAAGGATAAGAATCTTACCTGCACGTGGTGGCATATGAAGAGACTTTTCTCCCTTGTCTGGGCAAGTGAAACAGTTTTCCTATGTTTAAGGAAAAAGTTGGAGAGAGGGAGGAGGGTTGCTCTAAGTGACAGGAATGGTGGTGCTCATTTGTCAATACTCACCCACCATCCACAGCTTTGGGCTCTTCTGGAGCACACGGTCTTCTCTTACAGTAGAGCAGTTCTGGAGTAACTGCCAAAGGCATGGTCCGAACTTTTGCTGGCTTCAAAAGATTCCTACAGCTACAAGCAAAAGATGGCACAAGTTAATTACCTAGGAGTTGCTTTTCTGTGTTCAGGGTTATGAAGCAGTCTGCTCCCCTGCTTAGAGCTAGGCTGTAGTATGTACATTATGCAAAGCCTGTAGAGGTTTCCCCATGGACTCATATAAAAGCAACTGCTATAGAAATTTTTCAAGCCTCCATTTACGCCTGCTATTTTCACACTACAGAAGAGCGCTAGCGGATCAGTGGGCTTCATTACGCACCGCAAGGGAAAACACTTGTGACTGACTTACCATCAGTTAACCTGTGGCCTGCAGCGGCGCTCGCCAACGTTCCAGCTGAGTTAGCACAAACCTGCGCTCCTGTGCACACGCACAGAGTAGTGTCGTGCCCTCGGGGCTAGCTAATACAATGATGTTTGCCAGAAAGACAGGAGCATCACTAATGCCTCACTTCTCTTTCAGATGTGCAATCATCTCAGTATCTTCTTGTCTTCAGCATCCCAGGCAAGAAACTCTACATTTGCCTACAGTACAAACCAAAAGCTGTGGCCAGAGCGCTTCCAGATGGGTAGCAGATGGCTAGATACACAAATGATGTCACTGTCCTAAATACTGGGCCTGCTTCTTTGTGGAAGCTCCTCTGCTGTCCTCAGCTCCTCACCAGTGATCAGGCTGGGCAACCCAACTACAGCTTCCTACCATCCGTCCAGTACCCTAGAACAACTCGTAATGAGAGATCAAGCTTTCTGCTCTTTCTTTCACACGAAACCAGCTGAGGGCTGGCTCACACCATCACTCCTTTACAGTTGTTGGGGAAGTGAGCTAAAGCCTGCAGTGCTGAATGCTTACATCCTGGTATATCACATGCTAGTTGGTAAGACAATCACAGGGCCAGCATGCCAGAGTATTACTATCTAGCCTATTTACAACAGGCAAAGGAAGACTGCTTCAACAAGAGGAGAGAAGCTGCAATGCTGGCAAAAGCCTGGCAATCACAATTGTTTGCAAAGAAGTATCAGAGGCCAGCATTTAAGGTTTTGATTTTTCAGCACCATGAAAAAGGATCAAAACTTTCAGCTCCTGCATCTGACAACAGCATGCTTCCCCACCAGGCCACCAGCTCGACAGACAACTCTCATTCTTATTTGGGAGTTCCTGTTCCAGATTACCCAACTCCTCGCTGGGCCATAGAGCCTGGCTCAATCCACAGGCCGGTGGTTCTAATGCACAAGGGTAACATCACTTCTACCACAGCCATTCCCCTCGACAGAGTCAACCACGTCCCCAGCCAGCCACCAAGTAAAATGCTATGCAAAGAAAGAGCAATACTGAACCACTTTGCGCTCATGGAGCCCATCAAGAAATCTCAGGATCAACTTCCAAAAGCAGACCCCCAAGAACAGGTCCTGGCAAGAAATCAGACTCACCACTTTCCTCCTGACTAGTCCTCAGGGTGTTGTTTCCTTTCATGCTGCAGCATATTTCCTTTGCTGTAGTTGCCTAGACACCTCTATTTTGGCTACGATGGACACTAATAATCAAACACTGATGTTTACAGGTCTTTACTAACTGACTCTACTTCCTACAGTAAGATGGCCTCTCCTCAATGTTGGCAGAGGCAACACCAAGTAATTTTAACGTTCTGTATTTTTCACTTAAGTTTTGTTTTTCCACCTTAAACTAAATTGGGGCTTTCATTTCACTGTCTTGTAACATCTGACTGGAAAGCAGAGTTATGTAAACATGATTCCTTGACTGGAACATGTCCTTAAACATTCAAACCACAAGTTCTTGGATGACTCAACTTACCCCTCAGAGGGTAAGAAAGAAAACTGCGATTCTGACAAGGTAAAGGCTGGCTTGTAAGCTACAAAAGCAGACTGTCCTTTATGGAGAACAAGAAACTCACTGGCCTGTTCCTCCGCACCTGACACAGCCACACATCTCTGAAGTGGTCTCTGCTACACATCTCCAAAAACAAAAGGGGGACTAATAGAAGTACTGAAGAAAGACTTGCCTCTATGGCAGAAAAATTGTTCAGGACCCAAGGTATGCAAACAGCAGGTAACAACACAGACTGACAAAGAGCTCTGAACACTTACTTAGAGAGGAACTTTAGATACATTCACATGCTTCTTTCCTAGAAAATACATAGCACTCGGAAAAGCTTCCAAGGAAGTGCTCCAGTAAACTGGAGCAAAATAAGTCTTCCTTGTGTGGCAGAAAGTACCAACAAAGATGTGCCTTCTAAAGCTCAGAATGGTCTCTGCAGGTCCTGAATGGGTTCCGAGCCAAATCTCTGCCAGAGACCAGTTTCAGGACAACAAATAGCCAATGCCGTACAGCTTTCTTCCAAAACCTGCTCTGAAGTTCTGTTCTGGAAGGGCATTTGTCATGGCTCCTGCTGAGGGGAACTCTGCTGCTTTTGCCATCTTTGAAGAACAGCCCAGAGGGAGCTCGGAAACAAACAAAAGCCATTAGCACAAGCAAAGCCAGTGATCCCTTGAACAAAACATTGCAAGGCTGCATCCTGAAAGAATAGCGATGAGGCCATTCCCCTCTACTGTTGTCACTAATAATTTAATGACACTGAGGACAAGCACCATGACACTTACCAAACGCTCTTCCTCATGCTCCTGCTGCTTATCCCCAGCCCATCAGATACAACTGGCAACACAGGTGCCACCCGAGTAGCTGCAACAACACTCGGGCAGCTACAGATGCGCGTGTAGACACAAGTGATGGACACTCTGAAGAGCTCTTCACTGTTCCATTCCTCTCTTTGCCCTGATTCAAGACAAAGGCAGATCAATGTAACAAAGTACAGCACAGTATGTAATGGCAAAAGTACCAAGGGGAAATGGTTAATCAAGGTACATGGTTAACAGCCACTGCCGCATGGGGGAGAGAAGAAAATAGCATCTATAAATACATACCTACAACAACATCAGGAAACCAAAAGAACATATTAAGGATATTAAGACAATAAGAGAGGTGAACCTCCCCCATTACATTCTGTTTTGAGCACAAGCATTTGGCTTAAGCAATTGCTAATCTTTCATAACAGCACCTACTGCTGAATTAAAGCTTTCCAGTGAGAAAGAATGGACCCACTCTGTAGGGAGCTCCTGACCTTCAAAAATAACAATAATTAAAAAATTGTCTGAACATTTTAATGCCAATCTGGTAACTGTAGAAAGCAAAGCAAAAAAATATTTTATAAAAGAATGTCCTGATTTTCTTTGAAATAAGTGATTCTGTCAGAGTTTTATTTATTTAACACTATTAACTGCCATTTTGAAATTGTATTTAGATGTTGCTGGAAGAGACATTTCTACATCATGGTAAGAGAAAGACATCAGCTAAACTGCTCTTTTCCTAAATATTGCTGCAGTGTATTATTAATCATATTTATTCCATATTTTCTCCACATTTTTCCATCCTTACCTTATATTGACTCTATTGCTGCTTTGATTCCACTTTGATTTCAGGATACAGAAAAAACAGAAGGATTTTTCTTGTATTGTGGGCCCAGGATGCCTCTCAGATAACTTCTAAATTCCTTTGTCAATGTCTGCATTTTCTAACTGTTAAGTTTTCTTCATGACTATCATTTTCCCTATTTATTTTATATAACCTGTAAACACTGGCACATACACATACATATTTTCATTACTTTCATGTTTTATTTCAACTAGGACAAGTTTTGAGTCAGAGAAGCCCTCCTGTGCAACTGCAGTTAGTTGTTTTGGTGACCTAATAAAGCTGTAAGCAACTTCCATTTATCATTTCCCTTAAGTTTTTCCTCTTGCTCCAGAATATGTCAGTTTTGGTTAATGCCCAATTCAAAAAGCACCAGAGATGGCCAAGCATCAGTCAATATGCTCATCTCTCTGCCCATTAAAACTGTGACCACTGCAAGAAAACAACCCCCAGTTCCAAGTTCTCTAACTGACCAATGGAACAGTGGTCTCCCCACACATGCTCCAGACCCTCAGCACCACCAGCAAGCATCACCCATGTGGTGCTTTTGCTACAAAGGAGGACATCAACAGTAGAGCTTCTTCAAACACCTTCTACTGTAACACGCTGATTCTGCTAGGTGCTTTGCAACAAAATTAATACTTGCTTGGACTGTGAGAGGATCCTTGTGGAACCCCAGCAAGGTCCCAGCTGCATTTCAAACCACATCTGACAGAGAAGCCCAATATTTAGCAACCTGCCCATGGCATGGCTTGGTGGCCTGGATTTCCTGACAGCCAAACCTTCAGGCTTTCAGCTCCACAGGCTACAGCAGTCCCCCATGCTGAAGCAAGCTTATTTTCTTTGTATCAAATGCCAAAGTCAGATGACATTTCTGTTGGAACCCAAAACATTCTAAAAACAACTTACTCTGAAACAGAATAGAAGGTGAAGCACCATTACTTTGTATGGACAAAGGAGTTCAGTGTGCCACCAGATCTAATTGTGAGTCAACAGTGTCTTCTCCGGGGAACTCACAAACAAAGAAGCAAAATTAAGATGTGGAGGTTTTCCTTTGTTGATGTCCATATTTTAAAGGTAGCACACGCACACAAAATAACCCCAGAAGTATGACACAATTTGCTTGATAAACAAAGCAAAGCCAACTCCTCTTCTCGAAGGAGAGGAAGATCAGCATGGAGCACAGAGCTGCTCATGAGGAATGCCAGCAGGTAACAGAAAGGCTGCGCAGCAATGTCTGAGAACAGCAGCCCCTGCGCTATGCATCTACTGGAGAACAAGCAGTCACTTGTAACTCTGTGGTCCTCTCACATGACCATTTCTTCTCTGTACTGCCTCCTTCTCTTTGCACCTTTGGTCAAGGCTTCTCCCTGTTCCTTTTCCCACAGCCAGGCATATCTCTATGCCACATTATGCAGGATCCCATACAGCAGAAAAAGGTTTGTGACTGCATCTGCTGATCTCTGGGAAGAGACAAAGACAGATGCAGAGCTCTCAAGATTATGGCTCAATGTTGAATGAGAAGAAAAAAGACAACAAGTCTCATACTCCATTCCCCTTTCAGAAGGGGGAACAGATCTGCCTGATGTCTGACTAGACAGCCCAGGTTTCATGTCTATTTGGAAGCCTACCTTGCAGGAGGCAGGCAGGACACCTGACAGAGTGACAGCCATAGATCTTAACAACACTTACAAATACCTTAAGGGCAGGTGTCAAGAGGATGGGGCCAGGCTATTCTCAGTGGTGCACAGTGACAGGACAAGGGGCAATGGGCACAAACTGAAACATGGTAAGTTCCATCTCAATATGAGGAAAAACTACTTTCCTTTGAGGGTGACAGAGCACTGGAACAGGCTGCCCAGGGAGGCTGCGGAGTCTCCTTCTCTGGAGATATTCAAAACCTGCCTGGAGACGGCCCAGTGCAACATGCTCTAGGGGAACCTGCTTTGGCAGGGGGTTGGACTAGATGATCTCCAGAGGTCCCTTCCGACGCCAACCACTCTGTGATTCTGTGATCTCAAAGGGTAGGACTAGTGCTCTCCCGATTTGGCTGTAGATAGATCAAACCACTCCAAGCAGGTGCATACCTGTTGAGGTGGTCCCGGCTTCACTTCCTGCCCTTCCCCTTGCCCCCAGCATACCTTGCTGTTATCCTAAGATGAATTTACACTTATGGCATAGTGAAACTGGAAAAAATACGGATTTTTACAACCACGGTCTGGAGGCGCATATTTCTGTTGCCCCTTAGGATAAATTCACAACCCAGTAATTCATCTCATGTGAATTGGAGAGCTCAAACTAGCTCTCTTGCACCAACTCACCCCTCCCATTTTATACATGGGATATATTTTTCCCATTACCCGAGAAAGCCTTACTTTCAATGCACCACATATATTATACGCAAGCTTTGCTGTTGGTATCTTTACATCGAACCAGCAGTTAAAATTCACACATGACAAGAATAGACAGTATGTTCTCCAGACAGCTCAAATTGTACATCACTTCAACTTCAGTCAAATTCTTCTAATTTTTATCTCTTCCTGTTTCATTCCTTATCTAGAAGGAAACGAAGTATCCTCAGACAATGTCCACCAGAGAGGTCAAGGTTAGTGATTTTTCTAGTTCTTCAACACTGGTAGGTTCCCAAGGATAAAACACAACCACTTTCTTCTTTTCGGTCATGAGGAAACCATTATCACTAAATCTGCCTTTTATACTCCCTATGTCCAGAGAAACAAAAGGAGCAATTGCAGCGGTCTGAAGAACAAATACGTAAGTGTCATCTTGTTGGGATACAGAGGCCTGGAAGAGAAATAAATAAATAAATGAAATAACACGTTAAATAAGAACCCAATTACACCCAAACTGGGAAAGACGTGCATGTCAATAAAACAGACTGAACAATGACATTTGATCAAAATTACTATTCTCTTATGGAAATCTCCTCTGGAACAAAAGGCCAAACAACAGGATGCATATGTAAGGATCATGCAAAAAATGCAAATATTATTATAGCCTTCCTACAGAACACTACAGATTGTAGAAAAATGCATGAAGTGTTATCATACTATCATGAAAATAATCAAATAAATGGTGAGCTGACTTATACCTAGTACTGGTATCCTGTACTTACTGCAGTGAAAGAGATTTGTCCTTTCACCAACACGCTTCACTCAGCCTACAAACTCACAAGTACTAAAGCAGCCAGCCTTTCCGATTATATTGGCAATAGAAATACACAGAAGCAAAAGGTGGTAAAAATCACAGTAACGCAGGAGATCACCTCATCTTAACGGAACATGGCACGTACAATGTTTAATATTAAGTTCTATCAGTAGTTAATCTCAAGAGAGACTTAAAAGCACAACTAGGATGCATTTTGATGCAGCACTCCCCATTCACTGTAATGAAATATGCTACATCATTTTCAAATACCAATTAACTATATATAAAAAGCAGACAAATCATGTTAAGAGCAGAAATCACATCCTGCTTACAAGAAAAACAACACTACTCATTTTTATGAAAAAACACACATCCTTTACATTTTGTGTTTTCTGGAGAAACACTAAAGTCTTCACGTTTTCTAAAAGCAATACTATGAAGAGTAGCACTTGGATTAGCAGTGTATTTGAAAGTCTAGTTTATTAGTAACTATGTATAGAAGCACCAGCTTCTCACAAAACAGAATAATTTTTTAAATCACAGCTGCATACTTTCTTAAAATAACCACTCTGCATTATCATTGGCTAGCTATCCTCATTAGTTAGTACTGCGGAGACAACACAGCCATGGGAAGAAAGAGTGAAATTTCCCAACGATGCTCCCATTGCAGAGCTTTTATTATTGATGATGTCATCCACAGAAAAACACAGCATGACTCAGACTCGAGATTGTGCCACCAGCTGAAAAAAAAAATAAAAACAGGCCGATTTCCTTCCTTTGTATACTCAGGAGGCAGGTCATGTTGCCATGAAAGGGATAAGAGGGGAAAATCTGGCCCATTTTCTTTTTGTAAAGCAATGATGCTGGTCCAGATTCAGAGAGATTAAAGACCTCTATTCCCCCCTTGTTTAGCTTAGCTCTAAAGAGCAAAGCTGCAGTTTGGAAGCCAAATGTGAGAACGCACAGGTCCCCATCCTGCCAATCTGCTGATTAAGAATTTTGCAGTAAGATTTACATGCTAAGAAGCGAGGCTTAACAAAATGTGCACACAGAGCATGCTTGCTCTCTATATATAGAAGCACGCTTGCTAGGAGTGGAAGAAGTCTAATGAAAAGCAGCAAATGGACTAAATGACAGCGTTATACAACAGATGCTTTTTGTGCCTGTTTGGAGGACTGACACACTTGCCAGATATTAAGAAATATCACTATCACACAAATCAGAACCCTTAGCTGGAGGGCAGGGATTTTCAGAGGGAGGAAAGGAGCATGTGACAGCATGTTAGCAATGGTACGCTGATCTGAGAGTTTGAGCACTCCGAGAGGAAATACTGCTGGCAATAACGCACTCCACACTCAACTGAACAGCATCACCTAGTACTGACACACAGTACTGTCTGCAAGCAAAAACACTTGCTGTGATGCTATTTGCTATCTAGGGACAAAAAGGATGAAATGCTTCAGCAGTCAGGTGAAAGACAGTCAAAACAAACGGAGACTTCATTATTTAAAGCAAAACAAAGCCTGAACAAAAAATCCACAAAAAAAAAAAACAAACCCCACCAGTGTTAATTTATATATGCATATAGTGACACAAGGAAAAAAAAAATCTGATTTTGAACTCAAAATGGAAGGTAGAATTGCAACAGCTATGGCAAAAGAACATTCAGTGGCATCAGACACTGCAAGAGCAGGCAAACAACTCAAAACAGTCAGATTAGCAAAACCAAATATAGTAATTTAGCATGACATGCTTACACTAAGCTGGGTCTTTTCTAATCCTATGGCATCCTTTATAGACGAAAGGAAGTGATGGTTTGTAGGACTCTGGAGCCCACCTTCTCCCACAAGACAGAAAGTAATAATGCAGCTCTTCCTGGTACAATTTCTGCATCTTTCCAGCAAGTCATTTATGGACTCCTTGTAGATGGGAACAGCACTTTGTGCTTTAACAGTCACACCGTCCTTGGCAAGGGTGCATACCGGCTCCAAAGAACTCCAGGTGTGCACAACAACCTATCAAGCATGTTGAGAGAGCACAAATCTTAGAAGAAAAGTCACATCTGTGAAGATAACACAGCATCCTAGGTTTCGGATTGCTCATTGCAAGAGATGTTCTCCTGACAGTAGCAGCTGATTTCCACCTAGCAAGAAACTCCACAACGATTTAAACAATGGATACGGCATAATAATTAGATCATTATATAAACCTAACAAGAAGTCAGTTTCAAACAGTCTGGATCTGTTGTTGTTCTGATCAGCAAGTCTTTCTGTTTTCTCCAGGCTCCTTGAGAGGAGGGGGTTGCCAATTCCTGCCAAGGGAGTGCTGGGAAATGGAATTAGTAAGTGACTAATTTGTTGACTCTTTTTCCTCCCCCTCCCTGATTTAAAAAAAAGAGTCAAACAAAGGATTTTATTGAGATTGCTCAGTGTTATCTGATGTAACCCAACTGGGTAATCTAGAGCTTCTGCACAATCACTGTTGAACAGAAGCAAGCTGCACCATCTTGAAAGGGATTATGGAAGTTGTATTAATACAGTGAAATATGCATTCCCAGAGATCACGCGTGCATTATGAATGCACCGTTATCTTAAATTAAAAAAAAAAAGTGCATAATGTGGAAGATAGGCACTTAATGAGAATTACAGTATTCTATCTCTTCATACATTTTAGGTTATTTTTGACCTTAACAGGGGTCTGCAGTCAGGAACAGATCTTAACTCCTTTCAAAAGTTTTAACTTCTAAATTTTCTTGAAGTGCGAAACACAGTATTCATCAGAAGTACCCTACTGCCAATGCTTCTCTGACGTTATCGGAAAATCTGAAGTTAAGCCTGTTACAATAACACAGACCAGAAATAAACAATTTCATTAAGTGCAGTCCTACTCTAAGGACTGACTATCCGGAATCGCAACCATTTTCTACACTATATATTACTATATATAAGTAACCTTATAAATCTGAAAATTCACAGCAGCCCACCAGACAGAGCAGTGAACCAGGAATTGACATACTCGTACTACTAGTTCCAAAATGACTAGTGAGTCATTCCAGGTCTCTAGGTCTATTTTTCCATCCTTCCCAGTCTTTTCACATGCGACACCCTTTACGTCAGGAATTGTATCTCGTAGTGCAAAATGGCCCCTAAATTCATTTGGGATCTCATTGCCATATGATAAACAGCAACAAACTGTCACAAATTGAAAAGCAAGACTGTGTTTTACAGGACAATTCAGCAGCCCAAATACTGCCTATGAAATCCTATTTGTTTCTATAGCATTATCAGAAAACAGTTAAGGCATCAATTGTGAAATGGTGTCATTGCATAGGTGACCTTGCAATTAAAGTACACCCAGATGGTCTCTTGATATTTCAGAAAATAATCTAGTTCTTTTTCCCAAAGCAGTGTAGTTTGAGTACTGGCAAGCAACGGTACAATCCTTTTTTCCTCTCCTACTTTGTCAGTTAATCTAGTTCTAACAACCAGGGAACTGTTTGGTTAAGTAGCGAGGTACCATTTTTCACACTTTGCTCTATTTAACCATCAGTCCCTCTAGGATTTCAACAGAATAGTTAATTTCAGGCCTATACCTACAGGCTATAAGAAAGGCAATTAATTCCTTGTCCCGTGAAGCAGTACACACTACTATAATAAAGGATAGTGTTGCCCCCAAGAAGATTAAAGACAAGAATTGCACTCATTGTGTTTGAGTGTGGACTTACTGAAGCTTGTCTGTACAAAGATGTGCTCATTTCAGCTTCTCACATTTTTGCGGGAGGGATACAAGGGTGGCGAGAGAGGTGTCGCTTACCCTCAAAGTCAGCTTGTGGTCCACATGAAGATCTGAGACACCGTAAATGTACAACACACCTTTGTCTTCATACGCCACAGGCAGCAGTGGTGCAAAGAAGTTCTGGGCAAAATAATGGAGCAGTTTCCACTTACCACCATACTCTGAAAAGGGGTAAGAGGAAGAAAGATTCAGATTGAATCCAAGATTGCCTTGGCACACAACCCCTTCCTGTGCACTCTGGTTCTGCCAGGGCAATACAATATCCCCCTCCACCCTTTTTCATCTCTATCAGGTGCAGAGAATGACTGAAGTTACTCTTGTTTTCTTCCAGGCAAGGCTCTGCTCTGAAAAGGATTTGATGCTCTTTCAGGCTTTTCTTTGAGCTTCAACAAAAGATCACATTTTCTAAGTGTTGGCCCTATCATTGCTATGCTATTATTCAAATAAAGCAAGCCGTAAATGCAAGTGACATTAACAAAACTGACACAGCATACTACACACTAAGCAAGCAGCTGGGGCACCTATGTTGTTAAGAATCCAAGCACGCTGGCATTGGTGGCATTGCCACTGTAAAGAGACAACAGAGTCTGACTTTCAGTGCTTATTCAAAGCGCTCTCTTCCCCTTTTTCAGTCCTCCTCTTTCAGTTTTTCCTTAGAGGAACATCAATAGCAATGAAGGCAGAAAACCAAGTTCTCAAACCAAAGACAACACTGAGTTAGGCAAAATGAATTTCCCAAAATCTACAGACAACACTTATTTTACAGGAGTTAGTATACATGACATACGACATATGTCAATCAGTTTGCTTTGCCTCTTTAATGGAAAGCTGTACCTCATTGCTTTTAATACTTTGAAAGTCTGCCATTAACAAACGGGAAAAGCCATCAAATGTAGTGTCCTCTCAAAAAAAAAAAAAAGGCAGTTTTACCAGATGCAACACTGCCACACAGTCATTTTGAAAGAGAAGCTGCTTCTATTTCTTTCTCTACATATTTTCCATCTAGCACTCGCTGTCAGCATTTTAACTCTTTGCTCAACCATTATCTAGTCATTGAAATGGCAAAAAGAAGTAGCAAGTCAGCTGCATCATCTCAAAAGGAAAAAAGTTAGATACTGGTTTCATTCTTGTTTCTGGCTCTTTGTTTTATGCAACAGGTTTAAAGTCCAGGGATGCTGAAAAATATTTCCAGTAATATGTTTTTGTTGTAACTAATTACTTCTCTGTGTTTTGGTGCTCGTACAAAGCTCTTAGCACTCTCAAACATATCATAATTAAGGACTTAATCCAGAGTGATGTAGTCTTTAAAAAGTGTGCTTGTGGCTTTCACAGGCAGACCTGAACATGCTCTGCCTGCAGTCCACATAGACATGAATGAACTTTGTGGAGAGCAAAGTGCATTAGCACCTTGCACATCACCTTGTTTTCGGCAAGCTCACAACCAGCTAGCTTGGAGAACAGACAAGAAAAGTTCGTATCTGCCTGGAAAACCCATACAAGACTCAACTGTGCTATCAGATCAGACTGTTGCCAACAAAACACCACCAGCATTCAAGTTAATAGCACTGAAGCAAACCGAAGAGATGAAGCCTGAAAGAAAACTTCAGGAGAGGCTGCTGAGTTTCTTCAAAACAGACTGTTGATAAACTGATGAACATAATCAGCATATTGGTGCTGTTCAGTATATGAACGAAGTCACGTTCTTGCATTCCAAGGACATTTCCTGGCAGAAAACATTGGTGGTCTAAAGCACAACTCCGCCAAAACCAGGGAGTGCTCACAAATTACTTTTCAGGGTCATGAAACTTGAGATGATGAGAGATTTGGACTGGAGATGGATTATCTGAAACAGTAAACTGTGGGGCAGCATCTGATCTAAAATATAAAAGCAATGGGCCTTGTAGGAGAAATGGGCACTGCGCTTAACCTTAGGCTTTGAGAGGGGCTGAACTCTCTGAAGCCCTCAGGACTGCCACAAGACTCTCAGGAATTTCAATTCTCAGTGCAATAGATGCTGCTCACTGCAGGCCTCAGACAGAGGCCACCACGAGCTCAGACAAGTTACTCAGCATGGGCTGAGGTTTCAGTGCCTGCTTGCTCGAATTTTTTCCTCAGCTTAATTTACATGATGAAAATCTAGGCTTCAACTGTCTTAAACATGAAAACAAATAATGCAACTGAAGTAAAGCAGTTCCTGTTACTTCGTGTAACATAAAATCCCGTTTCTCTTCAAATGGGTCCTACCCTCAATTTCTGCTCTGCCTTGATTTCCAGCTGGATTACATAACCACACTGCAGTGGTTACTGGAGGGAAAAAAGAGGTTTGCTACCTAGGCAGCAAATACAGAGATCCTCAAGAAACTTGTACAGTGGAGAAAACAACTCGGACTAAACTTGGCATTACACTTCCATAGGGAAAAACAAACAAAAAACCCCCAGCCAATAAAGAAAAGCAATCAAACCACACACTTAAAAAGTTTGTACCATTTCAAAACTTATTCTAGGGCTCAACTACTACAGCTATTGTTTTGGAATGTTTGCAAACATCATTAGTCTGCTTACCTCAGATCAGCTTTTTGAGGTTGGTATTTCCCTTCCCAAAAAGCCTAGAGACATTTTGAAGAACAAAGCTCAACTGCTGGAGCAGTTTCACACAGGAAGGGTCTTCCAACAATAACTTTTCCAGCAAGAGGATCTTGGTAATACAATTGTCAAAGTAACTTCAGACAGCACAGAGAACTGAAGCTCACTGATTCAGAAAAGCCACATTCTTCAGCTCTTCTGTTGTCTTGATTTCCTTAAGACCAGCGTCACATTTCTTGATTTAAAAATAGGCAAGTTGCATATAAAATACTCCCCCTGCCCCAAAAATGGATTTAAGAAATCTGGAGACCAGGTAGCTAACATGAGAAATCTCTGGACTTAAACTTTCCTGTTACAAACACACATGCCCAAAGGCAACAGTCAAAAGTTATTTAAAATAGCCCTGAGGTGGTTTTCTCCTCCTCCCCCAACATTTAAATGAATTCTTAAAGAAATCCAAGTTCCCCAGTTTTTTCCTGATAATAACATGGGGTCTGCACTCTCCGCGGTATCAAACTTTAGAACAGGAAACTAAATTTAGGTTTGTAATGACGCCCCAGTACCCTTTTTTCTGACTGCTCCCTGAAGCCTTCCACACTAATAGCAGGAATGAGAACAAAACAGTTCTCCCTGGAAGGGATTTTAAATGAATCGCTTCACACCATTACACGCAACCTGAGAAACATGCTGCTAGTTCTTTCCTCACTTCAGTCTCATGAATTCAGATCTATTATTCTCCATAATAGCCTGTAGTTTCAGCTCACATGGCGCTCTAAATATTGAACCTGCAATAAAAGCCAGTTATCTGTTCAAGGGAATCTCATGACAACCAAGTTGGGTACCTCAAGGTGACACTTGTGTGGGAGTGAGGTAAATTGCCATGTGTATGATAGCACTCTTCACCAAAGCATGCTGCATAAATGCTAAAGCATTCAACATGGCACAACTGGCTCCACAACTAGGTGCTAACAATCAAAATCCAGTTGTGGGAAAAGCTTAGTTCTGAACTGAAGGTAGAAGTACTACGACAGGAGTGCTATGCTGTTTTCATTCAATCCCAAGCAAACATCTTAAAGGTAAGTTAAAGAGAGAAACATTTGCTGCCTTCCTCCCACCCCACTTCATGAGGAAACACTTCTAACTTTGTATGGGGAAATTATGTAAGCCCCTCCATGGCTCTCTGTGAAATAACAGATTTAAATAAGAAGCACTCATTGGTGATACTACTGTGCTATCTAACAAGATGCAGAAACATGTTTTTGAAGTGCAAATAAAACTAATTTCTCTGAAGTTTTGCATAATTTCAGCCATTAGCATTTCAAAAATCCCTCTACCACACTGCCTAATTAAATGAATATTAAACCTTTCCTCATTCCACTGAGGGAACAGAGCAAAACAAAGGGACAGCTGTATCTCTGCTGAGCTTCTTTCCTGTAAACTAACTTCAACAACATATGAATAATTCAAGTATTTGAGTATTTGATATATTTTCTACAATGACGTCAGCTCTGTACTTAAAAAGACATTTATGGTCTCCACAATTACTTCATCTATCAATATGCCTGTCTTTACAAAGAGACATTTTTCCAAGCATCTTTTTCTCTTGAGGCACTTAAAACCTAAGAGCATCAGCCATTGCTAGAATCACAAAAATGAAGATTGGGATATTCCACTTCCTAATACAAGTCTAGGAAGTCCAGAAAGATGAGCACTATAGTTGGACCGCTGCCTTAACATTTAAATAAAACAGCCTGTTTCTTCTACTGGTTTGTCTTCCTTTGTTGGTTGCAGTTACTTCACTTGGATGAATAAAGAAGAAAAAAGAACAAAAAGAAAAAGGGACAAACATCTCCCGGAAAAAAAAGGGGAAGATGGGGTGGACTAATTTTTTTTTTAAAGCAAGGCCAATTGGCATTTTGTTCTAAGGACAGATCGAGAACTTCACACTAACTAGCTTTTTCTAGTTCACTCATATTTCTTCACACGTGACATTCTTAAATAAAGATTTCAAAAAACAGTATGTGAGAAATAACTAAAATTGAAAGAAAACCTACCCAAGTTCTATACAGCTGCCATAGGACAGCTTCTCCATTTCAAAATGACTTCCAGACAAAATGTTCAGAACATGAAACACAGCCACTTCCCTCATACCACACATTCCTCCCCTATTTCTCACTGCCTAAGTGACTTATCTATGTCTGATTACTCCATTTTTGTGTTCTAAAAGGAACAAAAAAAAATATATAATATATAGGGAGATATCATGTGCATAAATAGCATATTAGCAGAGGAATTTAGTCACAACTAGTGATTCACCTCCCCTGACACAAAGTTAGACACCAAACCTCAGCTAGTCACCTTCTCTTATAAAGAGCTTCTCAGAAGCTATGATGGGTGAGAGGTGTCATATGAAGTTCTATGAAAACCAAACTCAGCACGAAGAAGATAATTCATCCCACTTATTAGACAGCTAAGGACAAAATGACAGACAGACAGAAGAAACATGGACCTTTACACACTGAATCCCATCCTGCTCACAACAGGATCCCAGTTCTGTAGGGTTATTTTGACAGTGCACTACTTCCTGCTGAAGGGAGGGGTTTTGATCATTTTACCATGGAGGGCAGAGGGAACAAAATCAACCAAATTTGCTGGGATTATGGAAAGCATAATTATACATGGGTGCTACTTCTTACCCTCCTATCCCACTAGCACCCTCTCTGTTCATTCTCACCCAGGGTGGCTGGGTACATACATGCATCTCTACAGTTGAGCCAATAAATATAATCAGGGATTTCTAGGACAGGCCCTTTTGGAAACAGAATTTCTTAGAAGCTTCCAACTTTAAAAGAATTGATCTTTTAAAATTAGAAAGAATTAAATTTGCAAAAAATGCAAAATTTCTCTGGAAAAACCTGGATGATATATAACACATATTTTTAGGAAGATCCAGCTCTACACAAGAAAAGCAAGGGTAATTGAACGTTTACCTCACAAGGGGGTAGTGCCCTCAATCTTAACCATCACTGCTTCCTAATAGAATCACAGAATCAACCAGGTTGGAAGAGACCTCTGGGATCATCGAGTCCAACCGTTGCCCTGACACCACCCTGTCAACTAGACGATGGCACTAAGTGCCATGTCCAGTCTTTTCTTAAACACATCCAGAGATGGTGACTCCACCACCTCCCTGGGCAGCCCGTTCCAATGTCTAATAACCCTTTCTGAAAATAAATTCTTCCTAATGTCCAACCTGAACCTCCCCTGGCAAAGCTTGAGTCTGTGTCCTCTTGTCCTATCGCTAGTTGCTCAGGAGAAGAGGCCAACTCCCACTTCACTACAACCTCCCTTCAGGTAGTTGTAGACTGCAATAGGCAGCTTTGTCTGGCTTCAATGATATTATTTCCTTAGGAGAAATGAGAACACCGCTTAAATAAAAAAAAAATATATTTTTAAGAAATTGGGAGTTACATACGATTTAACTTCTCTAAACTAAACCTTGCTAAAACAAGGGTAAGAGTTGGTGGCTGCTAAATCTGAACTTAAACAGCAAAAATTCCATAGGAAAATAATTGCTTTGTTCTTTACCCTCTTCCACTTCCACAGACTATTAGGGTGATCCTGAAAAACACTCTCTGGAAAGCATTTCTAAAGGATGGACAGAAACATGTTCAAAATTTACAAAGTTCCCAAGAGAGAGAGCAGTGCCTTACTTCTTATTCTGATACTTCCAGATGAGGAAAACAAAACAAAACTGATAGCTGATGCTTTTTACCAGACTGTCACAAAACTTACCCAAGGAAGCCCATGAAGGTGCCTGCCAAATGTCATTGAGTTGCCAGTACAGAGCTCCCATTGTGTGTCCTTCTCCCTTGATTATTTCACTTTGACTAAAACGATAGAATTCAGTTTCTGTCTTTATACACTGAGCCTGCATCACCTTGGTCAACAAACACGTTAAAAAAAAATTAGTGTATTGCATATGGTATTTACTTTACTTTCAAAGCATGTGTGTATATATTAACACAGACTTCACAGCCACAGCACAACACTTTAAACTTGAGCCTTCAAGAGTATACACCTGCAGTGCAGTAGGGCTCTGCTTGAATGAGATCTATTCCTAGCAGCTCCCAACAGCTTTACAAGCAGTATCTTTAGAGAAATGCTGGAGGGGTCACTTCCTGCCTTCCATCCAGTGAAGATTACTGGGCAACAAGGTCTTTGAAAGGCAAATGGAAGACAATGGAAAGAAAAATAAATTTAAAGTATTTTTTTTTAAATTAATGTAAATAAAAAAGCCGAGAGTTGCAAAACCACGTTATGCTGCACTACCTCCAGTATACATTACCATGATGTCCACATCCCTATACTCTGAACATATAACACACATTCCCAGTATACAGTCAAAATTCTGCACTGAAAGAGCAACCTTTTTTCACCTGCACTCCCGCTTCTTCTCTCCTTCCCCACCTTGTCTTTAAAAAACACCTTTCAGAATTTTTCATTGGCCAAGTTATCAACAGAAGCCAAACAGCCTGTTAGTTTCTTCACTAAGTATATTACTCAGCTGGGGAGGTATTAAAAGAAAGTCTCAAAATAAAGGAAAAAGTTGTTCTTTAGGAGAGCTCAAAAGGTAAACATAACACTTCTAGTTAACCACTAGATCAAAGTTTGTTCTCCTTATCCTTTCTGCTATGCTTATTTTGGTATTCTTAAATTGTTTAACCTGTTAAGAAGGCCCTGACAGACTTAACCCTGCAGAAACTCTCATAGCTTTTTGGGTCAGGACCTCACTGCACAAGTTTTACCCCTGTTTTCAATTTCACAGCATCATCTATCCTTGTTCTCTTGTCATCAGTGCCTGAAGTTCTCCAGCTGTTTTGTTTTTATATAAAACTTGCTGACAGCAGCTCTCAAACATTAAAAACTTAGTGAATGTGCAGTTATTCCCATCAAGAGCGTTTCTGAAATTCTTGGAACACAAGAAGAGTAACAGCACTTTAAACTTGCCTAATAGCATTAAAAAGATACTTAACAATTTAAAAGTCACATAGGAATCACAAAGAAAGAAACAAGCATGAGGTAAACTACTACAGATAAAGAGCAAAATACAAGCTACTGATTTGAAAAAAAAAAAAAAACCAAAACAAAACAGATTCTCTAAAATACCAATATCTGAGTCCATAACAAAATAAAAGCTACTAATAATCTCATTCATAGAGAACTGCATTCTCTAGAAACAATCATGCTTCAAAAGCTCACATATTCCTTGTGGCAAAAATCAAAGCAGTAAGCCTACAGGGGTCACACGAAGAGCAAAACATACCCGCCCTGGAACAGGGAGTAACAGTGCAGCACTAGGAATAATCCCGTACCACGGAAGGCCAGCACATCCTTGCATTCCCAGCCAGCTTCATGAGTGGGCCCAGCTGGGGACAGGGACCAAGGCAGCACATGCAGCCAGACCTTCTCCCAATTGAGCCAGTTTTTGGGAAATTCCCCGAGAAGTATTCCAGCCCATCTATGATGAAAATTGGAGTCTCCCTCCAATAAACGAGAGAGAAGCTAGTTCCAAATTAAACTGGACTCTCCAATGCTTTAGTGCAGGAACCTTTTGTAGGACTGAACATTACCTAACAGAATATGCCCACTTTTAACTGCTGACAGTATCTAACAGAAGAAGTATTGACAGCTACCTATATTGAAGACATGGCTGTTACCTGAGTGAGGTAAATCATATCTTTGAACTTCTTTACGGGATCTGTGCTCTGGGGAAGCTTGAAATGATGCCCTATCTGTTGAAGCATCTGATCGTTACCATTTTTATGGTGTTGTCGATGGAGAGAAAAATTGCTCATGTAGGACCAGTCCTCAGTGGAGGAAACCTTTTTAAAAAAAACACAACAGATCAAACGAAAAGGCAAAATGTGCACTTAATGACTGACAGGATATTCAGGAAGGATATCCATTACAGCCTACTGACATCACCCAAAACCTTTAAAATTGGTAGTATATTTCTACAGTGCCTCATGCAGTCATGCAAGGATTTTGAAACAGTAACACCCTTTGCTTACACTCCTTGTACAAATAAATGAAAACCTTGCTATTGAACCCAGAAGAGTAACTTTTGGCACAATGGCATTTAACTTATTTGCCCTAAGGTTCAGTTTGGCCACGGGTCCTCAGAGGTTTGCTTGCATTCATAGTAAATCAGAAACACCCTAGATTACAATAGAAGAATGTACTCTAGTCAAACATGTTTAGGCATAAGTTACAGAAGTTAGTAGGGCTATAAATTCTAGTAATGTGTATATGAAAGCAAATGATCATGAAACAGGTTTTTTTTCAACTAAGGACAACAATGCGGCATAGCTCATACAGTCATTATTGTCAAGCCTTCATTGAAATTACAATCTCTATAAAATCTGTTTATTTAAATTTGTTCCTTTTTAGGCTGGATTGAATAATTTTCATTGTTATTAATATGGATGAATGTACTGATTATGTCTCAGATAACATACTTTGCCCAGCAAATTGAAAGGAATATTCTGAACTCCTTTTAGTTGCATGCATGAATATCAACATGATATTCATCTCTCTCTGAAAAAATGGACAAACAACATGATATGTCTCTGCTCCAACTGCATGAGTAAGATAGAATATACAATATTTAAATCTAACAGGAGACAAAACCAAATCCTCTTATATGCATTACATAAAGAAACAACTTATTTAAGGAAAAGAAATTGGTAAAAATGACACAAATCAATACATTTTAGAATTCAGCACAATTCTGCATTTATCATGTTTCTTCTGTTTCTAAGTGAACACGTCCTTAGACACAGCAAAAGGAAACAGATGTTAGGTAATCATTACTAAGCTATATATTAAATAGAATTAATATTCAAATCAATAGTTTCATAATAGTCTCTCATCTAAACTTGGTTCCTCTTGCAACATCAAGGTAAATATATTGAACACTGAGGAGGGAAACAGTCCAGTTTCATACCCTCCCTCCACACGAGCACACAACTCTATCCCACCTGTGCCATACCCCACCTAACAATGTATTATCCCAACTGCAGTTTGGATGCTGTAGTTTGTTGGGAAAAGACTCACTGTCCCCTCTGCTCTCGTTTAGTGAGGGCAGTAAGGTGTGGAAGCCCAGCCTTACCTTTTCGATTGTACTGAAGGAAGGCCAGGATTGAAATCCATATTCTGAAGCAAAACGAGTTTTAGGATACACTGTCCAGTTCCAGCAGTCATTGCTGTAGTCATAAAAGTGAGTGTCACCATAATGGGTATCGTAAGGATTCTGGGAGAGCCAACCTTCTTTAACGGACTCCAAGCCATTGGTGGGACTGGATGCAATAAAAGGACGACTCTTATCTTCCTGGGATTTAAAAAACAAAACAAAACCACAACCCTCTCAGAAAGTGATTGGCTTCTATCATCTCAATACATAGACCACATCTGTGAAAAGGGGAGGTGGGGCAAACATGCCTTTTTCAAATTTCTGAGTCTCCACCTAGGAAACATTCCCCTTTGTGTCCTGACATTCATCATGTTTACTTGCTTAATTAGCTTCTTATTTATGTTCTTGGAGGACAGCGGGGCATGATATTGCTTACTCTGCTGTTCTAAGGGATTCTCTCCTCACATCAAGAGATTTTCTATCTCTATATGCTTCTAAATTCTTAATGAAAGCTATTTAAAGTGTGCCCCGTGAAAAATAAACTCAAGGAACATTAATTTTTGAGTACTGTGACTTCTTTATGGCAAATCATTACTTTTGCAGTGTTTTTGCAGGAACAAGGCCATCATTTTCCCCTTTCTTATTAAGTAGTCACCTAAATTTAGCCCTAACGAAGCCAAGGTACTCTGCTACTAATGGTAGCATTGCAGGTTCTTGTCATTTTGGCTGGCTCTGCATGTTAAGATAGATGAGGCTGTAAGCAGGGTTACATTTCAAACTGTTCAGAGCTGCCTTTATTCAGGCAGCTCTGTACTTTATTTAGTACACTAAACCTTTTAGCAGTACCCTACAAAGTACTGAGGAATCCTTTTGCAGGTATAATTCATTTAGCACCCTACTTAGAGTAAGATAGAAGCCTGAGCTAGTTACCAGTCACAAGTTACAGCAACTGGCTCCAATATAGCAAAGCATTTAGACATGTGCTTCATTTTAAGAAATAGTCACGTTTCCCTGTCCTTTTTGGTTGATTTTTTTCTTTGACATGAGTAATTAATAATTAACTGCAACAATTTACTACAGGATATCCTGTATTCCCTGAAGTCTTTAGCTCAAACTTAGAAGTCTTTTTAAGCTATACAGTCCAGTACTGCTAGTAGTTAAGGTTTCCTCAGCTGGCTTGCATTACACAGGACCTGAAATTATTTCACTGTATGGTTCCTTCTGGCACTCAAAATAGTTATTCTATGGGTTTAAAATAAAAGAGGGTCCGTCCTGGACAGCAATGCTACACAAGTGAACTGTAACTAAAAAACAGTATCAAGCTGGTACACCTTGCTTTGCTGCACATGTACTGGCCATCCAACTCGTGTAGCTATCACAGAAACACCACAGCATACCTTTACAAACAACTCAGTTCCAAAAAACCTAGCTGAAATATAGACATCTAGAATCAAGATGTTAGGCAGGAATATAAGACACCATTACTATTTAGAATGCAGAACTGCCCTCAGGAGTGGGATCCTTTTCAGCAGATTCTTTCAGACCTGGCCTCATTTTCATTGTTTCCTCATATCTCAGCTTTTCCAGTAGAAAGGTATTCTAAATTCTCAGAGTACAACTACTCCAATAACAAGCAATAATATTGGTGTCACCTACATACTGAGTGCTTGTCTTAGCAAAGGGAAACTTCAGGTCATGTGTCTCATCCTGAAAAGGACAGGGATTAGACTAGAACGATTGTACCCATAAGTCAGTAAGATCACACTGTACAAGGAA
This sequence comes from Nyctibius grandis, assembly GCF_013368605.1. NCBI lineage: Eukaryota > Metazoa > Chordata > Aves > Nyctibiiformes > Nyctibiidae > Nyctibius > Nyctibius grandis. Next base: position 59,867,385 of record NC_090663.1, read on the forward strand.
TAACTGGGGAGGAAAAGGCCACTAGCATTTTTAGATTAACAAAAACTCATACTCTTCTTGAAGAACAAAGTTCTAACTGGACAAAATTCTTGCAACATTTTGTCTCTTAGCTAACAGTGGAGTTAAGAATACTCACCTGCGGTTCAGGCATTGGTTTTTAATCCCTATACAGTTACGCGACATCAATTTGGGACTTTTAAATCAATTTCACTCTACATACACACATAAAAGTTAGTTAAAAGCAGATTCTATTAAATAATGAAGAACTCCAATACTTCTAGGAGAAATAAAACCAGAAAGCTGCCTAAAATGGGTAGTGCCAAATCACAGTAGACTTCATCACAGATTCCAGGTGCTTCTGGTCTGCATGCTCACAGTTTAAGTCTTATCTTAAAATATTTTATTTTGCTTTCACATACTGTAAAATACCATTAGTCTGTTTTTAAAAAAACACACAATATAATGACTACACAGCATGAGGACAATGTTTAGCATAGCTTTTGTTCAACCCACTTAAACCAAAAAACTGAAGTCAAATACTGGAAGAGCACACTGAAGAATTAACATCTTTATGATTCTCTTCAAGTGCTATTAAAAGGCCTGAAGGTTGTTAAATCCTTCTTACGGTATCCTTCAACAAAATCAGGATAAAGGAGATCTGATAATCTAGATTAATTAATTAATGGGCAAGTTGATTTTTGTCCATTGGAAGTGAAGGCATTTGTGCAGGTATTAAAAATAGGAAGGAAAAAAGAAGCAAGATCCACTACATTTTCAGGTCTTGCTTTATGTATCACAAAGTGTTAAAGACATAAGTAATTTTTTGGTTTGTTTTACTTTGAGGATAACCCTTGAGTTTAGAGAGCTGTTTAACAAAAGCTTGGAAAGTACAATTCCTCAATAATGTGCTGTTTTTCATTTCCCAAAAGGATTAAAAAAAAAAAAAAAAAGAAGAAACTCCAAGTTGCTCAAATTGCAAATATTAAAACCTTTTGCCGAGCCATATTCCCATACAGTTTCTTGAGGTCACTTACAGTAAGAACTATTTCTCGGATGTTCTTCACATAAAGCATCACATAGTCTTTGATATAGAGTTCTCTGTCAGCATAAGGTATGGAGAACCAGTTGCTTGCAATTGCTGCTTCATTTTCATTGTTACCACTCCACAGAATAATTGATGGATGGGATTTTAAACGTCTTAGCTGAAATACAACTTACAGTTTTAGAAATCAAGCACAACTGCTTCTCTTAAAAAATAAATAAATACTTTAAAATCACTTTATTACTACTTGAATTACAAATCCACATGCATGTTACATACATCGAGCCTACAACTCCTGTTTTCATCCACACTGTTCACTATTTCCTCAGCTCTCCACAATGCTCAAACTTTTGTAATATACACTTACAGAGGGGCAAACTTTTAATATGCTGACATATATCCACCATATGCACATGTGTACCTCAATCCCTATCTACTCAGCCACATGTGAAGGATAAATTCTGTGCTAAAGCATGTTGCAGTCATTAGAGATCACTCTCAGGGAATGCTCTTAAACATCCTTGAGAAGAGGGCAGTTTGGACATGAGGAAGGCCTGTACCTCTGCTTGACTGACTACTCCTGCAAGTAAGGTAAAGAGGATTTAGGAAGGTTACATTTTGCACCTCCTACATAAAGGTACACTAACAAACATGTCCAAATAGGCATTTTTGGAAAGCTAACTTACGCAGTCAAATCAATCAAAAACAGGTAATGGGAAGTAGAGCTTCGACACATGGACAAAATACCTGATGAAAAACTTCTGCTCTTACAGATTCTAAATAATTCTGGTCAGCTGGATATAGCGCACATGCGAACATAAAATCCTGCCAAATCTACGGGGAAAAGAAAATAAAACAAAAAGAAATCTGTTAGCAAAACATACTACATACTTGAAAAATACATGGTTATTGGGATGCACAATCCTTTGGTCACACAGAAGTTATTTATCTCTGTCACAGTTTAAAGCTGGGCTGGCTATTAACCTGGTGGCAGACGCTCTCTGTTAACCCTCTCCCCCCCCACCCTAAGGGAAAGGGAAAAGGGAGAGAGACTTATGGGTTGGAAAGTTAAAACAGTTTTAATAAACTATAGTAATGAAAAAGAGTATAATAAGAATAATAGAAATAATCAAATATATACAAATATATACAAAACCTAGATCGAGAGCTTGGTAATCCTCCTCAGGCAGAGTTGCTCCCCCCAGCACAGGCAGAGGGGAAAATGCAGTAGCTCCCCCTGCCATCACACCTGCAGGCTTTTAACTGGAGAATTGGCAAAGCTGGTACCAATCAGTGGGATACAGGAGGGCCCATCCCTCCTGGGCCCCACCTCCAGGAGGTGGTGGGTTAGTGATAAATAGGAAAGTGAGAATGACGTGTATGGGATGGAATACCTCGTTGGTCAATTCTGGGCCACCTGCCCCGTCTGCTCCTCCCTGCAGGTGCGACCCCCCTTCGGCTCTTCACTCGTAAGCAGTGAGGAATTTAGCAGTGACCTTGGTTTCTCTAAGACTAATTGGCCTGGTTTGGGCCAAACCAGGACAATCTCAAAAAGAATTAAACTGAAATGTTCTATTTGTTATTCTTGGAAAGTACCACCAAAACAATCACATTCTCCACAGGGTTCACCATGTGCATACTTCACTGTGGTTTTCCTCAATATCAGCCTTACAAAATATTTACCCTTAGGAATCAGATCCTGACAGCCTTCACTGATAAGTGGAATATTTCTCAATAGATGGAGTTTAGTAAGTTTCAATGGAATAATTAGATCCCATACACTGCTCAAATGTGAATGTGGGGCAATCTCCAGCTGAACAGAACAACTTGTATTTACTACTTTGCAGGTGTAACACCAAATCCCCATTACTTATTAAAAAGAGGCAGTAATTCTTCTGACATGGTATCAAGCAAACTTAACAGATGTTAAAGTGTACTTGCTAATAAAACGCTTCCATAGCAAATGTGCAAACTGATCTTAAAAAGACCAAATTCTGTCCAGTAAGAGGGGCAGAAACAAACTAGAACTTCTAACAGCACAGTGATCTTTCTCTTCAAAGAAAGATCAAGTAGATACCAGCAGAGAACATCAAGCCTTTCAATTCAACAATGAACTCCATTTGTACGTTGAAGGAAAAGAATTACTAAGAAGGGGAAAGCAAGAAGCCAAATGAGATGGGTACGATTTCTTTTTTTACCTGTTCTGTTTTTTAAATTATTGTAAATTAGAGACTCCTGATATTCTATCTCAAATGTTAATGGAAAGATCTCTTGAAGGAGCACATTAACCCAAAGGAGTCTGTAGGAGACTACACTTTTCTGAATACCATACTAAATAAACGATGGAGGGAGCCAGACCAGCTCCTCATACAATTGCATTTTCCTTGCAGTGAGAACATACCTTTCCATAAATCTTTTCAGCGTACATTCCCTAAGAAAACTGAAGATAGAGAACAGGACAGTGGGAGGTAATGGATCCATTAATAATTGTTACACTCCTAGCACTGTACCAAAAAAGCAAAGCTATTGCTGAAGAATCACTCAGAATCCTTCAGTGACTGTGTAGAGTCAAAACTCTCTACTGAAAGAAATTTCATCTCGCTATTTCCCTCAGTGAGCTATCACTGTTTTTCCTTAAGCACAGTTTGACTCTAATGCACTTTTAAGCCTTTGCAAGACCATCAGAAGAAACAAAACCAAAAGCCTCCAGCACTACCCCTTCCAGAATAAGGGTCTGATTTTCTGCATCTACTTGCTATTTTGGCTGCTAAATAAGATCTAAATCTTGCATTGAATACTGTACAGGCACAGATCTAAGTGGCCTACTTAGGTGCCTAGTGTCAAAAATGAAAGAACTGTCAGTGCTCAGAAGCCCTGAAAATCAGGGCACTCATTCAGATGACTAAAATAGATGTAATATTTTAGTTTTTTTCAAGCACACACAGCAGAAGGCAGCAAGGTATCAATTCTGTTTCCCTGCTTTTTATGCTGTAGAATAAGGCCAAACACACTTCTTTGGATTTTAATACCAGATGCAACTTGGCCTTCACTCATCTAGTCACTATTTCATCAAAACTTATTAACACGTGCCTCCAAGCTCATATAATCAAAGGTACTCATCTAGGATTACCAGTGTTTGCAGCAGGTGTTCCCCTTACAGCTACATTTATACTCAATTACAGCTTGTTCAAAATGGCCCTTTGCATAAGGCCTTCCACGCTTGGCTTCAGACCAAGTGAAATATTTTTGTTTAAAAAGTTTGAACCAGAAAAACCCCAAACTTTTTCAGCTATTGCTATAAAGGAGAAAATACTTTTAGAAGAAATGAAATCCATTTCCACAGCAGAGAAAAGCATGACTACCTTCTTTGGTGTTTTGATAAGAGGTGGCTGAAAGCACAAACCTCGAATACAGCAGGCCTTAAATCCTCATTGAGGTCAGACTGCAAGGCCTTTGCTCTCAGTCTGGGGCATATACTCAAACACTCAGATTCTTCAGCTGGGCTATTCTCACACAAGTAAGCCCTAAACACCGCTACAGGGTCCCACAGTCTGGCTGCTATGGAAAAAATATTATTCGATCTTGTGAGTAACTCCCCTCCCATGAACTACTTGTTTCACAACTTTTTGACTCAGTGTTGCAAGTCCCTGTTGATGCCTACAGTCCACAAAAGTTCTTCCATCGTGCTCATTATTAGTGTACACATCTTCTTCCTGCATTAACTGACATCACTAGTACTAGTCCCTCAGATGTTCATTTCTTCTCTCATTTTTTGCCCAAGAGAGTAGGAAATGTAGAACTGGGAGAGAGGTACAGTATATAAAGATGAGAGTTTTGGTCTGAAAAGAGATAGAAGACAAGAAGTTAAAGTCCCGGACCTGTTGCTCTGATTTGGGGAAATGTAAGAGAGAGGGGAGGGGAAAAAGACAGTGAGGAGAAAAGGAGGGGGAGATGAAGGGGAGATTCTGGGCTGAGAAGGGACATGGGGATGAATGAGGAAGAGAGTTGTAGCCTTAGTTACAAGGGAAAATACAAGCTGGGGTTCTAATATAAAGTCTCCAAAATATCATTTCTAGTTTCAACAGACAGCCTCAGTAATCAGGAACCATTCAAATTAAAAATAAATTTTTTAAAAAAAAAAAAAGGTTGATCTGACTTCTCAGGTTGGTACTTTACCATATCCTTTGGAAAGATGACTAAAACTTATGTATTAATTCTCTTATATTGTTCATTTAGAGTGGATTTTTATTTACAAGTTCTTGTCAGTTTTTAAATAAGTGTTCTGTGTTTATTGTTTTTACCATTATTCCTAGTTCATCGCAAATATTGTAAAATTCATCTTGTTCATATACTCCTCCTCCCCAAACCCGAAGTGCATTCATGTTAGCATCTGCTGCAGACTTCAAGAGTAGCCATAATCTGTCAAATACAAAAAGAAGATTTATACAAATTTTGTGAAACTGTATCACTTAGGAATTTCTAAGGTTATACCAAAAAAAAAAAACAAAACCCAACAACAACCACCACAACCCCAAACATTCATCCTTAGCAGCCAATCTAAAACTTGTAACTCTGAGAGAAACCAGACTATTTTGATACCTTTTAAGCCTGCATGTCTGGACAGAGCTCTCAAAAAGCAATTTTTTGTGCAGGAAATGTTACTTGGTCCTGTTAACACTTATGAAATAGATGGAGTGACACATGCAAGTAAGTGCTTTTACAGAAGTACTGGCAGGACCAGATTTGGAAATACTGTATTTTTATTAATCAGGTTGCTCTTTTCTCCTTAGATATTACTTGCTTTAAATATCAATCAATTGATTTCAAATACTCTCTTAAACACGTTCAGAAATCTATATTCTCTTCCCAAGTTCCACAATGCATAGTGAGAAGAGGGGGAGTGAGATGGGGAGGAGAAAGACTGAGACTATGAATCTCATTTTAAGGGATTCAGGCTCCATTATTTTTCCTTAATCATGCTGGAAGCCTCTAAATTGCATGTGAATGCACACTACAGCATGCCCTGCTGTTCCCGGTTCCCCAACTACCCAGAGCAAAGCTTAGTCAAAGTACAGTGTTGTCCCCATCCCAGCTGCATCTCCGGGGTGCTGTGTCATTGAAATCCAAGAAGCCTGGACCAGAGGTGGAAAAAAAGGGAGAGCCAAGCTATTATGCACTTATGTCTCCGTGCACAAGATGAGTTAGGACATGGCTGAAGTGCACTTCCTCCGAGTACCACTGAACATGTCCCAAGCAATAGGATCGAACAGCCTGAGGATCATCCCTAAAAATACCTGAAAGGCCAGTAACCTGTGGACAGCAAACCACCACCTTTCCATCAGTTATTGCACTTACATGCCTTGAACATCACTCAAATCTATTAAAGTTAATTAAGCCCTAATTCTGAGGCCTCTAACCCACAACAATTAGAGTCCTACCTTGAAAGAGTTCCACTCCACAATGCCACCCTTTGATAGAAGGTGGATAGAGAATCAGGAGGAGGAAAACATGATTCTTTCTCCTTAGAGAACATCAAATGTGGCTTACGTGTCATAGGTCACTCTGTCCTGGAAAGAATCTGCCGGAATCCAGTTTGAGCCCTTAATGAAAATGGGTCGGCCATTGATTCTGAAGTAGAAACTCAGACCTGGTGACCCAGGAATAGGCTCCTGAACAAGTTCTACTGTCCGAAAATAGGCCTGTGAAGACATGAAACTTAGGTTTAAAGCAGACAAAAATGAATTAAAACAAAGTAAATAAAGAAAACCATTACAAAAGGGATTCAACTGAACACTAACAGCTTGGAATTTGTCAAGAAGTCAAAAGACATGGTCTCATCTCTAAATTCCTGCTTGATTAAAACACACTGTAACGGGGCTAAACCAAATCCTTCTGATAAACCTGTTCACTTTTGAAAGTTACTATCATAGTAAGAGAGAGAGAGAGAAAGCATGCACAAACGAGCATGTGTATGTGCAAGTGTATATACATGTGTAAGAGACAGGTGCATGTTCACTTGCTGCAGAATTCAGTCAAAACAGAGAGGAATGCAGTGGCTGCATTAGATCAGAGATCACCATTTAATCTGCAATTTTCTCCTTACAGGAGACTGCAGGAGCTCAGCTGTACATCTTGTCCCTGAATGCCTAGCTTACCAGGTTCATCCACTAAAAGCAAAATCATCATCTTTTGCTGCCCTTAAATGATGCTTTTTTAATAGGTGTAGCAATTAAAGAGAAAAAGATACACATGCAAACAAAAATGCTGGTTTGGAAGCGAAGGGCCCTCTGCCCATCACAGCTGTGTTTGAACAGCATGATCAGCAATAAGGTTTCAGAGAGACCAGTTCAACTAAGTAACCACTAACTCTATGTAAGGTATTAAAGGTCATCCCAGATAAAAGCACATCTCAAACAGAAGCCAAACTTTTACAGCTACCCTTTCAGCCTAATATGTGGTATTGTGTACTGCAGATGCTGGGAAAAAAAAAAAAAAAAAAAAAGAAAACATTCCTCCTTTCTGCTGCAGGTGGAAGGAAAGTTCTCAAGAAATCATTACGGACATTTGCTGGGACTTTGTTTCAGTCAAAGCAACAGTGCTGCTCTAAGAGGTATCCCAATTGCACTGACATAAACAGTCAGTGCCACAGTCATGACAGCAGTTAGTTGATTGCAGTAATACTTTGCACTGACCCCTTATTTGTAGAGGCATCTTCCCCACCTGCCGTGGGGCAGATGTGGAGCAGCTACCATGTTAGGCTCCTGCGCAGCTGCAAAGTGTTACAGAAAACACCTCTTTCAGGGAGGCTTTAGACTTCTTTTTCTCCTATATCCTTGTTCCAGTTCAACTTATGTAGACCAGAAAGAAGAATCTTTTTCCTTCTGGTACATGTTGCTTTTTGTCATAGGGAGATAATTGGAAAATTAAATAAAGTGAAGGAAAGCTAATAGCATATTTCAGCCAACCCACACCAAGAAACAAGTTTGGCTGAGGAGGGCAGGAACCTCATTTTTTCTAGCCCACCCCTAAGACAGTAACTACTCCTCCCTCAAATGACTGTTTGCTATACCTTTTCAAAAGGTCAGCTTGTAGAGTACAGCCTGTTCTCTCTGTGCCACAAGATACAGTTGAGACAAGTATCTGTCAATAAATCAGGCTAAAATTAACCTAGTTAAGTGCAACTGATATATCTGTCTTTAAGATAAAATGTAATCCTTTATTTTACACAACAGACAAGGCTGAAGTTCAAATGGGAAATAACTAATCCCACCACAGGAATGTGTTTTTTAAACTTTCAGCTTATCAAAAATCAAACAGATAGACAAAATTATTTCTAGTGGTAGAGAAGACAAAGAAAATTACAGCTTTTTTTGCTTCCTCTTTGGTGGTGCTTAGTCAACTGGACCATTATTAAACACCTGGACAGAGACAATGCACATGACAAACTAGATGCACAAGTGAAGACTGCAGATCATGGATCTCAAACTAAACCCCTCTGCATCCTGGCAATGACCAAAACATAGAAACTGAACGAATAAAAAAAAAAAATGGGACTCACCCCAAGTCCTGCAGTGTTTTATAGTGTTGCCCCAGGGACAACAGTCAGTTAGTGGCAAGTGGGGCTCAGCATCTGTACTATGAAACAAATTCCCAGCTAGAGAAAAACTACAAAGTCAGACCACTGAGAGGGCATTTCGGACTCCCTGTCCAATATCTCTGTGCACATACAGGTGCTGAGGACAGAGTGTGCCCTGCCCTTTTTCTACTGTGATCCTGTTGCACGCTCGGTCAGCTGAATATAGACCAGCATGATGAACTACTTAGTTTTAGGACAGGAGTTTTACACCTATTCCTAGAATTTCGCACATTTATTTTAACATGAGAAGTTGAACTAAAAAAATAACCAAGATTTCATACAACTTTGATGGTTACCCTAACTACTGAAAGCTACAAAAGAAAAACTACATTATGAGTATTAAACTAGCAAAAAAGTTCTGACCTTCCTCCAGAGAATTCAATTACTTGGAAAAAAACTCCTCAGTCTCCAGTGTAGCTCCTTTTCTGTGGCACAAATGGAATGGGATTTGTAGTTGGGGCTCCCAAAGTATCTGGGAGGTCCTCTAAATGGATGTCATCAGGCAGGCTGGAACTATCTCAGAGTGCATTTATAATGGAGTATTTGTATTACTGACAGAAGTAATGTGATACTGCTTTATTCATGCTCAAGTGGAACTCATGCAACTGGCCAAATTTGAGGCAATCTGACAGGCTGAAACACCCAGCCGGGACCACCCGTACAGCACTAGCAAGGGTAAAAGCTCCTCAGCCCCATCTCACATTCCCAGGCCTCCAGGGTTCAGTGCCTTTGTGTTCCCACTTCATTGCTCCCCAGGAGCCTGCCCAGTAACACAGCACCTCTTCCTGTTCCTACAACAGCATCCTTCTTCCTTGTGGGGTAAAAGAAGGGCAAGCAAAGCCAACCAGCACCTGGCATGCTTGGTTACATGCCTTTCTGGCTACCAAGACCTTGGCCACCTTGAAATCTCTCTGACTGACCTTGTTGCCTGAGGACTGAATGTTTCTCTCAGTCTTGGAGTACACAGAAGAGGCTCTGTAGCCACCACAGACCAATCGGCTGGTTCTGTGCACAATTAAGAAACAGATACCCGTCTTTTTGAGTTGCATACAAAGGCTGTGTACCCAGTTAAGTGACCTGTGGATCACATTTGGCATTCCCAGATTTAGCAGTAGGAAAAGTAATAGGGATGAAGATGCCTAGAGCTGAAATAAGATCACAGAACGCCCCAGTGACCTAACAAATTAGCACGCAGCATGAAAGCAGTGTGAAAACTACAAAGCCAAAAGGAATGACTTCTGGAAGTCATGCTAAAAGGCCAGGGGGGGAAAGAGGGTGTAGCGGGAAGGAGGGAAAGACAGATAGAGGTTAAGATCTTCCAAATACTAAAACAGCCTCATGAAATAAAAAACTCTGATCACAGTGTTGAAGAAATAAGCATATAGAAAGGTGGGGAAATGGAATCTAAAAGCAAAGAAATGCCTCATGAGGCAATGAAAGAAGTAATAAATTCCTTGATGTAGGCATGATGAGAAGAAAAGCAACTTACCAATAGCAAACAGGACTGGATAGACCCTCCCTCAAGAAAACCAGTTTCATTCTGAGATAATTTCTGGCTATGACTTTGTTTCACATTATCCTGAGAAACAAACTCTAAACCAGAGTATTCAAACAGAAAAACAAAACAACACAAAACCAAAACCAACCCGGTCCTGGATGCTGGCTTTATCCTGTTTTGGTTTTCTGCTGCTCTCAACAGGAGCGAGTAGGTACTTCCCTCAGCCAAAGAGGACCCCAGTACGGCTGGCTAGAGCTCTACAGAGCTCCCACAAGCACATACTGGGAGGCTACCCAGAAATTTTCCCAAAGGATTAGTTAATGTTTTGGAGACTACTCCAACATGTCAGAAACCAGAGAGTAGTTCAAGCTAAGGGTAGCCCAATCTCACATAAGACCAAGCTGTGTTTTCTCACATATACAGTTCTTGCCCTTTAGTTTTTGCCTGTCCAAAGTTACGTAGATATTCATCGGCAGACAAACCACTTCTGAAATGTCTCACCCCTATTTTTTTTTCTTTTTAAAAAGAAAGGTGGGTGAGGGAAATGTATTCCACCTGAATACAGTACTAGGCAGACAACAGAACAACTTTCAGGAACATTTATCCCCGATTGCATCTCCTGAACTACTCAAAGTTCTTATTAAGCCATATGAACGCTGCTATTCAGTCCTGCTGACATGTGAGCAAATTGTGCTAGAACATGAAAAAACTGCATATGGAGCCTTTTTCCACTTGTACAGCTCAGGACAGGGGGAGGTGGTGGTGGGGTGTGTGTCTATCAGAATCCAAGCCAGCTTCACAGAACACATGAAGATGACTAGACTTTACACTATAAATCTGTAAAGGCTTCACATGCTGGTTAATTTATAATGCTCATTATGTGGTGCATTTGCTTTTTTACCCCCTCTTTCCCCTTAAGGAGGAAAAAAAAAAGAAGCAGCTTCTGAATATCTTTTGTAGACCATGAAGTCCCTATGATCATATGCCACAGGGCTCTATGAAATATCCTGATGCAACTACCCAAGTGGAATCAATTAGTTTTCCTATCATTGTGCAGTTTTCACACAGTAACAACAGAATTTTCCTTTTTACAGGCTTTATAGCCACATTTCCTACAACCAGTTTTTCCAAGCATAATATGCTCTGTTTATTTGGTGTGGCTTTTTAATTGTTTCAAAATTAAATAGCTAATAATAGCAAAGAATTATGACTTCATAATCAAACTAAGCACTAGCCCTATAAAGACTAGGGCTCCAGAAGCTACTGCTTTTCATAGGATTTTTCACATGAACAAGTATTAGAGTAAATAGCAGTTTTAGATGTCTGGAGACCAGATTAGTTTTTAGTGAAGCAGTACACATCAGAACCACCTAATAAATGAGTAAATTTCCTTGGTTGTTTCCACATGTTGATGGCATAAGGAGCCCAGTTAATTTGTAGGATTCTTTTTTCAATGGACAATTGAAAATTACCTCTTCTAGGCTCCTTACTAAAAACAAACAGATAATTATACAGGCAGTGTGTTGCAGGAACACTTATGCAAATATCCCTGAATATTACTTTCATGGTCACATTTAAGATGTTACCTCTTCTTAAACCTGAAGCACATCTATCACATTCTAATAAATGAATGTATGTTAGCTTTTTAGGAATATGTCTATCCCACAATTTTTTTTAAAAACTGAATTAACAAAAAAAATCTCAGTAATAAACCTTCACATAATCTATAGAAATCTAAAAGGGTTTTTCAGTGCATGATACAAAAACACCAGCATGACATATCAAGTGCTTTTTTTCATAAGATACAAAACTTAAGAATTAAACATATTTTCCTTTCTGAGGTTTCCAACTAACTGCAAGCCATTTTCCAGTCTGAAAGCAAATAAAGGCATCCATACAAGCAAGGCTACCAGAAAACAGGTAAACATACATTGTGACATTAAAAAAACCTCTAGTTTCTCATTAGCTTTTTTACATGCATATTACAATCCAGCAAAACATTCAAGAGCTCAAGACACCTGCTATGCAGAGGAGATGTCCTAACAGCAGCAGTGCAATGCCAGCTCTAATCAAGCTGAAGTGCTCACCTTTGAAAATTTCTCAATCTGGTATCCTGCCTCCATGATGAAAGTTGTTGTCATGTTGTATCCAGTTTGCCTTCCATGTCCATTTGGCCACCAAGCCTCCACTGTGGAACTCTTGAGCACGTAAGAGAGAAAGTCAAAGCAACATCTATAAAACAAGGTATAAGATGCACCTAGGGGCTCAGCTATCTTTGAGTGAATTACCCCAAGTCTAATGAGTTTATGTGCCTCAGCTGAGCCATGGTAACTGGGATCTCTCCAGCTGCAGCTCTGAGGTGAAAATTGTTTAAAGAGAGAAGTATGACTTCTTCCACTGAAGTCCAGACTCTCACTTCATCTTGTGTCCATAACAGGCCATGAGCACACATACACATGCATGCGCACGTCTAGCTGTTACCCCTCGGCTGAGGTACATTGACAGAATATTCCTTCAAAACTCAAATATCCGTGTCAGGAGCAGACATCGTTCACTAGCCTCTGTATCATACCCCTCCTCTCATTGACCTTTTACCTAACACACACAGCATTCAAAATACAGAGGTGACACTTTTCAATTGTGACTTTGGTAATACGTGACCATACTGACTGCTTCACTTATGTCAAGCTTTTAAGTCAAATTATAAGTTTCATTCTTTCTTTTCAGCGTTTTCTGCTTTTTCTCTATGCTTCCTAATCACATCATTAGTACTCTATAACTTTTACAAACATAAAAAAACTACCTCTGGGATGACAGAATGATTTAATTTTATTGTTTTTCTAGTCACAGAGTAATATTTATATCTTTATTCCAGCAGCCTACTTCTGCTGCTCAATCCTATTGCCAACATTTGCCAGTTGAGTGCACAACACAAAAATCATGGAAAGCAAGCAATAATGCATGCAACCAAACAATGGAGGGATCAGCACTGAATAGAGGCATGTAAGGAGTGCCTCAATCTTTTCAAATAAAATGAGGCCAGAGAGCTGCCCAACAATATGTTTTGCTGTAGCCATACTTGGACACAATCACGAATATATCTGCTAACATTTCAGCTTCCCTGATACAGAATTATCATAACTGCTTGTGCAGAAGTACTAATGTCTGTGTTGCAGGGATACAAATGGAAGCGCAAAATCTGCGTGTGTCTCAACAACAAGGGAGCGTTTGCAGCTGCCTGGTACGGCTGGAGCGTCTCATTGGCCCTTAATGATGTCATCCCCATGGTCACCATTAGCTGATAAGCAAAATGCTGTCATGTTAGCAACACAGCACTTTCTGTGGCAATTGCAGGAAGACTGCTACACATCCCGGGTGATACGCACCACTCAAACACCTACTGACTTCGCAACATAATCTGCAATAAGCTCTCAACTAGAAATAAATTTCTGGCGAGGTCTCACTATTTAACATGCACCACACAAGTCTGTACAGAGTAAGGGCTCCGTTAGGCTCATCGATACATGAGAACACATTGCAGGGCTTCTCGGAAAATCAGCTGATGTGAATTCATGCAGCAAAGCCTTTTGTGTACAAATTAAAAAAAAAAACACAAAATAATAAAACGCTGTTGGCTCTGCTCTGAAGGAAGTGCTTCCTCACAAACTCACAGCCATACTCCACTGACAGATTTCTTCTGAGGTTGGGGGGTGGGGCAATTAAATAAACCAAAATCTTTTGTGAAGTTTTACATTGTAGTGCCTGCTTAATGTAATCCCTGAAAAGGCTAAGCAGAGACTAATGATTGTTTTAAATGAAACTGGATATTTGTAATCGCTCATGCAACTTGCGTGTCAGATGACAACTGTAACAAAAATCATGTTTGTATGCTTTTATGCTTTCGTGTGAAAATAAAACAAAGCACATAAGTATGCAACTCACTGAGTGTGCATACTAGAACATAAATACCCCGCTTGCCCTTAACACATGCTTTTTCTCCACTCCAGTAACTGACAAGAGAACTTGAGAATACACTCATAACACATTCAAAATGGGGAAAAAAATGCAGTTACACAGCCATAGAGAAAATCAGTAGAGCCAGTAAAATATACAAAGGTTTGAGGGCAGACCCTCAAACGTTGTTAACTGCCAGAATTGTCAGAAGCCTCAAATTCCTGCTCACAGCACATCGCTCACCCACAAATCTAACTGTGCCCTGTGGCAGTGAAGCAGACGGCAGCTGCCGTTACGGTGTTGGTTCCAGTGGAGAACACCATCAGCTGCGGCTGCCGCTGTGCCTGCCAGGGCTCCCACCCTGCACACTGGCCTGGGCCTGCCGCTGTCAGGTTCAGTTCTGCACAGTCAGCTCTACCAGGGCCCTACTCTCTGAACAAGAAGCCAAGACAAAGTTCATGCTTCGTTTTGCCACTCTGGGCTCACTGCCTAATTCAAGAGACCCACCTATTTGTCAATTAGAACAGACACACTGTTTTTCTTAATCTCTCAAGTCTATATATCTTTTCTTAATTGCACCTGTGTGACAAAACTCAACAGTTTCTAAAACAAACACAAACAAAACAAATTCTATAGAAGTGAAATAACGTTGGTGAATTAAGCCTGCCCCCAGATAGTTTCCCAACACCCTCTGAAGGTAAGCAGGCCAATTCTTTCCTCTTTCATCACTGGGGTGTATACAAAATTCATCATTTTTCAGGTGAGTTCTCTCCTCATTAGAGCATCCTTTACCTCTCTAAAATTCCTCCTGAGTTTTGTCTACCCAAGGGACTACAAGCCAACGTAAGGAAGTACCAGTCCACAAAATTCCACCAACTTTACTGCCAGTCCAAGTTCTTTATAGGGCTCTTTTGCTTTTATTTACCTGGAAGAGTATCTACTGAGAGGTTTGAGGAATGTTTCCTCTCTTTCCTGGGAGACCATGCATATTGTAGTATATTCTACTTCCAATCAGACCAGTGAACAATAGCATGGGAGACAAGATACCTACTGCCAGTGAAGTGAAGTGACACAGGCTATCCGAAGGTTATCTACCCAAGTAGCTCATTTAACAGTGGCTGGTGACAACGTGATCTTTTTGTTTTGCAGTAAGGGAAAGGCTCCGTAATCTTTTTGACACTGAGCTACATAGCCCCACGGACATCAGTTTTTAGTACAGAACTGTTGTTAAAGTCAGGAACACAGAAAGGAAGGGGAGGGGGGCCGAAAACTGGCACAGAGGCAGAAAGACACATTGGAAACCAGGGGAAACATTTTGCAGTTGGCTAGGGTTCCACACACACTTCCTTACCTTGTTGATGTTTACAAGCAGCACAATGCTGCCTTCTCCAGGTTGAAGCTTCACACTGAATGTTTGCTGTGTTTGCAATTTGGGAATGTTTACAGTCACAAGACCTGCAACTGGCTTGGAGCTGACTACATCAAAAATAGACTCGATTTCAAGACTCCACTGCCGAGTACTCTTTACTAAGTGAAGGGGAAGAAAAAATGGGAATTTAAGAATTGTGTTTATATAGCTATTAGTTAACATGATCTCTCATCAAAGAAACAATTCAAACACCTCAGATTAAATTTAACAATTTTCAGGCTGTGTTTGAACCAGACCTACAAAGTTAACCTTGTTTAGTGCATTTGGTATCTGTGTTTACATTTGCTGACTCAGGAGATAATTATGCAATATGATTTATGTTTTATACTCTCTCTTTTTTATATTCGAAAGCCATCCAGAGGTTTTTCAGAGTTCTGTACAAAAGCCACTTCATTAGGAAGGATTTTTTTTCCCACCAGCTCCCATAGACATTATATTTGCTTTTAGTCAGCACTCGTATGAACATGGTACTCTTTGGGAAAGATCGTAATCACAGGGCAGTACAATCACTTTTGTTGATGAAACAAAAACAGTATTAACAGAAAATGAGCCGAATTCATCCCAGAGTCACTAGACAAAATGAATGGAGTTATGCTGGGGATGAATTGGGCCCATTGTGTCTAGACTTGATGGGCTGTATCTTTACGTCCCTTCTGCCATTGAAGTGTGGTGGAGGAAACAAGTTAATGACTTCCCTGAGATCTCTCTGCAGTTACCTCAAAGGGTCCTCTCCTTTACAGAACTTACTGATTAAGGCAAGCCAGGGTCAAGGGTATTCAAGATTAATGTGTAAATTTCCCATTAACTTCAGCAATAAAATTGCCTATCTACAAACATAGCCTGGCTAATCCTGTACTTCAAATCTTACAGATGAACATCTATCTAAGCAAAAGCAAATAAAACAGAAAACAAAGAAAACTAGAACTAAGACACATTTTGTATACATAAACCACTAATCACCTACTTTCTCTTTTTCGTGTATATATTCTAGCTCTCCTTCCTCCTGGAGAGAAAGAGAGCTCTTTCCAAAAGCAAAGAATGACATTCAGCCCTGGTGTGATTTTCACTGTCTTTTGTAGAATGAAGAGCAATGAATGTGTTCCCAAGTTTTTATTACACCCAGCATTACTCAGGGAAGACCAATTTTCAGAAAGGTTGAAGGGCTTAAAAAACCACCCACCCCACCCCGCAAGGGTCTGCCATTACAGTGCATCTTCCCTCCCCTCCAAGGGTATATAGAAATTCCAGCCCACTCTTAACTGCATGAACTGTGAGGTCTAGGCACAGAAATCAAGAACAATTGGTCTTTTACAGACTCAGTGGTCAAAAGGCTATGACACCAAATCTGATGAGCAATATAACTGCATAGGCAGCTTAAATTCAAGTTGTTCATTTACTCTTTATTTTTCAAATGTTATTATGTTTGAATACTAATAAGCTCTGGCTCTAGTTCCAAACCACTCTCAGCTGAACGAAAGAGGTTTGCTCTCTCCCCTTACCCAGAGAGCAAGACTTTACCTACCAGAAGGTGGAGTTGTGGGAATGTGGGAGGGACCAGAAAAGATTTTTTTTCTGTAACTAAATTTTAGAGAGCGCACAAGAGTCTGTGCTGGTGCTTTCCATGGAAATTCCAGTCACGTTAATTCTAGCTAAGACCTGCAGCTATTTCAGGAAGCTTTAAAAGCAGCCAGGGAGTGACGTCTTCCTCTTTTATTCATACACAACATCTCTATTCCCAAGGGCTGAAATTCAACCCAGTGCAGAGGACTCACGTGCTAGCCTTTACTCCACTGAAGACTGGGCTCAACAGGCAGCGAAAGAAAGAAAGCATGCGGGTGGTGTACAATGGGGCATATTACTGTTTACAGAAAGTAAATTAACTGCTTTTGTTCAGTTGCAATGAGGAGAGGAAAATCAAAGACCAAGTCAAGGGAGGAAACCGGTTAGGTAAGTTAGGTAGCAGGAATGCAGGAGGCTACCCTCTCAAATGGAAGCTTTGACAAATTATTCTTGCATAGCACAACTGCTCTTCTCTCTCAGACTTCATGTTGTGTCCTGAAAACTCAGCACTCTTGAAACTCTGCTCATTGTGCGTTTGTCTTCCCAACACAAAACTAAATTCCCATAGCAGCTTTGCCTTTGTTTTAAATGGAGTTGAGACAAAAGTGAGATGTATTTATTGGGAGTCTTAGTGAAAACACATGCCAATAAAAAAGAAATTTTTAAAAACAGGAGAACAGGGGCTAACCTCAGCTATACTACATGTATTTCTGCAGTCATTTGGGGATGTTCAAGCCAAAAAAGATTCTGAATTCTAACATTTTAAATCACTATTGTTTGTACTGAAGTACTGTTTCAAGACCTAAAAGGGTGTGCTGTGGTAAGCACTACACTCAAAGTCATAATAAAACAATAGAACCTTTCCTAAACTGACAGTTAATTGAGCCTAACAAGAAAATGGTTTGTATTCCAAAGGTGAAACAACAATAAAAAGTAATTACACAACTTACCAAAGAAAGAAGTCAAAGAAAAGTAAATCAGGTGATAATGGTTATAGGCCTCAATCCTAACATCTTTCCAGATTCCTTGAGTGGGAAAAGAAGGGCCCCAGTCCCAACTAAATGAACACTGCTCCTGGAATACAGAATGATTATGTTACCATTGCCTATTTTTCACACAGACATTGATGCTATGCCAGAAATAAAAATTATTTGCTCTCTAGAAATAAAATATTGCCATGCACTGAAAGAATTTTTCCAATTTCCATAAACCCAGAAGAGCCTACAGTATTTTTTCTCTTATTTCTTAACCAGAACTGTGCCGCTACTACCTTTATTATATAAAAAATACAATTTTGTATTAAACATCCATGTATAGCAAACTTTTATATTAGTGAGAGAGCAAAACACCACTTAGCTCACCCCTTAAAAAAAAAAACGGTAAAGATCAAAAAAACAAGCCAGCAAGGTACTCAATTCAGCTCTGAACTACCTTAGTTTGTAATGTCAGTATTTAATTGTATACCTAAAAGACAAAGTAAGCAGAAAACTGATAGTTACAAATGTTACAGCATTCTAAAAGAACAATACCAAATTAAAAATCGTGGGTATATCTGAAATACTTTATCCCCTATTTTTTGTTATAACATCACAGAGTACTACAAGGGAAGAGATGCGTATGTCTGGTGCATTTGTGTAGTTCAGTCATGTTCACCCTTTCTCCCCTTTTTTATGGTTCTCATACAAAAAACAAAGGGAACAAAAACATGGTTGAGAAATAGCTTAGTTCCGGTTCTAACATCAGAATAACTGTCAGAATTATAAAATGCTGGTCAGGCAAAGTAGTACCTACACTGCTTTCCATTTAGCTGTTTTCAAACCCAGTCAGACCTCTAGTTAACAAATCCCTTGAAGACATCTATTCAGCTGCCCTCCAAGATTCACACAGCCCCAGCCCCCAAAGCAAATACAACAGATCTCCTTAAAGTCTTGTAGAGTGACCTACAGTTCTAAATTTAGAGACTAATAACTTACAGCCGAGGCATACTAATTTTGGCAAACCACATTGCACAAGTCCTGCCTATCCCTTGCATCGCTGGAGTCAGCCTGCCCGCCTATCAAGTTGCAAAAGAGCCTTCCAGGAAGCAAGCACTGTACCTATTTCAAGTGTAAAAACAGGGACAACACATTCTTAGAAAACAAGCCAGATTGAAAGCAATTTTCCCTCTATAAAAAATAAACAAATGAATCACTGACAGATTGTCAGGTTTCACTAATAATATTGCAGAGACCGCTATCAGAAACAGTATGTCATAAGAACAATACGCTTCTATCACTGAAGTATATTACCAGTGAAAGGCTTGTGTTTTGCCACAAATTCTTATTAAGATTTAGATACGTTTACGGCATTTAATACTGAACCTCAACCGTGTAAACAGCTCTCCATTACTTTAAGATGGTAAGCAGCCAGCTTGCTTTAGCAATGTCCTAGTATGTTTGTTTACTTTTAAAGGTGACATCGCTGCTGTTGTTGCCATATACTTGGAACTAAAAATGTTTCTCGAAATGTCTGGAGCAGCTTCCAAGTACAGTCAAACAACTCCTTTAAGGAAAAGCACTAGGGTACTTTCTTACAAATTTAAAGGTATAGTTCAGTAAAGCATAAAATCATTCCTGGCCATTTTTGCTCTATAAATAACACTACAGCTGTTTAAGTGCCTTCTTCCTTCCAAGCTCCTCTCTGCAATGATTTCTAAGAAACACAGTGGCCTCAGAAGAATTCATCAACTTTCTAAAATGTAGTGAAAATAAAAGCAGCAGCAAGCAGTAATAAAGACAACATCTTAATCCTGAAGGATCTTCCCGGGACGACACGGAGTCCATCTTTCCATTAATAAATTTTAAAGGAAATCACATCCAGCTTTAGATTAACAGGATTCCAGTCATTTTTTGAGAAGGCTCTAAAAGGACTTCATTGAAGAGATTAAAAATAATTAACAAGCAAGGTATTGAAGTGGAGACAAATATGCAAAAACACACAAAAAGAGATATTCCAAAATAAGACCACCTAGCCATTGTCTCTAGCTGCTGCAAAGCTATCAGAAATATATGAGATGCTACTCAAATGATGTTTGCCTTGAGTAAGTTTTAACAGCAATGAAGCCATTTCTTAAATCAGAGTTTTTCTGAGCTTCATTCGTTGTATATTACATTGTTGTTTTTACTGAATATGTACTTATAAGTCACACTTCACAACACTGTAATAAGATGAGAACAGGTCCTCTGTTAGATAACATTTCTCAGGACATGCCAGAGCTGCCCAGTATAAATATCACAGCACATGAGCACAGTAAACACTCACAAAGCTGCTTGGCTGAGATTTTTACAGCCTTGGCAATCTACACTGGTCTTTGCAAGTGTGAACCCTATTGTCAGCATACATTGTTAAACCCACACAGTGGATCAAAATGTAATGATTATACATTTCCCAATGTTATCCTGCTCTCTTAGCAGCAAGTGTCCTTGCTGACTCCTTGATGAAAACAGCCTTTTAAACATTCTTATCACCTAGATATGAAGCCTGGCCTTCTTATGGCTCTTGTATTATCGACATGCTAGATTACAGGTTTCTGGGGGGGACAGGAGAAGGAAGCTGCAATGAAAAATATGCCCTACTTATAAAATGACATTGCAGGTTTCAGAATACATCTGTAAGGACAGCACGTGGCGCATTCCTCTTTCCAAGCCTGAAGCCAGAGACAGACAATTCTGCCCCTACCTTTCTGATGAAATTAGCATGGCACTCTCCTTTCTGCACAGGTGGAGGGCACGCCGGGGGGATGCTGTATGCTTTGTGACATCTGCTCTGCTCTGCTGCGTATGAAACGGCTGATAAGAAACGGACTTCGACAAAATTGACCTCCTTGATCACGCTGGTAATATCAAAGCTCTAGGTGAAGAAAAGAGAACAAAATCATTATAGCACTGACATTTATTTATGAGATTTATAATCACTGTTACATTGGGACTTTAATACCATACATGTATTACTCAAAGGCATTTGAACTACAGTCTCTGGTTTTGAAGGAAAATAAAAGCTACTTCTTAAGCTGAAAAAAGAAAATACACAGTAACCTTCCAGATACAAGGAGATGTTTCTGGGCAAACCACCTTCCCCATGCTGAGCCCCCATTGCAGGCTGCAGCACTGCTTGTACAAAGAAGTGCTTGAAGGACAAGGACGGCAAGAGAATCTTTACCCTCCTTCCTCACTCAGAACTCATCTGCAACTTTAGAAAGACACCTTGTTCCAACTCAGAAAGCTAGTCTATACAGGAGTCCTTCCAACTCCCACTGTGCTGCCAGCTTATCTACTGCAAAGCACTGAGCTGCCTTTTGCATGCATGCTGCAAAGCTGTATTTCATGCCACCTGCACTCTCATCCCCAAAATGTACAGACACATATTCTATGCCAGCACCAAATTAAGCATTTGGGGGCTTCCTCACTGGCTCACAAAATCCCCCTCAGTGTGGCTGAAGGATAAACAGTCGGTTCCGGAATTATCCCGTGCTATCAAGATAATATGGTTCCAATGGCTTAATACCCATTTCTTCTTCAGTGTTCCTTTGTGACAAGCCAAGTCTTGGCAATTTTTTCCAACTTGTGAGCAGCCCAGCTAACATCGCTTACGTCTGTAGCATACAGCAGAAAATTACAAAGCAAATAGCATCCCCCATACAGAGCCTTCACAGAGTCCTTCCTGCAGACATAGTTGTCGTGTGGAAGAGGTGAACAAAGCAGAGGTCTGGGTCACAGTAATCCGAGACTCAATCTAATACAGTTCACTCTGGTTTTACAGTGAAGGCCATTTCATGAACTGTTACAATCTGAGACAGAATGAAGTTACAGAAATAAGTGCAAAATAATATCACTTCACAATTCTACAGGGCCTGCTACTGGCAATCTTTTAGATACTCTCCAAATAGTAAATAATTACAATTTCATAAAAGCTCTATGAAATTTATTATTTCACAGATGGTAAAATTAAGTCACAGAGAAACTAAGTGATTTGTCCCAGGTCACACAGACCCAGGTGGCAGAATCTAACTCTCATGTCTCAGGCCAGTACCTCTGCAATAAAACCTGCCAGAATGGTAAAGGCTGAGACATGAAGACACCAGATTTCCTTTGTAATTCAGCTATTCCACTAACATTCTTCCTTTAACTTTTCTTTTTTTTGATTCTTTTAAGAGAAAAGCAAGGATTGTCCCCTATGCTAGCATGCAGAATAATTTTATATTTTAAAGCTATAAAATTAGTTTGAATGTTTTTGCCACTCTCAAAATCATTCCATTATGACTACTCTTGTGCTGACACAGGCCAAGCCCAAAAACACAAGACAATGTTATGAAAAGCCCAATACTAAAAATCAAAAACCCTATATAAAAAAAAAAAAGTATGGAAACATTTACAAAGGCTTTGCAACACATGTATTTTCATTTCGATATTCACATGTAAACCATTCTAATACCAATTAGCAAGCAGATTTACAGCTAATATAAGATTTAAGCTTACGTTTTCTTGGAGCTGTGACAGATCCCAAGAAGTAAGACTTAGATTATTAGCCGAACTGATCCTCTTGCATGGGTCCACTCATTTAGAACAAGACACATTCACCTCTAGATCTGACCCTGCTGCTACTGAAAAGGTAAGTAGGCTTCTCTTTCTAAGTTATCTGATTACACATGCAGTCCTCAGGTCAACACTTTCTGCATCCAAGGACCTAGTTTTATGTGTACTTGAATGCACTGAAAGTGCTCAGCACAAAAGGGCTTTGAAGAAAAAACAGAAGCACCTTCAGAAATAAACACATTACTTACATATCTGTTGAACATGTTGTCTGTTCTCCCAAGAGTGATATTGTTGATCATGATCTGTGCTACTGTATCTACTCCCTCGAAAACCAAATTCACTTTCTGCCACTTTCTACAGAAGATAACATGCATAAAAACCTGTTAGAATACCTAGAGCTAACAACACCCAGGAGACAGACAATATAAAAATGTATGTCATCATTATCTTTAGCAGCAGTTGTCTCAACTACCTCCAAAAATGTTTGACTTAGTGTGGCTACATTATATCTTTAAATAGTCAAATTAAGATGACAGCTGAAGTGGCTCAAGTTTGCAACACAGCATGTTCACATACCCACCAGATATCAGATGGGCTAGCTTCCAATTAGCCTAAGTATTATCCTTCCTCAGTTGGCAATTCATAAGTAATTTTTAACAATTAAAAAAAAATAGGAAAAAGCAACTACTGAAGTGTTCTTTAGTAACAGCTTTGCAGCTGCACATTATTGCATAATTCGTTTTATTAGATACAAAAGTATTAAGCAGATTTTGAGCTGATGGATTAACTAGCAATTCTGCATGAAAGATGGCACAGAACTATTTCAGACGTGTCTTTACTGCATACCTGACATCAAACGGAGTTTTGAATGTCCTGCTGTAAGTCCAGTTATCCAGTGAGATCCATCTGTACATCACATCATTAAATCTATAGTATGGATCCTAATAACAGACCAACAAAAAGAAAATTACAAGACTTATTTAAGAATAGCGTTACTACATGAATTGCACGATAATATCCATTGGATGAGCACTTCTTATTTCAGACAGTCTGCAAATGCAAAATCCACTTTATTTAGTTAGTCCTGAGATTCCTTTTCACCTTTGAAATAATATGTTAAAGCAAAGCTTGGGTAATATTTCATCTTACTTATATAGGTCAAAACCTGTTTGCTATAATCATTCATACTCAAACTAGAGGGAGCAGGATCTGTTTTTACATAAGAAATGACTGGGCTGGAAATTTAAAAAAAATCAAGACAGCTTGTGACTTAATAAGAGGAACAGACACATTATCACCCTCATAATGATGGAGAAAGTAAGACTAATAGGATGTTAAGAGGCAAATAAACAGCACAGGGAGGCTGTGGAGTCTCCTTCTCTGGAGATATTCAAAACCCACCTGGACACGACCCTGTGCAACGTGCTCTAGGTGAACCTGCTTTGGCAGGGGGTTGGACTAGATGATCTCCAGAGGTCCCTTCCAACCTTTAACCATTCTGTGATTCTGTACTGCTGATCCTTTTTCCTGAAGGGACTTTTTTCTTATTAGTCTAAAGCCTTCAAACTTCAAGAAATGCATTGACTGCTAAAATAGGTGTCACAGAAGGTGCTAATCAGCCCCTTCTGACTCCTACAAATACTGTTTCTTCCTCACAGGCATCCACCTTTTTAGACAGGAAGCTCCTAGTTCTGTGTACCTTTATTTAAAACTTAACATCTTACTAATATAATTGCTACATAACTAGTAAAACAGCTTCTGTATCACACAGGAAAGCTGTTAAATGCTAATAAGGGTTAGTCATTTTAAGCATGACAGATGTTGCTTATTGTAAAATCAGTCATGTGGCAATGTTCAAGCAGTGCTTTTAAGGCAATTCTTAAGGTTCAGGAAAAATGCATGACCACAACAACGTCCTGTAAGAAAGGAAAACGACTTCTCCAACACTCTTGCGAGATTATTGACTTTTTCATTATTAAATGCAACTGTTTTGAGTGCTGGAAGATGTACCTGTAGAAGTCAAATTGTTTTGCATTATCTGAAACAGAATTTCATCCCACATTAAATCAGCTCACATTAAAATTAAAGGTTTACTTCAGAAAACTGGATGAAAAAAGACAAATTTAAAACTCTTAAGGGCACTGGAAGAATTTGAAAGCTGGTAGGAAACAGACTGCACATGTATTAAATACATTTCACATTCATTAGCTCAACATGCTCCTGGAAGCAAGTCATAGAGGAGCGGAGTCAACTACAGCTATTTTTAGATCCCACCAAACATGACAGCCTTGCATTTTCCTGCTCCCTGCAATTTGGGGAAAAATCCTGAACCACTCAAGCTCCCTGCCTGTTTGTTCTCTGCTCCCAAATTCAATGCTGTTAAGCAACCAGCAGAACACCTGCTAAGATGAGGTAAAAGCTCTGCTACAGAGCATCAAAAGGAAGCAATTTCCAGTTCGGATCACAGGACATCAGCAGGACTTCAAAAGCACCGGCAGCACTAAACTGAAGGCACTGCCAAGCGGCTAGATGGAAACTCCTCCTTGCAATGATTTTAAGGGGATATTGAAAAGCTACAGCCATATAAGCTAAGAGCTTCTCCCGTTAAGCAGGAAATGGCTGAGACACGAACACATCAGAAGTGAGGCTCAAAGCCCAAGTGAGGGAGTTGTGCCAGGCACGCCCCAGCCCCACGAGGGGCCGGCTTCAGGCCCCCACGCAACCAGAGGCCCAGGGGAGCACGGCGCAAACACCTGAGCGACACAAGACAGAGTCCACCGGATCCAGGCGGAAGATCAGCGCGGAATAAAATGAAATGTAATAAAGGGAACAAAAACCGGATTCATTTGCTTTATCCTACTTCTGTTATGATCTAATTTGAAACTGCTTTGCATGCTCATAAATCAACTCTGCTGATATGTTATAATGTACACCATAAGAAAATCCTGGTGAGGTAACAGATTACCAAAATAAAACTTGCAAGTGATGTTTCATGACTTACATTTTAATGATTTTGCTGTTGCCAACTTCAGAGTGGAAGCTAAATAGCTTAGGTACTTATATCCACGCATTCCTTGATATCTCAAGCGATAGCAGTCAGGACATTTATAGTTTTCAGCAAGCCCAGTTTCACATATTTACAGCTTGAAGTCAAGCTGAACTAACAGTAGTGATGAATGGATCATATTCTTGGTACATGAGTTTTGGAAGCTCATCCTAAAGTAATTGATTCTCAGTAGTTACTCTAACAAAGCAGTAAACTGAATGTCACCTTACGCTCAACTAGTTCATCAGTGAATGCCATAACCTGTTAGAACCATAGGACACGCACTGCAATTGTTACTTGGCTTGCTCTGAAAAATCTAAGTTACAATGAAGTGTTCAAAAATACGCAACAACATATTTTATACCAATGAAGAAGCAGCTACAAAAAAACACACACTACTTTACAGAACTGCAGAAATATCACTTGAGATACATAAGCTTCTGTCTCTTCTAATATATTTTAATATCCAAGTATGACCAAGACCACTGTAACCTTGTGTCAAGTGCATGACCTTGTTGTATAATGGGGCAGAAACTGCAGTGTTATCCAGTCCCTATATTAGCATCGCAGTTGCAGACCCCCCATAATAGTTCTTCACAAATCGAAGTGACAGCTAATAAGACAAAACAGCCTTTCTGTATGAATGCCAACAGCTGGCAGATGAGAAAATCCAGCTACAATAGCCATATTCATCAGAACTGAAATTTTATAGGAGTCACCTCCCAGCAGAAATGGCATCATGCAGTACTCAGACAGTACAGGCTAGAGGATGCCTATTTCTAGCATAAAGATTTAATGCACAAGTTACCTGCTGATACATCTTGCTTCTCAGAACTGTGCCTGACAGAAAATCCTACATTGACAGCAGTTAAAAATTAAATCTTCAGACAAAATGGTTTCTGTGAATCTTTTTCCAGAGATGTAGGGTTAGCAATAGATTCACTGCAAGTTTGTGAAATGTCTGCGCTTATGCCCGAGCTTTGCACTTTTTTCAAGCGACTATTACCCTTGTTTATGTGCATTTCTCATGTCTTTTTTAAATTTTACATGGCAATAGTAGTAAGAGCTATGGAGTCCTAATGAAATGTTATTAAAACAACCCAGCTGAACACATACTCTGATGCTGTCTCCTACCCTTAGAGCTTTTATCATAGTTAATCCAGCATTTGAACTACCTTGGTTGAACACAGAAGAAACTCAAAAGTATCTTCCCCAAGAGCATTTTCTAAGATACGTGCATTTGGTGCATTCAGAAAGATGTGCCCATCCAATGTATGTTTTATAACCCAAGAGTAAAGACACCTCTAGAACGAATGCTAAGAGGATCCAGAGAGATGAGTAAACGAACCCTCAGTGTTGGAGAGGTGTCTTTCAACTCAAATTTATAGCCTGCACAGCAGATTAAAGTAAGGCTACAGACAAGCAATCATCTAGAGCATCCCTGGGCAAAAACAGTTTGTCATCAACCGATATTCAAAATGAACCACACACTGACAAGTAAGTTGCTTGCAGCCTACTCTGGCAATCTAAGCTACATTTTGCAGGCTTTAATATCTGGCAGTTTATTCTTGCTGCCCTTTTTCGCCTCATTTGTGAGATGCCCACTAAGCCACATTGCTGGAGTAGGCCTTTCCAAATTTTGTTTTAAATTTCTGTTTTGAGTGCTAACTCATGAAAAATTACCAAGGATACAGAAGCAAAGGATGCAGTGTTATTTGCCATGATTTCTGCAAATCACACAGAAAAATAGCACATAGATTTCATTAGGTCACTGAACATATGGGTCTTGCTATCCAGAATAATTTCGTTCCCACCAGCTTTGTTCTCCTATTTCCTGGTACAGCTTTTCAGACCAATCTTTGCTTTTGATTACAAGCAGTAAGCTTTTGGATTGCTGGTCTATTTTCAGTGGTATGAATAAAAAGCCTACACTCCATGGCAAAGAGCAAAAGGAGCAAATGAAAAAAATACTCTAGACCAAAGTTTTTGTAATTGGGGAACTATAATAAAACTCCTAATTCTACACTTGACACAACCCCAAGAAGGGCTGATTTCCAGAGATAATGAGCACTGAAGAAATGGAGCAACCAGCGCTTGATGCCTCTAAAATTCAGGCTGTGTGCATGTTTTTGTGTAAATAGGAATACAGGAATATGATTTTAGGCAGCTGCATTTGAAAGCACTTGGTCATAAGCAGTTTCACCGCAATGAAGAAACCTCAGGACAAACAGCTGAGCCACACTTTGCAGCGTGAAGCCACGCATTCCAGTAACGAATTATGTCACTGACTCCCTCCAAACAACCCAGAGTTGCTGCTTTGCAGAGTGCTACAACTAAGGTGGCAGGAATAGATTACATTTAACACTATCTGTGATAGATCTGAAATCTGCTAAGGCTGCTCCTGTATTTTGGTATGCTCCCCATTCTATCTTTTAAACAAAAATGTGATTTTAAAACAATTTAGTTAACCTGGTGGAAATATTTGTGTGAACGCTTCTTTCTGTAAACTGAGCTTTGCTAAACTAAGTAAGAATTTAAATTGATCTTAAGTTACCTGTACACATCTATACACAGAAACAAGTTAGCTCATTCTGTGCTTTGAACTAGCCAGACACCAGCCCGGTCCAGTCCAGAGGTCAAACAACCACAGCAGTGAAGTATTTTGGTTAACTCAGCTCCTCAGCAGAGCGTACTAATTCTAACACCACCAACTTAGCAACAGTTTCCACACCACAGCGGGTTCACACCTGGCCAAATCAGCATGTGTTTGGAGCAAGTTCACGCTTGTATTCACGTAAACATGTTCTAAGGGTCCACAACCAACCATCATCGATTTCATTAGCCAAGCACTCACCTACCTATTAGCAAGACCCATGCTGCTGGCCATCAGGCTGACTAAGCTTTCGTGCCTCTGTGCACACTCGGGATTCTGCCCAGGCACATGAGCGTTCATGATCGCAGCCTCATTTCCAAACATCATACTGCTGCTTAAAATGACTAAAATTACAAGTCAGTTTACAGCAATGCAACTAAATTAGCAATCACATTTTCTCACTTCGTAAGAGTACTTAATGTGAGTAGTTAAATGTGAGCCTTCCACTACGTCATTATCTTGTGTGAGTCAGTGCATTGGTCACAGTTTCTCCTGATTATTCACACTTCTTACAGCACCACCTCCCAGCACAGCCAACATCTGAGACGTTCAGTTTATCTTGTGCACTTTTGCATGGGAGAAACTGGCACAGTTCTCTTCACGGATCCTCCATATACAGTCTACCTGCCCACTGCACTTTTTAAAACTTTAAAAAGCCATTTTAAAACCCTAATTATATATGCTCAAAATGTCACATCACTTAGCATACAGATGTTGACACAACAGACCATCATGGCTCAGCTTATCCCTTCTTAGTGTCCTTTTCCAGTGTTGACTATTTCTTTTATCTGGCAATGATACTCTTTGGAATCTATTATTAGTACTGGGATTCCCAACCTATGCCAACACAGAATAATGCTAAAATTATCCTGCCCAAAGTGGCAACACTTTCTCCTTATACCTCTCTAACTTTAGTTAGAGACAAGCAGGATAATAATCTGAAGAATAAAAATCAAAGGATAGAAAATATAAAAAGCATACATCCAGAATATATTTTTTAAATAAATGCTGTACAAGAAATGCAACATTGGGAGGGACCACAATAAATACAAGATATATATGTCTAATAGACATAGGACAGTACTTCACCTTTTCTAGTACATGAGTATATCCATCAGTTTTATAGATGATTTTGTTAACTTCGCTGTTTTATTTCTCTTCCTTGTTCCAGGTACACATTTCACTTTCCACATACTTCCTTCTAAAAAGGCATCTTACTTTAACAATGACCCAGTTACTGCCATGTTTCCTGTTAGGTCTGAGTGACAAGCAGCTTATGCTGGTATCAGGGTACTTTGCTACCAATCTACAGCTTCAGTTTTGATTTGTCCCCAGTGGTCACTATGTTTTCATAAATCTAAAAAATTAAGAGAGGCAACAGTAAACAGAAGCAGCAAAGCTTCTTAAAAGTGTTAAGGCAGGAACTAGTCTTTTAAACGTAACAGTTTTATACTCACATTTCAGAACGTACTTCCCTTAGGCAGCATGGGAATATACAATCTCAACTGTTCTGATGTGCTCTGCAAGTGTCAAAAGGGATTTTTAATGGACTGAAGTGCCTGAAATCCCTACATTTCCTGCATCACCAAGTCAAACTTCAACAGGGTGGGTTTAGCTTTTCATTCTTTTGAGGTAATAGCGTAGGTGAACATGACTTACATACATGCTGGATGATACCGGACGTATCTGATGTCAGCACCCTGGTTCTGTGTCAAGACCACAGAATCCCACACACTGCAGAGCACGGGCTTGCGTTTGTATCCCTGGCCCGATTTGGGACTGCTCTGCCGTGAGGACACTGCAAGCACCAAACGCTTTGCCACGGGAGGGGCCGAGGAAACGAAGCCTGGCTGCTGCACCAGCGACGCTAGCAAAACCTGCAGCGGATGCAGCAGCTCCCGGGGCAGAGCGGTGTTTTGAGGGGTGGGGGGGTTGCCTCTAACCGTGCTTCTGGAGATCTCACACGTGGGACTGCTTTTTTTTTCCTTTGTCCTGCCCACTTCGGAGGGGCACGGCGGTACGGGGCTTCTCCTCAGGCACCGCCACACCGCAGCGCCCTGCCGGGCTCTCCCCACCGCGCCCCAGGCACGGCCCCACGGCCGGGGCGCCGCCAAGGGCGCGGGGGGCCGGGCGAGGTGTGCCGGCGCGGCTGCCTACCGTACCTGGATGAGGCCCCGGCGGTGCAGCGCGGTGTGCACGCAGCCCGGCACCTCCCCTCGGAGCACCACCGAGCCGTTCCCGTTGCCCAGCCGCCAGCTCCCCCGCAGGCTGTGCACCTCCGGGCCGCCCGCGGCCGAAGCCTCGGCGCGGCCCGCAGCCGCCGCCACCAGCAACAGCAGCGGCGCAGCTCGGCCCATGGCGGCGCCCGCCCGCCCCGCAGACAGCCGGCATGGCCGCCGGGAGCAGCGAGGGGGCGGCCCGGGTGGAGCGGCAGCCCCGCGCCGCGGCTGCCTCACCGCCATGACCCGCCGAGATACTGCTGCGGGACGACGGACGGACAGAGGGCAGCGAACCGACCCTTGCGGCCGCCGGCGAGCCCGACACCTCCGCAGAGCACTGGGGCGGCGCTTCGGACCCTTAGCGGCCGGGAGGGGGGGGTGGGGCGGGCGCGCTCCTCCTCCCGCCGCCTGCTAATGGCTCCTGGGGGCCGGACGCTGCTCAAGAGTCCCGCCGCAGGCAGAGGGGGGAAGGAGAGAAGGCGCTGCTGAGGACGGGTCAGTGCGGCTCCGCGGAGGAGTTCCCGGCGGCTGGACAGCGGCTTTCCCCCGCCGCGGGCGGCGGAGCGCAGCCACCCTCGGCGTCCCTGAGAGCAAGCGAGGGGCCCGCGACCGCCTTCCCGCCCCCTCCCCGGCTGAAGCGGTGACGGGCGCTCGCACCACCCCCCGCTCCAAGGGGCTCTTCAAGCCCGGCGGCACCACGGGAGGACAGAAAGGCTCCCCGAGCAGGGCGTACGCGCCAACAGCACAAGAAAGGGGAAAAAAAAAGTGTGGTTTTTTTTTCTCCAAGAGAAGGCACAGAGGAACATTGATAATAGGAGCAGTATAAGGTGACAAATCTTTCAGATGTAGCAAATTTAGAGCTCTAGAAAACTGCAGTGAAGTGGGAGGAATGAGGAAGAGCTGTGACAACACCGCAACAGGTAACTTTCAGTATTGGCTCCCTCAAGTCATGAGATTTTATATGGCCTCAGCCTTCCACCTCCTTTTTCCCATAAAATTACAAAAGTGTATAAAACCTGAACAAACATCATGAACATCTAATAAAAAAAGTACTCTGGTTTCTCATAAAGCAGTGCTAGCACTGTTGCTGTGGATTTTGTTTATGAAAATTGAGTATGTTCATCTGGAAAGAAGCAGAAGGGTCAACCCCAAAGAAACATGCTGAAATATGGTTTCCAAACCACCCTGTAGCTTTCCTACGTGCCATCGCTAGCTTAGTCCCTTTATCACAGCCGAAAACCAGGAATTAAAGCAACAAGATCTTAACTAGCTCAGTGGAAGGAGCAAAAAGGCAATCAGTGGCGAGAGTTACTCTTTTAGGGGTAGCCAGCCACCCTACTTCATGCTGTTTCCACTGAACCCTGGTGCAGGGAGGCCTAGATCACCTCCATGAACTGGAGATACTTCACACCATGTCATGGCTGCACTTCATCTAGCTGTTCCTCCAGCTGAAGCTGTACAGCAGGTGGAAAACAGCTGTGCAATCCACTGTATCTCATTTCACAATACAGAAAAGTGCTCAGACTTCGAAGACTCTCACAATTGCCAGAGTGAATAGCCCACGTACCTTCCAAAGGTGGTGACAGCACAAACCAGAAGAGTATATAAGGACTTTCAAGACTAGATTCCCCGTATGCCTGCTCAGCTGTGAGCAGATTAGAAAGCAGTTGATTTGCTTTTCTTCGGATACATACGACTTTATTCCCTTACACAGCTCAACATGAAATTGAAAATCCTTATTTCAGCAGCCACTCTATGACCTTAGCTTATGGTTTGTGGCATTTTGGGGTTTGGTTTGTTGTTTTTTTTTTTTTTTTTGGTGGTGGGGCTGTTTTTTTTGTTGTTGTTTATTCTTAAAGCATAGTTGATTAAATGCATGTTCCATGTGGATTTGTGTAATTTTTACTTCATTTATGAACCAGGTCAGAATCTTGGTCAGGGAGGTAATTTGCAGTCTCAAAATACACTTAAGTGAGAAGGTGAAATATGCTTAAAAGACAGAAAATCTTGCAAATTCCTGTAAAAAAGTAATGCTACCAGTAGTGTCCCTTACTCTCCTGTTACTATATACTTTTTCTTTTAACAGAAGAGTCAAGTGACTGTGCATACAGAGCAAGCAAACTACTAACTGCGTGTAGGTGCATATATGTGATTCCGCATAGAAATGCAACCATCCAATAGCATTCACAGAAGCCCCAATTAACTGCAGGACTTTATTCAGTTTTTCCATTTCTGTCCTTCTGTTTTCTTATTGTCTATAATTATAGACTGTAAAATCAGAGGAGGAAAGAATACATAAAGCACCTTGGGATGCTAAAGAGTTAATTACTTTAACAATATATATACAATTCATACACCAAATCACATAATAATAAAGCGCGACTGACACAAAAACATGCTGCTGCTCCTGGTATGCAGCACAGAGTGCAAGAGTGAACTGCAGACAAGAACAGGGACACCAGAGTTTTGTTTTAGCTCCTGGCTTTCACACACCTAATTCAGCACACCATAAGAATCCACCCTAGATGTGTCTTTAAAACATCACTGGACATGGTCAACATGCCTTTATATTTTTTGATCCCAATCCTTTTGAGCTCACAACCCTTCAATACAACATAAAAATGCCAGTCCTTCCAATTCATCTACCATCTAAAGTAATCAGACAAAGTACTGACAATCAAACAATTCAGTGTTATTTTCCTTAAATTCACTCATACAACACTAAAAGCATTTAAACACTGTAGTGCTGCTTGAGGGATCTTGTAGGATATTATTTCTCAAGAAGCAGATTTAAAGAGAACTAAGTTTTAATGCTACCAAAGAACAACTGCAAGCTGGCTTTTTTTTTTTTTTTTTTAAAGAAATCTTTTTCAGCAAGTCATGTGGTAGCTTCCCAGTAAGAAGGAAACTGCATTTCAAGATGTTTACTGTACTTCCGTGTTTTCTTTGCCTTTTATTCTTTCTGCTGAAGACTGACTGAAGCAACACACACAAAAAAAACCCTCAACCTAAAAACAATGCTGTAATTAAGTATTCTGAGAACATGCTGTTTCCTTGTTCGAGGCTTATAATTAAGTTAAATCATGTCTCATTTTCATGTCCCAGTTTTAGGGTTTGGGGTTTTTTTTGTTTGAGTTTTTTTTTAAGCAAATGAAATTTTCACTGTTTAGAGATACTAGAGTCTTAAAGGCTGTGGTTTTATCTTTTAAAATCTTAAGACACAAAGCAATATCTTTTGTGTGGCTTTCTTTTACTGTGTACCATATTCAATTTCTTTCTGAAATGCCACAAATTCAGGAGATTACTACAATTCTTCCTTTACAGTACTGCAAGTGGATATTCTTTTATCAACCCAGACAAAAAGCTGAAGGCAAAACCATGCCTTCGGCTCGATTAGAATAAATTCAGAGTAGTTCTATTGAAGCTGCCCAAATTCTGCCATGTTAATCCAGAAGTCTTTTGTTTCCAATTGCTATGCAATCTCTATCATCATGACAGGCTGCTGCTGTTTTTTCTTTCAAATTCATGTTCAATGAGTTCAGGCAAAGGTTTTAAACAAACAGGTTCTCACAGATTTGGCTGCAGTACTTTAAGATATTACTGCCCCCACCTGTCCACCCTGTACCATTCTTCTGCTGAAGGTTACCACCTCTGAAGCAAAACAGGACTTTGTGTCACACCAGTCCATATCAGGGCTTGCTATCTCTTTTGGTAACCGTACACCACTGCAGATACCACCAGCACAGACCATTTGTCAAAGATGCAAAATAACTAAAGGATAATCTACTTTTGAGAGTTTTGCATAGGTGCAGCAATACCAATACAGACATGTTGGATAAATACTGGTGTAAAACTGGACTGGTGTTTACATGACTAAATACCTTCACACAGTACAGCACATCTGTATGGAAGCCCTACCGCTCCTCAACATAATGCCTGTCCTCTGTTTCATGACTGCCTCTGCAAAACGTAGAACTGCTATGCAAAACAGTTACTCTCTGAGCTGGTGTAAAGGCAATATGGTGCAGGGAGCCCTCCAGCTATGGATTTGTAAAGGACAGACAGAAAGAACACATTTCAGGAATTATTCTGTATTTATCTTGAATTCCATTCAAAAAGGATGTTAAAAATAAGGAAATAAATTAACATTGCTTTTAGATGAGGACACTATTAATACATTGCTAGAAGAGAACATTATACTAGGTTATCATGAGCAAAATACAAAACTACAATCTATGTGGTAGGCCTAAAGCTTCTTTCATAATTATTGTAAAGTCTGTAGGTCATTGCAAGGGGATTTCCTTAACAAATAAAATTACTCAACACTAACAATCACAAGTAAAAATAAATATGTGGAAGGGAAGCTACTGCTCCAGGCAAATGCTATATGGAGGGGAATAAGCAAAAAACAGGCAATAATAATTCTAAAATTGCATAAGCAGAAAGGCAGGCAATACCTTGAGTTTACCCTTAAACTTCGTCAGGTATGCCAGGGCAAAAGCCTGTATTTATACCTCTACATCTTGTTTTGAGATGGGCTCAAACCACAGGATTTAGGTTTCAGGTCACCACCTTCTGTAGCACAGACACAAAAAGCATAAGGATTTTAAAAGCCAGCATGACCAGATTTCTAAAGACAAGCTCTTTAGAAGATGGAATTTCCATAGCTTTTATTCTTTTAAATTTATAAACAATTTTGAAACAATCCTAATCTATTTATAAGATTACGTAATGCTGACCATTGTCATTTACCCTTTGTCTCATAAAGCAGCAAAGTCACTGTCTTAAGACTAGGTATGGTGCTGCCAAAGCTCCCCATGAACTTTCATTAAAACTTAAAACATATCTAGAATTAAAACCGATTCTCTGGCACCTACAGGAAATCAGTAGTACATATAGGGACATTATGAAACACCTTGCTTAGCCTTTCTTGAAGGTCTAAAACTAGACAGTCATCTGTGATCACAACACATTACTTGTCCCTAAACGCCTACAATTAAATCCCTCAAAACATGGGTATCACAGGTAACGAACTGTTTCACCCATGATGGAAGCTTCAGAGGCCTCACTGAGTCTTACTAACCCTGTGTACTTCTCGGCATTTTGCTAGCTGAGTGCAGAACATACCAAACAGATCACACTAAATATGAAACATATATCCAGCCTACTGTTTTAATGAATATTTTCTGTGCAGGTATTATGAGAATGTAAAAAAAAACTATAGCTGATAAATTGGGTGAGTAAACTTAAATTGATTTGGAGTTGCCAAAACAGCTGGGAGCTGCATTTCTTTTTCTAGCTCAGTCACTCCAGACAACCCACTGAGGCAGAGGTCAGGACCTCTGTTTCTCGAACCTTTAGTGGGGTTAATGCACCTGGCTTCATCGCTAAGACAAACTGTCCATTCACTTCTGCAAAAGTGACCCTAATGCAAGCGCCAGGGAATATTCAAAATAACTTTACTGAAAACTGTGGGTACTCAAGAGACACTTTTTCCCCTTCTTGAAAGATTAATGATTATTTCAGCACCCACAAGAATCACCAGAATTCTTATCAATGAAGCTCCCACCAGATCGACTCAAGCCCCACTTAGTCAACAACATAAGCCAAGAGTCTGTCTACATACAAAATATCTTCACTTGTCTCAATGATTCCAGTGCAAACCCCTTACGTAATGGAACTACATCCTCATGCAGTCCAGGATGCTACATGCCACACCAATCACTGCACTGGTACAAACGTCTCAGGAGTAAGAGTTATACATATCGACTCATGCACGTTCATCAAGCAGACATACTTTAATAGGGGGTCTTTTTTTTTTTCCCAAATAACTTAGTACATAAACAGCACTAAAAATACTACTTTATACATACCCATCCGTAAAAAAGCATTAACGTGTTTAATTGTCATTGTAACTAAAAAGACAGACTACTGCAGCAAACAGAGTAAGGAGTACTAGAAGGATCATAAAATATCTCAAGTTGGAAGGGACCCATAAGGATCATCAAGTTCAACTCCCTGCTCCTCACAGGACTACCTAAAACTAAACCATATGACTGTAATCCAGACGCTCCTTGAACTCCAACAGAGTTGGTGCTGTGACCACTTCCCTGGGGAGCCTGTTCCAGTGACCAACCACCCTTCCAGTGAAGAACATTTTCCTCATGCCCAATCTGAGCTTCCCCTATGCAGCTTCATTCCACTTCCTTGTGTCCTGTCATACTCTCATACTGACTATAAGCTTCTTGTTTGGGTGCTACTCAAAATTTTAGTATTTTGCTACTTGCACTGGAAGCAGGGAAGGCAGGCAGTAGTTTTATGGCTAGAAACATAGTAAAGAGACTTAGGAATGTGAAAAGAACCTTGTCTCTTCAGCTTAGTCCTCGGTGAAAGAAGGGCCCCAAACTCTTCAGGGAGTGGCTACGTTAAGATACCACTCACTCATTTTGTTTACAGCTAAATTCTCAGCCCAGTGGATCCAAATAATCTGGTGCTCAAATTATTGCCTGTACCTTTGATAGCTGCTGCAAGTGACACAGTTCCATGGAAAAGCCCTGTTTTCTCACCGCTAGGACTGCAGATAGGCACAAAGGCAATGGCAGCCTGTAAGAAAGGATCTAAAAAACACGAGATCACTGCCTGGAATCCTCTAAGATTGCTTCAGCAAGTGCAAAGATCTTCAGCTACTCTGGACTGGTATAGATCTACTGAAAGGAGGAAAGCTGCACTATAACTTCAATTAATCCCTTGTATATAAATATTCAGCATACATTTTGATGCCTATAGAATATTTCACAAAAGTGCCACAATATTCTGAAGGTATTTAAAGTTTTAATTATTAGTGAATTAAAGAGTGAACAGCCACCTAAGTTTTTGGCACTTTGTACATACTAGCAAAATAAACAGCATTCAGCAAACAATCGTTTCCAAAGGTATGGCTCTCTGTTAAAAGAGCTGCTTCACCACAGGAAGCTGTCATGACTCCAAAAGGTTATTAAGCACTTACAAGGTTTAAGATGCAAAATCATCTTGAAAACTTATCTGTCAATAAAGGTTCTATTATGTTGATTCTCTCAGCATTTTTTGAATACAGTTTATCAGCAGTGGTCATATTGACAAATACAGTTTCAAAGGCCTAGAACTATGCCCTGAGGAATTTCAATTACACCAAAAAGATATTTAAAACTATTTAAAAAAAATAATTTAGGCAATTTAGTTTAATGAAATAGTTCAATAAGCCTAGCAAGTTGACAAATAACAATTTTTCCTCAATATTCACTTTGGACTCCTCCATACCTGGTCACAACCATGAAAGTTTACTTGGAGGACAGAAGGGTACAGCTAAACTTCTTTCTGCCACGTCCTGCTTTGACAGTTAACAGCGGACAGCTTAACACTGACACAAGAAAGCCACTGCACGACTGGAAAGAGTCCCTCATTGTTTAGTGGACAACTTGGTGGCAATTTGAACTTGGGAGATTTTTCAAGACCTCTTCTGTTTTGTTGTGTTCTGTTACTACCAAGGATGCTGATCCGCTGTTTATCCTTCCAGCTTCCCGGCAATGACCCATAATCTTGTAACCACAAACTATGATTACTGCTACTTCCTCCTAGCACAACTTTTCTAGAAGAGTTTATCAGTTAGCTGCAGCTGGCTCAGGAGGTACAGCTGGCTGCCCTCTCCACTGTCCACACCCTAAATTATTCATGATGTATGTGTCAGCATATGCTACATGGTAACTTCTCTTTAAAAATTTAAAAACATTGAGCTCTTCCCCTTCACTCTTTGTCCCCGCGTATCTGCACTCTAGATTCCTAATCCTAATACATGCCAGTTGTTTCACCTATACTCATCTAACCTAAAAGCTTAGTTTCTTAACACATTTTTTTCAGTATTTTTACAAGCTCTCTTCCCAACTAGACCCACTGCAGCAATTAATAGAGTAAAAAGACTCTTTTTTAAGTTACCCCTTCCCCCTTTCTTCATGCTTTGTACCTCAAGAGGCATTACTTGCCCTAGCAATTGCATAAAATACTGGTTCATAATTTAGAAGCACTCAAGAGTCCCCAGGCTCTGCCTAGCTAAGTTACATGAAAGAGATTCCCTGTCAGATCAGGGAAGGCAGCAAGAAGCCACCCTGTCTAGCAGGGCAGGTGTACGTGGGAGAAACAGGCAAAAGGAAGTTGAAGCCTCTGAAGGGTGGAGACAAACATTGCAGGGTGGCTGTGGGAAGGAAAACAAGGTTAGGAGGGCTGATTGGTCAACTACAACCTATTTCTGTATCGGGTCTCCTGCTATGCGAACCAAAGCTGTTCTAGCTTCAGTTAAGCAGCAAATGGCAACTTCTCTTTTCATCTCCCTCTCCCCCCACCCCAACCCATAAAGCACAGCATAATGCATGTGTAGGCAGTAAAATGCCACATCAGCCACATTAAAAAAAAAAACCACAACTGTTTCAAGGAAATAGTTTTACATCCAAAAGTTTCAAGATAACTAGTCAATGGCTCTCCACAAGCCTGTCTTTTCATGTTTTTGTTCTGAAAAGTTGGAATATTTTTCCACATTATTCATATCAGTATCGGAAAGAATATTATGTGCAAAAACAGGCTTCAGGGTTACCTGCGTTTTCTTAAAGCTTGAGTTTTCTCATATCATTTATGGTTAATCCAAACAGAATGCACTTTTACTTCTTTCCCAATTTATAAATAAAAAGTGAAGGCTATGAAAATTCGCATCCTTTGCACTGAAACAGTAATTCTGAGTGTGAAGTGCAGCACCTATGAAGTAGGAGTGGAAAAAAGCCTAGCTAAATTAAGTAACAGGCACCTACCTACCTCCGCTCTAATTCAATTGCTTGTGACTGTGTGAGGATACCTTGAAATGCAGCTTTCAATGAATTTGGAATGGATTCTCAGGAAACATAAATCATTATGTAAACAAGACTTAGAGATATCCTCATGAAATAGAACTCAAACTGTAAAAACATTAAGAGCAGTTAGTACAGTCAACAATGGAAACAGAGGGTCACGATTCATTTACACAAGAGACTCACTATCTGCACTTCTCCCATGGCAGCTTGTTACTGGGCTTAGAACTCATTCCCAAGCAAACCATGCACTCCCAAACCAAAGGATTTTTATACTATAAAAACTGCGATCAAAGGAGGCTTACACTAGCATACGTTGTATGTGCTTAACTGCACGCTTTGGCTTACGCATTTCAGTTAACTTCTCTCTGCAGACAAACCATGAGAAACTTTGTCGTTTTTATAGCACTACTACTTACCAGCGTAAAACTTCTGCCTTCTGAGTGTATGAAAAAACCTTGATTATTTATGCAAAGCTAACTGTATTAAGCACCCCAACTATATAGAAATGATTGTATCCCAAAGATTTTATAGCATTACTACTACATTAAAAACCCACCATAACAGTTTCCAAAATAAGCTTATGCAAAACCACATTCATTCCCTTTTGGGGGGCTTGTACTTATTTCTACTACACATAACAGAAGACTCACAGAATCACACAGTGGCTTAATACACACTAGCAGCACGCTGCCTTTATAAGCTTATGTGGTAAGATTTTCTACCCACTGTAGCATCACTGAAGCAAGAAAGCCTTCTCCAAACATCATGCATCTCACTTGCACCTATTTTAATTGAACTGGCTGATGTATTTCTATATGGTTTGTCCTCTGGCCTTTCAAAAAAATCCCAAACCTCTCAGACGTCAGCACTGTGGGTTCTAAGAGAAGTGTCCTGAAACTTTAAGGAAAGAAATCCTCAACTGGGCTTCACAGTAAGCAGAAAAACTGAAGAAAGGGTGGAGTGGAAGAACACAGGTACACAAAAGCTGAGCAAAACACACACACAGAATACAGTGAAATTTGTACTTCTAAGTTTGTCGAGGCACATGTGTCAATTAGACCAGATATGCTTAAGAGGTGGAAGACTTTAAGGGACTTCTCAGAGACAAAGAGATTGAACAACACCCAGTCCCAAATACTAAATACAATTCTCCAGCCAGCACTAATCTATTCTATAAAAGGATGTATCAGTGCTGTGTTCCAGAAGTTGTCTTGTTCTCCACTAAGTTTGTTACCTGAGAACTCCTACAGTCGCTAACAGTGATACTTTCCTCAATGCTCTTCTGAGTACAGACACAAAATCTAGTACCTTATGAAGAGATCAGGACCTCTTACTCCAATAAGAGCATTCCAAACCTTGCAATAGGAAAAATAATACAATAATGGTTATATTGAATAGATTCTTCAATTTCTAAGATACCTGTAAATTAATTTTCTGCATTCACTGTCACGGAAGAATTAGTATCATGGCAAAGAATCTGTAAACCTTGTTTTAGCAAGAGTATCCCTCCCCAAAGAAATAATAGCTTCATTCTGAACAGTGGTGTTTGCCAAAGCTATGCCACATCTTTGCTATCTACCTTCACAAATTTTTCAGGAGGAAGGGGTTACAGACTCACACTAAGCTCTGTACACAAGGTTGCAAACTGCAGTTCCTTGCTTAGATGCCAAGAGGATCTGAGTTGCATGTTCAGTAAAAAGTTGTGTTCCAGAAAATTCCCTTTAAAAAAAGACAGGACACATGACTATATAAACATGGTTTCTTTTTAGACTTGCATCAAATACTGTGAGGTAAGAAGTGCTGAGGCTTACCTGGCCAGAGGGGGACAAAAAAAAAACAGGTTTGATTTAGAAACAAGCACAGGCTTCTCTTTTCCTCAGCATAGATGCAACTATCATATTCGGTATCTATCTATGTTTTCTAAGACAGTAACATCACCAGTTCAGCAGCTCTTCAAGAACACAGGAAACAGCTTGATTTGTGCATTCCCTCTAATGAATCATGACATCACATCAGAGAGGCTAAACTTCAATCAGAATTCCCATCCCAGATAAAGCAGAGGCATTTCCGAATTCTGTCTCCACCACCCTAGTATGCCGAAGCAGCTGGAGCAAAACCAGCCGCCCAGCTCCCCAGCTAGCATTCCTGCCATGGGGACACAGTACAGTTAATACGAAGATGAATGAAATTGAGGCAGAAGCCAGAACTACCTAGATGATTTGCAAAGCCTAGGATTCTTAAGTATGGAGCATGAGTATTTCTGCTTGAAGCTCATGAAGAGGTACCAATCTCAACAGCAGTCATTTAAAGAGAGCAGCCTACTCTCCCAGAGTCAATCAAGTA
Source organism: Nyctibius grandis (assembly GCF_013368605.1). NCBI lineage: Eukaryota > Metazoa > Chordata > Aves > Nyctibiiformes > Nyctibiidae > Nyctibius > Nyctibius grandis. The sequence continues at coordinate 59,909,205 of NC_090663.1, forward strand.
CAACCCCAGATCAAAGACCAGTTAAAAGCTGTTGAAAAACAACACGTTCTGATCAACACTGTATGTCTCCTGATGAAGCTTCCTCCCCTCACAAGCTAAAAACCTTCACTGTTTGAAGAAGATACTGAATTCTCACCAACATTTCCAATACAGACAAAAAAAAAAAAGCAGCTATTTTGGGAAAACAGGGATGTTTATCAGACATTCTTAAAAAAATTCTCAAGTATTACTTTACACAGAGCTGTCCTATCAAAGTCACTTTTATTTCTGGCACCTCTCACTTTAAAGATTACGCTTGTCACCTCTTCTAACCTGAGACAGCTGCTCTAGAAATAGTTACAGCAGTTACTGCTGCTCACCTGGAAGCTACTCAACTCTTTCCTCCACAACTCATTCACATTAAACAAACCATGTGTCACCTTAATGCAGTACAAAAAAAGCTCACAACTTTGAACTACCCCTGCAGAAGATTTGAGTGCTTGCCTCTAAATGACGTAGGAAACCAAAGTTACTGCAGCATTAACTAAGGAGAACAGTAAGTCACAAGTTACGGGCACTTGCTAAACAATCACAAACATCGACTTATGAACTGTTCTATACACACCTGCAAAAGCTCATTGGTCTATACTCTGAGTTGCTCTTCCTAAGGCTACATCTGAGCCTGTCAAAGAATAGCAGTTAACCTGGACACGTAAAATTACGATTTATCAGCTATCTTATTCCAGATTACTTTGAAGCCAGCTGGTTTTACACTAGACTGCACGAACTGACAGCAACGCATTTTCACTTCACAACACGAGCAGCTGGTCTTTACCTTCCGTACCTTCTCTTTACATCACACATTTACTCAGTTTTGTTTCCTGCATTACCATGTTTTCTCTGCATTGGTCCTGCACTGTTGCCAATATATAAGCCCTGAGCCTTATACTGAAAACATTTTAGCCATAATTCCAGCTACCTTTTAAATATGCAACAATTGCCTATCGGGATCTGAATCCAGTTCTCCAATTTATGCCCATTTTATATTTATGTTGAAGGCACTGGGGTAAAACAGCATTCATTCAATGACACCAAGAACTGAACGGCATAAAGCAAATTATTCCTACGAATATTTTTTTGGTTTTCAGGCCTGACAGAGTTAGTGTAGTCTGTGTTCTAGCGAAATAACCGTTATACCTTAAGCTCCTTTATTGATGAATTATTTATCTAATTCCATTGTTCTAGTGCGAATTTGTTTCATGTAACTAACAGAGACAGTTGTCTTCGCCCAGTTTACATGTACAGAACTACACACAAGGGAAAGAAACTGAATTTACATTTTTTTGGACACCTATAAACACGGCAAGAAATTTTCAGCTAACTGCAACTTCTACTATGCTTTAAGTTTTATTAGGGACTTGCTGACTGAAGATTTCTTCTGAATCACTCACATCTGATGGACCCATGGTATCTGCTTCAGATGATAATGTCTGTAAAATACTATTTTTTATAACAATGAAGGATTTGGAATAAAGTGGCTAGAGAATACAATTGAGGGGAGGCTGCAGAAAAGAATACAGTAAAAAAGTTTAGAACATTTCTGTCTGTGAATGTTTAAACCATTAAGTTATCTGTTAATGAATGCTAATTCCTTTTTGCACAAGCAATTATCAAATCTAACAGGACTGGTATAGTACATTTGCACACCAATATACTAACTAGCAAGCAGACCTTACTGTTGTGGTCTGCTTAAAGCCAGACTTTTCAGAAAGAGTTAGCATCTATAATCTTTATATAAAAACTATGTACAGTGCAACTGAGTAGAATGTTTTTACATACAAATGTAAAAATCTGTTTATACTCATTTTTTCAACCAATACAGAAGATGCTGTGCACACCAGTAGACAGGGAAAGAGAAAAAAGAATATCCCTAACCAATGCTACAGATCAAGTTCTTCCTGTATCCTGAAAAGACTCAAAAACGTGCTTAAAACCACTGCAAGTTTTTCAAGTGAAATCTGAATAAGCTGACTGGAATCATGTTGTCAAATTCAAACCCCATTTAAACATAGCAAGACATCTCAAAAAAAATTATCCCAGAAACAACACTGAAGTTTAAGTTTCTTTCCTCATTACATGCTTGTTAAATCTAAGTGCCTTGGCTTGACACTTTGTTCTCTATAAATACTCTCAAATAAAAGCCATTGAAAAAACCCAAAACACAAAAAAACAGAAGAGAGATTTTGTTCAATCCAAACCTTTTAGGATGGAGCTGACCAGTGTGTTCTGAAGCTATTATTGCATTTATCATCCTGAAGTCAGTCTTTTAACAGAGCTGGACAGGACAACTCACTTCAGTGTTTTCCAAAACCTTCATTTTTCACATGAAGTTCAAATTGAAAGTCTTTTTTCCCACCTCCGTATGTTTCATAGTAATCAAGATCTACTACGTACTACTTAAGACTCTCTGTAGTTTTGGTAGGTAGATTACTCACTGAGTTAATCACTAATTAAGCTTTTTGTTTTGGTAAAAGTTCTTAAATTCTTTCATCATCTCATTTGCGCATGTCAGCCAGCTCCTCCCCTTGCCCCCCTGCCTGAACAACAAGCCCAAATACAACTTCCGCAGAGAGCCTGCGCAAGACAGTACTGAGGCTGCTTCAAGGACAAAACACCTGCCATTTCCCACTTGACAAAGATAAGATTTTAAGTCTCAGCATGCATATATAACATCTACAATTCACCCATCATTCTTTCATCAAAATACATACTTCCTAATTACAGAAAATTATCACAGGACCATTACAGATGTACAAAAGAAATATACAGTGGTCCAAACAACATTTCCATCTTCCATGTAATATTTTACCACCTTCTCCTTCACTGACCCTCCCTCATCTGCACCTCCTTGAGTTTTATAAAGCCTGATACCTTACATCTCACAAAATATCTTTCTAGTTGATCACATAAGTGATTTCAGTGGCTATGACTCCAAGACGAAGTAATAAGCATCAAATTAACACCATTACTAAAAAGGTGAGAGCAACATGTTTGTAAGCTTAGAAATATAAACTTTTACCTCAGTTGTAATGCTACTGGCAGCTATATTTTAAGTATATACAATTTTCCAGCAAAATGGTGTAAGCAAAAAATCTTTGGTTAGCAAAGCAGAAATACTGCATGAACTGCAACTTCATCAACAAATTTCAGAACGTCATTTCAGTGAGGCATGCACTGTTAAAGAGAGGTTTCTAAATTTCAAGCCAACTAGACTTTAAAATAAGTTCACTTTCATAGTTTAGAACCAGAACAAACCATGTCCAAACTACATATTCAAATTTTTATAAAAATTAAGGTTTAACATTTATTTTACATCTAGCTTTCCACATCCATGTGGGGACAAGGAATCAGAATGTACATAACTATAAGCAGTGCAAAAGTGGTGCCAGTGCGAAGTCACAGATGCACAATAAAGTGATAGTACAAGACTAGAGTAAACGAGGCTATGGATGTTAAGAATGGAGACAAAAAAAAAAAAACAAACAAGGAAAAATATGAAGGGAGAGGGCAGGAAAGAGGAGAGTCAGATGTTTAATAATGCCCTTGTTCTGCAAAGATAAACTAATGGCACAAGACAATGTTTCTTGTAGAACAAAAATCCAATAGCAATGAGTCTTTATTCACGTTTAGTCACCTGACATGAGGAAAGTGTCTGTTGCATTAGAATAGTCATCAATGTAAATGGCAGCATGGCTGAACAAGTCCTTTTCAATGGTAACGAACATCCCACATAGTAAAGTCACTTCAACACAGCCTCATGACAATTCCCACATCAAAACAGTACTTTATTTTATATTTTTTTGCCTCATCATTACTCCCACATTAAGATCTTTCAGCTGTCAAGTGTACATGGTGAAGAAAAAGGTTCTCAGTCAGCAAACACGGGTGCATCAGGAAGTATCTCCACAATACACCACTTCAGATCTGCTGGGTCCCAAGTCCATCCTTGAACGCTGGGCTCCCAGCACCAAGTGTAGCACACTACTAAGGCTACACGACTATGTTAGCTTATTAATTCTGCATACATCAGGCCGAACAATGTGTCAACCTGCAAGAGACTGAGCATTATAACTGAAAATGGCAAAAGATTCACTCTAGTGAACTTTACATCATTATCTGATGTTAAACAATGAGGCAAATCCCAACAGTATATACAAAAACCAGCTTTGCTTTTACAAAAGATTTTGTTTCCCATATTGATTAATCCAGGCAGCTAACTCATTGGTTTATGCAACTTTATTGAAGAAAATAAATCAATTACTAGTAGAGCTATTAGTTGATCACTCATCCATTGACAACTTGCATCATTTATTCAGTGCTATATTAAACAGTGTTTTGGAAGACAGATTAACTAATAGCTCCAAGCCTCCTAACAAAATTTAAATGAATTACAAAAATGTTCTCAGACCCTATTTTGGAATACAAGGGATGTTTGACTTCCAATTTCCATTCTCTGTAAAACAAGAACTGGTCATTCCTTTATTGACATGCATAAGATACATCACATTTTCTGTTCTGCTGATGCTATAGATTCAGTACCAATTCTCCAGACACATCAGTTATGAGCAAAAGTATATAATAAAACCTCAGTTCTCTAACATTGGAAGGTTTGGAACAAGATGGATGTTGCTACAGCAATGTTACTTCTTTGATGGAAGAAAACTGAACATCCATCTCCCCCCCCCCCCCTTCAGGTGGTATCTTCAGTATCTGTTAGAGCAGTGAGGAATGTTTGTTTTAAATCTCATAACCAAGTTAGAATGAAGACATTGGCCACATAATACACATGCTCCATTAAAAAAAATTCTGAATCTTGGGCAATTGTTCTTGTGTAACTACTTTACAGATTCTAAAAGCAGTTATTGTCCAAAGCTGGAAGAACTAAAGTCTTCTCAGATGAGCATGTGCATGAATGGAAGGAGGTAAACAAAAAAATAAAAAAGATGAGGTCTGATAGGGGAGCAGCCGGATAAGAAAATCAAAAAAGGAACAGTAATTTAAAGTTTATTCCAGCTATAATGCAGGTTATTCTGACTTTAAGGTAGCATCACATGGCATACTTCTGAGTCCATTCCCGAGATATTCTGTTGTACCTGCAAACAAAACCAGGATTTGAATTAAGTGTCAGCATGAAAATGACAAGTTCCTAAACAGTTAATGATTAAGTATCACTTTATCCCCATCTCCCTATTCTCTTCACATTGAGAGAAGTCTCTTTCTATGCTAAGGTATACTTGAACTGAAAAAACTGAACAAATCCCTCCCTAGACTAACTAGGATATTCTCTAATTTATATTAAACACTTCAAATTCAAGACAAACAGATTTGCTATAAGTTTGTTGTGAAAAACTTCTGAAGGGGAAGGAATAGAGACCACCTGCGGTGGGAGAGGCAAGGGGAGCATTCTGTTCAAATATTGTCCTTAGGTAAAGATTACAGAGTATCACATGCCATAAGTGAAGATTACTTGGTTAATAATATCATTGGATACAGAATGCCAAATTTCCCATTTCAGAGTAAAACAATATTCCTTTCCACATTAATATACTGCTCAAACAATTTTTTAAAAGGACATTAAAAGAGCATTTACGTACACTACTTCCACAGGAACTGAGCTGACAATTAGTTTATACTTAACTCCATGCTTGTCAGTAAGAAGTTAATTTTCAACTATACAAGCAGAACATAATCCCCGTATGTTTTCCTAGTTTATACGTAGAAGACAGACACTGCTGAATAATAAAAAGTTGAAATTTGGATTGTCTAAATTCACCCACGTCTATGCATGAGGTCTTGCTGCAGGGCATCACTTTTAACGAAATTCTGACAAAATCTGGGTAAATACTCACCAGAACAAGTTGACAAGCTGGCTCAAAACTCGATAATTATTTCATACTATCTTTTTTTTTTTTTTTTTTTGGCCATGCAAGAGCAGTATCTGTGAGAAACAGTGACTAGCCAAATACATTTCACACTAACCACAGATCAAGCTGTTAAATATCCAAGTTCAGAAACTGGTGCATCCATTATCTGTTAGTTAATCCAGTGCCTTAGAGCATGCAGCACCCAAGTGCTGACAAGTTTCCATTTTGTTAAATGCACCATAATGTGCAGATATTCTTACCCTACAGCATAGCGTATTTCTCTGTCCACTCTCTTGCTAACCTATTGTACCTAATTGGACAAGTATATTTAGCATTAATATAGATATATAAAAAACAAAGTGTACTTCATATAATTCTAGCTGTGCAAAATGTTAAAAACAGGCAAGGAAAAAAACAGTTGTTTCAACACAGATAGGAAAAAAGTTATGAAGTCTTTTTTCAAGGGGAGCACCAAAATTAAAGGCCAAGCTGTTAGCAAAAGAAAGCACCAAAATAAGAAAGCTATCTTTTCCTCAATATGAAGATCTAACTATATTCCATTTATGCATGATAAGCAAAAAACTGGGCAATACATACTTTAAAATACTGCCAAGCATGTGAGAAAAAGATAGTCTCCTTCACCCACAACTTCAAAGATACAAAGCCCCTTTGTTTTTAAAATCTGCACTACCAAGAATAGGTGGTACTTTGACACACAAATTCTCTCCATCCCAGATTTTCACAAAAGGCTCACTCAACACAATTGCTGTCTGACAATGCACTCTTACAAAGTTTGTTATAACATTAGTCTTATGCAACTCTGTACTTACTTGTCTCTGTCTGTTTTATAGATACGTGCAATCTCTGGCACTAGTGGGTCATCTGGATTTGGATCACATAACAGTGAACAAATGGATAAGAGAACTGTAAAAAAAAAAAAAAGAATTCTCAATAGCAAAACAGGAGCAACAATCTCAGAAACAATGGAGCACGTATCTTTGCAATAGCACAATGTCAGCACAGAAGAGAACCTAAAAAGCCTTTTCCTGACATATGGCCAAAATAAATTTGTAACCCACTCTAAATAAAAAGCCCAGGAATGAATTGAAAGTTCATAAGAACTATTTGTTTCCTATTTCCCAATGCTTACAGCTGTCAGTAAGCACACAGGAGAACAGCACTGTTGTTCCCTGCACTATGACGCAACGTAACAGCCAACAAAAGCATGTTATTATATATTCTGATGACCAGCATGTTCCATGGTTTTAATCACTAAAACATCTTTTTCAAATTTAAAAAAAAAAAAAAAAAAAATCAGTGAATTCTTTCTCTGTTGTATGTAAGGTAGCAACACCTTGGTCTGCACTCATAAAACTACATGTATGTTGTAAAATAAAGGAGTAACACTGTTGTAGGCAGCTATGAGGACTTCATCCTCTACTCTCACAGCAGCTTTGAAAGAAAAACAATAGTGACACCATCAAAATACAGGGAATCCACATTCAAATGACAAACCTACTCCTTGGACAGATAGAAATTACAAGGTCTATCTTTTGAAACCAGTGACCAGTGGCCTTGAGGCAAAATAAAATCTGATCATCAAGAAAATATTTGAGAATTAACTGTTATTTACTATAGTAAAATGGGGAAAGCTACAAATCTATTGCAGGATAAACTGATGTTTGTGCTGAAGTACAATCAGCAAGCTTAGTTCATGAAGTAATGTAATACAAAGCCAGCGCACAGTGGCAGAAAGCAACATGTATCAATAAGTTTTCTTTTATTCATCTGCCACAGAGATATGCCAATGTAAGAATGTAAGTCTGCAGGTAATTCGAGACAGACTCAGTCAAAAAACTATGCAGATTTCATTAGTAAAAACTGCCTTTAAATTAAGCTTTAAATTAATATGCAAGTGTGTATCTACATGGACAGCTGCAAACAAGCACTTTCTCACCCTTAGCTCAAATACACCAACCACAGGCCTGTTTCAATCCAAATGCTGGCAGAGTCCCCTGGGACACAGCTAGTAAGCTCTGCTAAGAATACCGAAGCAAATAAGTGGCCAGGCAAGGCCTTAAACAGCCATGTAGCAGAAGGTGTTAGAAATAAAACAAATACCCATTAAAACCACAGTAAGATACCATTATCAAATTGGCAAAACACAGGCTAGAATGAATAAGGGAAATCAAGCGATGGGTAAGAACTCAAGACAATCAAAGCTAAGAGCACAGTATTCAATACAAGATGGAAACATTTCTCTTTCAGGAAATTTACCTTTAGAAATAGTTAAAGCAGGAGACCACTGTGATCTTAGAATATCAAGACAAATGCTGCCATTACTGTTAATATTTGGATGATAGATTCTTGTTGTAAATGCAACCTGCAACAAGAAAAAATACACAGAGTGTGTTTCGGTCTGTAATGACAGTGACGTCACCCTTTCTTCTCAGTCAAATTACTAGTCAACTCAGTTTACTCTAAAAGAAAAGGATTAAGCAGTTAAACTGCATCAAATTCATGGAAATGCACCCAAGCCACAACCTCTTCATTTCCAATTACCAGGCACTCTATTTCAAACAGAGAGAGGGCAAGTATGAGGCTGCGTTTTAATCACAGGTGCCTGCATCATGATGAAGACTCTCAACAGAAGGGCCTGAACCACAGTAACACTTCTATCACAGAGCTAAAGAACTTCAAACATTGCGGTCACTTCAAGTGTGCACTTTCCTATTGACCAAAAATTGGAAGACAGCGCTAGTGGCTGATAAAGCTACAGAAAAAGCATCTTTCACAATTACTGCCAGATTCTAACAGACACCATCTTCACTGATTTTAGGCAAGTTAGTCCCTATCCATAGTGTCACATTCCCATAGACCAACCCAAACAGCTACACTGTAATACTTGACAATCCCCTCAGCAAGAATTCTATTATAAGTAACACAAAGCTAATGAGTTTTCCTAGCAATTAAGAAAAACAGAACTAAAAACCAAACATCATTCCAAGACATTCAGAATTCACATATATGAATTTGCTCCTAAAATACATGCTAACACACCTGTTCCTGTGGTAGTCAGAGAGGGGCCTAGCCATCTAATATACTGTAAGAATGCATGAAAAGAAGTGAGAGCTTGACAATATTACAACACAGATGCAGACAATTTCTGTCCTGTACTCGGTTCTTTAAAGAGCATTAATTTCACAAATGAGAAAGCAATACTCACCTTAGGTGGTTTGAAAGGGTAGTCTGTAGGAAAGTGAATTGTCAAGAAGAATACACCACCCTGATATGGACTGTCATTCTGTCAAAGGAAAGAAATAATTCTCCTATTATCATCTTTAGGATGAAATATCACTGAAGATGTTGTTTTTAAATAAACAAAAGGAGAGGAAATTCATTCCAACAACTGAACTGTTTAATCCACCAATACAAGAGAGATGCAATTAAAATTCAATTACTACTTCCCAAGGTAAGTGATACAGAACAGATACAAGTCACTTTCTGTACGGACCTCTCTGAGCTAATGCTTCATAGAAAACAGCTTCTCTGACAATACACTCAGGACAACTTGACAAAAGAAAGCATCCAAATGCCTCTGAGACATCTCCAAGAAGTAATGTTAACAGAGCCAGGGGTGTGTGTGGGGGGGTGGTGTGTGTCACGTCAGGTTAGAAAACCTGAAGTTCTGTATTTGGAGCTTATTGGTTATGACCACCCAAGTTTACAGAAGCCAGCCGGTTCTAAGGGCCTCCCATTCCCTTTTAAGTTCTGCCCCTAAGCCAAGGGGCTTAGGCATTGCTCAGCCCTGCAGAAAGCCTACAAATACAGAGCTAACTCTTTGTGCCTTGCAAAAAAAAAAAAACAAACCAATCCAAAACAAAACCTCTCCCACCCTACCAGCACCACCAAACAAAAAAAATCCCCATCAAGATTAAAGTGACTTCTTCCTCCCTTTCTTACAGAAATTCACTTTAATCTAGCATGGAAGAGTATTTTACATTTCCCTGCTCCAAGGCAACAATTATGGGGATAATTCATCCAGGAACTAACTATTAGCAGTAAAGCAACACATGGAAGTAGAAAAAAGCTGACAGTAGGGAGAGAATAAATGGAATGACTAAATAGGGATTGTTTAAGTTACTAGTTATGAGAAGAAAGATGTTAGAAGCTTTTACTTGAAACTACAACTAAATTTCTGAAATAGAGCTAAAATTTCATTGTTTAACCTGAAGACTACAGTGCTTTCAATTCCAGATTCAGGGCTAGGGAAAACGATTTTGAGACACAGAGAATACACTTCTGAATTATTTGTAAATTGAATTTTCATATTAATTCAAGAACACTTCACCAATGTAAGGAAATAACTGCATCTTACTTAGTTAAATAACCAGGAAATGAAATTCTGCAACACAAGACAAGGGACTCAAACCTGAAAATATGTAGGTTATACCCTATCCAACCTCTGCTGAAAACCTAGCAATCAAGATACAACCTCATGTATTTGGTCAATAGATACTATGTAAGGCCTTGAGGAGCCAGAAAGCAACCCTTTTACTGCACATATTCTGGGGATACATTTTAGCAATTACAGAAACCCCTCTTAGAATATGTTAAACCAATGCAAGCTCTCTTACGTCTACCTAAGAAAATCACAGCCTGTATAATATCCTATTGCAGAGGCGGAAGGCCAGATGATTGGTTCCACAATCCTCATCTGTTATTAAAGGCACTAAGCAACACCGCAGGAGCACTGGAACTACTAACGCCACACTTCCGTCAGGATACTGCCTAGTCTTGAAACAGGAATGCAGACCTTTTGACACCACAAAAACCACATGGGAAAAAAGGAGCTGTACATTATTAAACCAGAAGGGGAAGCTAAAAATAATAATCCTAATTTAAATTCAACTGATGTTTAATACCTTATGACCATGAAGACACCAGCCATGTAAAATCACGCTCAGTATAGTGCAGAACATTCCTTGCCATTTTAGCATGAATATAGCTATTAAACAATTTTATCTTTTTGAGGCACCTAGTTACAATCAATGAGACCAGGACTTTGAAATGGAGAGCCATTTTTCCAGTCAGGTGAATCTCTAATAAGCACATTTTCCATAACGATCTCCTAAAACCACACTTGCCACTATATATAAAGTCAGGGCAATTCAACATCACTGATATTTAATTCCTGCTCTGTAGCCTCACAAGAGGCATCACGCTGTGGCTTCTGTGCAGGTCTACTGGCATCCAATATTTGTCTTCTCAAGTTACAGAAGGTTTTGTTTTCTAAATATAGATAACCAGCCCTGAGAACTTCAGATGTCAAGTGTTTGGAGGTTACGTTTTCAGTAAAGGCAAACATTTGCCTTCTTTAATCGAACAGGGAAAAAGTCACATTCAGGTTTCAGATGCTTATGAACATTTAACACAGACTTTTTTCCTCCAGTCATAACTGGAACCTCACATTTCAGTGACTTTTTCCCTTGTACTCCTAAAAGCATTCAAGATCTCAGTACATGACACCAGATCAAATAAGGATCCCATGTTCTGTTCTAAGATCCACCCAAAAGCATCCCAACTAATTCCTCACACTGGGACCAGCTCCTAGTACAAAGTTCATGCTAGATTAAAACTTTAGAAAAAGTTAAATGCAAACAAAGTTTCTAGATATTAAGTGATAATGCCTAACATTGCTCTAGAGATCATTTCAGCTGAAATACATTTTCTCAAAAAACATTCCAGCAATAAAATAATCAGACTGATTTTTTTTTCTCCTCCTTAATTTTCTGTTACTGTAAGGAGTACCTCTAGCACTAAAGCTTGATAAGGAGAGTTAAAGAAAAGTAAAACAAAAAACCCCACAGTTTCCTCGTGAATAAGAACTACTAGTTCAATATTACATCACAAGAATTAGAATACTTACAGGTCCCATAATTGTGGCTTGCCAATGAAACACTACAAAAGAAAAACTCCGCATTATTATCTATGCATGATATGCTTTGAGTTAGCAGAGTAAACCAGAAAACTTAAGGTTACTTACTGTCGTCTCCAACGGGACCTGCTGAACACTGTGCTGGAGGATCACGGGCTAAGTCACTAAGTTCCTTTAGGAAAAAAAGAACAAACAAGAACTGTTCAGAGAAGGAACACTAATGAACTCGGTCATTTTTACTTCATGTCCAGCAAAAACCTTTAACAGTTTTTCCATATACAAACACAGAAGAATCCGCACTAGCAGCTATTAGAACCACTAGATCAGTATCAAAGATGTCTTTATAAAAGCCAACAACTACCAAAACCAGCTATGAAGATAAACAGCTACAATGACTATGTTTTTCCAAATAAGTATCACTACTGTAAAGACACCCTTGCTGAAGAAGGGACAGAAAGGAGCAGGACACAGAGCCTGAAGTGGGCAAAGTCTAACCACTTTCTCATCGAGATTTTCAAGGATTCAGTTACAGCTAGAGAATCCTGAAGTGGGGAGAGAAAGCTATTGATGAGTCTTCATGAAACAGAAAGTACTAGGTATGTAACAGCCGACTCAGAACAGAAAGAATAAAAAACCGACACAGAACCTCAGTTTCATTTTCCCCACTACCTCCAGCAGGGATATATCTTGCATAGATTAAAGGAGACAGGAAAATTAAAAGAGGCTGACAAGTGTTGGAATCAGGCAAAATATCTGTATTTATTTTAAACTTCACATTTAAGACAATTATGCCTTTAAAATTCTGAATAACTGAGCTGCAGAAACAGTTCCCTCCCTCCCCCATTACAGAGGGAATGAAAACAGAAACTTCAAATGGAGGATCCTTGTGTAGTATCAAGATTGCCGTGATCAATCAAAGCAGCTCAGCATTAATTTGTTTAAATGCTCCGCAAGTTACTTGTTTGGACAGTGTCTTATAATTAAATTTATGCTTTCAATTGAAGTATGTAACAGATACCTTCCCTCTTCCCTGCTCTCTTTTGAATCTAAAAATGGTTTCAGGAGCTTCTATAAATCTACACTTTTCAAGGCACCTAGAAGTCATGAGCAAAGGGAAAACCTTCAGTCCCTCTCCCATATATTAACAGTTGCACACAAGTTATTGTGCTACAGGTCTATACAAGCCATTAAAACAAGAACTTCCCATTACTTTGCCAAACATTTAAGAAACCCAGGCATAGCTATTATGCTGGAAACACATGCGTATTTGGACCAGAAAGCTAACAGTTTTGCCTGGGAAGATCCCAGCGTATATCCCCCAAGTTTCACAAATTCTGCACTTGATAAAAATTTAGTAAGCGTAAGCCAACACAAAATGGGAAAAAAAAAATACGTTCCCTGTAACTTAAACACCTTGTTCTTTGGTGAGACGATAGCTCCTGCAAGCACAGGGAGAATAACACTACTTCAACACGTAGAAGTCCATACATTAGAAAAAAAACCCTAAAACCCACCAGAACTGCCCCCTCCCCCAAAACCAGCAAGAAAACTTAGTCCTGCATTTCCCCACCCTACACAAGCTAATTCTGATGAACTTTCCAATTAACCAGATTTCAGTTTTGCAGTGGAATCAGACTGTTCCATAAAACGGAATTGTATCGGTTTTGATAAGCAATGGCACAGTGAAGTTAGTATTATGGTTCGTTTCATTGCTGCTGTTATTTAGAAGTGTGGGCAACAGCTCTTTCCAGATCATCACAGTAAATCCATTTAGAGTGCATTTCTCTACACTCCCCAGTTATTATTGGGGGTGCCTTTGATAGGCTTATTTCTGCCATAAAATACCACTTGAGGTCCATATGTTGTTCAGTACCCTTCAGAAAAATTTGCTAAGTTACATTTATATTATCCATGTACAGGCAAATAAGAAATGTAAGAGAACCTTCAGATATAAAGCTTTTTTAATTTTCAGGATGGTTTTTTTTTTTTCATTTAACAAGTACAGCAGGTTTTGTTAATCAGGCTTATTTCTCATCTAAATATATTTTCCAGTTCTAAGAATGATCAATCATTTCCAAAATCTGAGAGGAAAAAGATATTTTGTCCCTTAAAATAAGTTGTAGCAATAGAATAAGCAGAAAGACACAAATGTTACTATTTTAATGTAGTTGTGTAGTTATTACTGGATTATGTTATTTCATCAGGGAAGACGACCAGACCCTGTTTTTTTAAAACTCACAGGGTCTAAGAGCTATGAAAAGGCTCTTCATGCAGTTTATGAAAATTATGAAAAGGAGCAGCATGAAGACAAGGACAAGAAAAGATCAGCATGAAGTGGACTGTCAGAGGTATGTGTGCTAGACTAGAGCACTCTTCCAAAGGTACTATATCTCCAGAGAAGCAAAACATCAGTACTCAGTATAAAAATAAGATATTTTAACATAGCAGGAAAATTAGAGTATACCAATAATTCAATCAGGAAAAGTAAGTGTAAGTAGGATTGCAGATGTAGGACAAATATTAAAATTACTAAGTTCTGGTGAAAAATTTGTGCAAAAAACCCTTCAGCAATACGAAGAATAATTTACAAGCTGAAACACATGAGTTTTTAATATTCCAGTCTCCAAACATTTCAAAATAACATGTCCATACAGAGCTACCCCTTGTAACCACTTGAACTGTTCCAGAGAACAAACAAGCAGTGATTTTCATAAGCTAAAGGACTAAAGTTTTGTCTGGCCCAAAACACTTCAATAAAAAAACCTAATTGTGCTAAACAAAGCAGTTCAAAATACAGATAAGGTAGGAACACGATACACCGCTTAGCATTTCAACCACAGAGCAAGTAATTTACCCACTAAATTCAGAAAGAAAAAAGCTGAGGTGGCACGCATTCTTGTATTTGCTTCTCTTGGGTACTGTGGTCAGGAGAGTAAAGTTTGTAGTAAAGCTGTTTGCTTCAGCAGAGCATGAAGTGTTGTGGAAGAACTCGGGCAAACATGAAACAAGGACTGGCAAGCTTTGCCTCCTTGCAGTAACACCAGACCTCTTTCGCCTCCCTGTTAAGTGCAGGACACTTCACATCTGCACAAGAGGAGGGAGGCTTTTTGCAACAACGGAGCAGGAAGTTCTCTCTGTGTAACTTTAAAGTGCCTCCTTCTCAAAGCTACAACTGCTGTATCCAACAGGCAAACTGGAATAACTGGAAACTAAACAAGCAGAGGCACATGGGCTGTGATATTTGGAGCACAGCTGAAACACTTCATTCAAGGAAAGGGAGGAGGTGTTTTGTTTGGGTTTTTTTTTTCCCTTAAAGCTTCCCACTCAGCAGCAGAAACAAACTGACCCTCCTTCTCACCTCAGCAATCAAGAGCAACTATCCTGTAACAGGAAAATATTAAATTTGAAAAATATTTCTGAATCAAAACTAACTTCATCATTTCCATAAGACAATTAAAAAGTAATTTTTAAGAAATCAACTCATAATTGTACACCTGCTTTCACCCATTTCTCACCAAGAAAGTAAAGACCACGTTAAGTTTCATTTTACAAAGCAGAGTTTCACTAGTATTTTACAATTTAACTAGTATTTTAGAATTAAAAAATCTTCCCAAGCATTGTTATGTAAAATTTCTACATATAAGAGCTTTATACTTCATTCCTTCTGCTGCAATACTTACTATGTCCAACTTTGCTTCTTTTTGTTTACCTTCAAGTAAACAGCGCTTTCCTTTGTCAAGAGGTACTAAGCTACACCCCAAACTTTGTTAAAAATCCTCAAAGTAGAACTCAAATCTTCCTGGTGTTAGCTGCTATAGTTTTTCACTCTACAGGTGGTTTAAGCAAAAAAATATAAATTCCCAAGAAGCAAATTCCAAAGACTTTACATCAAAACAATACACCAAATTTGGTTCAGAGTGGTGTCTTACACGCCTATCGGAAAGGATTAGTCTTGAATTACAACTGTGACTAGTAGTTTCTGGCACTGCCAGGGGTTTCCGGTATAGCTCCAGCATATCACCATTTCTGTGTCCCAGTTTCCAAATATAAAGTTGTGATAGTTCCTACCTCTCCACAAGGATGGTTAGTCACTCACCATTTTACAGATTTAAACACCGTTTAAGGAGTAAGCGCCAATGCTACTGTTAGAGGACAACGGCAATGTAGCATATACAAGAAGCAATACATGTACAATTTTGCAACAGTTTGGGAAAACAGGTAACTGAAATACAGCAACAGTACTCGTCACTGCAACAGACAGACCTGCTTTAACACAAATTCAGCACCATGGTCTTCTGCCAGTTTCACATTAAGTCTGTAGCAAGATGTAGTTTTATTGGTGAAACAGCCCCATTCTTAATCTTCTCTCTTCTCTTTCTCTACAAATTCATCAAAAAGCTAACCAAAAATAAACCAGTATTTTCAGGAAAAAAATGCCTATAAAACCTAACTAATCTGCTTGTTTTGCACAATTCATAACTAAGATAGAAAATATGGCTTATGCTTCAAGTGATGATGCAGAACACTGACATGTGAGTGTGAACGCAGGACTACAATCTTATTATAAACCACAAAAGCATCTTTTTTTTCTTGACAGAAGAGCTGCTAAACAACCCTCAAACCACTCCTCTCTACCAGCTATTTAAAAGATTATAGAAGTCATTTAAAGGATGAAGGAAATTTGAAGAATGACAAAGGATACCTCATCCAAATATGCATGACCAAGACAGTGAAGGAAAATATTTAAGGGAACTAGTCGCTTTTCTCACAGAAGTTTTCAGGTCTTGCCAAATCCGTAAGAAATGACAGCCTGATGCCTACCAAGCTGCCTTCTTGCAAGGTACCAAGTAGAGCAGCACTAGTGTCAGCTCCTTTTCTTTCCATTTGTCCGAATTCATACTCCCTGTGGCACAACTGCTACATTTTTCTAGTTTAAGCTGGAAATAGCCAGGGCTTATTTTTAATGGTAGTAGCTGCTGACTTAAATACACAGTGGCAGAAGATCACTCCCACCAGAGTGACAGAATATCACTCATTTTCCTCCACATGCATAAACTCTCAGTTAGATTTGTGGTGGGTTGACCCTGGGTGGACACCAGGTGCCCACCAAAGCAGCTCTATCACTCCCCTCCTCAGCTGGACAGGGGAGAGAAAGTATAAAGAAAGGCTTGTGGGTCGAGATAAGGACAGGGAGAGATCACTCACCAATTACCGTCATGGGCAAAACAGACTCGACTTGGGGAAAATTAATTTAATTTATTACCAATCAAATGGGAGTAGGATAATGAGAAAATAAAAACTAAATCTTAAACACCTTCCCCCCCATCCCTCCCTTCTTCCCAGGCTTAACTTCACTCCCAATTTTTCCACCTCCTTCCCACCAGCAGCACACGGGGACAGGGAATGGGGGTTGCAGTCAGTTCATCACATGTTCTCTGCTGCTTCTTCCTCCTCAGGGGAAGGACTTCTCACACTCTTCCCCTGCTCCAGTGTGGGGTCCCTCCCACGGGAGACAGTTCTCCACAAACTTCTCCAACATGAGTCCTTCCCACAGGCTGCAGTTCTTCATGAACTGCTCCAGCGTGGGTCTATATCACGGGGTGCAGTCCTTCAGGAACAGACTGCTCCAGCGTGGGTCCCCCACAGAGTCACAAGTCCTGCCAGCAAACCTGCTTCAGCATGAACTCCTCTCTCCACAGGACCACAGGTCCTGCCAGAAGCCTGCTCCAGCACAGGCTTCCCACAGGGTCACAGCCTCCTTTGAGCACCTGCCTGCTCTGGTGTGGGGTCCTCCATGGGCTGCAGGTAGATATCTGCTCCACCATTAACCTCCATGGGCTGCAGGAGGACAGCCTGCCTCACCACGGTCTTCACCACGGGCTGCAGGGGAATCTCTGCTCTAGTGCCTGGAGCACCCCCTCCTCCTCCTTCCCAACTGACCTTGGTGCCAGCAGAGTTGTTTCTCTCACATATTCTCACTCCTCTCTCTGCTGCTGTTTTTACACAGGTTTTGTTCCCCACCCCCCTTCTTAAATATGTTATCACAGAGGCGCTACCACCGTCACTGACGGGCTCGGCCTCGGCCAGCGGCGGGTCCACCTTGGAGCCGTCTGGCATTGGGTCTGTCAGACATGGGGGAAGCTGCTAGCAGCTTCTCACAGAAGTCACTCCTGTAGCCCTCCCTGCTACCAAAACCTTGCCACGCAAACCCAATGCAGATTTAATATTGGTTTATAAAGATTTAATATTGGTTTGTAGCACAATTATTTGTTAAAATCATATATTGCAGCTTTCTGGTTTATAATCAAGAAAGCATAATGGAAAAAAAAGGGGTTAATTTGCTTTAAGTTTCCAGACAATGACTCTTTCTACCTTGGAGGGCATGAAAGGTGATACACAATGAAATCAGAAGTTTAAATTAAAAAAAGAAGGGAAAAAAAAAGAACACTTAAGCCAAAGAAAAATCAACATTTATTCATTTGAGTGCTTGTCTAGTGTTGTCTGTGTCAAACAGGATATTTCAAACTCTAAGCATCCAAAAATTCATCACTGCATTAGCTTTACTCATTAGCTCACAGCTGAAAACAGCTTTAAAAAAGAAGGAAGGATTGGAAGCAGCTTTAAAGAAGGGGAAGAACATTTAAGCCTGTTTGAAGATTAAGAATTGTCAACCAGCGAAGAGCTACTGCCTCATCCCACACACCTGCATTTGCAACAGTCTTTCAACATGAAAATTAATTACTCCTGGAAGCAGAAAGTAACAGTTTGAAAGAACACTGAATGTGGATTTCTAAGCTGACTAAGAAAGCAATGGCACAATACACACGATAAGTGTAACCAGCAGAAAATTATCAGTTTCAAACAAGCTGGCCTTTTGGCTAACACTTAATAAATGGATAAAAACAATGTATAATGACAGTGCATAATACAGAAAGATGCAGGTTCCTGTCGTTTAGAAAAAGACATTAGAGCAAATATGTAGAGAAAACGCATGAAGAGCAGTCACAGAAAACTGCAAGGGCCAAAGAGCACGGAATAGTTTTTAAGAAACCCAAAACATGACCAGGAATGTAACAGTTGTGATCGTCTCTATCTTGATGATTCTGCTTGTTCTATTTTTCATGGTTCTCCTTTCTCAAGCTTTTAGTACTAGATTTTTCAGGTTACACACTGAATATTGTTTGTACAACGTCCAGCAACAATATCATAATGATATATTAAAAGAGAAACATAGAAATATTCATGTTTTAAGCCTCGCACTCAAGGAGGGAAATGCCAGACTGCTGTGCAACTGTAATTAAGTCACCATGTGTGCTTGGACTGTGATACAAACTACTCGGATGACTACACGCTATCTTTTCAAAGGACCTGCCTTTCAGTTCACAAGCCCTTTCTGAATGAGACTATTGTCTACAGCTCTTCTCATCTGTTCTGAAATTTGGAAGGTGTACAATGTAGGTAATGGTTTTCAGAAAATCTCAGAGTTAACGCAGCTAAAATGGCTCTCTATTGTATTCCAACCTTTCGCAGAGTTCACCTCTGTAGCTGGAGAGATCCAACTGGAAAAGGAGCTCAGTTACCAACTTTGCTTTCCTGGTCACTCACTGGAGGCATCCAGAACAAACTGAGGAAAAAAGGTGGCAACTGCACACCTACAGTGCTTTGAACTCAAAGGTATAGCTTGTTTCCCCCAAAGTAATGAAAACCCACAGCAGCTGTCTTACTCAAGACAAAGAAAATCCGACTGCTTTACACACATCAATTCTGAGGTATTATAACAATTACCATTCCCTGAAAACAAGAGAGCTATTAAAACACATACGCTCAGCATAGGATGAGGGCTGTACACATCGACTAAAGTACGTTGAAGGGAAAAGTGCGAAGTGATGCACTGGTTACTACCTACCCATTCAATGATAACTTGGTATTTGAATTCTGGCATTTCCACGCTTTTGAATATTGGACACTGAAACTTAGCATACAGGAAAAACCTACAAGTGAAAAGTAAGAACCACACTGATCCTTGGTGCTGTAACCTCAGACTACAGTACAGCCCTCAGAGAAGAAGGTAACTCGTGTAAACGGGCCACAAGAGAAGCAGCAAGATGCACCTAGCTGAATAAAACAGAAGGACCGGGAAACAAGGGGACAGATTAAATGCAATATAGACAAATGTGAAGTGATGCACTTGGAAAGAAGTTATACCCAAAGTAAGGCACTCTGGCCTGATGGCTACCACTGAGGAATGATATTTTGGCATTGTGATAGACAATTTCACACAAATGCTAGCTTAACACTCAATAGATGCTGAGGTTTGGCCGCGTTACATGAGAGCCTTCCAACACACCGCCCCGCAGCTTGCCAAGGATGCAGTAACGTACAGCAGAACCTCAGCCACCAGCGTTTGACACATCAACCAGAAGCACCATCTGTACACGCACTGCCCTGGACTCGATGCAACAGACGCCTCCCAAAGTTTGCCAAGCCTACACAAACAACAACTTTGGGGACTGGCAGCGTATGGGACAAGTTTTTGTAGAAATCACAAGCGCCCTTAATTGGGCACTTAACTGCGGTAAGCCTGCACTTTCTGAATAAATACAAGAATTCTCCATGTTCTCAAGGAAATGTATGGAAAACAGGATCATATAACAGAAAGTTATCAAATTAATATTCTAACAAATAACAGCACATCTGCAATCACAGTGTGGTGAATTCATTGGTTAGATGTAGTCTGCGATATTATTCTGAAATTTAATTATTTAACCTAATGAACTCTGAAAATCAGCTCTCCTTTTAAAAAACTGCCTTGACTTTGACCAGTCCTTGTTTTGGATGAATCCAAAGATGCAAGTGAAAGCTACTGCAATATACCGTATGGGTCTATTCTATGAACACAACTATGTGGGGATGATTACACTAGCTTATCTACAGCTCTACAATTACCCTATCATAATATGCAATTGTGTGTAACTACCCTTCATAATGGTTCTGTGTTTTGAACAGCCAGTGGTAGAGATGCAAAACTAAAGGCCCGTCTATAGGATTAGGTATAGTTACATACAAAATCAGCTCACATTGAGCCAACAAAGCGTTTAAAAAAAAAAACAGAAAAAAAAACAAAGCGGTTTCTGGAGTGCAGCTGCTCTTACAGTGGAGTTCCACCTCAGCTCTCTAGAGAACACTGATGTCCACACGGGTCTTTAAAAAATAAACAAACAGATTATGAAGCAAAAGTGTTTAAGAGCATATTTATGAACTGATTGTAACCTGAATTAGGGGAATGGAAGGGGGCCATTGCTCACCTGGCAAAGTGTCATTCACAAGATCCTCCTATATTGTTCAAGATAGGAAGAAATTAAAACTAAGGCTAAAAGGAAAACTAAAGTTTGCAGTTATCTGACTTACAGAATTATACGGCGTTATTACTCATATAGGCCAGCAAAGGTTGGGAAATACTGCCTTAGAGCAGGACATTCATATTTACTAGAAACCTAAAAGAGCTCTTGGAAGAGCTCACAGAAGTGATGAGCACTAAACTCCAGTTAGGCCAACCTAACTCCAGGTTACAGAGACAGCTTGCTATAAAGTTAACTGAGTGCTTAACACAATTCTCATGCCCTCCGTCAGGAAGACCTACAGCACTTTAGCATCTGCACTCAGTTCAGCTTGCAACTCTGGTGTCCAGATGCTTGTGGAAAGGATTAAACATTTGTCTCCTCCTTTTTTTTACTGGGCCCTAACATTTGCAAAGCAGTCCGCAAACCTCCCATCTTGCTTTATGAAAACCCGAACAAAAAACCCGTAACAATTACACTGGAAAAAACTGCAGGAGATCTTGAAGATCTCTAGCGTATCATGCATCTCAAAGCGATGAGGTTCAAGATAGAGGCTTCCTCTATACAAAATTTTAATACTTAAAGTTTACTGTTGGGAAGAAGGCTTGGAACAATCTTTAAACAAAATAACAAAAACAATCCCATCTATTGAGCTTTCAGTCTGAATGCTGCAATACTCGATTTGGCTCATTTTTCAGTATTAAACCTCGTCTACATCCAAGTGTTTTACAAAGAGCTGCCCAAGGCATAAATGCCGATTTAAACTTATGAATGTAATTTTAAGTAATTTTTTTTGCAAGGCTTCCCCAACACAACCTACCACATTTAATGTATCAGATCAGTGCCCTGTAAAAGCCCACTGAATAGAAAGTTTTTTTTAAAAAAAGCTCCAGTACTTTTGAGGAGTTGAATTTAGATTCAAGAAGTTTACAAAACTGCCCAGCATGTACAACTCAACACAGTTTAGGACTCTTCGGACAAAGCCAACTTGACAAAAGCAACTGCATATAAAAAAGCACTACTGACTGCACTCATATCTACATTATCACTGCTGCTTTCATTTCTCATCTGGACTAACTTATTTTTTTCTGCCTATTATACCAGCAGGTTACTACATCACATCAGTCACAGAAGAAATGCATGCCTACATAACTCAACCTTTTCAATATAAGTTACAGCATCTTAGCTTAAACTATCAACAAAAGTCACCTTATACTGAGATATCAGACCTAGTGCTGAAGTGCAGACTGCACGTTCCCATCTGCCAGCTCTGATGCACAGGCGAGGGACCTGTACGAGAACACAGGGCAGACAAAGTGGCAAAACCTTAATATTTGCAACAGAAAGATTTATCGGAGATCGCGTATCAATGCCCTAATCTGAATTACACAAAAGCTCTACCCTTTTCCGCTCCTCCTTACCAGCTGTCGCTTGACATCTCAGACAAGGTTAAGAACCTCCATCCTCTCTCTCCTTCAACAGTTCAACCCAGTGGACGCAGAGAAAACGTCCGCGGGCAGGGGATGATGCCAGGCTAGAGGTGGCCTCCACAAGGAACAGAGGTGCCTTTGGCAAGAGGCAGTTTACTGCTCTGTATTCAGCAGCTGCTACTTACAGCTGTTTACATCCCCCCCTTTCCTTCACCCATTAACGTGTGAGCGAAAAGAAAGGCATTAGTGCTTCAGAGCTGGTTACAGACTGGGGCAGCAGCTGAAAGAGAGCTCATTCTGTGGAGTTCTACATCAGCTCTTCTGGAGAAGAAACTCACACAGGGAGTAACAGCAAAAGCACTGGCTTACTTTCAAAAAGAGATCTTTAAAAGCTGGAATGATCATAAAGAAAACGTTGGCTAGACAATTGTTTTACCCTGTACATTATCCCACGCAAATCTTTAACATACTAGAGAACTCCGTTTTTAAGGTATGCAAGAGGTACCCATCTAATGGAATATTGATCTCTGAAGTTCTGTAAATTACTTAAGTGAGATTACAATCCCCTTCTGCCCCCATTCCAACGCACACATTTAAAGATCTATTCTGACTGTGAACTTGTTCCACAGGCACAGTGCCCAATTAACAACAGAAATCTTTACGTTACTGCAGTCCAAACTTCCTAGTTAAGGAAGCATCACATTTCCTTTCTCATAAAAAACAACCAGTTCTTAAAACACGTCCAAGAACTTAATAGCAAATGCTGGACTTGAATATAGGTATCAAACCTACCCAATGGAAGCATTATTTCCATTTTAATGATCTTAATTTTATACTATAAATGTAACTTCCGACTATTCGGATAAGCTAAATTTTAAACAGAATTTAAGTGATGACAGCTTTCACCTGATGCTGAATAATTTTATTCTGACTTTTAAAAAACACTGATGTTCTTTGATACTAGTGCTTCCCACACCCCATTGCCGAAATCTCATGATTTCAAATCAACCACTGCCTTCTGGCTCAACATGACCCTTCTCACCACTGAGTGCCACAGTTGCACTGCATTGTCTACTTAGTCTACCCCTGGATACTATAAATAGTTAGGATGAATTAACTAAAAAAAAGTAATTCAATACATACAGAGCGTATTCACAAAGGTTTAAAGCATTGTAACTAAGCTTACATCAACTGCATTTCATTATCTAGTTAATCTTAACTTTTTGAGCCCCTAAAGAGACAAATCCAGACTTATTTTTAGACATTCATTCAAAGCGTAAGATCAATCATGTAACTTCAAGTTATTTAACTATTTTGAGTAAGCCCAGCAAACTAAATCCAAGATTGCCTGCAAAAATATTGTAGGTTTCATCCAGAGAAGAAAACAGTTCCAAACAGCTTTTTTAGTTAAGCTATTTTTTTTTTTTAATTTCATACTAAGTTCAAAAGAAAAGAATATCAGTTTAAAACAAAAGTAATAAGCAGGCTTTGTAACTCTCTAACTGAATCACCTCTACCAAAGCTACACCTTTGGTTAAACTAATGCAGATTTCCATGCTGCCTTCACTGCTGCATATTATATCCAATCTCTGAAAAACATTATCCATGTCTCCAGGGCTAGTGGCATTTCTTACTATGAGCATCTGGAGGAGGGGGGTTAAAGTTGCAATTAATTATACATCTAGGAATAGTGCTGGAGGCTATAGCCTTGAGGGAAATAATTATTTAGTCTCCACTCCACCACTGTCAACGGAAGCCTTCTATCTGTGCTTAAGTAGCAATAAATGGTTTTGCCACCTTCAGCCTTTAGCTTCCAGGATGCCAACTCCACTCAAGATTTTCTAATAAAATACCGCAACATAATGATGCTGGCTTGTGCTATGCTTAACCAAATGGGCGTAAACACAGGAGGCACAAGTTTTCTTACGGATTTCACAGATGAGACATTTCATGCATAGATCTCCTGTATTAATTCTATTTTTAGCTTATCAAGATCACCACTTAGGCCTTTTATACTACCTCGCTTTAATGGATGCGTACAGCAGTGATAAAACGGATATATATTGATGATGTAACGTTGCCAATTTTTCTCAATTTTACGCATTCCCAATTCCCTGCTCCTACATAAACGTTTCCTTACTACCCGATCATCATCATTCGAACCGGAAGCGCCAACATGCTGCAGTAATTACGGCACATGCCTTTAGCAGGTAACACTCAACACTTCAGACCAAGACAACTGCCACAAGCATGTATCAAGCATTAAGATACAAGCTCATAAATCAACATGAATTTGTTGAAAATTGGAGGAAAAAAAATTTGGGAAAAATGTCATCCTCGGGGAAGGAAACAGTTAAAATTAAGATGTAGGTTCACATTATTCCACGGCAAAAGCACTTGCTTGTTATACCACAAAAAAGGGCGGCCACTCCTGTGCAAAGCAAGCCCTATCAATAAAAGGAGAGTTCTGCCAATCACAGGCAGGCTATCCCCAGGGCAGACGGCACAGGTGCGATGATGAGCTCCAGCATAACATGATCTGTCTGGGACTGGCTACGTACCTGACAACTACTTCAGTTTGGAGAGCACTTTATAAAGGGTGTTCCAGAAGTAGACAAGCCAACACATAACATGATACTCATGAGCTTTCATTTCCAAGCCAAAAGCAGAATTTGCTGGTTATGTTTTAAGTAGGGGTTGTTGTATTCTGAATGTGTAACATACTTCAGATTAAATTTACACACACTAACACAGTCTGAAAGTCTGATTTACCCAATATAATAAAGGATTTTGTTTTGCTTGATATGTCAAGTCCACAAAGAGGGAGTCGGCCAAACAGACTGAGAATACCTTTCGCTGGTGCATTTGGGATGTCCTCTGCTGCAGGAGACAATGAATTCTAGTCCTGACAGGTAATACCACAAGTCAGACTAAATCAGCTACGTGTGATTACAATGCTCTGAGGTCCTGGTCTCTCTTTAGCCTGTTCTGATCTCATGCCAACAACGTACTACACGGAAGCAGAGAGTCTCAAGGTCTGATCTGTGACCTTACAATTGGAAGACAGGGAATCCCAGCTCACTGGTGACAGAGTGCCATTCTCTAGCTTTACCAGTTGGCAAGATTAAAATCTAAATTCACAACCACCTTGTTACAAAATTGGCCCTGCTATTTTTGGATTTCAGCCTCCATCCCAGTAAACATTCGTGTTGGAAACCATGCTTGGGAAGAAAGCAACTTGCAAGCAATGGTTTCAGTCTAGCAAAACATCACTTTCCAAGTTGGAAAATACAAAATCAAAACTGTGAACTGTATGTGAACTTGGAAGTGTACCTTGTAGCACGGTATGATTAAATTGATTAAAAATAGCACCTTTAAAAAAAAAAAAAACCCAACAAAACAACCAAAAATCAAATCAAAACAAGAAAAAGAACCCTAACCCAACTGTCTCACCAATCTTAAATTCTAGCACCGGGTAAAGGAAGAAGCTTGCTACTACACAGTGCCGTAGAGCATAAGGACCAGTACAGGACAGAGACTGCACACAACAGGCCGAAACCTTCAAGTCAAAGAGATGACTTATTGAGTCAAGAGTCATGCTGAATCGTTTTAAGGTTGTGACCACGAGATTACTACGTAAGTGGGGGTTTGCCTTGGTTTATATTTGACAATAAATTCTTACCTGCAGCGCCTGAATGTGTTTCATAAGCACGAGTTGATGACAAAGCATACCAGGGAGTATCCTAGCTGTGTTTCAACTCAAATGATATCATCCACTAATACAGGGGAACAAGTTCTGATGGCAGATTCAAAACGAATTGTTTTGAAATTCTTGTGAGAGCGTAGCTGTAATTCGTAGACAATTAATTTAGCTAGCACTAATCCAGAACAGATTTAAAATTTTCATGTATAACAGAACTATCTTTTCACTAATAAATTATAAATAACCTCATTTTGACTAAAATATGCTCACGAGCACTGCCAAAGAGATGTGAAATTACAGGAAAACTAATAGGTGGCCAACTTTATACGCCGTCTATAGAAGGTGTTTTGCGCACCAAAGTTTACTTCGGCGATTTCAGGACCCGCTGACTTTCTGCCATCTTGGCAGGCTACGAGATGACCAAGAAACTCCTCTCAGCTCTCGACATACGTAAACGCTCCACGTAGCTCGCGTAGGAGCACAGACCAACAGCGACTTCCCGGTAACGCCACTGCGCTCCCACCGCGTTCGCAATTACATCTCAGCAATTCCCAAACCGAAGCGCCGCCGCCGCCGAGAAACCTCTAAAGCTGCCCGAGCGCGACCTCACGTCGGGAGCCTTCTTCCCTGGGAGAGGTTTAAAAAAAAAAAACCCAAAAAAACCTTTCATCACCTCGGCATTTTTTCCGAGTTAGCCGCGAAGTTACTCCACCCGGCTCCGATTGTGCAACGGGGAGGCGGCGGCGCGGTGCGCGCTCCCGCCCGGCGCGGGCTGCCAGGCGAGGCGGCGGGGCAGGCGATCCCCGGGCGGCGGGAGGGCCAAGCCGGCCCCGGGTGGAAGGGCGAGAACGCCGGGAAGAGGATGGCACCGCGGGAGCTGCTCCGGAGTCGACGGGAGCGCGGACGTGCGTGTGTGTGTGTCATGTTATTGCAGAAAGCGAGAGATCCCGGAAAGAGCCCGAACTAGGCGAACCCGCCGCCATCTTACAATGCGGGAAAGAAGTTGCACACCAGCGGGGAGAGCCCGGCCCGAGAGGCCAGCTGCCTGCCCCGGCGAGGGCCGCGATCGGACCGAGAGCCCCTCCGGCGCACACGTACCGGCACCATCCGGGCCGGCCGGCGACGGAGGGCAGCGGCGGCGACGCCACCGCCGCGCCGGAGTGGCCTCGGGCTGCGCTGACATTTGAGCGTCCCCGGGAGTTGCCGCTCCCCGCCCGCGGGAGCTGCGCCGCCCGCGCCCCGGCCTCAACCGAGCCCCCCCGCGACCCTGGCCGGCCTCCGAGGTCCCGGGCCTAGGCCCGGCGAGAGCGGCCTCACCGCCCCAGCCGGGCCGCGGCCTCGCCGGAAGGAGCCGGCCACTGCCCGGCCTCGCTCCGCCGGCCTCCCGGCTCCCCCTTCCCTCCCCCGCCGAGGCTGGCTGGCGCACCCAGGAAGCCGTGCCCCTCTCCTCCCGGGGCGGGGGCGAGGGGGGAAGGAAAAACCGAAAATACAAATAAAAAAACGACCGAAGTGAGGAGCGGGGGGGAACGGGGGGCAGGCGGAGGAGGAGCCGCGGCGCTCACCTTGTTGATGCGTTTCAGCGCCATTGTGTGCGAATGCCGCCGCCGCCGGGCCCGTCTGTGCGCCGCGGTGACTCCGCGCTCCGCTCGCGCCGAGGGGGGGCCGGGAGGGAGGGAGCAAGCGAAGAGGAGGAGGAGGGGGAGGAAGGCGGAGAGGGGGGAGGGGGCAGCTGCGTTTCTCCTTCCTCCGGAAACAGCCGAGGGGGGCGCCCGACCGGAGCGCCGCGGCCGCCCAGAGTCCTGCCTGCCTGCGGGCAGCGAGGCCGTGCGCCGGGGAGGCTGCCGGGGGAGCGCTCCGCCCGCCGCGCCGCTTCCCCGCCTCCCGTCACCGCCGGGAGAAGGAAGGGGGGGGGGGGTGTGTGTGGGGGGGAAGCTGAGAAGCGCCGCCCGTCCCAGGGAGAGAGGGCGAGAGAGCCCAGCACGGCTGCCGCCGCTGGCCAGGCCCAGACGCCGCGGGAGGGCTGGAGGCGGAGCCGGCGGAGCGGGGCGGAGCGAGACACGCCGCCGCCGCCAGCACCGCCCCTCCCGGGGGCGAGGGGGGCAAAGCAAAGGGGCGGGAGAAGCGCCGCCGGGCAGGCCGCGCGCGTGCGCCGCCTGGGTGTGCCGCGGCCTGACCCCGCCGGAGGAGGGGGCGATCTCGCGAGCGGTAGGCGCGAAAGCCGCGCCGGCGCGCAGGGAGGGCAGGCCGGGGCGGGGGAAGGTTCTGGGGCTACCCGCGGTCGCCCCGGTGAGGGCGGCGCCCCTGCGGTGCCGCGGTACCGCTTCCTGCCGCCGCCCGAGCAGGGCTGCCCGGGCGTTTCGCTGCGGCGCGGCGGGCGCGGGCCCGCGGCAGCCCCTGGGCGCGGCGGCGCGCACCGCTGACGACAAGCCCCCGCCCCGCCGCCGCCCTCCCACGAAATGGCGGCGGCGGCCGGATCTACATGTGTGCGGTGACGGGGCGGCGCGGTATCCCTCCGCGCGTCAACCAGCCTCCCCAGCTGTCTGTCAGCGCCGGGGAGGTGTCACGAGGAGCGGCGATTGCGTTGTCCGCGGTCTGTGTCGCGTCGGGCCGCGCTGGGGACGGGCATCGCCCGCCTCCGTGCTCGGCAGCGGAGGCGCTTCCCGCGCGTCGCGGCGCCTGGTTCCTCGCTCGTGCGGTGTCTATGTGGCTGCGCGGCGTCAGGCCGGGAAAGGACTAGTTCGAGCGTCGTGCGCGGCACGGAGCGCGGCTTCGGCGTTCTTCCGCCTCGGAAGAAGTAACGCCAGCGCTTTCCCACGGCTCGGCGGGAGCCTGAGCGCGGGGAGGCGCAGCGAGGAGGGCGCCTCGGCGGCAGGTCGCGGGCCCTGAAGCGAAGGGGTTTGCGCCTGTCGCTGCGGTGCTCGCGGTACGGCTAAGGGTCTGCTCTGGCCCGGGATAGGGGCAGCATCAACGAGGAGTGCAGGGCCGGCGTGGGAGTAACGGGCCTGGAGGGTTGTAGTGGTGTATCGACACGTACAGCTAAACCACGCCGAGTTCCTCGGTATGGGGGAAAAGCAGCACCAAAGGGAAGATAACAGTAACACAGAGTGTCAGCACAAGGGCCAGGGCCATCAAATAATGTTTTAATTTGCTCTGATACCTTCTGCGATGCTTCCGGCTCCTTGGAGGCTTTTTATTTTGTGCAGCACAAGTTGCTCTCAGCTAGGCTCTTTTTCTCATAGGAATAAATCGTGTAGATTTATGTATAGTTGTGTATGTGGGGAAGGACTCCTGCTCCACTTCCATGAAGTAACAAGCAGAGAAAGATTGACAGACAGCCTTTCTGCTGTAATGAGGGGATATATCGGTATTAATAAACATGGCACTTGCTGTCCCGGCAGTATGGATGCGTAATTAGCTAAATCCACTGCACTGAACCGAGTTTGCACTCGTTATAGTGCCTTCACTGCACTACTGTTTTCTTGCTATGTAGGATGCTAATGATTACTTGTCTGGAGAAGGCAGCGTATCCCAAAACCCTGATTGTGTAACGATGCTTTCAGTATGAAGCTTGAAAATCACCTGCAGTGAATTAGGGGAGTGATGCTCTTTTTTTATTTTAAAAATAATACTGTAGTAGGATTGCCATAGTTTTTAGCATTCACATGTACAGGCTAGAGAGAAAACAATTGCCTTGTACTTGTAAAGTCCACTTATCTTTCTGTGATGACCTAAACCACTCCTAGCAACTTCATTGTGCAGTCTTCATTTTTTGCTCGTTATTTTAATGGTACTGAACAGCATATTCAGGAAATGTAGTCCCAAACCATTTCATTAATGTTCTTAATCAAGAATATTGCTGAAAAACACCTTGCTGTTCCTTGCCTGCTTTGGATTACGGATGCTATTAAACTGCTCCAAATCACCAGCGTGTCTCTCTTTCTGTCACAGACATTTTCCTCTGCCTTGTAAATTGCTTACGAACTTCCTGCACTTTTTCACTGTTGTTTGTCATCTCAGGAGATTTAGCTACTTAACAGTATTCCAGTTCTACATTTTTAATTATTATTTGAGATTAATGACCTCTAATATGACTCTGTATTAAGAATTTTGATCTGCCTTGCGATTTGCATTTTACTGTATAATGAAAGGAATGAAGAACAGCACAAACATACTGTTGACGGTGTGTAATTTTCCCTGCTAATTTAAGACAACAGGAATTGTTAGTCTGGTAAATCAAGTTCTCTTTGTGTGTGTGCCTTTCAACAGTTACATGTTAAAATCAGTATCTCTATGAGCATTTGACCCCAAATAGAATTTAAAATGTATTGGATAGCTCTTGTTTATAGCCATTGCTCGGAAACAGGTTTGCATGTTTTGTTTTAGTATATCTTTAGACAAACACTTCATTAAACTCACTGGTCTTTTTTTTTTTTTTAAACAAATACATCAATTTAAATACTTACCTTTAAATACACTTGAGAAAAAGAATAAAAAATAATGATTTGCATAGGAATGAAAACCAAGATGCATACTCACAGTTCGGTGGCCATTTCTGCAAGTCACAGCAGACAGTCCTGCTTGGAGAACATTATACTTCTCACACTCATCTCTTTTTTTCCTCAAATTTGAGGTAAAAATCGTATATTTTCCCCTCAGCATTTGAAAATAAATACTCAAATAGATTTTTTACTTCAGTAGGAATACTCAGGCAAGGCCTTGTAACCTTAATATATTGCTGTGCCATACACGACGAGTGTCTCACCTTTACCATATGCAGCAGGTGTACTATAACGCTACTTGCACAGGCACCTCAGAGAGTAATATAAAATGCAAGAGGCACAGACGATGGTTACTGAATATGGGCGTTGCAGCTTATTGTGGAACTACCCAGGCTATTTGGGTTTGCTTCATTTTAATTTGATTTTTGAAGCTAATCCTCAGAAGTGGCTGAAGAGAGGTATTACCGTGTCTAATCCTCCTATGGTACTGGAGTTGGGTTAGATTTTCAGAGGTTTATTATGCAAAAGAGCTCAGCAGATGTGGCACGGTAATAAACAGCACAAAAATACTGAGAACAGACCAGCTCGCTTGAACTCCATCTTTGAATTTTGTTTGCTTTTTCAAGTACGGCATTACAGAGCCCTGTGCAGCCACGTGGTCAATAACCTCCGAAGGCTGAATTTGCCAGTCCATTTCAGCTGCTTTGTGATGGTCCAGCAGAGCAAGCATGAATGGAGATGGCCTTGGTATATTGTTATAGCACTGCCTCTCAGCATAGCGGGGACTTGGGGGAAAAGCAGCCCAGCCTTAGTTTAAAGGTTAGTGTAGCTTGCTCACACATCAGTGTCAGTTTTTCACTTCCACTTGCCTGAGAGCTGCCATTTTTACATTTTGAGCATGCTATTCTTACCTGTCTTCAAAACAGATGGAGTAACCAAGCACCCTGGACACCAAGCAGCATTCCATACAGGATGCTTCACATATCTGAGAGGAAAGGAGGGAACAAGATGCAAAATGTTTCCAAAAAGATCTTCCTTTTCAGGAAAGAAAAAGAAAATACTTCAACAAAAGCAAGACATCCTCCTCCTTAGTCCATCAGGTAGATCATTATTCGTTCCTGTTTGGAGGAGGCAAAACACAACAGCTTCTGCTGCTGGAAAACAAACCACTAAGAAGATGAACAACAACAACAGCAGCTTCTCCCTGTATTACCAGGCCTCAATTTTCTCTTCAGCATCCTGTCCAACTTGTTTTTCCTTTAATTATCATAAATCAAGCTTGCAGTCAAATCCTTCCTTAATCTGAGCAAAACTCACCTTACTGGGGACCCTTTTGATTCAGTAGAGACCCCAAAGAATAAGATCATGGAAGAAAGCTGGTAAGATTGTTCCATTGACTTTTTTTGACACAACAAACAAAAAGGCTGAATTTGCCAACCCAAGTGCCATTACATGACAGAGGAAGAAAAACAGGTTTGGGGATGTCATTGGGGTTCACCTGATCCGTGTTTTAAATACCAGAGACCAGCAGTCCTTCCTGTGTAGCTGGGGGCTTCTCCCCATCAAGAAGGACAGCAAGGTCATAGTTCCAGCCTTTGTGCTGCGTGCTCAGTTCCCTGGCTGTTAAATCTGGGAGCATTACTTCTCCTGTTAGGAAGAAGAGGTAGCAAACCCTTTCACATCTGGAGTCCAGCTCAAGGTCAATGTGTTAGGCAGCAGTTAGCTTTCTAAGGAATATCAGATAAACGGTAACTTTCTGTCTTATATTCCAACTTGGCAGTTCTTCCTCTCCCATTGTTTCTTCGACAGCTTCTCTGACATTCTCACTGAAACAATTTCCAAGCTATTCCACATGTGGTGCTTTTTGTCTCACTGCTAGGTCATGGTGCAAAACACTGAGTCCCTACACTAATCCATCTTAAGTTGTTGCTGCTCTCTGTAGGGAGTTGGAAGATCTAAGTTTAAGTCCACATATGAGTCCCAGTGAAAAGCTTGAGTGCTTTGTTGAATAATGGCATGCTAAGGTTTTGTGGCTTGCACAAGGTCATGTGGGATTCACAAGAACATTAAAATACTTCAGTAACTTACACCGAGATCAACAGACCAAATTTCTCCACAAAATCTTCCGTCTTCAGGATTTTGTTTAGCACTTCATTGTTTAGCACTTTTTTAGCTTCATAGTGACAACATAGTTTTCTTTCAGTTGAAGATTTTTCTCTTCTCTTGAAATCCTTACAGAAAATAAGAGCTATTTTACAAGAAGAAAGTTTTGACAATGTAAAATTCATTGTTATTTTCACAGACCTAAAAATGAAATCTCTGAAAATTATTTATTAGTATTCATAGAGTATTCATTTTTTTCCCCAGCAAAACTACCATTTGATCTAAATGAAAAAGATACTCCTTTCAAGTCAGCAGCAGTTTGTGTCAACAAGAATGTTCATTTTCTGTGCTGATTCAGCCCTATGGATACTGAAGCATGAAAGTCAGATGAGCACGTGCACGGCATAATTACGATGCCAATTTTGAAAACCGAAAAGTTTAGTTGTCATGCAGTTACTACCTTCCTTTGTTTTCTTCTTTTGTATGAATTCTTTACATTCTTGAATAAACACAGATAATATATACATACATGGCAAAATAGCATCCTAAAATGGGGGCGTGAAGGGCTGAGCAATTAGTCACAGTTGCTAAAATAAGGTAACACAGGCTGAATTCAGCAGGTGAAACCCCTTTCTGGAGCAAATCAGGCGTTTTATCAGTTTCAGTAGGCCAGGGTACATCAGTTGGAGATCTCTTCAAAAAAGTGTTTAATGGTGACCTACTTTACCCCATCCCTTCGGAGGTGGTTGCTTTTCCTTGTTATACCTGGTTTTGACCCCTCAGGCTGCTTTCAGACTGCATGCTACGTCTACAGGAGTTACAGTGTTACCAAAAATGACCAAGATCTTACAGCAGTTTTCAGCAGTACTTAATTTGGCCTATTGTGTTTACTACAGGAGACATCAAAGGACTCTCTGAAGCTTTTTCAAGATAAGTCTATTCTTATTACTTTGATGTAATTGAAACATGGGAAATTCCATCTGAATATGAGGAGGAACTTCTTTACTTTGAGGGTGGCAGAGCACTGCAACAGGCTGCCCAGGGAGGCTGTGGAGTCTCCTCTGGAGATATTCAAAACCTGCCCGGACGTGACCCCGTGCAACATGCTCTAGGGGAGCCTGCTTTGGCAGGGGGTTGGACTAGATGATCTCCAGTGGTCCCTTCCAACCCTTAACCATTCTGTGATTCTGTGTAATTGATTACTAGTCAGATTTGGACCATCCTAATTCAGTTGCTCCTCCCATGCTTCTTCCAGGATGCAAATGTACTAAGCAAACCACAACATCTGAAGAATGTTTGGGTTTAACAAATTATTTGACCAGTGTACCTATACAATATGAAAGTTGCTAATCCAGATAAAATGTTAAGTATTAAAGTAATTTATTCACAGAGGCTAGCTAACATACTTCACAGGCTCCCTAGTATAGGCAAGGCTGTTCAGGCTTCACAACATGCTGTGCTGATTGATTTGAAGAGCAGGCTTCCATTCACTTGGCTTGCTACATGCTACATAGAATATTCATTGTTTGATTAGAGCTACAGGGAATTAGTTAGCCTGAGCTAATCAGGACACTGATGGTGTACTTTATACTGAAGTATAAACCGCCTTTTATCTTAGGATGTTTCGCCGCAGAGATGAGCCAGTGTTTCCAGAAGACCTGGGGCAGGGACCCTCTCTAAGAGAGGAGCCCTAGTACCATTGACTTCGCAAATGGCCCACAGCAAACGACCTTTCTT
Organism: Nyctibius grandis; assembly: GCF_013368605.1. Taxonomy (NCBI): domain Eukaryota; kingdom Metazoa; phylum Chordata; class Aves; order Nyctibiiformes; family Nyctibiidae; genus Nyctibius; species Nyctibius grandis. The sequence continues at coordinate 59,943,856 of NC_090663.1, forward strand.
GGCCATTCCCCCTTCTTCTGAGGCAGTCCTGCTGGTGAATTGTTCACATGTTTGTAGCTAAATAAACATTACACTTCAGCAGAGGTAGCAGGTTGACTTTCTGTCACTCTTCATTTAGAGGCTTTTTTTCCCTGTAGAATGTTCTCTCCCCCCCCCGCCCCATTAATTTTACACAAAATAATGCTATGTTTCCCTGGGGAAATTGTTACATAGTCTTACAGATTGCACTGTTTTAATTGTTTGATGCTGTATTGACTTAATTTAAAATAATGATTTAAGTAAATAAGTCCACAGAAATACTTCAGGGTTTTTTTTGTTTGTTTTGTTTGTCTTTGAACTGACAGGAGTATATGCCATGTATTTAGACAATGGATTTAACTAGCCAACTATCATGTGGTACTAGGAGTCATTTCACTTTTCTTTTGTCCTTTTGAGCAACCTCACCTTTAGAGATTTGGCTGATCTTTTCAGATTTGGTATGTCCAGTTAACCATAAGATGTCCAAGAGCTTGCTTAGACCTCAAATATCCAGGTAATTACAGCCAAATATATCTCTTAGAAGGAAAGAATATTATTCTTGTTTGCTGTCATACTGTAATTTGAGAAATATTGATGATGACTCTAAATCACCAATACTGAAATTAACCAGTTATTATGCTGTTCATCATTATGGTTAGGGGGTTGGATCAGGGCAGTATTTCTGAGAGGGTGGGTTGTGACACACATGGTAGTCATGAAACATGGTCAGGTGTCAGCAACTTGTTGAAAATTTTGCAAATTATAAAGCAAAGGCAACCTAGCTTCTGCACCTCTGGCGACTTTTATTCTTCAAGGTCAAGCATGCTTTTCAGCCTTTCAAGAGATATTACATAGATTTGTAACTTTAACAAGCAATAGACATTAATTCGTTTTTATAAAGACAATGAGGGCTGCAATTTCTTTTCTGCTTTGGATACTGGGATGTCATCTTTAAAAAAAAAAGCACTGAAAACTGCTGGCTTAAAGAGTTGGTAGGGGGATCCAAGATACTCATTTTCTCGGTCATAGTGATTTAAATTCAAGTTAACAGGGAGAAAGATAATTTCTTAGTCCTCCTGACTATTCAGTGGCCTGTGTTAAATGATTTTATGATCTCTGTTTAGCTCCCGTATTAGAAAAACAAACACTGCTGCAATTAGGCATGGAGGACTCAGGTAACTGGAGACTAAATGATACGCTTACCCTTACATCGTTCAGGGTATTTGACAGTATCAAATCATATTGGACAGGCAATTTGAGGGACTGTGTGCTGCATCCATTTCTACTGTACCCGTTTTCTGAATAATTATAACATTTCTGTCCCTGAAGCTGTCAAAATAGCTCACAGAGAACTGTAAAAAAACTTGAATAAAAATAATTTAATTCTTCTTGGGGAAGCAGTTTAAAACATTCTCAAGCATCTTAATAAATTAACTGTAGACACCTGTGACAAGATAATTTTCAATTAAAGACTTTCTGCTCTAAAAGAAAGGGGCACTAGGATCTTTTCCTAGTTTCCAAAAGCACTGTCCTAGCATGTTCTTCAAGATGAATGCCTCTTAATTACCATGTATTTATTTTTCATTTACTTTTTACCTTTCACAGTCATTAGGCTTAATTTCTGTAAAGTAGGTTTTGTAAACTTTGAGGCGACATGTTTATATCCTACTTTTTGTGTTGGTTGCTTTCTCTGCTGATTCAAAGGGAAAAAAGAAACTGAATTTATAAAAAAATGTATTTACAGACCTTACAGCTCCCTATACCGGGGTGAAGTACAGAATTAATGTAAAATTCTGGCAATATCTTGAAAAGTAAGTGAGGAAGTAACTTACAAATTTTCTAGGGAATAGCCAACTGCCTAGACCTGGAAGTGTGCTGTGCTATAGCTGACCTGCAGTCCAGAGGACAGGGAGTGCCTGGAAAAAATAGGGAAGCATTACTTAGCATTCCTAAGATAGGCATAAAAGAGGCCATATTAATCTTGTTTACCTGCGGAAGTACTATTCCATGTCATTGCCTTGGAATCAAGATAGCCACTTTTTCCCTGCTTTCATCTCCATCTGTTATACATATATTTGTAGTCTGAAATTGAAGAGGCATATGGTTTGGGGTTGGTTGTTTTTTGCTCCTCTTTATTCTTGTGAAATGACAGAGAAGGAGTATAGGTTACTGTCAATGCCAGACCTGGCTAACCTTGAAAAGGGGAGACAGGCTCAGAAATCTCCACAGTGCTGTTGTTACACAGCAGCCTGCGAAGGAATGATAAACTGCTGTTTTACTGCAGTGTCAGTGGGCATTGTGACACAGGAAGAAGTCAAGAGCAGAGTGCAGTTGTATTGCAGAGATCATGTACTGTGTCCTCGGCAGGGGAAGCTGGTAGTTTTTCTGTGCTATAATTAGCTACTGCCAACGAATGCACATTGCGTCAGAAGAATTAAGTGTTGTGGCATTCTCACCTTTGCCTTCCAAAATGAAGGAAATATCTTTCAGTGACAGCTATGACACCAAGGGAGTAAAGTACTAAGGGAACAAATATACCCTCAGTTGCCTGGCCAAGGATATAGAGTCTTCGCTGATAGCAAAGGTCAATGCAGTTTAAAAGGGAACGGTGAGTGGTCCCCTGCTGAGAATATATTGACATGCATATAGCTTCTTTTCCCTGGAATTCCCATCATAAGAGAGCGGCTTGTAGTGTTTTGATAGTGGTTTTACTTCACATCTGTTCATTTAGCAGCACGTACTTCCCAGATTGTGTCTCTGTCCTCTGTGGGTCCTTTAGTGTAGGGGAAGATGTATCTGTTTTCCATCACTGCAGCTTCCTCCCAGGGGAAAATCTCGTGATTTTGCAGCCTGGTTTATTGCAACAAACCAGGCAGAACCTGCCACAAATCAGTAATGTAGCTGGTCTTTTATGAACATATTAGTGAATCCTAAGGATACTTGTTCTGATTTGACTAAAACTGTTGTGAATTAGCAACTCCCTGGAAGACAATAAAGTTCCCCATCTGTGCAAGTCTGTATGTGACCAGCGATCAGATCAGTCTGGATCCTCCTGAGCAGCACATGTCAGATCAGCTACCTAATGTGGATGGAAAGACTGGATGATTCATGTAATGGGTCAAAATTTAAAACTCATTGCAATATTATATTTACTGTGTACTTTCCTGTGCATCGTTAGTGTTACTTGACTGGTGTTACTTACAATAGTTTCATGTCATACAACTTGTTACTTTCTATGCTTTAAATAAAGGCAGTTGAAATCAGTAACTTTGGGTAACCGAGTGGATAGTCATAGTTTCATCTTGCGCTATTTCTACAAATATAGTAGCTGTAGAAACCACAACTGTGGACCAGTGCTAGCCATTGCATAAAAAGACAGTTCCAGCTTGGAAAAAACATACAATGTCAGTAGAAAGTAACTGAACTTTATCTGTGGATATCTAGGAAGTTAGCACTGAATACACCTACTGTTTCTTGAGTTGGGGTTTTCTTTGTTTCATACCCAACTCATGAGTAACATTTCCCACTCCCCAGCAGCAGTAGTCAGAAGAAGAAATTAAGATGTTAAACCTGTGTCTGAGAGATCAAAGCATGGTATTTTTCTTAAAGATATAAAAAGAGTGTCTACTGCTCTGTTCTCTCATGCACAAAGTTGCCATGTTAGAACTTTATCCAATTCTTAGAAATCTTGCAATTTTTCTTTACAATCCTGTTTTCATTCTTTTCACAAATGAATTCGCTACAATCTGCAACAATAAATAGCATTCTAAGCCACAGGGAATTTTAAAATTCAACAATAATACATGCTATTAGTAACACACTGCAGTTACTTAGGCAATTACAATAGCACCTGCTTTCACAACATAATAGTTACATTGTAAAATTTTTGGACATTAGATTAGAAAGTAACATCATGCTAATTTAGTAGTAATTTTATAATATGAAAATTATGCTATCAGAAAATTACCCTATTGATTCTATGATAAATGTGATTTGTTTCCTTACACAAGGTAAGTGTGTAAGGAAACTCGTACCTTTTTTTTCTCTTGAACACTTTGCCCACTACAGAATAAAATATATTTTCAATAAACACCAGCAGAAGCCACTTAAGGTGCCAGGTCTCAGAGTCAAGTGAAAGCATGACAATCTTAGCTTTCTTCTAAAGGCTGTTAAGCCTCTGCATGTAAAAATAAGAAATGAAAACCTAACCTGCATGCAATGCAATTGCAAGTTGCATGCAACATTTGTAAACGTAAAATAGAGGGAAGTAACCTTATATATATGGTCTTATGGTTTACATTTTTAAGCCAGTCTCCTTATTTTTTGAGAATCAGTTATTTGACAGTTGGGTGTTGACAGTGCTGCATAACTAACTGATGGAGACCCCGCATGAAATGAATCACAGTTCCTACAGCCCTTCTCGGGCGTAATGATTTTGCTTGCTTTTGGGGAAGTCGAAAAGAGAGAGATCTTTGCATACAGCAGGGACAGCAGCTAATCAAACCCCATTGTGAAATGATTTGAATACAAAGGGAGAGACCTAGCTTCCTCCTAGACAGAGGCTTGTGTTTGCTGACCACAGAAGCCAGCCCTTTGGTGACAGGATAGTTTTCAGTTGACAACAGTACTTTTGCCTGCTGCAGAGATCATTCCAGGCACTCAGTATGGAAAATGGCAATGCTAATTCCAAGAAAACGGTTTTAACAACACGAGACATCCTGTTGATAGAAATGCTCGTTACCATGAAAGAGTGCTGAGCAAATTACTATGCTATTTAGGCTTGTTTTAGATATGGAAGGACTGTGTGTCTGCTGCCTCAGAACCTTTCATCTTTTATCCTTAGTGGTGTGTACTTGGCAAAATAAAATAAATGAATATAATTTATAAATATTCTTTTCCTTTGCAAATCTTCGTGTTCTAGACAGATCAGTAAGTATTATCTCATTTTACAGCTGAATTAAAGGCACAGGGAAATTAAGCAATTTTTGAAGGGTAAAAAGAGGAGGAATGCAACCACCATCTTTTCACCTATGCTCAGTCTGTTGGACCAGGAACAACCAGCTTGTGGATGCTGAAGGCAACTCTTATTTCTACTGCGAGACGGACCAATGCAGCTATGTTGTAGTGACATTATGCTTGGCAGAATAAATTCTGCCAAACACAATCGGCATCTGCACCACGAACTTTTCTACATTCTCATCAAAGTATGCATAGTAGTAAGTTAACTGGGCTGGTTCTCTTTTGGGCTGTGTTTTGGGAATTCCATGTAAAAGACCTGAGCTAGCACTATGTAGGTCTCCTCGTGTGGGCTCCAAGCTCCATCTTACCTGTAATGTTCTTGCTAGATGAAAAATCACAGTGACAGAGGATACCTACTGCTGAAAGCAATAATCATACTTCAGTATCAGTGACCTAGGTTCTGTTCAAGTATCTATGCTTGCGCTTTTTGTGCTGTTATTTTTATTGCAGCGACTCCTATATATCCTACCCAATACCAGCATTTCATTGGCCAAATTCAGCATGAAACACATAAGCAGACGCAATCTCTACTTTTTAACAGTTTTCAAACTGAAGCCAAATATGCAAGAACTAATTGTTGCATATTACTCTCCCCCCAAAAAACTAGAAAATTTTCCAGATACCCAACAGTATTGAGATTTGAGGCAAAGTTGAAAAGGATGCTGATAAAATCCTAAAGAAGCAATCTGCCTGTGGAATAAGAACATCCACGTAGGGTGTTAAAGGTGTAACAGAAGGAACATGTCACACCTGCCTGGTAAACCTCCTGATGTTGACTGATCTTGAGTTCTGACCCCACAATGTGGTCACTGAAGATGGACTACTGCATAAAACCCTGTTCTTTTCTGTAGGACTGGGCAAGCCTGCAGCTTACATTTTCCCCCTTAAGTCAAATAGGAAGTTTGCAGCCAAGTGGGAGAGTGAACACACATCTCCTGAGCTCCAGTTTGAACTGGATTTCTAAAGACCATCTTTTGCTTCCCCTTCAGTTAAGAATCTCATTCAGGCTTCATTTTCGTTCTAGTTTTTCCGTAATCTATGACTTCAGCCTTTCATATACCAAAAGTGTTCATGACTCATGTCAACTGATACCTATGCAGACAGGCGAGGCACAGTGAGAATGGTTCCTCTCTGCAACATGTGCAGGCTGTGTAGCAGTGTGCTGAGTGGAGCACTGATCAAAGGCAGCACAGCGGGGCTCAGGAGCTTCAGTGAAATGTCAGCTGTGCTCCCAGTATCACAGCTAGCATCCAGAGGAGGTTGGAAGAGCAGAACAAAGGGAGGAGGAGAGAAGGACAGCGGCTCTCAACTTCAGTGCAAAGTTGTTCGATTCAGAGCTGGAGGATTTACCTTATGTGTCTTCAGCCTTATGTATTCTTCCCCCAGAAAGTTTCACAAACAAGGTTACATCATGACATCTGATGTGTAATCTTTACAGAATAATCAAGCATTTTGCTCTTTCATTATCTTGTCTAATAGCAGGCATTTGCCTACACAAGAAGGAATCATCTTAGGACATCAGACATAGTCATTACAAGGATAAACTTAGGTGAGGTAGAGAACTAAGATACTCTGAGATCACAGGAATATTCTCACTAGCTAAAGAAGATGATTCATCAGGCAGTGTTTATGTAGGGTCACAGGTAAAAAAGTAATATTCAGGCCAGAAGCACAAACAAGCTGGATTTGTTTGCCTTAAACCTAGCTTCTAGTATTTGGGTTTTTGCCTTAGTTCTTTATGGTGATTTTAACTTTTGGTTAAAATTCTCCTGAATTGATCATTAAAGTAAACTAGTGAAAGAGATCTAGCACTGGACTTGTATATTCTACAATACAAGGCAAACATGACTGCCGAGTAGATTCAGCCAAAGACAGACCAGTGGGTTCATCTGACTCAAGAAATACCTATAATTACTCTTTCATTGCTTTGCTCTACCCTATTAACTTACCTCAGAGCTTTTTAAGTAACAATTCTGGGCCAGCAGGAAAAGCGCACAGTTGATATGGGCAGATATGGTGTGGTTTCTGTACACTGAGGGAGGAGAGAGAACTGTGCTCCCATCAAGATCACATAAGGAAGGAGATGTGTCTTGTAGAAGGATTGCGCTGCTTCAGCCTTCCTGAAGATGCCAGTGCTCTGTGCTATATGCTGTTAGCACTTGATGGATTCACTCACAGTAGCAAAGCACCTTGCACCAAGTGGTGTTGGACTCATGACCAAGGGACTAACGCAAGAGTTTTCAGGTCTGGCTGGGTTGTCTAACTTGCCCCGGAATGGCTGCATGCTTACCATTTTTTCACCTGGCTATACAGGGGCAATTTTCTATGCAAAAGTAACCTGTCTCCTTGACGTAAAATGAAATAAAATTAAATAACTTGCTCAGAGATAGAGCTTGTTCTGTGCAAACTATTGCCAAACATGAGGCAGATGGGCCTCTCTCTGTAATATTAAACCTCTCAGCACTCACGTTATCCCACCTCAGAAGAGTTAGGATACCATATGAAAAACATCATTCATATGAAGAAAAATTTTCAGGTTTTACTTCAGTCTTTTTAAGACTGTCGACGTGAAATGCAACTTTAACACAACAGGGCGACGACGGGTAATATATAGCCTATAAATCATAAGCCACACGTTGTTAAAGTCGCACTGCCTCACCTCCCTCGCTGTACCTTCGCTGCCCAGGCTCAGCGAGGCCCAAGCGAGGCCGTGCGCTGCCCTCCCCGCCTCAGGAGGCGCCCTGCTGCCCGCCAACGGCCGCGGCACAGGCCCGCGCCCACCGCCCCGCCCCGGCTCCACCGCCCGCCGGGCTCCGCTCGCGCCGCCGCTCCCTCCTGGCTCTAATGGCCGGCGCCGCCCGCGCGCCGCCTCGCGGCTGCAGCGCCCCCAGCCCCCGCGCGGCAGCGCCCCCGCGGCGCACGCAGGCAGCGCGGCCCGAGCGGAGGGGAACCGGCTGTACCCCTGAGCGCATGGGCACGCCGGGCCGCCCGCGGCGTCGCCCCGCCCCGCCCCGCGGCGCATGCGCGGCGGGAGTACTCCGAGGAACAGCGCGAGTCGCCGTGGTCGGGGCAGCTGGCGGCGGCGGAGCGCTCCCCTCCCTCCCCGACGGCCGTCGCCATGGTGCTGGAGACCCTGGCCCGCATCGTCAAGGTCCAGCTGCCCGCGTACCTCAAGCGCCTGCCGCTGCCCGAGAGTGTCGGCGGCTTCATCCGCCTTACAGGTAGGTGGGGGGAGCGGAGGGGCCCGGCGGCCTGGAGCCCCTTCCCGCCTCGCCGCCCCTCCGGCGCCCGCGCGTGGCGTGAGGGGAGCGGCGGGGCCGGGCCGGGCGGCGCGCTTCTGCCCGGACCCTGGTGCCTGCTTAGGCTCCGGCAGCTCCCGCGGGCCTGCCCGGTGTCGCGCTGCGACTTCCATTCTTCTCTCCAGGCATCGCTCGCTTTCTCCCGGCCGTGCTGAACAAGTTCTCTGTTACAGAAGGGGGAACCCCAAACGTTAAATCACCGTCAGACTGCTTCAGCCGGAAAATTATCCGACAAGACGTTGAAGATGCCCTGTGCGGTAGATGATAACAGGCAGAGTAAAATGTAGCGACAGAGTAAAACGTCTCCTCGGCCCCAGCTCGTTTGCAGTGTACTTAAAATTCCTCTCTGTGCAAGTACCAGCAAGTCAGAGGCCGTGCACGTAAAGAAAACAGGATTTTAGCTGAACGCCTAAAACACTGCCTCTTCATTTGCTTAAAAGGTTAAACAGAGCATCTGTAGTGATTAAAAAAAATAGATGTTTCTGAGAGCCTGCTACATACACAAAGCTAGGATTTTATTATTTAATAATTTTTATAAGTATTTTCTGGATGAGGGAGTGAAAGTACCCATTCATTAATCATAGCCCTATCACAGAGTGAACAAGAAAGAAAACTAAACACCAGCAAATTCTTTGGGTGTTCAGTGCATTTCAGTGCCTTGCAAATGGGAACTGTGTGAGCCCAGGCTCAGCTGTGATAATACAGGCAGAACCTCAAGTAGTGTCAAATGACAAGATTAGTTGGGTGATAATAAATAAGAGGAATGCTGTAACAGAAACTCTCTGGAAATAGAAAAAGTCTTCAAAGTGTAGAGTCAACCTTATACATCTATCCTGCAGTGCTAAGCTATATGACTTTAATAGTGCTGGAAAATGATTTAATTTAGAACAGGCACAATTTATTTAAAACCAGGTGTAAGTACTTTTTTTTTTCCCAGCATGTTTATGTTGCTTGTGAAGTTAAAGTCCCATTATCTTTCCTGTGACAAGGACACCTGTTTTAAATGAACTGTTCTTCTTTCCCCTCAACTACTCTTTTATCTGAAAATGCTGTTAATTATATTTACTGAATAGAGAAATTCAGCTGCTGTGAAGTTGGGAGGAAGGGGATACAATAAGCTATAGAACAATGTAGCTTCTCATATGCCTAGTATTTGACAATTTCCTACTTAAGTCATTGCTCTCTTAACAAGTTGTACTTAATATTTGTCAAGTTCAGTAATGCCTGAGTTTAATCTCTTCTTGCTTCACTTGTCCAAACATACATTTCTGTAACAGGATTATTTGTGCAGTCTCTGTATTTATTCAGACTACATAGTAGTAATATAATTTATTCTGAAAACCTGTAGTCAGAACTTTTTTTTTTTTTTACTAGAGTGATCAACAGGGGAGAACTGGTTTGCTGTCATGGTATTTACCCCATTGATTGATAGGTACTTCCTTGAATTTGGAGGGAGGGCAAGAAGCAAACAACTGAACCCTTAAGTGGAGACCAAATGTGAAAATGTGAGTCCCAAAAATATTAAAAAAAAAGGTAAAAGAAGGAACCGAGTCAGAAATTGCTTTGAGACCTGGTAGGATTTAATGAGCGTACCTGAAAAAATCCACTACCTCTAGTTCTTAGTGACTTCTTCGACTGGTCTTGTGCTAAACGCTCTAAAAAGGGGAAACAGAGGTATAGTTAAAAATACATAGCTATAGAGACAACATTTTGCCACTTTTTTTTCAACAGTCAGCTAGACTAGACTAATACCTGCTGTCATATTTTTATATCTTCCTCTTAAGGTGCATATGAATGAAAATGGAGGAAAAACCAGCAAAACTGTACAAGGTGCTTAAAGTTATGGCACAGGGTAAATGCAACATGGTGAGGCTTTTCAAAAGGAAATGATAGGATGCCACATCCTAGGCACCTGAATTAAAAAATTATCTTTTCTTAGTGCTTGAAAGTCATTGAAATCTCATTGCTCATTGAAGAGTCTTGTACTTATCTGCACTCAGAGCTGCTGTCAGTCTGAAGTTTCATCTGAGAAAACCGGATTGCTTCAGCAAGTGCCACGTCTTCTGTATTGTTGTTGTGGTCTTAGTCTGTCCTGTCCTAAAGTCATAAGCCTCTAAGAGCAGAGGATTCCCAGTTTTGGGAGTTATTTTGCAGCAGCAATTTAGAGGATCATATCTATTGAATTACTGTTAGTGAAAGACTATTAGACAATAGAGAAGATTAGATTAATGTTCTCTTTTGTGTTTACTACTGCTACAAATTACAGAGGAGCGTATTCTTTGGCAAATGACATCGAACATGTCAAGCATTTTCTTTGCTTCTTTTTGGAAAGTGAGAAATAATATTGATCTTAAAACATTTAAAGGGCATTAGTATTTGTCCTTTGGTGGCATCTACTGAACTTAGTCAGGGACCAGTACTGTAAAACCACTTGCTAGCATAGACTTTGTTTGCAAAGGCAGGCCAGAACCCAAATCTGAAACAGCCCTTGTTTGCTTGTTAGCTCTTTTTTTGCTTCTGTAGACCTTCAGTAGCTTCCAGGCAGATGCAACTTCAATTCCTGTAGTGCATCGGTTGTAGAAACAACAGACCAAAAGCATAGGGAGGATCCTTTTGTATAGGATATTGTATAGTGGGCTGATTAAAAATCTTGAGACCCCTGTTGTCTGTTGTGACCTCACCAAATCAAAACAGAAAACTGTTTGCTTGGAGGGAGGAAGACTTTTAGCATCCAGTGCAAAACTCCTGAAGGTAAAACCAATGAGGGAGGAAGGAAACAATGTTTGACCTTGAGTTTGAAAGTGGATATATGAATTGTCACGCTGCTGCTGTTCAGAAGCCTCTTTCAGTTTCTTGTCATAGCTGCTTTACCCTTCCCTTCCCACGTTTGCTGAAATGAACAGTCTTGTCTCATGCTGGTGTTGCTTTTTGTCCTGGTACATGTCATTAAAATGGCATAGATGTTCACCTCAAAATAGCATGTGGTCAGAATTTCAAGGTTCATGTAAGAATCTAGGTGCTAAGCTTCTTTCCATAACCATGGCACAGTCCCATGTGGGCTGTCTTACACTTGGCCTACATGTTAAGAGGGACTTAAATGTAACAAGCTGCCAGGCAGGAAGAGGACAGTTTTGTGGATCATCTTTTACAGTACTGAGGGAAAGAAGGGTGATAGCCATGGTAACAGTCTTCAGAACCCATTTGAACCATGAATTTGTCATTTGCAGAGTGGCTTGCTAACCTGCCCATAGCTTTGGCTTTTAATTTATTTAAAGTGTGCTATGTTGCTAAAAGGACTGTCACCTCTCCACCTTCATAGGCTAATAGACATGAAGTGTGTGTTGAGTCCTTTGTGTTCCGTTTGTGTAGCAATGAGAACACCCTTAAGGGACCCAAGTGAACAACAGATAACAGTTAGGATAGAATTGCTTATTAGTTCTGAAGAGAATGTAATTGAATAAGTAATTTGAATTTGCGTGAAGAATTTCATCAGTTTAGACAATATACAATCGCAGTTCCAATCTTCATTTTGACTGGTAGCTAATACTTGTTAAAATTTTGGCTTTCAGTTGAGCTGTTACTTTAAGAAGCTGCTTTTGGGTCTGCAGAGGGTCATTTCCACATAAATTGGCTAAAACAAATCAAAGTGAAAGATATCAAAGGAGTAGCTGGTGAAAGACAAGCAGAGACTACTTGCTTTAATTTGACTCAGTAGCTGGCTGGTCCCTTTCTGTTCACAGTGTATGTGCTTCTTATTTTTTTTGGACTTGCTACTGTTGGACTAAAAGTTAAGACAACCTCTCCTCGAAAACATCTCTGTGGTCTCAGCTTCTTGGAATTCTCTGGGCGTTCCTGTTTCAGCGATGTTCCTGATACTTTCTAGGACTTATCTTTGGGATTGGTCTCTGTCTAACACAAGTCATGTTTGAAGACTAACCTCTTCGATACTCTACTCTCCATTTCTGGCTCCAAGGACTGCCTCTTCCCATGCAACAGAACTGATAAAGAATCTCCAGAATCAATGTAATTGCTGAATTCTGAGTTATCAGCTGTGAAAATAAACACTCTTGTGAATTGCCTTACATCTGCTTCAGAAAGGTATGAATGGCTTCAAAAACACAGAGCAGCTTACAGTTGTAGGAATATATCATTGCATTAGTTTGGGTAAAGCTTTTCTCCCATCCCTGCCCACCCAGTCCAAAGATCTGTGACTTTTTTACTTTGTGACAGTATCTTGTCTCTCATGCCCTAGAACCATGGTCATGTTGATTTTTCAGTGTAAAACTATGAGCTTCTGGCAGTCTTTTGCCAATAACAAGTCAGTTTCATTAGTGTACACATTAGTGTAATTGGGGACTTTCCAGAGACTCCAAGATTGGAAATATGTAAAGAAATAACTGGCTAGTGAGGACAAAACTCTTTATCAGTGGTTAGCGTGATACAAATATTAAATAATAACCATGATAAATAATATACTTGTACTTCCTATTCATGTTTGTTTCCAGTTTCCTTTCTCAGAGGTTACAGCGATCATGTTCCTGTTTCATTTGGATGAACTCAACTGGTTATGAGTCTCCCATAGACATGACTACTGTCTGATTTTGATGTCATATCAGGGAGTTTCAAGCTGTATTGAGATGCCATTTGCTGTTTAGTTGCTGGTCTGTTTTAATGACTTTTAATTCTGATGCGAGACATTTCCTTTTTGTGTGTCAATCTTAGCCCAGTTGTATTCATCACACACTTGATAGGCACCCTGGTTATGGTGTACCTGTTGGAACGCCTGTTCTGTCTTGGAGTTCAGAGTAGCTTTGCAGAGATCCACCTTTTTGCCAACAGTCGGGTTAGATACTCAATTTGGAAATTTTTTCCAGTGACCAAATATTTTTCCTCTCTTCTAAAGTACATTTCAAGTCAGTCCTTCACATAAGGTCAGAAAGTGCGTTTGGATTCCTATTGATGGGGTGTTCTGGAACAGTAATGCTAGAAAAGACAAATAGGCACTGCTGTCCAGGAAACACAGTATTTTGTGTAACTGGAAATGTTTAAGTATCTCGGTGTTAATTATTATTTAGGGCTACAGCTTGTTGGGAGAACTGAGAAAAGAGCAACAGAGATTAGTCTATTGCAGTGACTCTTAGCAAATTTTGTCACTTGTGTGTAGTGATCGCTGCAAGTGCAGGCGTGGAAAGACTACTGAAAGTTCTTGCAGTGCCTTTAGCATTTATACAGTTGTGGTGCGTTCCCAGATAAATGCAATAAGTTTGGCTTTCACGTCAAAGGCTACAGAAAGCTTGAAGAACATAAAACTAGTCCCACAAAGTATTTTCATTCCACGGTGTATTTTCAGAAAATTAAAATTATTGAGAAAAAGCCACTGTATTCTAACTGGAAAAGGATTAGCATGAACATGTGCTCTATTATTACAAATGACATCAAGCTATACAGAATAATGTAACTTCAGAGAGCTCCGACCTACCTAGCGTCCTTGGCCTGCTGTATTGCGTTTCCTTTCTTGTACATCTTAATCTTGAAAAACAAACTGTAGAACAAAATTTTGCCGTGTTCTGATTCTAAATAATTTAAAACAGGAACTTGATTAGTGTCTTGTCTTACAAAGTGCTTGCACAGCTGTTTGTGCTCCAACTCATTACATTTTGTTTCTCATTTTAAAATATTTTTAAACGCTCTTCCATTTCTATATGAGTGTTTAGATTTAATGTATTCTCCAGAAATTTAGAAAAATGCTCTCTCCTTTATAGCACCATGGTACTTAAATTACAGTGGAGTATTGTCACAGCATGTTTGGATCCACCTTCAATATATATAGCTCTTATGCCAGGTGCTGATCAATTTCTTAAAAAGTCCGGTAAGTCTTTCTCTCACCCGTATGTCTAGAAGATTTATAATGATGTAGCAAGGCAGCTAAGTCTGCAGAGGATACTTTAATCTCTTACCTGTACATAAAAGAAGTTCCTCAGCTTGGTAAAAAGCAATTTTCTGAGGCTCGACTTACCTAGTCTCAGGACTCTCTTTCTCTGTGTATTGTAGAAGCTGGTTGCAGATCCCTGAGCAAACAGAACTCTGAAAAATAAAACAAAAAAGAATGGTGAAGGTTTTGTTAGTGCTTATCTAATAATCTGTATAATTTCTACCAAAAGTTTCTAAAAAAACTTGGAACAAATAAAATAAGGAAAATTTCAAGAAGCTAAAAATCTGAAATAAGTGATTAAAAATTGTCTTATAAAACATACTGACTAGTTCTTCATACACAGAATGTTAAGATACCGGCATTGAATATAATTCCCACATGTAATCATGCCCAGTTTGCTAGTACACAGTGCTGGTTTACCTCAGGTGAGCAGAACCCCTGTAATTTTAGGGTTTGTCATTTCAGCACATCTTTTATTTGTTTTGGATTTATTCTCTTTGATTTGAGTCATCTTCTAGAGTGTTATAATTAAACTTCAGACTAAATTCTAGGAGTCAAATTTTTACCTTGACTACAGTAAAATCCAGGTTTTAATCTGGGTGTTCTTTCTTCTTAAGACTTACCCAGAGAGTCTTTGCCCTCAGAACCTTGCTGACTGAGCAACCCCATTCCCTACCCTAAGCCTAAGTCATTTGAGAGTAGCTGATGATGCACTGTACTGGAGTGGTGTCCAGAGCCAATCTAAATTCCACCTGTCTTTAGTTTCAGAATGGCTGCGGTTATTGCCTTTCCTGGGTGTGCTGGCCTTGCTTGGTTACCTCGCTGTCCGTCCGTTCCTCCCCAAGAAGAAACAGCAAAAGGATAGCTTGATTAACCTCAAGATCCAGAAGGAAAATCCAAAAGTAGTGAATGAAATAAACATTGAAGATCTGTGCCTCACTAAAGCTTACTGCAGGTGTTGGCGTTCTAAGACGGTAAGACACTTGGTGCTGCTGTAGGATCAGAAATTAAAACTTGCAGATTTTTATCAGTGCTTTGGTGGTGAATTGCTACATGTTGACCTGTTGCATTTCTCTGGAGGTGAAACTTGTTCCTGGTTTTTGAGAATGGCACGGTTCTTATTTTTCTCCACTGTAAACCTATCTACATGCAGAAAGAAACTGTAGAAACTTGTAAGAAACACAGCAGGGTTTTTCTAGGAACACTTACAGAGTGACCTCCTGTGGGTAGATTAAAACCAAGCAAGCTTTGTTTAATATTTGGAAATACATTTCAACTAATTAGAAGATAATGACTGTATTTTGCAAAAACAATGCTTAGAAGGTTGTTCATACTAGAACGAAAGTAAGGCTGGAGCCGTGTTGGTGAGGGAGAACATATCCACAGATATGGGGACCCAGATATGGTCCAGAACAGCCAGTAGATTACTGTTTTGTCTATGTCTCCCAAATCAACTAGATGTACACGAGTATTTTTCATCTGCCCTCAATTTCTTTTGGATGTCCTGACTGCAGTCTGGTTTTGTCCTCTCTGGAGCAAATTCTTTCCTGTTTTAACAAAAAAAAAATCTGCCCTGGACCTGAGAAACCCTCTCAACTATTCTCCCTTCAGACTAATCACTTCAGCAAAGTATTTCAACTTGCCTTAAAACAGTACTTTCTGGTTGCAAATGATTAAATGTGTTAAGAGCACTTTTACTAGTTCCACAATAAACCTTAAACCATTTGTGGCTGCGATGGCTGCTTTGCTTGCTGTTCTTTCTTGGAAAAGGCTCTGTCCTTAACTTTGTGTCTAAGAACAGCTATTTTAGGACTTCACAAATTTAGTTACGTTAGCAGTGTTTTTTTTCCTTAGTAACGTGTCCTGTGTCTGATACGAGACAGGGAGTTTAATGTTGAAACAGGACATGGTGGGAGGAACCAGTAACATGATCAAAGTGCTCTTGATATAGGAAGAAGTATAGAAATCACCATGCAGTTGCTGTACAGAGTTATACTAATTCCTCATGTATGTTTTTTTCCAGTTCCCTGTCTGTGATGGCTCCCACAACAAGCACAATGAATTAACAGGAGATAATGTAGGTCCACTAATACTCAAGAAGAAAGAAGTATAGCAGATGCTTAATCCACTAGATCACAACTGATAAAAAGTCTTTTTATACTGTTGTAGTTGCAAGGGACAGCATTTTATTATGTGATTGGTATGATTTAGTCTAATGATTGCTGTAGATTTCTTTTTGGAATAAACTGCATCTAGGCAGTGCTAAATCTCTCACTGTTTTGATACTTTATTCTGAGGAGAATTATGTCTGCTTTGTAAAACTGTAAAGTAACTCTCTGTGTAAAAAGTCATTTATTTCAAGAATAAAATGACTTTCTACAATTAAGCATTTTTGAATGAACATGCAATTATGAAACTGTCACTGTTTCCAAGTGACAGAAGTGCACCTTTCTGTTGACTTTGTTCTGTTGTGAAGCCATATTTTACTCTGCTTTTCAGCAACAAATTTAAGTGCACTTAAGTGGAGGAAAAAAGATACTAAATGAATCCTTTGTGAATATACCTAAGCGTACCACTGAGGGCAGGCAGCACAGCGATGCTAAGTTATACTAAGCAAAGGTCTGGCCTGGGCGGTGCGTAAGTGGGCAGTTTGTTAGTCTCATGCAAAGCAGCCCAGCTCAGACAAACCCCACACAGCTGGAGAGTCTCATACAGCATCCTAGGTGGAGTGCTGCAGCTCCGGACCATATGAACTAAACTATTGAGCAGGTCAGCCACTAACACTATGCCTTTATTTCAGGGCCCTGTGTTGATCGTTCATGAGCTCTTGTAAAGAAACACAAATTTGCTTCTTGCCAAGTTCACTTGCACTGTAGACGCTACTTTTTGTAGCGGGGACTGTGATGGGAGGAACTGGTTAAATGGCAGAACCAAGAAAGCAGAGCTGAGCTATATTCTTGGCTTGTTACCCATTCAGAATGATTATTGGGCAAGTCAGAACTGTGTTGTGGTATGGCTTAATTTCAGATGCAGGTAAACAATTGCTACTTACCTAACTGCTAGACTTCTAATTAATTCTTCTAAAGTGCTTATTCTCCAATGAAAGACTGTATCTGTCAGTTTAAAAATAAAAATTTGATCCATGCTACAATTTTAGACAATTGTACTAAGAGAGATTTCAACTGTTCCTTAACAGCCTTTCATTTGACCTGTTGTTAGGCAGGAGGGAAACCCCCGAGCAGTGTGCCATTGCTAACGCTGATCACCACAGTGCTGAAACAGAAAGTGAGTTAGAAAGCAGTTCTCACATACTGGCTCTCACAGCAGCAGCAGAACTAAGGTAGATAATTCCTCCTGCATTTATAACAGCTGTAGGTCGAGGTAGCTAAACCTCTTGCCTTGCAGCAAAAGACAGCAGATTAGGATGTGATTGTATGTTAAATGCCTGCTTTTACAAAGTGTGTAATAGAACCATGGTACAATCTTTAATGTTTGAGTGCTTCGTGGTGGTTTTACCTTAATGGATGAGCAAACCAGAAACATCATATTGGGATATAACATTTATAATAGAGGAAAATCCATAATGTTACTAAGTGTCTTATGCTCAGTCTTCACTTACAGATGCGGTATATTGAACACCAAGCCCCAGTTCTTGGGTTTGGTAAAGAAATTACTATGTGAAATGCAAAAGCCTGTTTTTAGATTTTTTTTTTTGCAGGCTTTAAAATCTACAGCCTATTGTAGCAGGCTGTTATTGTATACAAGTCTGTATGCACTTCCAGCTTTTAATCAGGATACTTTTGCATTCAAGTACTTTGATTTCATCCAAAGTCTGAGAAATAAACTACGTACATCAATGCTGTTCTCACTTCCATTGCTCTACTCAGACAAACCCTGTTACAATAGTAATACAGCAAAATTGGTTTTGTTTCTCCCACAAAGCTCTTCTAAAAGGAGAAGAACAGTGTAAGGTTTAACCTCTTGACTTCATCTCTAGCATGGCTTAATTATGTAATTTTTTTCTCCTTGCTTGCTGTTGGATGAGATTGTTCCATAGCCACATTTGTAGATAGTTTAAGCAGCAAACAGAAGTGTTTTTTTGTTTGTTTTTTCCCCTATGTCTATAGGGGAATGGAACACATTTGTAGTGTGGGCCTGCACTAGCAGCTCTCAGTCACAGCTCCTTTGTAGAAAGGACATTTTAGTAATTTCCACAAGATAATAATAAAATGAAGATCACAAGCAAGATAAATGACTATTTCCTTGCATTTCAAAATCTGTCAAGGTAATACTGTCTCTCATGGCTACACAATTTTTTTATAGAAAATTTCAAATAATTTACTAATCAGTTCAAATTAATCTATCTACCTAAAGTCTATGGGAATAGATAGCTATGAACTGTAGCGTCTGCAGAGCCCTGTATCTCACCTGCAATTGAGAGAGTTGAACCAATTACCTGCTAGAATGTGCTTGGTCATGGGATGACTTTTGTAACCTGATTTGGAAGCTCCATGCAAAAGGCATAAATTTGCCCCTAATGCTAATAAAGACGAGGACTGAGGCAGTAGACCAGGTCTTCACAGTCTTGATGCAAAATCAGGGGAAGCTGAACTTGGTATGTCATAACATGCCTTTTTACTCTACAAGAACAGTAATGTTTACGTTTCTTTTGACTATGAATTTGAACAGTAGTTATAATAGACTACAAATAAACTTGTAAAACAAAGACGTTTAGAGAAAGGTGTCTGACTTGTGGCAACTACTAGACAAAGTAATCGAAGTGTAGCTGGCACAAAATTTGATCTCTTGCACTCTGTTTATTTAAAAAGCAAAATGCAAAAACTCTCATTCATTGTTATGTGGCAGTATTACACCATGAATGTTTCACAGTTAATTTTAGACTTCAGTCTAAATTCCCTAAAATGCTCAGTTTGGCTGAAAAAGAGAGAGAAAGCAGTGATTATAATTACATTATCACTGCATCCCCTGGTCCGTGCGACTCCCTGCTTCCAGATGGCTAATTTCTGTCTTGTCCCATATGCTGCCTGCTGCTCACCACCAGGAACACACTGTGCTGTCAGTCCCTTCTCCTGCAGAGGTTCTTGTGAACCTTCTGGAACCGCGCACACATACTGTGCTCAGTACTCTCCCGCATCATGCCTGTGATTAAGTCTGCATGACAGTGGGATGCCTCTGGTTATAGTTTACTGCACGTTGTGCTCTAATTTTATTTCCTGCAAATAAGGGACTGGCATGGCATAAAGATTTTATTGGCTTGAATTTATGCATTATTCATGAATGATTTCATGGCATTTTGTTAAAAGGGAGGTGGTCTTAAATGTCATGACTGCACCCACACAAAAAGTCAAATCGTACCTCTAGTTAACTGCTATTTAAAATCAGCTGAAATTACCAAGATACTGATTAAAAAACCCCAGTTTCTTAGGTTCTTAGCCCCAGTATAACATTTCTTTTCATGAGAAGATGCAAGTGTTTTATTCCTTTCTGGAAGGCAAGGAGAGGAGCATTATAAAGCATTAATGCTTTTCATTTCAGATCTGCAGGTCTATGTAATAGCTTCAACCTGATTCCTTTTGAAGATTTAATAAAAGCTGGGGGAAAGGGGTCTTGTGAGAAACATCCACATATGCTGGCGAGGAATGGAAAATTGATTCAATTTCATTTAGATTAGCGAACAAGATGACACTTTTCATTGGTATAGCTATTCAGGCACTCAGAATGGTGGGAGTGATCTAAGGCATAAATTGAGAGTGCGCTGAGGTTAGGGGAACATGATAAATCCAATTTATGAGATGCTGTTATGATGGTGAGCAAGTATTAGAGGCTATCATGAACAAGGGCAGTTTGTCAGAGGTTTGCTTGCATACTTAAGGTTGTGTTCAGCTTTAAAGGGCTATAATCCTTACACGTCACAGTTCTGTTACTGAGCAGACTCCAAATTTGGCAGAATGATCCCTCCCTGCAGGAGGATTCTCCTTTTTAGAAAACTTTATGGAAAAGTGAACGGTAAAAAGCTTCTACTCCTGTAAGTTTTACTCAAGTAGAATTATTTTATAGACAGTCACTGATGAACTGAACACCATATTCCCTCATCTTATCCGTTAGGTTTACAGACATTACAATTTCCAAATACAATAACCTCCTACTAAATCTACCCCTATATAAGTAACAGAGTGCCTCTGTTAGCTGTGCAAAGTAGGCAGAACAGGCACAGGAGTCAGTGGCTGACACAACCACCAAGCACAGCACCCTAACCATTCATCAGGGTGCAGTTTGAAAGCATCTTCCTTTCTGCTCAAGGGACAAACATGAACTGAACTAAAGATTGTACATTCCCCAAGGAAGCGGGGAGAACACCAGTGTGTATAGTAAGGAAAATGTCAATGTACTTGTAAACTGTTAGGGAAAAACTTAGCAAAGAATTTCCTGGTATTTTTGTCACTGTGCTGAAGTTACAGGCTATGAACCTTAAATATTTCTCAGGAAGCTTTCTTTTTGGCTTGGAGAAGAAGGCATATACAAAGGCACACATACTGAGCTGTAATTAATCTGTATACAGAGGCATACACAAACACTCTGCAAATAACACAGTTTCAGATAGGTTTCTTTTAAAAGTATTTTTATACATTTTTATGTTGCATGTTAAAGGTATAAAAGCTAAAATAGAATTGATTAATTCTTAGTAATGCCAAAAATATCTAGATACATCACATACATTGTATATAGTATCCTGTAAAATGAGTTCAGCGAACTGTAGTGTAGAAATCTGCAGGGAGGCATCCACCTCAATTACAGGCACAATCTAACATCCTTACTAAAAAATAACAAAATAAAACTTCCAGTTTCTGAGGGATGCTGTACTGACTCCAGGCCTCAGAACAGAGCTGGGAATGACCTACTTGGAGCTAGATACTTGAACAAAATGTAGCAGAGTAAGAAAGATTTACTGGTATCTGTCAATGCTAAACTCTAACTGATACCAAAGCTAAAGGCAAGAGCAGGATTTTGATCAACAGAGGTTTACTCCTGGCTTTAGGACAGTCCAGGAGAAAAGAAAGGAAACTCTTCTGGGAATGGGAAAATCAAATGTGAACTATATTACAACTAACTGACTGTGCAGGAGGCATCTATATTAAATAAAATGAAGAAAACCACATTTGAGCTTTTTGGTCCCCCTGGTGAAATGTTTTGGCAAGATATTCAACACAAGCATTGCCAGTCATTACCACGATCCACAGCCGCACACAACTTGGTGTTTCTGGGAAGACCCACAGGATCTGTGGGTGCGTGCTGAGGGTGCTAGCGCAGTGTCCTAAACACTGCTTCCTTGTGACACCTGCCTTCACACAGCAGCCTTTGTGAAGGTAGATGAGAATGAGGCTCCTTTCACTTTGTACCATCCCTCTCAGCACTGCTTTTTCAAGGCTTTTCATTTAAAGTATATTAGTTTTTCTGCATCCATCAGAGGTAAAAAAAGGCCTTAACAAATCTGAGGCCTCCACAGTCAATCCAGCCAGCCACCTCTTGGAAAAATGAGCACTAACTGGCTATATTTTTAGCAAATACCTGGTTTTCTTTGCTGCAGTTATCCAAATGTGGTTGTGAGAAGGACCTGATCATGGCATTTTCTCAGCCAGATGAGTATTAACTTAGGACAAAGCAACAGGAGATCCTGGCTGACCCATGAAACCTGATTGAGGTCTGCTGCTATTGCAGAGTTCCCCAAAAGGAGCTGAGGAAGAAAGGGACAACTCATTGCCACCTTGGCCTTGCCCTGTCAGCAAACCCCACCTGAGAAGAGCTCTCTCCTCTGTCTTACAGTGGCCAGCACCAGAACATGGCCACACCCTCAGTGGCCAAAGAGCTGGCTTTCCCTCCCTTGACATCATGTGTGAAGGCTGAGGTACATAGGTGAAGAAGCAGCCATCCCAATCCCATACAACCCTCTCCCAGTCCTTACAGCCTCCCCACAACCCTCATCCCATTCCTTTTTTCTACCAGCACCAGCAAGACCTGTATTACCACAGTCCGTGATGGACCCAACTGTCTCTTTCAGCATGTAAGTACCACTTGTTTCTTGCTACCACTGGAGCTGACAGTCCCTTGAAGGCACGAAGGATTGCATGAGATGTGAGAAAGAACAGTGACAGGAAAAGGCAAGTTTTCGAACCCAAATGAGGAAGGAGAGGGAATCACCAACCCATGACAGGACTTGTTCACCGTCAGCAGTCTCTTATTCAGAAGCTGCATTCTTTGAGCTGTTGACCTTGTCATTGCATGGCCCAGTTTCAACCATCAAGAAGTTATTACCATTAGTCTCCATTTTCTTCTCTTTATATTCCACCTTATGACTCCACTCTATGCCTGAACAATTCTGGTCCTCTTCCCTGGCCTCACACCCATGCATTTCAAGTAGCTGTTGGCTGCTGACTTCTCAGTGACTCACTGCCTGGCCAGCCTATTCACTGTATGTTCAGCTATTTCATCTCTTAAGGCACCATCAACACATAAAAATATTTTATAAAACTCCACTAGGGCTGCTTTTAAAATAGCAGACATAACTGATACTTGTTTTGGTTTCCTCCAGAAAGGTTACAGACACACTGTGTTTACTCAACAGAAGTGTAAGGGCTGAAAGACCATATTCCTGTAGATGTCTGTCTTACGAAGGTTCACAGGCCTCTGCCTCTTCTCCAACCTCAGCACCTTCCTCATCCTCCTTGCTATTTGTCTGAGCCTTCTGCAAAAGTCTGGGCCCTGCCAAGCCAATAACCAGGGCTCCAATTGGAGCAGTGATCAAGATCGCCAAGAAAGCTACTGTCAGTACATCCATTCCATACTTCTCCAGTTGCTCATCCTGATGACTTCTCGCTGTATCCAGGGCAAGGGAACCTATTGCAGCCTGCAGGAAAGAAAACATTGCTGAGATGGAACAAGTAACCTTTAGCACTGAACAAGGGAAAAAAGGGACTAATATCAGTCAACATTTAACATAAATTTCACATTTTTAGTACATTCAACTCATTTGTTTCTAGGCAGTACATAGAAAAGTAAAGGTTATGTTACACCTACGAGAACAACTTTCACTTGGCTACACTTTGAATTTCCTAAGCTAATGAGTTTATCTGGGCGGTTCCCTCCTGTGACGAACATTGCTTAGCTGCCATTTTATCCATATTTCTGGAGGATGTGTGATTAATGAAATGGGCCAGTATATTGCACATTGCAGCTGTTAAAATGCCACACTTTGAGAATGCATCCTGACAGCAGTCAACTAGTAGCAGCTTCTGAAAATTTCGTTCACAAATCTTGCAATAATCCTTGCCTGTTCTGATTATTAACTTTTGTTTGCAAGTAATCACGCTGTTGAGGTGAAGTCTAAATGACTTAACTATCACTGAAATCAGGGAGCAGGAATGCAGCCAGCCTGAGGCTTCTCTAGCAATATGGCTGTCAGACTACGCCTTACCAAAATGACCCCAAACTGAAAACCCATTCTGAGCCTTTGCTGTGACGGTCCCTGCAGACACTTAGGTGTAAGAGGGAAACGCTTTTACCTTTGTTTTGAGAGTGCTCAGAATCTGTATGTAAAGGCAAAACAATAATCTGCAATAGCCAAGAAATAGTTAAACTTCCTATGATATATCTACAATTTGCTGTCATTATTAAGAGTACAACTCAGGATGCAAGGAAAACACCTTCACACAGAAGGCTCTCCATACACTTTCCAAGCAGACTTAGGGTGGTTTAAAATATGAACTGTCCACATACTACGCTCTGCTGTTACTGAGCCTGATCGTCTCCCTGTTTACTGCTGTGCTAGTTACAAGGAGCTTTGCTAAGGACAATAGATTTAACCTGGAATGAAAGCAATATTGCACCGTTTACCTGGACAGTGGCTTTGGGAATCCATGCCAATGAGATAAATACTTTCTCCTTGAAATTAAACCCAGCAAAACACACCATCACAAACGTTGCTATGATTCGCACAACTAGGGCAATGCCTAACGTAGCAACACAGAGCCCTGCAACAAAGACAAACACTTCTCAGTACTTTTGTGCATAGGTGCCCGAGGGGAATAAGCCTCCTAATTTACAGTAGGGTTGGTTTTTGTTTTTTTGGAGTGCTTTTTGGTCAACCATAGTCTGCTTTGCTTTAGATTTTTTTATAGAGATTATTTGGAAGCCAGTAATGAAAGCTGGATAATTAGTGAATGATCTTACCAACAGTTTCAGGCCTGAGAGACGTAACAGATACTTCTGCTCCAATTAAACCAAAAAGAAAAGGTTGAAAGATATTCCATGCAACTGCGACAATTTTTTCTACTTCCCTCTGCAATGAAAACAAAAATAATCTGTAAATTCACAAAAATATGGCCAAGTAGACACAAAGTTTAATTAATCAAAGGACAAAGTGAAAATGTATCATAAAGATTGCCCAGAATTGCTCCTCCTTCTTTGACCTAATACTAAAATATTCAAAATCACTTGTGCACCTTTTGAAGGTCAGGGTGTGTCTAAATAAATGCTTGCTATCTATCTCAAGAAGAGAAATAAAAATCACTGATGTTTGAACAGTAACAGAGCAGTGCAGACAAGAGGAAAATAAAGCATAGTTGATTTTCAGTATTTAGGAAGACGCAATTTGAGCAGCTTTGCCATGAAGTTTCTGAGCCTTTGGGAACTGCATGATTAAACGGTTTCTTCCATTTTGTCTGAGCGCAGAGTCAGACCCTCAAAAGTTTCAGTCATGACCTAACTCCACTCACGCTGCACTCAGTCAGAGGCCCGTCTCCATGTGAGCAGGAGCAAAGTTAGACTGTTATTTTCAAATGAGCAAGTCTGAAATCCCACACTAGTAAAAATGTGTTGAACTTCCCAGTGCGATGTACGGTATAAGGGCAAAGCCATCTTTTCTCCTTGTGTTTGAACTTTACACCTAACAATTTTCCTACAACTGCTGCCAGGATAAACAGGAATCTTCCACTTATGTGAAAAGGTAGACATAGCATATCTAATGCGCTTCTTTTTTCATTAAGTGGGTTCTACGTAGCAAATGAACCTTCAGGCTGGAGTGTGTGGAAAATATAAGTGCAGTGCTCTGTCAATTAATAATCAATCCAGGGCCTAGACATGTCCCATCCTTGATGTTCTCTCTGGGACTGATCCTGTAACATCTCTTGCTCTTCAGTCAATGGAATGGTAGATGACTGTAATGCAAAAACTTCTGTAACCTTAGAGAGAACGAGGTGGAAATATACAGACTTCTAAACATTTTTCTTTATTTTCCTCATTTCTCCTTGTTATCTCACCCTTTTCTTTGTTGGCAAAAAAAAAAAAAAATCCTCTCTACAGATGTTAGCATTATTTCAGTCTGTTTACTGGCCATTTAACTGTTCCAGCAATAGGTACAACGTTTCTTGTTCTCTGTGGACACTATTTGCCAAGTGACTTCCACCAGGGACAGGAGGAGGCAGTGGCCTTTGAGAAGCTCAGCAAGAAAACCTTGGTAATATATTGAGTATACAGCATGCAGACATCTCTGATTGTATCTGATAAAAAAGAGCTAAGGCATTTGATATCAACATCCTTATGGACAAGAAGCTTCATTCACTGATCAAAAGAGTTTAAACTAAGCATTTATAGGCTGCATATGCTCTTTTAAGGTCCTTCCTTCTGAAATGGTTTGAAAGCTTTTCAATAGAGAGCTTTATCAGTTGTAATGTTCTTAAGTAGTGAAGTCCCAAGATGAGTTTTCTTCTTTTAGAATTGGACAACAATGTAATACTTTAAATAGAAACCATGGTTTCTTTTTCGTTGTTTTAACAAACCTTGAGATCTTACTGAAGTCAGGGTCTAGATGGGGATAATAATGTGGACTCTGCTATATCTGATCCCCTTTCCTTTCTCTTCTCCCCTTCTCCTACTGCATGTCGCAAGGCTACAGCTGTGGAGTGAAAGATGCCCTCAAAACATTAAGTGTAGACAGTACCAAGCAAGAGGCAATGAGACATGCCAAGGTACGGAAATGCAGTGGGGCAGCAGCAGTAAGAAGCAGCAGGCTTAGCAGCTAAGAAAGTGACTAAAAAGCAGTCTTTTGTATGGTTTTTGTATGGCCGTATATCACCATTTATTGTGGGCACCCTGCTCTACAATTTATCCAGAACATACTGTCTGGGATTTGGGAAAGATGAGAGGAGGGTTAATTGTTTTCCATTTCACCCCCAAAACCACAGGGAACAAACCCTCAGGGTATTCAGACCATGTGCACAACTGTATTTTGGACACCTATTTGTAAATCTTACCATAAAGTGACTGTGTAAGGTTACAGACACTCACAGAGCTGGGACATAAAGCTTTGGATTCCTAGTCAAGTGCCTTGACAACTAAATCTCCTTTACATGGCTTAAGATGTCTAAAAAAAAGCTTTTGAGCATTTCTCTGTCAGTATGTTAGGCTCTGTATCGATATATATTCATATACATGGTAACTTTATGTCATGCTAAATGTTAGACTTCCAAAATAAATGTAGAATGTTTTTTTTATATCCATACACGCCCTAAAGCTTCATAAATGCACCATTACCACTCCTGACAGAAATTCAAACTCCTGTCAGGCTGTACATTCAAAGGAGTTTAGGTACTGTATGCTTCTTTATGGAAACATTCACCTTTTCATCAGACCATCCCACACCTGCAACAAAAGCCAAGACTAATGTGCAGAGCCCTCCTGATCCAGGGAAGCCAAAGTAGATGCTGCCAAAAACAGCGAACATGGACAGCCCAAGTACAAAATATGATCTCTTCCATGCCAGAGATTCCTGCAACCAACCAAACAAAAAAATAAATTTCT
Organism: Nyctibius grandis; assembly: GCF_013368605.1. Taxonomy (NCBI): domain Eukaryota; kingdom Metazoa; phylum Chordata; class Aves; order Nyctibiiformes; family Nyctibiidae; genus Nyctibius; species Nyctibius grandis. Next base: position 59,970,997 of record NC_090663.1, read on the forward strand.
GTTAGAAATGGAGGAAAAAAAGTTACTTCTGTTAATTTTTAAAACAACAATTTGAAAATAACAGTTGCCACTGACTGTTGTGGAAGAATCGAAGCTTTCAAGTGAGACTTGAACTGCTCAGTTGAACTGAAGGGGTTTTTTGGACATTAATTCTTAAGAAATTTAAATTTTGTAAATTTAATATTTTCTTTCCTCTGCCCATCCAAAATCTTATTGTAAATAGGATTTTTGTATCACAAGGAACATGATGGTCTGTTCTAACAGCCCTGCTTCAGCTCTGTGATAACAGGATTTTCTAGCTGTGCAGTCAAGTACTAGAACAGTTTATCCAAGGAGAGGTGAAATCCCTGCCACTAGGTGCTTTCAAGGACAAGTCAAACAAAAGTTTGCCAAGGACAGTCTAGTTTTATTTGATCCAGTCTCACAGCAGACAGTTATATCTCTGCCATTGCTCCCCACGTCTATTTATCTGTTTAGCTCCTATATCACACTTCTTACGTTATTTAACAAGAAGAAAATTTGGTCCCACTGAGGGCAATAGATGCTTTGCAAATTGACATCAGTAGTCCAGAACATGTCTATTTTCTTCCACAATTTTCTGTTCACTTAATTGCCTCTTTATAGCAAATTCATGTACCACTTTGTATAAGCTTAATTTTTATTGAAAGTAACACATTCTAATTAGCACTAATGATATGCCCAATCACTTAAAGCCTACAATATGTCCGCATTACTCGTTTTTAATCTTATGCCTACTGGAAACATCTTATATAAGTAAATGTGTTGCACATTAATCTAATTGCTGATTATTTTACTGTCTGAAATGGGTATCAGACCCTTTCTCCTTTAAGCGTGGACATTTCCACGACCTTCAAGGAGAGCAAGATGGTGAGTTGGGTTCCAAACTCTGCATCAGGAAGGACTATGAGATCATACATTGTTATTGTTGCAGTAAACAAGTAATCGCCTATAAAACACATCCTCACTTGACAGGCTTTGCAATCTGGAAGCTGTTAGCACTGTACACGGCTTTCCCCAAAACCAGCTTCACATGAAGCTTGGAAATAAATAACTTAAGAACATGATCCGTTAGCAAAGAATCTCTGTTTTATAAAAAAGGGTTTTTTTACTGGGTTTTTACCTGATCGTGGCTTGGGAAATATCGAACAAACATTCCCAGAATACCCCCAGCTGCGATGCCAACAGCAACCTCCAGCACTCCACGGAGCACATTGTACAGAGTAGAACCTATTTGGCAAAAGAAAAACGGGTTCAGTATGCCATACACAGATCCTTCACGCACACACCACACTGTAGACGTAGGAGGGTGATTCCAGGACAGTGTCTAATTTAAATTACTTGAGGGCAAAGGGGCTCAGCAGGGAACCTACGGGCCTGAAAGAACTGGATAGTGCAACTTTCTGTCTCGGAAAGCTCATGCCAAGGAAGTGTGCCAGAGAAAGAGCCACTGTGAGAACATTGCCAAACCCAGGGAAACTTGAAAGCATTATGTTGGGCATGCAGGGACCAGACTTGGCAGCTAATGGAGCAGTCAGGTAAAAATGTTCTCTGGAAGTTTTTGTGACCCACAACTCAGAGCAGACAATGTTACACCAAGACTTGGTCATGCGTAATTTCCCTCTCTATATTCAAGTTCATACATAAACTTTATAAGGAGATGTCATTAAGTTACAAACCAGTCAGTCATAACAGAGAACACATTCTTCAAAATATCACTGTTTGTTCTGGATTTCATCACGTACAGATTAACCAGCATACCAGAAGAGAACGCCATCCCAAGGCAAGTGTTGAAGCCTGTGATAGCCAGAATGTCATCAATGCTGCCAGCTGCCATTAGCAAAGTTGGGACGCCTTTCTGCACCCCATATCCCCCAGCTTGTAAAATCAGCATTGAGGGAACTACCACAGCAGGGGAGACTGCACCTAGAACAAAACTGAAAACACACAGGTTCAGCCTCTCTTAAGAAGAAAGTACCAAACTAAGAAAGTTCAAAATGTTCTGACCCCAATTTTTTTAAAGTATAAATAAACAGACCTTTACATAAGGTATTTTCCTTACCTTTCCCTGCTAATTGCAAGCAGGGATATTTCTATGCAAACTCGCAATGAGCTTTTACTTCCTGCCCAACTCAATAGTATCAAAAGTAAAGGGCTCCACAGACTAAGACTTGAGTCTACACTGCAGGCAGGTTAGGCTCCCTGATATATGCCTTGATTGTCCAATTTAGGAACCCGGTCTAAAGTGCTTATGACTCAGTATCCCCGTTCCTTCTTGTAAAAATCAGTGTGTGTGGCAGAGGAGGAGAAGTTCATCCATCTTGCTCCAGTATATGGGCGTGGACCAAGTCCACCAATTCAGATAGAACTAGATGGAAAAGTTTTCCTCTTCAAGGAGATATATATATATATATATATATATATATCTGGAATATAATATGCCATATCCTTATCCTTGACTTGTGACAGGAAGACTGTCCTACGTGCATCTCTCTATGGGGAGATTCTGAATTCCAGCATGAAGATTCTCCAAGTTGTGGTATCATTTTCTGTTCCTAAAAGCCCCTTGTGTTGTGGTTGAAGACTCAGGGATTGCACCATCCTTCTTCCTTCTTCAAGAGCCCAGATCACAAACACAGAAGAGCAATGATGCAAGTACTCCTCCACAGCCTGGAAATGTGACCTTTAAATTAGCCACAGAGCCAGACATGAATGGTAAGCAAACAACCACAGGGACTAAGCACAGCTTCCTAACTGGCATTAAACTGAGATCTCTACTTGGTGCAGAGAAATAACTGCACTTGGATCCTTTAACTGTATGATGAAAACAGGCACCTTTGTCACATAGGAGAAGAGCAAGTACGTTACCCTAATATAAAGCCCCATTGCCATGGCAAATGCATGAACAAGTAGGAAAGAACAGCAGCTGTGCATGTTTCCGAGAGGCATGGTCCGAAAGACAGCCGTAAACAGACTGCTTTGAGTTTCTTAAGAGCCTGCAATATAAAAGCACATTCAGACATTAGTATCAGTAACCTTAGCTTAACCATGGAGAGGAAATATATTTACAATCTGATATGGTTTCTTAAAAGAATCCCCTCTGAGCTGCAGTACAGGATATGACAGCTTTATATGGCCAAAGCCAGTGACAGACTCGAGCACAACTGGATTTGGATATGACATTCCAAGTGTGGCAGTGAAACCCACTGAATCTGGGTTTGACGAGGTTCCTGCACGTCACAGGAAGGAGTGGCAGAGAAGTCTGTTGGGCTTCTTGCGTAGAGCAAACTAAATGAGAGAGGCTGGACTAGCTGGGATCCATTTGAAAAGTGCACCCTCAACACAGCTGACTTACCCACAGTCACTTGAGGTCATTTGTTCCATCCACAAAAGATTTTGCTATAATCCCACAACTTGCATGAGTACCCCCAAAAAGTTTCCATGAACAAATCATGAAAAGTTGTAGAACTACATAAACTTGGTGCAAGGACCCAAGCATCTCTTTCAGCTGACTCTCACTTGATATCCAGAGCAGATTAAGTTCCTTTTGGCTCAGCAACTTCTATCCAAAAATTTATCTAAGAGTATTTTCTTTTAACATCTGCCTTTAATATTTAGTCACAAACATGACTCTGCTAGGACAGGTCCCAAATTTTGACATGGGAAAAAGAAAAAAAAAAAAAAAAAAAAAAATCAACGAGTTGCACTTTTTATGAGCGCAGTTTATCCCAGCATAATTAGGACTGAGAATCACCAGAGCAACTGACATCTTTGTCTTCACAGCTTTAATTACATGAGGAACAATTGTAACTGCATTGAAGCATTGCTACATACAGAGTCCAAATGACAGTTTCGATTGCCACATGGGAGAAAAATGAGTCAAAGATGAAGTTCCCTTGGCAAAAAAAGTTGTCACAATAGAAATAAAAGCAATCTCACAGAACTGGGCATCCAAGCCATGTGTAACAACACACAGTCCATGTTCATACAAGCTTCAATGTCTTGGAAAAACAGACAGTAATCTAGGAAACCAGGCATTTTTCAAGAATGACAAAACCCTGTTTTCTTAAAATATCTGAAGCATTGGCAACTCTCTAGTTTTCATCTTGGTTAAGAAAAATCGGTTTAGTTGTTCTGAACTACCTATACTTGACCTAAGTGTTATATAAACTTTAAGCAGTCCCTTAAATAGATAGGGGCCAATATAGAATCATAGAATGGTTTGGGTTGGAAGGGACCTTAAAGATCATCTAGTTCCAACCCCCTGCCATGGGCAGGGAAATACGGTACAGCTTTATTTCATCCAACTGATTTTGATCAAGCAAAACCTTGCCTTCATTAATTTATGGAGCATCATGTTTCATGCGTGTGGAGGAAGACTATTTTTTTGTTCACAGGGCGCTATGGGCTTTATTGTGATGTGAAGCACTGTTTTTGTAGTGCAGCAGGACTCATCTTTGCAATTAATATATTTGCATTAAAATGGCAATGAGTCAAAAAAGAAAAAAGTAATTAAGACACACAGATTTGGATTTTTTGATTGGTTGGGGTTTTTTTGATTAGTGTCAACACGAGCAACATTCTTTTTCAAGGATTGGGGATCCCTTTCATTATGTGTTTTAGTTTGTCAGTGTAAACTGACAGGGAGTTTGTCAGAGAGTGTAAACTCTTCCTGACAGACCATGATGGAGCAACATGTCCTCAAGATGTTCTGCTCACAAAAGTCAGCAAATGTCTCTAAGGCAAGGGGGAAAATAGTCATAAAATCAGTTTTTCAGGTATTTTTTGGATTGCTTGCCTACTCTACAAATCCAACTGCCAATATTAACACACATGGGACTATACAATAGAAACTATGCTTTCTGTAATGATCTAATTTGCAGATCATCTAAGACTGAACAGTTCAATATTTTTAATAGAACCAATTATGCTATTTTTTTGAAGGGCTGTTGTATACTTTGCCTCACACAAATGGCTGGTGCCATACCTTTGGATCCAGGCCGAGTCCTGCTCGGGTCAAGATAATTGAAAGAGCAATATTCCTCAGTGCTGCAGACCAGCGTAAGTTTATCTGGACGGTGTCACTAATGAATGGGGTATTTCGGATCAGGAAACCAGCAAGTAGCATCCCTTAAATGAAGGCAAATAAGCTCCTGTCAAATGTTTTGGTTTTATTGCACGAGAAAAGCTTGCATAGCATTCTTAAAAATAGACACCATACTATGTATTTATGAGAGACAAAGAAACAATTCATGTTCTGAATTATTAGCCATGTTTTAACAATGGGGACTGAGGCATGGAAAGAGAGAGACATGCTTAAAGCAATTAAAGCAGCGTAAGAACACATCAGGTCACCAATGAATAAATCCTCAGGATGCTGACACATAGCTTTGGTGCGAGTCAACAGAATTCAGCTTTGTTCCCTAGGTGCAGGTCATACTTACCATAAGCAAAGACACCTCTACATCCTTAAAGATATTTTTCCTTGATAGCTTGTTTTAACATGAAAAGAGGAAGATCGTCTAATGTTGCGCATTTCTTTCAGAAGTTGGAAATTATTAAAAATCCTCTTAGGTGTAAGAAATGCAGGTATCACAGGAACCATAATGCTGAGTTCATTGGGAAATATAATCTAAACCAGCTAATCATGGACTAACTTAGACATTTTAAAATGCTCTGGCAATATAAGTCTTATGCAAAAAGCGGAAGAAAAGGGGGGAAAAAAATCAAGAACTTGGTCTTATCCTCAATTTGAGCTACTTGCAAGATTCAACTTTTTGCAAATATTAGCAAAACTGTCTAATCAGAGACTTCCTGCAAAGCTATCGGAACTGTACTTCTGGAAGGATACAGAAAAGTACAGGAAACATTCACTTTATAGATCTGCAGAGATTCATTGTAGGTCCTGATGATTCAAAGATACATATTTGTGGAATAATTTTATATTAGCCATGTTAAGAAACAGGAAAACAAAAAAGACAAAAAGTAAACAAATACTGTGCTCAGGTTTGTCCCAGCTTGGTGTGAGCCTTGGCTGTGGACTTGATTTGTCCTGGAACACACTAAACTTTTGGACATTGTTCTTCCCATCACCTCCCAGAAAAAACAGTGGCATAGTTAATCTGCAGTACCTCATGACAATTATGGCAGGCTAGCATAATGATCACATGCTCTTGCAATGTTTGCGTGAGGTCCAAGTCACTGGAGCTACCCTGATCTAGAAATCTACTTAACGAGGCAAAAACTCCACCTCAAAGGATATCTTCACTGTTCTGCTCCATGTTGCCTCCTGCAGAAACCTCTCTGCAATGTAAACCTAAAATATGTGACTATTTCAGTAGCAATTTCACACCCTTTTTCCTGAGACAGAGGCTCACTATAAGGTGCTTAAGTGCTCAGCCAGCACATTACACTCAACTGCACCTAGCACAAGTGGATTAAACATGGGTAAGAGTACAAGATTTGTATTCTTAGTGTAAAAAAGAATATTCAAAGACATTGTCTGTCTCTTCTGACTCATAGATTTCTCCCAATTTTCCTCAAAGACTGGGGATCTGAACAATTAACTCTGTCCTAAGCAACTCAACAGACATGTGCTGTCAATGCTTAACTTTCTGTTGTTCAGTATTACCTGTCTGACAAGCAGTTTCGTGCTCAATTCATAACTTTCAGATACAGATGTTATTAAAAAAAAAGGAGAATCCAAATGGTCAGAAACTTTTTTTAAGGGGGGTGTTTACTTAGAAAGGGCAGGCTCCCTGTGTCTTACATTCTGTGTTTGTATTATTGCAGGCATACGTGCTATATGCAAAACTTCCCTCCCTCTCATTTGAATTTTTTCTCGCTCATGAAACTAAGCTGTGCAAGAACGCACATGCCTGGACAGAGCTGTGTATGAAGCTATCTATCTAGCCCTTCTCTAAGCAGTGCTACTGTGTGAGGCACACCACCAGCTACGCAGGTTACAAAATCACATCCGTACGCACTACAGGCAGATATTTGTAGCCCACTTTGCCATGAAGTTTTACTGTCTGTCAACAGCTTTACTCATTTATGCACTAAGCATAGTAAGGGGGCAGCATACAGCTGGTGAGAAGAACCTGGAGCTTGATTTTTCAACTTCGCTGACATCACAGCACTTCATAATATTGTACTGATCTAACCAAAACCGCCTCTAGGAAAGAAGTCTGAAAAGGTTCTGATGATGTCAGAATTAACGTAATTTTCATCTCCCATTTCTGTTTTGCATTTTTATGTAAAATAAAATAAGATCTTGATTATGAAAAACAAGATTATGATTGATTCAAAATAACTCTCTTCAGAAGAATTATTCCTTGCGGTGAATTTATTTTCTCAGGTTTCAGTTACCTTGAGATAAAGGAAGGAGAAGAAAAAAATTGCTTTGCATTACCAGTAGTAGGGAATTCCTGTAGTGTTTTCTTTGGAAAACATTTTCCTTGTGCGAGATACATGTGAAACAGCTCAGCAATAATTTCCTTATGAATTAATTACTCTACTGTAACAGGAGGTCTAGGTTAAGACTCCTGTTTGGTGATATTAAACCCAAATTTTAAGTAACTGTGACAGAGGTGATGGAAGGAGAATAACCTTTGAATCTGTAGGTATACAGTTCTCCGGCCCCCTAAGAATTAAGAGGAGAGCCTTAGTAACATACAGGCAATTTCAGTTGAGCCAGTTCGGGGAATTTTGCACCTTCTTGGAGAGGACCAGATAAAAGTCACTTGGAAAAGCTACAGATTTTGAGCGTGATGCAGTTTGTTTGTTCCCAATCCATATACCTAGCATACAGATACTACTTGACAGTTTAAACAACACAAATATGCAGGAAGAAAAGAAGTAAGGATATCTTACCCAGAAGAGCAGGGAGAGGAGGTAGTGTTCCTATTTTAATGAATACAAAAATTTTACCTCCAATGACAGCAAAGAGATAAAGAAACAGAATTCCAAACAGATTTCCACCCGGGAGACTCTCAGTCCCAGTGATGGACCAAACCACAGCCCAAACCAGGACCACGACTGCAACTGGAACAAAACAAGAAATATTCATATTTAATCATCTCTCAGGGACAACTTTGTTTGCTACTAGATCACATTTGTTTTTCTACTAATGAAAAAGGTACCATGACTTTCAGAAATAAAATCACTTACCTTAAAAATTACTTTAATCATAACAATGTGTTTAATCTTTGATGCTCCCTAAACTGACGTTCTGATTTTATAGAAGCCAAGATATTTTAAAAAATGGTAACGGGAACATCATTAGGGACCAAAAAGTACTGAGTGAGCCTTGGGCCACTGTGGAAAACACTTAACAGGTCCCAAACTTAAAGCAGAGACTTTCACTAACTTATCTTGCACTTCCTTATCTTTCTTCAGCTACTTCAGAACCACAGTAAGAACCTGCTGCTGTACAGCCTGACATATCTTCAAGCTAATGACTGCAGCTCCAGTCTAATTTTTAAAAGAATATAAGTATCATTTTTTGGCTGGATGTGCTTGTGCAATACATTGCTATGCCTGGGAAAAAAAAACGTGAAGAAGGTCATGTCTCTGGACAGCCTGAAGTAGTACAAATACTTCCCCTGATAAAGCAGAGAGGGATAATACACAGTGAAAAAAATTCCTGAAAAATATTATGAGAACATTAAGTGAAAAATATTATAAAATATGTGAAAATATTATGCTCTTTCCAGTTTCCAAATCTGTTCCTACAGTTATCCAACAAGAACAGACATGCATAGATATAAAAGCAAAAGTCTGAAGGACAGGAAAAAATGCGTTGAATAAATCCCTTTTCTCATAATCATAAGAAAATATATTGCATTTTCAGATTGGATTTTTCTTAATCTTCTTTGAGGTGACAGGTGGCAAAGGGCAGACAAGTAGATTTCCAAACATAAAAGCCTAAGAATCACAAGTGAGAGAGAACAGAGGCTGTGGAAGCAGTCAAAGCCACAGGAAGTGTCTTTTGTCAGGAAAAGTCTGAAAGAACTGAAATAGCCAGGCACTCTCTTCTGTGAGCCTCAGTGTAGGGCAAGTCTTAAACAGAACAGGTCAGTTTGCCTTTTAGTTAGGATTCTTGGCTTTGCAAGATAATAAGGGATAATAAGGAACAAAAGAAGGTATCATTGCAAAGTCTCATGTTTGTTGCCTTAATTCAACAAAAAGCAATCCAGTGTCCAAAAATACTATTGTGTTTATAATCATCTTAATGCTCTCACACTAAAACGAACTATCAAAATGAGAATCAGAAGATCCTTCTTCTGATGAAAACAATCTGCAATGCAAAAACTTACCTATCATATTAAACACAGAAGAGAGGATGCAGGAACAAAAACTATACATTCAAATCTTTGTTTCACTTATTTTTTTTTTCCTGCTAAAACATTGAAATGAAAGTGTGATATGTAAAACATAGCTATTTCCCTTCATTATTTTTAAGGACAATGTACAGCTATCATCACATCCAGAGAAATGAGTACTTCATTTGCCATTTCTTGTTTTAAACTCTGTCTTACATACCATTTGTCACTGTTTGGGCCAGTAAGCCCTGAGGAGGACAAGTAAATATTTGCCTCCATGTTCTTGCAGGTGTTGAAGACCCTGCTATCGGTTCCGGAGGTTGCTGGACACAGTGATTCAAGAGAGCAGTTTCTTCTGTTTGTATATTCCCATCAGTACCTTTGGCACCTGCTGTTGGTCCCTCCTGAATGAAAACAATGAGACTCTCAGTAGCGCTGTATACATTTGCAGTAGTGTACAAAACCTGAAATTAGCTGTGATGCACTAGATCCACACTATCTACAGGTGACTGCACTAACTAAACAATCACTGCAGGAATGGTGCAGCTTTGTAGTATATTTGTGATTTTTGGTTATGTGTTTGTTTTTGCATGGCACAAAGAACTGCATATGACAGACCGCGGGTCATTTGCCTTTTCACCTGCAACTGACAGGACTCCTGTCCCAATACAAATAGCGCCTGTTGAGCACCAATATCAGCACATTTGATGAAGAAACAATATTAGCATATTTGATGAAGAAACAATATTAACAGGCCAGATTCAGCTTGTCTTGTATACAAGCTAAATATTTATTAATATTTTCTACAACTTGATAAGGTTCTGCTTCCAGACTGGATTTCACAATACAGTTAACAATTAGCATCATTCCAGTGAGACAGTGTCTTTAATATAACTCCTAAATAACTTCTATTGCAAAGCCTTGAACCAAAATAACAAAACCTACTTATGATTAGGCAAAGATGGAAGAAACAGAACAGCTGGCTAGTGCAAGCATTACTCACATGATCCATTGCTGGAAGGCTCAAGCTGGTAAGTCAAGGTAGAGATAGAGAAATACTACCCTGGGAGTTATTTCCTTGAAGAATGGTTCCTTGAAGCTGTTCTCTTATACTGATTCATCTTCTTATCCATATTCATAGACAAAGCACTTTTTGACCATTTTTGGATATGTGTCTTACTTCAGTTTAGGGTCCTTATTTTTGACAAGTTCATCATCTACCTTCCCTTATGATTATTCACCTTCATGTCAGCTCATTGTCATAGCATGTACATGGAATTCTTGCCTATACTGTGGTTTGGCACTCCTCCAGTAATAGTTCCACATTTCCAGTTATTTTTCTGTCTCATATCTCTCTCTCTGGAGATATATATATCCCTTACTCAGAGTCACAGTTGGAACACAAATCTTGTGAGCTTTCAGCATGGAGTTACTTGCTTATCTACCCTGTGATTCTGTGATCACCAGCTACTTGTGTGTATAAAGATATGGTACTTATCTTCAGTCAATACTATATGTTTACTCTAAAGTGCCTTTTGCATTAAGAATGTTATTCTTTCTTTACTGCAGATCTTTTTTAATGCCATGTAAGTTTCCAAGAACATTGGAAATATGCATATAGAAGTTTAAAACTGTGGGGTTTTTAATTTTTATAAGAAAAGGAAAACATGCATGAACAACTTTCAGCAAGTGGACTAATAGGCACAATTTGAAAGCAAAGAAGCAATCTTAAGTCCACACAATTCTCTTCCATAGCTGGTTGTAAAACGTACGCTGATGCATTTTCCACTTCAATCTGAAATTACAACCACTGATTTCCAGCAATCCAATGTACTACAGACTTTTAAAAAATGAACATTTGTTAATTGTAAGAAATTGCCACTGAGGAGATTTCTCTTTGTATTCCCTTCAGATGTAGGGATTTTAACAGATGTAGGAAGAAAAAGGAGGGTACCCTCTGACTAAAACTGGACTTTGAGATCCTAATTAATTACCTCACTTTGCTCATGCATGGGAATCATGCCATTTCTCTCACACACTGGTAGCTCAGAATCTTTATTGTCATTTACAATATGCTCCTTTACCATTGTGTCAAACCTAAGGAAAGCAATAAAGATAGAAAAGTTAGAGAGAAGCAAATACTACTACTTTCCAGATAGAAGACTTCTCAGTGATGTTGTCTCCTTCCTACAGATCAGGTGAAAAAACCTTCACAGTCCAATTTGGAATTTAATGTTTTTTTGCATGCCTGTGTATGCTGTATGCAAGAACAAGAGAGGAACTAACAGAAGAACAGTATTAAGCTTTTAAAGTCAAGTGCTAAAGAAAATAAACAAATTGAGTTTTAGAATCACGGTGATCTGTGCTAACCTGTTATATAAAACAGCCATGCTTTTAAGGAGGAAATATCTATCTATCTATCTACCTATTTGTGCCTCCTATCAGCACAACATAAAGGTTATTTGCTGTCAACACCACTTACCAGGACCATTAGTTCTGCAATTAGTCACAGGCCCTGTGTGCATGGCAGCGCAAGCAACCATTTCATAAAACTAAGAACAACAGCTATGGTTCTAAAGCATACACACAAGGGGACACTTTTTCCCTAACTTAAACCTGACCAGATCCAGCTTGATTTTCAGGGGAATTTTCAATAACATGGTTCTGTTGGATGTCACTATTCACAAACACATTGACTGAATATCCAAGAAACAGAAGATGCCTGGTTGAATAACTGTGCACAACTTGCACTCTATATTCAGGTGAGGTTGATAAAACATAGATCTTTTTTACTGCTAATATCCCATGGAGATACTTCTCAGAGTGGGAAATAAGGTCCAAGTTGTTTGTGGGTAATTGTCATTGTATTTACTCCTGTCTAACTGGTCCACTTCTTGTCCCATAAATGCTAACAAGAGATAAGGCAGTGTACTGCTGCATATGGCAAATTTTCTTGTGCAAATATTTACTGTTGTTTCACAAGTCTGAGCCAGCAAGAGTCACACACACATATCCGAAGACAAGGCTTGCTAGTCATCTTCTCTGTTACAGCAAAGGTGTGCACATGTTCTCCACCAACTACATTTCAGTGCTAACAGCATTTTCTTGAAATCTTTTACATTGCTCTCGCCACATAAAACACCACTCGAGTTAAGCCAGAACTTTTAAGCCAAGGAACTGCTTCCTTGCTGAATTGCTGGAAGTGAGTCAGAGAACTGATTCTCACAATTGTCAAGCCTTCAATTTATAATATGTTCGATATTTTGGGAACGATTGATGCCATGAACAAAGACGGGGCTATTGTAACAGCTGGGTGGTTTTGTTTGAGCTGTTCTGATACAAAACTGGCTTGAGACATGGCCAAGGCATAGAGGAAGAATACAGAGCTATAGGCAAACACTTTTAATGTGTTCTAAGGTAATAGTTTTGCTTTCTTTCCTTTTTAAATTTAAAGTGTTAATTTACCCAAATTCCAGTACTTTTCTATATTTTTAATTACTACTCGTTGAACCAAATAGTTGTGGTCTCAAAGTTTTTGAATGAAATAAGTGATACTTTTGGGTTTTTTTCATAGGATCGTTCACCCTTTCATTGGTGCTGGGAATCCACAAATGCCAGTGTACTAACTGGAATAGAAAGTATCAGCAACCTACCAGTGCCTCCCACCTTCCCTTCACTGATCACTTCCCCAGAGTCTATGTACTTAATTTTGTGATTCTCAAAGGGGTGCATGTGGGTAAGGGATGGAAGGATATTGCTCTCCATCCAGCTCGGTGTGGGCAACATCCCAGTTCTTGGGGTCATGTAGCTGTTGACATGAAATACATTAATACTTCCGAGAAACCCAAGTCCACCTCACAACAGCTTCAGCTCCTGAAGGCATTGATCACAGTAGTGTATAGGAAAGAAAAGATTGACTAAGCAAGGAGATTGGATGTTCTGCTTAGCAGCAATGGTTTCAAGGTGTGAATGAGGAGGCTGATGGTGGATGTGCTGTTCTTACCTTTTTTGTGACAGGTCTTCACCCTGTTAGGTTCTTGATACTGCTACTTTTAAGCAAAGGCCAGTTGGATTAATGAGACCAAAGTGAGTAGTTAGTTAGTTTACTCATATCAGGGTGGGTTTTTGGGGGGGTTCATGGTATTTGTTTGGGGTTTTTTTGTGGGTTTGTTTTGTTTTTTTAAACTTCATCCCCTGTACAAACAAAATCAGTGATTGAGAAATCATGGAGCAGAATTCATACCACAGGGTTAAGGCCTGTACCATGGAAACCAGCCAGTAACAGACTTATTTTAGTACCTCCCTGTAAAATATACTTTACTTATTTTGAAACAAGAAAGGTTTTTATTAGATCTTCTCATTTTACTTGTTTTTAATGGGTAGGGAGGAGGAAAGAGAGGGAGAGACGAAGAGATGACTGACAGGGGCAGCATGTGCATGCCTATGTTATTAGCTCTATTGCCCTGGTGACTGTCAACATTCTGCTTTGCGCACACACAGTACGAAAAGGAATACAAACAAAATACCACAGCCATCGCCAGAGCAACTAACATTCAGAATAAATTAAAAAAAAAACCAAAACCAAGACAACCCAAACCACGCATCATCATCCACAAAAATACGTAAAGTAAACCCTGATGCAACCTCCTTCCCCGCCCCCCCAGCAGCTTCCTGCCCGCCCAGCCACTAACAGGCCCCCCCGTCACCTCTCCAGCCGCAGGCAGGGAGATGCGAGGAGGCTGAGGGCAGAAAACGTACCTGGGAACGGCGGGGATCAGCGAGAAGGAGCCGCTCCCCGCGCAGCCTCTCGGCACGGCGGCGGGCGGTGACAGCCGCTCCCTGCCAGCGGCGGCGGCTCCGTGCCGGCTCTGGCTCCTCCTCCCCTGCCGGTGCCACGGGCCCTCCTCCGGAGCCGCAGCTTCTCTACACCGGCAGCAAAAACCTCCGTCTGGAGCTCGGGAAGACCGAAAGGCTACCCGATGCCTTCGTGTCTCCTGGCACCACGAACAGGTCACTGCCGGGGTGAGGGGTGGCTGCGATGTGAGCTGTCAAGGGCACGTCACGTTGGTTTGGGCAACGGACATCCAGGAGGACGAGGGATGAGCAGGACGTAGGTCTTTGTGCCTCGCATAGCCAGCCCGTAGTCATTTCATTCCAACCTGTACACGTTCAAAAGGCTGCTCTCTACGCTGCCCTTCCCGTGGCTGTGGGAAGGGACAGGGGGAAGCTCCGCACAATCCTCTTACACTGCAGCACTGCCCTTGGAGGTTAGGTGCAAAGAAAGGGTAAGGATCTCTAGGTGATTCTGCTCTGGGTACGTGCAGAATAATTGCATTGGGATAGGCAGGAGAATAAAACAAACAAACAAACAAACCCAACAAAAACCCAAACTTGCATACTTGTGGTGTTCCCATCAAGACTTTTCTACTTCTTAAAGAAGAATCAAGTGTGTCCGCCTGGTCTGTAAGTTCACATGAGGGAATGAGACAGACCTTCTCTCAACCTCATTTTGCAAGCTGCACTGGGTACATGTGAAAGCAGATTCAAATGCAACTAGGGGCTACTTTGCCCCTAGTAGCATTACACAGAATTAAGCTGACTACAAAACTGAGAGGAAAAAGCAGTTTTTGGATCAGATTAAATTTTCCAGAAGGACTCTGAATCAGAGAAGTCTCTTCCCCCCTCCTCCACAAGAGTAAAACTTTGACCTAGAATCTGAAAAGTCAAAAAACTCCTCTTAATATTATCACTGGGGTGGAAGGGAAATGAACAGAATTACCCAGTTCCATTTAAAACAGGGACAGGGAATCAAGAGGTCACAAGACCATTAAGAAGCATTCTCCTTTAATAATTCCAGCAAGTCTGCTGGAAACCCCCTAGACATTAGAACACATTTCAGAGTTGTGGCTATTAACACATCCATGAAAGGCATTGCTAATAAGGCAAGAGACAGCTTTTTTCTGGTCCACCAGCTTCTCAGACTACCACTGAAAAAAAACCTGTCTCTCTGTGCTTTTAGTGCAATGTAAAAAGCAGATGGTATCTCCTGTTCTTACAGGAGTGCTTTGACAAAAAGCCATTTCTGAGTAGCACCTGTATATTACAATCACCAGTGAGCTTAGAAATGTTAACTAATAAAGTTCTATATGCAATAAGTATAATGAATTTTCTCTCAGATTCTTAATTATATTTTCAGAGTACACAGTGCAAGTTTCTCATGTTACTGCAATGGGGAGATTCTCTTTTCAAGGTAAGCCTTTTACACCTACTACAGAGGAAGGACTTTGGCCTTCATATTAAATTCTGAAACCATTGAAACAGTATCCTGCCAGCCTGAACTTTTAACATTTGAATTTACATCAGTGAACAGTGGTGGAGACATTTTGGATAACTTTGGATTTCTTCCTCAACTTGATCCTGCTTGGCTGCCAGGGTCACTGTCTTGAAACACTAGATACTCAAAAACCCCATAAACAAACTACACAAGATCAGAATGCTCCATGATTAAAGGTAAAAGTTAAACCTATAATGAGCCCGAGGAAGCAAACAACCACAATACTTTCTCATTTGTAAAAGTTACATTTACTTACCATTTTAAAGTGAGAAGCCTAATTTTAACTAAACTTGTTCCATTATCTTTGAAATCAAATAATTTATATTAATGCTTCAGCTAATATTGAAAATCTTAAGCAATAATTTTAAAAACATGGCAGTTGTTACAGAAACACGCACAAAACATTGTATATTTTTCCCTGTGCTTTCTGATTACTGATCAATCATACTCAGTAGCTTTTATTCTTTAATTCCTCCCCCTACATATATATATATATTTAAAATATATTAATATATATGAAATCACACAGCTTTATTCACAAACTAGATAAATGGAGCTGTGTGCACTTTTTTAAGGTAACCATATTTATAGGCAGTCGGCCCATGTCATTCATGTCAATTTTAACACTATGTTAGCAAAACAAATAGTTTTGGAATTCAGGTTATTTATTGCCTTGGATCTCTGGGTCAGGATGTATGTGTTTTTCCAGAGTATGAGACTTTACAATAATAGGTTTCTGATTCATAAATCAAAACTACCATGTGCTATCACAATAAACACATCCACACAAACCCTTGTAGAAACAGTCCTTTTCAGAGAAACTTAGCCTTATGTTTTAGCATGAACTACTGTATTGGTATTTGAGAACCAAGCAACAGAATACCAAAGCCTAGCACCTAGCATACAGATTTGACAATATTTGTCCAATATTAGTGCACCCTTTTGAATAAGAATATATTGGCTCTATCTAGGGTGATAAAATCCAATCCAAAGTCAGGTGTATTTATGAACATCCACCTGTGTATTTAAGAATACTTCTCCCACATACAGCCCCATCCGTGCCTACCAATGTTATGTCCTTGCACAGTACTTTCTGTACATAGAAGGCAAAGATGAAAAAAAAAGATATTGTAATGATACTTCCAAGTCCATTTTAGGAGTTACCTATATACTATTAATGAAACAGTTCTGGTCTCTATTTCTCCCCCTAGGACCTCTTCTGTACTAGTTAATGTACTCATTTTCTCACTGATTGTAAAACTACATGTGATTCTCTATGCTCTCTACTTGCTGTAAGCTTTAGTCTTAACCATTAGAGCAGGCTCCTCTCCATCGTTTCTGCTTCATGAAGACAGTGTCTATAGTGGTTATGTGCTTAAACAAAAAAACCCTCCCAAACTCCACAAGGTGGCCAATCCTCCTGCTTCTAATGGTAATCTGTTGCCCCGCCTTTTGCAGTACTGCTTTTTCAGATTCCAACAGCCCAGGTTCTGGAAAATGGACATTGCAGTTGCAGAAGCCAGCTGTGCATATACAGTGACTCTTTGCTGTATACACAGGAAGTTTCATGTGCCCCTACACCACGTATCCACAGTGTTTGACTGTCTTGCACCGCCCACTTTGGATCTGTAAGTGTTCTCAGGCTTGGGACATACTCTTTTCAATAATTCAGACTGTTTTTCTACAGCTGTTACAGTTCTAAAACATTTTGCTAATGATGGTGCAGAGCAGAAAGAACTTACTTTGTAATTTACAAAGCAGAATGTGCTTTCAAGTACAATTTGCAACTAGTGTGTTCTCTAATATAGAAACATCTATGACCAGTAACAGAATGATTCAAATGTTCCAATCTTCATATTTGCTATTATTTCTGCTTTCTTCTGTTTAAACGGCACTTAGTTCAGGATCCATTTGGCTGATTTAATTGTAGTCGCTCCGTTTTCTCTGGATAGTCTGTCAATGCTAGTAGGAAATCTAATTGTGAATATTTAGCTTCGAAATACTTTGCAGGGTAAGAATAAAAGTAGTATTTAATTCCTTTCACTCAGGTTTGCTTAAAACATAACTCAGATTTTGTACCTTAAATAATATTCTTTGCCCTCTGAAATCTTCACGTTTTTGGAGTTACCATCTATTGAAGCCACATGAAGTATGTTTTACTCCAGTGTTTCACTATTTAGGGAAAAGTGAATCAGTAAATCAGTCTAGAACCAAATTTGTTTTGAAAGACATCATGTGCATGATCTAAATCTTTGTGAGCTATCTTAACTGAGAAACATGATCCTCACTTTTTGCCTTTCGTGGTATGAATTTCCATTTGCAGGTAGGGTCAATCACAAGCTCCATCCTCCATCGATGATTAATTCATTACCAGTCACGTAGGCAGACTGAAATTACATAAAAAGTAACATTTTTAACCACTTTTTCATGGCTATTAATTACAGGGAAACACTTTCTTTAAATTCAAAAAACTGCTTTCTTTTTATACAAACACCTTTTTTTTTTTGCTTTACAAAAATATCTGAATAAGTAGAATATAAACAAACTTAGAAATGGAAGCCTTTCAGCTGACTCAGAGGAGTGTAGTAAAAGTATTATTAGAGGCATTAAGATGAGAATGCATCCTGAGTGTACAAATTCATATAAGCTAGACTTCAGATATCTTACCTGAAGGAATAATATCTCACACTATGATGTTACTAGCTCTGTTCAGCTGAGCAGAATCTGACCAGGTCAGCCAATAATTATAAGGGGACCTAGCTGAAAATTTAGATCATGCAGATAGTGAGGTAAGCAACTGAGCTGTTCACATTCTTCTCTGTGTCAGTACTGAAGCATACTGGAATATATCAGAAAACTGGAATTCTGTCTACACATGGTTGAAAACCCTATGACCAGACCGGAAAAAATTACTAGCTTTACAGAAACACTAAAACCAAGATGAAAATGAGAAACAGATTACTGATAGATAGCAACATTAAGACTGAATTAATTCCACTGAAGTATTGTGCTATGCTCAGTAGGACTGCTGGACAAGCCCAGAGGAATCCAGTCCAATTTTAAATTAATAGTAAATTTATAGCATCCGAAATAACCTTGATGTGTGCTCATTAGTGTTGGTGGTATTTTCAGTGGGCATTAAGAGTTTGGTGTATAAGCACCTCAGTGGATCTATTGTTTTCCTTAAGCTGAAAGGGTAGATTCACCCTGATCATTAGCCCTTTTAGCTAAAATCTCCAGCAATTCTATGCAAATATTTGCTCTTGAATAGTGAAGGTAGGTGATAACTACTAATTCTACCTCCTTAAAACATGATCTAGCCATGGTGCAAACTCGGAAAAGCAGACAAGCCCATTTCTCCTGTCATTCAGGATGATCTGGGGTCAGCCAATTTCCTCAGGTGACATGAAACCACCAGGTTATGGTACCAAATACATAAGACCTTAACAATCAGTGTCAACATTCAGAGCACTTTTTGTACTGTAGGTTAAACTCAGTACAAGACTTAGTTTTTTTTTATTTTTGTAATAATCCAGCTCAAAGACAATATAAATCCTCCTAAAACAAATTATCTCTATTGTGAAGCAGCAAAGTAGCATGGGACTCTGTGACAGGAAATTTTATTGTTCCATACTCACTTCATCAGAGGCCAAGTACACAAAGAGATGGGCCACTTCTTCAGCAGTAGCCATCCTACCAGTCTTCTGTCTGGCTAGAAAGTCTTTCAATGCCTAGATATACAAGAGCATTTGGTATATCAAAAATAAAAAACATTTATTTTAATCTGATTAGTATGACATGTACAAAGCAATACTGGATACAGGCCACAAGTCATAACTTCCTTTAGTACATTAAGTAGGGAATTTATGCTAGAAAAATAAATTAGAAAATTAACAGTGGTATGAATTTCAGGTTGAAAACAGTAGTAGACTGGACCTAAATCTCTGGTTCCAGAATAAAGCCAACCTAAGTCCTTCTTCCTGTGGTGGTAGATATTCCCAGGCCCTTCAAATGAGGGCTCACAGTTATCTAGTCAGTATGGTTAAGCATCCCAAATAATTTTGAAATGCATAGGCCAGAATGCCCTTTCTGTCATGGTTTTGCACTAGTTTGTGGCTGCCACATGCCACAGTAGAAAATGTCTTCTACTTTTGCACTAGATACTGTAACCAATGGTTGCAAACGCTTGTCATAGATGACAGACCCTCTGTATTCACTAGGCAATAGCACCCTTCTGAGGCATTTTAAGACTTCCGTCTTGAGTACAAACTGACCAAACTATTAAAGGCAACACTACTGTTATCATTGGTACTCTGAAAAAGAGGCCATTTTTGAGTATGGGCAGAAGCGCCGCTATATATTTATTTTATTTTTTAAAGGAAGTTAAACATATGTATGCACATGATCAAACCAATAAACTGCTTTCTCACCTGTTCTGGGTTAGGTCGGGCTTGGATTCTTTCCTGTAAAGATGGTGTATCAACAGTTCCTAAGCAAAATTTTAAATTCAATGTTAAAAATCAACTGCATCAACAATCATGACAAAAAAAAGCAGTTCATTGGTTCTATTTATATGTCTTAGCACTTATGTTTAACTTCATAATATGATTCAGGAGAACGACTGCAAAACTATCAACATAGCATAGGATTCTAAATTTCAATAGAAGGCAAGACTTTTGAGAAGTAGATTCAATACTTTTCAGATGGTTAACCAATAGCTAGCCTGTTAGCTAGCCTGTGCCTGCTTCTAACTTCCCAGACTATATCTTTGAAAATAAACATTCAAATACTGTGTGATGCATCTATAATGTGCATGTGCTGGGTTAACAGACCAAACATGCAGCTTAACTACAAAAGTAACAACTTTTCTATTTTAAATCTCAGAAAAGTTTGAAGCATGTCCTGTTCTTTTAGATTGCTGGTAACTTTAGTTGCCACTTGCAAGTATGTTTTTTGTTAATAATGTCAAACAAAATTGGGTCTTCTAGCATCTGCTCCTAGTTTACAAAATAACGTAAGAATACTTACCAGGACATACGCAGTTGCATCTGATGCCTTGTTCAATGAAATCAGCAGCCACAGACTTTGTTAGACCAATAACTGCTGCCTTTGAAGTACTATACACACACCTATTCACAACTCCTAACAGAAGGTCAGTGTGAAGGCAGCGTAGAAACATATGAAAAAAAAAAAGAAAAAGAAAAAGAGAGCCAACTTTGTTCAATATGCATCTGCTTCTGGACTCCAGCATTTCCTGTAGCACCTGTAGTCTCTCCATAAGGGTGGGCTAACTAGAATGCCGACTGCCAGAATTCTACTCAGGCATACACCAGGGCAAAGCACACGATCTTCAATAGTGTAAGTTTGGGAAGTAGTCTAGAAAAGTTAGCAAACAGATTTCGGAACAGCAGACACCCATCTGTTAGTCACCATCAGGCTTCCCTGGGAAGCATAGCTACAGGGCTTACATAATTGTAATTTCTTCATTGTTTCTCTGAAGAACATATGTAGCAAAATATCACTGGAAGGAATTCCTTTTTAGTTAATAAACTGGTAAAAAGGATTCTACAAAAAATTCAGGACTGATTCAAAAGCTCAGAGGCAAGGATCTTAGCGTTTCTACAATTTTCCATCCATGTCCTTGTGTGTATGTACGAGTTGGTGTGTTCACTTTTTTTTTTTAAACTGCCTCCCTCCACAGGATTGACAATGTCCTCTAAATTCAAAGTTCTGCAATATTTATTTTGGATTCCCTTCATTTTAAAGATTTATATAAAGAACTCTAGCAAGCTACTGACCTTTAATGCTGGATGCCACAGAAGACATATTTATAATATTTCCGGATTTCTGTTTAAGCATCTGCAAAAGAATACTTATGTCATTCAAATGCAAACTGTTTTGTCATCTGCAGGTCCAGCAAAATAGCCCATTGCAACACACAGAACAGCCCTACATGCAACTGATATGCAAGGTAACAAAGCTTAATTGGCATGAATAGGTGCTTATCTCTTTTTCATCTATTGACTGAAGCAGTAAAGCAGAATCTGAAATTCTCACTAGGTTCTCCTAAGTCATCTCAGGGGTGAAGACTGTGACAGGAAAGGATTTTTTTCCCAGATTGCCACCTCTGAATCATTGCCCTCTTGTCACCACAGTAAGTTACCCTACATAGACACCTGCTCGTGCCATCTACCAATGCAGTAATTCACTGATCCCATACAAACCTTTCTTGCTTTGAAGAAGACTAAAACACAACTCTTCAACGTCATTGAGTTGTAGCTAAATTTCTTCAAGTTAACTTTTTTAGGCATCCCAAAACCTGAGATGCCTAAATCTGTTATAAAGAACCTTTGAAAATGAAGATCAGCTAAGAAAAAACCCCAACCAAACAAACAACACAAAACAAATATACAAAAAGGACTAGAACAACACTGAAAAGAGTAGTCATCATCCAGTCATGGTCACAGCTTCCACATCTGGCCTTTGCATTTACAGGAATACAAACACCTCATTCAGTCCACAAGTTTTTGTAGTCCCCAACCCAGTTATTACATCAAACACAAGTGTCCTCAGGCTGCTAGACTGTCTAATTGAATTGCGGTTCCGATATAACCAGCGCGTTGGCATCAGTAGCACTGAATCACTTCACAAGATAGTTTCCCTGAGTTCCATAAAATTCATGTTAATATACATTATTTAGAAATATTTTGTAGCAGTGGTATTGTGCAGCTGTGTGCTATAGTATAATATGGTAGCACGGTATTGCAACGGCTCCCTCACTGCTCTGCGTTTGAAGGATTTTAGTTACAAATTACATAGGGCAAAACCCCTGAATTAATCTTCTCTACCCTATCCTTTAAATAGATGGTCTACTTGAAGGATTACACAATGCAGAGAATGTTTTAGAGTAGGATTGCTGTAATCTGAGGGCCTCCCCTATGCAAAGCTGCATACTTACATTTTTATCTCAAATCCCATGCTGTCACAGTGGCGGCAACATAGACCTCTCACACTTTAAACACAATGGAGCAGAGACTAAAAATCATGGGCAACGAAGCCTTACCTTAGGAAGGAATGTCTTGATCATTAGATACATGCTGCGAACATTGAGGTTCATAGTGAAGTTCCAGTCTTGCTCCTCACACTCCAGAATAGTTCCATGATGAACAAACCTAGAATAAGTTCATGAAGTGGATTACTGCCTGTGGTTTACACTTCTATGGCTTTTTATGCACATTTATCCATTATTGTTTTGCAGTAGCTAACTCTTCCAACCTTGAAAAGAAGGGACAAGAGCTCTTTTGAAGAAAGCAAGCAACAGTATACTTCTGATGAGTATCAGGGACACAAGGCAGACTCGATATGTGCAAAGAAATGCTTGGCAATAGGGAAATTAAAAAAAAAAATAAGTAGAGCACTAGCAGACCATCAACTTTGCTCACTGTTGTGCTAGGAGGGCCAAAGCCATCAGTATAGGGCACCCATGGAGTGAGGAAAACAAATTCCAGAGCCATGCTACCTTGGCCTGGGTAACATGGCTGCGCACAAAAAGTTCAGTTTTGATGAAAACACATGGAAATTTGAATTAAACGTATAAAATGGATTAAAACAAAAGAAATAAAATGCATTTAAGTAAAATGAAGTACTTCTAGAGGACAGGGAAAACTGGAAAAATAGTAGGATCAAATAGAAGCTGGTTACCCTGCAATGTTACAGAGGACGTCAATCTTTTCAATCTCCTTGGCCAGATTTTCTATCTGCTCCTTTTTGGTGACATCCAGAACCCGTATTTGAATGCCTAGAAAAACATGGTATTTGCTTCACTGTATTTGGCTAAGAATCAGCAGTTTATTTTTCTTAAGTGCTGAGGATTGCACCTACAATTCAAGTCAGCGGCTTGCCAGGAACAGTCCCTCCCTCAGTGGTGCACCAAGACGTGGAGACTCACTGAGTAAGAGCTACACTTAATCATTACATTAGTGCAATAGTTAAATTGGGACAACATATCATGCTATTTAAAATTCCAGAAAGGAATTACAAAAAGATCAACTGATTTGATTGTTGTACAGCATCGTACAAGCAGATAAGTTAACATCATTTGCCATAAAACCATTTCCAATAAATTTGAATTTCACTATACTCTCAAACTGAAGAATTACAGAAGCTGTATAATCATAACAAGCTTTCATGCCCATTATTATAGAATAATAGTTACTTGGAACTAGTTACATGTATCACATATGTGCACAGTCACATTGCATGCCATCTATCGATGCGTAGTTGACGATATTATGAATCAGCTTTATATAATTTAATTAATAAGGAAAAGTGATTTTGCATAAGCCACTAACTTATATTACCTAGAATGATATCATAGCAATTACTTAATTGCAAAAACATAAGCATCATATCTGTAAACTTGTTTATAATCAAACAAAAGAAGGCTTGGAATCTCATTGCTTTTCACTATAACTGTCTACTTAATTCAGCCTCTGACAGCTGTCACTGTCGGTGCTTATAGCACCGGCTGTTCCTGTGCCATATCTTCAAGACAGACACTGATAACAAAAAAATAATCCTTCTATTTTATTCAGAGAAGTTATCTCTGAAAGACTGGGACATATAATTACTGCAAAACAGGGACAGGCGCAACTCTTCCAAACACTTTTCAGTAGAATCAGCCCCTCTAACAGAACTGCTTTAGGGCCAACCACAGCCGTGTTATCCCCCGGCCAGAAGTGAAAACAGCAAAGTAGAAGAACTACGCTTCCAGATGAGCTGTAATATATGATATAATCTACGTGTTATTTTACCTCATTTTACTTAAGTAGCTTCCAGCAATCTAACACAACTAGCTTCTCTCACCCATGTCAATGCTGAATCCTTACTAAGGAATAGGCATACTTCATGATACACTTTGCCTGCACCCTCACTCCATACTGTGTGTAAAGATTGAGCTGTGCCCTCATCTCAAATATATGAACTTTTCATCCAGAGGAAGCCTGGATGAGTGGAAAAGGAGCCAGGGAATACTCCAGTAATTCCCTTAGCAGGTACAGTTAGGCACTAAGACTTCCTGCTGATCACCCTTTTCCCACAGATATCCTGCATCTAGGATGAAGGCACACCTAGTGCAGAACACACCTGTGCCCCAAAACATAGGGGTTTTTTACAATTTAGTCATGTGCAGCTGACTACACAACTGTGTGTAGCGACACACAGTCTAATAAATGTCTACAACTACCTATTGAGAGACTGTAGAGGAGACAGAGACAGACTTCTCAGAGGCCCACAGTGGAAGGAGGAAAGGCAACAGAAAGAAGTTGGACACGGGAAAATCCAGCTCAATATAAGGTGTGTTTGGTTTTTGTGGGTTTTGGTGGGTTTTTTTTTTTTGATTGATTTTTAAATATCATTATTATTTTAAAACCACAAGGGCAGTCACACTGGAACAGGGGCTTACAGAGGTTGCTGAGGAAATTCCACCCTTGGAGATATTCAGAACTTGACTTCACACAGCCCTGAGCCACCTGCTCTAACCACAGCCACTTTGAGCAGTAGGCAGGACTAAATGGCCTCCAGAGGTCTCATCCAGCGCACATGATTCTATGATACACTGTAAAGCTGTCTGTAAAGCATCTGAGTGATGTCTGAATTAGGGAATAATTTGATTTGAAATGGATAAAAACCTGTTTCTTTTGAAGCCAAACTGACAAGTCCATGAACAGGCTTTATATGCCTTAGTTAAATGATGCAGAACTTTTGAAGAGATTTGTGTATAACAATGCAATTAGACTACAGGCTGGTGATTAGCATCAGCACTGGAATTACCTCTCCTGAATAAAATTCAAAGACCACAATGTACCAAGCCTTGATATATTATAGCTTAACTAATCATATGTCAAAAGGATGGAAATGGCTCTGAGTACGTGGAAAATTATCTCTTTCCTTGTGAACACACGAGCAGAGGGGAAAAAATACACAGTTCAAAACATAACACTTTCCTAAACACCCTTGGAATGGGCCTAGAAAGTCCTAAAGTTCCTAAAGAACTACAAAGAGTTGCTTGTGGTGAACTTCAGTCAGCAGAGACTGATGTCCAACTCTAAAAGCTGTGCCAGAGAAAAGTGTTTTTGCATATCTGACTGTCACCCTGTAATAGGAATTCACTAAATCCACTTCTTTCTGTCAAATTAAGTTGGAAGCATTTTCAGTTGTAAAATACATCCAAGTCTTATTTTTTATTTCAAGATTGAAAAAATAATTTTTTAATATAATGTCCCACACTTGTGTCACTTATAATTAAGAAACACAGCTACGCAAAACCTGCTCCTTTAAGTATGTTCCTGTGATATCAGTAGGAAAACAACCTTCAGGCCTGAGCATCTGTACAAACAGAATAGGCTTATCTAGTGTTGGTGGAATTAGTTTCTGAAGACATACTAATTCTACTAGACAGCTATCCTTTTAATGCGTTCCCTTAGTAAGTATGGGCCATAGAAATGCAAGACACTAAATCTACTTTTTGTATAGCTGGATGTTAGTTCTTGTGACCAGAGAAAAGCATTCCACGCTTTTTAGAGTGATATGTTTGACAACTAGCCTAGTGATCTCAAAAGGTAACAGAAATGGGTGGCATTCTGGGAAGCAGAAGTCAACTGCGTCTGTGACACAAGAAACTCAAAGTTATTCCACATGCCTGCAATAATACTCTACCTGATATGCTGATGTTGCAGTATTTTACGTGCTAAATCTCTGCCATTGCACACCACAGAATAAAGCAATGTCAACATTTAAAGACTTAGTCTGGATATTTTCCATTTTTTCTGATCTTTTGAAGTTTTCCCTATCCCCAAATTATATTTCAGCCAGTCTACAACCAAACTTGCAAGAATTGATCTAACACCTACTGTAGGTCATTTACCTGGGTATTTCTCCAGTTCTTTCAGCTTAGACTCATTGATGTCTATAGCAATGACTTTGGCTCCTTCTTTAGCAAAAGCCTAAAGAATACAAGCAAGAGAAGCAGTTTATATTTAGATATGCCAGATCTTACCAGAAATAAAATCTGTTTTCTTCTCATTTCCTTTTTGGCTTGAAATAAAAAGTTGGCTGAAGGCAACCAATCTCCCACTTTTCATTCTGGGCATGTCAGGGAGTAACGGACATCAATTACCACACATCCTGGGGACAATTGAGTAACTACACACAATATACGACAGATTTAAGATCTTTTCTTTAAAGTAAGGAAACCATAAATAAAGTATAAGAAGAGTAACCAGACTAAGACAACCGGTATTATTATTGCCCTTATTAGCTGCATGTGCACTAGCAAGCACATTACAAACATGTAGGGCTAGAATTGTCTGTATTGTTGTATCTAAATGAAGTTACAGGATTTGACAGGTAAAGGCACGAGTCATAAAAAAAGGAATGGTGGTATACAAGCTTTATGAAAATCCTTTGCATCCAAATCATTGGAATAGAGCAATATTAAAAGCAGCATGACTCTTTTTTTTTGTTACTTAACCAGAGATATTCCTTCATTCTTGATGCTCCCCTCAAAACTTGCTTTCTCTGCATTGTGATTACTGATAAATCAACAGCTATGCTAACAAAGTAACCTCCGTGTCAAAAGTATTCTGACATCTCATACCTGTGTCAAAAGTATTCTGACATCTCAGACTGTAGCCCCTAATCTTCAAAATAAGTGTCTCAAGTGCAGCGTAAGAGGATAGTGGCATTAAACATGCCAGCCTTCTGTGCCTTGTTGGGTATTTACACAGTGAAATCATCAGGAAAATTACCTGCTCCTTGGACTGAGCGATTTAAGTGCCAAGATCAGCAGTCTTCTGCATTCTTAAGAGCACGCATGAGAAACTAACTAGTCTGGCAAAAATCCTCCTTACAGGAGCTTTTCTTGACTTCTTGATTACATTACAGAGATACTGAGATAACTCTACTAGTTCCTCTATCTGCTATGGAAGAAGGAAGTAGCAGGGGAAGAACTAGTCAAAAGGAATTAAAAGGTAACCAGAAAGTTAATACATATGTTGAATTCTGTTTAACAGTAATTAAATAGAATTTGTAAAGGATTTCTCATAGTAGCTCATTGTGAACAATGTTGTAGCTGTGCTGTTAGTATCACATAGACCTGGTTATGTCAATTATTAATGTAGATAAAATGTCTCGGCTTTACTGTAGGGGATCTTTGCAGTATCCAGCCCTATAACAGGAAATATTCCCTCTATCCTCCTTATCTTCTTCCAGAAGAAAGCAGCAGATATATTGGATTAAAGGTACAGAGACAGTACCAACCATATATTGTTAGAAAAGCTGTTGCAGCTGTTCTCAGATCTTGCCCTTATCCTTGCCTAATATCAGCACTCAGAGCTGAAGACTCTCAGAAGTTCAAACAGCACAAAGCATGCATGATACAGTATAGTGACTATATTACTCCCTGACTTTTTCAATGAGTAGTTCTGGCTTCATCTATGGTTTATTAATTCAAGAACTTGTTTGGTGCAGGTATCGTTGGACAAGCTAGCATGAGACACCTAGCTTAGGGACAGGAGAACAAACATTTTCCAGCTTACTATAGCAGCTGCTCGTCCAATCCCCTGTGCTGCTGCAGACAGCAGTATGATCTTCCCATCGAGCCGACCCATACTGCTGACCTGTGCAGACAGAAGATGTCACAAAATCTTTAACAAAAAGATGAGCCAACAACACTCCCTGGGAATCAGATGCAAATACATTTCAAAAAGTAGACAAGATTCAGAGTACCTCTGCCATCAAATCATATCACAGATTGTCCTGTTTGGCTGCAGTGTGACCACAAGTCATCCAGGATTTTGAGGGGGGGACTGCCTCAACTTTTTTTTTCCCCCCATAAGTAAAGACCTCAAAAAGATCAAAAGGCATTTGAGCTCAAAAGTCAAGCTTTAGTATAACAGAAACTGGACTTTATTTTTCCTTAAACATAAAAAAAAAACCTCAACCAAGCCAAGATGAAACAGAATAGAAGTATGATAGCTTGTAATCTAGTGCTTCCACTGTCCATTGTGTTCTTAGAAAACAGGTCTCTCTTCTACTCCTCTCAAACTACAAACTCATCAACTTCCCAGTTTGCAATACATTCCACACAATACCTTGGGCCTTGGTGTCTGCTCTGAGTTGTGTTAAGAACCTTCCGGCACAGCAGATTCCCAGCTCCAACCAGGCAGGAGGCTGGGGGCAGAAATGAAGCTCTGTCCTGTCTCACCTCTCTCTCTCGAATTGCTTGCCCTCAAGGAACTACTGAGCATGCTTGGGGCAAGTGGTAGGGAACCTCTAGGAGGTACCTTACTCAATGCATAGCAGCCAAAAGGCAAAAAGTAGCCCTCTTCTGCCCAAGCACACACTTTCTAAATGCTGCATTATGTTTAAAGAAATACAGCATGTAAAGTTGCAGACAAACAAGTAAAAGCAAATGTCATTCTCTCACTCCTATGGATTCAGAAGTTTCCAGTAGGATTTTTGGTTATTTAAGGAGTAAGCTACTTAATAGGATGTCTACTTCATAGGATGTTTCAAAGAACTGCCTAAACAGTAAGGTCACTTTGTTCCAATCAGATTTCCATATCTGGTGTTTGTTAACTGGGTTCCCAATAAGCAAAACTTTCTGCACTTTTATAATCGACACAGCAAAATCTGTTTATGTAGCTATGAGTGTAGAAAGGTGTCCCAAGAACCTTAAATCTTTGAATATATACATGAATCCAACATACAGAGTACTTCACTGAGAAGCTAAGATAAAGATGCCATCATCTCCCCTAGGTTAGCAGCCAATGCTATCCATCATCTAGAGATGCTCAAATCCATGCTGTGACTCAGATTACTGAGTCAAATTTAGTGTCCTACATCTGCAACCAGATTATTAATTTCTCTGATTTTGACCAGAAGTTGTTTTCTCAGCAGCTTTTCCCAACAAAAAGTTGCAGCAAAACTATTGTTTCCCTGAAGGCTATGGATTCAACAAATGGGACTACTTCTGAAGCAGTTTAACTGAACATTTTTTACTTTCTAATATGAAAAACATTATTTCTTTTGATTTAAAGTCAGACTGAGTTACAGACCATGTTTCAAGACATTGAAAAGTTTCACTGTAGGTTTTCCCTCCATAACTGAGACACATACGCACACACACAAAGAAAGAAAAAAAGCACAAAACAGAAGAGTTGTCTCCTAAGCAAACAGTAACTAAGATGCATCTTTCTAATTAGGGGAAAGCACAATACCTTAAAATCACTTTTTAGGTTGGCTAGCAAAAAGATGCCCCTTTGGATGCCTCTAATGGTAGGCTGTATAAGGTTATATCAGATTTGGCCTGTCTTACCATAACTTTTTTGCACTGACAGGTGAAAAATACTAAGTTAACTGAGCAAAATGAGATTACACACACAACTAGGTTGCACTGTCTCTTTAACAAACCAAGCTTTCCAAAATGCAACTCCTCAAACACAAAATTCTGGGAAGTTCTATTAATTATAGCAAGTCCTGAGTATCTTAACAGTGAGCTCAAAGTGCTCCCTCAAGGCAGAGGAAACTTGTTCTTTCTTATTGCATACATCTTTTCAGTGGGGAAAAAACCCCCCGATCAGCCCAAGTACTTCCCCAAATTACCTTAACACTTTGAAAAATGTATTTATAGTGCATTTGGCTTCCAATCTGATTATTAGTTTTTGTGAACATTTTCCACGCTGATTCTATGAAGCATTTAAAAATAAGTATTAATATAGTCACTCACCAAGAGATCTCAGACAGCTTGTTATGCTTACTGACCTTTGTACAAAAGGAAGTTTTATACTTTTTTTTTTTGCTGTGCTTGCTGGGATTTGTAGTCTAACTGTTAAATTTCCCCGTAAGAACATAATTTCCTGTTCAAACATTGAGATACTGCCATCTAGTGAAACTCTAGATTTTAAAAATGTGATTTTCTCCTGTACAGGAAAAGACAAAAAAGGATCACCAGCATTAGCTGTCCATTCTCCCTATGGAATTCAAGAAATCAGCAGTATTCCCTGTAAAAAAGGCCACAAGCTCGTTTTTCCCCAAGCAATCTCTTTAGCAATATAAGCTATCAAATTCCAAACCAGGGCAATATTTGCATGATAAATTTTGTGGTTTTTTTTTAACCACTGATTTACCAACTTATCTTTTCTTTTTGTATCTAGTGGTTTAACTTACACTTGTGAAAGCAGAGTTAGTATAATCAGACTGGAAAATTCTAGGACAAACTAATTTAGTCATAAGCTCACACCAGACCTAAAGCTACCCTGATAGCATACTTAAAGAATTTGGGATCCTACCTGAGCTTCAGTTGGGCACGTTTTCCTCAGAAAAGCCATTTCTGTGGGTAAACTGGGACACACATATGCAAAGTTCAGTAATATTAAGTTTATCTTGTCTTTCTGCTAAACTAGGATAGCTTTCTAAGGCTTTGTAAATCATCTCCCCAGTAAACAAAATCTTTAATGACTAGGTTTTCTAAAAGCAGTTATCCTTCTGTCCTTAACACCTTTTGCCTGCTGAATTCAGACACAGACCTGTTGCAATAGGTCCCCGTTTTTCAGTTCAGTCACCAGAAGTCTCCAAATCTAGAAATGTTCCAAGCAAGCAATGATTAACGCAAAATCCCTTGAAATTGTATATAAAAGTAATCTATATATACTTTGATTTTTTCCTTCTAGAAGAAAAAAATCAGTTTAATTCATTTATTAGAATATCAAAATGGAAGGAATGGAAAAAAAAAGCTGGTTGCCAAAGGAAATATCTTTCAACCATAGTGGGAAATTGCAAAAAACAACCAAAACAACCAAACAAACCAAAAAAAACCCCACCAAACCAAACAAACCCAAACAAAAACACAAACCAAAACACCCCAAAACCAAATTAAAAAACCCTGAAAAAAACAAAACAGAAACAAACTCCAACCAACCCCGAAACAAAAACAAAATTAAAACAACCTACCACACAAACACTGGCACTCTACACTTATCACTGTCAGGAAATAAATTGTTCCTACATACCTATGGCTGTGGTAGGAAAGGAGACATTGCAGTGCTGAACTCAGTAATGGTATTTAGAACTTGTGTATTTTTGGCTAGCAATATCTTTAAAAGCTTCCCAAAATACAATCCGGGTCAGAGATTTAGAGATAAATACTTGCAATTTCTTAGTAGTTACAGTAGTTGGCAGTTTTCAGCTATTCAAGGTAAACAGATAGTTGGTTCTTTATTACAGATCTCCAAAGTACCCTCATCAGGTAAATAATTCTTGTGCGACTCTTCCAATTCCCCCAACTGCTGAATGCCCAGGAACATGTCAATATAAGCATTTGCTTATGAGTTTGGGTAACCCAAAATGGAGTACCTGAGACCTACCATCATTTAGAACTTTATTCCTATAAAACAAGGATGATGCTTTTGATGCAGGTATCTTTGTTAGGTATGACTTATCTCATGATGATGATTTAGTTCTTAACAGCATTAATCTCAGGTTTTGAGTGCCAAATTCCTATTTAGTTGTCAGTGGGGTGGAAAGGGAAGAGGATCTCTCTTTCAGATTTCAAACATTTCCTGTCAGAGACTCGGTTAGAAAGAAGAATTAAACAAAACTCCAGTGACACAGACTTGTATAACAGTGAGCTGTTGCACAAAGTAATTATTGCAGAAAGTTATAGAGGACACAGATAAGCATAATAATGATGGAAGTGGTGAGATTACTATAAAAGACAGTCTTTGGACACTGAATACTGTAATCAACATCCTTAGATCATAGCACAAGTGAAGTGACCAGCAAAAATATTTTTAAATACTTAAGACATTCAAGTTTATTGTATAAGAAGGTTTGTTTTGACAAAACATACAAAAAAGTAGGTCTCTCAATGCAGATAAGCAGGGTAGTAAAATAGTCCATCTTGCAGCCCTGATAGTCCAGTTTATTTTCCATTCATTGGAGTAGCAGAAAAGTGTCAGGTCCTTTGCTTACCATTAAAAAAAAAAATCCAATACTCAGCTTCAGACAGGAACTAGAAATATATTGAAAGATCATGCAAAATACAAAGTTACTCTTGGTGCCATAATTGGCTGAGCTGCAGATATACTGTAAGGAGTTTAAGAGGAACCTTTAATTGTGTGCCTTATAAACAGTAAGTTAATAACTTCAGTTGCATTGTCCAGATAGAGAGATTAAAATTGTGGTGAAAATGCAGCTTCTGTGGACTTAGAGAAAGCATGGTATAAAAACCAGATGCTGAGAAACAAAAAGTATAGTTTTTTCCAACTCAACAGCACTCTGAAGATACAAATATTGACGACCCAGAAGAGGGCTGTTTTAGGGCTGACAGAATGAAAAGTTTAAGATTGAGAAGTTTCACAGTAGATTAGTTTGTGATCCATTCCTGTTTCCATTTTTTTTTTCCCCAAAGCAGAACATTATCAGATCAGCAGGTTGTGGGCAACATGAGTGCTTTTCCATTTTTGTTCTTGTATGCCAGCTTTTCCAATTGTGGGACATACCAACTCCAAGACAGCAAGGGATTTGCATGCCACCAGAGCTCCTCCCATGATTTGTGGAAGAGGCTGATGGCTTTTGACTTGAAGCAATGACCTTTTGTATGTACAGATTCTGGCTGTAGCCACTGCAAAGGCAGCTTACAACAGAGCACCTTTATTGGGTGGTGCAATCTGGGACTTTATCTTTCTCTGAAGTTCCAAACCAGTGCTTAAGATGTTCTTCTGTGGGCTCTATTCCCGCAGGTCGCGTATCTATACGGAAGATAAGAACATTAAATAACACTTTCCCAGTCAGACAAGCAGTAGGAATACAGCAATTTAATCTTGACTAGCATTTTAAATGTCAACTGTTAAAGCTTGCCTCTGAGGAGCTTTGTGTTGTGAGGAAGTCTGTACTATTACTAAGTTGGCCATCACAAGAAACAGCAACGAGTCATATTCTTTCTGGAAGTTTGCCATTAACACCTTGAAAACTGATTAACTCTTCAACATGTCTGCTAGGGCCTTCTGAAAGTTTTTAGAAGCAAGTGTAATGGTGAGGGTAGTAGCATTAATATGCTAGTGTAGATCACTAGGAGACTTTCCCAGAAGTCACCAGGCCAGATACAAGAAATCCTGGAGGGCTGAGGAACATAAGTTATCAAAACAACTATTACTGCAGCTGGAGCCAGGCAGACTGGCAGATTCAACATCAAAGACTAAAGTCTACCATCTTAATAACGAAGTTTAGAAAAAAGTTAACCAGCAGTTAACTTTGAATAGTTTTGCCAGAAGTCTGTGCTTAACCAATGTAAAGTTAAAAAGCAAAACATTTTAGAGCATCAGCTATCTAGTAATGATATCTGCTAATTCACTTTTTAAAGTCAGTCATCAAAACTTCCACTGTAGAAAAAATAAAAAAATGTTTATTTAATTTTCAGGAGGTGAAGGACTGCTTTAAGTATTTAAGTTCCATGAAGCACATGTAAGCTTCACAGCTCCAGCTGCTCAGCCCTTCAACAGTCAGCTGACTAACCATTCAAGAAAATTGTGTTATCATGCAAGTTTCAGGTCTGAATATAGAAAGTACAGGGCATTTACCCTTGACTCACAGACCACTCCTTATATTTTGCCTCTCCAAATCTTCACAGGACAACACCACTGCGTTACATACCTGTTAGTGTACCCAAGCTGGAATTATCAAAGAAATTTGTTGGACAAGTCAGTGGCAGCGGCTTTGATACATCCTGAGTCACAGCTTCCTGAGAAATAGGTTCCTTGGAGGGTGAAGGCATTTGCTCTTTAAGGGAATATGACACTGTCTTCCTTGGAGAGCTTGGTACTGTCTCTCGAGTGGTTTCTCTTGAGGATCGTTCTTTCCATTTTAGTGCTCTTTCTTTCCATTTTCTAAGTTCCTCTTTCAGTTGAAGCTCGTTACTGAAAAGAAAAAAAACACAATAACCCAGCATTTAATTAAGAAAAAATTTGAAGTAGTTCCTTTAAACAAAGAAAAATTCCTGACAGACAGTTCCCATATCTCCAGATGATATACCACAGACACTGCAATGCAAGACCATATCTGTGTATCTTGCTTTCAGAGGCATAATTTAAAAAAAACTTGAGCTAAAATTCCTTCCAGCATACAATTTAAGTATATTTTAAAGCATTCAAAATTCTTATGAAAGAAAGCAATTTAAAGTTCAAAAGCCATAAGCATATATATATATGCAATAAATATAAGCTTTAAATAAAAGTTTATGTTGTGAAAGAATTTAGAAAATCTAAAAATAATTACCCACTTCTATAGGTCTCCTAGAAAGAAACACTAATTACATGCATAGTTAAATAGCAACAAATAATTTGACATGTTGCTGATCAGCTTTATAGTTACCTTAGTAGAAGATCATTTTGTTTCTTCAGGTGTAAGTTCTCTTTCTGTAGCTTAGCTTGTTCAGATTTTAGAACAAGTATTTGTGTGCTCTGCACAATACCACTCCCACCACCACAAGTAAGGGGTATTTGGGATTGCTGAGGAGCTTCTTTTTCCAGCACCACTAGAAAACAGTTTTATACAGATGTGTGCATTATTTGGACAGTGCTTAAAACCAAGTCAATACATTTTTTAGCCTATTCCTTCCTATGGTCTTATATGCAAGACCTCACTAGGTTACAAGTGCCATTACAACAGCTCTTGTTTTTTTTATACACAAACACACCTCCCAGTATTCACACTGCCAGGGAGATACTAAGGACCTTAAGAGATTTTTAATTGGGCCATTTAGAGTTAATAGTTATAGTTTCAGATATGTCATAATTATGATTAGAACTAGCTATTCATATGTGAAGTCAGTGAAGGAAAAAATGGTAACATGAGCTACTACAACTGCAGCTTACCCTACCACATGTGCAAACATGGCTGGAGAAATAAACACAAGAACTGCTGTGATTCTAGTACAGTGTATGTGAAGCTAACAGTTTACTTTCCATCTCACCTTTCAAAGCACCCAGTCTTCCTTACACACTTTTAGCTTAAGGCCTGCACTTCAATCTGGACTTTAACCATATAACCTTAAAACTGAATGGTTAACATGAGAGTCCCTTATATTTATTTCAAATTTACCAGTAGCATCTTGCTCTTGCTGTGCTCTTCTAAGTTCTTCTTTTAGCTTTCTTAACCGTTGTTCCTGGTGTTCTACAAGAGCTTTATAATTAGCAAGTCTATATGGGGCAGGAAGGGGGGAAAAAAAAAAAAAAAGAAAACCTCAGTTTAATAATTATTACAGTTGCAGGAGAGCTAGTTTGATTTCCAAATGAGCTATCAAACACATAGCATGCTCAAGTTATATAAGTAAAACTACATAAACCTTGTTGTCAGTTAGATTTTAGGTAAAGTTCAGAAAACCAAAGTTGGACTAGAGTTATTCTCTGTGTACCCCTTCTCACCAGTGAACTAGAGAGTGATTTAAATTACTGCTTTCCCCTCACCTTCTTTTGTCAGAACAGTTATTTAATTTATGGCTGAACATGGGTTCGTTGAGAAATTTTCGTGGGTGTATAGGGAAGGAGTTTTGTAATCAACCTGAGATGCATATGGTTTTACTTCTCTGGAATCTAGCTACAATAAAAGCTTAGGACAACTAAAGCTGAACACTCACTTATTCTGTCAAAAAAAATAAAACAGAAAAGTAGGAGCTAAAACCTAAGTAGCTGAGAATTGTAACAAGGTAAAATTTGAACTTACTTCATATCAAAAGAGTTGGATTGTTTCATTCTTTCCATATCATATTTTACCAACTGTGTTTTGAGATGATCAATTTCCTCTTTGTACAAGTCAGCACCTTTATCTAATTTTGCCTGAAAAGAAAATAAAAGACTTAGGATGAAGAAAGGCTTGTTACTTAACAATGAATTTAAGGGTTGCTTGCTTTGTATCTTTACTATGATCTGCTAGATTTTGCAGGATAAGACTGGGAGCAGGAAGATATTCTGGAATAAGAACACCCACATTACCAACTAGCACTATAGTATTAGTTGGTATCCTCATTCTGACGTATGACACGCTAGCATATTTTAGAAAGTTTTGCTGACTTGTTTGCAGATATAAGTCTGGGAATTTTGAAGCACTATGCAAATATATTACATAGAAAAAACAGCTCATGCTTCAGTTTCCAAATTTAAAATTTTTTTAGTATGTTTCAGAAACACATCATGTACAAGTGATAAATGTAGCTTCTAATATCATAACATGGGTTCTAAATTTTGTTTCTTAAGGCTGCATTGGTAGAATGTGAAGCTGCATGCTAAACAGGTGAGTAGAGTATTTTACTCTAAGAATCACAGAATCACAGAATGTTAGGGATTGGAAGGGACCTCGAAAGATCATCTAGTCCAATCCCCCTTGCTGGAGCAGGATTGCCTAAATCATATCACACAGGAACGCGTCCAGGTGGTTTTTGAATATCTCCAGAGAAGGAGACTCCACAACCTCTCTGGGCAGCCTGTTCCAGTGTTCAGTCACCCTCACTGTAAAGAAGTTTTTCCTCATATTTATGTGGAACCTCCTGTGTTCCAGCTTGCACCCGTTGCCCCTTGTCCTGTCAAGGGATGTCACTGAGAAGAGCCTGGCTCCATCCTCATGACACTTGCCCTTTACATATTTATAAACATTAATGAGGTCACCCCTCAGTCTCCCCTTCTCCAAGCTAAAGAGACCCAGCTCCCTCAGCCTCTCCTCATAAGGGAGATGTTCCACTCCCTTAATCATCTTCGTGGCTCTGCGCTGGACTCTCTCTAGCAGCTCCCTGTCCTTCTTGAACTGAGGGGCCCAGAACTGGACACAATATTCCAGATGCGGCCTCACCAGGGCAGAGTAGAGGGGGAGGAGAACCTCTCTTGACCTGCTAACCACACCCCTTCTAATACACCCCAGGATGCCATTGGCCTTCTTGGCCACAAGGGCACACTGCTGGCTCATGGTCATCCTGCTGTCCACTAGGACCCCCAGGTCCCTTTCCCCTCTGCTGCTCACCAACAGGTCTGTCCCCAAGTTGTACTCATACGTGGGGTTGTTCTTGCCCAGATGCAGGAGTCTACACTTGCCCTTGTTATATTTCATTAAATTTCTCCCCGCCCAACTCTCCAGCCTGTCCAGGTCTCTCTGAATGGCTGCGCAGCCTTCCGGCGCGTCAGCCACTCCTCCCAGTTTTGTGTCATCAGCGAACTTGCTGACAGTGCACTCTGTTCCCTCATCCAAGTCATTAATGAATATATTGACTAGTACTGGTCCCAGTACCGACCCTTGAGGGACTCCACTAGATACAGGCCTCCAGCTGGACTCTGTCCCATTGGCCACCACTCTCTGGCTTCTTTCCTTCAGCCAGTTCACAATCCATCTCACTACCCGATCATCCAGACCACACTTCCTCAGTTTAGCTGCGAGGATGCTGTGGGAGACTGTGCCAAATGCTTTGCTGAAATAGAGATAGACCACATCCACAGCTTTACCATCATCTATCCACTGGGTTATGTCCTCATAAAAGGCTATCAAGTTGGTTAAGCATGACTTCCCCTTGGTGAAGCCATGTTGACTGCCCCTAATGATCCTCCTATCCTTCATATGCCTAGAGACAGCACCAAGGACAAGTTGTTCCATTACGTTTCCAGGGATGCCATACAGAATCAATTGACTTTAGAGAGCTACGTTTCATCTATGGATGTTCTCAAGCACGCTCGCTCTCGTTCTGAGATCAGAGGAGAATGAGAAGAGTAAAGTATTTTGCTCATACCTGGAGACTCTGATTCTCTGTTAAGGCAGTTCTGAGGCACTTCTCTGTCTCATTCAGTTTGGCTTGCAGTTGGGTGAGCTCACTTGTTGCTGTTTTTATTCTTATCTGTGCTTGTAACTTGTTTATCCTGTCATCTTTCTCTTTGACATTTTTTCCTACTTCATTTATTACATTTTCCAACTTTTCAATTTTTACTTCCATAGCCTATTGAGATATATCAATCAGTTATGAGTAGTTATGCCAAAAGATATAATAGTGACAGCACATGGTCATACTCTTAATAAAAATAAACAAACAAAAAACCTAAATAACATAAAAATCCAACACTATGTGCTCTATGGTGACTTTTGGTGTCTTGTGTCACTGTTCTGTGTCACCTTTCAGTATTCTGGAACACCCAAGTCTAAGAAAAAAAGTGCTTTGAACAAGGCACTGTGACATAAAAAAATAGGACAGAGAGAAAATGAGTCTTTAATTCCTAGGATTAAAGACAGAATTCTTCAACTTCCATATACTCAAAGGAAGCATCAAGAGTATCATACATGGGAACGCTTCATGGGGATTTCTAAACTGACATCTATTTGTGTACAGAAAACAGGCAATTAAAATAACCACATTACACACAAGAGCTCAAACTTTTACTTAGGGAATAAAAAAGCTACAAAAATGAAGTGCATTCTAGGCCAACATAATGCGTGGTACATATTTACAGTTGTCATCAACCTTTATTTTCTTTTCTGTTTGAAGTACTGTCACTCAGAAAACAAGCATTGAAGAAGTTTTCCTTAGAAACAAAAGTTGTTACCTTTTTATCTTGTTCTGCAGCCTTTAATTTGTTATGAAGCCTGTAGTTTTCTTCTTCTAATGCGAGGCTGGCAGAACCACCAGGGGCCAGCTGTTCTTTAAGAGTGTTTAGTTCCTGAAGCAGCTCTTCACTTTTCTCTTTTCTCTGTTTCGATTCAACATCAGCATTTTTACAATAATTGGCAGTTCTGACATCCAGCTCTGAAGAAAGCTGAAGAAGTATCTGAAAACAAGTAGTGTCATACAGATAAATTTTAAGTAATTTTTGAATCAGCTAGAAATAAAGTAAGTGAAGAAACAGGAATTATCTTGCTTGGCCTGTATTAATTTCACATTCTTGTTTCAGTGTCCCATTTGAAGATGCTTGTTATCAGAAATGGAATCACTAACATCAAAAGTCTGGTTTCATTTCCAGAAGAGGGGGAGGCAGGAAGAGGCACAAGAGAAGATAATGCACTGCAATTTTTTACCAGTATTTCTGCATTAACTCAAACACACACTAATATTACAGAAATAAAGGAACTATATTGGAAAGACTTCTTGAATGTCAGTAACAGGAAGAAACATGAGTATTCACAGAAGTTTTAGCTAGAATGTATTCACTGACTAAAGTAAGTGAAACCATTTGAGAGAAAACATACACATTGGACTATTCTAGAAACCCACATGCTTAACATGCCAGATAAAGAAAAACATCACGCTTGTCAAGAAATGCCAAAGTTATACTAGATTTTTTTGTTTGGTTGGTAAAAGCTTTGATCCACATAATATGTCTGTGAGGGAATTCTTCCAAAAAGCCTGCCAAGATTGGGAAATCCTGAAGAAGTTGAGACTGGCTATTGACTCTACAGAAGAAACTTATTTTTTTAAAATAGGCTAAACTTAACAGAACAGAACTGAGTCACAACATTGGGGGAAGGAGGATGATGAGCTCTTCATATTTCAGATCAATACTAGTAGAAGGAATAATAGTATGAACAGATCAGGAACTTCCAGGATGCACTTGTTAGGAAGACTGTTCCTAACAACTAATCAGAAGGTAATGGATTCTCTCCCATAACCTGTCTTTGGAGAAGTGTTCAATACATTTAATCACAGAGATGAAATCTCATTAAATCCTGTTCATGGCGCACTTAAGCCTGTAAAACACTTGGCCTTTTTTCCCCAAAGGGGACAAGAGGTAAGAAGAAGGAAAGAAAAGAGAAAGGAAGACTGAACTGCCTCTAGAATAACTTGACTTTCTGAAATGACAAAAGGTGTGAGAATATAAATTACAACAGAGCTTTAAAAATGGCTAAAGTAGTTTTGATAAAGTTGGCTTTAAGAGAGCAGACAATCTTGTGGGCATAAAGCCTGGAGAAAGTGATTGCATCAGGCTGCCAAGTTCTGCAAGCAAAGCTACATAACAATTTTGAACCTATAGTTTTAGTCTAATAAAAGCGAAAACATCCCACCCCCCTCCCTTTTATCACTTAGAAAGTCTTTTACAAAGCAAGTTTCCAAGTTTGATGCATGAGGGAAGTCTTTAAAAGTCTTCTAACTATTCCTACATCTTACAGTTAAGTATGAATATGGTGAGTGCTGATAATAATGAATAATCTTTAAATAGCCTTTTTTTTGTGGGTTTTTTTTTTTTTTCAACCAGATTAGAGGCATTTACAGGGTACTCACACAAAATACATTTCTGATTAAAGAAGATTTAACTTTACCTTTACTTTAGGAGTCCAGAAGTTAATGACTTGCAAAAGCCTTTCATTATCTTTCTTTAGCTCTTCTTTAAGTTTTTCTGCATCATAGCGAGTTCCTGAACAAGCTTCCCAGAACTGTGCTGTTTCTTTTCTAGCACTTTCTTCCTGCTGTAACTCTGCCTCTATGCTGAGAAGTTCACTTTCCATTTCTGATACATCTTTGAGAATGCTCTTTATAAAAGAAGGGGTTCAAGTTTAAATATTGCTTTGACAACTACATGTCTAAATATACATTTTGTCATCTTAGATATCAATATTTGCAGGAAGTCCGTTTTAGCATCTAATTATGACTTAAAGAAATTTTGCTATACTTAAGTTACACTCTACTGGGAAAATGAGAAGACAATTTACATTCCTGGGGCAGGTGGGAAGGGGAAAGGGAAAAAAATGTTTATGTTAGTAAAAGTTTATCTCATTGTTTTAAAAGTCATCTTGGTATCGGGTAGTATGTATTTTACAGGGCAAACGAGTAAATAACATTCCCACTGTTATAACTTAATAATTTCATTTTGAGCCACTTCATAAAACAGGATCTTATAGAATAGCATAAAAAATTACAAATTCTATCCCCTCTCCTTTAAGTGAAGTCTTTTTATCTGTTAAGATAAAAGCAATGCCATTAGATTAGCACTACCACGTTACCCCATGCCTTGAAATATGCAAGTCTTTCTGAAAATTGTTTCAAATGCTACCTCTGCATCCAAGTGCAAACTCTGCAGTACTTCACTGATGTTTAACTCTTGAGAAGATATTTCATTCTGGTTCAAATAAATCTTCCTGAAACACTGAATCTGAGCTCGTAGCTGATCTTGTTTTCTCTTTTCCTCAAGCAATTCCATTTCATACTTGTTGACAGTAGCATGATATTCTCTTTTCTTCGAGCAAACACGACTGAACAGAAACTTGTAGAAGCACAGGATATATCAGTGACTATGCTTTAAAATAGTACCCTTCATCCGGCTAAAATTCCGTATTTTATAATTCAGTCTGTTTACTCTCCTAGTACATAGGTGTCCAGGACAACTAAAATATGACTAAGAAAATTAAGTTCACACATGCTGTATAGCAATGGCATATAATACTTTTAGCTGAGTCAGCATTTCTAATTATGCTATTTTTTTGTAGACTCCTAAGAAGGACAAAAAGTCTAAAAGGCTCTAGACAGCCTTCCATGAATCTAGACTTTGAAAAAGCAAAGCAAAGTATTCTTTGTTGCATTTGTTTTCTCTTAGACTTGTGAAAGGTGCTACATAATCTACAAGAATATCATCACCATGCTGATTTAAAGCTTTATTCTGGTTGAGATAACTACTTAAATCTTAAACATCTTTAACCATAAAAGTTGAAAGGCACCTACCAGAAAAGATCAAAACCTAAAGACCCTGCCACCCAAACAAAAAACCACTTAACATTTCATGGTAAATAAAGAAACAGAAAAAGACTTTATCGTTTAACTATACTTCTGCATATGTTAACACGAATTCTTTCCCAATTCCCCTTAACTTTTTTCCAATAATTGGAATCTGTTTCTCCACTGAACTACAAACTGGGGAAGGTCTGCAAGGCTATAGCAGTTATCAAACTACTTGGGTAGTTTTGCAGAGTAAACATGTATCTCCAAGGCATCTTGCATGTCTCTTTCCCCCACAATAAAATACTTAGGGGTCCATAGTTTGATTTATGGAGTACAGAAAGAAAATTTATTTTCCCAGTTAAAATGGGTTAATATTAATGAGAAAATCCTGTGCAAAGAAGGTGAACTACAGTCAAAAACTAAGGTGGATTAACTTAACTAAATAGTTCCAGTGTTCCAGGATTGTAAAACATTTATTATCAATTTATTTTCCACAAGATATGCATTCACAAAAATCAAAGCTAGAGTCTACAGAATCCTAGCTGTTAATATTGAGAGCTTATTAAAAAACCCCAAACCAAAGCAATATGAAGCATCCACTTATTCATCATTTTAAGCTGGTACCTTCAGTTTGTTCAATAAACTCTGGAGATGACTGTTTATTTTCTCGTTTTCAGTTTGAAGTCTTTTGACTTGTTTACTCTGTTCCAATGAAAGCTGAGGCAGTATCACAGCTATCTGTGCTTTCTGACTGTTCAGTTCATTCTTTAGATTAAGAGACACTGTAGAAAGACATTCATACCTCTTCCCCACATTTGGGAATTTCTCAAGAAGCTCCTAAATGCAAGTGAAAGAAATTCATTTAGTCACAATAAGGAAAAGAGTGATTAGCTATAAACAAAAGCTTAAAATAAACCATCAGACTCCAGGACTAACCCCTACAGTATGTATTGGTTCTACAACAGAAAAGTTTATAGGACTAAGACCTTCAGTTTTGACTTGCCACAGAAATATGACAAAAACACTAAGCAAGGCACAAATTGTTGCCTGTTCACAAGTTTGCCAGCTGGGCTGCCCTCAGGACAGGCTCCCAAGTTGATCTGTTTGGTCCTTTGTTGAAAGAAAGGGATCATGAAATTGTTTCTAGCACCCTGCCATAAAAACGGAGATGTGATCAAGCAGTGAGCAGGCTGACAAATGCAATAGGCTTCAAAGCACTCCCACTAAACTGAAAATTAAGTATCCCATATGAAGCTAGGTCATACCTTTTAAAGCAAGCATAAGACTTCCTAGGTGTACTGCCTCTATTTTTGGTTCTTAGTTGAAAGAAGCAGGATTCACAAGTTTAACTTTTCACCCCACAGTAAGAGTATTGGAACTATCCAACAGGAGCACATACAAGATACTTAA
The DNA here is from genome assembly GCF_013368605.1 of Nyctibius grandis. NCBI lineage: Eukaryota > Metazoa > Chordata > Aves > Nyctibiiformes > Nyctibiidae > Nyctibius > Nyctibius grandis. Next base: position 60,014,810 of record NC_090663.1, read on the forward strand.
GAAAATTGCACAAGAAACAGAGGCAGACAAGATCTTACCCATTACAAAAGTCAGAAGGGCAGAGTGCCATTAAAAGGGATCAATTGATGTTATTTACTTCACTCATTAGTAGCTCCCCACTGCTGACATAGGATAGAAACACAGTATGAATGGAGAAAGCTACACATAACAGATTTTTGCAGTTCGGTCCTTTACCACTTCTGGTGTTAACTGAAGAAGCACTCAGGGCTTTTCTAGCACGTATAGAATGATGCCCAAATCTGCTGCACAGATGTACAGACTGCAGTACAATGGTACCCTTTAAAGTGTTTCATACATATTCATAAATCTTGGTTTATTTAGGCTTTTAGTAGGTTAGTAGTACTTGTCATATCTGTGAGTAAGTATACTTGGGATAGTTAATTAACAAAAGCTCTGAGGAACTACAAGAGCTTCCTGTTTGGAGGAGAGAAGCTATTTAATGAAAGTAATTTATTGGAAACCAATTTATTTTTGATGGGGAGTAATGGAAGGGAGGATTTGGAGGAGATTTTGCAAAAACAAAACTATGAAGTGAATCATAGAATGGTTTGGGTTGGAAGAGACCTTAAAGATCATCTAGTTCCAACACCCCTGCCACAGGCAGGGACACCTTTCCACTAGACCAGGTTGCTCAAAGCCCCATACAACCTGGCCTTAAAACACAGCCAGGGAGGGGGCACCCACAGCTTCTCTGGGCAACCTGTGCCAGTGTCCCACCACCCTCACAGTAAAGAATTTCTTCCTAATATCTAATCTAAATCTCCCCTCTTTCAGTTTAAAACCATTCCCCCTCATCCTGTCACTACTTGTCCTTGTAAAAAGCCCCTTTCCCACTTTCCTGTAGGCCTCCTTCAGATACTGGAAGGCTGCTAGAAGGTCTCCCTGGAGCCTCCTCTTCTCCAGGCTGAACAACCCCAATTCTCTCAGCCTGTCTTCGTAAGAGAGGTGCTCCAGCCCTCTGATCATCTTCGTGGCGCTCCTCTGGACTCGTTCCAACAGCTCCACGTCCTTGTTATGTTGGGGGCCCCAGAACTGGATGCAGTACTCCACGTGGGGGTCTCACGAGAGCGGAGTAGAGGGGCAGAATCACCTCCCTCGACCTGCTGGCCGCGCTGCTTTTGATGCAGCCCAGGATTCAGTTGGCCTTCTGGGCTGCAAGCGCACATTGCCGGCTCATGTTGAGCTTCTCGTCAACCATCACCCCCAAGTCGTTCTCCTCAGGGCTGCTCTCAATCCATTCTCTGCCCAGCCTGTATTTGTGCTTGGGATTGCCCCGACCCACATGCAGGACCTTACACTAGGCCTTGTTGAACTCCATGTGGTTCGCACAGGCCCAGCTCTCAAGCCTGTCAAGGTCCCTCTGGATGACATCCCTTCCCTCCAGCGTGTCGACCGCACCACACAGCTTGGTGTTGTCAGCAAACTTGCTGAGGGCGCACCCAATCCCACTGTCCATGTCACCGACAAAGTGCTCTACATGACTAGTTTTTTTTTTCCACTGGAGTGGCTGGACAGTGACGAAATCAAGCGAGATGACTCAACTGAGAAGTTCAATTTAACGTTCTCAGAACAGGATGCATGGCCACTGAACAGCAACAGCAAATCAACTGATCCCATGGCTTGCAGCATCTTCACAAGATACGTGAACAATTTCATAGATCATAGACAGAAGCAAAGTTTATGCTCAAGAACAAATGATATTAAGGTTTTACATGCATCCTTAAAATAAGCAGAGAAGTAAGTTTACCTTAATTTTCAACGTTTTTTCCTTCAGGCTGTCATCAACCACCTGCTCTGCATTATGCAGTGGGTTCACCTGAATGGACATATCATTCACATTTCTTTGCTTCAGCTGGTCTAGAGCACGTTCCAGTTTTGCATTTGTTTCAACACACTAAAATAAAAGCATACATATTTAAGTACCATCTTAGAAGAGAAGTGATGAATAACTTAGGTATGTAACTTGCAACACCAACCATCTCAGATTTTTTTTGCAATTCTGTCTTGAGCTGGTCCCGCTCAGACCTGACATCCTGGAGAAGTTTTTGTAGCTCATCTTTTTCTTGATTAATTGATAAGATTTGTTCTTTAAGTTGGAAAGAGTGACTAGTTCTTTCAGCCAATAACTGGTCTTTTTCACATGATACGCTGTTTAGCGTCTCAGTTAACTGTCGAATCTATAATAAATAGTGGAGAAAAACAAGAATTATGAGTTGGCCCTGGCCTGTATACTCCCCTATGAAGTACTCAAATCAGTTGTGTCAAATACAAAGAACACAATTTCCAAGAACTCTAAAATTCAAACTTCTCTTGCTGTTAGTGTAAGTATCATTGCGGTGTTCTAATCACTCAGAAAAAGAAATTAAAAGGAAGAGGAACAGCAGTACACTCAGAGAACTCTAGTCAGCTTGGTCTTCAGTAAAGCAAGAGTTAAAAACCAAAAAGGCAGTCAACATATGTCCACATCATAAAAAATGAAAAGAAATAAAAGATTAGCATAAGAGATGGGCAATGGAATTGTCTTTTTATCTGCTCTAATGAATAGAACAGTTAACATATTTGCTAATCAAGAAATCCTTAATTATACTCTCTGATCCACAGATCAAGGAAGAGTTTGGCAGGTGAAAAGTGAAGAAGTGAAAACTGCAAAAAGACTGAGTTAGCAAGAGTTAAGTGCAAGACTTTCTGAGTAACAGATATAGTTTGAAAGTCTGCAAAGCACCAAGGATTCCAAACCCACTTAGGTTCATACTGTCTACGCAGTGCCTTTTAAAGTCTGAATAAGTACATGTACAATTACTATTATATTAAGCCTGCACACATTGGATAAAATCAGTGTCCATTCTAATGGAGTGACCAACCCAGCTGCTTACAAGGCTGAGACAAGTTGAGGATGCTACTTCTAAACATCACTAAAGAAACTTGCACAAAATCCTTTGCCCATGTTCGTGCTTGTTTAGCACCCATAAAAATGATGCACTAAGAATTAAAAATTAAATAGGATTTGTCTTGAACAAAAATGTAGCACATCAGTGATGAAACATCAGAAGACAGAATTGCAGAATAGTGACTAAAAAACAAAACTCCTCACCTTGTTTGTTAGGCTGTCCTCCAAGATCTCTGACCTCCTCTGAACCTTTGACAAGTGTTCTTCCCTTTCTTCAGCTTTGATCTTCTCATTGCTGAGGAGTTCTTGTTGCCACTTCAATTCCTTTTCAGTTTCAAGAATCTGGAGTAAAAATAGAGCAACAAATATAGAATAGCATGTAAACCTACCTCTCACACACCACGCCATTCAATATTTCATAGGAGTCCAAATGCTTGGCACAAACAAATCTGCTTTGAGTACAAGAAATTTCAAATTTTGTCGTTGAAAGTTTCTCCTTTCACTAAGCAAAGCCTGCCAACTAGCTTATTGATAAATCCTTAGTAATGTAAAGAACTAGACAAAGTATGCTCAAACATGTTTGGACAATTTTTCTGCAATCCCTGTTTACATAGATGAGTAACACAAAGCAGAGATGTAATGTGAGTAGGGTTCACATCAAGAACTATCTAGAAATTATTATTTAACACAATTTTATGAGTTGAGCTGCTGTCAGAGTGCTGTTAAATTATCAAAGATAAATTATTATAGAACTAGCATGCCTTTCACTAAAACTCTGAATTTGCAGTGAAGTTGAAGATTTACAGCAAGACAATTGACACTCAAAAACAGATGAATTGGAAGATATTGGTAGTGAGAGTAAGATTCGCCTCCCACCATATATTTGAATTAACTACAGATATTTGAAGTGATTACTTGATATCTGAACAAGGACTGCTGCTCAGTGGATACCACCCAATTCACTTGTCTTCACTGTTGTGAAGATATGCCTTATCCAGAAGAGAAATAAAAGTGTCAGAATTTGTCAGCTTTAGTTTCAAAACTTTGGAGCTCAACTATGAAACATACCATTTCATCAAATTAATTTTAAAAATGCCCATTAAGTGTTTTGGTAATGAAACCCACATATTTTCTGGTTCCTCATTTATTCCTACGTAAAGTAGTGTGAGATAACGTTTTTGAAAGAATTTATGTACATCTTCAAATATCATTCCACAATACAGAAGTTAAAGCATGCCAATATTCTTCAGTCTGGGTATATAACATTAATACTTGTAAGATTTTTTTCACGACAGCTTCAAGAATTAACCATCTTCCTCTACCAAGTGTTTATAGTTATTATACTTCAAAGATAAAGCACCTTATCAACAGTCTCCTGTAGGTTAATCTCCAGTTTGTTCTTCTCTGCTCGAAGACCTTCCAGCATTTCCTGGAGCTGATCTCTCTCCTGTGCTAACAAATCACACTGTTTCTCCAGCTGTTGAAGTTTACTGCTTTTACTCTCAGTCTTTTCTTTCAGTTCTCCCAGCAGCTGATGCCTTTCCTTAGTTACTGAATTTAAGTCCTCATTCAACTTGACTACCTATTAAAAAATAATTTTAGAGAGTATAAAATCAACACATAACTATTAGCAAAAACTCTTCTTCTGTTGCTAAACTGTATTACCATGATGTCATCTATTGGACCAATAAAACAGCAAAAAGTATCATGGGTTATTCTAATAACTGTTATTCTAATACCTGTTATTCTAATGAGTCCTTGAGGGAACATCCTCTGAATTATTTCTAAGAGTTTCTTATTACTGTACTTGCCTTTTCTTTCAGTGTGTTTATTTCTTCATTTAGGTTTTTTTCAATGTTTTGCAGTTTCTCTTCTCTATTTGCTAGCATGTTCTTCTGGATATCAGCTTGCTCTTTCTGATGCTTTAGTTCTTCCTGTAGATTTTCCATTTCTGTCAGAACTTTTAAGGACTGCAGAACAACAGAGGTATTACATGGATGCTCACTCAGTATGACTAAGTTTTGCTTATCAGGAGTTAAGAATGATAAGTCAAAGTATTTGAATTTCTAGGAGAGAACTATTGGAATAATCAGTCTTTTACTTTAGAAAAAAATCCTCAGTTGTCATTCCCCCATGCCTAGTTTAAGGACTCCAAAGGAAGAGAGTCTTTAGAAATACAGTCTTTATCAGAAAAAAAAAAGAAAAAAAAAAAGAAGCAGGCAGAACTAAAGAAGAAAGGGAAAAGTGTTGTGGGGTAAGGGAACAGGAGGGGAACAAATTATGTAGATAACTATTTTGAAACAAAAAAAAACACCAACCCAAAACAACAAAAAAATCCCACCATAAAATACCCTTATTCTTGTGGCTACTGCCACCATTTACATGAACAATTTGTCCAATTGTTTAGTAGCAAGATGTAAATCTAAAATTAAAGGTTTGATGATCCTAGTTTGCTGATTTTAGTTTTTTAGTTAGTTGGTCTATACATACTTAAGAGATCAGTGGTTGTACCTGAGGTTTGCTAAAATTCATATGAAAGCTTTTACTTCTTCAAATAATTTGCAGCTTTTCCTAGGAAAAAAAATACTTACCAGACTTCCCTTTAACTTTAGAAGTTATCAGCTTGATTTTTGTTAACCACATATCAGAAAGAGCTTGTCTGAGATAGCGCGTTAATATAAGCATACTTTTCATGCAAATACTTGGAATATTAAAGTCACTAATCTGCCAGGAAACAAGACATCAGGAAGGAGAAAGAGGATTGCTGATCAGTTTCTTTTCTGGGGTTTAGCTTTCTCTTCATCAATCCTGAATGAGCTGAAGTGTTAGAAGAATTAAGCCCTTAGATATAAGTAAACCTGGATTACCTCTGCTGTTCAGTGCTAAATGCAGAGGCACTGTAGATGAATGATTTAACAACTTTGCTGAGTGTTTGTCCAGCAGGTGGCAGACGACTGTGCCTAAACCCAGAGTGACACAGTGACCAAAAGGGTAGGAAGGGAGTAGGGGGAAGAAAAAAAATAAGAGACAGATTCAAAAATCCAGATTGGATTAGTAAACTGATTTTTTAGTTTACTGCTGCTGTGAACAAATGAAGGGAGAGGAAGAGATACTGAATAGCAGAAGGCTTTATGACCTAAATAATTCAGAGTGGTACAACCTGCCTTTAAAACAATTATTTAAGAGATTTTATACATACTCTCTTCTTGCTTTCCTGACAGTCAGCCTCTAACTGATCTCTTTCTGCTTTACAAGTCTCTACCATTTGCTGTAGTTCATCTTTCTCCTGATTAAGTAAAGTGATTTTCTCAACCTGCTGACAGACATGCTCGTTCATTGTTCTTTCAATTTGTTCTTTTTCTGCCAGTAGCTTTGCATATTCAGAAGAGACATGAGTCAGGTTTTCAGTTACTTCAGTGAGCTGAAAGAACAAATAAGAACGAGTATTAATATTTCTAGTCATCTCTAGGATGGTTAGAAGTAATTTGATAGTTAATTTGGAAAAAGCTGGTAATATTCTAAACTATTTTTTTTGTCCCAGTAATCAGGTTCTGATTTGAGAGTTATTGGACCATATTTCACAAGCATTATCTGTACATATGGGTTGTTATAACTGGATCATTTTACAGAAGACACTTCCATTAGTTTACTGCTATAGTAAAAGAAAGATGTAACAATTTTTCTGAAAAGTCATTTAAATTTCAGTGCTTCTGTCTCATTATTAGACAAAAGTGAATGCATAAAAACCTACAGGCCATTATAATTCCATAAAAATTACTCCACTGCTGTATCCACAGCAGACAGGCTTGATGCTAACAAGCGTTAATATCTTCCAAAAGCCACAATAGCTCCAGACATGAAAGTTATAAGTAGATAAGAAATTTATAATAGTGCAGCAAGTTAAAGAATGAGCTAAACTGCTTTTTAGTTGCTCAAGTATCTTCAGAGTTACATAGCTAAAAGACACATTATTAGAATTTAAGAAGATTTAAGACTTGGAAAATACATTGAGGTCAAAGAGCAGTATTGATGTCAAATACTATTCCATCATTCAGCACTAAGGCACGTTTAGTTATAAGTAAGGGTAGTAGCTTGCAGGTCAAATTGCATTTAATCATCTTTTCACTGCCTCTTTCTATGTAATTCTTTCGAGAAGCAGTACAGGGGAAAAAAAAAAGAAGGGAAAAAACTTTTAATTAAGTTTTGTTGTTACATTTACTGAACACTTAAAAACTGAAGTCTGCAGAGGGCACAGGTTGCCAATCCTGATATAATTTTTAGTTTACTTGGCAATACTGCATCTGACCTTCTGCTGCAGTTCATCAATTGTTTCTTTCAATGCCTCTTGCACTTTCAAGAGTTGATTTTCTTTCGCCGAAATACTTCCTTTCAGCTCCACAATGGTCTCCTGATGTTGTCCGAGAGACTCATGAGCACATCTCAACTCTTCCTGCATTTCTGAATTCTGTGGACACAGCACAGTTAAAGTACATTAAAGCCCAAACAACGCTTCCAAAATTTAAGTAGTTTAGTAAAGCTATTATCCTAAAGGAATAGGACTATTTTTCTTACCATCCTAATCATCTCCTGTATAGTTTCTCTTAGCTGGTCTCTCTCATTTTGGAGATTCTCCAGTTGCATTTTAAGATTATCATCTCCTCTTTCTGTCAGAGTGCTCGCTTCCTGACAGTCATGCAATTTTGGAGTAAAATCTGTTCTTTCATTTTTTTCAGATTCTCTTTGACATTCGTTGGCCTTCACTTCCTCCATTTCATGCAATTTCCTTTGTGCCTGGCTCAGCTCTTCTCTCAGAAGAAATAACTCTTGCTCAATAGATTTTTCTTGAGTCTGTGGTACCTATTTTATACAGAGAGACAAGTCAACACATTTGGGGAAGTAGCTTTAATAGAAACATATTGACTGTTCACAGGTTGATTATGTAAAACAAACAGAAGCAATGTTTCAGAGATTTGTATTTTTTCAGAATAATAAGATTTGACTGAACTCAATATGCAATTCAAGTTTCATGAAATAAGATACATGTAAAAGTAAAATTTGAAGCGAGGACTTCTGAAACAAGTTACCAGAAGTAGAACTTCATGGCCATAGTTTGAGACTGAGGGGGGAATCCACAAAAAAACCCCAAGAACAAAAAACCCCACAAACCAAACTACAGAGACCTTATCCATATTTCTAGCCTCAACAGTAGATAATGGTGTCAAGACAATTATTTCCTTGAAATTTGTCCACTCCCCCCCATAAATATTAAAATATATGCACATACTTTACTTTTTTTTCAAAGTGTATCTATATACACTTTGTATATATACATCAACATGTATGTGCAATCAGCATGTACAATTATGAAAAATGTTGGCTGCAATGTCCCTTAACGTACACTGCCAAGAAAGAAAGTCAGTTCTATCTTTGCTTTGAAAAAGCAGAACCACTCTTTCCAGATAAGCAATTTTTAGCTTCAGGTACTTCTAGAATTACATCTCTGTGCAGACAACTTAAAACATCACCATCCTCTGTCAAGTTAAAATTCTATTTACAGAAAAAATATTTGTCATGTCCTACTACTTGTTGTCCATATACAACAATATGGGTGGAATACATTTCAAGTAAACAATAATCCTGGTGTTTAATGGTCTGCAGTCAAGTAGCAGGACCCTTTTCTCCAGTTTGTTTTGCAAATTATTTTGATTGAAGTGAAAGTTTAAATAAGCATGCTTTCCATTATAGCTTTAGCATAATTACCAAAGTTCCTCCCCCATACTCTTCTTTTTTCAAATGTAAACTGCCCAGCTTATCCTGCAATGAATTGTTCTCTTGTGTAAGGAGAAAGATTTGTTCCTTTAGCGCCTGAAGCTGATCACTTTCTCTGCAGTTATTATTTTCTGCTTTTTCTTCAGCAAGCTGGTCTCTCTCAGATGTAATGATTTTTATTTCTTCCGTCATTTGTGATATCTACAAAAAAATGTGGAAAGACAATATTTCTATCAATTCAAAACCAAAATTAAATCATAGAATCATAGAATAGTTTGGGTTGGAAGGGACCTTTAAGTGTCATCTTGTCCAACCCCCCCTGCAATGAGCAAGGACAAGGACATCTTCAACTAGATCAGGTTGCTCAGACAAAAGTTTTCTTTGATTCACTCTCCTACAGTATTTTTAACACCAAACCACTGTAACCAAACCAGAAAAACTCCAGAACTGAGTCTTTGGCCTTTGTCACCTGTTCTAAATGCTAACCTCTTAGCAGTCTCTTCTGCAATACTGGCCAGATTTTTAATCTAGAAAAAGTCCGAGAGAAAGAAGCCAAATAAGAAACACCTGTTGGATTATTTTTACACATATGTTCCAAAACATGCAAATGCTGAATTGAACAACCATTGACTTACTGGGCCTGGCAGCTGAAATACTTCAAGAAAAAACCAGTCTCACTTACTACAGATTCTTCCTCCAGAGAAACTGTGCCACTGAAGCAAGTGTGTAACATACAATATTCTCAGCACCCTTCTTTGTCAGTTGTTGAACAAACAGGCACAAAACCCAGTGGATTAGCCTTCTGCTGTGTGTTGGGAACTGAGCTGCCGTTTACAACCATATGCTAACATTTCTCATTGGGCCAGAGCATTATAAACCATTAGCCTCATTTCTACCCCTAGGTAACTCTCATCTCTTCTTCTATTTGCCATCTAATGCCACCACTCAAATTGACAACTAGGGGCACGCTAGTTAAGTACACATTACAGCTTGGAGCGCTACAGAAATAGATCAGCAACTGGTAAAGATTCAGATCAGGCAGTACTCCTTTATTGCTCACTTTCTACCAAAGGCCTGGAAATTTTCTAAGGACAAGCAGAAGAGTCTATAAGCAGACTAACTAGGTTTGGTTTCAGTGTTGGAAAACACATTAAAAGCATTTTTATTTTGAACTATTACATAATGTTTTACCCGCATTTCGAGTTCTTTAATGGTCTTCCCTAGTGCCTCTTCAGCACTCAGAATCTGAGATTCTTTTTCAGAAATATTTTTCTCCAACTTCTTGACAGTGTTCTGGGATTGCTTGAGAGAACTCTGTGTATTTCTCAGTTCTTCATGTGCCAAAATGTTCTTTGGAATAAAAGGAAGAAAATCCCCAAAGAGAAAATTCAAGTATTTTGCCAACATTAGTAAGCACTCCTTGATTAAAACAAACACATAAAACCCCACTCCCCTACTCCTCTGTATATTTCAGTATAGTTTATAAGTGTTCTTACACTTGCCCCTTAGCATGTATGGTCCATTTCTATAAAGGCAGAATTCCTACCATTGAAACAGTGTCCTTTATATCCTCTTTGAGTTGGTCTGTCTCAGCTTGGAGAGACTCCTCTTTTTGCTTCAGGTAATCTCTTTCCTGTGTTAGAGTTCTTATTTCTTCCCGACATTCAGTAAGCTGCTGAAGAACTGACTGGATCTCTGAATCCTTGGCCTCCAGTCTCAACTCCGTAATCTTTTCTTGCTCTTTCAATTGCTCCATTTCATTTAACTTCTGCTGTGCCTGAATAAAATCTTCTCTTACCTCAAGAAGTTGTTTGTGCTCTGCTGTCTTTTCTTCCAGTTCTTTCATTTTGCTAGAGAGCTTTAGGTTGTAAAGAAAAAGACACTTCCATTGTAATGCAAAACTGTATAACGTGCACATGTTCTCACAGAATCTTGTATTAGCTTTAGAAAGGGTGAGAGATGCCAGCTTTCAACAAGAGAATAAAAAGTTCATAATTTCACTTTAAGTCACTGCTTATATTCTTGCCCACATTAAATAAGCATTTGTTTATGGAACCTTCCTGTGGTTTCTCCTTAGCAGCAAAAGTCTTACTAAAACATAACACCACACATGAAACTGTAGCATAGCTGAGGAATTATCCAATTAGGGGTTATCAAATCCATAGCTGAAATATGACAGCCATATTAGTGCCAAAAGCCTCGTCAAAAATATGCATCTCGAGTTCCTTTTTCTTCTTAAATGTTTTTTTTCCTTTCTTTCTAATTGCCCATTTATGGTGGTGATTCTCTTTGGTTTGAAAGATCTTCTGTTCTAAACAGACTCCAGTTCCCAACAAGGAAACTTTGTTTCTACGACTAGATAGAGTTGGTCATAGCAGCATATTCTAAAAAATATTTGTATATTAAAGATTAGAATGGGAAAAGTAGAACTAAAAGGTCCAGTATGGGAGGAGAACATATAACCTGCAGCAACATATATATTTCTTTGACTATGAAGAGACTGTTGAGCTACATAATCCTACCACCTTATACACCTTGCATGGAATAAGTAATATCCACTCATGCTAGAGGAATTTCAATGATAATGTTATCTATACCTTTAAGACTACTTCTCAAAAAAAGTTCTCTTATTTTTTTCATACTATGAATGAATTCCTTGTGTCTTATCTTTAAAAAGGAGCAAGCTGACACTGACCTCTAATTTCACTTCATCCAAAGCTGTTTTACACTCTCGTGCTTCTTTAGATAGAATATCTACTTGGAGCTTCATTTGTTCATTGTTTTCTGATGCAGCTATGTATTTTTGCTCTAGTTCTTCATGGAGCTGTTTAAGTGCTACATATTCCTGATCAGACTTTACATATTTAAGTTGTGCATCTGCTAGATTGTCTTTTGATTTTCCAATTTCTTCAGTCATATGTTTCAGTCTAATTTCATTATCAGCTACTTCAGAAATCAGCTTTTCTCTTTCCAATTTTAATAAGCGTACCTCCTCACATTTTTCAAGAGTCTGCCAACAGAAAAGCAATATTAATAGTATTTTCTAAATCAGTATTTGTCATAGATGCATAATAAAAAACATGTTCATATGCAGATACAGGAAATAAAGTACAGGCAAACACACAGCACAATACATTGGGTTTTGCTTTGTTGGGAGGGAGCTGTCTAGCAAACAATCCTTCAAAAGAGAAGCAAGACAGCCAAGTCCCTTCCAAAACCTTGAAACCTCTCCTCTAACTCTTTAGGTGTTCTTTAAATATTTCCTTTTTCCTATGTTTGAGCTAGGACTGGACTGGTACTGCTAGCTGTAACTCCTAAACTGAATATTTAGATGCATCAATACTTTTTTCATGATACAGAGTTTATAAGTTGTTAACATCTAATCAAGTTTTGTTTATTAGTGAAAGTAGACCACTGGAAGGGTTTGGAACTTTTTGCAAGCCATTCATGAGTTTGTGAGATTACTTGCCCTGGATAATTTTCACTGCACATACTTAGTAGCAGAAACCTAGAAAATGTTTGCAAACAAACCCTTTAAAGACACATTTATGGCAAACTTAGTCTACTAAGCCCTGACCTGCCAGGAAACAGAAAAGTTTCCTTACAAGTTTTCCAGAATTTGCAAGTTAAATCTCTCCCTTCTCAAGTACCATTTCTGCTAAGAGGTCTTGAAATTTTCTCTTAGCCCAATTAGACAAAAATTCAGTTTTAGAACAGTAAACCAGGATCAAACATTATTATACATACATGCACAGTTATCAATGGTGACCATGGCAAATAGCAGGCAAATGTTGGACTAGAAATAACTCAGGTTATTTGATTCAAGACAACTTCTGGCTTTAAAACTTCATATCCAATAGGCCTCCATTAACACATTACCAGTCAAGTATTATATAAAAACAAGGAAAAAGTTAAATTTTTTTTGTTTACCTCTTTCTGCTGTATCTCAACATTATTTGGTAGAGACTGAAATTCTGATAGCTCATTTACTTGTTTTTGTAGAAGTGCGTTCTCTTTCAATGCTTTTTCTAGTTCTCCTTTTAAGTCGGATGCCTTTTTTTCCAGCTCCGCAAGAGAGAGCAGATCTAGAGAATTAACAAGTTTAGATTAATAAGAGAGCGAGGGAAGCAAAGCATGTTTTAAATTAAGCAGAAGATTTATAATGCATTCTGGATATCAGTATAATTCTAGAAAAGTATATTTTACAATAGCCAACAATTACAAGATGAAACTACGCATCTGAATTGGATCATCATTTGTTAGGTTGACATCCAGTTTATTTTAGATTCTCCATGACAGCCTTTGTTAACTTGACTGTCTTTGTGCAAAATACAAAACATTCCATAAGCTGCAGTTTTGCAAATAGTTCAAGAAAGTGCTAAACAAGTTACTATGTGGCAGCAGTACCAGATACTCTAATATTTTATATTGACAGAAGCTCTAACTATTTGAGAAAACAAGAGACAAAGTCTTCCCTATCCTCCCACCATTATCACAGAATCACAGAATGTTGGGGATTGGAAGGGACCTCGAAAGATCATCTAGTCCAATCCCCCTGCCGGAGCAGGATTGCCTAAATCATATCACACAGGAAAGCGTCCAGGCGGGTTTTGAATGTCTCCAGAGAAGGAGACTCCACAACCTCTCTGGGCAGCCTGTTCCAGTGTTCGGTCACCCTCACCGTAAAGAAGTTTTTCCTCATATTTATGTGGAACCTCCTGTGTTCCAGCTTGCACCCATTGCCCCTTGTCCTGTCAATGGGCATCACTGAGAAGAGCCTGGCTCCATCCTCATGACACTTGCCCTTTACATATTTATAAACATTAATGAGGTCACCCCTTAGTCTCTTCTTCTCCAAGCTAAAGAGACCCAGCTCCCTCAGCCTCTCCTCATAAGGGAGATGTTCCACTCCCTTAATCATCTTCGTGGCTCTGTGCTGGACTCTCTCTAGCAGTTCCCTGTCCTTCTTGAACTGAGGGGCCCAGAACTGGACACAATATTCCAGATGCGGCCTCACCAGGGCAGAGTAGAGGGGGAGGAGAACCTCTCTTGACCTGCTAACCACACCCCTTCTAATACACCCCAGGATGCCATTGGCCTTCTTAGCCACAAGGGCACACTGCTGGCTCATGGTCATCCTGCTGTCCACTAGGACCCCCAGGTCCCTTTCCCCTCTGCTGCTCTCCAACAGGTCTGTCCCCAACTTGTACTCATTATGGGGAAAAGGGAGGAGAGGGGGAGGGGGAAAAAAGCACCACCTGAAACAGTACCTTTTGGAACTTTACCCTCCATCAGTGAAGTTAGCCTTGTGTTTTCTTGAAATACAGACTGCAACTCTTTCTGCAAGTCAGCTTGCATTTTTTTGTAACTGGCTTTTCCTGCTTCTATTTGGCTTTGATAGAGCTGAACATCCTTTTGCATTTGATTGTAATTATTTAAGAGTTCATTCTTCAGGAAAAGAAAACAACATGCAATTCACACACAAAATAAAAGTCTGCTTGCTTAACATTTAAATATTGCATCTGTCACTTTTCCTGTTGTCACTCTGAACAACTTTGCCCTTGATAAATATGGCAAAATAAGCCACAATTTAATAACTGCATTCCTGTCAGAGTCCTATCATAAAACATACCTTACCTTAGAGATCAGGGCCATAACTGCTTCTGCTATTTTGACTTTACTCCTTCAAAGCTCAAAGTAAGCTCCATCCCACTTCTCTGAGTTCACATCTTTTATTCTTTTTTCTCTGATAAAATTAGTTTGGAGCCTTATGTCCTAGTAACTCCCTAAAGACTGGTCATTTGCACTCTCTCTCTCTCTACTGGTGAACCTAAAAGTAACCACCCACTCCTGTGGAAGAAGCCTCTATTTTCTTTATATCTTTCTCCTCAAGACCCATTTTCCATGAATTCCATAATAAAAACATTACTTAGAACATAAGTCATTAGATTTCTCCAAATACTCTACCACATCTTGTCTTTATCAATTGCCTTCTTCACTAGTCTGGGAGCAGATAGGCCCTTAACAGCATTTTGTACAGCTATAAATGCAGTTTAACAATTACTTGCCATCTTCTCCTTCAGCTCCAGATTTTCAGTTCTGAGAAAAGCAGTTTCTTTTTTGGCATCCAAGGCTATGGTTTCACTATCTAAGAGGGATTTATGCAGCTGCTGAATTTCCTCAATTAGTGTATCAGAATCTCCCTGAAAAAGACAGATAAAAACTCAAAAGAAATAAAAAAATATATAGCCATAATAAAGCAAATGTGTTCATTATAATGTGGTTAAAATGTAAATACAGGCTCAGAAAACTTGCTAAGTTTACTCTAAAAGGAACAGTAGCAAGCTCGTTTGAGAGATAGGATAAAGAGCAGCATTTCCCATAGCTTTGCTTCATCAGAGTACTGCTGTATGATAATGTAGTAATTAGCATTTTAAGCTTTGTAAAAAAATTTTCCTAACATCTGTAGGGAAGCTGATTTCAATTATATCAAAGTTATACCTAAATTTAACCCATCTCCAACAAAACCAAAACCATCTCTCAAACCAGCAGAAAACTCAAATTTACCACTGAAAAAGATGTGTCCTTTTTTTCTGTGCCTGTTTTCTGCAATTCTTCCACACGATTCTGTAAGATCTTTATTTTGTTCTCCTTCTCTTTCAGCTGTTCCAATTTGGAGTTTATTTCTGCCTAAAAGTTGGGGAAAAAAAAAAGGGGGGGGGGGGAAGATTTAGTGCTCCATTTGGTTTTTCGGGTAAGAGTTTAACAAAAACCTGCTTTGTACATAGTAGGCATTCATGCATTTTAGACATATCCTTCTTATAGCTGATAAGACTAACCAGAGCTGAATGATGTCTAGGTTGTCCTCAGCAGATACGGCATTTCAAGATAAACAAAGCAAGCACATTTCATACAAGTCTTATTGCATGTAAACTCATGGACAGGCTCACCTCAAGTTCCTCATTGTACACTTCAGCATTTGAAACTAGTTTCTTTAAGTTGGTAATTTCATGCATTAGTTGTATCTGTGGAGCAAATTGAAGCAAAATTGCAGAGGATGTTAGAAAGCACCCACGCCACTAGTTTTAGTTGCCAACACCGTGAAAATAAGCAAGGTCTATCTTGCGTTTTCTTTTCTATTAGTGGGCAAACCATATATACACACACATATCCATTTAAACAGCTACAAAGCAAGTTGCTACACTTTCTTTCAAATGGATAGATGAGATGCAAAGCTCTGTTTTAGCTTCCCAGTAATTAGAAGGATTCAAGTACAATTTAATTTGCAACAGCTTGAGAAGCAAGAGCAATGTGATCAAAGCAATTAATGCAGAAATCGTACAGATATGACACTTCAAATTCTAGTCATGTTAAGCAGCTTTTTATGATACAGCGCAGATATTTATGATTTAATCTATTCACTAACAAGAATGAGAAAGTGACAAAATTGAGGTAAAGCAAGCCTTGAACACATTCAGTGGCATCGTCTGAAAGGAGGCACAAGTAGAAGACTAGATAGAAAAGCACTTATAAAATTGAAGAACTCTTTTCTTTTGGTCTTTGTTAGAAAAGCTTTACAATAAGCACTCATCTACAAGTGCTTCTGTATAGTCACAAGCGTAGGTAAGGAGAAAATCCAGTCTGTAATTTTAAGATCAGTGAAAAGCTTTAAAACAATCACTCTCCTGTGAGTATTTCTATATAGTTAGGAGTACAGTGAGAAAAAAAACTCCAATCTGTAATGTTAAAATCAGGATAATTGTAGAAGATATGGTACAATAGTACTGTCAGAAGTAATTTAATGTCATTATTCAGAATAATGAAATTTACCTGTATATATCTGTGGTGATTTAAATTGATGGATTTCAACTAATGTACTTAGTGAAGTATGTGACCTTTCAGTATTGCTGTAATTAATCTGCTACATGGGTATCAACAAATGCTTACATTTTATGGACTGTCTTCAGATATGTATCTGAAAACATGAATCATTTAAAAAGCAATTCTTGTAATAGAAGCTACTTTAGAACGTTGCATCTGTTATTACAGAAGCTTTGCAGGGAAAACTCACTGAGGATTTGTTAAGTGTTGGCTGATAAGGAAGTTGTCGCAATTTGTCTAGCATACAAAGGTCTTCTAAAAAGAATCTTAAATACAAGCTAAATCATAATCTATTATGGATCCATTTCGCTTAAGATCCATAAATTTTTGTAGGGAACACAATGGAAATGAGAGGTGATCTTGTTAAATTGTAACCTGAAACAACAATGCAAAAGGATGTAACTTCAACTTCAACCTTAGTTTCACAGCCAGTGGATATTAAACAGACTAGCCTGTACAAGTAATCTGCAGAGAAGGTATCAGGAGAGAAATTGAATAATACATCCATTTCTCAATACCTCAAGTTGCTTGTTCTGGAGTTTTGTTTGGTGGGTTATGGTTCTGTTTGGTTTGTTTGTTTGTTTTTTGTTGTTGTTGTTTGCTTGGTTGGTTTTTTTTGCACCATGACTTATTTCACAGTTTAGCCCTTGGGCAGCTAGAACCTAATACAAGTAATACATACTTTAGGTTACAGAATCAGAGCATAAAACATTTGGACAAACAAGGTACATCTTCACTAACAGTACAAGGAGGTGAAGAGAACTGAAAGACAGCATTTCCTGTATCATAAGTTACCCAGTAGGCAGGTTTACCTTTTCTGACTTCCTGGCACAAAATACAATATTTCATTTTTTTCACAAACATTACTATTCACACTATTTTAAATATTTTATTACTGAGTTAAATAATATGTTAAAAGTTAATGCTCACATAGTTCAATGGATTATCAAAAGCCAGAGCTATCTTGGATTGCAAACTAAGAAGTTTTGCACAAGAAATATGTAAAACATGGTTTAGTAACCATACTTTAACTTCAAAACAGTTCTAAAAGGCATTTACGCAGCAAAACAACTGTCTCCTACAGAAATCTAGACTGAAGTTCACATCACACACATGTAAAAATAATACACAGATACATATATACACACAGAAATATATGCTTAACCAGACTTCAGTATGTGACTCTCCAAAAACTTAAGTCTAAATTTTACAGTTTGAGTAAATCCAGTTTAAATCCTGGGGTTCATTCATTCTGTTGCTTCATGTAGTTTATAACACCATCTGATTGTGAATCAACTTCCAAGTATACTGAGTAAACTCTAGAAAACATTTGAGCATAGAGAATTCTTATATCTTTGTATTTATTTCAAGGCACCTTACCTCATGATCTTTTTGTGTTTGCTTTTCTAGTGCTTCAAATTCATCCATTTCTATTTTTTCCTTCAGTTTCTCCTTCATTTCATTTATTTCTAATTTCAACTGCTCATTTTCCAATACCAGGTTATTAAAGTTAGCTTGCAGGACATTGACCTCATTTACAGCAATATCCTGAAGAAGAAGCACAAGAAACTTTAGAAGTTTTTGTTGGAATGTCAGTCTTATTTCTAGAAAATACAGAACAGACTTACCTTTTCTAGTGCTAATGCTTCACAGAGTTGCACAGATTCTTCAAAGTCTCTCTGAGTCTAGAAAAAGAATCGCTCTCAGTTAACTGATCTACAAGATCAAGCAAGTTTAGTATTATGTTCCTTGTTGCTTGTCTTTTCACAGCTAGTCCTTTTTAAATACCAAAGCTTACTGGATCATTCGCCACAAAACCATTAGAGTTACAGAACCATCCCACAACTCCAGAGATGACCAAGAGATTGACTTTCTAACCAGTTATAGTAATTCTTCAGATATATAGAAGAACATTGGTGTTCCATAGAAGAGTACGGCTGATCTTACTGAGAAGCATGTAATGTATATGCACCGTATTAGACAACCAAAATAGATCATGACGTTACCCAGTTCATGTTAGGTCCAGCAATCCATTCTGCATCCAAAATTTGATCGGGAACCGTCAGACATTGGTTGTCATATTCAGAATTATCTAACATAGCTGAAAAGAAAGATGTATTAAAAAAATACAGACTAGCAGCAGATTTTAAACTGGACATCAAGAACTATTTTCTTAAAGAATTTTACCACATTGGAAGCAATCATTCAATGGCAAAGAGGTAGCACACTGAGTAGAACTTTTGAATCTCATTATTTTCTCTTATGAAAGGGAACAACACAGAAGTCCAGTCCCTACACTTACGCTGACCACCTTATCACAAGTTAATGAATACTAAACCAAATCCAGAATATATACTTAATTACAGACTAGGAGAAGCATTTAAGTGTCAAGGAAAGAACCACTCAACAGTATCCTGCAAGATTTAAAGAAAAAAGCACCACTTCCCCCCACATACAGAAAAAACCCTCGACAATCCACACACAAGCAAAAAAGCTTGACAGAAGGATAGGTAATAAGCATGTAAGAAGATGCAATTCAGCAACAATACTCTCCAGTTATTCTCGTCTTCAGTTCAACATTCTTTGTTCCTTGCTCCTCTAGTAAGTCCTTGAATTTCTCTGTATCTCAATCTGATCTTTGAGTCATGACTTCTCTATTCTCATTGAGGATTTTGGAATTTCACATACCCCCGTCCTTTTTGCAGGGAGAACATAGTTTGGATGGATAGTCTGTGTTAAAGAATAACTTTAGCTACTTTTACAAAAAACTGAGGGGTTGGGATAGGCTGCATGGCAAAAGTATTTGTAGACCCTGCCTTCTACCTCACAGCTCTTACCTTTGGTTTTAACAAATTAAAAGCTCGATATCCAGAAGATTAAAAAAAGAAAGTAATTCCCTTGTAAAGTGTGTACAGGGATATTTGGGTGGCTTTTTTGTTTTGGTTTGGTTTGTTTTTCTTTGTTTGTTTGTTTGTTTTAGGTTTTTTTTTAATTTGTACTATCAGAGAGTCGACTTATTCCCTTTGGGAAACTAAGTAATGCTTGCAAAGTTATCCAACAGGAATTTGCTACACATTATTTCACCTGGGATAGTAAGACTCATGCTCCCATTTTCAAACAAAATGAACCTTATTTCCAGCACAAGAACTACCAGTATTATAGTGCTAAAACCACATCCCTTCCAGGCAGCATTCTTTGCTGGCAGACAAATATAATTTCCTTATGGGCTACAGGTAACTTTCAAAACTGGGTTCATGGAACGTAAATTGAGTAGTATAGTGACAACTAAATGTAGCTTTTTATCGTTAGCAAATTAATTTGCTTTTTAACTTAGGTTTATTAAAAGGGGATTATTTCTAATTTCAAAGCTGCTTTGCAGAATTTGCTTATTTTTTTCTGAAGATACTCACATTCCTCCAAGTCTGGCAGTGACGATAGAGACATTTTCATTTTTTTTGTTTCAGTCAGCCTTGGTTTTTCAAAGTCTTCAAAACAGCTCACATTCGCCTGATTTATTTTACCAGGAGCCCAAGTAACTCTTCTTCTTCTCTTGGCCTTCAAAAAAAAGTGTAGAAAAAGTGATACAACCAAAGCACTAAGCAGAGAGTAGATATTGCATTAGGCCAGTTCTATAACAGTACCACCAGCTAACTAGACAGTTTTGCATTTTCTTCAAAATTAAACTACAGCATAACAGTTTGAAAGCAAAAGTCTCTGAAGTCTGTTCACTGCAAGGCAACATTGAATCGATACTCACTTAGAAATTATTTTAAAAGTTATCCCTTTAAAAATAAGATTGTGTGAAAATTGCCTATCAAACTTATTCTTCATTGTCAATACAACTCTATGTATTTAATATTACCTTTTGCAAAGTATTTCAGAGTTAATAAATATGACCCAGAACAGGTGCTTACTTTAGTATTCTGTTTTGAGGAAAAGGAGGCAGAAGTCACCAGCATCTCAGTTAAGTTCCGTATCCTATCTTCCTGTACTTTTTGAAGAGAATTTTTTTCTTCCAACAGCTGGGCCAGTTGGTCTTTTTCCATTGCATGAATTTGAGTCTTCGAAGACACCTTCCATAAAAATAATATTCATCAAATTGACATTTTAAGAGCACAAACTACTCCTACAGAAGATACACAATTACTAATATTTAAAAACAGCTAGACACATATATTCTTTTAAGTCCAAAAGAGCTGTCTAATCTTTAACAACGTAACTAACAATTTAGTCTACAATTTACCTGTAGACTTAGCATTTAAAGGTGTCAAAACTCCCCAAAACTATACAGCCTCAGTTTTTTCTAGGGGCAAAAAAAGCATTCTTTCAAGTGTAATATAGTTTAAGATTACCTTCTCATGGTGCCAGAAGCCTGAAGCTCTGAGAGCTATGATTCAATTGTCAAATAACAGCAAGCACGTGGTCTCTTAAAACGTGAAATACTGAAAATTTGTGTTGTAAAGCAACTGCATTACAGCAGCTAGTTTTTTTGACAACTTTATCATAAACTTACAATACTTTAGAGTAATTCAAAGTTCACAGGGGATTTTCCAACAAACTCTTCTGTATTTAATTAAGTACTTTCCTCAATACCTACTACCTCAGAAGACAGCAAAAACATTTCTGGGTGCAAGTTTATACAGCAAATTAATTCTTTTTAAAAATAAGAGGTCAGCTACTTTTCCTTAAACTTTTCCTATGACTTTTTTTTTTATTGGGGGGGAAGCCTCTTTTGATGATTTAATTCACCAAAATGGTATGTTCAGAATTGTGATTTTGCTGAGCTTTATCTTTTATGATCTATGCTCTAACAAGACTTGCATGATTGCTCCTCATCTCCACAGATTTCTGGAGAAAGATGAACACGTGAGAGACTACACTGTTTGGTGGGAAGTTATTATTGTTCATTTTCTAAATGTATCACAGAATGGTTGGGGTTGGAAGGGACCTCTGGAGATCATCTAGTCCAACCCCCTGCCAAAGCAGGTTCCCCTAGAGCACGTTGCACAGGGTTGCGTCCAGGCGGGTTTTGAGTATCTCCAGAGAAGGAGACTCCACAACCTCCCTGGGCAGCCTGTTCCAGTGCTCCGTCACCCTCAAAGGAAAGAAGTTTTTCCTCATATTGAGATAGAACTTCCCATGTTTCAGTTTGTGCCCATTGCCCCTTGTCCTGTTGCTGGGCTCCACTAGGAGTCTGGCCCTATCCTCTTGACACCTGCCCCTAAAGTATTTGTAAGTATTGATAAGATCCCCTCTGTCTTCTCTCTTCTCCAGGCTAAACAGACCCAGCTCTCTCAGCCTTTCCTCACAAGAGAGAGGCTCCAGTCCTCTGATCATCTTTGTAGCCCTCCACTGGACTCTCTCCAGTACTTCCTTATCTTTCTTGAACTGGGGGGCCCAGAACCGGACATAGTAAAGTATCGTCTGCCTATACATGACAGAAGTTTTGCCACTGATCTAACGCAGTTGCAACTCAAACTGAAGATAGACATTGGTAAGGGGGAAGAATATGAATTAAGTTGGAATCTTTACTAGCAATACAAGAAGTTATTAGATATCAGTTAATTATTCCTTTTGATCTGTGCAATATTAAAGTGTGCTATAAGGCATGACAAATTTCTATTTCTTAAATACGTTAACCTACAGGAAGAAAGCAATTCAGTTGATCTCATTCAGTGTTAGCTTTCACACAGATATGTTGATTATCATCAGTTGTTCTAAACTTCACATCACCTTTTCAATTTCTATTCTCTCAATAGAAATTACTTATCACTTTAAACAGTTTACCTACCTCTTCAGATTTAACTGGTTTGGGTTTAAAATAGAATGTTTCCAAATAACTATCAGTACTAAGGATAGATTAACCTTATTACATACCTCCTCCAGCTGCTTTTTCAAATCCAGAATTTCTTTGCGATATCTCTTCAGGAGGGCATCATCATCAAGTACTTCATTGACTTTTGGAGTATTCTTCATTCTTTTGGCTGTATTGGCAAACTGGAGAAATATTCTCTCATGGGCAATAGTTAGAGAACAAATATATCAAAAGACTTATTCTGTCTCATGTTTCCCAACAGAATTAAAGGGACAGTTTATTAGATCAAGAGCAACATATAATAAAGGACACAAATGTTCACATTTGTTTATTTTTCATGTATTCTAAGCTTTAAAAAGGTAAGTTTTCTTTGCTTGATATTAATACCTAAAGAGCGAAGCCTAACATTTAAGCAAAAATATACCAAGTTATTTTTTATTTAATAAATAGCTCAAAAGACTACCAAAAAGGAAGACAATCCTACCTAAAGGATACAGTTCATAAATAGTTCAATTGCCCTCCTTTCCTGTAGGACCTGTCTAACATCTTGTGCTAGCAAAGACTTGTAGTTCTAACTGCATTTGGAAAAGGCAAATAAGAAAACTGAGGTTATCTACTGCCTGCAAGGTGAGAGAAGGAGCTTTGCTCCAACTGCCAGAAAGCTCTAGTTAAGACAACCTAGTACAAGATGACAACTGGGAAAAGATGCTGTGTACAAAACAAATATTTCAAGTTCCACGTCCTCAGATGACCTTTTGAAGATTCTAGTGACTACAGATCCAGCAGATTACATTTTCCAGCCCTCCAACCTGTCTACAATGAGGCCTTGAGTCACAATAATGCTTGAAAACATGAGAAGTTTTACCTGAAGAGTACTGAGCGTTTCGTCAAAAGAAACAGGAGTAATTGTACAAATAATAACCGTCTTAGCATTTCCTCCAAGAGAGTTTTGCAGAATTCGAGTTAGCTTGCTGTCTCTGTAATTTATGAAGCTGATGAAAAAGAGGGAAGAAAAAAGAAGAAAGAATTCATATTTTTGTATAGAAAAAACACAGTAAGTATCTTTTCTAGAGGTAATAGGTTATTTGAAAGAGGTACCTACATAAAATAGGATTATATATAAAGGATTTTAATCTCTTAGTTTATTAGTGACTTCTCTTAAAACAGGTATACAAACATAAGTTCTTACCCAGAAGGGTCATCACAAAGTTTTTTGATAACTTGACCCAGAATGAACAAGCTCCGGTTTATATTGCAGCCTTCTTTCAGTCTGACACCTAGGTATCACACAGTAATTTTTTTAACGATTTTTTAAATTTAAAATAACATTAAGACACATTTTCAACCTGTAAAGATTTTGTGCTATGTTATGCTCAGAGGGATTATCCAAGAGTTAAATCTCAAGTGCCAATGCACTATAACCCATTAGTAGCCAGTATCAAATCCTTTATAATAGCCAAAATGCATCATAAAAAGATAGTAATCTATCACAAATAAACATTAATAATCATTACATAGTAGGTATCCAGGGCCATAACAACTTTAATTTTGTTTCCTGTTTAAATTTTGCAAATGCCCATATTTACATGTGCAAGTGTACCAAACCAGCCTGAGATACAACTTTTGGGTTAGTTAGTCCTTGTAAGAGAGAACATTAACTTGTGTTCCTCTCAGATCCCTTTTTTTTTTTATGATAAAGGCATTTTTGTGCAGCTTCATGCTGTCATTGTTAGCAATTAAGCTTCCTCTTAGCTAAAGAGTGAGCCATCTATTCACTCTTCACCTTTACACGAGTCCCTACAACCTACTAATTATTTCTTTACTGCAGCTGAATCTTTACTGATTCATCTCCATTCTATTAGTGCAGTGCATGACTGTTGCTGGACCTGCTATTCTAGAAAAGCCATATTACTACCTAATTGTTTGCACTTTACAGCATTTTCAGTATTTTCCTGAGTAGATCCTGCCCTACCAAGGGGAAGATAGATTATTTATAATCAATAAGTAAAACAATAGCACATAGATCAAATAATTTCCTTTCTATCATAGTGTCTCATAAGGGTTAATTAACAGAAGTGGTCATCAGGAGAGCCTCATTTAACACTCACCTTCAGATCCTGTTTGACTAGCTCTTTCACTGCCTGCCAGATCTACCAAGTTCTGCAAATTCATTAAATATTTCACAGGTTAGTTCTGAGTCAATTTAGTTTTAGATCCTCTTAATTCTAAATCTCTGCTAAGAGTTTCATAAACTAAAGTTACACTCAGAAAAAAGCAAGAGGTCTGTCATTATTGAAAGTAATCCATAGCTACTACACACATACCAACCAATACTTTCAAGGTACATAAGGACATGGAATAAGTTTGTATGAACTCTATTAATACCACTCTGAACAGTATTTCAGACTTGCAGTGCAATTCCCCCCACCCTCAGTAACAAAAAAATAAACATAGTTTCTCAATACAGAAGTGTTAACCACAGATTCAAGCCATAGGAAGCTTCATAGAATCACAGATCATCTGGTCCAATCTTTCATGGGAAAGAGAGCCCAGATGAGATTACCACCCTGTCCTGAGTCAGCTGTATGTCTCTCCTTGCCTGTCGTTGTGAAGATAAGGAAAGGCAAAAATTAAATACCAGAGGAAAAGCCTCACTCAATCGGGTTCAAAGTCAACTAGAACTTTGTAGCATCCTATAATGATTTGCCTGAGCAAGTAGCCCGCACTTTAATTGGTATATGTTGCAGAAGGGTAAAATCCTGTACTAACTCCACAAAGCAGCAACAGATCAAAAAGGCCAAAAAACCCTCCCTCTCCCTCTGTTAGTAGAGGTTACTATGAAGACAGTTGAAACAGAAAGACACGGCAGAGGGTGGGAGATGGCATAAGAAGAGTAGACCCCATAAGCTATGGTGAGAAAAAGAAGTGGGCAGTAGTTTGCTCAGATCCTGCATGAGCAGTGTTTACATTCAGATCCCAGAGCTTTTTCACATGAAGCCAGAACAGAAAGCTCTTTCCATGATGTATGTGATTGACAATGCTATTCCCAATTCTGAATAAGAGTGCTCATGAAGATTTTAGCAAGCTCAAATGCTTTCATATTGATTTCATTCCTCCAGTTGATTTGGATTCTTTTCTGAGAATCAAGGAAAGGCTGTATAGAGTAGGCTTCAGAAACCAAAACACTCCCCTAGCAGTGTATTCCTCCCAACTTAGGATATTTCATAGACTAGTAATCCAACAGAGAGATGCTAAATGGGGTTACTTTTGAAAAAATGAATCTTCTGGCCATTGTGGCCATAGGCCACATGTTCTTTTAACAACTACTAAATCTGAGGATAAGACAAGCCTTAAGGTTACCCACTTTACAAGTTATTTCACTGGGCTTGTCAGTGGTCAGGAACAATTGTAGGGGAAGCTGTTTAACAAAATGCAAGGGCACTCTGGCAATACCTCCTTACACTCCTGGAAAGAGTATAACACTCCCCAACCAAGCATCAATTGTCTAGGAACT
Organism: Nyctibius grandis; assembly: GCF_013368605.1. Classification (NCBI taxonomy): domain Eukaryota; kingdom Metazoa; phylum Chordata; class Aves; order Nyctibiiformes; family Nyctibiidae; genus Nyctibius; species Nyctibius grandis. The sequence continues at coordinate 60,040,697 of NC_090663.1, forward strand.
ATTCCTATGTCAGAATGCCCTTTGGTAGGAAAATATCCTCTGGATAACACCCCAGGATTCTCTCTCTATACAGACAATCAGAAACATGATTTCTGCTTGAGAAATGTCTGATAGAAGTTACAACAAAGCGTGCTTGTAATGTCATTATAAAGTAACATTCTTCTCTCAAACAAGAGGTAACAGGAAATTCTCTACTTAAATGCCTATTAAATAACTTCTTGGAGCACAGCTTACCAAGTGGGATACTATCACTGCTCCATCACAGTTTGCATTTGCAGGGTCACTTCGTTCTCTGCTTTCAATGATCTAGAAGAAGAGGGTGCAATAAAGTTTTTGCCACTTCGAAAATAATAAAAACCCTCCTAGTAGTGAAACAGTTCTCACCATTCTGAAGATAGTGTGAGAACGGCTGCTGTGCTCATTCATTTTTGTTTCTCCATAATGACGATTTTCTGTCAAAAAGCAATATTAGAATACTTCTGCTTATATTCTGATAAACTGGAGATAACAGACAAAAAGCAATTTTAAAACTATCTGAAAAACACTGATTTCTGGATATAATCTCAAACAGATACTCCATGATTCTAGAAACATCCAGTTCATCAATGCTTTTCTAAGCTATCAGCTGACATTGGCTAAACAACTTACTTTCTCCTTTTCTGATCCATTCCATAACTTGTTCTGGGGCAACCACCACCTCTTCAATCAGATCTTCTACATACGTATTCCTCTTAAGAACAAAAACAGTAATAAATTTTGCTGAACTCTAAAACTGACTTCAATACATTAAGTTAACATTACCAGCAATTATTATGGTATTCATTCCAGGTTGCTTCCTTCTTAAAAGAAAGCAACATCAGTTGAATGTCTTTTTGCTCTGAACACGAGGAATGGAGAAAGCTTAGACCTTTATCAGAACTGTAACCTAATGGCACAAGAGTCAAACAACAGAGATCTAGAAAGTTTCCTAAAAATAAAACTGGTAAGGGAAATATCCTTCTGGACATTTTCTGAGGGAACCCAGGAGTATATTTCTCAGTAAATGTTATAAGGCCATAATCATACAAGTGATAAATCTCCCTTCTTCCCAAGTTCCAAAAGTATTGATCATTTAGGGCATTGAAAGAAAAGAAACAACAAACCACCAATTTTTATTATTAGCTACAAAAATTAATATAAAGAAACTGAAGAGGGCATTAATATAGATTTATTTTTCCCTACTGATCATCTTACTGAATAGTTCCAGTCCGATGGTTATTCTATGATTACAACAGAAGAAAAGTGTATCTACTTTGTCGATGGTATGAAAATGGTATTAAAGTAACTATATCTGTTGAAGACTTCTAACACATTGAGCTAGAGGCTTCATATCACATTTGTAGAAGTTTTATTAGTGTCCTGGTTTAGCTTAAAACAGACCAATTTTCCTTTCAGTGATTTTTACTTTCAGCTAAGTTTCTTCTAAGTAACTGCACTTTCTGAAACTAACTGCATGTTGGGCAGACAGTGTCTGCTTCTAGGACTGATAATGCTCAAAGTTTGTAGTTATCACTGAGGCACCGGTAGGGATGTTATGCAGAAAGGCTCTTGCTGTACTTATTCTTAGAGAAGCCAAGGTCACTGCTAAATTCCTCACTGATTACGAGTGAAGAGCTGTAGAAGGGTTGCACCTCCAGGGAGGAGCAGACAGGGCAGGTGACCCAAATTGACCAGCGAGGTATTCCATCCCATACACATCATTCTCAGTATAAAGCGGGGAGATCACGAGGGTCCCTCCCCCTTCTGCTATGGCTGGTGTCCCAAGAGGACTCTGTCCGTTTTCCTGCTGCCCCCGATCCCAGTCCATGAATCCCTGAATCCAGTTCTTGTCCACCACTGGGCCCAGCCTGGGCCTTCACAGAGCCTGCCCTGCAGTGCCGGTGGTGACATGGCCAACACCAGGGGAGCTCGATCTTGGTTTTGTATATATTTATTTCCATTATTATTATACTCTTTTTCATTATTGTAGTTCATTAAAACTGTTTTAATTTTCCAACCCACAAGTCTCTCTCCCTTTTCTCTTTTTCTTCCCCTTCTGGGGCAGGGGACGCAGGGTTAATAGAGAGCGTCTGCCACTGCTTTAATAGCCAGCCCAGCTTTAAACCATGACAATTAGCTAGACAACTCCCAAGCATTCACTGTGAAAGTTAAATAAAATATAGTATCCTGGAAAACTTAAGGGATTAAGTCTACATTTGCAAAACATTTATAAAGATAAAGCAGCAACAGCAAGCCCAACTTCACTGTTGCTATTCTACTACAAGTGTCCTTCTGCTAATTCTGAAGATAACAATTACACAATTTGACACAGAAAAGTTTTCAACTAGATGCCTCTGAAGGCTTTTTTTTTCTTTTAACTTCTGTCACTCCAAACAGATACAATACTTACACTAATTAACATCCACTTACATTAACATCCTCACGAATTCCCAGAGGTTTCTTTTTCCTCATATCACAAAGCAAATCTGTAATGGTTTCATTGTAGATTTCCATGTAAGAAACCCTTAGCAAGAATTCTCTATCTGGAATCTAATGTTCAAAGAAAAAGGGGAAAAAAAAAAAAGAAAAAAAGAACGGACTAATCAATGAAAAGCTTTTAATGCAAGTATTCTGAACTCAAAGGTATATGTTTGGATATCGTTCCATAGATTTCTTTCCCCCCATTCCTCTTCGCACATTAGCATATACCAACACAGAATCATTTTTCTTCTATCCCACCTCTTTCCAGCTGCATTAATGGTATATCACTTTTAGTAGATTATAACTGCCCTACAGAAGTGTGAAAATAGTCCTCCCACTTAAATGCCCTTTCCATATCCAATTTCCTCCTGCTTAAGCGCTTTCCTCTCTGTGTACTTAGTCTTCTCTCTCTGCTTGCTTAGATGTACTTTGCTGCCGCAACTTCTTCCCCTGCCTCCCTAGTAGAGGATACTGGTGTGAGGAAAGGCTGCACAATGGACACAAGGACTACAGCACCATGGGAAGTTTTTTGGCTTTAGTTACTTTTATAGACTCTGCACATCCTCAAAGGAGCAGGGAACATATCATAGAATCACAGAATCATAGAATGGTTTGGGTTGGAAGGGACCTTAAAGATCATCTAGTTCCAACCCCCCTGCCACAGGGGGGGACACCTTTCCACTAGACCAGGTTGCTCAAAGCCTCATCCAACCTGGCCTTAAACACAGCCAGGGAGGGGGCATCCACAGCTTCCTTGGGCAACCTGTTCCCATGTCTCACTACCCTCACAGGAAAGAATTTCTTCCTAATATCTAATCTAAATCTCCCCTCTTTCAGTTTAAAACCATTCCCCCTCATCCTATCACTACATGCCCTTGTAAAAAGCCCCTCTCACGCTTTCCAGTAGGCCTCCTTCAGATACTGGAAGGCCACAATAAGGTCTCCCTGGAGCCTTCTCTTCTCCAGGCTAAACAGTCCCAACTCTCTCAGCCTGTTTTCATAGGATAGGTGCTCCATCCCTCTGATCATCTTTGCGGCCCTCCTCTGGACTCATTCCAACAGCTCCATGTCTTCTTATGTTGGGGGCCCCAGAGCTGGATGCAGTACTCCATATGGGGTCTCACGAGAGTGGAGTAAAGGAGCAGTATTACCTCCCTCAACCTGCTGGCCACGCTGCTTTTGATGCAGCCCAGGATGCAGTTGGCCTTCTGGGCTGCAAGTGCACATTGCTGTCTCATGTTGAGCTTCTCGTCAACCATCACCCCCAAGTCCTTCTCCTCAGGGCTGCTCTCAATCCATTCTCTGCCCAGCCTGTATTTGTGCTTGGGATTGCCCCAACCCACATGCAGGACCCTGCACTTGGTAACTGATAACAATTTCCTGAAATCCTCAAGGCAGAAGCAAGTGCTCTGCAGATGATGTTTTGGAAATCACTGTTTTAACTTACACCTTCTCCTTACTTCCTATTAGCATTGAGCAATTAGCCTATGATTCTTTTGAAATAAGTAAATTTAGTGTCATATTCTTCCCACTAAGTCTCTTTAATACTGTTAATTTTTTTGAAGTTTTAAAATAGCAGAATAAAGAACACAAGGCTTCACATTACCTTATCTATCACATTAATGAGTGAGCGTTTATTTATACTTGTAATCAAGGTTTAGTATATTTGCAAATTTAACAACCACCCCTCAGTTTTGTTCTCATTTGATTCCAACTAATAGAGTCCCATTATCTTTTTTTTAAACCACTCATCTTTGCAAGGCTAGCAAAGCAACTGCAATATATGGCCCAACATAAATTATTTTCCTTCATAAGCTCCTTGATAATAAAAATAATTTTTCTGTAACAGTCACAAATATTACTAGTCCTTTCAGTCACTTCAATTTAATAGAATTACTCACCTCACAAATAATTTTGAAAACATGTTGAATTGCCTTAGGAATAATGCCCACAGAATCTTCATTTCCCATCATTGTGTATGTCTTCCCTGAAGCAGTCTGGCCATAAGCAAAAATTGTGCCTAGAAAGATGGTTAAATTTTATTACTTACTTACAAAATACATTACAAACAGGATTTAAACACAGTTTTAAAACTTACCATTATAGCCTTGCACAGCTGACTGTATAATTGGAACAGCTACACCTTCATATAACTGCTGAGTGTTGTCACTTGAGTGAAAGACACGATCTTAAAAAAAAAAAATAAAACATGTAAATCCATTGTACTGCAAGTCAAAACCAAGCTGTCATATTACTCAGTATTGCTGACTTCAAATCCAATAAATGAGCATCAGATTTTTTGTCGGATAATTAAAAGATAAAATGTAATAGTGACACGTACTAAGGCAGGCTTTTTTTTTTTTAAAAAAAAAGGAAATATTAAACCCAGAACCGCAAAAGAAAAAAACTAAGAACAATGGACACAGTTAAATAGTCGTCCCATTTAATGCTAATAACAGTTATGGCTAGTTTATCTATGAGGATTGTAAGCCTGAAAAGAGAGGCTACTTGTTAAACTCCTATCTTGATACATGCTTTTACTGAATTTGTAATTTTAGAAAAATCTTTATAGTGGCTACCTTCATATTAACAAGTGAGTGCATCAGTAGGAAGAAACTCAAACTGAGGCAATTAGTTATGAGGATCTAACATCCACACTAGGCACTTTTCAGTTTCTGGTTTCCCAGCCTCCTTCTCCCTAAATGCTCAGGACTAGCCCTAGTCTAGCCCTTTGTAACTGGAATTCATGTGAAAAGAATCTAACTCATATGTTCCAAAACCACTCTACAGCATGAACCAGAACAGAGAAAGCAACGCCCATCAGGAAGCTGCCTTCAAAAGCATATTCCTGGTACTGACTAAACCCAACATCTGTGTGCCCCAATGGCATTCCTTCAAAATTATGAAGTTGGAAAAAAACTCGGGACCTTGCAAAAAGCTGAGGTCACTGATGTTAGCATGCATTCAAACAGTACAGTGACGAAGGCCCATGTAAGCAATAATCAAAATAAAATAGTCACTTTCATATTCTTACCATAACTGAATACTTTTGTACCGTTCACTTCAGAAATGGTATTATTTTCGCTTTTCCAGTGGAGTGACACTTTATCTTCTAGAGCGTTTTCTCTAAAAGAAGAGATATTCCGTTAACTTTGTTAGGTTAGGACCCTGCTCCTACAACGCGGGCCGACATCCTCACCGCGAGCACCTCTCTCCCCCAGGCCCTCGCCAGCCCCGTTTGTTCCGGCTCCCTCCTTCCTCCGCGGCGACAGACGCCGCATTTATGCGCCCACCTCCCCCTATTCGTAGGGCGGTAGCGGCGCTCTCGGGAGCCCAGCTGAAGGTGGGGGGAGTCCATCAACACCTAGGGAAGCCGAGGGACCCCGAGGCCGTGGGCAGCACTGCAGCCTTTCCTCAGGCCGGGGGCTCGGTTGCGGCCCTCCCGCCCGGACGGAGCCTTACCTGGCGATGAGCGGCCGCACGCGTACGCAGACCGTCACTGCTCCCTCGTCCGCCATCCCCGCGGCCGTGGGACACGAGGCCGCGCCGCCTGCGACAGGGGGGACGCCCGCTCTGTTCCCGCCCGCACCCAGGCGAGCAACGCAGCAACCCAACCGCCACCAGAGTTTGAACTTCTCCCGCGGCCGCTTCCTATTGGCCCGCGCGGGGCAGACGCCACGGCGGAGCGTACCACTCGTCAAAAGCTGACGAGGGGCGGGGAAGGGAAAGCGTAGTGAGAGCTAGGTGGCTGAGCAGCCCCTGAGCGGCCCCGCGGCACACCCCCGTCCGTCGGAGTCCTGAAATGGTGCCGGCCAGGGCTGCGGCGCCGTGAGAGCGGCACCCCGCGGGCGGCGGCCCGCGACGGGAGGGCACCGGTGGGCGGCACCGTCACGGTGCACCCGGCCGGTAGCTTAATGAGCGATCTACTGCATGTAAGTAGTATGCTTTCACACATAAATGTGACGTTGTTAGGTAATTAAGTTTATTTTGTTTGGTTTGTACAGGTATTGAAGTGCGGGTTAGAAAAACAACTAATTTATGAAAATGCTATTCATGTTTAAACTTTTAAAATAGTTTTCCCCCGTATTTTAATCATCCTCCTCCTCCTCTTCATCATCCTCAACAGCGTCTTCCTCATCTTCCTCTTCCTCAGCTTCAGCCAAGGCTTCTTCCCTCGCAGCCTTGAAAGCCAGTTCCTCTTCTAGAGTGGGGTCTCTTGTCTCGGTGATTTCTGGCCCACTGGGGTATTCTGCTTGTGCTGGTGGAGGCAGTGCGGGAGCGTGGTTCTCAGGACTGTATTTGTGACCCCAGCCAAAGTAAATGTTCTCAAATTTCCTGGGAAAGAAAAGTGAAAGATCACGCATTCTCCCCCCGACAAAACATCAGTGGAGATACTGTCAGGCTTCCTTAGTCTGCTGTGCAAAAAGTCACTGTGGTGCAGATATCCCGTAACAGAAGGGTTTAAAAGATGGCACCTCTTTTTAACTGCTGTCACTGTTGATTCATCTACCTTCCACTTAAAAATGTCCAAACACTGAAACGATGAAGGCTGTAGCCTGTCACTGCACTATATTGCAGTATGACTCCAGCTTCACTTTGATAACACACAGCACCGTTTCTGACACCAACCTCAGAGCCCATTTAAAAGCGTGTAGAGGTAATGAGTGTACCATGTGTAGCAGAAATGAATGAACATTAGAACAACAGAATGTAGCTATTTTTGTAAAAAGTAGCACAGACTCAAGAATATAGGTTTTAAATCAAGGGCTGTGCCCTAATACTAACTGGACGTTTACATCCATTAACTTTATACTAGCCTTTCCAATGATTTTCAGTCTTAAATATATATTTACTGTGCTGTGCACAGTAAGTGCCTTCTCCATCAGTCTCCAGAATAGTTAGAATTAATGAATTAATATAATGAATTAATAATAAAACAACTTTCACTTCATTAGACAGGTATCTGTGTTTAGCATATACAGTCTGTGTTGTAACCGTGTCAACTAGCTACTCACCTGCCAGATGCAAAGGCGTATGCTCCGGGCCATCGGTTAGACTGGAGGATTGCAACAGCGTATTGCGGGATCAGGTTTGTAGAAGGCTGAGCTGTCCAAGCAGGAATGTTTTGAATTCCTGGAGGCAGCCAAACACACACAGTCTATGAATAAATTGACTTACGAGCCTCTGCAAAATCCTTAAGACTGAGCTACAAGACTTTCACAGAATTCAAGCAACAGCTATAACAAGTTGCATCTTAGAAGAGCCAGAAGTCAGAAACAATAAATGTAGGCGCTGTATTCAAACAGGTGGATTGGATGTATGGGTAGGTAGCACAGGAATGCTAATAGAGCCACGTACAGAAAAGATCATGCTCCTGAAATTCAGTAGTACTCACTGCCGTTTCTTTTGTCAAGGACTTTTTATCACTTGTATCAATACTGTTAACCACTTTGCTTTTGATCAATTTTGTCAAAGAACGTGCTTACCCTACAGAGGCAAACTATATTGCTCCATGAAGCGTGAGTGCCCTATAACTTCAGATATGTACATTCCTAGTGGCTCTCTATCAAAAACTTCATATTCCATGAAGAATACCTTCATCTTCAGAGAGTGGAGTGAGAAGAGGAGGTCCTATTTCTTGCTGTAGTTCATCTGGCTCCTCTGGTTTTTCTTCCTCTCCTTCTTCTTCTTCTTCTTCTTCTTCTTCCTCTGATTTTTGAAAAGGATTAAGCCAAACACAGCGACCCTATAATTGTTATGGAAAAATAATAAATACATGTAACAATCACTAAAAGAATGCAAGCCAGTTAAAACAATTGGCTCAGGCACATGCACACAGAGTTAAGCCGGGGGGGGGGGAGGGGGGAGAAAAATACATATTCCCTAATTGGTATATTGTTGGCAGAATATTGTATCCTCTTGGCAGAGTGTTCCCTATATCCCTCACTCCTCCCTCACCCCTGATTATTGTTTCAGAATAACCTCATACCTGTGTCACCAGCTTTTTGTTATTTTGTAGTCTTCAGTTCCTTGCCAGTTTGGTTTGTATTCTTGCTAAATTACCAGTTACTGCAAACTAAGAGGCTACCACTTATGGACTTTGCCCCTTCCTTTTAAAGTCTGCTTGTTATTTAGCTACCAGTCAGAAAAACATAACAAAATGTTCTTAAGATTATAATGCATATAGACTTTATTTTTACAACTATTGTTTTGCTGGTAATAATTTTAAACCTCATTTCCTACCATTTGCTGTTATTTTACAGTAGCATTCTTGAAGTGGTAGACTGACCAGCAAGTCATCCAGCAATGATCATCGAATTAGTCATACCTCTTTCCAGCACTAGCCTAATATCACAAATTCTTTATGGTACAATTTTATTTACAATATTTTGGTTTTCAGCTTTTTCATTTGCATGTTTCACAGAAGAAAGTAAGCAACAAAAAATAAACCAGAAGAAAACATCAAATAAGTTCCATTTAGCATACAATCATAAGCTATCTGCATTTTAGCATCCTACCCAAAAAAAGATAATTTAAAACGTTTTTGTCAAGTAAGGACTTCAAAAGAAAAAACCTAATATAGAAGATTACCAGGAATTATTGTTATCTATCAAGGCCTAAGTCCACACTGTTATCTAAAGATAGGTTTCAAGCTCAAGAACACACCATTGAAAAAAGTACTAAACCTAGAAGGTTCCTAAGTATTAAAAACTATATGCTTTATGTAAATATGTGCAACATATTTATATATTATATACTATACCAAATATATTTTCTTCAGAAAAATATTTCAGTCCAATACTATTTCTGGTGAATAGTTCAAATGTGCAGGTGAGAAGTTTCATTTACATTCTGAAACCCCGTAAGTACTACAGTGTGAATGGTATTCGAGGTCCACATGAACTGGTGCCAGAACGTACCTGCTTAAGAATACTCTGTGTGTGGTGTACCCACGTGGAGAGAGAATCCACCATTTCAGCCACAGAAAGAGGCTGAAAATAGGGGTTTTCTTCACATGTATCTCTTCCTCCTTCCCCCTCCTCCTCTTCATCTCCTTCTTCCTCTGCAAACTGGTAAAATCCAGTGGGAGAGATGTGGGTGCCTGCTGAGATCCGAGCGATCTGTGCACGCAGGTAATTGGCCTCATTCCCAGGGAAAGGAGGAAAGCTCACAACAGGAGCATCCAGCCTACCAGTGAAGAACTTCTTGATTTTCCTGGCACAGAAAATCTGGGCTGGCGTCACTGGAGGCAACTTCACCCAGGGTTTGCCTGGTTCATTACAGACAAAGTAGACATATTTATTAGCCCCAGTCCCATTTTCTTCTTTTGGGATGATAGGTGGGGGCTTATAGGTGGACTTTGGTGGTTCATCTTCTTTTTCTTTCTCCTCATCTTCGTCTTCGACCTCATCCATCCCTGTCCCTCCTTCCTTAGTAACTTCTTCCTCTTCTGTTTCCTCCTCCTCTTCCTCCTCATGGTACTGTACTTCAGCTATAATATAGTTCATCTCCAGGCCCAAAATTTTGCCCCAGAAGCGACAGGTCTGGATTGGCTGAACACTAACTAGTTTTTTAAGGGCAAGGAATATGTGATAGGATTCATCTTTGCTCAAGCCAATTCCAGCCTGTTCAAAATAAAAGGCTGTTTCCATCACATTAGGTAGACGGGTCTCTCCCTGGGAAAGAAGATCTGGAGTTAGAGCTGAAGAACAGTATAATTATCTATTTGAAAAATTAAACATGTTATCCACTGGTTATACTTCACTTTCCTGTAGTGCCACTCATTCTCTCAAAGTACTTTGGAGACATTCGTACACTACTGTCCTGGTTTGGCCTAAACCAGGCCAATTTTCCTTTCAGTGATTTTTACTTTCAGCTAGGTCTCCTCTAGGTAACTGCACTTTCTGAAACTAACTGCATGTTTTGCAGACAGTGTCTGCTTCCAGGACTGATAATGCTCGAAACTTGTAGTTATCGCTGAGGCACCGGTAGGAATGTTATGCAGAAAGGCTCTTGCTGTACTTAGTCTTAGAGAAACCAAGGTCACTGCTAAATTCCTCACTGCTTACGAGTGAAGAGCCGAAGGGGGGTCGCAGGTGCAGGGGGGAGCGGACAGGGCAGGTGACCCAAAATTGACCAACGAAGGTATTCCATCCCATACACGTCATTCTCAGTATAAAGCGGGGGGATCACGAGGGTCTCGCTCTCTTTCTGCTATGGCCGGTGTCCGAAGAGGACTCCGTCTGTTTTCCTGCTGCCCCCGATCCCGATCCGTGCATCCCTGAATCCAGCTCTCGACCGTCGCTAGGCCCAGGCTGGGCCTTCCCGGAGCCTGCCCTGCAGTGCTGGTGGTGACGTGGCTGACTTCAGGGGAGCTCAATCTTGGTTTTTTATATATATTTGCATATATTTGATTATTTCTATTATTATTATTATACTCTTTTTCATTATTATAGTTTATTAAAACTGTTTTAACTTTCCAACCCGGAAGTCTCTCTCCCTTTTCCCTTTCCCTTTGGGGGGGGGGGGGAGGGTTAACAGAGAGCATCTGCCACAGGTTTAATAGCCGGCCCAGCTTTAAACCGTGACACTACATCTTCCACTATCATTTAGAAAAATTAAAAATGTCATTTGAAGGGTAAAGACGAGAACATAGATGAACTGCAGCTTTTAGAATACAGGATTTCAAAATTCAAACTCCAAATTACTGCATAATCAGGAAAGCCAGAATTCTTACACAGGATTTACAAACAACTTCAGTGCTGTGGCGTGCCAGCTGCGTAAGAGGCCTTGATGCCCACAAACAGTGTCGTTATGTTTCCTTGTGTTTGTGGCAGATGCATTTGGGGAAAATATAATACATATTTTATATATTAGACACCAGACCAGCAATATTTCTCTGGAGTGAATGTTGTTCTTTTGAAAACCTTGGCATAAAGCTCCCTCCATGTTTTAAAATACTGGCCCTTGCTCTTACTGAAGTCCATAATAAGACTCGAGCTGGCTTCAGTGGAAGCAGAACTAGGCCAATAATGAATATTTCTTTAAGTATTTCCATTCGCTTTATCACCCTTCTCTCATTTCACGGGGGTAGGTGATTATATCACACAGACAAAGATATTAGAAGTTGTACATGGCAGGGTAAGGAATTTGGAAGAAGTAGTGCTAGTTTCATATGGAATTTCTTTGGCCCTTCCAGGTTTCTCATATTAAAGCAAGATAGACAGGAGTATGAAAAAATCAAAATTCCTTTCTGAAATACCCTACTTTTTTCCATTTTTACTATTGTATACTGTTACTGTAAAATAAGTAATAGTCTACGGAAAACATGAAAGACTCTTCTGCCATTAGTATTTGTATTCTGCAATGGTAGTTCACTTGGATATATACTAGTAACTTCACATGAAAATCAACATCTTGTTGATTAGTTTGCTTGGTTATTATAAGAATTATCTTAATTTTTCATTGGGTACAAATGCTTCTGCATATAAGCAACTGAATACTGAAAAATCCCGTTTTAAGAAGTGGCTTTTCAATTCTAGTAGTTCTTCATTATAAACATGGGGTTTTTAGTTGGAGAAGGGACAGATCGGAACCACAGCTGGAGCTGGAAGGATCACAAAATCCTGCATTCTCTATTTTACAGTAGCAGCTGTGCATAATATTCTTGAACTGGTGTCCAGAATTATGGTCACTTTAGGTAAAGAAATGTCACTTTTAGATAAAGAAAACAAATTTGGATGCAATATTCCATGCTGAACTGGCATATGGGAGATAATGTGAACTTTACTTTCTATTCATCATCTCTAGATCATCCATGATTTGAAAGGCTCAGGATATTAGAGGAAAAAATCCCCAACTAGCTAACCAGCTAGGTTTTCTTCTTCACAACTAGACATGGGACCAACGCAGCTATGAAGAGGGTACACGGTACTGTGGCTGCAATTATTTATATGATCGTGAGAGGCGATACTACAAAGGAGACCACAGCTTCCTCCCTTCCTCCTTTCCCTTTCCGCCATCCTCCCACCCATTCCCTGGTATATATGATATCTGTTTTTCTCTGATAATAACTCACTATCTCTTCTTCTAGTTCTTCATCTCCTTCTCCATTTGCCTTAAGGAATAAAGCTTTACGCTTTTCTGCAGCTTCAAATGTTGGAAGAATCTCATGTTCATCTCGAAGAGTGTCCATTTTTTTCTGAAACTGAGCCCACTTCACATCCTTGCTGATATTCTCAATCATGTCTACTGCATTTGTGGGCTGTTCATCCAGGATCTTTGTTAGCATATTAGCAAGATGATCATATCTGTCATATAAACATAAATATTATTGGCCTACTGTACAAAAAGGTCTTAGAATATTACGTTTTTAATATCAAAAGTAGAAGCTAATCACCTGGAGCTTTGGAGAAATCATTGGAATAGTTAGATCAAAGGGATCATGGAGCATTATGGGAAATTAGACTTGAAACTAGCCTGATTATAATATACTTAGCAGTAGTTCCATTTTTGACTTTTGGTATATACTGCACCTGCCTCAGGAGCTGAATTTAATCTTGCTCTTAATCAAATCAATTTCACTTTGAACCCCATAAATTCCCTTAGGAATTTTGATTCTGAAAGATGCTGGACACACACAAGTATCATATAGCAATGAACTATTCCATTTACAACATATTCTCCAGTTCTATATATACCCTCTTGGTATCCCTCCCTTTCTTAACGTAACGCTTTGCCCTTTTACCAACACTACTTTTCTTTCCACTCATACTTCCTACCCCTTACAATTGTGTCCCTTTTTCAGACTTACAAGTTCAGGCCAGATGTTGTGCTGCTCTTCAGTAAATAGGCTTTTGCATTCTGAATTGCCAGCATTCGGGATTTGGGATCCGGTATCTGATCATCGTGCGGACTGTATCCTGGCTGATACAGACCATAACCTGGTTCATGTGGCTGATAGGGGCCATGCCCACGTTCATAGGCTTGATAGGGATCTTGTCCTACTGCATATGTCTGATAGGCACTTTGTTCCTGTGTTTGGTAAAGGTCTAACCCTAGTGCATATGACTGATACATGCTTTGCCTTGCCTCCTGTGCCTGTTGAAAGTCTTGTCCCAGCGTGTCTCTCTGGCTGATGTTTATTTCTGGCACCTGTAGCTTGTAAGAGGCTTGTTCTGCTCCCCGTGGATGATAGAGGTGTTGAATTGGGGTCTGCGATTGATACGGAGCTTGTCCTGGTCCATGGGCCTGGTTGACACTTCCTCTTTGGTCTTGTGCTTGGGAGGGGTCTTGGTCGGGTGCTTGTGGCTGATAGATGCTCTTTCTCAGTCCTTGTGGCTGACCCTTGCCTTACCCCCCGGTGTCCATAGGAAGCTGCTCCTTGTTCCGGCTGCTGAGGCTGATAAGGGCCTCGTTCAGGCTCCAAGCCCTGAAGGGGCGGCTGCCCGGGGCCCCGCTGAGGCGGGTGGGAAGTGTACGGCTCGGGCTCGGGCCGGTCGGGGCTGTGCCTGGGCCACAAGTGCTCCCTGAGGCCTGGCTCCTGCCCTTACCGCGGGACAGCCTGGGGCGGGGGCTCCCCCGGAGGCTCGGCCACGGTCTGGCGCGGGGGGTGCGCGTCGGGTCTGGGACCCCAAGCTGCCCCTCAACCGCCGTCGGCTCCGCTCGTCGCGTAGCAACGGCTGCCGCCCGCGGGGCGGAGCGTCGCCGAGGTAAACCGTGCGCCGTTGCTCGGGGCGCCCGGCGGGGCGGTGCCGGAAGGGGCGGTCCCGCGGTGGGTGTTCTGTTGGGGCGCGAGGCAGCCGTCCCGTTTCTCCCCGCGCTCGGAAAGGGCTAGCGGGTTGTCCCGGCGCGCTGACCGCGCCCGCTGAAGCCACGGCCCTTGGGGGCACAGCGGGGCTGAGGGAGGCCGCTGCAGCCGCTGGCGGAGCCCCGCGCGTCGAGGCGCGGCGGTTGAAGCCGCTGGAGGCGCCGCGCGCGGGGGGGTGGCGGGGTGGCCGTTGGAGCTGCCGGCCGGGTGCCGCCCGCTGTGACCCGGCGGGCAGGGCAGTGTCCCTCTTGCGCGGCCGCACGCCGAGGAACAGCAGCTGGCTGGGAGAGCGGGCTGATCTCCGGGGGGGCCGCCGTCCCCGTCAGCGTGCCGCGGCGCCGGGCGGGAGAGCCCGCGGCTCCCGGAGGGGGCTCGCGCTGTGGGGAACGGCCCGCAGGGTGCTGGGGGCGCGCCTCTGGGCTCCCTTCCCCCGGCCCCTCAGATCGGGTGCGTTTGCTAGGTGGGAAACCCCAGCAAGCGGCCCGAGCTGTTACTTCTTTTTCTAGAGGTGTTTTCAAGCCCTGCTTGTTTCCTTTCCTCGTGACCCCCAAGCCGTGAAGAGTGCTGTTAGTACTCTGCCTTGAACGTTTGTGGTACAAGAAGCTTTCAGACGTCTGCTCAGAGCAGAAGAGTGGATCTTCAAAAGCTTAATTTTGATTTAATAAGAAATAAGTGACATTCATTGTGTGCAGTAGAAAATGCAGTTTTTTCTTCTGCATTTTAGTGGTGATACATCATGTTGTTGCCATAAGGTACAAAGTCTTTTAGGAGGAGAAAAATACTGTAAAATCTGATAGTTACTTTAAAAAATTGTATTCACAGATACAAGGAAAAAAGCAGATATAAATTAAGTTGGAATGAAGGTGTTCTGATAGAAAACAGTTTTGTCATGAGATGCTATCAGTGTTAAGGAGACAGCTGGCCATAATGTGAGTAACTTCGGTTTGCAACAGTATTCAAACACTAAAATGTGAAGGACCAATGTCACATTACAGAGGAAGAACCTGCTAACTTCTGTTAATTTAGTTACTTGAGATTTGTTTTACAGGAATACAGCAGCACAGTGCTGTATGCTTTTGTAGTCCCATCAGGTATTATGTGCTACAGTGCTACCTACTTGAACAGATATTCGAAGTTTTGTTAGTATCTAGAGCCCTTATCATGTGTATAAAACTTGCTCACATGAATTGTCTCCTTAATTGCCTGTAATTAAGTCAGTGAAGAACATTTACTGTTTGAGTAAAGTTAAACACACACCTAGCATTCAACAAGGTTATGAAACATCTACAGAGAGCAGGTGAGGTGGTTTTTTTTTTTTTAAAAAAAAGGCCTTTTAAGGAGTTGCGTTGTAGCAAATATCTACAGCTGGCCCAAGAGTAACTGTCCAGTGTTCTCTAACAATTCAACAAGGAAAATAATATTGTCTTAGGGTTATCCATGTGAAGAAGTGGGTGCTGTAAAAATCTCAGAAAAATGCCCTATTAAGGTTATAAGTTGTGTTAAATAGAGTAGTGCAATACCTGAATGGTAAAATATATTTCTCTGTTATGGATGGATCAGTTAGTGTAACTTTTAAAAAATGCAGTGTATTTTGGATATTTATTAGAAGTAACTAGAAAAAATTCTCAGATGGGGCATTGCAGATTTGTGTCAAGTTCTGAGAGAGTAAGTGCCAGAATTATGATTGGAGAATCTGACCCATTCTGAAACAGTAGCAAAACATATGTTTTCACATACTTTAATAGGCGGAACATTTACATGAAGAATTAAAAAGTTTCTGTATTGTGTTTCTATGATTCCAACAAGCAAGACAGTATCATAAACATGTTACTTCTGCTGGATTTCAGCTTATAGAGGTTTTATTATTGACCTACTGATCTTTGCAAGGAATGTGCACAAGTTCATTGTGCAGTTGTGGTTGCAGAACTTAGACATTGACTGCAGAGGGCGGTACAGTACTTGCAAATTACTCGTGAATTCCTATTTTTTTATATCTGTATTTCATATTTGGAGGAAAAACTTGATTTGTTTAGTAATTCACTTCTGTAAAAATTGTATGGAATTAAGTTATCTACCTGTGATGTTCTGTGAAGCAGCTGCTCAGGAAAGGGCAACTGCATATCTTTTCAATCTTGTTCAGCAAAGAAAGAGAAAAGTAGGGGCACTTATATTGCAGTTATATAAGTTAGGGCACATGTAAAATGTACAATGGCTCAGGGCAAACAGTACATCAGTGCAGAAGGATGTTTCAGTAGGGTGCTGTGATGATCTCTTATTGATACAGAAAAGTAGGAAATGGATATGTGCAATATTGCTGCAGAATCTTACTCTGATGAATGCTGTCTGTAGCATAGGTTAATTAGCTAAACAGGAACAGTAACTAAAGTATTAATGTTTTCTTTTTCCAAAGGCATATGTTAATGGTTTGTATTGTCTCTGCTGTGGCCAGGTAGCCATGGTCTCTTGTTCTATGTATTCAAGTCTGTTTTTCAGTAACCTGCCCCCCCCCCCTTTTTTTTTTTTTGAACTGAACTCTTGCCTGTTGCTGATTTCCAAGTGGAGATCCAAAGATGGTATAAAATGTTGCATGTAGAACTGGACATCTGTTGCATTTCTAAACAGTTTCATTGGTGAATTTTGAACATATTTGCACTGGGAAGAGAATGACAGGCAATCTGAATAGAGCTTCCCATCTCAAGTGGTAACCCTTCTGTGCCCTGTTGATTTCTGTGCAAACAACTATTGAATTGGAAAGCCCAGATTCAGGTCCTATGTGTGTCTTCCTAGAAGAATGCCTTCATCACCAGACCAATAAGTAGCACCTGTAACTACTGAGGTGAAGCTGCTCTTTACTGCATAGCAGGCAAGGCAACTTTAACTGAATTCGAGCCTGTACACTAGGAATCAAGTGCTATTGGTTTCTGTGTGAAGGTTGTTCTGGTAAGCGGCTGCCAGGTGTGCTATCAGCTCACTTAGGAGGAAGGCATAATTAGTAGATTCTTATTGGATTTGGTATGGCATAAGTTTCAAACTGCATATGATGGTCAACACTAAAGTGCCTGAGCATATGAAGATGATCTTTAGATTTTCTTTTATGCTATGTTTATGGAGTAAATACTGCTCGCTCTAACTGCTTCTAAATGACTTTAAGAGGAAAGGTACTTGAAAAATGCAGATTCTGTCTTGTTACCTTTGTTAATTCTCATGAAAAGAATATTAACTACGTAACTACTTTTTAATCTCTTTTTTTTTCTTTCAGAAGTCAGTGACATTAATTTCTCCTGCAATTCCAAAAAAGCCACATGCAATTTTTATGCTTAAACATACAGCAAGTGGTTTTAGTTGTGTAACAGTTTTTTCTTTTACTCTTTTTTTTTTAACCCAGAAAGGATCAAAATGTATTTCTGCATTACTTTCAGAATATAGTTTTCCATTTGATTGAAATTCTTCTTTTTATGTCACTTCTAATAGCAATTTCCTGCTAAATATCTAAGTAAGTGCTTGTATATATAAAAGCAAATATTATTCTGTGAATCTTAGATGTTTATTGTGCAGAGAGGAATAGACGCCTATACAAGATCTTAAAATATGGCAGTGACTTTTTTTGTTAATTACAACGTTATCATTGAGTCATTACTGCTGGTATGCCTCTTTCTTTTTCCACAGGGCTTGATTCTTTTCTCTTCTTCGGGTTATATGCTGAAGTCAAGCTGTATTCCTCAGGTAGTCATAGATGTTAGATTAGTGCTGACAGTCTGAGATGCTTTTCTATGAGGCAATATTATTGGAAAGCTGAGAGACTGTCATCCTTTTGCAGGGGGCTGATAGGAAATGCATCTGGTGCTCTGAAGAGAATAATAATAATTTTTTGAGATCTAGTGCTGGCTTTTGCTCTTATTGAAGTCAGTGGGAGTTTTGCTACTGACTTCAGCGAAAGTAAGATTTGGTCCTTTGTCATTTCATTATCATTTTTTGACATAGATCAGGTTATTTGCTGGGAGACAAACTCATTTTAGTCCTAATTGTAGTGAAGAGTTGCTGTGGTTAAGGCCGAGCATTGGTTTGTATCCTGAGGTATGAATTCTGTATTTTACATCCTCTGAATTCAGAAAATCACTGAGAGTTACAGGATAATGTTCGGTAGACATTTAACTATAGCTGTGCAGTGGCAGCAGCATTGGTGTGGACTAGCAAAATTTCAAGAGGGTGAAAAAATTTATATCACCCGGTAATGTGAGTGCTAAACCTACATCGTAAACAAAGCTTTTGTTCAAACTGTTATTACAGTGACATGGTGAGGATTTTTGTTAGAAGTGCAGGAAATTGCAGTTGATAGTTTTTCAGATATTGGTATGTAATATCTTTGTGATTATGATTTCTATTGCTGAAGGTGATGGTATTTCACTGTTTTGGGGCACTGTGTGACTGACTGAAAATTGCAGTGGACACCATGATTAGTGCTTTCTCAGTGTTCTGTCTCTAATTTATTATAATTTTCATTGATGTTGGTATACCATTTCTTACCTGCCAGTACCACCAGTGTGTGATGTTTTTTGGTTGCTATTTATGAGGAGAAAGCTTAGTTTTCTGGCAAAGAAGGTGTGGCAGTTGTGCATCTTTTAAATGCAGCCTAGGTACTTTGTGCTGGTGCTCAGAACTGTCCATTTCCTACAAGTCTGTTAGATCACAACTGTAGATTTTGAAGGCTGTGTGGTGTGATACTTGCTAGGGTGAGATGAAAGGCAGTGGTGATCCTTGCTAGCACATTATAGCTGTGATACAGAGTTCAAGTGGGCATGTTTTGGATACATGTAGGGCCAGCTCAGCTTCTGTTACATGTTTTTCTTGACTGTTATGCAGCGAAATCTGAATGTCTGTGTGGGATAGTGCCTTCTCTTTAAAAGGCCTAACTATGCATAATTGTGTGCTTCTGAACTATTCTCATCGGCTGAACCTATTTCAGTGGTTCACGTTGAAGATATCAAAATTTGTTTGTCAGAGCTGTATAGATCCTGATGACTGTGGGGTTGTGACAGTGGAGAAATGGGCTGTTGCAGTTTAGGATCTTTGATTGCTGCAAAATTGTTACCAGGTGGCAGTAGGGTGGTGGAAGGAGCTTCAAGTACTCTCCTCTGCTCTGGCTTGTTGCAGGCTTGTGAAATCTTACACACTTGTTTCTCCTTGCTGTGCATCTGAAGTTCTTTTTTGGGGGACAGGGCGGTGAAAGGGAGGGGAGGTTTTGTTCACTGTAGAAATTCTTGAGGATTTTGTTTCTGTTAATATTTAAGTGACAGTTAAAATGGAGCAACTATTTATTGTCATTAATAAAATGGAGAGTCACTTTTCACTTCATGGTATTTTACAAAACTATACAAAACATGAGGAAATAGAGAACCAGGCCTGACATTTTGCCCTTTCAAATGATTAGAAGGACTATTTGA
Organism: Nyctibius grandis; assembly: GCF_013368605.1. Lineage (NCBI taxonomy): Eukaryota > Metazoa > Chordata > Aves > Nyctibiiformes > Nyctibiidae > Nyctibius > Nyctibius grandis. Next base: position 60,060,446 of record NC_090663.1, read on the forward strand.
GCATGTTCTTTGCTATTTATCAATTACTTAGAAAATAAATATTCTAAAATCAAAATCCTTCAGAAGTGTAGATGGCATTGTTTTCATTAGGGACTCTGGAAATGGCTAGGAGGTTTTGTGGAACTTGGGGATGTACAGAAGAAGTTTCAGTAATTCACTAGGATTAGTCATACATGTAAGTTCACACTTAAATTCTTTACAGGAAAAGCTTGCCATGTTAGACTCAATAAATGTGAAATTCTGCCCCAAAATCCATCTTTATATTGCAGTCCTGTCAGAAAATCCATGCTACTGAATATCACTTTTAAAAAAACCCCAACTTTTCAGGCCATGTTTTTTTCAACAATGTTCAAGCAAGTTGTCCTCTATTATGCTTCTTTGACTGTGTGATATGTAATAATTGACTTGTTTGAGGACAGGAGTATGCTCAGAAACAGTATGTTTAATTTGTAACTACTTGAGTTCATGATGCAATTGCATTCTTCATTTGAAATAATACTCAAAGCATAATGGGGAAGCAATCCTATGAAGTTCACTTTGTGATGATTTCCAATAAAGAGAAATCCATTTCTATCATTGTTATTTCGTGAAGTACCATTAGATCAACCATTTTCTCTGGAAATAATTTCTATAAGTTCAAATACTGTTTCATTGTAAATTGGATGCCTAAGTTCAGTCTCCATTGTTGCAGATAACTTTGTCCCATTTTCTTTTTCCAGAGATGTAGAACTTTCTGTAAACAACCTTAATCTAGCAACAAACATGTCCACTTGAAAACTAATTTTTTGTCGTCTTTGTTTTCGTCTTTGTTATTTTGGATAGGGCTTCTATTTTCACTTAGTCATTTAGTCTCCATGTCTTTTTTCTATCTATGAAAAACATGACAAAAACAAGGCAAAAATTTGCATCAGCAATCAAAAGACTATATTTAGGTGAAGTAAATAGGAGTACCTATGAAGTGTTTCTTTCCCAGTGTTTTATATTAGTAACTTTGCAATATCACTAGATTTTGGTGTAACAATTTCCATCCTATTTTACATATAAGTTTTCCATAGAAAATACACTATGAATTTCAATAATAGAATTGATTCTATTAGCCTGTGTTTTTTCTTGCAAAATATATAACCATTTTAAACAGTCTTGCTCATCTGCATTTGAAACTTGCTTCCCTCTTCTGTATTTTATTGATGAAAACTGCTTCTTTAGCTGTCAGTGTTCATGTGTTCAAAGCAACCATTTATTTGTATTCCTTTGTCAAAATATCAAAAAATATTGTGTCCATGTAAGAAACTGTAAGAGCATCTTAAAAGGTACCCTTAAGTATGTAAAACTTATGGGGTGTAACATTTTACTTTTAGCTGTCTGAAGTGAGCTTGAGAACTCTGATGCTTAGAGCTAATATACATAGGGTAAAATGTTTGCAAGTTAAAAAGACATGGCAATCCATGCATTAATCAAGGATTACTTAACTGAATGATATAGAAATTCTGTCATGATATGCTATGAATTATGCATCTCTTCAGGCTTTAGTCACCTGTTGTGGTTTAACCCCAGTCAGCAACTAAGCCCCACACAGCTGCTCACTCACTCCCTCCCAGTGGGATGGGGGAGAGAATCGGAAGGGTTGAAGGGAGAAAACTTGTGTGTTGAGATAAAGACAGTTTAGTAGGTAAAGCAAAAGCCGTGCATGCAACTAAAGCAAAATAAGGAATTCCTTCAGTGCTTCTCATCGGCAGGCAGGTGTTCAGTCATCTCCAGGGAAGCAGGGCTCTGTCATGTCTAATGGCTACTTGGGAAGACAAACACCATCACTCCAAATGTCCCCCGCTTCCTCCTCCTTCCCTCAGTTTTATACACTGAGCATGACATTGTATGGTATGGAATATCCTTTGGTCAGTTGGGGTCAGCTGTCCCAGCTGTGTCCCCTCCCAACTTCTTGTGCACCCCCAGCCTACTCGCTGGTGGGGTGGTGTGAGGAGCAGAAAAGGCCTTGACTCTGTGTAAGCACTGCTCAGCAGTAATGAAAACATCCCTGTATTATCAACACTTTCTTCAGCACAGATGCAAAACACAGCCCCATACCAGCTACTATGAAGGAAATTAGCTCTGTCCCAGCCAAAACCAGCGCATCACCCTTCTCAGAACTGAAAGGGATCACAATTGTCTGTTTGGACTCCCAATTTATAGATCTTCTACTGAAGTAGAAAGCATCTTCTCTCCTTTTCCTTCACTGTCCAAAGAAATAAGTAGGGCTTGTTTTCTAGACAACAGCTGCTGGGAGCATACACCCTTTATTGCAGCTTAGGTAGAGCTCAGGAGTGGAGAGACCTGAATTAAACTCCCTTCAGGCTAAGACTCAAATAATATTCCTTGCATCTTGAACAAGGGAACTGTGTCTTTCTGAGGGAACTTGGGTACACTGCAAAATCCTACTATCCTTTTCCTAGCTTAATATTAAAAGTTGTTTTTTTTATCTTTTATAAAGCAAAACCATGATCTTGGAGCACAGTCATGAGTGATTTCTTAAGAGATTCCAGTGCAGTCAATAAAAAGATGAAAACAATTAGAGCTAATTACTTCATAGCCAAGAGTAGTTTTCCAGGATACAGTGATAACTGTAAGAAGAAAACAAGGGGAACAAAAATAATTCACAATGGAGCTTGTGACTTCTCTTTAAAGAATCTAGGTCCAAACACCATCTGTTAATCAGATAGTGGTTTGCTTCCTGAAGTGACCATGATTTTTATTCAGAGGGCCAAATTCCATTGTGGAGTTAATTAGTGAAATTCCCAGTACCTCAGTGAGGCAGTTATGGCTCAAACTCCTGTCTGTTAGGAATCTGTGTTACGGGTTTTTCATTAATGATATTCCACAGAAGAACATACTAAGTTTATGCATGAAAAAAAAATACTTTTTGCACAGATATAAATAAGTGTGAAGCAATAAGAACAATGCTTCAAGTTTTAAAGAACAAAAAAAAGCACCCAAGACTCTTACTTAAAACGTGGTGTATTTACAGATTGAAAATAAATCATAACAGGAAAAATTTCAGCAGGCTTAATATGCCTACCTGTGTTGCATTTCAACTCTTCTTGACAACTCATAATAATTTGTATTTTAAGTTGTGAGGTACTGCTCTAACGACTGCTTTGAAACAAACATCAAAAACTTGGGTGAATAGGTTTAGTTAGTTTGTTATTGGTATTCAAAAGAATATCATGGCTGTGGAATTTTGAGCTAACGAACAGGTTTAATTATGTACCATTTGACTTTGCATCTGCTTCCCCTGAGCCTGAAGACACATCTTGTTAACATTCTTCTTTCTATGGAGATTTAAATAGCATCCAGTTGGTTTCGTAACCAGGTCTGTGAAAGCTATACCTGTTAGAAAAGAGACACTTCCTCAGCCTGAGGTCTTAGAGTAGCTCTGACTCAAAACTTCTTTTAATATACAATCCACAGTTTGAACTTTATTTAAATGATGTATAGACCTTGTGTTGATCTCTGTATGATAATTAATTCAACAATTTTTGCCATGTATTCTTAATCAATATTTCACTCTGTGCATTTATTCAGTAATTTTGTGATGAGAAAGCTTACTTTGAATAAGTAAAGCTGGTAATAAAAATACTGGATTATAGTGACATTTCTCTCAAAATAACCAAGTCCACTTTTAAATCGTATAGTTTATGTTACCTTTCTCTTCATTTGCTTAATACTGAAGTACAATAAAAATGGGGGGGAAGTTTTCTAAATAAAAGTATTAATTCTTTGAGTTTTAAATCTCTTAAATCTTCACATTCTTACAGGGTTGCAGTCTGTATTATGAAAACACAGAAATCCAAATATAATAGGAATCAAGAAACAGTACTGGTAAAACTTGCCAGGTACCTAAAAAATGTAGATGTTTGAGTTACCTTTGCGAAGGAGTGTAGTTTCTGAAATTCTGCATCTCTTCCAGAAGTTGCATTTGTTCCCTAAGCCTTATCTGTTCCCTTTTTTAATTGTGGTGGTAGGGTTTTTTTGGAAGATGTTACTATAGACATAGATGTGTCTTGCATATGCAGCTGATACACTGTTCATTTCCTCTAAGCATGTGCTATAAATTCATTTACTTATCATCTATCTTCCACTCCGGCTCTTCCTCCTGAATGTGGACCTTGCCCTTCAGTGATTTTGAGAGTTCATAACTCAGGGTCTATGAGCTCTGAGTAAATTAATGTATTCACCAGGGTTGGGTGGGGAGAGGAATGAGAGATGATTAATGAATTTCCTGCTAGGGAGAACTCAGTTACCGAGTTATTGAGTCTCTCTTCTGCCTTCCCCTCCCACAACAAGTGCAGTAAGGTCACAAATTAGCTTTTGCCCTGCTTTGAGATTTTTAACGTTTTAGTCCAGTGTTAACAGGAAAGTCATCCTGATAGCTTGTCAGTTTTCATTCTAGTTTAATTATACAGAAGTTACTGCCTGAATTATGGGACAAAAAGAAGAGCACTTTTTAGCCAAAGACACTTCTAAATCTGTCACTGAAGGTATTGTGTTTAAGTGAACCCAATTTGTAACTGTACAGAGTTTTTGTTTTTTATTTTGGACAAAGATGGTGAGAGAGAGAAATAGTCATAATACTGACTTTCTAAATGTATACAATTGTAATTATAAGGCTATTCTCAACTGGTTTTAATCAGAACAGTTCTATTGCAATCTATGAAACTGCATGCTTTTGCTAGCTGAAACTCTTTCTTATGGTGTCTGTCTCTTGATATTTCTTGATGCTGTCTTGCTGTCATCTTCCTTTCTAACTTCCTCTATCTGTTTTAATTCCAAAGTGAAGGAACAAGAGTGTTTTGAGATGAGCAGATAAGTGTCAAGCTGATGGGCCTTTTACTAATCAACAAGTTGATTAACTCTCAGGAAAGGCAAACATATTTGGCTAATAATAATGCCTGAAGACAGGAAAACACCATGCCTAAAATTTGGTAGTTAGAGGTAATATTCATTTCACTTGTAGAGATACCACTCTTGAAAGAGGTTAGAGTTGCAGTAACAATAGCTGTGTTCCAAAAATGGATTTCCTGAATCAGAGCTTTCTGGATAAACAACAATTACAAGAGTGGAAGCTGATATTTTCCTGGAAGGCTTCTGAGATCTAGTCCAGAAAGATGTACAGTAATTTAACAGGTAACATCATGGTGAGTTTAAAAAAAACTGAAAGAAAAGACCTGATCTGACTGTCATTTCAGGTTTACACTCCTTCAGTTTCAGTTGGCTAGATTCCTTCTGGCTCTAAGATTCAAAGGAAGGGCAGTGTATACAGGAGGCAAAATTTGTAGAAAACATTTCTCTAGTTAGATGCAATGTACTTTCAGGAGTGAGAGTTTCATCTAGTAATGCATTCATTTCTGTAAACAGGCAGTAAAATGAAGTAATAGGATTTAGAAGCAGTCATTGCTCAATGATGGGAGAATATATCTGTTGTCAGGAATAATAAAGGGTCCACTGTGCCTGGTTTATATTATTCAGGCACTGAAATCTGTTGAATTGGTAGGCACATGAGTAAAAAGTGAAAGGGAAATGTTAGTTTTCTTGCAGTTATTTCATGTGTTTCATCTGAAATGCATAGACGTTGCTGTTCAAACAGTACCTCAACCTCTCTTTAAATGCCACAACTGCTTTTTCTCCATTATTTTATATCTCCTAATGTAAACAACAGTTAACAACCTCCCGCCTGCCTTGTTTAATTACGTTTAATAAGTAATCAGTCTGAATTAACAGCAGGAGACTTTGTGCCATTCATATATTTTTAACAGACATGTTCATATAATTCTGTGAATATATTTGGCAATGAAGGGAATCTGCTGTGATTCACCAGTTTCCTGGGAGAAGACTCGGGGCACACATCATCTTAATTAAGTATTGTTGTTTTAGGCCTCTGACACATGTGATGAAGTTAAATAATAGTTCATTAGTTCCTATTTATCAAATACTTGTGCTGATGGAGCTTTTTAATTTCATCTGTAAGAAGGACCTTTAAAATTTTTTCTTGGAAGATTTTTCTGCTAATACCTTTGGGGGATAGAATGAAAAATACTTGAACAAATGCATAGTAAATAAATCATATGACTCCCAAAATTTGAACACCACAAATCAGCTTGTCTGAAGCATTCAATTTTCAGTTAATATACTCAACAATAAATATAACAGGGATTAGTTACATGAGAGAATGCTTGCCTTGTTATGGATTGTATAGCAGCCTTTATTTTGGTTTTTTTTTATATCCTGTTTCAATTAAGTCTAGATTTTTAGCCAATTAGAATGTTTGCCCATACTGTCCCCCCATGACTTCATTGTATTCACTATTTTATGTTTCTCTTAACATTGGGCACTGCCCATTTCCTTTATGTGAAAGAGTTGTATCTAGGGTAGCAAATCTTGTGCTTTATTTACATGGAAGATTTGAATCCCTAAACATGGTGGAATGCTGTAGAAGATCAACTCTAGTTCTAGATTTTAAAATGTGGGCTGACTCTACCATGGCTGAATGAGTTTTGTAACTTGCAAACAAATCTAAAACTAAATTAATGTTGTAAGCTCTATCCTTCACCAAATTATAAACAATGTACACCCGTGGCAGCATTTGCTCACTAGCTGATTGGATGTCACAGATGTTGATGCTATAAAAGCCTCACCAGTGGACAGTTCAATCAACCTCCTAGAAAGAGTAGATAAGATTTCCTCAAATGACTTGACGGTTACATATTTATGGCATATAATCTATATGCAATGTAATGAGACACAGCTGAGAAACAAAATGAGGAAAGCTCCTGGGGGGGTGGGGAGGGTGGTGGTGATTGTAATTAAATAATTCACTTTTTTTTTTTTTCTTTTCAAACAAGCTGAATTGCAGAAGTTAGTAACATTTCTTTAAAGATGTACTTCTGAACTTCATAGAGACAGCAGTCAGGAAAATTCTGTACCTCTCAGGGAGCTACAAGAACAAACATTATTTCTCAGATGGCTCTGTGTGCAAAATCAAGGAGCTCTTTTCTTTCTGTCATTAGGTAATTGTCTTGCGATTACATGTATATTTGCTTTATGTTTTGCTGCTAATGTGCAAGCAAATAGGAACAACAGCCCATGTCTTGTAGAGGGTGGGAATTCATCCTTGCAACAGCTGCTGTGGTGATGGGCTCTGTGTTAGTGTGTGGGGTTTTCTTGCATCACACTTGTGTAATTATGGCAGGAACAGTTTTAATATGGCTCAGAGCATAGATCATAGAATGGTTGGGGTTGGAAGGGACCTTAAAGATCATCTAGTTCCAACCCCCCTGCCATGGGCAGGGACACCTTCCACTAGACCACGTTGCTCAAGGCGCCATTCAACCTGGCCTTGAACACTTCCAGGGAGGGGGCACCCACAACTTCTCCGGGCAACCTGTTCCAGTGTCTCACCACTCTCACAGGAAAGAATTTCTTCCTAATATCTAATCTAAATCTACCTTCTTTCAGTTTAAAACTGTTCCCCCTCATCCTATCGCTACATGCCCTTGTACGAAGTCCCTCTCCACCTTTCCTGTTAGGCCCCCTTCAGGTACTGGAAGGCTGCTAGAAGGTCTCCCCGGAGCCTTCTCTTCTCTAGGCTGAATAACCCCAGCTCTCTCAGTCTGTCTTCATAGGAGAGGTGCTCCAGCCCTCTGATCATCTTCGTGGCCCTCTTCTGGATTCGCTCCAATGGGTCCATGTCCTTCTTATGTTGGGGGCCCCAGAGCGGGATGCAATACTTCGGGTGGGGTCTCATGTGAGCAGAGTAAAGGGGCAGAATCACCTCCATTGAGCTGCTGGCCACGCTGCTTTTGATGCAGCCCAGGATATGGTTGGCTTTCTGGGCTGCAAGCGCACGCTGCCAGCTCATGTTGAGCTTCTCATCAACCATCACCCCAAGTCCTTCTCCTCAGGGCTGCTCTCAATCCATTCTCCGCCCAGTCTGTATTTGTGCTTGGGATTGCCCCGACTCACATGCAGGACCTTGCGCTTGGCCTTGTTGAACTTCATGCGGTTTACACAGGCCCAGCTCTCAAGCCTGTCAATATTCTACATTGCCATCTACAACTTCCTCACAAGGGGAAGTGGAGGAGTAGGCGCTGGCCTCTTCACCCTGGCAACCAGTGACAGAACTCGAGGGAATGGCAGGAAGATATGCCAGGGGAGGTTTAGGTTGGATATTAGGAAAAGGTTCTTCACCCAGAGGGTGGTGGAACACTGGAACCGGCTCCCCAGGGAAGCAGTCATGGTGCCAAGCCTGACAGCATTCAAGAAGCATTTGGACAACGCCCTCAGACACATGGTGTGAACTGTGGCGCTGTCCCATGCTGGGACAGGAGTTGGACTCGATGATCCTTGTGGGTCCCTCCCAACTCAGGACATTCTATGATTCTAATAAACTCAACTTCTGTTGTAGAAGAGATTTTATATTTGAAATATATAATTTCTGTCACTTGTCTGATTATTTCAAATGAAATTACTTTAATCTTGGGAGTGGAACATTATCACGATGGCAGCAAGAATTGACTCATAGGTTAGATGGTCGGTGTTTCAAGTGTCTTCAAGTCTAATTGTTCAGAGATACTGTAGCCTAATGTGAAGAATAGATTGTTACCTATCTGTTAGGCACAAATTTCCATTCATTGACATGCTGAACTTCTGAAATTAGAAATGTTTAAAATTTTTTTTTTATTTTATGAAAACAAGCTGCATTATAACTGCTATTGAACTGGATCAAAGATTACGAAAGCTAGTGTTGCACTGAATGCAGTTCCACTGGCTCCAGTGAATGGTCTTTTGGGACGGGCTCAGGCCAGGAAGGAGGAGGAGTACAACTCCCACTCCTAACTTCTTACGTGGCAAAAAAGAGCATAGATCTCATGCTGGGCTTTCACAGGTGAAGGAGCTGTCTTTTGGTTGTCAAAGCCTGGATTTTTAGTCTTCCTGCTGAGGATGCAGTAGCAACATTCCCTAACAGTGACCAAGCATCTCCCCTGACTCTTGTTTTTTTAAGAGAAAGAATCAAGGCTTTGCTTTCCAGCTTTAAAACTTCTTTGCCTTTTAAAAGTCACAAAGTAAGGATGAAATATTACTCATGGCAATCATCCAAGAGATCATAAAACTGAATCATTGACTTCCAAGACTGGGAACTATTTTGGATCAGTATCTATTACTGATCAACTATTTTGATAAGCAATTAAGCAATTACCCACACAGTTTTACTAATGCAAAGCTGCTTAGGTGTATTAAAACAGCTATGTGGCAATGCTATTTAGGGTCATGATAGTATGCGCAGTTTAACTCAGGGGGGACGTTAATGAGGAAAAACAAACTGCTACAGTATTTGGAGTCCCCTTAGATCTTTGTATTCATATACTGATACTAGCATTGACCATCTGGAAGGGACAAATGGACTGAACTCTGCTCTCTGCTAACTGATTTCTTATACCATATGAATTTGCTTAAATGAACAATAAGAAGACAAACGAATATACTGCTTTAGGCAAATGGGCCAAGCAATAGTACAGTTTTGTAGTAAAAACTATTTTTGAGAATTATTTCATATGTATAGAAAAGCTTGCATACATATCAGGGAACAGCTGCTCTGATTTCCTGTAGCAGCGCACTCTGGCCCATGAAGAACAGCTGTTGCTTGAAGCTTTCCAGTTTCCTTGGTACGGTGTGATATTTTGTTTTCTGCTACAAGCCATGAATCACTGTGGCTGTTAGGTATGTGAATGGCTGGTCATCATTGTTATAATTTTGGCTATGATCTTTAGACAAAACAATCCCAAACTTGATAAGAGCCACTTGGCACAGGAAATGGGTCAATTCCCTGTCATTAAGAGTTCGAGGCATGTGGGACGGCACTGACAGGTAGTAGCTTTCACCATTTACAACTTCTGAAAGCAGCTGGTATGAATGGCACACTTGGGAATATGGAGTATCCAAAAGGCCTTGCTAAAGCCAAGGTACCTATATATCAGCTCCAAGGTTTCTAGGTGCTCAGAGCTAATGGCAAATTAATTGTGTATGCAATCATTCTTTAAAGCAGACATTAAGCCACACGCATATTGTGGGTGGTAATTTATCAAACTGAGCTGCTTTTAAATAAAAATGATTCTGTGCAATTTGTGATGAACAGGTTTTTTTGTTGATATTTATATGCTTGGATCTGACATAGTTATGAGTAATTCAGCTTAATTAGAAGATAGTTAATTTTTATTTTTTTTCCTAATTCAAAATTGAATTCCTTTCAAAATTACCATTTAATGAAAATGGGCCTGTTTTATTCATTAGTTTTTACTCAAGTTAGCAGACCTCAATTCTAGAAGACCTGCTTGCTTTCTTAAAAAAAAAATACAAAAAAGCCAAACAATAACAAAACCCCAAAATACCATTGTGTTTTCCTCCTTGAGGAAAAGCAGGGTTTTTAAAAAAAATCCTTTCTTATCATATGTTTGCCTCAGTCTTGGAAAACACATTCTAATCCTTCATTCTGAGAAGAGGGATGACACTGTGCCTTTGAGATGACACCATGCTCTTTCTAAATGGTAAAAATATAGAAAATTATGGAATATAGTTGTACTGGGTCAATAAATTTCTTTCCCGGTCTTGAAAAAGCAGTGCTGTCAGTTAAACCTGATTATGTTACAGAAAAAAGAATTGAACTAATGTGTATCTCCAAAATAAGGTGTTTAGTCTGCTGTATGATTAGAAGTTGTCCTTTATGTGCAATGGTTAATTTTGAAGTGTTCATTGATCTCCTTGAGTGAAGAGATGAATGCTGTTTCAGTTTGTGCGGAAGTTTCGCGTTATAGGAAAGGCTGCTCTAGTTTGGCAGAAGCAAATGTTCTAATAGTTCTCCCTAACAGAGGCAGCCATTTGATGTCTTTTTGTCAGGAATAAGTAAATGCTGCAAAATTTGAATGAATTCCAAACTTCACTGAAACTCAAATTTAGGATTTAATTTCAATTCTGTTAAAAGATGCATTTTAACCACAAAATCGAAATCTCAGATTATGTTCCAAACTCTCTCAAAATTAAGGCTTATTCTAATGAAGCTGAAATTTTACTATTAGAATGCTCATTGATATTGAAATAGATAATTGAGTTTAATGTGCTTAAGTCCTGGGTTTATAGTGTTTTGGTTTTTCTTTTTTTAGAAAAAGATTAAATTTCCATTTCCCTCCTACATTTTCTTTTTCTATATGTAAGCTTTTTTGCAGGTGTTTTGGTAAGTCTGCTTTGCTTGTGGTACTAGCCTTTTCTCATAGGCTTGGCAGTCAAGTCTTGCTATGTTTATCATGCTGAATTTCTTTTTCTCAGCATCAGCTGAATTTAATCACTCCCTGGAGCAAAGGTGGAAATTGAACTTGCCTCCAGCACACTTCAACTCAGTAAGTACTGGTGTGATAGGAGTGAGGAAATGAAAAAGGCTGCAAAACCCACTGCAAGTAATCCCTTAATCCAATATTAAGGATCCTGGGTTTGTCTATACAAATATTGAGTACTGTCCAAGAACATAAAAGCAGCAGTTCAACATTAAAAGAGAGATGAGCACTGTTCTTTCTGGGGAGTGTATCGGGAAAGAATATATTTTTCTTCCATAAAAATTAGAGGTGTGGGTGGCCAACTGGTATTTATTGGTGCTATTATGACATGAAAATCTATTTTATGATTTCATTCTAGTTTTCATTTCTTTGGCCTACAGCTTATCCTCTGGTTAGATAACATCTGCCTTCTAACATTTACAATTGGTTTGAGTTTTGAGTTTGAATGATCTGATTATTTCCTGTTCTTACCCATGTTGGTTATAGTCTCTCAGCGTAGTTTAGAGCCCTAATTCTGCACAGGAGCTGAGGCTGAGAGAGGAGAGAAGAGGGATAAGGAGAGAAAACTTGTTGAGGTTGAAAGATTATTTGTAGCCAAATATTTCATATTTTTATCCTAATGGAAACTCAGCTTCTCTGCTCTGCTTATGTTAGAAGAAATAATGAGAAAACTTGAAGGTTTGTTAGATAAAATCATGAAATGAGAACTAAGACCCTAAATGGATTCAGTAAGCCAACCAAGTAGTTCTGAAATTATTGAGACCTCCACCTAATTTCATAACTGAACATTCATGTACCTGAGGATGAGTTGGAAGAAGCTTTTGTCAGCCATATGATGATCCTAAAATATTAAAGTCCAATTCTATACTCATCTGCCCAGACATTAATCTGGAGTAATTCTGCTGAATAAAGTCTAGTCACTAGACTGGCACAAGTATGAAAGTGGTGCAATAAAGAAGAAAATTGGCTATATGTTAGAGATCCTACTATCTTTCCTCTCACATCAGTGTACATCCTCTTACATTGGTGGAGGGCAGTTCTTTACCCTGAGAGTGGTCCAGGAATGCAAGATATGTTTCCATTGCAAAGTTAAGCTGTGTATGTGGCTGGGGATGTTTCTTACAATTCTTTCTCTGGGGATGTAACCTGTAATTCTTTTTCCAGGTACTTTAAAGGAGCTTTTTACCCCCCTTCTGTCAAATACGAGAGAAGATTTGTCCATGTTTTTTTTTGGGTTTTTTTTTTTTTTCTCCCTGATGGGGGATTTGAAGTTCACTTAGGGGTCTCTGAGCAATGAGCTCATTTCATTCAGGAATGAGGATTCTGGCCACACATCACGTTAATTCATGACAAAGTTAAATCCATATTCTAACCTGCAGGTCACATGAAGTTAGGATTAAAAGTATGTCCCCAGAGTTTTTCTGTGTCTTTTATGTGTGTTTGGGGTGTAGGTTGAAGTCTAAGCCTGTCCTGAAGCCTTTGTACTTTCACAGAATCAGCTGGGATCATTGAGTCCTTTGACCTAACAACACTGTGTCAACTAGACCATGGCACTAAGTGCCACATCCACTCTTTTCTTAAACACCTTCAGGGATGGTGACTCCCCCACCTCCCTGGGTAGCCCGTTCCAATGCCTAATAACCCTTTCTGTGAAGACATTTTTCCTCATGTCTAACCTGAAGCTCCCCTGGTGCAGCTTGAGGCTATGCCCTCTAGTCCTGTTGCTAGTTGCCTGGGAGAACAGGCTGACCCCCACCCCGCTACAACCTCCTTTCAAGGTAGTTGCAGAGAGCGATAAGGTCTCCCCTCAGCCTCCTTTTCTCCAGGCTAAACAATCCCAGTTCCCCCAGCTGCTCCTCACAGGACATACCCTCCAGACCCGTCACCAGCTTCCTTGCCCTCCTCTGGACTCGCTCCAGCACCTCAATGTCTGTCTTGAAGTGAGGGGCCCAGAACTGGACACAGTACTCGAGGTGCGGCCTCACCAGTGCAGAGTACAGGGGGACTTGAGACTTACTTTTTGTTTTGCTTTTAAAATGTCAGGCCCCATCTGTGCCTATGAATTTTGGCAATGAGTTTAATATAACTCCATTATAGTCAACTCTGGCATAGCTGAGAACAGTGTCTGGTTCTAAATTGGTGTAGAATACAAGAACATTGACAGAAGATCAATATAGAAGAAAGCACCCTCTTCCTATAATTTAAAAAAAAAATCCATTTTGTATATGTTCTTTTTTTTTCACATTTTTCCCAGTGAGACCTCATGGAGGACTTCAGTGGAGGGGAAAAGTGCAGTTATTGGTTGGGCTTGGTATAAGGTGCATTTTGAACTGCTTTGCTCAGTTCTCTGCATGCACAGGACAGTAACCTGTAAGTCACACTGAGAAATGGCACTAGCAGTATTAGATGTCTGCTGTGATTTTTTTTCACCTATAGTTTAAATTCTTTCTATGCACACTTTAGTTCCTGAGCCCCTTTTTTTAGATTCGTTCTTTTAGTACTATGGAACCTGACGTCCTTCATGAACACAATGGATTTGTTACAATGCTGACTGAAAGAAACCGATTCTTAAATTTTCCTGAGATTCACTAATACAATTTTTCAAGTTCCTAATTCTTTTGATTACTTGTCATATGATTTCAAAGTTTTGGTAACGCGTTCCTGTGTCATATGGTCTAGGTAATCCTGCTCCGGCAGGGGGATTGGACTAGATGATCTTTCGAGGTCCCTTCCAATCCCCAACATTCTGTGATTCTGTGTGATTCTGTGTGATTCTGTGATTTAAACCTCTTGATCTTTTTAATGCTGAAATCTTACCTTGTGTCCATTATGTTGTCTACTTCATAGTTTAGGGAAATTGTTGTAGTCATGGATTTTTCCTGAACTACACAAGCAGGTTTTTAGTGGTGCTAGATCATGGTGACTCTCTAGTCCAATAGCTCATAAGCTTCTCATCCTTCCTTGAATATGACAGATATAATGTTTTAATGCTCCTCATAGGGCAGTGCAGCATGTAATTTCTAATAGCACAGAAGCGCATTGAAAATTTCTTGATAGGTAGCAATTTTAAAAATGTAGTTTGCAGCCAAATGAATGACTAGTGCTTCTAGCAAGAAAGCCAACAGCGTTATGAACTCCATTTCAGGAGGTAATTCTTTAAGACTTTTAAGGAAGGCTTTGCATCTATAAGGTCTAGATGTATGTACTGTTTTGGCTGTGGAGCAAGATGTACAAAAGCTGGAGTTCAGATCTGCAAGATGCTAATTGCTCTTAGTCTAATACAATACTCTGTCTATGGCATCATTTGCCTTGAGATATAATCTCACCCCACATGCACTTCAAGCTGTCCAAAACAATATACTTCATTGAGTGTGGCTCTAAGCCTGAGCCAAAAACCCGTGTTCAGGAGTATATTGCCTATGGTTAAAAGCTGCACCCACACAGCTACATATATTACAATTGGCTGTATGTAAGCAGAATTGCCTGGGGAGCAGGTAGAATGTCAGCCTGTGAGAGATCAGTTAGACACCCCCTCACTCACTTAAATTTAAGCATAACAATAATTGAACTGAAGCAGCATACTGCAATGAACGCATAGTGTACCACCATGAGTATAGGTTTTGAGTGTTTCACTAGAGTGCTCGTAAAGAACACTGGACCCAACAGAGCCTTTCTCCACTGACTACCTCATTTTGTTTGTGTGGGTTTTACCCTCTCCTTCCTTCCCTTTTGTAAATAAACCAGTCAGCCTTTTTGGAGAAAGTGGTTATTTGTCAAAAGGACAAGGGAGGTAAAAGTTTTATCAATACTTGGTTGCTAGTCTACCTATCCAAATAAAGCCCCATATTTCCTGTGTTACCAGGAATCTTGCTCAATTCTTGATCGTTGGTTTTGTTGTTTCTTATGTTGAGATAGAAATGCTGTAGGCAAATTGTACTTGTTATCGATTATACACTATACATTATATTTCATCTTTTCCTTCAGAGCAGGGAAGATGGGCCACCCCACTGCTCTTGAGTTGCATACAATGTGCATGTGCAGTTTACTTAGCACAGAATAGCCATTTAGTTGGAGAATTGGAAGCATGAAGAAAATTAGCCACATAACATCCTGGGGAGGAGGAAAGGAAGAAAAGGCTATCCTCAATTTCCTAATCACCTGCAAATTGGGATCTGGTTTTGGCTGGACCTTAGGCAGGAGTGTAAAGAAACTTCATAAGTAACATGCCTATCATCCAGTTTCTCTCTCCTCCCCTCTGCCCCGAGAGCTTCAGGTGGAGCTTGTAGCCATGATGAGTCTTTAAAATAACAGTAAGTAAGCTGGAAAGCATAATCTAAAAGAGCCTATGAGAAAGGGTCTAAAGAATCTTGGGCTAAGTCTGTAAGAAAAAAGCTATAAACACCTGATGCCAAAATCTGGCTGATATGACAGCATTTTGCCATCATGTCTAGCCCTGGTTCTTAAAAATGTTGCATGCCTGTGAAAGCAAAGAGCAGGGGATGTCAGTAGGTGTGTTAAACTGGCTCAGGTGTTTCTCCTCACCCACTGATCCTGATTTACTGCTTTCTCTGTTCCTCCAGCACTGCTGTGCTTGACTATCAGGGACTTAGGAAAACTGTTTTATTGCTGGGTTTTTTTTTGCTTTCTAGAGATTTCTCTGTGGAGTCTGTACCAAGATATTGTGAAAGTTTGGTAAGCTTTTATCCAGACTCATGAAAAGTTAGTAATCTTTTACTGCATGTTGTCTTTGTGGATTTTCCTGGGGTACAGAGGGATAGGAAAGAACACCACTGTTTTCTAGCAGCTGAAATGCCACATGAAACAAAGTTATTAGGAGCAGGCAGGTATTTAACACGTTTTGAAAAATGAATATACTGATTTATCCTTCTGTGCTCCCCTCGACATTTTAAAAGTATGTCAGATAAGAACTGTCAACTTCAGATTGTGCTATGCTTTGAAGCATGAACGTAATGTTCATACACAAATTTGACTTCTGATTTTTCCAACCTAGTTTTACTTTGTGTTAGACATGGAAATTGCATCATCTATTTATCAGACTTATCAGAGTTCGAACTAAATAAAAGCAAAATACATTCTTCAGCAAGATGCCTCCTAAGCTAGAGCCAGCTGCTTGACTCTTGGCATGCCAAAGCATAGTGCGCCTACTCTGCTGCTCAGGTTTTTTTGCGTATTTCATTTCCATGTTTGAGTGACTACCTAATACATCTTGACTTTAACAAATATGCAAAGAAACGGAAGTGTTTGAAAAGTAGCAGTTAGGCTTTTCCTCACATTTGCGAGCCGTAATTCAGCTTGATCAACATAGCAATCAGATTATGCCAGATATTTGGTTGGAAATTTGTGTTGATTGTTCTAGAGTATATGTTGAATGTTGTGCATAGTGGTATATTAGTGACTATGGGGTACAAGCAGGCAGCTTGTATTTATTTGTATCTGTCTATGTACAAAACAATGTGAATGTTTTGTGTAGGTCTTTGTCAGTGATTAATTAGCAATGTTAGTACTGAAGTATTTTTCAGTCACAGTTTTTGTGTCTTTGTATAATCTCTGTCTCACTAGGTTAGTGAGAACTGATAAAATTCTAAATGTTTCTGTATGCTTACACTAGGAGAGGTCAGATAGCAGGCAAAAATTGGAGCTGACTGTATGGTTTGATTTTACTGGCAGGTAAGGTATTTTAAGATGAGTTGCAAGGACTTAATTTTAAGTGCAGTAAGATCATAAAATATAACTAATTACTGCAGCTCTTGCTTTTCTGTCTGCCTGGAAGAGGGGGAGGTATCTTCAGAATTAAACATTTCCAGAAAATGTACTTCTTACTGAGATTTTTGGATGGAGTAATTAGTAGGAGTAGAAACAACTAGACCTTGTAGTGGTTTCTGTTTCCCTACTAGAAAGCTCAGAAATCTGATAAAAAATGCAAAATAAATTAATAAGGTTCTATTAGCTGTACTTGGTAAAACTTTACTCCATGCCATATGTGTATAGCTGTACTTTGCTAGTCTTCTCTAACCCTTCTGCTCTGTTTTGCTTTCTGACACTTCTTATCTGTAAACATATTTAATTCATAAAGCTTTAAAGAATATTCTTTGGAAAAACTACTGCAGATATTTTTGATGTGGTAAACTTTTTTCTGTATTATCAAGAGACTATACTTTTGATGCTTTTGAGTGTAATTATTTTAACATAGTGCATGTTCTGCTTTTTCTTTCCTTTCTCCTCAGCATATTTTGACATGTTTTTGTACCTTGAGATGAAGATGTTGTTGCCACTTAAATGCACAAAGACTTTTTTAACTTGAGGTTGGAAAGTGTATGGGAATGATCTCTCCATGACTTTCTAGCCTTCTATCAACAGATCCTTAGGCAGCTGCAGTGTTTTCTACACTCTAAATTTCTTTCAGATCTGTAGAGCCCAGTTCCTAGCTATGCTCCCTCTGCTAGGCTGAGTGCCCTAAAATTCCCTCCTCTGTACATGGCAACATTTTCCTCAACATAATTGCGGCTGGTATGCCACTAATAGATCTGGGGACTGTTAGCCACAGGCACGCAAAGATCTCAGCCCTGTGTCTGAGGTATATAAGAAAACAGGCCTGTAAGTCCCAGCAAGGTTTGGATAAGCACATGATTGTGCTAACTGACTTCCCAGTAACACGTAGACTGGATTCACTCTGCTGTAGAACATGGTGCAGGAGAAGCCATGAGAAGGGATGAAGGTCCCTGGAGTTCAGAAGCATCTCAGGGTCATGGAGTCAAGTCATGCCTCTGGGGTCATCTTTACTGACCTAAGCAGCCACTACAGTGACCACACTGCACGTTCATGTGGTTCTGTAGCAGTCTGTAGATTAGAGTTACTAAATGGGGAGCTGGAAAACATAGCAAGGGGAAGACCTAGTGTGTTTGTGTTGTCAAGGCACTTAGCAATTCTGAAGTAAGCTATTCACATTTAATTGTTCTCTTCTTCTGCGCCAAAGTGTGCCCTTAAAATAGTATCTTCAGATGTATGATAATGCTCCATCCGTAACTCCTTATCTTTCTTTCATTTTTTTGTAATTGAAAAGAGGTATACAAATCGTATATGTCATTGCTGAGGCTGGAATTTCTTAATGGAAATCACCACAGAAAAGGAGAATCTTTCTGTCTAGGTGGTTTGTTTAACCAACGGAGATCACACAGCAAATACTTCTGTGCTTCCGGACAAGAACTTATGCTAGTGAGTTATTTATTGTATTATCATAGACACCTGGCCAAAGCAGTTGGCAGCTCAAAGAATGCATAAAAAAATGCAGTACAAAAAGATTACCTCTGGAAAGCCTCTTTCTTCACTATGCAATTTGATAGGCTTTGAGATGAGAACATCAATTGTGGAGCATAAAGGGTATAGTAATGGAAAGGCTTAACTGGTGTTAAGAAAGTGTCAGTAGAGAAATCCCCGTGAAGCATCATGTCCTGAAAAGCAGAGCTTGTCTTTGGATGAATAACTGGGCGTGCTCTATTTCTCCTTTCATACTTATCGATGTAATAAGTCTTCTTTGTTCATTCATTGCTTATGTGCAGACATATTCCAGTGAAAAATGAATTAAGCCAAATTCCTTTTGACTGGAAGTAGCATAACGAAGAGTCACAATTAGCAGTATTTTTGATAATTAGCTTCTACCATGCCAGAGAATTCTATGATTGCATTTGGAAGAGTGCTAGCTAGTAGAATCCTCTTAAATCAAATGCTAGGTACATAGATACTTTTTAGTCCCTTGGGAAATAATAATGAAAATGTTTTAAAGGGGATTTTCTTAATATGCTTCAGTTCAGAAATGATTCAGAAATTACTGTTCCCTGTCCGGGTGGCACATCCACTTGTTGTCTGTCATCAAATAATTTGGGTCTGATTGCAGAAACACTTGTTGGAATCGTAATTCAGTCAGTGGACTACTTATGTTCTTAAGAGTTATGGCTATGCATAAATAATTGCAGGATCAGTACCTAGCATTGTGAGTTCTTTAATACAAAACCAAATAGTTATTTGTCTGGCTCCAGTTTTTTACAGTAAGGCTGTAATCGCTATTTCCTGTGTTTGCATTGGAATGCATATAAGACTCAGAATTTTATATATTTATATATTATGAGTATTTTTATATAGAAAAATAATAAAATTATGTCTTTTCCATTTATACATTAACGATGATAGGAACACTTTTCACTCCCTGATATATTTATTCTTTCCCAGCACTGGTGATGTAGGAGAATACTTATATGACAAAGAGCTGAGGAAATGAGACACTGAAGCTCAGATTCTCATTGTCTTTTAAATGTCTGTCTTCCATTAATTCGATTACCTAAATAATTTTATGTATCTGAATACAGAAGCCTCTGACTGAAGAGGGAGTTGTACCAAGATTCCCTGAGTGCAAAAGGCACACTTTAGTATTTGAATGGCTATTCCTCCAAATAGCTGCAATGATCTTATTTCTGTAACACTATTTAAAGAGTTCATTTCCTAAATAAAATAACCTATTGTGTTGAATGCTGTCATTTCCAAACTTGCACATATATGAATGCAGAATTTTAGAAATCTTAAAGGAAAACTGCGACATGATTTTATATATAGCACTTGTTGTTTCTATTCCTCCCTAAAATGTTTGCTTTATGGCCTTTTTCTATGATAGGGTCACCTGCCTAGTGGATGAAGGGAAGGTGGTGGATGTAGTTTTTTCTGGATTTTAGTAAGGCTTTTGATACTGTCCCTCACAGCATCCTTCTGGACAAGTTGTCCAGCTGTGGAATGAGCAGGTTCACGGTGCACTGGATGAAAAACTGGCTGAAGGGCAGAGCTCAAAGGGTTGTAGTGAATGGGGCTACATCTGGCTGGTGACAGCCATTTTATTTAGAAGTGAAAGGTAATAGCCTTCCTCCAGTACTCCTTCCTTGTTCTCTCTGACCCTGCCATAACATATAGTATCAACTGTATTAGCCCATGAGTTTTAGCAAACTGAAATTGTGCTCCTCATACCATCCTGGTTCTCGAACAAGAGATGGAGAAGACAATAAAAACAGTAACAATATCTAATGAAATAGTCCATTAAGAACAAAGCAGTATCTTCTAGTCTTCTTTCAGAGTTACCTTCAGCTGGTAATTCTGCACTTTTTCTTTCAAGCCTAAACTGAGCCCTAGCTGGAGCCATAGACTAGGGACCCCACTCCATTTACACAGCTGGTAATCTACAGAGGAAAACTTCTCAGCCCCAGTTTCCTTTGGCAGCACTTTTCTAGCAACCCTCTAAACTCAGCTCAGTGCTTTCTCTTTTTCTTAATTTGTAACTCTAACCCTGAGGGGCTGATTGGTAGGCCAGGAGACCCCAGCCACAGGCTTAGTGTTTCTTACAGGAACATTCTTCAAGCAGCCCTTACTTGCACTTGGCAGCCCCTTTGCAGTCTAAAAGTCTGATTATTTCCCTGAACCTAGCCAGGAACCCCACTCCATCTAGATACTTGATATTCTTCAAAGGAGAATAACTTTTGCAGCCCCTAAAAGTTTAGTCTTAGTTAAAAACTTTGTAAGAGGTAGAAAGGAGAGATGCTCACAAATATGCACAGTTAATAAGAGGCTTGCAAATCCCATGATTGCCAAAAATAATTTGATAGTGAAATAAGCTGCAAGAGAAGAAGGAATTGCTGTATGACAGTGACTTATTTTTGAGAATGCACATATATGAGGGTAGATTTCAAATTATTGTGTGTTCTCCATGGATGAGTATATTAGCACTAATCAGCTATGCCTTGAAGCACATTTTGAACTAGATTCCGAAAGAGAAGAGGGAGACTCTTCCTCTGTTGGATGAGTCATTCAGGCATTCAGGACTCTTAAGTGTGTGACAAGGCTGAGGGGAAGGAGATGGGATTCTTTACTGTAATTCAGGCTGATCATATGAAGCTGTCTTTTCTACAGTAAGCTCTTCTGCTTACCTTGCATGGATCCCTGTGTGCATGGGGTGAATGAATTTCAATGTGACAAAGATCACGTTCTGTATGGAATGATTTCTACTTGTCTCGGCTTTCTTTAGTCCTCTGAAGCATTTCATTTTTATGTTTGAAGTTTAGCTTTTAAATATTGCAGTGAATCCTGAGTAAAATTTGAAGTGACTTGCTCTTAGACAGAAAGGAAGTCTGAAGCAGTAGAAGTTTAAAACTGAGACTTGAGTCCCACCTAGCCAGTGGATTAATTTTTCTTTCTCAAGGTCCTGTTAGCTTCTGGGTACCTCACAGCCTGTCTTGGTATAGAGTCCACTAAATTATTGAAAACTGAAGCTAAATGCTTATTAGATAATGATCAGAATCTTCCAAGGGTTTTGGTTTTTCTTTTGCTTTGGTTGGATCTGAATGAAATAATCTGATTTTTATTCACTTCATATGTCTTTGTCTCTTTTAGCCTTTAGGAGATGCAAGTTCTCTGTGAACAGTATACAGAAGCTGGCCAGTAGGCTGCAGGAGATTAAGTAAGCAAAAGAAGAATTAATCTTTTTCCTCCACCGCCCTTTCACCCCTTGACTATTTGTTGGGAAGATAAAGGGATAGACTGGTTCCCACAAGCCCTGCTTCCTTTGAACGAAACCACTTCTATCCCCTGCCTTTGTGCAGTAGGCTGAGTGCCCCTTTTCAGATTCTGTCGCTAAAGATCATGCGTATCATCTTGCAGATAAAGCATCGTGTCTAGCCTTAGAGTGGAAGACTTGCTGGTTCTTCAGCACTTAGTGCTGTCAGCTCTTTATATGTGCCTCACAAATTACTAGGATAAAAACATTCAGTTGAAAACCAGCCATGATATGAAGCAACAATTGAAGACGAATAGTCAGAGTCCAACTGAAAAATATAGGAGAAACTTTTACATCCAAGTTCAGGTAATTAGTTTTTTCTTCACTGGCTAACATGCTGGAAATAATAAACCTGAATTTATTCAAAGGGTTGTCAGTTGGTTGCCAGAGTGGAAAAATACCTGACAGATAGCTCCATTGCAGTGGTCTCAGCCTGCATTTCAGGGAATGGATACTTGGTGTCAATACGTGTAAAGCTGTGTATAGGGAGAAAGCTCAGCCGCATCAGTTTCTGGAGTGCTAACAAGTTTATGTTCTTCAAAGACTTCCCAAATTGTTATGAGAAATGATTCAGAAGCATGGTGGCCTGCTGCTACACACTAACTATATAGCAGTGTTGTAAATGCTGATGGGTATGTTGTGTGACTTCATTTGAGTGAAGAAGGTATATTTTTTTCTGTCTATAGTTTATGCTTCATGGACAGGCCAACAGAAGAAGTAGTTAGCAATTTAACCCCATGAACTAGTAATTAAAGGTAAAGAACAAATCTTCTGCATTGCAGAATATTATTTCATGGGAAATGTTGGAAGACAATTTACTAACTCCAGTCCCACCCTATGTTAATAAACTTACTCACTACAGATTTTGTTTTTGCAGTGTAAACTAATTTCCTCTGTGGAAGTGTAGCAATAAATATTGACTGAATTAAATTATGGACACAGACTTGTAGTGAAAAGGAACTTTTAGCCAGAAGCTATGAGATCGGTGAACTAAACTGATGATTGAAACAATCGTTCTGTCAAGGATAGGTTCTAGCAGCTTGGCCTACGTTTATTTCCGCATGTTGACTATCAGTAAATATCTCAATGGAAGTAATGTTCTAATGAAATGCAGTGAAGCAATATCTGTTATATTTTGTTATAATCTTTTAACAGTGACATTGATTGTGTTTGGGCTAATTGCAAATTACTTAGTGGAGAAGGTATTATCTTTTGTGAATTTTGTTCTAACAGAAAAGTCAGAACACAGGTTTTACATATAAAATCAAAGTGAACATTACTCTGGAAAGAAACGGGACAAAAGACTCCAGTGCAACTTACGTTCCGTGTGAACTTTAGTTTGAAGACTCAAAAAGCATCATATTGCAATTAGACCCGGTGTTTAAGGGCTGGAATTCTTCCTTTTTTTGGGGAATGGAGAAGCTACTTGAAAGTAGTAGTGTAATAGGTAGCCTTGAAGCACTAGTGTAATAGGATACCAATGCCCATTCAAAAGAAAGAGCAGAAATTCATTAATACAGGAATAGGATAATAGTATACGAAAGGAATCTTCACTTAGCTGCCTAGAAAAGTCAAAAGCATGATGTATGTTAGGTTTCATGGTTTGTGGTGGCAGCTGAGGTTTGCTTTTTTGGCTTTTCCTTCTCTTTGAACTCTGCTGACCATGTTTCTGTGAGTGATGAGCTAATTAACCATTTCAACTAGTTGTACTTGCATACAGTGCAAAATTCAGTTCTGATAAATTTCTAGAGAACTCATTTTTATAGTAAGTCCTAATCATGACCATCATCCCCTAAAGACATCTTTGAAATACCATATTGGTAATTGACACTGGAAAATAAGCAGCAGTCTCAGGACTGAGAGTAATTTTTATTTTTTACTGAGGAGTAATTTTTATTTCTGTAGTGTTTATAAATGAGAGTAGCATTACCAGTACTGATAATAGGGTGAAAATTTACTGGAATGGGAGAGTAAAGTAAGATAACAGATGGAATGGCAAAATGGAAATAATAATCCAGATAGAAGATTGATGGAATACAGTGGTGAAAACTGAGCCTGGTTTTGTGGAATGCCTGAGGATTCAGGAATTCAATTAGTAGTACCACAGTAATTAAAACTTTGGGCAAACTATAAAGTTCTACCACTCAAAAGGTCCAGCTGGGTAATGAGGCAACTAAAATCCTGGCAAATATGATCATACAGTGACCCTTGCTGTCACGTGCAAAGTTGGCAAAGTAATGGTTTTCACAGGTGAAGCCCTTTATGAGAGCCAGCGCAAGAGGAATTTCTTTCAGCTGTGTAATGAGCGTTTGCAAAATTTATCAGATGAATGTATGTATGAAAACTGAAACAAAAAAATACTATTTTAATCGAGACCTGTTCCTACTATAACTTTAGGTTTTTAAACCTTGTGAATCTGTCACCTAACTTTTTCTCAAATGCACTACATGTAACCTATAAAGAATTACATATCCAAAAGTTAGACAAACTGTAACTAGCCACGTAAGGAAACCCTCGCAAACTGAAGTTGTGTGATGTTCGCTACATGGCTGTATATAGGAAACTGTTCAGTCTCAACAGCAACAAAGTATGGTTGAAGTTACATTGTATTGAGCTGCTATTTAAATGGCTAAGATTCAGTAGTCAAACTTTAGATCAACACAGAGGTAACACACAGATTTGTCATTTTGATTTGGAGTTGAAATCTGGTTTTCTGCCTCTTGCATATGTAGATTAATTCCTGTTTTTTTATTCCATTTCTGCTTATCTTCTTTGGCTAAAACAGTTTTGTGCCATGTGTGATACACATTTTAAATGATTTTGTTTATTATCTCTTAATAGACTTTTTCCTCATATACGCATAGTAATGTGAAACGGTCATGAACTTATTAATGAACAGATAAGTTAGATGACGATTTGTTTGTTGGAAAAAAAATTTGATAAATTGATAATTCATAGAAGTCTAATCTGTTCTCACAGAAGAGAATTAGATGTAATAACATTAATTTTTCAGCCCTTCTGTGTCATTCTGGAACTTCAGAGATAACAGGTCAGCAATAAGTCACTTTGTTATTGCTGTAATGTAAAGCTGACAGTTTGAGGTAGGACACTTATAAAAAGAGAGGTGATTTAAAAGAATATAAAATTAAAATGAGAGAAATGCTGAAATTTCTCACACCTAAGCATTCTGTAGTAGGAATTTTGCCTGTGTTCTGAATACAGGCTTAGCCTTGATCTAGTTCCAAACCATTATTAGTGTTTGCTTTAAAGTGGAAAAAAACAAATCCTTAAATAAGTGCAGCAGCATGGCACCAAGTATGAGCACATTGATTCTAACAAGCTATTTCTCTCTGCTGGTTTGTCTTTCTGTATCTATTTGTCCATTCTTCCTTCTTTGTTCATGAAGAAAAAGCTTCAGCACATATATTCTCCCAGCATTAAAACTTGAAAGAATGCACTTCTGATTATTACCCTTGAACTATTTTGAAGAAAGTGAGCGAAATGTACATGTTTTTATCTAACTTTAATTTTGGTTTGGTTTTGGGGTTAGAAGACCCTGAACTGTGATCCACTGCTCACTCCTTTATTTTTTTTTTTTGTTGTTAAGATTTTTGGGAATGCTTAAATAACTTTTTTCTTTAAGCTTTCTTGAGACAGCAGAAACAAACTTCCTTTCCTTTTCATGGTTGTTGACACTGTGGGCATAAATTATTTCCTTTGAGGCAGCCTGAGTGACATTGTGTCTAGGAGAAATTTCATGCATGTCTATCAAGGTGCTTTTCTGTTTTGAAGGCTGAAGGGAGGGTTGAAAGCTTGGCCATATATTTAAAATGGCATAATTCTATTGTGCATTAATAACAACTGACTATTCCAACTCAAGATGTAACAGAGTGCTTGAATACAAATTTTTCTGGAGAGAGAAGAAAAGACAAAATGATTATTGCTAAATGAAGTATTACATCTTATGGCACATAAGTGGATATCTTGTGATGAGTATAGTCTTTATTTAAACAACTGTATGATCCTTGTGATTATGCGTAAATTTTCAAAATGTGAGTCACTGATGTAACATGCTCTGTCGGAATCTGTAAACCATTGAATAATAGCTCCATGATCGCAGGTACTGACTTATAGCCTCAATGACATGTCAGACTTTAGTATTAGTATGACTGTTTAATTGCTGCTAACTCATAGGAAAGTAGAGGATTGATCATACTGCAGATTTACAAAATACCTAAGGAGTGTTTTCTTACAGCACTCCAGATGAAGCCAAGGGGAATAACATTTCTTATTTCCACCTTTCATGATGAAGAGCGAGCTCAAGCTAAAGTGTTTAAGTGAGAGATACTTATGAATGCTCCACTGTTCTTGAGAGCTCATAACAGATGCACAATTGTAAGTCTTAGTTTGTCAACTCAGGTGGTGAGATCTGGCATCATCTTCTTTTTATCGACCCTTGTCTGAAATACATGTG
Organism: Nyctibius grandis; assembly: GCF_013368605.1. Classification (NCBI taxonomy): domain Eukaryota; kingdom Metazoa; phylum Chordata; class Aves; order Nyctibiiformes; family Nyctibiidae; genus Nyctibius; species Nyctibius grandis. The sequence continues at coordinate 60,086,898 of NC_090663.1, forward strand.
AAGGGATGGACCTTTGGTTTGTTACCTAGTCTACAAAGAGCAGGTGCTGGAACACAGAAGCTGATGATTGTTCTGTTGTTTGCAGCCCTGTTAGTCAAATCTGTAGAAGCCAAGAGGCTTGTCATTAATACTGGAATTTTAATGCCTGTTTAAAACAAAGTTTTGTGTCTTAAGGACTACTTATTGGTATATGTCTAACCCCACCCCCCAAAATTCACTGTGAGCTATTGTTTATTCTTCTAGCATTGTCATTGGATAAGGACAGATCTTGGGCTCATGGAAACTACAGTGGCTTAGCTGAAATCCACAGCAGCACCAACTTTTACCTTGCATACCAGCTTTCCCTACAAAGCTGAATAATAATGAATAAGGTTATGTCATGTGATTTATTGTTGCTGCCTAATTGGGCAACAGGAGTGTTCTTAGTAGTATAGCCAGGAATACTTCCCACAGACAATAAATTTAATCTGTGAAAATAATTAATCTAACCGCCCCTGTTAATTCAAGGAAAGGTTAGTAGATAAACTGTTTCTATAACTAGAGGTTTGAATTAGTGCCTATATGTGGATCCAAACAGAAGGCATGAGGTCTACACACTTTTTAAATTAATACAGATCCTGCTCATATCTCAAAGGCATTGAGTAGGATTTTATTCAAAAGTAGGTTAATAGAAAAGCTTCAAAATTAAAGTTCAACTAGTATGCTGAAAGACAACACAAAGCCTAAAATCTCCTGAAAGACTTAATCTAAAAATAAGTCTAAATTTGCTAGATTTAAAAAAAAGTATATTGACTTTTCAAAGACTACTGATATGACTGAAGGAAAACAGTCTTTACAAAGAGAAGGCAGAGAGGAAGACAGTTAAGTTCAAAGTCACTCATCTCAGTTCCTTCCAAATATGGCCTTTCAGGCTTAAAACAAATCCATGTCTGGTAAATATCCTCTCCACGTCACTCGGTACAATCGTCAAAAAATAAATTCTATTAATGGTAGTTTCCACACCAAAGAGAGCTGCTTCTGAGCTGTTTCTTACAACTTCTACAGGGACTCTAAAATGAAGTCCTCTTTCAGGTGTATATTTGGGTAAGAGAATGGGGGTGGAGGAGTGGAACACAAGACACTTATCCAGAGTCCTGGATGACCAAGGAGTGAGTGGTTAGATTCCTCCCTCTGACAGCAACACCAGGCTTAATGTAGCCTAGCACACTCTGCAATCTCACATGCCTGCCAAGCGGGGTGGGAATCTGTAGCACTACAAAATAGCCCATTGATCTAACTGTGGTCCTGTTGCCATTAACAGGATTTTGAATGGATCCTAGAAGGCCACCGTTTAGGCAGTTCTATGTCCTTTACTGAGTACTTGCCTGTATTCCTTTTTTCATTTTTCTCCTTCTTTTTCTTGCAGTAGTACGTACGTGGTACTGGCTCTAATCCCTATGTCAGCTTTTTTTTTTTTATTTTTGGGTTACTTCACCAGCATAGAAGAGAATGTGGTTTACCCATTGAAATCTACACTAGTAACACAATAACTTCCCAGCAGACTCTTCTCATGAAAGTCAGCAAGGCTTTCTGCGTGAGAAATTGTTGTGAGTTCACTTTTCATTTTCAGCCTTTTTCCTATTGGCTTTGCATCTGTAAATAGCAACTGATCAAGGGTCAGAACCAGTCTTGCCTGTATCTTGACAAGTTCTGTTAGAAAATGCAAATTAAAAATTCAAGCCAAATATAGTAATTGACCTTATGAAATCAGTTACAAATGTTTTCTGCTTTTTTTTTCATTTGGATCTGAAAGTAGAACTCAGTTCTAGTTCATATTAATTTGGGAGATCTCGAAGTTTATTCTGTCTTTTAGAATGCAAAATCGATCTGGGAATGAAAGAAGATTTATCTTTTTCAAATGTGTAATGGTTTCTGTCCACTCAAGCCTAAAACATAGGTAAAATAACTTTAGCCAGGCAATCTGACTACTCCAGAAGCAAACAGGCATACACACAAAATCGTCCACAAAATTCAAGCCTTAAAATTAGTATGGATAATGTATTGACTTATTAGTGTAAACTCCCCCACCAAACAGCAGCACCACCAACACTCCCCACTCCCCCAAACAAAAAAAAAAATCCCCAAACTAATTAATTATTGTTGACATGAAAGTTTGAATTTGACTTGCTATCCTCTATAATAATTGCTAGTACTTATGACAAGGTTTTTTTTGTGAATTTGTCATGAAAAAATGAGTCAACACAGAACAAAATTTTCTATTCATCACTCGGTATTGACAACATGCCAGTCATGCAACAGAAATAATTCTGAGAATGATTATTTAAAACCTCTATTGCCAGAGTGAACAGAAAGCATCTTTAGCAGGTGGAATGAGCTAATTTTATCTGGAGGTAGTTCAGGGTATAACACAAAGACTACCTCTATAAGAACTTGTCACCTCTTATACCTGTGTACTGTATAAACCTTAAGGGTGGCCACACAGGATAATGATCATATCAGAAATATGTGTGGTCACATAAACTAATAACTGGAATGGTCTCAGTTGAAACCACTGAAGAAATTCTTTTGAGAATTTACATCAATATATGTCAGGAATAGTTTCAAATTGGTATATAAGCTAGTAAAAGACAAATGTACTGCCGAATATTTAATTTCATGTAATAGATAGCTTAAGTCTATTTTCTAATTACGTCCCTGATATTGTTTCTAGAAATAATCTAATGACTTTTTCCCTCAGAGTCAAATTTACTGAAAACTGACCAATGCTGCAGTGGTGAGCAGGCTTTCTGCTTCGGGTGAGTTCTAGAGATTTTTGCATGTTAGTGTGCTGAAGGGTAAGAAAAGAGATGATTTGTTTTGTTAATGGAAGAAATTCTTTATCTACAGCCTGCCTTTTAATATGCGTAGTTTTTTAAGGCTAAAACTCCGTTCTTCAAAATACCATACAGTATAAATTTAAAAGATTGCTTCTGTTATTGGGAAGGATACTTCACTCACTGCAGGAAATGCTGTGTGAAATTCCATGAGGTTTGCTATTCAATAAACATATTTAGAAATCCATGGGAATTCTCTCTCCTTAGAAGTTCTGCAAAGAGGCACTCAGGACAGTGGAATAAACAGTTAACAAATATTGCCAGAATCTTGCAAATAGATTAAAACCCATGGAAATTCTCACAGTAGAGTTCACCTCAATACTTTTTCACCCTGCAGCCAGGAGCAGCTCTGCAGAAGTTATATTAAACTGGTGTAAGAGGTAAGAGGGAAAATTAAACTGCTGCTTTCCTCAGAGCTTCTTCAGTGAACAGAGCTGGAGTATCAGGTTGAATCTCCATAATTGAAACATGCTTTGTAAAGCTGTGCCCTTTTACGTGATCTGTTTTGTTATATTGTTTTAACCTCTTTTCTGGATATGATTTTATTATACAACAAATTTTACTTTTTGAATTAAAGCAGCAACGATGACATAACATGCCTGCCGCAGATGGAAATATTACGTAAAAAGGAATCTGTGTTGTTAATGCAAAAATGCAGTAGAAATATTCTGTATTCTTGCTTTGAGTGCTGCTCCCACGGCTCTACGCTCTTGGCATTTTTAGAGTGACATTGAAAATCAAACATTATGTGAAAAGTGCTTTGCTTACCAGGTATATGCAGAGATTTTTCTACAGAAAAGTTGGTTAATGAGTATTTGAATCTCTGTAGAAAGCAGGGTGAAGGCCTTTGAAAATATGAACAAAATAAATGTCTGACTCATACCTGGTCCTTACATTCACATCATTTGTTTTCAGAATACTTTGGAAACTCTAAATTTGGACTTCTGGTATTTTCCTTCAGGAGGGAAATAGAGGTGGGGACCATCTTCCATAACAGTGGAGGATGAAATGTGCTATGTCTTCTGATAGCTGTGAAACATGTTGAGTATCTTGGGTAGAGGGAGCAATGGTTTTAGTGCATAATAGTATGGTGCATTCTCTCCGGGATCCCTCCTGAGTTACTGCTTTGCTTATGTCCACCTTCCTTCCCTAATGCCAAGGTGGTTTTATATTGCAGAGTTGAACTCAATGTGAATAGAAGAACTTCAAATATGGGAAATTAACACGTGTGACTTTTCAAATATGGTGTTTATGAAAAAGATTGAGCAAGTAAGAAAGTGGAAATATAGAAGAACTTCATAAAGCTAAAAGGCAGGCTACAGATTTTGGATAGTGTAATAACAACAGTTTTATAGTTGTTGGATAAGTAATTTTTTCTGAACAGCCTTTGAACACAAATATGTCAATTTAGCCTTTAGACACTAATTCATCCAAGCTAGAAATTATATTTTTGAATAATAAAACTTGACAATAGGTGACTCATAAGGATTAAAGCTAAGATTTTTAAATTATAAAATTTAAAACGGTAGACTGGAGATTACAACTGAATTGTTCATAGACAACTGTGCTGAATGTTTTTCAAAGGCAATTTCCACAGGAAAAATTAAGGATGTTCAAACAAAGTAATTCAAATCTTATTAGAATTAATCAGAAAGAATACAGAATGATAGTGTCTTAATTAAAGTAACTCAGTTACCAACTGATCTAATTTAGGGTGAATCTAAAAAACTCCCCTGAGAAGGACAGGAGCTCATATTCCAGAAGACAGAGTGGTTTTCTGTCTTTGTTTAGCAATGACATGCTTAAGTGAAGTTTTCCTTGCCCTTTTTCATGCTAACATAAAACTGTATCTGCACAGAACTGGCTTCCAGGGAGAAGAGAGTGAGGTGATAGTCTCTTTTGAAAGCATCTATTGATTGTAGACTATATTATTTAATTTTGTGGGGAATAGTAAGACAAAATCCTTTTAATCTCTTAATTAGAATCAATAGAATAGGAATAATAATAGTCCAATTTCGTTTTAATGTCTTCATGGTCCAAATGGTGACTGGTACAAGGATAAGTCTTGTACAATCAAATTGGGATACACCAGAAAGCAAAAGAAGTCAGTGCTTGCACCTTGAGTGTAAGATAATGTTAAGACAAGACAGAATTTCCACAGGACTTCACTGGAGTAGAGACTGACCAGCAAAAGGTAGTGTGTCACTGTAGAGCCAGTGTCATTTAGTGACTGCCTCAAGCTTTTCATGGTTAAAAAAGAAAAACAACTCAGTCTTTGAAACCCAAAACTTTTCAGCTCTCTGCCAGTTAAAGACTGGCATTCTGTACTGGTTTTGGCTGGGATAGAGTTAGCTTTCTTTGTAGCAGCTAGCATGGGGCTGTGTTTTGGATCTGTGCTGAAAGCTGTGTTGATAACACAGGGATATTTTAGTTATTGCTGAGCAGTGCTTACACAGAGTCAAGGCCTTTCCTGCTTCTCACACTGCCCTGACAGCGAGTAGGCTGGGGGTGCACAAGAAGCTGGGAGGGGACACAGCTGGGATGGCTGAGCCCAGTTGACCAAAGGGATATTCCACACCATATGACATTGTGCTCAGCAATAAAAGCTGGTGGAAGAAAAAGGAAGGGGGCAGACGTTCAGAGTGATGGCATTTGTCTTCCCAAGAAACGGTTACACTGTGGTGGAGCCCTGCTTTCCTGGAGATGGTTGAACACCCGCCTGCCCATGGGAAGCAGTGAATGAATTCCTTGTTTTGCTTTGCTTGTGTGCGTGGCTTTTGCTTTACCTATTAAACTGTCTTTATCTCAGTCCATGAGTTTTCTCACTTTTACCCTTCTGATTCTCTCCCCCATCCCACTGTGGAGGAGTGAGTGAGCAGCTGTGTGGGGCTTAGCTGCCTACCAGGGTTAAACCACAACACTCTCCCAGCATCAAACTTCATTCTTGAGGGAAGTTTATTTAATTCGAAACAGATATGCATTTTCAATGACAGGTTGTAACAACCTGCAAAATCTAGTAGTATGAATGGATGTAAATTGGATATAAATTATGGGAATAATGTAATGTGATGTACTAACACAAACAAAACGACCAACTCATGTCATTAGAGTCTAACTGACTAGAGAGAGTAGCTTGTTTGGGGCTTTTCCAAGTCCTCTGTGTTTTGTTAATTCAAAGATGGTGCATACTAAGTCATCATAGATTAGTTGAGTTCACATTCTTCTAGGATTAAATGTTTGGTTAATTAATCAAATTGCAACTATCTGAAGAATTTTATTTCTGAACCCAGTATCAGTATTAAGATGACTCTTTATCTCTTACATCTGCATGTACAAATAAATTTTTGAAACTATTTGATAATCTTTTATTCTTAAAGACGGCCCTTGCCACTCTTCTTTACTCCACTTCTATACATGTGGATTCAGTCTTCTGTTACCTTGAGATGGACAAAACGAAAAGTCACTGAGAGAATTTGTGTAAAGATGCTGATGAGAAAGGCTAGGATAACCCTTGCATCGTGCTCTGCGAAATCTCAAAACGGAGTACTTTTAACTTGTAAATTTCAAAGAATATACAGTCTTAGTGAGATATTTAAATTATAAACATAATTACTGAGATTATCACACAAAAGAGAAAAAGAAGAGAAAATGCTAAATATATTTTTCAGAAAATATTATTCTAATCTGAACGCTGCCAGGTTATGAAACTGTCTTTCCATGTTTCCAAAAGGCTAAGTTGCATGAAAAGAAAACAATTTAAAGCAATTATCTCCTGGAAGCTAACTACGGTATAGTTGTTTCTCAATAGTAATGGTTTCACCCCATCTACTGGCAGTAATGTTCTCACAAATACATGTGAAATGGATGTTGTTAAGCATAGCCGTAATGTTTGGGAATGCAGGGGAAGCTGTTGGAGAGATGCAGTCTTAATGTGTACAGAGGCACTTAATAGGATATACAAGTACTCTTACTTTGTGGCCATAAGATAATTGCTGATAAGATAATTACAGCAGGTTTTTTTGATTAAAAATTGATAATGTGTGTGGAAGAGGATGGACATTATATTGGTTTGGTTATATGTAAGTGGAAATTTGCTGGAGATTTAGTGCACTACAAATAAGAGGTTGCACTATGTTTGTGTTATTGTAGCAAACATCTTGCAACCTTTAGACATATGCATTTGTGGCCAGATTGCACACTCGCAGCATGCTGAAAAAGGTGTGTCTACAGAGCTGCTGCTTTGTTATTTCTGAGGGTGATGCAACAACGTTTTTATAGTAAAAAGATGTGATTGTGTTAATTGAAGGTGGTCTCTATTTTGATAAGGTTGAAGAATCATTTTGTAACAGTGGGGACTTAGAAGGTTTAGGATATCACCTGGCTGTGGAGGTGGATGTATTTCCAACTGAACAGTGACAAAGATGAGCCTCCTGCCAGGGACTGCTTTTGAGGGAAGCAAGTAGTTCTTGCAACAGAGTATTTTTAGACAGTATGCTACTTTTCAAGTATTATACACTGATGAATAGGAGTGACATCTCTGGAATATTTTCATGGTTTAGAAGTGTAAATGGAGTGAGGACCTAATGGAGATCAGACATTCACCTTGGTAACTGTTTTATCACACACTTATTAAAAGGTTTTGAGGGGACAAGAGCAGAAGCTGAATCCCAATCTTAATTTCCTGTGATTTGTTAATACCTGTGTAAGAATACCACTGTGATGCTACACATTTCCCAGATGTAGGGCATGTCTGTCCTAAACCTGCCTTATTTACTTTATGTTAAGTTTGTGGTTCTCTTGATCTTCAGCATCCTGTAAGTGCTATGACAAGTCTGAGATTTGTTTGTCATCAGTTCAGTCTTTCACTGTAGATGAATCAACACTAAGGTAATTTCAAAGCTCATACAAGCCTGTAGCTGTGACAGCTATGAAATTCCAAATAAACACTTTTTAAAATACTTCTGTCTTCAGTTTCCACTAAAATCAATCAGCATTGAGAATGCTCTGCTCCTTACGGAGATACTGTGAGAGCAGCAAGCACATTATCAGAAAACTTCCTGCATGGATTATATGCATGACTAGTTTAGTATCTGCTATTTTCAGATAGGCAGGAGTGAATTTTGTGAAATTTCAAAAGCTAGAATGAAGGTATTGGCTAATGAGAAATAACAATAACATTGCCCTTATGGTTCTATTTTGCATTTTGTTCTAATAAATGCCTTGTTGGAGTAAGGGAGGCAGACGAGCTTGTAAGGGAGAAGGTAGGGGTTACCGTGCATCTTTCAGGTCTGTTTTACTCTGCAAGGTAATATCTCTGGAAGAAGAGGAGAGGAGGTGCCAGCAGAAGGTATTTAATGACAGGCTCAAACTTTAGAGCTGAACATCACCCGCTGTTTAACAGTGGGATAAATGTATTTATAGTTTTGCAGATTTGAAGAGAGTGCCTTTACTAATAGTTTTGTCCCAGTCGAATAGTTTCAGGTGGGGGAATAACTATGCAGAGCCATGTGAGTTTGTTGTTCTCTGTCTCAGAAATAAATCAAACTTTATACTAAATTTTGGATGTATGAGTACATTTGATCTTTTCCAGTTAGAGGCAGATTTAATTCTTTTGTATAGTTCCAAAGGGAAGATAAACCTCAGAGAAAGATCTGTTGAAATTCTTTACACCTGATTGCTCATCTTCTGTGATTCTGAGGGTAACTCTTTCTTCAGAAGTGGTTATTATTATTTTTTTTGTACTCTGAATGAGATGGGAAGCTGACCAAATCTAGAGGATGTAGTTCCTGCTTCAGTAAGTTGGATGAACTCATTTTAGTTGTGACACGAGTAAGGATAACGGAAGTATGGATGTGTGAAAGGCAAAACTAGTTTCGTTTAGTACTTTTAATAATCTTACAATAAATGGAGAAGGGAGTATGAATTTATTTTCTTATTTCTCAATTCAAAGTGCCTTGCATTGCATATTCCTTCACCAAACATCTGTGAGTGGGAGGCAGTATATAGATGCCCTGTTACAGAATTTTCCTCTGAGGAGAATTAGGGCTCAGGCAGACAGCATAACCTCCCTGTTCTTCCCTTTGGTCTAGCTTTTACCTATTTTTATCACCACACACAGTTGTAAAACAGGTGTCAGAAGACGGTCTCTTAGATTGGAAATTGTGAATTTTCATTTGCTAAGCCAAGGGAAAAACCTGGACTTCCTCTTTTAATGTTGAGTTCCTCTAAACATGTAATGGGATAGGATCTTTCCATCCAAGCCATATTGAAGAAATCTGTGGTGTGATGCCATTCTGGAAATGCAGTTGCTTCCTTAGCCATTCTCCATGCAGAAAAATGGCCTCTGGAGAGTTCCTTCTCTCTCTGAGAGATCGATCTGGTAACAGTGTTCTGATACTGTAACATGTACTGAATGAATGCCATGACTGATGTTCCTAAGCACTAGAATATACGGAGAAATTTATTTTTTTTTTTTTTTAAATCAGGTCACAATATTCAGGTAGGAAATTAAAAAATTGCATAAAAACACCATTATTTTCTTTCTAAAAGGAAATTAGCTTTCATTAATATTGTGACATTTGATTTTACTGTAACTGACACCTGTTGTAACTCTTATCATAAATTTGTTACATGAGCCAAAAGTCAGATGATGTTACAGCCAAATATGCTGTACTTATCAAAATTACATGGAAAATATCTGTATATGACTTGTTTTGGCATTTTAATATTAAAAATTAAGTAGAGATCAGTACAATGTAACAAAGTGTTTCATGTTAGAAGAATTACATTGTGAGGGATAGAATTCATCCCTGATTTCTGAAAACTAGCACTTAACACTTATCTAGTGGACTGGGAAGCTCATTACTTGTTATATGCACTGTGAAGAGTTTTCAGTGTACTCTTTTTTTAACCCATTTTTCAGGAAAAGATCTTATGGCTTATGTGCCTGAATCCTTGGCATTATTTAATCTAAACTGTGAAATATTTTGAAGGACTATGCCTGTGGCCACTCTAAAATCTACTTTTTCCTTGAATAGATATCTGTCTTAGATACCCTTTTCATTGCAACTTCAGCACAACCTTTCTTGTATGTAGAAATACAAATCCTCTCTGGCTTTCCATCATAAAGTTGACTGTCAAGCTACAAATATCTTTACAATCCTCTCTGGCTGTACTTTGTTTGTCACCCTCCATTCTAGATTTCATGAACACTTCAAACAAGACCATGTAAAACTGCAGTAAGATCTCCATGCACAGTGCTGGATTTATCGTAATTGGATGCAAAGTTACGCAGTCCGAAGTTTTAAAGGACTGTTCAGTATTCCTTTTTCAGGAGTATTATAACACAATTCTGCCTGAAAGTGCCTGGATTTATCACCAGTCTATCTGTAAGCTACTTGAGCGATTTTTAGTTGCATAACTTATGCAAAGGTCAGATGATAGATAATTTTGTGGAGGCAGGAGAAATTTAAGGTAATACTGGTCACTGCTTTCAAGAAGTAGACTTCCATTCAGCAGAGATTGCTTATGTCTACATTAGCAAGAGAATCTGTAGAGACACATTACTGGTGCTGAGGACCTGACATTCATGCTTTCCTTTTAAGGAGTGGGGGGCTACTTTGGAGTAGGTTTAATCTAATCCTGTTGATGGAATGTCTGCTAGTCTTTGGAGCGTGTGTTGGGTTAATCTCCTCTGGAAGATAAAACTAAGACCATTTGGAGGTGTAATCCAAAGCGTTGGCTGGTAGGAGTGGAACGACTAAAGATTTCCCTCAAAAGCACGTTCCCAATTCAAGTAAAAATGCTTCTGTAGCATATACCTGTGCATCAATTCAAGCACCTATGAGTAAAAGCTTGCAACAGTAGTGTAAGATGCAAGTGTTCTGGGTATTGTGGTGTTAGAGAAGAGTAAAGGAGAGCAGGGGACCTAACAGCAGCTCCTTAGCAGCAAGACTTTTCAGTCCCTAAATAGGAATAATTACCATTCCTAACATCAAGTCTGTATTAATGGCCTTCAATGAAGGTATCAAATCTCAGTTGTCTCTGGTGGAAAACTGTCCTGGTTTCGGCTGGGATAGAGCTAATTTTCTTCTTAGTATCTAGAATAGCACCATGTTTTGGTTTTAGTGTGTGATTTGGTATAAGAAGAACGCTGATAATACACTGATGTTTTTAGTTCTTGCTAAAAAATCAAGGGCTCTTTAACTTCCCATGCTTTGCTAGTGTGCAGATACACAAGAAGCTGGGAGGGAGCACAGCCAGAGCAATGGATCCCAATTGGCCAATGCAGTATTCCGTATCGTGCAGTGTCAAGCTCAGTATGTAGATGAGGGTTGGCCAGGAAGCTCACACTCTCTTCTGGATTGTGGTTTCAGGATTTTCTCTCCTCCGGGATCTCTAGCCAGAGACGGGCTGGATGTTGGTCAGCAGGTCGTGAGCAGTTGCACTGCGCATCACTTGTTTGTATACTCTATTATTATTATATTATATTTCAATTATGAAATTGTTTTTATTTCAACCCATGAGTCTCTTTACCTTTACCTTTCCGATTCTCTCCTCCACTCCCTGAGGGTGTGAGGAAGAGTGAGCAAGTGGCTCTGTGGTATTTAGCGGCCTGCTGGGTTAAAACCACAACAAAAACAAAGAAGGTACATCAAACAGAAGGAAAAGTATTGCTTTATAATTCAAACAAGAAATGAATGAGAAAGGGGCTTCATGAACAAACTCTGGTCTTTACTAGAGCTATTGGGATGAATAAAGTAGAAGTGAAATTCATTAGGTTTTCTCTTCAAAAAACTGCTAGAACATCTTGTACAATGGAATGCTTTTTATCTTCACATTTAAAATACATTGCAGGGATCACCCACAGAGTACTCTAGCATTTTTTCATTGTAGGAGAATCTACTTTAAATTATTTTACTATATGCTAAGTAGATGCACAGGGCAGATAAATATCTAGATGGATCATCTGACAGATGGCAAGTTTTTATTTCATAACTTGTTCATGTGTCTTAGTACTTAGATTATCCTAGCAGAGTATAATTTATATATTTTAAAGTTGTATTAAAGTCATGTTATTAATTATGATATAAATGATAATGATAGATTAAAAAAAAAGCCTATATGCTGACTCAGTGGTTTTAAAATGTTTTAATGGAATTCACTTAGAATTCAAACACTTTGAAGCAAGATGATACCAGTCATTTAAAACAAGAAGTAAAACAACAAATTTGTGAAAGTCATTCTGATCAGAAAGTCCATTCAATAGTATTCCTCTCAGAGTTTATCTTAAATCTGCTGTGCCCAATTAAAAAAAAAAAGCACACAACAAAACAAACAGATGTGTCAAGTTCCATGCTGTGAGAGAAATCGATGCTAAGAGGCAAACACAGACACGGAGAGAAGTAACAGCTGATGTACTGTCACACTTGTTTTTTGGAGTGTAACAGTTGTGTGCTCTGTGACTTTCTTCTGGTTGTTAGACTTTTTCTGTTGTAGGGCAATACATATTTCAGAATTTATCAAGCCCCATAGGAACTAGATTTGTATTGGTTGTGCCTTGCCTTCCTGTTCATTTTCATGCAAGTCCTTATCTCCATCTCAGTATTTTCAATATTTCAGACAAATATATTTTTCTGTTTTTCAGTCATTGTGTGTATTTCCTCCCTTCTTTCTCGGCTGTGTATAGCTTTCACTAAGACAGACATAGGGCTATTCAGTTTTTTCCGAGCAGAGTGTGCTTAGCTATTTTGTTTGAATATATATCTTGACAATTATGTTTCTGAAGCTTAAGAGGTGGGACTAAGTAGATTTTTCTATACATTTGCATAAAAATTTTGCAGACTATTCTTGATAAAGGTGACTATGATGCATTTGCCTGATCCACGATGCCAATTACCTTAAATCTGATAGTGGAAAAATCAGAGGTAAAAATAGAACTATTTCAAGCCCCTAATTTAGCAATAGTATGTACATGTGGGTATGATACCTGTAAATTATGTCCTGCTAATACATCCAAATATATCTGCCAGCACATCCAAAACTGTCATATTTAACCATCTGTTTCATTTCTGTTTAAACAAATGCTGGATCTCTGTGCTGTGGAATTCCTTTCCAAACATGCAAGCAGCTGACAGAGTATTTTGCAGCAAGTCTGAGGGAGATGGAGAAAGCAGGGTCTTGCACTGATGAGTGGTGTTAGAGAATGTTCAGAGAAAAGGCTGTGGGTCAGGGAACAGCTGATGAAAGCTGGGTCTTGTTCCTAGTTCTGCTGCTGTCACTGAAGGAGGAAGAGGGAGAATTGACATGAATCGATAATCCCAGAGGTCTCTTCCAACCTGATTGATTCTGTGACATGGAGAGACTTTCCATAACTTTTTGACTGTGTCTGTTTCCAGACTTTGAATGATACTTTAATATCGTTCAAAGCAAAAAGGCTAAAATCACTCTTGCTATAAAGCAGTACAGCTCTTCTAAATTAAGAAGTTGATTGGTCATGTACACCCGAAAAGGCTCTGGCTGAAGCAATCTCTCTATTCTAAGGTGTTCTTTATATTAATATGGATGGAAGCTGAAGCTGAGTTAGGGCTGATGGGAGTTAGTTCACAAAGAGCCCTCACCAGGGAGCCCCTCCCAGTGCTGGAGGCTAGTTAACAGAGTTCCATCACTTGCCACAGCAGCTCAAGAGGAGAAACTGCAATAGTAAACTTAATTTCTGTTGTGGCAGTGGTTTGATATTTACTCTTCTTGGCTGGTGTACAAAGAGATAAAATGACTTACAGGTTTGATAGCTGTGAAACTTTCTTCCTGTGATAGTACCCTGTTCTCGCAGCTAAACTGAGGAAGTGTGGTCTGGATGATCGGGTAGTGAGATGGATTGTGAACTGACTGAAGGAAAGAAGCCAGAGAGTGGTGGTCAATGGGACAGAGTCCAGTTGGAGGCCTGTGTCTAGCGGAGTCCCTCAAGGGTCGGTACTGGGACCAGTTCTATTCAATATATTCATTAATGACTTGGATGAGGGAATAGAGTGCACTGTCAGCAAGTTCGCTGATGACACAAAACTGGGAGGAGTGGCTGACACACCAGAAGGCTGCGCAGCCATTCAGAGAGACCTGGACAGGCTGGAGAGTTGGGCGGGGAGAAATTTAATGAAATATAACAAGGGCAAGTGTAGAGTCCTGCATCTGGGCAAGAACAACCCCATGTACCAGTACAAGTTGGGGGCAGAGCTGTTGGAGACCAGTGTAGGGGAAAGGGACCTGGGGGTCCTAGTGGACAACAGGATGACCATGAGCCAGCAGTGTGCCCTTGTGGCCAAGAAGGCCAATGGCATCCTGGGGTGTATTAGAAGGGGTGTGGTCAGCAGGTCAAGAGAGGTTCTCCTCCCCCTCTATTCTGCCCTGGTGAGGCCGCATCTGGAATATTGTGTCCAGTTCTGGGCCCCTCAGTTCAAGAAGGACAGGGAACTGCTAGAGAGAGTCCAGCGCAGAGCCACGAAGACGATTAAGGGAGTGGAACATCTCCCTTATGAGGAGAGGCTGAGGGAGCTGGGTCTCTTTAGCTTAGAGAAGAGGAGACTGAGGGGTGACCTCATTAATGTTTATAAATATGTAAAGGGCAAGTGTCATGAGGATGGAGCCAGGCTCTTCTCAGTGACATCCCTTGACAGGACAAGGGGCAATGGGTGCAAGCTGGAACACAGGAGGTTCCGCATAAATATGAGGAAAAACTTCTTTACGGTGAGGGTGACCGAACACTGGAACAGGCTGCCCAGAGAGGTTGTGGAGTCTCCTTCTCTGGAGACATTCAAAACCCGCCTGGATGCGTTCCTGTGTGATATGGTCTAGGCAATCCTACCCCGGCAGGGGGATTGGACTAGATGATCTTTCAAGGTCCCTTCCAATCCCTAACATTCTGTGATTCTGTGTGATTCTGTTCTTATTGTTACTGGTTTTTCATTGATCATCAAAATGACGGGAGTCCTTCCGACCAGAACTGATGAAACTGTTAATTATTGGAAGATAATTCACCGGAAGACTTTCAGAGTATAGCTTTTTGCCAGTTTTGGTATTCTAGACAGAAAAAATTAATGGCTTAAATTAGTAATTTTGTAATATTAGCTATAAAAGAACAGACAGAAGTCCATGGATTAAAATATTAAATGATTTAAGTGCACAGAAAGCAGCATTAAAGCAAACTAAACTGGGATGTCAATTTAAGTCATATTACATAACCTATTATTTTTGTGTCAGATGACATCTATATGGTTTTCATTTGAGCCCTACATTTTGAATCTTGAACCGTGGAGCACTTATGTGTATACCATTATGGGGAAATGGTCAACATCACGTAAAGTAGTAGACTAATTGAAAGATGAAAGCTTTGAGGGGGTAAAAAACCCTGCTAAAGCACATGCAACACCAAGGCAAGCTTGTTACATTTCTAGATCAATTATCCAGCTTAAAAGAATAGGAAAATTGGACAAAACACATAGAGAAAGTACTGAGGAGAGTACTGCTGTTGTATCGCTGCAGATACGCATATGTTGTCAAACTATGATCTCCCGCTATCTTAAATTCCAAATAGCATTACAGCAGTACAACAGGTCAGTTCCTCAGTTCCTCTGAAATGGAGGAAATTAACAGTTTGGACTTGTGTACCGAATATCTTAGAAGTTTTCTGGATCTGAACATAACATCTGCTTGTGATGATGAATCAGCCTAAAATTATTGGGAGAATTTTCATAGACATATAATGTAGTTGTCTTAGGTATTTGTAACTAAAACAACTGCATATAATAATATTCTTAAAGCATCTTTATGAAAAGAACTTCTAGTAAGCATCTGGGAACCACTTTTTCACAGGATTTCTTTGACATTTATAGCTCAGTAGGAAAGCCTTCGCTGGCAATGATTCTTACACAATTTAGTAAACGATTTATACAAACACTCAAGATTATGTTAAAACAAAAAGCCAAGGAGAGATTTTTGGTCTGCTTTTACTCCTGCAAAAAGAACGTTGTTTTAGTTTGGGGTCTATTTTAATGATTGCTACTCCAATTACAAAATAAATGTCTGATAAATATTAAATATATTGCCTGAACGTTCTTAAGTTGCATCAAGTACCTTGGACTCCACTCCCCTCTAATACACAGGCATTATGTCCTGTCATCAAATAGACTGTATTTACTGATAGCCCTAAGAAAGCAAGAAGTATAGACAACATGTAGTCTTAACCTTGATTTCAGAAAATCTGAACATTTTTTAATACAGAAGGTATCCATAGTTAAGCATCTACAATGTTTTTAATGACAGAATCTTTATAAATTATTTCTCCAAGATGTGTATATAAGTTATAACTTTGAATTATTTGTTTAGTTGTTTTAATAATTCAGTATTGTCCTTCCTAAGGACAAGGACAAGCTATACTCCAAGATGGCCTTGTCTTTATATTGCTGTGATAGAATTGAGCCCAAACAACCTGACAGTCTCTGGAAAGGATGTCAGAGTTTGCTCTGATTATGTGAATTGTTTTGCTTTAAAGAACTTATTGCAAAAGTTGTTTTCTATCTGACATTTTGTCACACTTCCAAATCTGATGATGAGAGACTGGCAAATTTATTGATCACATATAGTAGATCTTTTTTCTCTTCATATCTTTAACCTTTCTTTGATCTACTGATGAAAAGAGGAAAAGTGAATAGCATATTAAAAGCATCACTCACAGGAGGACTTTTTAATATTGCAGCATACAGACAGGAACTGATCTCACTAATCATATATACTGCTATGGGACATCTCACTCTAGGTGCATCTTTCTTTTCAATTCATTATTTTTGCCTTGTTCAATGATACCATGTGAAATTTTGACAGATTCATTGCCAGTAGCTTTTCTGTAGTCCATAGGGAAGAGGTTTGTGTAGTTTTTCTTTTTGTAATTACCCTTTACTCCCTTGTCTGAAACCCTTGGTGTAGCAACTGGTGAAAACACAAAACAATTTTGTTAGTGAAGTTTCTGTATACGCAGATTTTGTGACAATCCTCTAGCCCTTGTTCTGTGCTATGATGAGAGTCTAAAGGCAGGATTCATTTTGACTTAAATATTTCAAGCTTTACCTCTTTTAACAGCCTGGTGGAGGTTCTGATTTCATCATTTAAACAATAAAGCATTGCAACTAAATTCTGCCTTTTTACTGCTGTGCTTGGAAGACAGCATATCCTGGAGAAACTTTTGTCGAGTTAATGTATTTGTTCCATCTTTTAGGCTGTTACTTGCCTGGGAATTCTGGAACAAGAGCAAGAAAGAACTTGCTACTCTTTTAGTCAATGAAAATGTGTTTTCCCAGAAAACTGGCCTTAAGGTTATGGAAATAATTTATTCTCATGGAGATGCTTTATAACATTTTCTCCTATGCATTATGCAGGAGACATCTAAGGGAATTTCTTTGCTGTTTTTCTTTCTGAGAATCTTTTTCCAGACAAATTGCTGAATGGCTGTCTTAGCTATAAGTATCTGTATTCATTCAGAATAGTAATGTACCAATACTGACTCCTTGAGCATGTATTAGTCTGCAGTGTAATTACTTCTCTCAGGTTTTAGGAGGTAAGAAAATGTCGTGGCTCTCTAGGGACTAATCCAGAAACTACGCTGTGAAACAGAAGAAAAATACAGGCAGAACGTGCTATGACATGGAACAGGCCAAGTATAGTAGTTACTGAGATTTTGTAAAGAAACAAAAGCCTAAGACAAGGGCACAGGCCCAATCCAGTACTCAAATGAATCACAGAATCACATAATTCTGTGATTCTGTATTGAATATGTTTGTTCAAAGGAAGACAGGAGTGTCATC
This sequence comes from Nyctibius grandis, assembly GCF_013368605.1. NCBI lineage: Eukaryota > Metazoa > Chordata > Aves > Nyctibiiformes > Nyctibiidae > Nyctibius > Nyctibius grandis. The sequence goes on from NC_090663.1 coordinate 60,104,620, forward strand.
AGCTTCCCAAATGGCTTTTTAAGAAGTAAATAGGGTAGAATTTGAGAAGCCAAGTGACATGTGAAGATGCTGTGTATATTTTTTAGGTGATGTTATAGTTTTTAATCTGTCCACCACTATTGTATCAGTGCAGTGTTGACCAGGGGCTGCAATGTCAGCCTCGTTTGATTCCAGAAGGGAACAGTCATACATCTGTTTTATGTGGTTCATGGTGACAGAAGTGGATTACCAGATTAACTCAAGGCAGTGCAAAGCCTCAGTGCTTGTCAAGACAAATTTTATCTTACATTGATGAGTAAGAGCTCAAAGAAATTTTGCCCTGTGTGTCTTAACAGTGCTCATCTACTCTACCTGTCCCTGCCAACTCCTGCAGTTTTGAGGATGTATTATTTCTGAGACACTGTACTCATGTCGTACAATTCATCAGCAGTCTCCATTCCAGTGCATTTCCCAATCTGTTTTACCCATTACTGCACTGCCAGCTCTTGGTCTGTAGCTCTTGATCTCAATGTAGACCTGCCTGTGCTCTAAACCTGGTATCTTTTCTTCATCCTGTGTTCTTGCAGCTATATAAGCCCTGTGGAGGCTAGCTGCTGAACTAAGAGTTAATAGTTGCACCTGCTAACAAACCAGACAGGGCTTTACATATGCAGGGTTACCTTTAGGGCTGACAAACCAACAGGATTTTCTAGCAGAAAGCAAATAGGCTTTAAAAAATAGTCCAGCTTTTGGTTTCCAAAAGCAAGCAGGTTATCAAGAATAAATGTGTAGCCAGTGAGTCAGAGAATGACACTCACAGCAGTGATAGCTACTCATTCAATGAATTGACTTATCCGTATTCTTTTCTTCTTTGTAATCTTTTTCACTGATTAGTGTATAAAAGCCTGCCAAACTGAACATGAAGGTAGTAAGCTCTGAAGTAGGAAGGCATATGTAAAGAAGGTACAGGAAATATGCAGAAGGGACAATTTTAACAATTTAACTATGCAGGAAAAAAAATTGGGCTCAATTGACAGCAAACACCAGATTTAGGTTTAAAAGGTTACTTTTTCTGTCCCTCATATCTCAAAGATGTCCTTTTTACCTGGAGAAAAATGTGGAGGAAGACAATCTTTGGGATTTAATGAAAGCATAGTATGTAATTATGAGAAGATTCAGACAGCAGCTATCCCAGGTTCACTGCTAGGAACATTGACTTGGGGATTGTGATTTGAGCTTTGACAACAGTGCTACTTAAGCTGTTTTAACCCTGCATCTGCTGCTCCATGGCTTTTGTACTTGCCTCTGTTCCAGCACCTGCTCATTAATGGAACTAATCTTTCTGCAATAATTCAATCTTCTCTTTGGGGAAAAAAATCCTGCTCAGATTTTTTTTTTCCAATCTGACAAGTTCTCTAGTACTGCTTGTTTGGAAGATGTCTGCAGAAATACCCCTGCCAGCAGAAGGCATATCCAGAGGTAGGAGCCACTTTTTGGCAATAGTGGTAGCTCAAAAGCAAGTCAAGCATTTAGTGTGAATCACACAAATTATTTCTTGGTTGGGACTTGACCTTTGACTCAGTGAAACAAAAGGATGATCAATGTTTTTCATGGTTAGACATTGGAAATATAATTAATTTTCTCTTACATTTTAGTATTTTCCCACACTACACAATGAAACAGGATAAAAGTAGAGTCCTGCTAATTGTGACCATGTAACCATAGAAGTATGATTGCAACAGTAAATTAATTGCTTTAATTCATAATTTCAATCTAGGAGGAAATAATCAAAAAGTTGTCATTCCTTGATTTGAACTCGGATTTAGAGCCTGAAGCCTTTGAATGCTTGTAAGTTTTCTGTCAGTTTAGGCTGGATATCAGTCACTATCAGATGTCAGAGTCCAAGTTTGCTATGGTCTTGGTGAGTTGGCTTGTAAAGTGCAGTACGTAGCAAATTTGGTTAAATTTCTGTGAGGGAAATCATTGTAATAATTTGTAAATAATTTAAACATTTGTAGCAAATTGGTTTCTTCTTTGTATAAAATGCCCTCTCCCCTAAAACACAAACTTTGAAAAAAGTGTGTCCAGAGATGTATGAAATTAAAGACAACACCTTAAAGAAAGAAATGTTGCAAGTTTACTTCTATTTATTAACATTGGTGAATTTGAAGTCCTCATTTATATGGATAACCCTTACTGACCTGAGGAACTGCACTGACATCAATTTATCCTTGTTCATTGAAACTGCTTGTAAGACTGACTGGGACCTTAGGTGCATCCTTAAGGCTATATTAACATGGTTTTACTATTAATTTTAGATGTCACCTAGGCTCAGCAATGACACTGTAATATAAAGAAATAATACAAGAGAAGAGAAAGGATTGCTTTTATGGATTGCAAAGAAAAAAAAAGCTCTATATAATTAAGTTCCATGGACTTCAGGTTTATTGTAAGAACACGCCTTTAATTTTATGACAATCAATGCACAGTACATAAAACTCATTCAGCAATGCATTAACTCAGATTGTATTGTTGACTAAGTCTTGTCTCAGGAATGTTTGTTGGATTTTGTGTGCCAAAACACACTGAATAAGATACTTCTAGGGGGAACCAGCGATGGTGGATGCTAAGATATAAAGAAATCTTAGAAGTACTTTTCTTTACCTTTGAGATAAAACCAAAGTTGGAAGTGATCTCAGCTTTGTCAAATGTTTCCCGATTGAAGAAGTTTGTTTACATTCTCCAGCAATGACAATAAATTTCTTTTCCTCAGCATATTTATTGACAGTTTTAATTAATGTTTCTTATAAGTTTAGAAAACAGAATTTGAAGGTATAAGAGGCTATACGTCTACTGGCTGGCTGGAGTCTGCAATTCACTATGAGAGGCAACATACTGAGGAGGATGCTGTTCCTGCAGGTTCAGACTTGAAAAAGATATACCAGATAGGAAAAGGCTGTTTGTAAGTTTATTTACATGTTAGTTATAAAGATTCTTTGGGCAGTGGGGGACAATATATCATCATGGGTCTACAGCAGAATTTCTGTAGTTTTACAGTAACACACAATGGGTGATTAAGAAGCATATCTCTAAACTTGGCTTTTACAGGTAAGTTAATAGAACTCATGTGCCCTAGATATATAGGGTATCCCACCCATTTTTCTGTTAGACTGTCTGCCACTTTTCCTTCTTCACACACTTTTCACACTCTTTTTTTCCCTCAACAAGCATATTTCTGTATTCTGGGACAGCAGGCTAAAGTGTCTGGTGGATTCACCTTTTTTTTTTCTTCCTGCCCCTTAACTTCTATTGTTGTGTAAATGTCAGGTCTTGCACGTCTCATTGTTGTGTAAATTCATAAGCCAAGATGCAGTTCTCCAGTGCTGTAGATGGTACAGGACGGAAGGGGTCTCTGAAACAGAAAATGGTAACTAAGCAGATGTAGTAAGGGAGTCTGCAGAGTGTGGATTCATACTTGAGGAGAGTGGACCACAGTGAGGTGGCGAGGTGGAAAGGAACTTTTTTTCCTTTTAACTCTTCTCGAGTGTTTTTGTTCAGTAGTAAAACTACTTTCTAGAGAAATTTGTCAGGCACTCTTGTAGCAGTACGTGCATACTTTTCTTTCCATTTCTTTGGAAAACACCTTATCTAAATCTTCTAGGATACCTTCCACTGCATCCTACTCATTGGGATCACCTTTGACCAGCATACAAGAATATTCTGTGGCAGAAGTCTGGAAATGGGAACCAGGAATCATTACTGTCTCCTCTGCAAAGATGTTGAAACTTGATTAGCTTAAACTTTTTCCTCTGCTCACTTTGTTGCAAGGGCTTCCTTACTTTGAATTCTGATAGGGCTCCAACTTTTGTTTGTTTGATTTCTTCCTATGTTTTTCTTATTTACTGTTTATGTAAGTGTTGGTCCTCTTTCCAATTTCTCCGAAGTGGGGCAAGCTCATGTTATAACATTTTCTTTTCTCTTGGAAATGAAATCCTGGCTTCATATGAAATTCTGGCTTCATATTCAAGAAAATGCTGTTACTTATATTCTGTTTCACAAAAGAGAGGTTAAGCTCTCTCTAACACTTTTGGAGGAGGAGACTTTCAAGTGCTTTATATGATTGTGGTCACAAAGACTGTTCCCTGATGCTTCATAGATAACAAGTGGGGCTGCTCCTAGTGTCAACAGGAAATTGAATATGTCATTTATGGGCAGTCACAAAGCTCTGGATGATTTTATATTTCCTGAACACCTGAAGGAGAAGCATTTGCTGAATGGTCATGCTTGTGATTGCTCTCAAAAGGGGAAACAAAGCAAGCTTCAGCCCATCAGAAGGTGGGGAGCAGTTCAATTATGAACTGCTACTTCCTCCCAAACTGTTAATTCCCGCACTATTAAGTTACAAGAATGTCTAATATACCAACCATGAATTACAAGTTTATCGGAGAAAATGGGATATGCCTGCAGACTTACAGGCTTTTTTTGCTGCCACTGGCATTGTGAAGCTCACTTTTGTACCCTGATGGGACTAACATTGCTCAAAATGCATGTGGTGTGCTCCCACACTACTTCTGACATCTAGGCACCATACAGGTGACTGACAACCAGTCTAATTCAGTGGTAGCAGAAGGCTGGGAAAAGAAAAGATAGTCTGACTTTAGTCAGTTATAATAAGCACCCTTTGTTTTCTTGGGAGTTTATTTGCAATACATGACTAAAGCAGAAACAAGCCTTAATGTATTTATTATGCAAATACTTATAGAAATTGTATCATTGTAGAGAAAAGCTCTGCTTTAATACTGCAGTTTCAGGTGCCCCAAAGTGAAAGCAGAATCACAGAATGTTAGGGATTGGAAGGGACCTCGAAAGATCATCTAGTCCAATCCCCCTGCTGGAGCAGGATTGCCTAGACCATATCACACAGGAACGCGTCCAGGCGGGTTTTGAATGTCTCCAGAGAAGGAGACTCCACAGCCTCTCTGGGCAGCCTGTTCCAGTGTTCGGTCACACTCACTGTAAAGAAGTTTTTCCTCATATTTATGTGGAACCTCCTGTGTTCCAGCTTGCACCCATTGCCCCTTGTCCTGTCAAGGGATGTCACTGAGAAGAGCCTGGCTCTATCCTCATGACACTTGCCCTTTACATATTTATAAACATTAATGAGGTCACCCCTCAGTCTCCTCTTCTCTAAGCTAAAGAGACCCAGCTCCCTCAGCCTCTCCTCATAAGGGAGATGTTCCACTCCCTTAATCGTCTTCGTGGCTCTGCGCTGGACTCTCTCTAGCAGTTCCCTGTCCTTCTTGAACTGAGGGGCCCAGAACTGGACACAATATTCCAGATGCGGCCTCACCAGGGCAGAGTAGAGGGGGAGGAGAACCTCTCTTGACCTGCTAACCACACCCCTTCTAATACACCCCAGGATGCCATTGGCCTTCTTGGCCACAAGGGCACACTGCTGGCTCATGGTCATCCTGTTGTCCACCAGGACCCCCAGGTCCCTTTCCCCTACACTGGTCTCCAACAGCTCTGCCCCCAACTTGTACTGGTACATGGGGTTGTTCTTGCCCAGATGCAGGACTCTACACTTGCCCTTGTTATATTTCATTAAATTTCTCCCCGCCCAACTCTCCAGCCTGTCTAGGTCCCTCTCTGAATGGCTGCGCAGCCTTCCGGCTCGTCAGCCACTCCTCCCAGTTTTGTGTCATCAGCGAACTTGCTGACAGTGCATTCTATTCCCTCATCCAAGTCATTAATGAATATATTGACTAGTACTGGTCCCAGTACCGACCCTTGAGGGACTCCGCTAGACACAGGCCTCCAACTGGACTCTGCCCCATTGACCACCACTCTCTGGCTTCTTTCCTTCAGCCAGTTCACAATCCACCTCACTACCCCATCATCCAGACCACACTTCCTCAGTTTAGCTGCGAGGATGCTGTGGGAGACCGTGTCAAACGCTTTACTGAAATCGAGATAGACCACATCCACAGCTTTACCATCATCTATCCACTGGGTTATGTCCTCATAAAAGGCTATCAAGTTGGTTAAGCATGACTTCCTCTTGGTGAAGCCATGCTGAGTGCCCCTAATGATCCCCCTATCCTTGATGTGCCTAGAGACAGCACCAAGAACAAGTTGTTCCATCACCTTTCCGGGGATGGAGGTGAGGCTGACCGGTCTATAGTTACCCGGGTCCTCCTTCCTGCCCTTTTTGAAGACTGGAGTGACATTCGCTTTCCTCCAGTCCTCAGGCACCTCTCCCGTTGCCCACGACTTAGCAAAGATGATGGAGAGTGGCCTAGCAATGACTTCTGCCAGCTCCCTCAGCACCCGCGGGTGCATCCCATCAGGGCCCATGGATTTATGGACGTCCAGGTTGCTTAATTGGTCCCTGACCCAGCCCTCATCAACCAAGACAGATTCCTCCTCTATCCTGACTTCTTCTGAGGCCTCAGGGGTCCGGGGCTCCTCAGGACAGCCTCCAACAGTATAGACAGAGGCAAAGAAGGCATTCAGTAACTCCGCCTTCTTTTTATCCTCTGTCTCCAGGGCCCCCACCTCATTCATCAGTGGGCCTACATTGCCTCTAGTGTTGGCTTTACCTGCAATGTATTTGAAGAAGCCCTTTCTGTTGTCCTTGACCTCTCTTGCAAGGTTGAATTCCAAGGAGGCCTTAGCTTTCCTAGTTGCCTCCCTACATCCTCTGACAACAGACTTATATTCCTCCCAAGTGGCCAGCACCTCCTTCCATGATCTGTACACCCTCTTCTTCCTCTTGAGTTTGCCCAGCAGTTCCCTGTTTAACCATGCAGGTCTCCTGGTACTCTTCCTTGACTTCCTACCTGCTGGGATGCTCTGATCTTGAGCTCTGAAGAAGCAGTCCTTGAACGCTAACCAACTATCTTGAGCCCCCTTACCTTCTAGTACCCTGTCCCATGGGATTTCCCCTAGCAATTGCTTGAAAAGGCCAAAGTTGGCCCTAGTGAAGTCCGGGGTTGTGATTCTGCTAGCTATTCTGTTCCTGCCACATGAGATCCTGAACTCTACCATCTCATGGTCACTACAACCAAGGCTGCCCTCAACCTTCACCGCTTCAACCAGACCCTCCTTGTTAGTGAGGATCAGATCCAGCAGTGCTCCTCTCCTAGTTGGCTCATCCACCATTTGCATCAGAAAGTTATCATCAATGCACTGGAGGAACCTCCTGGACTGGGGATGGCTGGCTGAGTAGGCCTCCCAGCAAATATCAGGGTAGTTGAAATCCCCCACAACAACCAGGCCCTGTAATTGAGAGACTGCTCTCAGCTGCCTGTAGAAGGCCTCATCACCCTCCTCATCCTGATCTGGTGGCCTGTAATAGACACCCACAACAGTATCACCCCTGCCAGCCTGCCCCTTAATTCGCACCCTGAATGTGAATCAGATCTTACTAAGTGTTTAATGTGAGTCATTTTCTCTAACGAAAGAAGATATATTATACAGTAATTGTGATCAGGCTGGTCATAGGGGGTAATAGTTATTTCATGTAGGAGCAGTAGGCAAACAAGTATTAATCAAGCTTTACACATGAGTTTGTCTAGAAATAATACTAAATTCTAGTGCTATCAAAATTAGAACACAAATCTGAATTTTTAATGAGCTCTTACAGAAGAAAAGTTTTAAGTGATGAGACTGGGAGACAGTACATTCAGAGTGCCTGTTGTAACAAGAACCAATATTTTTATATATGTGTATCTACGTATAAAATATTTTTGAGATACAGCAACATGAAGATGTTCACATGAGACAAAATGTGCTGTCTCTATTCTCATATTGCTTTTTGGAAGCAGGCAGAGGCAGGTATGGATGCCAGAAAGAAAAAGAAGTGTGTGTAGTTATATGAAAATCTGTAAATAAAAGATTCGGTAGCTTTAATGAATTTCATAAACACTGAAGGTGATCATTTTATGTCCTGAAGAACAACGATTTTATTAGATCAAATAAGTACAGACCATGTTGTTCTACCCATTTCATAACATTCAAAGCTTACCTTTTACTTCATGGTTTTAATCATTGTTGTGGCAAACTCTACAGTATTAGCTTAGGTTTTAGCATTGCTGGTAGTTTTGCCTTACTTGTGATGTCCATGTTTGGTCCTTATTAAATGACTAAAAATGATATTAAAAACCAACTTTCAGCTGTAAAATTCACTTAATCAGGAGTGGGACCTCAGGCACAGATTAGTGCCTATGTCACAAAGAATCTAAGAGTTATTCTGAAGCCAAACTGAGTGAAATCAGCTCATGAGAACTCTTTCAAACCACAGAAATTTAATATTTGAGAGGTTGGTTGATTCCTGCCCTCACTCAGCCCATACATAGTTCTCATCTCTTCCCAGCACCTTGACAAACATCTCCACATGTGTGCACACATCCTCTGGTGAGACAGGGAAATACTGACTTTTTCACAGAAACACCGTAAGTTGTTTGCTGAAATTGTCCCTCAAGCTGAGAACTGAATAGAAATCCCTTTGTGTCCTCCACAGCCTCTTTTATCCTGGATGCTATGCATTCAGTAGGACTCAGCTCCTCATTTTTTGGAAGTCAAGGTATTTTCTCCTTCAACATAGTTATAATTTCACAGAAGTTCTGCTCTGTTATGAATGCTGTTGTTATTATTTATTCTGAGTCCTGTCCTACACAGCTGCTCCACATTCAGAGTCAAAACTGCCAAGATATTGCTCTCATATCAGCCTTACACCTTTTCCTACTGGCACAGCTATGCTTTGAACTCCTCATTATTCTACTAATCTGTTTACTATTAACAGTGTGTCACATTCAAGACAGCTGAGAGGAAAGATTTAAAGACGGTATATGGTGGCAATGACATAGACTTGTCTTAATGTCTAGGTAAAATTTTTTTCGATGTAAGTCAGCTAGAATCAAGTGAAAAGATACATGAAGAGTAGTCAGGGGAAGGCCTGCGAACAAAAGGTGATGAGATGGAATTGAAAGGGGATTAATGAGTCCAGATTCCTTGGGAAAGGCTTGCATTGCAGAATAATGAAACAGATTTTTCTGTTCATTTTTGTTCTAGAGATAAATACTTCACTCTCTGAAGTACTGCACAAAATATAACTGGAGATAAGTCAACACAATGCAATTCACTGCTTTGCAGAGATATGCTGATGTCACTCTGAATGTGTCATCTAGTTCCTGGCAGCGTTACAATTGTGTGTTTTGCTATTTAGAGTAAAGCCCCTGCCTAGTAGCCAGGGTGGAATATCACTCTACAGTTATATCAACTAAGCAAAAAACCCCCTAGTGTGTTCAAGCTGGTTTCGGAGTATTGCTTGACACTGCAGATTGTACTCGGAGGAATTCGCAGAACAAGTGAGGCGTGAAGGGAGCTCAAAGATATTTATTGAGTATAAGCAAATGATCATGTATTTAGTTGCCTGTCCTTTGCAGGCATTGTGACAGAATGGAAGTGGAAGGAGGTGTTCAAGGAAGATATTAAGACTAGTTTGGGTCATTATACGGGTGTAAAGCAATGTAATGCAAAAGGGAAACTTGGAAGAAACCATAAGATCCCTCTTGGAGAGGAAAAAAAAAAAGGGGGAAGCTGCCTCTCTGTAATAGAAATTTAATTGTTTGTTTATAACAAAAAAAAAAAAAAGCCATTCATGTCCCAAAGTTACTGGGGAAAAGAAAATCAATGATCTTTCTAGCTATTGCAAAAAATACAATGTACATTATGCAGGATTTTTTTTTTTTTTTAAAAAAAAAATATTCATATGAAGATTTTTCAGCCTTCTCCTTGCCTGGATGAATACATAGTCCAGTTTGCAACAGGAGATTATTTTTTCTCCAAGGTTCTTAACAAGAATCTGTTTACTCTTCCATAGGCTTTGCTTACGTAGCTTTCATCTACTAGAATAAAGAATATTTGTCATATCATTCATTTAAAAGTGACAACATATTATACTATTAAAATGTTCTACCATAAAAAAACAAGCATTAGCTAGTCCACAAAAATTTGAACACTAAAAATTCCTAAATACGGGCAAAATATTAATTTGTGTTGAAGGTTTTTTTTTCCCCTTCATTCACTGATGAATTTTTCTGCTTAAATCTAAAATGGGTCTTGAGCCAGCAAAAATGAATATGATTCCTTCTCCACTGATTTTCTGTCAAAGCCACTAACCAACCAAAACATATTTTGGAAGTTTAATTTTATAAAATTCCATATGTCTAACTAGGCTTGATAAGTGACACACAAACTCTCTCAAAAAAGTGTAAGATTAACAAACTTGAACTGTATACTGCTCCTCTCTTAGCTATGAAAGGTAGGCAACAAACCTTAACTATGTTTTCCCCATGTCCTGGTTTGGCCTAAACCAGGCCGATTTTCCTTTCAGTGATTTTTACTTTCAGCTAAGTCTCCTCTAAGTAACTGCATTTTCTGAAACTAACTGCATGTTTTTGCAGACAGTGTCTGCTTCCAGGACTGATAACGCTCGAAGTTTGTAGTTATCACTGAGGCACCGGTAGGGATGTTGTGCAGAAAGGCTCTTGCTGTACTTATTCTTGAGAGAAACCAAGGTCACTGCTGAATTCCTCATTGCTTACGAGTGAAGAGCCGAAGGGGGGTCGCAGCTGCAGAGGGGAGCGGACAGGGCAGGTGACCCAAAATTGACCAACGAGGGTATTCCATCCCATACACGTCATTCTCGGTATAAAGTGGGGGGATCACGAGGGTCTCGCTCTCTTTCTGCTATGGCCGGTGTCCAGGGAGGACTCCGTCTGTTTTCCTGCTGCCCCCGATCCCGATCCGTGCGTTCCTGAATCCAGCTCTCGACCATCGCTAGGCCCAGGCTGGGCCTTCCCAGAGCCTGCCCTGCAGTGCCGGTGGTGACGTGGCTGACTTCAGGGGAGCTCAATCTTGGTTTTGTGTATATATTTGTATATATTTGATTATTTCTATTATTATTATTATTATACTTTTTTTTTCATTATTATAGTTTATTAAAACTGTTTTAATTTTCCAACCCAGAAGTCTCTCTCCCTTTTCCCTTTCCCTTTCCCTCTGGGGGGAGGGGGGGGATAACAGAGGGCATCTGCCGCAGGTTTAATCGCCAGCCCAGCTTTAAGCCGTGACAGATTTATTGGCGCCCAACGTGGGGCTCGAGAGAAGCTCCGACAGGTTGCTCTGATAAGTCGAATCCCAGCTCCAGTGGGAGGAGACCCGGAGAGCTCAGCCAAGAGAGTATCAGATTTCTTCCTTTGAGATTTACGAGGGGTTGGAAACTAAAACAGATAGCTAAGATGATAATGTCATTTGTGAGCCTTGTGTTACCTCTTCTCTTTATAAAGCTTGTTTTACAGTTATGTGTAATGATACCTTACTTGCCGTATGCGCTGTGTGTTAGTGCTTACATGTGGTTTAACAGGGCGTGCTGGTCAAAATGTGTCGTTCCGGTATGGGTTGTGATACTGATTTATGTCGTGATAAACTGGGCAGTCATTATTCCGATCTCTTATCTCTATGATACAATGATGGGCAGCTTTAATCGCGAATCCGTAGCTGCGCACACCGGGCGTCTTTTAACTGATTTTGATAGTATCTGCTCCTTTTTTGCCAAGCTGATTCCTGCAAAATTCGAACAGGGCATGTCGTTATTTTCGTGTGTCCTGAATGTGTTACTGGTGTGCTATGTGATTAGATGTCGGTGCAGCAACAGTGGGAGGTATCATGCTGCCCCTGTAACCAGGAGAAAACACCGAAAGAAATCAGCTAGTAAAGTGAAGGATGATGACTCAGAGGCTTCTAAGGCAGAGCCAGCACGGGACCCAGGTGAGGGCCCTTCTCAGTCAGAGTCAGGGCCTGACACAGAGGGGGGTTTCCTTGATCGTCTTTTTAAAGAAGGCCCATTACACAAGAAGGACAAGAAAGGTCCTTCTAAAGCAGAACAATCACAGGAGGACTCGGACTCGGAAGTAGAGATAACCTACCACTCCTTATCCCTGAAAGAACTGCGAAATATAAGAAAAGATTTTAGTCGTTATGACGGTGAGCCAATAATTACCTGGTTGCTCCGATGCTGGGATAATGGGGCAGATAGCATAGAACTGGATGGTAGAGAAGCCAGACAGTTGGGATCCCTGTCCAGAGATGGTGGTATTGATAAGATGCTTCCAAGAAGGTCGAACAGTATCAGTCTCTGGAGGCGACTCTTGTCAGCTGTAAAGAGCAGGTATCCCTATAAAGATGATGTTATGAGCCACCTAAGCAAATGGACCACTATAGAAAAAGGTATTAACTACCTTAGAGAACTAGCTGTGCAAGAGATCATTTATAAACACCCTCAGGACATTGTAGATCCTGTAAATCCTGATGAAGTGGAATGCAACCGATCCATGTTCCGGAAGGTTGTGAAGAGTGCTCCACCAACACATGCCCATACATTGTCAATATTAGTCTGGGGAGAAAATGCTATGGCACGACCTAGTGTGGGCGAAATGGCTAACTATATGTGACAGTATGAAGATAGTATTTCTTCCCCTCTGCAGGCCCGTGTCTCGGCTGTGGAAAAACTGACTAAGGAAAACAAGGACTCATTGAAACAACTGTCAGACAAACTGTCCAGGATCGAGAATAAACTTGACTCTCTACCTACACAGGCGCGCGTTGCAGCCTTTAGGAGGCAACGCCCTCCTACTGGACCGGCTCAAAGGAAACGGAACACGTCACGAGGTATCCTGTGGTTTACCCTGCGTGATTATGGGGAGGACATGAACAGATGGCATGGACAACCTACCAGTACCCTACAGGCACGAGTACGTGAGTTGCAAGCTAACAGAAATACCAGAGAGAATTTTTCTAGGAGGATGGCTGCTCCAGTTACCAATGAGCAGGACCCCAGTCAGGGTAGATGGGCCTCAAATCCTTTTTTTCCAAGAGTGAATAGGGGAAATGAAGGTCCAATCCCCGTGAGCAGCACGAATCCAATCTTTAATTAGAGGGGCCTTGCCTCTAGCCAGGAGGAGGAGAGGGATAACCGGATTTATTGGACTGTGTGGATTCGATGGCCTGGCACATTAGAACCACAAAAGTATCGAGCCCTGGTAGACACTGGTGCACAGTGCACCCTCATGCCATCGAATCATAAAGGGACGGAATCTGTCAGTATCTCGGGAATAACAGGGGGATCTCAAGAGTTATCTGTATTGGAGGCCGAAGTGAGCCTAACTGAAAATGAATGGAAAAAGCACCCCATTGTGACTGGTCCAGATGCTCCGTGCATCCTTGGCATAGACTACCTTAAGAAAGGGTATTTTAAGGACCCAAAAGGATATAGATGGGCCTTTGGTGTAGCAGCTGTAGAGACTGAGGACATTAAACAGCTGTCTACCTTGCCTGGCCTCTCAGAGGATCCTTCTGTTGTGGGGTTGCTGAAAGTTGAAGAACAACAGGTGCCAATTGCTACTGCCACGGTGCACTGACGACAATATCGCACCAATCGAGACTCCCTGATCCCCATTCATAAACTGATTAGACAATTAGAAAATCAAGGAGTGATTAGCAAGACTCGCTCACCCTTTAATAGTCCTATATGGCCAGTGCAAAAGTCTAATGGAGAATGGAGATTAACTGTGGACTATCGTGGCCTAAATGAAGTTACGCCACCGTTGAGTGCTGCCGTGCCAGACATGCTAGAACTTCAATACGAACTGGAGTCAAAGGCAGCCAAGTGGTACGCCACTATAGACATTGCTAATGCATTTTTCTCTATTCCCTTGGCACCAAAGTGCAGGCCACAGTTTGCTTTTACCTGGAGAGGTATCCAGTACACCTGGAATCGACTGCCCCAGGGGTGGAAACACAGTCCTACTATTTGCCACGGACTGATCCAGACTGCACTAGAAGAGGGTGGAGCTCCAGAACATTTGCAATACATTGATGACATCATTGTATGGGGTGATACAGCAGCAGAAGATTTTGACAAAGGGGAGGAAATAATTCAAATTCTTCTGCAAGCTGGTTTTGCCATAAAAAGAGGCAAGGTCAAGGGGCCTGCCCGGGAGATCCAGTTTTTAGGGATTAAATGGCAAGATGGGCGTCACCAGATCCCGATAGAGGTGATCAACAAAATAACAGCTATGTCCCCACCAACTAACAAAAAGGAAACACAAGCCTTCTTAGGCGTTGTGGGTTTCTGGAGAATGCATATTCCAGATTACAGCCAGATTGTACGCCCTCTTTATCAGGTGACCAGAAAGAAAAATGATTTTCAGTGGGGCCCTGAACAACAACAGGCTTTTGAACAGATTAAACAAGAAATTGTGCATGCGGTAGCCCTTGGACCAGTCCGTACGGGACAAGATGTTAAAAATGTGCTCTACACCTCAGCTGGGGACAATGGTCCTACCTGGAGCCTCTGGCAGAAAGTACCAGGGGAGACTCGAGGTCGACCCCTAGGATTTTGGAGTCGAGGATACAAGGGCTCCGAGGCCAATTATACCCCAACTGAAAAAGAGATACTGGCAGCATATGAAGGAGTTAGAGCTGCCTCAGAGGTAATTGGTACTGAAGCACAGCTTCTCCTGGCACCCCGATTACCAGTACTAGGCTGGATGTTCAAGGGTAAGGTTCCTACTACCCATCATGCAACTGATGCTGCATGGAGTAAATGGATTGCATTAATTACACAGAGGGCTCGAATAGGAAACCCTAATCGCCCAGGAATCTTAGAAGTGATCATGGACTGGCCAGAAGGCAAAGACTTCGGAATGCCACCAGAAAAGGAGGTGACACGTGCTGAAGAAGCCCCACCGTATAATGAACTACCAGAGGATGAAAAGCAGTATGCCCTGTTCACCGATGGATCCTGCCGTCTTGTAGGAAAGCATCGGAAGTGGAAAGCTGCTGTATGGAGTCCTATACGACGAGTCACAGAAGCCACAGAAGGACAAGGTGAATCAAGTCAATTTGCAGAGGTAAAAGCCATCCAGCTGGCTTTAGACATTGCTGAACGAGAAAAGTGGCCAAGGCTGTATGTTTATACTGACTCATGGATGGTGGCAAATGCCTTGTGGGGGTGGTTAAAGCAGTGGAAGCGAAGCAACTGGCAGCGTAAAGGTAAACCTATTTGGGCTGTTGAACTGTGGCAAGATATTGCTGCTCGGCTAGAGAAACTAGTCGTGAAGGTACGTCATGTAGATGCTCATGTACCTAAAAGTCGGGCAACTGAGGAACATCGAAACAACCAACAAGCGGATCAAGCTGCTAAAGTGTTCCAAATAGATTTGGACTGGGAACATAAAGGTGAACTATTTTTAGCTCGGTGGGCTCATGACACTTCAGGTCATCAAGGGAGAGATGCAACATACAGATGGGCTCGTGACCGAGGGGTGGACTTAACTATGGACTCTATTGCACAGGTTATCCATGATTGTGAAACATGCGCCGCAATTAAGCAAACCAAACGGTTAAAACCTTTGTGGTATGGGGGGCGGTGGTTGAAATATAAATATGGGGAGGCCTGGCAAATTGACTACATCACACTCCCTCAGACCCACCAGGGTAAACGTTATGTACTTACCATGGTGGAGGCGACCACCGGATGGCTGGAAACATACTCTGTGCCCCATGCCACTGCCCGGAACACTATCCTGGGCCTCGAAAAGCAAATCTTGTGGCGACATGGCACACCAGAGAGAATTGAGTCGGACAATGGGACTCATTTCAAAAACAGTCTCATAGATAACTGGGCCAAAGAGCATGGCATCGAATGGGTATATCACATCCCCTATCATGCACCAGCCTCTGGGAAAGTTGAACGGTATAATGGGCTGTTAAAAACTACCCTAAAAGCAATGGGAGGTGGAACCTTTAAAAACTGGGATAAGCATTTGGCACAAGCTACCTGGCTAGTTAACACCAGAGGATCTATCAACCGAGCTGGCCCTGCTCAGTCAGACCTTTTACATACAATAGAAGGGGATAAAGTCCCTGTGGTGCATGAAAGGAATCTGTTGGGAAAAACTGTCTGGGTTCTTCCTGCTACGGGCAAAGGTAAACCCATTCATAGGATTGCTTTTGCTCAAGGACCTGGATGTACTTGGTGGGTGATGCTGCAGGATGGTGGAGTCCGATGTGTCCCTGAAGGTGATCTGATCTTGGGTGAGAATACTTAATTCTGAACTGCATGATGTTAATTGCTGCATAATACTAACAGTGTTCATAAGTGTCTTTCAGGTTGAAGCAGTGGTGATGAGACCGGAGCTAGCTGCAAGTGGCGTCCAGTAACCTCCTCGAGACTGACATCTTTAACCTGCAACCCGTGGGCATGAACTGTGACAAAGCTCATATCATCTCTCCTACCCTGGGAGACTCCTAGCCAGATGGAAACCCACAATCCTGAACTAAATGAACTTGATGAACTTTTTTTTTTTTGTATAGAGATGAATCATAAACTAATGTTATCTGTATATATTTTAAAATGAAAAGTTAGTGGTGATCTGAGTATGACGTGAATGGTATGGAATAAGGGGTGGAATGTCCTGGTTTGGCCTAAACCAGGCCGATTTTCCTTTCAGTGATTTTTACTTTCAGCTAAGTCTCCTCTAAGTAACTGCATTTTCTGAAACTAACTGCATGTTTTTGCAGACAGTGTCTGCTTCCAGGACTGATAACGCTCGAAGTTTGTAGTTATCACTGAGGCACCGGTAGGGATGTTGTGCAGAAAGGCTCTTGCTGTACTTATTCTTGAGAGAAACCAAGGTCACTGCTGAATTCCTCATTGCTTACGAGTGAAGAGCCGAAGGGGGGTCGCAGCTGCAGAGGGGAGCGGACAGGGCAGGTGACCCAAAATTGACCAACGAGGGTATTCCATCCCATACACGTCATTCTCGGTATAAAGTGGGGGGATCACGAGGGTCTCGCTCTCTTTCTGCTATGGCCGGTGTCCAGGGAGGACTCCGTCTGTTTTCCTGCTGCCCCCGATCCCGATCCGTGCGTTCCTGAATCCAGCTCTCGACCATCGCTAGGCCCAGGCTGGGCCTTCCCGGAGCCTGCCCTGCAGTGCCGGTGGTGACGTGGCTGACTTCAGGGGAGCTCAATCTTGGTTTTGTGTATATATTTGTATATATTTGATTATTTCTATTATTATTATTATTATACTTTTTTTTTCATTATTATAGTTTATTAAAACTGTTTTAATTTTCCAACCCAGAAGTCTCTCTCCCTTTTCCCTTTCCCTTTCCCTCTGGGGGGAGGGGGGGGATAACAGAGGGCATCTGCCGCAGGTTTAATCGCCAGCCCAGCTTTAAACCGTGACACCCCACTTCAAATATTTAAGTTCCAACAGGAAGAAGTGGTGTTCTTCTTGATGTGGATTTAGTGGAAGTTGCTGGACAGATGCCACTTTATGTGTAGCTCAGGTACCATGTGAGCTTTCTGTCTATGGCTTTTTATGATACTCAGGTGTGAGTGTGGGGTAGTCTTCAGTAATGCAGATAGTGGAAGCTTCTTTAAAGAAGTGAGCAAGTGCTCATCAGTGAGAATAAGATGAAATAGTTTCTGGGATCTTCTGAATAAGCCTTTGGGCACCAAATGGTTTGCTTTCACTATCTAGCTTATAATGAAGAGAAGTTCAGCCTCTTTTTATCTATCAAGTCTCTGAAGAGAAGCACTCTACTGACTAGAAGAAAAGCAAATACTGCTAGCAAAAATGTGAATACATACTGATTGGCAAGGACAGTTCAGCTAAAGTACTTATTCTGTGCATCTCTAATATACATTGAGGCAGTATAAAATTTTCTTGGAGGCAGTCAATGATCTTCCATTAAGTAATGCCACATAAAGTCACCAATCTTTTATTAGCACAGAAAAAGAAGTAAAGAAATAGAAGCAGTGGCTCAAGTAGTGCCCTCAGTTAAACCAGTAAAACTGGAAGATGATTTTCACAGAATCAATCAGGTTGGAAGAGACCTCTGGGATCATTGAGCCCAGCCATTGCCCTGACACCACCATGTCAACTAGACCATGGCACTAAGTGCTATGTCCAGTCTTTTCTTAGACATATCCAGAGATGGTGACTCCACCACCTCCCTGGGCAGCCCATTCCAGTGTCTAATAACCCTTTCTGAGAAGAAATTCTTCCTAATGTCCAACCTGTACCTCCCCTGGTGAAGCTTGAGGCTGCGTCCTCTTGTCCTATTGCTAGTTGCCTGGGAGAAGAGGCCAACTCCCACTTCACTACAACCTCCCTTCAGGTAGTTGTAGACTGCAATAAGGTCACCTCTGAGCCTCCTCTTCTCCAGGCTAAACAACCCCAGCTCCCTCAGCCGTTCCTCATAGGTCAGACCCTCCAGACCCTTCACCAGCTTGGTCGCCCTCCTCTGGACTCGCTCCAACACCTCAATGTCTTTCTTGAAGTGCGGGGCCCAGAACTGGACACAGTATTCAAAGTGCGGCCTCACCAGTGCCGAGTACAGAGGGACGATCACTTCCCTAGACCGGCTGGCTACACTATTCCTAATAGAGGCCAGGATGCCATTGACCTTCTTGGCCACCTGGGCACACTGCTGGCTCATGTTTAGCCGGCTGTCGCTGTTTGCCAAAGCCAGCTTGTAAGGGAAACCCCAGACCAGACATTTCATCCTGTATATCCAGCATAGACCACTAGACTGTTTCCTTTGGACAAGGACTTTTCTTTAATTTCAGAATGCAAATTATTTTGTCAGAGCCGTTTAACCTGAAAGTCAAAATGTTTGTGAAATGAATTCTCCCCCTGGCTACTAGAGTACTGTGTTATCACAGGAGCCTCACTATTATGTGCACTGGAAATGTGACATGGGTGTTGTTCCCATTTTCTGTTAGAGTCTTTATGGTGTACTGTTTTACTTCACACTCTGCCTGATACAGTAGTACATCTGCATTACTCAGTGTGGTCTAACAGTTGATTTATTTCAAGTTTCTTTTTCACAACAGAATGACAGTCCTGGACACTGATATTTTAGTTACTGCTTTTTACAATAGTCTCTGTTTACTGTAGCCTCTGTCTACGAATTAATGAGATTAGAGACTCAAGCAAAGCTTTCAGTTGCTGCAAGTTATGTTAAACTGGTGGTAAGTTAAATATCTAATAATAGAAGTTTTCCAGAGGTGGTAATCACTGAACAGCAGGACTCACTTTGAAGTTCGGTGCCTGATGCTGATTTCTGAATGATATTTTAGCAACCATCAATGACAGCTTGAAATCTATCATATTAACAATTAAAGACATCTCAGTGAGTAAACCACTGTCAAATCTACTAATGTTTGGTTCACTTATTGTAAAATAATTAGAACAGCTTGATGATATATCTAATAATCTGTGACATGTTTGATTACAAAACAACCTCATCATTGTCAACACAGTTTATTTCTCAATTTGCAGAGGCATCATTCTTGACTTTTTAGAAAATAACCAGTTACATGGGTATACATTTTTTGTAGGAATTAAAATTAAACCTAGAGATTTGCTAGAAACAGAAATAAATAATTGGTATAGTAAGTTTGCAAGACATCTTGACTTATGTTATATTCCACAAAAGTTCTTAAACATTTAAGGACGACAGCTTCATTTCCCTCAAACGAATATGTAAAACAACAGACTTCCCTATCATGAGACTTTACACTGACAACGCTGCAAAACTGAATGCAAAGTCAAGGTGAAGTTTGCACAGGAATAAGAGACTTAAAACCACATGTTTAATTCCAGACATAATATAGATGTCTGGAATATATATATGGCTCTATAATTAACATATATTCATAAATCAATGACCCTTAATCATAATATTAATTTTGCTTCTTTTTCTTCTTTTGATAAAGTCTATATGAAAAGTCCTCATTACTTTTTGATTTTGTTTGTAGCTTACACATCAAAAAAAAAAAATAGTGAATGAATCCAACCAGGTTGGATAGAACTTAATCTAAAAAGAAATTATTAAGGATTTATTTATTTTTCTGACTGTTTATTACCTGATTCAGACAAATTTCTGTGGTAGAAAACCAGCAGTGTTCATCTGTAATGCATTGCAGATAAAACTACAGTAGTTGTTGCTAGGGAGCCTGCCAATGTGTTCTTTCCCATGGAATATGACAGTATTAATTTGGCAGGGGTACAAATGAAGTGCAGAGGATGAACAAGGAGCTGAGAAAAGTGGTATATGGCACTCCACCCTACCTACAAGCTTTGTATTTCCTTTTGGTCTATGAATCAGTGTGTGTCAGATTTTTTGGTCTTTCATCTTGTATGCTTAAACTTTGTGTCTGTGAAAGTAATGTGTACTTCAGAAGATCTGATGTTCCCTGTACTACTTCAATCAAATGCTATGGGAAAGTAATTTACTTGCTGCAACAAAACTGTTAACAAAACTTTTAATGGGTGCCAGTGAAGTTTCTGGTTCAAAGCCTGTGAAACTTTTGCATTTGCCTGGGGTAGGTCATTTTAATTAAAAACATTAGTTTAAAGATCGATATGTTGCACCAGCTCCTAAGGGGAAAGGGATCAACTTTTATAAATTGTTCTTAACTTTTGTCCCCAATTTACTGACACCAAAAAATTTTGGTTGCAGTGGGAAGATGGAAGATGTTCTTCTAGTTAGGTATCTAGCTACTTGGTTGTGTCTCAGAGCACCTAGTTATGTGCACAAATACCTACACAGGCACATGCATTTAGGAGTAGATGAGTTGAAGCTTTCTTAAAAACATGCAAAAGGCCAAGTCTCTTACCCCTTGGGGATATTTTGTGCTTTTCTAAGCTGGTTTGTGATTTGATCCTTATGTTTTTTGTGTTCTATTAGTTGTATTTTAATTGTAAGGAATTGTGCTACATAATATTCTGTAGTGATGACTTCTTTGGCTTTTGTTTAATTGTGAAGTGATGCCCTGGCCTAAAGAGTGAGCACTAGTAACCACAAAGGAATAGCTGAGGCTAAATAAGTCCTTTCTCTGATGCTTGTTGAATAGAGAAGTATGTCCCAGACATACAGAGGTTAACTGATAGCTCTTGGTACATAAGGGGAGTGAGTGATTGCTGTACTTCTTGTTCTTGCAATGATGGTGTGTGTGCATTTTGTAAGATACCTGCCCAAGAATAATTTTCAGTGATACTTTTGTTAGAGAGCTTTTCTCTTTTGTGCCTGAGCTTCATCCATTTCAGTACCTGAGTTGCTCAGAGAATGTGCATTATACTGTTCCACTTCTCTAAGTTTCACTTTTAGATTAAGACAGCTCTCTGCCTTGTCTTGTGTCTATAGGTCTATAGGGACGTGGCCAGGTCGTGTAGGGAGAAGATTAGAAGGGCCAAAGCTCAATTAGAGCTTGATTTGACTGCTGCAGTCAAAAATAACAAAAAAGCTTTTACACATACATCAACAGCAAAAGGAGGGTCAAGGAGAGCCTCCACCACTTGCTGAATGAGGAGGGTAGTGTAGTGTCAGGGGATGAGGAAAAGGCAGAGGTGCTCAATGCCTTCTTTGCCTTGGTCTTTAATGTCAAGACAGGTTGTCCTCAGGAGACTCAGCCCCCAGAGCCTGAAGTTAGGGACGGGGGGCTGTGTGAACCTCCCGTAATCCAGGAGGAGACGGTTAGTGACCTGCTGTGCCAGTTGGACACCCACAAGGCTATGGACCTGGGTGGGCTTCACCCCAGAGTAATGAAGGAACTGGCAAATGAACTGGCCAAACCACTCTCGATTATCTACTGGCAGTCCTGGTTAACTGGAGAAGTTCCAGCTGACTGGAAATTAGCAAATGTAACGCCCATCTACAAGAAGGGTTGGAAGGATGATCCAGGGAACTATAGGCCTGTCAGCCTGACCTCGGTGCCAGGCAAGGTGATGGAACAGATCATCCTGAGTGCCATTACACGGCCCATGCAGGACAATCGGGGCATCGGGGCCAGCCAACATGGGTTCATGAAAGGCAGGTCCTGCTTGACCAACCTGGTCTCCTTCTATGACAAAGTGACCCGCTTAGTAGATGAGGGCAGGGCTGTGGATGTAGTCTATCTAGACTTCAGTAAGGCATTCAACACTGTCTCCCACAGCATCCTCCTAGACAAACTGGCTGCCTGGGGCTTGGATGGGTGGACTCTTCGATGGGTTAAAAACTGGCTGGATGGCCGAGCCCAGAGAGTGGTGGTGAATGGGGCAAAGTCCAGCTGGCGGCCGGTCACTAGCGGTGTTCCCCAGGGCTCAGTTCTGGGGCCGGTGCTGTTCAATATCTTTATAGATGATCCAGACGTAGGGATTGAGTGCACCCTCAGTAAATTTGCAGATGACACCAAGCTGGGTGGGAGTGTCGATCTGCTGGAGGGTAGGAAGGCCCTACAGAGGGATCTGGACAGGTTAGATAGATGGGCCGAGACCAACGGCATGAGGTTCAACAAGAACAAGTGCCGGGTCTTACACTTCGGCCACAACAACCCCATGCAGCTCTACAGGCTGGGGGAAGAGTGGTTAGAAAGCGGTCCCGTGGAAAGCGACCTGGGGGTGCTGATCGGCAGCCGGCTAAACATGAGCCAGCAGTGTGCCCAGGTGGCCAAGAAGGTCAATGGCATCCTGGCCTCTATTAGGAATAGTGTAGCCAGCCGGTCTAGGGAAGTGATCGTCCCTCTGTACTCGGCACTGGTGAGGCCGCACTTTGAATACTGTGTCCAGTTCTGGGCCCCGCACTTCAAGAAAGACATTGAGGTGTTGGAGCGAGTCCAGAGGAGGGCGACCAAGCTGGTGAAGGGTCTGGAGGGTCTGACCTACGAGGAACGGCTGAGGGAGCTGGGGTTGTTTAGCCTGGAGAAGAGGAGGCTCGGAGGTGACCTTATTGCAGTCTACAACTACCTGAAGGGAGGTTGTAGTGAAGTGGGAGTTGGCCTCTTCTCCCAGGCAACTAGCAATAGGACAAGAGGACGCAGCCTCAAGCTTCACCAGGGGAGGTTCAGGTTGGACATTAGGAAGAATTTCTTCTCAGAAAGGGTTATTAGACATTGGAATGGGCTGCCCAGGGAGGTGGTGGAGTCACCATCTCTGGATGTGTTTAAGAAAAGACTGGACATAGCACTTAGTGCCATGGTCTAGTTGACATGGTGGTGTCAGGGCAACGGTTGGACTCGATGATCCCAGAGGTCTCTTCCAACCTGATTGATTCTGTGATTCTGTGTGATTGAATGGTTTCCATTACATGTACTTATAAGTTTTTGATTTTTAAAGGTGGTATTGTTTGGTGAGCTGCTCAAACACCTTTGAGTACAAACATAGGTAAAGGACATCTTGTTTTACTCTCTTCTATCTGTGGTCTTGTGAGTGAAAGCTAGGATGAAATCTTCATTAAAATAAAACTAAAATGCGGATTAGGAATCTGTTCTTACAGAGTATTGGGCAGGACAAAATCTGATGGAAATATTAATCTGTTAAGTTACTCATAAGCATTGTCTGGTCTAGGGAGTAGAACTGTTAAAACTTCCTGAAAACTATTATGAAAAAGTTACCACCTATATAGTTTGCCTTATAAAAATTTTGTGAAATATAGGGGGACATGGCAAATGAAACACATGCGTGACATTCACAGAAATGTGAGTGGATAAAAGAGGAATACTGTTTCCATTAATGAAAAATAATATCTCTTATATTTCGCATAACTCAGATTTTATTTAGTACCTTGTTATGCAAAAATTAAAGTGATTTTTTTTTTTTCAGTTTAGCCAATCCCTTTCCAGTTCTTTCTAGTGCAGGCTTTCCTGCACACAGGATTTCCAGATGCTCATAGCTTTCCTGTGTGAAACGATTCCTTTCAAAGTTTTTCCAGTTCTCTCTCTATTAATGAACTTCAGAGTTCTGTGCTTCCATATTATATTGATAAAGTGCCTCTAGAGAAATAATAATTTTTAATCTGGGGAAGCTTCAACCAGCTGAAGAAAGATAAAGATGGTTTATGTTGAAATTTTAGATGTCACAGGAATTTCAGATTAATTTTTTTTCTTTCATCTTTTGGTTAGACAAGGTCAGAAGTCTTATGACAAAAAATATTTTGAGGGAACATTAATTTCTTATAAACATTCAGATTTAAAAATGTTGAAAAGAAGTTTTGAAATGTGTAAACCAGGTATTTATGTTAGTAAAATTTAGGGGTTTTTTTTTGGCTCAAAATTACTTTTGTTTTAGAAATATTCTTACCTGATAAGAAATACTAAAAATACTCAAAGGTATCAAGTGAGGGTTTTCTTCTTGGCTAAGCACCATTAAAATATTTTTGGGAAGGTAGGGATTTTCATCTTGCCAAGATTTTTGATTGATGACTTAGTTCAATGGGGGCTGGAATAAAAATCCCAAAGGTTTTTGAGTAGTGTAGTACTTCTTCCCACCTACTTATATTTCTCTTCTGATGTTCTCATACTCTTTGTTTGAAAAAACAGGTTTCCCCACTGTCAAAATTACTGATTTTCTTAATAGCCTAAAAGTGTTGCTTTGAAAATAATAATCCTGTGTTTCAGAAGCTCATGCTTTCCTTCCCAGAAAAACTAACAACATTAATCTTAATGGATAATCTGAGCACTGGGTTTCAATGGGTATTCAATTGTTAAATCAATTTCTCTTGCTGTCTGTAAAAAGATGTACTTTATTTTCATGAGGCTCTCATGGCTATCTGATATGACAAATGGAAAAGACTCACATCCTTCAGACAAGAGTACTTTTCCAGTTTGTAGCATTAGATCAGTTGTTTCTCTTTGTTTCTTACTGTGAAGATAGTGGTTTTATCATGTGTAGTAGTTTTTTTTCTTCCTCTGAAAGTGAATATTCCAGTTATACGATGGTCATTCAGGCAAGCCGTTTTTTTTAGGTTTTAATATATATTTAAAGAAAACCTCTCCTTCATCCCCCTTTCTATTTAGATAGTTTTGCAGAGGAACAATTGTGTGTCAATAACGAACGAACGGTTCCTTGAATCCATTTTCTGACACATGCATCTGAAACTTGTTTTGCAGAGGTTAAAGCAACTGTGTTATGACTTTCCAGTCTATAGCCAAGTCATTGAGGCTTTCTTTCTGTGCATTTGCCTCATATTTGCAAAATATCTCCATGGGCAAAAAAGCAGATTGATCTGAAATGTTTTCTTTTTCATCTCTGCTTCATAATGTCACAACTTATACCACTGTAAGATCTAGGATGTGCAGTGTTGAACATCTTTGGCAAGATGCTGAGCTACTTTACAAACATCTCCCTTGACTTTGTCAGGAATCAGAGCTTTTCAGTACTTCAGAGAACGAAGCTCTTCTGTAGTGTGAAAAGACCTTCCTTGGTGTGAGCTAAAAGACTCAAATACAGAAGAGAGAGAGTGTGTGATGGTTTAGACCCTTTGTTTCAGCCCTTGGTTTCTCAGTAGAGGAGGGGCTAGTGAGTTCCAACTGTAATGATGAGGATTTCTGTTTAAGTTCAACTGTAGTAAGTCCATGTCATTCAATCCACTAAACTGCCCTCCCAGGTCAGCTGTTATCAGGGGTACTTTGAGAAGCTCTGTATTTTCTTAATAATATCAATGGCATCCTTAACTTAAAACACTGTAGACCAATTGCAGAATAATGCTTATTAATAACTTTTAGAGTATGTAGAAAAGCACATCTCTTGCTTGTTAATATTCAACTTTTTTAATTATTTTGTCTATCTCAGTGATTTTGCCTATTAAAAGTTCTTGCTTTTTATGCAGCTAGGAAGCAGGGGTTGTGTTTCTGAAATTTTAGGACTGTGGTTGTGTTGCCTCACAATCAAGATTTCCGTGCACAATGCTAGCATTAGTGTGTACCGAAGGATAAATATCAGACAGTTGCAGAACAAAAGTCACTTGAGAAAGATCATAAAACCTCTGTCAATAAGGTAAACAAGTGCATTAAAAGCTAGTAGTTCCAAGGGACTTAGGCAGGATGAAACAGACAAAATTGTTCTAGCAGAAGCCAGACTGACGTGTAAACTGCTGCCTCCTGTTGGCTGTGCTCGTGTGTCCACAGGTGAGGATTTGGTTCCACCCTTAATGTACATCATGCTTTCAAAATGCCACAAGGTTTTGAGAACAGACCCTGGCTGTTACATTTCCGATAATTCTAAGATTCGTCTACAAAGACTCACTGTTGCACATCAGGAAAAGCCTTTCCTTTTACGTTCAGTAAATTAAATCATTTGAATAGCTTAGCGGAAATACCTAAACTTATGAGAGTTTAACACTAATGATTGGAGGCTAGCAGTGCTTTCTTCTTTCATCTCTTTCAAAAAATCTTGTAATTTATAGCTCTATAATTTTAACAGATTCTCAGTTTCTGTGTAAATGGATACCTTAGGAGCAAAACTAAGAAAAAAAGTTTTATGTTTTCTTCTTTCCACCTGAATGAATACAAATGAAACTCTATAATGAAAATATCTGAGCGGATTTTGCTCAGTTATATCAGAGTGAACCCTGTGTAATTTAATTAACTTTGTTGCATGCAATTGAAAGGAATACGGTATTTGGTCCCAGATACTCTCTCACAAATCATCTTGTGAATTCAATGTTAACCTTGCAAGGGGAAGAGAGGCGTTGTACTTTTCCAGAACCAGGAGACATTTTGAAAGCCTTTTCTAATCAAGTTGACTAGTATTGTTAGCAAACCTATTTTCATCTGCCAGTCATTTCTTGTGTTACATTTAAATTGTGAGCTCATTGAAGCAGCATTTTTTGTTTTCTGTTGTGTGAGGTATGCAGCACAGTGGGTCTTGGTCCATGGCAAGAGCTTTGGCAGTATTTTGTTACTAATGTAAGAGATATAAGTACAGTGCTTATACATTATGATTATAAAATAATAGTTATTTATTTTGTCATACTACCATCTGTAAGATGAGACTTATCAATTCCCTGTCATGGTTTTCAGTGTCTTGTTTACCCAGTGCCTTCTGCAGGTACATAGTTTGATATATAAAAAGAAATATCTGTTAAGTGTTTTTGGGGGTCCTATTACTTTTCCATATTAGAAGGATATGTTTGTACTTTGATAGCATAAGACCATAGATCACCTGGAGTGTGGGATAAAAAAAAACCCAAAACTTTATTGGTAATTGTAGGAAAGCGAGTTAAAAGAAATTACCTTTGGTCCTGATAGATGCCTTTTTTTTTTTTTTTTTTTTTTTGCCTATTTTCAGTAAAAGCTTTTCTGGTGTGATCATTGAGGAAAATGCTGAACTTTAAAAATGTACATTTAATGATTTCTGTAGCTTACAGACTGACAGCTTTCTGTCAGAGTAAGCAAGACTAATACCCTTTTTTTTCTACACTTTTCTATCCCTTTTCCCGCTTTTTCTTCCTTTTTTTCCGAAGGTCTTTGAGATAAAATGAATAATCAGATATTTCTTAGAGTCTTATTTAAAAGCATTTATGTGAATCATTTAAGGGCACAATACACTTTGGGAGAAACATAATACAGATACATAACTATAATCATATCCTAATTTAATTTGCATGCACATCGCAGAATCACAGAATCAATCAGGTTGGAAGAGACCTCTGGGATCATCGAGTCCAACCGTTGCCCTGACACCACCATGTCAACTAGACCATGTCACTAAGTGCCATGTCCAGTCTTTTCTTAAACACATCCAGAGACGGTGACTCCACCACCTCCCTGGGCAGCCCATTCCAATGTCTAATAACCCTTTCTGAGAAGAAATTCTTCCTAATGTCCAACCTGAACCTCCCCTGGTGAAGCTTGAGTCTGTGTCCTCTTGTCATATCGCTAGTTGCCTGGGAGAAGAGGCCAACTCCCACTTCACTACAACCTCCCTTCAGGTAGTTGTAGACTGCAATAAGGTCACCTCCGAGCCTCCTCTTCTCCAGGCTAAACAACCCCAGCTCCCTCAGCCGTTCCTCGTAGGTCAGACCCTCCAGACCCTTCACCAGCTTGGTCGCCCTCCTCTGGACTCGCTCCAACACCTCAACATCTTTCTTGAAGTGCGGGGCCCAGAACTGGACACAGTATTCAAAGTGCGGCCTCACCAGTGCCGAGTACAGAGGTATGATCACTTCCTGAGTTTTTAAAAGCATCCAACTGATGCTCATCTGTTACAAGTGTCAGCTGCACTCAGGATAGTTATGCAGCTTGTTTAGGGATTGGCTGGCTCATAAGAGCTGATCCCAGCATAGACAACAAAATTCTGTGCCTTCCTCTTCAGTCTGATTAAATATCCCCCATGAAGAGATAGCAGATGAAGTTTCCTGTTAAGTTTAGGGGAGAATCTGTATCTCATCAAAAAAAAGAGAAAAGGTGTTGTACAAACTTGGAGAATGGCTTGAGAATGGGTAGCACTACTACAGCTGAGAGCATCAGCTGGAGCAGTGTGATTGCTGGGTGTCTGCCAGGGAGACACAAGTAGCTCCAGCTGAGGTTCAGCCATGGTGCAGAATCTGGCTCCTCACCTCATGATTTAGCACTCCACAGCATATCAGTTTGCAGGCTCCTCATTCTGTGGCCTGAGCGGTATGTTAGAATTGCTACCTTTGTTGTTCCCCAACACCAGTGTTCCTCTCTCCAGAGGCAATGCTTTCCAAGATTTCAAATTCATAGCTAGCAGGCAAAAGGTAACTTCTTATCCATAGCTATTCTCTTCCATTTTTCTCTACCCTTACCTTCAGGCAGGAGCTGTGGGCCTTGCAGAGTTAACAGCCCTGATATGTACTCTGCCTCCCCAGCAAAGTTAATTTAATGTTTGACTGTAATTCTTAATAGCTCTGGCAGTGATTGGAAAGACAGAAGTAATGTTAATAGTGCTTTGTGAATTAAAACATCAAGGCCTGTCCTAACATATCCAGAAACACATGGTGGCCTGTGTAAGAGGAATTTAATTTTGTTTCTGTTTTCAATTACCCCTAAAGCCAAGGGCTCCTAGGTATTTTGGTACATGACCTGCAAGCTCCTTTATCAGCTCTTCAGAGACCTCAAAAGAGTTAAGACCCTTCTGCAATTATTAGTCCCCATTATTCAGTAGAACAGGAACATGCATTTTGGGCTGAAGATCATATTACATTGATTAGGAAAGTGGTGTCCTAGATCCCTTCAAAGTTGTACGTCAAAATGATATGATTAGCACACTTTCCCCTGTCATATCAACCTCTGACACATCCCCGTGGATTTCTGTTGAAATACTCACCTGCCAGAGGGGGGGATTATCAGCATCCAACTATTTGATTGTCCCAATATCTCACTTCTGAACTCTTGTTGGAAGTTTATTATATAACTTGAAAATTCTTGCCTCAGATCTCAAGGATCTGAGCTCTGTGAATGGGCCCCAGAGCCACCACTGAGAAGCCAAAGTGCATTCTTTTCTGTGGATGAAACTCATAGATTTAATTCAAGGTCTTTCTCCTTCTCTGGAAGTGTGTATGCGTGCATTATTTGTTCTATTTCGAAGAATTTCTGTTTATCACCCACCTTGGTATGTTGCTGTAGTAGGAAAGGCAAATGGAATTGCTTTGTAGAAAACTATTAGAATTAAGACCTATTGCTCCTGTCTCATTCAGGTCTCTAGGTCTACACTGAGATGAGTTGTAGAGCTCTCTATGTCAGAGCTTGCAGATGCGCAGCCATACTGGGAAACCTGTCAGGTTGCATCGCAGCTTCCTGATGGCCTCAGGGTCAGGCTTCTTTTGAGTTGAAACAACGAGAGATTGCCCAAAGATCTTGTTATGGCAGGAAGATGGGAGGTGGGTTAAGGGGGTGTGAGGAGTTTTGCCATGTCCTTTAGAACAGACAGAGCCAAAGGGTTCTGAAATATAAATGTTAAATGTAATAGTTTAATAATAACTTATGTTGTGGACCTTAACTGCCCTTTCATTTGCTGGCTTTCATTGTATTGTCATTCGCAACTCAACCTTTCCATTCATGCCTATGGGCATATCCTCAGAAAGTGAATAAACTGTAACTTATTTTGGTATTTTCACTAGCTGCTATATAGCCTCTAATAGTAGGGTAATTGATACTCCAATGCTTTTCACTTTTGGAATGTACTTATACCAAAATTTTAAAAGGAAAACAATGAATAACTGAGCATATATAGTCAGGTTATATAGCAAATTGGTTAAATCCTCCCGAGCCGACATGTGAGTTTACACCTTGTGTAGAGCTGTACTAAGCAGACTTCCAGTTGACCCCACTGTTGTACTGGGTGACATAGTGTCATCTGGGAGTGGGAGCTGGCCTTGTGTAAAGTTAACCACATCTATTCCTTGCATGCTGCTGTCTACAGAAGCTGGCATAACTTAATTGTGTTAGCTTAGTAGAACAGACAGCCTTGCTACAGGCACTTAATTAAAGATAATTTCCTAATCAGCCAGCCTGATACTTGGGAATACAGGGCACTGGTGCTTAGACTGTTTGAGAAGGAGATACCTTCAAAGATAAGTAACAGAAGTACATTAGAGGCTTTTTTTTTTAGGCTGTTGGTTTTGTTTGGTAATAATTTTCTACTTTCTTCAGTTGTTCATGCTATTTTATTTTTAAAAAGCATTTACTTAAAAATGTTTCCTGTATGATAATATACTTGCAGACTGTTGTTTTCAAGCTGATTCAACAATTCAGTATTTTATGTTCATCATGGGTGGTTTGTTGCGCAATACGAGCATGGAAACATCCTTCTGATGTGATCTTTCAGACATATAATAGTTTGTGCCAAAATTCAAAGCATTCTGTGGTTTGTGAATTCAGCATTCAGATAACAAATGATGCAACTCATAAGAGCTAGGACAATTATTTTTCCAGATTTGCAAAAATATTAGCAGAACTCTTTGACAAATTCTGTTTATCAGTCTAATTCACTTACAACTCTTCTAAATCTGGACTCTGAAGCTGGACAATTTTGTTAGATATTTGGCATGTTCAAGTAAGATTTTTTTTCCAGGAAATTAATTTCTGTTCAGCTGCTTTCTCTTCCACAGATTTTTCCAAGGGTGAGATATAGTTCAACTAAAAAATCACTTCACTTGATACTCTGTGATTAGTTTTTCATGGTGTTTACTTAAACAATATTGAAAAAGTTTTACTGTCAGCGTTTTGTACTGGAAGAGACAATTATTGATCTCAGGTTATTGCATTTTAACTCATCTTTGGCTACTCTGAGTGACATTGTTTTCCAATGACAAAATGCATTATGCTGGTTTTCTGCTTGATCATTTTTTAGCTTTTCAGGGCCAAAGAGTCAAACTTCACACACATACACTTTAGCTGTTTGATAACATTTTTTAATTTTTGTATAAGGTATAGAAGGTGCTAGCACAATTAGTCTGAGATATTGCAGAATAGATCAGTAAGCTGCAAAACTAAACTTGCAAATTATGTCTGTTAAAACCATTTACCTGAACAGTTGTTTTTGAACTTATATTTGCAGTCCCAGTGGGGGATACTACTCTTTCTTCTTTGGGATGTAAAGCAGTTAGGTCTCTTCCTTGAACAATGTTATGCAGCTGTAAATGCCATTGCAACCTATAGCCAAACTGATCATGGGTATTGCCACCGGTTATCCATTTTCAGGTTTGATAAGCTGCCGTGATGACTGAGAAGTCAAATGCACAACATCCTCTGACTCTGGTGGTCTGTAGTTCCTTTGGTGAAAGCTTAACCCATTGTTCGGTGATGTCTGATCAGTCCTTGTGAGGAAGTCCTAAGAGGATGTTTGACCAGTGGCACCAGAGCATTTTGAGAGCTGATCTCTTTTGTGATGAGGGAACATCTACAGTCTCCTGAAACCATCCAGCATTGCCAGAAGGCAGAGCGCTTTGATCATGCTATGTGAGAGACTGACGTAGAGCAAGCTGGGCTAAATTTTGTGCTAAATGGAGGCTACCTGAAAGAAGAGTCCCTTCAGTGCCTCTTGTGTTTTGCCCCAGGACCAAACCAGAATGAAGGGATTAGGAGCTGGGATCTTAGGTTAATATGGGAAAACTATTGAGGAACCACAGGATCTGGTGCAGAAAAAAGGAGGCTTATAAATATCTGCTGTGAGGAGAAATATGTCTGGTTTATGTGATACAAGTTCACAAAAACTATATATATCCATACGCAAGGTTTTCCCCAATTATTCAAGTTGTTTAGACAAGCTATTTAGCTGTGTTTAAAAAAGGGGGGTTTGAGGGTTTCACTTGTTCCTTTGGTTTGCCATGTTCACCTGGAGACCAGACTGCTGTGATGCTCTTTGTATGAACCTTCTTGGCCTCAGAATGACTTGAACGCAGTGAAAAATGAAGCGTTTCACTTAAGGAGAAGCCTGGAAGAACGCATTGTGTGAGAGAGGTTTGCTAAGACATTACTAGGGAAAAATGTTGAAAGTTTTTGAGAGCATGAGAGATGGTTACACTGATTTTTTTCCTTGGTATACACTAGGACAATAGCTGCTTTGTAATGTGGAGGTAGCTACACATACTATGAGGAGGGGGGGTGTGTGATTATGGATACTAGAAATGGTCCGGCTTTGGCAGCATGGGCAAGTTTAGCCACGGTAATTTGGTAGTTTGGTAATTTCAAGGTAAATTTTAGCCCTCACAGAGCTCTTTGTTGACATGCCTGCGCTATTTTTTGTACCTAAGCTCATCTACTGCTAGCTCCAAAGTATCTTTACATCCTATTAGTTTTAGAGGGATTATATGCCTAACAAGCTACGAAAAATAGTTTTGGACTCAGGGACAAACTGTGTGGCTTGCTGTCTCTTTCCTCTGACAGTACTGGTCCTGCTGCCATACATATTAGTTGGTTAGGTGACAGCAATGGCATTGGTTAGTAGACCTGAGAGTGCTGGGGTGCAGGGCATAGGGAAAGAAGTGAAGATCACATCCTTTTTGCCTTGTTGAAGTCACCAAGCCCCAGGAGAACTGCTCCAGGTGGGTAACCTCACCTGGCCCATCACTTCTTGGTAATACGCTTCCCTAAATGTTTTTAAGGTTCCAAACTTGAACAAAATGAATGAACAACGTGAACATATTAGAACACACTTCTGAGTACAAAGCTTCCTTTCTCTAGTGTAAGGCCCTACTGAGTAGAGCTTCAGGCCAAGGAAAAGCAGTACCTTTGATCTTTGTGGTGTTGCTGGCTGCCTTAAGTCTTTTCAGTCAGCATCCAAGAGGTAGGTTTCAGTATTGCAGACAGGAAAGAGCTGCTGGCTGGGCTGCTTTGTGAAGTCCTTTGGTGCTGGAACCTTTCACTGGTCCTCAGCTTGTCAGACCTCATTTGGCAGAACCTCTGCCAGTCTGGAGACACTCTGCAGGAAGCTTTCCCTTGGATTCAGGAAGAAGCTTGCCTGAAGAGTCTTGGTGTGTATTGTATCTACAGACTTGATCTGTTGTTACTCTCATTTGTGTATGAATGTGTGGGCAATGTTATAGAAGAGCTGCTGAGTATTTCAAGTGTTAACAGATTTGTAGCGTTCAGTTGGTGAATGCCCATTGATTAAATGATTAGTTTTTTTAATAATCTAAAGCACGTAAATCCAAGCAGGCTGGGCAACATGAATTTTCAAGGTGAGTATGCTTTGGAAATACAATTCATGTGACAGGTGCTGGTGTCCCTTTTTGTTTGCATCACAAACATCACAGTGAAAAACTTACTGCTGGGAAACTTGGAAACAGTGATTCAGGAGGCTGTGTTACAGAGTACTCATAACAGGCAAGTTTGGTATTTGTAAATGTAGCCATTTGCTTCGGGAAATCTGATTCCAGTTGTAATCCAATACGCATGTTTCAATCTTATAGATAGGAGAGAGGCAATCCAATTAGCCCATAACAGTACACCATGTGATATATGAACCCATCTGAAACAATTTGAATTTAAATACCCACAGTAACTGCTCACAGACTGATAAAGAATTATCTTTGACTGCACTCAACAAATCATTTTGAATTACAAACATAGAACCACTTGAATCTTGAACAGAAAGACTTAAATTGAACTGAATGCATTATTTAATACAAGGAACTCGCAACATTTGTAAACAGTGGTGTATCCTAAGCAGTATCTCCTGCATCTTTTGTAGCAATATGTGGAGGTATTAATTAACACACAGCCCATAGTAATGGGGACTCTAAATTTAAAGCTCATCTTGAACTAGAGGCAGATTTAAATTTCTACCTCGGCTGGGGCAACTTCAAAAGTCTTGAAATAAATGCAACAGGAACAAGTGTTTCTATAAACTCTGTCGTTCCTGGAAAGATCAGCTGAAACATTTTGAAATTTATATTGGTGAAATAGGAAGTTCTTGTTGAGTGCTGCAGAAGAAATTCACCAGTATTAAAGGAGAAACATCCACATCAAAAACACCTGAATGATTTTATCTAGATTAAAAAGGCAACTTCTAAAACTTGTGTTTTGCTCTCCTTTTCTATACTAGTTCCTTTTGTATGTTATTTTTGAAAATATGTATTACTATTGGTCAGTGACCTTCCTCAATGGACACGTGTAGTTACCAGATGTAAACATGCTGCAAATAGCTCCTGCTGTGCAGTCCTGCCAATGCCTCCTAACCTTGTCAATAAGACCTAAGTGGACTGGAAGGGAGGCTCTCGGGCGATTCCTGCCAAACAGCTGCAGGCTGTGATCTGCCGAATGCATCTTGTATGAGTACCCTGAGCACACTCAGAGTTCATTTTTCCTCTCAACATCATGCTTTTATATGGAAGACTTGAGACAAAGGTATTATAAATCTCTGTTCATGAAATGAGTTTTGAAGATCTGTGTTTCGATGTACTCATGTTTAGCTTTTTGTCACTCTGTTTTGTTTTTTTTTTAAATTCTCTTTTACAAGTTTAGCCACTATCAAGAGAACGACAGAGAAAACTGGTGCTGAACATGCTGTCTCTGGAGATGTGAAAGTTAAACCTGTCCTATACCAAGGGAACCTCACTGCAAAATGGCAGTTCAGGGAGCAATGAATCCTTTTCATCAGAATAAACATTTTAGAGGGAAACTCCAGCAGGAGCCTGGGCTGAAGTAGTAGGAAACATAGAATCATAGAATGTCCTGAGCTGGAAGGGACCCACAAGGATCGAGTCCAACTCCTGTTCCAGCATAGGACAGCCCCACAATTCACACCACGTGTCTGAGGGCGTTGTCCAAATGCTTCTTGAATGCTGTCAGGCTTGGCACCATGACTGCTTCCCTGGGGAGCCGGTTCCAGTGCTCCACCACCCTCTGGGTGAAGAACCTTTTCCTAATATCCAACCTAAACCTCCCCTGGCATATCTTCCTGCCATTCCCTCGAGTTCTGTCACTGGTCACCAGGGTGAAGAGGCCAGCGCCTACTCCTCCACTTCCCCTTGTGAGGAAGTTGTAGACCGCAATGAGATCTCCCCTCAGTCTTCTCTTCTCCAAGCTGAACAGACCCAGTGACTACAGCTGCTCCTCATACGGCTTCCCCTCTAGACCCTTCACCATCTTTGTGGCTCTCTTCTGGACACTCTCTGGTATCTTCATATCCTTTTTATACTGTGGCGCCCAAAACTGCACACAGTACTCAAGGTGAGGCTGCACCAGTGCAGAGTAGGAACTCTCTATATAGAACTCTATATATAGGATATATATAGGGACTCTATGTATAGGAACTCCTATACACGAGAAGGACTCGCGTCTCAGGAGATTTTTCCTGATGCTGTTGAATTGTAGCCGTGTTAGAGTGTTATTACGCCTCTCTCAGTAGGAAGCTAGTTCTGTATCTCTCTGTTTTCTTTAACTCACCTCTCAGCAAAAGTAAAGAATGTGGATTGAAGGTTGCAGGGCAGACGTGAGACTGCTACAGTGCTGCACCAGCAATCACACAGAAGCATGCGCACTGCATGCAGGCTGCTACTTCGAGCAATCTTATTGACACAAACTGCGGATGACCTCATGTCCTCCACCTTCAGTGAGGCGTGTCAGGAGGCCTATAATGAATTTTATAGTGACCAAGACACTTACTGAAAATGTTTGTTCAGAGATAGTCATTCAAATGCAATCTGCTGTCAGTCACAGCTTTTGCTGTGCTACTTGTTTAACTGTGTAAAACTTCATGGTTTTTGAGGCTGAGACAGAGAGGTGGATTTGCACCATGTATAACTGTAATGTTTTGTTAAAGTAATGCCATGATTAAGAGCACAGATTTCTTCATTTGTTGTACAGAAATATCCTGTAACTTCAGAGGAGAACTACAGGAATGGTGAGGGTGTTTTTGACACCCCTACTCCACCAAAATATAGTGAGATTATCAATGAATTAGTTGTCCAGGATGTCATATCCTAAAACAGTTAGTAAAGTGAAAATGTTTCACTAATTAAAGACACAGGTGTGAGGAAGCCACCTTCCTCAGTATTTTGTCAACCAAGGATCATAGAAGTTATATGAGGGTGAAGTTTTGTACATTTGTGATGCTGTATTTCTATATACAGCTTTTTAAGATTTATACTCTACATTTAAAAACAATAAATTAATCTCACTACAACCACATGGTTCAAACTTACATTCATGTATTGATGTTTATCAACACTGATTTTGTAATAGCCAGAGTTAGAAAAGACAGTTTATTTAACAACTATACATTTCCTGTATGTTCCTCAAAAGTGGTACATGAGCAGACAGAGGACTTTACAGCGTGTGTTTGCAATGTATCACCATCGGGTTAACATGCTTAAGTTCATTTTTTGTGTGTGCGGCTATCCTGAATCTTCTTAGCAGTTGTTAAACACCTGTGAAGATTTTAAATTCTTAAAACAGAGTATTTCAGGGGAAAATAGAAAAATATTTTTATAGGCATTGTATGACACTTGCTGGATTACTATACACTTTTTTTTTAAAGGAAAAGTGAGAGTACAACTATGGCATGATGGAAAATAGAGCTGTTTTTTTGGAATTGCAGACCATTGAGAAGCTTGAACTGGCATTTAAAATGAAAGGCATTAATGAACAGAGCTCTCTGCTTCAGTGGATTTAAGATCAGGCCTTGGATAGGGAGAGTGTGAGTCTGGAATTGTGATACGTTTTTATCAGAGTATGATACTGTATGACCAGGTTCTTCAGTTATTCCACATGTGGAGGGTTTAATATTAAGTACCAGATTTACTTATTTGAGGATATTTGACCTTCAGCAGGCTTTTGATTTAGCAGGGTAATAACATCAATGCACTGAAACCACGAAACAAATACAAATTACACTTAGCAGAATATAGCAATTGACTATACAGACGAATCACAATACAAACATGATTCTCATTACTACTCTCTTATGATATGCCCACCATCACAATGCTGGGCATCCCCTGTTGCTCAGAAGGA
Source organism: Nyctibius grandis (assembly GCF_013368605.1). Classification (NCBI taxonomy): domain Eukaryota; kingdom Metazoa; phylum Chordata; class Aves; order Nyctibiiformes; family Nyctibiidae; genus Nyctibius; species Nyctibius grandis. The sequence goes on from NC_090663.1 coordinate 60,141,922, forward strand.
ATGTGGACTAAAGCCAGCTCAAGCCATTCTCTCTTCAAACTTCTCTTTGTTAATTGCTCCGCTTTGGCATTGTGTTGGGTTTAGCCACGTATATACTCCCCTGTGCTGGTCTGGCTAACTCAGGAAAACATTCACACTCTTTTGCTTAAGTTTTGATTAACGGTTTGAGAACAAACATTCACACAACTAGTTGATCCACACAACCGATATAGCCATTTATCTAAAACAAGGGCTGCCCTCTGGTCCCTTTTGCATTAAGTTCAGCTTTCTTTGCAACAGTAACGGTCAGTGGATTTTGACTGAATTGGGTGGGAAAGCGTCTGTGTAATAAAGCCTAACATGTTTTCAGATGCAGACAGAGAGGTATTTTTAGATGCATCTAGCTATGGAAAATTTGGGAAAATAGCGCAAATGTTTTTTTTCCAGTGAAGGTGTTTCATAGCGAAACATGTTACTGCATCTTCTGCAGAGAAGAGTTCATTGCCACTGTAATATTTTTCTTGTATGTGAATCTCCAGTTTAAAATCTTTTGACCTTTCTGAAGTCAATCACAAAGCTCCTGCTAGGTCACTGGAGGAAGATCTTACCCTGAGCACTAAGACTCAAAGCTACAGGACGTTAATCTAAGCAATATATCCTCTTGGAAGTACACATTCCATTGAAGTCTAATGTTCACTAATATAGAAACTTTCGTAGAATTTAACTTAGTCTCTTACAGATTGTCTCCTTTTTAAAAGAAAGTTTTCATATAGATTTGAAAAATTGTAGTGTTGCAGACAGAGCTGAACTTCATTCATGTTAACTTCATTTTGTCTATTTGCCTGGGAATAGGTATAAATTGTAAAACAGTTGAATAGACTGGGGGCTCGTTAGGTCTTCATTATAAAGAAATTTTTTTATCAGATCTTATGTAATTTTGTTGTTGTAGAATTAATACACTCATAATAGAAAACATTGTACATTTCAGGTTCAATAAGTAAAGGAGCCTGTTACATTTCTGTAAGTGAAACATAAACACCACAGGTCAAATACAGCTGAAACAATATTTTTCATGCCATTGGCTTATCTTAGGTAATCCCTACAAACATTGCCCTGTATAAGGTGCAACTGTGCTTTCGGACTGATGCATACATATGTCTTCAAATTCCTCTTTCTCTCCAAAGCAGAAAAGTAAGCGATGCCTAGAAGTCTCATGATATTTATAGCTAGCGTTCATCAGTGGAATTATGTTTTCTTTCCTGTGGTATGAATATCTAGTCCCAAAGTAGGAGAGCATTGTCCATTGCTGCCCTTCTAGCAACTGTCACCATGAAATGCTTAGGAATAATTATCTACTGATGTGTGCAGTGAACTGATGAGACTTGTGGCTGTGGAGACGGTCTTGGAATTCCTGCGGGAGCAGCCATTGACACTTGTGTCCCTCGAAGCTGCTCTTTTCTTACGGCTGGCGTGGGTGTTGTCTCCATCATTAGTGTCGAACACCACTGTCATGCTGGACTCCATTCTGGACACAGTGTACAGGCTACTTTGCCGGGTGGGATGAAACCTGGCTGCCTTGAGCTCTAGCTCATCATAGCTGGACAACTCAATGAAGGGGCACCAACGGAAAGCTCGCTTGAAGCCAGCTCGGAACCTGGGAGGAAGGATGCTTGGTGAAAGCCTGTGCTTCCAAGAGCCAGCCACAGGCCTTCATCTGAAAACATACACCGTGCTGATAGGACACTGACTTGGCTAATTATCTTGCCCCTAATCCTGTTTGTGGTGAAGTTAGTGGGAGTTTTCTTGACTAAAGTCCGAGTAGGGTAAAAAAGACAGTGGTAACAGCTCATTTCTGCTGACTTTCTGTATACTTTCCCTGCATTTTAACATGCGTATTTTCCTGATACTCAGTTTCCCTTCCTTTGCCTGTGCCTAAATAAACAAACACCAGCTTTCATAGCACTGTCTTCACAGAAATTGTTTTGATTTTACCTATGGTGAAATCTGCACCTATATTTTGCCTTCTCTCAGTAAGGAACTTTGTAGCATTCTTTTCTCTAAAATACCATCCTAGCTTCCAGATTCCAGTATCCTTCTGTGTTTCCCTCTCTAACAGAGATGCTTAGATGAGACTGATGTAATAGTTGTTCATATAATATATTTGGAAATAATTTGTAATAATTAAAGAAGATCCTAGGAAGTTAAACACTGAATGTGAACAACGTATAAACAGGAATTTTGAGGCTTTAGCGTATTAGTGGTTGCAATATTCATACAGGGTTACTTTTTATTTCAATTCAGAGGCAGAGACTTACTATAAAGACTATTATTACTTTTTGTGTGTTTGCACTTCCAGAATAGAAGTTAAATATATTAGAAAAACAATTAGCAGTATATTTATGAGTAACCCAAAAAAACCACCTTTTCACCTACACCTAAAACTTATCAGACTTTGTCAGTTGTCTTGCTTCTCTTGTTTTTGTTTCAACAATCAGCTGTGTTGTTTATTGTGTCTGTAAGCTTTTTGGAGCAATGGTTCAGCTGCCACGGTGATGACTACAGATAAAAATTTAGATTAATTTTTCGGTGAAAGTTGACTGATCTCACAGAAATAACTTACTTTCCTCCTCAGTTTTTTAAGTTTGCCACAGAGCTGTCACATGATGACAGATGAGCAGGTAGCTTGCTATTTGGTATTCCTCTGTTTAGATGCAGTCCACATTAAGAAAAATACAGAAAGAACCTCTGATGGAAATGGATTTAGTGAAGAAAGCTGTAAAACCTAAACATCTTTAGACTATTATTTTTTGTCTCACCTTCTATCCTCTTTCTCATCCAGGGAATGTTTTTTCTTCATCTTGAAATAATGCTCTTTTCATCTAGATACATAAGTAATATCCTAATTAGCCTGGAAGATGAGGCTGGGGATAGGTGGTGTAACTCTGATACTAGATTCAGCAGAGAGAACAATATCGGATGAATTGATCTGACTCCCAGCAACAGGCTGTATTTTCCTACTGCATGAAAAGGAAGCAGACGTTCAGCTTCTTGATTTCAATATGGAACTTAAATATTGGTGAAAGTTTTCTTATAATTCATTCTTGCATTGAATTCTGAACAAGGTGACCTTTAGTGTGTCTCAAAATTATGAAATTTTTGTTGATTTGTATTCCTTAATCCAGATGTTTAATTTTGCAGTGTATGAGTGTTAACATAAGCCACATCAGAGATATACATTTTTTATGAATAATGTCTTTTGTAACTCTGCGATAAAAAGTTTTTGAAGAAAACAGCGATGTCTTAGAGGGCTTATGGTAGTAATTGATAAAATATGAGGCCTGGTTCTTCCTTGCCTTTGATTTTGCAGACACTGGACACCCAGTGAAATCTAGTTTCTGTTGAAATTAAAGGGAAATTTGCCATTTGAGTTCGGATTTTGTTCTGGCATACTAAAACTTTACCTATTCTTCAGAAAGATGTAAATGACCAAAAGGGGCAGAAGGCTGTATGAAATCAGGCATTACCTTGACATTTTAAAAGACTATGAATGTTAAGCGTCATAAGCTATCCTCGTCAAGACTCCAGACTCCGGTGTTTTTACACCAATTAAAACTCGGCAGGATTTGGTCACTTCATTTTCGATTAGACTCCTTTTGACAGGTATTGCGTGACCTTTACTGGGATTTTATAAATATTTAACAAAATTGGTATAAAGCTTGTCAGCAATTAAACTTGACACTGGCTGCTCATTCAAAAGAGATTTCAAATAATATTTAAGATTACTCATTCAATACTGATTCATACTGACGTGAGTTTGTGAACTAATTCATTGTTCTTGGTGGTCTTTGTCCAGTAATAGTAGAAGAAATACTGAAAGATAGGATGGCCAGGATGATGCTTGTTTAGGTCCTGGCCCTACAAGCTGAAATGAAAAACATGAGTTCATTCTGCAATTTAGTAGTCTCAAACTGTCAAATATCCGTAAAATCTCACCAAACTCAAAAAGTGCAGTGCCTCTGAAATTCAGAGGATAATGTATTGCTATCAAACAGTACCGTAATTTACTATTGAGTAATGAGAATATAAATATTTGTTTTATTAGCCTGTTACAGACCTCAGAGCTCAGCAGAAATCTAATGGTGAGGTATAAAATACACAGTAAATCACATTTTATGTTATATCCTTCCAGCACTGCAAAACAAATTTGTGGCTACAATTAGTTAGTGAGCGCACTAATTGCACTGTCTATCACTAATGACTGTCTTTACTTCTTTATTTTAATGTTTTGCAAGCCAAAAATATTAAACTGCTATAGATTTTAAATTTTGCATATGGAAACGGGAAGGGTTGGTTTCTGAATACTGAATTTTGCTCTGAAATTTTAAGCAGATCAAAGTATTTACTGGAAGTGCACATTTGTTTTTTTGGGATTCATTTGAAGTACAAACCTAGAGGAAGTTTGTTTTGTTTTGTTTTCTTTCCTGCTAAATGAAAACTATTCAAGTGAAAATTCTTTGTCTTTTATCCCATTTAAACCATTTATATTCTCATTGAAGTTATGCATACCAACTGTTTCATAACCAGCTCTTACCTCTTATTAAGACAGCAGTAGATAATGGGATTGTACATTGTAGAGCTCATGGCAAGCCAAAAGCTGGCCAAATAGATTTGCTGAATGTATTTCCACCGATTTAATTGTTGATAGATCCCAGTAACTATGAAGTAAATGTGGTAGGGAAGCCAGCAGAAGGCAAATGTCAGCACAACCACAATCATCATTTTTACCACCTGGAAGAAGGAAGTAATAATGCTCTTTTATAATATACATTAGCCTTTTTTATTTGGACTAGCATTTCAGCATCCATTAATAATTTTCTTGCATTTGATTATTAAAGTTAGTCAAAGCAAAGATGAATATGCCTTCATATAATTTTCCTTTTAATCTGACTTTCCTAAATTTCTGTTTGTTTTGGTTTTGTTTTTTTTTTTCCTGTGGCTGGAGATCCTCCTTTTCCTTAGGCAAATACAGGAAAAATCTTCTCTAACTTTGTGTTGATTCTTCTAAGAAATTTATTTGCTTGCTTATATTCGGCTAAAATATTGCTTTTTTTCTGTACACCTGATCATGGAGTAAGGTTACAGGGTGTTTTATTTGGGCACCTCATTTTTGGCCTTTATTGACCCTGGTGTCTTTTTCTGTTGTGGACTGCAAGTATATTCCTTGTCCCCAATTATTAGATGTGATTTGAGTAAACATTAGGTTGTAGGAAATGAGCAACTGCAATATCCTGTTTAATTTCAGAGGCTAACAATTTCCTTGGCTGGTGATCATTATTTGTTGTTTTCTGTGGGCATGGTAACATCTGTTAGCTTCCATAGATTCCATTAAACCCAAATGAAGACGAGCTCTGTTTTGTGCTTGAAACACAAGAAGAAAAGTTGCAAGTTGTAAAATTTTCACTCCTGTCTTTCCCTCTTCAGCTATGTTAAATACTAGCCCAGCTAGTTTTCAACACAACATGTCACATGTTTACACAACAGATTTTCTTTTTGTAGGTAAAATGAAACCAGACGCGATAAGTCTGTGCTGGGAGGTCTCTTATTCATTCGTACTGTGAATACTGAGGAATAACAGGGATTGCTATCAACAGTTCCTTTAATTTCTCTGTACAAGGTGCCATTTCCTACAGGTTGTAGTTTTGCCAGAAAAAAAAAAAAGTTGAAATTTCCCATACCTACATGTCTTAGGTTGATATTTTTATAAAATTTCAGCTAACGTAATTAAATCATCTTACATATAAATGTCATGGTGCTGCCTTCAACTGTGGGAAGCATAAAGCAATTTTTCGTTTAGTATCTGGCACCAGTTTACAAGCTTTCCTGATGGCTGGGACTGTACTGTACAACATTTTGCTTGTGAGAATGCTTATTATTACTGATACATACACCCATCATCACTTAAAGATAAAAAAGGGGGGCATCTGTCGACACATACAACACCACAATTAATATTTAGTTCTTCTAAAGCACGTTTTATCAGTTAACTGTAAATCATTGCAGGAGAAAGATCAGCATTAAAAGGGAAGGCAGCACAGCACACCAAAACATACCACTTTCACCTTTAGTGAGCATACATCTGTATGTCTGCATCTAGGCATGTGTAGATGTATATAGAATCATAGAATCGTTTTGGTTAGAAAGGAGCTTTAAGATCATCAAGTCCAACCATTAACCTTCCACTGCCAAGTCCACCACTAAACCATGTCCCTAAGCACCACATCTACTCATCTTTTAAAATACCTTCAGGGATGGTGACTCAACCACTTCCCTGGGCAGCCAGTTCCAATGCTTGACAACCCTTCTGGTGAAGAAAATATGGGACTGTATATGAGATGGTTTTTGGGGGAGGGAAGAGGTTGTGACTGTATGTGAATAGACATTTAGTCCAGAAATGATGTCGTAAAAATATGTTGTCAAATCACAGTCTATCATTAAATGGCATGTTTTTTCTGTTCCTTTGGGCATAACTTCCGCTATTATTCTGCTGGGGATTTACACCTGTGCCTTGCAACACTGGGCAGGTAGAAGACTTAACTCCATAGTTTTACCACAATACTTAAGCTGTTTGTTGATGTACAGGTGCACTTTGCTTGTTGCTGTGTTTCTATACCTGCCAGGAATGATAAGTATTACTTCAACATCGTTCAGGATTTCTGTAATTTCAGAACACTTGAGAGTCTAATTACTTGCCTTGATATTTAATTAGCAAGTCTTGCAGTAGCAGCTGTGCATGTGAAATTATTCCTAGAATTATTTATCATTGGAATATTATAGGTACTAAATGGAAGGGTTTGAGGCCTGATTTTTGTCTCCAAATTTTCAAAGTGTAATCAGGCAAATCCATATTTACACTGAACATTTCATCTCTACATTGCTTAAGAACTGAAACAGTGGAGCTTTCCAGCAATAAATGTAGTTTAATCTGGTTGGATGCTGTGTCACTCATGCCCCAGAGCTGCTAGAAATGACAGTACGAGTGCAGGTTGCCAGTTTGGCATACTAAATTGTGTTAACAACATTTTCAAAGGAAAGTTGGTTGTCTTTTTTCTGACAACCAAATTCTTATTGGCCACTTTTCTGTGTTATATCGAAGGGCAAGGCAAGCAGTGCTTCAAGAGTCTACTTAAAAGTCTCCTAAAGCCAATAAACCTTCACAGGCTGCACAAATAATAGCTTTCTGATTCAACTGCTGCACTCAAAAATTAACACAAAATAAATTGTATTGGTTTAACCTCAGTGTAATATTTCATTTTTTTTTCAGGGAAACAGAAATCTCCAAATAACTATTTACAGCATGACCCAAAGAAAATTCTCGACTAAAAATTTTTTGTCACTATTTCAGGCAATTTGATTCTCATTTTAAACCTTTTAACTTCTTTTTTTAAAAGGTTTTTAAATGAAAAATGCCAAATCGCCCCCAAAATATCGCGTCTTTTCCTTCAAGGTTACTGTTCTGTTTAAAACCACTCATCTTCAAAACCAGTGAAATCAGCATAAAATTTTCTTCTTGCTGTATGTGTCTGGAAATCCATGATTAAATATTAAGTCATCATCATCATGAAAGCAGAAATTTCTGAAGCATATAGATAAACTAGACAAGCAAAAAATTTTACATGGCCATTAGTGTTTGATTTAATTTGTGAAGTAACAAGTCACTGGAATGACAGTGAAGCACACTACATTCTTAATCATTCAGGTTTGCAGCTGGTTTTCATAAATAGCAAAAATTACCTAAAAAAAATTAAAGTATCATTTTCCTCTCAGGTAAGGCTGTATCAGTCTGAGTTTTGCTGAAGTCAATGGTAATATACTGATACATGCATGTTTAGGGGGGAGATATGCAGTGAGGTTTCCTTATTAATCTGTAAAGTATTTTTTTCTGGAATAAAAATGTGCTAATTTTTCCAGCAAAAAGGGATGTTTAAGAAAAGTCAACCTTGAGTTATCATTCTTTTGAGTATTTATGGAGTACAGTGCACTCATTTCCGTATTACCTAAGAAGAAGACAAGTGAGATGTTGCAAGTCTGTGTGGCATAAAATTGTTTGAAACACAGGGCAGTTACAGTTGAATTTGAAGTCAGAAGTTATGAGAAGAATCAAAAAGCACTATTCTGTCCTCGTTTCATCAGCTAAGAATGAGTATGTGTTGGTAGAAATGGAAGAAATGAAGAATAAGAGGAAGCTGAAAAGGAGGGAGAGTATTCCCAATTTCCTTTCCTTTTTCAGAGACAGGCATGCACAGCGTGCAAGGCCATACCTGACAGTTTATGCCTGCGGTTCTTGTCCATCCCATTGGCCTTTCCAGTGTTAAGTTTCATTTCTTGATGATATCAATAACTATGAACAGAAACTGCCTTCACGGTCTATAAACCCAGGGCACCTTGATTTTACTTAGTATAAAACCTAATGAATGAGTTCCAGTAAACTCTTAAGCTCAGTTAGGGCACAGGGAAAATAAGTGAAAGAGGCCAAGTATGAATTTGCCACAAAAGCTTGATTGTCTATTCCTAGTACACGGTGATGTTTCACTAAAAAATCTCCAGTGACACTTTGCAGGTTCAACTGCAGAGTATAAAAGAGAGCCTCAATGGTGTTTTTTTTTTGTTTGGACTACTTAGACCTGTGGTTCTGACAGAACAAAGTTCTTTTATTTTGTTCCTTTTTAATATGCCTGTTCTGCTTTATTTTTTTGAGATATTGCCATTTTTTTCAACTGCTTTCTCCTCTGTTCTATGTTGCATAGATTTCATTAATAAGGGTTTGCTGTTGTGCGTTAAGAAGCGTTTCTGAAGCAAGCAATCCAGAAAATTACTGAATTCAGTTGTGCTTAATGTCTGGCTCTGTTCCTGACAGAATTTCGCCACAGAGCTTTCCAAAATGTGTGATTGCAGTGAACGTCACCAACCTGTGTCCCAGGGCAACCATTTTCCCCAGGTGTTCTGTTCCATCTCCCTCTATGTATTGTGGGCAGCATGGCTGAAGGAAAGGAGTTTTTCTTCTGTTCCAGGAATTTTTTTAAAATGAGTTGTACTCTCTCAGTTGTGCAACCTTGGAAAGTCTTCAGGCTAGATTTGGAATATGATGGAAAATCAAAATATTTTGTATTTTGATTTTCATCGACATGTTCTACTGATATTGATACACTTCTGCATATGTCTAAGAAAAACTATGCCTACTAAAAAGTTAATTTATGTGCTTTGTAATCTTGCCCATTCCTTTAAATTCTTCCTGTCCGATTAAGAACTATTCTTTCATTAATAAATGATATATAATGATAAACAATGTATTTAAAAGAACAAAACAGACATAAGTTAATTAGAATTGGGGTTTGCAGAGTTGCTTTTGTTTTTGAAGGTAACAGATTCTGCTACACTCACAAAGAGCAGCAAATACATGTTTTTTTTCCCTCCTGTTTTTATTTTGTATGAAAAATAGCTAGAAAAATGAAGCCTTATTTAGATGTAGCATTGAGAACAACTCTTGAAAGATTAGGAATAAAATATGCTTTTCTGAGAGATTCAGTTGGTGCTGGGGGGCTATAGCAATTCACATTGCAAGTCGTTGATTTGCCATCAATACCTAAGACTTAAGCCAGGGCATCATTTCCTTTTCACTCTGCTCTGCACCTCCTTATTGCCTTTCTAAGTCATCTTTGATATTGCTGCTTCTACAAGGTGAGGAATTTGGCTTCTGATTTCATTTGCACCAATATCACACACTATAACTTCATTAGTTTCAGAACTTTTACTCCTGTTATGCAAATGTAAATAAGAAGCAGAGCAAATACTTTAAGAACCCATACACTGTAAGAATGTCTCGGTTTACCCGCTCATGGATATTATTTGTCCATGTGAATACAACTTAAACACAGTTCACAGAGAATCTCTGGGAGTCATGTGTTTCTCTTTCTTCTCAGTGCTCTTTTGGAAGAAGTAAAATACCAAACTAACATTGCACAACATATTTCTCCCAATGTGTTAGGATGCAATCAGTAAATCCACTTCCCAGTCCTGGGGTCATACATGGCACTTGTGCACTGAGCACCAGAGAGAAAGGAACACCATTATGTCTTTTGCTTCTCCACAACACTTAGTTGGAGTAAACTATCTTTTGCAAGAAAATTAGGATTTAATGGTAACTCTACTGGCATTAGTAAAAAGATAGGAATGTTTTCTGAGATACCAAGTGCTGTGGGTTTCATATAATTTTGACAAGCTCAGGGATTTTCTGTGCTCTTTTAGCCCATAGAAAGAATAGATTCTTAATATCTGAAGGAGATGCACATTTAGAAGGAGAAAGAATTGGAGAGCTTGGAATTCTTTCAGTCAGATAAGGTACTTGTCAATTCCAGTGCTCAACAAATCATTTTATTCTTCTGACTTATACTTTCCATCCATTTTTTCTCAGTTGCTTGAAATAAAGAAACTACTTTTCATTTCAATTTGCATAATGCCTTGCTGCAGACAGAATTCACAATCACTTTATTTAAGCTGTAAAGTTGAAAAAGATACTCTGTTCTGGTATGAAGGAGCTTTGAATGAGATTGCTGCCTTGCTAAAATATGGGGTCGCCCCCCAAATCAAAGCAGTTCTGACATTTTTCATGAATGGTCTTAGCTACTGCCATTTTTAAATGATACTTCTCTAATGTTGCATGGAAAACCGCTTTGACAGTGACTTTAAGGTTCTCTCAACATGTCAAGAAATATCTATTCCACTGAAGAAAAGGGGTAAATCTTTTGCTCAGGCTTTTTTCCTTGAGAAGACATGATTTTACAAACATCTGATTGGGGACAGGGAGCAAAAATTGCTACAAGTCTTATGTTACTCTATCTGAAAGAGATGTCTTAATTTCTCACAAGAGATTGTTAGATATTTGACAATATGCTAACGTCTGCTGCTCAAAAAAAAAGTTTATTTTTCTGTAACCTAGAGAACAAGTAAAGGAAGGTGGCCTTGTATCCTTGCCTTGGTCTTCAGCATGGAGTAGCATAAGAAATTTATGTTCTTTAGAAAATGACTCTGAGTGGCTGTTGTGGGATTGGCATTACTGGATATGGTTATCCACCTGAGATCTAGTGCTGAAAAAAAGTGGAAAAAGCTGATAAAATGCTTTTGTACTTAAAATTCACACCATCACTTATTTTACAATACTTTTCTTCTGTAGAGATGGCTTGGAATGAGTGGTGGGGCACAATTCACTTCTGTGCTTCCAAGCACAGATGAGATTTGGTGTGGGGGGAAATAAAATAATTATATCTTCTTTTATTTTCCCAATAAGAGTAGTTGGTTCTTAAGCCTACTTTCTGCCACAATTCTGAAAACGTTCTGGGACCTTTAATCCTCATTGAAGGCTCCCCCAGCACCTTGCCAATGTTTTAAGACTCCCTTGAATCTTCCATACAAGACTTCAGAAGAATTCGCACATGTGAATTTTTTCTCTTGGAAACTAGACCTTATATTAAACAGTGCAATTAAAAAAAAGGGCTATGCTGAATTATGCCAATGAATTATGCAAAAGTATCCCTAAATGTGGTCTGCTTTATGTGGGTTCCTATCAACGGAAACTGCCCTCTTGAATCTAAAATGAGATGGATACCTTTGGTTATCTTCAAAACAGGAGCACAGGCTCTTATTTCATATGGAAAACCTACAGTCTTTTGGATTGTTTTATTTTCAGCTTATTCACTTAGGGGAATTAAATAAGTGATTTATATAATTAGAAACCATTTTAATGTTTACTATATTTCTCTATAATTTTGGCACAAGAACATCATGGGAAAGAATTCAGATTATTTAATGTATAGTTTGAAAAACCTATTTCTTCTCTTTTTTTGTTGACAGGAATAGAGTTGTGTTGCCTGAAGATGAAATGAATTATTTCTGGACTGTACTTGTTTAAAATGCATGGCAAAATTCTGTTCAGAAAAAAAAAAACAGTTAAGCTATTCTTTTATTGCCATCATAATTATGCATTTGCAAGGGTAGACATCTTTCCTTTCAAGTGTTTATTACCACCTAAGAAAAAACAAACAAACAAAAAATGGCCCCCAGTCCTATTTTAATTTAAATTGAGTTGGAAGGAAACTGTTAATGTCAGTGATGCCTGAGGCGTATTTTGCACTTAGTTTATTTTTGTTACTCCACAAATGACTGTACAAGGTTATGAATTTATTAGGAGAAGTAGGCTTGTAACTCACAGAACATTTTGGAGATGTTTGGTCAGTAAAAAGGTGGTATATGCTCTGATCAATTATTCTTGCTAAAAATTATCAGGAGTGTCATTGTCCTGACAGCATCTGCTATTTATGCTTTTGTACAGACATTTTAGCATTGCTCCAAGTATTAAAATATCCACACTTCTTGGCCATAGTGGTCAACACACTGATCATTACTGCACTGCTTTTATACCCCTGTGGAAAAAGGAATAAGCTGACCCATGCCAGGGTGGCTGAAACTGTTTCCTAGGAAACCTGCTCCAAAGCCTGTAGAAATCAAAGAAACTCTTTCTATCCACCCCAGAAAATGAGTAATGACATAAAGGTACTTTGAATAAATTGTTTACAGGGTTGCAGTACAGAAACTTCTAAAGCATGAAGTACTTGAGTTAAAGAATTAAATTTGTTAGGTGAAGGTGTCAATAGACATAACGCGCACACCCCTCTGTGTGTAGGTGATAATTTTCACCTGCTTCTAAAAAGCACATTTGAAATATTGTAGGTTCTCTGCAGTTCAGCTCCTGCCACCATTTGTGATGTCTTTGGGCTGTTTCATCTGGTTTCCTCTTTGTAAGTTTATGCTGTAGCGGGAGTTTAGTGAGGTCTCTCACGCTAAGTCTTAAGGAAGTAGTCACATAGTCACATTCTGCTTTAACTCAGAAAAAGACGTGCTGAAATTATATTTTGTTTTTACCTGAATAGCAACACGTAATGAATGTAAAAGTATATAAGTGCAATACCGGAGCTGCAGTTCTGCTCTGCTGAATATACAGCTCTTGGCACTGCAGTTCCCTAAAATGACTGATCTGTGTCAGGTTTCCTGGACTTTTCACCACGCAGGTGCTGGGCACCAATCCAGAAATCTCAACAGATTCAAAACTCAAGCTAAAATTAGTTTGTTCATGACTTCCCTACAGGGACTCAGTGAGGAAGGTGCTTCTTATGAGCTCTCTCTTATCTATGTGTGTGTGTGTGTGTATATATATATATACACACATATATACACACACACACAGGGCTATACATCTGGTTGCAATTTAGTATATGTAATGGGATAAATTTGCAGATTAGATGAGACACATTCAGAGACAACAAAAGACCTTTTGAAGTTTTCAAGGTTTGTTTGTATGCTGGTGAAAAAATTTGGTTAGAACATACTTTGTCCTGAATGTGGGATATTAAGGTTATCTGTCTGGAGGGTCAGGTCCCATACTTGAACTTGGGGAGAACTACACAGATAAAATGAGGGCTGTCGTAATATCCATGCTTAAAATTTAGATTTTGAAAAAGATACAGACTGGGATTTCGTTTGTCTTTCTGGTAGTATCTTGGTTTTATTATTAAGGAATGTGTATAGTTCAATTCAGCAATGCATTTAAAAACACTGATTTCACTAACATTGGAGGGCTTTGTTGAAATTTTTGGTCTGTCTAATCCAGCGTTACTTCCATTCTTAAAAATATGGGGCATTACTAAACAGAAATTTTTGCCCTCAGACTGTGACTAGACTTAATATTTCAAATGAATTTTCTGCTACAAATGATCAGAAATATAGAAATACAGAGAAGAAACATCACAGAAATTCTAAGTGCACAATTCAGAGCCTACTCACTGACCATGCAGAACCAGTCTGTTAACTCTGCCCCTGGCCTGGAGTTGTTGCCAGCTGTTCTATAAAAAAAGTTTTAACCAGAAAACTTGCATCAGTCTGTCAGTAAATATTTACACTGTGCAAGGTTTATGCACAGTATAAAGCCATTTTTAGAATTTACTGTTCTTTCACTCCCCTGTGGTTGCTGCTTGAAGCAGGGATAATGAGTGTGGAGTGGTGTCTTCATACTTCGTAGCTGTTTTAGGAAAACTTGAGACAATGAATGGAAGCTGGTACTGTTGCTGAGTGTGAGGTAGCTATTTGGTAGAGAGCAGAGTAGGGCAGCTTCCAGTAATTTCATTATATTTCACTGGTTTTATGCTGCTCAGAAAATGATCAGGAGGTTTGACTTTATTTTTACCTCAACAGGAAAACTTGTTCAAAATCACAGAATCACAGAATCACAGAATGTTAGGGATTGGAAGGGACCTCGAAAGATCATCTAGTCCAATCCCCCTGCCGGGGCAGGATTGCCTAGACCATATCACACAGGAACGCGTCCAGGCGGGTTTTGAATGTCTCCAGAGATGTGGGCAAAGTATTAAAAAGAGAACAAATTCCTGGAAAAAAAAGCCTATCCTGAAAAACAGAAAGGATGAACCCTGTTTTCCTGAAGTTCTAAGCTCATAAAATAGCTCTGTAAAAAATATTTTGGTTTAACATGCAATGAACATGATTCTCCACTACCTTATGTCCCAGTCTTTCCCTAGGCAACTACTAAGCATGTGAAGAGACTATAAAATGAAAATTATGATACACAACATTAAGAATTACTTTGCTCATTCCTTACATTTTAAGTAGGTATTCAGTTCATATACTTGGTAATGGAAAGGGTTTAACAGAACTTTTTAAAACTTATAAGAAAAATATTTTCTCGGAGTATTGGTTATGCTGCCTCGTACTGCTAGAAAAAAGCCTCTCTGTGTGTATCTGTTTAGGGAGGGGGTCATACATTATCATTAATATGTTGATTGTGCAAGAATTTAATGAATGGTAAAGAAAAATGCCCAAATCAAGTTTTTCTGTCAATGCTCTGTATTCTTGCTGAGATTTTTAATAGCTATGGGAATGTATAGCTATTTGGGATCAAAATAATAAAAGATATCTTCTGCTGCTAGTATTTTTACTAGACAGATATTCATATGATATTCTGGCCCTTATTACCCTTTAGAAGCTTTTGTTAAACTTATGCGAAAATAAGGTTAAAAAAATCCCTGTTCTGCAAGCTTTTAACTGTAATAGCAATTACTTGAAAGTTGTGACTTTTAGTATTGTGTGAAGAGCAATCCAGTGAGTCTGGCAGGGTATCTGTCTTTATAGGTATGGGACAACTGCTTAAAACATTAGTGAAACACTAACATTTACAGTCTGGTCCAATAATCTACTTCATGACCAGTGCTGACTCACCCATGCTGAGCCATAGAGAAGAACAGCAGACAGAATAAGCACGCTAAGCAGCATGCTACATCCCCTTGTGTAACTTCATCTACAGTGTTACAAAACCAGTTTTAGGCATGTGTAACAGTTTGTGAAGTCAGGCTCTAGCTTTGTTGGGATTGGTTTGCGTTTACCATGTTAACAAGGATATTTCATGCTTCCCATAAATTGTCAGAGTTAAGGATATCATAGTAAGAGGTGCCCCAAAGCAGAATCAGAGGAAACCTATCATTAGTTATTATTTTTCGCAAGTACATTTTACGTGTTGCATTTCACTACTGAGCACGATTTGGGAAACACTTTCCCCTGGAAGGGGAACTTTTAGTTCAATTCTTTGTATTTCATGTACAGGAGAAACATTGTATGAGTATAACAAGCTGCCACTTTGGGTGGTGTTTTTGTCACACCTTCAGCTGCCTAAGGACTAAATCAGTGGGCATTTCCACATAAGGACTGGAATCATTAAAACGCATCTCTGGTTTCTTTGGCTGTTGACTGTGAACAAAGCAGTGGAATGTACAGAGCTGGTGCTAGCTGGGGTAAATTGTCCTTCAAACAGATATTACTCAGTCTTTTTGCTTTTTGAATGTGCTGAACAATGTTTGCTAAATTTATGAATGGCTTCGTTGAAGTACAGCTGTGGTTTTATACCACGATAAAGCTTTGGCCTACAAGGCGCTCATAATGCAT
Source organism: Nyctibius grandis (assembly GCF_013368605.1). Taxonomy (NCBI): domain Eukaryota; kingdom Metazoa; phylum Chordata; class Aves; order Nyctibiiformes; family Nyctibiidae; genus Nyctibius; species Nyctibius grandis. The sequence continues at coordinate 60,157,957 of NC_090663.1, forward strand.
CAGCATTTTGGATAAATGATAATTTAACTGTAGCTGTATGAAATTTCAGATGGTCAAGCAATATAGCCATCCACACAATATAAGCCATGGTGCTATGTCTGTTAGATCAGTGAGACCACCTGTTCTTAAAATAGGGTTTAATTCTCCAGCTTCCTCCTCCCTGTTGTTTCTCTTCTAGCGTACCCCTATCTTTTTTTCTCCATTTTATTTTCATTGTAAATCTCTGCAAGGTCAAAGAGGAGATCCATTTACAGAAGAGGATTACTGGTGGACCAAAAAATTACACAGGCACCTATTTTTGGCAGAAGGTGTATACTATTCATAACAAATTGAATTTCTGCACCTCATTACCCCCTGATAGAATGGGTAGGTTGTTTCACTTATCACTCTCAGAAACATAAATTCAACTAAAGGGAAGGGGTACATTCCCAGGGGGGAAGCGCACGTGCCCCTTTGTGCATGTTTGCGTGGTTCTGGAGTGGGCACCATGTTAGTATGTAAGCAAAGTGCTCCTACATCACCATGGTAGTCATTTCTGTCTATAAAGCACAAGCACAAATGAATCTACAAGGTGGAAACATTCATGCCCCATGAATAAATAAGTGGTGGGAAAGGCATGATGACAATATACGTCCCTTCCACAGTCTGCTGTTACATGGCCAGTTTGGATGAGGTGTAACCCAGATGCCTTCTCCCTGTATCTGTGAGCTCCAGGATTTGGTTCTCTTTGCATACATAACATGGAGAAGTGAATATTTAGACATATGTGCAGGCTTGGTAGACCATTACCCAAATAAAGGCCATAAAATTCTGTGGTTATTACTGTCTGACTTTTAAAAAACATTCATAGGTGATGATTCAGTATAGACTAGGGTGTCAGCTGTGAAGATTTGGCTGTCCGAAGTCTATAGTACAAAGCTATGTAGAGTAGTTAATTGCAGATGGTGTTTGTAATGGAATTTAGGATAATCAAGTTATATTGACTTTCTGTTACATTAAACTGTTTGACTCCCTTATGCCATTTTGAAAATGGAATGTAAGTTACTGGAGATTGGAATGCTGGTCCTCATGCTGGGAAAAGCTGGGAGAAGATGGATTGCTTAAATAACTGGGAAGATATTAAACTTACCATGCCTTTGTGTAGTCCACTGGGGTAACAATTATTTTCCAGTCTTGAAGAAGTCTGAACAAATGTCTAGGATAAAAGTGGAGTTTCAAGATGGTGTTTTCCTAATACTGCCCCAGAATCCAAAATTGTATTAGAGAGGGGTGCATCCCTGCTTCATCCTTTCAGTAGCTATTTATGAATTTATTGCCTGTTTATTTGTCCAGTCCCTTTCTGAACCTTCTGAGATCACAGCATCTGGCAGGAGGGAATTTCAGAAGCTCTTCACCAGCTCTTAAATTACCATCTCTTAAAGCACTTTCACTTCTACCTGCTCTCCTATTAAGTTCTTGTATTTCAGGGTTTGGTGACCAACAGTTTTTCAGTCACTTTATCTGCCTCCTTCATGATTCTATAAACTTTGATCATCTCATCCCTTGTCCTCCTTCTCTCCAAACTGAGAAGTCCAGGCCATTTTAATCTCTTCATAAGACCTTTGATCATTTTAGTTGCCCTTCTTCGGACTTTAGATAAATCCATGTCGGGCGGGGGAGGGGAGAGAGAGAACAATACGAGTATGTGGCTACATGTGAAGTGTTCGTGCAGTAGTTCTTACAGAGACCATTTGTTCAGATTTGTCCTGTTGCTTATTTCCATAGTCTATGAAAGAGGGGAAATATTTCATGTAAGTAAGTATTTCAGAAAATTATTTAAAATTGTTGGGATGTCTTTTTGTAATATTTACTTGTTGTCCTTTAAGACTTCACCTGCATATTTCTGTTTATCTAGTAAAAGCTTTTCCCACAGTAATTTTGAGTGATTTTTGAATTTACACGTATGCGTCCTGACCCCAAAGGACATGTATGCAAAGTCCCCACATGTAGTGAATGTTCAAAAGACTGATGTTAGGCAAATTTAAATGGGTCAGTCCCTGAGACATCTGAGCTGTCAGGAAAAAAAAAAAGTTGTGGTAGTAGTCTCACACAGTCCTGAATTTCTAAAAATCTCAAGTCTGTGACCCTTGCAGATACTAAGTATGACTTTGTGTTGCTCAACTTGTAGGGTGTACTATGAAATTCTTTGAATCCTCTGTTGTTTGATGTTGCTTTCAGAAGGATTCAGGGTTCATTGCACAGTCACACATATGAAGTGATAAGACCATCTATTGAACTAACAACCTAATCAAGCTTCAAATCTTTTCTTGGCAAACATCATTTCTTTTAAAGGTATTACATGAACTGTTCACTAACTTCTTAACATTAAATACAATTTCAAAGAATCCTAATCAAATATCCTTTGCACTGTACCATTGCATAATATGAAGCATGCAGTCAGCTATTTTGTATTTCTCCTTCATTGTAAGTGCAGCCAGTACAGACTTTCTATATGTCTGGATATCTGCATGCTAAATAGCAAGAAAAACAGGTGATTTCTTCATTTGAATAAAGGAAAAGCGATAACACTGTTATCAGAGGCAGGCTGAGTGATAGATTCCAGTCTATTAGTTCATCTCCATGAGTGACCAATTATGATTCATCTTTCCAAATACCAGTTATTTCATAAATCCTGTTGAAGAGCACAGCAGTGGAACTGAAGAGCTGTCACAGAGCTCTGCCAATAAAGTCACTGATGCAGTTACAATATATCTGCACATAATTTAATCCCCTTGGTGCATGTGTTGAAGGCATGCATTCCAGTACTCTCACATTTAAAGTCTGTTAATTAAGGATTCTACTCCTTGTCTCTTGCGTATATTTGGAGTTCTAAAGAGGTGCTGTTTTTAAAGTATTCAAGGGATTTAATTGGACCCTTAATAGCTTATAGTAAAAGACACCTTTTCTCTTCAGAGACCTTTAGTTTTTATGACATGTTTATTTTACTTAGTCATTATGATAACAGGTGCTGAAGTTTTGGGATCTCCTGGTTCTCCAAGTTAGCTTTTAATAATTTTCTTTCCACGCATGCTTTTGCAAACTGTGTCTGTTATAGAAAGTGATTCCTCGGTTTGTCTTTACAGCTAGACCCTGGGCACCCTCCACTGAGTATTTGCTTCCTTTTTTTCCACAGGCTGAAAGGGCAGTATTGGTAATAGCACAGTTAATTGACCAGTGAAATCTTTTTCTGCTTATGCTCTGTAGGAAAGGTAATTTTGTAACTTTGAAAATACACTTTTGGGTGAGTGACAACATGCATGGCAAGGACTGTAATGGTAATGTTGGACTTTTATGGATAATGTTAAAGAGTGGAATACTGATCTTTTGAAATGCTTTCAGCATTTCTGGAAATTAGTCCAATAATTTCACTCTGGGGCAAACCATACTGGTTAGTTTTCCATGATGATTTTTCACCATTTTCTCTCTGTTCACATTCCAAATAATCTTTGAACTGTTACAAGGCAATAACAGTGATAACACTAGTCAAACTGTATTTTGCTTCCTTAAGAGAGGCTAGCATTTTGTCCTCTTAAAAAAGCTATGTAAAAATGAAAATAAATGACACCCTTGGTTTCATAGGAGGCATTGCATATCATACTGTAAAGCTGTCTAGGCATGACTACCATGCTAACAACTGAAACTTGCCGTAGAAAGTTTTGCACTTGTCTCTTATGAGTCTGAAGATGTATGAGTGAGAAAGTGATCCTAATCTTTCCTTTCGTATACCCTCTGCCATAACTTTTTCTGTGTGGTATGTGGGCAAAACCCACTCATATTCCTGGCAATGTCCTGAAAGAAATGGAAACATCAGTGTTCTCCAGTATTTGCAGAAGATCTCCTATTGTCTCAGGACCCAATATGCTGCACTCTGCTATTGCTACAGCGTGGTAGCGTATACCACTGTTCGAACATATCCACAGTATCAGGAAGCAAACTGAGCAATTGAAAATGTGCTCATCCTTGTGAGTTAGAAGTCCATGTTTGGGTGCCATTTTTCAAATCCAAAAGATTAAATGCATTGTAGTATGAAAAAAATGTCAGAAATAAAAGCAGAGGGGCTGCCTTATTAAAAAAGAAAAGTTAGGTTAAGAAAAAGAATGTTATAAGATAGAAACCTTCATGACACTGCAACATCATGAAAACTGATCTGGAAATAGTCAAATAATCATTTCATAAGCAATCTACAGTCCTGTTAGATTAGACAATACTTACAGTGAAAAAGATTGAAAGAAAATAACTGGGAAAAAATAGTTTGTATTTCTCACCAACAGTTACTGATTTAAAGCTTAAGTTATTCAATATGAACAGGTTGATCAACACTCATCTCAAAGATGCATGGGCCTTAATCTACTGAAAATTACAGCAAGATTAACTTTTCTTTCAGTAGGATGAGAATCTGGCCTAAGAGGAGCTAAAGGTTTGCTACCCCGTTGTTCAAAACTCAGTATTTTAGCTCTATAAAGGCTAAACATTTGGGCTTAGGTTCCACGTATTGATATGCCGCGACATGTGGAGTAAGAAGTTAAAATCCAAATGCTACCTTTATGCAATGATGAACAGTAAAGTTACACAAAGAACAGCTAGTGAACATAGGAGACAACTTGTCAAACCTAATCAAATTTTTTATTGAAGTAGACCTCTCATTACTGTTGTTTCAAGTGACTTGTTTTTTCTGAAGGAATATACTGCAATACTTTGCAACACAATTGCAGATGATGTTATCAGGATTCACTTAGATTTAATGGAACAGTACCTTTCTCTTGGCTTTGAGCTGTTCCTGATATTTGTCAGATGTGTCGCCTGGTATTTCTCCTCCCCAGAGGGTAATTCCCACTATGGAATAAGTGATGCCCATGACAAGCAGTGGAAAGCAGTAGACCAGCACAATCACAATGACATGATACCTGCAATGAAAAAACATTAAGCTGATAAGTGCTTTCAGAGGAGCTATACCAATGGAATGGGCTGCTAAAAGTCAAGAGTGCTACTGTAGCACAAAGCATGTTTTATATTGACTGTCTAGTCCTTGGTGTTTTGACTGTCTTTTTGAAAGTCTTGAATTGCACTGCAAATTTATTTACATTTTAATGCAAGTGCTTTATGGGGTTTCTAGTTCTGATTCTGAACTTGCACTAGCACAAATTAAGAATGACTCTATAGTTATCATGATTAGTGACTGCAGAATAAGGTATGTTTGTCCATAACTAGCTGAATTGATTTAATTATTGCACAGCCAAGTATCCTAAGGGCAAGCTAGGCATTTTGAGCTCTAATCTGGACCATAAATGAAAGAGGAAAATAAGTATTTAAATGGTATATTTATACAAAGGCCCTGATAAGTGTCCTGTGTTACCCAACATACTTCATATGGCAGATCTGTTGCACATAAACAACACAGATTTGTTGCCTATGTGCAACATAGTCATCACTGCTGATGCAAACATTGGGAAAGAAAGATAACTTATTTTGCCTGCTGTTAGTTCCTGGTTAAATTCCATCTTCAGATAAAATCCTAGTGAATGATCAGTGAAGAATCCCCAGCTGTCACCGAGAGTGAGCTTACTGGCGTAAGGAGAAATATCTGTGCATGGCTCCTAAAGTGATAAAAATTATATATGACCAGAGCCTCTTTCACCTGCCTGAAAGAGAGCAATAGGTCAAATTTGATGCTGGATGGTTACACAGGCTTTCAGCCTTGAACACAGAGTTCATCTTAAATGCCAACAAAGATATGAAAGGGCAGATGATGTTTCTATGGCTAGATAATCACTTATTCCTAATTCTGCCAGGGGACAAATAGGGTATATTCAATTTAATTGACTGTTATTATACACTTTCAGAAACTGGAACCAGTTATAGGTTTTACAGTTTTCTTATTTGAAGTGGTATCTGAGATAAGTAATTGTGATAGCGTAGCAGAATGAAGTGGGAAAATCCAACCCTCTCGTGAAGGGATCCAGAGAAAATAATCTGATTAGGACAAGAAGAGGCTGGAAATACTTGTTTTCCTGATTAGGATGAAAAGGAAGTTTGCTTTGAATTGCATATTCTGTCCCCATTTCTGACCCTCTCTATCTGTATAGAAGTAGCCATCTTAAGTGAAACAATGATGGTAAACATGCAGCATGGGATGGAGAACATTCATAGAAGTGGAAAAGAATAAATATGTTCCACTTATCACTTAAAATGCTCTGTCTTCTTAGCTTAGAAAACTTGCTGTACGTTTCTCAGTGATCAATGCTGTTAGTTATTCTGCACGTAGCGTACCTGCATAATACTCTACAGCTTTTGCCACGTCTGTTGCAAGCGTAGACACCACCATGCACAAGTTTAAAAAAACAAAAGCTTACGTAAAATGCTGTTTTGGACCACCTGGCCACGCTACATAGCAAAGAGTTCTCCCAGGCATCACCTTGGTTATGGAGTATAGGCACTGGGGAAAGGCCAACAGGAAAGCCAAAATCCATATGCTCCCAATGACCACCTTGGTAACGGTTGCAGAGAGCCTAGGTTTCAAGGGATCAATAATGGCCATGTATCTGTAAAAAAATGCAAAAACCTGTGCATAAGAAACCTTCAGAGATTAGGTTGTATCTAGAATCAACCAAAGCTTGGGATTGGGAGAAGGATAAAAGCAGAGATATTTGTCTTTCTGGAGTTCTGACGGCATTGTGCTCTTTGAGTGGTTCAGCTCCCATGCAGGCAGTGCTGGAAGAAAAAGAAGGTTCATTGAATATTATTTTAAAGCTGTTGGACACCCGGTTAACCATATGTGTACCAGTGGAGCAACTATTTCTCAGAGTTAATTAATCCTGTTACTGCATAACCTGATAGAAAAGCAACAATACAGCTGGATCCTCTGTTACTCTGCTACATAATAGAGGGTTTATCTCTAATTAAAAAATTAACAGCCAAGCTGTCAGGATTATTAGTCGTCTGTCCAAAACGCTACAGGAACCTGATAATTCCTCATACATTTATTTCAGCAGACATAGGCTGACTTCAGATCATCTGCCAAAGAGCACCAGACTGCAACTGGTTCATACAGAGGTTGAGAGAGGAGCCATATGAGCATTTCCTCAGGCGATGTAGAAGCAATAAAAGCACCAAACAAAACAGATGCATAAAGCATGAAAATATCTCACTTGCTTTCTCAGTTCCTGTGTTCTTAGGTAGGATAACATTCTTCTTGCTGCCCGGTAATTGTATTGGCAATCCACGTACGCTGATAACTTTAGAAGAACATGCAAAAAATAATTTAAAAGTTTAAGTAATTATAAATTAAAAGCTTAAGAAAGAAGGGCAACAAGAAGGTATAAAGACAGACAGTAAAAGAAAAACAAGTCTTGTTTTCTGTCTTTTGATCTCTCTTATAGATGCAAGAAGAAAGGGAGACAAATTTTGTGTTTTATATACTCCATATCACATACTTCATGTGTTTTTCACATTTTGCTTAGCATGACTACTGCTTTGATTTCTGGGCTAAACCCTGAATAAATGTATTTTCCACCGACTTCCCTGATCACACTATTTTGTTTCATTTAACAATGACCAAATAATGACTCACAAAATCATTAATCATATTAATTAAATAGGAACACTATTAAAATTTCTTCCGCTATTAGGAGGAATGCTGATAAGTATCAGCCAGAATCACATTTAAATAAATTTTTGTACTTTCGTAAAACCAGGGAGATATTGGCTATATGTATGTCCATATTGTGTTACTGATATAGCATACTAAATAACTACATGTTCTTTAATCTGACATCCTAATGTTTTCCAAGACAACATAAGGAAATGGCTTTTATATTAATATTTTGCTTCAGATGCAGAGGGTTCCCAAAGTGTATTAAAAAATCCTTTTATTCATGATTGAAACACAATGCTGTTTGTGAGTTATTGTAGGAATTAATGGATCAGCAATTTAAATCAAGAAATTTCCATGGAAGTACTAAGTGTATCTGTGCTTATTCAAGAAACCAAAGATCTGCCCTTCTGCAGTCATTGGTAGCATTGACATTCTACACTGTGTTTCATTGCTTTTCTGAAATCAGAATTAGAATAGCAATGATTTAGAAGCTCCTCAGGAATAATCAGGGCAAGTCAAAAAGAAACTAACAAAATGTAAATATTCTTTTCTGTGTTTCTGTGTTTTTTTTTTAAAATTTTCATATTATATGAAAACACCTGAAACAGATAGAAAACTAGGATGAATATGAAAACCAGCTTGAATGTTTTATTAATGAGTTTTCCAAATTTCTAGGAGAATGTCTCGATCAGTTTCAACAGTTTGTCAGCAGTCACAGGGGTTAGTACTAATTCTGGAAGAAGCAAACCCATTGCCGAAGAATACTTTCACTCTCTTTCACAATACATGTCCAGTCATCTAATCATCTTTGACAAGATTATTGGAGTATATCAGTGATTTCCTAAAGGTCCTCTTTGTTTTCATTGCAGGTTTCCAGTCTTCATGCCTGGTAACTGCCCTTGCCTTTCTCTGTTTCAGGTTTTAAATACAGTTAGAAAGTCAAACCACACCTATTCCAGCCTACATGTGTAGCGAAAATATTTTCAGAACTTTCCAGTATTGCTTCCCTCCTTGTGTCATTTATACCTTCTAAAACAATTGCAATAAGTAAAAGATGTACTATGGCTCTTCATATACTCTTTCTTTACATTTCTACCTCATATAAAGATGGATTGGGATAGATTCAGAGACTATTTTCTGTATGAAAAATTACGTAGGCAGTAACAGGCATAGTATGGCAGGACTGTGGAAAAAATCACTTTGTCTCATCAGCATTTGTAGATTTTGTGCTATTGTGGAGACTTTAGGTGTTGCTATGAAGCTTAGAAGTTATAAAATCTGTTTACTTTACACTCACAGAAAATGAATTCTTTTTTAGGTAAGCAAGCATAAATTAGTAAATCCTATTCCAAAGTGACAGTAATATGAAATCATTGTTATTTTTCTTGTCTGTGTTTGTCCTTTTGACATTCATAGATAAAAAATTTCAAAACCATTCATGATGTTTACTTTTTGTGTTCTCATCTTCTGGCTTAGCTTTAGATCATGAGAACCTTTCTTATACTGTTAGGTGACTGCTTGGGTCTGTGCTTCCAAATCGAGGCAGGATTTGAATTGAAATCCATTGAAATCAATGGATAAGCTGCCGCTGATTTGAATCAATCCTTTTTTTTGGATGAATAAGTCCTGTTCTGCTGCAATTAAGGGTAGTACTCATTTAAAATGAAGGAAGGTGTGACATGTCCTAATTTTTACAGTACACACCTAGGTTCTAGGCAGACTTGCCTAAGAATTTTAGGTACAGACATTAGCTACAAGACAATAATAATAACACTATTCATAAGATAATGCTCCTGATAAGAAATTGTGCAAGTAATCTTCTGCGTCCATATTTACCTGCTATGGTAATTCACCATTTCACTCAAGATATTCCTACTTTTTGGAAATTTCATACTTGAGATGGGTAATTATAGCATTGATATTTGTTTTTTGCAAAAATAACTCTGCTTATAGTTAAGCGTCAAATATGTGATAAATCAAACATCTGCCATCATAGTGGTACTCAGACTCTAGAGACATGATAACTATGCTAATACCTTAAAACATCTAAATGCTGTAAGAAACAGAGTGTGATCTAAAACAACTTCAGTTCTGAGTCATCAATTTCCATGTCTAGAATTTCAAGCCTATTTATTTTGCATTGTTTTTAGTGCACTTACATGTTTTTTCCCCACAGGGTAATTAGTTCCCCTCTCCTTTACCCGCTTTTTGGGGTTTTTTCAGCTAAACTGGTGCTTTTGGTATTACATACTAACTATGAAATAGCTTTATTCAAGTGCTGGGTGTCTTGTCCTGAGAAAGCAGCAGATCTCATGAAAACATACATCAGTTGGATTATTGCCCTCTACCCTCTAGTTCTCTTCTCCTCCGAAGAGTAAGCACAACTTGATAATGAAGATGTTTGTAGACATGAGTCCTGTCTTTCGAATTGAGCTAGCTTGAGCGTTGGCTGCCAGATACTGTCCAAAATGCTTGATGACCTTTATCTGTAGTAGGTGATAACCCATAAACAAGTCATCATTTTCACATGCTTGTGGGACTCTTACGGCATCTCCTCCTAGCCTGGGATAATTTCTTTCAATTGCTAGTTTTCTTCATATTGCACACTGACATTATTTTATGTGCTACTGTCAGATTTCTATTACATTCACATTATTCTTACTCCCAGCTATATTATTCTTATTCCCAGCAGTAATTCTCTTTGGCTAAGATAAAATTCTGTTGTTTTATCTCCCTGTCTGGTGACTACCCTTTGAAGATGTGTATTGTTTGTGTGAAATGACTCATACAGCTGTACCGATGGAGATTTTAACTATTGGCTGTCTGAGTGAGGTAAGTCAAGGACAAGGATCAGATGAAAAGCAGACTACTTGTCTGTCTGGTTGAAATTTGAGTGATAAGCCAACAGCCTAGCTTTTGCACAAGACAAATTACAAAAACATAGCAGGCAGTCATTCTAGCAAACAAGATGGGGGGGAGGCGGAGGAGCCTTGACCATTCGCTCAATGATGCCTCTGTGCAGGAAGGACTTAGCTGACCAGAGAGTGTTGACAGGTCTCTACTACTGAGCCTTCAATAACAAATTAATTTATTCTAATTTGCTAGTACACTAACAATTACAATGAAGTATTTAACTTGTTTCCTAAGTGGCTTTTCTTAGAAACAAAATTGCTTAATTAACATAGTGAGATATTGCTTTATAGGTGCAATTGTTACACTCACTCAAATTTGTCATATAAGTTTGGTAGGATTTTCCTAGAGAAGCCATCATTGCCATAATTAAGGATAGTGGAAAATGTGGAATGACTCTCAGTTGCAGGTTAAAAAATACTTCTGTAGTTGAACTGTCTCTGGATGTTAATCTCTGTAGCCAAAAGAAGCCCAGAAGAGAACTGAGTCCTTCCTGCACTGTTAGCTGTCATTTGCAAAGCCACTCGTGCCTATAATTTTGTATGCTGGAAATGTTAACTTGCCATTACCAGTACCTAACGGTGATAAGTTGTTTGTCTGTCTCTTTAGCCTCAACGTGAAGGAGCAGCAGCTAATTTTTCAGTTGGCCACTGCCTTTGTTCTCTGTCCATTTTGACCAGGGTGTTTCCATCAGTAATGAAATCTCCTGTTAGCACAGGCTAGAGGTTCCATGCTTAGGTGTTGCTGAGAAAATTAGTGAGGTGAGGAGGCTAAATATGGGATAATGTGTATGTATGATGCAGGATATTGCCCCTGTATACTCCAGTTACCCATGGCTGACAACTGTCTGTCATCTTTCATGGTGTAGCTCTGTCATTAGGGCTCATTTTCTTACTCTGATATCCTTACATATATTTTGTATGGCAAAGTGCCAGTTACAAGGGGGAGCAGCAGGCATGCTGTCTGAATTGCACACTGAAGGGTGCTGAACATGGTGTAGATAAAAAAAGGAGTGTGTAAGTAGGCCAGGAATGAAAGGGAGAATGATGAGATACAGGATCTGGAGCAAAAAGCAAAAGAGCTGAGACTGGGGAAGAGTTTGCTGAATGCAAAAATAGGAATAGAAGTGAAACGAGTAATGAGAAACTAATAGGAGGAGAAGCAAAGAAAGAAGAATTGTAGAATAATAGCAGATAGAAATTAGGTTGAGAGAGGAGATAATAAGAAAGGAAACTGTGGTGATGTAAAGGCAAAAGACATATGAGAAAAATCAGCCCTAGTGGACCAGAGGTTCCAAGGTAAGTAGAACTGGTAGAAAAGCACGTTTTGATAGTAGGGCTCTGGTGGCAAGCCCTTTTGCCTCTGCAGGTGTATGGGAGAGAACTCCAAAAGTGTTGTTCTCTCTGTGATCAGCCAACCATAAACTGTGTGCAAAGGGAACAGATGGACTTCTCTGATGCTCTAATGTTGTCTGTCTTAATGGCTATTCTGCTTCTTCACTTTTCTTTCAAGTGGCCTGAGCTTATGCAGTCCTTCTGAAGTCAGTGAAAGTGGTGAGTGCCGAGGCTCTCGTAGGTCCACCGTGTTCTGTGGTAGTTATACACAGACCTTGAACCTCCCCACACCTCTGTCTCTAAGGATACTAAAGGATGGTAGGCATTTGAGCTGAAGGAGGATTTATAATGGCTACAAGCAACTGAAGAATTGTTAAGCTGCTGAAAAGCGTTCTGTAGGCACACAAACTTTATTCAGTAGGGTGCTGTGCCAATTTGCTTTGAGTCTTTGGACATTTACTGTTCTGTCGGTCAGCAGGCTGGAGCAATGGGACCCCCAGCCAAACAAAGGGCTCTGAACCCTCACTGAGGTAATTCGATTTCGGAATCAGACTTCTAATGTTTTCTCACTCCAGTGGGAGCTGCTGATAATGTCACAGATAATCTTGTTCCACACAATAAGGCGGCAATGCTGAATGAAATGTACATATCAACTGAAAAGAACTAACTCATGCTGCTCATTTATCACAACAAGCAGAAACCATTATTACCCCATCCAGCATAAACACTAACACTTGGAAGATAATTATAGGATGGAAATTTAGGGATGTAAGTATGTGCAGGTAGAGACTCAAGACAGCACTTGCAAGAATGTGGATTATTCAACATCTGCACCATGTTCTATGTATTACTCTAAAGCATTTTTGGGTAGCACTTCAGTTTCATCACTAGAATCATTAGCACATGATTTTGTTTGCTGTGATCATGCTATATCCCACTGTCATTGCTTTTCTTCCAGCTTTTGCTTGTGTTAGTTTGTCCCTAGCTAATTACTACTGAAGTCATCAAGAGTCTTTCCATTGAACTTAATGAGAAATCAGTCAGGCTGCAAGATATGGCTGGAGCATTCTTTTCCTTCAAGACTGTTTTCTTATCTGCTGGGGTCAGAATAGATCTAGTTTCCTTCAGAATTGTTCAGTTTGGCTGGAGTCTACAATTTACTGTTTGGTACTTGTTTCTTGGGTTCATCAAATCAAGAAAATCTGTTTTATCTGAAACGATAATAAAGACAGTCCTCATTTGATAAACTCTTTAAGCCTGTTATAATGACAGCATAATCATGTAGCTCTGTTACAGTCTGCAAATAACAGAAGAGACAAATAGCTGGTAAGTACTATAAAAGCTTCTGAACTTTGTGTATTATGGTCCTGACAGTAGAAAAGATAGATAGAAAAATCCTAGTTTATCTTTTGGTAAAACAGTATACACTGACTAATATATGCGGCAAAATCTTCCCTCTTTAACACATTATTTAGAAAATTGCAGCAAAAATACATAAGACATTTTTAAAACAAAATTATGTTAAAAATTGGATCCTACAAATGCCCATCTGGAGACACAGTAGGAACTCTTTAATCATCCTAAGTGATTTGTTTCACATGTTTACAGTGTGTTTATAAACTCAAATGGGGAAAAAAGTAGTCAGTTCAGCCCCAGATTGTAATGGGAAATTAGGCCTTGATAAAGGAAGAGAGTGAGAGGAAATCATTATGCTTGCATGTAAGTGGCTCGTCAACAGCAGACAGCAGAGTGCAATTCCTTCATGAATGCACAGATGCTGTTACTCCCTCAAAACAGAAGCTGGTGTTGAAAATTTGTGTTTGGAATCAACTGGTAATTAAGAAACTTTGGTAGGGAAATTGCTATGATTCCCTGCCCTTATTTAAAACATTGTTGTGGAAAATCCTACAAAAGGTGTCTGTAAGGTAGATACAGTAGACTAAAGGGTGTGAAATGAACTGTGAGATTTTAGAGGCTTTTTTTGTATAATGAAAACCAAATCTTTAACTTCTGTGTTCTTTAATATTTATATTCTACCTACTAGTGCAAGGCTCCATCTTTTCTTGTGAGAGTGGTCTGTATTCATTCATTTAGACTGACTTTCTCTGCAGGAGGTGTGGCTACAGGCATTTTTGTAGGACTGTTGAATAAGACTGGTTTTGGTGGCCAGAAGGATCTACAGGGAACAATGTTACTGTTATGCAGCGATCACCTTAAAGCTAACAGCATTAAGAGTATGTGACAGCATGCTAGATAAACAAACACATTGTACGTTTGAGAGATCAGTGGGCAACATCCCAGAGAGGTAACTTGGCCTTGATTTACCCAGAGGCACACGTGCTGCTCTTGGTGAATGGCTGTCATGCTTTGAGCAGGAGGTAACACTGCAGTTTTTCTGAAATTAGGACTAGCGTCCAATGCCTTGCTTTTGGGTACCTCTTAACAGAGACCTTAAAACAGGAATACTGGAATTCTTCAGAATAGCTGAGTTCTCATAAACAGTGCAATGCTTTCTGCCGGAGGAACATTTTGGTAACTGACGAGTAAGTATGTAATTAATTTTACATAATGTATTCTCTACTTATGCATATTGATAGAAAAGGGTTAACAATGCAAAGTCTGCAAAACCACCTCCATCTGCACAGACTATAACACACTCTGTTGCTGCCTACATTTCTGACACTGTCATCTGAATGGCTTCCTTCTTGTTTTTGCAGTTATTTTGAAATAATTTTATTTCAGGTAAACACAAATATGCGAATGATAAAAACTTATTTCCTGGTTGGTAAATCAGTCAGAGATACATGCATATAGGCAATAATATTCAAGGAAAAAAAAAAGAAAACAAAAAAAACAACCCTTGACTATCTTTGAAAAGCACTGCAGGCTACACTACATAATAAATCACAGATACATCTTTTAATAGTTTTCATTAAGCTATAAATAAGGGCACTGAGAAAATGTATTTAAGGCTAAGACTCTGTCTAAAATGAACTTCTCATTTGAACATTTGGTTCGAACTTGTCAGATGTTGTTTCCTGCCTGGAACTAGAAGACTTGGGGCTAGTCACTGTTGTAAATGTTGCTTATACTCCTCAAGATATTGGCATATCAACCTCATTTTTTTCACTGCATCTTTTGAAAGCAGCTTGTTAAATAGAATATTTACTCAATGCAAAAGAAAGAGGAAAAAAATAGCTGTTATGCCTGTATTTATTCCCAAACTGTCTCAGTATATTATCAATAAGATAACTCTGACATGAATTTTGACGAAAAACCAAAAAGATTCTGTCTTTTTGCCTGATCATTATGAGTTTGTACCATAGCAAGAAATAGATTCTTTTTCCTATGTCTCTGACAGTCTGAATCTTGTAACCATTGCATCAGGATGTTCTGCAGAAACTATTTCACCTCTTTTCTCAGAAAGAAAGAGAATTGTTAAACCCAGAAAAACATTTTAGGCCCTCAAATCATAAAGAATTCTTTATGTTTCACCTCTTAATTTTTGAACCCTTAATGCGCTCCTGTTCAACTTTTTCTTTCCAGTTCTGAGGACTAGTATTTTTCAGAGGGCAGCCTAGATACTGGAATCCAGAAATATGATGTGCTTCATCTTAAAATACAAATTGGGAAACACATAGAAACAGGGAAGGGATTTCTCATTTGAATTCTATAGTTTGACTGGCAAAGTAATAATAGTAATAATGTGATAATTTTAAAAGCATATCTTCCATTTTTCCCTTCATGGTATGCAGTGACGAAGCTTAATTCATGAAACCATGATTATGAAGTCATCCATTAGTTTGGAAAAAAAGCAATATTGAACTTTAGGTTGGGAGTAAGGCAGGTAGTGTTTTCTGTAGTTATGTGACACCAGAGGCAGGTAAAGCTAACTAACAATAAAATGGCATCTTGTGGAAAAAACAGCACCAGTGAGTTTGCAGAAACTCCCTTCATCCATTTCTTCAGATGAAAATATTCTCAGATATGAGGAGGAGATCTCTCTGGGGAAAATAGCCTGTAAAGCACAAGAAACCTGAAAAGATATCCATCTAGCTTTTTTGTTTTTCTTGTTCCTATGTTCATCTCTCTCTCCCCAGTTTTCAGTGCAAATTCTCTTTTTTACACAGAAACCATTTACTTTGAGACAACAGAATTTGAGGGAAGGGGATTAAGAGAGGGGCCAAAGGCTGCAGTTCTGTTTGGGCTGAGCTCTGTGCAGGGGACGGCAGCTGGCTGGGTGATGCAGCTTTGCTGTCTGCTATTGCATCAACCTCCTCTATTCACTGGTGAGCCAAGCACAAAATACTTGGTACCAAGCACACGTACAAGAATGTAAATACCAGTATACGTCTTCTTGGTATGCATCTTTTGCTGGTGCCACTACCATATGACCGCAACATAGGGTCATGCCCTGTGCAGTCTGTATCCTAAACTGTTAGACATATTTGAGATCATTTTTTCACATACACATTTTCCTATAGTTCAGTGTTTCTGAGCACACAGGACAGGTAACAGATACTTAACTCCCAATTCAGATAATGTTATTCTGCATTAAAGATGGTCATGTATAGTTTGACAGGAGTATCAGTTTAAAATGTTTATGGCACATGAAGGCCTTGAGCAATTTGTTTCAGGATTAGGAACTCATGCAGAGACAGATACCAAAATGTATTTTACTGGAAAGATATTTTTCAATGTGCCAACTGCCTACTTCAGAATTTCAGTGACAGATTCACTTATAGGGTTTGTGGTACTGCTTTGTGACAATAATAACTGCTCTTACAGCATACACTTGAAGTGAATGAAGAGCCTAAGTGATATTTTGAGGATCTGAGTGTGTACACATGATGAATTTAGGTTTCATTTGATAAATTGAATCATGTATTTATGCCTTGCAACTATCTTCTGTTACAAGCTTGTATCATATCACTTATGCTGGAGTCTAATGAGTGTATAGAGGGATTATTAACAGCCATCAGTAACTGAACAATGCCACAGAAAAATAGAAAAGTGACCCAGTGTATGTGTGCTTCTGTAGACATATTAGAAGTCTAAGAAATAAGGTGGAAAACTAGAATGACAAATTTTTAATAAGGATATTGGTGTAATAAGCATGCTAGAAAGTAGGTAGGAGGAATGTAACACTGTAATACTAAGGTTCATAAAAAAGAGAGGAGATTGTGCAAGAGGAGGAATAAAACTGAATGTTAAATATAGTTTAAAATCAAGTCAAGTAAAACAAATGTATTCATGAATAGTATAGAATTTTATGGTTTGAAACTCCAAGCATGACTGAAAAAATAAACTTCAGGATTATACACTCAGCTAATTCACAGTAATAATGGTGACATGCCAAAAGAAATTAGAAAGGCTGTGACAGCAGGTAATGCAATAATAATAGAAGATATCAGTGACTTCCTTACAGACATAAAATATATTCTTGGTCAACATTAATGACTGCTCCACAGAGCATCTATGAGGAGAAGCCCAAAGTAAACAAGGAGCTCTTGAGTTGGTGCTGAACAGTATCTATGGTCACGCTTAACTGTTATTATTCTTCGAATAGTGTCCACAGTATGGCTGGTTCTAACATCTCTGCAGAAACAATAAAAGCCCAAAAAGCTGCTATGGTAGTGTTTCATTTAAAAAGGGGGAACTACAAAAACTTGAGGAAGCTTATTAAAAAGAAATGAAAAGGGCAACCAAAAGGAAACAGAGACTGCTAATAACAAGAAACATTCATATTCTGAAACATGGAGATTCTCTAATTATCTAATATTTTACTGGTGAAGGTTAATTTAATTTTGAGTCTGGTGTTCAGCAAAGTGAGTGTATGGGTGTTGGCAAAGAGAAAGCTGGACCCATGGCTCTTGCATTCTAATTCTCATTCTGCTGCAAATTGTTTGATTATTTGATTTTTCAATCAAATTTTTAAAAACATCCATCCTGATGTCAACATGTTATCCATGTCAACAACGTGATGCTGTGTAGTCATACTGAAGTAAGCTGTCTGGGGTACCAGAGGTAAAAGTGCTAATATACTTGTCTTTTAGCTCTAATTTTAATAGCCTTATTCCTTCTAAAAACAGAGTCAGAGACACAGTTCTGTGGAATAAATACAAATAGGAAGTTTCATAACAGCTCTGTTGGACTAGACAAATATAGAATAAAGTTCTGTATCTGCCTGTAGGTCAAAAAAAAGGGCATTTCATTCTATCAGAAGGACTAAAAAAAGGGGAAAATATGACCTTATTATTGAAATTATATTGGGACTTTGGGACATGATCAAGTTTTAAGTTTTAAAAATGGTGATTTACTTTGATAATCTCCTGATTTGAAGTTAATTGTTGGACTTTCGCTATTAATGGCTCACTGAGGCAGCAATTTGTAACAGCTCCAGAGTTTATGCCAACACAACATGTGAGGAAAGTTTTGTGGTTAAAAAAAAGTACATGAAAGTGGAATTCTCTTTAACATTGGACTTTTTATTTTGTCATTCTTTTGTTGCAATACCTTTGACTCAGCAAGCAGCTGAACTGAAAAATGGGCTGGGACTTTTGCATAGTATAGGGCTAGGATAGAAGGGTAACATTTGGCAGAATCTGATCTTTACAAAGGATTAGGTCAAATCCATCATTTTTATCTTTCCTAACGATTTGTTAAAAAAAGTTATGTATTTTTGATGCTGTTATGTTACCCATGTTGAGGAGCAGTAAGCCTTGTAGGCTGTTTTGCAGTAATGCAGAACATTGGTGTATCATAAATGTAATTTTATTTACATTTGTATGAAATATTGGCATATATATGCTGTTCTTTTCAATTACTTTTTCATATAAAGAAATTAACATATATGTAATAGCTCTTCAAAGACAAAAAGTTTGCTTGCATACTAGGAAGAAAAGAGATGGTAACATGTGAATAGGATCAGCGACTACTCATCGTCACTGTTAGAATACCTTGTTTAATTCCAGAGTAGTTGCTTTTACAAAGAGTTAAACTTGTTGAAATGAGGAAATCATTATGGAATTGCTGAGAGAACAATAACTGAGAAAGTCATACTGTAGGTGTGCTAATAACAGGAAAAAATGCATAAAAATACACTAAGTGCTCTCCTGACGGCATGTTATTTTATGCTATATTGCTACATCTCCAAACTTCCACTTTAACCATCAGATATCTGCAGAGAATTTCTAGGCCTACACATAGAACTGGTTATATAATGAGGCAATCTTGGGACTGGAAATTAATCGCCAGCATACATGAACCACCTGTTTTGCATGCTAAGAACTAGTAGGAAGGGACAGTGGGTCTTCAATGGCCAGGGACACATGGCTTAAATTCTGCCTAGGTTACAGTCTTTAATATGTCCAAGAACCATACCACAGCCAGTAGCCACAGGTGGAGGTGACACATGACCCTTTAGGATCATGCACTGGCCAGTCGCAAGGGCATACTGGCTCCAGAACTATCCCCTATTCAGTTTATCTTAGGCTATCTTAAAAGTTTATCTCCATAAGGTAGCTAAAGGAACTATTACACTGGAAGCAATGTAACTGTGGTACTGTGCAGCATGAACTACAGAAGCACGAATGAATGAATAAATGCCTGTGAAGCCATGCAATGTAAAATCTGTGCTGCTTCTGATACTTGAGCTGGCTTGGTTAAAGCTACCTGTGGCATCTCTGCAGTAGACTGCAAACAACCTGTTGGAAAAGAAGCAGAAGGCAGGGGAAAAAGACCACCAGGAAGGGGTAGTCAGAAGTGGGAATAAACCCACGTAAATTTGAGTCTACGTTCAATGACCAGGTGGTCATACAGCAATTTTGGATACTCAGCTCCAGATGCAGCACACCCCACTGCAGGAACTGCCTACTCCACAGAAGTCTCTGTCAGTCCAGTAATTTCACAGTGCACACAACCTAGACAACATGGCCTACGGAATCAGATGTGAAAGGAAACATGTACTGCCCATGTCCTCTGCTCCGGGATGTCTAGAATCACAGTGACTCATTCATACTCTGTGAATATTTGGATGTTCTAAAACGATCAATGGAGCATATAATGACATACATTTTAGTGAGCTGCAACCAGTGATCTTTCAGTATTTTGGGATATTAACAATTACTACTGGAAAATCATCTGATATGATACTGTAATTTCAGTTCCCTTAGTAGCTTTATCCTAATCTGTAGCTTTGTAAAAAAAATTTAAATAAACATGAATGTATAAGGATGAGTTCACTGGGTCAAAAATAAAGCAGAGTGTCCTGTCTGAAGCACTGGCTGAACTTTTACAGAAGGCAAATGGGAATCAAAGTTCTAAAAAATGTCCACCCAGCAGATCTGTGCCCTGAAATAGGGCAGTCTGTACATCCAAGGACATTCCTTGAGATTCACTCGTGACTCTCAGTTTTCCTCTTGACTCTGCAGACATAGCCAGGAAATGGTTAAAAGTACTAAAAGCATCAGGTGTGATTTGGCATAAAAGGAAAAGGAATAGCAGTATGAATAGGGAAGGAGGGATAGACTGCTTTTCTGTTTGTTTTACATGATGCTTCTTGGTACTACAGAGAGCTCGCCTAAACACAGCTGTGGCATTGTTCACTGTGCTCCCCCCAAGGAAAGATTTTGACTTGTCTTTGGGGCAGGTGAGCTTGGAAGATGTGGTGAGGTGGAAATAGTGATTTCTTCAGGTGATTTTCAGTCAAGAAGCAGATCAGAGTGAGTAACAGTAGTAATTGGCTCACTTCTGAACACCAGTGTCTCACATTGCTAAACCAAAGAAAATGTTTCCCATGTATTTGTATCTGACCGTTGCACTTCAGTCAGTGTGGAGCAGAGCGACTCTTTACTCACTCTGGGAATGCACCCTTCGGATTCCCAAGGAACTGTATTCACCTTCATTTCCAGTTTCCTAGCATTAAATTTAGGAACTTTCAAGGTAGTAAGTACTACATCTCTGTGGATGTTTTTGTCAGAAAAACAAAAAAACCTTACTTGGAGCATCCTAGCAACTGCTCGGCTAATGACATGATCAGCTGCAGCAATAATAGTTAAATCATCGTAATCAACTAGAAACCTTTTATCTTTCTAAAAACCTCAAGCTAGATGAGAATCTTAAGGTAAATGCAAATTGACAATGGGAGAAATCTTTGCCTGGTTAGAGACATTATCACTGGCTTTACACTACCTCCTCCATTATTAATGGGAAGTAACAGCTGGGAACAAGATACATCACTGGCAGCAGGAAAGTGTACTGATTTCCTCCTGTCTTCACCCATCCCAGGAGCAGAGAGGTAGAAGAGTTGCTAAGAATCTCATTTTCTCTTTCATTTTTAGCTTTATGGAACAGAAATGCATCTGGATGAGAATGCCACCTAAAATTTGCAATTAGTAGGGTCAACAGAAAAGCATTACTAGGAACTTGTCCACAGCACAGACAAAAGGTACAATGTGTTTCCCAATCTTTGCACTGGAAATGAGAAATAACATTTCAGAAGATGGATTGAAACTTATAAAATCTTAACTACCATCACCAGAAGGTGCTGCAGTTCTGCCAAATCAATTCAGGCAAGATGCACAACATGGTTTGAATATGTAGAAAGGAGTTTTGTGAGTAATTTCAGTGCATTGCTAAAAGGAATAAAAGATCTGAAATACAAAGTGATCTGTTTTTCTGAATGAAAATTCAGGAATTTATTGGATTTCTAAAGCACAGGGTAAGTTATCTCTCCAGTACAGCAAATATGAAAACGATCATAAAGAAAGGAACATTTCCTAGGGGAGACTCACAGCACCTTCTGAGAAAGATGGTCCATCAAAGCATCTCTGCTGGAAATCTGACAACTACATCTCCCCTTTACTCTATGGAGACTACAGCTGTCCTATTCCATTATTGTCAAGAGCACAAAGGTAAAGTTTTTTCCTGTCCTGTTTTATTTCACAGTTACAAAGGTTTGTTTTGCTGCAAGAAATCAGAAAAAAAATCAAGCGCTTTGAAACCATGTTCTTACCAGACCTTTGGATATGCACAGATGGCAATGTAAATAGTCTCATTAGTTAAAATCAGGAGGAACGAAGCAGTTCAGAGCAGTCTGTGAGAAGAGCTATTAAAAACAGAGTGTGAAGTGATTTCTGAGGAGGCAAATGCCTCTGCCAGCTGCAGAACTACCACGAGGAGGGAAATTTGAAATCCTCTCCCTTCACACACAACCTCTACAACTCCTTATCAATATGAGCTAGATGACACCATTGCCTGAGGGACAGATATTGTTTTCACAGGTGGGAAAGCAAAACCCTGAGCAATGGCTGCTGTTACAGAATTAGTATTAAAAGATGGATCACAGAGAGCAGCTGAAGTCAGAGGGAGGAAGTGTTTGTTGTAAAAGAAAGCAAGAGAGTAAAACCAATGAAAGGCTGAAGGAGAAAGACTAAAGACAGGCAGAAAAACAGTGTGTTAGGGAGAGATCTTAAAGACGTACAGAGAAGCACAACTGATGAACTATTGAGGGCTCTGCCTCTCATCACTCAGTGATTGTTATCTCTGTATTTCTATGTAGGCAGAGAATCTCCCTAAACTTTTCCTCTCTTTTCTCACCTGTCCACAGCTATTGCTGTCATGGAGTAGATGCTGGCGAAGACAGCTGTGATTGGGAAGAAGTTGTGGAAGCGGCAGTAAGCTTCTCCAAAGTACCACTCGCTGTGCAGCGCGTAGATGAAGTTGATGAGAGTATTGAAAGCAGCCATGGAGGCATCGGAGAAGGCTAGGTTCACCAGGAAGTAATTGGTCACTGTCCTCATGCGCTTGTGAGCCAGGATAATCCAGATGACAATGAGATTTCCAAAAACGGCCACTGCCACCACACCACCATAAGCCAGAGACCACAGGGCGATGCGCCAAGAGGGCTGCACAAACTGGTTGGAGAAGTTGGCTGCTGAGGATGCTACAGGGGGAGAAGCATTTCCAGCTGGCTGTCCCAGTGCCTGTCCCCAGGGATCACCCACTGCAGCGAGGCTCATGTTCCACCTGCTGCTCATGCTCACGTTCCAGTTGGCTGTGAGGACAGAATTCATCTCGGATGTTCCTGTCCTCTCTTCCAGGAACGTACCTCTCCCACCTCTCTCTCCCAACCCTCCAAAATCCCCACTAACAGGTAAGAAGAAGAAGAAAGAAAGAAAAAAAGCAGTAAGGCAGTGCAGCAGGTACTGGGAAGGAGAGATCTGTCAGAAAAGGCTTCAGCTACAGTGTTCAAACTGTTAGAAAGACGGTACCAGCTGAGTCAGGAGAGCTACCTCTGGGTAGAGCAGCATCCCATTCCTCCTCTGTACAGCCACCTCTTGCTTTTGGTTTTGCTGAAGGAGAAGGGGACTGGGAGCCAAGGCACATTTTATAGGCTTGTGAGTTCCCAGCGTCATGAAGGGAGTGGAGCAATAAGCTCTGTTGGCTGGTAAGATAACACCTCTTTTCTCTCTGTTCTCCCTCCTCCCCTTTTATTTCATTCATCACCAGCAGCAGGCACTTTCAGGAGCTGTGGAGAGCACCACGGGGAAAATGAATTCTCTTCTCGTTTTTATTTGAGAGATTTGTTTTATATTGCCTTTCTTTAAGTTTCATTATTGTGCTTCCTTTTTCAACAGTCTTTTTGCCCTGTCTTTGCAGGGCTAATTAGCTGGCTTGGTTCAACATCCCAGGACTGAGACTGCTTTTTATTAAAGCTGTTTCCAGATGAATTTATGAATTTATTCCAGATGAATTCAGATCTGCTTTTATTGCTGCTGTCTTTTCATTTACTACATGCTTTCCTTTTAACCATTCTGTTAACCACAGATTTGGAATAGTGACCTCTTTCAGACAAAGAAATACATTCTGCTGCTCCCTAATTTCACTTTTCAATCTGTAATATGTAATTAACATCAAGAAACATTTATAAAATTAAAATGTGACTATCTTTTTCTTACAACACTAACTTTGGTGCCTGTAAAGCCATTTGCATGTTCAGCAGACACTGATTTTTGTTGAAACACTATGCAGCCCTAAACATAGATGTCCTTATATATGGGTAAAATGGTAGGGGTTTGTTTTCTTTGTATCTTTGCAAAAATTTTTTTCTTTGTTCTTTTTATTTATTTGCATTTATCCCACACTTAGTACTATTATTATTTTGAGCAAACAATATTTTTATATGCAGGAATTTCTATACTGGTAGAAAAAGGTGAATGAGGAAATGTAACACTTGATGTTTTCACATCCAAGAAATCAGTTTTCTTGTTAATATGTTAACAATGGCTGGCATTGGGAACGCATGCTTTGTGCAAGGGTTGATTGCAAGTAACTTCAACTAGCAAACCTTTGTTATTCAATAGGCTGCAGTCTTTAGGGACAAAATATGGTTTAGTGCTCTGCTGCTCCACGCTTCAACAAATTAGAGCCACGACTTGTCATCAGCAGAGATTTCAACTGTATCACAGCAGTGGGAGCTATTCAATACCCCTATCAGCAATGACACATTCTACGTTTTTTTAAACAAAAGCTTCATACAAAAATCAAATATTCCTGTGTGCCACTTCCTCCATGCTGTATTAATTTGAATTTCTGCAACTGTGGCCATTTCTGTATGCTTCTCAGGTCTTACCAGCTGACACTATCCCAAGCAGCAGCCCACCCCAGGATTAGAAGCTCTGCTGACAACCACCCTTTGCTACAGCATCTCTAGAACGTACCCATACGCTGCAGGTCCTCATCACGGGAAAATCACTGGAGTTAATCCCACAGTTCCATTTGGAGTCCCACGTCTTCTATCCACACCATCTTTTATCCTCTCCCTGGAAGTGAGTCTGAAGAAGGGAATAGTAGTTCACGCACCATTTCCCCCATAGGCTTTGTGCCATGTTCTCAAGAGATCCCATAATAAGAAGCCACAGAGTGGCTATATATATCCACAGAGTCAGCAGAGACTGTAGTAGTGCTGAGCAGGTTGAACTGCTTTAGTTTAAGTTAGCTTAAACTACAGTGAACTGTAGGATATATTTCTCTGTCTTTTGGGCATGTATAGAGGGGACTTTGGGAAGGCAGTGAAGAATAAGCAGTTGAATAACTCAGGTGCATTCTCCTGGCAAAATCCGTGGGGTGCTGGCCAGAGGGTTAGTAGCTAGGGCTCCTTGTTGTATTGTATTGTCCAAAATAGGCCAGTGGGATAGATTGTCAGAATCCCATACCTGGGCAAAGAAATCTGACTTGTAATAAATGATCTAAGTCATAGGCAAAATAGAAGTAAGAAATTGAATTAACTATAGCAAAGAAAATCTCTGTCAGTCTGAGTGTTGGAAGAATTCAAATGGCGGTTCCAATAAGTGAGGAATACTGGACTAACTAGCTATAGCAGAGACTTGGACACTCAACTCTTGACTCTAGAAGCTTCACTCAGGATTTTCATATGGCTATGAGCCAGAAAGCACAAACCCAGCCCTGTGCCCTCTATCTTTCCAGCTTTATGCCCAAAGTAGGAACTCCAGACTGTATCCTTTTACTAAGTTGATGTGTTTTCCACATTCCCACACGAGCTGCCCATGTCCTTGTGTCCAGCGTGCTTCTCTTGCTTCCACCCAGCTCTCCCAACCTCAGCTCTATTACTCCTTTTCCTCAGTTTCAGCAGAGATGCAGGGACTTCCTGCACACAGTACTCCTAGGTGTGCAACAGAGTGCAAACCTATAGGAACCACATACAGTATAGCACCTTCAGTAACTTCACCTGTATAGAATCATAAAGGATGTGTGTTTGAACTATTTGCTCTGCATAGTTCATGGAGTCACATTCTGGTCTTGTGTGCAAATTCTGTCTCAGTAGTGAATTCCCCTAAAAAATGTGCAATATGCAGTAGTTCTGCACCAATGCTGCAAACTAGGGGCCATATTTTGACTTTGAGAGTAGGAGTCTAATTTCTTCCTCTTTTCTCACAGGAATGAAGCCTGTTCTAGCTCTCTGGCTTGGTAAATTGCTTGCCATTGCATACCCATGTTCTGGAGAGACCATTCCCATATGCATTTCCCTAATCCTCTGTAGTGGCCCCAAGGGAAATTGTTCTCCTCACTACATTCCTAGTCACTGTGTGAGAAATTAGTACAAGTCAACACCTCATTATGCAAGCAAAGCTATCAGTAAATTGAGTCCTTGAGACTTACTTTAAACAAAAATCAGGAAGCTTTTTGTGTTCTGTGTTTGTGAAATGTCAGCCAGACCACCAACACAGTACGTGAACAAAAGTGTCAGCTTTGCAGTGTAGAAATGAAAGTACCATTGTCTTCCTGTTTTTCTCTCCACGGGTACCCTGAGGAAACTGAGGAAATATTCCACTCCTGTAGGGAGCTTTCTATACACTGAGCTCTTCCCCATCCCCTCTTCTCCACGCATGAGCAGAAGAGAAACTATAATGTACCATTAGCACAGTTCCATAATGGACAACATAGATTTTTCATTAGTTGCTTGCTCAGTAGGCTGGATGTTATCTGTTATGTTGCAGCAGGTATCCAAATCTGGCAGAAGAGGTGGCTGAGTATCTGGAGCTTTTTTCTTTTGAGAAATTGAACACTGAACAGCACAGGGCAAATGTTGGGCAACTGGATCAGCCTCCCATGGGGAGCATTTACAGTTTCTTTTGGAGATGAATGTAAAAGTTTGCTAGAATAAATTCCTCCGTGCTCTAGCTTTTGTTCTTACTGAAACCCCAGAGGAGCAGTCTGGTACAATCAATTGGAGCAAACGCAAGTCCTCCTACATCCACAAGACTACAGAAAAAAAATAGGTTGACCTGCCCTTTAGCACCTGTCTTATTAGCATTTTATTTAACTAATTAAGGAAGCAGGTTAGGCAGCCAGTAATTGGCTCTTGCCTAGAGAGGAAATTCAGTTGGACAGTGAAGTCAGCTGTGCTTTTTCATCAAAATTTGTGTTGATTATACATGTACTGATTGAAATTTGGTCAGCTGAATGTCATCAGCATTCAGTTTCTCAAATAAGTTCCACAGCAACTTTGGTGAAAACATTTGTATTAATAACTTCTGTGTAGCAAAACCTTCCTGACTGTGGTGAAACTTATGCAGAGGAGCAGTACGAAAGACAAGGTCATTGTAGAGGGTAACCATTCTCCAGTTTTCTTTTAAAACTGTTATAGGTACATAATTTCTTATGTTAACTTTTGCCCATTCCAGCTTATGCATTTTCACAGTGGGAATGTTTCACTTTCCTCTAGGTAAGACCATACTTAATTTTAGAGTGGCTGCTTTCTGGTCATCTGCTGTTTGCTGTTCTCTTTTGCCCTTCCACTGATAGCTACTTCATGCTTATACAGTCAGCTGTGGTTAAACTTGTGGCTATTAGGAGTTCTCCATTCCCAGCTTCACAGAAATACTTAGAAATGTGAAAGAAATATCCAAAATGTGATCAGGAAAATAGCTGTGATTGTTTGTAGTTCTTCCTTTGTGTTAGATAGCTTGAAGCTTTTTTTTTCACAGGTTCAGCAAAACTTTTCCTACTGAGCCCAAAGTGGAAGATAAGATCTTGACTTAGCATCTTGACTATAAAGTAGAATTAGAAATTATTCTATTCTTCGCTATTTATGAGACTATGATTTAATCTTCTACAAGTCTTCTGGTGCACTTGAAGTTTTCATCTGGAGTCACTCTTCCGCTAAATTAATCTGTGCGCTATAGGAAAGAGAGCCAGAGAATATCAGTAGTGCACAAGTAGGGATTTGTAGCAAAAGAGCAGCCTGCACAGCATATCTATTTAACATGAGTGCTAACTGCATTGTTGTTAATTACAGGAGTTCTGTTTCACAAGACCTGTCCTCTGTGGTTCTTTTCTTTTGTATATAGCACAGCTAAGTTTGCTTTTGTTTTTGGATTTGTTTGCTTGATTAGGTTTAGCAGAATGACCTCATTCCCTGCCTCCTTCCTCTAGTCTCCAGCTGGAAGAGATGATCCTTCAGCAGCAGGTTTGGTGGTCCAAATTTTTTCTTCAGCTTTGATGTCTCCTGTTCATCAGTCAGTCATGGAAAGCTTCAGCTATGGCAGGAGAATTTTTGCAATTTAAGGATGCTCAACACTGTCCTATTTATTATGGCTGCTTGTTAGCATTGTGCTGCTGTCATGACAATGTCATGGATTTTGAACAGTTTGCTTTTATTTGCGTAGCTTAAAACACAGCCGGAAAACTCAGTTAGAACTTGGTTTCTGATTATTGTTTATGAATGCAAATGTCTTCTTCCTGGCACCAACTGAAAATGACTCAGTAGGATATCAGGCAACTTCACAAGCACGTGAGTAAGGATGTTGCAGCAAAGGAGTAGGCCAAACCCACAAGTATTGCGTGTGGCTCTTCGACATAGCTAGAGGGGGCCAGAAGGGTGAGGACAGTCAGAGCCAAAGAACTGATTAGAGATAATTTTTCTTCTGGAATAAGGTGCTGAGGTTTTCACTGAGGTTTTTTCACTGAAACTATTTTTAGAATAAAGTAAATCTCAGCAGGTCATGAGGGGTGAGGGGATGAGTTATGGGAAATTAACTAACACTAAATAGAAATGAAGACTATTCTGAATTATAGATAATATTCACAAATTATTTCATATGAGAAAACTTTTATTCTTCTTTGATGAAGAAAGAACCAGCAGGATTTCTTCAGCCATTGAGAGTTTGATCTTCTGATCCTCCTGAAAGGCTAAATACACTCAGTTTTCATTGTCAGCAGCATAGCTTAGCCCTCTGTTTTTTAGCTGCTGCACACAGGGCATGACTGAAGGGGCTGAATAGCTGGTACAGTGAGGTGCCTGTGTCAAAAAGTAATTTGTAGGGCACAATTTTTCTGTGAAAAATAATTCTTATTCATTTGCTTTCCTGGTGAGCTAGGGCTTTGAGAGGAAAATAAATTATACAAAATGCGATACTAGCAATTCTTTGGAAAAAATTAAGTGGATTGATTCAAGTGGTTCTTCTACCTGACAGTAGTATATCTGAAGAGAAGGGAAAGGCAGAGTGAAATGGGGCATGATATAATAAACATTTTCTTGGGCTATTGTGGTTAGTCTTCTTTCCTGTTATTATTCTTTTCTTCTTTACATTCTTTGTTGCAGTCCCTGACACAAATTAGTGTGAAATCTTCACTGAATTAAAATGGCAAAAGGGTTCTGGGACAGGAATTAGCAGGGCTCATTCGGAGAGCTTTAAACTAGATTCGAAGGGGGATGGGGTGGTAGCTGGGCTTGCACCACTGGGGTAATGCTCTAGTGTTGAGGTAGACCAGGAGGCCCCCCATCCCCCTGGGGTGAAATCAGGGGGTGAATCTGGGATGAAATCGGTGTGCCCAGCTCGCTCCCTGAAATGCCTGTACACCAATGCACGCAGCATGGGGAATAAGCAGGAGGAGTTAGAAATCCGTGTTCGGTCGGGGGGCTATGATCTAGTGGCAATTACAGAGACTTGGTGGGACGCCTCGCATGACTGGAATGTGGTCATGGATGGCTATGTCCTGTTCAGGAAAGACAGGCCACTAAGGAGAGGTGGTGGAGTTGCTCTTTATGTGAGTGAGCAGCTAGAATGTATTGAGTTCTGTCCAGAGGCAGATCAGGAGCGAGTTGAGAGTTTGTGGGTGCGAATTAAGGGGCAGGCTGGCAGGGGTGATACTGTTGTGGGTGTCTATTACAGGCCACCGGATCAGGATGAGGACGGTGATGAGGCCTTCTACAGGCAGCTGAGAGCAGTCTCTCAATTACAGGGCCTGGTTGTTGTGGGGGATTTCAACTACCCTGATATTTGCTGGGAGGCCTACTCAGCCAGCCATCCTCAGTCCAGGAGGTTCCTCCAGTGCATTGATGATAACTTTCTGATGCAAATGGTGGATGAGCCAACTAGGAGAGGAGCGCTGCTGGATCTGATCCTCACTAACAAGGAGGGTCTGGTGGAAGAGGTGAAGGTTGAGGGCAGCCTTGGTTGTAGTGACCATGAGATGGTAGAGTTCAGGATCTCATGTGGCAGGAACAGAATAGCTAGCAGAATCGCAACCCTGAACTTCAGGAGGGCCAACTTTGGCCTTTTCAGGCAATTGCTAGGGGAAATCCCATGGGACAGGGTACTAGAAGGTAAGGGGGCCCAAGATAGTTGGTTAGCGTTCAAGGACTGCTTCTTCCGAGCTCAAGATCAGAGCATCCCAACAGGTAGGAAGTCAAGGAAGAGTACCAGGAGACCTGCATGGTTGAACAGGGAACTGCTGGGCAAACTCAAGTGGAAGAAGAAGGTGTACAGATCGTGGAAGGAGGGGCTGGCCACTTGGGAGGAATATAAGTCTGTTGTCAGAGGATGTAGGGAGGCAACTAGGAAAGCTAAGGCCTCCTTGGAATTAAACCTTGCAAGAGAGGTCAAGGACAACAGAAAGGGCTTCTTCAAATACATTGCAGGTAAAGCCAACACTAGAGGCAATGTAGGCCCACTGATGAATGAGGTGGGGGTCCTGGAGACAGAGGATAAAAAGAAGGCGGAGTTACTGAATGCCTTCTTTGCCTCTGTCTATACTGTTGGAGGCTGTCCTGAGGATCCCTGGACCCCTGCGGCCTCAGAAGAAGTCAGGATAGAGGAGGAATCTGTCTTGGTTGATGAGGGCTGGGTCAGGGACCAATTATGCAACCTAGATGTCCATAAATCCATGGGCCCTGATGGGATGCACCCACGGGTGCTGAGGGAGCTGGCGGAAGTCATTGCTAGGCCACTCTCCATCATCTTTGCTAAGTCATGGGCAACAGGAGAGGTGCCTGAGGACTGGAGGAAAGCGAATGTCACTCCAGTCTTCAAAAAGGGCAGGAAGGAGGACCCGGGTAACTATAGACCGGTCAGCCTCACCTCCATCCCCGGAAAGGTGATGGAGCAACTTGTTCTTGGTGCTGTCTCTAGGCACATCAAGGATAGGGGGATCATTAGGGGCAGTCAACATGGCTTCACCAACGGGAAGTCTTGCTCAACCAACTTGATAGCCTTTTATGAGGATGTTACCCGGTGGATAGATGATGGTAAAGCTGTGGATGTGGTCTATCTCGATTTCAGTAAAGCGTTTGACACGGTCTCCCACAGCATCCTCGCAGCTAAACTGAGGAAGTGTGGTCTGGATGATCGGGTAGTGAGGTGGATTGTGAACTGGCTGAAGGAAAGAAGCCAGAGAGTAGTGGTCAGCGGGACAGAGTCCAGTTGGAGGTCTGTGTCTAGCGGAGTTCCGCAAGGGTCGGTTCTGGGACCAGTTCTATTCAATATATTCATTAATGACTTGGATGAGGGATTAGAGTGCGCTGTCAGCAAGTTCGCTGATGACACAAAACTGGGAGGAGTGGCTGAGATGCCGGAAGGCTGCGCAGCTATTCAGAGAGACCTGGACAGGCTGGAGAGTTGGGCGGGGAGAAATTTAATGAAATATAACAAGGGCAAGTGTAGAGTCCTGCATCTGGGCAAGAACAACCCCATGTACCAGTACAAGTTGGGGACAGAGCTGTTGGAGAGCAGTGTAGGGGAAAGGGACCTGGGGGTCCTAGTGGACAACAGGATGACCATGAGCCAGCAGTGTGCCCTTGTGGCCAAGAAGGCCAATGGCATCCTGGGGTGTATTAGAAGGGGTGTGGTCAGCAGGTCGAGAGAGGTTCTCCTCCCCCTCTACTCTGCCCTGGTGAGGCCGCATCTGGAGTATTGTGTCCAGTTCTGGGCCCCTCAGTTCAAGAAGGACAGGGAACTGCTAGAGAGAGTCCAGCGCAGAGCCACGAAGATGATTAAGGGGGTGGAACATCTCCCTTATGAGGAGAGGCTGAGGGAGCTGGGTCTCTTTAGCTTAGAGAAGAGGGGACTGAGGGGTGACCTCATTAATGTTTATAAATATGTAAAGGGCAAGTGTCAAGAGGATGGAGCCAGGCTCTTCTCAGTGACATCCCTTGACAGGACAAGGGGCAATGGGTGCAAGCTGGAGCACAGGAGGTTCCACTTAAATTTGAGGAAAAACTTCTTTACTGTAAGGGTGACTGAACACTGGCACAGGCTGCCCAGAGAGGTTGTGGAGTCTCCTTCTCTGGAGACATTCAAAACCCGCCTGGACGCGTTCCTGTGTGATATGGTCTAGGCAATCCTGCCCCGGCAGGGGGATTGGACTAGATGATCTTTCGAGGTCCCTTCCAATCCCTAACATTCTGTGATTCTGTGATTCTGTGATTCTGTTTTTCTTCTAACCGCTGTACATTCTTTACTTCTCCAGTGGGAGACAAACTATTTGCAATTGTAATTCCAGGCACCTCTGCCTTTTCATCTTTCTCTAACTGCTCAAGTGCCTGTCTAATGTCATAGGTGAGATGAACTAGCGACTTACATATATGTGTGCACTCACAAATGTTTCCCCATATTTTTCTTTTCTTTTAAATTGCTTTAATAGTACTTTTTTAAAGAAAGTTATGATTAACAACAGAATTATAAGGTCACATAAATCAGAGGTGAAAAGAATGCGTTTCATTAGATCTTGCAGGTTCTGGACCTACGGTCTTGAAACTAATGGATAGCTGCTGTTGCCACCTGAAATTCCTGCGGGCCTGTTTGTAAGTCCACTAAAGTCAATAGAAAAGACACCTACTGGCAACACAATTTCCTCTGTCTTCTACAGGTCTCTTTCCAGTGATTTGTTTCCTTCCAAACACCCAAACTAAGGGGGATTTTATTGGTGACTTTTCTTTCTTCTGCAGTTACTGAATATATGTTAGATATAACAAAATGTACATACACATTCATACATAATAAAATGCATATTTTAAGGTCTTGAGCAAGATGAGGAGGCGAGAATGGAATCGTAGTAACTCAGTGCTGAGTGAAATAAGGAAATAAGATTTTCGGCTAGCTTAATCCACGTTATTCATAGAGCATTGATGACGCATCTGTGTTTCACTGTTACCTGAAAAGTAAACCAAGGAGGCTTCTTGACTTTGCTCTTTGATAACAGGAGATGTTCCTGAGCTATTGTCATAGGTCCATAGAGGTACTCACACCAACAGAAAAATCTACAAATTCACTATGGCATCAGAAAGTGTAAGGATCATTTCTATATGTAAAGAATGAAATCACATTAATCTGTTGAATCATAGAGTATTCACCATCAAGTGTTATTTTTATTTCAGTTGTCTAACTGTGGCACTCTGAGTACAATTGTACCAGGGATATATGTATATAAGTGTCTCTAAAGTTGCCTTTTCATTCTTGAATTTTGGTAAAGCATAAATAAATTACAATATGAAATAATATTTGGAAAAAAGCAGGAGATGACAAACAGAAATTTCGTAAGACTTAGATACAGCTACTTAGTTATATAATGCTGGTGTTAGAATTTCCTCTGACTGAATCAATTTGCCTTTAATAGGTATTGCTAGTGTTCATTTTAAAGAATAAATGAAAATTTCAGACTTGATCTGATGAGCAGTTTCCTTATTATCTTACTATCACTGTTGTATCAAGAGAATATTCAATGTTACTTGCTTCCTTCATTAAAAAAGAATTCTTGTG
Source organism: Nyctibius grandis (assembly GCF_013368605.1). NCBI lineage: Eukaryota > Metazoa > Chordata > Aves > Nyctibiiformes > Nyctibiidae > Nyctibius > Nyctibius grandis. The sequence goes on from NC_090663.1 coordinate 60,191,391, forward strand.
GATTGTTCTTCCTAAAGCATTGCAGGCAATTCAGAGATTTAGAATACTATCTACAGAGTATTTCTGAAAAAATGATATAATCTCATCCATTTTAGAAGACTGTCTAATTGGAATGCTTATATGAGACCACATTCTGGCAGCATAGAAATAATTCGTTACTCTTGTCGTCATTGTACAAGGAAAAAAGTAAAAAAAAAAAAGATATAAATTTACACATGATATTACTACATTCTTATGACTTTTGTATAAAAATTATTTTAAATTCTAAGTGCTAGAGCAGGATCAGAGTCAAGTGAATTTTGTAATTGCTTATGTGGGAAGCATATAATAACTTAGTAGAAAAGCTGTATCTGCAAATTTTGTAGGAAATATAGGAGGGAGCCTTTTGGCAACATAGCAAATTTTGTGCCTTGAAATGTATCATTTTGCATTGGAAGTAAAGGATAAAAATAAAACATTCCCAGCTAACCTCTCACATGTGGAAAAACATTTGCTTTCTCTTGTTCTGCATTTTGGAATCTGAGAGTCATGCCCTGCCTGCTTCAGAATCCAGCTTTTCATCTGAGGTGCTTCAGGTGCAGGTGTAGAGGGGATCTGAACCTGGCTTTTCTGCATCCTAAACCACTGTTGTGGCCTACATGCTGACAATACCTTGTCACGTTTTGTGCATTTGCTTATGTGTCTGTCAGTGGAAGAGAAACAACCATCAAAACTGATGCATGAGGATCATTGTATTCTTATGACATTTTATCACAGTCTGTTTCTGAACTATAGAGTTTCTTAAGGCAAAAGGTCTGCTAGTTAGTCATTTTTCAGCAGAAATAATAATTTAATTTCTTTTTCCAAAACGCCAAAATATGATCTGCCTATGTAGAGTTTTATAGAATCCATTATTTAAATAATCATGTCTTAAGAACTATTATTTTTGAATGAAAGTTAATCACTGTTGCCAAATGTAATATTTTCTTTTCCTGTCTCTTCTCCCTAATGCTCAGTTTCTGTTTCTCTGCTGTGTGATCCTTCTCCTTCCTTTGGAATTGGAATGAAAGGAGAAACAACTATGACCATATCAGCAAAATTCAATTTGTGGCTTCAAGAAGTCAGTCAATCTCTTTTCTGCAACCATTGATCATCTTATTTTTGCTATGATATATATTTACAAAAGAGTTCTTATTAATTTGTTGCCTTTCATCATTCAGAATCAGAATTTTTCAGCCTGAGCGGACTCATCCCTGCAGCTAGCCCAAGGAATGACACTCTGAAGTTGACTGGCCAGTTGTTTATTGACTGCTGAAGATCACATACTTGGTTGATGTTCAGCAAGCTGCATTACAGTCCAAAAAATGTGAGAAAATATGAGTGATTACAGATTGACTTGAAGATTTTTAGGTTGTGGTGACCCCCAAAAAGCTGTGATAGTAAAAGCAAAAAAAAGAGGATGAGCAATGAAGAGAGTAATTTTGTCAGTTTTTCTAATGGAAGATTTTCTAGAAATATGCTAACTGTAATTTCCTTCCTCCAGGCCTTCCAGACAAAAAATATTTTTTCCCACAAGTTTTCTGCAAATAGTTCTGTAAATTACTACACTGTTTCTGCCTGCTCAGCAAACTGTTTTTTAAAAACATTCTAGCTTTATTCACAAGGCCAAAGCAGCTTCCTACTACACTCACTTTTCCATATTGCTTAGAGTTTAAGGAAAAGCAGAATAATTGCATTTTGAGGCTTTTAGAAACAGTAAATCATCACATTTAATCACAGAATCACAGAATGTTAGGGATTGGAAGGGACCTCGAAAGATCATCTAGTCCAATCCCCCTGCCGGAGCAGGATTGCCTAGACCATATCACACAGGAACGCGTCCAGGCGGGTTTTGGATGCCTCCAGAGAAGGAGACTCCACAACCTCTCTGGGCAGCCTGTTCCAGTGTTCGGTCACCCTCACCGTAAAGAAGTTTTTCCTATGGATATTTTCCTAATATCCATAGCCTCTGTGAAACAAACAGATTATCCAGAGAAGATTAAGGAATCAGGAAGAATTGAAGATTAGAAGTAGGAGTAATAATAAAACTAAAAAGTACCATAGCACAGTGGATTATTACAAAAAGTATATTTACTTAAAAAAGGGGTACAGTCTAAACTCTTCACAGAAGTCACTGTAAGGAAGAATGACAGGACATGCTGATGCTGGGCTAGGTATTCATAACAGTTTCTGATCTCACACTGGTGTTGATCCAGAATTACCCTGATTTCTGGGGAGTTGCTCTAAATTTCTGCCTTTCTAATTAAAGAGCAAAGTCAGCTTTTAACTCTGCATCCAAAAGTAAGGTTTTAGTTTATCTTTTTATCTTAGCCATCATTTAAAATACTTAAAAATTCCCCACCAAAAAAGAGTTATAGTGGAGATAATCCAGGAAGAGCAGGTATAATTTAGATACGAATCAGGCCAGGATTTCTGTGTTCATCATAATTCTAGGAATATTTTGTAGTGCTGAATATATTTTCCTTGCTTTGGCCATCTTATGTAATAGGATGTGCTAGCTCCCTTACGGGGGTCTGATCAGTCAAACTGTTATTCTCAGTGATTTTTCTTCCTGTACGCTAGAGAAAAGTATTTTCTGGGCTACTTTATTCTCTTATTTATGACGTATTACTAGAGAATTAGCAGAGTTCAAGAAAGTGTTTTCTTACTAACTTCTGTGCTTCTAATATGGCAACTAATGAGTAGAAGATTGACTAAAAGTAACTTATAATTAGAAATTACTCTCAAAACTATTCCCTGAGTTTTTTGTTTTGGGCTTTTGGTGAAAATATTTATTTTTTCTGCTTTGTATAAGCCTTAGTTGGGCTTAGAGAGGAGGAGAGTGAAGAGTAAGGCCATTTTTGGTTCTTTTGACACACAGTATTTTAAGTAAGCTGGTACTGCTTAGTCTGTGGCTGATGAGCAGTGCCACAGATTCTTCAGGTGATATATTCTGTAAATAGTAGAAAAGGAAACCAAGTTGTACTCACTTTGTCTTAGCATGGGATAGTGTTCCTATTGCCTGTTCTTTTAATTGAGCTGACGTTAAATCACCTGGCTGCTACATGCTATTGTGCTAGATCAGCCCTGTTCAGAATTCTTGATGCTGTTTAAAAACAGCAGGTTTTGGTTTTGAACACGTGGAATGAGCTATATTGAAAAAATAAGTAAGGAGAAGTATATTCTTAGCTAATCTTACTCTTTTTCCTAGAGCCGTGGCAAGCAAAAGACGATCAGTTGCTGAGTGTTAAGAGCATTGAACTGGGTTTGTGGAGACCTGCATTCTAGTTTGGCTGTGGCACAACCCAGCTTGGAGAAATCAGTTCCTCTCTCAACTTCAAAATTACCATCCTCCTAAACTGCTTTTTAAAGTGCTTTGAGATTACCAGTTACATCAGCAAAGCATTGCTTTTAAGGTTGGAAACCAAATGTCAGTAATTTTGTCCCAAGCATTTCTGTGTATGCCAGTCCTTGCAAAAAGTCAGATTGCTTTTTTATGTACTAAATCACAAAACCTTTCTCCTGTTTCTAGTATCAGACAGGCTCATTTGGCAGAAAAAGAATCTTGTTGCAAATGAGCTGACCTTTCTCAATAATTCAGCATGTTCCAGAGGCATTGTGAAGACAATAGAGAGGAAGGCAATTAATTTTCTGAGGTGAAATGATTTAGACTAATTTATTTTTTGTGGATACAACATACATCACCAGATGAGTTTTGAACAGGCAGTAGCAAGGAGGGAGGAAGAGGCATGAAAACAAAAGGTAGTAACTAAATATAATTTGTAAAGAATGCATCTTATTTATTTAGACAAGCTCCAAATATTAGCATTCACATTTGATGACTAATTATTTTGGAATTTTGTGGAAAGTACTTAGATTTTTATAAATGTGTCCTTTTTTAAAAAAAATTAATTCTCAAGTAACAATGTGGCATATATTTTTTTTGATTTAGACCCAGTCTCTCAGTTTATGTGAAGACAGATGTGGCATGCTCTTTAGCTGTGCTATGCTCTGCTGTACTATACTAAACTATGCTGTACTGTATAGTACTATACTATAGCTAATATTGACAAGAGTTGATGACAAAATTACTACCCTTGTATACTCTTTCTAAAGGGATGGATGATCATCTTTCATTTATGAGAGGTGTAATTACTATATTGCTTAATCACTTGTTGATTTCTCCGTTTACCCTGTCCAGCTTACTGACTGATGTTCAGTGACTGGGCTTGTAGTCATAAATTACAATACAAAGTAGAAACTGTGCATGGCACATGCTTTCTTGTATTATTTTCATGAGTGTGATTTAATCAGACAAATTTTGTTATTTTCTGTAGTAATACAAAGATTTTTTTTTTCCTGTGGAAAACTTGCCTTTATACAAATTTTCTTTATTTTTTTTTCTCTTTTCTAAAAAAAAACCCCTTGAAAATTTAAATATTTCTTAGCAAATAGTTGAAATATTCAGTGTACATTTCCCACAAAACCATGAAAGTAGCTCACTTAGAATGTCTATTTCTGTCAAAAACTGTCTCAAACTAATATTTTGACTGATCTCTTATAACAATAGTTTCTATTGCTTATTAACTCAGCTATGATTTTTAAATGCATAATTGTTTATATGTATTTTTCAATGAGTGGGCTCACACATTTCTTAGGCGGACTCTGATCTACTCTCCTGTTAAAGCAGGCTTCTCAAATCTTTAAGGAACTTGAATAGTTATGCTCATAGCTGATGGATTAACTCAACTAAGAAGCTGCTATCAATTTATTAATGTACCAGGCCAGGATCTAGAGATTCTTACTCTAAAGGTTTCACTTGCTTTAGACTATTAGCAAGAATTCAAGGAAGGACTCTCAGATACTAAGCTGGATCCCCTCATAACATCAACTTTTCTGTTGCTCCTGGGACAGCATATGGTGGTAAGTTGCCTTAAATTATTTATTTCTCTTCTGTTTCAGTTACAACTACCCACAAGGATTAAAAATATGTAGTCAAATCTACCTTGCTTCTAGTTTCTCACTTCTGTAATGCCTGGCTTTAGGGCATAACAGAAAAGCATACTGCCATAAATCTTGTGTGTTCATGTATGTGTGCAAGAAATGTTATACACATACAAAATACACACACGTAAAACATTATTTGAATGTACTATTGGTAGTGAAGTTGTCTAATGTGTTTAAGTGGAAGGGTACATCTGAGGAAGGACTGTGGCAATTGGCTACTAATGCAGCTCCTGCAGGTTATCACATTCTAGTCTATAGAGCTGCCTATGCCTTGCCGCTTCTTGCATACTACTTGAGTAGCAGTGTCTCAGTTCTCTCATTTGTATCTTATTTGTTGTCCATCAGCTGAGAGAGATTTTCATGCTTGCCTTTTCATTTTTTTTGACATGAATTCCTGCAAAAGATTAATTGCAATTTTTCATGAGGATACTTGGCATTTATTCTTTCCTCTAGGCTACCTGATCCTTAAAGACAGTTTAATAGGTAAAGCAAAAGCTGGGTGTGTAAGAAAAGCAAAACAAGGAATTCATTCACTGTTTCCCATGGGCAGGCAGGTGTTCAGCCATCTCCAGGAAAGCAGGGCTCCATCACACGTAACGGGTACTTGGGAAGGCAAATGCCGTAACTCTGCGTGTCCCCCTGCCGCCACTTCCTCCTTCTTCCCCCAGTTTTATTGCTGAGCGTGATATCACATGGTATGGAATATCCCTTTAGTTGTGTTGGGGTCAGCTCTCCCAGATGTGTCCCCTTCCAACTTCTTGTACACCTTCAGCCTACTTACTGGCAGAGCAGTCAAGAAGCAGAAAAGTCCTTGACTCTGTGCAAGCACTGCTCAGCAATAACTAAAACATCCCTGTGTTATCAAGACTCTTTTCATCACTAAACCAAAACACAGCCCCATACCAGCTGCTATGAAGAAATTTAACTCTACCCCAGCCAAAACCGGTACAGACCTCTATTCACAGGATCCTAAAATTGTATTTTTTAATATCTTCCCATGGGAGTTTTTGTTTGCATACATTTTCCAAGATAGGACTTACACTCATAGACATACCCTTTCACAGTCCTTTTGGAAGTCTCTTAACTCAATTGCAGATGAGGAATTTTTTCACTGACATGTTCCATCTCCATGTCCTTAGGTAAAGAAAGGATACACAGGTCTTCAAGAGATAATTCTTATAACAGAGAGCAGGAGTTTCAAAATACTGACTGTGGGAGTCAGGCAATCAAAACCCAATAGGAGTAATTCTCTTGGATAGGTTTGGAAATATCCCTATAATATCTTCTGTTTTTCAAGATGAAAATAAAATTTTGGAGATGATACCATCCATTTAATGCTATGATATAAAGGTGCAAGCTTGTCTCAAGTGTTCACTTTATTTCTCTTATTTCTCTTCAAGATGGCTTAGAAACAGCTGGGTAGCAAGTGATCTGGGCAACTGCGTAGAATTTGAATACCAAGACAGATGATCAAGACCCTGAAAATTTTCATTGTTGCATTTCTGTGCATTCCCAAAATATTTTCCCAAAATGTAATTCAACTATTGATCATTAGTTTTGTCACCGATTCTTTAAGCAAGCAGGAGATTAGGCAAGCTCTAGACAGCCAATGAAGTGGGAAATCCAGATCTGGAGAATTTCCTCATTACACTTTTTGATATGAGGTTTTTCTTTCTTGCTGCTTTGGCAAACCCCTCATTCCTGCTTATCTGAAAAAAATTACAAATAATTCAACAGTGATCTGACTTTTATGCACTTTGAATGTATTTAGTCAGAGAAATTTAGTTTTCAATAAAGAGATCCAGTTTTCAGTAAGTGCTCAGGTTTCAGTAGAGGCACCCAAGGATATTACTTTTACTGCTTTCTGTGAACTGTTCCCATTAATCGCTGTGTTGTGAGAAGAAAGAAATCGTGAGTTGCAAAAAAGTAGAGTATTTGTCAGTCCCTCCCTTCCAATACATACCTGTGCGTGTACCTGGCTTCTTGTGTCCTGCTAGCATGAGTGACACCACTCCCCCAGAAAAGAGGTTGTGAAAAGTAATGTCACTATCTTTTTTTTTTTTAATGTTTCAAATATTCCTATGAAAGGGGTTTTTTTTGCTTTATAAAGAACAAGTATATGTCATTTGTCTTTTGAAAGGAAACTCTTATGCAGCAAGCAGGTTTTCAAATAAATGTTTAAAATATTCCCATTCAGTACAGTACAAATAAGTAGTAAAGAAAGGCTGTATTTTTGGAAAACGGAAAAAACACAAACCCAATATTTTAATATGGCTTAATATTCTATTGCCAAGAAAAGGAGATTTCAAATAAGAGATTTTTTTCATATGAGGGCTATCTCTGCTCTGAGACTCACATTGAGATCAGAGGTGTGTCCTAAAATACCAGTCATCTTCAGGAATTTACAGTTAATTGGGAGTTTAGCAAGTTTAGTAATCAGTAAATTGATGCAAGATCTTTTTTTTTTTCCCTGCCACAGGCCTAGGGATGTTTTCCAACATTTGCAGATTGCAATAATTTAAGTTCCCTTCACTAATTGACTTCAACTTTTGTAGACCTAAGTTGGCCTTATGAACAATCTATTTGTTGGATACCTTGTTTTTCCTAGGAGAGAGGGTAGTCAGAAGCAAAACTGAAACACTGTGGCAAGTTTAATGATAAAGGGGCCATGACAGCTCCATAATTTGCAGCTAATAAACCACTTCTGAAACTTGTTGATGTTTTTGGAACAAGAAAACAACTTTTATCTGGAAATGATAAAGAATTTAGTAGATAGCACTGCTACTCCTTTCCTGATCACACAGTCAAGGCAGGTGGATGGACACTATATCTACATCCATAATGTGTTATTGCATCCACAACGATGATAGTTGATCATCTGGCAATTTCTCTAACCATATTAATCTGTCAACATTGTTCTCTTTAAAGGATACCATTCATTTAGGGTTGGCACTGGGTAGCGATCTCGTGCTAAAAATGCCTTCTAGCTTTGCTGGACGTTTTTTAAGTAAAGGTGAAAACCCTTTCCTGTCTATGTATACAGCCAAAGGAAATGGCTCACAGTCTGAATTTTTTCACACACACCACCGCCCCCCTGGTTCAAAGACAAACAGATACAAACATGGATGTCCTAAAGTAAATTTTTTTACCTTGTAGTTGAATCATTACTCCAACAAGTGACAAATGAAAATGAGATCTATGGTAGGATGAACTTGCAAACTAAGCCTTACTATAAAAAAAAAGGCAACCACCCTTCCTCAATGCAATGGCTTTTATAAGAGAGTAGCTACAAAAAGGACTATAAAAAGAGTTCAGAGATCTGGGATTTTTAAAATTAAAATATGAGTCTTCCTTAGCTTTCCTGAGGCAGGCAGGAAAAAAAGAATCTTTTGATTAAATCTCCCACATTCCCTTCAGGCTATTGTCTGAAAATAATTTCTTCTCATACACGTAGCAATCACTTGGGATTGAATCTGTTTTATAAATCTTTTGTTCTTTTAAAATGAATACAGATGGTGGGTGTTGATAAAATGTTTGTTGTCTGACTAAATTGTTCAGATAATTTAATTTTGTCAAGTAGGATTTGTAGTGGTAGGAATATGTGTAGAGGTAGCATTTGTAGGCTGAAGAAACTAATTTCTTGTGCCTGACTTCATGTGTTCAGAGTGTTATCTAATGGATTTATTTCCAGATTAATCTGGAAAGGGCCCTTCAGCACACATTTTCTTTTATGGATGATGGAGATAGGGAAATCCTGGACTGTCATGTGTACTTTGGGTGAATTCTAGCATTGCCCTAATGAAACATCATTTCATCCCACAAAGATGAACTAGTGTGCCCTGCTGCTGAGCAGTGTTTTTGCCTCATGTTCCTGTTTCTTACTCAGGTAGTGTGTGGATGCCCAAGAAGGCAAAACAAAGGGTAACTGGAGTCTGGAGTTGGGGCAGTGGACAACAGCCGCTAAAACTAACTTCCATTCAGAATAAAAAGAGAGAAAACTCTAGAGAAGAAACCCAAAGTGTAGGGGCCTGGACCATGGGAAAGTTATAGAGAGAACATACCAGTACACTGTTATGTAACAGCATGAGATAGCAAGAAAGCATAGGGATGTGGCTTGCTTAAGTTTATTTTAGTATCCAATTAGAACAGTAGAAGTGGCACGCAGCCAGATTATGGACAATACTTGTAGCCAATAGCTTAGTGTGTAACCGTTACATAAGAGAGTATGTAGGTTATAAAAGTGTGTGTTAACCAAAATAAAGAGGCTACTAGAGCACCATATTGGTGTGCTGTAGTTCCTTCCTTGCGCGGACCCCAACACCAAAGGAAGGACAAAAGGGAAAAAGACAAATCAATAAGTAACAGGGAAACAGGAGATTGGAAAGAAAGCACTGAAGATAACTGGAAGCTGAACTAAGTTTGGGGTGGAGAGAGGAGGGACTGAAAATCATACTGTGTCTATGGTTATATTAAAGCTTCTATAATGATATGTTTTGTCAGGCGTCCACTGTGAGACCTAAAAATATTGCAGTTTTATCTGTGAACACAGAGCAGCTTTGTTTAGACCCCTGTCTTTCATCGGCAGGATTTTATCCAGCCTTCATTACCACAGAGTCTAGATGCTACTCATGTCTCCAAACCTCAAATGAAAGCGTTTGACTTGTGGACTGTTGAAATTATTTCTTTTGTGACATAGAGCAAAGCATTTTGTTGTTTGGTTTTTTTTTTTAAATCTAAACTTTTGAGAATTTCCACTTGGGAAAAAATTAATCTCAAGCTCTATATTGATTTTTTTGTCTTGATTCAGGACTAAAATACATATTGAAATTTCTCATGGCTGTACACTGGAAGCTGTCTTTTTTTGCATACTACCCAGCTCCTGCCATCTCTTTACAGGCAGTCTAAAGCCTTAAGGTCAGAAAAGAGAAGTTTGGTACTGTGGACAGAAAATCTTATGTTTCACTTACAGATTTTCTTTGTCCAGTTGCATCTCCCTTACCCCAACTGCCATCAATCTGCAGCAATCAACTGTGCTTTTCACTGCTGTCACTTCTTATTTGAGAAGAGCAAACTGTTCTTTTTTAAAGTGAAGTGCAACCTGGCATTCCAGGTTTATGAGACTGACAAATCCATATTGATATGCTAATCAGTGCACGTTGTCACCTTTGTACTGAGCTCTTTCCTGTCAGAATGTTCTGCCATCCCACAGTCTTTGTTTTTTGCAAGACTCTCTGCTAATGCAATTAGCTAACCCAGGAATCGTCTCCCACCATAGAAAACTGAAATAGTCTTTTCTGCTGCATGTGTCTGTATCTTTTTTCTATGGTGGAATCATATACTGTTAGATAGATCTAGAACGTATTTTATGATTATAGATCATTACCAGCACTAGCTTCAAATCCCACGGAAAGGTGCCACTATATACATATATTTTTTAAAGCTTGTCTGTCTTTACTATTGACTTCACTGAGCAATCAGTCCAGTGGAAATCCCTCCTTCAGTCCTACGATGTTAAGTCTTGAGAAGCACGGAGATCCAAAAGCTCTGACTCTAAGGTCTATACAGAGCATTTCCTGGTTAGCACAGAATCTGTGAAACTAGATTTAGAGATAAAGATCTTCAACTTTTAAGAGAAAGGAAGCTCAGTGAAGTAAATTACTCTCCTGAATTCCTGCTGCAATGAAAATGTTTTTCAACATCCACGGAGAATTTCATATGAAGAGTGATGGCCCTGCTATTTTTTTCATCCAATAAAAGAGGCTCGGGTAGTTCCAGGTAAGTACAGGATGACTCTGTGATGATTCTGTAAAGATGAGCTTCTGGTTGAAGATCTGGGCACCAGGTCTTTTCCAGTACAAAGATGGATAAAGCTGAGCCCTCTATGTGACTATGATCAGCTGCAGCTTTCTATGGCAGAAACATAAAGAACCGGAGAAGTGTAATACAGTCTTTGCCCTGGTGTGCCATCCAAATTTTTTTAATGTGGTGTCCTGGGAACTTACTGAGGAGATCAGGTTTAAGGTACCATGTTTAATAGTCACGCTGAGACCTAGCAAAGGTGATTTTTTTTGTACCTTTGGTATATACATCACCTGGCTGTGAGATCCACAAGTAAATAATATCATGTGCCAAAAAGTATTTTGTCTTGTCTCTCAAATTTGTGGCCTGATAATTTCTTTCGACTTCCACTGATACGTTTATTTCTAAAAGTCAAGAAATAACCGTTCTCTATTCATTTTCTGCAAGTCAGTTATGATGCATTAGATGTGTTTCTTTTGCAACCAGAGGATTTTTAAACTACACCATATCTCTCATTTCTGTTAAATATTGTTGCCTTTCTCTGCAAATCTTCTATTTACCAGTATCTTTTTTTCTGAATGGTTGTAGTTGCATTATAGATTTGTGTTTTGTTCTTTATACCCTTTCTAACAGTTCATAACATCTTGTTTGAATTTTGGCTGCTACAGAGCCAATGCTTTCTGAGAATATCTACGTTGATTCTGACATATTTTCTCTGAGTGAAGACAGCCAGTTAAAGTCTGACATGGTGGGCCCAGAGCCACGGGAGTATGTAGTAAAAGCTCTTTATTCCACAAGAGTCAATACTGACCCATTTGGTAGTAAAAGATCTTTATATACATGCAGCATTGCTATTACAGGATTTTAAGTTTCTTTAATTACAGAAGTCTCTAACCCTTAGTTGCAGAAGGGAATTTGAAAAATTCAGATTTGAGAAACCAGAAGGCAAATGAGAAGGTGCTGAAGATTTTTAGCCTTCCTCCTCCAAGCTGAGGATTTTCAGTGGACTGCTTTGTCTTTTAAGATCAGAATCCTAATTTTTGGATCCTTGAGATGGTTGTTGTGGTGTTAGAGAACTGGAAGCAATGAGTGGCCAGAGAGAGAGGATAGGGCAGGCTGGCTGTAGAAATCTTTGAAGCTGCCGCCCCCTGGGGGAAGGCATAGATTAGAATAAATGAGACATGGGAATTGCTCTGGTGGAAGGAAGCTGGGGCTTCTGTCAATGAATTTCTTTTAGAATTATCTTTGTGCCAGCTAATGAGATATGAAGGGACAGGTTTTTGTTGTACAAGGATTTGATTGTTTATATCTGAGGCAGTAATATGACTTCACTTGTTTATACTTTCCTGGAGTATTAAGAGGAATATAAGCATTCCTATAGGGCTTTTTAAAGAATATAAATTGGAACAGCAATAGATTATCAAAACCTGTAGAAAAATACTATTCCCTATTACATGCTACCTGTTTTTTACATCATATAAAAATGAGTTGATTTCTTCTAAATCCTGTATGGTTTTTCTGGTTGGGATGGTATTCTGAATTTTTAAATTAAATTCTTTGTAAGCCTTAGCTAGAGTTTTTAGCAGTGCCTTTCAGAATTATAGAAACCACAAAATGTAGAAGAGAACTATTGAATAATGTTCACAGGTGTCAAGTTTCCAGAGGGAGATGATCTTCATGTGTAAAATGGATAGATTCTTTCCATAAGGAATATGTAGTACAGTAGATGAAAAGCAAGCAACAACTTTAAGTAATAAATCTCCAAACAGCTAGGACTGTGGATTAGAAATGGATAAATATATCTTTTATCTGGCAAATTTAGCATCAAAAAAGAGACAGAACATATACTTAATCCCTCGTTAGGCATAATCAAGCTTGTTGATTGATTTGATTTTCTAATCTGCCTTGTATCTGAAAAACAAAGTCTGTGCCAGAAGCACCTTGATTGCATAACTGAATGTCATTCTCTTGGGATAAAACATCTGAGAATTACACTGATATAAGAGAAAACTGAAGACAGCCTAAATGACATGGGAGAAAACTAGCATTTGCTTCAGAAAGGCAGGAGGCCGTTTATATTTATGTCTGTCATAAGCAGTTCTTAAAGGTCAATACATTTTCTTTTTTAGAAAACAATAGATTAAATGGTATAACAATAAGACATCAAACACTGTAACAAAATATGTACTGTCATTGAAGAAGAATGCTGACATTTTGCAAGAGGTGTTGTGGGAGTCAATGGAAAACATTGAAGGAGGGAAATTACGTACTAGCAACATTAATTAAGAGTTAGTGGTAATTTTTTAGTTAAGCACATAGACTATCATTCAGGAGAATGAAAGTATTTGCAGTTCAATAAATGCATTCATTTAAGTCATTTGGATCTGAATTTTGATTTAGAGTGGCTGATATAGAACTGTGAGCCCTTTATCAGCCCAGCTAGTCCAGTGGAAGCTAACAAAAGTGCGTAGGGAACTGCTTAGGAGATGGTGTTCGCATCTGAGCCTGGAGTAAAGCAAAATTATAAGCAGTTACTTGATGACAGTCATTCAGAAAATCTCAAAAACATCTAAATTGAGGTACAGAATTGTACTTCTTGGAAGAGAATGCTGCATTTTTGGCAATTAAATGTTTTGGTTTTGTTAGCCTGTTTTTATGCCTTGGGGAAGTACACCCCAGTTTCCTTTCAGAGCTATTGGACTCCCTCTGATATGGAAGTCCATGAATAAATTGTGCAGTCTGAGAGGGTTCATCGTTGCTCTTATAGTGACTTGTGTGCAGTGCCTCCTTGCTGAAGGACACACCTTCAGCTCCTTGCAGGAACCTGAAAGATTGGTGTTAATTAGAGAGAAGGAGGAGAGCTGAGAAAATGTAAAGGCACTTGGCTTGAGGAAGCAGCAGCTGGTGGATATATAGCAGCACAAAGGACAGAGCTCACTGTGTAGCTACTGTGCATTAAAGCAAGCCCCTGTAAAAGGAGCAGAATTAATTTCAAAGAAGGACACCTCCCCCCTGCCCCAAACAAGCTTTTACTAATATTAGTCAAACTATGCTTTTATTAAATGTTAATCAAGCTGGTTATTCCCTTTTGAAAAACCCGGCAATATTTTTTCCCCAAATACAATGATATGAAGATATTTAACTGGCTGAGAACAGAGAGAAACACAGAGCAGAAACAGCTCATTTTGCTGTTAATAAGGTCTAGCATGGTATCTAATTGGCTGTGCTCAGAAACGTACAGGCCAGCTAGGACAGCAACAGCATTCAGAATGAAGAATAGCCGCCTTTCACAAGGTCACTCATTGTATGTCTTTTGATGCTGTTTGAATGCAAAGACCCTAGTTCATAGGGAGATATTTTCAAATAGGGTAAGACAGACTGTCTTTTAAATGGTTCACTTCTGCAGCTGAAGTAGAAAAATAAACTCACAAACAATAATTCACAGTAATTATCTAATAATTTTCCAGCAGAGATTTCTGTTAGAACTATGTGGAAGTCAAAGCATGAGACAAGGTTAAAGAAAATATCTCCAGGTTGTGTTCTTTAGGCATTTACCTAACAATCACTCCTTTTGAATGGTTGTTTTGTGAATTACATGGCTAATGTATATCAAGCTTTTTGGAAAATGTAAGTAGAAACAGTGTGCAAATGCTCGCTACTATTACTACACATGAATCATTGTATGAAGAACAACAATCATCTGTCTCAGTTATGGACCCAATCCAGCTCCCAATGATTTTGATGGGACGGATTTCCTCTAGACTAATGAATGGGCCAAGGCAGTTGACTTTTCCATGTTATTTAGGGAGAAAAACATTTTCTTTCCCAACATTATCATTATATACAGAGACTCTAATGGAAGTGCCGTGCCTTTTTTCTTTATATATAATAGCTGGTCCTATAGGTATTATTTGCTCAAATGGTGCAAAAAATACTGTTGGCTTAGAAATAAAGCTGAAAGCCCAGTCTTTCTAGTAGAGATAAACTCCTTAGGGGTGACAACATGTCCTCCCTGAACTCAAAGGTAAATTCTTCAGCTATTTCACATTGTTGTTTCAGAGTACTGAAATAATAGCTTTGCCTGCCATCTCTTCTCAGCAGAGACTGTGAATAGAAATCCCTGCAATTTGCGAATCTGGGTTACAATTGCTTACCTTTCTACATTTTCAGTTCTGTTTCAAGGATAGCACGTGGAGGCTGTGTAATCCCATTTCTCAGCTGTTCCTGTTGTGGGAAATATTCACTACCTTGGAAACTGACTCTAACAGAGCTTTATTTCTTGTCTCTGCCGCCAGTGGTTGTGACAGTACAGAACAGGCTCTAACACCTAACCGTCTTAAGCAGCATGGCTCAAGAAACCTTTAAGACGTGCTGGAATTCAAACACTAATACTCCAAAACTTTACTCAGTGCAGGAGGTGAGTGACTGAAAATGGACAAGGATTGAGAAGTATTTGAAGAAACTGACTTTAGCGAAGAGAAAAATACGAGTTCTTAAATCATCCATTTTATTCGCACTGCCTGGAGCAGATATTGATAGTATAAGCCCACTTGGGCATTACTTGTGTGTATATTTTTCTGTATCACCCCACATCCAGTGTTTGAGAATCTTAAATAAGCATTGTGATTGCACTGTTGGATTACAGAAGATAATATTTCAAAGAAGACTTTTTTAATGTGTCGCTTTCTGATGGATGTCACCAGCAAGTGCAAAACTGCTGTGTTCACATCTCCTGTATTTGTTCTACTAAAAGCTAGCAGAGTGCTTCTCTGACTTTACCAGTCCGTTACGTACAGCAACTTTGTGTTGATGTTTGCTATATATCACTGTGCTATGTAATTTGTTTCTCTTTTCTTAGCAGACACATTCATTTTCCTTTATAAACGTGCCAGCAATCAGATGTCTCTTAGCTCCAGCATTTTTTAGCATTCATAAACAGGAAAGTTAAGCAGCCTTAATTAAGCCCTGTGGCAAAACTGTGCAAAATGTTTGTGATTTAGGCTTGTGTTTCAAGAGGACTAGCTATCTTTTCCCTTCATGTTGTTAGTGTAGAAGAGTATTAAGAATGCTCAGCTGCATGTTTCACTCAAGTACAATATCAAGGAGTACCCAGAGCATCGTTGTTAAGCTTGCAGGGCTGAACAGAAGATACAGGTGTGTAGCACAGGGAGCTGTGGGTACAGGGAAGAGTCTTTGTGTGCACATGCCAACAACCATCATGCTCGTCTGAAGTTACTCATCTGACTTGGTTTCTCTGGCACACTTTGTCATTTAGAGGGTTGCTGCCTGTGAGTTAGAGGTTTGATTCGCGCTCAACTTTCTGTGGTAAATCCAAGCCTAAGCCTAAATATCTTTTTAGCTCCATTTTCTAAATATGTCCTGATACTACCTTTGAAGCCGTTTTCTGTCTTATTCGTACTCAGCTCAACCAGCAACACAGGCTTTTTTTTTGGCAGTTTGAAAGAGCTGACTTCCCCTTGCTCACCTTTGCTGTGCAATTGCTGCCTGGAACAGCCTCCTGTTAGAATGCAACTGGGAGACTAGACAGAAAGATCTGTGTTTTCCAGGTTGATGTAAGCTGGTGGCAATGCTGTTAGAAAATGTATTTTAACTGATTCTTGTACAATTCATTTATCTCTCCTCAGCCCTCTCTCCACTTCTCCATATGCTGACATGAAAGGCATAAAATACCGAAGAAGAGATCTGTGCAGTATCTGAATCAATTTCTATCTCTATTGCTTTATGAAGTTTTTTAGTTAATATTTTTTTACTTCTGTTTGCTCTAAATAAAGACTGTGACAGGAAACTAAACCCCCTTAATTTCTGGCCCATAAAAAGCTTGACAGTGAATTTGTAGGGCTTTAAGATGTTCTTAATTTAATCCACAGAAAATGGCAAGAAATTAAAATAAAAACAGTTTTTTAGGCATAAAATTCTTAAATGTATAGTGAATTAAAAATAATTTTAGTTGATAAGAAATTGTCATGATTTTTAAAAGACTTATAATAGAACTTACAATGAAATTTCTGAAAAAAAGTTGCTTTTACCTCTCCATTTATATATCCAGTCAAGATAACAGGACCTTAGACTTTTAGCAGTCATTGATTGCTTTGGCAGTGGTTTTGGCCCCTTTCATGTTCAAGAAACAAGATTTCAGAAGATGGATTTGTATTTAAAGAAAAGGTTTTGTGTCTTGCATTTGAAGCCACACATTACAGGCTAAATACAGAATAACGCAGGATCAAATGGGAGCTGCAGTTCTGGTGTCTGTTTCCACAGATACATAATTAGGGAGGAATAGAGGGCACTGAAAAAGAGCAATGAGTCAAAGTACAGAGCACAAAAAATAAGATTTAGTATTTGGTAACAAATGCAAATGCAGTCACGCTAAACTGCCATCTGTGGCAACCATACACAGTTGTATAAATTGTTGATAAAATTTCCTGGTTTGAAGATAGGAGTCGAAGAATGCTTTTATGAAGCTCTTTTCCTTCAAGGTGATGAAATGATGGTAGCAGTTCATCCTGTTTCTGCCATGCTACAGTCATAAGTTATGAAATTAATTGTTAGAATTGGCCTTTATTTCAACAGCAAAGATGATCACTTGTATTTAGTTTGTGGGGTGGGGATCTGTGCAAACACAACTACTTGCAGAAATGTGATGTGTAAGATTTGTTTAAAGATACACAACTAACCACAAGTACTGATGGCAGGATTTGGAAACTTCAAATGAAGGTGGAAGACAATAAAATACCTTTTTATATTTCAACAATAAACCAAATTTAAATTAATTTCTATCCCTGTCATTGTTGGCCAATGAAAACAAATAACACAGCATGCTGCTGTTACTGCTGACACGACATGCTTCTCACAGCTTTCCTTCCTTGAGTTGATTGACTGAGAAGTTGTCTGTAAATAAGGACTTGAAAAAGAAACATGGGAACTTGAAGCAGCGTAAAAAGGCAGCTGTCAGTGCTGCTAGGAGTTAATAAAGCACAGCCTGGAGGTGATTCAGAGGTGCTACCTTATGTGTCCTGCTTAACCCTTGGCACCAATCCGCACTCTACACCACAGCCTTCTGAACGTTTGTAAGGATAGATAGATATCTGTGAGGGGTAAGAGAAAAGAAAAACAGCTGCAATCAGTTGTCTTCTGATTCCTGAGTGCCTTACTATGCTCTTGAGAACACAGTGGTATTATAAGACCTAGTTTCTTTTCTGTTCAGTACCATTTTTCATGTAGTTCCTTTGGCATGAACTATAGCAGAAGAATAACTGTCTGCTAATTTGCATCCAGCTCCTGTTCTGGCAAAGATCAGGATGGGTTTTGCCACTTGTTTCAGCTGAAGCCGTGTTATGTCCTTAGCTCTGCTCTGGAGGCAAGGAGTAATGAACGAATCCAATGGAAAAGTGTGAGCAACATAGGAGCTGCCAGGAAAGTAAATGGGCATCTACTGAACAGCTTGGTGTTTGAGAAGAGTGACAAGAAGATAAATGATGCGCACGAAGCAAGTATGTAAGGACAGTAGAGTGGCCCAAAATTTGTTGATTAGGTGGAGCTAGGAGTGCAGGGTTGTACTGAAAGATTTGCCATTTGATTGCCCACTGACCTTGGGCAGTTATTTCTCTTTAATGCTTTTCTTTGAAAAATTCTTTGCAGTCTATGCTGAGTATCAAAGCTGGACTACCAAGAAAAATACATTAGCAGTATTCCTGGTGTATCCTGTTAAAAGAGCTACATGGGCACCATCTCTTTATGTGTCTTGATTTCCTTTCAAAGGAGGGCATGAAGGCTATATTGTCATAGTTCCTAGAACAGGAATGTGATGTGCGCCTTACTGCCATGCTTGCTGCAACTGAAGGCCTCATTCTCTACATGAACTAGGTGTTCATGTGCACTAGCTGGTTTTGTCTGACAGCTACAAAGTGGTTGCATTTTTGCCTCTTTGTGAAGGGAAAAACTAAATGAAATGTAAACATAATTAGTTAACTGAATCCTTTCCTATGTTAGGGATTTTTCTGCAAATATTGCATCAAAAGTGTCTCCCCTTTGGTGCTGAGATCTTTCTGTTCAGTTTATTTTAGAATATATTGTTATTCTATTTATGACGATCTTAAAAAATATTGAATGCAGATATTCCCTGAATGAGAACATTTTTTTCTTTCCATTCAGAGGGTATCTGAATTCAGTTTACCCCCTCTCTCTTTTTGATGCTGTCAAAGTTTAGTGTCATTGGTCTCTTTAATTTACATTTACATCTGTGGCTGAATTTTATTTACTTATTTTTGAACAGACTGTGGGCTTTTTGAAAGTGAGTGTGTGCTTACTATCTGGCAAGTTCTCCAATGCTTTCCATTATATTACTTTGATATTGAATTGCCTAGATTTAGAAGTACTCTCAGTACCAAAAGGTACTTCAATTCTAGTGCTCTTTATACCAGTTAAGATAAGGTTCTTTTTTCAACTACTTCTACAGCTGGGAAGACTATGAAACTCCTGTTGTAACTCATCCAAAATTACTGCCAGTGGGATTTTGAAGACTTCCTGTGCATTTCCATGACACTATCGCAGAGGGTCAACAAAAGCAGCTACATGATACAAATGTGATTTGCATCAGATGCAAATGTGATTTGTGGTTAGAAATAGATACAGGTCTAGAGAATTGTTAATAACAGCAGGGAGTGTGAAAAGGTAACTCTAAGAGCTGTAAGTGGTGAGTGTGTGGAAACTTCTGGCTCTGCAGGAATTATGCAACTCCCACAGAACATTAGAGAAATACTCTGATGTTTTCTACTGAATTTTCTACTTCGATCTACAACCCAGAATGTTATCCTGAGGGATAATGTCTCATAAATAATGTTTCTAATTATTCTGTGGCAGAACTTAATGCTTTTCAGTCATGTTGCTGTTACTGCTGACCACATAATAGCCAGATGGGTAACAAACCTCATCTACACAGAGTGCAATCGCTGTGAAATGGTGTATCTTGCTGGGTGCTGCAGTGAATCAAATCTGTCTCAAACTTCCTAAAGGTTTGGACCATGGGTCTGCTCTGGACTTGGCACTGTTCTGTTGCAATTGGGCCAGTGGTGTCCACCAAAGGACTGAAGAGGAAGCAAAACTGAAAAGGGTGGGTTCGTCGCCCAGAGATGAGAGCGCTTGTCTGAATGGTCTGTGTTCAGATGCTTACTTCAGTGCTCATCTCTGTGTTTTATTCAATGACTGATTAAATACATATCACAGAAACAAGTGTTGCCTGGGATGGAAGAAGTTGAAAATGCAATGGGCTAGTGACTAACTTGTATTGGGGGTCATGAAAGAGAATGGTTTTCTTTAGACATGAAGAGTATTATGTTTTGGTAGTTGGGCAGTACGCCTTTTAAAATATATATTCTGTAGTCCTGGAACATAACTGAATGAGCAGAAAGAAAAACGGCTGATAAATTTGATGAAACAACTTGCTGCATACATATTTCTGCGCAAAACTAAAGACAGCACTGTCATGGGAAGTTATGGTGATGTGGGTCCAAAGAAAGTTATGTGAAGTCCGTAAAAGATGTACCTTGTTTCTTATGGTATTGCCCCTTATGTGTGTTCTCAACCAATTACTGTGTATGATAGCTAGCTTGAAGACAAAAAGGATTTTAAAGAATGTCTTTGGGATCCCATTCATAAAATAGTGATGTTCACCTTGTGTCTGCCATGCTGCTTACATGTGAGAGGACTAGTTTGTTGTTAGAACTGACTTGCTTTTAAATCAAGGAAGCTCGTGTCTTGTTTTGTTCTGTGTAAACCAAACTGTGGACAATAATTCTTTGGATGTGACCATCGAGAGAGATAAATCTCTAAAAAAAAAAAATTAAAAACCCAATCCCCTACCCTAGGAATTTTATTTAAATAGTTACATCATTCTAGGAGTCAAATAAAAAATATCAAACTATACTTTGTGGGAATAATGTCTTTGTTAGGAGGCACTTTTTTTTTTTTTTTTAATAAATAACTAGACTACATATGTTTTCCAGTCCTGAAAAGCCTTAACGTAGTTTTACATTTGTTCTTCAACACTGAGTCAAAGGACCCTAAACTGGTTTGAGTTAGCTTTTAGCTCCTTAGTCTGTAAATCCAAGCTGAAAATCATCCCTTCAGCTCGCAGGTCATATGTTTTGCTAAACTCTCTTCCCAAGAGCCAATAGTGTGTGATGTTGTTGGACACCAGGGGTTCCCCACAAAAGGCTCATCACTAAGTGTTCTCTCTGCTCAGGTGTAATTACCTTGGTTTGGGCTTAGAGTGAACATGAAAAAAAAAATGTGTTCACTAAAGACACAGTGTTTATCAGAGCTGGGGTACTGATGGTGTGCCTGTTACATATTATGCAGTCACAGAGGTTTAAACTGCAGCAATATTCAGTGGGAAAATATTTGTTGTCTGTCTCTTGTTAGAGCTGGGTTTCTTCTTTGGAGGATGAAAAATGATCCCAAGCGCAAAACTTAGCAAAAGTCCAGTAGAGAGTCTGAATATTCATAGGGTCTTTAAGTGCATCAAGAACTCTGCACCTCATTCTCAGAGCACTGAGATTTTCTCTGGCCACCATACCTGGCAACAGATGGGGCGTTTGGATTGCTCTGATTCTTGTGATTTGGAATCATTAGATTCTTCTTCCTCATGGGATATTTGCTGCCTTGTACCATCTGACAAGAAATATATGCACACCTGAGATGCCTATGAGACCGGGAGAGGGAGGGAGGGTTTCCCACAGCCACAAACTGACAGGCCCACTTCTGTTACCCAGTCAGAGGTTTTAATGATGTCTTATGCTGAAGGATCCATGGCTCAGGTGTCCTGAGTGAGTCTGGACTCTCACTTCTATCTAGGTGCATTCAGAGATGATTTGGCAAGTGCAACTGCAGTTTTCGTATCTGATATCAAATATATCTCCATGGCAGATCTTTTGTTTTGAGAAAACAAAACAGGTTGGTTTGTTTCATCATGGTAGGTTCTAATTGGTGAAAAAGCCAGTTGCTCTGACAACCTGTAGAAGACTAGCAGTAGTTGCTGACATTTCATGCATTTCTTGCTATTGAGGCTTGACTTTAGATTTCAAACCAAATTAAAAAAAATGATTCTTTGGAGAAATGACTTAGTGTTAGAAGGGGAAGAAAACAAGTGAGTGCCATTACTCAGTAATCCTTTTTTTTCTGCTTCTGGCCAGGTCTTCATCAGTATTAGGGATAATTTTTTCTTTTAAGTAAGCTTATGAGTAAAGCCTAGCAAGTGTCAAGGCTGAAACTTTTCATATACGGAATAATTCCTCTAAAGGTGTCACTTGCTGAAGAGTTCAAAACGTGGTTGTTCCTGAAGTAAACTAACACCACCAGCACCAGCAGAGTGAGAAAAAGGTTTTTTACAAGAAAAATTGACCTCACCTGGAGTTCAAATAATTCAATTTCAATTCAATTTCAATTCAAACAGGTTTGTCAGTCCGTGAAACTAATACTAACGACATCTTTATGCCTTTAAGACTTCAAGAATCAAAACTATTTTGGATCTAAAACTGACCTGATATAAGGGGGAGAGATGACAGAGAGTAGCTGACAGGTGGCCCAGAGAGACTGTGAAAGAATTAAATTTTGATGTTTGTAGTTCCTTTGAATATTCCCCCACACTTTCTATCTTTAGCACTCTATAGCTGCTTGCATTGCTGTTGTGAGATTTAACAAAAAAAAAACCAAACCCACCAGTAATGATAATATGGCATTAATTTGTGGAAATAAACAGCAATTTAAAATTGGACGAAAAGAAGTATAAATGCATTAAGATGAATTAAGATGCTGACACTTATTAGCATCTGAAGCAAATTAAATTAAGTAAAAGATGCTTTGATGTTTTAGCTGGGAGGAAGCAGCACTAATGGTCTTTACTTGAGTAATTATGGCAATTGAAAATTCCTGCTGTGAACAGTATTTATTAGATGTTAATGTTTTGGTAATGCTCCATATTGCTGTTAAAATCTAACTAATTGGTGGTACTTTTATAAATATAGTCAAAAACATATTCAAAGGTAGTATTAACTGATATTCCCTAATGAGCCATTTACAACATTTTTTGCATTCTAAATATGCTTCAGCCTTTTGATGCTCCTTGTAATGTTCTGGTAAAAAACCTAAATTCTTACTGGCGCTGATAGCTCCTGTTTTGTTTTTTTTTAACAACCAGAAGGCCAGAAGGAAGAGTTACAATTAACTTGTCTGTCCTTCTGAGTACCTCAGGCCACTGAGTTCTACACAGGAATTCCTCCAGGAGAGGAGATGAGCTCCCTCCAAAGCTGACAGGACCACCTCTTTTGGGAAAATGTTCAGTTCAACAACTCCAAGTTCAACTACATCCTGTGGTAACCTACTACAAAGATTTATTCCCTTCACCACTTCTGTTGGTGTTACCTAGGTGTACCCTTTCAAAAAATCTGTTGCTGTCTCCCAGTCAGGATTGCAACTATGTGAAACTGTAGTATCCTCTACCAACAGTCAACTGTGGGATTGTTAAACCCACAACACCCCTCTTAATGTCCCTCCTTCTCTCCTTGCTTTTGTTCCCTGCTTGATCAAACTGTTCCCTCCTTTATTACCATTCTCCAAGCCTATGCACAGTCTTTCAATTTTAGTGACTTCTAATCCTTTTAATCCTGGAAGCTGAAATCCAGGATTTAACCTGTAATCATGGGTTCTTCTCTGACTTGTAGCCTTATTTCCATCTCTCCAATTGTCTCTTCTACTTACTCGTATGGCTTATTTCCTCTGCATTTGCATTAGATTGTTTCCTCCATTGTAATAAGAGAAATGAGAGCTTTCTTCTCAGACTGTATTATCAGTCTTGGTACCTTGACGCAGCCAGGAGTAACACCTGCACAGTTCTGGTACTATCTTTGGATACATTTGCTGTCAAATTCTATCAAGTGTCTAAGGAGCATGTGGGACCTGTGACCCTAAAGAGCTGTAGCAAGCCATAAATGCTGCCAAATTTCAAGGCTTTGTTCTGCAACATGAGATGCTAGAGATTTTCAGTAAATAGCTTAGACAAATGACATATTTTCTCAAGCCATCTTCTCTAAAACTTCTGACACTTCCCCCCTTCTCACCACCCCCTGCAACTCTCAAAATATCCAAAGTTGTGACTAATCACTATATACTATGATAGTGACCTAATTTCACTAGTGAGGACATGATCCTCTGAATGCATGTACACAAGAGTAATCTTTTTATTCATGTTTCTTTGAAGCTAGCAGATGCACATGTAGTTGAATGTTTGTGGGATTAGGCCTAAAGCTTATGTATTATTTAGAATGTGGAGTATTTCTGGAGAGGGGTCAGTCTTTGAATGGGACTGGGTGTAGGAAACCGAAGTGTTATTATGGCAGAAATAGTGCTGTACTGCTGAAGTTTTCTCTTTAGGACTCTTCCCTCATAAACAGGAGGATTTGGTGGAATTTCTGAGTAGGGATGAAACTGTACACGTATAAAAAAATGTGTGCTGGGGGCGAGAGGGGAGGACACATTTACAACTCATTAGTTTAACTAATGCATTGAAGTAATTATTTGGTGTCTTAGTCCTCTAGCGATTGCAATGATTTGGTTTTCTCCTGCAGAACCGTCCGGTTATCATACAGCCCTATTTACTAGTTTTACCCCTGGCTGTTGCAGCATGAATACGGTGACTTGAGAATTTCTTAGGCTGACTGTGAGTTAGAATCATAGAATCATGGAATTGTTTTGGTTGGAAAGGACCTTTAGGATCAAGTCCAACCGTTAATCCAGCACTGCCAAGTCCACCACTAAACCATGTCCCTAAGCACGACATCTACTTGTCTTTTAAATCCCTCCAAGGATGGTGACTCCACCACTTCCCTGGGCAGCCTGTTCCAGTGCTTGATAATCCTTTTGGTGAAGAAATTTTTCCTGATATCCAATCTAAACCTCCCCTGGCGCAACTTGAGACTGTTTCCTCTCATCCTATCATTTGTTACTTGGGAGAAGAGACCAACACCCACCTCGCTACAGCCTCCTTTCAGGTAGTTGCAGAGAGTGATAAGGTCTTCCCTGAGCCTCCTTTTCTCCAGACTAAACAACCCCAGTTCCCTCAGCTGCTCCTCATAAGACTTGTACCCTAGACCCTTCACCAGCTTCGTTGCCCTTCTTTGGACTCTCTCCAGCACTTCAACGTCTTTCTTGTAGTGAGGGGCCCAAAACTGAACACAGTATTCGAGGTGTGGCCTCACCAGTGCCAAGTACAGGGGGACGATCACTTTCCTAATCCTGCTGGCCACCCTATTTCTGATACAAGCCAGGGTGCTGTTGGCCTTCTTGGCCACCTGGGCACACTGCTGGCTCATATTCAGCTGTCTGTCAATCAACACCCCCAGGTCCTTTTCCACCAGGCAGCTTTCCAGCTACTCTTCCCCAAGCCTGTAGCGTTGCGTGGGGTTGTTGTGCCCCAAGTGCAGGACCTGACACTTAGCCTTGTTGAACCTCATACAGCTGGCCTCGGCCCATCGACCCAACCTGTCCAGATCCCTCTGCAAAGCCTTCCTACCCTCCAGCAGATCAACACTCCTGCCCAACTTGTTGTCATCTGCGAACTTACTGAGGGTGCACTCGATCCCCTTGTCCAGATCATTGATAAAGATATTAAAGAGAACTGGCCCCAATACTGAGCCCTGGGGAACACCACTTATGAGCAGCCACCAACTGGATTTAACTCCATTCACCACAACTCTTTGGGCTCGGCCATCTTATTTATCTCTGTATTTATTACTCCTTTGAAATAAGTATCTTCCTAAAGTGTCTTTTTGAGACTAATCTTCACAGGAAAAAAAAAGAATTTTGTGAGATACTGCTGGGAGAAATCCAGAAATTTGTGACTAATTTTTTTTTTTTTTAATGAGATCCTCAAGTATTTTAAATCAAAGCATTGCCACTACTATCAATGACGTATCTCTGATTTACATCTGGTCTTTATCTATAAATTGTGCCTGGCCTAGAATGCTAAGATTTCTTTCTGAAGGCATTACTTCTATATTTTCTTACTCTCTTGCCATGCTCCCTGCCCCTTTTCTCTTTATGTTTACTAACTGAATGTCAATAGAAAGTAGAATTTTCATTCATTAAACAACCTGTTCATTGTCATGCCTGGGTCTGATATTTCTTTAGAAGACACACACTGGTAATATGCACTCTATTAGATTCCTTACAGGTTAAGAAAAAGTTCCCATTCTTATTCTTCTGAACCATGAAGAAGATACGGTTTCTGAAGCATACATAGAAACTATGTGGTTATTGAACATTAGCTGTCTTTTGTATTGCAGAAAGACTTTGTAATATGTCAAAGTACAAACTTTTCTGATTAAATAGGTCAAGTCACTGTCTAGATCACATTGTGTCTTGAGACAAAGTGTATTTTCAGCTAAGTTTTACATGTTTTTTAAAATTCTTAATTTCTATGAGTATGGTGCCTATATAGCATCCTATCTACATGACACAGTCATTGCTATTTTTGGAATATTTTTATGAGCTAGCTGTCATTTGCAAATGGTCTTCCATACATCTGATTGTTTACTAACTTATCCAAAGTCACAGAGTAAATCTACAGCTTTAGCCAGGAGTTTCTACCTTGGACTCCTGAACATTAAATCTTCCTTAAGCCTCTTTGCAACCCAGACCTGTATCTCCTAAATGTCTCTTCAGATTCTTCTTGTCTTTTAGAGTTGCAGCCACTGAAAAATAAAGATACTTAGAGTTACAAAAGCAGTATCAGAAATTCTGCTTAGATTAATGATCCAAGGGCTTTCTTTAAGATAAAATGAAGAAAAGCTTGCCTGTTACTTTAAATACATTGTCCATTAACTTAGTTATATTTTGAAATTTTGCTTTGAAGTTCAAGTCCCTTTCAAGGGGAAAGACATGCTTTCAGAGCTGAAGCAAATGCATGGGTTTAGAAAGAACAACTAGTGCTTTATAAAAATTTCACACCACAAGTCAGATCATATATAGCATAAATACAGATTAAAAAAAAATCCTGTATAAATTTAATGTATAAAATTACTGTTTAGACCGCTTCATTCGCATCCATCTGTGTTAATCCCTGACTGCAAACTGCATATACCAGAGTGGGATTAGCAGCTATTTCCCAAACATATCACTTTTTCTGCAGTGTAATCACTGAAGCAACACTGAACTCAGTCATGCCTCCTTTTCCATCAACATTGAATAAGTAGAGAAAATGTAATCACATGTGACAGATGGAAAGCTAAGGGAACTGGACACATTCACTTCATTTTGAGAGATTAAGTACTGCGATCCCACTCTCACTGCAATGTAAGAAGTCTTTCACTGACATTGAGAAGATGTGGCCTGAACCCTACACCATGTTTGTTCACACGTCTAAAGAGAATAAGGCCATTTTGCATAAAAATGGTATGCTCTGTTGCTAGGAATTAATTTGAGCAGCAGGGATTTCTCTTTTGCTCCTTGATCTCAAAATCCCTGCACTTCTGCCTCCCAATGGCCAAACAGGGTAGGGTTAGAGTACAGGATGGGGTGAGGGCTAGGAGGATAGTGCAAGGGGATATGATTTAGGGGTTTCAAGGTAGGGGCTTGCTTTAGAGACTAGTGAAAAGAATGGAAGTAAGGAACTAGGGCAAGGGGTACAGTGTAGGGTTAGAGATAAGGGTTGAAGCCTAACTGAAATGGTCTGCAATCACTGTCCCAACCTCATCGCTGTGATGATCTGAATCCCCACGAGTTTTTTCTCAGACACTGAATCCTCAGCTTGATGCTCTGAAGGGACCTGAGGAACACTGACATAACGACAGCTCTGTCATTAACCTAGTTACTCATGCTGACTTCATTTGTCATAAATTTTCATAGCAGAAAGGTCTTTCTTCTACCTTTTCTTTAAAAGGAAAGTGGAAGGTGGTGCTGGATGGTTAGGCCTGCATCATGGTCATCATTATGCAGGTTAAATTAAAGTTGAATCTTTCTCAATTGTATATTTTGACTTGCTATTTTAATATAATTTCTGTGCTTCACTTTCAAGGTAACATTCTTACAGTCATAGAAATGTCAGTTGGAGGGATGTCTGAAAGCCATCCAGTCCAGCTTCTGGTGAAAACAACAGGAATAAAAAAACAAAAATTGATAGTTCATTGTTCATATACCTGGCTATCAAAATATTTTACAGTGTAGGAACGGCCATCCAGACCATTATTACAGTCCATTGGTAGTGGGAGAGTGTAATACTGAAACAAGTGAATGGCAGCGTTTTCACAAAATTCCCTATAGATAATCCTCCTCTGTGGGAAAATCCACTCTGAGGGTAGCAAGAGATTTCATGTGATGATGTACAAATGAAGAAACTAGGTTTTGGAAGAGAGAGAAATCTGGTATATGGGATCAAATCTGACATGGCAAAAAGTTGGTTTATGAGTTGTCACTGGGTTCCCCTCCACTAAACAGTCTGGCTGAATCAAACTGCCAGGAAAGACGAGAACTCAGATGGATGAACATTGGATAGCTGGTGTGTGAGTGGAAGAATCAGATGATTGTTCCTGAGATAGGAAGAGAAAACCTAGATATTTAATTATGTACTACAGAGGTGAGAAATGAGAAAGAATAGCTGGTAACTTTATTACAACTACAACTCAATTTTAAAGTATTGTAATGAAATAGGTTTAAAGCCATATGAAACACATACTGTGGTTCAAATCTGTTCTGTATCAGTTTGCTTGTTAGGAGATAAATTGCAATTTATTTGCAATTGATACTTAAGTCTGTTTGCCATTAATATACATTAATTCAACTAAGTCAGCTTTAAGGCTGATTTTAGTTAAGCTGGTCTAACCTTTAGGGTCAGGCAAGACCTTTCAAAATCTAGACAGGAATGACAGGAATGATGCATTACCTTCTGAAAGACTTTTCAGTGGTACTGATTTTCACTGTGTTTGAGCATGGATGTGTCTAATAGTGCCTCTGTAAACTAGAAAATAAGCATTGTTATGCATCTTCTTTTTATAAATAGGATCATATGTTGCCAATCAAAATTTGATTGTTTCTTGGTAGAAATATAAAAGGAAGAGAGAAGGCAGTGACACAGAAATATAAACTACTTAGAATTTGATTGAATTTCCTATAAAATCTTAGCTGAAAATGGGTATGAACTAGCTTGAATAGGGTTACAGTAATGTATCTATCTTAAGCTAGCCAGAACAGTGAACGTAATAGGCAATGAATAACAGCAATCTGTCTGGAAATTTTATTAGGAACATTTTTGTTACGTGTCTCCTTGTTTAAGCACTCAGAGAGGGTATTGATAATAATTTAATGAAATTTGAGGGTAGTACTGAAATGAGAGAGAGGTGCTCACGCTAGTTGAAGCAGATAATAAAATGGTAATTTTAAGAAAGTACGAAGTTACAATGTAAGAAAATAACAAGGTGAACATTGGCAAAAAGAAGAGGTAAATTATATAGCTGGGGAGGATCTCAGTGATGCCTTATAAAAACTCACATACGCTAGTGGGAAGAGACTCACATGAAAAGCAGTTATCATGAAGGTGATTTAGGGTGACAGAAATATGGTAGAAAACATGCTTATGATGTAGCCTCAAAGAAAACCCATTCAAAGTTGACTTGCCATGCAAAAGCATCTAAGGTAGGGAACCCTTCTTTATATGGCACTGATGTGACAGCTCAGAGCAATTTATTATCGGAGAAATAGCAAAGCTTAGGAATTTCAAAGACTCTGGGATCAGAGATGGATAGATGAATTTAAATTTTAGACATGTCACTGTTATAGAGTCAAATGCTCCTTCATCTCCTTTCTAGATCTTCTTGCATGTACCATTTTCAGGTATTGTGTTTCTTGTTTTTGTGTACTGTCAGCTGGAATGCTGTTGTTCTCCTCTCCAACATTTAGAACTGTGCAGTACACTAAATAACAATGCTTTTAACCCTGCACTTGGTCATCTGCAGATCTTTCCTTCAAGACCAGTGAGACTGCAGCGATACAGAAGTTTCCTCCAACAGAGTACAGCTTTAATCTTAACCGCAGTGGAAAAACCTGCAAAAAGGGCTGGATTATTGATTTTTCGTGCAACCAATATTACAATCATTTATTTAAGACTTAGGTTTTTTCCCTCAAACGTTCAGGCAGGCCAAGATGCATTAGGTCTAACTCACTAGACTTGTATGCACCCATTTGCCACTTATTGGAATCAGTAGTCCCTGAAAATGTCTTGTCTGGTTCTTCAGGAACAGTTTTTATTTTCCTGAATTCTTTATTCCAGTTTCCTACTGTGATTCCCCTCACTCCCCAAACCAAATTGCTGATCCCAGCATGCATAGTTTGCATCTGTATTGTGTGCTGTATATTAGTAATTGGGCTATCTTCCCAAGGAAAGATTTGCAGGGAGGGGGGTATTTTATATTAAAAATACAGTCTTGCCTCACTTACCTTTAGATTATAAAGGCAGCACTACTACTATATGAATCACCTAAACCTGTTTCCTGAGATCCTGAAACATGGTGATAGACTTAATAACCAGCATAATGTTACGCAGCTGTATAGGCAAATTTTAAATTAGAGGAAAGCAACTCCCTGGGAGATATGTGTAACTAATTCACTTGATTAATGGAACAAATTTTCCCAGAAAAGTTTAGAAGTTGAATGTAGATTTAGGAGAAAAAGAAAAAAAAGCTAGATAGCAACAATGAAAATAATTAGCTGACTTTCTCTGTTCTTCCAGGAAAGAAATGTCAAGAGTCAGTACTCCTAGCTATTGGGAAAGGTTTAACAGTGGTAAAGGTCAAAACCAAAGAGGACTGCTCTAATTGCTGCAACCAATCTTGTTGTTAGAGCAACAGCTAATTACAGTTGAACTTCAATTATATAGATGTAATGCAGGTTACTGAATAGTTTCAGATAATTACAGTTTTGCACAAATGACAGGAATTTCAAAGTAATTAATCTATTAAGAGGATTTTCCTTGTCTGAGGAAACATTATCTCAATATCTGTTATATTAGATAATTTAGGTTCAAAGACTCGAAAATAATCTGTTCAATGAATTCAAGAGTGCATAAAATAGGAGTGAAATTCAAGAATTTTGGGAAAAAAGTATTAAGCTGTCAGGACCGTTCTCCATAGCTTCTGTAATACTGATGTGCATGTATTGAAATTGGTTATGGCAGGTTGAAAATAAACAAATTAAAAAAAAAAACAAACAAAATACAGAGCTAAGCTGTGTAATTCCTTGCCACAGACAGTTGCAGATGCTAAAAGTTTGCTGGTGTTCAGAACTGATTGGATACATTAGTAGAAGAAAAAATGATCTACGGCTATTAAAAAAAGGTGACAACTATGGTTCAAGAAATTTCAGAACAAAGAGCTGAAACCTGGGAGGCAATTCTTGGCAAATACGTTTCTCTTATTTTCTTTATGCTTTTCCCTAGGAATCCTCTATTGGCCATTGCTGAGTAGAGCATACTTGAACTAGAGAGATCTTTCATCTGACATTTTATGGTTGGTCCCATTTTCTCAATGAATCTTTTTAAACCTAAAGCTATTACTTTATTAAAACCTGGTAAGTGATCCTCACCATTTCAATCTTCCTCTTTACCTCCCAAGCAATATCAGCACAGCTGATAGATGTGATCACTGAGTCCATGTGGTCCATAAGACAATGAGAGACCTGTTTTTCACTAAATGGTCTCCTTTAAAAGGAAGGCATTTTCTGGGAAGAATGAGACAGTAAATAAACAAAGACAACTTTGCTGTGATGTTCACTTTTGGGCAATAAAAATATGTATTATGCTGACACGTTGCCCATCCCTTCCTTGCAAGTTTCCATTTGCCTGTGTTCCTGACCTTTAAAAATTGACAGTGTTATGTATGGGAACTAGCTCTAGAAATTGTTGGACTTAGAAAAAAGCTGCTGGTATATAAGGCCTTGATATTGCTTGAGGAATAGTGTGCTTTATTTTGAATAAAATATCATAGCTCTGATGAATACCTATGAATTCTCATCATGCAGAGAACATTCTGCTTTCCAGATAAATTTAGATGCATCTGGTGTAGACAATTTGCTAGGAAAACTAATTTCTTTTTAGTCCTGCAGTATAGCACCGTTAATCTTTCATAGAATTATTTCACAGACAGTCCTTACTTTGTTGTATTTCATACGTTTATTTTTCATCAATTCCATCTGGATTGCTACAGTGAGAAAAGCTTGTGGCATTATGTCCCCAGGACTTTCAGGAAAGAAAATAAAGTTGGTAAACTTTTAAATTAATTCTTGTGGGTCCTTCCTGAAATGTTGTGACATATTGAAATCAGATTTGTGATCTTACCAGCAACCCATCCTCTTGGTTTCTTAATAGAATATGATCTTAATTTACAAAAATGAGCAGAGCTAAACTATAAAGTGAGCTGAACTGAATGGTTAGTGGGGACTCGTCTGATAGAAATGGAGCACTCAGTGGGGCAAATGGATAGACTCTTAAGTTCTAGACTAAAATTTCATGCCTGTGTGTGTTCTCTAATTCCTTAGCCTGAACTGTGTTATGTGTTTGCAAAGCTTGTTTCTTTTTGAAATGGAAAGAATGAAAAGTTTTTATTGGGGTGGTCAAACAGAACTGGCTGTGCTCTGCTGTATTTTCAATGATAAATAATCAGACTGAATTTCCTGAAAAGAAATGTGTTGCTGAAACAGTGGTTGCCTCGGTATATCTTTGATTTAAGAGATAAATTTTACTGTTTCTGACTATGAGGTTAGCATTTATTTCAATAGGATATTCACTCATTTTTAGTAGCTTAGTGGCAGGATTATTTACACAATCCTCAGAAAAACCTGTATTCTCTTTTTATACAATACTCTTCTATTAAATTTAATTGAAATTTAGAGTGAAGAGTGTGTATGGAAAATGAAGATAGATGTGTAGATCAAGTTCCAGTTTTGGACAATTGAAGAAATTTCAAGGGAACCCTAAATTCTGGTGTCTGGTATGCTAAGAACATGGTCTACCCCAAATCTGCCTCTGGAATAGCACTGCCAAATATACAAAAATAAGTATTTAACAATCAGTGCAGTAGTGGAAGGGCTAAAAGAATTCAGGGTGAAAATATTCTTTGTTTACTGTAGGTAGCACTTGATTAGGGTATACATCACTTTCTAGTTAGTGGATAAAGAAAAAACTTTCTCTGCAGGCAGGGAAGGTTTCACACAGAAAAGTAAAAATCTGATGTTAATCAGAGAAAGGACAGTGGTTTAGAGCAATCACTAGTCTGATCTGGCATTGCACACTCCCACCATCTCCTTACTGCTGTGTACTGGAGTAGAGATTGTGATATTCTAATCCTTCAAAACACTGCAAAAATAAATCTCTCCAGTCAGGTAATTCAAATGGAAGCAAAGATTGTGGGGGTAGTGGAAAGGAGGAGAAATATTTCCCTGATGGTGTCTAAACACCTAAAGAGCTCTCAAGTGTCCATTAAAGATCCGTAGGGAAATTGGAATAAAACTCCTACAGACCCAACTGATTTTTCAAGACCAAGCCACTCTGCTCAGACAAGCAGGAGATCCACCTGAATGTGGTGGGTACACTCTGCAGCTTTTCAATCTAGCCAATAGTAAAGAATATTCACTGAGAGTTGTATTTTTCAGAGAAAATTGCTGGTGATAAGAAAACGCACTTAGGCTGGCAAAAGCTGAACTGTTAGAGGAAGTGATTATTTCCCTTAGTTGTCAGACTCTTTCCTCTCTCACTGCTAGGGTAGCCACTTTTGAATGCCTCCTTTGAATGACCTAGGAGGTAGGTCCTGCTGAGTATGTAAGAGTGGATTCCTCAGTGTGGGCTATACCGTGCACGCTCTGCTCCTGCAGAGAAGCTTGTGCGCTGGTTTGCAAAAGGATGGAGCAGAGGGAAGAGGGCAAATATGGATTGCCTAGTTCCTTTGTACTTAGGAGCAAACATCATCCCAAGCAATTTCCTCCACCACTGGTCTCAAAGGGTGATAACTCCACAAAATGAACAATCACAAAAAGTTAACAAGCAGCATTGTTGCTAGATGATCGTCTGATGCTCATAAATGTTAGTTCTGTCTGTGCTGAAAAGCTACAATTTACACTGTATGGCAGGTAAAGATCCTCACTGTCAAGCCCTGCAGCTGCCTGCAGGCCTAGTGTTTAATTAATCAGAAAATATTTATTTGAGCAAGCCATCAACAGTTACACATCTAGGTATACCTCCAACAAAAGGAAATAGGGTGCTAGTGAAATTGTGCCTGATTTCCTCTGAGCTCACCACCTAAGCTAAGAATCCTATGCTGGAATACAGATAGGACCTCCTCACTCCATGTGTCCGGGATACAAAGACCAGTCAAGTACCGAGGGAGTGAAAGGAAGAGCAAAAGGCTAGGAATTCTCTGGCTGGAAAAGGGAAGCAGAAGGGAAAGGTGACAGAAATGGAGGGAAAAGATGAAGAGGGAATGATTATTTTAGGGTTTGTCATTCAAGTATTAGTTTTTCTTTCAAGAAATAAGGGCTATAAAATGAAGGTAGATTTAAAGAAGTGGAGATTTTTCTTTGTGCCTTGTGTAGTGAAACTGGGGAGCTCTGCCACAATGTGTTGCAAAGGCCAATGTTTACATGGATGCAGAAAAGCAACTAGAAAGCTTCCTATATGAAAAAGAGCTGTTGATCTGTTATCAAGAGCAGTTAATCACAAAGATATTACCTCAAATCCCCAAATTTCTTGCACTACAGATTGCTTGTGACCAGATGACTATATGGGGAAGAATAAATATGTTTGCTTTCTTACAATCAATCTTAGGCATTTGCTGTTGCCCACTGTGAGAACAGTTGGATGTTGGTTGAGGCTATCACTATGCAAGCTAAGTCTTTCCCATGATACGTATTTCTAATGGGGTGAACTCAGAGCTCTAAACTGTAACAAATGTAATGAGAATATTCACTGCAGTTTCAGTGCTCTGACACAGCTGTTGGTGTACTTATGTTCTGGCATGTCTATGACTGCAGCCGCTTAGATCAGGGCTGTGGGGTCCCGAGAGAGCATTAAGAAAGGAGACACCAAGGAGATGTGAACTTTAGCAAGGGGGGGGAGTTAAAACAAAATTATGGGACTGCTAGTGCATGATGTCATCTCTGCTCTTACTGACGTTCTGCAAGGTTATATTCAATGGTGAATCATTGAACTGCTCTGTCCTGGAAACACCAGCAACAGAAAGCTCAGCTGTTGCTTTTTTCCTTTTGTTTAACTTTATTCATATGTGTCAAGACTCTGGAAAGCTGCCAGTAAAATTTCTGTCTAAAGCCTCTGAGGGTTGGCATGTTCTATAATACAGATAAATATTTTTTTTTATGGATTCTTGATTCAGTATATTTACTGAATATATTTTTTATATGGCAATTACAGAGACTTGGTGGGACGCCTCGCATGACTGGAATGTGGTCATGGATGGCTATGTCCTGTTCAGGAAAGACAGGCTGCTAAGGAGAGGTGGTGGAGTTGCTCTTTATGTGAGTG
Organism: Nyctibius grandis; assembly: GCF_013368605.1. Classification (NCBI taxonomy): domain Eukaryota; kingdom Metazoa; phylum Chordata; class Aves; order Nyctibiiformes; family Nyctibiidae; genus Nyctibius; species Nyctibius grandis. The sequence continues at coordinate 60,226,804 of NC_090663.1, forward strand.
AGCAGCTAGAATGTATTGAGTTCTGTCCAGAGGCGGATCAGGAGCGAGTTGAGAGCTTGTGGGTGCGAATTAAGGGGCAGGCTGGCAGGGGTGATACTGTTGTGGGTGTCTATTACAGGCCACCGGATCAGGATGAGAAGGGTGATGAGGCCTTCTACAGGCAGTTGAGAGCAGTCTCGCAATTACAGGGCCTGGTTGTCGTGGGGGATTTCAACTACCCTGATATTTGCTGGGAGGCCTACTCAGCCAGCCATCCCCAGTCCAGGAGGTTCCTCCAGTGCATTGATGATAACTTTCTGATGCAAATGGTGGATGAGCCAACTAGGAGAAGAGCGCTGCTGGATCTGATCCTCACTAACAAGGAGGGTCTGGTTGAAGAGGTGAAGGTTGAGGGCAGCCTTGGTTGTAGCGACCATGAGATGGTAGAGTTCAGGATCTCATGTGGCAGGAACAGAATAGCTAGCAGAATCGCAACCCTGAACTTCAGGAGGGCCAACTTTGGCCTTTTCAAGCAATTGCTAGGGGAAATCCCATGGGACAGGGTACTAGAAGGTAAGGGGGCCCAAGATAGTTGGTTAGCGTTCAAGGACTGCTTCTTCCGAGCTCAAGATCAGAGCATCCCAACAGGTAGGAAGTCAAGGAAGGGTAGCAGGAGACCTGCATGGTTGAACAGGGAACTGCTGGGCAAACTCAGGTGGAAGAGGAAGGTGTACAGATCGTGGAAGGAGGGGCTGGCCACTTGGGAGGAATATAAGTCTGTTGTCAGAGGATGTAGGGAGGCAACTAGGAAAGCTAAGGCCTCCTTGGAATTAAACCTTGCAAGAGAGGTCAAGGACAACAGAAAGGGCTTCTTCAAATACATTGCAGGTAAAGCCAACCCTAGAGGCAATGTGGGCCCACTGATGAATGAGGTGGGGGTCCTGGAGACAGAGGATAAAAAGAAGGCGGAGTTACTGAATGCCTTCTTTGCCTCTGTCTATACTGTTGGAGGCTGTCCTGAGGAGCCCTGGACCCCTGCGGCCTCAGAAGAAGTCAGGATAGAGGAGGAATCTGTCTTGGTTGATGAGGGCTGGGTCAGGGACCAATTAAGCAACCTGGATGTCCATAAATCCATGGGCCCTGATGGGATGCACCCGCGGGTGCTGAGGGAGCTGGCGGAAGTCATTGCTAGGCCACTCTCCATCATCTTTGCTAAGTCGTGGGCAACAGGAGAGGTGCCTGAGGACTGGAGGAAAGCGAATGTCACTCCAGTCTTCAAAAAGGGCAGGAAGGAGGACCCGGGTAACTATAGACCCGTCAGCCTCACCTCCATCCCTGGAAAGGTGATGGAGCAACTTGTTCTTGGTGCTGTCTCTAGGCACATCAAGGATAGGGGGATCATTAGGGGCACTCAGCATGGCTTCACCAACGGGAAGTCTTGCTCAACCAACTTGATAGCCTTTTATGAGGATGTTACCCGGTGGATAGATGATGGTAAAGCTGTGGATGTGGTCTATCTCGATTTCAGTAAAGCGTTTGACACGGTCTCCCACAGCATCCTCGCAGCTAAACTGGGGAAGTGTGGTCTGGATGATCGGGTAGTGAGGTGGATTGTAAACTGGCTGAAGGAAAGAAGCCAGAGAGTAGTGGTCAGCGGGACAGAGTCCAGTTGGAGGTCGGTGTCTAGCGGAGTTCCGCAAGGGTCGGTTCTGGGACCAGTTCTATTCAATATATTCATTAATGACTTGGATGAGGGATTAGAGTGCGCTGTCAGCAAGTTCGCTGATGACACAAAACTGGGAGGAGTGGCTGAGATGCCGGAAGGCTGCGCAGCCATTCAGAGAGACCTGGACAGGCTGGAGAGTTGGGCGGGGAGAAATTTAATGAAATATAACAAGGGCAAGTGTAGAGTCCTGCATCTGGGCAAGAACAACCCCATGTACCAGTACAAGTTGGAGACAGAGCTGTTGGAGACCAGTGTAGGGGAAAGGGACCTGGGGGTCCTAGTGGACAACAGGATGACCATGAGCCAGCAGTGTGCCCTTGTGGCCAAGAAGGCCAATGGCATCCTGGGGTGTATTAGAAGGGGTGTGGTCAGCAGGTCGAGAGAGGTTCTCCTCCCCCTCTACTCTGCCCTGGTGAGGCCGCATCTGGAATATTGTGTCCAGTTCTGGGCCCCTCAGTTCAAGAAGGACAGGGAACTGCTAGAGAGAGTCCAGCGCAGAGCCACGAAGATGATTAAGGGAGTGGAACATCTCCCTTATGAGGAGAGGCTGAGGGAGCTGGGTCTCTTTAGCTTACAGAAGAGGAGACTGAGGGGTGACCTCATTAATGTTTATAAATATGTAAAGGGCAAGTGTCAAGAGGATGGAGCCAGGCTCTTCTCAGTGACATCCCTTGACAGGACAAGGGGCAATGGGTGCAAGCTGGAACACAGGAGGTTCCACTTAAATTTGAGGAAAAACTTCTTTACTGTAAGGGTGACTGAACACTGGAACAGGCTGCCCAGAGAGGTTGTGGAGTCTCCTTCCCTGGAGACATTCAAAACCCGCCTGGACGCGTTCCTGTGTGATATGGTCTAGGCAATCCTGCCCCGGCAGGGGGATTGGACTAGATGATCTTTCGAGGTCCCTTCCAATCCCTAACATTCTGTGATTCTGTGATTCTGTGATTCTGTGATTAGACATCCAATGTCCTAAGTAGCAAAGTAATAAACCACATACAGACACCTAGCAGCTTTCCAGCTAATTTTTGAAGAAATCCAATTATGATTTCTGCTGCATTGATTTCTACTTTTCTTCCTATTAGAAAAATTGCTTACCACCTACACCTTAGCAGTACTGTTGATACTCCAGGTATTATATTTCTCTAAACTTGATTTCTTTGCATTGTTGAGAGCACTTGCTAGTTTTGAATCAGGAAGTTTTTCCCCGTTTTCATTTCTTTGCATAGGAACAGGAAATTGTTTCATCTCAAACTGCCTTGCCTATGTTTATATGAAGTAGAGATGTATTTCTCAAAGGAACTTGGTGGAGGGAATTAGATAACTCAGATGAACATTTGTCACACAAACATTGATCATGGGTATGATCTCTAAATAGCTTATCTTCCCCCTCTCCTCTTTCCCTTACCTCCTATAAAATGTATAAGACAATTAATTTCTAACAGCTATAGGCAATCATGCCTGGAATATGAAACCCATCTGCAAGGTGCTGCTACAAAACTGGATAGTACAGTGAAAAAGGGAAGAGAAACCAAGATCTCTGCATTTGATTCCCACTAGTGCCAGGCTTTGCATGTGCAGAGCACTTCATGATGCCATTTATCAGATCTATATTTTCCTCTTTTTTCCTTTATAATGTAGACACAAATTTTGCCATTTCCTCAGGAAATCAATGGCAAAATTGAGATTAAATTCTTTCTGTTTTGTTCTCCTCAAAACTATAATTTCTGATGATGATTTCAGTAATTCATCGCTATTCATCTCCATTAGAAAATGAAAGAGAGCTCAGGGAAAGTTGTCTCACTGAAGTCAGATTTATATTTTGTCCCAAGAGAATATGTCTGGCTATCTTGGACCTACAGATGTAAAGTGTTATTAAAATGCTGTATCCATTTCAATAATACAGTTAACCTAGTTATTAGTCACGAAGCAAAACATACTGTAATATAAATGAATAATAATAAAATCACTTAGCAGCTCTCCTTTTTGCACACACATTTTATCTTGTTTCTGAAGGTTGAGGCTGCTGTCACAGAACCATTCTATTTACCTGCTCATGTTTATTCATGTCTGGATGACTGTGGAATTATTGTTAAAGTAAGAAAGCTCTTTTTAAATGCTTTTTCCTACTGTGCTGGCGATCTGTGGCATCTACACCTGAAGTCTGGAAAACAAAGTTTACATGGTCTATTCAAAATTGTGCTCTTTTCTCTTGCCAAGTGATAGGAGTAGTCTCCATTGATTTCTAATGATACTTGTGTTCCTTCCAAACGTTTGATAGATAGAATTACAATATTCTATCTATCAAATGTATACTGGTCTCCAGTAGGTATCTCTTACCTTAAAATTGGCTCCATTGCAGTTATTGGCAGTAGCAAATATCCTGCCTGCTTGATTTTCTGAAGTAATTTTTTAGAAACAATTCTTTATATAGATTAAAAACTTGAGAACTTCTGTTCTGCAGATGTTCTTATTCATTTCATTCTGCACTTGTGCTGAAATATTACTTTCCTAGAAAAGTCACAGAAGCTTTGAGTGAAATTTTGAATGCTGTAGATGATGTCATCTTGACATGGCAACAAATTTACAAGACTCCCTGCAGGGTCTGAGCTAATTTTAGATGTAATTACAAAGATGCGTTTAACTGATTGTGTCTACTTAAAATCAGAAGGTACGACTGGAATTTTTATAATACTGGAATTCATGAAAGCTACTTTATTATTCTGGTATAAGTCTAAAACAATTCAGTCCATCTGCAGTATGTCTAAATCAACTGGATACTAAAAAAAAATTTCTCTCTTCCTAGTTGCATACACTACTATCTGAACCATTGTTGTAGTAAAGCATGAAATGAGCGCAACTGTGCTATAATCTACACTGAGGAGTAACTGCTATGGTAACAGCTTGCAGGATGCTGTCCTGTATTCTACATCCAATGACAGGCATTAACTCAAAATGTAAGCAGCATTTTGTATCCTAAAGGACAAAATGAAAATATAATGGAATATCGCTGCTGATGAAACATTTATCCAATTCAAACAGAACTAATGTATGTCTAGTTCCAAAACAGAAATAAACTTGTAATGAATTTAATTACTAAGGATGAATTTCAAAAGTTCATGAACTGTTTTTGTGCAATGCCTACTAGTGATCTTGTGAAATATGCGATCAAAAATACATGTGCAAAACCAAATCTGCTTAATGTGCTCATGCTAGAGAGGGGTTCAGCTTCTTATATTTTAAGAGAAAAAATGTTTATGCAAACATTGTAACATGCATTGACATGAAAGTACTTTACCAGGCATGCATAAACACTCTGTTCAGTCCTTGCCAGCTGCTTGCAAAGTGTAGGAGACAAACTATACAGAATGCTATACTAAGACTTTTTGTGTTTAAATTGTCAGCTCCACAGCACGATTCACCCGTGCATCAGCAAATAGATAACTTGGGGAGGGGAATAAGGGAGTTTAGCAGGAAATGAAAAAATTTGAGACATTTGATATTGGCTCGTTTTGTTTCCTGTGATGTTTTGATTCATGATTTTCCTTAATATCTAGTTGGAAATGGGAGCAGTGGGCACGATACTGAATGACTGATAGGACTCTGCACCGTGGGAGTGAAAGAACTAATACAATCAGAGCCTTAAGCAGCATTTAGCTCGTTCTTAAGACTTTTACAGAGTGATGTCTTGGATGCTGTCAATGACTCAGGTGCTAAACTTTATAGTAATCCTTTCCTTATTTTTTCTCTGTGGGCTACCAGGCCTAAGTCATGCTGTGTCAGGTATCAATAACAATAGCCAGTTATCAATCAAAAATAAAGCAATTACGGGGTTAGCTGGTAGTAGAAGTGCCTGCCAGGAATGCTTGCTTAATGCAGGTCATGTGGCAGATTACCACAGGGGAGGGAAGTACCTTACTTATATAAGAACAATCTTATATATGCATGAGCAAAAAATGTATTTCCAGTTCCAGAATAAGATGTAAACAGGTATTATTTTCACTGCTCATTTAGTAGCTGTGGCCAGCAAAGAGAATCTTGCTTGATTTCCAATATCTGCAATGTGGATTTCTACATCTGACTTAGTTGTCTAAGCTCCCTGTGTAGCGAAGTGAGAGGAGTTAGTGTGCCCAGGGTGCTGTGCTTAAATGGAGCTGAATCATCCCCAAGAGGATCCCGTCGCTCCAGTTTGATTCCAGAGGGTTTCAATGAGCATCTTCAGAAATAGCTACAGTCAAGTGGAGACTCTTGTACACGTAATGAATTGAACTCAAATACACACTGCTGGTTGTATTCCTCTTAAAGAAGGGAATCTTCTACCTTATTACTCAAGTTTGTAATATTGGCCTAGTCTTGCAAGAATTCAGCCATGTGCATAATATTTATTTAGATAATACCATAGGTTTTTTTCATTGCGGAATGCTTAATGATGGGTGGAGAGATCAACAGTAGCAAATCTATTACAAGATTACATATTGCAGGCAATAAAAGAAGGTCTAGAATGTGAGAATGATTCTTTGTTGGAAAAGCATAAAACTACCATTTATTTGACTAATAACTCAAGTGATTTATTTACCATGTACTTGATTCCATTTTTAAAATAATAAAAATCATACTTCATTCAGAGATAAACAGACCATTTCCTTGCATCATTTTTTTTAAAATCAGTATAATTCCAATTGTTTTAGTGGTGATAGTTACTGAGAGGACCAAAACTCCAGGTGATGATTGTGTTCAAATTAGTTGATGGTGCTATTAATTATTCTTATTGCTTGCTTTGTCCTCTTCATCTATTATTTATGTAAACATTCAGAAATACTTGTGGACTATTTCCATGTTGGCTATTAAGTATGCTAGAAACGGTGTGTTTCAGTGTTCCCTTCTTTCATTTTGCACCTGTAGCTGTAAACATGGAGGCTGCCTATAAGGAAATGAAAGATTATTTTTCTGCATGATGCTGCTTTAACTTCCAGGTACTTCTTTCTTTCCTCCTGCCCCTGTGTTTGTCCATTCTGCCTTGTATAATGTGATCCTAGTAATAACCCCTGTTGTTCTGATACAATTCTTTACCCTGACAGGAATTTTATTACATTCCATGCAGTTTCTCAACTAGATTTTGCTGCTTAGTCCTTAGTCAAGAGCATCTACTGTTATTTCCTTAAAAACTTACTTATACCTAGGCAGCAGGATTTATCAATGATGTTCAACGAAAGGGAGAACTTTAGTTTCACTGTTTTAGATAGTTTAGGAAATAATTCACTTTGGTGTAAATCTCTAGGGAAGAGGCCTTCTGCACAGTTGACATGATCTCACAGAGAGAGTCCATGGTAAAAAGCTTTCTGTGGAAAGATCTAAAAGACACCGTAACTGACACATGGCTTGTTTGTGTTCCCTCCTGGTTTGCTTTGCTTTACTTGAAAATATTCAGAGCTGGTTGAAATGATTTTTCTTGCCTGTAGTTGTTATGTTGTCTCATGTGACTTTTGTAATCATAGTTGTGAATTAGAAAGGGCAGAGAGAAGAATATTGAAATTTAACGTGCTGTTTCATGTTTCCTCAGGTCTGTATTCTTGTTAATCTGGGAACAAAAATACTAGACTTAATCCAAATACTTATGTAAAGACAGAACTAATTTATTATGAGTAATTTTTGCCACTCTTACCTTTGCTATGCTTTTAATTTGGTATGGATGTATTTCCAACTATAAAAGTTATTCTTTGCATTTATAATCTAATGTAATTTGTCAGTCTCTTGAATAGGGCTGAGAAATTGCAGTATGAGTGTGCATGTAAGAAACTTTCAGTTATTCTTCAGCTATGTAAAAATTAATATTTGGCATTAGGGCATACTTTGCTAGATTAGGATTTTTTAAGTCTATAGTCTAACTCCCTGTGCAATCCAGGGCAAACTTTAAAGTACAAGAGAATTGCTCAGGGCCTAGTCTAGTGGAGTTTTGAATATACCCAAGAGTGGAGATTCCCCAGCTTCTCTGGGTCCCTGATCCAGTGCCTGACCATTATCAGCGTGAATTTTGTTTTTCCAGTCATGCAGGCAGAATTCCTCTTGCTTAAACTTTTGGCTGTTTTCCCTTGTCCTTTTCTTGGGAAGATAATGTAATGTGCCAATCTTATCTATTATAGATAATGCTGTCTCAGAACATAAACATACTTGCCAAATCCTGTATTTCATTCCTCACCACGTGTGGTAAACAGCCTTGAAAAAGACTGCTTACAAAACAGCTGATGAAATAATACCTGATGACTCCACTAATTTTTTTTTTTACATGTGGGGGGCTGCATTTGCAGTGCTTATGTAATTGAAATCAATTCAAACTGAGTTAACATCACTAGTCAGCTTTTCTAATCATTACATTACACGCCTTCCCCACTGTATTTTCTTCCCTTAATGTCTAAAGTAAAAGACTTATTTTAGAATATGTACTCTATTAGGTTTCTGATATATAATAATCAGGGTCTTGCAAACTAGTTTTTCCCACCCTCACATGCTTGTATTTAAGGATTATATTAAATTGTCCATTGCAAACACAAGGGGAGAGCAAACATACAGAAAATCTTTTTTTGTGAAAGCAGATTGTAGCTATACAGCTGTTTGGTACCGTTCTGAAAAGAAATAAGGTTACATTCAACTCAAAGAAGAAAATGCTCAGAATTTTCCTGTTTATTTTTTGGTGCAAATTCTTGGAGGTTCAACCATCCCCTGCATTCTTTCTGTATAGAAGTTAATTTGCAAGTAGCAAGAGATGAGACTCCTCTGCAGCTTGCCACAGCACTATCCATCCAATTAAAAAAATCATACCCTAAATGTCTCAGACAAGTCCAAACTGAGATCCCAAGTTTCATGACTATTCAGAAAGAGCTGTAATCATTTAAGTCCTCATCACAGTTAAGCCACACCAGTGGATTTTACCATAGGGTGGCTGGCTTATCTTAAATTGCTGTTGCTGCTTCTCCTTGAGCTGAGAATTACTTTGAAAATTACTTATTCAACAAGTACATTAGTGAGAGCAAGATGTACTGTTCCTAAAGAAGAAAAGGCCTTTACTATATTCGCAATGAATAGCATAAGTAGCTTCACAGCTCCTCCTTGAGAGACAATTTGTTTTTTTTTTATTTAAACTACACGAGGATAAAAATACAGAAATATAGAAATATAAAACCGCATTAGAATTTCACTTAACATCTTTAACCTCGTAAATACTGACAAAAGCAGTGAAACCTATATGCAGTTATCAGATGTGTGAACTTGAGGAAGGAATCTTTCACAACTGTAAAAAGTCTCTCTCAATTGCTCCCCTAAACACAAGAAAGAGAGCTCTAGGTAATGAGTACATTGCTGGGGAACATTAGCCATGTTTTAATAAAGTTGCAGAATATAAATGGGACTATCAATTAGGATAAAACAGTTTGTCATCTCATAACAATTATTAAACATGAAATATTGCCAATTAGGGATCATAACCATCATCAGTTTTTAAGATGTTTTGACTATGAAAAAATAAGATTGTATACTTTTTAGTTATTCTTTGACATTCACTAAAACCAGCTTAATTCTAACCACTCCCTTGGGGGCAAAATTTAAAATATAAAAAGGTTTTCACTTGATTGCATGGGATTAAATCACTATGTTTTATGTAAATGTGAAGGAAAATGGACCACTGACTCATGACAGTTTTGAAAAGCTGTCCTCTTTGCTGATTGGAGTCCCACTTACAGATTTATTGTAGTCTTTGGTAGCTGCTTAGGCTTCTTTTACATCTTGGCCCTCCATTATGGATGACAATATATTCACCCATTTTTTAATACGTTTTACAATAGTACCTGCAAGTCCCAGGCACACGACACCGCACAAGAGGTGATGTGTTTCACTGGGAAACCGAATTGGATTCTACTCCCACTAAACTCAGGGAATGTTTATGTCCAACTTACAGAGAACAGAGAGCTTCAGCGAGGACGTACCTGTCTAAATACCTGTGGGAAGCAGAGCTTATCTCAAAGGTCTGGAGTATCTTCCTTGTTTTGTTGTAACCTAGTGTGGAACACTTGTATTTCTTACTTCATTTAATGTCGCCTGGAGCCTTTACCTTGATTTGAATGGAAGATAAATCCCACACTTCATTTTTGTTATTTCAGTTCATATATTTTATCATATAAGGATAATAATCAGCATTGTTAGAAGCTATAGAATTTGTAAATTATATTGTTAGAGTAATTACAATATTAACACAAGAGCTATCAAAACTAACCCTTGAAAACTCTTTTTATTTCCTTCTAATGTTGTTACCAGTTATGCCTATTCACTCTGTCTCCTTAAACTGAATTTTAAACTAGCAGTTTTACCCTTCGCATTTCTTTATCTTAGCCTATGTTACTCCGTGTGATGTATCCTGCATATTCAAACAAAATATATCAGATTATTTGGATTTATTTCCCTTGGATGCCACAGCAGTAGTGAGGTTAAATAATCAATTGCTAAATCCCTAATTCTAGTCAAATTCTAGTATTTTTCCATTCAAAAGACATCAGTATCACTACTAGTACTTTCCATATGTTGATCAGAGTTCCCACAGCTTCTATCTACCTGGCAGTATTTAACACATTCCGTGATATTATTTGCAGTCATCCGTTCCTTTCATAGTAAATGTCAGTATATCTACAAATAAATTAAGTATTTTCCAGCCAGGCAAGGCATGTCATCCCTCCCTGGTAATCTTCACCTGAATGGTCGGTGTCTTCTGCCATCCCTTCTCCTCGCAATTTCTTTACCAAAATAGTGTGTCATACCTTGTTATTGCTTGGGAGCCACGTCTTGTCTGCCTGCCTTCCTGAGCAATATGTTCCCCCTCCTGTCAAATGAGAGTTACAAGGTGCTCCCCAGCTTCTGGGCAGCGGAGGGACGAGGAGGTGGCCAGAGGGACAGGAACAGAGTGAAGTGAGATGTTGCGGGAGCGCTGGGGGAGATGCAACTGAGATTGGCCCTGCAGCCTATAGCTCCACCGGGAGCCGTGTTGCATATGGGCTGTGCACAGAGGTGAGAGCCAGCTGGTGTGGTACAAATCTGATGACGAGAACAGAATTTCCTCCTTTCCAGGGCAGAGACTGGAAGGACGGATGCATGCATGAACCTAGACACTTGTCTTCTTGACATTCGAACATGTTTTAAAACTAACTTCCCCTTCTCTGCCACTGTCAGTGGACCTAGGAGAAGGCTGTAAGTGCTGAGCTCGTCTGTCATCCCAGGATGGAAAGCTGTCTCTGACATCAAGCAGTTACAAAAGCTGAATAAACTCCTTTTTATCTTCCTGTGACCATAAATGATGTGCAAACTGCTTCACCAAGCAGTCAGGTCCCCTGTGTGGGAACAGTTTGTTGTCCTCACATCTGTGAGTAGAATAAGACAAAGTATGCATACATTTGACTTCTGAATATATAATATTCCCTTTTCTTTGCATAAAGATTTATGTAGGGATTGTAGGGCATTGTCACCATTTTTTTAATATAGTTGAGATTAAAAACTTTGAAGGCAGTATTTCCCCTCTGTGACAGTTACTACATAATCTGATGGAAAAGCTTCCTAAATCAACAATGAAGTGACAAAAAGAACAAAAGCGTTTGGCTTTCTGCCTATTAGTCTGCCCCAAAGCAGCTCTAGTAAAATATTTGAAGGATTTGCTATTTATCGTGCCATTTATATTCACTAGTTGCAGTAAGAAAAGTCACTGTCTCCGAGCAATGTACAAGATAAATGGCAACAGACTTTCTCCCTGTAACATCTCTTAGTGCCACCATCACCACATAACAACAACTGAAAAACAATGAGAAGAGTAACAGACTCTTCTGAATAGTTGGAGGGAAGTTATTTTTTAAGTTCAGAAAAGGGCAAAATGAATTTTTACTGTTTTATGTTTGAGAAGTAATAATCGATCTCTTGACACTTAAATCGTATTTATTCAAAACCTAAATCATACCTAATCCTTAGAATACTTTGCAATAGCAAGTAATCAATTAGGTTTTCCATTGACGTATGAGGAAAGGAGTTGGCAAAGATTTGAGTGATATGAACATGCTCACATCTGGTGTTTTGGTCGGTAAATCAGAACCTGGCCTTCTGGCACCCAGACCTTTTCTTGTCATGTGGCCAGAGCATCTGGCAGCACGGAGTCAGCGCTGTGATTTAAAGGTGATATGGTTAACTGGGAAGGTTTTTTTGTGAAATTAAAAATTCTTGGGAACCATTGGTTGTATGTGATAGCAAATACAGTGTAAATGGTAGACGTAAGGTCACTTTTAAACACCGTTTTCAGTGCGATACTAAAGGATCCCTAAGCTGCTGGTTTTCTCCCCCATGTACCTGGTGTGGATGTCCATCACTGTGACAATCTACAATAAACATAAAGCAGTCACCAATTCATCATTATATATTTGTCAGCTAATGATACGAAATGAGTGAATGCAGAAGGGAAAGGATATCAGTAGTGGGCAACTACAAAATATTGCTGGGTAAACTGGGATTGTTGGGAACAAAATACTGAAGGGGAACATTTTGTTCCCTGTATCTAGCAACATGCTAATGTCTATTTTTTGTCTAACTTTTTATTTGTTAAGGGAAAATATATGACTAAAAGTTTAGAATATATAAACTTGCTACATCAAGAGTAAGATATATCAAGGAAGACAATTCATGGAATTTATAATTAGATGAAAGCAAGAAGGAAAATTTGACCTTTCAGGAATGACAGCTGTAAGAAGATAATCAACAGGATACCTCACACCACCATTGTTTTTTCTGTGCGTGGGTTTAAGGAAGAGAGTGCTATTGTGCAGATTTTGCCTCTATGAAACCACAACATGGGAAATATATGATTTGCCTTATCTTTCTGAAATGCGACATTCTGGTATAAGTATGTCTCTGGAATCTATTGCTGACTAGCTGTGTGCAGAACGGGGGAAAAAAATGAATATTTATAGTTTCTATCTACTGCTGAAATAAGCAGCATGTACATATAGATATCTCTACATATAGAGATATTTATATATGTAGACATATATTATACATATAAAATGGAAAAAAGGGGAGAAAAATCACACTCTCAAAATCCATACATACTTCATTTCAAAACACACTGAACCGTTGTTTTCATCCTCAAAACGGTCTGGTACCAGGACTAGGAGTTGCTTATTGTGCAGAAGGATGTGAATTCAGGTGAAAGATTCCAACCTGAAACGCATTTTTCTGATGGAGATGCATTACCAGTTTGTTGTTTTATAAGTAAAAATGTAATTATGAAAGATTCACTGAAGCCTTAAAGGAACTATTCTGCTATGCCAAATTGGTTAGACTCCTCTACTGAAGAACTAGCTCAAACAGAAAGTACCACTCTCTTGGTGTTGAGAGCCCGTTTGTCCCAACCCAGAGTTAATTTCCTGCCTGAGAGACGGGCAGTCATACAGAGCTCCTCTCAGCTCATTTATCTCAGTGTTGCTGCCACTGGTGGTGATTCCAGAATCGGCAAAATGTCCCCCAGTCCTTCAAAAATGAACCAACATGTCTTGAGCATGCTCTAGCTGTGGGAGTACAAGCTGGACTGGGACAGAGCACTGAAGTTCTTACTATAGGATAGTGTGTTGTAGATAAATTTTGAAGTGGGAAGTCATTGTATGAGCTTAAAAAAAGTCAGAATAACTTTAATAATTGGCACAGAGATCTCCCTGCAAGCTGCTTCCACGGTGGCCCTTATAAAAATGAATCACTGGGGGTGTGACAGGATGGAGGGCATGATGTGGAAGTGACAGTATAATATGGGGGACAAACACAATACTAGAGTAGGCTACCAGTAAGGCAGCAGAAAGACCTGTCTTCCTTTCAAAGGTGACCCAAAACTGGGAGACTTGCTTTGATTCAGTGGTAGTGTGGAGGAGGGAAGAGAGGCTTAGGATAAAATAGGACCTGTTTTGCTGGAAGTTTCTCTTTAACCAGGGCCCTCTTACATCAAGTGTGATACAGGACCACAGGAAATCTAGAGATTTGGCTGCCTATCTGGGTTGGAGTGTGGTGGGGAAGAGAGGAGACTCAGAGAGAAACAGCATGCAAAGAACTCGTTTAAGATCATCAGTTTCAAACCAAGTCTCCTGGATTTATTTTTTATGCACGTTTCCCACTTTCTTGCAATGAGATCCCCAGATATGACAGAGTGGTACTCTCCCATTTGGTTGCCTTCCTGCTGGTGGGTCAGACACTGCTTGCATGGAAGCAAGCAGAGGTTTTGCAGCTGAGCTAGAAGAAAGCCTTTAGACTACATTAGTTGAAACACTGCAAATTCACTTGCTGGTAGTTTTAATAAGAGTTTAATAAATGAAGCTAATTCAGTTGAAGATCCCTTTGCTGTGCTTATAAGATGCAACTCCTCAGTTCAACCTTGAAGAAATGAAGCAGCATTCAGAGTACTGAGGATTTTGCAAGGAGCAGGGAACCTGACCTGAGCATTACTAACTCTGAGCTGATGTACTCTATATGAGAGGGTCTTATTAGTGAAATGAGAAACTGCTGCTTTATTTTAACCAAAAAAAAAGAGCATTATCTCCCTCTTTATCTTTAGCATACTGTGGGTTTCAGTATAATACACTGAATTGCCTGGTGATGATTCAGAGCAGCAGGTGGAGAGCAGGGTTAATGGCAATCAGGGCTGCATGTGTGGGGGTTATTGAGTGCACCTGGAGGGACTGTGACGGTGTTCTCCCTCCCAACACACACCTGACCTTTATCTCCCATAATCCTGCTCAAGTGATAACCAGTGGTGGTGGTTGTAATGGCTGTGTCTAGTCGTGACGGCTGCATCTGGCTTAAAGTGGATTCAGGGGAGACAGATAACACAATACCCAAGGGCTACTTTGAGCAACGTGCCCACCTAACCACAGTACTTATCAATGTCTGACTCAAGCCAAATTTGGAAGAAACTAGCGTCTGTGGTCAGTATGCAAATATGAGTCAATCATCTTACCCCCATAGTGAGCAGCCCAAGAGCCCTTTGAGGTCTCATAAATGCCAGTGGGCTGCATGACAGAATCTCCCCTTGAGTAGGAATGCCTCTTAAGGTTACTCCTTGAGGTTGAGAGATTCCTTGCCACAACAGATCTTGGTAAGTGATTAATAGTATGCTAAACTTTGGAATCTTAGCTAAGTGATGTAAAGGATTGATTGTGCATATATAATCCTTTAGACATAAACTGTTGACTGAGTCTGGGACTAGGACTGGATCCAGCTGCCCCCAGACCCTTCTCTGAGAAGGAGTTTAGAAAGCAAGGGGGACCTTTCTGAACCTTGTGACTCAATGGGAGGGTCTCCCTGACGGTTTTGTCTGACTCTGTCCTCTATGCAGTAAATAATCAAGTGCACCTTGCCATCGAATCTTGTTAAACCACTGTTGCATTTACTAATGAACTTTGTTAAATTGCTGTTTTATATCAATAAGCATATTGCCACTTCTTTCTTACAAGTGAAGTGCATCAGTTCATCTGTGACAGGGACTGCTGATGGGGTCATGTGGGGTAGCTCTGAGTTGGGCAGGGGAGCCTTAGTATTGGGCATTGCTTGGTGCTTCAGAGGTGCCTTCTCCGAAGAAGAGTGTATGGTTCAAGTAACCTGCCTTGGGATGCCAGCAGGGTAGAAAGAATGTTACTAAAGAGCCTGAAGAAACAGGAATACTGTCAAAGACAAAGCCTTTAATGCTCTATGCAGGAAATGTGCAGAGGAGAGTGATGTTCCTACCTGGTGTTAAAGGCTATGAGTCAAGGATGACCTTCTCATTGCCACGATTTCTTCTGACCACTATGGAGGACCATGGCAGCTTTCAGCAGTTCTTCCTATTAATGGTAGGTGTGGCCTTTGAAGGGGCATAAGGCCCTACCACTACCATATCAGGTATTTAGAGGGTACACGTAACTAAAGCTGATGTAGCCTTCTTTTCTTGATGTTCCTGCTAACAAGAGCTTTTAAAGTAGTTTAAAAAATAATAGGGTTGTTAAAGCATGTTAGTCAGCAGTGAAAGCATAGCTTCAGGATGGAGTGGTAGACTTTTTCTTCAAAGTTAGCACAATTTTGACACTTGGAACAGACTCTGCACATCCTCTAATTCATGCCTGTTTAAATTGTACCATGTACCTTGCTGGGAAATACTAATGATGTTTTCTATGTGCAAGTAAAACTAACTTTACCCTCTGCATAACTAACTGTATTTAAAACACTCAATTAGGAGAGGAAAGAAGCTTGTTAAAAACAACAAAAACTTGTGATAAACTTTGTCCTAAGCTTTTACATTTACATTACATGTAAATATAATCCCGAGGGAAAGAAATAGTGGGGAAAGCTGTCTAAGCACAGGAAAGTTGACTGTTACAGTATTGCATTCTACAACTAAAGCTTCTTCTAGCTTACTTTTTCTGGCTAAACCACTTCAATTTGTTGCCAATCAACTACCAGTGGTAATTAGGTAGTTTTAAGAAAGTTATTTGCTGAAAGGTCTTTGGAGCTCAGAACGTGGGTTGCTGTCAGGTCTAGAAATGCAGAAGTTTAAACAATTACAGCTGACTTACGCTACTGCTGCTCCCTTTGACAATGCCAGTGCTGCGACAGTGTCCCAGCAGACTGCTGACTTACAAGTTATTTCTCTTTATTTTAGCTAGGGAATCCTGACTGCAGAGAGGTGTGGTGCTTAGCTATGCCAAGTCTCACAAATGTCAAGACTTGACAAATGTCAAGTTTTCCTACTGTTGCTGTAGAGTTTCATATACTGCTGCAAATTCCGAGTAGCCACCTATGTTTTCTTCTCGCTGGGCAACTGAAGAAGTCGTTGCTTTTTACCAGTGTATGTGATTCGGCTCTGAAGCAGTCACTGTATGATTAGAAAATGGCAAGTTTCAGTACTTTTTTTTCTGGATAACTTTAAATTCAAAGCTAATGCCAACAAATATTAGTCAGCTTACTATTCAATTTACTATATATGAATTAGTACTGTAACTGTGAGCTTATATGAGGATGAAGTTCACAAGCTTTGTTTATTTTATTTTTGGTCTTGCTCTTTTTATTTACCCAAGGATTGTATAGTAAATAGCAGAAATTCTTACATGTAGCTTGCCAATGCTGAGTTGCCTTTGTATACCTAGATGAAATCATAGTCACAGGAAACTATGTATGGAAAATCTTGGAGCTGTATTGTAGACTTCTTCAGGCCCAAAGCAGATTTGGTCATTCAAGGGGTACTGCCAAAGCGGGCGGCGGGGGGAAGACAATGTTTTTAATACTTCTCTACAAATTCGTTTCGCCTCTTTGTTAGCCCATGGAGTCTTTCTGAAGGTGTTTGCTTGTAGTGCTTCATTTTGGTCAGTGTTTCTGCTATTAACTTAATGGGAATGAACTTTGGGAAGCATTTTAACAAAGTACTTGTTGTCTAAGCAGGGCCAAGGAAAAGTTGGGGAGGTACAACCTGTGTAAGGTCTCTCTGCCTCACCGTAGGAGTAAGGAGGGATGGGGGGAGGCGAGTCACGCACACCCTAAATTTGTGTTGCTCACGTATTTGGCTCATTAGTACCAAATGATCTGACCTCTAGCAGTGGCAAGCTCCTAGGCCTCTTGACAGAGGATACCAGTTATCACAACACACTGCATCTTCTGGTTTTATTCATTGGATTACACCTGGTGTTGGGGTATCCCTGTTCCTTGTAGTGTTTAGGTCTTAGTGCATCCTCAACAGACTAAGCTAAAATGTAAGTGAAAGGTGTGAAGCTTTACTCCTGTTAGCTGCTGCCTGCCTCTCTGGAGCTATCTGCACTATAAATGAACACTGGCAAGTCCTGTGCTTGGCTGATATGTACATTATTGACTCATTGTGGACATGGGATTGTTTCTCATCAGGCTGCCTGATACTTAAAATGCAGAGTAAAACCTATCTACAAGTTAAATCTTGTTTTTTCCCTTGTACCTGTTTTAACTTTCTAATCATACAGGTATGATTATATTAACTGGGATTAGTGCATGTAGCTCACTGCTGGCTCTTGATTGAGATCGGATCAGATGGTTATTAATTACACTGAGAGAAAGATAGGGTGGGAAGCATTCATTTTCAGCCCTGCCTTTGGGGTCGACTGCAACTGTTTGGTAATTTCTAGTGTGCTAAGTAAGTATGTCAAATGAAAGATGCTGCTGCTGGTAAAGGTTCTCCCTCTGAGAGCTTGCCTTTGGAGCACTTCACATACACTAGGTAAAGAATCACTGGAATAGTCTTTGCCCACCAATGGATTGATGTTATTGTCTCTGCTTTTGTGGATGAGAAAATCAGTGCAGAAGGGATGTCGTCCTGCAGAGGAAATCAATGTAGAACTGACTTTATTGATCAGGTCTTAGCTCCCAGGACTATGCTCAGATGTCTCCTTATACAGGGAGGATCCAGTGAAAATGGAGATATTAATATCAAGACACTAGAGCAACTCTTTTAAAAATAAATAAATAAAAATGCACTGTCTATTGACAGAAACAGCATTTTCTGAGTGAGAATGCTTGCTTGGTTCCCCCACGATTTTATTCTTATTTCGGTCTCTGTCACTAGTGGAAAAACAAGAAAACCAAGGCAAGTTCTTTGCAGTTGATTTTTTTTTTTTTTTCCTTAGCCTTTTTGCTTGGTAACTACTTTTAAAATCTGGGCTCAAATGCATTTTTTCAAAGGATTAATGACTTTACTAAATGCAAGTCTGAAATTGTCTCTCTATTTCACAAATTCTCTTTGAATCTTATAATGGGCTGGCTTTTGAAAGCGTTTTTTTTATTATTATTATTTTCAAATAGCATAATGGCAATTTCTAACTGCTCTTGTACTCATCATTGCTTGTCATTTTCTTCTGGTGTAAGTAATGACTACATGGCTAAACTGTGTCAAGATGCCATGTATTTCTTTCTCTACTGCTGTTTCAACCTCTCGTTATTGTAATGAGTGTCATACATTGTATCATCCACTGTCTAGTCATCTCTCACGCAGCCCAGTTCTTTTGACATTAACTTAATGAATAATATGGAGGAGAAATATTTCAAAATAACATGGACAATTTAACAATTTGTGTATGCGAACAATCAAATTTTGCTGCTTTTCAGGCTTCATGTTCAAGTGTAATTCCCAGTTCTGCTGAAATGATCCTTGTAAAGGACCTTGAAGTCACTTCAGGAGGAGATACAGCTAGAAAAGTAGTAACTTGTCCTTCATTGTACAGCCTACCCGTAGATTATACTCTAATTAATGGGTATGTGATTTGCATCAGTTATAATCCTGTTACACTTAGATATTTTTTTCTTTACTAGGAATCTGTTTGCTTAAATATCTCATTCCTAATAACTTGATATCACCCATGCCATGGCTGTACAGGTGACCTTAGCAATGTACGCCACAGATCTACCTGGTGTCTGAACTGATAGAGTTCACTGTGCAAATAACAGGCATGCAATACAATCTTATGCCAAATGATACCATGCGGTCAAAACCAGAAATGTTTTGAACAATCCTAAATTCTTGCTTAAACCTGTGTGCCAGGGCCTGTAGAAAAGGTGAAGAGGTCTGCAGGTTTAGGGAAGAGGGGTGTGAAATCTAGACTGAATGATGAAAGGACGAGAGTATTTAGAAGAAGTGAGAAGCCTTTATAAGAAGGGAAGAGGGAAGGAGTAGGATAGAAATGTGAACAGAAGAGAACCGTGGATATAAGGAAAGAGCATGTGGAAGCATGGAGGAAGGAACAAGGTACTTAGAAAATGAGGGAGATTGTTGTTTATGTAGCTGCTGTCCCTGGCTTTTCAAGAGTTGTTTTTTTTTTTTGTTGGTTTTCATACACAGAAACTACTAGGAAGCTGTGAGGAAATGCTGATATATCTGTGTGTGTGTATGTGTGTATATATGTGTGTATATATATATATATATATATAAAATGTCAAAAAATAAAGGATGACAAAGTGTATAAAGATTCTCAGAAGTTAGGAAATGCTAATAATCCTTGACCTTCACCAGTCCCACTTGTGTACGAGTTGTGATGGTCTTTAATTATGATTACATCCGACTGGTTATTAAAAAGATAACCAGTTAGCATCAGGATTAATGAATTTTATTTAATCAAACATCATTAACATCTTTTTATTGTAATTCATTAGTAAAGGCTTAAACTTCCTCACGTGACCTGGCAATCTAATGGTACAAGTAAAGTAGCTCTATTTTCAAGGTATTAACAGTTTTAGATGCCAACATATGTCTTTAGAGAGAGCACAGTTCACTACTCACTCTGACACTGACTGTGTTTCTTCTTATTAAAATGTCATTGCAGGAAATTACCTCATTTCTTCACCAGAAGAAGATAAAACACATCAACAAGGTTCTTGAACTGCTTTTCATAAATAGAAAAAAAATTGTAATGCTTTCTTTTCAAGCAACTATCAACTATGTCTCTCACAAATAACTATAATCAGCCTTTCCAGCATAGCTGTGCATGAGGCTGACTTCTCAGAACAGCAATATTTCAGTGACAGTAGAGGCATTTATTGCAGAAGGAAGCCAAATGTTCAGGTGACCTGCTGGGGATGGGAGGGAAACCATTTTCATTGTCATGGCCTGTAAAGTCCTCTTGCAATCCTATTTATCCCTGTCAAAGAAACGTCTTCCTTCCCTTCTCTGAACTGTAAAAAAGCACAGTGATCCTTGGTATCTTCCCCCTGCAACGCCGGGTTTGCCAAAACCTGTGTTCAGCAGGCTTTAGTCATTGCTGCGGGTGGCATTTTCATAGAGAAGTTATTGTTAAGTTATAATCTCTCTGAGCTTCAGCTGTCATTAAAATGCCTCTTGTTTAGCAAATGTCATAATGTTTTTGGCCTGTGTCAGCAATCCTCACTGTTACTCAGAAGGAAGTAATGGTGAGGTGCCAAGGGACTAAATAACTGTAATTGTAATGGCAGATTCCATACAGGTAGAAAACAGGAGTTCATGCTATACTAGAGCTTTGATTTATGGTCTGAAATCATATGTATCCATAACATAGAAAAATAGCTTATTATGTGTTGTGTGCAGCTTATTCACAATAAATAAACAATAGGCCCAGTAGAGTTGATGATGATGACTTTCATTATTTGGCGATGTTTAATCTCTGATGATAGTTGTGGACTTCAGTCTTCTGAAAATGCAACTCTAGAAGCTGATGTTTTCCATAGGTACTGTAGAAGTTGCAGCTGGCAGGAACAATCTTTTATTTATTGTTGTTGAAGTTGAACTTCAGGCTTCCAAAGCAACTCTTTGAATAGAAGTTTGAATACAGCTTATTTTGAGATGTTTTGTGGTTTTAAAAAACGTGACCCAACACACTTTAGAAAAATATAGGCATTTTATTTATTTATTTAAATAATAGAAGGAAAACTGAAACAGTGTTAAGGCTGAGCTGGTTGAATGGGAAGGACTATATAACTGCACACCAGAAATTCCTTTAGATTTGTTAATAGGAAGTGTCATACAGTGGGATTTCATTCATCTGCAGTTCTTGTAGTAGCAGTACGAGACCAGGTGTTAGAAGTCTGTGAGTAGATTCTCAGCTTAGATTAAAGATCACTAATATTAGAAGTGTTATTCTTTTCTATATAACATGTGAAGAGGAGCTTGGAGAGAAAGGAATGGAAGAAAGTCAGGTTCTTTCTAAGATGGGCCCCTTGGCTTCTGGGGAGGAGCACACAGCAGCTATGTGGGAAGGAGGCTACAGGTTTGTGTTGGCTTTCATTCAGCCAGAGGTAAATTTCAACACAGGTTTAACATGTCTGGAGATGTTGAGAGGTGGCTGTAGTGGCTGATTAAACTCCAGTGTGCCTGTTTTCCCCCTGCTTGCATTGATAGAGATGCACCACTGTCACTGCAGCATTGCTTTTTCTATTCATACCATGGAAAGGGTTGAGAGGAGGGTATTAGGAAATCCCAACAGACCTTCTTGCTTAAGAAGTGTCATTTCTTCTGATTCTGTCTTTTATTCTTCCTGGAAAGAAGATGGAGAATGAGATTAGACTAAAGGTTAGGAAAGAATAGAAACATTTCCTTTCAAATGACAATAACAACATTTAACTGCAGTATAGCATGATTTGGGAAGTGGGCAAATACAGCTGGCTACCCTTGGAAGTGTCTATGGCAGCTGCTAAGGAAAAGAGGAAAATTAAATAATACCTTAATATGAGCGTTCACTGTAAACATAGCCAGGACAGAAAATTGTGGCCTAAAGGTATGTGGTGAATTGCTTTGCTATTGAAATTATAACCCAAGCAGAGATCGGGCTGCTTCACTTCACTGATCCTTTAGCCTGTATTCAGCTTCAAGGCAGGTAGCACTACCCTATGGCTGACTGTGGCAGGATGACTTCTGCCCAGCCCATGCCCGTAAGCTTGTTTCCTGCACGTGCCAAGGCTTGCAGGAAAGGTGTGGGGAGAGTATATGCACATCTTCCCCAGCACACAGGCTGAGAGTGAGATGAGCAGCTGTACCAGGGGAGCTGAGAGTGCTCCCACCTTCTGTGCTTAAAAGGCGGCTTTGGTCAGGCCTATGGTGTCATGTACCCTTACTTCTCGGTCAGCTTCTAGCTCCTGCCCCCTTGGGTGTCTTCAGTCGGTGTCCATTTCTGCGGTCCTGATCGTTCTCTTGGAGTAAACCTCCAAATTAAAGGCAGCTTTACTGCATCTCTAGAGTACGCATTCCAGAATAGCTCTCTAGACACTATGGACAAGACTACAACAGTTCAGCCTTCCTTCCCCCTATACAGCCTTCCAGCATCCTTTCAGTAGCCTTTGTACCCTAAATTAATCCATGTGACCTTAAGCCCTGGCCCAGAGCATGCCACACAGGCTACCAGCCTCAGGTTATGAAATATAGCTCTGGTGGGGTGTGATATGCTGCTTCAGGTGTGTCTCTGTGTGTGGGGGGACATACTGTAAAATAGTATTTATCTTTCAGGGTCGTTGCATGGTGTTTGCTCGTGACTTGGGCAAAGTGTAATGGGGAGTGGATGAGGCCACCCTGCTGTAGAGGGACCCAGCGTGCCCCAGTGCATCCTCCATTGCTGCTAGCGTCGCCTTCCTGGGCCACGCTGAGCTGCATGATTGCTAGCAAAGTGTGAGAGGATGCATAGACTCTGCCTGGAGTTTTAAAAGAAAAACAAGCATTGCTGGGATCTTAGGAGGAGCTGCACACAGCTGCTCCTTGTGCTTGTTTTGGCTGAAACAGAAAGTTTCTTCTGTATCTGAAAGGAAGTGACTTGGGGGCTTACGTAAGCAAGCAGCAGCTGACTATTATTTAACCAGGGCAATTATTCTCCTGCAGAGAACAGTAGCTTGGTTACCGTTCAGCAAACACCCAGACTATGGCTGTGCTTATTCAGGGACTTGCTTCCTTCTGCCTCTTCAGGACTCAGCAGAGCAAAGGCAAGGCCTCACTGAGAGTGCTTTTGTCCTTCAAATCTCATCCTTCATGACACAAATCGCAACCACTTCTCTGGGACAGAGAACTTGCTCTGTAGTAAAAATTCTCAGCATTTAAAAAAAAAAAAAAAAATTGCTTACCGCTGTCACAGTGCACAGCCTGGGCATGTCTGGTGGGAAAGAGCTTGTCCCCCTTGTTTCCCTTGTTCTACCTTTAAGAGCACGTCTGGCAACATAAAGGGTTTGAAGAGTTTGGAGCGTGGAAAGATGCTGAATATTGAAGTCTCCCAAGCAGTGGAGGTTGCTAGTACTGCACAATGTCTCAGAGGTGTGGACCCACTTGTGTGGACTGTTCTTCACCCTGCTGAGGTAGCTCAGTCTCTTCCCTTCTGGCTGCTCTTCACTTCTGTGAGTACACTGTTTATTTTTTAAAATATCTTTTAGTCTGCTGGTGTATCTTGATATCTGCAATACCCTGTCTACACTAGCAGAGGCAGGGCATAGCTCTTCATCACTCTTCAGCCTCCTCTGCTAAAGATGAGTCATGGCATGAATAGACTCTGTGCCAAGTGGTAAAAACACACCGATGGAGTTACTGTCTGCTCTGCCACAGCTTGCAGCACACAGGGACACAAGGAAACAACGTTGTGCTATGTGTGAAAGGAGGAATTGGGGAACTGCACCCTTTATTTGGCTCAGTTAATGGTGGTGGTTCAGGTATTACAGGGGAAGTGTGAGGGCTGGATAAACCACCCTCTTCTCAGCTGCTTCCTGACTGGAAGGTCAGCCTGGCTTTTCAGTGCACTCCTGTTGTTTGAGACCTGTTGCAAAACAGTTAAGTGATTGTGGGAGGGAATTTGTAAACCATCACACAGCCTCCTCTGTTTTTTTCTGTCATTCTTGTAAAGCTTTTCTTGAAAAGGTTAAACACTGATTCACATCAGTATGGATAATGTATGCACAGGTAAATCTTGCAGACTAATTCCCATGTGGGGAATAAGAAGATGCTGCCAGTTGCTGACTGGAGCAGAGTCAAAATACTGTAGAATTTCATTTATTGATCCATCTGTTCAGGAGTGGCTTTACAGGGCAGTAAGGCACATGAACTGAAAGTGAGAGGACAGAACAGGTACCTTACAGGTACACTGTTCATTTAGTAATTCATAAAGTCATATCTTGCTTACATCCAAGCGTACTTCCACAGCCACTGCTCCAAGCTGTGCTGGGGTTAGCAGCTCCTCTGGCAGGTACCGTTGTTCTTTGTCTTCTTGTCCATGTTTCTGAAGTCCACTAAGCACAACAGGATGCTGTTCAAGTGCTATACTTTGTAAAAAGACATACTGTGCATAGAAACAATCCAATATGACTTTTGATCTGTACTGAGGTGCAGTTTTGTACAGTTATGGTGGTTGAAAAATGAATTAAGCAGCAAATGGCTCCATACCTCCTGTTGAACCCCCAAACCCTGTGAAAGGGCCCTGTGTGGCTTCAAGCTGACTTGTAGGTGTACTTTCTGAGCATCAGCTACTGCTCAGCATCTTTATGCTTCAGTTTGGGAGGGGGAGCAGCTGTTATTGCTGATCCTGTAATAAGCAAAGACTTGCCAAATTCCAGTACCTATTAATTCTCCACAGCTGTCTGAAATCTTTTAATATGTTTTCTGGCTACTGCAGGAAAGTCTTGTGAAGCAGACTACAAGACCAATTCCCTAGAGGAAAATGCCTCCCTGGAGGTAGCTATTACAAATTTTCCAGTAGCTGCCTCGCTGCATGCAGATGGCTGGTCTTGCCAGCCACCGGCTGCTGATGAGCCGTGCGGATGGCACCAGCATTACAGCAGCCGTCCTCATGCCACACTGTGCTTTGCTCGCAGCCCCTGGGGATCCACTGCTGGCATTACTTCTACTGGCAGCATCACTGGTGGCACAGTGGCATAGAAAAGGGGTTGTCTCCACCATTATCAGCTCAGGAAACCTTTTAAAAGGCTGTCTTTACCCATGCTTGTTACAGCAGCTATTCTCACTCATGTTGTCCTAGTGCCACCTTGCTTCTTTCGAATACCCTTTGTAAGATTTAAGGATGGGGAGCTGGGAGCCAGGATCACTCCTGCCGTAACTGGGCATGGAAACACCTTAGTGGATCTTGCCCATACTCAGCAGTGCCTGTGCCAGGGCTGTCCTTTCCTTTGTACAGCATGTGCTTCGGTAGGCTTTGGCGCCAATGGGGAGGAAGGCTGGAAACCCACTTGGAGGTGTGATAGTTCCCTTCTGCAAGGATCCCTTGCAGCTGCAGACCCCTTGCAGAGGAGGCTCTTGTTTCACAATGGCTAGAATGAGGCAAATCCTCAGCCTTTTGGTTTATCTTCTGTGTGCCCTTGACAAGGCCAGAGCAAGAAGTCTGCCACTAAAGCTGTTGGAGCTCCTGTTCCACTCTTGAATCTTTCATATTGACTTTCTGGTGGCAATCCCCAAACAACGTGCAACTCAAGCACCACTGTGCTGAGAGCAGTGGGAGACGGCCTGTTGCTGAAGCCCCTTTAATGGCAAGTCACCATTTTAGCCCCGTCGCAGGTCAGCACCTTGAAGTCTTATCATTTGCAATCTGATTTAGGGCAGCCTGGCAATGTCTAGACACCATGACGGTGACATTTCCTTGCAACAGCTGTTGGTAGGAACTTTTGTGGTATTAGAGTTTATTTCCTGTGTGCAATCATTGATTTCCCAGCAGTTAAATATAATAGGTCTCTAATGGCCTCTGTCTGCTGCTGTGCTGTTGCTTGCTATGAATGAGGCGCTTGGGAAAAGGAACTTGTCTTCTGAATGGGAATTTATTATAGAGGGGGAGTTGGACTTTAAAACAAAGCTGTTTTGGTCCATTTCGTGAGGTGGAGAGGAAACACCTTCTGGGGGTGCCAAAGATTTTCCCTGAAGAGAGGTCCCTTGCAATGGCCCAGGGAGCTCCATATCTGCTGGCCAGGGACTGCCATAGAGCAGCTTCCCTGGACACAGGGGGCAAGGACATCCATCTTCTCAGCCAGGCTGGCACTAGGAGGCTGCTCCTTTTCTCTGCAGGTTTTGGCGTGCTGCTGCTGACTGTGGGATTGTACAGCTGCCGAGGCCTCAAGGAAGAGCCAAGGCTTTGCTTATGCTGCTGAAGATAGATAATCGCAGCTTAACACTGTGGCAGGCCTGGACCAAATAGCTTAATATCTATTCTACCACCAGCATCCCTGTCTCTCTGGTCTAAGTGCTGGGGAGGCCTTGTGCATGTGACCAGTGCCACCTTGGGAAGAGCTACTTTAAACCTGAATAAAGCCTTGCCAGGAATTAGCTTGTGTGAGTGGTCAGAGCCTGCAGGAGATTGACTCTGGCAGGTTGGTGCTCATGTGCCCAGGTTGTTCCCTAACCTTGGGCAAATCTGTCAAACTTCTGGCACTTCACCATTCACATCCTTCTAGTAAAATGTGTTTCATATCTTAAGACACTGCTATGAAGTAGGCTGAAATACCTGTGTGTCCATGTGCCTTTAAAGTACTACTGTGGAGGATAACACGAGTCAGATTGGAGAACTTCAGCTGGGCACCTCAGTGCTTTGCAGAATCACCATGAACCACTCCACAGGCCCCCCTGGGGTGGCATTTAATCATTCAGAAGGGAGTTGACAGCTTGATGTAAACAGCCACTTAGAAATTAGCAAGAAGAGGTGGTTTACTACTGAGATCCTTTTAAATGTCAAGCCAAACTGCCATGAACCCCCAAAGAAATATAGTGCTGAAGGTTAAGGGCATTGAATAGCAGATCTGAAGCAAATATTAAATTTTATTACTAAAAGAATTGCGCTATACAGTGTACATAAAGTTTAAATCCACCATTTTACTTGGATTTAGTGTTAACCAGCTGGCTACAACGGTTCAGTCCAATGGTTATATTTGGGTCTGGGGTCTTCTTGTTCCTCATTGGATCCTTTCTCTGTCTCCATGCAGGCCGTTCCTTTTCTTACCTCGGGGATGTAGCTTTTGCTGACAAATGTGGTTACCTTAATTGTTCTGGTCTGTACTGGTTTCGGGGCCTTCCTTCACGTAACTAAGTAAAAGTTCAGCGTAAGTTCAGCATGACTTTCTACTAATGCTATACAATGGATTTCCATTTGAGCTAGGAATTGACTACTATAACACACTCCCACTCCTTGCAACTCATTGCAGAAGCTCAAAGCCATTCATCAGATTAAACAGTTTTGGGAGACAAAGTTTAGCAGCTATTACAGCCTGGTGGGTCTTGCTGTCTGGAATTCAGCTGCCTTAGAGCAGAGACTGTTTTTTTGTGGAGCTAGATGTCATGGTGCTCCTAGGGCACCCCCTGTACTTCTGGATGGGGTGGGGTGGGTGTCCTTGGCAGGAATCAGGGTGTCAGTAGTAAGGAAAGAAAACAAAAAAGGGCCCATCAGCTGCTGCTGCGGCAGGCAGACTGAAGGTGCAGCCTTCTCAGCCCCTACAAGCAGAGCCAGGTTCTCCCTGGTTTTGGAAAAGGAGCAGGTTGGTAGCAGCTCTCTGATGTTTCAAGTCTGGCTGCTCCAGGTCTCAGTTTGATTCATAATTCAAAACTCCTTCCCCTCCCATTCATCCTCCCCACAAGTCACCACTTCCTTTGAGCATTGCTGGCAGTGGAGCTGGTATTCTAGGCCAAACCCACTGCTCTCTTTGGCCCCATCAACTGTCTCCTTGTCAGAGTCTAGCTAACAGCAGAGCCAGTGCCTTTCAGCCTTCCTCTCTAGCCTAGGTCAGCCTTCTCAGCCCCTTCCTTTACTAGGGATTTTTGCATCCTGAGGCAGAGAGAGTGAGGGGACCACAGCAGCCATAAAACTCCACATAAGCATCTTCCTTCTGTCACATTCCTCTGCCTAGACCTCTTTCACAGTGTGCACAATTGTCATTGCTCCCTTAAGACCTTAGAGAAGAAATGAGGGGAATAAAAAGGAAATGTAATGTTGCTGACAAACTGCCCTCCCACAGCTCTTGGTAAAATTCAATGAGAAAAATGCACGAATTGTTTGAACTACTTGCAGACAGAGTATCAGGGTACCAAGTTGTTTGGATTTTTTTTTTTTTTTAAATAATAGAACAGGAGGCCCAGAGAGGTACAAGTGTGAGAAGATCAGTTTAAACTCTTGCTTACTGCCCACTGAAAGCCTAGAAGGAAATTTTAGTATGTATGGGAGAGGGGAACTTGCACATGAAATATCAAAGTGTACAGCATGATCTTGCCTTGAAACCTGTGTTTAGTGTTGGTCAGCTTCACTGTGGAGAATGCAAGGACAGCACTGAAATAGAGTACGAGGTACAGTAAAGGCCTGATATCGAGATGTCTTTTTTACTGAGCCATCTCATGCCATCTGGGTCTTAAGCAATCCTGAATTACAAATGTGCTTCAACTTTGCAGGATAATTTTAATTGTTAAAAAGGAGGCGTTTGTGGTTTTGGGGAAGGTCAAGAAGGAGGCACGGTGATAGCAGGGAAACAACCTGCAGTAGCTACAAGTTAGAAGTAGAGAATTACAATAAACTCTGTCAAACTTGCTCTTTTGAAATGCAAATAAGACCAAAGAACTGCATAGGTGATTTGAATGATCTCTCCAGTTGCTTCTCAAGCAGACTGATCCACAAAATAATAATTCTCCCTTGTACTGTATGTACTTGTATTCCTTCTTACAAAGGCTAAGTAGTATTTTCCTTCCACTATCTGCTTTTCCCACAGATCTTTTCTGATGTAAAATTACTTATCTAGTCTGAACCAGAGATAAAACATTCAAATGAACTGATGAGCAGTCTATATTTGAGCAAAAATTTACAGCAATTTCCCAGGGAATATGCTCACTGGGGATGGCTTCTGAGCCAAAGGAAGGGCAAAATCTGTAGGTCCTTTGTAGGAAGGGTCAGCAGTGGGCAAGCATTAATATTATCTTAACTTCATCAGAAGACCTGTGAGACCCTACATCAAAGGGTAAAGCACTGCACCTTACTTGAGATGTGTGACTGAAGAGAAATTGTCCCAAACCTCACTTTTCTAAAGTCTAAACATCTAAAGCCTAATGACTAAAAGTCACTTTAACCTTCCTTGGATTTACATCCCCCTGTTCATTACAATTTAATGTGCCCTTATGCCTAGAAAGGTAAGGGAAACTGGTAACTGGACCCGCATGCCCTTTGCACCACACTGGCTGCCATTGGTATCGCAGGAAAACCCAAAGCTGCACCAGGACAGTGGAAGTGTGTCACTGAGCCAAGCAATTCATAGCCCGCAGAGGCAGAAACTGGCCAAGGTTCCTGTCAGGACAGCTCAGTTCAAGTACTGCTGTTGCCTTCCCCTCTCTTAGGACAGCTGGAGCTTGGCAGCTCAGCCTGTGGACTTTCCATGCTCCTGTTACTGAGGATGCGACCCCTCTGTTGTCACTCAAATGCTGTTGGCAAAGTGTTTTCCCAGAAGTTGTGACTCTTCCAATTTTTGTCTCCACACCTGCATTGGCATAGGAGGATACTTGCCTTTCATCAGCCTGTGTGTTTTTTACAGATAGGTCTCTTGAACCTGGGGAACATAGAGATCCTCATGTTAGCACCAATGATCTGACAAGGGCATCCTTACATATTCTGAAAGATTGCTGGGATAAGGACCGCCTTTGTTCTTTTTTTTGTGAAATATAAAGCCCATAGATACTCCTACACAATACTGTAAGGCAGCTAGTGACATAACAGAAGATGTTAGAGATGTTCTGGAAATCATAACGTTATCATCATCATCTTCACACTCAATCTAGTAGCCACCTCCCTATAACACCACTGCATGCAAGGAAGAGACTGGTGCTGTCATAAAAACTAATGAGAAAACAAACTCTTCTTTTTTTTTTTTTTTTTAAACTCTGTGTGTGTGTTTATGAACTTCTTTACAAACTAGAACAATAGAGCTGATATGTAATATCTTACTGCTGAAGTGATAGCTATGATGATAAAATTTTAATAGCTTGATCCTATAACGTTTTGTGGAAATTACCATAGAAATACGTAACATGGTAAATCAAATAAATTAAAAAAAAAAAGTTATGTCAAGGCACAGACTTAATATATGCAGTAA
Source organism: Nyctibius grandis (assembly GCF_013368605.1). Lineage (NCBI taxonomy): Eukaryota > Metazoa > Chordata > Aves > Nyctibiiformes > Nyctibiidae > Nyctibius > Nyctibius grandis. The sequence continues at coordinate 60,257,102 of NC_090663.1, forward strand.
TATTTTTACCTCACACGATGCCAACAGTAGAAGTTGGAGTTCTGTAATGCAGAACTCCTGGCATCAGGATGGTCAACAGGTTTTGTTCAGGGTCTTTAATTTCCCTGCTTCGATACCTCCCATTTTGGACAGTGGTTAGTAGAGATGGTTATTAATGCACTTTGCAACTTTTCTTTGGACACTGAACTGGCAGTATTACATGTTGTAAACACTTTATGTTTTTGCCTTGCATACTCTTTTCTCCTCTCATGTTCATTTAGAATAATGAAAGGGTATATGGCACATTTATACAGTAAAAAAAAAAAAGTGCTTCCTGATGTTGTTTAATTATTAAGGCACCATGCTTTTATTGAAGAGGGGGACACAGTTTCAGGAACAGGATTATAGGATTTCTACATTCAAGTAGGCATGTAAACAAATAGACCTGGTGTGTTTCTTTCCAAATAGCAGTAATACAGACAGCTTAACTTAGAACACATGAGGTTTTTAACAATGGAGGGAAAAAAACACAGTTGTGTTTTTGGAGTCCGTTAGGTTGTAGAAATGGCAAAGCCACAGTGAATCTAGACATGAGCCATGTGTCCTTTGTGGATGTGGTATTGTATATAAGTCTCATGTAAACACAGTAAATCTTGTGACTGCATGATATGTTTAAACATTTGATGACTCTTTGCTGACAGCTTAAAACAAAGCTTTTCTGAAGGCAACAGCTATACCTAAACTGCCCAGGTACAAGGGCCTTTGTCTTTTGGGAACCAGCCAGAGCTTGGACACTTATTCTCGAAAGCCACCAGGACTTCAGGAACAGCATCAGTGAGGGTAGCAGCTGGTTTCATTAGCCAAGCGTTCTTGAAATGTATTTTATTTCTGGTTGAACAACAAATGAACAATGTATTTGTTCATTTAAAATGCAGTTGTGTTGACAGATTTCAGGATGCTATTGCAAGCACCTGAGCTGCTGTTCAGAGGTCAAGTACCTCGAGGGAGTTTTCTTTAGGACCACATGTAACTTCTGACAGTAGGGGGATTTTTAATAAGCAAGAGAGAAGGAAGGATCTTCATTTACGTTAAGACAGGTGACAGCGTAATGGCTAGGCATCCCTCTAGGCTGTTGTAAAAAGGGTTCAAGTCCTTTTAGCAAATTGGATACAATGGAGATTCTATGAAAAGAATCCTCAGTTGCAGAGTTGTATCAGCTAATCTGGGCTGGGAGAGACCAAAATACTGCGCTGTCCTACACTTTGATTTAATAGCAAAATATCTCCTAACCATCATTTTCTTTACCTTTTAGCCTAAACAGCAGTTATAAATGCATGAAAATAAGTTCTGTACTGCAGATGATGTTTATATAGAATTTATATTCATATTTACATAAAAATCTGTATTTACAAATGCATTTTAAACGAATCATTATGGAGGGGTGGGGTGTCAGCAGTGCACAGCATGTTAATTCCTTGAAGATAGCATCCATAAGACACTCTGCTAATATCACCATGAGCCAAACTATTGTCTTTGTTGGATTTGTTTAAAAAAAATAAATAAACCTGGAGAGGTGTAATATCTAGGGGTTTCTCTGAAAAGAGTTTGAAAGTGTAAGGATGAGCTCCTAGTACAATGGTGGAAGAAAGCTTTCAAATTGATTAGAGGAGTTCTTAGATTGTGAAGTTCATGATACTTAAGAAGGAAAAATACTTGCAAACCTTCTTAACAACTGTGTGAACCACTGAAAAGACTGAGGTAAGTATTTTGACAATGAAAAGCATAGCACTTAGTCTGGCATCTCCTCCTGTTAATTGTTGTCCTTCCCATTTAAACAGGGTCAGGTGCTTTTTGAGCTTGCTCAAGCCAGCTGTGGGATGTGTAAAATCCTATTTCAGAAAAATCATAGCTTTGCCACAGGCAGGCCCAACAGTATATGTGCAATTGGTCCAACTGCATTTATATATAACTAACCTAAAGAAAACTCTAGTTTGGCATATCTCTCATCTTCAAGACTATATTATTTCCAATTCAGAAATTCAAGTTGAGGCCCTTTTCCTCAGTTTGGTTCCTTGATTGTTTTCTTTTTGCTCATTTTGTCTCAGATTTAAGAAAATATTGTGTCTGACTGCAAAATATTCTAGAAGCTGACCACATGGTGGAGAGTTGAGTCATCAGAACCTGAATGAGCAGCTGCTTAACAGTAGCTCAAATCTGGATGCTCCTTTCTTCACTCATTGTACAGCGTATGGTTTAAAACACACATTAGTAAGCATTATGGTGTGATGTATTTTTTCCCAAAGATGACACCAAGATCTAAGTTGTCTTATCCTGTGTGCAGAATAAACATAGATAAAAGACTTGGAGGTTATTCCCTGACAAAACCCATCACCCAAGATTTCCAATGCAGGAGAGGATAAGGAAACAGTGATGACATCTTGTTTTTCATAAATCATGTTCTTGTGCCACTGCATTTCAGCTATTCAGGTTTGTGCCACGGGCGGTCTGTGGCAGAGCACCGTGTGCTTCTCCCTTTCCCTTCACCCCAGCAGCTTCCCCATCCATGTGCAGGGCTGGGCTGGTCCCCCTGCACTAGGTCAGCCTGAGCTCTCCCGAGTCAACAGCAAGGTGGCCTCTCTCCCCTGTTTGTTTGTTTTTTCTTGAAGAGCAGAGGTGGTTTATGGTAGACAGTAGGTGCAGCTCATTCTATTGACTCCAAATGCAGTGCATCGCTTCATGTGAAGCAACTCAAATGTTGTTGACTTTGGAAACCTAAAATAGTGGGGTTCTGATGACTGAATATTAATCCCCAAGCATAGCACACGCTGTATATTGCTCACAGAATTAAAGGGCAACTTCTCAGCTTTCAAGATTTCCTCCTTTAAATCCGGGAGAAAAGACTACCCGAAGAATAACAATTGTTGCTGTGACATTAGAAATTAATACTAATGCATCTTTCCTTAATGTTCTTAGCACTACCTAATTTCCCATATGGACCAATCATCATAAATCACCTCAGTAAACCTTCCTGCCAACGTTGCTTTCAGCTTTGGACACTCATTTTTAGCATCCTGACCATAAATCAGGATGGATAAATCAGTAGGATAGTATCATTTCATCAAAGAATTCCCACAATTTACGGGAACAAAGAATTGAGGTTGTATTTAGACAAGGAAATCTTGATGATGACAAGGTGAACATTTTGGCTGCTGGGAAAGAAGGAATAAAGCAAGAGTGTGAAAGACAGGAGACAAGATACATTGGCTTGGATCTGAGGGAGAGGGAGAAACCAAGGATAATGACAAAGTTGTTAAGTTGGGGTAGGGTTGAGGTAGCTGGGGAATATTATCAGCAGAAAATGTGATCAAAAATAATAAAAAAAATACATTCTATTCCTTTTTATGCCTACTTAATTGGAACTACCATAAAGTTGATGCCCAATGCATGGAGAAGACTTGGAAAAATCTATAGTGGTCCACTGAGCTGAAGGGGAATAATGAATAATAAATAGCATCCAAAATCCTCTAATTACGTAGCAGATTGCTTCCTTGGAAGAAAAACAAGCTAATATAAATACAAAAGGACTGGAAACAAACCCCTTCAAAATGATCCGCTTGGTTCGGCAAGCTGTCAGCTGCACTGTTTCATTCCCTCTCTCTTCTTAATCCTCCTTCCTCCTGCTGAATACCTTCCTCAGCAGCAGCTCTTCTGAGCTAAGGGTTTTGTTAGTTCTCTGGCTTCCCCCGACCTGTACATCTGCGTGTAAAGATGCCACAGATTTATAGGAACTTATGAAATGGTTGTCTGAAACCATTTCATAAGTTTCAGATAACCATTATTTCGGATAATCATTAGTAAGTCTGGCTTAGAACTGGTTATTTTCAGTGAGATTTTGGTGGATTTTTAATTCTGTGAAGAGCTGGGCACCAATTAAGAGGAGACAGCGATTTGATGAAAGAAAAGGAAACTGAAGTAAATGTTCTGGGACCCAGATGCAGGAGGGTTGGTTTGTTTGGTTTTTTGTCTTGGTCTTTTCATCTTAGAGGCTGTGAAGAAAGACTGCATGGCCTTGCTGCGCTCCCCTGCCTGTCCCTTGAGAATCACAGCTACATGCCCTTTACAGTACCTTCCAAGCTGACAGGAATGTAACTTTTGATAACTCCAATTTTTACTTATATGAAGGCTATATTCACCTATTATAAAGACTTTCTATAGAATTCTGTCCAAAAGGTCATATTTTTTTCCATCCAACCACCCTACACTTCATGGATTTTATATTTACCCTTGAGTGTTTTTCTTTCCACACGTGAGGATGCCTTTCTAATCACAGTATAATAAAGAAAAGGAAATGATCGTGTTATTTTCACTGTGGCTTTAAAACAAGAGGGTGTGTCTTTAAAATATAAGATGATATAATTTAAACCCAGCTATAATTTTTCTGCTTTATGGTATGCAGTGGTCTGTAAAGAGTAATGACCAGTTACTATGGAAACGTGTATGTACATACACGCACTCACCTGCACATGTGAAGAGGCTAAGAAGTGCCAGAGAAGCCTTAAACTTCTGTTGGAAATGATGTATAGATCTGTCCCTATGGCTGAAAGGAGACCTGTGTGACTGGTGGAGTGGAAGAACAACTACTGTATATGGGAGATTATACTGTCACAACAACAAATGTGCATAAATTGGCCACACTTGAAGTCAGAAGCCACCTTCTAATGTTAGAGCAACTCGGTTTTGGAGCAGATGTCCAAGGTGAATGACAGCAACAATTTGCACTACGTTTAGGACAGAACCAGAACTGGATTTCCTGGTGTGATTGACTGCAGTAGCGAAGAGCTGACGACCCTCTGGCAGCTTTCCAAGACCCTTTGGCGATTCACATGCGTGATATCTTCAAAGGTATTTTTGCTTGGCCATGTCTTTTGGTTTTCTCTATGCTGTCATAAGCCACAACATCCAAAGTGCTCCTGCTTGCTGCCAATAGCCACCTGGCTAACAGTTCTTGCAATCCCTGTGGCAGCCAACAGCTGACCACCCACCTGAAACTATGAGCTCAAGGATCAGTGAAGAATGTGGTTACCTGCCTTGAAGATCAGCAAACACATCAGAGATCTGAAAGAATCAACTTCAAATGCACAAGGTAGAGCTTTAACAGGAGGAAGTTGGAAAGGAGAAACTGGGGAGATGGGAGCATGAGTTAGGGGAGACATAAGAGCAGGAGAGGCAGCAGTGGCTCATCTCCAGGCATAAACAAAATCACACAAGTTCAAAAGGCAGCATATAGTCAACTGTCTTCCTTGCTAACAAGGCTCATAAGATCTACAGATCCTAGAGCTTGCCAGGAAGAGTCCTGAATAACATGCAATCATGGATGCAGAAATGCTTAGGAAGTTACAAGTACATAAACTCAAAAAATGCTGTGCAAGGCCAGGAATGTTGTTTGTGAGGCACTTACCAATATGATTTTTTTTTTTTGTATTAGGTACCCAGTGTTTCTGAATATGTCAAAGCACTTTTTTAATATATATTCTATGTCAATAAGTGGAAGAGCCATTACTAAGTGGGAAAACTAGGTCTGAATGATGCTGTGTATTTTGTGATGAGGGAATTGGGCTTTCTTTTGGTAGGTCACAATGCTGAGGTGATTTTTGTCAGTAGATGCCAGACCAGATTGGGCTAGGTCTCTAGTACTTTTTCATTTGCTGAAAACTGTATGTAATTTTAAAAGCCAAAAGAGTAATTGTACTCTAATTATTGTCAATGCAATTATGTGTGTGTGTCTAGCGTAACTCTGCTCTTAAAGGCAGAACACTGCTGGAAATTGGATGCTTTGGTTTGGTGAATGTTCTATAATGATGCCACTGATCAAATTTATTGTCGTACTTAAACCCTTCAAGCAGGTTTGCTGGGTTATCTCTGCAGCTGATTTATAGGTTAGATGATGGAGGACAGACAGTACTTGGAAGTGTGCATCAGTCATCTAAAATCAGGGAGAAAATTTTGTAGTGCTTTTTTGTCATCTCAGTTACAGGGTTTGTAAGAAATGTCCTCTCCTTCCACAAGAGAACATGGGACTTGGAGAGGAAAACACCCCGAGAGGAAAACACCCCATTGCAAGGGCCTAGGGAAGTCAGGGAAGGGATATATACCTAGACTAAAAGCTCCAATTGCAGCATTACTGTCTAATCAACTGAACAGTTTTGTTTTGCGAGAATACAGACCTTCAGGTTTTTAGCCAGCACGTGGAAGTTTGAAAATACATCTACCTGTTCATCTTTTGTACAAGTGGATTGTCTGTAATTACCATTTAAGCAGTGTTTCGTCACCTTGCATGGACTGTTTTGCCTGAGCCTTTGCAAAGTGCTGTGACAGTGGAGGAGACAGTATGTTGTATATAACAAGTCATGCAACGTGCTTCACGACCCAACCCAATGTTTCTTTAAGTGTTTTGAGATACTAAATTGCTAGTCTGGCTGCCTACCACCACTGTAAATTTGCTGTTTCTTTTTTGTCATGATTTGAGGAAAGGAGTTTTCAAAGCTGTGTTAGCAACTATATTTCAGAGGGGCTTGTCCTATAGCATCACTAGCACCAAAGCACAAGAAATCAAAGCAAAACAAAATTTTGAATGAACATAATCTTTATATCTAGGTGCTTGATAAAGGTTTTTGAATGGTATGTGTAATCAGTCAGCAGTCTGTTTACCAAGAATCTCTTGAATTAATTGTGAACCTGAGAAAAAATAGTTTTGTCTGTAAGGTCCTTTACTCTTGGTAAGGTACTCTTCAGCCTTCTAGTTCTCTGTCTCTGAGACATGGACTTCACCATTACCCCAGTGTGGTCAAATACTATTTTGCTAGTGCCATCAGCAGCAAAATTGAGCTGTGACCATTGCTGAACAGAAACCGCCCCAATAAAGACTATTGTAAGTCTCTATTTGCTGCTTATTTTCATATATAATGTTACAGCCTAGGCATTTTTTCCATCAGAAAAGCCCTTTCTGTGCTAATAATGAAACTTAATTAATAAAAGGCTAATTTCTGAATTAGTGCTTCTATTTATAAGTGAGTTTTTCTCTTAAGTTATTTCATTGTAACGTATGGAGTACTTATCTGTTTTGAAGTTTGGGTGATGACACAAATATTTATTGATGGCAGCTTTGGTCTAATTTATTATCAATCAAATATCAGGTAGAAATTCTATGCTGTATGTGATTTTCATGAGGTGTGATTAATCCATACCAATTCATCAAAACCTGCAGTCTGAAAGAAATTAGATATCATTAGAGAGCAGCTGTCAATAAACTTTTTAGGAGGAATTGAAGCTGTGTTTGAACCTTCTAGTAACTGGGCAGAAGCTGGGCTCAAATAATTGTAAGCTTTTGAACTTGAACATGTTATTGCTAGCACTAACTCTTGATTATTAAAGCATCTTTTTTCATACTTCAGAACATTAGTTGATGTTCCAAACTTTAGTCAGCTCAGGTGCAAAATTAGATTGCTCTGTTAATAGTTGACGTTGCAGAAATCAGTGGAGTTAGCATTGATTGGAGATGATGTGTTGGGACTCTCACAGCTCATTTTGTCCATCTACAGGGCTGTTACTGACATTAAAATTTAGATGGGATATATTTTGTGTTTCCTATCTTCTTTCTGTTGTTTGTGGATTACAACTTCTTGGCTTCACAGGGCTAAATTCAAAGAACCAATGCTGAGACAGGTATTGTTCATTAACTTCTGACAACTGGCCATGAAAGTGTTTGATTCTTCTAGGTCCTGGTTAACATACACACACACGCAGCCCCCATCCACCCCCATGCTCTTCTTCTTTGTGTCACAGTGAGTCTCATATAGTGGTGAAAAGAAACTGAGATGGCAATCACCACTTCATTATTTCTAAAAATATATAAATTGGTAGAGTATCTGTGTTGATGGAACAATCACAACAATGGATATTAAACAGGAAATTATGGATGCAAGAAAGGCTTATGAGTTTATAATTCAAAACAAATCAGTAGATCATATCCTAGTATTGCTTAGTCAGTATTCAGAATTTAAACACTAAATAATTCTATTACCCAGTTTGATATTTTGCAACTAACTGCTAATTAGGAAGATTTGAGCAGGAAAATTAGCACCAGAAACTGGCAGATATTTAAAATTCCCCTGGAAAAATCATGTAGAAACACTTTTCTTCAGAAGCCACTTAAGTTGGTCATTTCTGATACAAACCTGTGCCAAGTATTTGGATCCATTGCATGTATCTACTAGGATTATTAAGGGAGTTCTTCATGGTAATTTAGCAGTTCATTATCCTGCTGTAGACCCCTCTCAGGCAGTTAACTGGCTATGTGTGCAATCTTAATCTGTTGCAATGCAAAATAAAGTGGATTCACACCATTGACCACTGATTATGATAAAAGATGATTTACAAAAGCCATGTGAGGAAAATCTGGTGTTAGGATCCAGGATGCTTGACGTCTGGAGTCTTATGTAGGCTGGACCACAAACAGCAGCAAAATAGCTTTTCTTTGGAGTGATGGTGGTTATACTTGCCTGTCTAACTCAGACCTGTAGCAGATTAGAAGTGTGAGTAAAGCCAGTTACCATGCCTCACCCATGGATACAATAACCTTCCAGCTGAGATGACCATAAGGCCTTTAACTGCTTTAATGCTTGTATCTGTGTTTGTTTGTATTCTATTAACCATATGCTTTCATGGAGTACTGTATAGAAATAGAAATACCTGAACTTTAAATGAGCTTGCTTTGATACTAAAAGCAACACTGCTATGTTAATATGGTGCTCTACTTCTCAGCTGAGTAAATTAGCTGTGTTACTGGGCCCCTGGTAAGTGAGCTCATTTAGTCACGAGATATAGACATGGAATTAGTTTGGAATTGCTGTTCAGAAATTCCTGAATAACTCACATCACGTATACACAATTCTATTTCATAATTTTTGCTCTTGATTTCAGTTTGATTTAGTTCAGCCTGCTTCCTAGTTGTGCCAGAAGAAGATACTCTTATTCTGCAATATAATTTTCTACGCATGGATTACTTTAGCAATAGCTGTCGTATTTTATATTTGCACTCTATGTTATTCTAATTCGGCTTTCAAAGGTAAATAATCCTTACCATTCATAAACTCAGAAGCATGTAAAGTTTTGAAAGGTGAAAACTTTAAATCAAAGAATTATAAAATGATCAATAATTCTGGCATCTACATTGAGAATATGAGTAGAAGCAGTTATGCAAGATTGTTATCCCTAACAGATGACTAATGAAAACAGGTTTAGAAGTAAACTGCCTAGAGTTCAGCATTTGTGTAAGCTAAAAAAATACAGAAGAAACAGCTGAATCCTGGAGCATGGCAGGTATTTGTTAGAGTCACTCTAAAGTATAGACCAAAATCCTGCCAACTGCAACCAGCAGTGATGAGCAAATCAGTAAACAGGACTTTTAATAGCAACTCACTGGAAAATTTACAACCACATTATTTCTGAAAAGGTTTGTCGCAAAAAAAAATTGTTAATACCTCCTCCCACAAACAGAAGCTGTGAAATTAAGCTCTGTCTCTATTTGCAATTCTCTTAGTGCCAGGTATGAGTGTGGGCTATGATGTACAAAGACACTATATCTGGCACAAGAATTTTGATCCAAAAATCATTGAAGACTGGGAGACTATATAAATATCACTATCTGTTGTCCCTCTTCTGGCATGCAGCCACAGATGTCTGACATTCTCCATCACAGTAGACAGCACGCTAGACGAAATGTACCTGTGGTTTGTTGTGATATACAATACATATACTTGTAGGTGAGCTGGAGTAAGGAGGGTTGATTCAGAAGTATATTTCAGCTAGTGAGTAGGGAAAACTAAGGATGGCTCTGCAGAGGCAAGACTAGAACCCAGTAATGACACAAGTGCCACCATAGTGCACTGTAATTTTGGACAGGATTTGCAAAGTGGGTTTTGCTAGCTGCCTGGTTTTCTCAAATAAAATTGGAAACTTAATCTGAAGTTCCAGATACAGGATTCAAGTTAAATTAAAGGACAGTAGCTTGAACCAGAGTTTGCATTTTGTGTGCTTGTTCCCCAGGCTGCACTTCAAGTGCTGTGATGCCCACAGAGGGTAGAAATGTGGAGCAAGGTGCCAGCTCTGCAGAAGACACAAGCAGAAGGCACAGCAGAAAGCAGTGATTGTATACAGCCTTGTACATAGAGGTGAGGCAGCAAAGGATTTCCTTTGTACAGATTAAGTCAGAGGTTTATCAAAGCAAGTGAGGAAATAAGATCTTGGGTTAAAAACTGCACTGGGACTGTCTTCAGTTTCTGACTGCTTCTCCTCGCCTGGGTACCTCTGAATAAGTTGATCAGATGGTTTCCTACCTGGGGGGAGGTGTTTGTTTTCAAATCCAGCCTGAATCTGTCTTACTTTGAGTTTCTCTTTTGAAAACACAGGATGCACTTACTAATGTACAGTCATCAAAAGGGCGACTTTCTCTTGTGCTTCAGAAAACAGCTAGCACAATAGGGCTCCATCTCAGCTGCTGTTTCTGGATTCCTAATTACTGCAAAATAATATTGTGGGCAATCTATTACCACCTGAAGGAGAAACAAATCTCTCCTTTGCCAAGCAGAAAGACATTTGGCAGATGGCTCTTTTTGTCATTGGCCTAAGACATGACCCAGAACACATGTTCTAGGATAGCATGTTTCCAGCATACACAAGACCTCTTTAAACAGAGGTGGGGTGGTCCAAATGGCACACAAGCAATTACACTTGCAGGGCTCTCAGATCACTACATCCAGCTCTGTTGCCAGGAAACTGCTCTTATTTTTCTCCCCTCATTTTTGGTGTCCGTCTCTGCTCCTAGCTCGCTGCCAATTTCTATTTTCTGCTGCGCCCTGCGGTTCCATTTGGCAAAACCTCTGCCTCAGCTTTCGTTGATCTGAGCATGCAGGGTTTATGTTTTTGCTACTGAGCATAGCATAGTTCAGGGATGGAAGTATGCATTAGCACCATTTTTTGTGTCAGGTTGATGATGGCTAATGGCCCCTGGAGTCAGCTCCTGACACTGTCAAGTTAAAATACACCCAGCAACTATGTACTCTTGCACTGTGTCCTACCAACCTTTCTGGTTTATTACATACATGAAGCAAATTATGCCATTAATTTTCCACAACAATATGTGGAGAAAACATGCACAGAAAAAAGACTCTGCTAGAAAGCAGAGTCTTTACCCTCATTTCACAGGCAGAAAAAACAAAGCACCCTGGTCTCTGAGCCTGGACATTGCAGGTCAGTGATTAAGCTGCAAATACAGCAGCAAAAGAAGGCAGAGAGAGATCATCACAAAATTTTTGCTCGGAACTTCCCATGCATGTTGTTAAGTCACCTTTGCAATGGCAAAACTGCGATAGCTGAAAATATCTCGTATATATTTTGTTGCTTTTATGAAGAACTGTGCTTCTCTGACACAAAACACCCCTGGTCAAATGCAAAACTTAAAAGAGAGTAAGGAACCTCACTTCAGTGTCACCTCTGATGCTTTTTCTTAGAATAACTTTCTTTCAGTGAGTATATACCCAGCTGCTTTTGGATTAAAGCTTGGCTGGAGCATCTGCCAGCTCCCCAGCACAGACTGAACTCTCAGGTCCACTCTTAACAGCTATGCCCCAGCAGCTCACCACCATTCAGCTGCGAGAAACAGCCAGGGAGCACTGCCTTCTGCTCTGCCTTCATGCACCAGTGCTGGAACAGAATGTGAGAGGCTATGGCGGAAAATTCACATAAAAGGAGCAGATCAGCCTTACACAAGCTGGGGAAACTGTCGATGGCAGGAGACTGGCATGGAGGCTTTTTGAGCCACTTTGACTGGGGAACAGCTCCATAAAGCACTTTTGTCATTGACAAGTTTGTGGACTGAGTGGTCTTGCTGTAGAAGGAATGGACTGTTATGCTTAATAACTGATAATACATATCCTTAAATGTTAGCACTTAGGTTTGCTTTGTAAAAATGAAAAGTTTGGGGGGTTTTAAGTAATTTAGGTATTGACAGTGCTATGCTAGTGATCTTTGACCTCCTTCATAAATACAATCTCAAAGAAGCTGCTGAATGGGCAAATCAAAACTAAGCCTATAACTGAAGGAGCCCAAATATAATGCAAATTGTGGTCTTGCAATTAGCAAAGGAAGTTTAAATTGAACAGAAACAAGCAAGAAAGAAAACAAGTAGTTTTTTTGGGGGGGAAAATCAAATCAGGAGCCTGCTGGTAGAAATTAGCATGCACTGCTTCCTTTCTGGTGGGCTGGGAAAAGCCTTTCAGCTGGAAATAGTTTAGGAATAGCCCTCAGTTTGCCATAGGTTATCTGCTTAGCCCTACAGAGTAAATGGCCTCGTCATTTGGGGCTCAGAGGGGTAAAGGAGACAAATGATGAGATACTTTCCGTAAAAGCCAATGTGGCCAAGAGCTGAAGCATTTAATGCAGTGCCCTTGTTTTCTGGGTCAGCCAAAGAAGCCGGCATGCCTCAGAGACTGGCTTGGCAATCCATTACTTCTGTGAGGAACTGAAAAAGGAAATGTGGTGCAAGGCAGCATAGTCACGTTAAATCTGTCACTGTCAGAGTCCAGATGGCTGTAAGATACTGAGCTATGAAATGGCTCCAGAAAGCTAATGTATATATCTCTCCTAGTACCCCACAAATCTTTTTCTTCTTTTTCAGTAACATTTCTTGAGAGAACTAGCCATTGCACAGCATTGAAGGTCTTTTGAGAAGCACTAACTGGTTTTCAGTACTGTTGGCTCAAGCCCCCAGAAGTTAGAAGTACTTTGAGTTCAGATGATTCTTTGCAGTTTAGGCTAATCTGAAGGTAATGAGTTTACGCTGGGTACCCCATACCTCCACATCATTCGGCTACCAACCATTTCTTGATTTAAGTGAATTAATGCTACTGATAGGACAGAAGATTAATTAATTATTCCTTGTTTATATTACATTAGTATCTAGAAACGCAAAAAAAGTGCCAGTCATGTTGTACTTGATGCTATTTATAAGTACAGTAAGAGGCTATCTCTGTCCCAGATTATATTCTCATCAAAAACAGAGTCAACAGACAAAGGCCAGAAGCGGAAATGAGTTGAATAAGCTGAAGTAGCTACACAAGGTCATGCAGCAGACCACTGGCAAAGCTGATGTCTCCTGATTTCCAGGCCTGTGCTGTGCCTGCAGATTCAGTCTATGTTACTGATGCTTCTGAAAGGGATGGTAAAGCAGCACTAGTCAAAAGCCTAAGGGAGCTTGATAGCAAACCATGACATCTATCTGTCCTGCAGTTAACCAGTTACATATTTATCCCATTGAAGACGAACGGGGGAAAGCGAGCAGCCTATAAAGCAAGCTAGCCCCTGACTTCTGAGGCGTGATATAGGAGCGTGCAGTTCAGAGCTCATCGCAGCAGCGACGCTAGCCAAGTATTTTGGGTGATTGCTGTTGCTATGCATGCAGATGGTTTGGCTGGGATGGGACAGAAGGCTGGGGCCAGCAGATAGGCAGCACCACAGATAAATTCGCAGTGAGCAGTTGTAGCTGTACTATGATTTTTTTTGTCCCACAGTATTTATTATTCTGTTCAGCTGTGCTGCAGGGGCTTGGCCCTGGAGGTATGTAACAGTGAACTAATATAAAGTCTGTCACAGAGCGAAATCTGTGCTGTAAAAGAGCTGAAACTATTTTTATATGGTTCAGGGGTATGTTGGAGGAAAAAAAGATGGGGTAAAATCTACTTCATTTTAGGGTGAATTCAAACAGAGAGATTTAGAAAGCATCCAAAAATGTGGATTGTGTCAGATCGATACAAACTAATAAAGGGTAGCAGACGATTACGGCAGGACTGGCAATAACATTTCTGGCGTAAGTGCCAAGTGAAAACAGATTTCTCTTAGTAGCTCCGCCGGAAGAAATAATCCATTTCTAATTAAAAAGAGATGGAAAGGAAATGTGGGATGTTATGGCAAATATCTATAGCTGAGACATCGTTAGACTTAAAGCCTAACTGGGTAACACTAAGGAAACTTTCTAGCTCTAAACACTATGAGTTACAGAACTAGAGAATAAAATGTGCCTTTGGAGAAATGTATGTGCAGAATGCGATCCATACCAAACTATAATTAAGGCTGCACGTTCAGCTTTGTCATTAGCTTTTCCTAACTTGAGTGCTAGAGTGTTCAAACTTGACAATGAATTAAAGAGCTAGGAGAGGAGACAGTTTAGCATTCACATCTTCTAAACACAGCCTCATGAACACAAACTAAACTTGTAAATTAGGCAGGCTTAAACTATCAGGATCGTTGGTCCCTTCACATCAGCTTTGGTAACTGAGGATCCCAGGACACAATCTTGGACTGTAGTCATTACACTAACTTCTTTGGGAATCGGGGAAATTAAGGCCCTTAATCTGTATTAAGGAAGGTGCATATGTTAGCATTTCTGGCCTGAAAAATCCACATTTATATTATTTAAATCTTGTTTAATCACTGTTTTCATGGCTGAATACCTCTCCAGCCAGCAGAGGCTGCTTATGAGGTACTCCAGACTTTTGGGATCCAATGCGACTAGCAGATAAATCAGACTCTCAAGCAATGTCATAGTGTATTCCAGTTTAGTAGACTGCTTAGTATTTGATTCTAAAGTATTTCACAGTATTTGGAACGTATTTCAGACAGTGATATCTCTTGCTGCTGCTCTTACCATAGTACTTTAACTGAGATTAACTTTATCGTGGTTCAGACGGTTAAGTTCTCTCTGAGGCAAACTGGTACAGCTCCATTTGCTTTGGCAGATTTTGGTCTTTAGTCAAACATTAAATTTTAGAGGCTCATTCTGACACTTGCCTTTGAGTAGGACATTAGCATGTATGCGTTCCCTAGGTCTCTCTGCACGGGGCAGAAACAGGCTCGATAACACAGTAAAGCTGCTTCTGCAGAAAAGTAATATTCAGAGACGGTAAGAGGGTGAAGAAATGACCTTAAGGAGCTATTCAGCATGAAAAAGGCTGACATTACCAGGCCTACGGTAGGAAAAATCTGTTTATTGGAACAAGAGTTGTGACTCAGAGAGCTTTCCAAACCTTTCCATGTGTCTCGGAGGGTTATATGGCCAAATTAAGTAGGGACTTGGGTTTTCCCATTTTCTCCCTACCACTGTCCTGCAGCTGAAGTCAGTTGCAGAGCTGAGTGTTGCTGTGAGGGATGAGCAATCATTTATCTCTGTGAAGTGGTTGAAGACATGGATGTTCCTGGCCATCCATCCCCCAAAAGTGAGTGTCCCTATAAGGGAACCAGGAGAGAGCTGTGACCTCAGACATCACTGTCCCAACCTGCTTTGCTTTAGCTATTTAGCTGAAAGAATGCTTCAGCCGAAACACCAGGTTGCAAACCACAGCAGCTGAGGAGTGGGTGGGCACAGCTCTACTTTTGCTGTCCCTGCTGTGAGGCCAGGCAGTAACACGCAGCAGAAGGCTCAGAAAGCAGAGAGGGGGTGTGGGCACCTAATGAGAGCGCAGACGTTAGCTTCAGTGCATGCAACTCTGAGTCCCAGCAACATCCTGATGCTACACTTAGTGAAGAGTCTGAGCAGGAGCATCTACATGCCAAAACAACAGCAGAACGGGGGACAAACTTGCATGAAGTCTGTCACGTACTGCTAATAATGCTCACAACTGCAGCTGTCTTAGCAGCATGGTATTACATGTCAAACATCAAAATATCTTCAGCCAGCCAGCATAAAACTAGCGCTGTCCACTCAGCCCATGACAAACCTTGCATCGTTTCTCGTAGCAGAGTTCAGTGGGGACCTGGCTGGCATCCGAAGTCCTCCCCTTGCCCTGTCTCCCACCTCCCTGCTCACCAAAGGAAGCTGGCTATTTCTAGCAGTAGTTGTCATATGGTGACAGCAGACTAGACAGCTGGCTGGGAGACAGAAAGGCAATAATCACTCACTGTAGGAATCTCCTGAGTTATCAAGTTCTGTCCCTGTTCTTAACAGGCAACCCTGACACATCATCCCTTTCACAAACCAGCCAAACAACACCTTAAGACAATTTTGGTTTTTACCCTTTCTACTTCTCTTGGGAGACTGTTCCGTAACTCCACAGTTCTTGTGGTTAGAAATCATCTAATTCTCAGGTTAAATGTATTCCTGGTCACCTTATATCCATGTGCTTCTTTCTGATATTTTTAAGCCCACCAGCTCAGTTTGGTTGTATGTGGTTTTTTGTTTTGTTTTCTTCTTCCCCCCAGGGAAAATTCAAATTGCACAAGGTATAGTAAAAGAGGCTAAGCCTGGACCTCTTCTGTTCTGCTTGATATAATTGTGTTGTGATGTGACTGAACAAACAGCATGGATGCAAAAGTATAATGTGAGTCTTAAAGCTGACTTGCAAACAATTCTTGTTAATTGAGCCTGTCACCTTATTAGTTGCTTTACAGTGTGTAAAAAAGGGATTTGTTGGCACTGAGATGTGCTGGTCATCTTCAGTTTCTCCCTGGAAGACCATCTGGATACCTATGAACATATGCATTATGATCTCTTAACTGTGAAATACTTCATGAAGTAAGTTTTATTCTCTTTCTACTGTCTGTTATTTCTTGGAATTAACTAGATGCCTAAAGCTATGTATTTTGAAAATCTACCTAGGAATCCTTTCCTTTTTTCCTTCTGGATGGTTCAGCATGGCCTTTGCTATTTCAGCATTTAACAGGTTTCCCACAGTTTTCAAACTCTCAAGAACTGAGTTTGTAAAACACAAACAAATCAAGGTAAATGGACAAAAACACTCCAAAAAATAAAAAGCAGCACTCTTTTCAAGGAATGAAGACAATGTCACGGTTTAAAGCTGGGCCGGCTATTAAACCTGTGGCAGATGCTCTCTGTTAACCCTCCCCCCCCGACAAAGGGAAAGGGAAAGGCCAAACCAGGACAGACAATCAAACACACAAGTCAATTTATTTAATTTTCAGATTACATCTCATTTATATAATGCATTAGTTATTTTAGCCTGTTTATAAACAGATCACAGATCTCATATATCATAACAATGGGTTCACTGCCCTGTACCTTGCATTTAACTCTCTGCAGGTTTTTCCTTCCTTCACAGTCAACAGAGCAGGAACAAATTTGGTATTTTTCATCTTTAGGAGCTTCAGTAGATGAGAGGTAGTTCTATTTGATTTCATCTCAGGTGACATTAAGATAGGAAGAGTGATTTGGCTAAATACGTGTCTTGTTTACTTGCTTTGCTGATGGTAATAAAAACTGTTAAAGCCCAGGTCTGGTTCTGTTCTCCCTCACGTGGCTACAGAGGGATAAAGTCAGTGGAAGGAGTTGTGGCATAAATAAATGGAGCCAGCATGGTCTAGGGACAGGGTCAGACGCAGGGATGGCCCTTACTGGAAATACTCCACTGGGATTTTAACCAATGAGTCTATAGGACAGGGCTGGATCTGCTCCTGTAGCTCAGCAGAGACAAAGCTGCTGGGTCAGCGTGAGGCCCACCATACTGCAGGCGTTTGGCATACGCTTGCTCAGACGGCTCAAGCTAAATTAAGTGACTACAATTCCTCTAGTATAAGGACTTTATAGTCCCATACAACTGGACATTTGCACAGGACATCTAACCTTATACCAGCACTTGCTGAAAGAATTACTGTCCTGCTGTGTCCTGCCGAGCCCTAACGAAATAACTGCCCAAGCCATACACGGGGGGGCCCGACTCCCCTCTCACACACGCTGTGAAGTGCACCCAGTGAGTGAGTGGAGTAAGAGAGAAGTACAGGGAGAGTGGCATCCTGTAAACTTAATCTTCCAGTATGCTCATCAAACACGCTGCAGGGACCTCCTGAGATGTATTTATTAAGATCTGGGAAAAATGTTGCTTAATGTTATGACTAAAGCTAAGGAAACAGTGGAGAAGTATATAATTTCATATACAGGCAACATAATTTCATTCCCCCACACTCCTTGCCAGTGTAGCGCTGTGCTTTACGGTTTGCTTTTTGCCTTCCAAAGCAGCTAAAGCCTCCTACCTTTGTTTTCTGCTAACTAAAAAAATGGTGAAAACATTCTAAACTGAAAATTTCTTTCCTTGCTACCCTGAGTAAGGGACAAAATTAAACAGAGTTGGTGTTTTACTGCCAGTTGCGGTTGTCTTTTGCTTTTATCTGCTTGCTTGCATGTATGAAGGTAACAAGCAAAGTAAAATCCTGTTTTGGTACAGCTCAGGATCTGTGGGTACAAGAACACATCATGAATTCTCCTAAATTATTTCTGGGATCTACTGACAGAGGGCAAGCACTTTGATTTAGACCCCTGCTTTGCCTTCGCTGTCTCTGATTAAAAAATAAGCCCACTGTTAGCAGGGGAACACTGGCCCTGGTTATCTCCATCAGGCAGGGCCTCCTCCCCACTGCTGTGGGCAGCAGAAGGCAGCAGTGTCGGTGCATGTGCTACCCTGAGCCCACTCGCGCGGCACAGCAGCAGCTGCAGAAAATACAAAGGACTTAGGAAATGTCTCCGCAGTCTGCACTGTAAGCTGTGTGGTCATGGCTCTGAGGCAGCCGCTGCCTGGCAGCATGCACAGTGGCTCTGGCCAGGCTGCCCAGGGGCTGTGCAGAGCCGGCAGCCTGATGCCTGTGAATAACAGTGATGAGAGTTATTACAGTCAGCAATGAAAACGTGGTGTTTTGTGTTGGATTTTGGTCATTTATTCATTCTTGCCTTCTCTGGCTTCTCAGCGCTCGGTAGAGACTCATGGCACTGTCATTAGCTGAGGGTGTGCTGGTTCGGCTCCCCAGCAGGGACTAGCAGGGAGCGCTAATAACCATGCCCAGTGTGGGGAAGGGGGATCTCCAATTCCTGCCGTGCCGAGGGCTCGTGCTGAAAGAACAGGAAGGCACGTTTAGGGTCGCGCAGCCCTCCTCAGCTCAGGGAAGTCATTCAGGGTTTTGCTCTGCATCCTGAGATCTGCTCCTGCAGTCAACTGGAAATGTCAAACCGAGACTTGCCGTAAGAGATGCTCACCCAGCTGTACCCTTGCTAGACCAGCTCTGAGAGTCAGTGCAAAACTTTGGCCCAAACATTTCTAGAGGATATTTTGCTTTAGTTATCACCATTATTTCTCTTATATGTCCAGCTTCGAGCAAGTTTTTAGTGTACATCAAACGTTTGGAAAGTGAAGCCAAAATCCCAGTGTTGCATTTTCATCACAGAAATAAGTTCTCTGATCTCTTTTAACCTCCAGTCTTGTGATGCCTCCTAGGTGCTTTTCTACTTCAGTCATTTGACTGCTTAAGTAGGAAAAATCAGTGACAGTTTCAATATAATATTGCTAACAGAATTCAGCTAGTGACTAAGAGACAGCTACTTTTTAAAAGAAAAGTATCCTAAATATTACAATGATAGCTGAATATCTAAGAAAATATACCTCTGCTGTTGTTAAATCTAGTAATGAGTTTTTCTTCTCGTTTGGGAGGTAGGCACAAATCTCCAAAATGTAAAACATCAGCATACATTTCAAAGTTGAGCGTGTTACTCATAGAGGGAATAGAATTAGTGTGCTTCATGACAGCTTCTCTCTGAGTGTCCTTCATTCCTCTGGGCACCATAATGGAAGTCACTTAAAATTTCAGTCTCGGGACTGGAAGACAATAGCCTCTTCGCACAGACTCCCTACACAACATCCAGAAAGTTATTAGTAGTTATAAACATCACTGTATGCCCACAACCTATATTTCATTTACTTTTGCTGTTTCTTTTCATTCTAATGAAAACATTTGCATAGTTAAATAATGAGAGGAAAAGAAAAGCCTCTACCTGCTGGGTTTCTCTTTTTACAAAATAGGCATAGTAAGTTGGCATAGGTCAGTGTGGTGGTTTTTGTTTCATATGCATGAATTTTTAAAGTGTGCTTAAATTCGTGAAGTCCATTCAAAAAAAATACTGAGTATATTCTCCATGGAGAAGCTGTTGGACAATGAGGAACCAGAAAGAGCTTTGTTGAGGATGCAGAAATTCTTGCTGGTTAGGGCTTGTTGAACTTGGTGGGTGACTTCATGCTAGTTGAGCTACAGCTCAGGCAAATCTTGTTCCACTGCCAAAGCAGCAGCAAGGGTGCGATGGATCTCCCTGACGAGCAGGAAGCAGTACAGTCCCATTACTCTGTCAATAATCTGTCACAGCCCTGTTGCTCCAGTAAAGCTGCTGTTGAAGGGGAGATTGCCTAGGAAAGCAAAAACCAAGGAAACTCTCCTGATCTTGTCCTATAGGATTTAGATCCCTTGTGGCATTTTACAAGGATATATTGTAAAGCTCAGAGGTCCCACTATTCCAGTAAACATACTTCAAAACATATCAGAAACGGCCTTTGTTAATTATCTCTGAAAGCCATCATAATCTATCTCTCTGCTTTCCCTTGCCAAAACCATTGGACAGCAGCTCTTCAGTGTGTCTAGTGTTTTATTATGCAGTGTAAGCTCAAAGGCTGAGAAACCTTTCCTCACTGAGAGCACTGGGTAAATTTATGCTATTTACACTGAGCTGGTCCTGCAAGGTGGGAGAAGCTTGATCTTAATTTGTGCGGAGGTCCTTGCCGGATGAAATCCTAATAATGGTTAGCAGTAGTACCAGGTGCCTGTGGCCCATGCTGATTACCTCAGCTGTACTGACTTTATCTCCTCCACCAGATCGTTGTTTTATTGAATGAATCACAGATGTTACTGTGGATCTTTGTTGTGTGAGAATGAGAAGAAATTGGTGTGAATGTTTTCCAGGCTAGTTATGGGTAAGGAGAGTAAATGATTTTTAGCATCTTCTCCATCTAGAGATACTCGTATCACTTACAGAGAGACAAAGGAAATAGAAAACTGTGTTATTCTTGTGTTACAACTGCATTTCTCAGGTACAGCTCTCGGGAATTAAACTCCACCCACTGTCAGCATCCCCCAGCACAGTTGCACAAACCCCTTTGGGGAACCAGTTCCCACTGCCTCAGGGGATGAAATCTTGCGGTGGGAGGTGGGGGTGTCCAGCTCAGGCTGAATCAACCCACCTGGCCTCTCACTGCCCTCCACGATAACCCCCTTCAGGGCCCTGGGGCAATGGGTGGCCACTGCTTTGCCTCTCGGTCCCCCCCACCCTCCTGCCCCATGGGCCCTGGGAGAGACAGCACCCCGAGTAGGGTGGAGGCTTGGGGACATCCCCATGGTGGCTGGAGAAGGCTGCATTTTTCGGGCTGTGCTAAAGTCGGGGTGGCAGGGAGAGCGTGGGGCCTGAAAGGCCGCGTGGGGCACAGTTCAGGTGCCTTCAGGGAAGGCACTAGGCTCAGGCAGAGGTGAGCGCAGGAGCCAGATGGAAATGTTTTGTAAACCCACCACCCTACTCACTATTTCACAGTAAAATAAGCTGTTAGAGGGAGCAGAAAACAGTATGCTCAAACTCTCCTCCCTGCTATGTGAGTGTAGCCTAGCACTGCTTTTTTAAATAGAGGCTTTCACAGCAAAATGAACAGTTTCAGAAAAACAAATCAGCTTTTATGCTTCACTTTTCCTCTGACTGGAGCAATGTATGTTTGAAATGAAGGATCTTCACAAACCTTGTTCCCCTCCCATGTTTTTAAATCTCCCAAGTGATTTTGTTTAATTTCAATTATAAAAGAAAGAGATGCACAAAAAGAACTACAGGGCAAGCAAACGGGAAAGCCTCGGAGGGCATGCAGTGTGTCCCTGCCTATACCATGCTGCCCACGAAGCTTTCCTTCTGCCTGCACGTAACCTGGGGAAGGAAATGTCAGTTGAACTTCCTGTAAAAGACAGTGCTCTTGGGAATTTGAAGATATTTGAATCTATATTGTATCCCACTTAGGTATCCCCACTACAGGTGTTCGGCATGCGGTGGCCTGTTGTGTAGAATTGGCTCAAAGCCCTCCAGTTTGGCAGTATGGTCACTGGCAAAAGCCACAGGACGTTAGGAGAGATAAAGCAGTTGTATCCTCCTAGTAACTCTTGTCTGTAATACTTAACAACTTGTTCAAACAAAAAAAGGTTAAACACATCACCCAGACTAATCTATGCTTAGAAATTGAGGCTTACAGACAAAACTTTGTTAAAGAGTCTTCCGGTGTGGTATCTGACAAAATGCATGAGTTCAGTTGGCAGAAATACTGTTTAAAGTACAGTAATTGATTATATTGAGAATAATACCAGTGTTTATACCAGTGAGGACTTTTGATGATCAGTCAAATACTCTTTGTTTGGCTTTAGCAGATATATGCTATGGCAGTCTCTCCCTGAGTTAGGGGACACTTCAATCATCGCTGTCCCACTGTGTTATAAATTATGTGAAAAAAACCCTAGGCGTTATGCAAAACAGATTTGTTCTGTGTAAAATGAATACAAAAAATCGCACTATGTCTGCTTAAAGAACCTTGTCATTTTTCTTGTGAAAAATAACAATGAAGAAGGTTTCCTTCTGTAAGTGACATGCATCCAGCATATCTGAACTGGGCAGAATTGAATTCCAAATGGAAAGCAAGGAACAAGACTCCTCCCAGAGCACACGTATAATTTTTAACTTACTTTTTTGAGTACGTGCAGCATAAAGCTCTACATTTCCAAGGAATACATGTCACTTCATGAGGCAGCTGTGCAGACCTGAAGTAAGAACCAGTATTAATTGAAACTGACTTTCTTCAGTAACAGGGGTGCGTGCCTGTCCCTTACTGGCCTTGTCACATTTTTTTGTCACCAGAGCAAAGCATGAGATGACTTGCTGTTACAGCTTCTGTGAATCCTTCCTGTTTTCAGCTCTTAATAAAGAAGCTGAGAATATCTTGCCTGAAACACAAACACCCCCAAACCTTCTGGACTTACACATACATGGTTCTCTTTTATGAGACATTTCCCCTTTGGAGCCTGAAAAACCATGACATGAAAGGCTGTGGCAGCTGTCCCTTTGGATGCCATAGGTTATACCCCTCTTCTGGCTTCACTGACTTCAGTCCCCCTGAGCCCCCTTGAAAGCGTCGACTGAAACTGCCACTACAAAGCTTTGCCATATCCGAGGCTGCAAATAAAAAGGTTATGCTGGGGGAGAAGGGTGATGATGGAGGTGGAGGGAGCTTTCTCACTGGCTGCTGCCTCCTCCCCAGCCAGACGTGCTCGCCCTGACACTCCTTGACCTCACCAGCTGAATGTACATTTCCATTTAGCTTCTGGGAACTCTTCACGGGCACCTGCACTAGCTGAGGTGCACTGGCCTTTGAGGGAAGTGAAAGAGCAGATTTCAGGCTCCTGATGATACAGTTTTACTTCAGCCATAAGGAAAAGAGTATGAGTAGGAAGAAACAGAGGGGAACTATAATAAATTAGGTTCGTATTTCACAGCAGCCTGCTATCAACCAAAGATCCTGGCCCTGTTTGTGATAACATTTATGTTTTTAAACTCTTGATTTTTGAGGAAGTCACCACAGTAGCTAGCTGAACTGATCGATCTTTGTGTTGCTAAGGAATTGCAAAACAGTAAGCAGTCAGTATTATTGGAATAAATGTATGTTGACAGCTATTAACTCAGAGAATTATTATGCATGCAAATCTGAAGAGCCCAATATATGGGCTCCAGAAGCATAATCCCTGTGCATTAGTCTCTCTAAGCAGGGATGACACGATCAAACATTATGGATAGGCTATTACACAGGCTATCCGACCCACAAATTATACTCTGGAAGTGCTTGAAATCAACCACCATAGTTCGGCAGTAAATAGCATAAATCAGCTGTGTACATTAAACCATTCCCACGCTGCTTACGAGCAGGATATGGGGAACCTCTTGGGTTGTTTCGCTATTGCACCTTTTTTAAAAACCTCCAAGCAAGTATTACTCTTGTCAGGATTCCTTTCAAAACAGTGTTACTGGCCAGTCAAACTCTGTGCCTTAAATGACGTGTAACAGCAGTCACACTTCTGTGGCAGCACCATTTGCACCTTCAGTCCCTGGAGGCAGCGTGAGAAGCCAAACCTGCCTTTCAGGGTCACCCTTCACCCGACATTTCTGCAGAACACAAGACCGTGGGCACCCATAGCTAGCAGCAGCCTCCCACCAGGTTGCTACCCTGGGAAACACCTGCCCCGACAGTTTGAACTCAGGTGTCTGAATTGGCTGAGTACCTTGCCAGCAGTCCTGAGATGATAAGCAGGTATTTAGTATTCAAAATCCTGTACAGGTTGTGAATTGCTAGCAGGCAAGCAAATGAGGACTTGGCCTTCTGAGAACTGAATCTGTGAGCCCCAAGAATTGTTTCTTCGCTACATTTTTCCATCAAATTCACTACTCCTCAACATAACAGTTCACACAGGCTTGAGCCCTGGCACCTCTCGTTGCAGAACAGAGCTGATACGCTCACTTTGCACTTCCAGAACAGCAAACGCAGCAGAGCAGCTGTTAGATTCATGGATTGATCTTTTCTCATCAGTGGGAAAAGCATGAGCTTTTGGCTTTAAGATGTACACTTCTGCATTCTCCAGTCCACAAAAAGAAAGATAAAAAATGCAAGGGAGTACAGACAGAGTAAAGGGTCAATGCAGGGTATAGTCAGATTTTGATAAATCATAGAACAGTTTGAGTTGGAAGGGACCTTTAAAGGTCATCTAGTCTAGCCCCCCTCCAGTGAGCAGGGACAGTTTCAACCAGACCAGATTGCTCAGAGCTCCATCCAACCTGACCTTGAGTGTTTCCAGGGATGGGGCATCTACCACCTCTCTGGGCAACCTGTGCCAGTGTTTCACCATCCTTATTGTAAAAAATTCCTTCCTTATATCTAGTCTAAATCTACCCTCTTTTAGTTTAAAACCACTTCCCCTTGTCCTATAGCAACAAGGCCTGCTAAAAAGTTTGTTCCCATCTTTCTTATAAGTCCCCTTTAAGTACTGGAAGGCTGCTATAAGGTCTCCCTGGAGCCTTCTCTTCTCCAGGCTGAACAAACCCAACTCTCTCAGCCTGTCCTACTTATATTATCTCAGGAGGCTTTTCTGGTTTCTACCTGGGACTAGGCATGCTTTGGCTGTGCAAAACACTTGCCAACACCAAATTTCTGAGCTGTTTGTGGAATGACACGTGGCTAGATAGTTTTAAGGAAGGAGGATGGCTTTCCCAGGCTTGTAAGGTTTTGGCACTTCTGATACTAGGGGCTCTTTAGTCAAAGTGAATGGGAATGTTACAGTAGCAGCTAAGTCAGTATCACACTCATCGTCTTTTATAGTTTCACCCTACTCCAAATATTTCCATTTCCAGGTGCCAGGTGGTATGCAGGGGGGACGGGAGGTGTTTGAGGCATTTGGCGATGCAGTGTGGCAGGCAGGTGCGTGCGTCAGGCCATGTAGTGGGGAGGCAGCAGTCGGGGAGGACCACGAGGCCGCTGCGGGTACAGCCCTCACACAGCAAGTGCAGCACTGTCTCCATGAAGGCTCTGAGCAGTTGTACCCTGCCTTGCAGGTTTTAGCAGAGGAGAGAAACTGTGCGAGATGGAGAGGAGCAGTGAGGCAGAGGCCAAGTATGGATTTTCACACGGGATATGCGAGGCTTGATGGACTCACTTTGTTTCCGGGCACCTGAGCGGTGCTTGTCACAGCTGCCTCAGCACTGTGGCAGGATCAATGAGCCTGCAGATGAGGCATGACTGCTGCTTATCTGACCTGCCACCGCTAACTGATGCCACCTGAACCGGGGTGCACACATGTCCCACTCCTCCTGCATCTCTTCAGTGAGCCAGACTAGCATGGAGGGATGCTCCCCATAGAGGAGTGTGTGAATCAGCCTCTGTTTTGCATCCAGTTATAAAACTGTACTATAAACCTCCAACAAGCCATGTTATTGTTAGCAAAAAGGTCTTCAGGTACTTCTAACACCAATTCATTTACCAGCATGCAGCTGCTAAGTGGGCATCCAGCCTGTTGTTTCCCCCGTGGGCCCCAGCAGGAGTACCTAAAATAGGCAATGGGTGGGCAGCAGTTTGCAGCCGCAGGAGTGCACAGCCGGGCCCGGAGAGGCTCGGCAGGCTCACACTGCTGCCCGCAGGCACGGCTCTCTGGGGACGTAATTACATCAGCGTCATGAGGGAGAAGGGATGACAATCCTACTTTGGCAGCAGGGGTAATAAACAAGAGCAGCTGTCTCCCCCAGTGGGGATAAAAGACAAGTAAAAACTGTCAGACAAAAGCAGAAGAAATTCCCTTCTGTGCCAGTTTTGTTGCACCAGCCCAAAGAGCACTCTTGACCACAGAGCTGGCTCTGGTCACACCTCCAACTTTCTTCTTACCAAGAAACTTTTGCTTAGCTCTTCTTGCCGCCAGATTTGTTAGTTGTTTTCCATTTCTCTCTAAGCTATTTCTTTGTGCAATAGGTTCCTATCCCAAGAGTCTACTTCTTCAGGGCTCAGCCCACATCATTCCTTTCCCTCTTGGTCTCCCCAAGAATAGAAGTAGCCCATCTACAGTCTCTCCCTGATTTGAATGGCTTTTTCCAGGTCAGGAAGCACTCCTGAGTCGTTAGCCTTCAGCAAAGCTTTTAAATAATATATCTAAAATACTGTCTAAATAATGTCTAGTCTGACTGAGGACAACAGAGCTAAAGCCCTGCTTCAGATTAATAAAGCATGTTTAAATACCTCATTGAATGAGTACCTTATTTTCTACAAACATTTTTTTTCTTTCATCCCCATTCTATAGTCATTAAGTAGTTACACTCTGAGATACTTCCTTAGCATTGCAATTGACACTGTATTTTTTTCTGCCCTTGGAGCAGCATATTGGGCATTTCTTGTGTATTTTCTCTCTGTCCGAGTCAACGTTAGCTCACCTTTGCTGTGTAACCGGGGGCAGAGAAACTGATTTTTTAAGCCAAGGTTGCCCTCTAGTGAACAATCTAATACATACAAGCACCTCCACTTTTTTGAAAATACATGGGGTGCAAGATAGCTTTGAGCATTTATTTTCATTGAATGGAGCTAAGGCATTGAAGTTTTGGGGAGGAATTCAGCTCAGCATAGGGGACTTCCCCAAGCCTCTCTGTGGAGGCCCAAGTACTGAGCTTAAAGTTTTATATGAGCACTGAGACAAAGTATAGAGCCGAAGTTTAAAATGCCGTCCTTGTCAGGGCAGCAGGGACATGTTGTGGGCGTTACTCTAGCTGCATGGCTGGAATTGCCTCCAGGTAGGAGAGAAATGGTACAAATCCTCCAGTATAACCTGGTCTCTCCCATGTCTTTCCACATACGCTTGGCCTCCGGGCACGAGAGTTGTGCGTCCCCCTGGGCATCGCTTCCAACCGCTGTCCTCATGTCCCACGTTTGCCCCGCTAGTCACAAGGTGCAGAGGGCTGTTCCCTAACAGGCAGCCTCTGCAGAGTGTGTGGCCTTGTGAGAGAGAAAAGCTTGCTGTCCTTGGAAAAAGAAGTCCTTGCAACCTATTTCCTTTCAAACCACCAGGAAGTCACTGTTTATGAAGTGTCTTCTCACAAACTGTTAGTGCAAAGTCAATGCAAAGCCCCTTTTTCTTGCTTTGCAGAATGAACAATCTTTAACTGGTGGGTGATGGTTTCACTGACCTCTGCATGGTTTTACTCACAGATACGAATCCAGTGGTCCCTTAGGACCTTGCACAGCAGATGGGACGGGAAACATGACCGAATACGGCTCTTTGTGGAAAAGGTATGCAGTTCATATTTAAAAACCAGCCACCGGAGCACAAGAAAATACGGGGGCTAGTACTGTCATGCTATTTCAGGCAGCTGTGAACTTGGACTGGGATGTTACAATTCAGTGTAGAGCTCTTTCCATAAATATTGAATGCTGGAAGATAAAGACAAAGGAGAAAAGCCAAGGCCAGTAGGAAGGAAGCAAGCAATAAACCCAGTAATTGTCTATATACACATGCAGAGTGTATGGGAAATGAGCTCAAAGTGACATTACGGGAAGGAAATTATGACTTGACTGGTAATGCAGAAATGTAATGAGATAAATCGGAGAGCTGAAATGTTAATATTGATGGATGCAATCTGTGCAGAAGGGACAAAGAGAAAAAATGAGAAAAGGTTGCACTGTACATCAAAATCTTATGTGCAAGCGGCACAGCATAGCTGGATAATGAAAGATGTGGCAATGGTGATGTTTTATGAGTCAAGATGAGAATGAGACGATATGAAAAGAAACATACAGGTAGCTCCCCATATAGATCACTGACTTAAGAGGCTGATAAACTGTGTCTGAAAAAGATATCAGAGCTGACACTGTTGCAGAAAGATGAGTATGATGGAGTCATTGTCAGCGTACTGACATCTGTTTTCCATACAAAGAAGCATATTGCTTATCAGTGCACTATGGAAAAGATTCCCACTTTCAAAAAGTCACTGAGAAGTAAATTCTTTCTGAATCCAACATTACCCACTAAGAAAAACATTATTGGGTTTGTATTGGTTCCAAGATAGAGACAACAATAGTCTTCACAATCTGTGAAGGTGAGACATAGTTATAATGAGCACTAAGAGGATCTTTCTTGAGGTTCCTATATCCACAGAATAGTTTACAGCTAGGTTCCTTTCCTCTTTAAACTTGGTGGCTCTTAAGATCAATGGTAGAAGTATTAATGCTAGATTTAGTAGATGTGTGCTGAATCCTGTGGCTTGCACAGGAATATCCTTCCTATGAGACTGTAGGTTATTCCAGGTTTAGAAAAGGACTGTTTTTAACATTCCTTTTGAAGGTATTCCGCCTTGCATGGACTGAGTATAAATGCAGAGCAAGAGTGATGTTATAGTGAAAGGTTGGAGTGCTTGACTGAAGAAGAAAGGCTTGGTTTCTAGACCTTGCACTGCTGAACATCTGATACAAAAATACTCAGCAGAGCAGAGCTGGAACCTCTGTGTTAAGTGTTCAATCCATTAGGCTTTTACTGGCATTAATGACTCTGTGTAATTATTCCAAAGCCTGACTGTCTTTTGAAGAAGAGCAGCCCTTGTCTTCTTTCATCCCAACACACTTTGCACGTTGGCATTGTTGCATATTCCTTGTGATGTTTGAGATCCCCTCAAGAGCACTGCATTCGTGTCTCCCAAATGTTGGTTAAATGCTCTGTGGGCTGGGAAACTGATAATGGAGGCATCACTGGGACGTCATCAACTGGCAGTGATGATGATAGCATTAGTACTAGATGAGCACTGTGTGGCATCCAGTGGGTCTTTGAGAAAGCCTGATAGCTCGAGTCCCCACAAAACGCGCACACAGACACACACTCATCCTAGCAAGATCTTATTGACAAAAATCTGAGACCAAGTTTAGGCACTTAAAAGATTATGCCTGGGCTCTGAAGATCTGGATTAAGCTAGCACTGTCTTTTAAATAGTAAGCAAAGATTTCTGGCATAAGTTGTTTTATGCTTCAAAGAGTAAGAAATCAGTTGTTAATTTGGCAAATAGAGTATTTATATTGCCTTACTCTGATTATGATTGTGATAACTTTTACTTCTACGTTAGTGGTTATAAAGAGATAGAGTAAGAAAATTGTTGTGAAAGAAAGTAAGAAAATCAGTTGTGAAATCGGACAAGAGAACTGTAGAGAAGAGAATACAGTGGTAATTGGGCTGTTTGAATAATGAAGAGAATTATTACTTGAATACATTACTTGATTAACTGTAGAAATTATTTCCAACTCCTGAATACTCTTAAATCATGTGGCTATATTTTATAGAAGAATAAGGGAATGTGTTCAAGAAAAAGAGAGAAAAGAATACTAAAATGAAGGGAAACAAGAAAGGAGCATAGAGGTTAAGTTCTCATTCTGGTTTCTTAGCATTGCTCTGGAAAAGTAAAGCAGCCATAAATCAGCCTTAACTGATTAAGATGGCTTTATAGATGCCTTGCATCAGCTGAACAGCACAAAGTAGCTAAAAGCGCAGGTAGATCTAACCCTTCTTCTGGAAAGGAATGAGGTCCTAAGACCAGCAATTAACACTAAAATTTATAAATGCACAAATAGATGTTATGAAGGAAATTGCAAAAAGACCAACATAGAAATAATCTGAGATAATCAAAGGAAAAAAGAAAAGAAAACAAAAAAAAAACCCTAAAATTTAAAGGAAGAAGAAAGCATTAAGGCTAGTGCACAGTAGTACCCAATAACTATACCTGTCTGTCAACAGTACAAGTTACTCAGCCGAAATTTTGTGAAATCGCCAACTTAAATCTACAGGTAGCAAAATAATGAAGAATGCTTTCATTTCAATAGTTACATTCTCAAATTAATCACCTTCAGCTACATTTCTGCCTCATTTATGCATGTTATCAAAACTATTTGCTTCATGAACCTACTTTTGGAAAAGAAATAGAAAAGCAATTCTTCAATTGCAACTTGAGGTTTTTCAGGGCACCGGGTTCTGTATGTGAAGGTCAACATATTGACACCTGAGGTGTTGGTGTGCTTGCTGCAGAGAAGAACTGAGGTGGTATCAGGAAACCTATCTGACCTCTTGCAACCAAACCATCTTGGTCAATTTGGGCTTATTTGTCATTAACCCATAGGTGAAGGTGTCTGGTGTAAATCTGAGTAATATATTTCAGCAGCTACAGAAAAGCACAAATCTACTTATGGATATTCTGAGTGATGATAAATTGGGTTCATCCATTTTATGAATAATTTCTGGGTAATTCCTCCATTTGAACCATGTAGCATTATAAAGAAAACTCTGCTCTATTTAGGATTTGTGTCAGAAATTCAGATATGAGTTTCCTTCCTTTATTTTTCTGACATCATCATGTTATTCCTTTTAGACAGTTAAAGAGGAGACTCTTTTATTTTTGTGCTAGAACAGATCCAAAAATGCCTGACCTAGTCCACAGAGCTCCACTGCGGTAAGCACCATAAAAGTGCATACTGAAGAAAAATGCTAGTCACAAAAATTTTACAGTTTAAATAGTGAAGACAGACAACCAGTGAAAAATGGCATCACTAAGAGCTGAGATGAAGAGGCCAGAACTATCAAGCGAGACAGATAGCTAGAAATGAAACACAAACCCCCCTGATTCCTAAGCCAGTGTCTCCCCCCTAGAACACACCACTACCTTCATGAGATTACTTTGGAGCTTTATACCGAATCCTAATAACCCAAAATATAAAGCCCTTCTTATGTAATGTTTCCCCAGTTTAAAATAAGGTTTATGTGTTCCTGCACAAACACAAAATATCTGCTCTAGGAAAGAGTGTTTTAGTCAGGGTGAACACAACACTATTTCTAGTTTGTATGTGTCACACATACAGAATCTTACTGTATCTTTTAGTGATTTTTATCACTTATATGTAGTATTTTTCTATCATGCCAATAAACGAAAAATAGCCTGCCCCAGCAAGGTTTAGCTCAAATCACCCCACCATAACACTATAAACTTTTATTCCAAGACAAAATATGATGCAGCTTATATCTACCTTCTGCAGTGTATTTTCAAAGACAAGACAAAAGCAATGATTATAAAAACCATCTTTTTATTTGGATGTGCAGGAACATAGTGAAGTACTAGGGTGACTTTGTGGTGGAGTAAAGGATAAAACACTAGCTCTGCATCAACCCCATCACAGGTTGTGCCTGAAAGGCAGCTGTTCACTTTTAGTGTTTATGATTTTAAGCATAAATTACTGATGCAGAGATATATTTACCTGGAAATTACATTCACCTGCACTGTGGACTAATGACTTTCAGAAAGCTAAACTGAAGTCAGACACTCTTTGAGCTTCAAATATAAAAGATCCTGTGGCTTGGAGGATGTGCTTGCTCTCTTCGAAGTTGTACAAGAAATGATTGATAATCATCTCAGATAATAAATAATGATTAGGAACAACAGGAAAATAAAAAGATCTGCAGCATTGTGCTGTGCAATATGTAGGCCAGGTCATTACATCATAGCTGTCATACTTGCAAGACTGTGAATAAAAAAAAGAATAATAAATCACAGTAAATCACAGGCTCAGGCTTCTTTCCAGCTTCCGTTTGTTCCTTTTTTTTAAATTTATTGTATTTTTTTGTTTGTTTGACAATGGAATTACACAAAGATCATCTGTCAAACAGAATATATTGGGGGGGGAGTGTGTCTTACCCTGCAAGATGTTAAAAAGTCTTTTTTAATATAGAGGCTGTAAAAGTACTGGGTCCTTAAGCAAGAAATGCCTAGGAAGAGATTAAACCATGCAATACCTTATTACTGGGAGCTGGAGTAGAGGGCAAAATGTGTCTGTTTCTGCCAATGCACTGTATTTCAAAAACTAAATATAATAGGCTTAGTACTGAAGTCAAATTTAAACCGAAACAGAAAAGCAATGTTTTCTCTGATTCACACCCTACAAGTTACATTTGTATGGAGGTTTTAAGG
The DNA here is from genome assembly GCF_013368605.1 of Nyctibius grandis. Lineage (NCBI taxonomy): Eukaryota > Metazoa > Chordata > Aves > Nyctibiiformes > Nyctibiidae > Nyctibius > Nyctibius grandis. Next base: position 60,289,545 of record NC_090663.1, read on the forward strand.
AAGGTTCATAGAAAAATCCAATAATTGGTTCTTCGTATTATCACAAAGGTCTAATCCTGTGCTCATTAAAGTAATTGATAAAACTCTCACTGACGTCAGTAGTGTGGGATTGAGCCGTAGTAGAGCATATTGGCTTTTAGACATGTGTGTCACATGCGAAAGTTAATAAACGAAAGGCATAGAGAAACATAGAGAAGCTGCTCAGAAGAACATCTTTTCAAAGACTGAATACTGTGTCCTTATCTCACAGACACACACAGGCAGTGAAAATGGCTGATCCAATCCAAGATGACTCCTTTTCCAGGACACTGGTGATGCCCTTAGTCAATGATGGGAGATGTAGTGAGAGAAAGGGAAAGCTTATACATGTGCTTTAGCCCAACAAGGAGAAAACACACTTTTCTAAAATGGTGAACAAGAAAATGAGAATGTGTAATAATTTTACCAACCACACGACAGAGATGTTCTTGCAGAATCACACAAATTAATTACAGTATTGAATAAGCAATCTCCAACTTCATTTCTTGAAAAAGCAATTCTACATGCACAAAGACAAAGCTGAATAAGGGTTTAGTAATTTAGAACCAGCTGACATGCTGAGCATAGTAACTTTAGCTTACACAAGGTAATACCTTTTTTCCTAGAATACTTCTCCTGGGTTAGTAACTGCAGACCAGATGCTTTTCTAGAGCAAACAGATGAAACAGCCTGGACTTTCACTGAACTATAGCCAACTAAAGCAGTTATAGATCTATTAGCACTCGTAAGTTGTGGTTTACACTTCAGGAACTCCTCTTAAACTCTCTGACTTTGCTCTTCATCCTCTGCCTTCTTGTCTGAGACTCTTCCACCCGGTGTGTTTTTTTGTCTTTAGCCTGATAACACATTTTCATTTCTCTGCTTGCTCTCAGTCCCCAAAACACCAGTTGTGTCTCTGCACTCTTCATTTTCTCTACCCGAATTCAATCCAGCTTCCATAGTAGGCCAAATCCTGGGCTCAGGTAAAGTAACAGAGTGAAAATTAATTTATGTTGATATTTTTGTTTAGATTTAATTGGCAACAACTAAAGCAGTCAGCCTGCAAAACTCTGACTTCCGTTTTTAATATTAGTCATGTTTGTTATAATAGTGCCTAAAAACTAACCAAAAATGAAGTTTCATTGTGCTGACACTGTATAGAAACGGTTTTTGTTCTGAACCTCTAGTCATCTGAATGATCTTTGGCACTTTTCCTCCCACATCTTGTATTCCCAACAATTTATAAAAACTAGTGTAATAACTGTCTTTTGTTCCTTCATACTCTGCAAATAGAAAGCTAGTCTCATCAACAGTCATGAAATGCCCCCTTTCTCTCACTTTCAATCATTCATAAAACCCATAAAATCCCACAATCGAATGCTCTTGCAGGATTACACCCACACAAAACCAGACCAGGAATTTAGGCTCCTACTGACCCAGAATTAAACTGTGCAAGCAGGTTCACCACTGGGGATTTGAATCTAAACTCCTTCCCACAGAAATTCAAAGAGGATCACATCTGAGGTTCTGGTTTTGCGCCATTTCTAATCCTAATAATTTTAACTTAACCCAAGCCTCAGCTACAGAACGGTACAATTTTAATCAGGACATTACCGACAAATCTGAAAGTGAAAATAGGAAGCTGAGAGTGACATTTACAGCTACTGCCATTCATTAGTAACACATTTCATATCAAGCAGGCATTGAAAGAACCTCATTTTTCTCTCAGTCTGCTTTTGCACTGTTGTGACTACTAATTTCAGTGGAGTTATCCCTAACTCACCCTAGTAGAAGTGGAAAAATGTTCCATCTTCAAAATGGGAACCAATGTGGCCTTATGTAGGGAGCAATAATTTGCATTTGCTCTCTGTTCTTTGACAAAAAGGTAGTTTTTATTTCTTCCCAAGTTTTGTCTTTAAGTAAATCATTGCTTAAGTCATCCCCACTGAGGACTGGGTTTTTAGTTGCTGAGTACATGTGCTGGTTTATATTTACTGTCATGAAGCATCCTGGCTTTGTAGAACATGTTTACCAGGAAAAGAACTGGGATTTCCACCAGGCTTTTTAGACATTGCCTTGATTCAGTTTGAATCTAAGCACATTTTCAAGTTCACTAAATAAAGCTTCTTTCATCAGCGAACAGGTCAAATGTGACTCTGCAGCCAGCCACAGCACACGGGCAGTTAAAAGGGCCACATCAATTCTTGAGGCCATCTGGCTCAGGTAAGTGGATTTACAGCCCGGATGCCTTGGTCTGCCCGCTGAGAGAGGGCAGAGTACAAACCTTCACAGCTTATGGACAGAGAGGTAGAAAAGGTCAAGCCGTTTGCCACATCAACAGATATATTTAAAAATAGTAATTTAAATCCAGGTGCAAACCAGTAACTCTTCGGTCCAGCCTGAGTTTACAGCTTCCTTCGGCTACACATGGGAAGAAAGCAGTTCTCTGGCTTTATAAACAGATAAAACCTCCAGGCTTGCTTGGTAACAACAGAATTGGGAAGGTTTTCCCAGATCAAGCAGAAAACTCCCGTTTTGTCTTGCTAAGATGCAAACTTGTTTCCTTGACAGGAATTCAGGCTTTCTGTGTTTGGAAAAACATGGTTGTCACCAGCCGGCAGGCAGCACTGCCATCGTCCGCACGCCACACGTGCCCTCACGCTGCTGAGTGCCACGCTCAAGGCGCCTCCCGGCAATACGGAGTTACCCTCCCGGGGGGCAAAGGACTGGCTTCGGTGCGCACTGAAAGGGGCTGCGTGGTCTTTCCGCAGCCCCCGTTTAGAGGCGAGATTCCTTGTTGACCGAGGCCGATCACAGAAATTATTTGCCCTCGAAATTTACGGGAAAGAAGAAGTCTTGTGTACAAGGGACGACACAACCCACCCAAGGCACGACCGCTAGGTTTGCCACGGTACGCGTCTTCTGAGCAGGTCTGTTAATGAGGTAAGACGGCCGGGCCAGAGCGCCTGCGGCAGGGCTTTCATTTCGGGGAGAAACGGGACAGAAAAAGTGCGATTCGCTGCTGCGGGTGTGTTTATTTTACCGACCCAAACGTGCTTTTCACCCGCCCTTGTTGAGGTTCTCCCGGTTAGCTCTCGGAGAACGGCCCGCTGCACCTCCGCCGGCCGTGGCCGGCCACGCTCCCGCCCGGCCCGCACACGGGCGCGGGGCCCGGGCGCTGCGCCCGCCCCCGGCGCTGCCTGAGGCGGTGGCGGGGCTGTCCCGGCGCAGCGGCACGAACGGCCGCTAGAGGGCGCGCCGCCGCCGCCAGGCCCCGCCGCGGCTCCCGCCCCCGGGCGCCGTGTGTGTCGCTGCGGGCTCACTGGCGGCTCCGGGGGCTCGTCCCTCAGCCGCGGCGCTGCCCCTCCGCCCCGGGCAGGTCCGGCGGCGGCGAACGCCCCCGCGGGAAGGCCCCCCCCCGCTGCACAGGGCGAGGGGGAGCGGGGGCGCTTCCCATGGGACGGGGAAGGCGGCGGGGGCGGCCCGTCCTCTCGCATTCGCTCGGAAGCCCCGCAGGCGGGGGCGGCGGGGAGCGTCTCCCGGGGCCACCTCACCCCCCCTCCGACGGGCTGCGCCGCGGGGAGCGCCCGCCCCCTGCCGCCTGCCGCAGTGCCTCTGCAGCCGGCGGGCTCGCCCCCCCGCGCCCCCCGCGGGAGCCATCTTCTCCGCCCGCCCGCCCAGGTGCGGCAGCCGCCGGCGCTCTCCGGCAGCCCCGGGGCCGGCGGTGAGGTTTACCTTGAGGCCGGTGACCCCGTTCGCTCACAGCCTGAAACAGGAGGCGGCGGCGAAGTGACACTTAAGCCGTGTGCTTACCCGGGAATGCCGCTGACCCGGGCGCGCCGCGGCGGCTGGCCCCGGTGTCACCCTCCCGCCGAGGCACGGGGCCGTGGGGGCGCGGGGGGACGTGGCTCCCGGGCGGCAGCTCAGGCGCTGCCGCGGTGGTCCCGGGGGCCGCTCGGCTCTCGAGGCACACAGTCGTTCCTTCGGGTCGGGCTGTGCTTTGCTTGCTCCTTTCGTGAGCTTGTGGATTTCGGGGTTTAGTGACAAGGCTCTGGCGACGCTGCTCTGCGTCCCCATCCTCTGCTCCCAGTGCATCCGTTTGCCTTGCTGGCGTCCCTGCGAGCAGGCATCACCTGCCCAGCTGGGCAGAGAACGAAGGCGCCAAAAAAATAGGGCATCTTTTTAGGATAGAACGTGTTTGAGCACCAAAAACATCAACTCTAGATGGATGATGGGGTTTTTCAGACAGGCTGAGGTGCTTTTGGAAACGCTGGTACTTGTGTTTTATGTGTTTAGCTTGTACAAACCCATGATATGCTGGCCCTGAAGAGCAGTTATGTGGAAGAGCCAGGAGTTGTTCCAAATGCCAGTAACACGTCTCATCTGTCCATCCGTCTAGTAGAAGGCCACTGCTCACAGAAGACTTTCACTATCACCAGCAGTAGTTTGAGTTTTCTCTGGGTGGTTATTCCCAACAATATCATTGAGCTTGGCCAGTTGGACATCAGGCCCAGCCAGAAACCTTAATAGTTTTGGGCATCTCACTACAAGAAAGACATTGAGGTGCTGGAGAGAGTCCAAAGAAGGACAACAAAGCTGGTGAAGGGTCTGGAGAACAAGTCTTATGAGGAGCAGCTGAGGGAACTGGGGTTGTTTAACCTGGAGAAAAGGAGGCTGAGGGGAGACCTTATTGCTCTCTACAACTACCTGAAAGGAGGTTGTAGCAAGATGGGTGTTGGTGTCTTCTCCCAGGTAACAAGCGATAGAATGAGAGGAAACGGCCTCAAGTTATGCCAGGGGAGGTTTAGACTGGATATCAGGAATAATTTCTTCAACAAAAGGGTTATCAAGCATTGGAACAGGCTGCCCAGGGAAGTGGTGGAGTCACCATCCCTGGAGGTATTTAAGAGACGAATAGATGTGGTGCTTAGGGACATGGTTTAGTGGTGGACTTGGCAGTGCTGGGTTAACAGTTGGACTCAATGATCTTAAAGGTCCTTTCCAACCAAAACAATTCTGTGATTCTATGATTGTGGTTTGTGCTGTGGATTAGGTCACTAGCGACAAGCCCAAACTGATTTCATGAAGCATACCAAAAAGCTCTCAGATAGTTAAGGTCAGGTATTTTCCAACAGCATGGGCCTAGGATTTTGATGCCAGTTCCTCTGCAGCCTGGAATAATAGTTTAAATCTTTCTCACCTTCTCCCATATGAGCAGAGGTGGCGTTTAACTACACGAAAGTGGTGATTGGGTAATGGTTTGGATACAATTTCAGAAAAATACGAGCACAAAAGAGTTAGAGGCAGCAAAAGCAGGTATTCTGCCTAATGCCCTCAGCTGCCATTAAGAAACATGAAAATCTAATTGTGCTGAATGGAAATGTACATCTTCATTGCTGATTATGACACGGAAGAAAATTACTGTATGATTGGCATCATAATGGCCAATGTTGAAATGTGATGACACGCCAATATGATGTACATCTCCATTAGGAATGATAAATCAAAGGTTATTCATTTGTGCTTGATTTATGCCTGGGAAATGCTACCAAGGGAAATCTTGATTTAAATCTCTCAAGTCATAAAAAAAAAAAACACGAGTGCCCTCTTCTGGCAACAAATGAGTACTGTAGGCCCTGCAGTACTTTGCCCTGTTGATATTTATTTCTGTATATAATTTAAATTTTTGGTCTTTCATTGTCCCTTTCACCACCACCATGGTCTGTGATATTTTCAGTAATATAATTCATTGTTCTTTCTTGTATTTTATCCTCTGTTTCAGAAGTAAATGGGATAACATTTAATCCTGTGAAATCTCCCTTCTCACAACCAGAGGCCTTAATCTTGCTGGTAATCTTATTCCAGGAATACAGCAGAAAACTGCACAAGGTCTGTGCAGTTTGTTACTGAGCATGGAGGAAAGGATTCCTATTTTCTGAGTTAGATGAGACACACAGCCACATGGGTATATTGAACAGAATCTAGAACACATGAGAAAAGAATTATCAGTAGGACTGCACTTAAATTCTTTGCTGAATTGTTGTCTTATCCTGGGCAGCTACTCTATAGTTGCCTGTATTCAATAGCTGCAGAGAGAAGAGCGGAACAGGAGATGAGAGGGAGAAAATGCTTTGACTTCTTGCTTGCTACTATTCTCTGTGCCCCCAAGCCCTCTACCACCTTGTTTTACTTGTGGACAACATACCGTGCTATCTGTCACTCACAACTGTATTGGAGCACCAACTCTGACCTCTGTTAGATACAGGTAAAGCTTTTGGCTGCTTATACCACCCCACCTCCAATTCTTAAATCTTCCAGCTTTTAAGATGCATCTTTTCCTGCTTTTCCAAGCAGCTAAAATTCTTGCCTAAGTTCTCATTATTTAACAGCTTAGTTGCTGCAACATGCTCTTCTCTGGCCTTGACACATGCAGGCTTGCCTTTGCCCTAATCATACTGCATGCGGCTGCTGTTGCTTCAAAGATCATTTTCCCAGCCTGTCTCTTTGAACATGTCACTCTGCTCTTGGCATCCCTGCGCTACCTCCCCCCTCCCCTATCTCACATCAACATAAGCTGCCTATCTTCATTTTCAAGGCCCCCTGGGACCCTTCCTATCATCTCTCATTGTCAGGAGGCAGGAACAGGGAACAGAGCAGCTCCAATAACTGCCCTGCCTGAGCAGACTTCCAGCTCTACTGTGCTTGGTCCTTATATACCTTTTTAGAGCAGTATGTGGGTGAACAGGATTGGTCAGGATCCAAAAAAGGGGGTCATTGTTAAAGACAGTCAGGAGCACAGACAGCAGTGACATTTAAAATCTTTTAAAACCTTAAAATGGACCACCTCCTTTTGTTCAGAGTTACCATCCTCGTGTGCTCATCTCAAAGCAAGCCCTTTCTCATTTTGTCCTCTGTGGTCTCTCTCATACTCGGAGGATAACCTGCACAAACACCCTCAGATTTATGTTGGTAGCTCTTTAGAATCTCCTTAAAGCTCTCCTTTGCCATGACGTCTACAAAAGCTTTGACAACCTTTAGACTGCTAGTGAGGTAATAGTGCTGTCAGCCACACTGAGCATTCTCATTTCCTTTATTCTCCCTCTGTCTGTTTGTATCCATCTGTGGTCTCTTGTCCTCTATTTAGTTTGTAATCACTTTGGGACAGGGCCATCATTTTGTTCACACAGTGCTTCAGACAATATTTGTTGTTAGGGTTCCTGCGTGGTCTAATAATACAGACAATAAATAAAACACTAACAGCCTGCAGCAGGTGTTCTCTTCTTGCATAGACCTCATTGATTTCAGGCTGTGGGCTGAGCAAATTGCATGAATGTGGCTTGGGCCTTGTGGGTAACTGAGCAAAGGGCAGAAACAGAAGAGCAGTGCTGTGTGTTCCATGCTGAATGTTGGCCAAAATGTCTTTAATCAATATTCTCCCCTCCCTTTTCTCCCCCCCCCCCTTTTTTTTCTTTTTTGTCAAGCAGTGTAGAGCAGATCCAGGGGCAAGCTTTTAGCTTCGTGTCATTTTCTTCCAGAAAAGGGCAGGGGGGAAAGAAGGCAAAAGTTTATGGGCTTTTGTTTCTTTCTGAAAAATACAACAGAAGGGCTATAAACAGCAAGAGGAAGAAAAAAAACCCAGACATTTGAAGATCCTTAGACCTCACCTCTTGCCCTTTGTACTTGGTAGAAAACTACTTTAAAGCCTAATCCTCAGCTATTTTTGTAGCCAGTAGTAAACAGAGTCTTTGCCTTAGTTTCCTAATCTGTAAATTGAGCATCTCTTGCTTTAACTAACACAGGGGCTGTAACCCTTTTTTTGTAAGTCCTTTCAAGATTGACAGGGATATGTTGTGAATTGTTATTATTCTGTGATAACTTGAGTTCAATTTTATTAGCAAAATGGGTTTAAAGCTTATTTGATTCTACTGCCTGCTCTGACCAACCTCCAACAATGCCCAGTGCTTGCTAGAGAGAAAAGGGGATATGGCTGTATTGCAAAACACTCAAAAAGGATTCCTTCTGACTCTGAATTGCAGAGTTATCCGTAGAGAGCTCTCTTTAGGCTGATATAACACATAAAGTGAGCAATCTTTGGGATCAGATCAGAATCCAAATTACGCAAAAGTGAGTTAAAGTGCCTTAGCAATACTAATACAGCACAGAACCTCAGCCTGTGTGGTTTAGAGCACCAGCCAAGAGCAGACAGAAAGGAATTACGGGGAGTAATAAAGCAGAGTGCAGTGTTACAAATTCTGTGTCAAAGTATTGGATAAATAGGACAAGTGTCAAATGGGATATAAAGCAACTCTATGAAAACCGCAGAAAGTTGATGTTTTAGTCTGAGCTGTGATTAAGGTGATAGTAGAGCCCTGCATTTTATTTAGTGCCTTTTAATCTGAAAGCTCCCAAAACACTTTCAGAATAGTGATTAAGAAAATGAAGACATTCTGTTTTGTTGAAGACCACAGGAAATAACCATCAATGAGTGTAAGAGAAGCCAGGATGAGTAATGGGACAGATGATAGTGTGATGCAGAAGACAGCTGTAACACAAGATACTGGATTGTGGAGTCAGGCTCATCCTCAGTGAGAATCCTTTGCTCATTGGTACTGATCCCCTGCAGAGCCAGCAGCCCAAGGAAGATTTCATCCTTAGAAAGAGCACCCAAATTACTAAAGACCTTAAAGCAGCACAGCCTCTGTAAACTACTCTGAACTAAGGCTTAGGAGAATCATCAGGTTTATGTTGATTGCCAAAATATGACCAAAAGTTACATGCCTGAAAGAACACAAATGCATGAGAAAACAGAAAATACAGCAAAAAGTATTTCTGTGAGAACTTAAGCATAACCTTTAGATATAGCCTTGATTTAAGTATAAGAAACAGTCAGCTTCCCCAAAGTCACTCTTTTAAATTCTTTTTCCTGTCACACATCTGTCTTTCCTCAGCTTTAAGCTGACCCTGGTGTCTGTAACGTGGCTCCTTTTCTGTCCTGATTACTGTCACTAATGGCAGACTGAGGCAGGACTTGACAATTAAACAGCAATATGGCATTTTTTTTGATGTCACAGGGACCACCCCACAGCGACATTCAATTCAGGAAATATGGAATGATACATGTTATGGCCTGAATGATTTTTTTGGAGGGTTTGTTTGGGGTTTGGTTGGTTTGGTTTTTTTTTTGTTTTTGCAACACTTAGTACATCTGTTCTAGAAGTCAAAGAAAACACAACAGGAGAAAAGCAAGGCAGTTAATGAGACTGAACAGGTATAAGAACATAGCAGTTAGATGGTATGCTATGGGCCAAAGTGAAGGCATTTATTTATTGTCTCAATCAAATGGCAACATAAGCTTTTTCTTTTTCCCATTATGTTGTTATTCTTACAACATGGAAAACATTTCTTTCCCTGTGGAACTCCTCCAAGTAATCCACCCCCATAAGGAAACCCAACCTTTAGTACTTTGCAATAAATAAATCATCAGGAATAAAGATATACAACAACAACACATTATGACAAATATTATCAAGAAGCATGCACAGATCTGTTCAATAATGTCTCTTCAGAAAATTCCGCTACTGATGTACCCAAGTACTTAAGAATTTAATATCTGAGCATCTCACACTCACTAATGGATTTTAGTCTCCCTTCACTCCAAAGGCAGGAAAGTGTATTGCCCCTTCATGGATTTAGAAGTGAATAGTCAGTGACTTGCCCAGGGTCATATGGAAATCTTTTGGTGGAATTGGGGCTTGGAGTCAGGGTTTCTGTGTCCTGGTCCAGTACCTTAACCCATCTTTTTACACATTAACAGATCTGCATTGTAACATTTAGGAAAGGGCTGTGTGATGCATTATATTCTTTGGCTTTTTTTTAATATCCCAGGTTCTTTTAGTCCTGACTAATCACTGGGAGGAGTTTGCTATTAGCTTAGCCTTTAAAAGAACCTGCTCTCCTGTGTGCTATACCATCTGCCCTGACCTTAGTAGTTGTACACTGCCCGACAACAATTTGTATATTTGCAGCCCACCCCTCCAAATGAAATTGTCCTGGTGAGGTTCTGGACCAAGGTTTGCAATGTGTTTAAAAGCACTTTGCTGCATATGGCTTTGTTGGAAAAATCTACGTGAGCAAAGTGATAAAAAAACAATCAAATGGAAAAAACCTCCCTCCGGCCAAGATATAAAAAAGCACTCAGTCGATTCTACACCCATGTTTAAGTTCTCTAACCCCTACCTAAGGGAGCACTTAAGCACTTTAGCCTTAAATGCATGAGCAATCACGTTGCCTTGGACTGGGAAGGTTGGGGAGAATATTCATCTGCTTTGCTGGGTCAGGACCCTGACCCGGAGTCTGTGGATATTTGCTTCTTTTGAAAACCAGGCCATTTCTTTAGCGCTTTACATGGATTTGGGAGTCTAATTTTAGGCCGTTGTATTTTTAAAATCCAGGCCTAAATACACTCCCCATAGGAAATGCAGCATCCCTGATATTTGGGTCAGAATGCTCCCACTAGGGATAATTTCTTTAAACTACTGGCCAGCGAAGAAAGAAACCAACACGAGCAACCACCCCGGGAGCACCCTCCCCCCGTAGGAAGCCTTTCCTACCCCCAAGGTTCGTTTGGGAGCCTGGGTACTTTTGAATGGCTGTTGATACAAAGTCATGCTCTTTTCCTTTTCATGTCACTTATTTAAAGAGGAATCTTGAAGCAGTTGTTTACTGCAGCAATGCTTAGGAAGAGGAAGAATAGCGAGAGTATTTTCAAATGCCCTTAGCAGCTTTCTTTTTATTTAGCTCTCCAAGCCCCTGCTATTCAAGTTCTCTTCTCCTCAGAGCACTAACAGCTAAATTGTTCTATGCACCCAGCTCCCATTAGCAAAAGCCAGAGTCATGCACATCATTCCCATGAACCACTTTAACAGCATAGTCCTATATGACAAGATGTGCCTCAAAGAGAGGGGATGTTAGATAAATATTAACCACACAGTGTTCTCATTTTAACTTACATTTAAAATAGCATTTGGATTTTTTAAATGTACACTTATGTTATTTGGTATCAATTATCTTTGTCTTACCAGTTTAAGAAATTAGATATGCCAGACCATAACAAATCTGCATTAGAAGCATGGGGTTTGCTGGTTTATGTTGGAGAAAAAAGAGGGGAACGGCTGACATTTGGATTTACTGTCATACCTCAATAATCCACAAACCCTAATTTCTCAGCAATGAGTTTGTGTCCTTTGCTTTACATTAATTACATTGAAATTTCCGTCCATTATTCAAACTCTCAGTAGTCACAACTCATTTAATATCTCGTGCTCTGTGCAGACAATCTGAGGTCTGACTGTGCTTAGATTCATATATGGACAGACAGCATGATTTCTTCACATGGCAGAGATTCCCTTGAAATCCTCCCACCTCTCAAAAAAGGTTCAGTTTAATATGAATTAAAGTATGCCTCTGACTAACTTTCATTTGGGGAGCATATCGATTTCATCGGCTGCATCAAAAGCAAGCTCAAAAGTACAATCAGAAATTTATATACTCTCGTTACATAGATTCAAACATACTGCATAATATAAAAGAAATAGAAATATTTTTTTGTTGGGTAGTGTGGGAGGAGAGAAAAACATGTTTTTCCCTAATCTCAGACAATTAGTTTCTGATTTATATCTCAAAGCACATCAGTTGGTAAACCTTACAATTTCATCTCAGCTAGTATAGCTGTGGATGGCTTTACAGAAAACTCATAAAAATTTAAAACCGTTTTCTAAGTCTAGTAGACTTTTTCTTCTCTGTTATCAATGACAGTGAATTCTGGTGTCTAGATGTGGACTTTGTAGTTAAAAACTGACCTTCTTTTGGATGAGTTTTGCTTTTGGTATTAAATTAGTGGACCTCTCATTTGTCATGGTTAACAGCAGTGATTGACAGTCACGCGGATATTTTTCTGTAACCATTGATACCAGTAACTAGAAAAACAAGAAAATAGTCCCACTTTCATAATAAAAGGTAGAAATTGTGTATCTTAAATACTTCAATCCACATTCAAAATGACCATGCAACCATGCTCAAGTGCATGGATATAACTTTAAAACATAGCAACCTTAAAGGTGGAGTGCACCCCCGATAACTGAAATTCTCCAAGCAGCAGTTACCATTTACTCACAATTTCGGACAGCGCAAAAACATAAAAGCTGCTGCTCCCAGAATTGTTGCATGTTACCACCATTCATCAAAATGTTGTCTTTGTGGTCAATGTCTTTTCTTTCCCACTTTATATTATTTTCATATTCTTTTATCACCAACTCGGAGTCCACGAGAATCTTCACAATAACAAACCAGTGAGTTTATGTGGCAAAGGACTACAGTATGGACAAGAGAAAGATTTCAAGTACTGTGCTTCCAGGAGGCTTATTTAAACCATAACAAAATAATTAAAAATTGCTTGACCATACCTTTTTAATTGGTTCCCTAATAGAAGGGTTAATAGGAATTCTAATACCTGTGTAAAAAAAAGACAGATAAAGAAAACAGTGTAATGTAAAATAATTCAGACTGTCTCTGTGTAAATGAGGCAATAAATGCCTGCAACACGAAGCTCAGTCTGACTTCACAGCAGGGCCTGGTGCTTAATTGAAAGTCCTAACTAGACCCATTTATCAAAGAAATCACTCAGAGGGAAATCTAATTATCACAATTAATCCATATTTTTTTAGAAAGTCTTAGCAAAGCACATTGAAAATTTCTTTGGGAGGAATTTTACAGTGTTATTACCAAAAAAATCAATCACCAAACTTCTCCCCCCTCAGAGGAAAAAAAAAGGGAAGGCAGAGGGCATGTTGTGCGAGGAGCTCCTTGTAACGCCACTTAGGCACAGCCTGAGTAACGAGCACCATCACAGCAGGTGCTCAAATGGAAATGTTTCTTCCTAACTCACAAAATTGCTCCCTTTGCAAGCTGGAGAGAACACCTGGCTTTTTTGCGAGAGCTGCCCCACAACGTGCCCATGGACTCTGGGTCCTTGCCACAGTTTTGCTTGGCTCTGCAGGACTCCTGGCACCCCTCAGCTGCCCCCCGTAAGCCCCTGCTCACAGTTTGTCTCAGCGCATGCACAGAAAAGCTCAGAGGCATAACCTGGCCTCTACTCAGTAACTAGCTTCGGTAAAGTAAGGAACCAGTGGCACATTTTGTTTCAAGCACTTGCGTAAAGAGGAGATGTCTTCAGCAGAGTCGCAGTGCTTGCATCAGCATTGAGTTTGCTCCAGTGAGCAAAGGGCCATTCTGAAACCAGGGCATTTCCTCTGAGTAACTGGCAATATTCAACTCCAAGCTGGCTTTGCCTTAGCATTTGTATGAGTTGTGAAAGAAGGTAGTTCCAAGCTGTGTTCCTACATGGCTTCTCACATTTGGCATTTCCCAAGAGGTTTTCATTTGCTTGCTTTTTAAAGATCCGGTAACATTTAACAGTCTAGTGAAATTTTCTTTCTTATTTTGAAAAGCAGCCCCTTCTTTTTATGTGGAGCTCTACCTCTATTTCTATGCCTCCAATGTAAGCCTGGAGTGCTGCAGAAGGCCACTTGTGGAGCAGTTAACAAGTTACATCTATGTGCATCAGATGGCACTTGACATGCCTATGTGAAGATGAAAAGAAAGGCCCAAGAAAGCATGCAAGTCTGTGCCATGATAAAAATCCCCTACAGTCAATCAACAAGCTGATAGCCAACAGGTGTTTAGGGCTTCTGGACAGTAGTGTGCAGCAAGTGACAGGCAGGAGTCTGCTCCTTCGCTTTGAGAGCGTGGAGCACCAGCACTTACATTGGAGGCAGGTTTTGGTGGAGGCAAGTTTTGGTGGAGGCAGGTTTTGGTGGAGGCAGGAATTGGTGTACTCGCGCTAGCTTCAGTGAAGGGCAGCAGCGGGCACTTGAAAGGACAGGGAAAATGGGGCCAGAGATTTTCTTTCACTTTGTGTGGCTTGCACAGCCCCACACCTACTCATGTTTTCTCAGGCTTAAAGGGAGACCATAAGACATACTAAGGTAGCATGATTTTCCCTTCCATTCTTCAAGAGTCAGAGAACATCAGAAATTACAACCCATGTTAACATTTCTGTGCATGCCCTTTTTCCCCTCTTCTTCAGTGGGAAAAGTTGCAGCTTGGTCTCCCGATGTCACTGAAGTTGTTTATTGCCTTCTTTTTCTGTGCTTCCTACATTATTCAGGTTATACTAATCACCAGAGGGGAAGGAAACAACTCAGAGCAGATTGAATTACCGTTTAATTGGGCATCCTGTGAAATAAACATTGTGACTTGGATAAGATTAAAATGTGAGTCACAAGTCTGGTGAGTTTTCAAGTGTTAAGGAATGCGGTGAGGGAATCAGGCAAGAACAGCAAGAAGAGAGCATCTGGGAGCAATGCTCAGCAGAACAGCAACTGCTGGACAGGGTTACTTCTTTTCAGTAGGATCAGATTGAAGGTCCAGTGGACAGAATTGAGCAACACAACTGACAGTTCTTTATTTAAGAAGAATTACATTTTCAAACTAGTTTCCATTTACATCCATTTGCCTGTACTGAACCCATCTGTGAATGCCCTCTGGCAATATACCACTGTCCCGCTCAACTAAATTCTTAGATATTAAAGATGAGTACTTAGAAGTGCTTCTGAAGAAGGACTTCACCAACAAGTTTGGCAACTTCCATGCACTTTCCATTTATGTTTCATACTTTGCAATACTTCTGGTGAGTAGATTTGCTGGAAGAAACAAGTTGCAGACACAGAAATGAAAACTATATGGTAGAATATTCATTAAAATACAAATCCCAAATGTCTAATCACAACCATTCACATAAGCCTCACTTGATTTACGTGCATAGACCTGATGCTGCATTTAGGGACAGAGGTCTTCATTCAGCCACTTAACAAACATCATGTCAAGCTCCTACTTCACAAGCTTACCTAAATACAGCTGTCTCTGGACGGCTTTCTCCTTTGCCTGCCTTCCGAGGCAAAGGAGAGGCTGGCTGCGGTGGAAGATTTTGCGATGGAGACAGCGGTCCGGCAGAAATTGGCCAGGCACCAGATCAACTCGTCTATTCTGCATTGCACCTGAAAAGCCACTGATGGAAGCCATTGCTGGCTGCGATCTCCCAGCGGTGGCTGCACACCATCCACCTGGGAATGCAAGGCTCCCCAGCCTATGACAATTCCCCGAGCTCTCTGGTCCTCAGGATATTTATTGTGGCTTGGAAATTGTGAAGGTTGTTGCTTTGCTGCTTACCACCAGGTGGCCTAACTATTCCACCATTCATGAGGAACCAAGACTCCATTAGAGAACAGCAGCTGGAACTTTAAGCTTTACGTATTTTTCTTCCCAAGCCTCCACCTCCCCTCCTTCCTCCTCATTCAGTTGATTAAAAGCGATCAGGGCTGCTCTGATTTCTCAATTCAATCCTCTTCTCTAAGCAATTGAGAAAGCTTGTGCTTCCAGCGGTTCAGCTTTAGGGAATAAGCTCAACCGTCTCTATTTACCTCTTAGTCCAAATGAACTCTTGCCATAACAACGCAGGTAACTTGGACCTTTCCTTGTGCTTCAGTAACTGGAGATTGATTCCTTTGTTTGTTGCCTCCGATATGTCTCTGGTAGCTGGTTCTGTGACCATCCAGGAGTTCTGTGCCATCCACGTAAGCTGTTTTTAGAGCTGCCTTGTGTCCCTGGAGCATCACAGAGTTGATTCAGTGGGCCAGAGGATCTGACTCAGCAAACGGGTTTTGATTTTTAAAACCATAGACAGCTTGGGACTTCGGCACTCCCCTACTCAGTAGTTTTCGGGTAGCCGTTTGAGGGCTAGATGAGATAACAGCTCCTTGGGTTTCAAGAGAAGCCGGCATTATGGCTCACTCCACTGAATGTCCTCCTGTTGTGGATTGACTTCCCGGCTTGAACTGAAAGGAACTAGATGTACTGATCAGTAAAGGGGCAGGAAGATGCTCTCAGATGTTCATCTCAGGGTTTTCTTTATGAGAAGGGTGGAGAAAGCTCTAGCTAATGTAGCACCGGTATGAACTAAAAATACATTGATGCCAATGGTGTTACATTGAAATGCAGGTATTGGGAGGCCACTGAATGACTTAGGAATAGGAAGCATGATTTCAGGAGAAGAGTTATTTCATGTGCTGCAACACTGATGGTGTGGTTTTGTATTTTCTACCATTTACATAATGCCTGAAAGCATTCAGAAGGTACTTTCAAAACAAATCTCAGTAACTAAAGTGATTAACTAAGTTTTTTTTGGTTAAAACATCCATGATTCATTTGTTTACCCATCTTTGTAATTATGCATTTCAGTTTTGATGTGAGCGGGGACAAGGTACAACGATGGCAGGCAGGAACATCACGTCAGAGCCCAGCAATAGAAACCTCTTCCCAAGATCAGTTCAGCTCAGCTGTGAAACTGGTGCCTGACAATCCCAAATCAAAGGTATGCAGTTTCTGAATGCCCACTATCATAACGCAATTGCAGCACAAGAGATAACTCTGTTGGGCAGATTTTTCCTAAAGGATGTGGTGATTGAACTTTTAAAAATACCAGTCATTTGGAGAAAATTTCAGGAGTCTTAAATTACTTTGGTAAATGGATTTGTTATAAATAATAAATACCTGGAAATCGGTAGAGACTTTCAGTTGCATCACAAAAATGTCATGAAGTAATACTGGATATTTCAGCTACTTTAACCTAGCCTTGGGCACAGAAGAGTCCAATTCTGATCATTTGCAGGATAAGCAATCAAATTCAGGGTAATGAGGCCTTAGCCAAGGTGTTACTCTGGATTTACACCTCTGCAGACAGAATCAGATGCTATCTCCTAGTCTATGCATCCTCTGAGAATAGAATTAATTTTGAATTCTCGTATCATCTGCTTGCTTGTGCATTTATTTGCTAACTGTCTGACTGAGTGAGCTATTCTGGGTCAGTATGATTTAGGCATCCTTTATTACACAGTTTCCAATTCAGTACCTTTTTTAATCAAGACTAAATTGAAGTCAGGTTCCAGGTACATATAAATATAATATATATTTAGTGAATACATTGTAAATCCCCAAGTCTAATTTTGAATGCAACTATAATAGAACCAAAAATATGAAGGTTCCTTTATTTTATAGAGGAGTGTTAAAATATTGCCACTTCTTAAAGGCAAGTTAAGACCTATTTTCATATTTTTAAAATCACATTAGCTAAAAGCTTGTTAAGGAATAAATAGTCCAGAGGATAATTGAGACTTAGCTGGCTTAAGCATTAATGAATCAAAATCAGATGCCAGATCATTAATTAATTCTACAAATTATAATGGTGCCATTACTGGCAAATACTATGAGAACTAATACCAAGGAGCAAATTAAACTGCATAGTTTTCCTTCTTACTACATATCTTTTGCCAGAAATAAAAATGCAGTAGTTATTTTTGGTTGATCACATACAGGATCTATATTTTTAAATCTTTTGGATTATTCTTAATTTTTAAAAACATTTCAATTTCTTTAACATGCTATTTATAGAATGTGCCTATCATAGACTATAAGGATATTTCCATCAGTGCTGTAACCCACGGAAAGTAAAATGTAGCGAAAGTGACAGAAAAGTCAATTCAACACTTCCGAAGCCTCACAAAAATTCACACCCCTTCAAATCAGCCTCTTTGGCAAAAGACAGAATAATAGACGGGTCTTGCAATGTGGCCTGAAGTGCAACCATCTCAGGCTATGTCAGACCAATGTGGAAAATGAATTAGAGGGGAAGCGAGAGAGGAAAAAGAGAAGGTCAGCTGGACATTTCTAGCTACCACTTCTCATCCCACAAGAAGGAAACTTCAATATATTTAGAAGGTGGCAAGCTTTAAAAACTCTTTTACAGAGTGGAGAAACAACATGGGGGATGGGCTGTGACAGGATACCAGTGAGGCCAGAACCTTATGAGGAGTAAAAGACTCAACAGTGTTGAGGTGATATAATGTGAGGTGATATAATGAGATGATATAACATCAGTCTAGTCAGAATGAAACATTGCAGCCAAAACGACAGAGTTTTTGCACCTTTCTGTGAGAATTCCCAGTATTTGAACTCTTCATCTGATGTGGTATATCTTTTCCTCTTTTCCTGTCATGTGACAGACGCCAAAATTATCTAGGAGCTAGAACATGCAAGTTCTTCTAGAGCATATCCAAAATGCTTTAATTAAGCCTGGAGACCAATCAAGAGCCAATGCACTGCAGCACTAGTATAATAGTTTGCTCACTTAAGCATCACTAAGTAAGTGGCTAGATGCAATCTCCTCTAGTTGAGATTAAGTTATCCTGAAGGATCCAGCAGAGACTGTCGAGTCTGATGCCCGTAAGAGCAAGCTGTGGAAGAATGTCCCATTTTTTCCTCCATATTGATTGCTATTTTCATTCCATTTCCTTCCTCTGTTTTAATTGAAAAATATAAGTCTGGATGGATCTCTTTTTTTTTTTTCCCTAGAAATAACAATAAGACATCTGAAATAAAAATATTCTTGCAGTTTCCCAAAACCAAATGCAGCTCAGTTTCCAGTAGGAATCAGAGACTCATGAATCTTGTTACCATGAGCTACATTTCAGCTGAAGAATAATAAGGTGCCACCTTATTTCAGCCCTCAGCATTTGTCCACCATCAATGGCAGACAAATCTTTGCCAAAACAAACACATAATGTAGATCAGAGAGTGCTAGCACCATGCCAACAGTCTTTTTTGATGGCTTCATATATATGCTGAATAGATGAATTCTTGGTAATTTGTCACCCTTTGGGATCTCTGAACTACCTAAAGGTGCTGACCTTTGCCATGCAATAAAAATGAAACTTGCAATAGGCAACACTGTAGATAATAATGCATTCAAATACATCTACTTTATCTACGCCTATACTGAATTCACGGCCCTTTCCCGTGTCTGGAGATGACAGATTAATACCAAAGCTGTTTTATTACAACTTTTGGCCTTCTGCCAAAATTAGAGCATCTAAAAATAGACCAGTGATTATGATCTGCCTCTGAAGTCGCTGTCTTGAACAAGAGTCCAGAAACAGCTGACAGCAGCCAGCAGTGGGTGCCTAGGAAGCATGAGAACAGGACAAGCATGGAGGGTTGCTCCCTCCAAGGACTTTTCCAGCCTGCAACTATTTGCAGCTCACCAGCTTCTTGAGATATTTGATAGCCCTTGAAGAATTTTTCTTGTATGAATTTGTCCAGTCATTCTTTTTGTTAATTCTATATTGAGTAAGAAATATAGCCCGTATGGGTCACTCTTCTAGTTTCAGTCTCTGATCAGGCTACCCTGCTAGGTTGGTGGAAAGATGACAGGTTTTTTGTAATGACTCAGAGGTGGAAAGGACTCTCTTTATACGGTTGGATGGCCAAGTTCATGGTGAAATAGCTGCTATAATTCTGCTGGGATTTCATATTATCATTAATGATTTGCTAGGGCACTTGAAGCCTGCAATGCTATCCCTTAAAAGGATTTAAAATCTAAACACATTAAAAAACCTCTACATTCACTCTTCATGGCTTACGTTCCTATTTTCTGACACTACAGCCCTAATTGTTTTGACACTCTGAAATCTGTCACTGTTGGAGATTATTAATGGCACCATCATCAAGGAAAACTACAAGCCCAAACCAGGAACTTTTACAACTGTGGTGTGAAAGCAGGAAGCATTCAGCTGCTGTAGAAGCATCTTCTGCATGAAACTTTCTTGCTCTTTAGCTTTTGTTTTCATCTTTTTCCATCTATAGAAGTTAATTAATTACATTAATTAACAATTAGACCTAATCTATGCAGGTGAACAGAAACTTTGGCCCAGACAGACTCTGCCATGTAATGAAGGGCACTTGATAGTGACTTTTTCCTTTTCAAATAGAGTTCAATAGTAGATCATGGTTATGGCAGTTTGGGGAGAAGGAAACAAACGAGTCTTCATCCATGCAAGTCAGATGGCTGGTGACAAATAACTAACACTAACTGGCAAGTGGCACCAAAATAGATGCGTATTTTCTTGTCCATTTGTTACTGTCTTAGAAGATTACAGCCAATTTATTGAGGTCATTTGTATAGAATTGATTTTTTTATATGGTTTTATTAGATAGGCAAACACCCATTGATGCTTATAACTGATGGTCCTATCATGCAGTGCTGCATAACCCACAGTCACCCACAGATTGGATGCCCTGCAAAAAGTACTAGATGGGGCATGATTTTTATAAAAAAATAGTTATGCCGATGTAATGTCCCAGACAGACTCACTTATTTCCATATACATGTGCGTTTTTTTTTTTCTTGGATTGTGTTACCTTGGACACTCTTATCACTGAATGAAAGCAACCATATGCCCATTGAATTAATTTGCTATAATGAAGATTACTATAGTGATGCAAAAGGAAAAACTTTCCATGCAGCCCTGCTGCCACCTGGCCCTGAGGCTGTATCTCCCATCTTTGATGGAGATGCTGAGGTCTATAATGCTGGTGAAATTGCCACAGCCCTATGCTCCTATTTTTATACCCAAATGTCCCTAATCCAGTTCCCACTGTGTCATGTTTAAATTATGCGTTCATTGGCACACACCTTCAATGAGCTAGCATGCACTCTTCCTGCTCCACTGTCATTTGCACTGGGGGACGTCACAGAAAAAGAAAGAGAAAGGCAGCAAAATATACTCAAAGAGCTTTTTAGATTAACAATTTGTGAAATATTATAAATCATAGTAGAAGCAAGGTGGGTTTTTTTTTGCTTGTTTGTTTGTTTATGAAGCCATTCTAGAAGGTGTGACACAATGGGGGAAATTCTACCCTTAGGAAAGTTAATGGGAAACCATTCAGCAGTTGCAACAGGGGCAGGATTTTTCTGACTGTGTATTGTCCTGTTCCCATCCTTCCTCCTCTGCTTCCTCTCCGGCACACACATAGTTGACAAAGAACAGTGCCTCTGTTATTTCAGCTATCATTGCAAAGGAAGAAGAGTGACTTAATTCCCTACCACCAGGTCACTTAATTGCTTGGCAGTTATAAAGGATAAAAACTTTTATTGTTCAATTTAATTAGACATAGTCTAGAATAAAAATACTTTGGATTTTCTCATAACATGATCTATCTCTTGGATAAAGGATAAAAGCTTATTTCAATGGGAAATCACAGCTTGAATCACATTTGGAAAAACCCTAGCACCTCAAGTCACTGAAATAAAACTTCTTTGTGTAGTCAAATGCAAAACTTGTTCTGATTGCTATAAGAACAGAGAGCAATACTAAGTGTTTTTTAGCTACGTTGTTTTTTGGAAAAGAGGTTAAGCTTATAGCTAGAGAGTGTAAAGAGGGCCTGGGAAAATTGAAAAATAGATTATGTTAATTGATTGTGGCTAAAGATGAAAGCTGTCTTTAGGTTCTGTTATTTCTTTAGGTTGCTGCAGAACCTCACAGCTTCAACAGACACTGTAACCACTGTGCATCAAAAATGTAAGTTCTGCCATTTCAAAAATCATTGTGGGGCAGGGGAATAACTGACCTGTTTACAGAAATGGAGCAGATTGAGAGCTTGCTCATACTGGTGCAGAAGGATGCCAACCTCAGCAGCAATTTGCTTTTTTTCCTTAAAAGCACACAGAAACCTCCTGAAGTTCAACACCTAGCAGTCTGGAAGAGGAAGGAATTTTGTAACCCCTGTGTGGCAAAAAATCTGCCAGTCGTCTGACTCTTCCTATGGGTATGTGTGTGATGACTAACAGGTCTAAAAGAGACAAAGAGGTAGAGCAGAAAGCCACTGAAAGGGAATGCTTTTTTACTTCAATAAGTTTACAAAATCATTAATTGCTGTCGGGGGCTCAGAAACTGCATGCCCAGTCAAGAGGCGCAGTGATTCTGCACTTTGCCAAAGTAGCTTTTTCTCAAAAGTTCTTCTGCAGCAACCAAAATGTATTAATTTTTCCACAGGTGGTGGAGCTGATGGGATGAAGTCTACCCAGCTTTCTTCCTTGTTGAAGGCCAGCATTTTGCCCAATGAGCACACTGAAGCTGTATCAGCATAATGCTTTTTAATTTTATTTTTTTAAAACATCCTGTTAAACCAGCAAAACTAACCTGATCCAACTGGAGCGCAGGGCACGCTTGTTCTGGTATAAAACATCTTCTGGTGGTTTGTGTGTGTTGTTTGGAAAGAGGTTTAATTTGTACAGATAAGAGCCACTGGAACTGGGGCATGAACTTCTCTCCAGGTGTTATGTCTGTGTTAGATACTGTAACCGTGGCCCAGTTGCCTAAGACACGAGACTGAAGAAGCCTAGGACAACCAGGGCGTGGAGACTTCCTCTTTCCTTTTTCTTCCCTTTTTTTGCCTTCCCGTTTCCTTTCAGTAACCCATGCAGATGTGCCGCCTTTGAAGCCAGGAGGCCACTTCATTGCTGGTGCGATGACACTGACACTGGCTCCATCTCTCTGTTCCTTTACCCTCAAAATTGTTACCTTCCAAATTGCAGTCTGAGCTTGCCCACCCTATTACTTGATAAAGCCTTCAGGAAGCTGCTGCATTTGAGAATGATCTGTTAGACCTGTTTTACTCAAACCCTGAGTATAAGTTGCTAGTATATGTCTAGATCTTCAGTGAGTTCATGCAACTCAAAATAGATCCACTAAAGTTAGTGGAGCTGCTCCAATTCACCCCAACTGTAGGTCTGATCCATCTTTTCTCATTTAGTTCTTTAACCAGCCCCTTTTTCTTGTTCCAACAACTTTTCTCATCTACATTTACCAGTCTAGTATTTTGAATTTTTATGCAGTCTGGTTTCATTTACTGTTAAAAATGCATCTCTGGTATCAGGCACATCATTTTCTAAGCCTCCATCATGCCAGGAGAGTTAGTAAAACATCAGTTTTTCACTTCAGTTCCCAACCCATATGTTCTTAAGTAGCACTAGGGAAACATTTTTTAAAGGACAGACTCCAGAGATGTCTTCTAATATCATCAGCAATGATAATCAAAAGCTGCTTCTGCAGAAGCCGGCGGGATTATCAGTCTCTCAAAAGGAAATTCAGCAGCTTTTCCTGCAGTAACATTTATTCTCCACCCTTTCACCTCAAGCTATCGTTCACCTCAAGGTGGTGACACCCTGAACAACTATATTTCCATATGGACTTCCTATTTAAGTGTCAGGAGGGACCATTAATCCAGGGTCAGAACCCCTCCTGGCTTTCTAAGGGAAATGTAACTTAAACTCTAATAACAATTCATCATAGTTCATAGATGATGCAAGTTATGCCTCATATACAGTTGCAAAACAGCTCTGAGGAAGGTTTTTTTTGCTTTCTTTTCAAATTTAGACGTAATTTCAGTTAGTCATGACATCAGTGTTAGGACTTAGACTCCTCCACAAAGGAACACATTGCTAATTTCAAGCTGTTTTGGCTAATTCTGGTCAGGCCCAGATGTAATACAGCCTGTGACTGGCAGCACGCTGGATGTTTATGAATATCTGCATAATGGTCATCATTTCTGCAAACCTTCCTGCTAGTGACCTCTTTGACAAGGAGAGTAACATAGAGCACAAAGGGGCAGGCATGGCCCTGTTAAAAAGTTCAACCAAATACTCTCCAGAATTGCTTTATCATCAACAGTCTCGTTATTTTGTGCTCTTTCCTGCCATTTCTCACTATTTCTTTTCCTCTCCCTCCAAATTTGTCTCATTGAAATGTTCTACTTCCTTTTCTTCTTCCTCTTGTTCAATTCCTCAGATAACGTCTTCAGGACTTACCACTCGCCTGTCCTTCCCTGCGGGGTGGGCCATCAGGGTGTATCTGGCTGTGGAGCCCCGAAGAGCCCTGCTGACTCCTGGAAGAGGATGACTGGTCCTTTCCCGCAAAGCTAGAGAAGATCGTTGCCTGCCTTGGCTTGTGCCTACCTCTTCTAAGGTAAACCCCTGAGCATAATTTATTGGCAACTCCATTGAATTTCTGTAGGGTCGAGAATGTAAGCCCATGCTCGGCCATGAGGGCAGCAATATAATGAAAAGCAAGAGCAACCAGCCTCTGCAACCTTCCCCCTGGCCAGCCTTGCTACCCTTAAACTTTCAGAAGAGGTGGTTGCGGTTGTCTTCAGCACACCCCCAAAGAGCCTGGGAGAAACAGGGGAGCAGGCTCGGGCCGTGACAGGGGAGAGGGGTGTGTGGTGCAGAAGCGGCTGAGGCAGGCAGAGGGAGTCTGACAGCAGCCCGGGCTGTGACAAGAGAAATTGAAATGTAAATTCTGCACCCCGGCAATAAATTTCACAGCAGCCTAATATGCCTAGGAATGACGCCTTGGGCAGAGCCTGTGTGGCCCAGAAAGGAGCGGGTCTTAAATTTTCTAGAATTCCCTAATCCGCTTTATCAGCTGCTTCTCCCTAAACTGCTGCTGCTCCCGGAGAGATTTAAAGCCACAGTTGCTTCTTCAAGGCCTCTTCCTTATTATTATGTTTATTCTCATCCAGTCAAGACAGAGAAACATTAGCATGTGATTTACAGCGTGGGACCAATCGCAGATACCAGCACTCAATATTTGAAATTCAAGCAGTATCTGCTTGCAGCAAACCAGTCAGGATCAATCTAGAGATAAAAAGGAGGGCCCTACCTTTTTAGAAGGCAGTAGAGATTCATCGTCGAGGTCTGTCAGTCTTAGCCTGTCAAGCAAGAGGCTGTGCATCGCTCCTAGGAACCAATGCATGCAATGGCACTCACACAGTATTAATACATGCCCCTGTGCTGGGTTTAAGTCCTTTCTTTTCTTTGTTTTTTTTTTTTATTTTTTTTTTTCCTTGCAACCATCCTCTTTTCTTCTCATGTTTCAGGTCTTTGTATATATCTGTCAAGCAGGCAGTGGATTCAGGACAGGTTTTCATGCCAAGGCATTCCTTTACCTAATGAAAACAAGTGAATAAAACATAAGAGAAGTACCTTTAAATTAAAAATAGAGACAAAAAACCTTGAAGAAAACCAATATATGAAGGAAAACATTTTTTCCCTAGAAAAATGCCTATTGAATGGATGAATCTCTATTTATTATTTCTAGTTTAAGCATGCACTTATAATTACATCCTAATTAAATAAGGAAAAAGGACCGTGTGTAGCAGAGAGAAATATATGCATATGTGAAGAGTCAAGAAAATCCAGATAAACTTCTGATGGCATGATATATTCATGCAGAGTAGTCACTTTTCGAAACTAAGATTTTCTCTCAAAGGCCTCCAGTTTGTATTATTAATGACATTTTTCCTAGCTCGCATTACCATTTCTATCTGAACGGAAAAAGACAAAAACTTTTCTGAAGTTTGAAATGACAAAACAAGTCTCGGAGCCACAAACATCAAATGCTTTTGCACAAGCCTTTGAATGGATTTCAGCCACATAGTTTTGTGAATGGGTAGAGCGAGCAGCACTCCTGGCCTGAGACCCTGTGCCAGGGGCCTCAGAGACGAGGAATAGCCAAGTGGCAAACTTGGGTGGGGGGAAAAGGCATGGAAAAGGTATGGGAAAGGCACTTCACTATGGTACGCTGCAACAGCAGCCCCGCGCAACGGGGCCCCTTCCAGCCTCCAGGACACCAGTCCCATTTCACAGTAGCTTTGGTGAAGTGAGTACATGTGGACCTTGATTCAAGTCATGGGAAATGCTGACTGCTAGGAGCTAATTTAAGAATACACTGAAGAGTTGTGAGGAGCCGGGCCATTAGAGTAGTTTCAATCTGTTCTTCCAAGTTTCTGCTGGCTGCTTGGAGCCTTGGATGCCATATCCTAAACGTCTGCCACCGACTAGCTGTCCCTCTTCTCTGTTTAACATGAATATCCTGTAATTGGAGTGTCAAGCTTCTTGCTGCCACCACTGAGGAGGAGGATACGGAGGAGGAACCAGAAGAAATCCGTCTTTGCTGTAATGAATGCGTGCAGTTCAGACCAGATTGGGCTGTTCAGATGTTTTATTCCTCCTTTTCATCTCCTTTGAGGAGGCTCAAGCAGTACCAGAACACAGAGATCTCCTTTTAGGGCTTCAAACCCATCAAAGATTCGCCAGGTCCACTGTGTGGAGAGACAGACAGGGAAGCTTTTTTGGTGCGTCTTTGTAATCTCTATGCTGCTGGCACTTTTTGCATATCTTGTTGGCTGTCAGCATGGGGGCACCTGGCGGAGGCTCCCCGTGGGAGGCGGGGGAGCCAGGCCAGGATGCCGTGCCGCTTTGGTGAGGCAGGGCACCTGCTGGTTCACTCCGAGGGGGTGACAAATAGCTGGTTTTACTGCAGTCTCTGGTGTCTAATTGTACAAGGTGGCACAAACTTAGATGCAGTGCCCCCACAACGAGGCACAGAAAGCACAAGGTGTTTGCTGTGATGCTGTTAACTAATTTACAGAGCTGTTTTTAGGGGCCTGGGCAGTAACGGCCACCAGCTGTACTCCATATGGCCTCTGGCATTTCCCTGCTGTTTCATGGCTATAGATGAGATCCGTGGTACTCAAAGGCCCTGGGCTTTTTTACCCTCAAGCTGCTGCTAGCAACAGTTAGGATCCCTAAAGGAGCAATAAGAGGGCCTTTAGTGCAGAAAGAGCCCTAGTTGCAGCTATCTACGTTAGCTGTCTGAAAAGAGGAGCGCAAGGTCTAGCTGGGTCAGAGCACCACAGTAACACGTCCGTCCCACTGCCTCTACCCGGGTATCACTTTGATGATGCACACATGTACACTGCACTGAGCTGATACTGCCCTGGCCCGTCTTGGTGTTATCGTGTGTGCCCACCTGCTCTGTTTGTTTTGTTTGCTTGCTGTCCTGATGGATCAAAATCAAAGCTCTCTTTGTCACCTCACTCCATTCACCTCAACATAAAAAGCTACATGTAGGTACAGCTGTCTGTGCCTTCACAAGCCAGCCTTCCCGCTCTTCCCATGGAGAATACCATCTACCCACCGACTAGCAACAGGAGATTTTAATATTGTTGTGTTGCCTGCCCTGGAAAGATCTGAAAATGAATAAATCACACACATGTCCCACTGTTAAAGCTATCGATTAGATGTGTAAAGATTGGACACTCACAGAGATGTGGAGAAATCTGCATCTGTTTTCTAGGATCACACTTTCTTTTTTCTTAAATGCAAGATTTACAGTTCTTATCTGGGAACCCATTTTAGTGTCTAGTATCGCTGAAGTCAAAATTAACACTTGGAATGACCATCAAGTTAATGTTGACCTCTTTCCCACAGTTGTTCTGATCAAGCCTTTAAAAATTGGTTAATATCCTCTCATCACTGCTTATATGGAAATTCCTGCACCTATTTAAGTAAATCTGACTTTTGCAAACAAAGGACAAACTCAAGAATAGACCATAGTTACCTTGGAGAGGTATTCCAGACCTAGCTGAAAAAATACAGCAGTCATTTGTAGTCAGAAATACAAGTTAAGATCAGAACATTTGATTTTATTTTTTTAATACATAGCTAAATAAGATTTCCTGCAGGCTTGAACAAATCATTGCTAAATCCACATTTCAATAGAGAACAGGCAAACTGGACTGGATAACTCTTATGCAGTCTGGAGTATTTTACATCTCCTATTCATCTGTTCACTTTTTCAGAGTATTGCCCAGAAAATGTTAGAATTCATGCATTGGGGTCCAAAAATAGCGTAGGAAAGAGTACTAGATAAAAAAGTACTTCCCTGGAAAGTAAGATTTAAAAAATATATTCCATAAAAATTATTCTCTGTAGACACTCCAGAACACATTAAGCTAGTGGTGTCTAGGTTAAAAATAAACCATTGAAAGAGATATTTATTTGCAACTTGGAACAGGATTAGCCGTCTTTTTGCATTTAGGTAGGGCCAGCATGCATAAATTATTTTGTGTGTCACTTAATTGCTGAAGGATTGTACATAATCCTGTTGCAGTTCAAGCCTCTATCCTATCATAAGGAATTCCTTAAGTAAAGGCCTAAGTGAAGATGTCTTTCTGCTTTCTGCAGGAATCTGAACTGAAATAGATGACACGGGCATTCCTGACCACAGCAAACCCCAGAAAACAGCCATCAATAGCCTTGGCCTTGTACAGCTGACCCTATTTGAACTATAATTACCTCTCCAAAATTCACACAGATTATATTGGCAACCAGCATGAAGTATGAGCCCAGTCTGCCCAAAAGACTAATAACTTAGCCATGAAGATCGGCTTCACATGCCGTGTCACTCGAATCTGCCTTGCAGGTAAGAACGAGCAGTAATTTCCATGGGGAGTCAGAAAATGAATACAGCCCTGAAATGCACACCAAATTGCCTGTACATTTAGTTGTCTACCAGCATGCCAGTTATAAGATGGTAACAGCATCAAAAGTTTTTATGTTGACTTGATTTCTTCATCCACAGGGAATAATGATGCTACATAAGTGATGAAAGGCACCCAGATCCTTTCCTGAAATGACTAAGGACTGGAGAGCACTGTAGTAGCTCCTCACGTTTACCTTGAACTTTGCTATATGTCTCCACTCATCCTACCTCATGAGCATCCAAACTCTGCCTGTACCACTGAAGGAGTGGGTCATACTGAGCCAGCGCTGGGTAACACTGTCCATACGTGTGATTAAATCTCTGTGCCAGTGGGCAGGGGTTGTTCCAATAGCCTTCTCAAGAGATGGTGAAAGCCATAGTATCAAAGTCAGGGCACACGCATGATAATAATGAGCATTTATTTCCATACATATTTGCACTGTTCTGTTTACTGAAGTCCAGCCACAGCTTAGTCCTCCCTCACGTGCTCTTTCTCTCTTGCTCTCTCACCACCCCTCTGCTTTTGGTTATTCAGACTCCTACAGATGACCACAGAGGAAATTCACGGTGCTTGCAAGATCTGCTGGGTGAATGGTGAACCCCAAGCAAACACACTGTTTATTCAGAAATATTTTAGGCTGTTTTCAGGAGCCAAGAGAATACTGATTTCTGATCATGCTTACCTCTTAAAGGGGATCACGCAATTCTCAGCGGTAACTTTCCATTTCAATGGCTACTGAAAGAAATCTGTTTTGGGAATTGCCTTTCCTTATTTGTGTAAAAATCCTTTTATGCCATTAAGACGCTTTGCAAAGAGAAACAAGATCTAGGGGCTTGTTGAGGCACAGTTTTCACTACCCAGTAGAGTTAGTCTCATTAAAATGGACCTCATCTCCTCGCTGCTCCTGCACATCCTGTCAGTTTATCACAGATCATCTGACATCTCTAAAATGGAAAGCATGACGTAAAGCAGGAAAAATAGCTCAAGACTAAAAAAACCCGTAACAAAAATTACAAGGACTTTGGAGAAAGGGCTCGCAGGAAAAGATGTCTGTATACAAACTTGTCAAGTCCTCAGGGCACCTATGTGCCAGCCACAGGGAACAATAAGTGTTTAGGGCTGTGCACCACTCTCTGTCCTCATCCAGCTCTACAAGGAGCAGCACACACTCCTGGAGCCGTGCACACTCCTGGAGCCGTGCACACAGGAGTAACCATCTTAGGAAAGTCCTTCCCAAAAAACCCTGCAGGGACACCTCCCTGCCTCGCCCCCCCACAGCCCAAAGAGTGCCAATACAGCCATGACGGGCTGCGCTGGCGGGGGCTGTCTGCCCACCCTCCTGCCCAGACCCTGAGCCTACACAAGGCAGGCCAGTTTGGGTCTTTCAGGAAGTTCTCAAATGCTGAATTACCCTTGAGTTCTGGGCTGGGAGCTAGGAAACAGCAGAAGTGCCCAGATGAAAGAAGACAAAAAAGCCCTCTGAGACCTCCTCCAGGTCAACGAGGAGTGCGAATCCTGCGCTCCGCCTGACAGAAAGCAACAACCGGAAAATTACCAGGGGACAGAGGGCATACTGAGAAACCCCCAGGACACGGAGCGGTGTGGCTGTGGGAAGCACAGAGGGTGAGAGCGGCCAGGAGGTACCACCATGCTTGCCGGGGAAATAAAATCCCCTTTGGCCCTCACACGGGCTGGGGTGTGACAGCGCCGGGCAAAGAGCTGCTGCTGCCTTTCCTCTCGAAGCTGGAGGGCAAAGCCTCAACAGGAGATGCTGCAGCGCTCACGTGGGCCTGGCAAAGGGAGTCCTCGGTTGATGGGCGAGGATGGCTGCGCACTGCAGGGAGTTGCTGGCCTCCAAGGTGGCCTCGCTGAGGACCGTTCCCTCCCTTCCCCAGGACAGAAATGCCCCCAGAGGGAACTTGCTGTGGGAGACGTAAATTCTCCTGTTGGTTTCCGCGTGACGGCAGTAAATTCTTTTATTGCTCCTTAAGCTGAATTTTCCACGGTCAGTTTTCCTTGGAGACTACTTTTGCATGCATTTCCTCCTCGCCTGGACAAGACCAAGACAAATTTGAAGCCA
Source organism: Nyctibius grandis (assembly GCF_013368605.1). Classification (NCBI taxonomy): domain Eukaryota; kingdom Metazoa; phylum Chordata; class Aves; order Nyctibiiformes; family Nyctibiidae; genus Nyctibius; species Nyctibius grandis. Next base: position 60,319,978 of record NC_090663.1, read on the forward strand.
GACCATTGCAATAACTCAGCTCCACACAAGAAGCCTGGTTCAGTAGCAGTGGGGAAAACAAACAGTCCGGGGATTGATGGGAAGAGAGATTTAAATGGTGAAGCAGAGTATCTGACACTGGCTGGGGATTCAACATAAACTGGCAGAGACTGGAAGGCAGACGGGGGAAGTGGAGGGGATAGCAGGAAAAGAGGCTGTGGGACAAAGCAGTCTCTTTGTATGGGTATGTGTATACATATATATGAATGCATGTTGAATATTTAGATGTAAATATTCATCCCCCTCTTATCCAATACGTAAAATGCACAAGTGTTTAACTTGAACCCAAGACTTTACCCCTGACGGTCCCTCTGCTCCCCCAGATAGGTTTGTCCGAGGCAGTCCAACTGGAAAAACAAACAAACAAAAAAAGAAAACCAAGCCCAAATCAGCCACAGCAGTACAGAAATAGAAAGGCTTTCTTACAAAGCGCCATTCAAGGGCCCTCTAATTGAATGCACGGGGGTTTGGTGTGTGCTTCGCCTGGGAGGTTGGCTTCATCCCCCCACGGCAGCAGCCTTTGACACCAGGAAAGCAGTTTTCTGGCAGGAACAGCGTGGCCCTGCCTGTGCTGATCCACGCTCTCCCCATCAGTGACGCCGTGCGCTGCCTTCACCAACAAAGCATCTAAACAGGGAGCTAAGGTGGATCTTAAAGAGAGAAGAATAGCCACGGTCAGAGGATGAATGCTGAACTAACAAAATCTACAGGTAAAACCCCACGGGCAGGTGTCGATTTTGCTGCATTTCCCGCACTGTACAGGTGACATCGGTTAACGCGTTAAAATGGCTAATGCGTTATTAAAGGAGAATGGGATTGAAATTAAGGATGCTGGACACGGGAGGCGAGCCCTTTAAATTCCCAGCTGTAAAGGCCGAGTTTGTGAATGAGCTGCTGCCACTGGGCACTTTGGAGGAAAAGCCTAGCTAATAATTGGAGAAAATGGCATGGCACAAAACTCTCCGAGCACTTGGCCTGCAGGCTGTGTGTCCATTAGAGGAAATCAGAAAGTCAAAACGGACACTGTGTAATTTCTCTGTACTTGCATTAACCATATCCCCAACACTCGCAGTGTGGTTCACTTTAGTATAATAAAGCACTTTATTCCACCCCATCACAGCTAAGTGCCCTCATCAGATGGAGTATCACAGTGGCTAGAATTCATTTTTCCATTAAGGAGATGGTGCATCTTGCGAAGACATTAGTCTATAGCTCCAGCAATGTTTTGATTATTTTTAAGGGGCATAACTTGCTGATAAACATCCCCCTCCCAGCCCCAGAAGAACTTTTAATTTAGTAAAAACCAGAAAATCTTTTCATTTATGCTATTTGACATCTTCCTTGGTAAAATACTTTGTCTAAATGACAAACTGTTAATCCAGTTGTTTCACTGCATGGTAAGTCGTTCTTTTCTAGGCACTAGAACTGTTTTCTTTGTGGTATTTTATTGCATTAACTCTTTGGAGCCATGAAAATCAACAGAGCTGGCAAAGTATGGGGCTCTGCTTTTTTGACCTGGAGCAACTACCTGATGGTTGGGCAAAGAAAAGTCTGAACCGGACTCTTCCCAGAGATGCAGCAGGACAGGAGAAGAGGCAAGGAATGCAAGCTGGCGTGCAGAAAATCTGGATTAGATATTTGCAAAAAATTTTTTCACAAGAAGGGCAATCAAAACACTGGAGCAGGAGCCCACAGAGGCTGTGATCTCCATCCTCAGCAATATTATAACCCCATCTGGACAAAGCTCTGCAGAACCTGATTTAATTTGCTCTGCTTCACGCAGGGGTTGCCCTACATGACCCCTGAGGTCCCTCCCAGCCTAAATTATTCTGCGATTCTGTGATCAGCTCAGAGAACGAGAGAAAGGGGAAAGCTGTGTAGGCAATTTTGCAAGCTCTTCATATTCACCGTACACCAGAGCCAACCAAGACCAAGCTGGATCCCCAAACGCCCTACATTGATGGCCTCTACCCAAGTGTGTAGGATGCCCAGAAGCTCCACCAGCCACTGAGGGGGCAGCCAGGTAAGAGCATCCCTTCTCTGCGTTTGGGAGCCTGGGAGGGCTGAGGGCTTTTTAAGCACTTGTTGTACACGTGGGCATTGCCACGTGCCCTATGGAGCATAGTAAGTGATGTCTTTCTGGAGTGGCACTGAGGGCTCTCTGGCTGAAAAGTCCTGAGGTCGGTGTCACAGAGTCAAATTGTGCTCTCAGGTCTGCTGCAACCACTCTGAGGTTTGACTGGATTGGTACAGCCGAGACCACAATTAATAATGGAGATCTCTGCAATTCATTTAACTGGTAGAAAGTTCTGCTAGCCTTTTATTCCTTGAAGTCATTTTAACTCCTTGCTGACATATTTACGTGTTTTTTTTAAATATATCTGTAAAAGCATTAAAACAATATACAGTTGCCTGTTAATGTTATAATACCAATGATAAGCAAGAGCTTTGAGGCCACCTTAAGCCCTGCTGAAACTTAAATGCCAGATTGTTGTTGTAGCATGTTTACTCTCACTTCTAGCTGCATTTTACTGTTTGGCTTCCTAAATCTCAGCAGGGAAAGGACAGCTTAGCTCCCTTGAAGACCATGCTGCTCTGAAATGATGACTGTTGCTGTGGGGGAAGGGGTTGCACTCTGTGCAACATGATTTGTAGGACCCTCTATAAATCATTTACCAGCATGCCTTCACTGCAAGCCACAGGCTTACAATTTGTGGAGCTTTAAGAAATGTAAGCAATAACAACACGCAAAGGACAAAAAAAAAAGTGAATTTAGAGACGGACATCTCTAAAACCCTTGCCTGGAAAAGCAAAAGCCTTTATTTAAGTCATAAGGACAAGCACTGAAAGCATTTTAATGGGTGAGTGCCTTACTGTGCCGCCACCACGTGTTACACAAATTGCTGCTTCGTGGCTTCAGAGGCAGATGGGGAGGGGGGCTTGGCCAACCCTGCGAGAGCAATGCAGCTGCGACCCTCGTGTCTCCCTCTTGAAGTCCTTAATAAATCACCCTGCCATGCTCATAAAGTGGAGTTGAGCAACAAAGCAAAGGCCTGAGCATGCAAACCCGATTGGAAAAACAAGGGATTTTAAAAGGGGAGGGCGATACCTTCCCTTTCTGTCACAGAGCAACACCCATGCGTGGTTGTGGACAACACCAGAGCAACCGCTGGGGACCTAACATGGAGGCATTACATTTTTCTTACTGCTGGAGGAGCTTCCTGGCATCATTCTTATGCCAAATGGAAGTGCTGATACAGATTTTAAGTGATAATTAATGTCAGTCAGCATTATTATAAATAGAAACCCTGTCTCAAAAGATATTTCTCTTTTTGGCAATGGATTTGGTGATACAGCGATCCTTCAGCCATTGTCAGGTGCTTCACTTAGTACCATACAGCACGGTAATTAAAAAATAAGCACTCCACTATATCAGTAAAGATTGCATTAAATGGATGAAGAACTGAGGTATTTTTGAGTGGGATTCAAATGGAGATGTTTCCACTGCAGGTCAGAAATGACCAAGACATTGAAAACATTTTCCACCCAAGACTCTTAATAAAATCTAAAAGATGTGACAGGTAGCAACAGCTCTGTCACAAGGATGGGGCCAAGAGCACCAAATATGCTGATGGAGACAAGGAGTTCATTTTTTCACAGCTTATTGCCTGAAGGAGACAGGCTTAGGGGAGCCATTTTATGATCTTCCATGGATCACAGTCCCTTCCCAGGGAAAATCTGCTGTGGAGCTGGGGCAGGAGGCACTAGATCAGCATCCTATGGTAGGTGCTAGGCATCTCTTGAAAAGTCCCTCAGAGAAACTGTAAATCATGTGGAAGATGGTGCAACATTTGGTAAGATAGGCTCGAATACAGGCAGGTGTGAAGGCTAGGGATGTGGAGTGGAAGCCACTTCTGGAAACGGGCAGCAGGGTAATCCCACAATAATGGCAAAGAGTTTAAGGTCATAGTGGACAAGTAACTGAACACAGGTTGCCAGGGCAAAGCTGCACTAAAAAGAGGTAAAATGATCCCTACATACAAAGAGGGGAATGTGAGCAGATTCAGGTATGGGCTTTTTAGGTTGTATATAGCCTAGATGAGGACAGTTCCTGACAGTGCGCTCAGCTCCAGAGTTCATCTTTTTTAATAAGGGTGTAACAAAATTGGTGACTGCACAGAAAAAAAGCCGCAGCAAGTGCCACAAAAAATGGTTTAAGAGCTGAAGAAAGTGCTTTAGAGTGAGAAACATAAAGAGTACAATCTGTTTATCTTACCAAAAAGCAGACCGAGAGGTGGCTTGATTACAATGTACTACTACCTTCATGAAAGAGTGGGAAGCATGAAGTTCTTTAACACAGGAGATAACAAGACCCAGTAGCTGGAAGCTTGAGACATATAAATCCGAGACGGTAGGAATGTATTTTTAAGAAGAAGGGTGAAAATCTCTGAACAAGGTGTCAATGGAAGTAACGAATCCTCCACCTCTTGGTGTCTCCTGATCAGGATATACAGCTTCACCAGGCAAAAGTTGTGTTTTTGTCAAACACGCCATTGCCATCCCCCTCATTTTCATGAAAGTCATCCTTTAGCATTTTGAATGGCTGAGACACTATGTGGCAGTAAAGAGAAAGGAAGAATAGAAGGGCCCAGAAATTATTCCCCGGAATATTTTAAAATACCCAGTAATTACAGCAGATTCTAAATAATTGAAGAAAGTAGTTTGCACAAAACCTCTTATCCACATTCTTTAAAAGAAACTCCTGTCTCACGAGCTTCTTTCTTTCTGTTCCTTGCAGAAACGTTGGCAGAAACACACCAGCACTTAACAGGTTTTTCCCAGTGCTGCAGCTACTGATGGCAAAGACTGAGAGATTGGAAATGCCCTAGGAAGGCTGTCAAGAGCCAGCAGGCACCGGGCAGTGACAGCAGACTTGCAAACCAAGAGCAGCCTAGCTACAAACATGGGTGACAGCTACTCTAATCACCACCCACACAGACCTTAGCCCAGGTAAGACTCAGGGGAACATTTTCTTCTGCATTTATGCCAGCATTAGTGCTACAAATTTTGGTTTCCCTTCTCCAAGATGTCCAACATACAGAAACTGATCTCACCTGTGGGGTACAGGATTCTCTTTTCAAGAACTAATATCTAGAGATTGATCAAAGGCACCAATAGTCAGGGGATTAAATGGGAGCTGTGGATGCTGGCTCATATTAACTTGCTTCCATTTGAGTGCCTGCTACTGATTTTCAAGTGCCTAAACTAAAGACAGTAGAGACTGAAAATGTTGCCTAATTTCCCCTAGCTGTGCTTGATCTCCATGTCCCAGAGGAGTAAAGAAAGCAATAAAAACTAATACTGGTCAGGAACTACAACATGTCCCTAGTGACAATGCACAAGGAGCAAGCAAAGCGGAGTAGGAAGCTGTTCCCCCAATCCACCATAACAATGTCTATATGCAAGATCATGTTTTGCACCATTTTCAGAGTGATTATGGAATTTTTTCCAAAGGTATAGCAGGAGCTACAGAGCGGTGGGTGGGAAAAACAGGGGAGAGACAAATTATAATGTAAACAGCTAGGGAAGAAACTGAGAAAAGTGCTGGACCAGCAAACTAACGCTCAGGGACACCCTGCATCAGGTTCAGCGATAGTGAATGAACATTTGGGACTGAGGCATTTGAACTTCTTACTCAGATTCCTGCAGCCAGCATGAGTTTGATGACATGATTAAGGATTGACAGTGCCCATGTGAATTTAAATTGATTTCTCATTGCAGCATGAATCCCTCCCTCCCTCCCTCCTTGCAAGAGGAGGCACAGCAGCTGAAGTCACCTTTACAAGTCATGCTGACATGGGAGAAAGGCTTATGAGATAATGAGCAAATATTTTTAATTAGGTGGTGAACTGAGGATTTCCCCTGTTTTCTGATCCAGATCCTGTCTGGCAGAAGAGAAAGGAGAAGGAGGAGGCAGGATGGGGACGGGCTAGGAGAGTGCTGCGGTGAACAGAATTTCCACCAAACAGCTTTGCTTCTGCTATGAGCCCTGATCTCCCATGGCTGGGTCTCCTTCTTGCTCTGGTACACACGGTTTTTGTTTTCCCCTGTCTCCTGCAATGAGTGTTCATATACAAATCCCATAGGCACAACTTTGGAGGCCTCCTAGTTTCCAAAGGAGAAGTAAGCCAAGTGAACCATGAATTCACTCTGTTGGTGCCAGGGGCTGTTTTCTCACTGGTTTTCTTTTATTATTAGCCTCTTTCAACCCTCTAATGTCATCGATGCTTTAGTAAAGTGCCTTGAATTTGCAAGCAACATCATTTGCTCGACTATCAGCATTCCCCATCAATAACAAAACTCAAAACATAGCTTGATAGACAACAAGGCTATAGCAGCTGGCAGTGCCACACAAATCTGGCACTCTTGCTGCTGAGTTTATTAGACATTTTATAGTCCTGGGAACTAAAGATAATGGATCCTGTTCCCATATGCTTCCTCAACAAGAGCTGGGACTCCATCGTGCCATTGATCTATGAGGCAGCAGTGAATACGACCCAGATACAAATACTAAAATGAATCAATCCTAAACTGTTAAAGAGACACCACGAAGCACTTTCCAGTTTTCAGTTCTTGCTTTCTGATCTCCATCCCATGAAATACTCTCCCAAGGGCTCTTAAATACAACAGTTTGCCACAGACTTCGGTATCAGGTTGAGAGGAATTGCCCCTGTGGATCAGAGAACAGAGCTGAAATTTAGACCCTATTACCCTTAGTACGTACTTGTGAGCTCCACCTGTTCCCTATGCAGCAAAAGCCTTTTTGGGGTTAGTTTCATTTTTTAAAAGTGCTGCATGATGATGTTCATATAGGTTTCCAAAGCAATGTTCACTGTAGGGTTTGTAAAGTTATTCTCCTCAGATGACTGGGAAAACAAACTTTGATTTGTTTCCACATACAGAAAACTGCATCTGCAGCCCAGAAAATAATTTATACCTATTGAAAAAAAAAAAAAAATAAAGAAATTAGCTTTAGTCTGAACCTGACCAATAGCAAGTACTACTCAGGTGCTAACATTCACGACTTCAGAAACTATGATACCTTCCGATTTTAGCATATGAAGGTACCATGGTTGCTGCAGTCTCAAATCAATTTATCTTGAATCTACATCAATGTGCTCTATTTTAGCCATTTAAAATACTGCATACTCAATACCAACAAATTATGTTAAAGCAAGCACACAAGGAAAAGAAAAAACTTTAAAATAGCAGCCTCTAGACTGGCACCTACAAACAGCAAACAAAGACAAGAGAAAAATGCCATGATATAAAATCAGTTGTCAAAGCAAGGAGAGACTGCCTAGCTATGTACACAAAATGAAAGTTTCGCCAAGACGTTATTGGATGAAATAGTTTGGAGAGTTCCTACTCAAACGCAGAGTTACGAGAAGCAAAGACAATCAGCTCACTTCTCCTGATTACAGATGCCAAGTGGATCTGATGACGGCCTCAGGCACTTTCATGGCTCCATATGCCCAAAATCTCTGCAAAATTGTATCAAGTGGTGTTTGGTATTTAACCTCGCTGTGCCCTCATGGCAAGAAATAATGCTACTCAGGTACAAGGGCTCCACAAAATAGTGAGGGCTTTTCAGTAATTAATGTCAAGTAAATAACTTAAAAAGCTGGATAGAGAACTAAAAAAGAGACTAATGCATTCATTAGTGTAATTCACTGATGAAAAATCCCCACTGGTAAATTCCTTACTCCTATATGTATCTGCATGGATGGGCAAATAATGAGTCTCTTAGATTTGTGGAGCACCTCTCACCTGGCAGAAGACCTGGTTGCTTTGCACCTTGAATCATTCTGATCATTTGGAGAGTGAAACATAACAACTGTTTAACAACACACCCAAGTTTACAACTTGAAGTAGAAACAATGTGATTATTTTGAGAGGAGTTAGACTGCTAATGTTAGTATGTGGATTTATAAGTTGCTCAGTGTCTCTATGAAACCGAGACTTAGCTTGCAGGAGCAAAGCAAAAAAACTCTACCGACCTGCATAGACTCACTGGGTGCAGGAAAGGACTCAAGCTTTGCATGATTCATTACTCACATGGCAGACATTTTATCAGTGGTAATCGAGAAAAACGCATTTCAGTTTTCAATACTAAAGAAAGCTTATTAGGAAAGCAGTCCATTAGGATGCTTCTTGGTAGGTATACTTAGTTGTTTGAACTGTTGACTCAAAAGAATACAAACAAAAACTAACATAGGTGCAAGGGGAATAATACAAAGATTGGTTTTGGTAAAATTCTGTTGCCCCCAAAATAAATCATCTGAAGACTTCACTATAAGACGATGATTTGATTAAAGTGTTCAAGAGAAGTTAGCAGACTTCTGATTGAAGTCTCTAACAGGGTTGAGCCTGTGATTGACATATGCAATACCTTAGGTAAAGAGCACAAAGTGTCTCTGTCAGAGTTAAAAAGAGCCCAAAATGATTTTGTTACGCTTTTACTAGGCACTCTCCATGGCTTATTTGAAATTAATTTTAAAAAATATTTTTCTAAAAGAGCTTTCTTTTTAAACAATAATTTTAAACATTGCGATTATCTAAACACCTGAAGCCCAAAACACTGCTCCCATCGCACAACTGTACTGCACACCCAAAGATGCAGTCATAAACATATGCCCTAACTACAGGCTAGCCACTTCACGCCAGAAAAACCTTGTGTGCTGAAGAGGGAGGTGAGCATCGCACCACGCAGCCTGGTGACTAAGGTGAAGGGCATCAGATGAGCAGAGTTTAAGCCCTAATTCTGCTACTCACACGTGACCATCGACCAGCTGACCTGATGATTCGGCACTCGTTACTGCCACACACTGGGGTTGGAGGGATTTGGGTTTGCCTGTGAACAATGCCCATGGCAGAGGGTGCAACATGCAGAGACAGGAATTGGCTGCAGCCCAGAAAAGGAAAACTGGAGAAAGATCATGACACGCTGGCAACTGCAGTAACACTTATGTTTAAATACTGCTAAAATAAAAAGCTTCATGAAGCCCAGGCAAGAGATCTAGTCTGGATCCTGCAAAACAAATATTTTTCCAAGATTTGAGAGATTTGCATGGAATTGTTTTCCTGCTGCATTTTCCTTTGTCCCTGTCCTCACCCCACAAGGAGAGGAGAGGGCAAGTTGGTGGGCCACCCATCCACACGATTGTGATTCTTGTGACCCCATTGCACAGCCCTCCTGCCTTCATCCTAGTTCAATCCCTGGTTTTGACTGGGATAGAGTTAATTTTCTTCATAGTAGTTGGCATGGGGCTGTGTTTTGGATTTGTGCTGAAAACAGTGTTGATAACACAGGGATGTTTTTGCTATTGCTGAGCAGTGCTTGCACAGTCAAGGCCTTTTCTGCTCCTCACACCACCCCACCAGCAAGTAGGCTGGGGGTGCGCAAGAAGTGGGGAGGGGACACAGCTGGGACAGCTGACGCCAGCTGACCAAAGGATATTCCATACCATACAATGCAATGCTCAGCATATAAAGCTGGGGGAAGAAGAAGAAGGGAGACAAACGGAGGGATGGCGTTTGTCTTCCCAACTACCTGTTACACGTGATGGAGCCCTGCTTTCCTGGAGATGGCTGAACACCTGCCTGCCCATGGGAAGTAGTGAATGAATTTATTGTTTTGCTTTGCTTACGTGTGTGGCTTTTGCTTTACCTATTAAACTGTCTTTATCTCAACCCACGAGTTTTCTCACTTTTACCCTTCCGATTCTCTCCTCCATCCCACTGACGGGGAGTGAGCAAGCGGCTTAGTTGCCAGCTAGGGTTAAAAAGTGAATGATTTAATCTTAACAACTCACTAGCTCGGTGACTCCTAACCAGTGAAATGAGCTCCTAATCCCTCCTTGCTGGTACCTGCTGCCTTGAAGGTAAAGCAATAAAATACAGCCTTGCTGGCTTGGTGTCTCCCTTTCACCCAGGCAGGTTTAACCTCTCTCCCCTGCTCAGCAGGTTTTCCTGGCTGCTGAAACCTCTTACGAGCCCCCCTCGCCCAGCTGAGCAGGCAGCTTGATGCACGGGACCAAGCTGGATAGCTGCCCTTTCGTCCACTCCTGCCAGAAATGTGTGCTGCACCCCGGGAGCCTCACACCGGCGTGCAGCCCCTGCTGACCCCTGCGCCGCCCCAGAAGGGCAAAGGGTGGAATAAGGCTCTGTTAACAAGAGACAGCACACCACAGAGGGGAGGGCTGGCAGAGCCTGGGCAGCTATGGGGGCACGGATCCTGGACGCGGAGGCAATGGAGCTGCTAAGACCAGGCTGCGCCTCAACAGCGCAGGTTAGTCTGCACCAGTCCTACCATAATCCCCATGCTGAACTGTGCAAGCCATGAATTAAACCCAGGAAATAATTAAACATCATCTACTTTAACAGCCACTAGCAGGAAAATAAATAAGACATCCCAACAGAGGAAGATGGAGTAATTTCACGTTTATGCTTCCAAGGGAAAAGGGAATTTGAAACAAACAAAGCATCTTTTTTTTTTTCCTGCAGAAGGAGAAACTCTACTGCCTGTCAAAGCGGGACCGTAGCAACACTGAGGGCTCTGTGCAAAATTCTTCTGTTTGCTTCTGCATTTGATTAGCTGCCTGTGTTATGTGTTTTAATTTCCTGCCGTTGAAGCACATTGCTGTCATGGTGATAGATGCTATAGAAATGAGTAAAATAAATAAATAAAAGTTCAGAACACTTTTGACCAAACCTGCGCTAATTAGCGCATAAGAAAAACAGACAAATGTTTTCTGGGATTTGTGTCAACTGTATCCAGATTCCTCCCCTGCTTCTCAGATATCAGCAAAACCCTTTCTAGAAATGGAAATAAAGGCAGGCAGCAGATGGTGCTGGGAATACTCCAAGTAAGGTATCTCCATTCAGAGCCAGATATTAGTAGCAAACCATTCAGTTAACAGGCAGCGTGAAGCAGCGAATATTTAATGTGATGGTAGTAGAAGAGCGAGGAAGGCGATATTGCAGAATCACTGGTGGAGGGCTAACCAGAAACCATTCAGAGCTGGCGTGGGTGAGCCACTCCACCTGTGATGGGAAAAGCTGATCTAGCAGGAATAGACGGAATTGGGAGGGGAAGGAGAAGGGGGCTGTCTGTCACACTGGACAGGGCAGAAACATGGGAGGACAGAGATGGATCTTGTTAACATACTTTATAACACCAAAACAAATGGTGCGGTAGCATTCATGTCCAATTCTGGACTTTTTTTAAGAAATCAAAATAGCAATAATCGTAATTAGCACAGGGTTCAGCCAAAAGCATCCTAAAAAGTTTTAGAGGCGTAAAACAAAGACTGTCTGTACTTTCAAAGTGAGGCAAGGACTTCTCTGATTGACAGCTGGAAAGAAATACATAAAAATAACTCCTTTCCAAAACCAAAGAGGAGTTATTATTTCTTGCAGAGCTTCTACCACAAGCCATCATCATCCCCTCCTACTGGCTTTCCTGTAGAGATTCAAAGGTACAACACATATCCTCAAGCCATGTAATATTGCTGCTATTGCACTGTCAATGCAGTTCTGATCAAATTTTCTTTGATCAGAAAATTAATCTTAGCTGGAAATAGGAAACTAAAGGGATATTCACTGGACATAGTCAATATTAAATTATCAGATGTTTAGTAATTTTTTCCAGGGTACCATCATTTCTTGGACAAGTACAATCCAAATTTAGGCTGTAAGTGTAAATTCTAACCTCAGTAATAACATCTCCTGTCATATTGCGTCGTCACCTGCATATACTTTGCAATGCAAATTGCCCCAAACACAGCCTTTCTTTAAGCTCACACCGCTAAATGGATGTCTATAGCCTGAAATCACATGGCATACATTTTTGGCCTTGCACAATCTAACCTGTAGACTTTGACCTTAATGGCATAACTGTCCACCACAGTAACTGAACCTCTGCTGTTAAAAATCCTTGCTGAGAAATTATATCTTTACAGAACAGGGAAGTTTTATCAGTGCTGCTTTTGTTACAACGTGAAAGGAGTTACTGAACAGTCGATGTTGGCTGCATTTTTTATTCAGATGGCTGCAGTCTGTACCGACAGGGAGGTGTGCAGCAGAAATAAGGCTAACAGAGGAGCAAGCAGACTGCTGAAGAGGGCCAGCATAAAGACATAGCTATGCAGTAAGGGCCATAAGTAAAGAAGCACAAAGTAAGATCCTGGGATTCAAGGGACCCTGTAATACTCAGTTGTTCAAGGATGGACCAATCATCTGTTCTGGGGACTTGCTGGTCAAGATGGTAACTGTGGTATCGATGTCCCAGATCCCATACATGTTCTGCTAAATTCACCTCCCCTTGACAAAGTGTTTTGGTCTCTGCTGAAGCAAAAAAATCACTCCTCAAATCCTATCCAGGTGTCACCAGATGATTTGACAAAAGCAGTCAGGAGTTATGCAAGAACCAGCATCTCCCATGGCCAGCTCCGGCTGGTCACCTGCACTGCTTTGGCCACAGGAGGAGCGAAGCTTCAGCCACAGAAATCCCATCTGCTCCCTCAGGGACCTGCAGCACCCAGGCCCAGCCGTCACCAGCTGCCAGTCACTGCCATCACCAGCCGCAGACCCCGCTTTGCCCAGGGGGAGTTTGCCATTTGCTGCATCATCATGTTTGGACATGCCACGTCTCCTTCTCTCTGCAGGCACAGGAGGGCAGGGGTGGCTGTCAGGGCGGCAAGGAACTGCTGAAGAAGGTGAAAAGCAGCAGCCGGAGCCTATGTGTCCTGGTTTTGTGGGGATAAAATTTACAGAATCAATTTTCTGTTACATTTTGTTTCAGTTTGTGGCCAGCCATGGTATGGTGATCAAGGCCATTAGCTGTAAGCCAGGGCAGCTGACCCAGGCTGGCCCACAGGTGTATTCTGTAACATTAACGTCATGTTCACTATAAATGAGAAAGCTTGGGGGAAATAGGAGGGCTCTTTGCTCTGCTCTCTTCTCCCTATTTCTCCTTCTCCTGTCTTCTCAATTGTTGTGATCCCTGCAGGAACTTGCCACCACTCTATGGGCTGAGTATAACTTTGTGTCTTTTGTATTGATATTGGTTTTTCCTATTTTACTAAATCTGTTTAAATTTCAACCCGTGAGTCTCCCTCCTTTTCCCAATTCCCTTTCTCAGCTGGGGAGGGGTCTTGCGTGATTGAACAACTGATTATTGTTTAGCCCTGTGTGTGGGCTAAACGGAGACACTATGGAAAACTGTAGGGAATGGGGGGAAGGTGGAAGACAAGGTGTGCAGGCCGGTACAGCCTCCTGTCATTTCATATAGAGACAGCCCTGCCTGCAGTAAACTCAGGCTGAAAGCTGGCCATGCTCAAAAGCACCTATGAGAAAAATTGGGCAGCTGTGGGGAAAAACACATTTTGCTGCGGATGCATTGCTATGAAAATAGGCTAACCTGCTGACTGGACAGCCTGCAAGCATCTGACTGACACAGCAGGCTGAGCGCCAAAGGTGTCAATTTGCCGCAGCACAATACACGTACGCGGCGACTGGCGGGGAAGGCGTACGTGAGTGGGAGAGGTTAAGTCCATCACCGCATCCATAGCAAAGTGCAGGAGGAGATTGTTTAACGCTATCTAGGAGGTTACTGAATAAGCAATTTGGTTTGCTTTGCCATGTGCCTTTTGCAGCAGACTAAAAGAGGAGCAGGGGGTGCTTGCTGGTGGCTAATGGAGACCCCAGGGGTGCCACAGCCAAAGTAGTAAAGGAGCACCTTGCTTGAGGTGGGCTCCAACACGAGGCCCACACCAGCCCATCCTGTCTGGCTGAGGGGCATGTGGCTGGGTGAGGAGCAGCCTGTCGAGCAGCAGGAAGCACCTTCAGAGCTGATTGGCTGCTCCTGGTGTTGTTCAGAGCAAATTTTGAGTTTCAGCATCCAAATTCTGCCTCAGGCCTGTGTTCAGAGCAACAGTCCTGTGCTCGGCTGAGCCCCATGTCTGTGGCCCCTGTGATGGGGCTGGGGCAACATGGACTCCTCAGGGTGGCAAGCCTCTTCATGATACCTGGACATCCTTCCTCCCATCATGTGCTAATGGTGCACGATTGCACTTGCAGGCTCCAACAAGATAAAATCATCCCCTTACAACTAGTTGGTAACACAGCTTTTGCTGAGCTGCAAAGGGCTGCCACGGTGCTGTCCTGCAAACGCCGCTCTGCAAACTCAGCTTCTGAGTGACCTGCTGTGCATTTCCTCCTGGTTTTAGGTGCAGATGGTTTTGGGCAGTTTTCTTCAAGGCCTCATATATCATCAGTCCTGTAAATGGTTGCAGTGGCACCAGCTCCTGTCCTTGACTGTGCTTCTTTGTCAAGTGCGGCAGCGGTAGCAGTCACTTTGATGTTTTGCAAACCTGCAGATCACTATTGCCAATCTTCATATAAACAAGAACTAATTAATCTTCACCACATCTCTGAAGAAGGTAAGTATTATCATTTATTATCTTTCCTGTTTTACAAACAAACTGATATGGCAAAACAAAAAAATGTTTTGCTGAGGGCCAGGCGAGATAAACATGCTGCGGGCAGCGAATATAGTTCTGCTCAGTGGAAGAATGCAGACTGAGAGATTTCCAGGCTTTACCTTAATGCAGATAATGAAGAATGGCCATCCTAATAAACAGGTAGCTGTTCTATGAAATTGAGGTTTTTCTGCCTTGAGAATAAGTAGAACAGCAGCCAGAATATTTTACTAATTTTGTTACTAAAGAAATACAAAGATGAAGGGCCAAAATTTGGAAACAGAGCAGCCGCTGCACACATTTGGTTTTGGTTTTTAAAAAGAGCACAGTTCCCATTTAGGCTTCAAAGTGACTGCTCTGTCAAAAGGCCCACTGACATATTGAACCTCTTGACATTTTGATTTTTAATTTACTCTGAAATATTGCGAAGGGATCAGTTAAGTGCTGATCTTCATTTTTCTTTTAGTCTACTGCAGTCAGATGGCATAGAGCTGTATCTTTAAAATCTTGCCCCATTTTGCGTGTAGTAGGGACATGGAAAATTGGCTTTCTATGAGTGCAAAGGCAAGAAAGGATGTAGAAAGCTTGCTGAAAAAGAACTGAAAATTGCCTGCTTCGCTGTCTCAGTAAGATGCTTCTTGTCTGCAGAAACAGTAGCTGTTTCATACCTTCTTTTTCCACATATTAGTAATTACACTGGCCATTTTAAGAAACTAGTTATGAGTGTGGATTATTTTCATGTCTGGTCAAATGATGAATAGTGATTTAGTATTCCTGTGCCACATTCTTGCAAAGCACTTTAAGCTGATTTGAGTACATGAGCCTGATCTTTTCAAAAATCTTAACTGAGTAAGAAGTAGCTGAAATTATCCTGCAAAAAAGCACTCAGGTGGCGTGTCATTTCTTAGCTGTACGAGGTGAGAAGGGGAAAGGCAAGGCAGCAGTAAAAGCAAGGGAAGAATTTCCTGGGAACGAGCTCAAGATGCATCCAAAGGAAAATCCCTTAGGACCTCCAAGCGTGTAAATAACTAGCATTAAACTGTCCTGCAGCTCTTCAGCTCACTTATTTTTTTCCTTTCTTTCTTACAGAGAACCCTCACACAGTGCAGTGCCCTGAATTTATTCATTATTTGATTTGATAAATGCTTTCTCCATATTTTTTCCTCTAAATTATGGGCACCAGTTGCTAGTATCCTAAAGTTTTCTCCTGTTAAACAACATAGTTAAAGACCAGTCTGAGAAAGTTATCTCTCTTCTGGGTAGGCAGAGCACCTGGGCAACCAGCTCAAAGAGATTTAGGCACTAGCAAAGTAGGAATAAAAGCAGGAGTAAAAGTGAGGCCCTCCTCCTCCTGTATCTATATTGGCCACATAGAAATGACCCAAGTAAAGAACTTAGTCTGGTGTCTAAAATTAGGAGTTGTGAGCGTTGAAAGTCAGAGCACCATCTGTGGTGGCCACAGTTCCCCATATTGCAATGTTTCATTGCAGCCCGATCCAAGGAGGATCGGTGCAGCCTTTGCCATCACAGCTGCTTGGGCATACAACGAGCAATCTGTCTTTACTTGTCTAAGAGGGAAGTTTAAGCATCGAGGAATTTTTCTTCCTGGTGGGCAAGCCAGAGGCAAAGCAAGACACTATGTCTGGTACTTGCAGTCATCTGGTCTTTTATTTTTGGACATGGGAGGGGAGGAGCACTGCATGGTTACACCTTTCTGAGGCAGAGAAGGTGGTGCCACAGTGGGGAACGCCGCTTTCCAAGGGAGGAGGGGACTGTAAAATGCCTGAGGATGTCGGTGTTGGGATGAAGACTTGGGAAGATCATAAGGTTGAAGGAAAAGACGCTAGAAAGAGTAGATGAGTTTGCCGTAGACCTTAAATGGCCTGGGCATCTCTTCATCTGCTTCTACATAAATATGTCAGACTAGCACCCCAGGAGCAGTGACTGACCAAATGCTGAGCAATTGAGCGTACGAAGACCAGAAAGGACAAATGTGCACATACCAGTAAGATGGGGCTTAGCATACTCCTATGGACAGAAGTCTGGGGGCAGGGAGCCTACATGCTCCAAGGCACAAGATCAGAAGCAAAACCAGGGGGGCTCAGAGCAAGGCAGCGACACCTCGCCCTGCTCGGGAAGCAAAGAAGGGAGCTAGGGACCGCTCGCCATGCGGCGATGTCTGCTCAGCGGGGGACACAGTACAGTTTACAGAAACACAAAGAAAGGATTGTCAGATGACCTGGAGGCATTTCATTGCTTCTGGAAGAAGTCCTTAAGTTAGTTAGAAGGGAGTGTGCTCTATTGACAGGTAAGTGAAAGGCAGGGGCAGGCGGTTCGTAGCCAGACTACTGTTGGGGAGTTTGTGACAAAGCTGTTTGCCCAGGACAGGTCCATTAGTAACCCGGAGAGGCCATCAACACCTGCCCTAGGAATTAGGTTCAGGGTCACCTTCTCACAGAGAGAAACCCACCAGCTACCAAGGCAAGGAGGCTGCTCTGGGGCTCCAAGCTCATAGATACCTCCTCAGTGTTTAATTACAGGATGGGAGCATCAAAAAGGCTCAGCTGAAGAATCAGAGGAGTTTTACTGGTTTCCTTTCCATTCATCTAGTTAAACAGGTACCAGGTTTGCAAGCAGACCATCTTATTGAAGTTTAGGACAGATTTGTATTGATTTGAAGTCAGAACAGTGCTCAACTTAGTGAACCTGCAATAAACTAATTTTATGCCAAGTTAAGCCTGTACAAAAAAATCTTGCAGTGGTTAATTTAATGCAGTGGCATTTAAACAAAGTAAACTTAATTTGATAGAACTTCAGTGAGAAGATGAGGCTACTCATATTGTGCCCCTGTAAGAGCATTTGAGAGAGTTACTCATGTAATTCTTGTTGCACAGAAAAAAAAAGACTGGATTTGAATCTATACAGCAACATCAAACAGAAAGGGGTTTATAAACAGATTTTTTTTAAAAAATCCTGATTACAATTTAAAGGCCTAGTTCTAATTCTTTGACTAAAATAATTTTCTATTATAGTATAATTCACTATTCAAAAAGAGTAAGGTAGCAGATAGTGTCTAAAGCCGAGACAGAGCTACAAGATGGCATGTAAAATAACTGTAATTAAACAATCAAATGTAGCAATTAAACATGAATGATTCTTCATTAGGCTGAATGAGGATGCCAAACAAGACTCCACAGGTGGTGAGTTTATTCCCCCATGCTCACTGGTATTTTCATTAGCAGCTCTTGGCATAGTCAGACATGCAAATGTGTCCATGCCTTTAAGAGCAAGCCCCTATTTAGGTACCATTCAAACCAAGGAGGATATGCAAATAGCAAGACGGACAGGATTAAAGTATAATGTGGTGTTTAGGAGATAAATTTAAGAAATGTACTGAGATTCAACAAAGTCAATGTTCTGCATGGAGAATAATGAAATGCACCACTGTAGCGTGGCAATAGGAAATGCTGGGAAGAGTGTTGTTTCGCTATAGGATCTAGAGGTCACTGTTAAAACCCTAAAAGCAACGCAAGCCAGCAGCACTGCTCTTTGACAGGTGGAACACCCAGCCAACCGAGATGGGCTTTGCTCGGCACCACAGCCGCGACCAGGCAGCAGCACTTTGTGAAGCGTGTGAACTCTCCTTGCAAACGCTGGCATTTCAAAGCCAACTTTTCTGCCAGCAGCCGGAGGCAGCAGTGTTTTCGCAGCCATCGCGCCTTTCAGCCCTGCCGCCCCAGAGACACGCCAGGGAGGCATCGCCGCAGCTGCCAGGTTTGCCTGGGCTGGCATCCAACATGGCCAGCATCCCTCTGGCAGGAGGAGGGCCACCAGTTCCTCCTGGAGCCACCCACCGCCCTGAGCCTCTTTGGGGCAGGGGCTCCCCAGGGCTTTTCCCAGGTTACAATACTTCCCACATAGCTCTCTGAAGCTGAAGTGTGCCTGAAGGCAGGGACTGGACTCTGCCTGCAAAGTGGTATCTGTCTTTGCAGGAACTTGTAGAAATGACTCCTAGCTGAACAGCTGGCTAGTCAAACCCTACATCAACCTGTGCTCAGGAGAAGCCTGGATTTGCACGCTGCCAGCAGGACAAGGTGCTCCAGAAATAAAACAGTTAATAGTGGAGCTATGGGAAAACCAGGCAAAATAATCATGCTAATTATGCTGCTCTCCTTCAGCAACAGACACAATGGCACATTGTATTTGATGTGGGGCACTTTTTTTTTTTTTAAAGATTCATTGGGAAGAGCTCACACGAAAGCAACAAAAATGATAAACTATTCGGAAAATAAGACCTGAGAGAGGAAGGTATGTTCAGACTGGAGAAGAGAGGACTGAAGGGACACATAACTGTCTGCAAGCATGTTAAGGGACATTATAAAGAGTGATTGGGACCAATTCACATTAGTCAGTGAGGACAGAATGGGAAATTAACAGTTTTAATTCCCATAGGCAAAAATTAGGTTAAAAATTAGGGAAAACTCCCCAAGATCAAACAGGTATTGGAGCAATCTGCCAAGGGAGCCTGGACAGTGGCCACCACCACAGAGGTGCCAGGAGGGACCAGATGCCAGGCCTCCAGAGGCAGTGGGGAAACCATCTGAGCAATCCTGTAGCAGTCAGGCTGGAGATCATGGCTGACCCATTGAGGATCTCCTCTCACCTGAAAGGTTTGTGACTAGGACAAGACATGCCAGAAAGAGCAGACTATATGGGAGGGCTACAAACTATTCAGGTAAGAGCATCTCAGCAAAGGGGCAGAGTTTTTGCTGCAGCAGGGTCAGTAGTGATGGGGACTGTCAAGCCATGCTGTCCTTGGTTCCCAGATGAGTTTTCTCACTAGGGATGGAGAGAGACAGCCCTGCAGCTGGTCCCCCTCGTGCCTGGCTGAAACATGCACTTGAGGACTGCTGCCAGACTTGGGCAGTTCTGTCCTGTCCTCAGATGGCACAGAGAAACAGAATGGCTGCTAAAAATCCCAAATTACTCTCTGAGGGTGTGTGTGGACATTTTGGACAAGGCTTGACCTCTGTGAGCTGTGGGCAACAGAGAAGCAGCCTTGGGACTGCAAAACAGCTGGATCAGAAGAAAGCTGACCCCTCTGGAGCCAACACACAACACAGCATGTTTCATCTTGACCATATGCAACCTAGCAATGCAACGGTGTTTGGTGAATGCTCCCTGTTTTTTGAACTAAGTTACCACAAGATGCAGTTTGCTTCATATGGTCAAATAAACCCCATCCTCTACTGTACTACTACTACAGCATTAGGACAGCAACTTAGCAAAGGAAGGAGCTTGTACACAGGACATGGGAGGGGCTCCTCTCTCCTTCAGCCAGAGCTGGGGGTGAGGTCACCTGCAGTGCTTTTTTTTCTTTTCAGTGCCACATGTGTGTAAGGTCCTCTGCAAACAGTTGTAGCTTAATGAACATCAGCAGATATGTCTGCCAGTGCATTTTTGTTTCATTTCCCAGAGAAAAGATGGAAGGACTTCACTTTCACTAATTCAGAGACTGATTTTGAGTTTACCTTTTAAAAACCTTTGGCCTTAGCTGAAATCTATGCTTTAAAAAGCAATAAAAGAAAACACAAGAAAAGCGTGTTGCACTATTTCTGTCAGTGTGCACAGGCAGTACTCCCAACTCTTCTGTGATGCATGAGGCTCGGGCTTGAGTTGAACCTTGCTGAAGTTGATACGCGTCTTCTCCTTTCACTTATCTGGGCTTCAAATGAAGGTGCAGTTTCCCGTGGCTGCAAGCATAGCCTGGCTGGCAGGTATAGCAGTGGGGTTGGGGTCTGAATGCAAACAGGCAGCCCCAGAGCTGGGGCCATCCAGCCTGTTAAAAGCAGGCAGTATATTTCTGGTTAATGAACTTGGGATATGGAGGGAAAGGAGTTTGGCTTCTGGCGTGGCACCACCAGCTGCCTGCCAGCCTGCAGCGAGACAGAGAGCGACTGCCAGGTGAGGATCTAAATTCAGTATTGTTGCTACTCCCAGGCAATCAAGCATCATGACTCAACCCTAAATCAATGCAATGGTTTAAAACACAGGAAATATGATAATAAAAAAATGCAAGTTCTTTCCTTGACCTTTTTATTTCTGAACCTCCGTGGGTAACTGATGTCACTATTTGAAGAGTTTGCATTTCCTTTCAAATAAAGTAATGTTTATTTACTTAGGAAAGATGTGATTTAACAAACTCACTTTCTTCCAGGACCTGAAGGCTAAAGATATGAGCCTATGGAAAAACTGCAAGAGTCGATCAAACTGCAGCTACACAGATGACAAGTTTGTTCTACTTCTGGTGTGACAATATTTACCTATCAGGGTAAGAGATCTGAAAGTCAGACTTCCCTTTGCATTTCTGCCCAATTCTGTAATTACAAAGCTTGATTTTGTGATATCCTGACCAGCACCTGAATCAGTGAGCTCTCTCACACCAGTGATATTTCTGCAGAAGATGGATTAATCTTTTTTTTCCCATTGCTCTGGAACTTGAAACAGCTTTGGGGAGGGAGGCAGATAGGAAACAAGAGGGGATTTAAACCTTTCACTTCACCTTTAAAAAAGCTCCATGCAGCACTGCTGTCCCTGGAGTAGGCCTACATTATTACTACAGCCACAGCCACACCATCAGAGCTACAGCACTCAGAGTTGTAGATCATCAGTCTGCTGTCACAGCCGTGATGTATGATGGAAAAAGCCATCCATCTGCAAACGCTGAGCACAAAGGGCTGTGGCTGCAAGGATGTAGCGTGGCATGTGCGATGTACACAGCAGCGAGCATTTTACAAAAAAAAGGGATATAACAGTGGCAAATTGAGACTCATTGGAAGGAGAGTGCTAGACGTTCAAAGCCTCACACTTCCAGGTCTCCAAAATTGCAAAATGCAAGTACATTTTCAGATCCAGAAATGACACCTGTGAATCCAGCTACTGCATCTTCCACACGCACACCTCTTTCCCTTAAAGCTTACATTTGATTTTCTCTTCCAGTGTAAAACCTCAATCATATTTACACCTGCTTTAGGATCTTTACAGACAAAGACATTGAAGGCTGTGCAATCTTGGGACAAGGTAAAATGACATGGGGGATCAATCAGTTGATGCGTCTTCCCTGCACAGCAGGGGACTCCAGCAAACCTCTTGTATTTTGTGCGGAGACTCAGCTCCGACTGAATTTTTCCTTCGGCACTATAAGAGCAGAAAGATATTTTTAAAAAAAGAGGAATTGAGAGAGACCAAGCATGAGTGCTTATGCATGGCTCCAAGTTTCTCAACTAAAATGAACTGTTGGTTTTCCAGGAGAGAAGCCGTTTCTTGTGCATTACTCTGCTGCGCAGTACTCCAAATGTGGGTGCAGAGAAGGTTTACAGCTAAATAAAATAAAAATAATTTTTAAAAAATAGCATGCATTGATCACAGAGCCACTCATGCAGATGCATCCTGGGATGCTGATCATCCAAAAATGGTTCTCCTGAGGTTTTAACACCTGTCGCTGAATGACAAGCCAAGCCGATGCTTTACAAAAGCAGACATTCAGGAAAGAGTTTTGTTTTTTCCCTCTACATGCAAGAAGTGCCTCATCTAAAAATCAGAAGCCACAAAGAAGTGGGTATCACTGTAAAGGCAAACAGGAGAAAGCAGTTCAGTTACTCTACCTTTTGAGGGGTGGCAGGTGGAACATTAATTTAATTTTGAACAGCTACAATGCAATTTTCAAAACATCCACCTCCATGTAACATAATACACTTGAAATACCACATTCTTACTCATTAATAGTAAATTATGGCACATACCTCCAGCTGCTATTGAGAACATAAGTCTAGAGGCCTTTGACAAACACGTCCCCTGTTTGTGGGGAACAAGGCAGGGAACTGTGATACTAAAAAGTGGTTTTTTCCTTACATTTCACATACTTTTCAATACCTTATTTTTGTTTAGGAAAAATAATTAATTTCTAATACTTTGCCACTAATGTTACAATTTTTCAAAAATCTTTTCATGTGGATCTGCCAAGAAAGCGTTTCTGTTTAGAACTAATACTCTTTCATTTTTTCGTTCATGCTTTTCTCTCAAATAAATGAGCCAATCACAGATTTTTGTTGCTAATAGTTGATTTAAGGAACCTGGCTCTTTTTGCTTGCCAAATCACCACTTGTGAGGTGAGTCAACTCTGCCTTTATGAAGAGCGGTGGAAGGAAGGGGGTTGCAGGACAACCAAGGAGGTGTCCCAGAAGGGCAGCCCAGCCAGATGAATCCTGGAGATCCTGGCTGCAAAGTATCAAAGCACTTTTGGCAGCACAGTGAAGACCTTCCAGGCTTACACCAATAAACGTGATTCCCTTGGGAACACCTGGCATAGGAAAAGCGTAGGAGGGTAGGAAAGAAAACAGGCAGCTGAGGTGACATCAGATCTAAAACCATTCTTCAGAGGTCTACTAATGAATGCATCAGTACCGTCTAAGAGAAAGAAAACATCTACAGGAAAGCAGGCAGCACATTTTGCAGGGGAGGGATCCCAGGACAGCTGAGAGCAAGTGACTGTGTGTGGCCACAGCTCAAGAGGGCTTTTCAGTGTTTCTGCTTGAAATTCTGCCCCATTTTTGTTTTTTTTTCTTAAGCTACTTTATTGAGTGCCAACTCTTGAAAAGAAAACTGTGGGAGAAAAACTCTCAAGGAAATAATTATTTTTAGCTTAAATAACTAGGCCAGCAGTTTACAAAGCCAACAAAGGCCCAGGTTGCACTCTCCAGGACACTCAAACCACCACGGGCAGAGTTTTCTCATTTAATTCAGGAACTAAGTTTTGGCTTGCACACTTCCCCTGTTTATCCATATCCAAGTGTGGAATGTCTCTAGTGATGCCTGAGGGGATGGGTCCCCTTTCTGACAGGCAACGGGAAGGAGAGGACGAAACTGCCAAAGTCATTTTTGCCTGCCAAATTGCAATGGACGGCTGACATGCCGCCATCCCGACCCCTACGGCAAAACCTCCGAAGTACTCTCAGCCCTACGTTCCTGGCCCCACGTGAGGTGCTCCCGCTCCCCTGGGGCTGTTGGACATCAGTTAGCGGGTGTTGCCCTCATTTGCAGATCCTTGGGAAGGGCTAATAATTAGGAAGAGGTTTCCAGACCAGGTTGCCACCCTTGACAACAGCATGGGAAGAGCAGGTAACTGGCTCATATGCTCACGTATTTATCACAAAAGGAAAGAAAAGCAACAGAAGCCTCCCTCAAAAGATGAAAACTATCTTAGGAGCAAGAGTGGTAGAGTCTCATGAGCCAAAGGGATGTCACATCTCATCATTTCATTGCTGCTGTATTACGCAGTGTTCCTCTAAAGCAAAAAAAAACAAAAGCCATTTACTATACAAGCATTAGAAAGCAAAGATAAAGCAGAAAGAATTATTTTAAAAGGATAATAGTTTTGATAAAAATTTTTAGACCCCATCTTTTAAACCTTCCCACCGTTAGCCTTAAATAGACCTGTAGATAATTAAATATCATAGTTTTGCTAAATTATCTAGGATAATTTTGCTAAATTGTCTAACTTCCCATTTGCACCACATCTTCAGTAACATGATTTATGTTGCTTAAATGGCGCCCAGCTCTACCTACTTGAGTTTCGTGATTTTAAGGCTTGAGTAACTATAATTAAAGAGCATTTTCGGAGCAAGCTTAGCACTGTGCAGGATAATGTGACATTCAGAATACATCAGCGTCACTTTACACAGGAGTTCTGATTATTTTTACTTGTGCGCTTCAGCCCTGTCATTTATCCCCAGTGAAGCTTACCTGCCTCAAACCATGATGTCTCACCTAGTTCATGTGGTTTTCCCCACTTCTATAAACCTCCGTCATTTTAATCATGTGTTTTATATGTTTAATTCTTAAGGTAAAAACCTACTTTTGTTTGCACACTAGTGATTTTACCAGCCTATTGTCTAATGCAAACAGTCCTAAAATGGGGCAGCTAATCAACAAGAATGTGAGACACGAACATCGAGGCAGCATCATCCATTCATGTAGCAATGTATGTCTGCAACAGAAGAGATTTTTATTTTTTTGTTGAATAAGATGCCAGCAGGAACTGAGACTTCTCTTTGATTCAGCGATAATGAGTGAATGTTGCACCAAGGAAATTTACATTTTGCCAGTGGTATGAAAAAACACAAAACTATTCTTCTAAGTTAGGATTTAGGACCCCCAAATATGTGCTGATTTCCTGAAGTTTGAATGCTCTGAAGCTCCTATTGATGTGAATGAAAATCTTGGCAATTTAGTGAAAGATGACATCCGACATGAAAGGTATAAGTAGGGCAGGTGACTACCTGTAAACATTCACAGAATCACAGAATCACAGAATGTTAGGGAAGGGACCTCGAAAGATCATCTAGTCCAATCCCCCTGCCGGGGCAGGATTGCCTAGACCATATCACACAGGAACGCGTCCAGGCGGGTTTTGAATGTCTCCAGAGAAGGAGACTCCACAACCTCTCTGGGCAGCCTGTTCCAGTGTTCAGTCACCCTTACAGTAAAGAAGTTTTTCCTCAAATTTAAGTGGAACCTCCTGTGTTCCAGCTTGCACCCATTGCCCCTTGTCCTGTCAAGGGATGTCACTGAGAAGAGCCTGGCTCCATCCTCATGACACTTGCCCTTTACATATTTATAAACATTAATGAGGTCACCCCTCAGTCTCCTCTTCTCTAAGCTAAAGAGACCCAGCTCCCTCAGCCTCTCCTCATAAGGGAGATGTTCCACTCCCTTAATCATCTTCGTGGCTCTGCGCTGGACTCTCTCTAGCAGTTCCCTGTCCTTCTTGAACTGAGGGGCCCAGAACTGGACACAATACTCCAGATGTGGCCTCACCAGGGCAGAGTAGAGGGGGAGGAGAACCTCTCTCGACCTGCTGACCACACCCCTTCTAATACACCCCAGGATGCCATTGGCCTTCTTGGCCACAAGGGCACGCTGCTGGCTCATGGCCATCCTGTTGTCCACTAGGACCCCCAGGTCCCTTTCCCCTACGCTGGTCTCCAACAGGTCTGCCCCCAACTTGTACTGGTACATGGGGTTGTTCTTGCCCAGATGCAGGACTCTACACTTGCCCTTGTTATATTTCATTAAATTTCTCCCCGCCCAACTCTCCAGCCTGTCCAGGTCCCTCTGAATGGCTGCGCATCAGCCACATCAGCCTTCCGGCGCATCAGCCACTCCTCCCAGTTTTGTGTCATCAGCGAACTTGCTGACAGCGCACTCTAATCCCTCATCCAAGTCATTAATGAATATATTGAATAGAACTGGTCCCAGAACCGACCCTTGCGGAACTCCGCTAGACACAGACCTCCAACTGGACTCTGTCCCGCTGACCACTACTCTCTGGCTTCTTTCCTTCAGCCAGTTTACAATCCACCTCACTACCCGATCATCCAGACCACACTTCCCCAGTTTAGCTGCGAGGATGCTGTGGGAGACCGTGTCAAACGCTTTACTGAAATCGAGATAGACCACATCCACAGCTTTACCATCATCTATCCACCGGGTAACATCCTCATAAAAGGCTATCAAGTTGGTTGAGCAAGACTTCCCGTTGGTGAAGCCATGCTGAGTGCCCCTAATGATCCCCCTATCCTTGATGTGCCTAGAGACAGCACCAAGAACAAGTTGCTCCATCACCTTTCCGGGGATGGAGGTGAGGCTGACTGGTCTATAGTTACCCGGGTCCTCCTTCCTGCCCTTTTTGAAGACTGGAGTGACATTCGCTTTCCTCCAGTCCTCAGGCACCTCTCCCGTTGCCCACGACTTAGCAAAGATGATGGAGAGTGGCCTAGCAATGACTTCCGCCAGCTCCCTCAGCACCCGCGGGTGCATCCCATCAGGGCCCATGGATTTATGGACGTCCAGGTTGCTTAATTGGTCCCTGACCCAGCCCTCATCAACCAAGACAGATTCCTCCTCTATCCTGACTTCTTCTGAGGCCGCAGGGGTCCAGGGCTCCTCAGGACAGCCTCCAACAGTATAGACAGAGGCAAAGAAGGCATTCAGTAACTCTGCCTTCTTTTTATCCTCTGTCTCCAGGACCCCCACCTCATTCATCAGTGGGCCTACATTGCCTCTAGTGTTTGTTTTACCTGCAATGTATTTGAAGAAGCCCTTTCTGTTGTCCTTGACCTCTCTTGCAAGGTTTAATTCCAAGGAGGCCTTAGCTTTCCTAGTTGCCTCCCTACATCCTCTGACAACAGACTTATATTCCTCCCAAGTGGCCAGCCCCTCCTTCCACGATCTGTACACCTTCTTCTTCCACTTGAGTTTGCCCAGCAGTTCCCTGTTCAACCATGCAGGTCTCCTGCTACCCTTCCTTGACTTCCTACCTGTTGGGATGCTCTGATCTTGAGCTCGGAAGAAGCAGTCCTTGAACGCTAACCAACTATCTTGGGCCCCCTTACCTTCTAGTACCCTGTCCCATGGGATTTCCCCTAGTAATTGCTTGAAAAGGCCAAAGTTGGCCCTCCTGAAGTTCAGGGTTGTGATTCTGCTAGCTATTCTGTTCCTGCCACATGAGATCCTGAACTCTACCATCTCATGGTCGCTACAACCAAGGCTGCCCTCAACCTTCACCTCTTCAACCAGACCCTCCTTTTTAGTGAGGATCAGATCCAGCAGCGCTTCTCTCCTAGTTGCCTCATCCACCATTTGCATCAGAAAGTTATCATCAACGCACTGGAGGAACCTCCTGGACTGAGGATGGCTGGCTGAGTAGGCCTCCCAGCAAATATCAGGGTAGTTGAAATCCCCCACAACAACCAGGCCCTGTAATTGCGAGACTGCTCTCAGCTGCCTGTAGAAGGCCTCATCACCGTCCTCATCCTGATCCGGTGGCCTGTAATAGACACCCACAACAGTATCACCCCTGCCAGCCTGCCCCTTAATTCGCACCCACAAACTCTCAACTCGCTCCTGATCTGCCTCTGGACAGAACTCAATACATTGTAGCTGCTCACTCACATAAAGAGCAACTCCACCACCTCTCCTTAGCGGCCTGTCTTTCCTGAACAGGACATAGCCATCCATGACCACATTCCAGTCATGCGAGGCATCCCACCAAGTCTCTGTAATTGCCACTAGATCATAGCCCCCCGACCGAACACGGATTTCTAACTCCTCCTGCTTATTCCCCATGCTGCGTGCACTGGTGTACAGGCATTTCAGGGAGCGAGCTGGGCACACCGATTTCACCCCAGGGGGATGGGGGGCCTCCTGGTCTACCTCAACACTAGAGCATTGCCCCAGTGGTGCAAGCCCAGCTACTACCCCATCCCCCTTCGAATCTAGTTTAAAGCTCTCTGAATGAGCCCTGCTAATTCCTGTCCCAGAACCCTTTTGCCCCTACGACATAAACCTTTCCCATGTATCACTGTCACGCCTGTTGTCTCCTGGACAGAGATTCCTCCTGGAGGATCTTCTTCTCTGAAGCACATTAACCCATCTTCTTCTTCCCTTTCCCCTGCTGCAAGCGAAATCAAATTTTCATCAGTTTCTGCTGTATCTGCTTCATTTGGAAACTTTCTGAAAATATATTATAAAACCTGTACAAGGTTCCATATCGAGGCAGAAGCACATTTCTCTGTGCTGATGCCTACCATGTCAAACCATTATCCAGGCTTCCCGCTGGCTGATGCTGCTGGAGAAAACTGAACTTTGACTTCAGGGAGGCAGCAAAAGGTAATTTGGTCTGTGCATCACATCTCAGGCAGGAAGGAGGCTGCAGGTCTCATCTAACTGAGACCTGTGAGGCCACTTACAAGGGCTGTGGTGGTTCAGGCAGGGGCCATGAGGTGCCAGCAGTCCCATGAGGCTGGAAGTCACCTGGAGGCAATGGTCTCCTCCCCTACCATGATGCAGCATAAAGGGCAACTGCCACGTTGCCATCAGCATATTGCACTGCTCAGATGGACACGGGGCACTCTCTGCTGTTAGGGCTATAGAAAGATGTGTGCGCGCATCTGCAGCACCATTATATATATATGGTCCTGACACACCAGGTTAGAACTGAAACAGGTTGACAATGTGTCCTGGTTTTGCAGGGATAAAATTATAGAATCAGTTTTCTGTTATATTTTGTTTCAGTTTGTGGCCAGCCATGGTGATCAAGGCCATTAGCAGTGAAAGCCAGGGCAGCTGACCCAGGCTGGCCCACAGGTGTATTCTATAACATTAACATCACGTTCACTATAAATGGGAAAGCTGCTGGGGACAGGTTCACTCTTTGCTCTGCTCTCTTCTCCTTATATCTCTTTCTCCTTAATGATTGTGAACCCTGGAGGAACTTGCCACTGCTCTATGAGCTGAGTATAACTTTGTGTCTTTTGTATTAGTATTGATTTTCTTGTTTTATTAAATCTGTTTAAATTTCAACCCATGAGTCTCCCTTCTTTTCCCAATTCCCTTTCTCAGTTGGGGAGGGGTCTTGGGTGATCAAACAACTGGTTATTGTTTAGCCCTGTGTGGGGGTTAAATGGAGACACAAGGAAATAATGAGATGTAGTTTTCTTTATTGGCTAGTTTGGTAGCATGGACAGTACTGGTATTTCTGATTTTTTTTTTTTTTTTTTTTTTTTTTCTGATAGTACTTCTGGTCTAAACCAGAAACACTACATGTTCTACCAATGCCTAAGGACCATTCCTCAGGCATTTCAATGATTGCATGCCCTATCCTGGCAACAAACATTATTGTTTTGTTTCTGTTCATTTGTGTAGTAACAACCCTGAGTTCCATATTTTCTACAAAATGGACAGTTCAGGCCATCTCCAGATGCAAGAGTTAGTATCCTGGAGAAGGAAAACCAAATATCCTCCAACTGTAGCTTTTGGTATCCTGTAATCAAGGTAGAATACTGTTTCTGGCAGCAGAGGCCCTGTATAATTCCTGGATGTTTTCAGACTGCTGCTAGCAGAGCCATTCCTCAGCATCTCTCATATTGAAAGCAGATCTTTTGCTCATGGGTGGCCTTTAACAGGCTAACGGAGACTTGCCCAGCATCTTGTTAACTACATTGCTGTTATCCAAGCAATTACAGGCCAGCCAGTCCATTTGAAGATGTCTTCCCCTACCCAGAGGATGGGGAGGAGATTGCTGCTATTTGTATTGTAGTGATTAACAGGAGAGAACGTGAGCTACCAGTACTTCTTCCAGCTACCGGTAGCTTCCCAGCCTCAAATTAAGAGAAATGGCTGTCCACTTTTTCTTCCATAAAGGAAGCACTTAAACAATTTTTTGGTACAGTTTTCCTTCCGTTTTTAATGAGAAAAAGTAGTTGTCTTATTCTCCCGTTAGAAACTATTATTTAGCATATAGTACATCTACAGACAGTAAAAGCAAGCACATCAGTTAACATTTGCAGGCCAAGTATGCAATTGTAGAAACAACAAATTATTTTTTAAATTATGGGCCAAAAATGAGGACCCCTTTTGTATCCTGACACTGGAAACGCAAAGCTACTCCTAATGCATACAGAGTTTTCCTTTGGCGACTCTAGTTTCTTTACTAGTGAGGAGCTCAGCCTCCTTGCCCATGGGGTGCAGGTTGAGGAAACACTCTGCTCAAGAGCATGCAGTCTTGGTAGTAATACATAGGTAGTTCATTCAAAAAGTGTCTCCAAATCCTGTGTGAGTACCAACCCAATTCTCTTTACCTCTCCTTCCACCCCACAGCTGTTTACATCACTTGTTGCCCGCCTTCGCTTTTGTTAATTTATTATGCAGGGGCAGCAGCACACAGCAGATGAAAATCATGGAAGCAAGGCTCATTAGGATTCTATATCCTTTGAGTGGTACGTAAAAAAATGCTGTGTGAAATGTCATGAAAGTAGATTTTGAAGCTTTGACAGATGTGAGAAAAGAAGAAATGTTTGCCATTTGTCTTAATGACACTTTAGTACGTTTGGAGAGCCAAGGAAAAAAAAATCACCAAGCAACTATTCTGGAGGGATGTGAGCCATTTCCAAAAGTGATGCTGGGGTGAGAGCAGGCCCACAGGATATCAGTGGGCCTGGTCCTTTGTATGGGCTGTGAAGGGAACAGCAAGTGGGGTAAAGTAAGTGACAATCATAGCCTTTCATGATTTGAGCTTAATCTTTGGGTAAGAGCTGGCTAGCATACCCCTCCCCACAATACTACAGCCCTTAGGATTGCTCGAATGCAGCCAGCAGTACAGACATATGCAAATATTATAGGAGCGTAAGAGAAAGCATTTATGTGTAATTACTAACCCAACTGAGACAATTATTGTCAGTGTTATATCTGAACAAAATGTTCTACAGTTAAAATCCAGTCCTGCAGCAGTCAGACACTAAGTTGCCATCAACCTGAAATTGTCCAGTGGGGTTTTAAGTTTTGTTTGTTGGCTTTATAGGAGAAGAAAGGACGAGTCATGGACACACCAATTTCTTTTGACTCCCGAGCTTAGGAGCTGGCTCTCCCAGGTTCATGACGGTATGGCTTTAGTGGCTGCATCTTTTGTCCCCTTCAGGCTCTAAATGCTCATTTCTCTCCACTGTGGGGAAGGATGATGTTGCTGACAAGAATAGTTCTTCACATGTTTGGCCAAACCTACTTGAGTTCAGCAACTGCATTTCCTCAAAACGGGCTTTCACCTCCAGCAAACACAACTCAGTTCCCCTCCAATAAATGATCTTACTCTTTACAGCTTCAAGGCAGAACTGCCTGATAAGCAGGAAAACCCACTGGATTCAACATAGCACAAGTCACCAAGGCGAGCTACAATGCAAAGAGCCACCACACATGTAACGGCTTCTGTGAAACACATCTTTCCTTGCAGACTTGTGGGTAAATGAACCCAGAATAAGTGTTTGGTTAATAACTGGTATCTATTACCACTTGGGTGCCAACAGTGGTACAGCAAGGTTCAGTGGGCATCTGGGGCAAAAATCCCTTCCTCCAATCTTTCAAAATACTCTGAATTCGAAAAAAAAATTGTGTCATAGCATTACAGCAAAGGACACACAATTGAAGTCAACATCTACCCCCAATGGCAAGAAGTCCAAGTGTAAAAGGATATACTTTCAAATATGACAAGCTCACCTAGTTCTGTCCCCTTTCCAAGAAAGAGCATGGCACCCTGGAAGAGCAGTAGAGGAGGGGATCCAGGTGATGCAGGACTTTTTTTTTTTTTCTTTCTTCCTTCTTCTTCCCACATGCAGAAAGTTTTATGCAATCTCAATTTCATGATTCAGTATTTACGAAGTCAAAATTTCTGGTGATTGATAAACAATGCAATAGCACAGTAGCAAGTTTATTTGAGTTAGAAATGAGAAATGTGCAATATGTTATCAGGAGGAACTAGTTGTGGTTGAACTATTCATGTCAAAGAATCAATTTGTTGGATTTAGTCCTTTTGCCTGCTTGTGAATTGTCCTGAAACAGATCACAATTTCCATGAATACGTCCACAGCTCAAAATTATCTGACAAGCAATGCAAACATATTCCAGACTGAATTGCTGGTAAGCTGCTCACTGTGATTACTGCTTAGAGTATTTGATATTAAAAATTGAGCTGTTTTTTCCTTGGGCCCATAGCTCACCTGATTTGTCAGTTCCTTGACTGGATAAGCACAGCTTTTTCGAGTACAGATATTTACAAGAGTTAATTGCTAGGACTTTCTCCTCTGTCCTTCGTTTGCCTCTATCTACTCGACTTTCTAGACTATAATCTCCAGAGGCAGAATTTCACAGCCTCTCACAATAAAAGGCTGTCTTTGGTCAGGGCCATCAAGCCAGCCTGGGATATTGACTAGTGATATGACTCTGAGGGGAAAAACTAAAAAACACAAAACAACTACCTCCTTTGTGCTTTTGGTTTGCTACAAAGTCAACACCTTGTAAAGCTGATGTGAAGTTTACATAATTAATGCTACATCTTTTCAGAGCTGTGGATGAGTGATCCACATTTTCATGTGTTTTGTTAATGGTCTGAGAGCTGGAGCAAAGCAAGGCAGAAAATGTTTGCTGTCATGTTCACTGCATGATTAGAAATGGCCGACCAGTCGGCCGTGTGGCTCTCACCGTGATAGAAACGAGCTCCCGGTGTTTTGCTGCTCAGCTGTCTCTGCAGCGGCTGCAGTGTTATAGATGGATCTATCCAAGCTAGGTAGCTGTGGTGCTGACAGCAGTTCAGCCACGTGTCACAGTAAGAACTTCCAAAAAGGCTCCAAAACCCACCGGTGAATCAGGGAAAATTTGGGATATAGCCTGCCACCAGCCTCTAGTTACTGCTGTAATCAATGCAACTGCACTGGCACAAATGAGCCATCTGCGATGCCGGATCTGGTAGCACAGCAGTGACTGCAGTATCAAAATCTCTTGCTACGGGAAGGTGGGAAAAACAAAGACAGGAACAGGCACAGGCACTTCCCCAGCCTCCCCCGGCTGCTCCTGCCATCCAAGGGAGCTCATCCACGCCACAGCCCGCACATCTGCCCAAGCTCTTTTACACGGCAGCTACCGAGCATTAGAGTAACTGCTGACGGGAATGAGCTTAAATAATGCTCTCGGACAGTATCATTTTGATCATCTGTGGACTCAGGAAAAATTTCTACGCTGGCTTACACAGGTTGTGTTTTTATTTGCAGCTCTGTAAGCTTTGGATTATTATATTGAAAGGAAGGCGGCTGCATATAAAGCCAGCTCTGCAAAGCACTGCAAACAGGACAGGCTCGCGTTTCAGGAGAGATATGGCTAAAATGCAGCCGCCACAGAAACACTCTGGGAATCCATCACACATGCATAAACTTCTCTTCCAGTAGATGTTACTAATTTCCTCACAGATCCCCGACCGACGTTTTCAACTGAGGTAAATAAGAGAGCCAAGTATCTAGATTTTTTTTTGCCTCCTCAATACTTATATCTATTTTATTAATTTATTGTATGCAGATTAGCTATTATTATGCAAGTACTTGAACAGCAGACAAGCAAATCCAGGCCCCTGTGAGAAGCGAGCCCTTTCCATTTCAAGAAGTCATCTACTGCTAATCCATTTTACAGCGTGCAATCTTTACCGGTTGCTTTTGACTTTCACAGGTCTCCCCTGTTTTACAGAGAAGAACGTGTTACGGGTAAGCGTGTTCATTTACAGCACACAGCGTTACTTGGGCCTACAGCAGCCCTTTGCAGCAGAAAAGGAGGGGGTTTTTTTCTTAGTATTACTGCAAGAAAAGTCTACATTCTCAAAACCGTCATGAATAGGAAGGCTTTTCCCCTGTATAATGTGAGCGATACCGAATTCTGTCCTTCTGCAGGTGTAGTGATGTGAAAAATAGAAAACCTGTACCGCCTGACCCCATGGGTCTGCTTTACATCTGGAGAACCGAACGCAAATAAGACACGTCTGGAAATGAAATCTTTCCAAAGAAAAAAAAAAGGACACCTTTTTTTACATTTGTTATTGCTCCTATTTTGTTTTTTTTTAAATAAATTCTTCAGTCAGAGCATGGGAAACAAAGAATGGCCATGCTAAGGGCCAGCATCTCCCTGCCCCTTGATGAGGTGGGCAGGACAGGGGAACACAAAGCAAGATGAAGGGCATCCCCCTGGGCAGGGCAAGAGCATCAGTGTGCTGCCTACACCAGCCGGGTACCCAGTGCCCCACAAAGGGACTCAGACCTGCTGCAGGTGACGGGAGAAGGATTTTCTGGTGAGCACTGGGTACTGCTTTGGGAAAAAACAGGAGCCCCCGCTGACTTTATGTCCATCTCTGAAGAGCTGAGCTGAGACCTGCATAGCATGGGCACATTGGTACCGTCCTCCTTCAGAGCAACCCACTTCCCATAGAGCCCTGCTAAGTCCTCTCTCTCACCAAGTTATGGATGGAAGAAACAGCAGCTGCTCCAGTGCTTGTCACATGCCACAGTCGAGTCTGCCTCCAAATATTAATGGTATAAATAGACTTATGGACTATGAAGTACTTCAAGAGGTCATCCAGCCCGTTTCCTTGATTTAAGGCTGGATTAGTTACACTATATCATTCCTGCCAAAACTACATGTAATCTGCTCTTCAAAATCCTCAGCAATGGAGATCTGACAGCCTCCGCAGGCTGCTGCCTCACCATCATTACCATTACAAAGTCTCTCCTTGACGCCTAACTCAATTCTTCCTCGAAGCGATTGAAGACCACTGCTCCTCTCCTAGCCTCCAGAGATGGAGGAGATTATTCCCAGCTCCCTTGCAGTGGCCTTTCATCTCTGCGAAGACCGGCTTCACACCTCCTCTCTGTCCTTACCTCTCCGGACTAAACACAAATTCAGTCCTTTCTTGGTGGCGCATTTCCTTCTTGCCTCTCTCCATACAGGTATGTGCAAGCAAACAAGATCAGTACGGTTACAGAAATTGGGGAGAAGGCTTGTGCCTAAGTGAAACCGCCCAAGAGAAACTCTAATGTGCTGTCTGTCATTTACACAGAAAGTTGTGCAACTATTTACTGAGCACTCAGTAAACATGGTTTTTAACCATGGCAACCTCTGCATCATGCAGCCCACATTTGTAGACAGCTGTTTCAAATAAACAGGCAACAGACCTGAAATAGCATCAAACTACTGCCTTGATTATTACCCCATTGATCTTGTATCATGTGCAAATAGGAACCTTAGAGAGCACTTTTGGAGAAAAGAAACATGAATCTTAATCAACCCAGATAAAAAAGGGCACCGTACACATATCAGGCTAGGAAAGGTGTTGCAAAAATTGCTTCCTTGCTGAAAAAGCGCATCCCAGTTATCTAGAAGAAAAAAATATATATCAACCCAAATGCACAGAAAAAAACAAAAATGTGACTGATGTGACAGAGAATGCCAGGTGCCACCTTCTGTTACAATCTGCTTTTGCTATTCTATATGTTGATGATAATTATAACATGCAAATGCTGCTTTAATAACCAGGTCCTCATTTTGGGGAGATGACCCCTGGATCTGCACAACTGGTAACATCTG
The DNA here is from genome assembly GCF_013368605.1 of Nyctibius grandis. Lineage (NCBI taxonomy): Eukaryota > Metazoa > Chordata > Aves > Nyctibiiformes > Nyctibiidae > Nyctibius > Nyctibius grandis. The sequence goes on from NC_090663.1 coordinate 60,355,566, forward strand.
CAGGCTGGTGACTCGGTCAGGTGAGTGTCAAACTCAACACGTTGCACTTGCACTCAGTAGGAGGACAAGTATTAGCAGATACCAAATGGGGACAGTAACTCCAAAATCCATGTTGAAGGCAAGTTATGAAATCAAGTCTAAATATCCATAACCCAATGTCTATGTGAGCATCTCATGCGTGCCTCTCTGGTTCGAAGTCCCAGCATTTGTTAACAGCTGCCTGTCTTTAAACTTAACCCCCAGAAGCTCACCTTTTTGTAGCAGGACACATTGGCGGTGCTGGTGACAAAGATGACGCTACCTATGGCAATATTGGCCTCTCTGCCCCCACGTGCCACAACGCTGCCCTGCTCCACGTTTTTGGCACCCGCTCCTTCAGCCTTAAGGTTTACTTGTCTCTGGGCTGGCAGTGTGTCTCAGTGGAGCCATCTGAGCATGGAGTAGCTTTAAGGATGGTTTCTGAGCTTGTGCTAGCCTCTTGTTAAAAACCCAGGCCAGTGCTGCAGTATTGTCTGTGTTGTGGCTCACAGATAGCCTACGTGGTGCTGGTCGTGGGATGACTTGGGTGGTTCAGTAGTCATAAAGCCCTTCCTCAATGTCTTTATGCAGTAGCTTAAGGGGAGGAGCATGAAAAAGGTGGGATGGGAGGTTGTTTTCCCCAAGGCTGATTTGATCAAAGGTGATTTAGTGAGTGAGAAGAGAGGAGTGAGCACGTGCAGCAGAACTTGTGCTCCTCGCTGGCCATTGAGAGCCTCAGGTGCTGATGGCAGACTGCACTCAGAACAAAATGCAGTTGCTGAAACTGGCAGGAAGACAATTTTTGCAAGTGACACCAAAGACTATATTTTCGTTGAGATTAAGACACTCAAAATTCATCACAAGAACAAACTTAAAATTCATGTTTTTTTTAAAAAACAAAAAGCTTTAAATTTTTCATAATTAAGAAAACTTTCAGTAGAAATATACGTATAATCAATATGCACACTTTACTAAATCGGATTAAACATGAACTACTCAATACACTCTTGCAATATGCCAAATGACCACCAAATACCAAGTAGATCCTACCCCAAAAATGACAGGAGCGTGGGATTTCACTTTGTAATTGGTTAGTAGGGAAAAGGGTGGTTTTCTCCATAGCTCAGCCCAAATGTTACGAGAAGCCATGAAAGAAAATGGTCAATTCGCCAGCCCCCATCACGGCTGGGGGTGTTTCTCAGCCCACCCAAGCCAAATGAGAAGAGAGATGGACACAATGTGTCCCACAGAAGAGCAATATCCAGGTAGACCAGTGCATGAGAGGCCAGAGCTGATGCTCAGTGGCGGCAGGCACAAAGCCAGTGTGTTCACCTCAGTTTGCATGGCGTGAGGGACCTGGCCTCTGTCCCAAAAGAAAGGCAATGTAGTCTAGGACTACAGTCCTGGGACAAGACGGAGGACCGCATCGTTCTTCTGGGCTCCCTCACCACACTTCTAACCCCCCCTGGCTCCTTTGTCCAAAGAAGGGCAATGAAGCTGGTGAGGGGTCTAGGGCACAAGTCTTATCAGAAGTGGCTGAGGGAACTGGGGCTGTTTAGTCTGGAGAAAAGGAGGCTCAGGGGAGACCTTATCACTCTCTACAACTTCCTGAAAGGAGGTTGTAGCAAGGAGGGTGTCAGTCTCTTCTCCCAGGTAACAAGTGATAGGATGAGAGGAAACGGCCTCAAGTTGTGCCAGGGGAGGTTTAGATTGGATATCAGGAAAAATTTCTTCACTGAAAGGGTTATCAAGCATTGGAACAGGCTGCCCAGCGAAGTGGTGGAGTCACCATCCCTGGAGGTACTTAAAAGACGAGTAGATGTGGTGCTTAGGGATACAGTTTAGTGGTTGACTTAGTAGTGTTAGGTTAATGGTTGGACTCAATGATCTTAAAGGTCCTTTCCAACAAAAATGATTCTATGATTCTATGATTTAACCACCAGCAGAAGTTGTGATGGCTTCTCAAAGAGGTGGTATCCACCTTGGACTCAGCGCCAAAGCACCCTAAACAAGCTGGTCCTCACAGCGGTAAGCACCATTCAAAAAGCTAGCCACCAAATTCTTCATCATAAAATGGGTATTTGGCTGCTTTGTCTGTTTTTTTAGGGTGGGTTTGTTTTTCTTACAAATGCATGCCTGCATGTGGTCCACCCTCAGTGTCTTCTATTGCAGTAGCTTGCTTAAATCTGCTTCTGCAGAAACACAAGGCAAAGACAGCTCACGGCCAATTGCTATCTGAGGGACCTTTCACTTCACCTATCACGTACTCCATACTTAACACTGTTCATACAGCAAGTCTCCTCTTCATTACCTTGACAAGAAAAGGAAGAAAAAGAGCAAGAGAAGTAAAACACTAAGTTTCTGAATAGAGTATGCAGAGAACAATGAAATAACCCCCCCAAAAAATCTAACTTTCTAGGTGAAAAAAGATCCAGTGTGTGGAAGCTGAGTGCTGAACTGTAAGATTGCCTGAGCAAAGCACCCCGAAGGAAGGGAACGTCTGCAGGGCAGACACCGGCAGTGCGCGGGCAGGGTGGGGAAGCAAGGCAGGCACGCAGAGCTGTGCCTTTATGTCACACCACTGGCGGAAGAATTCATTTTTTTATGGTTGGCAGATCACACTTTACCCTATTTAGACCTAGTCAGAGGAAAACACAGGCAAATATCACTCATAAAAGAAGTTCAAGTCAGCCTTTGCCTACCGCAGGCAAGTATGCGCTAACCTAAATGCAGGAGGAAATCTGGCTCCCTCTGGACAAATGCAGATGATGGACGAAATATCACGAGTGGCAAATTGTGGTACGAGTGCAGAATGCATTTAACCCTTTCTACCCACCCCAAAAGCCATTACAAGATCTTTTACTTTCCAAGACCCCTCCACTGACACACCTAAGCAGACGGTATTTGGCCTTCTATAAATAAAGTAGACAACCAGAGAGGAGTAGCTCCAGACCAAGGTGCCTGCATGGTTATAGCCTACCCGGAGCAGAGTCCCTGGGGCCATATAACCTCATCACCCATCTGGGAGGCATTTCCTCTTCATAGCAGCATATGTGAAATGCAGATGACATATCTGAATTACATCACGGCCAGCCACGAGGGTTTGGTCTCTTACAGTCCCAGTGACAGGCGAGTTATCTGTGCCTTCAAACAATTACCCTTTTTATCGCTAATTTTTAGGGCTTCAAAATAATTTTACCACCTGCTTAAATCTTTCCTCCCCATCGACAAATAGAGTGTGCCTAGTTTTACTTTTTAAAAAGTTATTTTAAAAAAGCCAGCACAGTAATTCCCTTTGAAAAGCAAGACCATGTGAGACTCATGCCTGAGAGTTTGAACAGCAGCTGTTCCAGAAAATAACCTATTCATTAGGCTTCCAAGGAGAGCTGATCAAATTACTCAATACAAATAATTTATCTGACAATTTTCTCTTTGCAGATCGTCTACATGCAGGCCACTTTTCACTGGTGCAAAACTAATTTTTTTTTTTTTTTTTGCCACAAAAATGTGTTCAAAGTTTCGCTGGTTCTCTCGGCGGTTGCTAGGAGCGCTCATTATTTGTGGGTCAGTATTTGTGCCGAGAGATTGGCACATACTATTGTTTCCACACTCTGCTGAGATGACCTACACTGCGAAACAGGCCTGAATAAAATTGCTGAGGCTTTGTCTTTCCTCTGTAGGTAGCATACAGCGAGGTGGACAGGGAGAAGCTGGCCTGGGGAATGTTAAGAAATTTCAAGCCTGTTTCTCCCCACCAATACGGGACAAGGAGGGGTGAGCACTTGATGTTATAAATGGATCCCAAATTTAAAAATTTCCTTGGGCTGAGACAGAAAAAAATATATCTAAAAGCTGATATCTGTTGGCTGTTTAGCAAGTTTACATTCCATTTTCTCTTGTCATGCTGACACAAATTATTTGCTCTTGTGTCTGAACTGCTATTTGCAAAGGGTGTAGCGACTACTCTTAGCATTTCTCATTTGATTAACTGTCTAAAAGCCATAGCTCTTTGGCGGTGGGTGGAAAGTTCATTATTGAGTGGTCCAGAGCCTGTAAATAACAGAAATTCACTTTCTCTGTGCATGGGTGGGATCCACTGATCTCCTCCATTCCACGCCACGCTACCAACCACGCTGGTGAGGGCCCAAGGGGGTCCCGTGCCGAGCCCCAGGGACCACAGCCTCCCCCTCCACGCAGGCCAGGGCTCAGCGGGTGGGCTGGCAGCAACTTGGCACATTCACCCGCTGCCAAACACAGGCTTGGCCCCAGGGGCGGCAGCTCTGTCGCCCCTCAGCACGTTAATGCGAAGGGACATGAGCAGCCACAGGACAACGTGTGATGATGCCAATTAATTTGCACCACAGCAACACCAAGGTGCCTCTGCCACAGACCCACTTCTCGCTGCCAAGTGCAGAGGGGGGGTCTCTGGGCCAGCAGGTGCCTCACCCCCCTCGGTGCCACCCTCCCTCACAGGACCCCTGCTTATAGCCCTCACCCACCTTGGTGCCACCCTCCCGCACGGGATCCCTGCTTACAGCCCTCACCCCCCTCGGTGCCATCCTCCCTCATGAGACCCCTGCTTATAGCCCTCAGGTGGCTTTGAAAAGAAAAAACTTCCCTCCACGTGGTGCAGCCCGCGTGTCAGCCTGCGGCACGATGATTGATGACACAGCTGCTTCTGCAGCCCCTGTCGGAGATCTCTAATTTAATTAATGGATTTCAGCATGTGTGTGACATAACTCCTGCAGCCCCTCCGTGGCCCAGGGGAGCATGGGGACTGCAGGGCGGCAGCTCCCGGCACAGGCAGGGAAATCAGAGGGTGGGAAGACAGATGTGCATACACAAGGGCCAGATGAGATCGGGCACCTCGCAGGTTTGCATTAACCTTCACATAGGCAGGGGCACGTGGAGCCTTCATTTGGCGAGCCTCCCTCATCGGGCCAACAGCAGCAGCCGCCCAAGCTGCCGTGCATCTGCCGCCTGTCCACAATGTCCTCGGGAAAACTACAAGATGACAGGCACCACCCCATGCGCCACCTGACATCTCGCTCGACTTTCTGCCTGAGGTGCACAGATGGAAACGCCTGGACCCAGGAGCAGGGAGGGGTTTGGCAGGTGGGAAGGAGTCATTTGTTTCCCCCTTGATTGGCAGCAAGGGGAGATCTGAAAGGTTTAATTGTGTCTGTTCAGTCCAGATGTAAAAAAGAAAAAAAAAAACGCTATCCTAAGCTTTCCTGAAATCTGGAGAGCTGAGAAGAATGTGGCAAAAATATTTCCCAGTTGCGAAATACTGCAGGAGGGTTTTTCTCTTCTACCAGGGTGCCTTTGGTCCTTGTCAGGAGTAGGGGATGTGGGGCCAGACCACAGAACAAGAAGCTAGCTTAGAGAAAAGCTTAATAACATGACGTCCCCACCTCCCCCCAAAAAAAATTCCATCCAAGTTTAGAGACTGAACCTGCACCCAGACCTCCCATACCTAACTCAGTTATGTCTAAAGAGAAAGAGAATGGCGAAAACACCAAAGAAATTAGAACCAGTTTTGGGGAATAGCTGCCTTGGGAGAGGGAGTTGGGGGAGTTGCCTGCAGGTCCCAGCTTACCGATATGGAGGGTTTACCCCTGTCTTGTTCACCTTTAAGTCCCACCACTGTTGAAGGCTCCAGAGTAAGCCCTGAGCTCGGTAACATCTCCACTCCTCGACAAAACAACAAAGCTCAGCCTTCAGGAGAAAAGCTGCTCTCTTCCAGACCAGGAGTTCTCAGTCCAAGAAAGAGCCAACAACAGAGACACTAGTATGTTTTTCGTTTGCTATTGAAAAGAAAAAGAACAAGGGCAAAGGAAAAAACCTCAGAGAACTTCATTCAGCTCCTAAAATGGTCCCTAGCTGAATGGGTTTGGGATAAAGAGTAAGCATTTTATTTTCTTCAGAATGCCCTGCAGCATTTGTCCATCATTTTCTTTGAGATGAGCCAGTCTCATTCAACTCCAATATTTACCGGTAAAAATATTCCTCTGTCTTGTTTTCCTGGAATATTTCATGCAGGCACTGCAGTCAGGCATTTCTGAAGAGTATTTGCTTCTGCTCACCAGCCTCTTCAACTTTGGACCAGGTTTTAAAAATAGTAAGCTTCTACTTTTTTTTTCTTTTTTTTTCCTTCCTTTGCTGTTGCCTTTTCATTACCAAGGTACAGCTAGAGAGAGGGAGATAGACAGAAATTCTCCTTTGTTTTGGACTTTCAGTTGGACCAAAGACTTGTGCTTCAGAAAAGCTATGCTGCTCTCCCAAAGGCCATCCTTCACTTCTGCCTCCTTGCCTCGCCTCCCTACATGAGAGAAAACCCCCAACAATATCGGCTCCCTCGAGCTCTAAGAAAACAGGTAACGATGCATGGATGTGCAATGAAATTTCAGAAATGTGCACTGACTTTTTAGAAATATGCCAAATGTCAAGTAAAAAATGAAATAAAAAATCAGACCTAGCCAATATCTAAACCGTGAAGTCCTCAATAGCACTGATTCTGAACTGCAGCCTCTGTTACGGCATAGCAACTTGCCCAGCATTTTTTGTTTAAGATTTATCCTCAAAACGTGACCTAGTGCATGACCCAAAAGATGGTTTGCTTATAATTATTAGTCTGTTGCCAGCAGCCCTTGAATGTGTCATGTATAAGGTTTTTTATAGCTTTTCCTATTTGGAAAGCCTTATAAAAAGATAACTTTGGTTGTATAATAACCTGGCCCATATGGACAAAGAGATCCATCATGAGGGACTCTCTATTTTGTGCTATTAAGGCAAAATGATGGCGATACCTTCTGAGCTAGGTACAGGAGCCAAGCTGTAGATGTAAATACATAGACAAGTCAATAGAAATATGTGTAAACTCCCTGTGTTGAGTCACATTGGTTTTCATTTTCCTATAGATATATGTATTTATGGCTCTACCATATGCTGCATACCCAGAGATTTACTATCAAGTGGATGTGCAAATTGAGATAGCTGCACACCATCTCGAGTGGGTGTATATATACATATATATGTAAGCACATGAATTAAAATATATACATCTTATTTTTGCTTGACTCCTTTTTTAACATGCTCTACAAGTAATTGTAGAAAGTAAATACATATGCGAGTGCGTGTATGTAAACCCGCAGATGTGTTTGTGTATTCCCACTTGCACACACAGCAGTGTGCATACACAGATGTCAGAGCAGGGTAGCAGACAATATACACTTACACATTATGTATGTTATGCGTGCATGTGCATGCACGCACCTGGGTACAAACGCTGAGCCGTGCACGGCCGCGGTGGCTGCTGCACGGGCCACAGCGTTGCTCAGCGAGACGTGGGCAGGGAACAGGCAAAGAAATGCCAGCGGAGAGGCCGTCGGGGTAGATGCTGGTGGGTGGCCAGGCCAAGTCTGGTGGCTGCATGGGCTTGCTCAGCTCCTAATTTACCCTGCTGGGCTGTGATTGAAAGCAAATAGGACATGCATCGCTGCGGAAAGGCTTGAACCGCAGGGGATGTGGCTGGCTGTACATCGGCGCGCCGGGCAGTGTCCGGGCGTCAGCCTAAGCCCAGGCCGGGAGGCTGCAGCCCCACACGTGACTGTCCTTCCTATCGTCTATTTTATGGCTTGTTTTAACCACTTAATCAAATTGCACTCCTCTGCTTTTCACTGAAGGTAGCTCAAACCACGTTTGGACAAAGCAATTTTGAAACATATTTTATTGATAAGGGGAAAATTTAATGCTCATCAGTGCCTTAGAGAAACCCTATAGAAATAGGTTTAGAAATAATCACATGCATGTCACGCGTTTTCTGGTTTCTTTCATAAGGCTTTTCCGACTAGAGCTATTTACATTAACCAGGCTTTGTGTTTCCACTGGATTACAGGTTACAGTCTCAGCTCTGTGCGGGGGCTGGCTCCCCCGTGGCACTGGTGTGCCCAGCTGCCCACCCATTCCTCTCGCATGGACATCCTAGCTGTGTAAACCTGATCTTCCCACTGTCCCCATGCCATTGCTGGGTGCATGGCTCGACTGGACATGCAGCACGATGGTGCTCCACGACCCCGTCATTGAACGTAACAGCACCATCAGGGCACACTGCCGGAGGGGCTGATTACTGCTGTACCCAGGCACCTGTGCCAGAGCCCAGAGGGTGCAGCAGTGGCATGACCCACCGCTGTCCCTCTGACTCGGAGGGTGACACCAAGCATGGCACTACTCTGCAGGAGGGTCAGGTCTGAGAGCTAGGCTCTGATCTCACTTATCTTCATGTACAATCCACAGTATATCATTAAAACCTGGTATTTTTTCCCCCAAACTTCGTACAAAACAAATCAGAACTCCAGGCCTCCTACCTTTCAGGTTTCTGTTTTCCCTTCTCCTCTGCACTTGAAAAAAAAATCACTTCTTTGCAATGCTCAGTTCGCATTTGTGGAAATTACATCACAGGGGATAAAAGCCCAACTTCTCCTCACGTGTAACACACTCACACTGGCAAAGAGCTGGGCTGAAGGGCTCAGAGGGAGGGATACGCAATAGGAAGGGGAAAGAGAGCCTGTGAACTTCCTTTATTAAAAGATGAGAGAGGAAAGCGTGTTATGTTTTCTCTGAAGCTACAGGAGAATTGTTTTCATATAAAATATTTGAAAAGTTTGCTATGTAGTTTTCAATCGGTCTTTCAGAAAAAAATTATGAGTATTATTTACTTTGTTCTAGAAATATTTTAAGAATTTAAAAGTAATCCCTGTTTTATAGGCATAGTATACTTACTCCCTTTACATATGCTGTAAAAGAAAAAGTATTTTATATGTCTTATTCAAATCTATAAAATATCATTACAGAAAATTGTTACTTTTATTACTGAAGCTGAACATTTATGAATAGCTACTCCATTAGATTTATACACTGACTTTTTAGAGTTAGAAATGACACTGTAAAGCACAGGAATAGCTGGGATATTTATTTTAAAGGCTACATTACAAATAATTTTCTTATAACAATTCTTTTTCTGCTCAGCTTATTACTTTATTGCTCCCCGACTTTTTTCCTCAAACAAATTGCAAGGTGTAAATCCAGCACTTACGGTGACAGATGTCGGAGGAACTGAATGCTCCTTGCAGATCCTCCAGAGTTTCTTTCCCTGCTTGTCCCCACACCTGGCAGATGTTTCCCACCCAGGAGAGGTTGTCCCATGATGGGCTCGAGGGCACGGTCCCATCAGGTGCGGGAAGCACTAATGCAAGTTGTGAGCTGCTGGCTACGCTGAGATGCAGAGCTGCAGCTCCGAGTATCTGTGGGTGGCTCGAAACCATTTCAATTTGAGTATGCACACAAAGGCATATTTATTTCTGTGTCTATGTGCTCACAGACATGTACACACATGTAGACCTCCCATACTTCTGTCTGAGGTATCCCAGACAAGGAAATGTGTTTACAGCACACAAAGGCAAGTCCAGCACATGCCAAAAACATCAGGAAAATGTCTGCACCTGTGCTGTGGGGCCTCTGGGTTTTCCACGTCTCCCCAACCCAAACCGCTCTCCACCTGGCCTGAATGCCTGAAGTACTCAACTTCCACACAAATATGATTTCCAGGTCCAAAAGACAAGACATGTCTGATAAAACTGAGTAGCTTTACATCCTGTAAATGCCTTCTTCTTACCATGGCGTGAAACTGTGATGGTACATCACAATCCAACATGCACTGTCACCGCCACATCAGCGTAATGTGTTGCAACAGCTACAACTACTTGCACACTCTGGGGCATACAGGAACAAGGACCTTCTGGATACCAGGACTACTGCAGGAATTTCAACAATCCCACTAGCAACGGGCAAATGCTGGATATAAGATGGCTGGGAATATGCCTGTCTTTGAAGACAGCTGGTGAGATCTTACAGCAGGTTTCCCTATGTAAGAGATCCCCGTTTATTCTCCCAAAGCCTCCAGTGCTGCTGCTGCTGCCAGAGACGATGCTCTGGACTAGCTGGACAGCTGGTGGTGCTTGCGTGTCCCTTGGTATATCTCCTCCTTTTACCTCCTCTATTTCTGCATTCATTCTCTATGTTTTTAAAGATACCTAGGAACGAAACCACAAGGCTAGAAAACAGCATTTCAGCCAGATCTCAAATCTTCTGAGGCTTTGCCTGGCAGGTGCTGGTGACCACCCTCCTGCCCATGCTTACCCTGGTCATGCCTAGGATGCTTGAGCCATACAGCAGGCACACGTGGCCCTGGCAGCCAGAACCAGACCCACAACATGCCATAATTCACCCTGAAATGCTAACAAGCAGCAGCGCTAAATGACTAGATGAAAGCAGGAATGTCTCTGTGTTTGTTCAGGCCTCAAAAGAAGAAAATATTTGCGTTGCATTTCTGAGCTAAAGACAGAAAACTTTTCCCATTGAGACAAAAAAAAAATAAAAGGACTGTAGCCTATAACACTCATATCCTACAGCTTCAGGCATCCTATTCCTCTGCCTGTTACTTTTATATATGCATATATAAAAAGTGTGATAGCCTGCCACTTTCTGCATATAAAAATTTTATAGCAGGCACCAGTGCCGACCACTGTATTTTAGTGCACAAAACCAATTTCCATGAGGATACCGCCTTGATTTTGCCTTCTTACAGTTTCCCAGAACATTACGTTTAGGGATCAAGACATTGGTGCTTGTTCTCTACATGAAGGTTAATGGACAGAGGAGAGTGCTTTCTTCAAAGAAAAATTATTTCAGCTCTCTTTTTCCATACATGAATGAAAGAGGCTTTTTTCTCCGTTACTTTTAAGAAGTATTTCATATTCTTACAGACAGTCTCTATGTGTGGTTGGGTTGGGGTTTTCTTTTTATTTTGAAACAAAAGTAGGTTTGCTTTATAGGGATGCAACAAGCTAAACTTGCATACAGAGGATACGCCAAGGAGTTTCTTCATCTGTCCTTGAGCAAGCACCTGTAAGAGCACTATACCACGTTCAAGTAGGAGCTAGAGCAATACTAAACTACTACAAGCTACGAAAGTGTACAGCAAAAGGCTTGTAAGGCCTCTCAGTCAAGCGTTATCAGGCCGTCCTCCCCTTTCTTTTGTTTCATTAGCAGCAACAGGATTAACAGAGGTTTTTGTTGAAATCTAAAGAGAGGATTGAGGGAGTGCCAAAGAAAAGCCATCCACGACTGTTGCAGTAGCACTCCACTGCTATCTTCTTGCACAGCTCTGGGTAAGTCCTTCAACTGACACCGAACTTCTCCCGAGAGACTGGGGGACCTGGTGCCCATCCCACGAGCTCGGGATGCACTGCTCAGGCAGAACCTACTCCTGCCAGCTCTGTGCACGTTTATGGGGTGTAGCGGGTATAACCACACCGACCATTCAGCCATACGGGAGTTGTGAATGACTAGCAAGCACTGAGGGGTTTGGGTTACTTGTAGGAAGGCTTTTCCTCCTAGATGTATGTTACAGACCATTTAGGATGAGACACTACTGAAGCACCTATGTGTTCCTGTGACACAAGTGAATGAAAGGCACTGCTGAGAAAATAAATGCTCAAAAAGTAGGGTAATAGCTAAAAAAAGAAAAGGACCCTCTACAAAAGTCAGCACCTTTTTCCTCTCCACCAGAATTTCAGGTTTCAGCCCATCTATTTTATCCACTTTACCCTCCCCATTGACAGCACAGAGCACTGCAGCTGGCACTGTAGAGGACAACTACCCATAAGGCAGTTTTCCAGCCGGGGTCCAGACTGACTCCTTCCTTCCCATTTGGAGTTTGTCATTCTCATCACAGATACAGCAAAAGTATGTGGTTTTTCAGAAAATTTTTGTGGGCCGAAGGAGTTCCACATCCTTGAGAAATCAGATTTATTTCTAGGTAGGAAGTGCACTGGGTATGCTGGCATAGAAGATGAGCCCACCGTATTCTCATAACCTACTTATTACTGCTTATTTGTTAATGAATAAGGCCTCGGGAAGTCAGGTTTAAAACAAAACCAAAATTGATAGCTAGGAGAAATGAAAAAGAAAGAGAATTTTCAAAAGCACTTAGCATCGACTTCTAATGAGCACATTGATTTCCAACACCATTTCCAGTGAAATGGCTCCAATATATGAAATAGGCCATAAATATAGTGAAGATCTAATACTAAATCATAAGCACCTCATACCCCAGTCTTTAGACCAAGGCTGGAGCATGTATTTGGAGGACCTTCGTTTTTAGGACTCAGCTTGAGGCATTTTGCATTTTCACAAGCTGCTCATTATTTGGCAACTAAGGCAGCCAGAAATGCCAGCTCCTAAAAGTTTGTAGACACTTCAGAGAAATCCTGGTGTTCAAATAAAACTGCCTGAGAAGGCTGCCCATCCTAAATGGCAAAAGGAAGGAAGCTGGAAGATAAAAATCCCGCTCAACAGCAACACGCAGAAAACAAAGTCAGTAAGTATCAAAATAATTTTAAAAGGTCAGCGGTGTAGGAAGCAAACATTGAAAGGGAAAAAGAATCTAAATAAATGTAAATCCATTCAGTCTTGCCTCCTACAAGACATTAAATGTTTTCCAGCAGTGCTGCATTAGCTGCTCTGTGTACCTGGGCTCCGAGGAGCGTTTCTGCCTGCTCACACGGTGCTCGCTGCGGGACGGCACATGGCCCCCAGCCAGCATGGCCGGTGGGAGCCAGGTGTTTCTGAAAGGCAGCATCTTGCTGCCTTCTCACAGTGCCACCAGCTGCTGCTTTTTTGTCCCCAGCTAAACTGGGGTGGTGGTTTGTGGTTGCGGGTTTTTTTCCCCCCAGGGTCCCTTGGCTCTGAAATTAATTCCTTCAGGATTCAAAAACGCCAAGACATGCTGACCTCTAGCTTGCACTCTGTTTTCATTGCGTGTTGCCAAGGTGATGCTGGGAAAGGCTCAGGATGGCCCAGAGTGAGGGGTTCAGGCTAACTGGGGGTGAGGGAGGGGGTGATATTGTGTCGATTGGATGTGTTTTCAGGGTATTATCTTAATGTTATATACTTAAGGCATCTATTAAGGCACTAAGCCATCAAGACTGGGCTTAAATCACTTACATAAGGCTACGCCATTGAGAAGTGCAGGTAAAAATAACAGCGACGGTTGGAGCTCGCTGTTGACAGAGGTTACATGGGGACTGGGCACACAGCACATGATGCAGATGCACCCACTCCAAAATTCACCTTCCCCAGTGTGGAGGGCAACACTGGCCAATTTACTCTGGCTTCTGTGAGTTCCTCCTTTTTGTGCCTGCAGGTACTGATGGATGGGATATTTAAAATCACTTGAAAATGAATAAATATTTGGATTTTTTTTTTAACTTTTTTTTTGTTCAGCATTTTTGGGCTTCACTTAATAGCTGGAATAGGTAGTTTATCTCTTTTCCTTGCTGTACATCTCTTTACTTGGGTACCACAAGAAATGTAGGTGAAATAGTGGAAGGCGTGGGGGTTTTGGGGGGGCCACACAATAAAAGATGCTGATAATCAAGCTAAAGGGCAAGGCCTACTTTCTGCCTTCAGACGGTCCGAAGTATCTGCTCAGCTGGTTGGTTGAGCCAGGTTTCTCTTGGGGGAAAACAGTTCCTTCTCTCTGGGGCTGGACCTGCTCTTGTGAAACATCTGCAAACAGCCCTGGCCCACGCACCTACACTCGTGGAAAAATCCCCCAGGAAAACTGGGAAAAGAATGGATGTTTTCTGTCCTTTCAGGCAAAGATTGAAAGATAAATGAAAAAAACCATAGCAGCAGCTGCACAGAAGAGCTTTCTCCTGTCGTCTTTTTCCGTAGGAGGAGTTCTGACAGTGGTCCCCCATGGGGGAAGTGGGGTGCTGCCGTTTCATCGTGTGCCCTTTGGTGAAATATCGCTTCCCTTGACGAAAACAAGCAGCCTCTCTGGACCGGCAGCAGCAGCCTCCCACATGGTAGATTTACACGGACGAGACCAGCTCAGCACAGTGGACCAGCCATGGGGAAAGGCGCCCGTGCGCCTCCTTGGTGACCAAAGCAGCTGCTGGCAGGTTAATTTTTAGCCACGGTGTATACTCACATGCTGGGCATACAGTGCCCTTCCCCACTATATTACCATCCTCAGCAAGCAAACATAACCTGGGCCAAATTCATCCCTGGTGAGAAGAGTAGCACCGGGGTAGAGCAGGACCTGGCCATGGAAAGGTCATTTTAAGAGGATGCTGAAGCGGGATACAGCCTGTTAAAGAGGGAGAGCGTGGCTAGGGGGACCAAAGTTTGGGAAGGAGGGGGCAATATCTCTCTTGGGGCCACGTCAGCAGGAGAGAGGAGCATAAACAGCCGCGGAGGAAAATGAAGGCGCTGCGTTTAAAGCCAGTGTGTATTTCCGAGGCAGAGCGAGACACATCTCCCAGCCCATGCATCCCAGCTGCCAGGGCCTCCTCCCACTAATTACAGCAAGGTTTCCTCTCCTTCCAGCTGACAGCCAGGGAGCGTAATTAGAGTCTAATAAAACCCCAAAAAGTCACCAATGCAAAAAAAACCGGGCTAAACAATAAACACTGGGGGCCAAGGAGGGGCGGGAGCGCGAGGCCCGGGTAATGCCGTGGCTAAACGGTGCGCGCAGTGACACTGTCACGCTCCCGGCAGCCCCGAGCGCGCCGGCAGCCCGCTGCAGACAGACAGCTCGAATTAATCCCAGGAGGCGCGCGTGACAGGCGAGCCAGGCAGACAATTAGAGTGAAGGAGGAAATTGGAAATGGCAAAGGTGTGAACATATGTCAAATTACAACTAAATGATAAATTACAATTCTGTCATTGAAATAAGCGGTAATTAAGAAAGATTTCAGCTAGCCCTCTTGGAGGAAAAAGAGGAGGAAGAGGAGAAAGCAGACTTTTTTCTTTGCCCCGCCCCCCCCCCCCTTTAAAATAATATAATTTGGATGTATTGGGTATATTGTTTCTATCCATCGCGTACGTTGGGGCTGGTTCATCCTGTTTCTTTCGGACTGCGTTCGTGTACTTAAAATATAATACCTTTCTTCCCCGTCCCCCCTCCCCATCCCCCCGCCTGGCAGAGTGACGGTGTCAGAAATGAGCAGGGAGCTGATAGCAACCGATAAAAACCTATACGGAGGGATTAAAAAAAAAATAAAGCCCACCCCAAACCCCCCCCGGTCTCTTTAAGCCGCCGCACTCTAATTATTTTAAACAAGCCGGGCGCAGCGCAGCTGACAATTAGGAAACCCTGCTTGCTGGCTCGGGGGATTCATGCAAACCCTCTCATCATCGCCGGCTCCACGTCCTTCCCATTTCGGTGGCGGTGATGGATGTGGGCAGGCGGGGCTGCCTGCCCTCGCTGCCCGCTCGGCCACAATTCAAACCAGGCAGGGAATCACGGCTTCGGAAGGCAGCAATCCACCCAATCTGGGGGCCCTGGGCACATCCACAATGAGGTGGTTTTTTTTTTTGGAAATGGGATTTCTCCGGTACGTGACTGCTATTCCCAGCCGGTGCTGTCTGCGGAGAACCTGTGTCAGCAGTTGACGGTGCTTCTCCCCGTAGAAGGGGAAAGCGTGCCTGGGTAATGATGAATGTTTAGCTTCGAGGGAGCACATTTGTCATGTGAAATTAAAATAATGTTGTGTAAACAGCACCTTTCAGCCAAAGATCTGGAGGTGCTGTGTAAATACAAATGAGGTGGGTTTTTTTAATTATCCACTGTATAAGTAGGTAGACTTTGTACCTCAGTACAATCTGTTTATACATAAAATAGTTATTGCAGAAATTTATCTATTGGCTATAATTGTTTAAAATCCACTGAAGTCCGTTTAGCATACAAATCTATACTAAACCTCTACAAAGCGATCAGCTCTCTTTGCATTTCATTACATCTGTTAGGTTTAATTAATCTGCAAATGGAGTGACATAGAGATTTTAGGGAAAAAAGCAAGACAGGCTAATTACAGGTCAAAGACTTTTTATATGCATCCTTATTGTTCCTTATATATACATCCATTATACATAAATGGGTAAGGGATGTCCTACAGATACATTTGCACATTCACATTCTGGCTTCGAAATGTGTTTGCACCAGACCTCTATACTTAAACAGGAGAGGAGAAGGGATAAAATAATTCAAAGAGTTAAATGCATCAGTGTGCTTCCCTGACCGCGAGGCTGGTGCTAGTGACCGTCATCAGGGGATAAATCATTTTGCAGCCACTGTGGCCAGAAAGTGAAGTTCAGATCCTGGAGAGCTTAATTAGGAAGCATGTTAGAAGTGAAAGGGTGAGAGTCATGTTAATTATGTGGGGTTCCTCTTGGAGCAAACCCAGGCAGCAACTGCTGTAAGGCTAGCGTAGCACCATGTTATCCCCTGAATTAATCAACCTGCATTACTGGTATGACACAATTGCTTATAGAAAAACCCCATCCAAATGCAATTGCAAATTGCAGGTGGAAGATTGGATTTGATTGTACTTGATTACTGTGATGTAACCGTATCTTTTTGGAGCAGCTTCATGCTCTAAATGGCATTTCAGACACCAAATGGGGTGTTATAAGAGCTCTCCAGTCTTGCCATGAACATGCAGCCTGAAGGTTATGACCAGACCCTGAGGACTGTTGGTGGGTTTTTTCCACCCTTAGAAAGGTCCATGGAATTGAAGCCCTGTTCTTGGTTATCACATGTGAGAGAGCTTTTGATACGAGGCCCCAATGGCTTTATAAAAGAGCAGCCCAATAAATTTCTCTGCTTTGTGCTCTTGTTGAGGGCTTAAATCTTGTTAAAATCCTAATTGTGGGGTACATACATGTGACCTCTACAGTTCCTGTCTCAAAGTTAATGATGATAATAATAATGTAATACATAAAAGAAGTTTAGCATGAATAATCTATCAGTGACGGTAAGTAGGATCATGGTGAAACTTCTAGCCGTGAAGACATAACTGCTGCTCTCTGAAGCCCTTCAGCTCTCCCACTTTGCTCCTCTGGAATAACCACCACCCATGGGACACCCTGAATTTCTGGAAATCTCTTTGTCCTGAGGCATAATTGCTGCCTGTGTTTGCTCCAAGAGGAACCTCACATAATTAACATGACCTGTTTTCAGACATTTGCCCCTAGACATGTGTGACCCACCAACAATTTTTTCCTTTGGGAAGCCAACCAGCAGACTACCAGGAGAGGGCACAGACTGGTTTCCCAATAGGAGCCCTCTCTGGGATTCGAAGCTGCCCCTTACAGGTGCTTCCTTGTTCGTGCATTGTCTTGCTCAGGCAGCAAGAGGAGAGCTTTGAACACGGAGGTTTTTTCTATAGTGGTGGAGAACCCTATACCAACACCTCTGAGAGTCCTAGACAGTATATGTGTGTACTGTCAATCTTCTCTGGTGACAAAGACCTCAATGGTATCTTTTTTCCCTACATACTCTTAGTTCAGGCAGGGAAAACCCTATTTTTTTCACTCTTCTGTGGGCTTGTCCCACAAAAACCCTGCCCTATTAGTATTGCTTACTACTCAAAAATTTTCATAAATCACAGTTTTCAGCTGTGATATTAGTCTATCAAGATCCAAGGTGCAATCAAGAAGGTTTTACTAAGCAGTCCTTATAAATGATGTATCAGAGTAGTTCACAAAGGTCTGAAACACTTTATCCTTTCTATAATGTTAAGTGTAAAGGAAATTAGAGAAACCAGTGGTATCGGCAGGGAAGTGGTTGATTTGACTGGTGATCATGCCATGCTCTCTTGCTCTTTCTTTCTCCATCCACTCACCCCCAGCCCCCCTGTATGCCTGAAGGGTAGGAAGGTCAGCCTGTACTTATGTTTCAAAAATACCACTTGGAAATTGCCATACAGCTCATGCCGTTTCCAAGCTTTTCTCTTGGTTTATGCTTTAAAGGCTTCAAAATCCAAAATTCTGCTGAGAGACCTGAACCCACTGGAGGTGCCTGGAGGAGGTGCCAGGAAAGGACCTCTGCAGCCGTTTCCACAAGAACCAAATTCTCCCGATGGGTTCCTGCCTTAACCCCACCAACATTTGGTAGTGTGTCACCAATCCTGAGACAAGAAATAAAAATCAATCTCTGCCTTTGTCTGCCCACTGTTTGACGTGGGAAGAAGACTAGGAGGCAGGTAGCATCTTATACGTGTATTGGCCCTCTAGACATAATAAAATGCATCATCAGCAGCCGTCATTAGCTAGTAACACTGAGTTGTGGCAAGGAAAGCAGATCTTATATGCACAATGAGGGGAAAAACAGCATTTAAAGCCAGGAATATATTTGGCACTGATAGTACTCTGAAATCATTTGGCATGAGAATGCCACCCATTACATGGATGCGTCGAGTATGTTTTTCAACACTTTTGTGGCCACAGGTCTACAATAGGGTGTGATTATCACACATGGAAAATGGATTTGCAGAAAGGATGGCCTGTGACAAGTATTAGACAATCATTAACCAATTGCAGCTGTTCCTTGTAGACTGAAAATGAAAAGAGCAGTGCACTAATAATTCAGACTATTTTGAGGATCTCTGATGATATATTCCAAAATCAACTGCATATAAAGTAAAATAGTAAAGGAAACTACACCAAGGGGCAGCCCAACTATAGTATGCACAATATGCTTTTCATGGTTTAGGAAAAAACATGAAAAATGTTGTAAATACTTTATCTCTACAATCTGGGACACTATTTCTAAAGATTTTCTACCCTGACAAAAGCCCAGCATTACGGCCTTCAAGAATCTTGTATTAGATTACAGCTGGTTTTAGCATTTTGGAAAACCAAGTTTAGCTTCCATTTGAGATTAAAAGAACGTAAAACTAGTAGTTTTACTGCTGCCACACACATTAAATCACGTTCTAATAAGAAGCAGCTGACTGCAGCAAACCAAGGAGGTTCAGACAACTGCAACCTCCTTGATTCCACGTTACTTTTAGAGATTGGGAGCACATCAAGTCTGCAAATGTCAGGCATCGCTTATAAGTTTGAATTCATAAAAATGGCAGGGTAACTTGGAATACTGTTTCATGGATTCATTTCCTCCCTGTCCTTCCCCCATCCCTCCGCACCTTCAGGAAAACTCCTATGAGAGTGGCTGCTTAACTTTTACCGTGCTTCTCCAGTCAAGCTGTTCTGGCCCTGACTCAGATAGCTGTCTGCTGATGCTGCAAATTGATTTATCTCCCCATTGGGGTTGCTGCCGATGACCAAAACACCACAGCAATTTAGGATTTGTGGTCATCTGTATAATCTGATCCCCCCCCTCCCCGGCTTTATTTTTTTATTTTCAAAACCTATAGACATTTTACAAGCCAAAGTAATGCTTCAGTCTATCTATCTTCTTCCCATCAGTCTTCTTTGAACTTAATTTCATAACCATAATGCTATGGTAGCAAAAACATCTGAAAAGGATACAGCAATTCGCAGCAAATTAAAAAAGCATGTCCCAGAGTCGACGCAAAAATTTATAGTCAGCAAATGAGTACGGAGAAGCCAGTACACAAATCATAGTCCTGATTCAGCAAATATTTGGCAGGTATCCTGATGTGCCCCACAAGCTCAGAATGAAATAGGACAGGGAAAAAAGCTGAAGGAGGAGATAAGCCAGAAGCTGTGCTGTTTGGGGAGGAAGCAAGAGCATCTTCCACCATCTTTTTGAGAGGGAAAGAGAGCACTGCAGACCAGTGGTTGACCCATGGTATGTCATCAACGTCAGAGGCCGCAATGTTCACCAGCAACAGCACCTTCAGCGCCGCTCTCCCCTCACACCCCATATTGAGCTCTGCAGCTGCAGGCCCAAAGCTCTGGCGTGGGGCCTGAAGACACCCTTGGGCACAACCATACCATACCCTTAGGCACTGGTTTGGAAAAAGTTGGTGAGAAATTACACTGAGAGGCAGGGGAGAGCTCAACCTGCTAGAAGACAAGGGTGGGACCTGAGGTTTGGCTTCAGGGAGCCTGCTCTGCTCCAGCCAGGTCCACCTCCACTGTGAGATCAGCACAGAGCTGCAGAATGTGGAGAAGTTCATGTCAGGGGCAGCTGCATCAGCACCAGGCAATGGGCAAAAGTGATGGGAGACCCCATGAGACCCCTGCTGTGACCCCGAGCTCGTTGCTCTGGCTCCGGGGCCACATTTCCTCTCCCCTTCTCCTCCCTGGTTTGGGTCCTTCAGGTCAAGACCACATACAAAGCTCAGCACAGAGAGGTCTCTCGCTCCCTTGAGTCCACAGGTACCATACCAACACAGGCGCCGAAGCGTGATGAAAGAATCCAAAGTACCAGGCTCATCCATGACACTGCCGCTTCCCAAATTTGCGGGCAAAAGGGACTATCATTATCCACTCTTAACGAGGCCCTTAATGATGATCCTGTTGCTCAGTGACTGGCGCATTACCAAGAGGTGCATATAACAACATATATCCAGAGCTGCTTATAAATCAGTGACCTGTTCTAACTTGCTGAGGACCTGACCCAAAATATTTATTTCCTCGTGGAAAACAGATACTTCAGGTCTCTTAATGGCCTCCAGTGTTCCTGGCTGACCCAGTTTGGAGCGTGAGCTACACTCAGCCCTATTTCAGCACTGAACTAGTTCCATCAGAAATGGTTTCCTTTAAAACTGCTGCTACTGAATGACACACTATGAAATGTTTAATTTTTTTTTGAGAGAGAGAGAGAGAGAGAAAAAACGAGTGGAACTAATCAGAAAACATATACTGGGTAAACCGAAACGGGCATTACATAACATCAATAGAGCTCCTAATTAATTCAGATACATTCAGATTTTACAATCCTCTCCAGAATCAACATTTCTTTTCAGATGGATGGGAGAAAACTGTAAGATAATACAAAAATACATGTCACCACAGCTTCTGAGCATATTAATGAACAGAAAAGTAGAAAAAGCAGGATTTTTTTGGAAGAGCAGAATAGTGTCTACAGTGATAGATGCAGGGTACAGCAAAATAGGTCAGTAAAGGGAAATATGTGTAATGAATTATATAAAGCTGTATGTATAAAGATGAATGTATTGATGAAAAGTGATTTTAAAATGAAGGCTCGGATACAAATCATTAGTCCTATGGCCAAGACTAATATGTATTCTGCCATAATAAGCGATGTCATTACAAGTGAATAACAATGCTGTAATGGGCGAGGAGCCTCGCTGGGGGAGGGGACTGATTATCCAGCAGTTAGGAAACCTTTTCTCAATTATTCACGTAGTTTTAGTCCCCTCAGGTGCTGGCAGGGTCCATTTCCAAAAGGCAGCGGCGATGCCAAGGAACATGAGGAGGAAATTCAAGGTTTGGAGCAGTGATGGGGATGCCTCTGCAGGGACTCTGGCAGGCGCTGGCCCGCTGGAGCTGTGGGGGGATGCTACTACAGTGGGTTAGCTTTGGAAGCAAAAGAAATCACCCTACTCTTTGCCAGGCGAACGGAAAGGACAGCTGAGTGCTCAAAGACAGAGCGTACGGGCGAACCTCCGGCTGCTCCGCTGCTGCATCCCTGGCTGCATCCTCTGCTTTTCGCTCCTCTAATGCACGCCCAGCAGGAAGGCATCGCATACGAGCCCTCCTCCTTCCCCTCCTTCACGCCATCTCCCTCGGTGCTGGAGCCCTCCAACCCACGGGGCATCTCCGTACGGGAGTGACAGGGCCTGATAGGTGCTGTCTTGCTGAATTGGCGTCTCGGCGGCCATGAGGGAATGGATGTGTAATGCTGCGCTGATACCAGCCGAGCAATATAATGTGGTGCTGTTAGAAGCATTACTCATAGCTGATGAACACATACCTTTTCCAGTGAAACACATACATTCCAGAAAGAAATGCATAGATCATCTACTGAAGCACATTTATTATAGCAAAATGTGTACCTCAACTAATGAAACGCATAGATCATATAGTAAAATGATTATGCTCATACCTAGTAGGCTCAACCATTTATTTATTTTTAACCAACTTATTTGGGTTAGGAGGCTGAGAGTGGCCCTCCCCCTCCCAGGGATTAGCAGTCCAAAACCCATTCTTTCCTCAAAAGTGTATTTATTTTCCCATGATACAAACACTGGTTCCCATCCCAAGCTTGCCGAGAATTAATTAGGAGGGAGCCCTCCCTTACAGGTGCTGAGTGTCCGACTTGAAGCCGGTTTTGCTATTGAAGATGGGTTTTGCTACTGCGTATTAGCGGGTGATGCATCTGGTACGCTTGCTAATTAAAAATTATGTCTATGTACTATGAAACATTTTAGGCACCCTCCCTTAAACGTTAGTTTTGCTGCCCACCCGAGACATCTTCTGCATCCTTATTAGCATCTTCAGCCAGAAATAGGTTGAGTCAATATCCCTCCAGGATCAGCCATAAACCAGCCATTCTCAGTTCATAAATTCAGTTAGCTCCAGCTCGCGCTTGCCCTGAGGAAAGAAACGGGTCAAACACTTTGTTTACAAATAAGGAATCCCCCAGTACACGCGTGCCAACCACAACCCCAGCTCAGCAATGCTGGGAACGGGTGTAAATCCTGGAGTTACATTATAGCACCAATGTCATTCACACACTGACCGATGGGAAACACAAAACCAACATGCTGCCTTGTCCCGTTAAATGGGATCCTGGCAGCAGCCGAAGGACAGCTGGCCTCTTTTGCGACTCCTTGTTTGATTAACAACAAAGCTAATAATAGCTTTGGAAAAAAAATGAGGAGTCTGTATTTTATTGGACTGGCCTTTCTTCTGCTGAATTGTATCTGTTTGAACAACCAACCTAGGGGAGGGGGGTTAAAAAACAAATTACTTTTGGGAGTGAGCAAGGGAGGGACAATAGACCAACAAAAGCAAAAAGCTGCAGAAGATCAGGTAGGAAATGACTGCACTCAATATCCCCTTTCCCTTTTTTCCCTGAACTCCATTGGCTTCCAACTTTAGAGCGTATTGATTTGAATTTTTTCTTCATGTTAACTTTTAATTGCCTAGCTGCAGCTGCAAGGCAGCACCTTGCTGAGCCCATTTCCAGCTACCATCCTGAGCACCCCACCAGCCCAAGCACCCTGCGCTCTCCATCAATAGTAAATCAAGCGGCTGCTCACAGAATAACTCTTCCTACTTTTCGCACTTAGCAGTGAGGCTTTTTCAGCTTGCTCGCGTGTCACCAACCTTCGGAGCAGCTTCGCCATCCAACTACCAGCCCTGCTGGAGACTTTTTATCTTCCTTACAAACTTATCTTTAAAACATGCTTTTTAATGTGTAATCGTTGTTTGCTTCAGCAGGGGAGGCTTCCTTGGAGCTTATTGTGCTTAACTGGCCCTATTGTTGTGAGCTGTTCTGACAGAAGTTGTTGCAAAAATACATGCAGGTCGGGCTGGATATTTGCGTTCGCATTTCATGGAGATAAAGGCATTTTCTTTAAGTCATACGAGTCCCATTTCATTATTCCATGAACCTCTCGGTGAACCTTGAGCTTCTCTATATAATTTATGGTCCCTGATACAATCCAGCAGTGTAATCTCATGATTTATGTGCTTCATTTATAATTTGATCACTTTGGTATAATAAGTGTTTTCCTAGATGATTTATGTACTTTGTCCCGTAACGTATGTGTTTCATGCCATGATATACGTATTCATCAGCTACGCGTTATGCCCCTGATGGCACTTTCCCAGGGAGAAAGGTGGGACACCCCAGCTCGAGGCCAAGTCCTGAGGTTAATTGCAATCAATTCACCTTCCGTGCAATTACACTTTCATCTGCACACGCCTGTGAAGTGAGCATGCTTAACGCCGTATCAGCGGGAAAGCAAATGTGCCTCTTTTCCCCTTAGAGCCAATAAAGCCATCCGTGGCATAGGATTACAGGGGGGGCAGCAGGGACGGTTTAGCCCTCCTTTCTAACATTTCCATTGAGAAGGTGCTGAGAATAATTAATTATCTCCCTGTTGTGCTGATTAACGCAGGTCTCGTTTCAGCACGCTGACAGAAGTGTATCCCGAATGCTGACGAGGCAGCAGCAGCCTGCTCTGATTTCAGGAGAGCATCCTCGTGCAGCACAAAGCCCAGGCTGAAGGGAAAACTTTAGGAAAACTAAAACACCCCTCTCCCTAATTCCCCACCCCACCCCAAAACAAGGGCTGGAAGGAGCCCCAGGTACCACCCTGTCTGCTCACCCAGTGAGATCAGCTGTGCCCAAACTCTACCCTACAGTAGCCAGTCCACTACCCACCCAGGTCACACGCTTTCTTCCAGTGCTTTCTTCCGCCCACCTCCCTCATTTCCAACCTCCTGGTCCCTTCCTGCCATGCAGCCATGGCTCCTGGTCCTGCCCACAGCAGGGAGAGCATCACCTCGCTCTCCCCCTTTCTGCACCCATCATTTGGCGAGCCTCAGCCTCAGCCTAAATAAACCTTGCTCTTTCTACCCTCCCATGCAGGACATGCTCCCCGGACCACACATCACCCTCAGGGTACTTGGCTGAACTCTCTCCAATTAATCCATATTTTTCTTGAACAGCAGTGCTCAAACCAGGGCAGAGAATGCATGGCGCAGAAAGCCTCACTTGCCCATGATCCCCCACTTTGCTTCACCCCGTGAGGAGTTTTCTTTTTCCACAACTGCATTTCATGTTCAGCTTGTGATGCTCTTCAACCCCAGCAGATCCTTTTTTCCTGTTGATCCACTATTTTGCTAACGGTTCCTCATCCAGGATGTGCGCCATTTATTTGTACCTAAACCCAGTCCTTTGTGCTTGTCCTTATTGAACCTCATCGCTTTTTCTCCAGGTCTTCCCACTGCCTCCCGCAAGCGTGTTGAACCCCTGCCTTCTCACCAGCTCCCCACCTCTCCTCCCTTGATGCCTCTGGCCTCCCTTGCCCATCCCAAAAGGACTGATAAAAATGCCGTGTATCCCACCACGGGGATGGGGCACACGGGTAATGACGTGTCGTGGGTGGCTTTCTGCCTCTCCTGGTCTGCGTCCCCATGGCATCTTCAGGAGTGCGGCCTGAGATGGCATCAGAAGCCTCACTGAGCGAGGATATATGATATTCATTGCCTCTCCACAAGGCTTATTGCCCTGTCATAGGAGAAAATAAGGTGAGTTTGACATGATTTGTTCTTGACAAATCCCTGTTGGCTGTTACTTATCTCCATGCTATATTCTAGAGGCTCATAAATAATTTGCTTGATTATTTCTTCCAGCATTTTTCTATGTGCTAAGTAGACTGACTGGTCTACAGCTCCTTGGCCTCTTTGGTTTGCCTTTTTTCAAAGATGGGCATTCTGGTCATCCTCTTCCAGGATTCAGGATTAGGGAATCTCCCCTAGTCACAACCAGTTCTCAAAAAAAAAGTTGTTAACAGCTGAATGACTGTTTCTGTGAGCTCCCTCAGATCCAGTCTAGTGAAAAATATCCTTCTGTCTTCCTCTTCCATCCTAAATTCAACCTCCTGGTTGCTGAGATGAACACTGTCAACCTAAAAGATGTTCATTGGTGATGACATGGGTAAAGATGGAGGAAAAAAAAAAAGATACAGAGTGCTTTTGTCTTCTTGACATCACCTGTTGCTGGGTTTCCCACCTCATTTAACAGTGGGCCACCCTTTCCTGGTCATCATGAGAAGTAACTAAAATACCCATGGAACATATTTTTTTTCTTTTTGTAATTTGCAGGTTGTAACTCATTTTATGCCTTGGACCTTCTCATTTTGCCCCTGCAGCTCCATGGTATTTCTTTTCTACTCACTGACTACAGCCCTACTTCTCATAGGGTTTCATCTACCAAATCTTTCAGTTTATTGATGTCTATCACTGTTCTTTTCCTTTCTGTGAATTACGAACCACATCATTTTATGCTTTGACCCTCCTAACCAAACTTCTAGCTTCACATTTTAAACAAAGGACTTCCTGTTGATAAAGTCCACTTGTTTTCCTTACTTTCTGTCTCAAACACCTCTTTTCAACACGCCCAAGGCCACCTTGGACAGGTTGCATTGTACTGCGTTCCCTTTCCAACAGGAGCAGGTGTCAACACTTCAGCTGTTAACTTTCACCATTTTCTATTACTTGCTCAAATCTGAGCTGAAACTACACACAAGGTAGAGTTGTAGTCAATACAGACAAGATGATGCGCATATCTGCATCGGAATAAAACATTTCCTTTTTCTCTCTTAAAACTGCTCAGTAAAATGTGTATGTGTATGGATGTATATAAATGTATAAACATATAACAAATAAAAATATATGGGTATAAAACAAGCTGGTACTTTGAAACCAGAAGGGGTGTGACGCCCCTGTGGACAGGGTATCCCTCCAGTACCAATGCTACTTATTTTCGGATATCCCGGCCTGCGAGGTAGCATGCCAAAAGAAATACCAACAAGCCTCAGCTTTTTACCACATGATGAGACAAAAGCCCAGAACAAGCTTGGTGTGTTAAAACCCAGCTGTATAAACAGTAGGAAGCTGGCGTGTGTGTAGATGCTTTTAAGCGTAAGCCAGATGTGAATCCAGCTGTGGTGCAGACCTTCCAAAGCCAGGGGCTGAGGACCAGGGACCTACACAGTCCCATCTGCCCCACTGGCTGTTCTCCTCCTCCACACAGAAACTTAGGCTGTTGCATTTTTGTTGACAACAATGGACTGCATCAAGGAGATACACCCACAGATTATCCCAAGACCTTGAAATTAAAAATCAGGTTGGGGGATTTTGATGGTGTCTGCTGGGGACTCCCTTTTTGCAACATGGAGAAATCCTGAGTGGAGACTTCTCTTAAAAAAATAAAAGATCTTTGTTTAATTGGGAATGATGCAAACAGTATTCAGGTCTGCACTATAAAAATTAAGAATAAAAATCCCAACTCAAACCTCACAAAACTCCCACAAAAAAACATGCAGCCCCTCAAAGACTGTAATACACTTGTGGGGACCTGTGACTAGACCAGTTTTGTTAGATCATGTTGACTATCCTCAACAACTGAAAGCATCTTTCAGGAACGTGGTACCAAAGAGATCACATCTATGTGCCAGAAAAGCATACCAAAGCCAGTGCCTGCTACTGGCCTACCAGCTGCGCAGGCAAAAGTGAGCTCACAAGCACAAACACTGGCCAGGCTGCCCCTGGCTGCTCTCCAGACCACCCTGCATGCCCTCAGACTTCCCACCCCACTTTGACCTCAGCGATCTCTTGGCCTTGACAGACTTCGGTCCCTGCACAGCAGCTGATAATGAGTCTGAATACTGATTTTTCTCATTACTGACAAGAACATGTTTCCAGCTAGAATACCAGGAGCCTCCTGACCATGCCCACCTCCATCAGTTTTTACTCTCCTGCAGCACCTCTCCAGGTGTGTTTCTAGTTCAAGAGTGGCAGCAGGGAAGTAATGCACAGGGCTTGTGCCATCAGAAAGGCCAAAAGCTTTCAGATGAAACAGCTGCCACCTTCAAGGATTTGCACAGTTCTCGCTAAGGAGCAATAAAGAGTGCTCCAGGGGAGCACTGAGGCAGGAGGATAAAGCATGAGGTTTGACAACCACAATATAGGAATGAGCAAAGTCATCTCCTCCACAGAAGGAAATGGGGCACTTGTGTAGAAGAGACTGTCCAAGGGCCAGCAACGACCTTACCTCCATGTGTTGGGTTTGTTTGCCACTTAGATGGAGATCTTCAAAAATGAACAAACAAAAAAAATTCTCAAAATTTGAGGGGGATCGGGTCTCAAGTTCTTAGTAGCAATCTTCTTTGAGCAGTGAATGGATGGACTGGTGCTGGGCTGGAGTCCTGGGTAAATGAAAAAGTGCAGTCAGGTATTTGAGGTGGTATATAAACCTAAAATGTGGTTTTCCATTCAGAGTCCTTATTGATGTGGATCAAGCTGCAGTTTCTGTAAAGGTCCCAGTTCCTAAACACTTTGGCATCAGGCACCCTTTCCAGTAGTTTTTTAAGGTCAATGAATGTGTTTTTTTCAGCTGTAATTTAACTTAAAGTATCCAGTAGTAAACAACAGATAATAAAACCCAATCTTTTATCTTGACAAAGATAATTAAGAATTTATAAATATTTTGACAAGTGAGGTCCTTGGCAACACCTGCATTGTGCCCAAGTGCTAAGTTCCAGCTCAGACAAAGAACAACTTTTGCAGGTGGGACTTGGCTTCAGGCAGCTGCTCAACTGAATAACCTCACCAGCAGTATAGATGTAACATGGGCCTAGTATTCTCCAAATGTCAAAGGACTGGGCCCGACACAGATGCTTCCCACCAAACTCTTCTGCAAAATACCAGCACTTGGATCAACCAAGCACAACTCACAAGAAATGCTGAGTTTTATGGTACAGGAGCTTGAGTCTCACGAAGAGACCTCTTTGCTAATGTCACCATTTAAAGAGAATATTCTTAACTAAAATGCAAAGCATCAGGAAAGATCCAATGGTGGCTGAGGGATTCAAACCAAGCAGGTTTGTTGCTCCCATCATAGCTCAGCCTTTAAGAAGCAGGGAGCACATTGGCTGCTTCATTCCACTTCACAATACCACAGAGCAGACATCAGGTTTGGAAGATAGATACATGAAGACTGGACGGTGACCACATTTTAAGTCTTCTAGGGCAGGCCTAGCAGTTCAGATGCAGTTGCAGTCATTGACAATGACCATAAGAAGCATGAATAAATGCATTGATGTTGTTCAGAAATAGGTTTTGTTGAGGCAGGAGTAGCAATGGACCATCTACAATATTAGTGTTAACAAACTGATAGTCAACTCTCTTTTTGTATGATTATTTGAACAGATATCTCATACTATGGCACAGATGTAGCATGTACATAGAGCAACACCACAAGCCACATTGATCTAAAAAGAACTCCAATCTTCTGGCATTTGCCATTGGCTTTTTTTCTAGAAGGCTGGTTTATTTGGTTGTCTCCTGGAGGCTTCGTCAGCCATTTGTTTTTGCTGGCTTGAGAGGCTGAATGGATAGCACACTGTGAAAGTGGCACTCTGGACTTTTAACTTGTTAAATCTGCAATGGAAATACCAGAACATTTTTGCATCACAAACTAAGCAGAAGCAGCAAAAGATGGAAAAACAGTTTGTCTGTCATGGTGAAGACCTGCTCATGCTGCCAGGAGTACAAAGCAGAAGGCAAGAAAACCAAGCCACTCTGACATGGTTAAGTTTACATACGTCTCTTCCTGCAAGAGGCTTATTGCCCTCTGGAGAGGGGGTACAGGGCTGACTAGGACTGCTCAAAAACAGAGACAAGTAGCTGAATTCAGCTAAAAATTAAAACTGTAAATTGTCTTGCCAGCCTCCCCTGAGACTGCTGGAGCTGCACAAGGAGACCTAAGGTTCCCATAACCCACAAGGAGAGTCTATATTTCTTGTAGAAACTCCCATTGGTATTCCTCAACTGACACCAATTTTTATCCCTTTCCTCAAACCCAAAGCTGGACAGAGCATTCAGATTGCACTTGTTAGGCAGCTCTTAAACTTTTTTACTAGAGCCACAGCAAAGCAGTTGTTAATGCCCCCAAAGCTCTCACAAGAAGGTGGTGGATGTACTGGTGATAACTCCAAGTGGCCACCTCCAGCAGCCCATGAAGTGCTCAGGTACCCCCTAACAAGCTTTGGATTCAGCTTAACTCTGGTCTGGGGATCACAGAACAAGACCGATGTGACAGATTTATTCAGAGCCTTAGGAAAGCAGCCCTGGGTTTTATAACCTAAGGATTCAGATGACAACGTTCTTGGTCTTGTACAGACCTGACCATCGGTGCCGTTTTTGTAAAGCTCGCCTTTTGGACAGGTAGGTGTGTTAACTGCAGTGCAGCACCCTTGGGACTGGGAGCACCCATTGCCATAGAGTTTGCAACTGAGTGCCCCTGGAAAGCACAGATGTGATGCAAAGGGGTTTTTTCAAGGGAGTGCACCTGTGCAAGCTGGGAGATGTGTGCCACTCCAGTTCCTGACCACTGATGAAAGCCAAGCTCAGCACAGCCACCCACAGAAACGAGTGCTTGTGCTAACAGAGATGGGTGCTAGCCAGCAGTCCTTAGGGTGCCATCAAGGCAGATGCCTGGGAAGGCTGAGCAGGGAACAAGACAAAAGCACAATGCCGAGATGCTCATAACCATCGCACTTTCGAAGCACAAGAAGAGCTCTGCTCTCTCTAGTGACATAGCACGGCTGGGTTTGCACTTGCCTCATGGTTTATGAATCTTTCTCCTGACCGCAAAAACCCAGGAAGAAGTAGATTTATCTTTGCTTTAAGGAGGCATCCAAAGACAAGACTAACAGTAAGTCAGTCTGTAAGGAGCCCACAGTGGCTGTCATACAGCACTCACGGGATTAGGAGCATCCATTGCCAAAGAGCTTGCAACTGGGTGTCCATGGAGAGTGCAGACGGGCAGCAAAGAGGTGATTAGTATTATCTCTCCTGTGTTGATCTGGTCTGGGACTTTTTAAGTATCAAGAATGGAGCAGAAGATCCACTCTTGGAAATAAATCCTACATTCAAATAGTCAGCTGTGAAGGTACGTATGACTTTACTGCAGCTTGCTGTTTAAAGCAGAAATGCTTTCCAAACAGCTTCAAGAGGCACGTGAAGGATTGAAGTGGATATAAATTCAGTTTTTAGATGGGAAGGACTGAGCTGGTCTTTGTGCTTCTGCTGGTGAGGTCTCCCAGCCAGCTCTGACCATTCGCACCAGAGTCATGACCAAATGGTTGAGCATGACGATGCAGGCAGCACTCAGTGTACATAAAGACAGCACACGAACTGGAAAAGTGGTACCCAACCCTGCACCAAACCCACGTGCAGGTGCTCTGTACAGCACCAAACGTCCTGCTCCTTATCCAGGATGTCCCAGGGACGCCCCAGCTGTGCTGCTGGAGCCCCCATGCCTTGGTGTCATGCAAGTGGGTGGCTGGGACCCAGGCACCCCTGCCCACCCACCGCCACCCGGCTCGCTGCCAGGTGGTCCCCAGGGTACCCCACAGGCAACCGGGAGCCCAGGGACACCCAGGGTCAGGGTTGCCAGTACCAGGGGTCGCCCTGCCTGGCCTCGGCCTGGCCGGGCAACCCCCCCCAGGCACGGTGGGCTAGGAGTGAGGAAACCTCTCGTTTTCCCCGAGCTGCTGATTCAGTGCATCCCGCAGCCTGGCCGTGAAGGAAGCCCCGGCTCTCCCTGTGCCGGGGGGACCCGGCCATCCCAGCCTGAGTGGCTGCAAACCCTCCTGGGGCTACTGGCTTCATGGCTACTGTGACCGCCTCCTGCCTGCCCCACACTTCAGGGCTGACATTTGGGGTGGGGTTCTTTCCCCAGGGGGTGGGGAGCATTCCAGCACCCACCAGGGCTTTTCTGACCCACTGGCTTCCCCAGCACTGCTTGCAGGCTTGTGGATTTCCTCCCGCATGACATCCCAGCCGCTGCTCCACTGTTTGGGGTACAGGGGGCCACCTCCTGCAGGAAACAAACGTCCACAGAGCTAGAAAGTAAAAAGAAAAAAAAGACAGCTCATGTCTCTCAGGCACCGCTGGCAGCCTCTCCTGGCACAAGGTACAGCACCTTGCTGGCTTGAGGGACAACAGGAGCGGCAGCAGCTGGTCCTCCCTTTCAGGGAGCCAACAGCACGCTGGCTTGTATCAGGAATAGTGTGGCCAGCAGGACTAGGGAAGTGATTGTCCCCCTGTACTCAACACGGCTGAGGCTGCACCTTGAATCCTGTGTTCAGTTTTGGGCCCCTCACTACAAGAAAGACATTGAGGTGCTGGAGAGAGTCCAAACAAGGGCAACGAAGCTGGTGAAGGGTCTGGAGCACAAGTCTTATGAGGAGCAGCTGAGGGAACTGGGGCTGTTTAGTCTGCAGAAAAGGAGGCTGAGGGGAGACCTTATTGTTCTCTACAACTACCTGAAAAGAGGTTGTAGTGAGGTGGGTGTTGGTGTCTTCTCCCAGGTAACAAGTGATAGAACGAGAGGAAAGGGCCTCAAGTTGTGCCAGGGGAGGTTTAGACTGGATATCAGGAATAACTTCTTCAACAAAAGGGTTATCAAGCATTGGAACAGGCTGCCCAGGGAAGTGGTGGAGTCACCATCCCTGGAGGTACTTAAGAGACGAGTAGATGTGGTGCTTAGGGATATTGTTTAGGGATATTGTTTAGTGGTTGACTTGGTAGTGTCAGGTTAATGGTTGGACTCGATGATCTTAAAGGTCCTTTCCAACCAAGCCGATTCTGTGATTCATTTTGCAAATTAGAAAACAAGCCTCAAATGAGTTTTTGCCTCCCAGCCAGGAACGGGCCCGTACTCATCCTGCAGCATCCAGAGCCGCCACGTCCCTCGGGGAGGGGGGTCCGGGAGTGCACGGCGGCGGCGGGCGGGGGGGCGGGCGGTTCCCATGGCCCCGTGGCGGGAGCGGGGACCCCGGCAGCGGTGGCTCCACGCCTCGCAAGGTGCTTAGGAGGGACCTTCCTCCTGGAGGCACGTACGGAGGAGCCGCGGGTGCCGGTGCGGAGCGTTTGGGTTTAATTATTTGAGGTGATGAGTGGAAACCCGCACCTCGCTTAGGCGGGTTTGAGCCGTAGGGGAATATTGACCGGCTGTCGGGAAGGACGGAGAAATTTCCCCCCCCCCCAAAAAAAAAGAAGGGGAGAAAAAAAAGCAGGGGGTCAGTGTGTTTCTCTCGGCCGCAAGACGCCCGTACGCTGTTGTGTCTGTTTAGCTGCAACCTCTTGGTTTTCTTTGTGTCGGAGCGCATTTCACTCTCGTGTCAAAGTGTGTCAGCTCTCCCCTGCCCCCCCGCAGCCCCGGCCCCTCCAGCCCCGGCGGGCTGAGTCCCCCACGACGCCCCGCCACATAACGAGCAGGCACCTCCTCTCCTCATCAGCATATGCGGAAAGGTAATTAAAACTGTTTAGGTATTTTTGTTTGTTGTTGTTGTTGCTTTCCGAGGCTCAACAGCATAAACGCAACTTCTGCTCAATTAAGCTCTGGGATAAAAATAAAATAAAAGAAGTTCTTACGGCGGTTCTTTATTTCTGCACATTGAAGCTGAAGCCTGAGATTTCCAGACGCCCCCTCCCACTCCCCGTGGAAGGAAACCTTCAAATAAAGATGTCTCCAGCTGAAATGACCATTATTATCCACACACAGGCACATATATAGATATATAATGCATATATATACGCGCACACATACCTATATATAACCCCCAAACCTGTTTGTGCCTCTTCTTGCTAATGCTAAGGGTACATTCCTCCCCATTACAACAGCATTTGCACATTTATAGGAGGAATAAAGGAAAAAAAAAGAGATGCATGATGCGTGCGGAGGAGCCTTTCCCCTGCCATCCAGAAAAAAGAAGAACTAAAAGGATTATAAAAGTTCAGATTAAAATGATATAAAATCTAGCATTTGGCTCCAACACTAGTGCCTTGGTCCTCTGTAGCTAATCTGTATGCACTCTGTGACCTCCTCGCAGCGAACCCTGCTAAATATATTATTCCCACGGGGGCTTTCACTGCTGCTTGGTGTCAGAAATCAATATGTATGAGGCGCGTGGATGGGAATTTCTAATAGATCTGCCTGGCCCTGTGCTGCTTTTCAATATCTGCCTTGGACTATTAGTGCCGGCTCGGTGCCTGTGAAATAACCGAGATAATCTTTTAAGGTGCGCTGTTAAGGTGGAACCTAAATGTTGCCTTTTCAATTAAAACAAAACAAAACAAAATATATATACGTATTCATAAATCAGTCGGCACCGTGCGTAACCTTGTGTGTAGCCTGATTATAAACAACGATGAGGATTACAGTATTAGGGCGAGCATGCTAATGTCTAGATTTCCGAGGAAGAGCTTAGTTCCATTCTTACTTTTTTTATTAACAGAAAATTGCACAGATTCATGGGGAGCGTTGGGGGGGGAATTAAAAGTGGAGGGAGCGAGGGATGACACATTGTCTGTGCAAGCGCTTCCATGCCGGCAGAGCGGCAGAGGTGAAAGAACGAGATCACTATATTACTGCAGATTACGCACCCATTTTACCTAAGAGACACCAGCCCGCAGTTCTGCAATGCTCTCCATTTTACACTGGTTTGTGCACATTGAAATTACTGCCTGAGTAATCCCGAGTGGGTTATTACTATTATTATTACTATTATTGAAGGTGGGAGGAGGATTTTTATTTTTAGTTGTTGCATAATTACGCCAGGTCGTCCTCTACCCATCCTCTCCTGGAGGTGCTGAAGGTGGGCAGGAGAGCGCAGGTTGATGGGTGCCCCCCTGCAGACCCCCAGCTAGGGCAGCGTGTCCCCCCCACGCAGGCAGGCAGCGGAACGAGGCTCAGGTTTGAGAGCCGGCTGCGGGGAAGGCTGCGTCCTGCTCTTTCATTCTCCTTCTCACTCTTTGTTTTCAGTTGAACGCACAGAGGAAGCCGTCTCAGCTCAGTGCACAGAGGTGCAGCATATAAAAGCAGTGACTTGCTAAAGGACCTCTTGCTCTCCCTTTTTTTTTTTTTCTTTTTTATTAGGGGAAAGGTAATCACGAATGCATGCATACGCTCCTCCGGCGTTGCAGGCAGCCAGGCTGAGTTCAGCTCAGTGCTGGAGATGACAAGTGGAGAGTCACCACCCCAGAGGATCCGTTTTAGCCAGTTAGCTCTGCTGCCCTTGCGAAGTTGTCACCCTACCAGAGATTGCAGAACTGGCATGCAGCCCCGGTATTTTTCTTTCCCCTGCTCTCCTCCCTGCACACTTCACTTAGCACAGTCTGATCCACCTGACAGCTCTCCGAAATGCCCTCGACTGCTTGTCTGGCCTGAGCTGGAGGCAGGGGGTGAGGGGCAGCAGCCCGTGATTAAGGACGTGGGTCTGGGAAGAGGCATAGGGAGAAATCCCTAACCTAGGAGAGCTTGCATGGTGTCAGGCCCATCTGTCAGGATAAAAGTGATAGGCTCCAAAAGGAGGTTTTTGCCCATCTGAATTTCACCACAGCCCCCTGAAATGAGGAAAAGATGGAGTGGGATCTGTTTGGTTCTGTTTTCCATAAAAAAACTGTACTTTTCTCCACAAGTGCCACAACCCTGCAGGATTCAGCCCCACTCCCAGAAAAAAAAACCCATCAGTGCTACCTGAAAAATATGAACATGGATTTTCAGACACTTGTTTGAGTCTGCTTCAGCTGCCCTCCTTCTGGTTAAGCATTAGCATGGTGTGCAGCCATAAAATGAAAAGAAAAAAAAAAAAAAGAAAAAACTCTGGGTGTTTTTTTTCCTTATGCTCGTCTATAAATAAAGCCACAAATCTCCCTGGTCCCTGAAAAATTTCACCTGAATATGCTTCTGCCCCACACACTGCATAGAAATAGATCAGAGCTGCAAAGCTCAATTCTAGATTTAAAAATCCACCTGTAAAAATTGCGGGTATTTACACCCAGGGAGCAGCTTGCCAGCAGCTCCTCTGGAAAACAGGAGTGGGCAGGCAAGGCAGGGATGCATGCACGTCCCAGCCCTGCTGCTGAAGGTCCCGTGCCAGCGCGGAGGCAACACCGCCGGCCACGGGAGCTAAATTCCAGGCATGTAGTTTGGATTAGCTACCCCTTGCATCCGGAAAAATGCAAATGTTTATAAAGGGCTCCACCACTGCTGGCGGTTTTATCCCGGATGCCGGGAGCCGGCTCGCTTGCCGCCTCGGCTCCTCGCAGTATTTATAATACAAACACTTCTAATCTAACGCACACAATTCCCAACAGTTTAATAGGGCTGAAGTTCCCTTCCCGCCTCCCCTTTCTCAACCCATCAATTAGGTAGGTATATGTGAAAACAAACAACCTATGTGTTTTCTGCATCTCCGAGGAGGTGTAATGGTGCGAAGTGCTGGTTATAAGCGTTTACTGATGGGAAAAGAGGAGCTGAGTGGGTCTTTGTAAACTGCAGGCCAGGTTTTTCCATGAATGCTGAGAAAGAGCAGCTTTCAGCAGCATAGGCAGGGCCAGAGAAGGAAAGGGCACAGGAAGGGCCTTGCATGTGTGCCACAGCCTTTGCGGGGTGGCCACAGTGTCACTGGCAGCAGAAGAGCTGGGAATGAGACCCAGGACCTAACCCTGACCCCCAGGATGGGGCAGGTGCCAGGCTGCAGCCCAGCACGATCCACCTCCCCGGGCATGGAAGTCCCTCACCTGTGTTTTTCTGATCTTTTTAGTCTCCTGCCTTTACCTCTATGTTTACGGCAGCAGAGCAGGTCGTGGGAGTCCCTTATGGCCCATAGCTGATGGTCACTTTTAGGTCGCATTGCTTCAGTCCAGGTTGACAACCAGATCTCAACTGCTCAAACCCACCTGTGTCCATATTTAAACAAAGAGATTTTTTTAAATCCATGTTTAAAATCCATACTTGTACCTGTATTTCAGAGAGGATGCACGCCTCCAGTTCTCAAAGAGGCCTCCAAAGCAGTGAAAACCCATGTGGGGCACCATCAAACCAGAGAGCAACACGTGAAGCATCCCTTGGTCTTCCGACTAACTCTCGTGGTGTAAAACATCCCCAAGGTGTAAAATCAAGTGTGCACGTGTCAAAATAGTGTGTAAGCCATTATTGGCAAAACCACTTGAGCTGTTAAGGGGAGCAGCCTGCAGAAGGTGAACCAGCCACTCCTCATGCCTGCCACTACCCCACGCCGTGTTCGTGCCATTGCAGCACCCGGGCAAACTCCTGCCTCGGCAGAGCGCTGCTGTGTCTGACCTTTTGCCATGACCTCTGCCTTATTGCCTCACAGCCCACATTTGCAAAGATGGGATTTGACAAGAGGTGTCACGTCCCTTCCATCCTAAAGGCAAATAAATGTCTCTTTCAATCATGGCTGTCACCCACCGCTCATTGCTGAGCAACACCCCAGCCCAGCAAATTACTCTTACCCCAGTTCCTGCCAGCATCTGAAATACGGTTGACTTTGAGATGCTGCTGGATGAAGGCAGAACCAGAAGTAAGCCCAGACTGCAGGTCCACCCTGCAACGCTGATGTGCAACGTAGATACCACCAGCACCCCAACAGAAAAATCGCTTTTCCAGTAAGCGTGACCTTTTTGCTGGTGGGAATTATACAGCCACATTGTTAAGGGAAACACAGTTAAATCGACTTACTAGAAACTGGCTGGTGGCTGTGAGGGAAGACACGCTGGTGCGGACCAGACCATTCTTGCTCTCTCTCTGTGCTGCTCAGCACAGGTTGATGGTTCAACACCAGGAGGGGTTGGTGGTCCCTTCTCCTGCACGAGTGGGCACAGGCATGCTGCTGCCCCCGGCCCTGTTGGCAACAGCAGTGGCCAGTGCCCCAAGGACCTGGGAAGGGAGTGGAGAAGGGTGCTGGTCTGCGATAGCAGCCCATGAGAAGACAGCGATACTTGCTTGGATGGACAAATGGGCAGTGAAGATGGAGGTCAAGCCCATGGTGTCTCAGAGCCCCAGGGTCCAGAAGAAGCACCGGTGTGGGAGGCAGCCACCACCCAGGAGCAGCCCTCGTGTATTGCTGCACAGCTTCGGGCTTTGCTTGCACGCCCTGGGGAAAGAGGCTGCCGCTGCGTGGTGGAGGGTGAGGTCCTCTTCCCCGCTCTGCCCCAGGGAGTCCCCACCACACCACTTGGACACCACTGCAGCTCCCAGAATTCCTCCTCTGGTGCCCTGCCTAGGGCTGAGTGC
Source organism: Nyctibius grandis (assembly GCF_013368605.1). Taxonomy (NCBI): domain Eukaryota; kingdom Metazoa; phylum Chordata; class Aves; order Nyctibiiformes; family Nyctibiidae; genus Nyctibius; species Nyctibius grandis. Next base: position 60,393,235 of record NC_090663.1, read on the forward strand.
ACCGCTGTGGGCCAAGAGTCAAAGTAAAAATGGGCTTGAGAGCTAGTTGTGACAGGTGTCCATGAGAACATGAATGAAGTAAAAATGTCGCCAACACCCAAAACAGAGAGCCCAGAGCAGCACCACGTAGTGCAGAGCCCCAGAGCCAGAGCAGGCGTTGTGTCATGCTATGGCTCTCCCGTGCCAGTCCCATGGCTGCAGCAGGGTGTCCCTGCAGGGCCCTTCCCGGAGATGTGGCCATATCTCTTATGCCACGCCAGGCTCCTCGGCTGCTGGGAAGGGCTACGAGGAGCAACTTCGCCTCTCGAGGGGCCAGTGAGAGGCAGGTGCTGGGCTGGGTGGCTGGGACAAGGGAGGAGAGCACAGCCGGGGCCATGGGCAGGGCCAGGAGCCCAGGCGCACCCGCAGAGGTATGGCCATGCACCCAGCACCCCACGCTCGCCTCCTCCATATGCACCCAGGCAGCGCTTGTCGGGCTTTTTTCCTCTCCTATCTCCTCTCCTCACAGTGCTACCACCACCCTCTGGTGAAGGGATGGGGGACAGACTGACAGCATGCTTCCCAGCAGGGCAAGTGATGCTTCCATGTGTGCTCAGAGATTTTTTAGTACCTCGTTTCCTGCTGAAGCTGCTGTGCCTTTATTTGTGGGGGGATGTGTTTTTAGCAGCATTTCTGCACTCCTTCCCTGGCTGAAGCACCCTCACCAAAAGCTGTCCTTCACTACCACAGCTCTGCTGGATGCCCCAGCAGCACTCGTGACCCTGACCCAACGCTGGGCTCCCTGTTAAAAACTTCCTGGGAGCAGCTCTCCCACGGAGCAGAGCCTGCCCGGTGAAGGACAGCAGAACCCACAGGCACTGCTGGGCTGGGGCTGGGGCTGGAGCTGTGCTTCCCCCGCTCCCTGGGCCTCTCGGGAGGCAAAGCAATTCATCTCAGCCCTTCTCGGCAAATCACTCCTGCGACCACACAAGGCGAGCCGGCCATTCAGGCTGAACCCTGGCCGTGTATTATCCAGGCGGCGAATCCCGCAGAGCCCTGGCAGCTCACCCCGGCTCCTGCAGCTTGCCCTGCTTCCCAGAAAGCATCTTCCACGAGCTGCTGCTGCGGCAAAGGCGAAGCTCTGTCCTGTGGGAAGAAGGCAGAATTTTACACGCCCCCATGTCCCCCAAAAACGAGGAGCACAGCCGCTGCAATGCCTGCGTTTACTCCAGTGCAGTCCCAGCTGCTCCAGCAACGAGCTGGGGCTGCCAGCAGAAACACCCTGGGGAGGACCTCCCTGCCTGGCTGCAATATTGGTGCAAAGGTTTCCGGGGAGAGCGAGGCCAGACCTGATGGGATTGCTTGGCTGCACTAACCAAGGCCTAACTTTTTCTTGGTCTTCCCTCTTTTTCTCCCCATAAGGAAATGGGGGGGTAATGGGGCCGTTCAGTGGCAAGGGCAGGACGGGAAGGGGGAGGAAGAGGAAGGGAAGGAGTGGGAACAGAGCCAAATTACATGGCGTATCTTTTAAGAAGAAGTGGAATCAGAACAATGAACCTAATCTGCAGCCCAGCACTGCCCTGTTAACACTCTCCCGTCCCAACACACAATAAATGCAGATGCTTCAGGGCATAGCATCATGAGTTTGGCAGCAGAGACGGTCTTTGGGCTGTGCCTGGTGCCCTTGGGCTGGCTGGGACGCAGACACAGAGATGGCTGCAGCTGTACCTGTAAGTGTGTGCATCAGCACGTGCCCACACACGAATCTCTTTCTGCCCCTGCTCCTCTGCCTGGAGGTGTCCTGGGCCCCGAGCTCCAGGGGCAGAGAAGCCCCATCTGTACAGACCAGGACAGCCCTGTACCTCCTGCCTTGGCAGCTGCTGTCCTGTCCCAGCAAGCTGGGAGCCGACCCAGCCATGTTCAGTGATACTGTAAGGCAGTCCTCAGCATGTTTCAGGCCAGAGGAGAAGTTTCTTCTCTCAACCCCATGGGCTGCACCGGGGATGCTCAGCTCCTGTGGTTACTGAAGGCAAGAGTGGGTTCACTGACACCGGTGGATCTTTCCCTGTCTCCTCCCCAGCTCCCAGCAGAGGTTTCGGACAGCCCAGTTAGGGCATGGCCTTAAGCAGCCTGCCACCTGTTTTCCATGGCCATTGGTGGCACTGGTACCTGGATCAGCCACATTCCATGGGAATATGGCCGTGGTGGCATTAGGCACAGGCATGTCCCTGGTAGGGTTAGATGGGGAGCGGCTTTGCTCCCTGGGACAGTCCTCTCCAGTAAAGGTGGCAAAAGCACAATGGTAATGACTGTGTTCGAGGGAAAGGCACTGGAAAAGGGGAATTCAAGAGACAAACTTCATGTTCTGGTCTAAAAAAGCAAACAAGAAGCATTTGCCAGTGCAAGTTTCCCATTCCCATTTCCCATGGGTGCAGCCTGCCGCTACCCAGCCACCTCCTCCCTTGTCTGCAGGCAGAAGCAGGGGAAAGCAAGCAATGCTCTTCATTTAGAGTAATCTAAGAAAAATGCCAACCTGCCACAGCCGCCAAGGTTGCTTTTGCACAGCTCTGTATTCCAGGCCATGCCGCTTCCATGCTGAGAGCCTGTGTTAAGGACCATTGAGGCTTGGCACAGCTCAGTGCACCCACTGGCATGAGCAGAAACGCTCGTGCAGCAGCAACGGCCAAATGCAGCATCCCCAGGTGCCAAAAGCCATACGAGTTTTGCTTCCTGCATCTGCAGAGAGACAGGAGCAGACCTCAATTCTGCAGGTGTAGTAATGGCAGCAGAAGGCACTCGGACACAAAAAAATAAATTGGGAAAAGCAAGAAAAAAAAAATCTCCCTTTGGTACAACAGACATCAGGAACTCCAAGGCCCTCTTTGTTTAAGTGGAAGATATTTGAAGGAGCAGTGACAACCCACAGGAGCAAGAACCACTGCGCTGTACATCCCACATCTCGTGCAGGTTGCTGTCGAGTTGGAGGGAAGGTGGCACATCGCAGGGAGAACAACAACAACAACTTTAAAATAATAATTAATGAATTATTACTGACATTGGAAAAAAAAAATCCCAGTCGGTCATACAACTGAAACTTGGCTTCTGGAGTTTCTAGTGGTAACAAATATTTAAACATTTTCCTTGTTTTAACATAAAGCAGAAGAGAAATGCAGCGACTGCGGTGGGAGCGGCGAAGTATCAGAACAGCAGCGTGGAGCGTCACATCAAAACACAGCGGTGACTCGTGCCTGAGCAGCAGGGAGCAGGGACAGGGTTAGAGAAGCCATTGGGTTTCTCCAAACAGCCATCCAGGATATAACGCACCTCTGCGCATAGCACGCCAGGGCGGGACGGCGAAGAGCTGGGCTGTTGGCTCTTTTCAGAGCGAGCCAGAGCAGAACCCATGGCGAAAGCCCACGTGGTGCACATGCCAGGCGAGCATCTTGCCTGCCTGCTCCCCAGGGCACAATTTAGTGACCATGGGAGCTGTTTGCCAGGGCTGCCACTGCATTGTGAGCCACAGCTGCCTGCTTGGCTTGCCGAGTGGCCATGCTTTCCATCATACAAGGGGTGTTTTGTGCTACGGGGATGCCTACCCAAAAGGCACTAACCCACCTCGGCTGCCCCCAGCCTCGCTGGTGGAGAGCCAGCCTGGGTCTCCCCGTGCAGCGCTGCAGAATTCATGCCCTTCTCGCTCCCTCCTTTATTCCCAGCAAAGCTGGTGGCAACACCTGCAGTTCACATCACCTGAAGTGCCTATTACAAGGTCCCATCTTCAGCAGTTTGTAGCTTTATTCAGACCTTTAATTCTGCGGGCTGAAAGCTTCCAGGCGAGGCCTTGAGCCTCGGTGTGCTTTCAAAGTCCTAGCAAAACCAACTCCGCTGTTTCCAAGAAAATAATTAGGGAAAAAACTAGCTAGGGCCTGGCTTATTTTAATCTGTTTTGCAGAACCCTCAACTCTGGCAGGGGAAAGTTTAGGCGACACTAGTGATGGATCAAGCATATGTCCTACTCTCTGCCCCTTAGGAATCCCCCTAGATTTGGCCAGCACCGGCATTTTAGGGCAGAAGTAGCCTACGTATTCCCTGCTACCATTGCAATCTGTGTTGGCTCCCTGCCCCTGCCACGATGGGGACATGAAAAGTTCATCACCGATTGCTTCAGGCCAACATCCCCCATCACCACCCCATGGAAACTGCTGGCACAGGCAGAAGGGCAGCAGCCCCAGAGCACTGCCACCTCCACACTCTCAGCACTTGCTGGGGTGCTGCTCCACACCCCTTGAGCACCCTACCTACCTTGCAGGTGCTCCAGCCTGCAGGACCTCGGGCGTCTGCGCAGCCGCAGCCCCACCGCCTTCCTGGGAGATGAACCACGCATCTGGGAACCCTCCGGCAGGAGCTGCTGCCGCTGCCTTCCTCTAGGGAAGGGAGAGGTTAAAGGAAGGAAATACAAGGGAATGGGGAAAAAAAAAAGAGTGAGCAAGTGAGATTTTCCCTCTGCCTGGCTTGAGGGAGCTGCAGTTTTCCCTGGCTTCTCTTCTTTCAGCTGATACATTCTAGCTTATGTTATTGGAGTAAGGTGTGCTGGGTCACAACAGGGAAAAAAGCAATCAGCAAATAATCCTGCTTCATCTTTGTGGTGAGATTCCCTCGGGATGGTCCCCCATCTTATAAAAGTCACTCTTTCCATCTGAACTAGGAAATGAAAGGCAAGGGCCAGGCTGGTACCCCCAAAGATCCCTGTCTAGGACGGCTGCACCTCTGGCAGGGTCAATGCATACGGGCGCTGGGTACCGTCTCATCCAGCTGCACAGTTCAGCGATACCTGATCTCACTGCTTGCATCCAAGGCCTGAAAGTTGACAACGCATTAGCCCTCCTCCTGCTGTATCAAATTCCTGTATGCTCTTTGGCGAGATAAAGATCATGTGTGTGGCCTGGGCCTCCTGTGGTGGCCTGAACGGTCTGAAAAACACTATTTTTATACATTAACGTTTGTGACATACAGAAAAGATGCTGACTTCTTTACCATGCGATGATGCACGATGGGGAGCGTCGGACCGCAGAGGCACGGGAGGATGCTGGCCCTGGACCTCTGCCCGCTGCGAGGTCGCCTGCCTGCGCGCGCTCCGGCTGTCCCCTGCACCGACACACAGACTGCCACGAGCATCGCCCTGCTACAGCAAGTGAGCCATACTGGAGGCAAATGCTCTGCTTAATTGGTCTCAGCTGGAAGCTGCTCTGTGCATGTCATCGTGTTTAAGGAAGCAGGTCTACGGGAGAGGAGACACCAGAGTAACCAATTAAAGAAAAATCCCGATTTCCCTTCCCCCTCTCTCACAGCCCTAAGCCCTGAAAGTTTGTTTTATTTTAAACTAGGAGTGTTTCTCACTGTCAATGAAATCAGCTTGAGAATAAGGTTTTGCCATCGGTATTTCCAAGTTTACTACTGATAGCACACGTGGAGATAACTACAGAGACCTGGTTAAATCAAGTCAAGGTTTGCACCTTTATGTCTCCTTTTTTTTTTCTTAAAAAGAGGAAAGAAGTGACACAAGGGAACTCTTCACCCAGTTCAAATCCAAGTTTATTAGCCTGTAAAAGTCTGTTTCCACACAGTAATCATAAGAAATGAATGAATGTTTATGGAGCGTAGCATAAAAATATACCGAGTCAGTCATAGGCTGGAGTTTATGATTGCTCACAAAAATTAATCAGCAGATCACATGTCATTGCATCAAAAAGGCAAATCAGTCCTAGGAATGCAAACAATCAGGATAAAAAGGCAAAACAAGTAAGAGCAGAAGATCAGAAAGCAATAATTAGTTCACAGTTCCTAATGTGGGTGTCAGATTTCTTTAGATCAGGTTATTTACCCACTAATTCTCCAAAAACATGTTGAAAGCCAGTTGTTATAATTTTGCATTAAACAGTACATTCTCAGTCAACATATCAGCTGGTCAAATTCACTATCCATCTCTAGGTATGACTATTAAAATGCAGGCACATAAGAGACTACGTATACTCAACAGCTCAGCTGCTTCTCCCAAAGCCTGGTCGCCTCAGACACTCACAGCTAGAAATCAGAAGCTAATGTGAGACACAAGGGTCGAGACATTCTAGTCACTGTCTGGACGTGTAAACCTTCTTTCCTCTTAAAAGCCCTCCAGCGTGCTACCTGCTCATCAGATCTGGGGAGGTTCACCTCTCTCCTGGACATAGCAAACCTGATCCAAACTCACACATATATGGGAGGGGAAAGGGTGGCAGGCATCTGGCACAAACTTGTGCGTGTGTCTCATTGCACCAGGGAGGCAGTGGTGGGAACGTCCCTCACTGGGTCCTGTTTGCTTTGGTGTTGATCTTTTGTAGGGTTGTGTCCAATTGCCAAGCTGAGGTATGAACTTTGCTCACAAGCTACATCCAACGCAGAGAGCACCTGAGATTTGGGCAAGCAACAGGGGTTCCTGACCTGGGCTAACTCTTCTCCCTCTCCTTCCAAAGGAAAATGTCTGGCCAAAGAGAGATGTATTTCTTCTAATGTTTTGTTTTTTTCCTGAAGAAGTGCAGAGGACTAGTGTTATTACCTCTGTTGAGAGAGCAGATTTAAAGGAGTAAGGGAAGAAAGGTGTTTTCTTCTCAGATGTAGGATGCTTATACACATCATAAACCAACCTGGGGAGAACAGCCCTGAACAATTAATCTGGGCTTTGGCTGACATCATGACACCTGCAGATCTTTCTACAACAATTCTGCTCAATTATTTTCTAGCAAAGATCCTTGACTCTGCAAGTCAAAGGGGCCTTATACAGGCCAATGAACCCACCGTTACAGCAACTTCTTACAGGAAAGTCGCATTAGACTAAGAAGTACCTTCAAAGTTTATTGGGAAATTAACCTGTTAAGGGTAATTTCTAGAAACCCTTTTTCAGGGAATGGGCAGTAGCATGACAAATTATTCCTGTTTATTAAACTAAGCATAATGTGACAATCCTTTAATATCATTTGAAAACTTAGAAAAACAACGGAAATGCTTCCTGAACACCACAGCCTCTTTAGGCAGTCTAGATCTTTGTCTTGCAAGATTACAATTTGCTACCCACATTTCCTTCATTCTGCCTGTCTTCATTCTGCTTTATCTACCTTCAAACTGCCTTTCCAAAGGACCCAGCTACCCAGCCGAGCGTGTCCATCCTAAAAACCAAACGACAAACAGAAACAAAGCTACGGTGGGAGCACATCCCGACATCTTGGCTGATGCTGAACTTCACCTTTCTTTCCTCAGATAGGTCCGGTGCTCTCCAACTTTATTGTACGTTCTGCGGTTATTGCCGAGAAGGCATATTTCTTACCTTTATAGATTTTGGGGCCATCTACCCATGCTCGCTGCACACTGGTGACTGAGGAGATCCTTACAGCGAAGTAAAGTAGAACTTATAACTAAATCACCTATATAATATCCTCCAATTTCACCAGCTATCTAGTAAAGCCCATGGGAATCTGTGGAGGACTAGGGCCTCCCAGAAGGCACGTTGCCCCCTGTCACTAGACCTTTCATAACTTCAGACTTGTTCCTTGGAGAAATATAAGAGATTGCTGAAATGGCTTGTGGCAAAACCAAATTGAGACCAACACAGCCTAGGAGAATTGTGCTTCCACACAAAAAGGTATTTTCCTTCCTCTTAGTAGGCTCAGTAACGAGTTTGTCAGTTTGGGCTTTGGAGAATTACCTGCTTGCTGTCTGGGGTTTTTTTTAGAATTTTTTTTAATTAAAAAATAAAAGCTATAAAAAGCTAGAGGTAGTTTTAAACTGCAAGGTTCATATCTGGGGCGAGTATTTCTCTGGAGCTGAGGGACGTTTTTCATTCAGACTAGCATAAAACAATACTCGAGGGGAAAAAAAAGTTGAAAGAGAAAACATTAAAGGAATAGGAACTCAGAGACCTCTTCCTGCTTCCAAATCGACCATCTCATGAAATGAGTGTATTTCCTCCCTGTGAATTCTGTATTTAATCCAGAGAGATCACTGACTATGCCTGAGTAACTTGGCAGCCCTTTTCCTCCTCTTCAAACACACCTCAAGATTCACTCTTGGCATTGTCTAATGAGCGGTCCATGTCTCCCAAGAACATATATCCTTACGGATTTTGATGACGGCAGACAGGATCAGTGGAAAATCCACTTATATTCCTTTCACTTTTGTTGCTTTCTTTAAAAAACAAAAGATACATGGAGGTGCCTCCCAGAAAAGCAGCTGGCATTGAAGAAATCTCACAGACCAAAGGACCTACCTCATGTTTCAAACCCTTTCAAAATCCTGTTTTGGCACCTGAGAGCAGACATTCTGTTTATTAAAGGAATATTCGCAGCAAAATGACATTCCAAATTTCTCCAAAATCAGGTGACGTGCTGCTGGCACAGTCACGAACTTTCCTGCCTATCTGAAGTTGCTTTAATGTCGGCAAGTAGTACAGGGAAATAAAACAGTAGGAGGAAACAGTTTCCGTTGCTATGTGTAGTTTATGAGGTAGGTAAAGAGCAGAACTTTGAACTGACAAGCAGTAAAACAAAGAGGAAGATATTATTGTCATTCTCTCATAAACCATATTCGTAATCCCAAATACTCCAACAGCAACAGGATAATCCAATCTCAGGACTATTGTTTGTTGCAAGAGTTACAGACAAGATTTCCCTTTCGTACGCTTTTCCCCATGAAGCTAACTGCTAATTTATCACATCACCCTCACCAGTCCACTCTTTTTACACCACAGAGGCCTGCGTTAAAGGGTTGAAGGCTTTTCTGCATTCCGTCTTGCTCTTACTTCACTAACCTCTTCATAGCCTCAAAATCTGAACATAACATTCCTAGCCTTAAAAAGGCGGTATTTTATGCTGCTATCTTAAAAAAAATCCAGAGTACAGTGTTAGCTTTGGGTATACAACTTATGGGGTTTCCATTGACTGCCAATTGAGGAGTTAGTTTTGTAGCTATTGCACCACCACTTCATAAGCATTCATTCCCATACGCAAGACTGAGGTCAGCATTTGGACCTTCTCGCTTATTTGGAGGATTCTTTTTTAAAAGAGGTTTTCTTTGTTTAAAATCCCACAAACAAAACCTGTTTATGGAAAAAGAGAGATATTTTGAATACTAAAGTCCTTTATTCAACAACACAGAAATATCACAAAAACAACTTTACTGGGCAAATTGAATGTTTTTATACAGTTTTGTACATGCCCCATAAGTGATTATTTTTTTCATAAATACACTGTTTTCCAAAACTGTTTTTTTCCATAATTGCACAAGCATACATACACCTTACACAAATATCTATTAGAAAATTTAATAGATAACTGCACAGTTCAGAAATAGGAGAACACTGTGAAAGGAGTACATTTCTGTGGCCTGTGTTTCTGAAAAAAACCCTTCTCGTTCCCTGCAATTGTGAAATGGAGTACTTTCTAACATAGGAGCTGTCTTTTATTCACTAAGAATACAGTAGAGCTCAGTGTGAAACTGCCAAATTTAATAAAAACAAAATCTGAAACATTTAGCTGGTACATGAGAACCCACTGTTTGATATCACTATGCATCTAACCATGATCAAAGACCCACTACTGCTTTTTGCTGAATGCATTCGACCCTGAATGGTATGTTCATTTAACTACTTTCTTTCTTCATTATTTGATTACCGATATAGCCCATTTAAAGACTTTACATTCTTTAACATTAATTGTAGGACTTACATACCAGGGGTGCTGTACAAAAGGGAGTATTTCCCCTCTTAGGGAGGGTCTGTTATTAATTGACAGAATGGGAACATGTGCCTGCCTTTCAGCCTTACCATTTTTCATAAGTTTGTCTGGGGTGTGCCGAAAACGCTTCCATTAGGCTTAGTGCTCACACCTAGAAGATGGTGAAAGTATGTTTTGGGGTTTTTTTCTTCTTTTTCTTTTTTTGCATTATGAGAATGAAAGACATAGAGGAATACAAATTCTTATACTGGAAAATGGTTTTGGACCTTATGAAAAGCACAAATTTGGTAACTGGAACTTGACAATAATCCGATCGACAAATATGTGTATAAATGGGGCGGGGGTGTAGGGCTGGGGTGGAGAGAGACAGGCCAGAAAAGAGATTTTCTTCCTCAAGCATCACTAATTAAAATGCTCTATGTGTACTACATCACATAAATACTGTTTCAGCAAAAAGCTAAAAATCTGATGGTGCAAAGGAACAACATCCAAAATGAAAACCATAGGGGTAAATCAAAGAAAAACCAACTCTTGTTCATTTTCAATAATTAACAGGTTTGCTTGTTTGTTTGTTTGTTTTAACATTTTTGAATTGACATGTAAAACACCACAATTACAATATACAGATCCATCAGTTCTTTAAAACAAAACGACAGAACAAAAAAAGAAACCACATCAAGACATGCAACATTAGGGTATTAGACAGTAAGTACATTGCTATGAATATCTTTGTACACCTAATGTAGCCTGAACTTAATTTTGTCTCTGCTTCTGTAAGAGCAACCACGATTTTTGAAAAAGCAAGGCAAGCTTACCAGCCAGATGTGCAAATAAGGCTTCAGTTTGCAAATCAACCAGCGTTTTGGTAGAGAAGACCTTACAGAGCTCGTATTGGTCTAGTGGTCAGTAACAGAGGCCTAACCAAAAAGTCTCCAACACAAAAAAAAATCCATACACGGCTGCCATACAAACAGACGTAAAGCTCATTGCACGGGTATTGGATGAGTATTCAGTTGAGGACCTCTTACAAACTGTGAGAGGGGCAGCACGATAGAAGCATTTCAAGTGTGACATTCCATCTCTGAAGCCATGTATGTGACGTCATACAACGCAAAGACGTAGACATGTGCATCAACCCTCAGCTGAGGACGCAGGTGTAAGCCCAGCCCGCCCACGCTCCTCCAGTTACCCCGGGTCACTCACGCTCTGCCCAGCCCTGCTGACACACACGTGACCTCAGGAGGTTTCTCCTCCTCCATCCCTTGGTCTTCGTTTTCTGGGCCATTCTCAACACCTGCCAGTCCTGTGAGATCCCTCCCCTGCCAAAGCTGGCTTCTCCCCCGCCTGCACAGGTCCCACACCGCGGTGCTCCCAACCATCCCGTGTGCTTCACCAGATGAGTGTGACCAGGGGCCAAAGGCTGAAGGAGTTGGCAAAAAACAGAGGAAGTGCTGAAACAACAGGAGATTTGAATGTGCTGTGCATCATTAACCAGTCATTTCTATGCCCAGCTCCTTGTCTGTGAAACTACTGGTAGTCCTATCGTGTATACAATAAATCTATCAAATACATGGCACAACAACACTTGCTTACTTTGATGGGATGGCCTTTTCACTCATGAGTGGTATGACGAAGCCAAGCAATAAAAAGTGATGATCAACTGATAATAAGTATCCCTAAGTTCAGTATCCTCCATATTTTTTACAACATGTGAGTTATATCCCTTCGTGCGCCGCCTTTTCGAGGAGCAGACATTTCCTCCGTGCAGCTAAAGCAGGAAGAAGAATGGCAGAGCATTCTTCTGAGGGCTTAAGGGACCAGCCTTTCAGCGAAGCTGAGATCAGTGGACCAAGAAACGTGTGGGGAGAAGCGGTCTTTTTTTAAAACATTTTTTAAAAAAAGTTCTTTTATATACCGCAGAAATATCCAGGTTCTCAAATGAACACAAATGCAAGTGAGACCCAAACCAGTCCAACTGTCAAAACTCACTTAACTGTGAAGAGCTCCACTTGGACCAAAAATATGGCATTCCACTTTATAAAATATTTACTCCATTGACTGAAAATGTTACATAAGAACTCATGGGTGAAGGGTAATTACGCTGATTCATCATTTTTTCTAAGGTCTTATACTCACATCGTTTTGCAACCTAGAACAACTTTTATATAGATGACTGGCTTTGCACATCTGCCTCTGATGGGCACTCCACCTCAGAGCACAGTGAAAAGCAAGTCAGACACCAGACAGCGTTTTTGGAGAGATACCCCTCTGTAAAGCTCCTCTGGAAGCAATGCAAGTGCACAAACCACTACTCTATTACAGTGCTTGAAAGATTAATTTTAAAAGTTATGTCTTCCCCTCTTACACCACCACAACGGAAGGTGATTGCTAGATGTGTAGCAATCTTTTTGTCTTGGAAAACTGGGCATCAAGTCTCTATGGAAGGATGCATGGTAAAACAGTGCTGCTGTTGCTGCTGCTGCTAAACAACTAGCAAAATAATAGTTAAAGCTAGAATTTATTGCTCCGGATTTAACTCGCAGAACCACACCGTTGTGTACAAACGGTTAATCTCCATAGATGCTCAGACATGATTGTCTCCTTGTGTCTAAACACACAAAATACAAGCAGCTATCTGTACAGTTTACAGTACTGAAACACATATATTTGAAAATGAAGTATAGATATGTTAACTTTTCAAAGATACATGACTTTATAGCAGGGGTTTACCCAAACTTTTTTTTTTTTTACAGCCACTTTAAAAATAGACAACAACTTCACTAGTATAGCTAAGTTACATCAAAGAAAGAATCAGTGTAGCGAATGTGAAGAAGCTGGCCAATTCCCCAGGCTCCCAGATTTTTGTCTTTTGCTTTTGAGGAAACCCCTATACATAAATGAAAATAGTATCTGAGCATATTCTTCAATGGTGGACTAAGCAGTTTCTTAAAACAAGACTTTAGCTTGCCATTCACTTCGGACTGCCTTGAAAATAAGATACACTACTGCTTAAAAGAACCATCGGAATGCTTCAGCGCTGGGAACAGGTGTTCTCTAAAAAAAAAGCAAGAAAACAAGTTAAGCTTTCTTTTGCGGCATTGGCATACTTGAGTTCTTCTAGTTGTTCTTTTCCTTTACATTTCAGGCATACGTTCAGTTATCTAGGAACAACACGATGCCTCACATTGCTTGACAATTAATAGCAACATCCTTTCTCCAAACACACACCATTTTAGGATCATACGTGATACATCGTACTCAGGATACAACACACCTAACACGCTGTCTGCTCCTTAGTTAAACAAGGTAGTCATGGAAATGTAAACATTGCTAGAAAAAAATCTCCTGGAAAACAGACAGTGCTTTTAGAATAACCACACGGTTGTACAATGGTTTCTGCCTGTGCCTTGGCGTACTGGATGTGCAGTTACGGCTTGGTGGGTTTGCAGGTTAGACACACGCTTTGGCAAGAACACTTCTCTTGATAGGGGAATGATGAAGGCATTGATCTGTCACTCAGGAAGCGTGCTGTGTCTACAGACACCGTGGGCGCAGAGGTCAGCGTTTTCAAACCTCAGGCTGGTCACCTCGTTCCACGTTTAGCTTGCAATGCAGAAAGCGCTTAAGCACATCCTTGACTTCATTTCAATGAGGGAAACATCCTACTGACTTGGGGGGGACTGCCCAGACTGCCCATGTACTTTCTCTTGGACACATGCTGGACCTTGGCTTACATAGAACTAGTCTATTTTCAGAGTTGCTACCCTCCCTCCTTCCCCTGCCTGTTGTCTCCCCTAAAATGATATCCATTTGCATTCAGAAGCCTCCATACACATTTGAGTACAGGCAAATTCCCTTCAGAGCTTTAAAGTACAACATACATGAGAGACCAAGGCGCTGAGCCTGCAAGGGCTGTGTCATTTCTGTGAGGTACTTCTTGCCCTCAATTTCCTTCAAAGTGAAAAGATGATGAAAGTGCTCTTGAACCCGTGCATCTAGACCCACACGTCTTTCCTCCAGAACTAATGACTAGGCACTGACCAGGGAGGCAAGAGCAAGCCCTGAGATGACTGTATCAGTCAGATCCAGCTCACAAGTACTTGTTTCATTAAGAACTACCCACAAATAGTAGCATCACATCTGATGAAATGACCCTTAAAAGCAGAACTCTGGAAAAACTGCAAATAAATACTTGTAATGAAAGAGTTCTCGCTGATTTTGCTGGTGTCATACATAAATACTAAGTCCCTTTTTGAAGGAATTCTTTCATTTTTGTTTCAGGGAGAACCTTTTAAGTGTTTTCCTAGTTTTTCCATAAAAATCCAATAAACCATGGACCCTACAGCGTACAGTGTGCATTGTACTTGATGACAGAATATTTCTTACCGAATTCCAGGGAAATGCTCATTAGTACAGCAAGTATTTTTCGTTGAATAATTAGCCCATTTTGTGATAGTTAGGCTCCAGCAGTACACGGCTCCTCTTTTTATAAAAGCTGTATGAAAGGGGAGCTCTTATTGTTATGTTTATCGCTCGTGCCCATGGAAATACCAGAGACGAAAATACTTCTGCTGTGTCACCAGAATTCTGACCTGTGGTCAATCCAACACCCGCTCCCCCTCCGCAAATGTTAGGCTTTGTTAGGCTTTAATAAATCATCTGAAAATTAACTTCCAAAGACAATGAGCTGGTTTGTTGAATACAATCGCCCTGACTAGTATGAGTTTTCTTTGTGTCGATGGTCCAAAAGTAGGAATCGCTCATATTCATCTTTACCAGTCCCTGTTCTGCCCTGTTACGTGTGTTTAGGGTAAGCATAAGCAGTGACAAGGCACAGTAGCCCTCCTCCCCAGGTACGCCGAGGAGAGCGAATGCAATTGCTAGACCATTCACATCGGTCTGTGTGGACTGTAAAATGGCTGCTGAGAGCAAGGTATACAGATTTATAATTTATAAAGAGGTTGACTGCAGAAGAGGCTGGAGTTTGGAATGACAGGAAACAATCATACCACTAAATTGACCTCAAAACAACAGCCAAACGTGCAAATGTATTAACCTCAATAGATTGTCTTCACCTGAAAACTAAACGTAATACTCCACTGTGGGTCCATCTGACTAAACACAAAACCACAGCTAGACAGAGATTTAAAGACGTAGCCACCGAGAAGGCCTTTATTTATTTTCTTGCAGCATCAGGTTGAGTTACTGTCAGGCGTTGTCATATCAGCTGGAAGTAAAGGCGCAATGTCTGATTAAAAGGTCATTCAGCCTTTTAAATACACAGAATAATATTTTTGAAGGGCAAAGCTGTGGTTTAAGATGTGTGCTTTTGAGAAACTACAAGATAAGGAATTTTGCATCCGCGTACCAAGTTCTAATTAAAAATATACATTTACAATTAAATATCCATTGCGCTAACCTGCGATTTGGGCTTGAATTATTAATCCACGCTTAAAACAAAAAAAGAAAGCTTTTAAAATTGAATAGGTGGATCGAGTTAAATCTAAACCAATTTATGTGATGAAATACATAGATTTTAGCACTCCAAGAATCAAGGTTATTTCCAGACAAAAAGCGACCCTGCAGCCCATTTAGAGGCACAGCACACCAATGTACAAGCTTAAGTGCAATGACCATCTACCGCCTGGCTGTATAAATCTGGGAGTCCCAGCTGGGGAATCAAACTCTCAGCGAGATTACAGCGCGTTTCTGGATCTCCACGCTGCCGGCGGGGAAGCGTTATCCTGAGTGACAGGCAAGACAGATCCCCCTGGAAGCCAGGGGAGGGGCGGCGAGGAGCAGAACCAGAGCTGATCGGCGTTGGTTTTGCTGTAAAAGCCTTCACTGCTTGTGCCGGTGCAAATGCTGACAAACGGCAGGCTCGCTCCTGGGAGGATGCTCAGAAACCCGCAGCCCCGGCTTCTCCGAGCGGGTAATGCCATAAAGCGTGGCGCTCGAGAGAATTTATCCCTGCACAAACCCGGGATGAAATTACATCCATGTTTTCAAACTCTCTATTCCGTTCCCTTCTTGCCAGCTTTCATTGCAAAAGAAGCAGCTCAAAGACTTGAAATTTGAAATTTTAATTGTTGCCTTGAAAAATCAGCTTCACATAGGGAACCAAGCATGCTACATTTTTGGAGGAGGAGGTAAAAAAGGCAACCGAAACCAACAGAGAAGGGAAAATCCCTTCAATTAAGCAGCAATGGAAAAATGATCCTTACGTATCTGTCCTGGCTGCCCCATGCAGAAACATAAAAGCAGACCCTTGCGACGTGTGTGTGCACACACTGCCGACGCATGAAAACAGCACACCAGCACGTGTGGTAAATTCCTCACCAGAGACCCTGTTTCGACAGCTGAGCTCTGTATTTTCAGAGCAAAGGTGTTCATTAAAGAATGATGACTCCCACGGCCCCCTGGGGTGACCGACCGACTGATGGAGCCCACGGGTCCAGGCTGGCAAGGCGCACGAGGCCAGACAGCAGGCTCTGCTCGCTCAAGGCCTGCCTGCTTGCCCAGCCCAGCCCCATCCCTTGGCAATCTCACGCCTACAAAACCTGCCAGAGATGCCCCTCTCCTCAGCTCTCTGAGTCTCACAGCTCGCAGCAGCCTGAAAGATTTGGTGTGGAGATCAGGAATCAGGAAAGTCGGCCACTTCTGCTCAGGATGATGTTGCTTGGGGTGCAGCCCAAATTCACAGCTGCACAACCAAGACTCACCGTAAGTCATCTGTATTATTATTTTCTGCAAGGCTAAGGAATCACTTGGGTTGAGGTGAACCACATTAAGAAATAAAATAGAATAATAAAATATATCAGAGCACTACATGATTATGACCTAATACTTTACCAATGTTAAAAGACGTTGCATTATGTAAGAATCCTTTGATGTTTGATCCATGAGCAAAAATCCCACTCCCGCTGAAGTAAACTCACATGTTGGCTACAGCAAATTATTGGCCAGATGTGGCACTCCTTATTCCTCTTGAGGAGTCCTGGCTGAAACGATCCAGCTCAACAGAGGCCCTTTGGGAAGTATATTGCAGCTGAGGTATGTTCAACAAGATCTGGGCTACCTGACAGTCTGTACGAAGACCTACACAACCACAGAAATAGACAGCGGTAAAGGAACTTTGTCCTTAATGAATCTCAAATTCACATGGCAAGACAAATGGAACTGGTGGATGTTCCCGTATTTCCCAAAGCAGAGGGACTGGTGCTGGCCACAAAGGGAAAAACCACTTTACCAAGGTCTGCACAGGACCCCACGTGAGCTTCTCACCCTGGAGGACAATCCCTTCTTAAAATGTCTTCCACAAGAGGAGCAGTTTGGCACTTAGGCCAGTGGATGTATAGCATGAAATTTGGCCTGCTAAATTATATACATATATATGTGTATATACATCTCAATATACACATATACGTACATATATAGATATATGATCAGAGATAGAGAAATCTGGTGCTCCATGGTAGACTTTCAGCTGGAAAGTCATGGCCCCTGCATGAAATGCAATTTGGATCAATCAACAGCCCAGCCCAGCAAACACTGGCCACCACTGGCCATCAACCAGTGACTGTATGCTTTTCTTAACACCTCTGCAGATGTGGGCTATGCACCTAATCACTCCCACAAAACTCACATGACTGCCTTTCCTCCGAGTCACACCTTGTATTTCCAGTGCCACAAGCTAATTCAGGTGTCAGCTCGATCACGCTGGAAATGATGTCAAATATACACACAGCGTTGGTCATACACAAAGTGCAGAAACTGGTGCAAACCCGTGTGCTCCAAAACTCACTTTCCATCCCCAATTTCCCTCTGGATAGACCCTTCCCCAGCCAAGTGCTGAGCTGCAGGGCCTCGTGGCTAGAACAGGGCTGTGCGTCTTGTGGAGACACGCTGGCACCCAGCAGAGTGATACTGTCTCTGGACCCACAGAGTGATGCCATCTCCAGACACGCAGAGAGACACCATGTCTGGACCCGCAGGCAGGCACCTGCCCTGGCAGCAGAGACATCCCGGTGGGTGGAGGATATCATCCACCTCTCCTACACCGGCCTGCTCCACCACCGGTGAATGAGGTCTGGACAGTATCTCCCCTCCTGACTTGCCTAAGTACTGAGCCACCCTGGGAGGAAAGATGCCTTTGAAGGTATCTATGGCCCACTTTGTTTCGCTCATAAATATACATTACCTACCACAACGGCTTTGGGGAAAACCTCCCGACACTCAGATTCAGCTCACACAGAGTCTCCTTGAATGTTTTTCTTCAGGCGAGAAGGCTTGGGGGCAAGAAACTGGTGTGTGAGCTGCATCTCCTGGAAATGCGGAAGGAAGGAAAATGGTTTCTCCCAGCCACTCTGCTCCCTGCCCAGAGGTATGCTGAGAGTCCCACCATGCCAACACCGAGGGGGCCATCTGCGGCTCCTGGGGGACGAGGCACTGCTCCTGGCACTGCTCCTGCACACATCGCGGCTTCGGCACGTGCCAGCTGGCATGGGAGAGCTCTGTGTGGGAACACCCCACCTCTCCTCCTGGCATCTTCCCATCTGGCCGCAGGTCCACGGGAGGGACGCACCAGCTCTGGATGAGGTGTGAAACAGTCCACGTAGTGGCTGCTCCCCACAGCTGCCACCATCCCTGGCTGCCCACCAGCGCTGCACTCCTCCTGCTCGCTGTACGTGTTATCAGGCGGTAACAGATGTCCTCTCATAACGAGCTTATTATTGGACTTAGCAGATAAAAAGGGACACGTACGCCGGGTCAGAAGCTTGGTGGTGAGTCTGCTTCCCCAGTCCACCTTAAAATAACTCTCCCCACACCTGAGCTACAGGCCTGTCTCCCTTCACACCAAGGATGAGATTTAACATTTATTTTAGAAGTCATCTTTATTTGCTCCAAGAGGACATGCATCTGCGTGCTGGCTGTTATTTTTCCACTTGCGCTGCATATCTCTCAGGCCATATTTGAGACAAACCAGATTTAGAACATACCAGATTAGGAAACTCATTTGACTTTCTCTGCTGCCAGCTCCACCAAGTGAAAAGTAAACCTCAGACATGGGACATTGCAAATAGAAATTTAAAAGACGTACTCCTAACTCGGGGTCGTGTTTTGAAAACCCAGCTCCTCTCGAAACAGCTCACTCAGAGGTAACCTCGGGAGATTTCAGTGGGGCTAGCTGGGAAATAAAGAACTTGTGCCCATGGCCATGGAGACCTGCCACTGTAGGGCCGGATCCTGCCACTTGGGCTCGGCATCAGCAGCAGGCAGTAGCTCCCCAACTAAATCAATAGGATTAGCCTGAGGAGTAATGTGTTTCTCCACAGGAGAAAGAACGAGCAAACGTGTCCCTCGTTTACATTCAGTACACACCATAGTTTATTTTATATATTAATTTTTTTCACTTTATATATGAGATTAAATTTGGGGAATGGGTAAACAATTTCACTTTTTTGATCTGAAAAAATGCATAACACCATTGGGGAAAACAGATGGCAAATACAGATCAGAAATCATAAGGAATCCAGACTAATGCTGTCAAAGAAAACCAGCTCAGCCCCAGGAAATACTAGTGACGGAGCCCCTCTCCGTGCTGGTGAGCACCTCCAGCTAAGAGCAGCCACGCCAGCTTTCAGCAGAGCGGCTCACACACTCCACCATCGGCCCTGAAATCCCCGGGGGCAGCTGGAGCCGCTCAGCATTGCCTGCACCCAGGCTGGCAGGCACAAGCATCACCCCAGGATGCAGGCAGAGCCCTGGAAAGGAACACATCTTCTCTCCCCGTTCCCTCCCAGGCTGGGAGTAATTGGCTGCGGTCGCCTTCCAGCACACTCCCTCCCTTGTGCCAGCGCAGCTCTTTTGGCCAGCAAGCCGAGGGACGGAGCCAAGTCTCCACCTCTGCTGTCCCGCTCGCTCCCGAGGGGAGCAGCCGGCTTGGCTGGGCTGCCAGCAGCCCCGTGCCTGGCACCCTGCGCGCGGGGCTGGCAGCGCCGGGCAAGACGGGGTTGGGAACTCCTCCTGCCCTCTGCCACCCTGCAGACGCGTCCCAGCTGGCCCTGCTCCAGCCTCAGACGGGGGCTCCTAATAGCTTTCTGGCAACAGCAGCAGGGAAGACATCAGAGGTTTGGGGTTTCACATTAGGAGTCCCTCATAGCTCACTGCCACATTTCTTTCCCTATTTCTACATCCCTCTCGAGCAGTTCTTGCAGTTCCTTCAGTTTTTCAGCTATTCCTGTACCTGATGATGGAGCTGCTAAGCCCACTAGAGTGCCTATTCAGCTTACGTGACTATTTTGCCTTTTTTAATTTATTATTTGCATTCCGGCGGCATCTGAAGGCCTCAGGCAGGATGAGGGATTGTTTCTGTTGGTTCTGCCTGCCCAGCCTCTCAACCAGTAGGTCTGGCCTGTCTCCCGCTTTTTCAGGGACGGCGAAGGGCTCGTACAAGCTCTAACACAGTGTTACTTCAGAGACGAGACTGATGCTAAGCGGGCCAGAAAAGCTGTCACTCAGTGCTCCCATACTGACTGTGGGAATTAGTGTCAAATAGCCAAACGTTTTATTAGCATAAAGCAGAAATCTCTGTTGCTGAGAAAAGTTTTACAGAGAAATTCTTGGACACAGGCTTGTTACCACCATGCAACATAAAATCTAAGACACTACAATGCAAAAGACACTAAAATATCCACAGCACTGCTCAGCTTCTGCTTTCACCTAGGACCCACCTAGTTACTTCTGCTGACTCTCCTCTGTCAGACATTATCAACCAGAAGTGTGCCTGCCTTCTGCAATGGATGTACCACGTGCATACACCTCCCCCTCTCTCTCACACAAACACTGCCATTCACCTTCTCCCTAATCAAATCCCTGTGAAGACCATCCGTTATCCCTATCTTTTATCCTTCCCACACACACAAGCTCACAAAACAGAATTATTCTCGTTAACATTCATTCCATTAATGAGAAATCCCTGCTGGTTCATCATCCAGTGGTACAAGTCTTTGCACTCACAGGCTGACATCTCTATCATCCTCCAAACTGCTGCTCTGGGGTACAGTAATCTCTTACGGACCGGTCTCCAAGCAGAGGGGAGGCACGTTTCTCACTACCAAACCTAAATTTAAATCTCTTTCCCCTAGAGCTGCTGGGGCTTCAGCATCTTTTTCTCCTGCATGGAACCTAAAATCAGCTATGATGCCTCATTGGTTAGCTAACTGCTTCTGTCCTTTGGGATTTTTCATACACTGTTGATAAAAGAGTCAGTGAAAAATATATCCATTAAATGCTTGGCCTCTGCTTGCTTGTTTCTTTTTCTGCATAGCTTGGAAAAAAAAAAAGCAAGAAAAAATAAATTCACTCAAATGCAGTACTCGTCAGCTACCTGGGCTGAGGGAGTATTTTCAGCCAACACCTAAGACTCTTGCCAGGTGCCAGCATGGCTCTCTCACAGCCGGTGAGCACCATGTATTGTCCAACTAGATGCAGGGAGAGGAGCAGCAGTGCAAACTCTCACACAGCAGGTCACCACAGTTCCTGACTGGAGGGGAAAACTTTAAAAGATTGTAAATGGCTCTGAACCCCATTCATTCCCGGGTATGTCTTCTGAAATTTTCAAGGATGACAATTAAGACCCATCTCAGTGATTACTTTCATGACACTGTCACCTCCGCTGGACTTTGACCTCCAATTTATTTTACATCAGCTTCCAAGCAGCCAGCCAACTGTGATCACTGCCTCCCAGAGCTCAGATTGTAGGGGCCTGGACCATGGGAAAGTTATAGAGAGAACATACCAGTACACCGTTATGTAACAGCATGAGATAGCAAGAAAGCATAAGGATGTGGCTTGCTTAAGTTTATAGTAAGTATCCAATTAGAACAGTAGAAGTGGCACGCAGCCAGATTGTGTACAATACTTGTAGCCAATAGCTTAGTGTGTAACCGTTACATAAGAGAGTATGTAGGTTATAAAAGAGTGTGTTAACCAAAATAAAGAAGCTACTAGAGCACCATATTGGTGTGCTGTAGTTCCTTCCTCGTGCGGACCCCAACACAAATGAACTGGTGATTTAGAGGGAACAGGTTTTACATCATTACCGAGCTTGTGTCATCGAGTCCTCTCCCACCCACTCCCTGGTCGCCAGCTATTCAAACCCACTACCCTTCCAAATATATTTTCTCCTCTTTTGCTTACTCTAAAACCGACAGCCTTTGTTTGACAGATACCACTCACTTTGGAGATCACATATTTAACAACATACATTCATTGCCTCTCCTTTTCCAGTTCCGACCTCTTTAACTGCACGACAATAATCACGCTCTGCCCTCCTTGTAACTTCTACACAGATGGCCAGAGCTCTTCAGCTCTCTTCCAAGCCTGTAACTGTCAAGGTTGCTGCACCACCTCTGCATCCCCACCCAGCAGTTAGGATGTGCAGAAGGATGGATGTTACTGAACCGCAGGTGTTTTGGGATATTTTTTTTTGTGATGATGGAGCAAATTCTGTGTGTTAACATAGTGCAGACTGACATGCTGTCAGCATGCTCCAGCTTCCCTAGGACATGCAGTACACACCACAGAAGAAACCTCTAAGCCCAAGCAGTCCTCGTGCAACAAATCATCTTTTTCAGCCTTTCATTTGCAAGCATCCCCTCCCTCTTTCACATTTGTCTGCTTGCCTGTACGTATGCCTTTATCCTTTCTTTAGCTCTTGAACAACTTGTTCAGATCATGCAACTCCTCCCATACCACATGCTCACCCTGATACTCAAATTCTCTCCATAAATTCTAGTCAATTTAAAAAATGAATTAAAGAAAGTGGATTATCCTATAGACAAGGGCATGTGGAAAGCCCTGGTTACCCTCATCAAGGTCCCCTTCTGCTGTATGAAGTTTTGGCACTTCTAGTGCTGGGAAGACAGTTATTGGTGAGTTCTTCAACTGCCTCACCTGAATTACTAATGGCAAACCTCCTGCTCACAGCAGCAGATATATTCTGCACTGTTCTCACCAGGGAAGATCTCACTGACATCTTCAGCACTACCATTGCACCCTTCCTGTCAGCAGATCACCTCCAGTGCTCGGTTGGTCTGCCCCATGGTAACTGAGTCACTCCTACGGAGGAGCAGGCACCCCCTCACCAAGGCTCTGCACGTTATAACCAACCCTCAACCACTTTTGTGTCCTCCTCTGTTTGAGCACTCTGCAGCTCTTCTTTCCTCCTCCTCTGTCCCCATCTTAAGTGATATTCATCTTGAACTCCCAAGGATTTCCCGTCATTTTCCAGTGTTTATTAAGTTCCTCCCTCCACCTCAAATTTTAATGCTGCTTCTCCATTTCCCTAAACCACTGCATAATCTCTCTCATCTCTGTACAAATAACTCCCAGTCAAATGAAGTCTGATACCCACCAACAGGGATCCTATACAGAAGTACAACAGAGACCACGACCACAGCAGTCTGGAACTGAAAGGAATACTGTCCTGAGACAGGACAGGTTCAAAGTTTTAAAATGTCCAACACTTTAGAGACTGAGATCAAGGAAAATACTGAGTGGAGCAGGGGAAAGAATAAAACCCTATGGTGAGTAAGGGAAAGGCATTTGACAAGTTTGCTGCCCACCAAAAAGGCAGTATCCAGCATGACCCAGGTTGCCTTTATTCCTTTTACGTTCTCATACCTCACTTGGCACTGGAGTGTCTGGTTAAATAGGAATGAATGGAGAAACTCTGGAAAACTGCAAAAAAACCCAACAGGCTTCATGCATTCCTGACTATGGATTTTTATAGTGTTAATTAAGAGTTCCAGGGAGGAGAAAATATTTCCCATAATGTCTGAGAGTAGAAGTTAACAAGCCTGCTGGGATCTTTTTAGCCCCTGCAGAGCTAAGGCTTCAACATTATTAAATGGCTGTCGCATCTAAAGTATGGTGCAACATAACTCAACACAGAACAGAAAGCGCAGGATGCTGAAACGGGGGATGACTTTAGATTCCGCCGCAGAGTAATTCAATTTCCAGACAGGTGTTTGCATGTGACTGAACAACATATGACTGTGGAAAATAGTAACGGTACCCAAAAGAAGAGAGCAGACAGACACAGCAGGCTGGGCTCCCAAAGAGCACAAAAGTGTCAAATGAAACCACATGCTTCAAGACATTGTGGTTCAATACGATCATTCAAGTAGATGAGCCATCAGAAAATACAGACACTACAGAAGCAGAGAAACACTTTCTTCGGATGGTGGTACTCCTCAGAAGACATGGTATCTGCTGGCAATTTTTAAGCAGGTAGCCAGTAGCTCAGGAATTGTTAGCAACCGGGGACATGTCCCAAACACCTTCTTACAGTGACACGAGTTACTTTCTTATTGCTCCTAACTCACTTGGGTACATCCGAAAAGCTTATCTCAAAGCCTTTCCCTGTGCAATCAGCATCCAATTCCCATTGCAACCAGTGATCGAAAGGATTATGCTGTATTTGATGAGACTTTAAGGTGTACATTCTAGGTTTGGCTGCTTAGAAATACTTCACCAAGCCTAACCCCTAAAATACATGCACGTTAAGAGTCAGAAGACTACTAGTTTTCTTCTTACAGATGCAAATTTTTAGGATATTTGGAAAGGACGTGTGCTCAGTCATTACTATGCATCAAATGCATGACACAACGTACAGAAATTAATATCTATCTTTTGTTTAACTCTCCAGAGCACATTTCTTTGAAAAGCAAAAACGCAGTACCAAGATATTGTTCTTCAAAAGGGACTGCTTTCTGACATCCTAATTCATTCTCCAAGTGAGCAAGGTCTTCCCTGGCTTCAGTAAAGGTGTTAGGTGTCCACCTAGCAAACCGAATTGCGTGGAAAGTGGCCCAAAAAAACAAAAATATGAACATATATGAACAGGCAGACAAAAATTGAGACTGTTACCCACCTCAAATTAGCAGTATGTAACATGATATTCACATATACACCAGCTTAAACGAGTCTCCCTGTATGAATAAGGCATGATGTGTATAGTCCACAACATTTTGTATAAACACAGAATTGGTAAGATTTTCCAAAAGTGCTGTAGCTGGCACAGGAGTCCAAGTCACTATGGTTCTATGAACCTCTAACTGAATACGTAGTCCAAAGTGACTTAGCCAATTTGGGAAAAAAAGAAAAAAGTACTTATTATGCTAATTACTGCTCTAGAAAAAAAAACAACCTGGCTTCATTCATCATCTTTCTCACGACACATGCAACTTGTCCAGCCTAAACAATACACAGAGATTTCATTACCTCCGCTTAAAAAAATAGGCTAACCAATCAGTCACAACACTGCAATCCAAAGTCTGGCACAGAATCCTCACATCCCAACTGCATAACCTATATTAGTACTTGGAAAAAATGTGCAAAGAACTATTCAGCGCAATCAAAATGCAGAACCCCCACAACCAGTTAACCTCTCTTACCATACGGGCAATTTCACTGGCAAACAATCATAGTTCAACGATTTAAAGCAAGCAATTTCCAATGCAAGTAGAAAGTAGTGTTTGTATGAAAGAGGCTGTTAAGCCCTTGACCGGCCCACAATTTTGCTGAATTCCTCAAAATTCTGTTCATTTCAGTACCAAATCCCACCACTAAGAGATTTCCTTAGGCAGAAGAAACTTCATTTTTGCCCCCCTTTAACAAACTACACTATATCAAAGAGCAGTTTATATAATGTATATTCTAGATTGAACGCTAATGTCATGGGGTTTGGGCCCTTTCTTTGCTTTGTAAGTGTCACATGACAAAAGGGAAACAACAACACAGGGAACGGTAAAACAAACACCCAGCGCCATTTCAGAGGCTATCCCTTTCGCTCAGTAATTTGCCAGAGCTGTAAGGAGACCAAAGGCTTGAGTCTGCTGGGCTCTCAACGTCTTCCTCAACCCCATGTCTCCCAGGAACCGCTACGCATTTCCGCCTTGTGAGATGTGATCCTAACGCAGAAGGCCAAAGAGCTTGAAGGAGATTTCCAAGAGAGATCAGGTGCCGGTTAGCAAAGAGGCCTGCAGCTGCTCTGGTCCCTGCCAGAGGTGGCAGTAGGAAGCCTTGCGTCGTCCCCAAGAACCTCCACAGGTCAAAAGGAAAACTTGTTGCTGAATGTATGTTTATCCCAGACGCATAAAATCTGCATGAAAGTGACAAAGCCCCTTGCAAAACACTCAACAAAGGTCAAATCTCGCCCTGCCTCCTGCCTCCCCTGCTCCCTGCCAACACCGTCACCGCAGGAGCGTGCTCAGTGCTGGAGGCCCCAAGCGAGAGCGCCGCAGTCACCCGGCGAGGGCTCTCGTGTGGTGCCAGTCGCCAGCTCCAGCGCCAGGCACCCTCCCTGCAGCCTCAGGCC
Source organism: Nyctibius grandis (assembly GCF_013368605.1). NCBI lineage: Eukaryota > Metazoa > Chordata > Aves > Nyctibiiformes > Nyctibiidae > Nyctibius > Nyctibius grandis. The sequence goes on from NC_090663.1 coordinate 60,419,356, forward strand.
TGGGAACAGAAAAACAAGAGCACCCTGGCAGAGCGCAACGGGCATGCACGAGGAGGAGAGAGGGAAAAACTAGCGTTCAGGGCCGATCAGGGCTTTAAAGCCGATAGCCAACGTGAATCGCGCTTGGGACAGACTGCAGTTCTTGCTCCGGCTGTAAACGCCTGGGGACAGGGACGGCTTTTTTGCCCGCTTGCAGAGTGTTTAACACATGGGGAGCCTTGGGCAGATGGAGGGCTATGAGGCAGCGGCAGGGAGGTGACAAACGCTGCCCTACAGCAACACTGCAGTGAAGGACGGCAGTGCAGGCTACAAGGTGGTCTTTCTTTCCCCCTTCCAGTTAGCCACTTGGATCGCGTTAGCTGCCTGCTCCTTATCAAGCTTTTCAGTTCCCCCTCACGCTACTCAATTCCATTGCGCTGTCGCTTAACTTATGCATGTAATTTAAAGCTAGCTAGGCGGCAGGGAAATTGCTTCCTCTGAGGCCCCTACTAATTGACCCCTATCCACAGAGCTCAGCAGTCTTCCCTTAACAGCGCTCACATGCGCTACCGTGACACGAAGAGCAAGTTCAGAGGTTGCCAGCGCAGCCTCTCTCCCCCATGGCAATGCCATATGGTGTTAAGATTTTCAGGATCAGACACCGTTCCTGCTGAAATCAATCATCACAACCCTATCCCCGGCGAAGGCCGGCTCAAACTCCCGCTGGCTTGAAATGTGACTCAGCGAGGTGCCGCGGATTTGGATGCTGGCATTTACTATTGCAGGTCGGTATGCAAACGTTTACTTTAATAGCGCACATACCAATTAGCGCAGCTGTTACGAATAAAGCAAGTGGCACCGGCTATGATGACAGCATGCCCAAACAGCAGATCTTCCACATTTGGGCCAGACCCTTCAGACCCTGACAGTGCAAGTCAGCCCCTCTGCCTGACTTTGCTGCCACGCTAATGAAAACAATGACCGGGGCAACTGAGATTCAGATGCTGAATTGGGATGGTTTACTTCAAAGAGAGGGGGATGTAAAGTAACATCAGGCTGCTAATCTTCATAACCTGCAGCAGAAGTTATAGACCCATATACCAATCAGAGGAAAATAAGTAGTCTCTATGGGTAAATAAAGATTACATCTCTTTAAACCAACTGTAAATCTGAATGAACACAGAATATTCATACACAAGTAGGCAGCGTGCAACATGACGTCAATCTTATTTTTACAGATTTATTATCACCGTACATAAAATTTCCTAGTAATAATAACATTCTATGAAAATACTAGAGCATTGGGACACTTTCAAGGTGAAAATAGTTCAAGAAAAATAGGAAAAACTAATTGAAGTGTTTAAAAAAAATGCTGGGAGGGAAGCATTCCATTAAAAATGCAAGGGTCAGGGACTGGAAAGCATTCACGTGGATCTGTCTTCAACTCCGTGTACTAACCTTTACAGTTACATCCTATGCCTTCATTGTACCAGTAGAAGAGGAGATTTAAAGGAAAAAGAGAGAAATGGTTTCCGTGGGATCAGCTAGTTTACTGTTTATTGTTATCATTCTCATTGCTTGTTTATTTCATTTTTAAACACAGTTCCGCCCCCTGCCTTGAACCATCTCCACAACTTGCAGCCACTGTCGAGCACAACGCACAACTCTTACAAGCAGGTAGTGGAACATGAGCCCCTTGATCCTTGTCACGTTTCCTTGGGACCCACGAGGTGACAGGGGATCACCCATGCAGAGCTGTTGGGACCATGCCCACGGAGGTGACGGGGCATCACCCACGCAGAGCTATTGGGACCATGCCTACGGAGGTGACGGGGCATCACCCACGCAGAGCTGTTGGGACCATGCCCATGGAGGTGACAGGGGATCACCCACGCAGAGCTGTTGCTCGCCCAAGAGCGCAGGCCAAATGAGCCCCAGGAGCTTGCCCTGCATGGAGGCTGCTCTTGCCCACCCACAGCCACTGCTGCCGCTGCAGTGCCCTCCTGTAGGTCCTGGTACTCTCTGACACCCTTGCAGCTGGTGAACTTACATCCAGAGCACTGCTGTTGCACACGTGCTTTAGGCAGCCCTGCTGCCACTCTTTATCAGCTAATTAAAAAAAATAAAAAGAGAAAAGAAAGAAAGAAGACATAAGAAAAACAATCAGATAAGAAAGTTACTCAGTTTGGGCACTCTTCCTCTCCTACTGAAAAACCACATTTCTGTAAAAAAATTAGCCACATCCCATGACAAACTTTGTGATGGGCCACGACCTGCAGAGAAGTGAGGCCTTACTGACATCTCCACAGCCGGAAAGAGAAACCTGTTTCTTTGAGCCACGGTACAGCAGCAGAGGAGCTTTTGCGTTTACGTATCTGACTGAGCACAAACAGGAGAGAGAAAGGAGGGGAGAGAGGGAATGAAGAAAAGAAGTGAAGGCAGGTGGTTATGAGAGTACACAAGTGGCTAATAAAACCACGGTTTTTACTAGTCACAGTGGTTAAACAATTTTAATGGGCGGCATTCTCATAACACGCCTGAGCAGTTTTTAAGGCTGTCAAACACCTCTGTCAGGAGCGAGGAAGTTCTGGAAATGTGCTCAGAGATGCACAGAAACCCATAGGAAGATCTGATACTGTACAAATTTGTTTCTTCCAGAGATAGCTCACTTTCTGCACGAATCGATAAGCCATCAGAACCTATCATTTATCACAAACATTAAATCCCAGCAGCGCCCTGGTTTGCAACCCTAATGAGGGAACCTGGCGCACAAAGGCACCCCTGGTGCTGGGTGGTGCAGGAGAGGGGATTCTCCATGTCTCTGGGTCAGAGAAGTCTCTTTTAGGCTCTACTCAGCATTATAAACCATCATTAACAGACCAGGACATTAGGTATCTTCTTTGGGCACTTGTTACGAACCCAACAAAGGCGTATTATTGAGAAAAACAAGAGTTGAAAACCTGATCTAGATTCTAGCACCTGGGAAGTCCATCCTGCTTTTTGTTTTAGTGACGCTGGGTCACCGCACATTCACAAAAAAGAGCTAAGAGGGTGCAGAGCTACAAATCAAACTTTCAGCAAGGACAGTTCACCCTTGCAAGGAGGAACTAATTAGTTCGTTTGAGGAGGCTGGTTAGGAAAGAGTTAATCGTTTCAGCCAAATGTCAGTTAAACCCCCAAATGTGGCTTTTCTTCCATGGCAGTATCAATACCAACACCATTACCTCCATTTATTTAACACAGATCAAATTAATGGGCTCTCGGTGTTGCTTTTTCCCTGGAATCCCTCATCCCACCTCATCCTGGAGAGAACTCCTGCAAGTGGTGAGTTAGGGAACACACCACTCTGCACGCACACGCACGTGCGCACACACACAGAGGGAAGGTGCAATTTCTCACTTAGTTGCTAATTTCTGTGACTACAAATCTTGATGTCACCCAGCGTACACTACTCCTCTGTACTAAATCCATCATCCCCGATACCTTCAGACACATCCGATATGGGTGTCTAACCAGCAACGCTATAATTTTAATAAGGACAAGGGATTAAGTATGATTGCTAGTCTTTCCTCTCGTTTGTTTCCTTCGCCTAACCAATTGCCATTTTCCTCACGGTTGTGTATTTTCGTCCCCATTGTCTGTTGTCCCCAATACATTAACCGAAATGTCTGCGACATGGGATCTGCCTGTCTGTCGCACATCTAGCAAACCTGAGAACCTGTCGTCACAGCTTTGGCAAACGCAATACATTGTTAGTTCCGAGGACACGTCGTAAAAACAACCGTATGTACAGTCCAGTCAGAAATGAGTTCAGTCATACCTGCGCTATTTTACCATTGTGTTTTTATACACCACGAGCGGGTTATTTCACAAAGGTATTGCCAAAGAGATTACTTGGGCACGTTTCACCAACTACCGGCTCTACAGCCAGTTGTCTGTCTTGGCCAGACCACTACCAGTCATCCTGGACATGAACTCGCCATTACTTTCCTCTGAACTCCCGACGGCGGGAGCCAGGCGTCCAGCTAAAACTCTCCCTTTCCCACCTCCCAGACCCTACAAACCGCCCCGAATCGTCGTGATCACCATTAAAAGAAAAAAAAAAAAAAAAAGAAGAAAGAGACCAGGGCCAGCCAGCAGTCTTACAGAAACAGCACGGCAGGTAAACCCGGCGAGCGGCGCCTCGTCACGGCCACAAGCCGGCGGGGAGGGGGCCGGCGCCCCCCGGCTCGGAAGGGCTGGGCGCCCCGGGGGGGCGGCTCTCCGTCCCTCCCCGGCGGGGCCGGCTGCCGGGGCAGCGCCCAGCGCCCAGCTCGGCGGGGCGCCGCGGTGGGGCGGCGTTTCTCTTCCCTGCGGGGCGGAGAGGGGGCGGGCGGCGGGGCAGCGCCGCGGGGGGGGTGGGAGGGGGGGTGCGCCCGCGGCGTGGGGCAGCCTCAGAGCCTGAAGGAGGCCTCGGAAAATGGATGCTGCATCTTGAAGCTAGACAAGAAGCACTGGAGAGGAGGGGGCAGGGGGTTGAGGAGGGACGGCGGGAGGCTGGGGAAAAAGAAATCATCTCCTCTGACCTCTAGCGAAGTGCCCGGTTTTTTCTTAAGCTCTTCACATTTCCTAAATTTGCAGATCTGGTGTCCCGTTTTGCGGTTCCTGCAACTGCTGCAGACTCCACAGTTGATGAGCCGCTTGCAGGGCACGCACACCCCGCAGCGTTTCCGCTTCTTCTTGGCGGGGTTGCCCGCCCCGGCGCTGCCGCCGCCGGCCCCCCCTCCGCCGCCGCCACCGCCGCCTCCGCCGCCACCGCCGCCGCCGCCGCCGCCGCTGCCCCCCGCGCCGGCGGCGGCGCCCAGGGCGGAGGCGGGCGAGGCCGAGGCGTGGCTCTGCGGGCAGTCCGCCAGGTTGGCGATCTGGAAGGCGCTGTCTGTGACGGCGGCCGAGGCCGCGGCGGGGGAGTGCAGGGCCGTCATGACGATGACCCCGGGGGGCAGGGAGAGGCCGCCCAGCGCCGGGATGGCCGAGAAGGTGCCGACGCGCTCGGGGAGGTTCATGATCTCGGCTTCGGCGGCGCCGCACTTCAGCTTGTTCATGCACTCTCCGGCCAGCGGCCGGCAGTGCTCGGGGGAGAGGGTGGAGAGGAAGTTGCCGTTCGCCATGGGCAGGGCGGGCTGCTCGGCCGGCGGGCAGCCGGGCTTGCCCAGCCGCTGCGAGTCGCTCCGGTGGTGCATGCCGCCCCTGCCGGCGTGCAGCGAGGAGGCGGCGGCGGCGGCCGCGGAGGCGGAGGCGGCGGCGGCGGCAGAGGAGGGCTTCCTCGCGCCGCCCGCCGCGCCGCCGCCGCCGCCGCTGCCCCAGAGCATGGCGGTGGCGGCGGCGGCCGTGGCGGTGTCGCAGTTCCAGGGGGACATGCCGATGCGGGCGGCGGCGGCGGCGGCGGCGCTGGGGAAGATGGGGGTGGTGATGCGGGCGATCTTGGCCGCCTGGGGGAAGGCGCCGCCGTTGGTCTTGTAGAAGGTGGCGAAGGAGCGGTACCTCTCCATCTCCGAGTTGTAATCCACAAGGCTGTTGAGGGCCCCCTCGGGCAGGTGGCTGTCCTTGGGCAGCCCCGGCGCCTCGGGGTTGGGGCCGCTCTCCACGCACACGTTGGTGTTCATGGTGGCCGGGGGGAGAGGCGGGGAGGGACGGGGCGGGGGGGTGGGGGGCCGGGGGGAGAGGGACGGGGCCGGGGGGGTCGCTTAATCCTCCTCCTCCTCCGGGCGCATTCCCGCGGTGGGTGCCTGGCCGGGCAGCCGCTCCTCCTGCATCCTCACGGGAGCTGCCGCAGCTGAAACACAGAAAGTCATTTCCGAGGGGGTGCGCGCACGGGGGGGAGGGGGACACACGACACGGAGGGGGGACACGGCACGGGTGGGGGGCACACGCCGCCGTACCCGCTGGCAAGAGCAAGCCCGGTCCCGGGACAAGCCGCCGGGCCGCGGTGAGGGGGGGGGGGACACACACACGGCACGGGGAGCGGGAGCTGCCCACCTACCATCTCCTCCGGGGAAAATGAAAAAGCAGGGGAAAAAATGGTGAAAAAAAAATAAATGGAATAAAAAAAGGGAGGGGGGGAGGCGGGGGGAGGGAGCCGCCAGCTGCCACGGCGTCCTTCCGCGCCCGGCGGTCATTAGCTGCCTGCCGGCACAGCTGGCTCCGCCGGGCGCTGGTGGCGGCGGCATCGGCCCCCCGGCCCTCCCCGCCCCGGGGTGGGGGGGAGCTGCCTGCGGGCCGCGGGGGAAACGGGGCTAGGTTAAAAAAAATAAATAAAATAAAATACTTAAGGCAGGCAATTTCACAGCTTGTGATCCCGGCGCCTGCAGCTGTGCTAAAGACGGAGTGTTTATCCCAGCCTCTCGGGAGGATTCCCCGCCACCGCCGCCTGCGCGGGGAGGGGGGGGACACACAGCGACACGGGGACAGCCCTTCGTCGGGCGCCGCAGGGCAGGGGGGCTCGGCGGGAGAGGCAACCGGGAGCACCCGGGAGGGCACGTCGCTGTACCTGCTGCAGTAGCCCTCGGCGGGGAAAGATGGCTTTCTCCTTCGGGGTTAGCAAAGTTTCGGTGGGGGTTAAGGACGCGGTGCGCGTTTTATTTCCCACCGCCCACCCCCGGGAGATGAAGGGGGGTTTATGGCAATGAGGAAGGTGCATTATGGCAGCCTGCGCGAACTAACGCAAAACATAAACATAACTTAAGAAGCCCTCGGTTTATGAACACTGCCTCTTTGTTTGCCAGATGCTCTACCTGAATAGTTTAGATTATTTCCAGCGTCTTTTCTGGTGTAGGGCTATCGATCAGAAACGTTCACTCCGGAGACACTCGTGGGGCTACGTCTAGTTTCCAGACTCCGGTATGTTTAGTTCAAAATGGTTATCAATTACGGTAATTACGATCATAATTAGATTAATGAACCGTTTGCAGCCCAACCTACCGAGTGCAAAAACTTCGTCTTCTCCCGACGTCGTGCACTAAAAAGCGGGCTTTATGTAAACAAATCCAGATGAAGGGAGCGTCAATCTACAGCAGAAACCTCACCCTCGGCTGCGTTAGGGGCTGGCGGGCATCTTTCCATCGGAGAAAAAGACCCCGAGTCCGCAGGAGCCACCTCTGCGTTTTCACGTCAGGGAAAAACCCAGACTCTGGCTGCCTTCAGAGGTCTGGTGGCAATACAAAGGCTGCCCCGGAAAGCTCGAGGCTAAAAGCGGCGTCTTGTGGAGGGATGCGAAGGATTTGCATATAGCAAAAAAAAACCAAACAAACAAACCAAAAACCCCAATAATTAAAAAACCCAACCAACCCTTCCCGTTTCCAGAAGGGCAAACCTAGCCCCATGTCGTCGGTAACAACTACTCGATAAAACTAGTTTTGCCAGCCATGTGTAGGAAAGCCACGCTATCTGGTAAGGAATAAAACGTTAGCGTTCAGCCGTGTGTGCCAGAAGTCAAGTAACATACGCATTTTCTTGCCCTATTCCCCCCAGCATCAAAGTGGCTCCTCTCCACAAACGCTGCCCTCGCCGGCTACCTTTGCTCTCTCCGCAGCCCCCGCTCGGGGTTTATTGCCACCAGGAGCGACAAAATGATGGTGCCCACCAACCGGGTCGTTATTGTTTAATCGATGCATCTCCGGAGCATGAAAAGGGTACCCGAGACGCAGTTATTGATTTCTCTCTCCCCCCGCCCCCCCTAACAATCGCCCTCGTTTCCACGAATGAAATAAATAAACAGAAATTGCTAGCCGGGCTTCGCGATTCTGTCCCTGCTTAAGCCTAATGGGACTGTACGTGTTCAATATTGCATGTCTGCTCTGCCAAAGACAGAGAGATCAAAGGTCACATTTAACATTCAGGAGGAGGGGCGGGTGCACATTAATTAATAAATTAATATAGCGGCGCCTTTTATAGCCCAAGTCTAGCATTAATCTCATTTTACGATCCCAAAGGACAAGAACAACAACAAAAAAAAGCCCACGACAAAACCACAAAATTTTTTAAAAAAAAAAAAAGGAAACCCAGTCCCCTAAAAAAAAAAAAACAAACCCACAAAAACCCCAAAACAACCACGACGGAAAAGGGGGGAAAGGAGAAGGGGGGAAAAAGCAAACCATTCACTTACCAGGCTCTTTATTTGGGGAGGCTTGAGCGTGCAGACGCTACCAGCCTGTCTGCCTTTAATTAGTTGCACATCAGTCCCTAACACAAAGAAGAAGAAGAAAAATATCCAGATGTGCCTTGGCAGTTCCTCAATTACAACTTTGATACTTGTAAACAAACTGCGAGGGGCGGGGGGGGGAGGGTGGGGGAGCGGGGGGGGATAAATGAGCCCGCCGATCCACTAAACAAATACCTGTAAGTGGCTTTTTTTTCCCCCTCTCCCTCTCTCGCTCGTTGCAGAGAAAGGAGGAGGAGGAGGAGGAGGGGGGGGAGCAGGGAGGCGGCGGGGGGCGAGGAAGGAGCAGGCACAGAGGGAGGGAGTGTGTGTGTGCGTGCGTGTGCGCGGTGCTCTCCGCCGCCGCCGCGCTGCTCGCCGCCCGTCTCCCGGCGCCCGCCCTCGCCCACCGCGCCGGCGGTGCGTGTGTGGGTGCGTGTGGCGGGGGGGCGGGGAGGGCGGCGGGGCGATCGCCGCCGAGGTGAGGGAGCGCGCGGGGATGCGGCCGCCCAGCGCCTGGCGCTGCCGCCGAGAGGCGCGCACGGGCCGCGGCGGGGCGCAGCGCGGGGGGCCGCCCCCGCCGCCCCCCTTCCCGCGGCGCGGCGCGGCTCTGCCCGGCGGGGCGCTGCGGCCGACGGCCGCCCGGTGCGGAGCTGCCGGCGGGGGCGGGGCCGCGCCGCGCCGCAGAGGGGAGGGGGGCGGAAGGGAGGGGAGGGCGCGCCCCGCCGCGCCGCCCGCTTCGCCCTTTCGCCCTCGTCGCCGGCGGGCGGGGAACTGTCGGGAAAGTTTGTGCCGCGGGAAGTTTGCGGGGGCCAGCGTGGGTCCCCCCGCCCGGCGGCCGCGTTACCCGCCGGCAGGCTGGGGCGGGGGGGCAGCGCGCAAGGCAGCGCACGGCCACGCAACATTTAATTTTTCAAGCGCGTTTGTGCATCCCATGACCGCAACCCCCCCCCCCCCCTATTATTTGCTGCAGATTTCAGGCATATTTTGGCGAAATGGGGGCAGCGGAACGGTGGATGTTACGCCAAGTGTCTCGGGAACCACTGGAAGCACGTTCCGAACATTCGCCGTTCGCCTGCGAGGACGTTTGTGCCAGAGACGGGGAGGCGCGTGGCACCTGTCCCCACAGGCCACACGCACTCCGCACCTGGACTGCCAGCGTTCAGAACGCTTCTCTCAACAAGCCACCGACATACAGATACCGCATGCAAAAACACTGCAGTTCCTTAAAGAATTTCAACAACTAAGTGTAAAAAAATCCCAACCCACCTGCCTTCCCCAGAGCTCTTGCCAGCACCAAAAAGGGCCTATATTCACCAAATAAATGATGCATCAAAAGTTCTTCATCCAGCTCCTCTTGGTACCCCCAGAGCGAGCGCTGGCACTTGCAGAGACGCTGCTGCAGCCTGGTGCAGCCAGTGCGGGCACTAAGCGGTTAAGAAATGGATGTGTCTGCCAGGGAAATCATTTTAGCCATTTGTAAATTACAGAAAAAGAAGGGAAAGTTGTACCATTTCATCGGCTTTATACATAAGGAAATGAAGGCTTTATCTGCAGATTGAAGTTTTATTTCCTTCCGCTCCAATCTCAGTTCAACTCGGGGTGTTCAATGCCAGGGAGTTACCTGTGGGAAGGTGCCACAGGGACTTTTTCCCAGGAGCAGTAAGAAGAGGTGGATTTCGGCAGCGGAATTTGGTGAGGACCAGCAGCCTTGCGGTTAATACTCCAACAAGTCAGATCAATTGGTACAGAAGAGGGACAATTATCGTTGATCAGGTAGCTCGCAGATCTCCAAGAAGTCACACCACTGGTATTTACGTTATGGATTGGTACGCTTTATTTGGAACCAGTACAGTTTATCAAACTAGTAATCTGCCTCTAACCACACAATATGCATTTTAAAATACCCCCAAACACGTATTTACATAATAAAGCGTAACCGTCATCCCTTATGACAGTTCTGCTGCCTTCAAAGTTGTTTCTCTTTTGATACATTTTAAGATGAACTTTTGGGGGAAAATACAAATCAGGGGAAACGATGTTTCGGTAATGTCACAAAGTGACAAAAAACAAGCGCTCTTCCTGTTGAGGTTCGTTCCCTACCGCTTTTCTCCCAAATTAGTTGTCAAAAGCCATATGCAATACTCCAAACACTGAGGACTTTTTCAAACACAGACTCCTCCTGAACTCCAAACTTCCTTTAATCACAACCCGGGTCTCACTTAAGCAATCCTTTCCAAGTTAATTTATTACTCTTGAAGGAGTTACATTTTTAATAACCTAAAAGAGGAAAAGGGGAAAACTCTGATAATCTTTTCTCGTGCATAAGGAAGACCATTTCATGTGTTTTTTAATTGTCATGTGAATTAAATTGCAGTGCTATATATAACCTCTCTGCTCCAGCCTGGAAAACTTGCACACTTTTCTGGTGTTGGGGAAGAAGTCTGGAATCCAATTCAGATGGGTTTTCTCTGAAACCTTTTGCTCAGTAGAGGTGTTTTTTTTTTTTATTTTCAGATATGAATCTGTCATATCCTGCAGTTTGCCCTGAGCCTAGGAGGACCGGAAGACTGGAAAATGTACAGGTGTTTATCGGTGAGGTAGCCAACCTTCCAGCTACAACTTTCTCATGACGAGTCTTAAGAAAGCAACTCCAGATTGTCCTTTTCACCATAATCTGTGCTTTGATGGGAGGGATGGAAAGTTAAAAATCACAGGCTCTGTTTCTCATCCACAAACCATTCCTATTTCATTTTTAGCAGGAATGCAGCAAGAGCAGCACGTTGCAACATTGTGAACATGGGAGCTGCCCTGCCTTTGTAAATATTAAGATTGCTCTGAAAGAAAGTTGCAAAAAAAAAGAAACAAACTGAAATTCACTTTCTGTTCTTGTTCATTCTGTGACTGGCTCTAGTGTGTATCTGCAAACGGCCATTGTAAACCTACCCCGAGCCATCAGTACTATAAGTATTGTGCCAGAATTAGGAAAAGGAGGTGAAGCAAGCCCTTGGGGAATGCAGCAGTTCATTACAGACTGCTAGCTGGGTCTTTTTTTCTAATATTATTACTCTTTTCTTTTGTGTGCTGTTTTCCTAGGACTCCTAAAGCCCACAGATTCACCATCGGGGTTGGACACTCGCCCAGCTCCTGCGTTTGGGTTCCCTTCCGCTGGGGCCAGGAGCTGTAAAATGTCCCTGACCGCAGGCACTGTGACTCTATCTCTCCTCTGGGTGCTCCCAGCACACGTCCTGAGCAGGCTACCCTCGGGCTGTGGGCCTCTGCTACAGAGGAACTGCCGATGGGGACTGGAAAAGCACCTGCCTCTGCTCCCCTAGCTTTCTCCTTGGGAGATCTCCCGCCTTGCACTGAAGTGGTAGGTTTTCATTCATAACTCTTTAACATCCTTTGAGCTACAAATTATTCCATGTACTCTCGGCTCCAATCTAACCCAAAAGCTGTCTGTTTGCACTGCCACGATACCAAACCCAGCCCCTCTGAGCTGCGGTTCATCTCTGTGACTTCCAGCCGTGTTAGGCACCCTCCTCCCTTCCTCTGTAGATGCCTACCTCTCTGCTGGCACATATGTACCATTCCTCCTTCTCACGGCTGTGGCCAGGCGCCTCCCGAACACCTCCCTCATGCCTGCCCCCACTGCCTTCCACATAATGCAGCCCATCCCAGCTCCCTGCCAAAGAGGGGTGCCTCTCTGCTTGCCAGCTACTGCAGAATTCTTTTATCAGTAAAGGAAAAGACAAGGCACGAACTAGTTTTTGTGTGCTGCAAGAAAAGACACCTGAGAACTACTGTAATGCATAATCTGCTAGCAAAAATAAGGTTAAAACCATCCATTAGAATGACTTGCTTATCATCCAGTATTAATGAAAACTGTTCTCCTTGCTTTTGTTTGAAAGGAAATACAGTGATTACTCCCCTATTACAGACATCTACAAATATTTACTAAAATAATGTAGCAGAGCAATTTTTTTAAAAGTTGTCACAGCTTAAATATTCCCATTACTTTGAATCTGGTTTGATTCTGCTTCAAGTACAGCCGCTTTCCTGCTGCTTCCTAGGCAGGAGTCCAGGTTGCTGATCTCCAGTTACGCCAACTCCTAGAGGGCTCGATCCATCGCTCATGCAAGTCAACGTCGCAGTGCTGCGTTCGATGGGATGCTGCCAGCTGAGAAACAGAAGTGCCCAGGAAAAAGAAAACCCACAGTGATCCTCACACCTTCAATGTTGGGATCCTCATGGGACACAGACCGAGAGCTCTGAAACCCGGGTCCAAAGAGCTGGCTACTGAAAACATCTGGGTTTGTTTAGACCACCTCCGTGTCTCCAGATGTCTGTCCTCTGTGAATGATGGCCCACGCATCGGTGCCACAGTTTAATTTCTTTGTGGTTCTTAAAAAACTGCCCTTTATTGGGGGGGAGGCTGGAGTGGCTTCTACCCTGCGAATGCTGTATGAATCTAAATGACATGCCAGAAATGTCGTGCCAGCAGCTAACAAGGGGGTTTAGAATAAGCACTCTCTGGCCAGTATGCAGCAAGTGTGGGCTTGTTTTCACCTAATCAGCTTTAGGGCTTCTCAGTGCTAAGGAGGTTGTATTCTCCTTTTGTCGAATAGCATCGTGCAAACTCTCCTCTGGGCCAGCTACTCAGAAAGTGCATTTGTTTTCTCAGGGCTTGCATATCCCCCCCAAAAAGTAAGAAAGGTTTGTGTCACTGCTGCTGGTTCAGGAGGCCTGACAGGTATTTTTTCTTTCAGGCTCTATTTTCACATACTACTTGATTTGCCAAGTTTCACCTCTTTGGACTAAAAGTTCCCTGTTTGAGAGGTATGTGGTCTCTAAAACCGTTCAGCTGGTTTCCAGACTTTGTTCTTAGCAAACATATTTTCTGTGCTAAAATAATAACTATTAAGAACTACTTTTCTAAGGAGCTCTAATGCCTTTGCACGTAGAAGCAAAAGTTTGAAATTTCGTCATCACGAACGTACCTCATTGAGCCAATTTGCACAAATTTCTGAGCTATAAGAAATAAATCTTAGTTCACACATCAGAGAATTGTTAGAAGTATGGCATGGAAAATTCTCTAAGTGTCTCTTTTTGGCTGATCTTTGAAAAAGATTCCCTCTGTAAATGCATTCCCTGCACTGGAAATGCTAAGCAATCTGACAATAGCAAAAGGTAAGCATCTGCCACGGAGCATTCAAATTTAGTGATCTCTTTATTAACTTACAAAACAAGGATGATCCCACTTCCAGAGTGTGGAGACAGACTCATTGACATTTGAGAAGTACACAGGTAGCACAGAGAGAACCTGTAGAAATTTTGGAGTATGGATGCATGGAGTTGGAGCAACTTTGCGAAGGAAGAAAAGACTGATGCTGAAAAGGGACCATGGACTAAATGAGGAAACAACCCTGTGGAAAGACTAGATCAGGCAATTAAGAGCCTGATCAGGTGCATGTATCAAGCTGGTAAAGTAAGGATTGCACGGATAAACTCAGTTTGTGACCTTTGCAAACATTCTGGAGGTTTCTGCCCCCTTGGCTTGGCTGCTTTCTGAGTGTTGGTACTCGTCTTGGCAGTGACAGATTTTGCTTTACCTCTGTACTTAAGTTTTTGATGAGGGAGTTCCATTTTCACATTTAATGAATCAGGGAGAGTATGGATTTCACTAGAAAGCAGACTTTTGTCAATTTAACACCAGCTGCAGATGAATGACAGTCATCTTGAGCCAGATTTTCATTTCACATCATGTGCATATCTGTGTGATCAAGAACCTCCAGTAGCTTATATCAATGAAAAACTAAGCTCATACCACTATTGACTGAGCCCTGACTTTGGCCCTGGGATGCCCAGTATAGCTATATCAAGCTTTCTAGGCTCTGTTGGACCGGAAGAGCATCTGAAACCAAAATAGTAAGTAAACCCAACTTTTTTACTGCCTCATAAAACAAGAAGAGAAAAAATAGTATCTGCTTTAGGTGATTTCTATAGGAAGGGAATTTGAGTGAGATTTTTCTCTAGAGAAAAGTCTTTTCTCTGTAGTTGTGATGTTGCATAGCTTTGGCCACGTTCTCATTGAAATAGCCAGAGATTCTGTTATCATCTCCGTTCTCACTCTCTGACAAAAGGCACATGTATATTTTACTATCCAGTTCTGTAAATTCTTTGCTCCCCTCATCTGCTGTCACATTTTCACTGTTAAAGGTTCAGGCTCATCTGGAATGAGCTTATGTTTTTCAAATAGTTGATTTCACACAATACTATTACTTATGGTGAAGGCTTCATTGGGAAGAATGACAATCAATCATGACTCAAAGATGGTCTCAGTGCCAGAAGTATTTGTACCCTTCTACAGGCCATCATTCTGACTTGCAATAAGCACCAGCAGGCAGTGGATGGTCATTTCCCTTACTGTCCCCTGAGGTCATGTTAATCAGCCCTCGGCTTTACTGTCAGAAGGCATAAAACGGGACTTCACATGCTGCACAGTGTAGGACTGACGGATGATCCCAGAGAAGTACTGTTGATCCTCTATCGATGTCCCCAGTACTTGTTTCTTTCTCTGATTTCAGAGGTATCCACAGACGAATAGGGGAGCGGAGGCCAGCTGGCTGCTCCACACATCAGGTGGTTTAAAAGATGCTACAAGTAGCTGGATGCTGACAGCACAGTGTCTGTCATCTAGATGCCTGCAACTAAGCACCTCCTTTGTAAGGCGGGACATTCAGCAGCAGGTATCGTCTCACAGAAAAGGTAACTGCTGAGGTTTAGATAATACCAGTTTCCATCAGTTTATGACTGTCATCCCAGTGCCCTGAATGCGTTTCAATATTCACCTACTTACAGCTGTGGCCCCAGACATTCAAGAAAGAGGATGTTGGGAAAGGGAAATGCTACCCCAGGTGCCAATGGAGGGTCAGAAGAATACATTACATCCCAAGAATGGTGACAAGATGTGAGCTACTGGACGTGGGAAGGACAAGAATGAACACATTGAAAAGCAAACAAAAAAAAAAGCTGGTAAGAGGAGTGGAAGAAATAGGGATAAACTGTATTGTGAGGATTTAACAGGAAAATCGGGGTAGAACAAAACACAGAAGGCGTCACAAGGGACATGAGCAAACTTTCGTGTTTCAACAAGATAGCTATCCTTTCTCGTGCATGTGCAGTCCCGTCCAAATGTGCAGTCACACAAATATTTTAAGCTGCTCTCTCCTGCCAGCAGGAGAGTTGTTATTATGGCAGCCGGTGCTGCGCTGCATAGATGAGCCCCCAGAGAAAGCCCTCTCACCTCTCACTCACTCACTGGCTTGCCAGCCGATTCCCTGCACACCTCACTACGTGCTCTGAATGACGGTTACGTTTCAGTCAGTGCTTCAGCCTTTTCTGGGTGTAACTTTAGCCCCCTTGAGCAGACACACACCTGCTTTACACTGTGTCTGCAGAACAGAAGGAACAAGGCTCTGAGTACAGAGATCTTGTTAAAACATGCTACAGGCAGACCAGGAGATATTATCAAGCAATTGAACAAGGCAATTCTTGAAATTCTGTCTGTTATCCCTGCTCCACTGGAACCACTTGATTCCCAGTTGCAAAGCGTCATCCTAAGCAGGATGACAGAAATGCCCATTGTTAATTAATGTTATTATTTTATTACTCTTGGTACTTAATGGCCCAAGACATTTTAGCTCATAATTGAGATCAAGTAACAGGGCTATTTCTTTTATACCTGGACTGTATGTAAGTATACATACAAAAAAGCTATACAAGTACTTTAGGGTAGAGATCACTCAATATGCAGATTTTTCCTTAACACCTCTCAAGCCCACTTCATATTCAGGTTTGCTGTTACACAAAGCAATAAACTGACCAAAAAACAATTGTCCTTAGAAACAAAGTGAACATTAAGGCTTTAATCAACAATGCTGTCAAAGTATTTGGAAGAAATTAGTTTATCATGCATAGCAAAGATGGGTTCCTTGAGACTTCTAATGAAAGCTTACAGAGCCATTATCTGATTACTATAATGTACACTCAATCATTAATACAAAAGTCCTCTTTAATGATCTTTGTTTTATGGCCACAGCCATCCTAGGAGGCAGCTGGGAGGTGGGAAGAGGAAAGTATTGCTTTTTGCTTTCGTTTATGCCAGTTCTAATGGGGTTGTGACACTGACGAATGCTAATTGAGACTGATGTTTATTTCTTGGCTCTGATCACAAAATGTGGGTCTGACTTACGAGAGGTCAGCAGTATTTGATGTCCTGAGGGCAAAATGATGCTGTTTGAGATTAATCGAGAGGCTGTGCCCATCTTCTGCAGTCCCAGGGACTGCCAGTTGGCATATTAAGATGGTGTGAATCCACGCTCCCCATCGCAGCTGTGCTGAACCAAGTCGTGTTATGAGTAAGGAGCTGTGCCCTGGCGTCTGCAGGGAAACGATGATCCTGCTCTTCAGTAGCAAAAACGTGGAGAAAGTAAAGATGCATAAGGGGTCTGGTAATTATTTCTCAAGTTTGTTATAGCACACTGCGCACTGTTGTTATTTTGCTGTTGGCTTCTGCTAATAATTTGCTCTCAGTTTTTAAAGAATAGACCCCAAAAGAAATTTGTTGGCATCGGGCTTAATCAGAATGGAAAAAGTCATAATAAGGAAACTTTTTCAGAAAGAGAGAGGACTGTGTTCTCTGAATGTAGATTTTTTTAATGACTTTGGATTTTGCAGATTGTAGTCATTATACAGCTATTTATGAGGAAGTATTATTGTTGTCTTTGTCAACAAAAAAAGCCTTGAGAACACTGTCTGTCACCTAGGATTAGTATTGCCACAAAAGAAATGTTCTCTCAATATTTTGTGGATGTTTTCACAGGATCATTAGAGAACCTGAACCCCACTATTACTGCAAATTAAAAATTATTTAATAGTGGCGCCTGTGAAAGGGTGTTGTTTTTACAGTTGTCAAAGACCTCAGACACTGAACATTTTGTTTAACAATACATTATTTTCTTTTAGTACTTCTAGACAAATTGCAGGTTTTATCTTACGATTCTTTAAATACCTGTGTTATTGTGGAAGCACTAGTATGAGTGAATAAATAGTTGCCTAAAATAGGTATTGATTTTGCATCTTTAAAAGCAAGGTACCAAGAACACCAATAATATGTTTACCTCAAAAATATGAATGTCTTCATGTACCATTCACTTCACGCTGCAAGTTTTAGAGCTTTGTATCTCTTTGGAGAGAGTTCCTACTGTGTATCATTTAAGTCTCATGTAAACTTGTAGGTTAAATGGTACATTAGTCTTGTTCGGAGTCAGAAATTAAATGTATCCTTTGGGAACGCTTCTAAATATTTTGACTTCAACAATAGGAGCTTTTTAGCCTTTCTCTTTGTTAAAGTCAGCCTCAGAGTTAGCTTTTTGTTGCTCCCCCCCCCATTATTCCTTCTCCTGTCTGGAGAATCTCAGCTGCTAAAACCCAACACTGCCAAATCTGCTGCAGACTGTGGACAAAAGAGAAAGTTCAATGAAACAGGAACACTTGAGCTTCCCGTTCGTGCCGTGCTGTGACTGTAAAACAACGGAGTCGCAGCAGACCTGTAGAGGATGTAGAAGAAACGGACCTTTAAGGAACGTATGTTTTCACACACTGACAGGGGTACTAAGCTCCCACATTTTCCTACCATATGAAATTCATCACTGTGAATAATTCTATCTACATTCCTGTGGTTCACTTCCTGCTGCAGCCATGATAAATGTCCTTCTATATTTAGGGATTTTAGGGTTACTCATCTTTCATTTCTGTTGCTATCAAATCTGTATTTCAAATATCTCTTTGCATCCTGCTCGTTCCAGTGTGATATATGAGTCTACAGATAATATATGCACCCCATGCTTAAATACACCCATGCTAAGCCTCCAGAATTGAGTTCACTGTTCACTTTGGCTGATATTCCTCCTTGGCCACTACATCCCACAGCAATCACTTCAGCACCGTCAGTTCGCCTGACCTTCCTCTGCGTTTGATCCGAATCAACAAACCCATTCATTTATCCTAACAAAACACTGGAATTTTCCAAGTGATGTTTGCTTCCCAGAGTAGATTTCAAAATTAATACATGCATATACATATGTACATTTACATATGTACAATGGCTGCTTACTTGCACAGTGGTTCTGGGGGAGATCAAACTTGAGCTGTCAGTAACATAATCTGCTTTAGAGCACAGGTCTCGGATAGATAAGAGTCTTCAAGATGCTGTTCAGACCTATCTCCCTTGACTCAGATTTATATGTTAAAAAGGTAAAGCCAGGTGAGATCAGTCCAACCCATAGTGCCCAAACGATCCATTCGCAATGAGCAGGCCGATGCATTAGATGCTGTAAGACAGAGCGTGCAGGGAAACAACAGGTTTCCAAAACACAATCCAAGACTGATCCAGACAAGACTCAAAACTCAAATACTGACCAGATTTAGAGCAGACTTAATTTAAGAAGCAATACGATTATCAAGGGTGGGAAGCAATGAAAAGGGGAAGACTGGAAAAGATATGAGTAGTAGCAGTACAGTCATATGTTCACAGCAACTGTGCACAATGGAGTAGTTGTGAATCAAAGTAGTTTTAGTTATTACTAGGACTGGTTTATGTACGATCTCTTTAACTATAAATAAAATCATTTATCCTCAATTACCAATCAAGCTAGGTACCTTTAGCAAGGTGTTTTCTTCAAGCATCACAGTAAAAAGTGGATTTTGAGGAAGGATTTAAACGGTAGATGCAGCTGGGATGGGTTAGAGATACTTATGGAAGGAGAGAAAAATAGTATTGCCATGGGAGGGAAAGGTGGACATGATTTGACTCACTGGTCTTCCTCTGTCTAGAGGGCACATCAGATCACTCCGTCTGTCACTGTGGAAGAGTCTGCTCCAGTTGTAAGATCGGCTCTTCTCCCAGGCAACTAGCGATGGGACTAGAGGACATAGCCTCAAGCTGCGCTGGGGGAGGTTCAGGTTAGACATTAGGAAAAATTTCTTCACAGAAAGGGTTATTAGGCATTGAAATGGGCTACTCAGGGAGGTGGTGCAGTCACCATCCCTGGAGGTGTTTAAGAATAGAGTGGATGTGGCACTTAGGGCCATGGTCTAGTTGACACAGTGACTTTGACTTTAGGTCAAAGGTTGGACTCGATGATCCCGGAGGTCTCTTCCAACCTAC
The DNA here is from genome assembly GCF_013368605.1 of Nyctibius grandis. Classification (NCBI taxonomy): domain Eukaryota; kingdom Metazoa; phylum Chordata; class Aves; order Nyctibiiformes; family Nyctibiidae; genus Nyctibius; species Nyctibius grandis. The sequence continues at coordinate 60,438,738 of NC_090663.1, forward strand.
TTGATTCTGTGATTCTGTGATCAACGGTATTACCCATCTCAAGGAATCTCTAGAATGCAAGTCTTACTTTCTTCCTCCATCAAACGCCTGTTAACATTTCCCTCAAAGTAAATCTTGCCACAAAGATGAATAAATATGTTAATAGTAATGTATAATTATTGCAGTTACTCTAGTCCAGCCTGTACGCCAGCTCTTCAGTAAGTTTCACAACCCATTCATGTACAATCACAGTGCGTTCTCTATTGACCCTGACATGTTCCTCACTTTCAACACTTAGGAGGGAGAAAGGAAGCAAAAGAGGGAACTGGCAGAAATATATGCTGGTCAGAGAAAGTAGTCAGGTCCCAGAAAAACATCTCGAAGAACTATTTCTCCTATTTTAACAGTTTCCTCTGGTTCAATTGAATTTTCTCTATTTACTATTTATTTTCTGTATAGTTTTTAGGTTTTCACAATTCATTAACATACCGTCAAGAGTTTTCAGGATTACATTTCCAACATTTGTTTCCCCTTGCTATGTTTCCACTTACTGAATTTAAAAAAAATATTATAATAATAAATGTGAACTTTAAGGTATATTTATGAAATTTCTCTTTCCTCTAAGTATCACAGAATCACAGAATGTTAGGGATTGGAAGGGACCTTGAAAGATCATCTAGTCCAATCCCCCTGCCGGGGCAGGATTGCCTAGACCATATCACACAGGAACGCGTCCAGGCGGGTTTTGAATGTCTCCAGAGAAGGAGACTCCACAACCTCTCTGGGCAGCCTGTTCCAGTGTTCAGTCACCCTCACCGTAAAGAAGTTTTTCCTCATATTTAAGTGGAACCTCCTGTGTTCCAGCTTGCACCCATTGCCCCTTGTCCTGTCAAGGGATGTCACTGAGAAGAGCCTGGCTCCATCCTCATGACACTTGCCCTTTACATATTTATAAACATTAATGAGGTCACCCCTCAGTCTCCTCTTCTCCAAGCTAAAGAGACCCAGCTCCCTCAGCCTCTCCTCATAAGGGAGATGTTCCACTCCCTTAATCATCTTTGTGGCTCTGCGCTGGACTCTCTCTAGCAGTTCCCTGTCCTTCTTGAACTGAGGGGCCCAGAACTGGACACAATACTCCAGATGCGGCCTCACCAGGGCAGAGTAGAGGGGGAGGAGAACCTCTCTCGACCTGCTAACCACACCCCTTCTAATACACCCCAGGATGCCATTGGCCTTCTTGGCCACAAGGGCACATTGCTGGCTCATGGTCATCCTGCTGTCCACTAGGACCCCGAGGTCCCTTTCCCCTACGCTGGTCTCCAACAGGTCTGCCCCCAACTTGTACTGGTACATGGGGTTGTTCTTGCCCAGATGCAGGACTCTACACTTGCCCTTGTTATATTTCATTAAATTTCTCCCCGCCCAACTCTCCAGCCTGTCTAGGTCTCTCTGAATGGCTGCGCAGCCTTCCGGTGCGTCAGCCACTCCTCCCAGTTTTGTGTCATCAGCGAACTTGCTGACAGCGCACTCTATTCCCTCATCCAAGTCATTAATGAATATATTGAATAGAACTGGTCCCAGTACCGACCCTTGAGGGACTCCGCTAGACACAGGCCTCCAACTGGACTCTGTCCCATTGACCACCACTCTCTGGCTTCTTTCCTTCAGCCAGTTCACAATCCACCTCACTACCCGATCATCCAGACCACACTTCCCCAGTTTAGCTGCGTGGATGCTGTGGGAGACCGTGTCAAACGCTTTACTGAAATCGAGATAGACCACATCCACAGCTTTACCATCATCTATCCACCGGGTTACGTCCTCATAAAAGGCTATCAAGTTGGTTAAGCATGACTTCCCCTTGGTGAAGCCATGTTGAGTGCCCCTAATGATCCCCCTATCCTTGATGTGCCTAGAGACAGCACCAAGGACAAGTTGTTCCATCACCTTTCCAGGGATGGAGGTGAGGCTGACTGGTCTATAGTTACCCGGCTCCTCCTTCTTGCCCTTTTTGAAGACTGGAGTGACATTCGCTTTCCTCCAGTCCTCAGGCACCTCTCCCGTTGCCCACGACTTAGCAAAGATGATGGAGAGTGGCCTAGCAATGACTTCCGCCAGCTCCCTCAGCACCCGTGGGTGCATCCCATCAGGGCCCATGGATTTATGGACGTCCAGATTGCTTAATTGGTCCCTGACCCAGCCCTCATCTACCAAGACAGATTCCTCCTCTATCCTGACTTCTTCTGGGGCCTCAGGGGTCCGGGGCTCCTCAGGACAGCCTCCAGCAGTATAGACAGAGGCAAAGAAGGCATTCAGTAACTCCGCCTTCTTTTTATCCTCTGTCTCCAGGGCCCCCACCTCATGCATCAGTGGGCCTACATTGCCTCTAGTGTTGGCTTTACCTGCAATGTATTTGAAGAAGCCCTTTCTGTTGTCCTTGACCTCTCTTGCAAGGTTTAATTCCAAGGAGGCCTTAGCTTTCCTAGTTGCCTCCCTACATCCTCTGACAACAGACTTATATTCCTCCCAAGTGGCCAGCCCCTCCTTCCATGATCTGTACACCCTCTTCTTCCTCTTGAGTTTGCCCAGCAGTTCCCTGTTTAACCATGCAGGTCTCCTGGTACCTTTCCTTGACTTCCTACCTGTTGGGATGCTCTGATCTTGAGCTCGGAAGAAGCAGTCCTTGAATGCTAACCAACTATCTTGGGCCCCCTTACCTTCTAGTACCCTGTCCCATGGAATTTCCCCTAGCAATTGCTTGAAAAGGCCAAAGTTGGCCCTAGTGAAGTCCAGGGTTGTGATTCTGCTAGCTATTCTGTTCCTGCCACATGAGATCCTGAACTCTACCATCTCATGGTCACTACAACCAAGGCTGTCCTCAACCTTCACCGCTTCAACCAGACCCTCCTTGTTAGTGAGGATAAGATCCAGCAGTGCTCCTCTCCTAGTTGGCTCATCCACCATTTGCATCAGAAAGTTATCATCAACGCACTGGAGGAACCTCCTGGACTGAGGATGGCTGGCTGAGTGGGCCTCCCAGCAAATATCAGGGTAGTTGAAATCCCCCACAACAACCAGGCCCTGTAATTGCGAGACTGCTCTCAGCTGCCTGTAGAAGGCCTCATCACCCTCCTCATCCTGATCCGGTGGCCTGTAATAGACACCCGCAACAGTATCACCCCTGCCAGCCTGCCCCTTAATTCGCACCCACAAACTCTCAATTCGCTCCTGATCCGCCCCTGGATAGAACTCAATACATTCTAGCTGCTCACTCACATAAAGAGCAACTCTACCACCTCTCCTTAGTGGCCTGTCTTTCCTGAACAAGACATAGCCATCCATGACCACATTCCAGTCATGCGAGGTGTCCCACCAAGTCTCTGTGATTGCCACTAGATCATAACCCCCCGACCAAACACGGATTTCTAACTCCTCCTGTTTATTCCCCATGCTGCGTGCATTGGTGTACAGGCATTTCAGGGAGCGAGCTGGGCACACCGATTTCACCCCAGGGGGATGGGAGGCCTCCTGGTCTACCTCAACACTAGAGCGTTGCCCCAGTGGTGCAAACCCAGCTACTACCCCATCCCCCTTCGAATCTAGCTTAAAGCTCTCCGAATGAGCCCTGCTAATTCCTGTCCCAGAACCCTTTTGCCCCTACGACATAAACCTTTCCCATGTATTACTGTCACGCCTGGTGTCTTATAAAACCAGCCATTATCAAAGAACCCAAAGCCCTGCCTGTAGCACCAGTCTCGTAGCCAGGCATTAATAGAGAGAATCCTACTATTCCATCCCACGTCATCACCTGAAAATGGAAGGAGGGAGGAGAAAACAACTTGTGCCCCAGACTCTTTCACCAACCGTCCTAGGGCCTTGTAGTCTTTCTTCATCCCCCTCAGACTACGGGATGCAGCTTCTTCCCCACCTGTCTGGAAGATCAGCAGGGGGTAGTAGTCTGTGGCCTTCACCAGGTTGGGGAGTTGCCTGGTGATATCCCTGATTCGGGCTCCAGGCAGGCTGCAGACCTCCCTGTGATGGGGTCAGCTCTGCATATTGGGCCCTCAGATCCCTTTAGGAAGGAGTCTCCAACCACTCAAACTCTTCTCTTCTTCCTTGTGGAGGAGGTAGCTATACGCCTGTCAGGTTTTTCTGACTGTGGTGGGACCTCTGATATAGGTTGCCTCTCCACCACATCCCCATTGGACCGGCTGTATTCCACTAGGGCTTCATATCTATTTCTCAGAGGCACCTGTGGAGGCAAGGCAGGCAAGGAGGGTACTTGCCTTTTGCCACGGCCATAGACTTGCCTCCACTCACTCCTCTCCTCTAGGTTATTGTTTTCCACCTGAGAGGGGCAGAGTACAGGGGTCCCTCGATCCTGGGAGCTCTCCGGCAGGTGCTCCCATTTTTGTTGCAGGGAGGGCAGAGCCTGGCTCCACCAGTCTATCTCCATTTCAGCCTCCCGAATGCTCCTAAGCCTTTCTACTTCGGCTTGAAGCCTTTCAACCTGGCTTTGCAGCTGTGCTGCTCGGCCGAGCAGATCATCTACCTGCTCACAGCGCACACAGCCCCCTGCCACCACAGAGACGCTGTAGCATTCCCTGCAGCCTGCGACCTTCACCATTGCCTCCTTCCGTGGGAGCTCTGTCTGGGTTCCCACATCCATTTTGGTCTTCTTCCGCCGGGTGGAGACCATTGTTCTTTCACTGAGCTGGGAAATACCTCAGTCGCTGCCGCCGCTGCTGTCGCTGCTGCCGCTGCTGTCAACTCACAGATCTTTGACTCTCTCCAGAAAGCGCTTGGGCAGCCTTATTACAGCACTAGATACAAGCATATTTCGGAATATGCTTGTAACTTAAATTCCTGGATGTTTCCTCCCTATTTTATGTGATTCTAATTGATTATCCATTAAGCCAATAACTTAATTAAAAAGGCAAAAGTGAGAGTTACTCCAGAGTGAGAAGCTGTCCTAGAGCTTTAAGTCACCTAGAGCTGATTTGGGGCGCTGGAGAAGCCAATGATGTAGTTAAGAAAGTCCTGCAGTCTTCACGAACATCCCAAGGTTATCCTCCCCAGCCTCGTGCCTTTTTCCTTTCCTTGCCACTCCAAGCCCTGTCCCTGCCAATACCTGCCACAGGGAAAACGGGACTCTCACAGCTGGCCTCTGCCATGCTTCCAGCATCTCTGTCAGCCAGATACAGGATACTGAGGGTGGCTTTAATTTATTCTTTCCTTTTTATCTGGTGTAAAGGAGCAAAAGGGCTGAAACTCTCACCTTTTCTCTCTTCGTTAAGGATAATGTATTCAGACCTCCCTGAACAGAAGTGCCTAGTACTGTACGTGTGTTATACTAGGGAAAGAGCATTACCTCTTGCATTGCTGGAAAGTCTAAACACATTTAAGTCAAAGGCAAACAAGTTTCTAACATCTCTTGCAGTCCCTGTCTTGGAACAGGAATTGCCATAAGAGGTACTGTTAAAGACTGCCCAACAAGGGATTTCTGGAGATCATTTTTGTACACTTGGTGTATCTTTTAAAAGGGTTTTTTAAATTGTTAGGAAGACCCTCAGACTACATGGGGATCTGCATATACACATATGTGTCTAATACCACTTAATTCCTCCAGTGCTTTTTACCCAAAAGGATTTACCTTGTAGGCTCTGAAATAGACCTAGCAAGCAGAGAAGTCTGCTGGCTCAATAATAGCGATAAAAGTCAGATATCATAATGCTTCCATTTCATTAGGAAGCTATCTGTCTCCTGGTTGCAGCTGGTTATGACTCAGGAAAAAGTGGATACATGGCTTGATACAGCATAGAAAACATAAGCTATATATTAATGATCACATGCTGTTTCTGTCTCAAAAGGACAGTTCTCTTGGTTCTAGTTGTACATTGCTTGATTCGGCGGTAGGAGGAAAAGGAATAGATGATTCAGTTCCTATAATTTGTAAAAAGCATCAACAATTTTAACCTGCATTTTCTCTTCAGTCGTACTCTCATCTCTGTTAAAGCTTCTTGTTTGATGTTTTCCTCCGCTGACTATGGCCATCCTTTAAAACACTTGAGATGAAGTCGGGTAGATCAAATAGAATATGGTGTCATCTGCGTATGCTCTAACAGCGTTGACATACATCAGTGAAGGGAATGGATTATTTCCCCATTCAACCTAAACTAATTTTTGTCCTCGAGTACCATACACGTATGGCAGACTAAGGACAAAGAGGATTGAGTAACAGTAATTGCATGGTTTGGGGTACCATTTAGACTAACCATAGCAGATAATTAGACAGATAAAGCTTTTGATTTAGATGTTTGTGTGTTGGTAGGAAAGTACAGTCTATCAGCTGGTCTAACTCGGTCTCCCTGCTATCATTTTGGTGAGGGGGCGTGACAACTGCAGTGTTTTACCTCACGTTCTAGGTTGAGAACTGTATTTTGATAAGACATTAAAGCTCTTCCTTCAAAGCCCTGCTACTTTTCCCACATATAGAAGCTATACTAGTGTTCAGTCATATTGCTCAAGAAGAAAACAATGCATCTAGCTAATCCCACATATTCACTTTACATTATACCTTGTCTCCCATTTATTATAAACTTTTCTCCCTCTGCAATAAATTGATCCTTTTTTTTTCCCCCCTTTTCAGTTTCCTGATTCCAAACCTCTCTCTAAGCTTGATTTGTTGCTTCTGCTGGGCCACCTAAACTATGCCATGTGTATTATACCTCAGGGTAGATCATTAATTCCTACAGCTTTGATTTAGCTGCAGTCTCAGTCAGATTCCTGCATCATTTTATCTAACTCGATTTCTTCTGCCAGTTTGAAACTCAGCTTCAGTTCTGCCTCCTTAAACATTAGAAGAAAGTACATTTCTTTGACCTCATTTTCTCACCTGACAACGCTTGGCTTTTTTTCTGATGTTTCCCCAAATCATGTTTTTTTCCATTTAGTACGAAGGATAGTGTTTCTGTGTTTCAGCAAAAGCAGCTATTTGCGTTCCTATCATGTTCAGAGTCATCCTATGCGTCTGCCTGTGCAATTCTGAGTTCAGTGCCAAAACAATTTGGGAATTTGTATTAGAGCTAGAAAGCCTTTCTACTATCTTGATAGCTTAGCTGTATTTGCTGTCACAGTATTAATATGGGCCAGTCGATTCTGCATTCCTCAGTATATTTCTGTGTTCCCTCTTGTGCTCTGGATCACTTGGACACTGTTTTCTAATCAAACATGTTCATATACAATGATACAGTCATCAAATAGCTGGTAAAATTTCTGTTACTGTGCAAAAATTCAGATCTCTAACTTCCAGGCTAAACCTACAGTTCAACCATTTTCATATTTCATTTAATACTACCTTCCTTCACATTTTACTCGTTTAATCCGAGTTCACATTTGCACTCTCCTCAGAGTCACATCCAATACTCTACAACATTAGCAGTCCTTTCAGCAAAGTTAGGGTAAAGTATCTTTCTTTTATCAAATACTGCCACCAAAGCTTAATTGTTAATGCTCTTCAGCTTAGATGGCCCACAATTGCTTGGCTCAGTAGTTTTAGCTCAGTGTAATGCTCAACAACGCACCACATCCACTGCAGATTCATCAAACAAAGCATCTGATTTGACAAAAGCGGAAGCTGGCCTGGCAACCCTGGAGATCAAAGTACACTAATGTATTTACAGGAGCTGAACATGCAACCGTACAGTCTTCTACCATATTTAACTGTGTAATGTGTATCATTCTTTATTCTGGGAGGCCACCTTACAGGTCAGTCCTTCGGTTCCAGTACCTTCTGAGTCCAGAAAGCAGATGACACACTAGCTCTGGTTACGATTTCATTTTGTTTTGTATATATCTATTCATCTTCCACTCTTATTAAGGCACCAAAACCACATCAAATTGTATCAATCTTCAGTTACTACAAAACAGAGCCACCACAATACTGATCTCCTCCATCTCCACAACCACCACCTATTTTTTTAAATGAATATATAGATCAGAATCATTTTCTCTAATAAAAAGCCACGACTATGTCTACTACATAGCAGGGATGACTTAGGAGCTCATTTTCACAGAACCACGTTGCAACCCTCATCACTATGCGCTGTAGATATTTGTGCCTGGGAAGATTTTGTTCTCCTTGAAGAGTTTGCCTTCCGAGAGTGGCTTCAGTGCACAGACAAAACAGACCACAACAGGGGACCAGAGGTGATAAAACCAAAAGGGTTTAGTACAAAAGCAAAGGTCTCAACCTGCCATTTGGTCTAACCAAAGCCAAAGAGAAGCAGTTCAAAAGCTTCAGGACAGATGATTTTTAGGCAGAAAGGTACAGGAAAATGAAACGCCATTTAGTTGTTTTGATTGGGTGAGACTGTATTTGCCAGAGCAGGCATAGGCAGGTTATCAGGGATGTCATTCCCAGCACAGAGCAGGCAGGAGTTATTAGCTTGTGGTGCATGTGATTCTGACAGATGGGGTGACACCGTCCTCTGGCCTGTAGGAAATTTTTCCTGTTCTCCCTCCCTTTCTGACCCTGACACTTCTTCCTCAGTGTGCTCGGTCGTGCTGTGATTGTCAGCGCTCACAGCCTCAGCCGAACAGGCGTTCTGGCTCCTGGGAGAATGTCCCCTGTATTATCTTGGGCTTTGCATTAGTGTAATGCACTAAGAGCTTTTATTTTATTTATTTTGGCTGGATAGTGGGTGTGGATTAACAGTGCGTAATACTGCTTTACTCCAAGGCTGTTGTGTGATCTCCTGCTTTACAATCCAGCTACTGGTTAGAATTTCCCAAAGGCCTTGCACCCCCCGCAGCTGGGACTAGATTTTCAAAAGATTTCTGCTCCCATGTAAGCACCTAAATAAATGTCAAGCTTTTCCAGGAGCCCTGCATGTTGAGTGCTGCGTGCACTGGTGCTGTGAGATTGGCTCTTGAAAACTGAGGCCTGTGAAGTGGGCATTGTGCTATTTACTATTTGTGCTGCTTTTTCAGATGAGACTTAAAATCATTCCCAGTATTTTCAGTCATTAAAGATCATAAACAGCTATGTGCCACGTAAATAATTACATCTCTGCCTGTCCCTCTCTCTCTGCAACTCTCTGCAGAGAAGATAACTTCTTTCCGAACAGCCACCGGCCCACTCACCTGTGATGCTGAATCCCTGCAGTTCATCAATGGCTCACCAGAGGCAGTGCGGAAGACTGGATCCATAATACAGCTGGCACAGGTGCCTGAAGTGGTGGCTTCATTTCCACAACTGATGCTTTACTTTGGGATCCGTGCTAGTGAAGGACGCTGGGTTTGTATAGGTTATTATTTATGCCATTATGTCAGTCCTATTGTTCAAATGGATTCAAATAAATTAGTCTAAGACTTGAACCCATTCCTGAATTACTACATAAATTATTAAGTAGTCTGCATTCAAACTTTTTACAGTATTGCCTGGTTTATAGTTCAGTAGGAAGGATTTCATGATGTAGGAATGCCACATTAATTTTACATTTAATGGTGATATTTCATTGCTTCTAAAACTTTTCACACTATCTCATTTCTTGTAGCCATTTCTAAGTCATGTTTTTATCTGCCAAGATGACATGTTCAAAGAGCTTTGGCAAAGCTCATACGAAAAACTTGTATGAAAAACAGGATCTTGAGTAGCACTTCCCAAATGTGAGAGAGAGACAGCAGAGTGTTTTAGAGGCCAACTAATTATGGAATAATTCCTGCAAACTGTGGCAGTAATTAATGAGCAAGTAACATGCAGTATTTAGAAGTGAACAGCAGTTAGCAAACACTGCGCATTGTTTTGTGACTGTAATACAAGAAACAGTCCTGTACCCATTTATTGATTACGGGTATTAACAGATTCCCCTAGTTAATGATGTGTCTTGTGCTTATATCATCTAGTTCTACTCTGAAATGTGACTATGTAAAAAAAATAACACTTCCTTTCTTGCATGCATTCACAGGAGAGAGAAGCAAGTTTCCCTAACAGTTTGCTTGGGTTGAGAAAACAGCTGTGATTAATTCAGGAAAGACAGTTGCAGAACCACACTGGCCCAGAGAAATTAAGACTTTACTGCACATCAGGAAGAATGCATGATATAACTGGAGGGCTCAGGTGGCTTTCTTCTTACCTATTGCCTGGGGGGTAAGCAGGACTGCACCCTTTCTTTAGCCTTATGATACATACTCTTTAAGCTTTGTGAAGCAGCTCACACACAGCCCTCAGAACAGGATAAGTGTCATCTGTTCCCTTAGCATATCATGAGGAAGGTCTCCCTGGCTTCTGTACACACCTGATCTGGCACTGCATACACTTTTTCAATTTGTGCATCATCAATGACATTTTCTGCTAGCTTGTCAATCAGCCCCACCAGCCAAAATCTACTGACAGCATCACTGACCTGAAAGACCTGTTTTAATACATCTCCATCAGTTCCTTCTAGTTTTAGACCATCAGGGAAGAGACCATTTCTTCCACTATGTTTGTACAGCACTTAGGACAGTAGGCAACCAATATTAATTGGCAAGTCTATGAAATAGTTTACTTCACCTTAAAAAAAAAAAACAAAACCAAAACCAAAAAACAAGATGGTGATGAAAAATAAAAAGCAGAGATGTGACCATCAGAGCCCAGCCAAATTTGGAGAACTGGACAAGGAAAAGTATTATATTTTCTAAATGGAAGAAAGCGGACTGTTTACATCACTAGCAACATACACAAGAAACGTGGAGAGTATTTTTACATAGAGTGTCACTATGCTTTAAAACTCAAGGTTGTTTTAGCACTGCCCTTTCAAGATCACAAAGAGAATCAGTTTATTGAAATGCACTAAGACTGTTGGTTTTCCATTAACTACTTCCATTAGGCTGAAAAAATTAACTGAGAAAAGGAAGCCTTTTGTAAGGAAGCTTACACCTGCTACCCAGGTGTAAGTTCCACTGGAGAATGTTTAGGTATGTTCAAACAGAAAAAAGTTGAAAAACACTGCTATGATAGTGGGTCTATTCACCTGAGAAAGGCATGCAGAGATCTTTAAATGCACTAAATATTCTTAACAGTTACTTTTTTAAGCCTTAAAGTGCTTGGAAAGATCATGAGCAAAACTTTTGGGTCTTGACTTCCGCAATTTGTCTTAGATATCCTGTTTTCCAAATTGAGAGCATCCAAAATTTGGCTAGCAATAGTGAGGACTTCAGCTCATCTGACTGCTCTGGGGTAGGTAGTATCTTCTTCCTGTCTTCTGTAACATGTCATAGGCTTGTTGTCTCATCAAGAATGCAACCTTACTACAAAAATAATACAAGACTTGAATGACTGACTCTTGAAGAAGGTGCTCAAGTCACAGCAGTCTTCCAGGCAACAAGCTCTCTTCCTGAGGGCACCTGTGTTTTGGTCTTGCTTCACGGCTACAGCCTAGTGGCCTTAGAACTGGACAGATAGCACACTTGGCACCCCACACTACATTGAAAAGGGCCCTGTTTTCAGATATTAAGGAACTGCAACAGTCCCACTAAAGTCAAATAGTTAGGTGCTTGCCACTTTGGATGGGTATTTTTATATGTCTGAATCTAGTTAGTTGGACTTTTTAAGACATTAATCAAGTGCATGTGCACACCATTCAAAGAAAAAGCATGCGATTCACACAGTATTGTCAAAATACTTGCAAGACAACCAGTAAGGAATTTAAGCTCCCACGTGTGTGCTATTTTTTTTTCTTAGGCATATTAACAGTCTTGGCAGGAGGTGTCAATCTGAACCCAAAAGACGGCTCATCTTTCCTCGAAATTCCTTCTTAACTTAAACAGCGGAAGTATCAACTATGAATTATTGACAGGTTGAGATTGATCTGTCACAAGGGCATTAAGAATTTATTGCTTATTTCTGAAAAAAAAACCAAACCAAAACAAACAACTGCCCTCCCCCCCAAAAAAACAACAACAAAAAACAGGCTACTTTTATAGATGCCTAAACTGCTTTTATTTTGTCAAAGAAGAAGAAAAAAGACAAATGCTAAATGTACGTAAAAACAACCATGGGACTGTATTTCTCTTTCCTCGCTTTCTTATGGAATGGAGAGTGTTAAACTGCCATCCACTAAAAGCAGCGATTTTATGCTGAGGTCTCCAAGTCAGTGAATTTACATTTCGTAAGAACACCCTGAGGGGCTTTCAGCTACTTTGCTTAAAAGGTAGACAGATACACTTACCGCAGCGCATGCAGAGCTCCATGTGCTAACATGGCCACATAGCTGCAGATCCGCTTTTTGGCACACATGTGCTAAGGGTGACTCAGTTCTAAGCAGGTAATGCATCAGGACACTTTTATGTGTTGGCTGGGAATACAGTTCCGTAAAGAATGTGGCTGTAATTACCGGTAACGAGGGTATAAATTTCTGATCCCTGCTTTGTTGGCTGAATTCTGCTAGTGTTTCTAAGGATTCACATTTTACAATTGCCTTATTTATAGCCTGAAATTTGGTACACTAGTTTTTCATGCATGTGAAATGCATGTGGTAGGAAACTACTGCCTTCACAAACTAGCCTTTCATAAAAATATTATAAACAATTTAGTTTAAAATATTTTAAATGATATAATAATAGATTACTGGAGATTTTTAGTTGGAACACATTAATACTATAGATCTTCTTTTTCTTATTTTGAATAAATAAAAACCTTATACCATTGTGTTCAAATTCATAGAGTTGCTACAGAGAAATCATTTGTAAATAAAAAAAATTCTCTCCTATATTATGCCCCCAAACTGGGTCACATCTGCTACGTGGAGTTACAACAGGAAATCTGGCATATTCGTTCACCCAGAGCTTCAACCACCCAATGTGCAAGACAGCAGTTTTTCATTTCCCTTCCAAAGCCATTCAAGCGACTTGCCTGTGCAAACAGTTCCATCTACTTCATCATGCAGGTCAAGAGAACAGGTTTTGGGGACAAGCTATCATTCAGACTGGGACATCTGATAGGATGCCTTTCTTTGATGGTTGAGCTTTCCAAGATGAGACACTTGGAAGGTCTGCATGTTGCTAGGCTTGGATGTTTGGATACAGAAGAAAAGATCTCCTACAAGTACTGTAATTGTGAACTAATGCCTGAAGTTTATATGGCTTCTCCGCACATGGAAAAGTATCTGAGACAAAACTTGTCCTAATTCTTTGTTTCTTTCAGCACGCATCACACTTGGATCACAGTCTGGGACTAGGCTGTCCAGTCACTGCAGTAATAATACATTCCAAAACTGCTACCTTCTGCAGGTAGAGCAATGTCTCTCTTCAATAATATTTTATATCATTTTAAGAATAGCTCAAGCTGACTGAAGTCAATGCTTTAGGGGTCACCTTGCCTCACCAGTCAAGTCCTAAATCAAATTAACAAATTAATATGTACCTTTGGTGTTGACTTGGCTTTCCTCAACGATGAATCAGGCCCTTTGTTGACTCTTGTTTTCTGAGCCAGAAGATGAAATTTCCAGGCCTTCTTTTGGTTTTAGCTCTTGACTTCAGTAGAGTTGCACCAGATTTATATGCATATCAGGCAGAGCAGAGTTTGCCTCTTCATATTTTCCTTTGAAAACAACTTCAGTGGAAACATCTAAAGATGAGTCTTTGATTCTGTGTTTAAGTGGCTTATCATGAAGATGTCAGTGATATCTGACTCTCTTGGAAATGCTTCCTGAAGGATAGGCTGTAGTTGGCCACGAAGGGTCCTAAGGGAGGAAGGAGAGGAAAAAGCAGAGACCACGGCTCCTGTATGAGCTGTCTGTGAAGCAGCCTCTTACAACAGCAGGGCCCAAGAAGAGCCTGCTCATCTCTTCCCTCCTGCTTTAAAGAACAAACAGTGTGAAATGAAGCAAGGAAGAAGCAGACCACAGTCCCGCTCCCTTCCACTTTGATACACAATGGAGTGAGAGTACAAGAGGGTGTTCCTGACCAGAAAATGTGGGTGAAAGCACAACTATGCATTGTTAATTATAACATTATTTTTGGTAGCACACTATGCAACTCAAACATAGCAGCAGCCAGAACCGGGCAGTGACTTCAACCCTCTCTTTCCTGTCTTCAAAATGAAGCTAACTTTTGGCTTTTACTACAAACATCACAATAGCGACTATTCCTCATAGAAGAGCCTGCACCATCTTCAAACTGTGGAAAAGAGCACATAAGCACAAATGAAGATACTCCTTAGTAGGCATGATTTCCCCTGCTGCTCACCCAAACACATAAAACCTCCACATGTCAGGAACACAACAATTTTGTTTCAGAGACAGAAGGGAAAGCCCAGTTTCAGAGCTGACTTTCATTCCAGTGTTGAATGGAAATGTTTTTAAAAGTGAAAAAGTTAAGAGGGAGATTTGGACATATCCACCAGAGGACTAATAGCCAGGTGGCCAACTTGCTTGCTTACAAGTGGAAAAGCTGAGTTTAAATTCATTATCCTGCCTTTATCCCTCTGGGACTTTGGCCTCTGTTCCCTGTGGTGGATACCAGGAATCTAACCACTGGTCTGCAGAGTAACTCTTTGACCCAGAGAATCGTGAACCATTCACACAACAGAACACCTCTGACAAGGCTGAGAGAAAGCAGGAGAGGCAGGCAGATAGGCAGACGTGCACTATAAGTCACCTCCGCACCCAGGCTGGATGGTATATGGGGTCACCAGCGCCCCAGATGGTCACACTGTTTCCCAGTTAGTCATTCTCTCTTCTCTTTCTTTCCTAAAACTTATCAGCTCTATGCTGGAACTTTTCCCTGAGAAATTTTCAGTGAAACCAACACACTTCCATGAAACACTCTGTATTTTTGTAAAATGCTGTATTTTGACAGAAGAATGTTTTCTGGAAGTTTTTTTCAAACAATTGTCATGACAAGCTCTAATGGATGCTAGGGGTAGTTTTGACAATCCAGATAATAGAGAGAAACATCAGCTCAAAAGCAACGTCAAATCTTAGGGCCCAATTCTGGAAGAGCCCATTGCTCATATTGACACCGTAACTGCCAGCCTCAGTACAACATCTTGGACCATTACTCTGCCATTCTTACCAGGTAATAACAGACAGTTTGGGTTAAAACATATCACCCTTCTCTATGCCATCACAGCACCTTTAAAAAACAAAATCTTGTTCTCAAAATATTTCAACCAAGATACAATGTAAAACTGATATAAAGAACAGAGAGGTGATGTTCCTGACCACATGGACTACTCCGAGATACCACATCCTATTGATAATAGATTTCTCTGGTACTAGCAGCTGTGTTCCCCCAAAACCTAAGCCACAAGTCTGAGGAAGTTTAGAAGGGATGACCTTTCATGCAGTAAAGAACTTTTCAATGTAATAGCAGAAACAGAAATCCTTTGTTTTCCTCAAATCTCAAGACAGCGGCTTTTCATCCTATGTTCAATCAGGGCTCAGCAGAAATATTTAAAAAGAGAGAAGAAAGGCTTTGTTTTTACACAGCCCTAAAGCTGCTTCTCCTTCCTCCTCCCCCCCGTACTTCTGACAGACTTCTAGGCTCCATAACATCAAGCAAACTTTATCAGACTTGGATTCACTATGATTTTACAGGCAGGTGCCTACATTTAGAAAAACTTACTGTGTGCAACTCTGTACATTTAAGTGGATGTGACCTTCTTGAAAAATCAGATTATTGTCTTATGCTTGATTTCCATGTGGTTTACACCAGCATAAGTGTGATCAAAGTGTAATTTGCAATATTCTCAGCAGTGTTTTAAAGGGGCAGAAACAGCAGTATATAGGCTTCCCTGGATTTCAAGTTGACTTTTGATTAGCTTTTTGTGCAGGTATTCCAGGTGTTGCCATTAGTTCAACATTCTGATTCTTGCTTTCTAATTATATAGTCCACAATTACTATCACCTTCCATTTCATTTTTGACATGACATGACATGATCTGTTTGTAGATATATTTTGGGTACTCCAGGAACTAGAGCTCCAGCTAGGTATGATGCGACACAAATTGCGTGTTGCAAATTATATATTCAGGTCTCAGGAGCACAGCTTCATTCGTCAGCCTCCCGGGAGGCTGGGAAGCGTAACAGTGACAGTCACTTACCTGCTCCATGAGAAAAAGCTATTGTGGCAGCAACCAAACGGGGTGGAAGGACGCAGCCCATGATTTGATGGGGTGGCTGCTGCCAGGGAAGAAGGACATAGTGGACTCCTTGAGAAAGCCCTTTAGCTGAAAAAAAAAAAAAAGCCGATTCTTCCAACCTCAGTGTTGAGCTGAGTAGTAGAAGACAACCAGGACCCTCAAGAGTCTTTCTGGCTGTGGTGATGGCAGGCTGGGGCAGGAGAACAGGCAGGCAGTGGTGTGAATACCCTGTCTACCTAGGGTTCCAGTGTGAGTCAGCTGCACAGAGACGACTTTCAACATCATTTCTACACAAACAACATTCAAAGTATCTCCCTCCTCAGGAATCCTGACCAAACACAACACACTCAAATGTCAGGGAATTTTGCTTGTTATTTTGGTATCTAAATAGTACCAGTTATTGAGGCAAAATGCTACTATTACTTACACAGGCCCCTAGTCACCTTCATAAAACCAAACTACCAATGAAGTAGCATGTCTTCCCATGTGAGAAAGAAACAGCAAGTGCTGCACAAAAGTAAAACCATGTAATGCTGGCACTTTAACATAGATACCAATATTTAGTACCCTGTAGCCACTAAAAAACACCTACACTGGGTGACAGAAAGACTTATTCACATACAGCAAAATTAAAAACAACTTAAATCAAAATTTCTGTATTTCTTTTCCAGAATAAGTTGGAAGCAAGTCATGTTCTGAGATACACCAACCTATTTAAATCCCTAATGCTGTTTAGTGGTATTGTCACTACAGAACATGACAAAGAGGATCAGCAATTTTTTTTTTCTCAAGTGACATCACTTTTTACATTATTTATACTTTTGCTGACTGAAGAAGCTCATCTGGGAAAACAACTGTGTACAGTAGTACAACACCTTATTTTTATTTTGAAATAAAATTGGAACAATTTTGAATTTAAATTGAGAAAGCCTTGGCTAGAGCTAAGCACGGTTTGTGCACAATTTATCAGTGATATATTTCTGGTTTTCTCTCCCTTCCTTTTTTACTTCTAGAGCCCTCTAATAGACCACACCCATCCTAACAAATTGTTCTAAACCTCTTTAGGACATACTATGGGTCTACCATTTACCAGGACTCAAAACATTCATCAAAACAGATGAAAGGACAACTCTACACAGGTGAACGTCTAGAGCCTGACTCCACAGCTTTCGAAATTTTCTTTATGGGTGCTATTTAAAAGTGACAGCCATTTAGTAAGAGCACGGACCACTCTGTCCATCTATCCCATTCTGCTTTGCTGCAGACATTGCTCAGGTGCATGGTGTTGGGTGTCCTAGGTAGAGCTGCACTAGGGAGCATGGCTGCAGAAGGGTTCTGGCTCAAGCCTCGCTGGCTTGTTTCACCACTGTGGTTTGGTAGCCGGTGCCAAACAAGGGAGTACTGGTTTACTTCGGAGCCTTTTACTAAAGAGCTGTCTTTCAGCCTGAGTCTAAGGTTGAGCTCAAACTTAGGCCTCTCCTTTTAAAACATCCTAACTGAAAGCTCTTCTGGGATCAGAAGTGAAGTTGGGAAGTGGAAGAGGAGAATGATATGAGGACAAGCTCCATGGGCCACTCTCTGCATACTGTCTTTATCTTTACTGACTCCAAGCCAGGCTCTCTCCTAGGTTAACCCCTGTATCTAAATGGTTGCTTAAGAGAAGCAGGCAGGAACACAGCTGCAGAGTCTAAGTCATGTTTCCAAAGGAGAATCTGGCCCATCTTGAAAAATGAAGCCTGGAATAAACTAGGTTGTAGCAGAGTGATACGGATTATACCTGCACTGGAGATGTACTAAAAGGAATGTGTTGTGCACAGCTTGACCAGGAAGGAGGTACTGAAGTATAGCATATATGAAGCAGAACATGTGAAAGACCACGGCAGTGATAGTGCGAGAGTATAATTATCTAGGCCTCGGAGTGGATTATATTAAGCGGAGGAAGCAAAGCCTGATCTGTTACAGGACTGCTTTCTAATTTAATGTGTACATAAACCGGCAAGGAAGGGAAGAATGCCAGATGTGGTATTAAGCAACACAGCGAATACGATTTAGGACAGTGAGGTACAAAAAAAAAAAAAAAAAAAAAAAAGTAGAAGGAGCAGCGACTGCTAAGCCAAAACAGCTTCTGCAGCGACATTCTCTACTGCAGCTACAAGGTGTACGCACCCTCCAAAATGGAGTGCAGAGATATGAGCTGTTGTGCCTACACGTCCCCGCTGGAGCAACAGCCAGGCCCGCGAAACCTCTCGCCCATACAGCTCTGCTCCAGTGCCAGGTGCTGGTACCAGCAGCGTGCGTTCTGCAGCCAGCTCCCAAACCTGCGACAGACTGCCTTTCAAACAGGCTCATAGATAAACTGTGGCAGTTTTACATCACCTCTGCCCTCTCGTGATCTGCTTAATGACCTGCGAAAGCAGGCGAGCAATGCCTGCAGGCTTGGGGGCCCGTTTATCTTTCAGCTGCCTCTCGAAGATGCTTTCCAGGTCACAGAGCCGTCGGGAGTCACCTTGCTTGCACACCAGAAACATTCCTCCCAAGGCAACTCCCTCCATGCCCTCCCTGTATACGGAGGGCCTCGCAGCAGGTCTCTGAAGCGTAACATCTTCATGTGCAGAAAGAAAAAGTTTATCAGATGGGGACTTGAGCTCGTAACGACAGTGGGATGCAGCATGATGCAGTAAATCAAACACAGCCATGTAATCAAACACAAAAACGTATGGAGGTGCGGCAAGAAATCTAGCATAGACATACAGTAATAATAGCCTTTTAGGAAGAAAAAGGAATTTATTTCAGAACAAGGTCAGATTATTCTATTTTCCTGAGGAAATAACCGCTTTCCTCCAAAAGATGTTCTGGCAAGTTTCAGGTTTCCTTGTGAACGCCCTACAAAACATTGTTTAGAGTTCTTAACACCAGGCAGCGTCACTGCTATGCCGTGCTAAAAAGCCTCAGGTAATTTATGAGCTATTTCATGTACAAGGCCAGATTCTGGTCTCACGCCACACGCTGTAAAACTAGAGCCACTTCAATATATCCAGTTCCAGACAAGTTTGCCACTGGGGCCCCTACAACGGTTTCAGTTCCCTCTATTGCATTATTATTAAATTACTTAGCAGGTCTGCCGATGACATTGCGTTTGAAATGGAGCAATTATAAACACTGGCAGGAAATGCTGGAGTAGCAAATGCTTTTTAAAAAATGGCAAGGATGTGAAGAAATTCAATGGGGATCTTTCATCCGATATATGAAAAGCAGAGGAGCAGGGAAGGAATCAGTGGGGCCACAAAAGGGAATGAGTGAGAAGCCAGTGACAGACAAGACTGATGCTGCACTGAGCCTGAATTAATATCCTTTGCCTGAGTATTTACAGAAGCAGCTGAAGGTCACATGCCGGAAACAAGGATACGTTTTCTTGAGGGAGAAAAAAATTAAATGTTAAAAGGCTTTATGATCCAATCTGGACAGGTAGTTAGTTAATTAGAACTATTAAAAGTTGACAGGACCCAAGACTTAGATTAACTGCATCTCTGAAGTTGGGAGGAAATAGAAAGGGAAATTGGCAAACCCTTAGTAATACTGCTTGATAGCTTCCTGAGGAAGGCATACGTGGAGATGCCTAGAAGGTAGCTACTCCAGCTTTACTTTTTAAAAATAATAATAAAATTTTAAAAATCCAACCTTTTTTTCCTTCTTTTTTAAATCAAGGGAGGATTTAGAAATCCACTCACCAGTAATCTCAACTGCAGCCACAGAACGGATATTGGAAACATTAATATGGGACAGCATTATGCAACATGTAGAAACAGCCAGCCCGGGGAAGGAGAGGCAGCTGGAATCATGTCATGTCTGTCAAACGTGCTTTAAGTTCTTTCAGTGCTTTCCTCAATGGAGAGGCAAAAGTGAAGTGATGGGCATAATTTATCCAGATGGAAGAGATTCATTTGGTGTCACACACCACACAGAGATTGATCTGTAGAATCAGTAAAGCATGGTATAGAAAAAGCGCAGTAGCAAATGGCTTCAAAATCATCTGTGGGACAAGAAGCAGGGTGTCAGCAAAACAGCACGGTTCGGGGTGACCAGAGGGACACGAACAAGGCAGTACTCCCAAATTTCAACACCATACCCACTTTTGTTCAACTTTTATATAAATGGCCTGCAGGCGATATAATTTTTAAAGTGGAATTTTTGCTGATAGGACATAAGCGTAAAATGGTGCACAGAGCAAGCAAATTTAAAATTATTTGAATAAATTAGGCTTATGGACAGATAAAGTGCTCATCCAGTTCAGTGCAGCAAAGACGTAATGACTGCAAGGCACCAAATACAATCACAGTCAGGAAAAAGGGAGGAGAAGAGGGAATACTGACCAGGGGAAAGGATATAAGGTAATTACTGATAAAATACTAAATTAATGCTCAGAATAACCAGGCAAAACAAAGACAGGCAAATTCTTCACGCTCAAAAAGACAAAAAAATTCTTCATACTACATGCGGAGTTGTTTCCTCAGCAAAGCTGAATTGAAACACCTTTTTCCAGCACTCTAAAAATACTGAGGTAAAAACCCAAGAGTTTGAAAGTAAAGAGCTACATTGTCTCAAAAAAGACAGAACACGTTAGACTTTTAAAATACATTTTCCCCTCCTCCCCAGCAAACAAACATGCAAAACTACTTTCTTGCACTTTGAGTGTTAATTTGGGGTCTATCTCTGTAAAAAATAACAAGCATAAATAAATTGAAAGGTAGTTATTACCGGTGAAAACAGCCTTTTTACTGCAAAGGTTATGACATTAACCCAGGGAAAAATTCATGAATATTCACAATCACCATTTGTCATTAAGAATCATAAAATGTGAAATGTTGAGTAGGGCTTTAGAAAACTCCTCCAGCCTACTAAATTCCCTCTTCACTACTTGCTATTATGCGAGCATATATACCACCATTTTTTTTGGCAGTGCGTTTTACAAACCGAACTCCTGCAAGTTTTCCTTATCCATCTCTATGAGGAAAAGAGAATAAAGATAGGAATCACAAAGACCTGCAGAAACCTGCTAAAATATGAACGACTTAAATTCAGCCAAGGACCTCTTCAGGTGGTTGTAACCAGAGCCAGGAATTCTCCCAAAGAAACACAAATACTGAAAGAGAACAAAGTTATTTGATTTGCCCTTAAATATCTCAGAAACTATCCAGTTTTCACATTTGCACTTGTCGGATTGGTCAAGCCACCAGGTGCTACATAGTGTGTGTGCAAACACAGCGGAGAGCCTTTTGCAAGGGAATAAAAAGGCTGGAAGCCTGACTAGGGAAAAAAAAATAGGAGGCAGATGTTTCCGATGCAGAAGCAGCCACAGGCAGGTAGAAGGACTGAATAAAAAGATGAAGCTAGGTGAGGTGCTTCCACTACAGTGTCAATAGGCAAATGGCTTTGCCAATATTCTGCAAAGCAAAGAAATGGCATAGGCACGGAGGACAAAGCTGGCGGTCCACTTACTGAGCAAGAGCAAACTCTGCAGAAGGCGGCTTTAACACCAGAAGGAAGGGATGAAAAGCCACAGCAATAAATGAAGAGCCATGGTTAAAGCAGAAACCATATGCCTTCAGTGAGCAAAGAGGCCTCCCACGTGGAGTGCAGCAGCAGTCCATGTGTAGGTACATGCACAGAGACACACTGAAACGTTTAGGAAAGCTCAGCTGTTTATCTACATATCCATTCAACCTCATACTATGAATACCAGTGTGTCAGTGGAGGCCTGGCTGTCAATCAGCAGTGACAATAGCTGTCCCCAGTGCTAAATATCCCAGGCCATTTGCATGTTCACTGTGCTCAGGGATTAACACACTGCAAGGGTGGTGGGACCAGGATAATCCACAGAAAGAGAACAGCGACACTGCAAGAGAAATGGAGAAAGGTACCCAGGCATTCAGGTGAAGGACAAGAACAAGGGAGTACATTCCCATCTGTCCCTACATTTTAGAAATAAGGGAAAGCACAGAGCAGGGAGTTTAAATCCTGGAAGTCTGAGCCATGCCATATGAGCTGAGAACAGCTGGCTGGGCTCAGCACCTCCAAGAGCCACAGCAGCCCAGGTCTGTTTAGCAGAGGCAGGGGGTAGCTCCCTGCTGTGGTGCCCTGGAGAGCAGTGAGAGCTTTTGGAGGCTTCTGGCTGCAGGCTGCTCTGTAACCCCAGTCAATAAGGGCCACCCCAATGATACGCTCTAACATCTGTCCCCAGCTGCTGCACAGGCTCAGGACTACTGGGTATTTTGCGATGTTGGCTGCACGTTACCTAGTCCCACCACCATCACACCCTGCTCTGGTATCTCAGAGTACCTGGGGTGTCCTTGGGAGGCACATTTCCAAAACGCCTGAACAGCCCTTTATCCCTGGAGAGAGCGAGCTGTGCAATCAGATGTCAACTTCTCACCCTACGTCCACATATTGCTGATGATAGAGCTCACCTCCGGTAACTAGCATTCCTGTTGCATTCACATCTTCCCTCTGGCCTATTAATATATACAGGCACTTGTGCTCATTGGCATGGTGACTGTGCTTATGTCAGTCATGCTTCTTTGTATTCTCCCTGCTTAGCCACTCACTGTTGAGCAAAGGATGTGTGCATCAGGCTCAACACCTGCCAGAAATCTCTCAGCTCTCTGTGCCTTTCCTCTCTTCCCAAGCACTCTGTCCTCACACCAAGTATTTTGCATTCTTTTTCCAATCTGATTCTCATTTTTATTACTTTGCCCAGTCTTATTTTCCAGCTATCCAGCTTTCTCGGTATTTCTTCCTTTGTTATATTTGCTGTATCACTCAGGTTTTGTTGCATTTGAATTGCAGCCATTCAGAGCCACATTAATAGACAAAAAATAAAAAAAATACAAAATCGCAGCTGCCCTTCACTTTTCCCTACCTCCCCTTCACCACCCCCACCCCCCAAAAAAAAGCTAACATCCTGCAAGAGCAAAAAGTGCAAGACAAGCAAACTGAAATTGTTGTCTGGTCTGTCTGGCTCATCAACACGATGAATCCTGAAAGCACTTAGACTCAGTGGTAACCGGACTCATAACGGGGGTCCTTGCTGCTGCCAGCTGGGCAATAGCACCCTGCCCCCTCCAAGGTCTTGGTTCCCACTTGTCCTCTCTCGCTGGGAGCAGCAGTCGTGCAACGGCACAAATAAACCCAAATGCTGATCCAAAACTTGATCCAGCTTAAAATCAAACCTGACTGAAAAGGACACCTATTTTCAGCCATATCCAATTACTGCTGTGGTCTAGACCTAACTACAAATGTATCCTCAGTCAGAGACAACCAAAATTCACTATGTCAGTAAAAGGATTTTGGCAAAGCCCTGAGAAAGCTTAAACGCTCTGCAGAGACATCCGGGATTTTGGCAGTGTTTAAGCTCGGAAGGTTTCTGCGGTTCAGGGCAGACCCTTGGGTTACTTAGAGGAAGGCTCTAATTGAAAACCTAGCCCTTGCTGTGTAAAGCAGATGTTTTGATATGACGGGAACAACGGGAAAACATTTGAAAAATGGGTTAACTACAGTAGGAATTAAAATACATTTCAAACCTTTACCACTTATTTTGTCCCCTGAATTCTCTGTTCCTTTTTTCTGTATTCATTTAGATCCTAAATGGCACAGTGCTGCTGGTATGGTTTTATACAATATATATTATTATATTACTATTAATGTTCAAATATCTTATTAACTCTCAGAGCAGAGTATGCCCTACTTCACAGGATTCTGTTCTCACCACAAAAACAAGGAGCACCTTGCAGATACACCCACGCAAAGCTTCCCCCTATGCTGCCCTTCTGAATTGCCCAGAGAACAACACGGAGCCATGAATCACAGCCCAAGGTTCAAATCTTAACTTTCGGGAATTCACTTTGCACCGCTCCTATCACCTTGAGGAGAGCTGCGCAGGGCCGCCCCCCACCCCCACCATTCATCATTTCTTCTTCCCTTAAAGATTTTTCTTTCCTCCGTTCGCTTGCTGCGTTATTTCCCGGAGGACTGCTGCTGGATTGACTGGGCATTAATTTTTCGGCCCTGCCGGGCTCAGGGTGGAATTTCACCTTCCCTTCTCCCCCCCTCGCTCTTTGGAGCTGCCGCAGCTCTCGGTGATTTCTGAGAAACAGCGATTAGCGATTCACTAAGTTTGTCACTTCATTGCCTTCCTGTGGCTATGCCTGATGTAGGCCAGCTGATTTGCATTTATTCCCACTATTCCCTCTCTGCTTTCTAAGAGCTACCTCCCCGAGATCTGTATTACTTTCTAATGGTCCCTTATTTTAAAATAAGTTTAGTGTCGTTATGACTTTACTCATCACTCCTTTCCTGCTCCTCACTTATTAATGGACATGCTCTTTGTAGCATCAATCCTCCTGCTCCTGCATCAGCATCTGTATGGTCAGTTCTCATTCCCCAAACCAGCTTTAACCAGCTTTGCTACTTCCCCTCCATTCCCACCACACAGCTTTTTCCAGGCCATACTTTTGCTTTCGTCTGCCTGCTTCTCTGTTGACAAAAGGGTACCTTATGCCCTCATACACACAAGTCATCCTCCATGTGTCTACAAAAGCCAGACATTTTCTGCCACGTGAATCTCTGGCACAGAGCTGTCAGGAAAACAAGTAAGGTGAACGAGGAGTATCTGCATTATCACAAGCCCCGATCCTGATGCCTCAGCAGCATCGGTCAGAAGTTGCCTATATCCTTTGCTATTAATCATTCCTCAGACTCCTCACAACAAGACTGAGTTGGGGGCAAAGGCTCTGCAACGGGCAAGAAGGTGCTCATTGCGGAGGGGGACACAGCTACCTTGTTTCTGTCTCTTTCCTATCCTCTTAGAGCATCTCAGCACTGCCAAGGGGCCAAAAACCTGGGACAGCTTTCCTAGAACTTCCCTGTTTCTGACTGGTTCCAGTTATCACTCCTCACCTGTGATCAGTGGGTATTCATTTTGCCTGTGCTCACCTGTCCACACGTCCTGGCCTGGACCCTCCTGCCCCAGGACACGCACACTGCCCAGTCAGTCCCTTGTATTCTCCCAGTGCTACAGGCACAGCACCTCTAACACATGATCAGGTAGGTCCAAGTCAAAGGTAACCCAGCTGTATTTTAAGTTTTCACATGGTCTCAAACTATGCAGCCTCTAGCTGGAAGCACAACTTACAATATAACTTTGGCAAGATCTTCTTGAAGGGGATTAGTTTCAGTGACTGTCTGCGAGAAAGTGAATCTCCCTTTGCCAACTCTTGCCTCTTCCTCTTAGTTTTCATGGTTGATTTATCCTCCCTGTGAAGGTATATGGTGCCTGCTAAGTACATGGGAAAAACACAGGGATGAGCTACAAGAACAAGGGCACATTGAACACCAGTCTAACATATGAGATGACAGGAGCATGGACTAATGACTCATTCCTGAGTTTAACAAAGAGCTTGTCAGCTTCCTGCTCTTCCATCTAAGCCTGCGAGCTCCCTTATGAAAGAGGGAGGGGGCTAGATGCTCACTGCTCATCTCCAAGAGGTCTGTGGTCCGAGGCCAGCCTTGTGCAGAGCACCCTCGCTTCCTCACGGCAACGCAAGAGTCTTACAGTTGCCTGTGAGAACTTCAGGATCGCAGTTGGATAGCCGAAACCCGGTGTCATCACATCAGGCTGCATCTGTTGCTTCTGTTCAGTGGAGCAGGAGAAATAGCCAGTGAAGATAAGGAGTAAATAGGAAAGAAAGGCATCTGCATGAAAGCAAAATTCAGCTGAAAAACCTCCAGAAGGCAAAAAAAAAGAGGCTTTGGCCTGCATCGCCTCTGCTGATGGGCTCACACAAAGGGCCTCAGTGTGCAGCAGGTATTCCAGCTCTGTTGTTGTGCAGATAATTTAAAACAATAATGAAAGGGAGGTTTTTTATGCCTGAACTCTAGCCACAGCCACAGCTCCTGAGCTGCAGAAGCTGAGTGGCCCCTCTGCAGCAACATTTGTGTTATTGCTAATCTGTAATTGGGCTCCCCGCTTAGATCTATGACTCTCTCTGACCATTTTCAGACCTTTACCATTCAAGTCAAGAGGCTCCTTCCTCTAGAAATTATATTAAGATTTGAAAGCACATTTTTTCCTAATTTGTTTTAACAGGCTGCAATGATTTCTGTTCACATCTACATGAGTACATTGTTTTCCCAGCATACAACTCAAAAATAAACAAAGAATCATATCTATTTCATAATTCCTTCTAAAATCAGGTATATAGGAACTAAAAAATGTTGGTACTGTTACATCTCTCTCATCTAGCAACAGGAAATAATGATGAGGTCTTGCTTTCTCCCTCAGACAGTAAGGACCAAATTGACATACAAATCTACATGTATCTGAAATATTCCACCTAAAGCAAGCTATCCGTTATAAGTAAGCTACCACTTACTTTAATTTCTGTCTTCTTACATCCTTCTGATTGCTGTCTTTCCTGCTATACATCTCTTTCAGCTCCTCATCATGTATATTATTCCATGTTAGACTCCTTCAGATTCAGTTAGACCAGGAGGATTAATTTCAGAGCTGATGTGTAAGAAGGTATAAATTCCACACTGGGGTGTGAGAAGGGACGAGATTTTCCCTGCAGGCTTTGGCTGTTCTCCTCCTGGATTTACATGGAAAGGAATCCCAATCCCTTTATCGTTGTCAGGAAGAGGCTGAGTAATCTAGAAATACACAACATCATAGCATCTTAGATTTATTCAGACTCATCCCTTAGTTGGGGCCTGATATGGGTATTACGTAGACTTGTCCCTTCCAAATTTAAGGCCTTGTTTGGAAATGATGGGAGAGGTTCTTTCTTAGGAAGATAATTTTAGAGTTAAACAAACAAACAAAAAGGATAGACAAAGTTATACTGTCCCCAGTATAACTGAGGACATACTCAGATCTCTAAATGCAAGCCACATGAATGTCCTGCGTCACCTAACTTCATTTTTACTCACTTAAATGGGAAGTTCAATAATCAAAGCTGCTGTGTGGCTACAGCTTTTGCTAAGCCCTGTCTGTTTACAGCACTCCGGAGAGGAGTAAAAAAAAAAAAAAATCAAGCCATTTATTTAGGTGACTTCCTATAGATGGCGGTTAGTAATTTCAGTTTTGCAAGCCTGAATGTTTGCAGATGATATAAAAAGATGTGAAACAGATATCGACTAAAATCACCTCAACATTTAGATAGTTCCTGAATGTAATAAAATGTCCCTTCCAGAATGATTGGTTTTCTGTTGGTGCAAATTCAGCCTGGAGATAAACAGGCACAACTTCAGAGATGCCAGTGGAGTTAGTCCCAAGATAAATTTAGACCTGTAAATCCAGTCAGAACACAGATCCCCACAAATATTTCAGACTTTCTCCAGCCTTGCTGAAAAGACCATTGCTTCTGCTCTTATGCTTCGCAAGGAAGCAAAAGATGGATTGCAAACCCTCAGCCCACTGTGTCAAGTGAAAATTCTCACTGCAATATTTTTGAAATTCAGAAACTTTTCGTCCATTTAATATGCTGGAACCTTTCCCCACTGGGCAACTGAAAGTTATCACCACCTAATGATTATTCAGTGACATCTGCAAAATAAGTTTGATGTTTTCGGGCCAGTTTCTGTTGGACAGATGTCGGTATCATAAACTATGCTATTGTTGGCACTGATTGGTATCATCTTTGTCAAACAATCTGCAGTATGGCAAAAAAATCAGAAGCAGCACTTACATTAAGTTTCCCTTTTGCCTGTGCAAGTTTTTCTTCACGTCATGGACACTTTCTCTTACCCCAATCACTCCTGTACCTTTAAAAAACAGAGGACTCACCAAGGTAAAAGCAGCATTAAACGCAGCGTTCTGTGTGTGGATCCCCACAGAGAAGACACAGACACTAAATCTTATTCTAAACTGTGTTTACTCTCAGTAAATATTTCTTCTTGCAAAAAGCATTGCCGTGGCATTGTGCAAAGCTGTATAAACAGTTGTAATTTTTGTCCTACTTTTTGATCCTTGCAGCTTGCGTCCAGGTTGCTGAATTGTTTAGTTGTCAAGGGCAGGTTTAAAAATTTTATGCATTGGCATGGCCTGTGATGTAAGCTCTCGTGCACCTGACATCTCACGCATGAATAAGTCAGGCATAGCTGGTGATTCACTGTTGAATTCAAAGACAAATAAAAGTAGCTTTCTATGAGGATACAACGCAGCGAGCTCAATTTTGCAATTAGGAATTAAAAAATATTTCATATCTCAAATTAGATTTTGTTTTAAAAATGTTCCCTAGCAAGCTGTTTTCTGTAAATCACTGAAGCTGTGTAACTTTTTCTGTGCAAATATATGCACACTGGGTCCTTTGCCTGTCTTAGATGTGCTGTAATCTACTGACTGACAGTTTTTACTTGTCCCTATGCTAGTTACAGTGCTCCCTGTTCTTTCTGTGCTAGCCCCATATAATCCTCTTATGTTACACACTAAAGCGCTGTCACTGCGATGAACTATGAGTTCTCTTAAGACCTTCTAGGTCTGCACTGGGTATGGTACTGCAGGACAGGTTAGAAATCCAAAAGCACTGACATTTTAGATCAGTCACAGTGAAACAATGCTTACCAGCTCTTAATGCATTCAGGAGTAGCAAGGAGTTGTAGAGTAGTTGACAGCTGCAGAAAGTTATCAGTTTAATTTTGCCACGTAAGCAGAAGATCAAAACACACAGAATAACTATCACTGTCCAGTATTTCCTGGTTCATATTTGTCTATGTCTAAGCTGCAAACAAAAGCATGAGCTCACTTTAGACCTGCAAGCAGCACCCTGTCCACTGCCTTCACGGGGGGCGTTCACATTTAACTGTGCAAGTTTGCAAAATCAGGGCCTTAATTTGGGAACTCTTGATAATTTTTCACAGACAGGCCTCAGATTTGCCCTTCCTATCCTACTGGCTTCAGTGTGAATTATATATGAATTTCCAGGGGCAAGATAAGGGCCACAGTAATTTCTCTCTCTTCTCAGTTTCCAGCCATTTCTTTTCATTTATTCCACACAAGCAGTTACAAAAAGTGGTCTGGGGATTGGAGTGCTGTTCTAGCAGTGAGTAATAGGGAGTCTGGGTTTGTTAATATGGACAGTCTCCAAAATAAACAGGTAAACTGAAAGATACTGGAGGAAAATGATTATGAGGGGAAAAGAGGGATTTCTGTCTAGCACTGACAAACTGCTAATACCAGCTCTCTCTACCAACAACTAGTCCACAGCACTCTGTTCCAAGTTCGTTCTCCCGGCAGACATTTCACGGCAAGCCTCCCAGAGAGACAATCACTCTCCCAGAATAAGAGACACAAAGGATATTAGAAAAACCAAAGGCTGTTTGAGAAGGAAGATTTTAAAGGGCAGCCAAACTCCTTCCTGTGGCAAACGGGGACATAGCTGTCATTTGTGTCATTTCTTTTTTCTTTTTTTAAATCTCCTGGGCTTCTAGTTTAATACTTTAAAAAATTTTTTTTGTCTAAGCAGTGAGTATGATGTAAAGACACATTCGTGTCCTTCAAAAAAGGTAGTAATGCAAAGAGTTTCCAATTACCCTTTAATTAAAATATTAATTAATTAACAAAGTGTATTTATGGAATAATTATATAATTTCACACACCATCGATCGTATTTTAAACAAACTCATTTAATTAAGTTGACATGTACACTGCATGCTCTCTGTAGAGTTCTTCTTAGAAACCAGTGCATGTCTGCCTTCAAGGAGATTCAGACTGCACAGGGGAAGTTTACAATGGCCCACAGTGGTATTCAGAACAGAAATGAAGCCACTTCATACTTTTAAGTAAATTTAATACCAGTAACTGTATCCCTGAAGGCTGAAGTCCCTTACCTGCCCAAAAGGCACTGGGAAGGCAAGAGCAGCGCGAGCTTTCTCACTACAAATGCTCCTCATCCTGACCTGGAGGGGCTGACTTTAATAAAGGGTTAATTATCCTCTTTGCCAAGCCTGCTAAGCAGCTTAAGAAGCTTGGCATTTCTGTGGTGGGACTCAGCTAAGGCTACCAAATCATTTCATGCAGCCTGCTGAATGCCACCACATGCAGATAGCGCAGTGTGCCAGGGCAGCGTTTAAAGAGAGCTCCGAGTACATTTGGCAGATTTCCCCTTGGAGTCATGGGTTTTGCTCCACCTCCCATGGGCTTGTGATGGGTTGTGACCCCAATTCAGGGGATTGCCGCCTTGGTTCTCCTTCCAGCACCTGCAGTCTGGTCTGCCTCTGCCCTGTGGCCTCAGGCATACTTACTGCTTTTTAAGGTTAACTCAAGATCTTCTAACATCCCTGTTCACAGATTGGGTCTCTGATGCCCATTACCATCTATTTCTGAATGAAGGATGCTAAACTACCTGTGTGACTCCTAAGTCTTAAACCTGTTATAAGTGTTTCAAGTGTCCCCCTCTCTTTTGGCCTCTCATAGGAAACTAATATTGTAGTTCCCAAGTTTCGTGCTTTCCAACTGCAATATTCCTCACATTTCTGCAATGGTTTGGTAACAGTTTCTTACTTCCTCACTTAGCTTATTAAACACAGAGGGTGGTGGAGCACTGGAACCGGCTCCCCAGGGAAGCAGTCATGGTGCCAAGCCTGACAGCATTCAAGAAGCATTTGGACAATGCCCTCAGACACATGGTGTGAATTCTGGGGCTGTCCTATAGTGGGACAGGAGTTGGACTCGATGATCCTTGTGTGTCCCTTCCAACTCAGGACATTCTATAATGTTTTAAAGTACATAATGAAAAAAAGCCATATTAATAAAGCTACTTGCCTGTTGCTCATATTCCCTTTTGGAAGCTCCACTCAAGTTCATAGAAGGGTGTTTGCTGAACTGCTTTTAGGCATTCAGTGCTTTTCTAGAGGACCTGTTCTGCAACGTTCTCCTCTCACAACCTTCCTTTCCACTCCTCCCCACATAGAGCACCTCACAGAGTTCTTTGCTGCTTGATTACAGACTACTCTGCTTGCACTTTGAGCCTTCTCCCCATGCAGCCAGCATGATATTACTTGCCACGAGCTTCCACTGAATGTCCATTTGTTGCATGTATAACATGAACCTTGCAAAACTCACCAAACAAGTTCAAATCTGCATAGAGATGTTGACTTGAACTGATGTTAGTGAAGTAACGGGAATTATACCCATAGGGATCTTGTCCCAGTAGTGTCACTGAAATGGGCTATTCATGAATGTGAACATCAGAAGCTGAATCTATCTCAGAAAAGACAATATAATGTGCCTCTGGATGTTTACAGTCATACATTTCAATCCTTTATGTTTCCTTATGTCTTTAAAGTAATTATTTAGGTCATCAGAGTCTGAAAATTCAGCTGTTGCTCTTCTACTCTTTTGTTCTTATTGAGAGTTTATCCATAATTTAATGAAAGTTGCAATGAACTGAAGAAGGGAAGAAAACCAGCCCTCGAACTCCCCTAACCAGCCCCATTCACTTATCCCGTTTCCAATTTCTCACAATGTTGGAAGGCAGAATGAGGGGACTTGCTGAAATTTTCAAGAGCCTCAATGCTGCCTGGATTCCTGAGTTTCTGTTCAGTCACAGCCAAATACAATAAAATCCTGCATTAAAATTGGTATTTAACACCATAGGCGGTATAGAACTCGTATTCAATTTTAGACTACACATGAGGAAGGCTACCCAAATGCAGAAATAAATTACGAGAGTAACAAGATAACACAGATGAGAATATTAGTATTATACCAGCGCTTCTCACAAACAGTTTTCAAATCATTTATTAGAAACCAAGACGAAGCTAATTCATGACTAAAAACATCCAGGCAGGTTCTGCGCTAGCAAGGCTTGCAAGAGCTCCACTGATTTCTTTTTCCATTATCTCAGGTTCTCCTGTTTGTAAGAATGAACAACCGATTTGCTAACAATCTATTATAATAGCAGTCATCTGTGCCTTCTGCTATCTAGGCAAGTCTTCCGGTTTCCAGACATTTACACCAGCAAAGAAGGTAGACCGAGCCTCGGGCTCCACTTCTTTTTCTTTCACATGTGTAAAGTTGTGCCCTTAAATCCACATTTAGATATTCAGATAAGTGGCCTGAGATTCAACTGTGCTAAGCATCCAGCAGTTTTTAATGAAATCACTGCCCTTGTTACTTTGTTAAAAATTATGGCTATGCGAAGGTCTTCATACTGCCTCTTTGCAAAAGGCCCTTCCCATCTCTCCCTGTAGATTTCTGAGCATTTTGTCCACAACCAAACAGACCTTCCCAGCTGAATGATTCTCAATCACAAAGCACAGCCTATTTTCTTGCTCTCACGGCCAGCCTCGTTCTTCCACCTCTCCCTTTTTCTCACAGCCTCTGCCTGCTGATTCCCAGCCAGCTCTTGGGCTTTCCACACAGGTTGGTTGTGACTGGCCCAGCTTTTCATCTTAATGTATTACCCCAGGATTGCAATTACCTTTTTCACTTTACTCTCTGTTTCAGCCCCTTTGTCTTCAGCATGGTCCTTGAATGCTGTTGTTTCCCATCTCCCGAATCTGTCCACTATTTTCTCTCTCTCCGTTTTCCCTCTCTGTCTTCTCAGGAAGCCCTTAATCACACCTCTGCATCCCCCCTGCTTCACCTCTTTCTCTTTCCCTCTCTCTTTTTCTCTCTCCAGTTACAGCTCTGCAGGCAGGGTTTACGAGCAGGGATCTCTAGTGATGTCCTACAGGAATACGCCTTGGCACACTGTCTGGACTGTTCAAGCCCTACTGCACCCCTGAGTGCCACAAAAAGCTCTATGCAAGAGGCAGAACAGAAGAGAAATGCTTTACAGCCACTTTCTTGTATGCTATTTTTTCCTCTCAGCATCTAAGGAAGATTTAGAAGGAGGGGAGGAAAGAGCCTAGATTTACAAACAACAATCAGGCAGGTAAATATTCTGCAGTTTAGTTGCAGTCAAGGGAATAAAGAAAGAGTGCATTTAAGGAAGAATAAGCCAGTCCCCTATGCTCATAACTGAGCTAGCAATTTCAAATTCTTCTGGTGTGTCACCCAGTTACCTCAGTACTAGTAATATCATATCGGGAACCCACTTAGCCCTCTTTAGAATTAATTAGCATCGTACAGCCCAGTCTGGGCTGGTGAGCTGAGTGCCTGCTGA
Source organism: Nyctibius grandis (assembly GCF_013368605.1). Taxonomy (NCBI): domain Eukaryota; kingdom Metazoa; phylum Chordata; class Aves; order Nyctibiiformes; family Nyctibiidae; genus Nyctibius; species Nyctibius grandis. Next base: position 60,472,005 of record NC_090663.1, read on the forward strand.
GAGATGCTCAGGGTTAGGGCACCGATAGCATCAGGTCCCACCACTGAGACCACAGATATAAGAGAATGTAAAAGTAAATAGCCATGCTCTGCTCTCAGCTACATTTTCTTTGCTGGTTGATTTTAGGAAAACACTGGTGTCACCGACAGCAAAACTCAGAACAAATTTTAAATACTGATCATACCTATGTAAGAGGGAGGCACAGCTACTCATCAGCTCCTGCAGCACATATCCCTTGGTGTACGCAGTGGGAGAAGCTAGCCTGGTGCAAGCAGAGATGGAGTACTTCACTGAACCACATGGTCAAGTCTAGTCCACAAGGGCCAGAATCGTGCCCAGGATCTTCCCTCCCTCCCTTGCAGCGCTGGTTCCTGATAAGACAGAAACCAACAAGGTATGAGCACATTTTTCCTGATGCATCAAGATGCCTCCATTACTCCCCAAAAGGCCTCCGTTACCTATCACCATCGTGGCAGGCTTACTCTTCTCACAATTCCTTTTAACTTTAATCTACCAGCAGTGGGCTCAGTTTGGACTTTGAAAGGAAGCAAACATTTATTTCTAAAGATTGAGATGTATCACTTATCCAGCTTTACAAAGCAGACAAAAGCTGAGTCCAATATCAAAGTGAAACGGAGAACGTTGCAATAATCTAGAAGCCAAAGTCATACAGAAATTCAGAAAATTTTGGCTCCCAACTAAAGCCAGTTGGAAAACAGAAAGTCTATTTACCGCCTCCCAGACTGAAATTCTGAAGTGTGCTTTACATAGCACCCCTTTGCTGTGAAGTACTTTGCATTGCACTGCAGAGACAGGCAGTATAGGACTGCCACCCATAACTGAGCGACAAAAGGCCCTTAACAATTTACTGAAGCATCCAAGCCTTTCTCCCCTTCTTAATCATACTCTTTGAAATCGTTAAAGATTCGTGTGGAGTGCAAAGAGGAGAGCTGTTTTGTGTTGAAAGTACCAACTCTGTTACTGCAACAGCCTGGAAACTACACCTCTTAGTTGCATACACCCATGTAGCAAAAGCAACCCGCGTGTTTCCGTATGAAACTCGAGAGCCAGCGAGCTCTGGCTGGCACCGTGGGTGGCACTGCTCTGCACTGAGCAGCTCTCCTCCCTGCCTGCATCCACAGGAACGGAACATCTATCATAACAACTGATTACAGAGGTGAAGATACTGAATCTATTACTTCTCTCTCTCATAATGAATTCAACATTTCTCAGGACAATGAGCCTTTAAATTACTGACCACATAATCGGTCCAAAACAGTCCATAACTTACAACATACGAAAAGAGCAAAAAATACACCCAAGTCTATGATTTCTTTTTTTCTGGTGACAATACAAGTCATTAGAACAAAACTCAGAGGGAGGGGGAATCTATCTGCAGACTTAAAGGATTTTATGCAGGGCTTTTTTCCTTAGTAAGTCATGGTTAGCAAGAAAAAGAACGTGCCAAAATCTGGTATTTTAATTAAACAGTGTACATTTCTTCCTGGTTTTGTTTGCTTTTCTGCATATGGATTCCTCTAAGGTCCCTAAAGCTAGCAAACCTGAACGCTTTTAAAGACGTTCCCCTGCAATATGTAATTGAAATTCCTTAAAATATTTAGAGAGTTCTAGGAGAGAATGTTCTGCAACAATAAATTACTCTAGAGTCATGGTAGCAACATCGATGGCATGGCTGAGAGGGCACAGTAGTTTTAAAATTCCTATTCTTAGCTACTTATAATTTTGTCTATGGGCTGAAATTTTTTAGCATTAACTCCAAATTGTACATTTGGAATGCTTCCCCCCCCCACTTTCCTAATTTAGTTCAGCATCATAAGCCAAAAGAAGTTTTCTCCTAAAACTCCAAATTTGCCATGCCTAGAACTGAATGAAAAGGGATGGGTTTGTCTTTTTAAAAGAACAGAAGCTTGAAATATCTCCATCGGGTAAGAGTATTTCTGTACAGCCTGAATGCTTTTGCTCCAGCCTGTGGGCTTTTCCAGGCTGAACCAGGATGTGCCTTGATCTAGCGAGGAACACACACCTACCCACCTAACCAAGTATGGGGATAGTCCCATAGAGCTCTACACGTGCTCAGTGCCAAACACTTCACAGGATACAACCTCCATTTACAACCTTAATTCATAAGGCAGGACCTCTAGCATTCCTTCTCATTCTGTATTTCCGAGAATAAACTAGGACATAGCCGTACAGAATTTAAATCTTCACTATTATTTCCTAGGCTTATGATTGATGAGTCAAATCTGAAATACATTGAGTGGAAAGTAACCGCTCATCCTGTATTTTCATAGGAGATCACTTGCCTTTTCAGACAGCTTAAAATCTTAGTTATTTGGGGCCAGATTTTAAGGTATTTAGGTGCTCAATTCCCATGCAGCTGCTTAATGAGGTATTCAAATACAAGCGGGCTTCACAGCACTTGAGAGACCATTCTGTGCTTTCCCCATTTTAATTGTTTTTCAAGCTTTATCTTTCCTTTAGCTCATTCTAGACTTGTCTTGCTTCTGTTTGTAGGTCTTTCCAGGGCTTCCCAGGGTCATTTCCTCTCTTCCTTGCAATCTGTTTTTATGCATTTTAAAGAATTATTGGGCAGATCATTGCCCTTTATAGGGGCAATGCCAGCAGCACTGACATTGCAATAAGGTATAGAAGCAAAGCCATACTCTCTATCTTGGATGAACTGTTATGTGTTTTGCAAAGACAGTCTCTGAATGTATGCTCACAGCAGAGAATGCTGTTGCACTATCCTTTTCAATTAGGAGGAGTAAAAACAAAGGGTACCGGGCCAAATTAACTAAGGGGATGGGTTGGATTAAATGACATTAGAAAAAAAAAATCTGGAGAGTTAAATGTCTGAGCAGATAAATATGTTAATTTCTGCCAAATTTTTACGATATTTTTAAAAACAAGCATGCTATAAAGTAAGTTAAGATGTATCTATGGCTAAGAGTGCCTGCAGAGCCAGGAGCCTTACTCAGTACAAGCAGGAGCAGCTGAAGCTTTAGCCAGGTAAACGGAATAAGGACCAACCTGTTAAAAAAGAAAAAAAGAAAGAGAGTTCTCTCTCATCTGCGAGACCCCTCTGAGGCTGTCGGCGAGAGCGAGCAGAGAAACCCCCCGTGACAGAGTGCCTGGACTTCCGAAGAGCGTTTGCCACTTTCCCTCCCCTCGATCGCCACTAGCGCGAGTGAGGCCGCCCGGCCCAGCCAGCGCTGCGCGCCGCGGGCCACAAAACCACTCATTCGCCGGAAGCGGGCGGTGCTCCCCAGGCAGGGGCGGGCTCCGGGGGCCGCTCCCGCCGCCAGCCCGGGGCTCGCCTCTGCCCGCTGCTCAGCGGCCCCGGCCGGGGAACGCCCGCCAGGGCCCTGCGGCCTCGCCCTGGGCACGGGGGCGTTGTCCCCGCGGTGGCAGGGCCTATCCCAGGGCTCCTCCACGGCCGCCTCACAGCGCCGTCCCCCTGCGCCCGCAGAACCCGCCCGCCCTGCGGCAGCCGCCGACGGCCGCACGCCGGGCCCCCCGGGGGTCCCCGGAGCGGGGCCTTTGGGGAGACCCGCAGGACCCCGTGAGGAGGGCTGAGAACTCCAGCCCCCAGCCCTGCCCTTGCCGCCCCCGCGTGAGGGCTGTTTGAAAGCGCTCCCCAAGAGGAGCGCCCTGGGGGAGCGCCCTGTCCTCCACCCAGCATGCATTATGGGGATAACAATGCATGTCTGTTATCCTTTCCCCCGCCCCAGGTCAAAACAAGGTCAAAAGACTATACATTAGTATTTCTTCTCTCTCCGTAGCCCGTGACACTTCTCAGTATACTTAACAGTATCCATAACAACCACTACTCCTTGAGGAAATTTTAATTACAGCATTCTTTGGACCTGTTGATTGTTTGTTGTGACAAGACCAAGAACACTGGAAGAGAAGATTCATTCAGAAGCGTTGCTTCAAACCAGGCTGAGGAAGAGGTTGCTTTACACTTAATTTCTGATGCAGAAAAAGCTACATTAGGTATAGGATGGAAAAGAAAGATCTTAAAAATGTAAGGTGCCTGTACCTAGTATTGCTCTCGGAAAAGTGATCACGCTGAACAAATTACAAGGGAGTTGAAGAAGCTGGAAGATGCACTGATTCCAGATTAAAAAGAAAAGCAGAAAAAAACCCCAACAGTGGTGGAATTTTCTTACTAATATTGAACTAGATTCTTGCACTCTTAACTATGATGGGCATTTATTTCAGGGGTACAAATACTGGAAAAAGGTACTCTTAATGCGAATAAAAGTGAAGACTAGATCACAACTTAAGAAGGGCAAACAGCAGTGCAGACTGGGCTATGTATTTAAGGGAAAAAGAATCCAAGTCAGAGAGAATGAGAAACTGATAATAAAAACATCGAAGGGTGAGTTAAATCAATTAGAAAAATAAGAAAGAAAAGATCTGCTCAGTTTAAAAGGATGGGCAGATGATTCTTCCTCCCTACCCCATTACTGGCGTCTGGTACAGAGAATAAATCCAGCAACTGCTTTCACAGTGCAAGGTCTTGGTTTCCTTTCTGTGAACAAGGGGTGTAAGTAGAAACCCACATCAACTTCAATGTGCTAATTCCATGTGTAGGAACCAGAGTGTACTCTTAACCCTGTATGGAACAAACCCAGCAGAGGGACAACAGCACAGACTAGAGAAGATATTCAAAGTCATACATGAAAATGATGAATGCTGCTGAATTTATCTTTCGGGGATCATCTACACTTTAAATAAACCCAGATTTTAGATGACAAGTCAAGTTTACACCAGTTACAAGGTCACTGTTTCATGTAGTCACAACCAGAAGATCCAGCCATGTTTCAGCAACGTTGGTATCATGTCCTCTAGCTGCTGAGCCATTAAGTACAATCTGAAATTTTCAGGCTGTGATTGCATTAGCAAACTTTGACACCCATCATAGCAGAGCACAAGGAGACAGGGTTCAGGCATTAAAAAAACAACCCACAAAACAAAACAATCCAATATTCCCTTGTGCCTCGCTGTCAGTGTTAAAATCTCTTTAGGAGTATAATATACCATAGGATGCTTCACAATCAAGAAAGATACCAGCTGGGGCTTTGATGTCAAGAACATCAACTCCCCATGCAAGAATCCAGAGAAAGAAATTTCAGAGGAGGAAGAGGCATGCTGCAGAAATCTCAGGAAAAGGCTTTTCAAAGTGAGGTGAGATCACAGCTTTCTATTCTCCTCCAAGTTAATTACTTAACCTCCTAGAAAAAGCATCAGAAAAAATTGCTTACACATGACCTACAAAGAGCAGGCAACACAGGAGTGAAAAGGCAAAAATCAGAACTGAGACAGTGCTTTTGCTTAGATGCTGGGCAATGGTGGTGGGAGATGCCAAGTTATTGTGTTGTTACTGTGGTTAGCACAGTGGGACCCCGATTTCCGAACTGGACTTCTGGACATCAATACAAGAAAGATAAAAACCAGACAGATGCTGAGTTTCCATTTCAAGAACAGTTCAGGCACTTTAATTTACCTGTGCCACGTTAGAACGCGTGTGTAGTTCAGCTCCTTTCTGCATGCTCCTTTGCATTGTTTAGTTCCTCCTTCACACTCCAAATTCTCTGTTATTTACTTAGTGACTGAAGCTTGTTTGCCTGCCTGTGAGCAGACACAGCATTATATTTAAATTCCTCTTCTCATTTGGTTTAGTATTTCAGCAAAGTACCCTTCTTGTTTCCAGGCTGACAAGTGTGCTGAGGAGTGACCAGCACCATGGAACACGGCCCATGTACCCAGTGATTTCAGGTAATTTGAAGAGAGAAAGCTATTAAGGGGGTGGGGAAGACCCCTATCTTATGTTTCCCCTCTCTGTCAAAACTTGAAAACAAGCACCAAAAGCCTTGCCTTGTGTTTTGCATCAGTACTAATTACATCCCCACTGCCGGCCAGTTCTGAGGGCTGCATCCCATGGTGGGGGAAGGCGAGGGGGTCTCCCTGCACTGGGAATGCCTCCAAGGGGGAGCGCGCTGCTGTTTTGACAATCTCTTTCTTTGCTGCCTGGCAGAGCTCCATCTCATTTCAGCAAAGGCGGTATTTCCACACTCTGTCCTGTATTCTGCCCTGGCTTCACAGCATCCCACATTCTGATTTCCTTTTTCATTTTCAGTAATCTCTCGTTTTCAGTCTGTCCCACTGAAACAGTGGAAGTGTTAGACCCTAAAAACATTACTTAGCACAGACACAGCATCTTTACTTCCCCATGTCTCACTGAAAATGAACAGAAAATAAGCGGAGTGAGGTTCTCCTCCACACCAGCGAGAGAGGCAGATTCCGGCCCTTTGATAGTTGTCGATTCGGAGTAATCCTGGTGGGTACATTTAAATCCTTGTTAAGGGCTCCCACATTCATTAAAAATAAATCCAGTAGTTATTTGACTGTGTAATTATTAGGGATAATTTGCAATTAAGCAGTTGGCCTCTGATGAAGGGACAGATAATTGATCAGCCTGGTTTGGCATTTTAGAATGGGGTGGGGGGTAATTAAGTAAATCCAGTCAGCTAAATGTCTGCCTTCCCACTACATTTTTTCCCACCTTTAAATGCAAACCAGACCTCATGCAGCTGTGCAGGCCATGGGAGTCTAAGCCTATTAAAGAAATCTTTTAATGACTGTAAAACTACCACTAATTGAAATAAAAATATTTTCACACTATTTTTGCATTGTGCAAATGGATCCAAAAATAATTCTTAATGCAATACACGGTGCACAAACTGCTCTGCCTGACAAGTGCAGCATTTAATTTGCACTAATTAGTCCAAAGCAGGGGCAGTGTGAAATTAACATGATTAATTAATTCTGTGGCTTCTGTTTTACATATTGTGTGTTTACATTTCACAACTATCATGTTCTCTGCAACCCAACACACCACACCTGTGAAATTCTTATCAGATTCAAGAACTTCTCCCCACATCTCTATGGGTGCATTTAGGTTTGATTTCTGAGTTTGCAACTTGTCTATTTGTTTCAAACCAACCAGTTGATTTTATACTGCATGGTTTCTTCCTTTGTCCTAAACTTGGCCTCAGCTCCTTTCTGACAAAATATTCTTTTGGGTGTCTCAGGTCGCTGTGGGATAAGCATGAACAGAGCAGCAGGTGAAGAACCAATTTTCAAGAGCAATTTTCAAACTACTTTATGTTCTAAAGAAATTTAATAAATCCTTCATATCGACTAAATCTGAAGTTTTCATGATGCTGTTCCAATATTTGCTCCTATAATGATATCAGGAGATGTTCATTAAAGATCTGATCCAGAGCCCCATGAAAGTCAACAGACAGACTTCCACTGGCACTTCAGAAGGCATAAATATGCTAGCTTCTATTGATGCTGCAGAACATAGGACTCCAAGAATCGTAGCATTGGCCAAGTTATCTTACTAAATAAATTATCGTCAAGCGAACTGTGCTGAAAAGCATTTTAAAACATATCAGACGCAGCCAAATATTACATTTCTGCAAATTGAAGTGCAATAATTGTATTTACATTGTTGGACGTACTCGCAAAGTCATACTTGGTCCATTGTTTCCCAAGATAGCAGTTACGTTTCTAGAGAGACCCAGAGCAATATTACACAGAGAATTAGGTGTAATATTGAATATACGATGAACTTTCTTTCCTCATTATCAATAGTGATTGGCAATGAAATAATGAAGATGTATGTGCTTTGTATTCCACATGAGGCTTAAAGGCATGCCTGTCCCAGAGAGCTCTCAAAATCCGGCTGACACTTTGTAAATGTGTCTGCGTCTCACACACAGAGGCAGAAGCTGGCCTACCCACGCAAACACCTCTTCCTTAGTCTCAGTAGTACAGTGAAAAGATGTGCCGAGATTTACCTGTCTCCCACAACCAACAAAGAGAGAGAAATTTAGGCTGTTTACCGTACCTGAGCAACAATGGACAAGGTACCTCGAGGCATGAAAGAGCAGCTCCCGTAACTGGTGGGAGAATGATAGGACAGTGTGGCAGAAAGGATGCCTGGATTGGGCCGTACGATGCCCCAGACATTTAGCCCTAGGTGTCTGGCAGAGCCAAGGCGGCAGCACAGGCAGAAGACTGGCCACTCAAGGAGCTGGAAGCACATCAGCAAATGTGAAGAAGAGGTGAAGCACTGCGAACTGTGAGCTTGCTCAGCCGGGGTTCCTGGAGGAATGGGGTGGAAAATGGTCATTTGAGACTCCTCCCAAAAAGGGGAAGCCAGGACAGACTGTCCTTTGAGTGACATTCAAAGGACAACAAAAGAAAAATGATTTTTAATGATACAAGCCTCACAAAAACTAACATCCTTCACACTATCTAAAGTAACCTGCTAATGTTTGCAAAAACCACCTGAGGCAGAAAGCAGTTAGATTTTGGAAGATTCATAGGTTATAGAGTAAAAAAGAAGAAAGCAAAAAAACCCCGTTACTTTGAGGGCAGTTTTCATCATCTGTTTAAGTCTTCTGGATCTTTTTTCCCCAGTCTAAAAACAGTGTGGTTTTTTGGTCAGCAACCAAAGTCAGGTAAGGCGTAGGAGTAACAGGACTATTTTCTTCCTCATAGAGACAAACTAAGTTCAGGCTGGTCCCATGTTGCAGATCAGAATATAGCCATATCAGTTCCCTTGTTGAGAATAACAGGGACAGACCAAATGCATGTACATAGCTTCATTATTAGCAAATGCTTCATTAAAACAAAGACATAATTTAAAAAGATAAAAAACTGTTTATACACAAGTCCTCCATTTAGCAAGATTTCCTGATTGGCTGTGCATCTTTAAATGACTTATTTGTGTCAGTCTGTTTCAGGATACATCTGGAGCACGCAATGTCATCAAGAAGTGCTATTTGATTACAGTGCAGTACTTTGGGTGGCTTTTAGAAAGCAATAGATTATAGCATTGCTGTGTACTGTGCATAAAATCTCTATGCCACTTAGCAAGTATGAGGCCAAAATGAACACTCTAACCTTGAAAATACATGATTAAAGTGCTGCCTCGTGGATTGATGTACAAAATGGCTAAGTTTAGTGATCCTTCAAATCCTGGTTCCCTGGCAAGCACAAAGGGTTCTGATGTACAAGGCTCTGTCAGCCCCTGAGCAGGGCATAAAGGATGTGGTGACTTCAGGAGTGCTTGGGCTACTTGGAGTCAGAAAGGCACTTAGAAGAAAAATTGTATCCTTTGGTAAGGAGCAGATACTTTCTAGCATAAATTTAAGCCTGTTATTAAAAGTTGTAGTCAGGTAAATGTCCCTACAGGTAAACAGTATGGTACTGAAATAGCCCAAATCAAGCTGGGCGAATACAGAAAGTGGTATTGGTTTAGAAGTTAGGCAACTTCACTGCTACCATCAACTAACTACATTAATTTCCGCTCTGTTCAGAAGAGAAAGCCAGCTCATTATTTAAAATAGAGTTTCTCTGCACCTTGAAATAAATAACATATGAAGATTTTTCTAGCACTATTAGGAGATTCAGCTGCCAGTACCTTATAAGTAAAAGGAAGCATAAAACCTAAGCATTGTGTCATGTAAGAAAGCTACACCACCAGCTGTTTAATACTGAAAATTAGTAGCATTTTTTCTGATATGCTTTTACCAAGACTTTTGCCAGAATAAGAAGTTCACTCATGTTGTCTGTGTCCTAAAGTCACTTTTTGTTTTAGTGGCACAACAGTCGCTGACTCCAATGCATTGTTTCTGTGGGTATCATAAAAATGAATGGCCTACAGCCAAACACTTTTGATATATATTAAATGAGCCACATGACTAAATGATATCTGGTTTGTTTTCATGTAGATAAACTCAGACTACATTTGTGCACTATTCTGATTCTATTTAAGTCTGTGAAGAACTTAAATCTTTCCTTGGTTTTTAACTACATGATGTCTTGGTACTTGAGGTGCCTTTTTTACCTTTTCAAGTGCATCTTTTAATCTAAAAAAGTGCATGCTTAAAAATGGATCTTCTTTGTCTGCATATGCAAGTGCACATTTTATGGGCAGTAGGCTATTATTGTTATATCTGCACATCTATGTATAAGTGTGCCTGTCTGTATGACTGCTAGCAATACAGAGATGGTCTTGTGTCAGGACTTGCTTGAGACTCAAACATGAGAAAAGGGGTATATTCAAATCTGGTATTGGGGTGGGGCGGGTAAAGGGGTGTTTGTAATTCCACACTATCCCTTCCTTGTAAAATCTCACTTGCTGTCCTGGAACGGATTTGCACAGTTCTAATAGAAATGCTTGACTAAGATGGATGGGTCTCGGAGTGTCACATGGCCTTCCTGAGCATAAGTTAGGTTACTAAATCAGCATATTGATCTGGGAACACAGCGTCCTGGAATCCTGAAAATGTCAGGCACAGTCTCAGTGCTTCACTTCTTTAAAATCAAATTAATTTAGCCAGCTTACTCTGGAGAAGAAATTACGATGTCAGATACATGCAAACAGCAGGTTGTCAGGCGCTCCAACTCCCACTGCCTTTTACCGTTTTGAAAAGAGACACCCAAAAGGAAGTAGCTGGGTTGCCACCTAGGAAAGGTTGCTGCTTGGTGGAAAAAACAACCACCACAGGTAGTGTGCGTCTTTGCTTATGTGAACTCGGGTGTCCTAGGGCCTCACAAGTCTCCACAGATCTTTGGGGATTCCCAAAGTGGGGGCAATCAAGGGGGTTGAGAGGTAAAATTATACGATTACATGTGATGATACTAATCCATCTACCTTACCCATGAGGTACTTTTGAGATTAAAGGCTCAGATAGTCCATGCCCTTGTATTGTGATCTCCAGTTCTGTATGCACGTTTAATCAAGCGTGCTAATCCACAAATGTATGATCAGGGTTGCAGCATCTGCTGTGAACAGAACACTTTCAGCAAGCAGGGCCCACCAGCATGAATAAGTTTGTAGGCTTTAGCCATGAATATTCAGTTGGTAGAGTAGTTCGATATTGGTACAAATTTCTTCTGGGCAAAAAGGGACAGTCTGCCAAAAACATATTACAAAGCAGACATTTTCTTCTTACCTGGCTTGACAAAACACATAAGGCAAGTGTACGCTGTATGTAAGGAAAAGGAGTAACTGGAAAGTTTCAAAGAATGAAACTGATGTATGTTCTTGACTAGAAGTACCAATGCATTCTGTTCTGACCCCACAAGACGTCACATCTAGCTTTGACTCCTACACCATAAGGACCAGGGGTAGTATGGGTGCGCCCCAGAGAGGTACAAACCCCAAGCCTGCCTTGCCGTACAGGAAGAGTGGGGCTGGAGAAGCTCTGCTGTAATCAACCCTGCAGAGCAGGGTTCAGCTCCCTGGCCAAGGAGGATTCACTATGGCAGAGGCCAGATGCAGAACAACCACCCCAACCTCCCACAGCTCCTCATGAAGGCTCCCACCTCCTCACAACCTACAGGCTTGTCTGGTCAATACTATTACAGACATCTCCTTCTGGGCTTTGCTATCCTTGAGCTGAACACCCCTTTTCTATGTTGAAAAGCTCACTAAAGCTAAAAGGCAGGCCTCCAACTGGTTCACTACATGCTGGTATAGAACATTTTAACTAGCCATTTTTTACCACAAATCCTAGAGGTGATACAGGCATCACCACAGTGATCCGAGGGTCACCAAGATAGAGGCAGATATATCAGGAATCTGCATCCAGAGAAACAGACAGTAGGACCTTGTCTGACCTGTATCCTTTGGGGATGAGGTGGGCAGGCTGTTGTTATCTGCTGCAAGTGAAAAATGCACAGCCACAACTTGCTGATACCACGAGCTAGCAAAAGAGGGGAAAAAGAGCTTGAATATGTTATCAAGACGACTACAGTTTCTTCACTAGGTTTCAGCAGAGAAAAGCTTCGAAGCCGCCCTGTCCTTCTTCCCTAAGGCAATGACGAAATATAACCACCCAAATTTCCTTGCCAGCATAAACTGGAGGATTCATATTGTTCATATTTGAAATAGGATTATGCAAAGGAGAGATGGATTGTAGGTTGTTTGCTGGGAAAGAGGGAAAAGCACTTCTGGGTCTCAGCAGGCCAAAAACTCCTTCAAAACAGTATAACAAAAGGTGATGATGTTTTCTCTGGAAAACATTACACATGGCAAAATTCTATTTAGCATTTACAGAAACTGAGCAAAAGGGAATACAGATCCTAGGAACTTACTAGGTTCAGTGAAGAGAGTGGGTAGCAGGCAATAAAGAACAGTGTAACATGCAGCACAAATACCTGTGCCCATTGCAGCTAACACGAACAACTCCCTCATACACCAGACATTGCTTTTCATTTGTCCCTCTTGCCCCTCAGAACCTCTCCTTGGCTTCACTAAATACAGACAACCCTTGATGTGCATCAATAGCTAGCCTTAGTTTCAGCTCTCTGCTTCCCATTTCTCACAGAAGTGGAATTGGTACAGGACATCATCCAGGACCCTGATATTTATTTCCTCTCCTTTTCCTGCATGAGGCATGACCCACGGCCCCACCACCTCTACTGTGCTTTGTGATGTTTCTCCACATTTCCCCTTGTCTGAGGGGAAGGCAATTCCCCAGGAGGGGCTTCATCTCCACTGTCAGGAATGTTCTCAGTTCTGGCTGCTCAGGCACACAAAGATGTTCAAGAATATCATTAAATCAAAGCTAATCAGATGTCTCCCTGTTCGTCTCAAGACACTGTTCAGACTTCTTCGTTTAAAACCCTGCATAGATTTGGCTTAATCTGCTTCACAATTCTTTCCTTTCTGATTCCTCCACTTATCTAATATTGTTTTTTCTTTGTCATTTCCCATGCCCTTCCGACACAGCCTTCCTGTAAGTTTTCACCTCACCTCACCATTGATTTTCAAGCCCTGTCTGAGGATGAATTCCTTTTCTCCTCTGTGTCTTAATTTCTCTCCTTGAGAAGCAAGATCTATTTCAGCTCTGCTGCCTCTATCAAGACAGGGAACAACGCAAGCATGCTACAGTCACACTTGCGTCCTAGCCAACGAGGGCATTGCTTACAGGATAAATTGAGATGCCACAACACAGTCGTTCTTCTCTGAAGCTTTATACGCTCCTCAGGTGGTCTTGTGCTGGACCCTCTGCACAAGCCGGGATTTTACGAATTGCAAGCAGGTTGCTTTTGATGCTACGTTGCTTAGATCTCATGTTGAATATGAGAAATCATTCCCATTCCTTAGTTCTGATTATTTTCCCTCCTATATTGCATAAAATAAGCTGGTATTACCATAAAATATGAAATCCTCAGGACTGTATTTAGTATTTCTTCTTTTTCACGCCCTTCCCCCCCCACACTCACACACTGAACCTCCTTTGTAGGCAGTCATGGATTTCTATCATCTGAGGATCAGAGCACTATGCATCCATCAAGAAGTGTAAAATATTCGCAGGAAGAGACTACAAGATGAGGAAGAGGTCCAGAATGCATAATATGTGTCAGAGGAACAGATATACACAGAAAATAAAGTTCTGCAGACCGCAATAAAAATTTACTCCATGACAAGAACTGTGCATTTTTCCATGGCTGTCATAGATTTCATAGAACCAGTGAAACCCAGCCATTTTCAGAAATCCCATGAAATTTACCTTTTCACCCAAATCCACATGAAATCAGAATTTTTCCATAAGAGCCCCCATAAAATTGGCATATTTCTTTAGAAGACCCCATGAAATTATATAAAATATTGCAGTTTCTTTTAGCCTAGTCTCTCATTGCACATCGTAAAATGACAACCTTGGCTACTGAATTTTTGCATTTCTTCCTTTCAGAAAAAAAGATTATGCAAAAATAAAATAGGAATGAAATCACTCTTCTATAGGAAAGAAACTAAAAGCCCTCATAATACCTGGAGGTATTTAAAAGACGAGTAGATGTAGTGCTTAGGGATATTGTTTAGGGATATTGTTTAGTGGTGGACTAGGTAGTGTTAGGTTAATGGTTGGACTCGATGATCTTAAAGGTCCTTTCCAACCAAGATGATTCTGTGATAAATATATTATAATTAGCACAGAAAGTTTTTATTTATATACAGTGAATTATTACTAGTTCAAGAGTAATCTCAACTGAACATTATTCTTTTGACTGGAAAAATTGACATCACGGAAAATGTCATGAACAAAAATGTATACAAGTTTCTAATGATGCTCCCTACTTTTTTTAGGGAAACAGATAAAGGATGAAGCTGCCATTCTGGTACCTGACCAACAGTGAAGAACTGTAAACGAGAAAGTGACACCACAAACAACTTTAGGAGGTAAATACAATGTGATCAATTTATTCTCTAAACATGTTAAAATAAATTCTCAGCTTTAACAAAGAGGAGCAGATGCTGTGGCATAAGTGTTCATTAACCTCCCAGAGTGACAGCTGAACTATTTGTTCTGGTTGAAAACGAATCAATATACGAGCTCAAGCCGCCTTACACAAGTTGGTCAGCAGGCATCCCAAATCGCAACCCACCACAGGTCCCATTATTGCAGTTCTTAGTTTCATTCAGGGCTCTCACACTTCAGCTAGACTAGTGTCCAAGAACCAGAAACTGAGGTTCTTTCCATAGTCTCCAATTAAGCCTTGATCCAGATGCAACACAACCATTGACAATAGCAGGATTAAACTCTGGCAGTTGACCTAAACTCAAGAGATCTCATGGAAGGCAAAAATAAAAAGTTGAGGAGAATTGGTAGTGCTGCTGAGAAACTTCTAAAGGACACAAACACCAGTGCAGACAAGGAACATAAGATGTAGTAGCAGGAAGATAATGGCCTAAAAAGAGCAGATTAAAGTGTCCTTAAATAAATTAGAGGTCTTCAAATTGACTGGGCACAATGAATTTCAACTCAGGATTCTTAAATAGCCACTTACACAATCTCTGAATCACTGGACAGTCACGTCTGAGAATGCAAGGATAGAAGAGGAGGTGCCAAAAGGCTGGAAAAGAGCAAACAGTATCTAGCTCTACAAAGCAGGGAAAACAGAGCTAAAGAGTTACCAGCCAGTCAATTTGTCTTCAATCCTCAGAAAAACACCAGAACAAGTAATCAAACTATTTGTAAGTGCCTAGAAGATAACATGGAAATGAATAGCAGCTAGTATGGATTTGTAGAGAATAAATCCTGTCAAATCAATTTAATTTCCTTCTGCCATAGGGGAACAGGCCTCGTGGCAGAAGCAAAGCAGGAGATGTCACGTTTCTTGATTTAGTAAAGCTTTTGGTGCTGTCTCACATGTCACTCTCACACACACACTAACAAAACATGGCCTGAATGAAATGGTTGCAAGACAAGTACAAAAGTGGTTGGGCATGACGTGTAGAGAAAGTTATCATTTGCCCAGAGTCAAAGAAAGCCATCTAGGGAGACAGGAGGATTACAAAATTCTGCTGGGGATATGATTCTGTTCAGTACTTTCACTACTCCTATGGCCATGAAACAGCACACTTACTGTCCTTGCAGACTATGCAAATGGTGCTCATAGGATACCTGCAAGTATGGAGGCTCAAAGTTTGAAAAGAAGTTGACAAATTACAGTGGTGTCAAGAAAAGGGCTGAAATTTAGGGGGGATGCAGAAGAGTGCAAGGCAGAGATGGACTAATTGGAGAGCCTCAGAAGAAAAGCAGCGGAAGCGACCAGAGGTCCAGAAAATGTGTCCAGGAGAAAAGATTTGGAAACTTTGGGGTCGTCAGAGAAAAGAGTTCTTGTGAAGGTGATGTTAAGACTTTGGATATGTAAATGGTTGTCACACACAGGGTTCTTGCATGTTAGAAAGTTCAAGCAATAACGGGTTTAACTTGCAGCAAGATGGATGCAGGTCAGACACTAGAGAAAAACATTTCTAATAATTAAGACAGTGAAGCACTGGGATGAAGCCTGGGAAAGCTGTGGAATCTGGACTCTTCATCACCAGATGTTTTTAAGAACAGCCTGGAAAAAAAATTCTGCCAGGAATGACATAAACAATCCTGCAGAAGGGGGACTTCTTGAGGCTTCTTCCAGCCCTATTTTCCTAAATGCCGAATGTCCTCCTATGTTTTAAGGTCTCAAACCACCACAGTATATAAACATATAAGTAATCCCATTGACTTCAAAGCAAGTACACATGGGATTTAAGCATATATTTAAGTAATTTGCCAGATCAGTGTAGCCAAAGGAAGCATCTTGCAAAAGTGACTGCATTTGTTTAAACTGCCCTAGATATATATCAGCATTGTGTTTAAAATGTGGTTTCCTGGATTTCAGTGACTATCTATAGAAAGAGAACATTACGGATTTGTGCTACAGCCTTCTAAACAATTGCTCATTAGCATGAACCTTATCATACAGTCTCTGTATTCACTGAAGCTGGCTGGGGGACAGGGGAAGGAGAAAGAAAAAAACAGGCAAAAAAGGTCCAAATGGGGAAATACCATGTTAAGAATGGCAGTATTTTCTGCTCATACCAGCACTTTTTTTTTTTTTCTAAGCCAGGTTGCATACAGACAGTTTCAATATGTAGTACCTGTAATGTTGAGGACACTAGATTATAAACATGTACAGAAAAGTGGGAAGCTGCTTCTAACTGTCTCCCACACCTCCTTCCATATGTTTCACCAAATGTTTTGTTGTATGCCAGTTTTCAGCAGTATCATTGGAACCAACATATATTTAGCATACAATTCAGTAAGATTTGCTACAGATTATTAACCATCCTCCTCCTCTGTCTCTACCATATTTCTACCTTTTTCTTTTTTTTTTTTTTTTTCAGGGGGTGAAGTCTTGCACATCAGGTCCAAACAACATAAAGTACCATTTCACTGTGAAGAATAAATGTGATTTTATGCTACTTCATTTGACCATTGCATCAGAGTTGAGACTGGCACATACATTATAGAAGACTGAAGGATACTTTGGTATGCTGGTAGCCTTGAGAACTGGTTGAGCAGGAAAAAACACATTAGAGACTGAGCCTTTCCCTTGCCCTTGCTGCGTAGGAACTGTTACCATTTATTTTGTCATTGATTTACACATTAAATCCTCCTATAAAGATAAGGCGCACACATTATAAGCACCTAAAATTATATATACCTCCATCTTTCTCAGAGCTGGAAAGAAATTACATCCCCTAGCAACAACACATCCCTTCCTAAGCAAACACCTGATTAAAGACAAGGCACTTCTCTGCTCTCTGGAGCCCTGTGCAAACTAGCTCCCTTGGATGGGGAAAGAGGTAGATTTCAGAGTATGGGATCCTATAAATACACACGCACAAGGAATACCTCCAACACTGCCTCCCTCAGCAGGCTGAGCTCTCGAGTTCTGTTAGCACCAGGAACACCAACGTGCTGCTCCAGATTTGTAAGGATATCACATAGCCGAAAGCCACATCACCTCAGACTGTGAAAGGAAAAGGTAAAATCCGGAACTGCACCGGGAAACAAGCAGGCAGCCACCAGGGTTGCTGAAATACTGCTCTCGTGCATAGAGAAAGCCCCGTAAAAACAGAAAAATCAATGCGTTTCTGAAGTTTTCTTCAGGCACAGGTCAACACAAGTTTCCCAGGAAACCATGAATTCCCACAAAGGTGGGAAGAAGCTCGGCTGCAAAGAACAACAAGCTGATCCAGGCACAAATGGAGAGCAAAGGAAACAGGAAGCAGGGAAAAAGCCCTGCCTGCATCCAGCTCTGCCAGGTCCCACGCTCTCCACCAGTTCCTTCTACCTGTCTACCAGCAGCTTCGACTTGGCTTCTCAATCCCCAGCAGGGGGAAAAAAAAATAACCAAACAAAAAACCCCCCCCCAAAACCCCAATTTCCCCCCCCCCCCCAAAAAAAAAAACCCAAAACAAAACGACCAAAAAAACCCCACCATCCTTCAACACTTTCTGGTCAGGTTTATCTTTATCTGAAAATACTGCCTGTGAAACATGCAGCCCCAAGCAGAATGCCTTCTGCCACTCATGTCCTCCCTCTAAGAGGGCTAGCAAATGCTTGAAGACAATAGCCTGCCTTGTGCTCGTGCCCTGACATAAGAATTTTTTGTTTGCTCCTAGAAATGATTAATTTCAAGGCATTTAAGGGTTTGCTATCCATTTTGGAGCAGTGTACTTTTAACATATTTTATTATTATGACTTATAGTCAAGATGCAAAAACAGAACAGCCCACAGAGCTATCATTTAAATCCACTGATACTTCACATTTCACACAGCTAATACAATCTTTTGACCTACCAATCAAAATAATGTTTAAAAGCTTGAATGGCAAGAGGCTGTCTGCTCAGGGCTGCTGATACAGAAAGTCCCTGTATAAATCACAGTATCACAGAAGTCACAAAAACTGTGAATTTTGGCGTCAGCTGTGAAAATATTCCATCTGGTTTCTGTCTTCTAGAAAAATGTTTAAAATCTGTCTAAGCACAGGAAGTTTATTTTTGCTTCATCAGTGCAGCAGGAGGAAGCAGTGTAAGACTGGTGAATAGCGCCTCAGAGCCCTGCTATTGCTCCAGGTGCTCGCGAGGTTTCCAAAACAACATTTCAGGTTTCATTCAGACATCCAACCCCACTACTATTTAATTTCATGCCCTTATTACAGGCTGAGCAACCCACCAAGTGGCTTTGTAATAGTTACTCTTGAAAATATAACAAAAGCAATAACGGGTCCCATAACATCAATTAGCTGGAGCTGACTTTGACAGCATATTTTGGGGGGGAATAAATCTACATCAATGTGCATTTCCTTCCCTCATGTGTTAGGTCCCTACTGCTAGTAAGCCACTAGTAAAGTGAGTCAATCCACCTAAACATTTACTTGCAGATTTAGGAGTTCAGGCAGCCAATTTCAGAAGGCTGGGGCCCTGACTCTTTTTATGTAGCTCTTGACAGGGACTGATTTTATGCTTTCACTTTATTTCTCTTTTTCATTTAGGTCATTTATCTATTTAATGAAAACTGTATAGAAAAATTATGATAAAAAATTACACAAGAGATATATTACTTTTTAAATCCCCATCACTATCATTACCCCATCCCAGCCAATGTAACATTCAGGAAAGAGCCCAATATTAATTTTATTTATACTGTGTCAACTCTCTGAGATTCCTGACATCTGGAATCTCTACACTGTATCAGTTAGACCTAGTATAAAAAGAGAGAAGAAGCCAGCATGAGAAGGAAAAAAACCAGTTCTGTAAGAGAAATTCACAATTTCCAAGGACTTTTCAAAGGTGCTTAGAACAGACTCAGAGCTAGTTTCAAAAGAGCTGAAAAAAGACCAGTGCCCAGCAGGATTGGGCTTGCTTACCCCCTTTTATTTGCCCTCTGCTGAGAGCCTCCCTTCCTCTAGCACCTCCAGCAAAGCCTTCAAGCATGGGGTCAGGTTGGAGGGGGCATTTCATAGCTCACAGGGGTGGTGGTTTGAATGGAAGAGCTTGATAACCCCTTCTAACGTCAAACACCTGGGAGGGGACTGCTTGGGATCAAAAGGAACTTTTGAATTATTTGATAATTTAATGAAAAATTGAATGACCTAGGTAAGCCTTGCCAGCCCTGGGTTCCTGTACCATAGCAAGACCTTTAAAACAAAGCATAAACTTCCTCCTCTTCAATCTGAAAGGCCTCCCACAGGAAAAGCTCGTTGTCACACATATTTTAATCCATGGGTAGAGGTGCTGCTACTGCAGCTCGTTAGAGCAGATAACCCTCCTGTTTCCAGTCCTCCTTTATCTGGCTGGCTTTTTCCATACCTTCACCCACTCTAGTGGGTGCTTTGTTCTCCAGGGGATTATTTTTGCAGAGGGTGAAGAGTGGATGAATTAGGCAGGAGGCACCTACCACAGTTGCTTTTGTTTCCCAGGTGGCTCCCAGGTTTTCTTCCTTTCCCTACTGCACTTTGTGTGCAGGGGGAACAAAGGTGAAGAGGCCTTTAAAAGATGGCGGGGAACTGCCATGGTGATCTCAAGATGGAGCATGCAATTGCTATTTTTGATTGTGTTAACCCAGGCGTAATTATGTAATTATCCACAAAAATTTAGTCAGAGTTTTGCATATCTAAATCATTAACTTTAACAATTGACAGGCTGCTCTGATTAGTATTTTCACAGACTAGCACAGCATACATTTGTCAGCTTTCCTATGATTAGTTGTAATTTGGAATTTGTTTATGCAAAATGTTTTTATTGCTTGTTTGGGGGGGAGGGAAAAAAAAGAGGGCAGAGAAGACATGTTTATCCTGTCAGGAGAGCCTACAGACCTTACTGGGGTTGCTGCAAATGTATTTTTGCTGTACTTTAATGTCATTAATTTGGTGAACTGATACAGCAAATGTTGACTTGTGTTTGTTAATGGGGACAGGAAGTCTGGGTGAACGCTGTTCGCCATAAGATGTCTTTGATTTTTAGACGAAAATTTAAGTAAATGAATTCAGAAGCACCTAGCACTTTATGCAACACCATATTTTAAGTCTATTGCTTTCCAAAAACAATACCGATGCACCATGCAATCAGTGTAAACATTTTAAAATGCTGCTTGTGTCAAATACTATAACGCCAGCTCAGCCTTTTCATTCAACATTGTAATCGATATCATAATTTAAGATGCAGTTTATTAAGCCAAGCAATAATAAATGATTCCATTCTGCACCTGCTAGTGGCTCAGTTTCTGCGTTAAGCTCCCTGAAAGAGAAATCTGTAAGCCACACAGTTCATTCTTCACAAAGCAAACCCCAGTGTAGCACAATTGTGTTGACATGAGGTACCACGAGGACCTTGAAGTACTGCGGTGTGGAGTCTGGTGCTTCCCAGGTTACCCAGTGGAGGTGAAGTGCCTGAAAGGTTTTCACTTTCTTATTCTGCTTCCCAAGTAAAGCCCACACGTGACAAAATGCATCTTAAAACAATGCATACACTATCTCTAGACATTTTGACTGGATTAGTGCCACCATTTTTCAGTGGCTGGTGGGCACAGATTTTTCTCTGGTTGGCAGGGAGTTCATGTAAGATCAGAGTTCTTGCCTTGCACCACCATTACAACTTCCAGGTCTTGAAGCACTAATAGTCTTTGCATTATCCTCTTTTGTACAAATAATTTTAAAAATTGGGTAAACTCACTGCTTTTTGTGAAAATTCTCCCATCCATCACCCTGCACGTGACTAGTTCATCAACATTCACACGACTTCTGAGAGGAGCAAGGGAAGCATGCTTTGACTTCATAACCAATGACAGTTTGTGATTTACAACTTCATCTGCCCTATAGTAGTTGCAGTTTGGTAATTGCACTTAAAACTTGCCCACTTCCTACATGATTCTCAGGGACCACTGTGATGGGCACAGCATAAATCCCGTCTTTGCAGATCCCACGTATATCTAACAACCTCACCTAGTGAGGCTTCAGTTTTCTCCATCGGAAGGGGAGGTCTGCTTCAAAGACTCATTAAGAATGTGAAAGACACATTAGATGGGTAATTTTTTTTTTAATCCTAAATAATTTCATATATATATAAATAAATACCATGCTCTCATTAGTAGATTATCTGAGCCCCATCATTCAACACTCTCTGCTCAGGCACCTGATGCTTGGTTTTAAAATCTCACTTCCTAGGTATAGCTGATTGCTGGCATATTCGCTGCATCAGCTCTCAAAAGGCTGGCTTGCTGCTTGGAATTCATGGGGAGCAGCCCCGTCTGTCTTTGTAGGAATTCTGGCTGCATGACTGAGTACATGAAAATCAGGGAAGCCAGAAGAAAAGAATGAGCTGTTACCTGAGTTTCTTTCGCCATTTGAAATCCACTGAAAGAGAGGCATCTTTGTAGCACAAGCTGTTGGCAACTCCTCTCTCCAGAGCATATCATCAGTCCCAAGCTTGCAGTCTTTTATTCTTTTAATTTTAATTGGTAGCTCCTGCCTAGAAACCAGTTGGGAATTGAATTGCCTGTGCGTTCCCCATGCTCCAGAGCAATTGCCTGTATATTCCGCATACCTCTGAGCAGTTGCCAGCCTGCTCCTCGTGCTTCCTAGTAAATGCCAGTAATCTGTGCACTGGTGTGTAAAACTTACAGTGCTTGATTACGTCAGGAAAGAGAACTGCACAAAATGCAGTGTATACTGCTATTTTCACCTTACCTTAGTATAGGCACTGTGTCCCAGCCTTCAGCCTCAGCGCTGTGAGAGCAGCTCAGCTGGGGGTGAGCGAGTGGAGGCATCTTTAGAGGTGCTGGATTTGCACCAGCTTATGAATGGCCCCAAGGAACATCCTGGAATTCTTGTACTACCTATCTCTACACCTCACCTGCCCATCCTCGTGACAGCTTTGCACTATCAGTCATCCTTACAACAGCACTAACATCTCACAGAGGGTTCGCTGCTGCAGGTTCACTGTTTCCCCATGAAACTGAACAGGTCTCAGGTTCTGCCTAGAGGGGAACAGTACAGTGCTGCTACCCTATCATCATCTCTTCTCCTTGACCCAGGTAAAGGCAGAAGTAGGCTAGGCTGGGTGGCAGGATGAACAGAAGCCATTAGATAAATAGCTCCTCTGTCCCTTTTAGAGCCACTTGGTCATGGACTCCATTGCAAGTCCAGTTTTTTCTTTTGCATTAAGTGGGACACAAGCACAAGCACAAGAGAGAAACAGGTATAGGAAGGAAGGATGGGAAACTTGTCTCTTCTATAATGTGTTCTCCCTACCAGCACAACATCCAAGCAAATGAAAAAAAAAGATAGCAGTGACTCACTTCCTCCAAGATTAGACCAAGAGGGAAGAAAACATTACTCTCCAAATCACCAATCTGTGCAGAGCTCCTGTCAAAGTAACGCACCAATTACACATGACTCTGGACTGAGCCTGTAGGCCAGACAAGCCATGCAGAATCAAATGGATTATTTCTAACATTTCTTTATCAGGAGCTGCAGTTGTTCACAGAAGCCAAAGTAAAATAGACTGCATAAGTACCTGTTCAGAGACTGACCACCAGACAGGAGCCTCTGTGCATCAAGCACTTTTACATCCCAAATCAGAAAAGTTGCCCAGAGCTCTTCAGTCTTTTAGTCAGGTCATGGGGATGCTTTTGTCTTCTTTTCACTCCTTTGCATCCTTCTCTACATGGTGACCACTCCAACAGCTTATCCCTTCAGTGCATAAGGGAAGAGCTACAGATGTTGTCCATCTGGACTTCTGTGAGGCCTTTGACATGGTCCCCCACAACACCCTGCTCTCTAAATTGGAGAGATACGGATTTGATGGGTGGACTGCTCAGTGGATGAGGAATTGGCTGGATGGTCGCATCCAGAGAGTAGTGGTCAACAACTCAATGTCTGGATGGAGATCTGCAACAAGTGGTGTCCCTCCGGGCTCCATACTGGGACCAGTACTGTTTAACATCTTCATCAGTGACATAGACAGTGGTATCGAGTGCACCCTCAGCAAATTTGCAGATGACACCAAGCTGAGTGGTGTGGTTGACACGCCTGAGGGATGGGATGCCATCCAGAGGGACCAGGACAAGCTCAAGAAGTGGGTCCGTGTGAACTTCATGAGGTTCAACAAGGCCAAGTGCAAGGTCCTGCGCCTGGGTCAGGGCAACCCCAGTATCAATACAGACTGAGGGATGAAGGGATTGAGAGCAGCCCTGCAGAGGACTTGGGGATACTGGTTGATGAGAAGCTGAACATGAGCCGGCAATGTGTGCTCACGGCCCCGAAAGCCAGCCGTATCCTGGGCTACATAAAAGGAAGTGTGGCCAGCAGGTCGGGGGATGTGATTCTGCACCTCTACTCTGGTCTGGTGAGACCCCACCTGGAGTACTGCGTCCAGCTCTGGGGCCCCCAACATAAGAAGGACTTGGACCTGGCAGGTCCAGAGGAGGGCCACAAAAATGATCAGAGGGACGGAGCACCTCTTCTATGAAGAAAGGCTGAGGGAGTTGGAGTTGTTCAGCCTGGAGAAAAGGCGGCTCCAGGGAGACCTTATTGCGGCCTTTAAATACTTAAAGGGGACTTACAAGAAAGATGGGGACAGGCTTTTTTATAGGGCCTGTAGCAACAGGAGAAGGGGTAACGGTTTGAAACTAAAAGAGGGTAGATTCAGACTAGGTGTAAGGAAGACATTTTTTACAATGAGGGTGGTGAAACACAGGAACAGGTTGCCCAGAGAGCTGGTAGATGCCCCATCCCTGGAAACATTCAAAGTCATGTTGGACGGGGCTCTGAGCAACCTGATCTAGTTGAAGATGTCCCTGCTTATTGCAGGGGGGTTGAACTAGATGACCTTTAAAGGTCCCTTCTAACCCAAACCATTCTATGATTCACTTTTCTCACCTCCAATTCAGTTGTCTCCTGACCTATCCTAGGTTCCCGTGCCATTAGTGTCCCCATAATGTAACCATTCTTTGACCTGATGGTGAGCCCCACACTGCCTGGCCTCGTTCAGCTTAGGAGCTGCCTGTTTTGAACCCTCTTCCACCCTTCTAATGCCCAGAGCTTCCCTGCTTTAGTGTACTCAGAAGGCTTCAGGAGCAGCGGTTCTCTGCAAGAGTCCTTCTCCCTCAAGGACCAACCCCATGACATCGTTGTTTGTAATTTCCTTTATCAAGCAGCTCCAATGGGCTATCTATACTTAAACAAAGGTAATGTCATAAAATAATATCCTGGTCAGACAGTATATCTCAACTCTTAATGTAATCTGAACCTTCTGGAGCCATTCATTAACTGTTATTCCCAGTGCAAGTCCAAATGCTCTCCCCTTGAAACAGTGTGGCCCTCGTGAGCTTGGTTTAGGTTCAATAGTGTATAAAGATGGTAATTCTTCACTCTGTATTGAGTAACACAGTAGTCCCTTGAACATTTTGGCATGGGTTGTGTGAATTACAGCTACCTCACCTCCCAGACTCCTTCCTTTTGCAGAGTGGGGAGCTATTTCACCCTGCTTTGCAGAGCTCGCTACCTCCCTGCATTCGTCAGGATGAGGCTCCTTTCCCTTCCTGCCACTTCACCCCCCTTTGCTCACAGAAGAGCATCTGGCATTTCTCTAGGTATGCTGCTGTAATGTTCCTGCTTCTCCTCCCCGTGACATGAGTACAAGGCTTGCTGAGAAGAAGGGATGGTACAAAAACAGACTTGCCCTCCTTCACCCATCTGCTTACCCAAGTAAAGACTAAGACTGGCTGTCCTGTTAGGCTTAATTTTAGCATGACTGGGACAGCCCCTGTAATAAATTACAAGCTTCCTCTTCATTTTTGTGTGGTGTATTGCACACTAAAATGATTCAAATTTAGTATCCTTTTTTAGCCATCCTTTTTAAAGGAAAACATTTATCAACTTCTTACTCCCACTTCCTCCTGCCCGACCCCCAAACTCCTGTTCAATTACACTGCAGCAGAGTTTAAACTGTAAAGCAAGGCACCTGCACAAGAGGTCCTGCGATGGTACAAAACATCATTCTGGCAGTAATGCTGTTCAGTAGCTGTCCAACTAGTTTCCATCAGTGGGAGTGCTTAGATGTATCTGAAAGAGAATCTGACCTCTAAAAATAGGCACATACCCATTTCTGTGTGAAACATAGGCTGCATCCTACGAGCAAAAAAGGCAGACTAAACTCTGAACCACTGCCAGGTCATAGCTGGAGCTCCCAAACAGTGAGGGAGTTAACTTGGCATTGCCAGCCATGCCGCCCTCAAATGAAGTAACACTGGGCTTTGAACCCTTCCTCCCAAGAACCACGGCTGAGACTCTCCCAGTTTCTAACCCACTGACAGAAGTCCCTCCTCTTTTCTCTGCCAGACACTTAAAAGGAATTGTGTTTTCTCTTCCATGAAATTTGGGAAAGCAGGGATATGTCTTTTCTTGCCAGTAGAAAAAGCAAGGGCTGTCAAGACACCTAAATCTGATCATCTTCACTGCACTAGCAGGGCACAGTTTTGTTGGGTGGCTGCAGTAACACTGTATAAAAACCACGTCAAAGGGAGTCATTTAAACCCATGTAAATCACGTTCACTGACGTATAACCGCATCCATCACTCCTAAATGATATGCCAATCCGAAAAGTGGGGCACCAGATCCTTCCATTGTGCTCCAAATGAATACTAACTTACCCTCTTGGCATCTTCAGGGAGTTATGTGCCTCTCAGTTTAACAGAGGCCATAGAACGTGACTTTTTAGTATTAAGCAGAACCCACCACAGGACCGTGGCAGCAGTTTGCAATGTTGTTCAAATGTTCCTCACTTGACACTGCCCTTCATGTATAGTTAAGGATAATGTGACAGCCTATTCTCCTGGCGTATCATCTAACGACATGCAAAATTCTGCATGTGCTTCAGACTGGAATCCTGTTTTTATCAAAATAGACATGTGCACTGAGGCTTTAACCAACAGCTGAGACGGGGTTTTAGCGTGAGATTTTCAAACCTGTCTCAGGTATTTAGAAGCACAAATTGCAGCGAAAGACTAATTGAACTGTGCTTCTAAATCCCCCAGGTGCTACTGAAAATCTCTTCCTTAATAACTTGGAATCTCCTAAAGAATAAACCTCATTGAACTTAGATGGGTGTGCAGATCCTAGGGTTAAGATTTTGAAACGCTCTGTACTGGCTTAACTCCCATTGACTTCAATGGGAACAGAATTAAGTTGACATTGAGCCTTTTTGAAAGTTCCCCTCCAGGTGTGTTTTCTCCATTTGAATTTGAATAATCTGTTAACTGCTGAGATTGCTTTTTGATTTATCAGTATGAAGAATTTTACAGAAGTTTTTCCCCTTAATTTTTGATGAAATGAGACTCAAAAAACTGCAGCGTACTGTCACAAAAACTCTATCTGCTAAACCTACAGAAGGAACTATGTTTACTTTCGGTAGTGTTTACTATTATTATTATTTGTACTTCAGCAGCAACACAGGAACCAAAACCACAGACATTATTGTGGGAGGTGCTGTGCATAGTCTGTTAAAATATTTGTACAATACACAGGCAAGCTATCTAACCTAATACTAATAGTCAGACTCTAGAGTAACCCGGGAATCGTAATGAATATCCCCAGTAGGTGTAATTATACAGCAGCATTTCAGTTACTACCTCACCTCCTTGCAGACATTTTCAGGAGACAGGGATTTTCTTCAACTCCCCTGAATGTTTTAGTTTACCTTTTTTAATTAGCCCTACTTACAAGAATGAGGAAAGATGTTTGGTAATGTTGGTGTGTCCCTCACTACAGTTTTGCAGGCTGCACTCTCCAAGATGCACGAACACAAACGTTTAGGGTTCAAAATGTATTCATTTTCAGTTCGAAAAACACATTAGGGCCCAAACTTTGCTGCTGAGATTCAGGTTTTAATAGGAATAAAAGGAAATAGACAGTAAGAAGCCCTCTGTTTTGCAACAGCATCACTGAGGACAGACTCTCCATGCTCCAGATTCCTTGTGAGAAAAAATAGCTGCACTAATACCCCTTGCAAACAGCACGATAACCACTTCTTTGTTCCCACCAAGGATACAACAGCAGAAACCTGTAAGAGAAGTCATCTGATATGTCAGCTCATTAAATTAGTCGGAATGGGTGAATGGGGAAGAGGAATATACCATTGTAAATGTATGTTAATTAACATATGCTATAGAGAGGCATTTAAATATATGAAAATGAATATTAATGAGATGAAAACACCTAATTATTGTGCATCTAATGGTATTATCCAGAGCATCCACAGAAAATGCCTAATTATCATGCATCTAAGGCAACAGTGCAAACCTTCAGACACAAAGATTCAGTGTACATATAGATCATAGTAGGACTTTAATTGCAGACATTGCAAAATATCTGCACTGAAACTTGAATTTGGAAGGATTTTTAAAGTTTTATTTAATTTATCAAAAAATGTCAGATTCACCAATTCCTTATATCATTGTTGCACTTCAAAACTGCATGTTTCTTCTTAGTGAAACATCACACTGAAATGCTTCCATGTTTCTGCATGCACCTGTCCCTTTTGCAAGAATATCATTAGAAACTGGGCTGCAAAGTGGCCTGGAATGAAGTTCTGAGGAATTTTTCATGAAATTGCATGAAACAAAACTTAGTCTGCATGAAATTCCTTCCTATGCAGAGGGCTACCGAAGGAGAATCCTGAATGAAAAATAGTATGGATTCCTGGAATTAAAGACTGCCTCCTAATACATATGCATTAGGAAGCTGAAATAAAATTATACAGGCCACTTGAATTCTGTTATTTCCTAATTACTCAGTGGTTGGCTTTACAACCTTAATGTTCTTTTAAAGTAGGTTTTTCAAGGATTTTTTTTTTCTTAAATGTAATTGCAGATAGAGAGCCAATCTCTCGACTCCAGCTAGAAGGATACAGGGAGTTTTCCTTTATAGAGAAATTCCACAGTGGCCCAGCTATGCACATGTTCCCTGTCTGAGGCTCTAGGGCATACGCCAGGGACACATCCAGAGAAGGATATATTTTAATGACTACTCTCTGCATGGTATTTGCAGTCCCAACAAGACTAATATCGTTCACACATATGATCAATGAAGCCTTAATCCTACCATCAAAGTAATTAATGAAAATAAAGCACATTAACTTAGTATTGGAGCCAGAATTGATTCCTGAAAGACAGCTCTCTCCTCTCTCAAAACTCAGTTATTAATATCTGTATAAGTACCAATGTGACAAGCACTTTAGATATACCTTCACATATATATTTACTGTCACTCAAAATGACTTACAGTCCATCATATTTTAAAAAATTATATCTTATCCATGCTTCTAATTTTCTTATGAGACTGTTGTATGGAACTGTAAGAAAAATGTTGATGAAACGGAGACACATTATTCTGGTGGATTTACCTTATTCACTAAGCTTTTTATCCTATCAGAGACAGAAATTAAGTTAGTTTGTATGATTTACTTTTAATAAATCCATGCTGCCATCTATTTACGACCCGTATTGCTGTAGTTGCTTCCAAACTGATTGCTTTATTAATAACTCCAACAATGTGCTTGGTACTGAATTCAAGTTAAATGCACTGGTTTGAAATCACTGGATTTTCTCCTGTTCCCATTCGCAGGTAACTGCTGCCCACCTCAACAAACTTAACAATTCAAGTAACAGCAGCAGCATATTTTACATTACTGGATGTGTAAAGGTTCTCAGAGGGATTTCCCAACCCCATACATAAAAACCATCAAAGCACTTCTGCTACCACAGTTAGCAGAGGGCAGCACCAATCTGTCAGCAGTATTTTGCACTACCTGGGATACAGTCAGAATTTCTAACAGAAAAAAAAGTGTTTCCCAGCAGTTGCATACCCTTGAGTTAACCACCCTCGAGTTAGGATTACTACAGGGAGGACAGCCATGTTGCAGTGTCGTGGTTAAGCTATACAGGGGAGTCATATTAGCATCTAGGGTGTGGTATTAACGCAAGGTTTTGCCTGTACTCTCCAACCATGCAGGCTACTTCAGTAAAAGGCACCACTGTGCTTCAGTTAAGCCAGCTCAAGTTAAAAATATGAATAATAGTGTATTTGCTTGCAAATAGCTACACTCCTCATTATTTTTCTCTCGTGTCTATTTGAATCTATAGCAATAGATTGTATCAATATGGGTTGTGGAGTCTCTTGGTGCGTTTCTTATACGTGACTTTTTTGCAAGCAACTAGAGTCACCCTACAGTATGGTCAAGTCCTTTAAAGAA
Source organism: Nyctibius grandis (assembly GCF_013368605.1). Classification (NCBI taxonomy): domain Eukaryota; kingdom Metazoa; phylum Chordata; class Aves; order Nyctibiiformes; family Nyctibiidae; genus Nyctibius; species Nyctibius grandis. The sequence goes on from NC_090663.1 coordinate 60,501,700, forward strand.
AACACGAGCAAATTTACTGGACTGTAAAATCTGTATACTGCATGGGACAGAGAGAGCTGCCCCCAAAAGGGTAAGTAACAACACCGACTGCCAAAACTAAAATTTTGGCCCCAGTGAGATTATCTGTTTCAGACACAGGAAACAGTCCTGCATGGCAGTTAGCACCTCAGCCTGAATGGAAGCCCGTCATAAGCCGTGGTAGCCCAGATTTTACAGAAGACGCTTGGTCCCTCATTCCCCAAAAGAAAGCAAAGAACCATAAAAACTCATCCTCTACCGAAAAATATAATGTAAATTCAATCTGACAAAAATAGAAATGTATTTGCAAATGCCCAATTCACAAAAAAAAAGTTAACCCCTTTTCAGAAGGTTTACATAGTCAATATTAAACTACTGTGCAGAAGAGCTGAAGATATTGATAGCCAGTAATGCAAACGAGATTGCAGTTAATTGTTAACATCTCCTGAGCTATGCTTCCTACGTCCCTGCACAGATAATGAATAAAATTATTTACCTATTCAAGTAATGAGAGCTATGCATTTTGATATCCGCATACACTGTAACTCAGACCTCCTCTGAGACCCTTACCTGTAATTAGGAACAGATGTAGGATCTTGTTCCTGAATTGATAAAAACAAATTTCAGCCCTCCTATGATATATGGCTTAGAGGCACAGCTAGTGGGAAGAATACCTCTGCAGAAGGATCCCCCTCCAGGCACTGGACCTAATCAGCTCCCCCCCCGCACAAGAACCCTACTACTCTAGATATTTCTCAGTGCTTTTCCATCACCGATTTGGGACACTTGCTAAAACATTCACAGGTGACACGGCATGGGCACAGCAAGAAGGTGCCAGGCAGCATTTATATGGCTTTACCTCTGATGAAGAAAACCATAGATCTCTACCATTCAAACCCATGGTAATTCTATAACACGCCCAGACTTCTCCATGGTGGAGTCATTTAAAATTAAGCATACACAACATTATGTTCTTTGAGTAACAATCCTCACAGCTCAGCACATGCAGCTGGGGAACTCTTCAAATTATTTCACGGGGGAAACTCAAGATGACATTCAGTACATATTTATTTTATTCTCCAAATGTCACACTTCTGCAGGAAAACATGCCTACTGCAAATGTTTCATGAACTGAAAGAAGCCACATTTCTTACTTTTTATCAGCTGGCTGAAATAACCCAAGGGGAATAGATACCTGCCCATTTTCTTTCTCTCACACATAGGTACCAATACCAAAGCCCAGCAGAGAAGAGTGAATGCTCCAAAGGGTATGTGCCATCTAAAGATGCTGCAGGCTGACCCTGCCCTAGTCAGATGTATCACTTGGACTACCCTGTATGTGCTAGCCCCATGGGATACTCTGACAGTAACAAGATGACACTGAGGATCTATGGCATGCCCAACCCATTCACAGCAATAGGCCTGGAAAGGTTCAAAGGAGCTGCTGTGATCATTTTCACCGGGTGAGACAAGCTGCCTTCTTTCATGCCCCTCACTTGATTTACCTTGATCCAGCAGAGCTTATAATTCCCGCTGGCTCCTAGCACAGGTGAATAAAATTATGTCTTGTGAAAAGCCAGAAGAGATGCAACCCCTCAGGCCTGTAGAAGAGGGACAGAAATTTGTATTTACTGAGGTCATCTCAGTAGAAGAAAGTTTCACCGGTTTCATTTAAGTCTGACTGAACCAATTCAAGTTAAACTGATGCGAATGCCTTCACATATCTTGAAAAAAAAATGTTAAATGGGGGTTTACTTGATTTCAAACCTAATCCAAATCCAAAAGAAGTGACCAGATTAAATAAGACTGTCCATGTCACATTTTGCATTGGTTTAACTAAGAAGGTTTACCAGTAGTAACCTTAGTGCAACTCCCTCATGTATACAAGGTCTGAAAATACATTCACTCTCCAGCATTACCCTGCTTCATGCCAGGAGAATTTGCAGATGGAATGGGCTCAGAGGAACCTCAATGCCTAGAAATAAAAGAATTGGGGGGGAATCATAGCTGCTGTGCTCACAGGCCCTTCACAGACGCTGCCTAAATTAGGGTAATTAATATAGGGGAAGGTGTCTGTACTCCTCAGTAGTTTATAAATGTTACAAAAAGAGGAATGTTTTGTATGTCCCCTGATGGGTTTTAAATGTTAATAAACGATGTGCAAGGAGGTATTTTACATCTCTCAATTTAACAGTGAGCTGACAGCTGCAACCATAGCCAGTCTCTGACCGCAGCAATTCTTCCAGGAACCTGAGGAGTAAATGGAGTAACTTTCTTCCAGAATAACAAAGTGCATCGGGATGCTGGCTCAGCATTTCAACATCCAGACACAGATCTAAGGTGAGACATTTCTGACACCCTGGGATCCCCCTTTTGCTGCATTATGTACTTGCCAGTCACTGGTACATGCTTCCCTTGTCACCAGAGACCCACTGCTACTCTTCCTGTGGTAGCAACAGCTTTTCATCTTACAGGTATGGGAGAGTGAATGGAGCAACCAGCCAGGAAATTACTTGCTATGTTGCTCCTCTGCTGTGGACTAGAGAAAGGACCAGACTGTACCTGGCACATCCAGGGCAGCAGAGGTAGACAGGGGTATCGCATGCATCACCGCGTACTCTTTCACTCTGCTTTTGGCCAAAAATCTATTACCACTGAATCACTGCAGCATCCTCTCTGTACCAGGTTTCTGTGCATGCACACCTATCTTCACCAGCATGGACAGCCAAGGAGGGGCATGCCTATCCTTTCAAAAGGTAGCAAAGAGACTGCTCAATAATGTGTGCCCCAGCAGAAAGCCCCACTAGTTTTTAGTAAGCCCTAGCTACTACCCTTCCCTTCTGCTCTGCCCAAGCCTCACCAGTAGAACAGAACCTCTTTGAAGTTTAAAGAAGCTTGAAGCAGTATTTTAGTTAGGTACATTTCAGGTTGCAACCTTTGTTGCAAAGTAACAGCAGAGGGAGGAGAACCTTCGCTTTGTGCCAAGTCCCTAAATCTGCTCACAACACTGTTTTCCTGCATGCCTGCATATTTTCCCCTTCTCCTTTCTCTTGTCTGAAAATAACCTTTGGTCTTGATCCTTAAACTGGCTGCATTCACTGTTGTTAGCGTGCACATTCATTAGTCCTATTAACCACTGAGGTACTGCCTAGGGCAGCACACAGCTGTTTCGAGGCACTTTAGTCCATGCTGTATATGTTGTTTCACTCCATAGGAATTGCACTCCGCTGATGACAAAAGGCAGCTCAGACACTGAATGAAACCAAGCAGAACTGTGAGTAACACCATGCATTTTCACTACATCATCCCAAAGGCAGGGGAATTGGTTTTACAATTCTATTAAAATCCCACACAGTAGTATTTTTGCCACCGACAATCTCTTGCTTCCTTTTATTTTAGAAGGGCAGAAGCCTACAGCTTAATATATCTGATTTATCAGAAAACCAACATTTTTTATTATTTCCCACCCCATTTTTTTTTTTACATGAAGGGCTGTAAAGTAACGGATTTCTTTCCTCCTCCACTTTCTAGTGTTGGACAACACTGGTGACAAAAGGGCATGTTCAACTATTAGAATTATAGTTTTCTTTCAATTAGTGGTTCCACAACTGCACCTCAGCAAAGCTTAGAAGAAATCTTAGGTGGCAAGAGCAAAGTTTTGTTTCAGATTTGGGGCAGAATTAGGTTAACATTTTCATGGCATTCATGCTGTATCCAATTACAGCCAAACACCATTTGACATCTTTCAGTTATATATTCCTTCTGTTTTGCACAAAGATTTCTCAGCTGTGTCTTAGGAGTGGGTCTTGTTTACTCCTGTTAAAATCTAGGCCTTTAGTACAGAATTTCTGGGACTAAGCTACAGCTTTTCTTCAACTCCTGTCTGTGTTTGGTTGTGCCTTTCTTCTGGTTTGCATTAACTCTTATATAAATGGTTGTGACCATCCTTTCATTCTTCAGAACTTTACTGTTATTGATTACGGCCGGGTTTCCAGAGCTTTTAAAAAACAGGGACCACATGTTAATACACAGTTTGTCTTAGGCATCACGTTCATCTCATTCTCGGTGGCGTATGTCAAACATTCATATTAAGTCAAATAATATGGTGTGGCTACTACAGCCCTTATTTACAATGAAACATGACAGTACGTTATTATATTTGTCTGTCTATTTATTATAATTGCCTGTTAATTAAATTTAGCTACTAAAATGGGGGTAGAAGCAGCACTACCATATGTCTAGTCACATCTCCATGGAACAATGGCTATAGGTAGTGAAACTTGGCTTGAGAGCTGACAGCCAGAAGCCTGGGGTAAAGGACTTCTGATGGGAGACACCAGAGCTCAAGCAGAGCCAGGTACTGGAAGCTGTGGCACAAGGAAGTATGCCTGCCTGACCCTGGTGCCCTCCAAAGCCAAATCCCACAGGTGCTGGAGGTTACCCCCTCGCAGGACCCCTCACTTGGCCAAACCTCTGAGAAGCAGCACTTACAGCTCCTGCTACTTTAATACCTCAAATTCAAGGCAGGGGAAAACAATGTTGTGCACACCTCCTTGAAAGATTGCCAATCCCTGCAGCTAGGAGATGAGGTAATATGATAAGGAAGGCCAACAGCAGTTCAACAGAGCGAGCTAGATCTTTTTAGCCCTCGTTATTGTGCAGACCCATCTAACCAGCTGCTGTTCTACTGTCAGCTACAGCCAATATTCAAGACCAACAAACAGAGATTACACATCCCTTCTCAGTTGCAATCTATTTTTTATGTTACAGCACCTCAGTGACATTCACAGGATACATCCTAAAAGTGTCTCACTCCTGTGCAATCAAATTAAAGTCATTCAGCAATGGCTCATTTGCTGAAATATATAAACATTGTACCTGTCTTGTAACTGAAAGAGTGGTATTTTTCCACAGGGAAAAGTTATTTGCCATGGACTTGACTGATTTGGCAATTTCTCTGTTTATCAATATCCCACAATTCTTTCACATTTTCAAAATACAGTAATAATACTTACCACCTTATGGGCTGCTATGAGGCATACATTAGTCCTTCTGAAGCGCTCAGAGATCCTCCAAAGAATGCAATCTGGAAATAAAATTATCATTAGTACATGTCGGGGATTTACTATATTCATCTCCATTCTCCATTACACAAATGACTGGTTTTGGGGTTTGGAGTTTGTTCTTGTGTGTATGTATAAGAGCAAAAACTCACCACATTTTGGTATACCTCAGTGGTACCACGAATCACATCATTACTCTTAGCAGTACTTCTGCTTTTATATTCTTTTCTTTAAAACAGTATCTAAGAATTTCATTTAAAAATAGAAGCCTCACTAGGCAAAGTAAGTTTGTGGACTTGTCAAACCCACAAAAATTATATGATCCCATGATATGAAAGACATAACAAGTGAATTTACACATTCATGAAGCAGTATCAGGCAGTGCTAGACACCTGCTAAAGGTGTTCTGAACTGTTGCTTGGACACTACTATTTCTTTCCATTGGCTCCCAAGAGAAGCCACAGCAACTAAGATCATTAGGCACATCATTTAGACACCTAACATTAGGAAGTATATATAGTCCCCAAATGCAATAGAAATTACAGATTCAAACCTACTTCAAACTAGACAGAGAGCCTTCAGACAAGCTGAATGCCTCCATGGAAATGTCTTCCCAAACTTTGCTCACCCTTGAAGTTGAGCACATTTCAATTCAGGAGCACTGAGCTGGATTTCCACGTCTGCCACGAGTGTCCAGCATGACCCCAAGCCAACACCAGATAAGGGATTTTCTGGCATCCAGACTGCAGGCAGGGAACTTGCATCACCTGGAAGCTGCCACTCGTATCTGCAGCTTTGAAAAACTCCTTTTAATCCCTCTCTGCCCCTGTAAAATGGGGGTAATGGTTTTTCTCCTTTCCCTGTTTGCTGTCTGCTTAGTCTGGGAATTCTTGTGGATCATGTCTGTCTTTCCTATCGTGTGTAAATGTGGTGTTTAATACAGCAGGCCACGGATCTTAGCCCCTCTATGCACTAAGGGAAAACAAGGACAGTGATGACACCTCAACTGTGGCAATTGTGTATCTACATGCTGCTCACACAGACAGAGAAAAGCAGTACACTTTCATCTCCCAAATGCACAATTCGAAGAGATGGTCTGTGTTGAACAGGCTTGCAAGCTTAAAAAATGCCCTTCTGGGCCTCCATGTTTCTTGCCCCTCAGTAATTTCAATACGTATATTCACTACAAGCAAATTAGGACTGGAAGAAGGGGGGGTTAATTAAGTCCTCCTGCTCCACAATTTTTGGCAGAAACTTGACTCAAAACAGGTTTTTAGACCAAGAATTGCATTCTATTTTTTATTGCATGCTTTATGCATTTTTAGACCTCAACTATATTAGAAGTGGATGAGCCAAAGCAAACACATATGTACACACGCAGAGTACTAGGTGCGTTTTTCTGAGAGCGAGTCAGAGAGAGCGAGTTTGCTTTCCCAGTCTTTCTGCATCTGTAAGCAGGAAGGCTTGAAAACCTTGCAAAGAAAGTCTGTTCCCAGGAGAATTCCTGCCTCCCTCTTTGCAGATTCAAGAAGCCATCTCTGGCTACTGTGCATGGAAATCCCAGTATTTTGGCACAGTTTTAACATCAGCATCATTAGAAACATTGATTTATTTTAATTGTCACCTTGTACCCTACACTGCCAAATGCAGTCAGAATGTCAATTCTTTATCAATGTGAGCTGTTGACATGGAAACAGATCTGCTGAAATGGAAGCAATAAGAAAAAATGTGTTACTCCTTCAAGTTATACTTGGAAGCGGTAAATCTGTGTGTGCTACAACAGATTTAAACACTCAATAAACTATACAGAAGAAATAAACAACTATTTGGGGTGACAGTCATTTTAGTTGTTTACATCATAGACTGCATTTAGAAAATCTCCAGTGTTACTATGGTAACCGCTTTTGCTTAAACGTAGTTGTGGACGCACTTTAGGTATGATCTAAATTAACCAAAGATGGAGGAACAAAACTGGGGAGCAACAGCTGAAGGAGCGACTGGCTGCTCCCTATCAGCCCATCCTATCTGCTTCCTGAACCGGCGGGGGTACAGCCAGAGCCCTATGTAGCATAGACACCTTGGCTCGTCCCCATCTACACTCAGAGAGGACCTGAAGCAGCTGACAGACTGCACCAGGTAGGTTTTAAAGATATGAGGGAGACACACAGAGCTCTTCATCATCCCCACACAGCTCGTAGTGGACCCCAGAGCTCCTCATTCTCTCCCGCTAGTCACCAGACAGGTGGTGGGAAGAGGAGGCAGGCAAGGAGCCTGCAAGAGGGGCCAGAGGCCCACTCTGCACCTCTGGCAGAACTTGTGGCTTTCCTCTTTGGGATCTTTCCCAGGGAAGAGAACAGAGAAAGGAAAGAAAGAGTCTGTAGCACAAGCCTTTTGCCAAAATCTGCGACTTGGAATGGACACTGCCTCACGATTAACTTCACACAGCTAAGAAACTGTCCTAAAAGATGCAGCGCAGACCTTTAACCAGCACTACATTTCCACTAGAAAGATTAAATCTCTGTGCTGCTAAAGCTAGTTTCATAGTCATAGGGAACAAGGCCAGAGGGGCCACTGTGATCTGCTGTTCTTAATAGGGATTAAAGGAACCTACGGTCTCCCGCACACCCGCCTCCAACCTGAAAGCCATCGACGGTGAGATGGAGATCACTGAGCAGAAAATGAAGGGAGAGGCTCCTCTGCCCTCTTGCCAGGTGCCAGGGCAAGGGGCAGCAGAAAGAACAGACACATTTAAAACAACTTCCCTAAACATGATCATGGAGACACTTGGAGCCAGAGACTGTTCAAAGCTCATGGATCTTGGCAATACTGTGAGGCAGTCCAGTTCTGAACTTGCTAGGGCAATGTGCATCCCCCCCCCTGCTTCAGCTGTGATAAAACATCAAGGGATGTGAATTTTTTTTTTCTTTTCTTCCCTTTCCACTTTTCACATTTCTGCGTGATTACATTAGATAATGATACATACCTCCCAAAAGCTTGTGCATCAATTAACAAGGGAAGGAAGGACACACATCATTAATTACACACTGGCCTGTGAAACATGGACATGGAATATAGCATAACGTTCTAAAAATAGCAGGAAGGCCTCCCTTGTTTAGGTCAAGTTTTATTTGAATTCCCATAATAAAACATCTGATATTAAGCAACAAAGTGGAAGACGCACCACTCTAGCCTCAATGGGTGTTCCAGATAGATCTGCTTTAACTTAATCCATATAGAAAAATGCAAAGCCAAGGAACGTAAGTTTATGCGAGCATGAGACATAATAGTGCTTTAAACTTTTACAGCATTTAGCAATCCAAAGGATTCCAAACTACTCTACAAACCACATACTTACTAAAATGCTTCCATCTGTATTGTTATCTTACATACCTTACACCATCTGTATTGTTATCTTAGTGTTTATATTTTGGTGAGATTCACGAAGTGTTGTGTTAGATGCTGGGCCAAACTGCTGGTATAGCTACATGCAGTCAGAGATGAGGAGACAGGTTGCTGGCTCTCATAGTTGTTCACAGACATGGTTATGTAGAGGAAATTTTGTTTTCTCAAATAGGGATGAGGGAACAGAACTGCATGAGAAAAGGACCTGCAGTGTGTGTCTCTGTAGGTACAACTGCTCCACATCAGCCTTGGCTGCTGAGTGGGATAGCATAGTATTTCTAGATCATTAAGGCATGGATATTGTGGAGGCACGCATGCTTCTGGAATGAGAGACAGCCCCTGTCTGAATCTGCTTGTAGGCTAAGTGGAATAGACTGATGAAGGAGCAGAGAAGCATCTTGCTTATACCCAATTTTCAAATACGTAATAGCAATTTGAAGATCACACAGGAATAATGCTGAGAAGAAGAAAAAACACCAGCTGCCCCCAGCATAAATCAAAAGCCTTTTACACACAGACACACACACATACACCCAAACCCCCAACCTTCTTTGTCCCCCTCTGAAGGGGATTGTGGCTGCCAGAAAAACATATTGCAGAGGGACAAAGGAAAAAAAATACAGTGGATTTGTTAGTGCAAACTCTTACTCTTTTGAAACACGCCCCATGGGCAAGTTGGTTTCCAGTCAGAACATACAAGATCATCATTTTTGAAGCCTCGTCTGAAAACATAAATTATGATCTTACTGATGGCAAAAAAGGCAGCAATCTTCTATCTATACCTCCATCTCCAACGTTAGAAACCAAAGGTACTGTTTTCTAATGTCCCTAATACATCTGAGGAGCAGGTGATCCCCTGAAAGCCACAGTCTTTTGATCCTATATAAATTGGATGCTTTTGAGAATGTCACCCAGAATTCTTATGTCAGTCCTAGGAAAACATAATCTAAAACAGAGGATAATTTTGATTTTCCTCCTGACTCAGCAGATGAGGAGATAATTAGATACGGAAAATGCATGTTCTTGAGGGTAAATATACCTTGCTGTAATCCTACTGCCAACTGAATTAAGGTTTGCCTGCCGCAGTAAGGCATATATTAACTCAGCATCTGGAGGAAAGCTAAGACCTGTCAGATTTCAGAAGTCACTTGTGGTCCTTCCTATGTTATAATGCAGTATCTTAGAGCATAGAAACCAATGGACAGAGGAAGGAGGAGAGAACTAGAAGAGAGAGAGGAAAGAAGGAAAAGTATTTCTTGTCTCTGCCTGTGGTTACAGGCAACAGTAATAAAAGAATCCAGCAACACCACAAGAAACTGAAGCGGGTGGATTGCCTACTCTTTTCTCCCCATCAAACCCAAATGATTCCTCTCACAGACTGGTAACGTGAAGCGGCTTATTTTTTCAAGTGCTCTTCAGCCTAACCACGACTTCCACCTCTGGAACTGGAAGAATCCCGTATGTCAAGTAAGCAAAGACAGGTTATCCTTCCACAGCAACAGCTCAATGCTGATTGAAAGTCTCATTTGTCAGGGGAAAGAATTGTTGGTTTTCTTTTTAAATTAACCCAGAAGAAGAAAAAGATGTTTGTCCAGATCCAGGTGCTTTTTCATTCCTCAAGCAGCTGCTAGTTTGAGAGAATTTTAAATGGTTGGCCTTTATGAAATGAATTGGTAATCACAGCCCTGTGCCTCACACACTGTAGGCTGAATGATTCAGAGGACTGGTAATAGGATAAAGCCTTTCACCTCACAGGCTGCAGTTCAAATTCAGAATAATTCTTAACTTCATAAACACCGTCCCTACATGATGGGCATTTGATTGTTATCATACAATGAATCAGGTGTTTTTCCTAGTGGAAAAGTATTCACACCACAGACAATATACTAATTATTGTCAGTAATTAGCAGCACTCTTGGCAGTGGCAGTAGAGGGACCTGTAGAAAATTACCCATATGTTCATCCCTTGCAGGTTGTCATTTCAAGGCAAGGGGTCAAGCCCTTCAGATAGTCACTGCGGCGCTTCTTGTAGCTCTTTCCCACCCTGGGTATGTTTTGTGGATAAGCCGAGTTCAGCCTCCAGAGCTGTCAATCTACCACTTTTATTACCGCTAAATTACTTTTGTTTCAAATGCTGGAGGCAACTTCGAATGCTGGGTCTAATTAGATTGTAATTGTTGCAAGATCTGAGCAACTGTGGCAGATTTGGGTGGAAACTTTGGTGGCTTACAATATTAGTGCAAATAGGTTTCAAAGCACAAAACCTACAGCTGCTTCTAACAGAGGGCATTTTCTTAGAAAATGTATACTAGTAACCATCTAAGCCAGACAGGAGAAACTTTGAATTTCCATGTGCAAACTGAGTGATCTGCAAAAGCCATCTGTCCAAGCACACAGCTTCATGGGTCAGGCAGTTTTCATGAGCTCAAGATGTTTTGGTGCAAACAGAAGAAGATGAGTTTAATTAGGAACAAATATTTTTGCACAAACAGAACAAGGTACATTGACCTAAGCAATAACCAATAGCAAGGAAGAGGTACATATGTCACCATGTTTTCAGAACCATAAAAAAACACAAGCTAAAAAGAAAATAAATTTCAAACATATATAGAAGTAAATCCTACCATTTAGCAGCAGAAGCCTTATCTTTCCCCAGGGGAAACATACTCATGAACAGTCCAGGAACTCCATGCCCTGTTGCTGAACACCATTTTTCCTCTGCCTTCCTTCGGGAAAGCATAGACCCCTCAACACTTCAACCCCCTCTAATATAACACAGTCCAGAGATCTGCAGGGAAATCCTGAAGATCTGAGAGTGAACATTTAAAGGCCAGGGAGCCTCTCCTAGGAGACCCAGTGCTTCCACATTATCTCCTGAGGTCTACCTGTCATAATGACAGCATTACCTTTTTGTGCAGCTCCAGGGAGAGCCGTGCAAAGATTGGATTATGTGGTTCAATGGCCAAACAAAAAACAATCACAGGCAGAAAAAATTTCAGTTGAATCTACTTGAAATAAAAGCTAAGGGGGGCAGTTTGGCTAAGGAAAAAAAAAAAACCACAAAGGAGGAAATGTTTGCCTTTAAAGTAGTAAGTCCTCTGTTCTCTATTTTTGACCTGAAATGGAAAAAAAATGCCCAGAAAATTAAATTTTTTTTTTAAACCTTTCCTTTCTCCCCTTCTTTGATTTTGGGGGATTTTTTTGTAATAAACCTTCACCAAACCTCATGTCACACCAAAGTAGATCTGGTCTCCCTGAAAAATTTTTTTTCTTCAGCAAACCTACTACTTAAATACACTTTGCTGAGGTCTAGCTCTAGGAAGAACTGTACAGTCTGAACTAGAGAGATCCAGTGACCAGATTTTTGTTTAAGAAGAAAGAAGCAAGTTTTTCAAGTAAGAAAACTGATCTACTTGATCACTATGGATCAAAAATGCGATTGTCGAATTTTTTCCCATGAAGGGAGAAGAGGACCAAATACCATCCTTTGAAGGACAGACTAGCAGCCTCACTTACTCACCGTAAGTACTGACCCCTTTGTTCTGTTTTGTTCTCCTCTAAGTAAAACCACAGCTGATTTTTTCTTTTTTTTTTTTTTTTTTGCTCCTGCTGCAGGGCCTATGTGAAGTGAAAGGTACAGATGAATTCCACTGGTGGCAGTAAAGTCCATGAGATACCACCAGCACACTCCCACAGACTTGTGTAGCTTGTTACTTACACGCACAGCTGGCAGTGGGCACGCTTGGAAACCACTCTGGCTATCAGTTATCCTACAGCTCTGCATGAGGACTGGTTGGGTTGGCAGCTGGCTCCTTTAATCCCACAGAACAAGCTGAATTGGATTCAGGAGCATCTGCAGCTGAACTGACTTCGGTAAATATGAAGACATACCCTCTGCTACACAAACACATACACCAAAATTAAAATGAAATTTGCTCAGAAGGACAAAAAAGAAAAAAATTCCTACGTCTGTAGAACTGCTGCTGGTAAATACAAGCATTACCATTACTAGAGGAAACGGACATATAAGTGTATGTATATCAAAACTGTAACAAAATTTGCTCATAATGACAAAAGTGGGAAAGATTCAGAAGTCTCCAGGTCAATCCCAAATCATAAAGTCCAGTCCCCTGGACTGTATGTAAGTCACTGGTGAAGACAGTAGGAGGTAAATGCTTGTTTAAACCTCTTTCCTCCAGACCCATGTTACATGCAGAACAAGGCAATGGCCAATATTTTTGCTACATTCTACCAACTAGTATCGACAAAAGAGTTTGCTGCCTTGGATCACAAGACCACAATGCAAATCATTATTAACCCATCTTCACAGACCTACCTGACAGTCAAGGCTTTAAGTGACAAATTATTAAAGCTACAGAAGGACAAAATTACTGAATACAGAATTCAGTGCAGCACTTGCACATGTGTTAGAGGAGTATCAGCCCATACCCCTGAGCAGCAACACTGCAGAAGATGTACCATTCCCAGGATGACACTCAGTTTGTTCAGTATTTGCAAGTGCAAACATTCAAAAGAAGAATAAAAAAACCTTTCACATTGCAGTGACCAACTCCAGGTGATACTCAGCTCCAAACTGAAAAAGGCTATAGGGCATGGGCAAACTAAACACCCTAGAAGCACAACTAGAAGAGACAGCAAGCTCTTTCAAAGTTTACCAGCAGCTTTGCACAGGAGGGAAGAGGAACCTGACAGCCAACATGAAGAAGCTGGAAGACACAATGACAAAGCAGAACCAGGACTTCAAATAGCCACAGAATGAAAAAGAAGAAATTCAAAAAGAACTCCAGAAGGTAAAGGCGGGGGCTGGGGGGGCGAGGAAACAAAAACTTGATGGATTTTGAAAAGAGAATAGCTAAAAAGGTATTAAAATGTGCAGGGGCTGGAAGCACAAGTGAAGATCCAATAGTAAACACACAAAAAGAGAAAATAAAATTCTTGTTGGAGAATGCGGGATGTTCTTTGACAGTGTAACAGCAAAGATAAAGAAATACATCCTTGCTTTCCATTCTAGGTGACTGTGAGATACCAGAGAAGGAAGCATGTGATAGGCAAGAAAGTCCATGCAAAGAAACAGAAAGGGTATTTAAATACAGGAAATAGTTAGAAACTCCTGTAAACCAAACTTCTTTAAAGCATAAGATAAGCAGTCTTTTCTAGGTGGTCCCAAGAAGAAAAACAGAAGCATTTGAGAATGGAGTATTCTTAGAGGCCAGGTTTACCTCAAGTTCAAATGCAGAAACAACAGAGGAGCAGACTAGGTAAAGAGTTTCTCTTCATGCTTCTTCCTGGCTCATGTAAAGGTCAGAGAAGCGTTGTCCCAGATCAGTACACAGCTATTTTCTGGGATCAGGGAGCATGTTAAAGTGAAAGGACAGGAGAAACCTTCATCAATCCCGCTAATACATAACAATACCCTGGGCAGTAGAGCTGCCCAGTCCTGTTGAAAATGGCACTATTACCTGTTGTACAGGACTGAAAGAGCCTTTTACATGTTACACTATGGCACTAGCAATCAGCAGAAGGTGTAGTGTATGGCATCAGGGCTTACAGGACCCACCTAGGGATATAGATCTGCCCCAAGAGAACAAAGCTGCAGAAGAATATGTCCGTTAATCATGCTTTAATAGCTTATGGCACACATGAGGCGACATGCAAAGGCAGATCCCTTTAAAGCCAACCCATGTCTATAACATGTCTGACAGTGTATCTAATATTGTAATTCTGCGTCTAAGGATCAGATTGTGGGGACTCTGCTCTAAGACATCATTAAAGCCTGTATATACATTCATGCCTCACACAGGCTTCAGGGGACCTCACTGCCTTCTCAGCCATGTTCAGCTGGAGACCAGCACTTGCAAGCGGAAGAACACTTGCTTCTCAGAAACTCTGCTTATTATGGCTGAAAGTAAGGTGCTCAGCTTATTCACCGCTACTTCATTATTTTTATTTCTCCGACAGTCAGCTGTCTCTGTTCACAGACACGCACAATGATTTTGTGCCACACAACTCTTCCTTCATCAGAGTTAACTCTAGATTTAAATCTGTTTAAAATGAGGGTGGAAACAACCTTACAGTCCAAACCTTTAAGACTGAGCTTGAACAATTCATATTTCCACTTCCGGCAAACCTGCAGAAGCATGCAGTCCCTAGCAAGACTAATTTGTGTGCTCACACAGAGAGGAAAAAATTAGTAACTACATGAATAGAGAGACAGATAGTGCTCATCTGATAATACCAGCCTGGAACATCACGACTGGAAGCCAGTAGCCCCTGGTATCTCTGTCCTGTTCCCCCAAACACACGCACACATTGCATTGGTCCTGGCACACGAGCTGTGCAAGGTCCACGGGCCCCACACAGCCCAGGAGCAAAATCAATGTATACCCTTCACTCAGGGAGTGCATAGAGCAAAAAAACTCTACCTCTCAGACAGGCCTCCAATGGATGCGATGGGAGGGAAGAGAGGGCACTCGGCAGCTTCTCCTACTGACCAGCGGCCATGCTGAACTCCACACTCCTCGCCTACGCCAAAGGAAGAGCTCCAATGCCACCTGAAAAGTCACATGCGTTATTACTGGAAGCACCGGTACCTACGCAAACATGGGTTTAGGGCCTGACCCAGTTGCTTGGCAGTTTTCTCTCCCATACCTCCCAATCAACCAGTCTCTCCAACAAAATAGTGACTTCAAAACAGCGTGGGAGCACAAGCGGCCTGTGAGGCACCGAGCAGGGTACAACCAGCCTTCAGTTTATTTAAGGAAGGCTCCTGTGGTGCCCCGAGTCCAGCCACTGGCCACCCCTGGGTGCCATGGCCGCTCTCTGGGGACAAGGACCAACTCCCTGGGACAGCAGCATCATGGCAGCTGCAGCGCTCCCCACCCTCCCCTCTGGGGAAGAGCCGGGGATGGGTGTGGGAGGAGAACACAGGCAGCCAAGGCAGGGGGCAGCCAAGGCAGGGGGCAGCCAAGGCAGGGGGCAGCCAAGGCAGGGGGCAGCCAAGGCAGGGGGCAGCCAAGGCAGGGGGCAGCCAAGGCAGGGGGGCTCGGGCCTGGCCGCGGAGGCCGGGCTCTGTGGGGGGCCGGGAGCGCCCTGCAGGCAGCTCCGCCATCTCTCGCCTGCACGGGAGGGGCGCCAACGCTCGCACACGCAACGCCCGGGCTACGTGCGCCAATTAAAGACATAAAGGAACTTTCAACGCTTAATTATTAATCCCCGGGGGCGGCGGGTGTCTGCGCCGCACCTTTCTGCTTCGTCACGCCGCCGGGCAGCGCGGCCCTTGCAGCCGCCACCCGCCGGCAGCGCCAGGGGACAACATGGCCGCCGGGCCCCCCGCGGCGGGGAGGCGGCGCGGCACAGCGCGGCGCGGCGTGACCCGCCCGGCGGCAACACCTGCCCGGCTGCGGCGGCTCCCCCGCGGAGCCGGCGGCAGCGCCCGCCCAGGCATTACGAGCCGGCGGGGGGATGTCGGGGGATTATGGAGGAGCCGCGCGTCGGCTCCAATTAGGTTCAATGCTCCCGCCGCAACGGCGGGGCCGCAGCGCCCCCTGCCGCCGCCCCGCCCGCAGCACCGCTGCCGACCGGGCCCCAGCGCAGGGGCGGCGGCCGCCGCCGCGGGCATCCCGGGCAGGGGCGGCGCTGCCCCCGGCCTGGGGAGCGGCGGCGGCTCGGCCGGGCCTCCCGCAGGGGCAGCGGGCGGCAGCGGGCGGCAGCGGCGTTGCAGGCGGCCTGCGGGGACAGCCGCCGCGGCCCCTTGCTGGGAAATCGCGTTTTTTGTGTTTGTTTTTGGTTTTAACGATTTTTTAATTGAAACCCGAGGGCACCCCAGGCCCCTCTCACAGAACCGTTTGGGTGGGAAGAGACCTTAAAGATCTAGTTCCAACCCCGCTGCCACGGGCAGGGACACCTTCCACTAGACCAGGTTGCTCAAAGCCCCATCCAATCTGGCCTTAAACACTGCCAGGGAGGGGGCACCCACAGCTTCTCTGGGCAACCTGGGCCTGTGTCTCACCACCCTCATCATAAGGCATTTCTTCCTTATGCCCAACCTAAACCTACCCTCTTTCAGTTTAAAACTGTTGCCCCTTGTCCTGTCACTACAGATCTCAGTAAAAAGTATTTTTCCATCTTTCTCATAAGCCCCTTTTATATATTGCAAGGGGTCAATAAGGTCTCCCTTGTCCTTCTTGAACTTCAGGAGGTTCACATGGGCCCACTCCTCCAGCCTGTCAAGGTCCCTCTGGATGTCATCTCTTCCCTCAAGCAAATCCACTGCATTCTTGGCTTGCTGTCATCCCCAGACTTGCTGAGGGAGTACTCTACGCCACTGTCTATGGCGTTAATAAAGATATCGAACAGCACTAGTCCTAATATGGATCCCTGAGGGACACCCCTTGTCACTGAACTCCATTTGAACATTGAGCCATTGACTGCAACTCTTTGGATGCCGTCATCCAGGCAGTTCCTTGTCCAATAAAACCATCCACGAAACCCATCTCTCTACAACTTAGCAACAGGAATGTTAGCAGGGTCCTGGCCTGCCTGGCTGTTGCTGCTGGAGGAGGATGGTCCCCATGTGCAGGAATGACTGGCTTTGGAAAACATGAGGCTGTTTTTACCCAAAAGCATCAGCTGGAGCACTTGACATGCTGGCTGGGGCCACCACCAGCCAGGGCACAGCTGGCTGTGCAGGCACAGAGTGGCCAGCCCCCACCACCATCCATACCACTCATCTGTGGCTGCCTGCGTTAGAAGAATACGTTCCCCCCAAATTACTCAGCAAGTAATGAGCAGCGGCAGCAGCCGCTACAGCAATATAAATCTACGGGAAAGGATTTTTTTCCCTCCCTTTTCCAAGATAAAAATCTCAAAACAGCAGAGGTTATACCGTTGACTAGGCTATTAAAATGGTATTTATGGGGTAATCACTTATTTTAACTGCCAGCTACATATAATTTATCATGGGAAAAAAAAACCTCATGGAATTTTATAATTATCATTTACATTTTTTTAAACCTATTTAACAAATCAAATTTGCAATCCCTCCACCCAAAAACACATCAGAAGGAACAGAGAGAGAGAGAGGCAGCACATGGGCATTTGACTCCTCTCCTGTGCATGGCTGCAGGGGCACTTCTCTGTTTGCCCAAACCCAGTCCCTCCTCTGCACAAGAAAGGCTCTTAAGCAGGGCTAGGGAACAGAGGGTGCCTTGTGTAGGTTTGCCATTCCTGGTGCACCATGAGCAGGACTTTGTGGTGCCCTCAACCCCCAGAAACCCAAAGGAGGAGACTGTGATACAGGGAAGAAAGCAACAGACACACAAGCAATCAACAGAGTTGTTTTGCAGTGAAATATGCTGGTTTGTTGCAGTCGAAACATCTTCATTTCTGCAGGAAGTTTGTTTAACGAGGTGAGAGCGGCATCCTGGCACCCACCCCAGGCCAGCTCATGGTGAATGGGCAGGGATGAGAAAGCTTCACTCAGGATCCTTCTGTGAGAGATTCAAGATGGGACTTTCCTTGATCACTTCAGGTCTAGTGGACAAGAGATGCGCACGAGAAGGCTCTGCAGGCCAGACCAGGAGGAGGGACACGCTCAACGCAACATGCAGGCTCTGCCAGCGAGGTGATGGGCATCGATAAACCACCCCCGAGCACCAGTATGCAACAGTTTGCAAGAGTAGATATTGCTTGATAGCAGCACACCCATGCAATACCTGACCATCTCAGGTTACGCTCGTGGGATGGGTATTACCACCTCTGCACTTACAGACAGGGAAAGGGGGGTGGAAAGCCATTGAGTGACACAGCTGCAGACCCACGGGGGGTCACCAGCAGAGCAAGACTTAACAGCCAAGATTTTGGCCAAGGGTTTGTTCCACACCAGACCCCTGCCTATGTGCGGCTTATGTCTGGCAGCTGATGGGCTGGGTTTGGGGCCCTCAATCTAGCAAAGGGAGGGCATGGCGAGAGAGATGTGAGCCAGGGTTGAAGGCCATCCATCCATCCATCCATCCATCCATCCATCCATCCATCCAGCAGCCCCAGGGACCACCTGTTTTGTTCTGGTTTCCAGCTATCCCTCCTTTATCCATGAATACTCTCAGTGCCACTCCCCAGGCCACCAGATCTCTCATGCTTTGCAAGGGTGAGTTGCAAAATAACCGATTAAAATGGAGGAAGGAAAAACAAACGCGCATCGCGTGTCTTGCCTCACTGAGGATCTGTTACACCTTCGGATCTTCTCCCTTCCCCAACACATCTGTACAAAGTAGGCATACTGGATTGCACATTGGCTCTTGGTAATAAATTTATATCAGTTCAGCAGGTCTGCAGAGCTGGAGCTTTGCTATGCCACATACTTGATCATACTTTTAAATTAAAATGAAAGAAAACAACTACCTCCAACTATGCAAATCAACTAGTTAGAGTGCCAGGCTGCTCATGGTACTTCTTCAATGATCTTGGTGTCAGAGCAAAGGGCACATAAGTATTTTTGTCTTTCTGGAAAACATTACAATTATTTCATGCACTTTTTAATACATTTTGTTACCCTCTTTTTTTAGGAGATCTTCCTGAATATGCTGCGTAGGTAGGAGCATGCTGGAGAGCAAGAAGTTTTGGTTTTGATTTCACTATTACTAAATCAGTTTGTTTGTGGAGAAAACATGTAACTTCCGTGTGTATGTGTTTACATGTAAGCATCCAAATATATTGTGCAGAGTTTTGATGCCTGTGTGGCAGCAGGGCTCTTCGTGTCTTTGGATCGAATGTGCCCTGCAGCGACAATCCATGGAAATCACGGCTTCAGTATGTGGTGGATTGTGCCATCGGTACAAAGTGGCGGTGGGGGTTTGTCATTAATAAAAATACATCGTTTACAGTAGGTGAGCCCACTCCAGGTACCAAACATCCAGAAAGAACCTTACTTCATACATTCCTCCTTCTGCTGAAGTACACATTTGTCACCAGATAAACTTTGCTGTTTTAAAGGCATACTAAATCCTTGCAAAGGGGGATTCACTCTGGAGAGAGGAAAATTGGGCAATACAGCTGTACGAGTCATAGTGCAGAGCGTATAATGACTCATTATTTATCAACAAAGACACAGCCATGAGCAGGATGTGATGGTCTGGGACGGGCTGATGTCACAGCAAGGAGTGGGAAAATGGCAAAGACAATGAGAGTATTATGACTATCTTTAACCACATAATACAATCAGACACTTTATTACTATTATTAGTCACTGCAGTTCTGAAATTCTACAAACCCACTCCATCCGTGTACAAAGCTGTGAAAAATTTATGTAGCAGATCATTAATTTTTCTTACAAATTCCTTCTCATTTAGTTTTTCTAAGAGATGTCTAAACTGGGCAAAGTGGTTTTAAAAGAAAAGCTCTGAAGTTATCCCTTGGGGAACAAAAACATACAGCATTGCCAGCACAATCCATTCAAAAGAATGAATCAGCCTCCTGGAGAAAGGAGGAGTAGTTCAAAACATAGGACTAAGTGAAAAAAAAAACCCTCATATTCTTTATATTTGCTTCTCTTGCTTTGCATACTTCGGGCTTACACTTTCAACCTTTTCTTTGCAATCACAGCAGCTGGAAACTTACTTTTTCAATGGAAAACGAGAATCCAGCTTAATCATATGAATCTCAGAGCTAGAGCTCTCTTTCCCCTTCAGCTTGTGATTTGGCAGTGGTAAAGGTGGTAAAGTGATAAAGCTCTGAGACTTACAGGGATGGTCCATAAGAGAAGCATTTAACAAGTAACCTTTGGCAATACTAATGGCCTCCAAAGGAGCAAATTTTCATCCCTCTAGGAAGAGAGAGCTGAGCATTACAATCTGACATATTTTTCCTTTTTGAATCATGTAGGAGAAAAATGTGGCAGAGTGTAAAAGCAGGCAGCTGGAGTATAAACATCTGGCAAGGCTTAGCCCTTAAAGAAAGAGGCAAAAGGGCTGTCCCAGGGCCACCCTTCTGCCTTTGGGGAAGGGCTACCCCAGTCCTCTGCTCACGCACCAAGCCTGGAGCACAGAGGACCTGACAGAGACCCTCTCCTGACTTTGCCTGGGGGTCAACAAACCAATAAAAGCAATACCTGGCCAGGTTCCCCTTGGGCCATCAGTGGGGTAGCATCCCTTTACCTGGACCAAACGGTGGCTCATGCCCAAGTGAGTGGTCACACCATGGGGAAGGGTGGGTGCTCGCGGTCCGTTAGGGACCTGCCTCCTGAAGGCACGTGGGTGTTTGCCTTCAGAGTGAGCGAGCGCTCTTCATCTCTCTGACAAAGAACATTATCAGTTTTCAGTAATTTGTTCTGCCCGTTGCAAAAATCTAAAGGAGATTATTACAATTCACATTTTCAATTAATTTCTACCCAGTATTTTTAGACTGCTCCAGTTATCTTTGATGTTCATTCCTACAAGCTGTTTCCAAACAGTTAGGGGGCTGATATACATGAAGTTAAAAACCAGTAACTCTTGCAAAGAAGCAGCCACAGAAGGACCATCAGCCCCCACTGTGCTGTAATCATGATTGAAACGAAGAACAAAATCTTAGATGCTTTTTGCCCAGCAGGCTGGAAATCAGCAGCACCGTCAGCTTTAAAGTACAGCTTGTCAATACAGCATGCTTCTCCCTTGTATGTTACCCGAATGACATCCCCAACAGAAAAATAAATTGCAAGCCTAACCTTGGGGGAGCTCTCTGGATTCACAGTGGTCAATGCTGGGCATCAGGGATGGAACCCGATGTCTGATTTTTCTCCTGTTCTTCATTCCTTCTGGGACCTGGCACATCTTTCCATCCTCTCCTTTCCTTGGCTATCATTTTCTGACACAACAAAAATCTGTAAAGATGAAGCCATTTTTATTAATTTCTGGAGCCACATATAACATCTGCTCTAAGCTTTTCTCTAGACAATGAATCAGCATGTCTCCTCATCGCACCCCCTTTAACCTCTGCTTAATAAGTCACTGGCACCAAAATCCCATCCAGTTGCATACTGGTACTGTCAGCCTGAAGCAGAAACTTAGAGCATTAAGCAGGAACCCGTATGGGGGATTTACCATTGCCAGATGTTTTGAGTCTGCTTAATGTCAGCACGGGGAATGTGTTATGTCGGGGTTACCCGGGGACAGTGCTTCTGCACAGCCAACCTGTGTGAGCCAAGGGAAGATGCAGCAGCGCAGCAAAGCAGGTCTCTCCCACCATCTACCTTCTGAAGCACTTAGCTGGTCCTGTTGGCAGGGTGGGCAGCCCAGGACTGCGGTGAGCACAGGGAGTGGCTGGGTCTCGTTTCAGCAAATTTTGCTCCATGAAGCCCTTGGGCTGTTTTACAGCACAGGTTCCTGTCCTGCACATTCCGTCCCAGCACTGGCAATACGCACCAGCCAGCAGTGAAAGCATCAGGTTTTCTCCTCCTTGCAAATTTAACACGTGGTGGCATAGCACACGTCCCCAGGTGACAGTGTGCCCTGCCCCGGCAAGTCCCACGACCCGCTGCGAGGACACAAACTGCTGCCTGCATCTACCCTGGGGTAAAGCAGCAGGCACGCAACATGACTTCTTGCCTCCCTTTCAATTAAATAGTCTCTTGGTGCTACTCAGATAATTACACCCGTGTGTCTCTTTCTAAGCTTTTTTTATCGTTCCTAGTATTCCCCCGGCAAAGAACCGAGGAAAATGACAATTTTCTAAAAGTGCTCTGGCTTAAGCTGGCTGCTGGTGATGTAATGTGGCCATCCCTAAAGTCCAGAGTGTATAACTATAACCAAAATGGAGTTATTTCTTGTTTCCAGAACAATTTCTTTAGCACTATTAAGAAAAACTCTCTAGAATAGAAAATACACACTGAACTGCTTTTCTCCCCACCCCCCCACCCCCAATTACAAGAAAGCATTTTTGAGGGTCTATTCTAAACATATATTTTGGTAAAATGCTTATCTAACAAAACTCCGTGTCTGTTACCTGGCTTCTGCCAGCAGAGAAATGCATATTCTCAGCCTCAGTGCTTCTAGCGGTAGTTTTGGATTGGTGGTGAGGACCATATTTTCATCCCAACAGGTCATTTTAGCATTTATCCACAAATGATGGACAAAGGGTTTTTGCAGTGAAAGGAGGGAAGCAGAGCAATATTATTTAAGAGGAGTGCTGGCCAGTTTTGAAAATGTTCAGTGAGATAATGATATGGGGTTTTTTTTTTACTCATCTCTTAATAGGTGTTTGAAATTACAGGAACTAGTCCTTCCAGTTGAAATTACGGGAACTAGCTCTTCCAGTTGAGGTACTGATGTTACTGCTAAAGAATAAAATGTATCAAAGGGCTCAAGCTATTTGATTGTCAAAATATCTAATTTCACTCTTCTGAATGAAGCTTTTTTTTTAAACAAGCCAGACATCAAGCTGATCAAAGCTAACATATTTGGAGCAAACTTTTAAACTGTAACAGCTTAACATGACCAGAAGTGGTATTCTCTGGTACTGGTATGTTCTTAGTTATTTTTGTTTTCCCTTTTAATAAGCGGATTGCTTCTGCACCTATACAGTGCTACAAATAAGTCTGGTGAAGTGAAATGTACTTACCTGTTAATAGTAAAGCCATATATTTACAATGTCTTTTGCATCTCCTCCAGCTTTTAGAAGTGATCCCCTGAGCGCAGCGCATTCATTAATACATTATCCAAAAAAACAGCTAACTCTTACCCCCTCATCCTGTGGCGTATGGATTGGCCACTCTGAGGGTTAAAATCATGTTTGCAAATAGCCCCTTGGGTATGTTCACCATCAGATCCTTCTGGAAGACCCAAGACCAGCCGGGAGATGTGAATTCCTCCCCTCTCAAAACCTCTGTGAATGAATCTTACGGTGTAGGAATTGTGTATTGATCCATTCGCAGCCAGGCATTTACAGTGTCTTTATAGTTCCCACAAATCCTTACCCCATCGTGGGTCTTGGGAGCACGTATGACTGGTACAACCCCCACCCTGGCATCCGCAGGTGAAATTATACCCTGCCTCTGCAATCCATCCCACTGCTCCTCCGATCCATCCGACTGCCTCTCTGCAGCCGCCCTCCCCTACACAAACAGCACCAGCCTCGCCTGCACGCATTGAGAAATGGCATCGCCCACTCCCTCCAGCCTTCCTGTTGTGCCGCTTATAAAACAAATGTCTGCCCTAAACGTGGCTCTATATTTTACCTATCGGTTCCCCCTCCCTGGCAGGTCTCTAGTGTGCCGCTCTTCGGTCTGGTTTACGCTCATATATTGCCACTTTCTGCCTATCGGCAGGAGACGGTCTCCTTCAGTCACAATTAACTCTAATGGCAAACAGGTATATTGAGAAGTTACTGTGACAGGTAAACAGCCTAAAACTCCTTATCTTTCCTTTCTGGGACACCGTAAGAGCAAGTTCATTTCCTTCAGACTTATTCGAGAAATTTTTCTTTGATAGACTCCCTGGGATACCCTGCACAGACTCCCAGGCTTAACGCCACGTGATTTATTTTCACATCAACAGAACACATAGGAAGTCAGCCCATCCCACCTGTGCTACTAAAGGGGCTCAGGTCCTTCATCTCTTTCTCTAAGGAGCATCCTCTTTCTGAGCCACGCTCATCCATATCCCAAGATGTGTCCCAATTACCCTGTCCCAAAGGTTTTTCTAGATTATGGGGCTGCCTCTGATAGTGGTACCATCTTATGCACCACAGGCAATGAGTTTTTCAGTTGATGTGACACAGTATCATTTGACACAGAGGCATCTGGACAAGGCTGAGTCCTCTCAGTAGCAGAGGTGAATTAGCACTGCACACCAGTGCCATGCTGCTATACTTTGCCTTTCCCCTCTGATATATGAAGCTCCACGCTATCAAAGCTATATTGCACCTAAAGTACCTCTGGTGGCTGCCCTCAGGGCTGGATCATGCTGTGCAGATGTACACCGTTTTTCTGGCGTTTTACTCCACAAACAAATTGCTCTTGACCTGCATTTAAAAAAAATAATCAAAATAGCAAGGAATAATCACTATTTAGGGTTGTTAAAGGCTCAGTAGTATTTCTTCCTCTTAGCTGATTCTTGAGATGAAACTTGGATTTTTTTAAAAAAAAAAACAAACAAAAAGACCTGTGGTAGGCATAATGTTTTTAGACGCTCTGTTACCTCTTTATATTCTTTCTCACCAAGTTCTCATGGAAAATGTAAGTCTTTAGGCACTCAAAATGCTTTCCAGCCAACGTTAGGAAAACAGCCTTTGCTGAGCTGCATTTCCTATAGCATTTCCATAAAAATACAGTTCAGTTCTTGGTATATGCTGCAAAAATCGACTCTTTTATTTCCATTAAGTTGGAAACTGTCCATATTGCCATATGTAGCCATTTTATCTTTCCTCTTTCCTTTCTTATAAAGCACAATCCTTGATGCCAGCTTGCTTTATGTTTTCACCATTCACAGGGAAGTAAAAAATAGCAGCACCATTCCCGAAGAGACAGCGGCAGAACAATAACTTTGCTTAAAATCCAGAACAGCAAAAAATTCACCAAAACTAACCATTTAAACCACTCGATTGCAAAATCAAGGTTCAAACTCTGTGTTTTCTTAGAGGCTGCTGATCTGCAAGGGAGCTCTTAAAATGTCAGTGACAGCCGTTTCCCAATGCCTCACAAAGCCGGGTGTTTATAATAAATACTTAATATGCAGTCATTTAATAAAACAGAGCTTCGTATTTGTGGTTTTATGTGATACACAGTACTTAAAATCTGCACGACAGGAATGCGCTTCTGGTAGCAAAGAGGAGTATGTGCAAAAATATTGCAATAATCTGGTATAAAGTTGGCTACCTTGCTGTTCAGGCTGATTTCATTCATACAGACACAGACCATAGCATCAGCTTTATCAAAGTTACAGGAAGGATAAATTCAAGCCCTTTTAGTTCATGTTTACAGAGTCATACATTTTTTATAGTTCTGCAGGCAAAGAGATTTCTGTTTAAAGCAGCATTTTTCTGGAGAACACTACGGCACCATCATGTGATTTCAAGGTGTTTAGATATAAATGAAACAGGTAATTCGAAGGCGGCCCCTTGTATTCTTCATTACAAGCGGAGTGGTGATGATACAGGCAGTTTTTGCAAAAGGCTGAGCTTGCGATAAGAGGCGTTTTACTAATCAGGCTGTTTTTGTGCCCAAACGCTGACTGTGTGCCCAGCCTGATGGAGCAGAGCAGTGTCCCTCGCCATGGGGTTAGCACTACAGCACAAAATTAGCCCTTTATTCATGATGAGGTGCACCTATTCCCTGTCTGAGGAAATCACCCTATGTAACTTGGAGACACCAAATAAAATCCTGCTTTACCGTGAACAGACCATTACTGGCTCCTCGAAGAGTCCCAGTTCCCCTGGTTTTATACATCTAATGGTACCTGCTGCTACTTAGGCACCATTAGGTCTGGTCCCACGTCAACCCTTATACCTTGTTTGCACTGAAATTAATTATTTAAGCCCTAAAAACATCCAACCTTTTGTTTCTTCGCTTTGACCACACTGTGACATTAGAGAGCAGAGCTCAGATGAAAATGCTTTTGTTTGACTCGTTTCATTGAAACACCCTTTCTCCATTTCACAGAGTTTTTTTGGTTTTGTTTTTTTGGTTTCTTTTAGGGTGGCAGAGGGGTGCCTCTTGAACACAACCGAGCGCAACTGGAAAAAGCAGGGGCTCGGCACGACACTATGAGCATGGCCAGGTGCAGGGCAACACCGACTCTGGCAGCATCATACTCCTTGATGTTGGGCAAGTCTCCACAAAATGACTGTCTCCTCCCTTGCATGTCTGTGGGGGAGCCCCCGGCTCCTTGCTGCTACCCGGGGCGAGCCGCCAGCAGGCACGGGCAGGGAGGTGAGCTCGGGCTGCCGGTGTTCCCACAGGCTGGGCTGGGGAAGGGCCAAGCAGACGGAGAGGGCACCGCTGCTTTGGAAGAGAGGAATGGTTGCGGGGGGAGGGAAGGAAAATGTTATTTCCCGAATAAGTCACCTTGAGTCAAAGCCTCTGGGTTTTGTACAGTAGTCGAGGCTGGCGCTGTCACCAGTGAGTGACACACGAGATGCCAGCTCCCACCTGAGCTCGTCTTTTATTCTTCCTTTCAGGGAGCTCACTCATCTCAGTAGCTCTTCCTCGTCGCACACACTGACTGAGGGCTGCCTGTCCCAGAAAGGGAGATGCCTTCCCAGAAAACAGGGAGGCAAAGCCAAGCCCAGAGGAGAGGGGTTTGGCCACGGGCCCCATCCCTCATTCTCCACTGGGTGTTCCTTCTGGGATCTTCCCTCTCAAGTCCCCATACGGGTCGCTACCTGCTCAGCAAACCCTCCCCTCACCTCCCCCTCCCCAGCCTTCACCTGGGGACAGCCTCACACACGGGAGGCAGCAGGGAAAGATAATCTTTACCTGTGCCAACTCTAAGCTCTCATTTACAAGAAAAAGCAGCTATTTGCCCTCTCAGGCAATAAAAGGCAATTAATTTTTTTGCTGCTCATCAGCAGCCACCTACTTTCTCTGTAGGCAAGAGCCAGCCCCGCTTTTTAACATTTCTCACTGTGTCACATAAGGATCAGCAGTCCCACCCAGTGCCCATCAGGCTCCAGCCAGCACTGCTCGATCAGGTGGCGCGGTGCGGACAGGGAGTTGCAACCAAAGCCGTTTGGCTCCGCTCGTTTTGGCATACCAGGGTCCTGTGGGCAAGGTCCCCGCCGCTAGTACATATTCTCATTTAAAAAATGAAAAACAAGTGAAACGGCTTGCAAACTGCCAAGCTTCCCACGGAGGCACTACCAGCGCTCCTCATGGCCAAACTGGGCAGAGGAGCAGGGACCTCCCTCCAGCAGCAAAGGCACCGAGATAGCCAGGGGCTGGATGAGGTGGATTTCCCTGAACAATAATGGGTGAAAATGGAGACTTGTAGAAAGAACAAAACAGAAATTGGACCAAGAATAAACTATAGGAGGGAAGCTGTATAGCAGTAAGAAGAATTAAACTGAAACCTTGTCTCACTAATGCCATTGTCTCAGTTATCCTTTCTGCCTCCTCCAACACCTATCAGTTATCACATCGTTTGAATAGACTATGAAAGTACAACAGATTAATATGTGGCTAAGAGACTGGTGCCGGAGGTGGGATTTTGGGTTTGTTGACCACGGGGCGGCTTTCATGACACCGGGCCTGCTTATGCCGGATGGGGAACAGCTGAATCAGAAGGGGAAAAGGGTTATGGCCCAGAAGGTGGCAGGGCTGATCAAGAGGTCTTTAAACTAGGTTCGATGGGGGAGGGGGATAAGACCAGGGCAGCCACAAATAAACCTAGGGGTGACAGGCCTGCGTCGGGGGCAAGGCCGCTAGCCCAGCTGAAGTGCGTTTACAGCAATGCACGCAGTATGGGCAACAAACAGGAAGAGCTAGAGGCCACTGTACAGCAGGAAGGTTATGATGTGGTTGCCATCACAGAAACGTGGTGGGATGACTCTCATGACTGGAGTGCAACTATGGATGGCTATAAGCTCTTTAAGAGGGACAGGCGAAGCAGGAGAGGCAGTGGGGTAGCGCTGTATGTTAGGGAGTGCTTGGACTGTGTTGAAATTGAGCAAGATGGTGAGGATGACAAGGTTGAATGTTTATGGGTGAAGATCAGGGGGAAGGTCGGCAGGGCGGACATTACGGTGGGAGTCTGTTATAGACCACCCAACCAGGATGAGCAGGAGGACGAGGCGTTTTACAAGCGGCTGTCAGAAGCCGCCCGGTCGCCGGCCCTTGTACTCGTGGGCGACTTCAACTTGCTGGATGTCTGCTGGAAATACAACATGGCAGAGAGGAAGCAATCTAGGAGGTTCCTAGAATGTGTGGAGGACAACTTCCTCATGCAAGTGGTAAATGAGCCCACTAGAGGAGGGGCCCTGCTTGGCCTGTTTTTTGTGAACAGAGAAGGACTAGTGGGAGATGTGAGGGTCGGTGGCCGTCTTGGTAGTAGCGACCATGAAATGTTAGAGTTTTCGATAGTGGGGGAAGTAAGGAGGGGCAAGAGTAGAACTTCTGCCTTAGATTTCCGGCGGGCTGACTTTAGCCTGTTTAAGAGGCTGGTGGACCGAGTCCCTTGGGAATCGGTCCTGGAGGGCAAAGGAGTCCAGGAAGTCTGGACATGCTTCAAAAGGGAATTGTTAAATATTCAGGAGCAGGCTGTCCCAGTCTGTAGGAAGGCAAGTCGTCGGGGAAAAAGACCGGCCTGGTTAAACAGGGAACTTAGACTAGAACTTAAGGAAAAAAAGAGAGCCTACTTGCTCTGGAAGAAGGGTCGGGTAACTTGGGAGGTCTATAGGGACGTGGCCAGGTCGTGTAGGGAGAAGATTAGAAGGGCCAAAGCTCAATTAGAGCTCGATTTGGCTGCTACAGTCAAAGACAACAAAAAAAGCTTTTACAAATACATCAACAGCAAAAGGAGGGTCAGGGAGAGCCTCCACCACTTGCTGAATGAGGAGGGTAGTGTAGTGTCAGGGGATGAGGAAAAGGCAGAGGTGCTCAATGCCTTCTTTGCCTCGGTCTTTAATGTCAAGACCGGTTGTCCTCAGGAGACTCGGCCCCCAGAGCCTGAAGTTAGGGACGGGGGGCTGTGTGAACCTCCCATGATCCAGGAGGAGACGGTTAGTGACCTGCTGTGCCATTTGGACACCCACAAGGCTATGGGCCCGGATGGGATTCACCCCAGAGTAATGAAGGAACTGGCAAATGAACTTGCCAAACCACTCTCTATTATCTACCAGCAGTCCTGGTTAACTGGAGAAGTTCCAGCTGACTGGAAATTAGCAAACGTAACGCCCATCTACAAGAAGGGTTGGAAGGACGATCCAGGGAACTATAGGCCTGTCAGCCTGACCTCGGTGCCAGGCAAGGTGATGGAACAGATCATCCTGAGTGCCATTACATGGCCCATGCAGGACAATCGGGGCATCGGGGCCAGGCAACATGGATTCATGAAAGGCAGGTCCTGCTCGTCCAACCTGGTCTTCTTCTATGACAAAGTGACCCGCTCAGTAGATGAGGGCAGGGCTGTGGATGTAGTCTATCTAGACTTCAGTAAGGCATTCGACACTGTCTCCCACAGCATCCTCCTAGACAAACTGGCTGCCCGGGGCTTGGATGGGTGGACTCTTCAATGGGTTAAAAACTGGCTGGATGGCCGAGCCCAGAGAGTGGTGGTGAATGGGGCAAAGTCCAACTGGCGGCCGGTCACTAGCAGTGTTCCCCAGGGCTCAGTTCTGGGGCCGGTGCTGTTCAATATCTTTATAGATGATCTAGACGTAGGGATTGAGTGCACCCTCAGTAAATTTGCAGATGACACCAAGCTGGGTGGCAGTGTCGATCTGCTGGAGGGTAGGAAGGCCCTTCAGAGGGATCTGGACAGGTTAGATAGATGGGCCGAGACCAACGGCATGAGGTTCAACAAGAACAAGTGCCAGGTCTTACACTTCAGCCACAACAACCCCATGCAGCACTACAGGCTGGGGGAAGAGTGGTTAGAAAGTGGCCCGTCGGAAAGAGACCTGGGGGTGCTGATCGGCAGCCGGCTAAACATGAGCCAGCAGTGTGCCCAGGTGGCCAAGAAGGCCAATGGCATCCTGGCCTCTATTAGGAATAGTGTAGCCAGCCGGTCTAGGGAAGTGATCGTCCCTCTGTACTCGGCACTGGTGAGGCCGCATCTTGAGTACTGTGTCCTCTTCTGGGCCCCGAACTTCAAGAAAGATGTTGAGGTGTTGGAGCGAGTCCAGAGGAGGGCGACCAAGCTGGTGAAGGGTCTGGAGGGTATGACCTATGAGGAACGGCTGAGGGAGCTGGGGTTGTTTAGCCTGGAGAAGAGGAGGCTCAGAGGTGACCTTATTGCAGTCTACAACTACCTGAAGGGAGGTTGTAGTGAAGTGGGAGTTGGCCTCTTCTCCCAGGCAACTAGCGATAGGACAAGAGGACACAACCTCAAGCTTCGGTAGGGGAGGTTCAGGTTGGACATTAGGAAGAATTTCTTTTCAGAAAGGGTTATTAGACATTGGAATGGGCTGCCCAGGGAGGTGGTGGAGTCACCATCTCTGGATGTGTTTAAGAAAACACTGGACATGGCACTTAGTGCCATGATCTAGTTGACAGGGTGGTGTAGGGGCAGTGGTTGGACTCGATGATCCCTGAGGTGTCTTCCACAGAATCACAGAATCACAGAATCACAGAATGTTAGGGATTGGAAGGGACCTCGAAAGATCATCTAGTCCAATCCCCCTGCCGGGGCAGGATTGCCTAGACCATATCACACAGGAACGCGTCCAGGCGGGTTTTGAATGTCTCCAGAGAAGGAGACTCCACAACCTCTCTGGGCAGCCTGTTCCAGTGTTCAGTCACCCTTACAGTAAAGAAGTTTTTTCTCAAATTTAAGTGGAACCTCCTGTGCTCCAGCTTGCACCCATTGCCCCTTGTCCTGTCAAGGGATGTCACTGAGAAGAGCCTGGCTCCATCCTCTTGACACTTGCCCTTTACATATTTATAAACATTAATGAGGTCACCCCTCAGTCTCCTCTTCTCTAAGCTAAAGAGACCCAGCTCCCTCAGCCTCTCCTCATAAGGGAGATGTTCCACCCCCTTAATCATCTTCGTGGCTCTGCGCTGGACTCTCTCTAGCAGTTCCCTGTCCTTCTTGAACTGAGGGGCCCAGAACTGGACACAATACTCCAGATGCGGCCTCACCAGGGCAGAGTAGAGGGGGAGGAGAACCTCTCTCGACCTGCTGACCACACCCCTTCTAATACACCCCAGGATGCCATTGGCCTTCTTGGCCAGAAGGGCACACTGCTGGCTCATGGTCATCCTGTTGTCCACTAGGACCCCCAGGTCCCTTTCCCCTACGCTGGTCTCCAACAGCTCTGTCCCCAACTTGTACTGGTACATGGGGTTGTTCTTGCCCAGATGCAGGACTCTACACTTGCCCTTGTTATATTTCATTAAATTTCTCCCCGCCCAACTCTCCAGCCTGTCCAGGTCTCTCTGAATGGCTGCGCAGCCTTCCGGTGCGTCAGCCACTCCTCCCAGTTTTGTGTCATCAGCGAACTTGCTGACAGCGCACTCTAATCCCTCATCCAAGTCATTAATGAATATATTGAATAGAACTGGTCCCAGTACTGACCCTTGCGGAACTCCGCTAGACACAGACCTCCAACTGGACTCTGTCCCGCTGACCACTACTCTCTGGCTTCTTTCCTTCAGCCAGTTCACAATCCACCTCACTACCCGATCATCCAGACCACACTTCCTCAGTTTAGCTGCGAGGATGCTGTGGGAGACCGTGTCAAACGCTTTACTGAAATCGAGATAGACCACATCCACAGCTTTACCATCATCTATCCACCGGGCTACATCCTCATAAAAGGCTATCAAGTTGGTTGAGCAAGACTTCCCCTTGGTGAAGCCATGTTGAGTGCCCCTAATGATCCCCCTATCCTTGATGTGCCTAGAGACAGCACCAAGAACAAGTTGCTCCATCACCTTTCCGGGGATGGAGGTGAGGCTGACCGGTCTATAGTTACCCGGGTCCTCCTTCCTGCCCTTTTTGAAGACTGGAGTGACATTCGCTTTCCTCCAGTCCTCAGGCACCTCTCCTGTTGCCCATGACTTAGCAAAGATGATGGAGAGTGGCCTAGCAATGACTTCCGCCAGCTCCCTCAGCACCCGCGGGTGCATCCCATCAGGGCCCATGGATTTATGGACGTCCAGATTGCTTAATTGGTCCCTGACCCAGCCCTCATCAACCAAGACAGATTCCTCCTCTATCCTGACTTCTTCTGAGGCCGCAGGGGTCCAGGGCTCCTCAGGACAGCCTCCAACAGTATAGACAGAGGCAAAGAAGGCATTCAGTAACTGCACCTTCTTTTTATCCTCTGTCTCCAGGACCCCCACCTCATTCATCAGTGGGCCTACATTGCCTCTAGTGTTGGCTTTACCTGCAATGTATTTGAAGAAGCCCTTTCTGTTGTCCTTGACCTCTCTTGCAAGGTTTAATTCCAAGGAGGTCTTAGCTTTCCTAGTTGCCTCCCTACATCCTCTGACAACAGACTTATATTCCTCCCAAGTGGCCAGCCCCTCCTTCCACGATCTGTACACCTTCTTCTTCCACTTGAGTTTGCCCAGCAGTTCCCTGTTCAACCATGCAGGTCTCCTGGTACCCTTCCTTGACTTCCTACCTGTTGGGATGCTCTGATCTTGAGCTCGGAAGAAGCAGTCCTTGAACGCTAACCAACTATCTTGGGCCCCCTTACCTTCTAGTACCCTGTCCCATGGGATTTCCCCTAGCAATTGCCTGAAAAGGCCAAAGTTGGCCCTCCTGAAGTCCAGGGTTGCGATTCTGCTAGCTATTCTGTTCCTGCCACATGAGATCCTGAACTCTACCATCTCATGGTCGCTACAACCAAGGCTGCCCTCAACCTTCACCTCTTCCACCAGACCCTCCTTGTTAGTGAGGATCAGATCCAGCAGTGCTCCTCTCCTAGTTGGCTCATCCACCATTTGCACCAGAAAGTTATCATCAATGCACTGGAGGAACCTCCTGGACTGGGGATGGCTGGCTGAGTAGGCCTCCCAGCAAATATCAGGGTAGTTGAAATCCCCCACGACAACCAGGCCCTGTAATTGAGA
Organism: Nyctibius grandis; assembly: GCF_013368605.1. NCBI lineage: Eukaryota > Metazoa > Chordata > Aves > Nyctibiiformes > Nyctibiidae > Nyctibius > Nyctibius grandis. The sequence goes on from NC_090663.1 coordinate 60,534,910, forward strand.
GATTGCTCTCAGCTGCCTGTAGAAGGCCTCATCACCCTCCTCATCCTGATCTGGTGGCCTGTAATAGACACCCACAACAGTATCACCCCTGCCAGCCTGCCCCTTAATTCGCACCCACAAACTCTCAACTCGCTCCTGATCTGCCTCTGGACAGAACTCAATACATTCTAGCTGCTCACTCACATAAAGAGCAACTCCACCACCTCTCCTTAGCGGCCTGTCTTTCCTGAACAGGACATAGCCATCCATGACCACATTCCAGTCATGCGAGGCGTCCCACCAAGTCTCTGTAATTGCCACTAGATCATAGCCCCCTGACCGAGCACGGATTTCTAACTCCTCCTGCTCATTCCCCATGCTGCGTGCATTGGTGTACAGGCATTTCAGGGAGCGAGCTGGGCACACCGATTTCATCCCAGATTCACCCCCTGATTTCACCCCAGGGGGATGGGGGGCCTCCTGGTCTACCTCAACACTAGAGCATTGCCCCAGTGGTGCAAGCCCAGCTACCACCCCATCCCTCTTCGAATCTAGTTTAAAGCTCTCCGAATGAGCCCTGCTAATTCCTGTCCCAGAACCCTTTTGCCCCTACGACATAAACCTTTCCCATGTATCACTGTCACGCCTGTTGCCTTATAAAACCAGCCATTATCAAAGAACCCAAAGCCCTGCCTGTAGCACCAGTCTCGTAGCCAGGCGTTAATAGAGAGAATCCTACTATTCCATCCCACGTCATCACCTGAAAATGGAAGGAGGGAGGAGAAAACAACTTGTGCCCCAGACTCTTTCACCAACCGTCCTAGGGCCTTGTAGTCTTTCTTCATCCCCCTCAGACTACGGGATGCAGCTTCTTCCCCACCTGTCTGGAAGATCAGCAGGGGGTAGTAGTCTGTGGCCTTCACCAGGTTGGGGAGTTGCCTGGTGATATCCCTGATTCGGGCTCCAGGCAGGCTGCAGACCTCCCTGTGATGGGGGTCAGCTCTGCATATTGGGCCCTCAGATCCCTTTAGGAAGGAGTCTCCAACCACTAAAACTCTTCTCTTCTTCCTTGTGGAGGAGGTAGCTATACGCCTGTCAGGTTTTTCTGACTGTGGTGGGACCTCTGATATAGGTTGCCTCTCCACCACATCCCCATTGGACCGGCTGCATTCCACTAGGGCTTCATATCTATTGCTCAGAGGCACCTGTGGAGGCAAGGTAGGCAAGGAGGGCACTCGGCTTTTTCCACGGCCATAGACTTGTTTCCACTCACTCCTCCCCTCTAGGTTACTGTTTTCCACCTGAGAGGGGCAGAGTACAGGGGTCCCTCGATCCTGGGAGCTCTCCGGCAGGTGCTCCCATTTTTGTTGCAGGGAGGGCAGAGCCTGGCTCCACCAGTCTATCTCCATTTCAGCCTCCCGAATGCTCCTAAGCCTTTCTACTTCGGCTTGAAGCCTTTCAACCTGGCTTTGCAGCTGTGCCGCTCGGCCAAGCAGATCATCTACTTGCTCACAGCGCACACAGCCCCCTGACACCACAGAGACAGTGTAGCATTCCCTGCAGCCGGCAACCTGCACCATCGCCTCCTTCCATGGGAGCTCTGTCTGGGTTCCCACATCCATTTTGGTCTTCTTCCACCGGGTAGATACCATTGTTCTTTTACTGAACTGGGAAATACCTGTTGGTGCCACCCCTGGTTCACAGCTCCTTGGCACCTTCCTCGCCTTGTGCACTGGGAGGGAGTCAGCGCCCTCCCCAACGAGTTGCAAACTGCAGCCTCTCCTGCCCTGGGACACACCCAGTCACTGCTGACTCACACAGGCACTGCTGAGTCTCCCTCACCCTCTGTCTAGTCCCTGTCCTCCAGGAGGCTCTTTATCAACGGTAACAGGGGGTGGTGCCTCCGGCTACGCCCCCTCCTCTCCTGATTCGTTGCCGGGAACCTCCGGGTCCGGGGTCAGAGGGAAGCAGCTCGGGGCTGATGCTCGCGGGGGGCTCAGGGGGGGCCCAGAGTACGAAAAACCGCCCGGTTAAGCCCGATGTCGCCCTCGCCCCCGCACTAACCTCAAGTCGCTGCCGCTGCTTTTCGCTGCTGCCGCCGCTTTTCGCTGCTGCCGCCGCTGTCTTCCAACCTGGTTGATTCTGTGATTCTGTGATCCTCCTGCTGACTTCAGATCTTCAGCTGTATCATCCTCCAGCAAACTCTTGCACAGTTAACTACTGGCAACAACCCCATCCCAGTCGAATGGAGCTATTAATCTTGGTAAGAGTTATCACCTAAATGACTATTTCATGATTTGAGCCCTAGCATGTAAAGCTTTCCAGGCAGCACCTGCTATAAAACCATTCACCATCCAAAAAGACCTAGACAAGTCATCTAAGCAATATTAAAACCAACAAACAATAACCTGCTGGATCTGTGCCTGGTTGCACAATGCTGGGGCTGGAGCCAGCCCTCACCCCTGCCCAGCCCCATGGCAACCCCATGGCTCAGGGAGTCCCAGCCCTACCCAGGGATTAATTTATGGAGGTTTTGAAATTTGCCTTTATCACCAAACACCTCGGCTGGACTTCTTATTTAAATGTGTTAATTACTTGTGCGTTGAAATTGCAGCACAGCCACAAGCACATCTTGGATTGATTTCTGATGCGGTGATGCTTGTGGCCCTCATTTAGCAGGCTTACCTGTGCGCTGTCCCTGTCCTGCAAATTGAGGGAGTAATGTGAACTTCAGCAAAAAGAAGTTGGAAGAGGGTTTCTAGTTATTCAGAAAGTATTTGTAAAGGATTTTAAGGCATTTTTTATCTGTATTTTGAAGAGAATGGTCAAGATCCACAGCCATGCTACATCATCAGAATGACACAGATATTAATGAAAAGAGGTGAAATTATGCCAGCCAGAACACCGAGCCTGGACTCTTTAAATAAACACAAAATACAAATACAGAGATCATTCACAGAGGGGGTAACAGAGTGAGAAATTGAAGTGTGCCTTGGGTGTTCACGTGTGTGTTTGTGCCCAACAGAAAATGCACTTCATCAAGGATGCTGTCTCACACGCTGAGCAACAGTCCATGATTTTCGTAATGGTAAAACGATAAAGTCCTCCCTGGATGAAGCTTGAAGCAACTGTGCAGCCTGAGAGACAACGAGCAAGTAAAACAGGTTTTGCCACAGGACTAAATAATAAAGATTTTTAGCAATTAACTTAGGCAACTGCATCATCCATGTTCCTTTTTCATATGACAAAACTGGACTCAGAAGAGTGAAGAAATGTAAACAGAGCAATTTCTCCTACATCAGCTGTACTTTGCTGACTGTCAGCTGTGATCTAGGTCCCCAAAACCTCCCTGAAGAGTTTACCAAGCTTGCTCCAGCATCACGCCGTTACCCCCAATGGCCAGAAGCATGAGCATGCAGGGGACACCATCAGCAGGGAAGGGTGCAGGAAGCAAGTGGGGGCCATTACTCTGCTGGTGGGATGATCCTGCACTTCCCCGTGCCTCTGCACCAGCTCCAGCCCACGCCACGGCCGCTCGCTTCCTCTTCTCCTCTCTTCTACATCATCCCAGCCTGCAAGGCTTATGTGTCTCATCTCCAGCATTTAAAGGTGGGAGAAGCTCCTTCCCTTCTCTGCCTGGCGAGCTCTGACCTCCTTCGCTTGCATGTCACACTCCCACCATGTAAATGCTGGCTGGGTGGCTGCCTGGCACCTTGGGAAAGCACAGCTTTTCTATTAAAGGCACCAGAGTGGCAGGCTGTTTCTTCTGGTTTCCTCCTTCTTCCTTCCGTCCAGGCTATTTTTAAAGTTTGGCAAAGGATTCAAGTTGAATGAGAAAAAAACCAACCACTTCTAGGTATATTTATGCAGTAAGTAGTCTTCTTTTTTTTTTTTTTTTTTTTTTTTGCCTACTGGTTTATTTTTGCATGTGCTGTCTTTTTGTCATGGGATCTTTTTGCTTGTTTTGAGGGTCTGTTTTGTTGTCTTTTCTTTCTTTCAAAGGAAACCAATGAAAAAATTGTCATCCTAGTGGCTAGTAATTGTCAGGTTAGATACGATATAAAACTAGAAGTCATGATACAACTTTTTGGAACAGGTACAGAAACAGAAACACTGCTCATTTTACTGCTGCACGGTTGCACATTTGTGGTGCGCTGTGGTCTCGCAGGCTGCACGCAGACCTAGCAGCCCATATTTTTGGTATGTAACTGTAGATCGTACTCCAACACTCTGCCTTCCTCTCCCAAGCTGCTAAATGGAGCCAACAGCATTTCTCTGCCACAGGCTGGATTCATTAGTAAGTAAGCAAGATGCACTTTGGGTAAGGACTAAAATGCCCACTCCAGTTTTTTGTGTCAGTCCCCCCCCTCACCGGTGTTCCTTGCACAAACTTGCTTTCCTGGGAGTCTTGCTGGTGAGCAGGTCTTCTGCTCTGGCCGTAAAGCCCATCTGACAGCGAGCACCTACGTCCCTGCAGCCCCCGGGGAAGGCTAGAGGATGGCCCAGCCATCCTTATTCAGATTTATTTCAACAAACCAATCAGTCATCTCTTTTTCTGAATTTGCCCCCACCTGCGGCAGCTGTATGGGACACGGTCAGCCCATCACTCAGAGGGTGTCCCCAGCCACAGCAGCATGCCTGGCTCCTGCCGCCCCAGTGCACCATCAAGGCTCGGGGCTGCTGTTGACTGTCTTTGACAAACGTTACACGTATTTGCAGGCAACGAATACCTGCTGTGACAAAAAATACAAAACGAGGGAAATAAAATTGCATAGGTTGTTGTTTCAGCTTGGGATAATGACTCCACCAGCATCTGCAGGCTGACAAGCTGCTTAGATTAATGTCGCTTTCAAGAACGTGGCTTGATTTTTCCTTTAAACATTTGTCTTTACCAACAAGCCCCTCACCTTAGCACCGAATAATTGACTCTGTCTTGAAGATACTAGAGCTTGTCACAACGCTTTAAATATTGGCTGGCTGCAGCTCTCACGTAACCAAGGGAAGCAGCCGAGGAGTCGGCAGTGCCTCACCTCCCCATGCTATGGTGTGGTTGGGTGTGCTGAACCAGACGGGCTGCTGGCATGGTAAGCAGCTCCTCACCATGCTCCCAGACCTGGCTGCTCAGGCTTCCCAAAAAAACATCAAAGCTCAAGGGTTTCCCTCAGGTCTCCCTGGGGAGAAGAAAAATGGGAAGCGTCGTTTGCCATCCACCCCTCATGCAACACCAAACCACACAGCTCTTCATTGCTTTCTTCCTTTCTAAAACTTTAGTATTTTAATGAATAATTTAATTAATAATTTAAATATGCTTGAAGTTCACTGGTAAAAGTGGCCAAGCGCAATCACTGTACAAAGGACCCATATATACACTTTCAACCACGCACCGACCATCTTCTTGCATGGGAGGGAACTCGCACCAACAAAATCATCTTGGCTACAAACTACCTTACTACTTTCTCAAAAGAGATATTTTTCAGTGTTATTTAGAGCACAGAAAGGAAAAAACAGAGAAAACTGTTTAAAGTCAGTGAAACAAAGGTAAGATCCATTCAGATAAACATAAACATAACGGCACAATTTCCTTTGATCTTCTTTCTATCAAATCTAAAAAATTATTTTTAATTGATTCTTGAAGCACTTTTTGAAGTTCAATAAATGCTTCAGAAATCAGTTGGGAGTCCACAAATGTTAATAGTATTTAGCTCATTTCAATAAAAATGGCCTCATTAACATGCCAGCTGCTAAAATGTGTGATACCAACTGTGTCCTTCTGCCAGCCTGCAGGGAAGCGTTCCTACTTACTTCTCAGTTTTGCTTTAAAAGAGACCATTTAGAAAACATACCCATTTTACTGTATGCATGCGTTCAGATAATAATTACTTCACTACTACCCTACCCCCAAAAATGCCTTTAAAAGTCCCTGGAAGCCCTTCCAATGAGGTGAGCTCAGGCTGGCTTTCTTTGTGGATTTTTTTTTTCCCCGCAAGCAAGTAGATCCTCATTCACTTTCCCATCCATCAGCACAGCAGGAGCCAGGTGAGCATTGCGCCTGTCTGAGACAAGCAGCTTTTCATTATGGATCTGCTACATGGAAATAAATAATCTTCGCTCTGCCACTGTCAAGCCATGACCGGTGGCTGCAGCTCCCTTGTTTGTGTGAAAGCACCCAGCCTTCAGCTCCAAAATTTGAGTCATCTCAGCTAGCACAAGAGTGAATGCCTGCTGCCTTCATCCATCGACATGAATTAAGGAAGCTTATAAACAGCTTTCTAACTAGTGTTTGTGCATTGTGGTTAGCTTTCTGAGACCTTTGCATGAAAGCCATTAGAAGCTTTCAGGACTGGGGTGATGCCTGTGTTTGAATGTGGACAACGTCCAACTCGGGCTTGGGGCAGGAATAACATTTGGAAGTTCATTTTGAAACTTAATTTGCTGCTTTAAGCTCCTTAAGCCAGCTGCTGCTGCCCTCCTGGCCAGCCCTTGCACGGAGAGGACTCCAGGCAAAGCTGCAGCGCTTTAGGGGCACAGTAACAGTAGCAATAATGACGACGTGCCAAATTAAACCGTGTCATTAGGTCATGAGGTAAGTAGTGCTATGTAAGTATTTCCAGAGAAAACTAAGATTTTGTTCAATAAAGTAGTGACCAAGTCAATGAAATTGGCAACATCCAAATCAGAAAGGTCACCAACAGGTGGTAACACCAAAAATTTCCACATCTAATACGTATCTCCATTATAACGCTGCATTAATAATTCAAGATCCTGACGTATACCTGAGCTCAAGAAAAACAACACACTCCAGCCTTTAAGAGTCAGGTTTTGATACTGGAATTATGCGAATGCCTCTTCCTTCGTGCTTACATTTGTGACTGTGTGTCCAGCTGGCGCCATACCTGCTGAGCAAGCTGTTCGCGCAGTTAAACAAAGCTGGATGTGCCAAGCAATAGTCATTTTACCCAAAGCATCCTGATTGGCGATACACACACCAGCCTGCCTGCAAAGCCCTGTCCCTTCTCCACCGTAGACGGAAGTAGCATAGGACTGTCTGTGCCACAAGTGTCCCCCAGCACATGCAAGCCCAGAGAAGAAGCCAGCAGCCACCCTAAGGAACCCCTTTCCTCGCTGTTTTGGAGCATCCCGGTGCCTTCCAGTGACAAATCTATCTTGTAAGAGCCAGCGTAGAGGTTGTAAAGCCCTCATCATGCTCAGGTACGCCTTTGGTGGGGAATCACAGAAGGAATTCAGTCCCATGTGGCTGAAGAGCAGCTGTGCAGAACACAATCCTGAAAAGCGGACCAGAGCCTGTGAAAGGCAGAGCAACAATAAGTAAAATTACGCAGCAATCACCATCCACTGCAATAAAAGGTCCTACACACAGGTGCCCAGAAGCTGGTCCCACAATCCCTTGTCATCCTGCAGCTCCCACCCTGGGTGCTGTCACAGCAGGATGCAGTCAGGCACTTCAGGGCAAGGACCTGAGCCCATGTTACTGATGGAGGTGGATCTAAACCAAGCTGCAAGTCACCAAACGGACTGATTTGGCTCTACCACTTGTTCTGCAATGGGAAAGAGGGGCAAAACCAAGAGCAGGAGTGTTTGAACCAGCACAACCCATTCGACTATTTCCTGAGCTCCTCGTCCAAGTGGAAATGATGTAGTATGCCTGCCTCCATCCCCTCTTCCACCTTCTTCTTCCCAGGTCCAGGCTAGATTTGAAAAGCTGCAAAGCCTTGCCAAGGAAAAGACAGAGTCAGTGCATCATCAAAATTTCAGACAAAGATACAGCACCGGGTGGGCTGGAAAGGGAGATGTACAGGTCCTTCAACTGCAGCCAGCAAGAGGCCAGCAAATCCCATGTGTGATTCTGCAATTTTGGCCAGAGGTCCCCAACCACTTGGTGCCTTTAAGCAGAGATCTGCGACTGCTGTTTCCTCCCGCGCTGGAGCAAACCTCGTGGTCTCATGGCCGGTGGGGACACGCTGGGTGACCCATGCCACCCCGCTGGCTGTCACTGCCCTGGGCAGCCTATGCAATGAAAACGGAGGTGTCAGGGAGGGAACTGACAGAGAGGGAACACCAGAGAGGCCCCTCTGCCCCCAGTCGCCCCAAGCAGAGGGGAGAGGTGCTGGCCAGGAGGCCATGGCAGCCCGTGCAGTGCATCAGTGTTGTCCGCCACACAGCCCAACCGGGAATTTCAGCCCCTGAGGACAACTTTCCAAAGCTACACACGTTTTGCTCGACAGCTAAATATATTCTTGTTAGGTCTTTGCTTACCAGGCTCTGTGCAAATGTGCTTCAGTAGCTGGAGTCTTCTCAAATTTCTCAGCTAAACTTTTTTAAAGTGCAATTATGTTGTTTTGCCATTAAAGACCTATATGAAAGTGCACACAGCAGGTTAGTGCGCTCCAGACCTACACATTCCCAGCCTTGGCCCTGTAAAGCATTGCTCCCACCCCTATCCATGGGGCAGGTACCCCTCCTGGGCCACCAGCCGCAGACCACCGAGTTTCAGGGGGTGAAGGCACCCTGGCCCTTCCTTCCCCTCTACGTTCCCAGTTTTGTGTCGGGTCACCCGTATTTCACTGGAGAGGTCAGAGTGTGGCAGCACAGCAGCGGCTGAGGCCCTTCCCGGAGGGAGGGAGGCAGAACGCAGAGCTTTTGAAGCCACGATAAGAGAGAACAGAGAACGGCGCAATTAGGGGTTTGCAGTTGCTCCAGCAAATTTGCATTTTAAATTACTTTTTGGTATAATTCTGTTTCATCTTTCTTTTCACTCTGACTTCTGTAACTTTTACTATTATTATTTCCTAAGGATGGTTTGAAATGCTGTATAAGACCACAATTAAAAGAGAAAAAACCAATTTGATATCAATATAATTTTTTTCTTAAAATATGCCTTCGAGATTAACCATTAGCGGGAAAAAAAAAAAGTAATCTGAGAAAAGGGGGAGCAGAAGAAGGTGATGCCAAAAGGGATTTCACTCTGAGGAGGGAGCCGCGGGTTCTGGCTCCTTTCTCCACACTCTGGGCAGAAAGCAGAGGGGCTGCAGCAAGGACTTCTCCCTGGCCACCTCCCAGCCAGGCCAACACCCTGACCCCCCCATGGTGGAGAAACCCCAATTACCAGCCCTTTCGCCCCAGGGTTCACAGCTTGGCCCCAACTGCTAAATCCAATTATCTCCGGGTCCCATTAACCAAGATACCTTGACAGCTCAGCTGTCAGGATAGATTAACCCGCCGCCAGATCGACCCCCAGATCCTCTCCTCCCTCCCCTCCGCACCACCGCTGGTCACGTGAAAAGTCAAATAGCACCACTGTGGCAGATCTGTTGTACCTTCACTTCTCATCCCTGCCAAACGCCCTCTCGCCGCTCACCAAATACTCAACGCTGCCCTCAAAATGGGAGCAGGGGGCTCAGCCCCTGACCGGGCCACAGGGATGCTGAGCCCCGGTGACCAGCTGCAGGGGACAGCCCGCACCGTGGGAAAGACAAGAGCAATAAAAAAATACCCCCAGCTGGCTCGATACACCAAAAAAAGCATGTCTGGATCTCTCCGGTGTGCTCTGAAGGGAAAAGAAAAGCCACTCAAAGGAAAACGCACTTCAATCTATAATGATACAACACCGCTGCCATTGTCAGGCACCTGAATGGAGACGTGATGAGCCTATGTTATATTTAATGCTGTCAAACACTGTTTGAACACAAAGTGCGGCTTGCGTTATTGCCATGCTCCCTGCCTGCAAGGATGCCCTGCAGCTTGAAAGGACCCTCAGCACGTAATGGACTCATTTTTTTGTAATTGCAGAATTTGAGTCAAGAAAATGATGGTGACTTTGTATTTAAATGTCACCTCTGATATGCCATGTTAATTTTCCTCTTTTAATACCCTCATCTGGATGTTAATGCCAGATGATTATGTTGGTATATGAAAAGAATGCAAGCAGGTCTAAGTAAAAGGGCACCAATTCATACCCCATCAGGACAGTGGTCCGTGGGTTTATTGACATACCAGTCCCGATTTTGATCTGAGTTAAGTCGCTATAAATTAAAAGTAGCTCCCTTAAAAAAAAAAAAAAAATAACATGGCTAGGGGGAAGGTTCATGGCTGGTATTAACCTGCACATGTCCTCTGAAAGCAGTGCCTCTGCAGAGGCTGACCCTGGCTGGACGTGTCCATCCCAGCCAGGCCCACCAAGGCCACATAGGACGTCCCGGGGGCTGCTGCTGGGGCAGCGCTGCATGCTTCTTTCAGCCTAGCTTGCAGAGTTTTTTGTAAACAAGCTTAGCTGTTTCACATACACTGATGGATTTTTCCTTCTCTTCCCCACCCTCTAGCACATGCAGCAGTTTCACTATATCTAGATTTTACCACTACAACAAGCCTTTTGGGGGTGTTCTTTAGGGGATGTGTGAGGTTTTTTTAAAGTCTTTTAAGGCAGGAAAAAGAAACAACTCAATAAATCAGTGCTTTGTTTTACTGCACTGGCTTAAGACAATATCCCTAGGATATTATTAATTAACGATCCAACCCTTACAGCTTCTCTGTAGTAGGATAAAAGTTGGCAGAACAAAGAAGCTCCAGATGGAGGAAATCTTCTGCATCAGATAAGGCTTTATGAGTGACAAGCCCCTGCCACTCACATTTAAGGCCACAGTCATAAGCTGCTTGTTATGTTGCAAATCAGCTAAAAATACCCTAAGTGCAAACCCCTTCCTTCTTAAAGCCACCTGTTGCATCAGAGGCACTCAGAGTCTAAGACTCTGATTTGGGTATAAAACACTTTTTTTTATTTTAATTGAAAGAAAAAGTTTGCAGAGGTGAAAAATAAGAGAGGAAGGGATAAACTCCAGCCACAGACCAGCTTCAAACACATCCTGTTAAAAGTTCACGGAATAAAAAGTTACACAGCACTAGCAGAGCATCTGCAAGCTAGCGCTGGGTGAAATTTTAAACTGATTGACTTGCTCTTTTTTTTCCTGCAAAAACTGTAATTTATTCTCTATTCTAAGCCCTTTTGAGAATGCAGCTCATGGGGTTTGATGCCAAGTGCACAGTAATAATAATACCACTAATCCAGTATCCACAGGCAAGACTGCAGATCTCTTTACAAGGGCCCCAGCCCATGAGCAGGAGACCTCTAAGCCAGCACCTGAAAAGCTTCCTGAACCAGGAAAATAAGTTGCAAAACCTTTACAAAAGAACTTTTTCAGCAAATTAAAATGAAGGCAATATGACAGAAATACAAAGCGTGACTGGCAATCCATCACCATACGAGCCGTGCTGGCCAAGCCGCCTCCCCGCACCGCTTTAGCCCCTGCTTCAGCATCACGGGGATGCACACGGCTTGCCCTGCTCCTTTCGAGTTCTTGAAGCACTTTGGGCTGTTCCCACCTAAGAGGGCCCTGAGTAAGCCAGAATATCAACTAACACGTTCAGGTCTAGATTTTGCGTGCACTGATCCCTCTATTTTGAGTCAAACCCAAAACACCCGCTCACAGCTCCTGTTCCCAGCTCTCACCATCCCAGTTTAGGTAAGTTGCAGTAACCGCTTAAACCCTCTCCTCAAAGTTACATAATCTTCTGTGTTATTGGAGTGGCCTTTTTTTTTAACTGATAAAGATTAAGCACTTCATTTTGCCTTTTAAAATCTGTGCTTCATATCATCTCATGGTTTTAAAATGCCTGGTAGGATTAAACTTAAGACTTTTCTCCATTGGGTCCACTAAAGCTTCTGCAATTTGAATCTGTGTTTTTTTGATAAGACAAGAGGATCCCACATAAATCACTGGAGTTTGTTATTTTTAAGGAGTTCCCCCTCCCCATCTTCACAAAGGAAAGGATAATTTGAATTTTAGATTTTAAACACTTATCTCACTTGAGTCTCCTTCTATTCCAGATAGTGATGTTACGCTTGCTGTCTAATTAAGGAAGAGATGGATTAAACGATAGATTTATCGCCTACCTTGAAAATTACCATAACCATTATTATAATAGCAATGTCTACATCCTGCATGATCCAAAAGTGCTTAACCAGCTAAAGAAATCCGGTTTCCATTGTACATGTGTAACAGCAGTGGCATCTGGAACATCTCCAGGCTAAAAATCAGGCTGGGATTCAACCTAGCATGTATTTGTGCTAGATGTAAAGTACATGTGAGCAGTCCTCATTTGTGAGCTTTCATAGTGTAATTCATAGGTTTAAAGACAGATGTATACAGAAGGAACAATAACAGGCCACCCAGCCCCCCCCAAGGAACAAAACCCAACCACTTTGCTAGAGAGGGATTTAGTCAATTTAAGTGCCTAAATCCACAGCAAGATCCTGAAATGCCTCCTTTAGATGTTGTGGAAGTTCTACATGCATCTCTCTTTAAAAAGTTTACAGCTTCCCAAAAGCCTTCGTCTCCATTTTGGAGAGACAGGAGTATTTCAGCCATGGCAGAGTAGATCATGTTGGTGTCCTAGATGCACCAAAGCCCAAACGGGGTAACAAAAATAATAGCAGATAAATGCTTACATGCCCTAAGGTGCTGTATGAGGAGGGCCAGTGGGGTGTTTGGGAGCTTGTCTCAAAGCAAAGGGAAGTCAGCAGGGGCAGCTACTGTGCCAAGGAGGGGTCTCAGGAAGGGTTTCCCACTGACCTTGTCATTCCTCATCCTTCAGGCCACAACACAGCTGCAGAAACACACCACCTTTACCTGCTGCTTTACAAAGTCTGCATTCCCATCCCATTTCCAAATATCATTTCAGAGACTCCTCAAGGCTGCAACTGGAAAATCTGGCACCTCCAGAGCAACAGACCTCTATGACACCAGGCAGTGAGACAGCACAAGGAGGGTGAGGTCTCCAGGGCAGAGACAGTCTGCCTTCAGGGGGTGCTAAGAAGGGTCTCCCCTAGAAGGGCAATGCCTAAAAGCTGCTGGCTGCACCTGGAAGGTGGGTGCTCAACAGGTGCATGCTGTTTGGAAGAGAGAGAACCTAAATGCTGCTCTTAATCCTCTTAATTCAGAGGAACATGGTAGAGAAGGCATTTTTTAGCAGAGCATGTAAATCACGACGGTTTGCAATTGTAGCTGGCTTTATCAAATCGTGTGCTAAAATCAGTAATTCTTCCAGGCCAGGAGGAAGATTATCATCTGGTGTAAATTGTCATACTTACAAAATAGCACATTAATTGCTGTGATAATTTACACCAGCTGAGAATCTCCCCCAGGGACTGTGTTTATTACTCAGCTTTGTGTCTCAGACAATGGAGGTCTCTATTGGGGATGGGGGCCTGTGGTAGTTTCATCATACCCATAATAATGGAAAGCAATATAAACCTTCTGTTTTTCTATTTCGGATAACCAGTGTATCAACTGAACTGGACTTAATTGCACAACAGTGGAAGTGGAGCCTGGAAACACTGATGGAAATCACCTTCGGGGGTTTTCTTCCCCTCTCCCCTCCCCGTTACCTTTTACCAAATGATCTTCCATCTATTTATAACACTGTGGAAAACACGGCTTTTTACTCACGTTTCAGTGCACAAATAGCCAAGCTATGTTTTGTCCTTTACAAAACCAATTTTAAAAGGTGCACAGGGAGCAGATGAGGAGGGTGCTTTGGAGGTTAAACTGCTCAGCATTCAAATTTACCCAACTAAACAAAGAAAACATTTTTGGCTCACTTCCTCGAAATATGACCTGTCAGTTATGTTCAACCTGATAAGGTCTTTTAAAGCTAAAAGTAGCTGAGTGGGTAGGGCTGGCAACACCCTGCAAAGTTGCTTTTGTTTTCTTTTAAAAGCTGAGCCCTGAAAAATGTTCTTTATTAAAGCTGTAAACATTAAAAAAAAAAAAAATTGCATCCCAAATAACCTACCTACAGTGATACCCCGAGAAAAATGCATTGGTGAGGGTGTCCTGGGGTGCCTCTCCACACATCCTCCCTCCTGGGTCCCACGCTTGGGCTCGCTGCAGCCTGGGACAGGGCCAGCCCAAGGAGAGGTGCTCGCAGGGCTGGCAGCTCCCACAGACCCCTTTCGTGTCCCAGGTGCCCAGGAAGGGGCTGCCCCATACTTTTAGTCACCCATGGTCCAACACGTGTGGCTGGGGCCGGTCCCTGCTCTGACCCCGTGAGCAAGGGGATGAGGTGTCGTTTCTAGAGGCACGTGCCTGTTGCTGGTAAGCTGTGCTGTATTTTGTCCTCTCTGACTGGGTTGTGTATAGGCACGCTGTATAGGAACAAGCCACGGCAGCAAAACCTAGAACAAGCTGGATAACAACAGCACGCTCACCCAGGCAACCCGTTTCCCTCCCCAAATGCACAACTATAGTTCCAACAACTCCACTTCCCCTCTCTCCAGCTGCCTCTGGCCCCTGTGGAGCCTGGGGAGAGAGCAGGAGCAGTGGCCGCAGAGTAGGGACGGGCCCCAGAAGCAGCATCCTGGCAGCATCCAGCAGCGGGGCATGACTGCAAAACTGTGGGCAGGGGGGACAGGCTTTTCGACTTTTGCTGTCACCGAGTGCAGTGCAGGAGGGTGTTAAGGGCTGACACAGGGGCCTACTTGGGGCACGTTGCCCTGCTGTGCAGAGTCCCTACGCATAACATATAGGAAGGGTGGGTAGGATAGCTGGTTTGCAGTGGAGTTAGCTGGGAGGGGGCTCAGGACTCTCTGATGAGCTGCCCCTTGTTTTGTGGGCTGGAAGAAGAAAGAGCTCATCGATTCTGACTCCTGAAGGCACCTCAGAAACCGTCAGAGGTGATTTCTGTAACCGGCCCACCTGCAGCCAAGCTGGAGAGCACTGGAAGCTTTGTGGGAGCTCTTTTGTTTGCTGCCTGGCCCCTTTTCCCCTGTCCTAATGCAAACAGGCTTTTAACGATCTAAACAGCAGCTTGGAAATGTTTAGACCCAGCATATTCCCAGCGGCTGTCAGAGCTGTCACCGCCTGCCAGGCAGCTGGGGGGGAGCGGGGAGGGGAGCCAGGTGGGGCCTCCGGAGGATGCTCAGCACCTCTAGCTTTTAAAGATCTCCAGCTTTTCTGGAGTGATGGAGACATCCTTCCTACAGCACATGTGGACTGGACCTGGGCTTCTGCGTGCTGGCAACCAGCCTCCTCTGGAGACAGCGGTTTTGGCTGTGTGGTGTGATCCCATTTGTGCAACGCTCCTGGATATCAGGAGCAATCCCACTGCCTAGCCAAGGGGTATTATTCAGCCTGAGCATGGTATTTGGACAGAGCCCTAACCCAGCACTGTTACCAATCTACACTCTGATGTCCGTATTTGGAAAAAAAACTTTGTTGCATGAAATTTGAAAAAAATCAGAGGATGTTTGAGGCATGCTGTAAAACACCTGATATCAAGATAATTTCCTTCTGAATTCAGAAAGACAGTAGCAGCCGTCATTTGGCTCACCCTCAGTTCCCTTTGCTAACACGGTAAAAAGCCTTCCCCACAGCCCGCAGCTTTTGGGAGTCTTGCTCTTGCGCCCTGCCAGGCTGAGGGAGGGGGACCTGGGGGGTGGCGTGGGGCACAAGGCGTTCGCACACAGATGCACCAGAGCCACCAGGACATGGCCATCCCCTTCCCGCTGGCCCCATCGCAAGCTGTAGGGGCAGAAAGCTGACCAGGTTTCCATGGAGTATAGGTGGTGTCTTTTGGTTGAAGGTAGCTATGGTGGGTCGATACCTGGCAGTGAGATGCTTCTGGCAAAGCCATTTTTTGGAGGGGCTTCATACGTCTTGCTCACAGCCACCAGCCCTTTGGCCCTCCGTGAAACTCCCCTGCAGACCCAGCCCATGAAGTGGCATCTCCAAAACTACCTGCACTCTGCCAGAACTTGCACTCATGCTGCTATATATACGTGGGTGTGTGCATGTATAGGTATGTGGGCAGGGGGAGGCTATAGGGAGAAGGCATGCAATCACAGCAGCAACCTCAGCATTTACCCCAGCTGTCCTTCCGAAGACCAAAGTCAGGACCAATGTTGCCGAAATAGCCAAGGGCTATTGCAACAGATGGGACCCTCCCCTGCTTTTTGCTCTATGGGCTGCCCAGGCACTGTTCACTGTTCCCATCTCTGTCGAAAATAAAATGGCTCACTTGGAGAATTCGCTGCAAGGGAACTTTGCTTGTAGAAAATCCAAGGCCAGTGAATTAGCCGGGATCCATAAGCAGGTAACCTTCTCCAGACACACCAACTGCCCCAGAATGGATGACGTAAAGTCACTTTTAAAATGGGAATGAATATTCATGGGAGGCATCATGCAATATTCACCTGCTTGCTATAGAGTACGTCTGCGTAAATCCTGATCTCATTCATCTGACGGTGATTTGTTACCTTGCACTGCAGGTGATAAGGACTACGCCACCCCACACCTTTATTTTCAGTGAGAATCAGGTAATTTTTAAGTTTCACTCATTGTTTCCAATGCAGCCCAGCCTGACAAGAAAACTGGAAATACTGGTGACATTTCAAAGTTCAAAACTTTTAATTTTCTACAGCATCAGCCGGTATGATCAACACGCTGCTAGGCAATCGACTCCCCCTGGTCAATGGGCTGGGTTATTCAGAAGTAAATCTATGCAACGTGGGAGCAGGGAAAATGGTAAGGCGTGAGATAGGCATTGCTCCCGGGAGCCACACCGTGCAGTAACGACAGCGCTTCAAGCGATACGCCTGTTAGAGATCCCCTGCCTCACACGCACCAGCACAGACACTTCTGGGTAATCCTGGCGACGAGAATGTGTGGTTTCATCTCTCTTTCCTCTGGTGCATCACCACCAGCCCCCGTGGTGTTCTCCTGTTAGAAATGGCGGATCCCGAATCTCACCAGAGCGAGTAACACCAGTTTGCACCACCGAAATGGAAAGGGTTGAGGCCAATGAGTGATGCAAAGGGTGGTGAAAGCCTTGCCACCTCCCTGCCTGCTCCCAGCCGAGTGCAAGGCTGCAGGAGCAGCCACTTCCTCAGGTTTGTACATGCCTAGTAACTAGTAAGCTGTTGCACTCAGCGAATTGTTGGTCTCGGGCTTTTTTCTCCCAGTTGTTGAAGCACAAACGTGATTTCCCGTGAAAACATGTGATTTTGGTTTCGACCTGTTGGTTCAGGTTTGCGCTCCCGGTACCGCCTTAGCAAAAAGCTAGCAGGGAAGGAAGGAGGTAGCTATTAAGCTGCTGAGGCCTTTGATCTGGTCTATTATGTTTTACAAGGCTTTGGAGACGGACAAAAGTTAGGCGCCTGTGCCTCTCATCCACTGCTGCCTTGGGAGGGAGTGAAGCAGCAAACGCAGCCAGAAAAGCCCTCCCCACCTGTTCTAAGGGCATCCTTTGGCCTCCTCGTTTTTTCGGGATTCATCGTGGTCAGCCCAGGGACACGCAGTGGGAATTAGCTCCCGGAGGGCAGACAACAACCCTGCTCCCTCCCGGCCACGCGGCATTGCTGGCAGGACACCTGCTCACCCCATCCACACAGGAGGCTTTTGGAGGCTGCAAGGGAAGGAAGAGCAGGACCAGGCAGCAGGGCTGACAACAAGCCTCCCTCTGACTGGCCATTTCTTTGTTTTTAAGGGTTTGCCTAGGTGGACTTTGCCACCACGTGGCTTTTCTTGAATCTTGGTTAAAAGGCAGCGTGTCTGACCTTACTCTAATGCAGTCTGTTGCCTTCGTGGTATCAATGACACCCTTTGGTACAAACTGAAGTTGTTCAGTTGCATATTTCTAATGCCTGGCAAGGTTTCCCTCTGTGCGTATTCCTACAATACAGATCTCTTCAAGAAAACCTATTTTCTATTTAGCAAAAACTTAAAATATTTTCAAGACACTGCACGCCAGGAAAAAAAAAAAAGTGTCTTCAAAATAGCCCCGGCTACTAGGAGAGATATTTATGTGCTTTATAAAGCGCACCCTCCTTTGAGCTGGGAGAAACAATATGGAGAGCACATCATAGCAAAGAGGTCAGTTCTTTTCTTCCCTTTTGTTTAAAACATCTACAAAGCATCTGCTATTTTTTTCACACGTCGGTTGTGGCGTGCTCAGCCATCGGGCTTGTTTCAGAGCTGCAGAGGATCCTGCCGGGGCCAGGGGCAGCTGCAGCTCCACACCTCTGCGAGCTGGCACCAGAATGACCATCGCCAATGCATGCAGTACTGTGTGTTGGAGGCTGCTCCTGAAAGTGTGGGGCTAAAGGGAAGAGGTTCTCTGTTGCAGGGAACCATAAAGTCAGTTGCAATGAGCTTGGGGTGTATTACAGTGGCCTCACCCTAAAAAAAACCCTTATGCTCTTTTGTACAGTAAAGACAAGGCAAGCCTTCTCTGCTCCAGAGAGACCTTTACACAGAGAAAACTCAATTTCTGGCATAACATGTTTGCAGAATTTTAGAGAGTTTTGTAGCATGCGTAAATACCACAACTGCAGTTATGGTATAAACACCTGGAAAAGCAGATTAGATAAGTCTGATAAAATGCTTAAACAATGCCCCAGGTTAATTTTAGTGCAGTTAAAATTTCCTGGAGCAGTCCATTAATGGGGATGTTGGTGACATTTTACTGTACAGCATGACTTGCAATAACTCACAGCGACCCTTGCCACCCCCTCTCATACCAGCCGTTGCAGCAGCAGCAGGTTTGTGTTGAAGCATCCATTCCTCCGCTTCGAATCCCATAAAGTAACAAGGAAAGCATCTGAAAAAGGCTGAGCTCTCTATTGACAGTCTTACATTAACATTAATGAGGATGACTCTCACTCAGACTGTAAAACAAACCAATAAACTGTGAAGTTCAGCTATTGGCAGGGGCAATGCAAGTCCTAAAAACAACAAAAATCATGGTTGGCTGTCAATTAAACTTCATAATAACAAAAAAAAAGAGGCCCTGAGGTAGCCTATTTGTCTTCACCTTATTTAATAATAAGGTGAAGGGCATATTCTCCAGTTGAAGGATACTGATGTTGAAAGTCTTGCCATACATCCCAGGAAGGAAAGTTAAACTCTGCCCATTTTCCATCTGAATTACGTTCATCAGAGCCAACTCCACTGCGCCGGAGGCAGGGATGAGAGGTACAGCTGCTTTGCTTCTGCTCGGTGTCAGTGAAAAGAAAAGCCTCATATGAAAAAAGAACATTTCCCCATGTACAAATAAAGACTTGGCTGAAGTCTCCGGGTAAGATACATCTGTGGTAAGTCTCTCCAGTGGATATAGAAATTTGTTAAACATTTCCATCTGCTGAGGAGTCTGGCCATCGATTTGTCCTTGTAAATTCCGAAGTGGCATTGGTTTTCCAACACTGAAAAAAGGGAAACGGTATTTGTGGGAATATCCAAACCCGTAAATATTGCACAAACACACACACAGAAAAAAAGTGTGGCATGTAATGCAGAGGCTTGCTCTTGCCAATTAGTATGGGGATTTTAGGAGTGCTCGCAAACTCTTCACGAAAATGGCCTTTTAGGCAGGCTGACATCACCTAGGCAGAGATGACCAAGACCTGAAGCTTCACGTTGAAGAGCAAGATGGTCATCTTCTTTGAACACAAGGTCCTGCATCCTTAGCAGTGGAAATAGCTCATCCCACAAGGGCAAGCCCCTCTCCCTTCCACAGGTGGAAACCTCACAGGCATACGTGAGATTTCATAGTTTGCGACCAAGCATGTCTCATTCCACTCAAGCTGATGGAGGCTTCGCTGTTGAACTCAGCAGGGCTCCTTTCCTTCTGTTCTAGGCTGTGGCGAGAGGGCTGGGGAACATGCCTTGCCATGTGTGACGTTTGATGCACCGAGTAACTGCAACTGTACTTTCTAAAGGGAGGTTTGCAGGAACCAACTTGCCAATGTACACACTCGTTTTGTGTGGGAGATGGCATAGACATCCCTAGACACCAACTGTGGGCAGGTACCTGAGCTCCCAGGGCTTGTCTTCCAGCTGTAGCCAAGGGCTTTGCACACATCGCAGCCCTCTCCTAGACTGTGTCTGCTAGGAGAGGTCCCTCTTGTGATGGGCAGTGAAACATTTCCACAGTGCGGAAAATGATCGTTTCTCTAGGTCGCTGTGCTGAGAGTGAGGGGGAGGGGAGGATTATGGACCGAGGCCCCGACTCTGAGCCGGAGCAAAGCAGCTGTACCAATGCAGTCTGGTAGGAAAGAAAAGCAAAGTGAGCGATTAGCAGCCCAGGGTCCCAGCAGCATCCCCTGAGCAGTGTTTTTTCTTCTAAATCATTAGTGATTATCTGAGTTTCAGAGCACTTTAAAATGCCCTTATGAGCGTGGAGCAGGATTTGGGCTTATTAAATTAAGTGCCATTTATTTTTTGTAAATATCTGGGAGGACATCACATCAAAGCCTGATCTTGAGAGGTATTTAATTTTTACTGGCTTCAGTGGAGAGGTGCATATTGCATACAGCTTGGAAGCAGTTTCTCCCAGCAGCCTTAAGAAAGCCATAGAGAATAAATTCCTCTCTGTCCACAGGCAGAACCCCATTTGACAACCCCATTCAATAACTAATGTTGGGTCTGGGTAGTCTGTATCTCTGTTTTGTCCCAAGAAAACCCTTTCCACGGTAACATTATTAGGTTTTATGGACCTCCCTTTACATATTTAAAGTGACTGTAGTTCCTCTAATGACTATAATTGTTCCAGACACCCATTAATTTTGATTTATTAACTTATTCAATTTCCTGTATTGTAGTCTTGCCCACTCTATAAGTAATTTACTGTTTTAATATTGTGGGTCAATACTAATCATATAATCTGCAAGTTGTTTAATTAATAACAATTAGCACCTCCCATCAAGACCTCATTTTCCTGCATGAACACTGTAATGTGATTTTTCAGAATAAATCTCTCTCTTCCCTCCCCCAGCTGTCTAGTCAACTTGTTTCACCAGAAAAGATGCTTTAAGCAGCCATGGTAGCTTGCCATCTTCCATTATTTCATCAAGTATCTTGTCATATTTGCTTTTCTTAAAGCCTTGGCCCTTCAGCTGAGTAATATCGTAGCAGCCTGGTTTTCAGTATAATAAAAAAGTGTTGATACAGCATATGAGTGTAGGAAAAGCCCTTGCAAGCATAAACAGCAGCCTCAAAAATCAGAAGGTAAATAAGAACTACAAAGATACATATATATTCCTTTCATTCTTATTTTAAGCTGACTTCTGTATTTTATGAGCCTACCATTATTTTTTAATATTGGCCATCGGTGTTACTGAAGTATTTAACAAGGTATGTACCGGTATAACAGTATTTAAGCCCCTTTCATAAAGACCTCTGCAACCCCTCTATGGTGTGGCCACTTAGTCTTTCATGTCAGCACAGCAATAAATAATAGTAATTAATATTCAAGTTAATTAATATCTGTTTGCAAACCAAATACTCATCTTCTAGCATTTTTTTTTCCAGAAATAACTTAGATCTAGCTTCTGAAGTTAAACTGAAATTAAACCCCCCCAAACCCCCACATTAATATGGAGCAACTTGCCCAGTGACATAGGAAAGGCCACAAGCTGGTGCCCATCAACAGGTGGGGGTTGTTCACACTCATTTTAACATAGGAGCTAAGCAGGAATGGAAATGAACTAGAGGGCAGCGTGTTGAAAATTGGGAAGATACTCATCTGCACTGTGGCTGGCCAAACCTGGCAGCGCATGTCGTGGGTGCCGAAAGCTAACAGAGGTTTGAAAAGGATCAGACAAAATCCTACAAGAGAAATCCCACCAGGACTGTTGCATAGTGGCTTTAGTTGGGGAAGCTCTTGCTGGGAAACCCCACCATACCTCTGTTTTCCCCTGGGCACCCACCAGTGCCCCAGCTGGAGCACAGCTGCTGACGACGCCTCCACCTACTGCTGGGTGGGATTCCCACCAGCAGGTCTTCTCCTGTGTGTTTTTAAACCCAGAAGCAAAGACAAGGGATCAAAGGTCCTGCTGGAGGTCCTACCCAAGTGGTTCAAAAAAGCTCCACTAGAACAAAGCACGTCAGCAACAACAGAAACGATCCAGCAAATTTGTACATTACGATTGCAACCAAAGTGATTGCTTCTCATCCCATTTCCTAATAGTATTTCACTATGAAGAGGATATCTGCTAGAGGTAACCAGCTTAAGCCACTCACAAACCACACGTCGCTTTTGTTGCCATGTTAGCATAAACCCGGACTTCCCATGTGGTCAACAGAAACGCATACGGGGCAGCACACACAGCAGCTATTACGCTCTTGGTACCTCCCGAACCAGCTGGGGAAATGTGGTTAACCCTACACGTGGTGCAGCAACACTAGCAGTGACATAGCAAACGAAACTACGTGGAAAAAAAAAGATCAATATTCCTATTTTTACACAGATAAGAAAGTGATGCGAAGAGAGCTGAAGAAAGAGCTTGAGCACCACAGAGGAAGCCCACGACAGACCTGAGCCAGCCTCTCCATGCATCCTTCCTCCTCGTGCTCCCCTGCGTGGGACGGTCCCTGCTCTGTGTGGTTTCACCACATCCTCGTCTTTCCTCCCCTGAAACCGGTTCTGCTGTGGCAGGTGTCCATTCCCAGTTTGCGCGTTCCCAAAGGAATAGGAGGCAAGGGAGCAATTCATACAAATATCCATGGTTTGAGAAAAATACCAGACACGGGAGTTAACATTGACTGCTCTCAGGAAGCTTTAACACTGTCAAAAAGATGTTTACCCCAAGACAGTAGGAAAAGGTGTTACAATGCGATCTTTGGCATTTGCTTTATCTTAATCTTCCATGTTAAAAATTAAAGATTGTATTAATACAATGTCAGACTTACTTAATTGTACTCTTCTATCAAGTTGATATGATGGTATTTAATAATTATTAAATGAGTTAATGTATGTCTTGTTACTTAATCTACTATGACTGATAATGAACTGTTTTAAATACTTATTAGACACTTGTTCCCTCTACACCTAGCTGACACTAACATGGCCCACCATTAAACACCAGTGCTCCTTCACTGCCCAGCACAATCATGCTGTCAAACACGATCCCTGTACCTATTCCTTGCTCCTATGTGCGAAACATGTCAACCTCCATTTGTCTGGTCACAGAAACTGCACAAGAAAGAAGAAAACCAGGGCAAGTCTGGTGGGAAGTTGTCAAACTGGCTTAAGTATGCCCAGAGGCAGCCAAAACCATCAGTGAAAGGTCAGTGTCAAAAGTGACAAAGAGTGAAATCACCCTCACTGGGCAGGAGGTTTCTGCTACACCTTGCTCTCGAGAAGATGTTGAGGCAATGTAAAGGGAAGGGCTGATGGCAAAGGGCACAGGCTTGTGGGCACGCGAGCTGAGCTCTCCTTCCCACCATACAGCCTGGCCACCTCCTCCCCGGGCGCTGTCTTGGGGAACACAGGTGGGCACAGACCAGGGTTGCACCCGGGAAACTCATCGCAGTTCCAACACTGTCTGGGAGTGGTGCCACTTGACTATATGGTCGCACTGCAGTCACTATCCTTCACAGACCACCTGCTCTCAGCCAGCATGGGGTGCCCCCAGGAGTAACTGTCTCTGCTCCTGTCCCCACCTCCCAGCAGCTGAGAAACCTCCTCTTGGCTATTCCTTCACTGTCCGACCAGGAGAATGGCAACAAATGCAGCAATTTTGTCTTCTACCAACCTCCCTTCATCCAGTTCAACATCAGCATCTTCGTTAAGGTGGTAGCAGTAACCTAAACACAGCCGAGACACTTAAGAAACTCTAGGGCCCATCAGACCCTAGAAACTTAATTGAAACATCCTTGAAGTTCATTGCAAGAAGTAGAGCTGCAACCAATTCAGACATGGCTTTCAGTCACAGCACTGCCAAGACTGAGGTTTCCTTCAACCACAAGAGGTCTTGCATTGCCAAAGGGTGATCGCCCCTTGTCAATGGACAGCTACCACAAGGCCACCAAGGACTGCTCAGAGCAAGCAAATTTCTTGGGCCATGCTTTCATTGCCTCTCCGCACCACCATTCAGTCCATCCTTAACCCCAGCATCAGCGCCCCCCCCAAAAAAAAAAAGCTAAACCACCCACCTACCCTCATCTTCAGCCAGAGTGACTGGCTACCCCTTTTGGGGTTGCCATCAGGGCCAAACTGAGTCTGGAGGTTGAAGCAGTGAAAACTGTTGTTCTGGAGTGAGGCTACTGCTCTTGGGGCCAGAAAGAGTGGAGAAGAGGAGGAAGAGCAAGATGCAAAGCTCAACATATCTGGTTTGCTTTAGGCCTTCTCAAAGAGCTGCTCTCTCACCACTAAAAGAACGATTTCCAGTCAAGCTGACAAGCAGCCAACTATTGTGCTCACTTTGCACATCCAAAAATATATCCTTCCCTAGCAGAAACCTCTGAAATTTCTCACAATCACCTAGAAACACCAACACAGTGGGGAGATTTCAGCCAGAGGAGCAGTCTTCTGAACAACTGCATGGGCCACACTGCTAGCCTACCAACCTGCCCCATGATTTTGACTTTGTTTCAGGGAGCTGAAGCTGGGATATCAAACACTTGACTTCATCGCTTAGTTATGGAGCTGGCTTCGGCTCACGTCCACTTTCTAACATCCTGGCCAGGGGAATGTTCCTGCAAGCAGCCTTAAAGTCCTGGTTGTGTGTTAGCTTGCTAAGCGTGTGGGGTGCATGGGGTTTAGCAAGGCATCTGTGTCTCTTGTTTATACCTCTGGAAAACGTCCCAGCGGGCTTTCATAGGAGTCTGAAGGCTGGGAAAATGAAGGGTTTGAGTTATTCGCACACTATTCTCCCTTCTCTGGAGAAGTTTGTATAGCATCTAGCAGAGTTAGGACAAATCTTGGCCAAGGCTTTTGGCCCCCAAGTTGTAATAAGGCCTTACAAGTTGCTAGGCTATTTTGAAGTTCTTTTTACTGGGGAAAATCAAGAGCAAAGCAACAGGGTATTTTATTTTATTTGCTGACTTACTTGGGGGAAAGGGCAGAAGTCAGAAAGTATAATAGTAAAAACCAATCATAACTTCAGCTCATATAAAGTCTCAGGAAAAGGTTTAGTCCTAAAAATGGAAGAAAGTTGTTTGTTTGCTCGTCAAGAAGTCAACTGAAATAGATTAAAATACAGCCTGTATAAGAACAGCTTCCCACCTGCTTGTGAACGCCTAAGGGAAATTACCTGAAAATGCAGAAATTGTTATACAGATCAAACAAAAGCACTTATCTATAATTACTGGACTTATCTGTTTGTCTCAGGACTAGCAGCAACAGCTCCAGTTGTTAGAAATAAATTTGGTGCTGTGATTTGTATTCTCTTCTTCCACCTCTTCCACCAAGATCACTCAGGAAGGATTCAGTTTATAAAAGAAAATGGTTTCCTTAACTTTACTAAATAAAGGCAGATTGAAGAGATTTGTCCAGGTAAATGGGGGAGGGAAAGAGAGCAAGAAAAACAGCAAAAAGCTCTTTAGAGAAGATTTTCTTTTCCTTTAATAACTTTACAGCTGGACCTGCTAGTATCTTGAAGACTTTGGAAGGTCTCCTGGGAAACTCCTTGCATTTCTGCTATGTCCTGGCTCTCATCCTACCTCTTCAATAAATAATTATTAAAGTTTTAAGCATTTGCAGAAAAAACTTCCTGTTGCTAAGACTCCGCGGGCCCCTGCCAACTTGACAAGCCAACACCGTGCTGATGATACCAGCATCAAAGCCAAAGGATAATTATCCTGTTTATACGAAGCTGAAGGAAGTGGGTGCCCCTGCTAGTTTGTAATCATTTGCCGTTGGCCAGTGGCCATAAGGACTTGTCTCCATCGTACGCCCTCAAGTTTACAGCTTTCTTCTGGGAAAAGCTGTGCCTGTGCAGCTCCCACTCAAAGATGAAAGTGGTTAATCATGCTCTGCTAACTTATTAGAGTTAAGGAGGCAATTTTAAAGCAAATAGAAGAAATCCATCTACTATCTCCTAGGTATGCCCAAAATGCATCTTGAAACAGAGCAGGATGAACAGTGTACAACATGGACATCCAGACAACTCGTTTGTGTCACACCTGCCCCCATACACAGTTAAAGTCCCTTCCTCCATGAGATGTTGCACCTCCAACTGCAAACGCACATGACCCTAAAGTTGCTGAAAGAAGACAAGTCACTCCTGCCTGAGCTACTGCACAGCGTTGCTGGATCCCCAGGGTCAGCAAACATTGAGGTCCTGGGTGAGAAATAAGATGCCTGCACCCCAACTCCTACGCCCAGCAGCCACCCCGGCATCTGCCGGCACCTCCCTCCCTGCCCCGCAGGCTTAGGAGCCAGCAAGAGACTAGGCACAGCTCTTGTGCCGGGGCCAGGGTGGGAGCCGTTTGCCCTGTCTTTATATCACATTTACAGATGTTACAACGAGGTTCTCACATGCAAGCAGGCAGCTCGGAGGATGGAGTGTGGGGCTCAAGCACAGGGGACAGCCGGGTCTGAGAGGGAGAGGGAAGTGCGAGAAATGGGGTGGGACTGGCCCAGGGGGGTCAACCACATGGGTGTAGGGATCAAAGCTGCTCCCAGTAACTTCTAAGCCATGAAACTGTAATTTTGGAGAGGATATAATTGCTAGAGGAATTACTTAGTTAATCATTGGGGGACAGATCTATTATACAAAAAAAAAGAAAAGCTCTATCCGCGGGGCTCCCAAAAAATCAATTACTGGAAATGGTCTGCTGTGGCTCCCTGGCACCGCTGTTGGCTTAACTGATTATTTCTAATTTAATACAAATCACACACTCCCCCTCACACTTTCATCCACCCACTTCCTGGAGGTTGACCTGATGCCTGTGCTGGGATAAAATATTCAATGAATTCCAAATCAGTGTTGCTGCTGCCTTTCAGAGACGAGAATTTAGGCGTTACATATTTCTGAGAACTTGATTATGCCTTCAGGTACAGCACTGAGCTCGTCCTCCAGACCTCTGTGCAAGAGCAGGTCCCAAAAAACGCTCAGACCATTATCCATTTCCAATGATAACTGAAATTTGTTTCCCCAGTGCTGCTGCCTCCCCCACCTCTGGCTCCCTGGACAGCCATATTTCTGCATTCTCCATCAGGGACTGTCCCACACATCCCACTAGTAACCCTGGAGGTGGTACCTGAAGGAGGTGGTGCACCTGCTTAGCAATGCAACGCCGTACGCCCGATGCAAGACAGCATGTGGAGACCAGGGAGGTGAACCCCACAGGTCGGTTTGAGGAACCCCAGTTTCCCAGGCTGCAGCCACCATCTCCCCCTGCCTCCACCATCACCAAGCCCTGCCTCGGCTGCTGAGGAGGAGCATTTCATCATGCACTATGGCTGGGGAGCTGACAGGGAAAAAGCCATATAAGAAGAAAACCTGGATCCTGATAGCTCTGGAGACTTTCTAAGCAAGTATTTTTATATTTGTAAGGAAACCAGCTTCCGTCTACACACAGCTGTAATGGTTATTTGGGCCAAGTTGCAGCAGATGTAAAAGCCATCAGTTTGCCTCTCTGCTCTCCCATCCCATGGGTTTCAGTCACTCACCTGCCAGCCTTCTCATCTTGCTTTTTCCAGCCTCACCACAATGGCTTGCAAAACAAAACGCTGCACACTGTGAGGACTATTAGCAAAATTTAGCCTTTTCTGTTTTTTTTAACAATGACTAAACTCACAGGCCAGGTGTATTTGCATGGTGAGAGTGCAGCAGGCTGTGCGATGTCAATATTTTCCCCTTTGAAGGCAAGTGATACTGAAACTAGCTTCTTTTTCTTAACTTCATCCATTTTTTTGCTAGCTTTGGTCTTTTTAATATGTAGTAGGGAGTATTTTAGGAAATGTTTTCTCTTCACAGCTTTCTTTTTCCCTATAGTAACCCTTTTTAAAATGCTGAGTATACACTTGCTCAGATAAATGTGTATCTGAACACACAAGCGATTACCCTATTTTCATATAATTAATTTTTTTTTGAGTTTCCACATGCTTTTCCTGCTCATTTGACCATGTAATAACTAATTAGCATTAATTATCTTAGATTGCACCTTCTCCATCTACACACGCATTCGATTAGAAAGGCAGGCTTTTTACGGCCCTCTTCTTTTCAGAGGGGACACCCACAAGCAGTGAAAACATATCCGCGGCAAGGACACGTTTTGCACTTGCTAGAGTATTCTGAGAAACTATTACTATTTTTCAATAAATGCTAAAGTCAAAATTGAAGCCACAAACCCATGTGGTGTCTACAGCATCCGTGCTGGGGGCTGGACTTTCCCCCCTCTCCCTCTCCCTTGCTGGCCGTGTTCCCCACATCCACAGGGATATTTCCTTCCTGGAAGGAAGGACATTTCCTTACTCTGGATATATCTCTACCTTCAAAGTCCTCTCACTGACTGTACCAATCTCATGGCTCTTTGATGTCCACCTGCCCATCTCCCATCATCTCCCATCTCCAGATGGTGCTCCAGCTGGTGCTTGCAAATACCCAGTTTAAAGCCCTCATGCCTCCCACCCTCGTTATCTCCAGCAGTTTTCTCACCACCTCACGGGCCAACAAGAACAGCAGAAGACCAATATCTAACTAGCTTTATTGCTGGCAGCTGAAAGGGTTTCACCTTGGCACTCCTAAAAGCTGAGTATGCACTTTGTCACTCAGGGAGAGTGTTTTGGTTTCCTTCAGGGGGGACATGCCCACTCGCTCCCGGAAGAGGCATTTGGGGAGTCTCTTCTGGTAGTGTGAGACATTTTCAGCTTAACCATCTCACCACCTTCAGTCAAGTCCTGCAGGAGTGAGATTGGAGGATGCCGTGGTAATCACTGCCCTCCTAAAATATTAGGGATGAGATGGCAAGAAAAATTGTCACTCCCAGATAGCTAATGCTATCCGGATGCCACATAAACCCTATCATAAGCAAGCAAGAAAAGCAAAGAGTCCAAAATCCCAGACGGCGCTGCTCAGCAGGGAGAGAGGGAAGTGGTGGTACGATTTTCCTAGAAGACCGACCACAGAAGACAGTGCCCCTGGGACTGAAGCTTTTGAAGCACCAGCACGAGGAGATGAATCATCTGGGCATTGAAAAAAAAAAAATAGAAAAAACCCCCCATCTAACCTGAGACTGTGCAGACGCGCATCGTACCGACAGCGGAGATGAATCATCTGCCACCTGCGCTGACTCAGGGAAGCGGCAGCCTCGCGCCACTGGAAGCAGCCGGTGCCAATGGCAGTGCTGCCGAGCCCCCGTGCCCGCACACCCGAGGAGACCACCCTGAACCCCCCAGGCAGGGAGAGAGCCAGAGACAGCGGGGGAGGTGGCCCATGTCATCTCTGTGTTACTGAGTCAGACCCGATTCGCTGATGTATGTTTTGGGTGCACATGCTATATGAACGCATATATGTGTGTGTGTATATACCTATATATACACATGTATATATACATTTGTGTGACTGCCTATATAGTCATACACATACCCACAGAAGGTACGCATGATTTGGCAGCTCTTGGCACTGAGTGCCGTTTGTGACTTCTGAGAAACTGAATGTCCTTAAGGCACATGTCACAAACCTGCCACCCGGAGGAGGGAGCGGAGTTTCCTCTCATAGCAGGTAAGTGGCTTTACGCTGCGCTCCAAGCTCGGACGAAGATCTGGCGGCTGTCAGCAGAAGTACAGGACTAGACCTTAACTGCCTGTGGTGGCAACAGGATACTCGTCCTGGAAATAAGTTTTCTCCAGGAGAAAAACAGCTGACAGCGGCGCCGCTGACAGCGGAGGCAGCAGCGACAGAGGCGGCAGCGACTTGAGGTTAGTGCGGGGGCGAGGGCGACATCGGGCTTAACCGGGCAGTTTTCGTACTCTGGGCCCCCCCCGAACCCCCCGCGAGCATCAGCCCCGAGCTGCTTCCCCCCCACCCCGGACCCGGAGGTTCCTGGCAACGAATCAGGAGAGGAGGGGATGTAGCCAGAGGCACCGCGGGCGATTTAAGCGATTTAAACACACCACCCCCTGTGATTGGGTGATAAAGAGCCTCCTGGAGGACAGGGACTAGTCCCTGCCCAGAAGGGAGAGGGAGACTCAGCTGTGACTGGGTGTGTCCTAGGGTGGGAGAGGCCGCAGCAGTTTGCAGCTCGTTGGGGAGGGCGCTGACTCCCTCCCAGTGCACAAGGCGAGGAAGGTGCCAAGGAGCTGTGAACCAGGGGTGGCATCAACAGGTATTTCCCAGCTCAGTGAAATAGCAATGGTATCTACCCGGTGGAAGAAGACCAAAATGGATGTGGGAACCCAGACAGAGCTCCCACGGAAGGAGGCAATGGTGCAGGTCACAGGCTGCAGGGAATGCTACAGCATCTCTGTGGTGACAGGGGACTGTGTGCGCTGTGAGCAGGTAGATGATCTGCTCGGCCGAGCGGCACAGCTGCAAAGCCAGGTTGAAAGGCTTCAAGCCGAAGTAGAAAGGTTTAGGAGCATTCGGGAGGCTGAAATGGAGATAGACTGGTGGAGCCAGGCTCTGCCTTCCCTGCAACAAAAATGGGAGCACCTGCCGGAGAGCTCCCAGGATCGAGGGACCCCTGTACTCTGCCCCTCTCAGGTGGAAAACAATAACCTAGAGGAGAGGAGTGAGTGGAGGCAAGTCTATGGCCGTGGCAAAAGGCAAGTACCCTCCTTGCCTGCCTTGCCTCCACAGGTGCCTCTGAGAAATAGATATGAAGCCCTAGTGGAATACAGCCGGTCCAATGGGGATGTGGTGGAGAGGCAACCTATATCAGAGGTCCCACCACAGTCAGAAAAACCTGACAGGCGTATAGCTACCTCCTCCACAAGGAAGAAGAGAAGAGTTTGAGTGGTTGGAGACTCGCTCCTAAAGGGATCTGAGGGCCCAATATGCAGAGCTGACCCCCATCACAGGGAGGTCTGCAGCCTGCCTGGAGCCCGAATCAGGGATATCACCAGGAAACTCCCCAACCTGGTGAAGGCCACAGACTACTACCCCCTGCTGATCTTCCAGACAGGTGGGGAAGAAGCTGCATCCCGTAGTCTGAGGGGGATGAAGAAAGACTACAAGGCCCTAGGACGGTTGGTGAAAGAGTCTGGGGCACAAGTTGTTTTCTCCTCCCTCCTTCCATTTTCAGGTGATGACGTGGGATGGAATAGTAGGATTCTCTCTATTAATGCCTGGCTACGAGACTGGTGCTACAGGCAGGGCTTTGGGTTCTTTGATAATGGCTGGTTTTATAAGACAACAGGCGTGACAGTGATACATGGGAAAGGTTTATGTCGTAGGGGCAAAAGGGTTCTGGGACAGGAATTAGCAGGGCTCATTCGGAGAGCTTTAAACTAGATTCGAAGGGGGATGGGGTGGTAGCTGGGCTTGCACCACTGGGGCAACGCTCTAGTGTTGAGGTAGACCAGGAGGCCCCCCATCCCCCTAGGGTGAAATCGGTGTGCTCAGCTCGCTCCCTGAAATGCCTGTACACCAATGCACGCAGCATGGGGAATAAACAGGAGGAGTTAGAAATCCGTGTTCGGTCAGGGGGTTATGATCTAGTGGCAATTACAGAGACTTGGTGGGACACCTCGCATGACTGGAATGTGGTCATGGATGGCTATGTCCTGTTCAGGAAAGACAGGCCACTAAGGAGAGGTGGTGGAGTTGCTCTTTATGTGAGTGAGCAGCTAGAATGTATTGAGTTCTGTCCAGGGGCGGATCAGGAGCGAGTCGAGAGTTTGTGGGTGCGAATTAAGGGGCAGGCTGGCAGGGGTGATACTGTTGTGGGTGTCTATTACAGGCCACCGGATCAGGATGAGGAGGGTGATGAGGCCTTCTACAGGCAGCTGAGAGCAGTCTCGCAATTACAGGGCCTGGTTGTCGTGGGGGATTTCAACTACCCTGATATTTGCTGGGAGGCCTACTCAGCCAGCCATCCTCAGTCCAGGAGGTCCCTCCAGTGCATTGATGATAACTTTCTGATGCAAATGGTGGATGAGCCAACTAGGAGAGGAGCACTGCTGGATCTTATCCTCACTAACAAGGAGGGTCTGGTTGAAGCAGTGAAGGTTGAGGGCAGCCTTGGTTGTAGTGACCATGAGATGGTAGAGTTCAGGATCTCATGTGGCAGGAACAGAATAGCTAGCAGAACTGCAACCCTGGACTTCAGGAGGGCCAACTTTGGCCTTTTCAGGCAATTGCTAGGGGAAATCCCATGGGACAGGGTACTAGAAGGTAAGGGGGCCCAAGATAGTTGGTTAGCATTCAAGGACTGCTTCTTCCGAGCTCAAGATCAGAGCATCCCAACAAGTAGGAAGTCAAGGAAGGGTACCAGGACACCTGCATGGTTAAACAGGGAACTGCTGGGCAAACTCAAGAGGAAGAAGAGGGTGTACAGATCATGGAAGGAGGGGCTGGCCACTTGGGAGGAATATAAGTCTGTTGTCAGAGGATGTAGGGAGGCAACTAGGAAAGCTAAGGCCTCCTTGGAATTAAACCTTGCAAGAGAGGTCAAGGACAACAGAAAGGGCTTCTTCAAATACATTGCAGGTAAAGCCAACACTAGAGGCAATGTAGGCCCACTGATGAATGAGGTGGGGGCCCTGGAGACAGAGGATAAAAAGAAGGCGGAGTTACTGAATGCCTTCTTTGTCTCTGTCTATACTGCTGGAGGCTGTCCTGAGGAGCCCCGGACCCCTGAGGCCTCAGAAGAAGTCAGGATAGAGGAGGAATCTGTCTTGGTAGATGAGGGCTGGGTCAGGGACCAATTAAGCAATCTGGATGTCCATAAGTCCATGGGCCCTGATGGGATGCACCCGCGGGTGCTGAGGGAGCTGGCAGAAGTCATTGCTAGGCCACTCTCCATCATCTTTGCTAAGTCATGGGCAACGGGAGAGGTGCCTGAGGACTGGAGGAAAGCGAATGTCACTCCAGTCTTCAAAAAGGGCAAGAAGGAGGACCCGGGTAACTATAGACTGGTCAGCCTCACCTCCATCCCTGGAAAGGTGATGGAACAACTTGTCCTTGGTGCTGTCTCTAGACACATCAAGGATAGGGGGATCATTAGGGGCACTCAGCATGGCTTCACCAAGGGGAAGTCATGCTTAACCAACTTGATAGCCTTTTATGAGGATGTAGCCCGGTGGATAGATGATGGTAAAGCTGTGGATGTGGTCTATCTTGATTTCAGTAAAGCGTTTGACACGGTCTCCCACAGCATCCTCGCAGCTAAACTGAGGAAGTGTGGTCTGGATGATCGGGTAGTGAGGTGGATTGTGAACTGGCTGAAGGAAAGAAGCCAGAGAGTGGTGGTCAATGGGACTGAGTCCAGTTGGAGGCCTGTGTCTAGCGGAGTCCCTCAAGGGTCGGTACTGGGACCAGTACTATTCAATATATTCATTAATGACTTGGATGAGGGAATAGAGTGCACTGTCAGCAAGTTCGCTGATGACACAAAACTGGGAGGAGTGGCTGATGCGCCGGAAGGCTGCGCAGCCATTCAGAGAGACCTGGACAGGTTGGAGAGTTGGGCGGGGAGAAATTTAATGAAATATAACAAGGGCAAGTGTAGAGTCCTGCATCTGGGCAAGAACAACCCCATGTACCAGTACAAGTTGGGGGCAGACCTGTTGGAGACCAGCATAGGGGAAAGGGACCTGGGGGTCCTAGTGGACAGCAGGATGACCATGAGCCAGCAGTGTGCCCTTCTGGCCAAGAAGGCCAATGGCATCCTGGGGTGTATTAGAAGGGGTGTGGTCAGCAGGTCGAGAGAGGTTCTCCTCCCCCTCTACTCTGCCCTGGTGAGGCCGCATCTGGAATATTGTGTCCAGTTCTGGGCCCCTCAGTTCAAGAAGGACAGGGAACTGCTAGAGAGAGTCCAGCGCAGAGCCACGAAGATGATTAAGGGAGTGGAACATCTCCCTTATGAGGAGAGGCTGAGGGAGCTGGGTCTCTTTAGCTTAGAGAAGAGGAGACTGAGGGGTGACCTCATTAATGTTTATAAATATGTAAAGGGCAAGTGTCATGAGGATGGAGCCAGGCTCTTCTCAGTGACATCCCTTGACAGGACAAGGGGCAATGGGTGCAAGCTGGAACACAGGAGGTTCCACATAAATATGAGGAAAAACTTCTTTACAGTGAGTGTGACCGAACACTGGAACAGGTTGCCCAGAGAGGTTGTGGAGTCTCCTTCTCTGGAGACATTCAAAACCCGCCTGGACGCGTTCCTGTGTGATATGGTCTAGGCAATCCTGCTCCGGCAGGGGGATTGGACTAGATGATCTTTCAAGGTCCCTTCCAATCCCTAACATTCTGTGATTCTGTGAAAACATTCTTCAGTAAAATTAACATCTTTACCAAAAAAGGATACCTCAAAACGAGCCAAACACACGTGTCATCATCAGTGGGCCCTGAGCAAAGGACCGCGCACACCCCATGCCCATGCCACCCCCTTTCCATCCCATGCCTTCCTGGGACGGCTTGGTCCAGCCACACTCCCCTGCCCTGTCTCCACGCAGGGGATTCATTTCCTCGGCCAGGAACAAACCGGGCCTCTGGGAACAGCCGCAGGTGTGAAGCCCCCGCACCTGCCCACACAGCCGGAAGCTCAGCTGCAGTGGGGAGGGCACCGCCAGCACCCCTTTCCCCTCAGCAAAAGCACCAGGCGATGGGAAAGGAGAGGGGAGAGAGAGGTGCAGGAGCCACTGTTGCGTTCCGGTCCTTCGCAGGGCAGGGGGGGAAGCCCAGTGAGCAGGGAAAGGGTAACGCTGAGGGGGGCTCCAGGTGGCAAACCCCCGGACTCTCTGTGCCAGCTAAAATCACGCACATACATACACACATATTTTTATATACATCTATATACACACCATTCTTGCTTGAGGTTCCCCGCTGGCATGGCCCCAAGCACACAACCCTTTCCTCCTGATGGCTCCATCACGACCTTCTCCTCCAAAGGGAGCTGCTGCAGGGAGGACACGCAGGCGCTTATGTCACTGCTGGTTTCTTCGAGCAAGGGCATGCAAAACCAGGGAGGGGGGAGCAAGGAAAGGGAGCCCCTTCCTGGAGCACATCCCTGCGCCCACACCCCTCCTGCTGGCACTGGGACGCCGCGGTCCTGACGGCAAAGGCGGCTTTGCTGCCTCTCTCCCAGGCAGTGTTGTTCTTTGCTGCTTTCCTGGAGGAAAGTCGTCCAACTTCTGCAGCTTTTCCTTTCCAGTTTCCCCTCCCTACGCTGCAAATAACAGCCTTCCTAAAAATAGCAGGTGTTTCTTCCTCAATGTCGCCGACGGCCAGGCTTGCTGTTATGAAAGCACATGGGGCACGGGATGGCTGCATCTCATGCCAGCTTCTGCTTTGGGCAAAAGCGACGTAGTCCCACCTGCAAGAAGATGGGGGGTCTCTGCTGCTTCCATGAGGGACTGGCCTCCCTGTCCCCTACCACCTCAACTGATTTTTCACAAGCTGAAAGATCAAACTTACTTCTTCTGTTTCTCTGTAACAGAGGGATGAACAGGCTTACCCCACAGGAGATTTGTGGGCTGATGGAGGAAGAGCACATTGAGGCTGTATGTTGAAGTCATCAGCCTAGTGTTCAACTGCTGGTCCTGAC
This sequence comes from Nyctibius grandis, assembly GCF_013368605.1. Lineage (NCBI taxonomy): Eukaryota > Metazoa > Chordata > Aves > Nyctibiiformes > Nyctibiidae > Nyctibius > Nyctibius grandis. The sequence goes on from NC_090663.1 coordinate 60,570,393, forward strand.
TTTGCTCCTGGAGCATCTCAGAGCATCTACCAAAATGCCCTTTCATTCTCCTAGGCTTCCTACATCTGCCTGAGGATTTTTAGTGGATGTCTCCCTGGGAGTACGGCCATTAGGCAAGCCCGATTTTCATTTGTTCCCTCAGCCTCCCTTGGGACCATTTTTGGCAGATGACATTAAACCAAACTGCCCCCAAACCACCCAGTAGTTCTCCATCCCACTACACATGTGGGGACCAGGCCACAGGCCAGGTCAACCCCTGGTGCACAGAGCTGAAGGAGTGAGGGAAGATGGTTTTCACACGTTGGTGGGAAGCTGGCCAAAGGATGTACACCCAGGGGTGTATCTGCCTCTTGTGGCTTCCCAGATCCCTCCAAAAAGTGTCTTCCATGGAGGAAATGTGCTCACCAAAGCGTCCCTCAAGTCCTGGAGCAGGAGTCAGGCACATATGATGGGTATCCTCGACTAGGGATGTGTGCGGCCTCTCTTGGGAGGCAGTCAATAGGATTACTGTGGTTCATTACAGACAAAAGTGGGGTTGTCAGGTTTTATTTGCTTACACAGATTTTGTTGCGTAAAGTAACAACAAGGAGCTAAACTTTGTTGGGCAAATTATTTTCCTCGCACTAGGTTAACAATGTGTATACAGATAGTTATGCCAGGGTTTCCACGCTGACAACGTACTTTCAGAGGAGGTGGTTACAGTTCACCACGTCATGGAGCCATGACTGAAAACCAGAAAATATTCCCTTGGGACGAGGTTTCCCAAAAGCAGGACCTGGGCAGATGGTGTTTGTATGAAGGTTTCCCACGTCTGCAGATCCCTCCTGCAAAGCAGACCTTGGGATGCAAAAGCTGGTCTCGGCACCCCAGCCAAATCCTACAGGAAAGCTCCTGACATCTTCATAGCTGTGCAAGTGAGAGAGACACTTATACGTAAGCATTGAGGGGGAATTTATGTCCCTGCACTTTTTAAAACCTTTTAAACTTCCTTGCCTATAATTAAATGGAGTAAATGAATTAATGCTTAACGCTACCGCAGGCTGCGTCAGTGGCTGTCACCCCCGGCGGTGTTTCACGCCTGCGGATGCCGACATGGCAAGCGCCAAGCAGCGCCAATGGCAGCCAGCGGCTTCACACCTCGGGCGGCCGGGGGATGTTTGCAAAGGGAAATCTTTCATGAGGCTGAACGGCGGCTCCAGGGGCCGGCGCTGCGAGGTGTCTCCAGCAAACAGCATTTTGCCCAGGCTGCCCTCGCAAGCCAAAGGGGATGGGGAGGAGAGTGGGAGGCTCTGGAGGAGCCCGTCCGCTCGGACAGCGACTCGCCACAGCACTGGGATGTGCCACCAAGAGCCAGGGTCGCACAAAGGGCTGCAGGAGTGGCTGCCGGGAAGAGGGGGCTCTCCCCGCTCCCCCTTGTTTTGTGTCGAGAGGAGAAGCAGAAGAATTTGAGGAGGAACATCCTCCCTGTTCATGCTAGAACAACACCTTCTCTTCACCCCTCTTTACCCAGAAAGATAAAGTTTATCCTCGTGCCTGACCCAAATCCCAGCTCCACAAGAGCGAGCTTCCCCTGTGTCCCTTGTGCTACCCCCTTGGGCTGGGAAACCCCCCAAAAAAGGCTTGCCCCTCCCCAGGCTGCAGGAATGCTGGCATCACCTCCCACTTCTCCTTGGAAAACAAACCTGATAAGGGACACGGACAGAGGATGAGGAGGCAGGTGGGAGCAGCAGGCTGATGTCCCCCAAACACAGCAAGGCCCACTCTCCTTCCTGGCTGCCCTTGCTGTGGGCTACACCAGCCCAAAATCAGGCTACTGGTGCTCAGCCCTGCAGGAGATCAAGCCCTTCCCCAGGCTGCCCTCTGAGAACCGCAACGTTCTTATCGGAGCAACAAAAGAAGCCAGAAAAAAAAAAAGAAAAAGCCCCAACCCAAGCACTCTAGGATTTTTCTAAATGATAATTTAAACGGCTGCCAGCCTATCTGCTGACGGCAGAAAGCAGATTGCAAGTGTAACAGGATGCAATCGAGTCAGACGATTCCAGGGAGAGCACCAGAAGGCTTAATATTAGGACTACTGGCATTCGCAGCCTTTGCTAATGACTTAACGATTGTTTGCACTGATTTGTGTTGGCTCCGATGTGCAGAGAGCAACACTTTCTGTTTAAAACTGGGAGAGACCATCGGGGACTTTACTGACTATCTGATGGCTGTTTTCTCATAAATATATATCTCCAACACCTTAATGTTAAATAAATGTGTTGAGGAAATGAACAAAACCCCTCCAAAAAAAAGTCAAGTCCTCAGATTGCGTGCTCAAAGCATGGGCATTTTATAGGCAATTTCCTACCCAGCAGCGTTACCTTGGGAGATGAAACACACCCGCAGGGCTCAGTAGGATTTAGTGCCATTGAAATACAGCAAAAAGCACCGAAATAAGAGGTTTCTGCTGTGCAGGGCTACCTCTCTCTGTGGGGAAATCCCTCTCTAAATTGCCCCTCTTGCAACATCCAGCTGTGCTGCCCTCTTAAATTAGGCAGGTTAAAGCCCAGGCAAGCTGGGCCACTCTGTTGCTCTCTGAGATTTCTCCTCTTTCTATTTAAATTAAAAGCATTTCTCCTTGCTTGGGATGTGAGTTTTGCTGCTCGCTGAGCCATGCCAATCGGTGCCCATCCTTCCTCAGGACGCCCGCCCTGAAGGATGCTCTGCCCTTAGGGTTCATCCTTTACCAGCACAGAGGCACTTTGGAAAGAGGTCCCAAACCCTCACCACGGGAGAAGCAGCACCAAACAGAGCAGGCAGGTAGGGATGGCCACCCCGTGTGTGTACACTCCCAGCCACACGTATGCGACTAATTAGCGTGCACGAGGTACGTAATGACAGCTCAGCGCCTATTGTTCGGCACCTAACAGCAGGAAGAGTGTCAACACTTTGGAGGGGACTCGGAAATAGACGTTAATTGTTAATTCCCTTTTAGCGCTTCCCTTGGGATGAGGCCTTGCATACTGCAAGTATATTTTCAAAATTCACTGGCGGAAGGAAAGACCAAAAGTTAAGTGGGGAGAAGTGGAAAAAATAAATTAAAAAAAAATGCCCAGCAACCTGGAAAACCACATAGCAAGCAATAAATCTGTTAGAGGGGACAGCCCCAACCCCTTGGGAACCTGCAGCATCCCACCCAGGGCACCTAGTTTGCTTCTCCTCCCCTCACTGGGTGGCAGCGCCAACAGCATCCTGCTTGCCCTGTGCTCAGGCCAGCCAAAATTTGGGAGACCTTAAAACAGGGCTGGGTTCAGAGCATGGGGGAAACGAGATGGATGCAGGCTACCTGCTTCCCCAACTGCCCTGGGGGGGCTGTGCCTCAAAAAGCAGCTCACCACAGCTGCAGCCTGCGGATGCTGCTAGTGCCGTGGTGATGGGGCTGCCAACCAGCTCCCCCCAGAAAGAAAAGGATGTTGCTTTTCTGTGGGACCAGAGAGTGGACCTGGAAGGTGACTGGGAAAGGAAGCAGTGTATGGGAGGGAGGGAGGGAGGAAGGGAGGGAGGGAGGACTGGAGGAAGACGAGGCCAGGACAAGCCCTTCACCCAGCAGGTTTCTTTAAACCTCACCCTTTGTACCCAGGTCAGCGTGCCTGGACCACACTGGGACCAACCCTGACCCAGGGTTTTGGAGTTGCCTGGTTTCCCAGCATCTTCTCCTTTCAAGGGGGATACAGCAGTGGTACAGCACTGGTACAGCAGTGGCACGAGACTTCAGACAGGGATTTTTACCTCCCCATTGCCACTGATTTGGATGTAACAAAACTATGGAGTTGGGAGAAAAATATTAATGAGTTTAAATAGACTGAAATGCAAAAAAAAAATCTGTTCTAGATGACGTTCAGCTCCGAGACCAAATCCTTCCCTCCTCGCCTTGGCAAAGCTTGTCCTCAGTGAGACTTACGGACTCCGATCCATAGTGAAACCCCCATTGACAAGACACAATTTGTTGCACAAGAGCTTTGCTGGAGAAGATTTGGATGAAAAAAGCAGCACACTGGGGCACATGATGAATGCTATCTGCCAGGAAAACCTTGCATTTGAAATGTCAGAGGAGAGAAAGAGAAATTAAGAGCTTGTTTTTCAACATGGAAAGTATGTGTCTCACCTAAGTTTGGAGTGAAACAGCATCAATTTCATCAACTGCAAACTTTTAAGCTAAAATGTCTTTCCTGAGAAGAGAGCATTTATGCATTTGTATATGTAGATACCCTATCACTAATCTAATATAGACATATATGGTGTCTACCTTCACTTGAGATAGGCGTCTTTGCCTTCAGTGCATCTGATCCGGGAAAATCCCCCAGCAGACACCCGGAGCTGCTACAAGCACCAGCCTCAGCAAACACCAGCTCTGCTGCTTGTTCATTCCCTCTGATGCAATTAGAACAGATTAACATGGGTGACTAGATGTGAAAGACAAATGCACCTCACCATCTCCGTCCCACCCGCATTTATTAATTTGAGTCCTGTCCTTTTCATAAACTTGATGCTCTCTTGACCTCCCTCAGATGGAGCACCCTTTTTTTTTGTTGCCTGAAAATTAAGAAGAGCTCTGTCAGGGAGGGACAGCCAGCTGAAATGGTGAAAATCACAGGAGCCCCGTGGCGATAACCCACAGAGTTTCTTTTACCAAACAAGACATAGGTGGGAGCTTCAGGGGCTCACTACTGAGCCAGCAGCTGCTCTCTTGACTACTTCAGCAATCCCTGGCTTCAAAAGCCCTTGAAGAGCTGCACAATTAATATGATTACAATTCTTTTGTGTGGGGTATTTTGCACTTTATCTCTTGAATGCCAGATGCCTGCTCACTGGATAGACCTCCAGCAACAGGGCAGACATCTTCAGGTTAACCGCTTGTGTCACGCTTTAATCACGGTAACGGCACAAATGACATAAAATCATGACCCACAGACTAGATTGGACCACACTAATGGTCTAGCCTGACCTCTCACACAGCACAGCCTTTAGGTAACCAGCTAAAGCAAGCCACAACATGTCTTTTAGACAAACCCTTGACGGAAAGGCTCTGCCACTTCCCCTGCTAAATTGTTCCACAATTCAGGAAAAGAATGCCACTTGCTCTTAAAAACGAGAAGCTTTCGGACTGAATTTGTCTAGCTTTGGACCCTGTCCACTGCGTTTTGTTTTGCCTTTGTCTGCCCGACTACAGAACTCACAGCTACTGAGAACGTTTCCCTTTGTAGACATTTGAGGACTGTCATCTTAACCTTGCCTTTCTTAAAATAAATAGGTTGAACTTCTTTACATCTCTCAGAGGGAGACAAGTTTTTCTGACCTCAGAAAAAAGGTCAGGAACTGATGGCAAGCCGGCAGGTCCTCTCCAAACCCTTTCCAACCTGTCAGCATCCTTTGAATGTGTGTCCCCTGCCCCTAAACGGGTATAGCCTTCCAGTAATTACTTTGAATGTCCCTGCTTCCCTATGCATTTCCCATCAGAACTTTATTTCCTTAATTTGACTTCACATTTACATATTTTTATTGTATTTAAGTCATTTAAAATACTTCTGAAACTTGGCTTTGTTGGACTGCCATCTCTATAAATCAAAGAACGTTTTTCATCCAAGTCACTCCTCAATTTACAACTAGTCATATTTTTTTCAATGTACATTTTAATATTCCAGGTTCAGTCCACTCCCCAGCATCCCAGAAAAAAGTAACGTATCCTTCACATGTGACGATGTGGCCAGTAACTCTACGAGTGCTGATAGCCCAGCAAATGGCACATCTCGACTACTTATTTTACTTTCAGCACCCAGCACTATTTTCTGTATGGTCCCAACTGAGATGCTGTTGTTCTTCCCAAGACTCTTAAAAAAGTCCATAATTTTCATGGCATGATGGAAACACGGGTCTGAGAAGGACTGCAAGTGGTTTCCTGGTCCACCCTTAGCCTGCGTGGGTGGACATATCCTGAGAGGCTCTGCCCTGCTGAGCCTCCGCTGCAGTATCTTCTCTAGGCAACTTGTTTCAGCACAGAACTATCTTTACAGTCAGAAATTACTGTCTTGGCAATAGATGTGCCTTGCTGCCAATTACCCCAGGTTTTTCTTGCTGTGTTTCCAGTGGATGTGAAGGGCAGTCGATGCTCAGTGTTTTAACAGAATTTAACACGGAACAGACAACTTACCAGGTCCTCACATCTGCCGAAATCCTGATTCAGCAGTCCCAAGCCCTTCTGCTTGGGGGAGAGCCTTGCTCTATAAGCTGTCATTCCTGCAGACTGCCTCTAAACTCCCTCATGTAATCTATTACTGGAAGCACGGCTCTCCAACTGGCTGCATTTCCCCATCTGAAGCTTCACCAAGCTGTGAACAACAGAGGATACCTCCCCGTGGCAAATACACCACGGGGTGCAGTTTGCCCTTGGACAGCACCATTGGGCTGCTGGCTGCAGAGCTGCACCCACCGGTGCCTTTGGAGCCTTTTCTGCCATACACCCCCAGGCACCACGAGCCTCTGCCCCTCTTGGGCACTGTCCCTCCCACAGGCAGGGGGTAGGTGAAGTCCTTCATGGCCAGTGGGTGACTGCTGAGTGGCTGCTTACGTGGTATCTTCCCAAAATCTCCCTTCTGAGAGAGTGGGCTGCAACAACCCTCCTCTTGACACCCTCCTCTTTTCCCTCCAACATCAGATGAATAACCTTTCTTGGTATTCGCTGCAAAATTTAACCTGTTTTCTCTGCTTAGTTTTCCTACATCAGCCGTGCCCTTCCATACCTGTCTTTCCAAGCTGTGATATGTCCCCCAGAGTCTCTGCGGTGCCTATTAGATCCTGGTTTGCTTCTGTGCTGAGTCTTCCTGTTTATTTTCTGTACTTCTGGCACAGTTTCTGAAGGAATTAAAACCAAATCTGTTTATCTTCGCTAAATCCTTCTGCTGATAAGGGTATTAGTGGTCTTATTTACAAAAGGAAAAGCAAGGCAAAGTGGGACTGGAAGTAAAAATCTCATAAAGCAGGACCCTAATTTGAGATGCCCTAAAAGTATCCAGCAGCTGGATTTTTCTGAAGATGCCAAAAAACTATCCTCTAAAACTCATGCCCCTTAAGCCGCTTCAGTTTAGGGGACCTCTGATCAGCAGCACCCCCACTTCCTTGGCACTGTAGAAAACCGAGGATGCTGTCACACAAGTGGGGAGCTCATCTACAGCTTTTTCCTGGATGGAAATAAAATAAATACATGGCAGACTATGTGGCAATCAGAGTCTGCGGCTGCAGACAATCTCCTCTCACAGCAATCACTTTTTAGTACATCTTCTAATTTTTCAGAGATGGAATTAGCAAGGCAGAGATTGTCCCAGCAGCTACAATTTTTTTTTTTTTTTTTACTTTTTACCAGCTTCATAAAATCATTTTTCCCTTGTCTCTCAACACCCCATTAAGGGAAGGAGAAGACAGGGCAGGTTGTCACCACCGAGCAGCACTGCGGCTATTTTTCATTTTGACAGCCAGTGCCATAACACATCGGAAGCACCGGCTGCGTGGAAAGGTGCAGAATGCTGGCTGAAGGCTGGCCACCAGCCACACTTTGGCCACTAGCCCCCAGCCCTGCCCTGAGGCACCCACTGACACCAGCAACCAAAAGCAAGTCCCACCTGCTGCTGCATCGCCCCACTGCCCGTCAAAAAAGGGCGTAGGATGGTACACTTTGCCCAGGGAGAAAGGCTGGCAAGAGTGAAATCTGCACCAATGAGCCGTGAAAGGCAGCCAGCTTTTCCCCACTGTCCAACCCCCAGGAAAGAAGACAGAATTTTGGTGGGTTTTTTTTTTTAAGTTGCTCAGGGTGGCAAGGGCTTCTGCTGGTGCCTTGTAGCTGCAGAGCCCTGCCAGGCTATTCCTCTTGTTCTTCAAATCCTCAGACAGAAATGTCCCTTTTAACACATATAATGTGGTGACTGTGTGTCTGATGTATGTCTGCATCTTTCAGTAGAGCTTTTCTACAGTTTTTTGAAGAAGGGAGGAAGGAAGACTTTATATAACATCCCTAGATTCACCAAAAAAAAAAAAAAAAAAAGGGACTGAACACATAGCTCTTTCCTCAAGCTGCAAAACCCCACGCTATTGCCAGGCCATGTCCGAACCCAGACCTCTTGCCCTGGAGGAGCTACGGTGCCCACTCCCTGCCTGAAACAGTAGCAGGCATGCAAGAAAAAATCAAAGCAAGCTGACAGCTCAGCTAGGACCACAGATGAACTGCTCTGCCAGAGAAGGAAATCAAAAGAGACAAAGACAGCTATAACATTTATCTTCCTTATACATTGCTTCTAGATTAGAAAACCTGCACTAACGAGATCACGGGTACACAAGCATTTACTTTGCTTTTGAACACCATTTAGCTGCTTAAATGCACGCTGCAAAGCAGTTAGCTCTGCACGTAGCTTTTATTTATAGGGCAAAATTGATTTAAGCAGAATTTAACTCAATACAGTTGTGCCTGCACTAAGGGTATGAACAGCAGTGACACAGTCACTTCTGCTCAGAGGCTGAGAGTTTCCGAATCACGGGGGCGATGGCAACTCCGTGATTCGGTTTGGGCTTCTCATCTGTATGCGCTGGGAGAAGGGAAACCAACAAGCTAAGTCCCACCGAGCTTGTTAAAAAGGCAAAAGATGATTAAAAATTAAAAGGTAAAGCTCATTATGAGTCACCTGACCATGCAACTCCTGCCTGTCCCAGCTCCTGCCCCGGCACACAGCTAAGGCTCCTTCCAAGCGCCGGCATTTGCTGTGTTGCAGCCCAGGTCTCAGTGTGTCACCCAGTTCAGCTGTTTCATCAGCCGCTGCTGGTTTTCCCTCAGCGCTTTTCCCTTTGCAGGACTTTCTTACGAGCCAGCTTTCACATCTGCCAGGAAATCACAGGCTGCAAGGCAAAAAGTGGTGAATCTCCTTGGCTTGTCCAAGTCAAGAGCAAGACCTTTTCCTTTCTACTTGTGAGATGAACTGTAGAAAATGACCAAATTCCTGAAATCTAAAGTTGTATGTTTAATCTACATATTGGAAAGTATCTAAGTAAAAGTGACTAGTAGTGATTCTCTGGCTGTCACTAGTGACACCAGCGGACGTCAAGCTCACCTGAAACAAAGCCGCCTTTCCTCGGTGCCTAACTACAGACACAGTAAGCCTGTCTTCAGGCACTTAATTTGAAAATGTGGTTGCAGGAGGTAAGTGCTTGATAACTCTTTCATCTTCTACCCCAATTTTCCAAGGAAGCCGGAGTCGGTTTGCAAGGAGAAGACACCAAGTGCCTCCCAGGGACCAGCACCCGAAGGAATTTAGCGCTCCGTCATTCCCCTTCCATTCATAGTCAACCAAAAGTCACGTCCAGGGACAGAGGACAAAGTGGCCACTGAAAACAAGCCGCCATTCAAATTGAGATAATTTTTGGTAAAGCTGAGGAGAAGGCAGGGCCAGGGAGCAACATTGTGTTGGCTGAAGCCAACACTACTGATGTCCATATCAGAAACAGAAGGGCCAAAGCCTCCCTGACCCGTCCCTGCTTCACATGGGCTCTGCTCGCACAGCTACTGAGGGCTTGTATGCAAGGGATCTTCCTCCATCACCGCCACCAGCAGAGACAAGGGAGAGCACATAGGAGACTCCATGGCCTCGTCCGCCTGCCTGCTCCCATAACACCACTGCGAAGCCGCAGGGCAAGGGTTGCCAGCCAGACCGGTGACTTTGGGTGAGGCAGCAGAACCCATGGGCAGTATGTAAGGATGCATGACAGGATGCTGACCTCAAGGCTGTGAAGGGCTTTGAAGATGAGGAGAAAATGAAACATCAGTAGAGAAGGCAGGGAAAAATTTCAGTAAAGGTATTCGGCAGCTGTAGGCTGCCCCTTCTGCTCAGTCCACCCAAGCCCTTAACTATTCATACAGCAGTAAAATGCTCACAGCTTAGGGGTTATCACAGGATTTTGATTCTTGCAATAATCAGAGAATTGATGGATACAGCTACCGAATGTTGCTCTAGCCCAGAAAGGCAGCAAGAGACATGCTGTTACGTACAGAGCCCGACATTGATGGGCTGGTGGCATGGGGCAGGAGCACTCCTAGTCTCACATCATTGCTTTAACCACACCACAGAGGGCTAACGGCACAGCTCTGCACTGGTGCAGCTTTCCTCCCCAGAGCTGGATTGACAGTGACGGTGGGGTTTCGAGACTCCCGACGGCTGCTTAATGTACTTGACAGAAATGCAGCACAGCCAACCGCGCTGTGCTACGGCAGGCATTTGCATGTGGGAAAGCATTCAGCCACGGCAAGCAAGACTGATGGAGCAAGACTGGTCATCCCCTCCACTCCTGGAGGCAGATATTTTGGGGAAGGGCTCCCACATACCCTGCTTTTGTCCCCCTGTGTATGTTGGTCTGTGGTACCAGGTTGGTTTATTTGCTTTCTCGGCTTTGCTGCCCTCCCAAAAGCCTTGCAGTCCAGGAGTGCAGATGCCCAAGGGATGCTGGCAGGCTGGAGAGTGGGATGAGCAGAGCAGGGAGAGTTGACTTTGGTCCCAAATGTCATCAACCCAGTTACATCCAGGATCTATACACACTGCTGAGAGCCTTTTCTTTGTGGGTCGGCTTTTGGCCTTTTTTTGGAAGATTGTTCCCTTAAGTCAACAAAGTAAAGTGCCACTCCTCAGGAGAAACCAGAGACAAACAGGTCTCCATCCCTCAGCTTGCACCTTCCCCTATGAGGCCATGAGAGAAGTCTCCGCTTCCCTTGCATGATGGATTCGGGATTTTACTATCACAGCTGTGGAAAAGCAATCCTGGGGCCCTGAAAGCATGATCTGTACCTTCAGACCCACAGAGGGTCCTCCTGCTACACCTCTCCTTAAGCCTCCCTTACCCCTGCTCCAGGGCAGGGGCTTCCTTGGCCTGGGGCGCACATCCTGGCCACGGTCCTAGGAGCAGGCGCTGCCCAGCGGGTGCCTGAAGTGCCCCGATTCAGGCTTTCCAGCCACAAATGCCCGAGCAACCACAAGGCTACCATCACCTTCAGAGCCACAAATGCTGCAGAGCAGCATAAAGACATCTACAACCATGGGCAAAAAGCCAAGGGCTGAAAAGTTGAACCATCTGCAGCACATCTCCATCATCGTGCAACACATGCCTCCCACCAGCAGAATGACAGTGCTGGGTGGATAATATACCACAGCTTCAATGTCATCCCAGCAGGCATCCCAGCCATTGGGCACCTTGCTCCCCAAACTCCCCACCAAGCTACCACATTTCTTCTGCACCATCTCATCTGTGAGGTCCCAGAAAAGCCCCCTCCTGTCCAGGGAAGGAACACCAAGAAACGACAAATAGTGACCTTTGATGAATTCAGGGAAAAAAATAAAGCGGCATCCTGTTATGTTGGAGTCCTGGGCCACCTCCAAGCCCACTGGCATGGCCACCTTCCTGCTGCCCACCAGCATGGCTGCAGCCTGGTATCAGTCTGATCCCTCAGCACTGAGGCTGGGCTCTCAAGCACAGGGACAAACAGATGTCTCAGGACCTCAAAAAGCTCTGCTGAAAGTACGATCCAAAGCAAAATGATGGCTTGCTGAACCGGTCCCGTTGCCTTTCACACTGGCAGTGTAACTCCTTGTTCGTGTAGGGCTTCTGGTGGATGCCGCTGTGATCTCGACATGGCCCCATGAGAAATCAGCGTTCCTTGGTGGAAGACGGAGATAAATGTCTACAGGGAGAAAGGACATGAGAGATTTTCTGTAGGCCTATCGTGTCTCAGTTGCTAGTCCTCTGGACTGCCGGCGTTTGCTCAAGGAGGTGAAACGGGCTATCCAGCACATTTGTTTTCCCTGACCTCATGTAGCTGTTCGCACTTTTATCACAGGGGGTAGAAAACATGAATAAAAGAACATGAAGACTTGCAGTCTCAATAGAAACAATTTAATTATGTCTCTGAACTCGTTTTTGCACAGAAATTTTAAGTCAGAGTTGAATGTGGCTCAGCAAGCTACGTGAAGCGGGTAGTTAATATACACTCTCCTATTCTTCACTGTGGGCTAAAGGGTGAAAAATTATTTGCCCTGTATGTCTTTCTGAATGTTTCATGCAGGGGTTTGAGGGAGCCAAGTACATTATATTCCTTCAGATAAGTCAGAGTCAGGTTTGCTCGATGCAGCTTTACAGTTAGGAGGAAACTTTGGCTGTGGCTTGTGCCCTGGCTGCTCTGACACCCTTCACGGGGGGTGAGCTTTCCCTCTAGCAGAGGGGTAAGGCCCCCTGCTCTTATAAACCGTTGATCTAATTGTGTGTAATTACACATTGTACACACAAGTGCTCTAATTGCCAAGTGACAGGATGCTTTTTTACTTGACATTTTGCCGTGACATATTTGCTTCACAGCAGCGCCAGTTGGGGAAACAAGAAACAAGGCTCCAGGCACGACCTGCAGTGACTCCCCGGGAGCGCCTGTCCTGCAGTCGCACCGTGTGGCGATCAGGCCTCTGGACTTTATTGCTTTTAACTTTCTGCTTGGAAACTTAGATTGAAGCAGATTATTCTGTTCCTAGCAGATCTCAAAAGGAGCAAAAGCTGTTCCTGACAAGGATAGCAGTGGACACACATAGTCTGGAGAGGGAATTTTGGTAGGATTCTCGATGCGTTTAATAAGTTGAAATGTCCTTTTTTTTTTTTTTTTTTTTTCCTTTTTATTGCTTACAGATGCAAAGACCAACTGAGAAGAAAACCAGTGAGGCTGGGATAGCTCCAGAAACAGCCCCAAAATACCGCTTGAGCTACATGCATTTCAGTGCATTTCCAAGGAAGCTGCATATCCATTCTTTACAGCAGATACCTCTTTTGAAAAATGCATGTAACTTCAGGCTGGGAACAGCATGTTCAAGAGGTAAAAGTGGTTTTTTTCCCCCCCAACTCTTTAAGGGTGAAAGGGTGTGGGGTTTTTTTAAGTCACTCATTGCTATGGTCAAGTTCAGGCATTTTTTCTCCCTGTTTGATAGGTAGAGACATGGCAAGGCAAAACGGGTCACATTTTCTCATTCAATAAATACGTTGGAGCTGACAGAGCTACTCCAAGAGAGAAATGAGATCCATGTCCCTCTCGTTAGGCTGCTAACTGATACCAAGAAACATGCATTGTAGGGCAAGCTGCGTTTGACAGAGGCATGTGTCATAAAAAGCAGTTGATTTGGAAGCCAAAAGATCCTGCGGTCTGTCAAAATGTGGCAGGACTACAGGAGGGCAGCGGGTCAATTAGGAGGCTTGTAGGTCAACATAGCTGAGCACAACCCAGCCGAGCAGGGGAGGCTCCGGCAAACGCACCTCGTGTTCCAGGCGGGAAGAGAGTCCTGCTGGTTCAGCAGGACTGCTCCTGGGTTTATTGAGCCTGGTGATTACAACGGGCTGTCATTAGGGCAGTAAAGTTTTTTAAAAAAAAAAAGAGAGAGAGAGAAAGAAAAGAATAGAGAAGTGAACCACACCTATGACAGGAAGCATCTCAAAAATGCATGATTCTCTCACACTCATACGTGCAGGTCAGATAAGCGTGAGTTGTCTCTTTCTTATCTTCAGCACAGGAGCACAATCAAAGAAAATCCCAGCTCAGTGTAAAACTCCTGCTTGTGGCTTTGGGGATGGATTTCAGGGTTTTTTCTTCTGTGTTTTTTTTTTTTTCATTTTACCCACCCAGTTGGCCAGGTTTGCACCTGCTTGCTCGTGCAAAGGGAACAGAGGGCTGTGCTCCCGCTTAAAGCAGGAGCCAGCGCGGCAGGGTCCTGCCAAAACCAGCCACCTGCTTTTTCCAGCCGCGAAGGGCACACGGGCACGGGAGGGATCCGAGCCATGCAAAGGAGGGTCGCCTCACCCAGCGCAATGCAAATACCGGAGAAAAGCACGGAGAGAGGGACCCGGCCGAACCCTGTCGATGCCGTGCCCTGGTTAGGCAGAACAAGATGGTGCAGAGGACAGAGGTGTCTCTGCAGATGCTGTAAGAGCGGCTCAGCTTGGAGACAGCACTTTGCACCGGCTAAGAGGTCGAGCGTGCTTGTTCCCTGTAACATCAGCTGGATGTGCCACATGAGGGGAAAAAGCAACCCTAGGCTTTAATAAATATGCAGACTTAAAAGAGCTTGAAATACTGATTAAAGGCTGTTGGAAATCAAGAAAGTGCTGTGAAAACAGAAAAAATCTGGCAAAATTGAGACAAACTTTAACTGCTCTTTGCATCGTTTACTCTTCCAAAAAGAAACAGAGACTGAGCCTATTTGCACAGGTTTAGGCTGCACAAGACGCTGCTGAAGTCAGTTCTGAGGAAGCAAACACAATGATCTTTGTCTAGAAAACCGGCATATTTTCCTATGGGATAGAGCTAGCCAGGCCAGCACCTTCCCGTGGGCTGGGGAGAGCGAGCTGCCCGGCACGGGTACGGGAGTGACACACTGCCGGCAGCGCAGAGCTATTTTAGCAAGTTGTAAGAGCAACCTTTTATCTCCAGGCTGCTTCTGAAATATTTCACAGAAATTAAAGCAAAACCAAAACCCAGAGAACAACCTGTGATGTGAAAAACAAATTACTCAGCGATGACCTGAACTTCCTAGAAATCACTCTGATCTGCATCGAGCGCACTGGATTTGGCATCTCGCTAAAACCCTTTCTCACCAGCCTGCCTTCCCCGGGCAGGGGACAGCTGGAGGTTCGGCTTCTCCCGGTCACTGCTGATGAGCACGGTGCCTGCAGACCCCCTCCTGCCAGGCCCGGGGCGAAGGACGCATCCGCAGGTGGGAGAGGGTCTGGCTGCGAAGCTAATGCTCTCCTAGAATCCCCCCCGGCCCCACAACATCCCCCGGGCAGGCCGAAGTAGAGCAGCCTGGAGGCTGCTCTAGTTTGCACCGTGGGGACGGCACCGGGGGGGTGCTTCGGCGGTGTGAAACCCCAAGGCCGGTTCCCACAGAGGCGGTTTTGCACACTCTTAGTGCTGCTCCCCGCAGCCGCCCCGGCTGGAAAGGCTCCAGCTCCTCCGGCGAAGGACGGCGGCGGGCAGGGCGGGAGCGGGGCGGCGTACGGAGGGGACAGCAACCTGTCACCCGCTGGCGAGGGCTGGCAGGCCGGGCAGCACCAAACCCCCCTCCCGGGGCTGGGACCGGCAGTCAGCCCTCCTTCTGCGGCTCCGGCTCCGGCTGCGGCGGGCACGGCGCCGTGTCTGCTGCCGAGAGCGCTGAGCCCGGAGCTGGGGACCGGCGGAACGGGCCCCCTCGCTGGGGACGCGCCGGGACTCACGCACCCGAGCCGCGGGCCGCGGCTTTGCGGACGCGTGGAAGCGGGTGCTCGCCCGGCCGGGTGTCCGGGTGGCCCCGCGCTGAGCAGCACGGAACTCACTTTTGGGGAAACTTAGGGAGATTTTGGCGTTTCTCTTTTTTTCTTTTTTTTTTTTGTTTTGGCTTTTCTTTTACGTTGCCAACCCGGTACCGCGCGGCGTTCCCACTCCCCCGAGCCCCCAGCCGCAGCCGGGGGAAAGCAGCCCGAGGAGTCGCGGCCCCCGCAGCCGCCCGGCCCGCGGGGACGGCAGACGGGCTCCCGCCGCCGTGGGAAAGCGCCGCCGGTCCCGGGGAGGGGGGTGGGATGCGGGACGGGGGTGCCCCGGGTGGCGGGGGCTGCCGCTGGCGGGCCGCCCCCTGCGCCCCGCGGTGCCCCACGGACCCACCAGCTCCCGCGCAGCGCGGGGCGCAAAACGGTGCGCAGCGAGAGGTGAAAGCAGAAAAAGCGGGGGGGGGGGGGGGGGGCGGACGGGGGAAGGGGGAAAGGGGAGGGGGGGGAAACCGCAAAAGGCCAAAAAGCGGCAACAGCCAGAAAAAAAGCCCCGGGCGGGGCCGCGACCCCGCGGTCGGGGACGGGGGCGCCCCCGCACCCGCTGCACGGGGGCGCACGGCGCCGCGCCGCGTGGAGGGGGGTGGGGGTGCGCCGGCGGGGGTGTGCTGCGCGCGCGGGGCGGTGCGGCTCGCGGGGCGGGCGCCGACGTCAGGGCGCCGCGTGCATATTGATGCGGGGGCCCGGCCGCTTTCGTCAAGGAGCAGAAGGAAGCAAGATGGCGGCCCTGTAGGAGCGGGGAGCGCGGCGCCCGGCTGTGCGTGCTGGATGTCGGCAAGGCTGAGGGACGCGGCAGAGGTCAGAGCTGGACCCCCGCGCCGGCCGCCTTCCCCCCGCACCCCTGGGGGTGTCGCGGGGCCGCGCCGCGCTGGCTGGGTGTGCGCGGGGGGGTGGGCGCCGCCGCGGCTCCCCCAACATGGCTGACTGACAGAGGCGGCGGGGGGCGCCGCGGGCCCCCGCCGCCCCCTCCCCGCGGGGTCGGCCCCCAACTTTGCCTCGCCGCCCCTCCCCGCGCCTTTGTCTGCGCGGCGGCGGCGGGGGGACGGGGACGGTGGCGGGAGTCGCCCCGCCGCCTTTGAGCCTCCGCCGGCCGGTCGGCGGCTCCCCTCCGCGGGGCTGCCCCGCTCTCCCCTCCGCCGCGCCCCGGCCGGCGCTGCGTCCCGCGGGGACCGGCCTTCCCACCCCGCGGCTTCCCGCGCCGCCCCCCCAGCGGAGAGCAGCCGGGGGGCCGGGGCGGCGGCGGGACCCGGCTTTGTGCCGCTCCCCGGCCCCGGGCGGACACAAAGGCGGACGCAGCCCCGGGGAAAGGGGGAGAGAGGGGGGAGGGAAACGAAACCGGGTCCTGGGGGGCGAGGAAGAAGTGTGTGCGGGTGGGGGGGCTCGTTGCGAGGCCTTCCTTTTTCTGTGCAATCTACATGCCCGTTTTGTCCGCGTTGCTAAATCCTGCCGTCGGGGCCACTTGCACAATGTGGCCACGGGAAAAAAAAAAAAAATTACTTTCTCGTGCGTGTTCCCCTAAAACAGCGCTTTCGGCGAGGTCAGGCTTGTTCCCCGCCAGATGACAGACAAGAGCAACAACCTCACCGCGTCCGTGAGTCGGGCGCGCGGCAGCGGACGCTCGCATCGTGGCATTCACTGGCGTTAAATCACCCCCTTAGACACCAGCAGTCATTTTCGTGCCCTGAGTTAAAAGGAGGCTTTTCGGCTCGCGGTTTGAATCTTGGAAATTTAGCAGACCCTTTTCTGCTAAGTAATTTTCCTTTTCAGAGTGTGAGGTGAAGGGAGAAGTGATGTGGTCTAGCGTGCTTCCATCGAAATGTTGCAACCAAAGATCTCATCACAAGATTTGTTTTCCATGATGAGCGGCATGCAAATGTGCAGGCTTTGAGCAGTGATCGGCAGCTCTGAACATCAGGGCTTTCTCGTGGTTTTTTTTGTCTGTTTTGAATGTGAAGTTTAGGAGTTTCAGAGATAAGGAGATAGTGTCCTTAGTGAAAGCAGGTCAGTGGGTGTTGTTTGTCGGCTAATGAGGCCATTCTATTTGCATGTTAATGGTAGGCTGACTTACTGCAGCAGGGGGTGAGTGTAGTAACATGTATATTCACTTGTGTATTCCACTACAGCACTTTCTCTAGAGGTTGTAAAGTGCAAAACAGGACGTGGTTGCCTCAGATATTCAACAGGGAGATGTTAATGGTCAAGAGTCATGTACAAACTCGAGTTAGAGGGGGATCTGACTGAATAAAAGGTGGCAAAAACAACACCGTGGTATATGCAGTGTCCTTTTCAGAGACACCCTCGGCATGGCCAGCTGACCGTAGATTATAAATCATTCCTTCTCTTATCTTTTGGGAGTTAGACAAATTTGCTTAAGTGGTGTGTGATGAACATATTGGCTCCTTTTACCAGTAGCCATAGAAAATGAGCATGTTTCTTTGAACCCTTAGGGCTGCTTGCCCCTCAACTACTGTTACATTTCCCAAAACTTTTCGTTCTTGTTTTTTTTTCTTTTCCTGGTCACCTCACAGTTAATTTCTTTCACTCCTCCAAATAAAGATAAGCTTCTGCTGTTTCTATATAGATTACTAGTTGTATATCATTGCTAAAGGTCCGTGACTAACCATGATCAGGTAACAGTTTTTAATAGACTGTCATACAGAAAGACTACTTCTTTCAGCTCTTTCTCTCTCAAACACATGGCACTTTGGTTGGTGCTGTCCTTTGACACTTCAGTTCTCAGTTGCTAAATACCTGATTTTTTCAAAAGACTCAAAACTGGATACAAACACTGATACTATTTTGCTGCATCTGTGTTCAGAGTTTTGTATATTTCTTTTCCTACTTCCAAATTATATTCTTTCTATTATATTTAAGTCCCTTGTGTCTTGAAAACGTTGCTAAATCTAGCAAGTCAAGAATGTTTGGTCTGCCAGATCTGCTGCTGCTGTTAACACTTCCAAAGAATGTACACATCTTGGATTTTATCCTGCAGAAAACCAAGAATTTGGAACCAATGTAAATAAATCACTGTTGGGCAATATTTTGTCTCTCTTCCGCAGTGTCACTGAAAGCGTAGTGTGAACCCTGCCAGTGAAGTCAGAAAACATTTAAATCTAGCAACCAGGGTGTAGGGAGGAGGAGAAAAAAGGGAGGCAAAGATGTGAAAAATAACAGTGGTGGGACTAAACTGCTGTTTACATGAAATGAAGAACTCAAAAGTCATCTTTCAGTGGAACCAGTTGTTTCATTCTTGAGAAGTGACATAAAAAACTTTGTGAGTCCATCCAGGGAACCTCAGAAAGTGGTTTTGTATTGCCCATTTCGGAACTAATTATTAACAAATCTTTGAAAGAAGAAAAGGTTAAATGAGAGACACTGAGGCTCCCGAATTTGCCGAACTATCACTGTTCGTAGTAAGGCTTTTAACGAGGACTTTGGCATTGTGCTGATTCCTGGCTTTTAGCCAGGGAAACTGGTATTGTTTTGATATAGTGCGCATGGTCCTAGACTTTGGCATGTCAACATTGTTTAAAGAAACGTGTGCCCACTGAGGAGTTATTATGACGGACAGATTTCCAAGGTCTCTTGTTGGCACCAGTGCTGCATCGGGTAACAGAAATAGGTTATAAATGTTTTGGTTTCTGTGTGCAGGATTGGGAGATTCTGTAGTTGCTGCTGGAACAGGGATTTCAGCTGCCGGAGTTGGAAGGGACCATTCCCTCTTGCCCTGAGCACTTCAGATGCTGCTGAGACTCCGTCTCCCATATGGTTCCTTTAAATACTAGCAACGGCCAGACAACCCTAAAGGAAAAAAAAAAAAAAAAACAACACAAAACCCCAAACCAAAACCTCACCATGTTTTGGAACAAATCGCCTGCTCAGGTGTTGAAAAACGTGACCTTTGGGTTGGACTAATGTTTGGGATCACAGGGAGTGCTTCACTTCTAAGTTCCTTGCACAGGCAGTAGAATGTTTTTCTCAGAGTGTGCCTAAGCAGCGACGCTAAATCCCTCGTTCTGTTTCGTTCTGAGTGGAAGATGTGTCTCTTGTTTCTACAGGAGCCAAATAAGATCCTTTAAAAAAATTTCTCTATTTTTCAAGGTGGGAGTTCAGATGAGCTGTCGAATTTGGCTTGCCGCAGCCAGTGACCCTTCTACCTCTCTCACTTGACTGCCACACAGTAGCTGTAAGCAGGTAGCAGCATCTGTAAGCCAGCTTCACAACTGGAGCCTGAAAGTGGTAGAACAAAGTTGCCAAGTTCAAGTAGAGTTGGTGGTTATCTTGGAAACTGTGCTGGAGAACACAACCACAAATGATTTTGCCAAATAATATACAGTATTTATTTAGTCCAGCTCTCTGATTGCTGTTAAGGCAGTCAGCCAGCAGCAGTAAGTGTTGTGACATCATTTTGAAAGGCAATGTGCTGGTTCTGAAATGGAGTGGGATGTACTATGATTCATTATTTAAAAAAAAAAAAAAGCTGTAGTCTGAACAGAGATAAAGCATATGACTGCATCATGGCTGAAAGCCAAAAAGGGAATTATATGAATCAATCACACTTGTGGCATTATTCCGATCCCATGCTCCATAAGGCAGTGAATACATTCTTACTCATTTAATGATGTTCTGCAGGAAAAATATCCTTTTGAACAGTGAACAAGTAACTTGTAACAAGTTGCCATAGTTCTGACTGTTACACTTTCAGATCATCACTGCCTGCATGTTCGATTTGCATAGCTTGTCCCAATATCCTAGATAATAAAATGTTACAAATGGAAAGTACCATGAGTAATCATCTTCTCAGTCACCCATTGAAAAGAAATCACTTCTGCATTCCCTTAGGGTAGACAAGTCTGTTAGGGGAAAGAAAAAAAAAAAATCACCTATTTTCCCAAGGAATTGCTCAGTGGGTGGAGACAGAGGCGGTGGGGTTAAGGAATAAAATTCTGAACCTCCAGCATGAGCTGGCCTAATCCCAGCGACAGTTGATGACTGATCCAAAAAGGTTTGTTTGGATTAAAATACTGGGAATGTGCCTCGCATTACGTAGCGGGGCGTAACAGAAGGAAGGTAGAAAAAAATCAAAGTTTGAGAAATAGGAAGAACAGTTAACTAATTTCACCCACATATCTCACACTGTTCTTGAAGGAAAAAAAAACCCAAACCTGTGCCCTGCCTTATAAGAGGATCAGAAAAAGTGTTCTACCAGTTGTTCATAGTACAGGATTTTAAATCTAGGGACAAGTCAAAGAAAGCTGCTATGCTTTGAAAAACACTTTAACAACTAAAAGCCGTAAAGTTTTAGATTCCTGTCTATCTTTTCAAGCAGGCTTGTTCATCTCTGTCAAACACCTTCCAGAGAGCTGAATCATCTTAGCAACGTGAACAAAATTCAGGCTGGCCTTCAAAAACAAAGTTTTCTTTGGAGGTGTGGATTCTAAGTCAGAGTGTTGTTGTCTTGTAGCATACATATGGCAAGAAACCCAGTAGGATTATTCTTACAAATAAATAAAGGCTTGCAGAATTGAGGCTTCAGTCTGACCTAATTCTTGGTGTGTGTGTCTTTTTCCACTTATTTGAAAAAAAAAATAAATAAAGGCAGCATTTCTATTGCAGCGTGCAAAGCAATAAGCTTGTTCTATGCTCAAGTTCATCAAGAAAGGAAAATTTAGCATTTTAATCCTAATCAAGTACAGCATCTCTCTTAAGATAGTTTCAAAGAAGTGAGCAGGTGAGTAGTTAAATGAATAGCTAAATAACCAAGTACCCCTTGGAAGTGTCTTCCACTGGTATAGGACGGTAGCCTTGGCACTTTCTGATTAATTACTATGATGCAATTTAGACAACGTGAATTATCTTCACGTGTTCTACAGCATTACCTCTGACCTCAAATATATTCCACGTGTGTTCCCAGCATATGAATGTTGGTTTCACCAGGTGTATGCGTGGGGGAGGAGAAGTTTCCAGGTTTACATTGAATTTTTCGCAGACGTATAAAGAGGATAATGACTCCTGCGTTCTTTGCTCTACATGAGCTACCCTATCCTTAAAGTTTAAATATTAGTCATTGAAATGTAATAACTTCTCTGCTTCATCTCCCTTCTGATAATACATAAACAGTCCAAGCTTTGTCTTCCAATGTCCTGGTGCGAGCTGCTTTAAGTTACATCGTGTTGGAAAAGGATTTGGCTCCATTGCAGTAATACCCCGGCTTACCAAGTGGGTAGATGTTTAGGTCAGGACGATGACGCTCCATGTGGTTGCACGCACGTGGTTAGAGTGTTTACAAACAGTGTCCCAGCATCCTCAGCAGCTGCCTTGACGCAGCCAACGAGGACAGAGTTCTAGGAATGTCCTTGGTCCTCACGGGCGGCGGAGGAGGGGGAAAGAAATAAAAAATGCAGAGTTTAAGAAAACATATCGTAGTTCTGGTTTTGGCTGAGCTTTCTGCATCTGTGTTGCATTCTAGATCTTTGGTTCCTTTGTCAGACACTGCTGGTTTTTTCCCCCCACTTGAGCACAATCTGGGCTGTGTCGACGCATTTGCCTGGAACAGACTGACCATAAGTATGAGATGGGGGTTAAGGGAATTGTTGCAAAGGTTTCAAATTATTTCCCTGCCCCACCCCCTTTTAAAAAATTTATAAGGAATTCAATCCCCGAAAGCTTTTGTGACAAAACAGCTCTTTGCAATACAAGAATCCTACTGTAAATGGCTATATATTTTTTCCTTAATTAGGCATGACTCACTGCCTGTTAGAATACTAGAACAATTCCCTTTTTAAAGAACAAAAAAGAAATCACGAATCCTACTAACTTTATAAGTAAAATCAAATAGCTGAAAGTCTTTATTACTTAATGAGACATGTTGACACAAAGAGGCGTTGCTGTTACGAAAGCTAATACCACTGCAAGGTAAGTTTTGGATCTCCATTAGACGTAAGAAGCTTGGTAGAGATTTCTGCATTTACTCAACCAAACGAATAATGCCACCAGTCTGTTGTTTAAAAAAAAACCAAATACAAAAACAAAAAAAACCAACAGGAGTGGGAGAAGTGGTCGTAATTATTGGGATTGTCTTGCCAAGATGCTTCCAGGAAGCACAGATGAAAATACATGGTAGCTGGTTAGAAGCACCCAACTGACAATGTGTTTTATGCCCTCCCCTGTGGACCTAAACCAAAGCTGTCAGACAGGTTCTGGTCTCTGGAGACACTGGAAGCCTATGCCGTGCATACACTGTGGGACCTCATTAGCAGAGGCTGGGCTCCTCATCCAGAAACATTATTTTCTAGTTCCACGCTCATTTTTTCAGACTTTTCCATGTGGTTTTGCAGCAAGTGCTCGGGACGGTGTGCAAAGCACATCACTTGCTTTACAAAATGAATCCTAGGAACTGTTTTTTCCTTGAAGGGAGGAAGCAGCTGGTATAAGTGTCTCTTCTATATTCTGAGTTTGTCTAGCTGAGTCATGGTATTCACCATCATACAACAGAGTACGAAGGCCAGTCCGCAGATCTTGTTATGCACATGACTTTTGCTATTAGTTGTGTGTTCACGTTGGTTGCTTCCATTTTGTGTTAATGTCGATTACAATCACTGTATTTTTGTTATTACACTCTAGTGGTTTCTTTCTCACCTGTCTTCTCATTTGTGAGAGACAATTCTTTGGGTCACATCTAGAACCTGCTGCTGTTTCACTAAGCTCTTCACCTCCTTTCGTTTTCTTTTCTGACTTCTTTTTGACCCCCAGTTCCCAATACTCTTGCAGCAGCTGGGTAGCAGAAGGTAGCAAGCAAGAATAAAGAATATATGAGAGAATAGGTGACAAAGGCATTTCTTAGTTTGCGCTATTTCTTCCTTCTCTTGCCACTTTTAGTGCTGTTAGAGAGATCAAAGGGTAAACGTTAAACCTGGGCCTGATGCTGACAGGAGAGTTTTGCCCTCAACTTCAGTGTCCTTTAATAACTTTCCATATTAGTCCCTTAGCATGACAGACAACAACTGTTTGTGCAGCACTCACCCCCCATTTCATGCCCCGATACTTTTTTTTATCTTTGTTTAATCTGTTTGTTCTTTCAATGCTACTTCACTCGCGTTTGAAGTCACATACTTTGAAGTTATACAATTTTTATACTTGCCAAAGCACACAAAACTCTCTCAGCTCTTACGTAAGCGAAAAGGAGAAAAGAACGATGGCGTATTTCCTCTTGCGTCCAAGTAGCATTACTGTCCTGCTCATGGTAAAATGAGGAAAATGAATTGTTGCAGTAAAGAAGGAGTTGCTTCCCTTCCCCCAAAGTTACTGAAGTTCACCAAAGTGAGATATTTTCTTCAAGCTTAAAGTGCACGTACAGGTTAATAAAAGGAATGCAATTTAGTCCTGAAAGAGAACATATGAAAGCTGGAAAATACATTGGACTCGCCTCTCCCTGGGATTTGGAGAAGTGGGGGTGCATATGTGTGTATGTATTACAGACCTTAACGTATTTTCTTTTCTATGACCAACTTTTCGTTCCCACTGCACTCCTTTGCTTGCTTGTCTGTTTCATTTCAAGTTTGTCTGCCCAAAAAGGTCTGAAGTATTACTAAAATGGCAACAGTAACAATCAAAACCAGGAAAGCTGAGCAACTGAAAAGGGTCAGATTTAATACTTATTTAATTCATATATCCAGCAGAGGTTTTGGGGGGAAGAAAACCTATGCTAGTGAGTCTCCATTCCACACACAGTCAGTTTGCAAGTGTACATGTCACATACCCACGAGCAAATGAAAATATTGACCAAACAGGGAAAAGCACTCTTGATGTTTATAAATATGAAAAATGCACAAAACAGAAAAATACAGCCTTTCAGTTCTCTGTTGTTTCTATGGCACCCTCCATAACTTTCCACAGAACATTTGTTCTCTTCAAATAAGTTTGGACCTGTACTTTTCTGCTTCCTTGTAATCCTTAATGCAGAGAAGAAGCTTTCACAGTTGTGAGAAAGTAGTAGGAAAAATAAGAGTTGTGCTGATCTGTTTCCTTTCTCTGTATTACTACATGTAGTGCCTGAGAAGTGAGAGACCAGGTAGGAAAACACAGATTTCTATGTATTTTTCTACTGTGCGTATGCTGTGCAGTTGACAATCCATTAGGTATAGGTGGCCTTTTTATCCTCCCCCCAGTGCTGTCAGATGACTTGGGATCCTGCAAACTGATGGCAGCCCTTGCCATTTTCACAAAGCCCTATTCATTTTCCTTGGGCTCACAGAGCTCTAGCAGTCTACCTATGTAGAGACACTTGGAGGAGTGAGGCACTTAGTCACATACTTTGTAGCAACTTTAAAAAAGAAAAGTAGTTTTGGGGGTATTTTTTCTTCTTTAAGGGTGGAGGGAGAGGAAATGGATGGAAAGACTTAGAGGCAGGTATAGAAGCTAAAACCTAATCATTACTTAAAAAAACCAAACACTTTTTGAAGCAGTTGCAAGTTAACCTGTTTTTTGCTATAAAATATAAACTCTAGCTGATGTATTGGAAAGAAGTTTTGCCTCTGGAAGACTGAGTCTGTAACTACCTGCTGAATAGCTGCTTTTTCTTGAAACAGTTGCTACTAGCTGGTTGCAGATATTTTGTTGGACAAGCTGGAGCATGAGTCTAATTCAGGATGGCAAGTCTGATGCTTCTAAATATAAGGAGAGTGGATAGAGTAAAATTAATTATTGCACGTTAGGAGGCACCTCATATCCCAGCCACGAAACAGAATCCCACTGTGCTTGGGGCTGTACAAACATAAGCCATTTTTGTTCCTTTTTCCTATTTAATTCAGTAAAGGAGACAGAGAAAAGGGGTCTGGCAGCGCACAAGGGGCCAGAGTGTTACTAACTCTTGTTTATAATGCAAAGCAGAGGCAGGCAGCTTCCTTCCAAAAAACAAATATTTGCAGTAAAAAAAGCAAAGCTGCTATTGCTACCTGCTCTGTGTGTGTGTTAAGAGGAGATCTTAACCAGCATTGCTGCAGTCTTTTCCCTAGGGTGCTAATATTAATGAGCAGGCAAAACATGCAAAGAACAAGAGAAAGGGTACAAAATTAATAAGCAACAACTGAGAGCCAAAGCGCACACAGATCACACAACGTGGTACTAACCCTGCTGGAGCCATTCATTTCAGTGCCTTTTTTTTTTTTTTTAACCCTAAAAGACATACAGGAAAGCTGTGGTATAGCTGGGAACTGAACCCATATCTCCTAAGCCCCAATGCTTTACCCATGATACCCTCCTTCCTGCTCATTCAGTGGTTTACAGATAGTTTTCTCTGCTTACTAAGATAACAGAAGTATCAATTTTAAGAAACAGAAACTAGACTCAGAAACAAGTAGCTTTTCACTTTTTTTCCGAAGTTAGCTTTCAGTAGCATTTTCTGTTGACTGACACCACGTTGGGGTTTTTTTTTGCTGCACAAGCCTTCAGACCTTTAAACCAGGAGTGCTCATCCAAAACAAACCAGCCAATTAACTACTGTTGTTTATCTCCTTAGTGAAGAGGATGGCTTTTTGTACACTGCTTTGACTGCAGCACTGTTGAAAGCCTCTACTTCAAGTGAGAAAGGGTGCAGGAAAGGACGTTATCTCAGTTTTACTGGCACTGCAGATGTTTCCATGCATCTCCAAACAAATAAGCAAAATCTCACAATGAGTTAATTATAATAAAAAATAGTATGTTGTGTCAGTTAATTGCAGTGTGTGAAACTGAGTTGTGTAATGTCATTTCAATAAGTAGGTACTCCAATAACTCCCATTAACCTTTAATACCCTAGATCCTCCTATTCATTCAGGCAAGATTTCCCACAGTCTGCAAACTGTTCCCGTACATCAGCTCCAACCTACCACACGACTCCCATTTTGATGTTTTATCAATTAAAGGTTCATCAAGGTTCACGGACCCTCACACTGACATCATACTTTGTAGCAGAGCTCAAAGGAAAAAAAAAAAATCCCAAACAAAACCCCAGTTTAATTTGTTGTCAGAAAACTCTCTGCTGGAGATGGGATGCACAAACCCATGCAGGTGACACAACCTTAGCAGCATTCATAGCTTTCTATGCAACAGTCACCTGTTACCTCCCTGACCTAAATTGGAGACAATAAATCTTAATGTTGTCTCTCTCCGGTCTTCTGGAGTTCCTTTGCTGTGGGTAGTCATAGCTCAGCCTGCCTGGTTTGGTACATAGTGCATCTAACCGAGAGCCTACCGTAAGTAACTTCAGCACATTCATAGACTCGTGATACAATCCATGATGAAATGCATTTGGAAATAAAATCCGATGGGTAATTTAGCTCATGCAGCATCTCTGGATGCTGACAGAGGCAGTTGACCGTGAAGGACAGATGGATTTTTCCCTGCCACGTTTAGAGATCATCGGATCTTGGAAGCGCTGCAAACTACTTCGGAAAAAGATGGAGCAGGAGCATTCGGACTTGCCTCCTCGCTTCCCCCGGCTGCTCCGCTGCTCCCCGCGGCAGTTTGGAGGTTCAGCAGGCCGAGCCCCCACGTGGCTCGCGCGCACGTGGCCGCCTGTTTACAAACACCCTCCCAGGCGTCCCCGAGGCGCTGTGTAACCAGCCAGAGGGTGCCACGCTGCAGGGCCGAGCTCCCGTCGCCCGGCTTGTGAGAGCCCCTGTTTCTCACCCACGTCCGTGGCTGCTCGTAGCAATCGTGGCCAAAGGCAGGGCTGCGACGGGCTGGCGGATTCTGCTAGCTCGTTCGGGTTTGCTCGTTTTACGTTTAAGCAATATTCAGGCCAGGGGTTTAGAGCAAGGTCGTCCACGGTGAGTCAAAAATAGAAACTTTATTGCTCGATAGAGTAGTAGCGCTGGAGAGCGCTAGCTAGACATACACGCGGCAGCGAGGAAGGTGCTTTTCTGCTTTCCAGAGACGCTATGAGGGAATTGGGTAACACACACAGTAGGGCAGGACTTCAGAAAGCCTGTAGAAATGAATGGGCACTTTTTTTTTATTTCCCGCTAACAAACTGGGGACCACATTTTGTCTAGGTTTAAGAGATGGGTCTCAACAAAACGTAAGTAGCTCGGAGCAGCTAGTATTTGAAACCACAGTTGCATTATCACTCGGAGAAGACTGCCTGGTTTTGCTTTGTTTTAGCAGGCCATTGGCGTACAGCAAGAAAGAGGTTTGAACAGCTGGTGTTGCTGCATTAAATGGCCTCCCATAGCTGAGGCACAAAAAGACAAAGCATGCTTCTTTCCAGCCGCTCAGCTAAAACTGTATTGACTTACTTTTTGCTGCTCTCCTCACGAGTTCAGAGTTCAAGGACTCATATATCTACTGTACCTTGAGTTCAAATAACAAGATATAACTGCATGGAGGGAAACAAACAGAAAAGTTCGTGTTCTTCAAAGACAAGCATTTTTCTGTGCTTGTTCCCCTGTTTTGTTTTGGGGTGTGCACTGTTTATTTTTCTCCTTTTGTTTTATTCTCCCTCCTGGCACCCCCTCCTGCTTACCCTTTGCTGCGTGCACACCCTCTTCCAGCCGCCTCTCTGGCTTGCCTGGCTG
The DNA here is from genome assembly GCF_013368605.1 of Nyctibius grandis. Lineage (NCBI taxonomy): Eukaryota > Metazoa > Chordata > Aves > Nyctibiiformes > Nyctibiidae > Nyctibius > Nyctibius grandis. The sequence goes on from NC_090663.1 coordinate 60,598,337, forward strand.
AGAAGTGCAGACTCAGCAGGGACTGGTAACACTTTAACTCTCTGTCCTATTCTCAGCTCTCCCAGCAAAGGTCAAAGCAAATGAGAGTTACAGCTGCACTTGAAACAGAGCCGGTACAGAGGGAGGGACGGCGACCACAGACTGTTGCCCCCCTCCCGCTTTTTTTTTTTTCCTCAAAGCATATACAGTGCATGGCCAAGGTTAGATGAAACTTTCCAGGGGCTTTGGGTGGCTGTATCTGCTAATTTCTCGTTAAGAGGAAATGAAAGACTTGTGACTTTTGTTTGTACTGGCCATATCTAGCTTTATGCAACCTCCACTGATAAACAGAAATAATTTAGGAGTTACTTCCTCAAATGCCTGAAACGTGGTCTTAATTTCATCGCTGCAAAGCCAGCAAAAAGCTATTACAGACACGAAGTCTCAGTTATCTGTCTTTGAAGTAATTTTGGAAACTTTGGCAATGTGCCCTTATACAATTCTTTTTCCTAATAGCCATAGTTTTACATTGTGTTGTGGGACCACGCTGGCTCCAATTTCAGTGACTTAGGGCAGAAATGAGTTTTATTTTTCTTGAGAACAATTCAGCGCTGCCACGCTATGGCTGAGAGAAGGAGCCTGCTGGGACACCATTAACATTAGCACGCATCCATGTGTGCCACGTACAGGAAGAAGGTTCCCATCTGCCCTTCGAATCACCCGCCCTGGCGTTTCACAGGGCTGCGAGGGGCCCGCGCCAGCGAGAGACTTGGCGCAAGTTGGCTCGGTGACATGGCCGCGGGCGCCAAGGCTTACCTCTCCGCTTGGCGCTCCAGGTCATGCTGGTGTCTCGCCACGTGCTTAGGCGCACATGGCAGCAGTGTTTACAAACATGACCCCAGAACTCTTACGGGCAGTTATGAAAGAGCCAGCGAACGCCGCATCCCGCGCGCGAGGGTGACCTAGATCGCCAGCGCTGGGAGTGAATAGCGAGGCTCTCGCGCCGAACGCAGGCTCTGAGAGCACGTCAGACGTTCGAGGCAGATGGTTTTGCTCCCAAACTGTTTTGAAATATCATTGCCACCATGAGGGAGTTTTCCACCGTAAACTAAAAATAGCTACTATTAACTAGCAGGAGTGGCGGGTAAGTGATTCAGCAACTCGGGGATAGAAGTGACTGTGTTCTTCGGCACGGTAAGGTTGTTTCTGCATTGAACTGACTCAGAAAGTACATAAATTTTTCAAAGTGGGAAGGAACTGCAAAGCTGGCTTACTTTGGCTAAAAGAAAAGAACACGGTGTGATCGTGTGGTTCCTGTTTGACAATTCCTTTTTTTATTCCTTTATTAACATTTGCACTCAAGCCCTAATGAATGCTTTGTAGTTAGGTTGTGACCATCCGTTTAGGAAAAAGATGCCTTAGTAGTTTCAAATGACACACCTCCATCTACAAAATACAAATACCACTGTATGGCTGACTTGGTTTTTTGACATGGGCCTTAAGAAACAAAAGCATATCTGAAATGCCCCTTTAGCAAGCCAGGCATTGTGTGCTCAGCTGTCAAATGTCCACATTCTATCTTCATACATATTTTTTAAAAATCACTTTTGGACGCAGTAGATGTCTACGTTTTTTTTTTTAAAAAAAGTGTCTCTTCCTTACCCTTGACATTCTTCAAAGAAGTTTGTATTGTACACCAAATTACTCTAAAGCAGTTTGCTTCCTACAAGTTAGCAGTTTATTGTAAAATGCAAGTACATGGTCAGACGATTAGTTTTTGACAGATTCTAGCGTTCTTGAAGTTTTCTCAGAAATACACGTTATGTGGAGGAAGACAGGCTATATAACTGTGAGTGGCTGCCAAAGATAAACAGAGCTTTCTTGAAAGAGCTGCTAAACTAGCAAAAATAACCCATGCTTGTTAATAAATCACTTCCAGTTTTTACTTTTGGAATCAAATAATTTAATCCTAGTTTTGCAAAAGCCTAGGATTTTAGGATTCACTAAATGGTGAAGGATTTTTTTTTTTTCCCTCCCAGATAGAAAGATTGACCTTTCAGAAGCAGACGAGATGGTAGTTCTATTTTATATTAGTTACTATGATACATCTCAGTGTTTGCAAATACCATAATGACAAAGCCCTTAGGAAGGATACACTATGACCTTCTCTGTGCCTCTTCTCCAATGCAATTCAATCCCATTACTGAATAAAACTTTTCTAAGCACAAAGCTAGTCCATAGTCTTCACCTTTTCTATCCATAGCACTGGCAGCTCTGCATTAGAGTTGTCAAAGGTCCTGCAGAGTTTTTTCACTACGTAAACAAAACAAAACAAGAGAGGCCAACACGTGTCCACCCTGGCCTGGTCACTAACTCATTTCCTGGGGTCAGATACCTCTAACCTGAGCAGGTGAATTGCTCTGCTTATCACCCATCACTGGTTTTGTCCACTCTCCTAGCTGATTTTTAATGTTGCATTTGGAATGTAAGTGAACGTGCTTGTGTCAGTTATTGATGTCTTCTCACTGCTGAATGTTCATTACACTGTATATAGTAGACCTAGAAATAAGAATGGAAGTACTGAAAACAGGTCACTGCTGGGTTCCTATTTTAGGAGCTCTTTATGGCATTTCTCCTGCCTGAGGACAGCAAATCCACCTTACTGTGAAACTGTGCAAGTGTGGGCAGACTTGGAGAAAGGAGAACTAGAGTTTTTCCTGGGTATATCATTGTACATCTTCTGGAGTCTTTCTCAAGAAGCCCCGAAGCGCTTTTTAAAATGTTCTGAATCAGAAAGTAATGACATTTACAAGGGCTGTTTTATTAGTATTTATGATGGCTGTGGACTTTACCAGTACATTTAACTTAACCAGTGTAAGATCTATACCGATACACAAATGATGTGTCTGCTGCATCTCTGACTCAGAGAATCTTCTTATTGTTACTACTTATGATATTCTCTTACATTATACGAAGAGCTTCCTTTAGTTGCCCAATGAAGAGACTATAAGGAAAGAAATAATGCTTATGAACAAGATTATTTTATTTAATGCTTTTAGTTGGGGCAGGATGGAAGCAAATAGCGTAAGATTACCATTGTACGCTACAGGGTGAATACTGCCATTGTGTCAGTTTAGATGAGTATCTCAAAATAAATACAGACTCTGTCATGGGTTTGTCCTCTAGGTAAAAAAGTAATGGAAATCTTGTTTAACAAGTTCAGCAAAAGGCACACCTAAAGTTTAATTATGTCTTCAGATGCATGGGTGCAATTCTCACTAAAGAGTTTTACCCAGCTACCAGAGAATAGACTTGGGAATTTTGATTTTTCTTATACTTGAAGCATATGCTGATCCATAATCATGTCAGTGCATAGTTTTGGGGAAAAGAACCCTTTGGCATAATAAACAACTATCCCCAGCCATAGCTTTCTTTGCCACGTGTGTGTGTGAGAGAGAGAGATTATTCACCAATTTACAATTTTCTGCCAATCCCCTTCTCTCCCCCACCCCCTCCAAAAGGCAATCTACCAAAAAAACAGGGGGAGACGGAGAAGAGATGAAACAGAGCCTGTGGTGTTTACCTGAGGGACTTTTCATTGGTATCTGTTGGAGCTGGGAATCTTGGATGGGAACTGAATTGCACTACCAAAATGTGCAGCACTGAATGAGGCAGTGGGAGGACTCCCTGGCCCAGGAGGTAAACAGACAGGGACCACATTGTTCCTCTGTCTCTCTCACTCATTGCCTTCTCAGCAGAACACAGTTCCTTAACAGACCAACTGCTTATTCTTTTTGTGCACAGAGAAGAAAACGTACAGAACACCTGCTGGACAATACATTAAGTTACGTTAACAACTGCCCACAGCACTCAAAGGCAAGGCAGGAACGTGTAACAGGCCTGCAGAATATCTGCTCAGCACAAACCACAGGCAGAAAATACTTCCCATCACCCTACTTAAAAACAAGTCCTGTTAATTCAAGAGTCACAAAAACTACAATGTGTGGCAAAAGAGAACAAAAACAATGAAAGGAATAAGGAGTATTTTAGACTTTTACAGTACTAGGGAACGTATGGCGAAAAATGCCCAGAGATGTTCTTAGGAAAGCAAGAGAATCCCACGCTATAGAGTCAGTTTAAAAAAATAAAAGTTGGCTGAGCCATGCCAGCAATGGCTCTTCTTCATGTTCACAGAATTAAACCAGCGAGGTGCTGATGTTTCTTCCCACGTCTTTCAGTACTACAAGAAACACTGCTGTGCTCTACTGTGCTTTGCCCACCAGCCTGCCTTTGTCCAGGGCCAACCTCCAAAGCTTCAAAATATGATGAAACCCCCATTTCTAGAAGCCAAATTACACATCAACGAAAGAAAACAGCCTCTGTTATGTAACAGGCAAACAGCAGAAACCCTGATTGATTACTTCAATAGAGATACACCAGAAGCAGCAAAATCAAGCTTTCTCTTCTACTCATGTTCCACTATCCTGGCATTTTTTTCCCCCTTATTTTTCCTTGCCATAGGTCCATGAGTGTGGAGAGAATGGGTGTCTCAAGCACAGCGAATATCATGAAACTCCATGTAAAAGAATGTCGTGCTCCGGCGTAAAGTTTTGATGGGGAAAAGTGGGGTTTTTTTAATTTTGGGGGGAAGAATGGTCAGTGTCTTCCCTTTGTGAGCCCTTCATGGCCTGTGCAAATTTGCTTGCACTCTCATCCAGGAAAATTCTCACCAGGATATACTAAATGGAGTTCCCTTGTACCAGTGCACAGCAGTGAGAAAGACAAACAAGTTGTTCCTAAAAGTTGCATGAAATAGCCATGGAAGAAACAATTTAATCCACCTTCTTCTCCCAAGCCAGAAAAATCATGACAAATACTTGGATAATCTGCTCTAGAAGCCCTCTGCTAGTGGAGATTCTGTATTCTTCCATATCTTCTCGTTTTGATCAACTTTTTTCTTTTTGGACAGAGATAGCATTCCAGCTGAGGCCTTGCCAAGGCTGAGAAGAAAGGTAACAATGCCTGAAAAAGCCACACAAACAGGACTACAGCCTGTGCAAAAATTGCCTTTTTTCTCAAAAGGACTGACATCAACTGTTCAGCTTGATATTCACTGTAACTCCGGGAACTGCTGTTCCTCATTTAGTGTTTGTGCTCACGATAGTTCCTGCCCTTTGAGACATTGCCCTTGGGTTACCAATACGAGAAACTCCAGAATAACTTCAGAAAAAAAGCTAGGGTGTGAAAACAGAGAAGTTTTTGTCATCAAGGAGGAGGAAATGCATACTGGGGGAATCTTAAAATAAGTAATTACGCATTTTTTGAGGGTCTGGTGATCCACTAGACTCTGAATTTCTCGGACAAGGACCGTATTTGTGTTACCTGGGCACACTGCTGCTATTCCATGCACAATGCAAAGAGTTCTCTCCCGCAGAAGAATATCTGGACAATATCATAAATAGCTTAGTATAGGCACTTGCTCAACGTGGCAGTAAAGAGAAGTGGGAAAAACAGATGCAATACAGTATTAATCTTAGTAGTATGTACGGTTTTGTTAAGCTGTAGCGGATGGCGATAGAAGCATGTTTCAGAGAACCCAGAACACTAGAAAAGATTTCTTTTGAGCTACAGTGCCAGAGGTGTGTGGTTTTGCCATGGGAAGATCTGAATTCTCCTCCTCTTGTTCCAGGGAAATTTTCAGATGAAATTTGCAAATCCTGAGCATTCCCATGTATTCTGACTCCAAATACAACAGCCTGTGCTGGGTCAGGGCTTCAAAACGGGCAGCACAGAACGAGGGAGCAGGAAGTAGAGCACGGCGAAAATAATGTTGGAGGGTGAGCTAGATACCATACGTTAAAGGCAGAGGAGGGGCTCTTAGGAGCTTACCTTCGGCTCTCTAGCACAGAGAGTATTTGAAGAAGTAACAGCCAACATATTTCAAATTGCTGAAAGGAAACAAATACGACTGGGTACGCTTAATCTAAGGACCTTGCTGTCACAACCTGTTGCTGATACAGGTTCTTTTGTAAGTAGCAGACATTTCAGTGAATTAGGACAATGTCTAGGCTCCTGCTCCTTAGGATACAGGGGTTTTAAGTCTTATGGTTTTGGCTGTAAGCTGGAGGTTGGCTGAATGCATTACTGAGTGTTTATACCTTTCTCTGAGGCATCTGCCCTTTAGCAGACTACGATAAAAACAGACAGTTGTTTGCTCCAGTGTGGCACTTCTCAGCTGCTGCCGGCTGTTTCCCTGTGTGCTCCCTCCTCTAAAGTCTTTGCCACAGACTTTGAGAGTACTGCTACCAAAACAGGGTCAAGAAAATCTGTTATTAGGAGGAACATATACAAAGTGACCACTTGCCCCAAGAAAGTGTTTCCATCATTTGTTTTGCGATACCCGGAAAGTTGTAGTTTATGCCACCAGCAGTTAGTGTGGTCACTTAAACAGTTCTTTCTAAAGCAGTGGCACGAACTGTTAAATTATCTAAAAAGAGCAAACCAGTGTTGGGCTTTTTTTTTTTTTTAAAGATTAGCTTGAAGGAACAGGAAAAAGCTCTCTCCTGTAGTTCTCTCTTTTTGTTTCTAGTTTTAATATTTAATGAACATGTGATATTGTTTTAAGCTAGTCCTGATGGTCTTGTGAAGTTAATATTTAAAGCAGATGGCTTCAGTGCTTTAATAAGATGGTTACTATAGAAACACAGCACTGTGAAAGCAATAGTTTCTGTAATGCGTGGTCTCCTCACAAAACATTGTAAAGACACTTGATCTACATGTAGCAGGCCCAAAGAGGACTAACCAAGAAATGGAAAAGAAAGATAGTATGCCTGCGTGGAGTATTTACTTCAGCTGGGGTCCACTTAAACCTAGCTGGATAGCTAACATTTTTGTGGCTCTCTAGAAAGCTGCTTGAAACAACATCAAACACGAGAAGAGAGATAAGCAAAAATATTGATGGAGGAGATGACTGTGGGCAGGAGACAGATCATTTCAGTTATCTTTTTTTGGAAGGTGAGTTGGACTCAAACATTAATACAAACATATTTAAAAGCACAAAACACCCACAAACAGTTAGCTAATACACCCAAATATTTACTTTGCAACCCTCAGGCTTTTTGTTTACTTCATCCTTGCATATCTACCGTTGCCTATCAACACACTTGTTGCACTCTAATGCATGGGGAAGGACACATTGTGTACTTTCAGGGATTTGGGCTTTTTATTACTGCTTCTGGTTTTCTTTATTCTGCCAAAACTGTTGTAACCTGAAAGTACCTAAATTCCTCTGCATGTGCCAAAGAATTTTATAGGCTATGACACAGACTTTAGAAATCCTTTTAAAATGTTAATTATATGTATGAGTTTGCACTAGATCAGGATATTCAGGGGGGTAAATGGCAGTCTTTTTGGAAGGGTTACTGGTTCTCCTGTGCAGAAGTGGGCAGGAAAGTGCTGCCTCATCTGCCTGTGTCTCTCCCTCCAGGGAATTAAGTAGTTTTCAGCAGTCACAGAGGACGAGTACATGGAGATATTAGTTGTAGAACCTTAGAAACTATGAAGCAAAGAAGGTTTCAAAGCAACAGTAACCTGATGTGAAGATAGCACTTTTGAGAAACATCCATCCTTTCATAAAATCTGGGCATCCTGCTGGAACTCCTATCTTGCGTTATAGCTAGCAACAGTGCTGACCTGGACTAGGTTCAGAGGGAACTGGAGACAACCTGGGCATTTTCTTTGCTTAATCCTTTCTCTTGTTTCTTTCTGTTCTCCTAAACTCAGCAGGTGTTTGCACTTGCATGTTTTTGCTTCCCTTCGCACTTTAAAATACCTAAGCTGGGCAGGCCCAGTTGCAGGGTTTGCCTCATTTATGAAGCTGAACACATCATCATTTAAATAAAAAGAAAGAAGGGAAAAAAGCTGTGAGAAATACTTAACTAATAGGGTTTTCCTCTGCCTCAAGACTTAATTTGTTTCATTGGTTCCTGTTTCTGTATGGTCATATCTGATTCCTCTACGGGCTTTTTCTATGACTTAAAACTTTCAGAGGAGGAAAACCACATATGATCTAAAACGCCTCCCACCTTTCTGCTTTGTCACTATGGTCCTCACCACTATCATCCTCTACACACCAGTGAAAGTATATCTTGCCTACTTTGCACTATCCTTTAGTTTCTTTCCTTGGAAACATTCAAATATTGTAACTCATCTCACTCGTGAGGCTTAGCCTTCTTCATTCCTGGTTGTATTTTTCTCTCTGTCACCCGTGCGAAGTATTGCTGTGAGCAGTACTGCCCACAGCTTTGCAAGTTTAGCAAGTCTAGAAGCCAGAGGTATTCCCTGCCCTGCTTTACATATTGTCTGCTTTGGTTTAGATGTATCTATAGCACAGCACTAGAGCTATAGACAAGTACTCTGAAACAAATATCAAGCCCTTATTCATGAAGATCACTGTTTTAGATAATTCTTCAGTACAGCATTCATGCTCTGTGGATGAGGAAGCTCACCCTCAGGCTTACTCCACATGCACTTACACGTACACTAAACACACAGGCACAGCACACGAAAACAGACATAGTATCTCTGTCTCTATTTTCATAACAGGAATATTTTTAGGCGTGACAGATATTACAAAGGAACTCTGCCCAGCTGCACTCAGGATGGATGGGGCAGGCTATTTTAGGTTATTACATAGCAGTTCTCAAAAAAAGAAAGCTTTGTAGCATGCAGGCGAAAGCTTAGCAGGGAAATCTGTCCCTGGGACACCAGCAAAAGGAGTCCTAGGGGAACGGGTAACCCTGTGGTCTGTATGTAGATTTAGCCCTGGACCCACTCGGTGGCCTCAGGAGGGCTTCCTTGCTGCCTGAGCACCTGTTTCCCGTCCTAGCCTTTGACTGCTGCTCCGTGGGGGATTGCAGTCCCTGCACTGAAACACTTTTTTCCCCTTTTCCCTTCATTAACTATAGACCTGAACATGAGCGCTTTTCCACAGTGATGATTCGTTAATCTCACAGATAATGTGATTGACTGCAGTGAGATCACATGGGGTTTTAACGGCACCCATGTAAGAAACTCACAATATAGCCCTTTGGGAAGAAACAGATAACAGGGAGGGGAATCAAAAGCACATTATATGTCCTTACAGTGTCTAACAGAAGGAGGCCCTTAGCTCAACTGAGGCCTGAAGACATTGCTGTGGTACATAAATAGCACATAAATATTTTTTCTGTATAATCTGTTGTAAGTGCAAATACTGGGTAGAGGTACAAAACTCAGGACCCCACCAAGTGAGACAGTGTAAAGTTGAGAAAATCCTTGCACCCTAGAGCTTAAAATACTGCTTTTATGGTAGAATACAAGAGTCAGAAGAGGCAGACAGCTCTTTGTAGGAAGACAGCAATGGAAAAAAACAAACCCAGGCTTAGCACAGCTTGCAATAGTAACATTTTGCCACTTGTCTGTGGTGCAGTGGCTTATCCTTCACACGAGCTGAAGCAGCAAAAAAGTCTGGTGATCACCACCTCTGGGAGTGCTGCTATTGCGATTATCTCATAGCGCTATCTGCGTTAGTCCTAAAGGGCTGGAAATCTTTTACGTTGATGCAGTCATAATTAAATGTGATCCCACTGCAGTCAGCAGAGCTATTTGTGGAATTAACTAATCACCGGTATGAGTAAGGGGCTCATAAGTCAGCCAGTAGTTACTGTGGGAGACCTCTGTGGGTTAAACTGAAAGCTGTTGAGAAATGTTGATATTTAAATGGCAGACACGGTAGCTCAAGAACATGGGGAATAAGAAACTCTGCTTCTAACATTTCCTGGCATATGACAGTTTTGATAAAGGGATTACTCTAAGCAAAATTCTCAGTCTCAAGTATGTTCATAGCTTTAATTAGACCAAGCATAGATGGAAATTCACAGTCTGCTTAACCTTCTATTTAAATCTCTCTGATATGTTCCCTTTGCACACCTGTTTGAAATAAAGTGTGAGTGGAAAGAATAACCTCGTGGTGCTCTTTCAGGCTTTCGTTGTACAAGATAGGTGGCTGTGTCTCAGTAAGTTTTCTTACTTACGTAGTATTTAGAGTAATTTTTTTACTAGACAACTGGGATCTGTGTGTGGAGAATGCCTGTTACCATGTGCAGCAAGCAACTGCAAGTCAGGGGCTATAAGAGGACACTGTAACCTAAGTAGCACGAAGACTCTCCACTAGCTAAGTCTCACAAATTGCCACGATAATATGCAACTAATATATAATCCTTTCCCAGTTCTGTCTGTAAATTGTATTTTCTTGAGTAAAAATACACTGTTCACTCTTCTAAAACCACAAATTCGAATGTTACAAGCCAAGGAGGTCACTTCTGAGAGGCAGGACCTACCCTTGTAGGTGAAAGTGTGAATATGAAGTCTTTAAATGGGATTTCATGTTAATTTTGCAATACATGCTGTGTTTTCTAAAGTGGGTCTTATATTTGTTTAATCTTGAAAAAACTATATGTATGGGGGCTGAAGATCCTTACTACAAAATAAAAATTCACCGTTGTGTGGTAAAATTAAAGGCTTGAAGTAGCAGCTGACAGATTATGGCATCGCAAGGATTACGCAGCTGTACCCACCACACCTACCAGCCTGACCGAGGAGACTACAACCTGCGAGCTATGTTCTAAATTACAGGCATTGCATACGTGCTGACACTCTTTTTATACATAAATTCTGCAAAGACCTTCTCACAAGAAGATGTAACCACATGAGAAGACTCTTGATTTATTTTAAAAAAAAAGCACACTCCTTAAACACTCCTGCTGCACCCCCATAACACATAACAATGGTGCTTTTTTGAACTTAATCCTAAACCTACTGGTGACTGAAACAAATCTGATTTCAGTGATCTTGGGACCAAATCATTAAGTTTGATTGAACAAATGCTGCCCAAGTGTAAGGATATGAAGAACACAATTGACTTTTCATTAGAATGTTCCCACTAAAATCCCACCTGAATTGTGTCTGTAATGGGGGAGGTAAGCCCACCAACCTTTAGGATCAAAGTTTGTGATTATTTATATTTTAGCAGCAAGGTTGACTAGATGCTGAGTACATTCTCTTTTCTCTGCCTGCTGACTTCCCTTCTCCCCGTTCTCCCTCCCCATTATTTACTCTGTTCTTTTCCTATCAGTACGTGCCACTGTACTGTACATTGTGCAGTTACATTACCATTTATCTGATGGAGCTGAAAGCCTAGATCTTTCTCTGTAACTTTGTGAGCCAAACTTTAAAAGCTTCTCGCTCTCCTCCCCCTCCCAGATCCCTTCAGGGAAGAAGCAATATGAACAAGAATACACACAGATCTCTGAAGAATACAAATTATGTTCTGAACAGAAAGTTGGCTCATGCATGTCAATTACTTGTTACAAAGAATAAAATGTTCACCTATAGTTAACCTTTAGAGGGAATGGAAAAAATAAAGTTATTGCTTTCTATATGCTATTTACTAAAGTGGCAACTGGCAGGATGAACTATAGAGGGGGAAAAAAAAGGATGCTCTAGAGGATTCTGGGAGAGTAATTTTGAGCCGGCGGAGAAAGAGAAAGTCTCACAGCAAAAGACAAAATTGATTTGTTGCCAGGGCGTGCAACATAGGAAGAAGAGACATGCTCAGCAGTGGTGCTTAATTGTCCTTTTTATACTTTCTGCACTCTCTGTAGTCAGGCAAAAAAAAAGCCCAGTCCTGAGTCAACTAATGCAAATGCAGAGGAGTCCTGGCCTGCCTGATCCTACGGCCCCGCGTAAGCCCATTGCTTATGTGTGTTAATAAAACACTTGGGGGTTTGGTCACTAGGAGCTGTGCCGTGGATTATTTACTTCAGAGAAAGCTTGTTTCTGGTGTATCTGTTAGTATGTGCCTTTTAAAAACGCTTTTGCTTTTTTGTTAAAGAGGATCCCCCCCCTCATATGAATGCAAGTAGTGCTTGAGGCTTGCTTTATTTAATTATTTCTTGTGGATTTTTGCCCCCTATTGCAGGTTCTCAAAGTAGTAATATCTTCAGGAGAAGATTGCATTGGTGTGTAGTGACACAATTGTAAATCTGCCACTTTCATTAGACAGGATTAGCATACTCCATGACTTACTAAAGTAAACATCTGGAAAAGTAATAATTAGGAGGGCAGGGGGAATAGAAATTGCCTTGCCAGTAGTAAAAGCATCAGAGCTGTTGGATAAGGTAGTGAAACATGACGTCAACAGAAATCAGATAAACATTTTCTGTGAAGATGCAGAAATACAGTTAGAGTACCTAAGTTTGAAACTTTTTTTGCCTAATGTTCATGAGAAACTGGACCTCACTCAGTTCTCCCCTTGACTTGAACCCATGCCGCTCCACAGTGCCAGGGAGAACAGACTCACACCCTGCGCACTGAGGTGTTGTGCTGTAGACCTCTTCATACATGGCCAGGCCCAAAACATCCACTACAGTTTAGTGGATAAAATAAACCTCTTAGGGCACACTATAAGCTGCAAATCAATAGTGATTTTTAATTTTTTTTTAAAGAATAGAAATATTATTTGCTTGGGATCTCTCTGTTGTCTGTGTAGAGCTATGAAGTCTGGCTTAGTAACAGAAGCCAAAGGCTTCTCTGTTCACAGTTCAGACCCAAGTGGGAAGTTGATGTGTGAGGTTATTTAGTACTCTAGATTCTGATCTGATGATGTGTGCCTCAAAAGGCACGAGGAGTAAGTAGTTCAGTCCGACACTTGCTCCAGACACTCACATTCCTGAGAGAGAGGCTGGTGCATAACTGTAATATTACCCATGGTGACAGTCAGGTGATGGGGATGTGTCTGGGACTGCTCAGGTCTTTATATTACTCTTGACTTCTGGTCACCTTCTGGAGGTGAAAGCAGAGCACTTGAGCCAGACATCCAGCTAGACCACTGGGATATCAAGGGATGCAGGAACTGTGATAAGCCATTCCTGGTTTGTTTGGGGTGGAAGGTGTTAAACAAGGGCATTTCCTTCTTTGGGAAATGGATACTTGCAATAGAAAGTTATTTTTAGTCACTCTGTGCTCCAGGAGTTGATACATAGAGCCCTGACCTGTCTGCTGATAACACATTACCTCATTTGCAGCTCCACTGTTGACGTGCGCTCCACTCTGTCCTTGCTTGAACCTGGCAGGCACCGTGTGGTACAGTTGTCATGGCATTGTTTGAAGGATTAAACTGCAGCAATGAGGTTGCTACCTGTTCAAACCGACACAGAAACCCCAAACAAACTCTCAGCACCAACATATCTTAGCAGTAACGCACGAGGGGACAGGCTTACATCTATGTTATACCAAAAATATCTGGAATGGTGACGTTTCACAGCAGTGTAGGTAACACAGTCGCATTGTGCTAATGCCATTATTCAGACCTTGAGCCAAAACTCAACCAGTGTGGCTCTGCCGAAATCAGTGGAACTACCCTGATCTACAGCAGCGCAACATCTGCCCTTGTCTCCTCCATTTCTTGCAAAAGTATCAGATTTTTTTGGCCAAAGCAAACAGGGCATCTTCAGTAAGCGTTCAGTCTTCTTAGAAAGCTGGTCACAAACAGCCAACGACTACCCAACAGACTCACTCCCTCCTCTCACTGCTGCCAGCACAGCGCCACATCCATCTGGACAGCCAGACGAGTCGCTCCCTTCAGAGGCGGCCCGGTTGCCTTTCCACGAATTGGCGCGGGGATGGCGTGGCGGCGTGCCGATCGGCTGGAAGCCTTCCGCCGGGAGTCCATGCGTCACCTCTGTGGCACGCTCGACATCCCTTGGCCCGAGGCCCATGGCCTGCAATCCCGAGTCAATGCTCAAACTAGGTTTGTCACCCAGCTGACAGTGTAGTGACCTTACTCCGTGACACAGATTCGGTTCCACGGGTCACAGGAAAGATATCGCATAAGCCATTTGATCGTTTTGAATGGGACCTTCATAGCAGCTATTACGAACTAGCTAGATGGGTAAATTCATCCTCGCGTGTATTTTTGCCTGTGTAGTCATTAGAGACCTTTCTCTCATCATGTCCATCCCTATTACCATTTGGTCATGCCACGCTAGCGATAGAAGTAGGTAGGAGCAACAATCTTCATTCACAGAAAGCCTAACCTCGCAATTTTGTTAGTGGCATGGCTTTAAAAGGACGAAACCAGAAAGTCTTATTTCTTTATCGTCTCCTTTCTTGGCCATATAAACTTTGTTTCACCTCTTGCTTGCTCTGTTCACTTTCTACAAGCTGAAAAGCATCACTGCTTTATTTCAAAACTCGCTTTCATAAGTTTTTTCTTCCACTGTATCCAGAACCTCTTTTTTCATATCTAGCCTTCCCCATTTCACATTCTCACTCATCTGTTCTTGCCCTCCTTTAAGATCCTTCCTTTTATCTCACTGCTTTTTTTCCCATGCCCAAAGAAGGCCAGACATCTGATTTCTCTAATCTAACCAAGGTCTGCATCTGTATCTGAATACATAAGGCTCTCTCCTTAATTCTTTGCAGCCTGCTGCTCCCAAAGCACCTACACATTTTTTACTTGTGTGACTATCCTGCTTCCCTTCACATCCTTCAGACTTCTCTCTTCAGTTCCTGCCACCAAACTTTGCAACTAGCTTCAACTGTTTCCAAAACAGTTCCCTTCCTAAATTAAAAATTAGAAAGGCACTTCCTCTAACATGCTCTCAGTGTCCTTCCGGTCCCTTTTCGTTCTGAGGCTCTCCAGCCTTTCACGTGTGTGTCACTTTAATGTGTGTGAAATTGTTCTCTGAGAAAACTTGTTGACTGGCACACAATTCCCACCCTGCAGCTGCATGACTTAACATGCATTAAGACAACCCAGAATTTTTCTAAACTGCACCACCTCTCTGCCCTGCCCCTTTCTGAAGCACTGCTCTGGGTGCCCTGTCAAACACTTCTGATTTGCTTTCCCTAAAACATCAATTACCAAGTTTCTCTCCATAGAAAGAAGAGCTATCAATCCAAAGTACTGTCCTCTAGCCAGTCCCAAATTACAGTGAGTCTATGGCTTGAAAAAGTCTTGCTTGGTTTTACTTCTTACCTTCTCACCTCTCTCAGTGAAGCCAAACAGTGAGTGTCTTCCATGAATCTGTTCCAGTTGCCTCCAGAGGAGCTCCTCACATAATCTCCACTGACATTGCAGGGTCCAGGAGTCAACTACTGTCCAGGCTTGTTTAAAAATTACCCATCTCTGTTGTCTCCCCTCCACTTCCTGTTCTTACAGATAGTGTCCCCTGGTGTCCTCTGACTTGTGGGTAAGGTGGTATGACTGACAGCTTTCTGCTCTTTGGTTTGAACCCTTACCCATTAATACCAGGGACCATTCTCACTACCACAAGCTACTGCTGTCAGAAGTCCCTCTTGTGACTAGAAAAATATATATTAAACTAGTTTCCCAGCAAAATGAATAATATGTGATGATACGATGCGTATGTGCCTGTCCATCCCCCACAAAAAGAATCTGAGTCAACTGGCCGGATTCAGCCATGTGTGATAGATTTAGTGCTCCAACTCTTGTGAGGATGGGAAGCTGGGTAAAGGAGGAAAGCCCTGTAAACATCCCAAGTGAGGGAACAACAGATGCATAACTTCACATTATTAAATGCCAGAGAACTCTCATGGGAGAGAGCCCTTATACATGTTCCAGCCACGGGAAAAGCTCCTGCTGAAACTCACAGTCGCCCAAGAAAAGCAAACCCATGGGACTCTCAGGCTTCCTTAGGCTTACTGCTTCCAGAACTACCTGCTTGGAAAGCATGACGTGGGTCCCAAATCAGAAATAGTTCCCACTCCAGCCAGAATCATTTAGCATTTGCATTTCAGCTCAGGACTAACAAATACTAGTTCACAGCATTGTGTTCTTAAACCTCAAAATACAAGTAACAGCACTGAAACCCCTTGTGTGATTGCATGGCCTGGCGAGACGTTATTTCTTAGGTTAGTGTTCGGGTCTAAAAAGCTCTGTAAATAATTCAGGATTAACGATAGGTATGTACCAATTCTGGAGGAATCATCAGCTTGTTGGGGTCATTGATCTACTGACTCTCATGTCATAACACTTCTGCTTCTCCAGCAATGAGATTTTGTATAACCTGCTCACTGCAAAATAACCTACTCCAATGGGATGGAGGTAAAGCTTTAGAAGATTCTAACAAAGTTATTTATTTGGTAGAAACTGCAAGACAAACTGGGAGGTTTTGAGGAAGTCTCAGACTACATAGTATTCATACAGAAATAACTACCGTAAAAGGCAAGAAAAAGTTATTTTAGATATTGCTAAAGTAATTTAGAATAATCTATGCAGGGCTAGAGGGGGGAAGGAAAGCACATGGCTGAAAACACTCGGGAATATTCTGGCTTGCACACCGCGTCACGCTCACTAAACAGTTACTCACATTTCTATATATAGCTCTGTGTATCCCAAAGATTGTCAAGGTGTTCTGTATAGTTTATATAAATAAAAACCCAACATGTGAAGATCACTCCTTTCACTCCCTGCCCTCTGCTTACTCTGAACAAAAATGCAGTTAACTATTTCAGAGGGAGACAGGTTTTTGTGCCTGTAAATCAAACTACTTTGTCTTTCTGTGTTGAGGGTTTGGTGCTAACATAAGGGGAAGGTGGTTTTACATATGGAAATACGAGCCCTACTTCCTGCAGCATTTGGCTTTTCCTTGTAACTGACTGAATTTACCTGCTTAGCAAGAGAGGTCCAGTATTATGGCTCAAGGTGGAATTGCTACTGCACTTCTCTTTTTTTGCATAACACTTTGACCTCAGCTTCACAAGGCTGATTCTGGCGACTGTCCACATATGGGCAGGAACTTGTGGAGGTCAGCAGCAGTTCCACAAACTACGTGCAGGACTGCTGATCGAATGCCAGAGGCAGGCGTTTCGGAGAGCTTGCTACCAAAACACCAGCAGTACACAGCAGAGCTCGGGTACCTTGCAGGAGAGTTGCATTCACAAGCGTCTGATCCGTGCGTACTATGGTCACCAAACCTGCATCCCTGACTTCTGGTAAAACAGGCCCTAAGGACTGTCTCTCCAGGGTCATTTAGATGTCTAGAGAGTCAGATAGGTACTTCTGTAATTTCCATGAAGTTTCTAATTACATTAACTACCAAAATGATTTTGTAAATCCCCAGGAGGTGCCCATCTGCATGTCTATGTGCTTAAACACCATTGCATGTTTTGGCCCATCTTTTGCTCATTTCTTCAGTCTCACACTCAAGTTTTGTTAAGGTTTCCCGAGCAGTTGCTGGGAAGAACAACGTCCACCAGCCACCTGGACTGTGGGCCCTGTGCCACACCGTCATCCCTTCCTAGCCTCGGCAGGAATAAACACAGCTTCCCCTCCGTGTCCCTGTGCATTGCGGGCGCTCGACCAGCAGCCTGGCTGCGTGTGGAGCAGAGAGCTGCTTCCTCAGCAAGTTCCTATCGGGCAGCTGGCTCAGGCCCAGCGAGGAGGCTGCCTCCAAAGCACGTGGATGCGCATGCAGCTTTTTCCAGCACAGCAAAGCTGTTCCTCTCTAAGTCGAGAGATCAAGGTCCTCACAAGAAGCCAACTCCTTTCTCCCTTGGGGATTTGTCTACTCTGCCTACAGGAAAACTCTTATGCGCTTGAAAGTTTCACAGCAATTATTCCCAAGTTTAGACAACAAAGAACGCACAGGCAGCGGAGTAACAGTGAAAGGAGTTCCTCAGTGTTTCACATACACACAGAGCTCGTGTTAGTCACGTACAACACCACACAAAAATCCAGCCTGTTGCGTCACGGTCTCCGATCAATGTGGAAATCATTCTGTTGCCCGGTTTGCAGCAGTCACCTCACCATTGCGTTCTTCTCCTGCAGTTGCTGGTTTTCCCCATTACACAACCCAGTTAGCTATTTTTCCTGAATTAAAGCTACTCCCATTCCTTGCATGTTTCCGTGATTACACCACGATTATCTATGATGTAATTAAGAGCTCTGCCCATTTGGCATCGTGTGCTTTCTGGAGTAACACAGCACTCTGCACTCCTACTTGGTGCCTTCTGGTTTCCAAGCAAGGCCGTGGGAGGACAGATGCTCAGCTGAGCAGCAGAACCTGAAGGGTTTCCTCACCGAGACCTAACCTTCTTGGCTTCACAGAAAATCTGTTTATTCTCCTATTGAATACCCAACGTACTTTTGGGACAACAGAAGCAGAACTCTTATGCTTAAGCATATTTCCTCCTTTTTCACTATAACTAAAAGTTGCCTGGAACGACCCAGCTTTCCCTATACACCCCCCCTCGCATGACTTCCTCCTGGTTTGTACCTTCCCAGCAATGCAGGCAGCCATCAGGGTGTGGGGGAAGAAAGGGACAACCACCCTTGGTATTTTCTTCAGACAAAACTGTTCCTGAAGTGCTCTTTCCTAGGCGTGTTCGTTATTGTTGTCCATAAAATAATGAAAGGAAAAACGTGCCTATGTTAACTTGTCGAGGGAAGGAAGCAGGGCAAGAGGCTTGTTTTTAATTAGTCATTTTGTGAACGTTTGTGCAAGGACAGAGTCAGCTGCCAAACAGCATCTCAATTAGCGTGTCCCTGTGGGCAGACCTTGCTTGGGCTGATCTGTGGCTTAGAAAGGTGGCAGAGGGAGAACATGCAGAAAGGATTTCTTCACTTTTTTTATCCCGCTCCCCGTCCGTCCCTGCTTTTTGTGTTGCTAGGAGAGGAGACTGGTACAGTGGGTGGTGTCAAACTGGGACCAGTGACCCAGTTCAATAAACCTGGCTTGGCTTCTGCGGGTTTGGAGTGGGCCAGTGCAGAAGAGCAGGCTGGGATGCTACTAGGCACAGAGCAAGAAGCTGTTTCTAGTGCTTTGTTAGGGAAGAGAGGTGAATTGTGAAGCAGTAAGATAAGGCCAAGGAAGGATCTCAGAAAGTACAAGAACACTGAATAAAGACATGCAAACCCAGCCAGCAGTTTTTGTCACTGACCAGTATTTCTTTGCAAAGACCACTGTATTTTATCAAGTTCTCCAAACTTGGAGGGGATATTGGGGAGTGGGGTGAGAGGGAGAAGTATTAAAGGAAAGGAATATTTTTTGCTTCAGAGAAAGTTCATGAAGAATATTTTTTCCTGGTGAAAACAAGGTGTTCATCCAGGCCTTGGTAAACACAGGATATTTTACCACACAGGATATTTTAAAGGTTTTGGCATTTTTGTCACACAGCAAAACAGTGTTTTGCATCGCTGAAACTCCCTGAGGAGTGCAGTAGCATTTCTCAGCATGTTAATTGTCAGATAACGCAGCCGGTAGCTTCTGCTTGGGGAGGAGGGGGGGGCAGTGAAGAGATTAAAATGATGATTCAATCATGAGACTCTCAGAAATCTGCCTAGTGACAACTTTTTTCTTTTTTTTAAAGACTCAGGCTCTGTGGCATAGTTACAAAGGAGGAGTCTTAATTAAAATTAGCAGGCAGATGAGGCATTTGAATGGGCATCTTTCAATTCTTTTCCCTTTCAGCTCACAGTAAACCCTCTTCTTTTCTGTCTTTTCTCACAACAGCTTAAGTTTGCTCCAACAGTTTCGCTTGTCTATTTTCTTTCCATCACAAAAAAAAGCCTTAAATTATACTCCCTCTAGAATGCGATGCAAATAACTTGCATTTCTATGATTCCTTTCAGCCAGGAGCAATTTAAGAGGCAGTTCTGCTTCTTATCAGCCTGCGAGTTAGTCTGTGTATCACTCACTATCCCCTGTTACAGCTTATGAAACAGGCACAGAAATTAACTTAGGGTCTGCATCACGATTAGCTTTTGCTGGGCGTCCATAACAGAAGTTACATGTGGTTTATTTGCAAGTTTATCAGATCAGAACAGAAATGTTGTTCAGCTCTCGCTCCAGCTGCTTCTGTTTCTGACACCTGTTGACAGTTAGGGATAAAATTTCCTGCAGTAGGAAAGGCAAGCAAAGACTTAAACTGTGCAGACCATACAGCTGAAATAAGCCCTTGAGCGTTCATATATATATAAAAAAATAAATACGCACAATTCTACTGTTAGTGGTAAAAATCATGTCATACTACATGAATTCAGATATAGGTGTTATAAATGAGGATAATCAACAATTTAATTTGCCCCCTCTGTTTCACTACGCATTAGTCATGCAGGAGAGCAGGCAAAGCTCCATTGCCTGCTTTCACCAGAGAAATGAAATGGGTTTGGGTTTTCTTATTTACCGTGTCACTTCCGTAAACCAAACTGTCCTGACAGAGTAGATAGCAAAGAAAGCACGTACTCTTGAGTAAGTGACAACATTAAAAGGACAGACTGATGAAATTCATGTTCTGATTATCATCATCATATGGTTAAACAGAGCACAAAGCCAGGTAACTTGGCTTTTAAGTTTGTTACATTCCTGGATTTTGGAACAGCTTTCAGCTCAGCAACTTGCTATGCGTATACTTTGCCAGGCAGAGCAAGCCAGCTTGCTTCATTTCTTGCTAGGGTTTGGAATTAAAATGTAGATTCAAAGCAGATGGGGATGTTTCTGCAGCAGCTGAATAGAAATACACAGAAATTGAGAAAACTCCCTGCTCCCTCCCCCACCCCCAAACAAAGTCAGCTATCATCTCATTCTGACAAAGGCCTATTCTTCTGCGGACCACATAAAATTATCTGTCTGGTGAAGATCTGAATTTATGTACTATCGGGGCTTTCTGTGCAGTGCTGAAGAGCCCTTCGGCCAGCAGCAGCAGCCGCATGGCTCGCAATGCTGCTATTACAGAGGAGCAGGGCGACCTCTGTTCAGGAACTCCTTGAACGCTTGTTTTACATACAAAGAGAGGGGGAAACAAACCCAACATGAACCAAAATCAGTGAAACAGAAAATGACTTCCTAGATGGCCGGTACCTCATCGACATTCAGTCTAAACTGTTCTGTCTTGGAGCAGCACAACAAAGCTTTCCTCCTGGATTAGAGGTTAGTAAGTACAGACAGCTGGTCTCCCCCTGGATCTCTCCCCCACACTGACCTTGCAAAGGGAATCCCTCCCTCCTTTATCCTTAGATAAACTCCCGTCATCCCTGAAACTGGAATAACTGTGCCATCTCACAGTCACATTGCTTCTGCATCTGTCACGCATCATTGTGAACCACCTTTGTTTTCAGCGGGGAGTTTCAAGTCATTACCTGCCTAAAAGAGGATTTATTCAATGCGTTAGTGACTCTGAGGGTTTTCTTAACCCAGGCACGGGAAGATTTCCTGTATTTGCATTTTTCTTTTCTTCTCTATTAAATAAACATTTCGTCAGATGATGACAAAAAAACCTTCATCCCGTCCTTTCTTTCTCTAAAAAAACCCAGATCTCTGCCATTTCACCCTTGGTGGATGCATTTTCCTTCTACAAACTTTGGATTCCCCCCACCCTCCCAATCTCTTTTTCTTACAGTCTTTTCATTGTAATTGATCTCAGCTGTGATACTCTGTATTTTCTCCTTCCCCTGGGCAAAACATCTCCCCAAGCAGTTTCTGTCTGTTCTTTCCCTCCCTCCTTAAACAGTAACTTACCTTTTAGGAAAACACAACTGCCTCCCCCTGTGATACTGTCCTTATCTCCTCCATGCACAGCAAGAACAAGAATTTCTACTTCTTGAGAAAACACCCATAAGCTCAAGGAGAGAAAAGGTCAGCTGTGACAAGGATCATGCATTTCTGTAACTCCTTTTTCTCCGCATCTATAAAGATTCCTATTTTATGTCTGAACCACAGAACTAGAGTTTACCCTTGCAAAAACAATAATCTTGCCACCACTTGTATCACCTGCTACAAGGTGAAGATACTGCCCTTCGTTATGACAGAGGTTTGTTTTTCTGGATTGCTAAAATGCCATTTAAAGCTAAGAAATAATCCCTTTCCCTCACCCCTAAAGATAGCCAAGAAAAATCTTAGCGCTGTTTTAAAATTGGGAAGAATAAAAGAAGATTTGCCTAGATTTTCTTCCTTCCTCAGCAGCTCTCAAATACAACTAATGTTGAAATGAAAACAATAAAACCAACAACTGTGAGGACTGTGGAACTGAGGAAAGAGATTTCTGCCCATCCATTCCTGATTCTGTTTCCCACTGTAAAGCATTTTGCAATTCTGCCTGTAAGACAGACACTGACCATGGACCAAAGTCATATGGGATATGAAAATACATACCCTTCTGGGTATGGGGTGTCTTTTAGGAATATCCCTCTTCTCTAAGACTTTGCAGTGTTCTTTAGACTTCCCTGGGCTTTGACTCAAATGCTCAGATGCTAAATTGTCATGAGCAGAAATGCAGCAACATAGATGAGTGGGATTTTGGAATACACATTCAGGAGCAACATCGTACAGGGCAGGAAACTCTAATGCAACTACTCTGTGCATCTTAAAATCACCAAAGATTTTAAGTGAAGAAACACAGATTCTTGTTTGTCATCTGTGGTGACTCGACTTTAACTAAGCTTTGTGTCATGACTAAAAGATAACAAGTGAGAGAACTGTGTAAATCTTCACAGCAGATGATCTGTTTGACAGCGTAACTTTGTCAAATGCACTCTCTAACTATAACACTGAAAGAGAACGCTGATGCTCTTTGCTCTTTGGAGGTGTCAGGTACTTAATGTTATCTGTCTTCTTTTCTTCATTCAGATATTATAAATCTATTTTTTTCCCTTTGAGAAGATGAGAAATACAGAAACTAGACTTCAAAATTAAAGTGTGTTTTTTTTAAAAAAAAAGCCTCATAGAAGAGTTTCCCTTCGAGCAAAAAATACAAAGAATGCAAATAAACATTGTCAAGCAGTGAAAGACTCGGTATTACAAAAGAGAGCACTGTAGGAGTTACTGGGGCATGACCAATATAAAAACCACCACCACTGACTACTTTTCCTGTTATTGAAAGTAGCACCTTTAAGTTACTAGAGTCTCTAATGTTTCTGTGTAAAAACTGATCTCTGGTCTAGTCAATGCCAGTTTTCCTGTCCATTGCAATGAATGCAAAAGTTTATGTCCTCTTTTCCAAGTACAGTACGTGTAAATGAAAGTGTAAATAAAGTAACAAATCACTTTGCATTTATTTAAGTAGTTGTACCTCAAACTAAATCTAAGTGATGGTGAGGCAAATAAGTACAAAAGTTAACAATAGATGTTATGGCTGCTCTTCTTTTCAGTCTGCTTGTTGAAAACCCGCTAAATGTCAAGTCAACAAAGTTAGTTTAAAGCTTAAAAGTACAGCTGTTTCTTTTACAATGTCTATGAACAGTTCATCCCTGAATTTATGGTCAGAAAAAACCACCCTGTATCCTACCTGAAGGGGGCCTACAGGAAAGCAGGATAGGGACTTTTTACAAGGGCATGCAGTGATAGGACGAGGAGTAACGGTTTTAAACTGAAAGAGGGGAGATTTAGATTAGATATTAGGAGGAAATTCTTTACTGTGAGGGCAGTGAGACACTGGAATAGGTTGCCCAGAGAAGCTGTGGATGCCCCCTCCCTGGCAGTGTTCAAGGCCAGGTTGGATGAGGCTTTGAGCAACCTGGTCTAGTGGAAAGGTGTCCCTGCCTGTGGCAGGGGGGTTGGAACTAGATGATCTTTAAGGACCCTTCCAACCCAAACCATTCTATGATTCTATGATATACTACAAGCTCTACACTTTGCCATGCCAGGCTGTAACGGTGCGTCGCCCATAGCCACTATTTTACAGACAGGCGAGCTGTGATTTGAATAAGCAGGTGCACAGCCTCCCACTTCTCATGTTAGGTCTTAAGTCTCCTAAGTATTCAAACGAAGAACCATGCATAGATACAGACACAGTGCCTACCAGGTCCCCAAAGGGGAGCCACAGGTGGGAATAGCATTTTGCAAGCTGCATTCCCCAGGGATGGAAAAGGTGCTGGGGTTTCCCAGCCACGTCAGTCTGAGATGCGGTGGCAGTCTGGCCACCCTGAATCCTTCAAGGATAGTTACTGTTCAGTGTAACACATGCACTAGTTGCCGTCTTCATGTGTGAAATGCAAATCTGCTATTAAAAGATATGTTGGCAGTACTTGCCTTAATTAACCTGGTTCTGTATATTATAAATATGTATCTGTATCTTTAACAGAAAGAGGTAATGGCAAGTAATTAAAGTGTTTCCTAAATTTTGCACATGTATTGGTTACTGTAATTCACTGTGGATCTGTATCTGCGGTGGTGACCTGTATGAGCAAAATAACTGGTGAAGGCTGATGCCCTGTTTCATCTGGAACGTAAAATGAAAGCTAAGTGGTGTCACGTGCAAGCCTCGGTATCGTTCAGTAACCCACTGCTCGCTGCGGGGAGAAGGAGGGCTCCCCAGAGACAGTTAGCCTTGAAGAAGTGGCTTCATAAATCCCACAGGTGGTATCTCGGGTCAAATGAGCGTGTCTCCTGGTACCAGGCTAGATCAGAGGAGAGGGTTTCAGTGAAAGTTGGCAGGATCAGGGAAACATACAGAGTTGCTCTGCACTGGCAGATACAGAGGGCCATGTGGGCAAGTTGCTGTAAAGACATGATTTGAATCAAAGTTTTTTCAGTTACGTGGAAATGAGTGCCATAATTGCAAAGCAAGAGCTTCAATTTTCAATTGAGAAGGAAGGCTTTTCTCATCAGCCTCATCTGGAGGAATTAGCTTGATTGTCCTGCCTTCTTGGGCTCTTGAATCACTATTATAATTCTAAGCAACAGACAAACAGAGAGCACAGAAGAGAAAATGCTGCAATCATTTACGCCAGAATTTCATTACAGTCCTCCTCTGACTCCTTTGCACACACAGGTATTCTGTATGTATCCTTTCTTAAAGAAAAGCTTTTTATAACCAATAAAAATAGTGATAACTTTTAGCTCCACAGTCAGTGCAAACTATGCAGTAAGTTCCTAGCTGACCTGAGCAAGGGGGAAGCCTTCTGTAATAAACACCCAACGAAGGTCACTGCCTGCCAATCCCCAGCGGGTGCCGCAGGCGCATCGAACAAGGGAAGACTTGAAGACTGGGTCCGTTGGCAATCCTAGGTAATTTCATCTCCAAAAACTACTGTCAGTGTTTGTACTCATCAAAGTCTCTGGTCTCGAGTTGCTGCACTGCCTTCGTCCAATTTCAACTTCCTGCAGGTCAGTGGAGCGCATTCCCCCGTCCCCATCCACTTCCTCTGGTTAACCTTGTCATGGAAAATCTCTCGAAACCTCTCTCTCTTTTCCTTGCTGCTATCTGAAGTACACCAATCTTTCCTCCAGCACAAATACAATCTGAGACAACAAACAGAGGGACAGTTATTACTGCTGACGGCGTATTTTAATCTTTTGTAGCAATTTCCTTTGTAATCCTGATTGAGATTTTCAGTATTTGGTAGACACAGGCTCTCCCTAACGGGTCTCTTGTAAAAGGGACTGCAAATCCTTGAGCTTTGTATTTCCCTCCTCACAATGTAAAGCAGTAGCAGTGCTTACTAGCAGCTAGTTATTTGCATGCTAGCCGTTTGATCGAATCAGGATTTAAAACCTAACATCAAAGAAGCGTCTCTTATATCATGGAAGTTTCATTCTTTTGCAGGGCTGTGTACATTGTTAGAGAGCAGTTCCTCAGCCATCAGCACACAATACCAGACTGGTTTTAGCATAATCTTGGGATCTTTTCTTGAACTCATTGGCAGCAGCACTGCTAGAGTTAAAGTGTTTTGGTTTTCAGTTTTAGCTTTAACATCTTTTTGCTGATTTCTGAGTATCTTGTTTTACAATAGCCTCCTTTAGGCAATAGAGTCCAGAGCAAAATTTAATCTTCAGAAAGCATAACAAAAGAAATCAGCCTTAGTTACCAAAAGATCATTAAGTAGTAGCAGCTGTTTTTAAGACATTGAATTTTTTCAATGAAGCCAGAAAAACTAAAGCATAAACGAAGACTTTGTGGTGTCTGATTATATTGTGGTGTATGAGAAAGTGGGACAGGAGGAAAAAGAGCAGACAAATATTTAACATCAGAGTGGCCAGTGTCCTGATCGTAGAAGTCATCTGTCATAAGCTTCTGACAGCTCTGAAGACATCCCTGCCTCCACACCTCGGGGAACAAGGGCTGGGGCAGGGAGCTCAGGCGGAGGGAGGTGGGGAGCTGGTGGGATCCCCATCGGTATCCAGGACGGGACTGGGGCCCTGCAGGCAGTGCTGACACACACCCTGTATTGCTCGCCTGCCCCAGGGCTGCGTGCCAGGCTTGGAGAGGAGCGTGGTTTTGTTGGGACCAGCCAGTGGAAGGACCTTAACGGTGCCAACGGGAGAAGGTAGGAAACAGGATGGGCTGGGTGGCATCAGCACCCTGAACATAGACATCTGAAGGACATGGCATGCTGCAGAGTTGATGCACAGCAGTATGGGAACACATATCCAGTCTCTAGTGCTCACCTGATTTGCTTTAGTCCTCCACATGCTTTTTTAAAGGTTAACTGCAGGTACTCGAGAATATTTTTTTCTGCCCATCTCATTTTTAGTTTTAATTTTAGGTGCAACTAACTCTATCATAAACTTTTAACATCATTTTGGTTTGGGGAGCTGAGGCATGCTTCTGATTTATTACACAACAATTAAACGCAAGCTTTTGTGAGCTAGATGAGGCTGTTAGGAAGAGTTGTTTGCTGGGGAGTGTAATGAGTAGATAAACTTTGCCATTCATCATTGTCCCCCACTTTTCCCACAGTAAAATTAGTAGCTCATTTTCTCATTATCAACCTGGCTGACCCTCAAATTGTTAACAAACCAAAAGTGTCCTTACATTCAGTGGCAGGCATGTTAGCTTAAATGACTGCATCAGATATTTAGTATCCTGATAGCTGTCTCCTCTCTTCTCCCAACCCCCCCCCCTCTTTTTTTAAAGGAAAAGCAGCTGTTCTTTGCCCGCAAAGGCTCTATAGAAGTAATACTACCAAGTGCAGACTGCATTGCATTTTCTTCTCAGCAAAACCAGTTGCATATGTCAGAGCTGAATGCCTATCATCCTTGCTTTGCCCCCAACCCTGTTCTCTCCCTGATTTGTTTTGGGAGAGGGGGGTGGAAGAGGAAGCGAAGGTTTATGTTGGCAAGAAAAGCAGTGACTGTGCTGTGCAATCACACTTCATACACAAGGACGCACATAAGCTTACGGGAACTCGACCAGCACAATGCAAGGCGTTCATCCCTTCACCTGTGTTCCTGAGCTCAAGACTACCACAGCTATTAGACTTCTGGCTGAAGGACTATCCTGGCAAACACTCTGCATAACCTTGCCAGCTAGGAGCAGTTCTGCAGGATGTGCGGGACCAGGTCCTTGTTGCTGGAAGTGTGGATTTAAATAACGAAAAGTCACTTGACCCTTTTCAAGGAGAGCTCACCTGCCACTGTTCCAAGGAAGAGTGAAGAGAGGCTTTTAAAATGCTTCCATTATTTTTCACCATCTGTAGTATAGATGTTTACTTAAGCTGACAAAAGTCTCAGCTACGATTGATGAGTTTCATTCAAAGTAGTCCCGTATCTTAGATTTGTCTGTAGCTCCCAGCTTTCTAAATCCAGTTGAGTGTGTACTTTACACTGGTGAGATTTTCACCCACACTGCTTCTTTGTGCACTAAGAGCGTGACTGTCTTATGGACACACAATAATCAATTAGTGAAACGGTATCTCGTGACTGAGAATATGAAGCAGGCTTTGCGGGAACTGACAACAGCTCTTTTAACTCACCCGTTTCTGTATGCCCTCTTAAATATCCCAAAAAATCAAAGGTCTTTCATTAGAGCTTCAAACTCTCTCAAATCCACGCGGGCCGCTGGATACCTTGGAAGACTATGAACTGATGTGAGCCGGCAGCAAATGGCGAGTTGCCAGAACGAAGAACAACCTACTGTTTTCAAAGCTTTGAAAATATTTGAAAAGGAAGGACAGAGAGAGGAGTGTTGCAGTTCCCTTCAGGACTGCTCAAATACCGCTCTTCCAAGTGTCAGCTGTGGGAGTCTGAAAGTCTTAGTGAGAGTTAAACGCAATCTGCCAGTTTTTTCCCCCCTCTTTTAGCTTGGCAGCAGCAAATTTTCTGTCTCTTCATGTTGCATCTTGCCATAAAGAGGAAAATTTAAACAGGAGAAAGAATGTGCTTTGAATTATTGGAAATTGAAGGAAAGCAGGAGTGCCAGTTTGTTCTGGGATCCCAACCCTTTCTCAGCACAGCAATCTCAGGTTTTTATCCAGTCTTGTAATTCAGTTAAAGGGAGAAACCTTCATGTTAGAGCTGCGTTTTTAAACAAACATCCCGTTCACAACATCTAGACTTTTTACTGGTTTCCAGTTTCCCTGAAACACCGAAGGGAGATTCCACAGAAAGGCAAATGCCTGTCTCCCTGTAATAAGCTTTTTTCTCTAGTAGCTCTCTAACAATATTTCTTGCCAAAATTGCCATCTTGCCAAAATACATAAAATTCCCCACATACTGCCCATTTATGCTTAAATGTCAAGTTTTAAAAGGCTATAGATAAAAACCGTGTTCTGTGTAAGTGAGGTTGTAACAAGATAAGAAGGAACTCAGAAATGGCCTCAGTTGTGTGGAAGCACAAACTGGAGCCCATTGCTTGATCCTCAAAACAGGATTAATAGTGGCCTTCTAAAGAAAAAGCTAAAAACTCTCTTGCCAAGTAATAAAAAGCTAAAATTAGAAAGGGAGGAAAATTACTGTAGCCAAGATGGTAACTACAGAAAATCTGTTTTTCAAGCCAACCTTAAGAAGCTAGGCTGTAACTCCTTGATAAATGCTGGCATGATGTGAAGTGGGTGTCTCTTGACTTACAATTTGTTTGGGCCCTGGGCCATTATCTAAGATTAGTCAATGACCAAGTTCTTTCCAAACTCGTATGTTGAGTATTCAAAATGAAAACGTAGTCCCACATCTTCGTCTCCAACCTAAAACTGAAGAGGATGGCAACAGTACCCATGCCAAGCTCTCTTTGTGTGCTCGGAACCATGGCAAGGCAGCGCTGGCTCCCACGTTTCGTTTCTCTCCCAGAGTTATGCTTTTATCAAGGTTAGATCTCGACTGCTCTTAGGTCGTCAGCTGGCTCTGGTCATCAAAAACACCTTGTCTTTCATCTCTTGTACATCTGGAGAGGCAATTGTAACTATTTTCTCAGATGTAGATTTCAGCATGATAATCCATGCCATTGTTGCGTGTAGATTGCAAGAACCCACATGAAAACTGCTCCTGAAGACCACACACGAATGCAGAAAGAAGCTGAATGGCAACCATAGCTCTAGGGAGCATCTTCTAATAGACCTCTAAAAATGCATTAGATTCTTATCTTCTGTGGTGCCTCAGCAACAGTGGAAGTCAGAAGAGATGTTTGTGCCAGTAGCTCAGAGACTTTTACATACTGAAGTCAGAGGTTTTAAGGAAACAACCTCCTCTATAAAGCTCTGCTAGAAGTAACGAGCCTGTCCTGTTGATTTCCATGGGATTTATACAGTCCCTCTCATGCTGAGGGAATAAAACTGATTTTAGTTACTGGGAAGAAAGCCAAGTTAATTCATACAGGTATATGAAATATTATATAGGCACATATTATAGCTGCTTATGTATCAAACATCTGAACTCAGGGAATATCTAGCAGAATGTGGCATGTGCATAAGATCTCTGAAGAACAGACTGTTGCACTTGCTTTGTGACCTCTGTGCATCTGGTCAGGGAACAAATGGTATGGATATAGATCTACCCGGGGAGGAGATCAGATGTCACAAACCGGGTTGTTTATTCTGTCTAAGAGACAGAGACATTAATAACAGTCTCCAGTTACACGCGGAGAATGAAGCCATAGCACAGAAGAAAAAAAACTGCTCTATGAGTCTGTGACAGATGTGAAGAGACGATCCAGGGTTGTGTTTTAAACGGTAGAAGCTTTCTCACATGTAAGGTTAATGAAGCACTGTATGTAACTGTGGGTTATTATGCAACCCTCATCATTAGGGACCTCTGAAAACAGGCTGGAGTGGACTGGTACAGGTCTGGCTGGTGCTACAGCCAAGGAACAGGGCACTCATCTCCTCAGGCCCCTGACAAACCTATTTTTCCCATGTGTTTATGAGCGACTGGTTTGGTTTGTAAGTCATGCAAGGCACAAACTGGAAGGAAGAAAAAAAAAAATCACAAGTGGGCATGAAAACACATTTTTAAATCAAATCACGCAACAACTAAAACAGCACAAGATCTTTCCAAAGCAAGTACCCTTGTTTTGGCTCAACTCCTCCAACTTCACTGTCTGGAAGTAAATTCCCAGAGGGATGTAGCGAACCACACAGAAGTGGCAGTGGCACACAGCGTCTTGCATGTGGACTCAGGGGTATCTCGTAGCTCGCTGCCCCCAGCAGTGATCCCCAGCACCTGCCCCTCGAGTATGCCAGCACGCACAGCACATGCTGCGTAGCGTGGGAGCTGTCTCTCTGTGCTGCCTCTCATTTCTCAATGGCCAAGAATAGTAGCCGAAAATTGAGTTCGCTACAGCATCCCAGCCTAGGTGTGGCAGAAGCATGAAAAAAATGGAGGAGGAATGTGTATAGGGCTGTAAAGGCTGCCACAGTGAGGTCAGTGAAGGGGCTGAAAGCTATGCTTAATCAGCTGGACATGTGGGAGCAACAGTCAGAGTAATCCTCAGAGTCATCAACCCTTGTCTCTGCATTGTCCCCACTCTCCTCTCAGTATGACCTTCCCCTTCAACTTCTGAGGAGAAATTTAAGAAAACTGCATTTCATCCAAAATTCTGTTTTCGTCAGAACTGGAAGACCAACAGGATTTCCTATTTGAAGTTCAAAGGATAATGGAAAACAGAGTTGTGTGAACAGGCTTTCTGAGGACGCTGCAGCCCACAACGTTTTACTCTCTTCTATCAGTTCTTCCACCCACGTGCCAAACAGGACCATTTTTGTTCCCATTTTCTAATGTTACTGTCCCAACATGATGAAACCCTGAAATCTTGGGTGGTTTTTCCTTTGGGTCCTCCCTTTCTTTATAGTATGGGGTGAAAAGAGCCAAGAGAATCTCTTCCACTGCTTCTAGTTCTCAAGAAGGATGTACTACTTCATAGCGAATTACTTAACTCTGCCGACAGCTGTGATGAAATCATCACGGATAACCGACCTTCGACTGGTGTCAGGAAGTCATCAGCCCAAGAAATCCGTGCTATATCCAGGTCTGAAGCCAGATGGACGAAGATCACAGAAACTGGAAGATAATGATGACACTGACCTCTTGGTAACCTTCCCTAAACGGCAGGTTGATAACATCAAGTGTGTCTTGACGAGCGGTTCAGCCACCAACGCTTGCTTATTCTGGCACGCTCATGCAGAGGCACGCTGCACTACAGAGCTCGGTCAGAACAGCGTGAGCAGTTAGCTGTTGCTCTCGGATGGGTGATTTTAATCAGCGTCCGGTATCGTCATTACCATTTGACACATGGGGTAGCTGACGTACCAAGAGGAAAATCATCCCTCAGATTACACCTATTCTCCAGAAGTCAAAAACAGGCCTGAGCACCAGTTGTGCACCTGTTAACACCGCCCACCCAACCTTGCCAGCCTTTGCTCAGCACACCTAACCTAGCATGGTAACAAGGCTGAGAGGAAGAAAAAAAGAGACTTGGTTCTGTTTTCCTACCCCAACACGTTTCCCGATGTTGAATCCACAGGCACTGGTGAATTACTCAAATGATGCCCTGAGTGGGTCACAATTTGAAACGGCGTTGCTCGTCCAGACTTCCCGGGCACACAAGAGAAGTTTCTCGTTATACCCAGGCACACAAGCATCTCACTCAGGGCACGCTTATTTGAGCACCCCCAGCATTTAAGACTGTAACTCCCATCCTCACAGCCTTCCTATTACAATTATCAACTGCAGTGACTCTCAGAAACAGCAAAAGCAAAAGGGTGTTTTCGTTCAGCTTCCCTGTATTTGTGAAAGATATATAACAGTCAAGGTGGTGCTCAAGAAATTGAGCAATACTGGTCTTAGAGTATGTCGGCATACCATCACCCAAAGTAACGTCAAACAGGCTAACTCGGGAGGTAATGTAGCTCTGTGCGATGGCCTGCCAGTATAAACCACCTGGATCCATCATACTCCACATCTAAACCACAGAAACGAGCTTACAACTAGCAAGAACAAGTGTAGGTGCCAACCTCATCTTGAACATTCTGGTTATTACAGCGGGAAGGTCCTTTTGTTTAGTAAATCCAACCTGGCTCTAAAGTTCGACCTTTCGGGAAGCATTTCTAATCCAGTCACACTATGGTGGCATTACAAGCGACTTGAAGAGTTGTGTTCTTCTGTTAGAAGTGCTACATGGTACAATTAGGTGCAAAGTTTGTATATAACATAAATCACAAAAAAATAAGAACAGGAGAGCTGTGTGATGTGACATTATAAGTTCTATTTACTAGAATTTTATATTCCTGAATTCATTTCCTTCACATAATTGGCTTTTTCCACCCGTATTGTAGAGGCATTTAATTTTCACTCCCCTTGATTTTATGCAATTGTTAAAATAGTGCAATTTTTCATGTCTGGGTAGATATTATGCAGTATCCAGTCTTGTTGATGGTTATATAATATAGCAAGGGGAAATCACTGTGCAGACCAGTTCAGCTTTACTCTCTTGCCCTCTGTATTTAGGTCAAAAATCAAACTGGTTCAAGTGCTTTTGCGATTAGATCATTGCATCACTGAAATGCAAGAACTGGTGTCAATAAACTGAGGGGAGTTTAGCACTAGTTGATTTAAAAATGCATGAATTATGAGGCTCCTGGCTTGGATAAGATTTAATGAATTATTAATCCTCGTATTTCACAAATCCCATGCTCTTTATTCCCTTATGCCTGCTTATATCTATATTCACTAGTTTCCTGGTAAATTAAGGATAAATTAGCTATAAATTAAGTAACAAATTTTAGCCATCCCACATTTTCTTTTGTTTGACACAGATTATTTGTAGATCTAAATGCCAGAGAAGACAATTATATTCATGTAATATGACCTCCTGCAGAATACAGTCACAGAGTCTCATCCGGTAGTTTCTAGATTAACCCCTTAACTGCTATTTAAAGCTACAATAAAAAAGCAATAAGTATATTTTAGAAAGAAATATAGTCTTAACTTAAAAACTTCAAGGAACAGAGAAGGCATGGCGTCCTTATGCGAGTTTTTTCCAAAGCATTGCTAATGCGCTGAATAAATATACTATCCAAATGAAGAGACAGCTGAATGCAGTGCAAAAGGACCTCATTGTAAGCCACAGAGCCCAGCTAACAACAGAGTGTCCTTGTCCTTCTGGGGCCTCCTTTACATCTGCCTTGAAGTTTCACTGTGTTTTCCTCAGCCACCACACTTGCTGCGGGGCACCAGTGATGCTGGTAGGGAGCAGAGCAAATCTGTAGGGCGTGTTGTGGGGTTCAGAGCTTCAGTTCACCTCGGGCATGAATACAATCTCTCTTTCAAATCTGCTTTGGACAAAAGTGTTAAAATTCTGGCTCATGGGTGGCTTGGCTTCAGAAAAGCACGTTGAACCCATATTTAAACAACAGGCCTACACGGGGTTTGGTTTCTGATGGTATTGTATTTGTTACAAACTACCAGCAACCCTGGCTTGGGAAGAAGTTGTTCTGCGAATGGCAAACCACCCAAAGCCTGGGCAGGTATAGTCCTGGTCTTGCCTCTTCCATTAGTTCCCATGTGGAAGCTTCCTTTGTTTCTCAGTGTATAAACACCTTAAATGTGAAACATACAGGAAACCCTTAAACTATACCACAGTTTTCATGTGTGCAACATTTTATCCCAGCAATAATGGAAAGGTCTCACTAATAAGGAGCTTTGATGTGTTACATCGCCCATTAGCCATCTGGGTTAACTGCACATCTTTTCTCCTCTAGTGACATTTGCAGCTTGCTTACAGGTGTTAACCCAAGGCACAGCTGAAGCAACTGCATCCCACAATAACCACACGGCTATAAATCACAATGTTGAGCATCGTTACAACTGCTTACAAGTCTTGTTCCAAAGTGAAAAAAGAGAGAACTTTGACACAGAGTTAATCAGAAACAATTTCGCATGTATGCAAGTCCAGAAGATTTACGTTTTTAGTGCAGAAATTGAGCATTCTGATAACGCCACGTATGAGTGTCCTTACTTAGGAATAACTCTACTCATGCCTTTTCTTGAATTTTCATTCATTCTTGAAATAGGGAAGAAAAATCCCCTCACTTTAGGAGCCTTTTCACTTACTGAAAGTTCAGGATTTAGACCTCTTTGCCAGCGACATGAGCTTCAGAGGAGAGAAGCAACTACACACCAGCACATAATCATACATAGCAAATTAAGCCAGAAGTGAAGCCAACTACTGTACCAAGGTGATAGGAGCAGGAGAGTGTAAGCAGAAAGCACAACTTACAAACTGGAGTTTGGCAAGACATACAGGTAAATTCACCTCCTGTCTAGAAAGTGCTACAGGGATTTCTTGCCTGGGAGCAGTTTAGACCTCTGTGTCATCTGGTGGTGGCAGAAGGGTGCCAGCAGGACAGAGGCTGTGGCAGCACTCCAGGAACAACCCAGCGAGCCATTGACAAGCTCCTGGGTATCCGACTTCTGCTTTCTTGAGTCTCATCCTAATAATCACTCGAGCACACGTCAGCTGAGGTCATGATCTGAGGAGGTATGTTTCTGCCAGGGAGAAAAACCTCTGAGGAGATATATTTCTATCCGAGCTAACCCCAGAAGCGGAAACAACCCATCTGACATCCCGCCTTTTGGTCCTTTTAGGGCTATGAGTACTGTAACACAGCATCCCTCCACCTACTTTTTCTACTGGGAATCTTGCCCAGCTTTGCAGAAGACTCTACTCCCCTGCAGTGGGTGTATTTGTCCATTCATTCATCTGAGCTGCTTTGCATTCACAAACTCCCCAGATACAGGTGCTGTATGAAATAAGGCCTGAACCTCTAGAACTGGCTAAAAGTAAAGAAAGATTTTCTATGAAAGAAAATGACATAACTAAGAGTACTTTTGTTGCTGCAGAAATGTTTGTCGCGCTCATCACAACACCCTCCAGTCTTTCAGTATTCCCGTATTAATAGGGGTGGCAGGAATATGCCAAACTTGCCCGTAAAACAAACAAAAAATATCTCAAACTCTCTTTCAGTAGCTGGTTTCCAATTTGTGCCCCATATGTGGCAAGAAATGTACATACATTGCTTGCATCTGAAAGTCAAACGGTGGTGGAGTGAATTATAACTTGAATGCATATTGGTGGGATGAGATGCTGATCCATTTGCACAGTAATGTGCTATATTTAAGTCACGCATCGTAGCATCTTCAAAGAGGCCAGTCATAATTATGATGGATTAGACTGCAGAGTCAGTCCTAGATGCAGTAATTGTTTCACAGATGCTGCTGATGTGACTTGAATTTCTAATGAATTATAGCTGAAGAAAAATATGTGGAGCTACTAAATGGTCTAGATAAAATACAGTTATGGGAAAGAGAAAAAAGGCTAACTGCTACGCTTAGGGAAAGGTAGATTTACTTTGAGAGGCAGACAGTTCACCCCACAATTATAAAGAAGAGCACAGAGACTCTGAAAGGCACAACAGGTCTGCTTAGTAGTAGCATCAAGAATATCTTCGTGGTGTCCCAGTTAAAACCAGTAATAAAGGTATCACTGCCATTTGTCTTTTGCCAGTTCTAAGTTACAAATAATTGCTGTGCTTTGTAGCTGCTTGAGGAAGATTTGTACTCAGGTGTGACTCAAGGATTGTGAATAACTGAGTGTGGACAGAGAGAGAAAGAAGTATAACGGAAAGTCACCAAAATCCTAGATGCATTTCAAAGAATGCAAAGCTGGCACTTTCAATCGATGAATTAACTTTGTATTTTAAAGAACCAAATGCTTCCTGTGTCCTTTGCAATGTCTAACACCAGTGCCTTTTACACTGGAGGTGATCAGAATTTGGGGGAACTGGTTGACTCATACCGTGAGGTCTTTGAGAATACCGTGAATAATAATCCATGTCACACAGTGAAGATAACCTCGCGTTTTTTGAGGATGGCATGAACCTAAGACTCTTTTCTGAATTACAGATGTGCTCCTACAAGGGGTTTGCAAGCTAAGTTTAGAGAAGTCGGGCAGCCCCCACTTCTGAACAAAAAGGTGTTTTTACCTATCAGAAAGGAGTTGAGAAGAAACATTGTCTGGGAACTCTCGGAAGGAATTTAGTTGCAACCCACACAGTACACCAGAACACAAGCAGCAAGGCAGACCTTGAGGGCCAGGGGAAGTTTCTCACGGCTCAATCACACAGACTAAAACTTTTTTTTAAAGAAATAAATATTTCAGAAGCACCTTGACAGCACAGTGTTAATTACTATGGTGCCTTTTATTTCATTTCATACTTGCGAAATACAGCAGCCTACACACTCATGTCTGAGTTGTGGTTCAGCTGCAGTTTCTAGGTATGAAAGGTGTGAAGGCAAAGAATGGTTTCCAAATTAGGCTGACATTTTATTTTTGAGGCACTCTGGGAGCACCATTCTGCCACCCGGCCTAGAATGACACATCAGA
This sequence comes from Nyctibius grandis, assembly GCF_013368605.1. NCBI lineage: Eukaryota > Metazoa > Chordata > Aves > Nyctibiiformes > Nyctibiidae > Nyctibius > Nyctibius grandis. Next base: position 60,634,967 of record NC_090663.1, read on the forward strand.
GGAATCCTTTTCATGCTGCTTTCTGTTAAGCATAGAATATCGTCTCCTTGGGAAAGCTGCAAAGGCTCGTTCGTGTCTTGTGGTACTTTAAAGCTAGGTTGGGAAATATACTGAAATATATCTAGAAGGGAAGAAGCCTTGTCAAGAAAACAGGAAAGATGGACAAACATTCTTTTCCATCTCCGTATTCTTAGCTTTCCCTCCAAAAACTCTCTTTTTAAGTAGTTACTTGCAGAAAGAATTTCTCTACTTGTCATACAAAACATAAATGGAGTATAGAAAGAAAAGGAAAAAACTTTAGGAGGTCAAAAGTAAATCTAAAACCAAGTATGGGATAAGGAGGAAGTGGATACAAGTCATCATATAGGTGCTTGCCAGTCAAAATGTATATTTGAATTGTCCTGATACTGAAATCAGAGCTGCAAGCAGAGGGGATTCTGCTGGATGTAATGAGTCTCATTAATTAATACTACCTTTAAAAGCATTTTAGAATCGTATTACTCAACTGAGTAAGGCAATACTGCACTGAAAACTGTATAAATTAGATGTTCATTAGCATTTAAAAAAAAAATAGTGTAGGATAAATACATAAGCAGAGCAACCGTGATGGGAGAAAGTTTTCAGTAAGTAGTTCTTCCTAGGTAGTGGCAACACCAGCCACATGTAGTTCTTCTCCTGACTTTGCCGTCCAACCAGGGATACGGTTGGACGTGGTAATAGAGAATCCTTCAGATTCCCCTTTATGCAAACTGAAAATAAAAGCTTCAGGACAAAGACACGCATGAGTCCAAATTTTCTCTGTGCAATCTCACATCTGTAGGACCCTCTGTCAGTCTGTCTTCTGTCATTTGTGACTGGTTGAGAACCTTAAAGCCAACAAAGAATAAATTACAAGCAGAGTCAAACAAGGGCTTTATCTATGTTAACTGGGATTGTTAATCCTGGGAAGATCCATGTGAACAGGATTAGCTTGCCATTATGTGGAATTTGTTCACTGCACATTGTCAGTACTTTTATCCAACGAAAAACTTCTTTTTATAAATAAGATCTAAAGAGTATATGAGAAAATGGGATTTTCCTTCCAAACAAAGAAGAAAAAATGCTAGCTCCACAGCTGTGGGGCTCAGTTCAAAACCCAAATGCATAGTTTAAGCCATGCTTGATGTCTATATGTAAATTCTAAAGGATATTAATACCTGAAAAAAATACCACTTCCATCAAACCTTTAAGAAATCTCTCGATTTGTTTCTGTCAACATTACCAAGATGTTGGTGAACTGTTAGAGTTCCTATGGACAGCAATCAAGCATGGCTTTGTCTCACATGTGTATCTTGCCACTTGCGTGGTTATTAGGAATGCCAGTTTTAAAAGACCTTGTTAGACAGCTGAAGACAGAAAAAAGCAGGTTTTCCCCTCTACTTGGCAAGCTTGGTGGCAATAATCCTTCAAGTCACACAAAAGAGGTTTGGCACGCTTAATCAAATAATGGGATTAGCACCAAGTCTGGGAACTGTGGTTTCGGCATGACTTTCTGCCTTACCAAGGAGAAAAAGTGACAACAGAGGAGTCTATGCAAATCATTCAAAAGCAGAGAATATTTTTTGCCCCACTAGGGGAGATGGTTTTTGGTAAAATATCTGTTTGTGTGTTAAATGGGGGTAAGGAGCCACTCTGTATGTTAACTGTCTCCATCTTGAAGAACAAACCTTCAAGAAAAAGGGAGACACAGCGCTACAAAATGTGATAGGATAGTGAAACACCCCTTAGGTGCACCTGCGAGCTCACATTGTGTGTGGGAGCTAGTCAGGACAATGCATGCTTGAATGCTGCAGGAATTGTCAGTAATTGGCTGTCCATCAATGGAAACTAAAATTGACTTAGATTCTCTCCCGTTTCTTTTCTCTTTCAGATACATTCAGAGGGTAGCCTTGTGGATGGCCCCGGAGCAGGCCAGATGGAACAGGACAGAACCAACCATGTTGACGGCAATAGATTGAGTCCGTTTCTAATACCGCAATCTTCTCACATTTGCCAGGCAGAGCCTTCTGCGGTGAAGCTACAGAATGGAAGTCCAGCAACAGAGAGGCCTGAAGTTGAAGTAAATGGAGACCACAAGCAGCTATTCATTAAAAGCATCTATGGAGTGCCCCACCTGAAGGGAAGTCCAAACCACCGTGTTAGCCCCGACGTTTTACAAGAAAAGAAAGTATATTCCAAATATATGCAAAATGGTGGGATAAAACGCACTTTTAGTGAGCCCTCTCTGTATGGACTTCATGAGAGCAAGAAAGTGAAACAAGACAAAGAGGTAAATGGAGAAAAAGCTGAGCCAGAGGATAATAATGAAAAACCAAGCATCTCCAATTGTTACAGTGAGAAGAAACCCAAGAGTTTTACAGGACAAGAAAATGAAGTTTCAGATTTGATGCAGTCTACAAGATACAACATTGGTGGTTCAGAAAACCCTCGTGACCTCCTGATTGGGGATGAGCCGGAGCAGGAAAATGTTCATTGCCACAACAGGGACATTGTCTTACTACTTAAGAACAAGGCAGTGCCAATGCCTAATGGTGCTACAGTTTCTGCCTCTTCCATGGAAAGCATGCATGGTGAACTCCTGGAGAAAACACTGTCTCAATATTATCCAGAACATGTTTCCATAGCAATGCAGAAGAACACATCTCATATCAATGCCATTACCAGTCAGGCTACTAATGAGTTGTCCTATGAGACAACGCATTCATCCCATACCTCAGGGCAGATCACTTCCCCACAGACCTCAAACTCTGAGCTGCCTCAAGTGCCAGCTGTAGTGGTTACTGAGGTCTACAATGCAGAAGACTCCAGTAAACCACCTGTATTGCCAGGTAGCTGTTTGCTTCAGAAACCAGAACTACAGCTACAGCAAAAGATTCCAGGCTACGATCCACACCAGTCACCCGTAGGAAGCAGTACTGTTCGTGGAAGCGTAGGGCAGGTTCCCAACCAAGACCTCTCTCTCAGTTCCAGCAGTAACCTGCAAGCTCAGAATGCCACTCTGGAAAGGTTTTCTGAGCAAGCAGAAAAAAATGGTGCTTTCTTTAAACAGAACTCAATGTTTCACAAAGATTCCTCCACTCCTGCTCCGGAAATGAACAGTGCACTGTCTGTTGTGGTGCAAGAAGGACATCATTCCTATGACAACAGATGTGATGAAACTCTTCCTGGGGAGATAAAGAATGACGGGCAACAGCAGGGACCAACGTCAGAAAGTCCCAGCCTCAGCCAACAACAACTTCACCCTCAGCAGAGACTTCCGCAGCAGGCACAAACGTCACAACAAGATGTCAGTGAAAGCATCCCGCAAGCTGCTATGGCCGCCTCAATTCAGCAGCGCCCAGAAGAAATGACGCCGGCGTCAGAGCCTCCCCTCCAAAACCTGCAAGCACGCGGAAGTGAGGGTGAGTTGCAGCAACACTATCAGCATTTCCCAGGACAGAGAGAACCTGAGATTCCTCCCAGCAGAGAAAAGGACCAAGTGAAAGAGCCTGTGCAACAGGCTCACCATTATTCAAAACCAGCCTGGATAGAACTGGTTTCCACCCAGTTCCGCCAGGGAGAGCCTCCCCAAAAGCCCAGCGAAGCATTATTGCGATCAGTCCTTCAGTTCCAGGCAAATACAGCTGAAACAGCCTATACAAAACAGTATGCTGGAAGTCCTGATGCATCAAAGGGGCCTTCAGGACAGCCCCAGAGCCAAAAGATAGTGCAACAGGAACAAATTCCTCTGCTGTACAAAAGCGAGACCTCCCAGCCACAGCCGCGTCCCACAGCTGACCAGCAGCTGCCGTTCCGGAAACACTCACCGCAGCCACAGCTCACGAAGATGGATTCTCTACTCAATTCCCAAGTGCAGCAACACCCTCTGCAGCAGCTCCATTTCCAGCAAAGACCAGAACAACAAGCCGAACAGCCTTTAAGGGCCCTGTTGAAACAGCAGCACTTGAATCCCCAGCCAGGGGAAAACCAGCAATTCTTGCATTCACACATTTTGCAACAGATGCTTCAGAAACAGGCACAGCAGGTGCAACTGCCGTGCAGTCCACAGCTAACCCCAAACCAGCAACAGGCTCTGCAAATGAAAAATAAAGACCTGCCCCAAACCATTTCCCACTCCCAAAGTAATGCTGAGCAGCCGCTAGACAGGACATCCTTCAATCAGCTTAAAGTAGATGAATGTTTTCAAACTGGGAATAAGTACATGAAATCACCTGCATTCCCACTGCATAACCCTCAGCTAGGCCTAGAGCAGGTACAGAGCATGAACAACAAAGCTCCCCTTTACACTCAGAAAGCAAACGCTAGTCTGCAGCATCCCTGCCCAAACAACATGCACTTGATTTCTGAGAAGAAAGAAAACGCCGCAAATATCGAACACTTTGGAGCCAAAAAAATGCAGGACTTGCAACACATGCAGTATTTTTCAAATAACTTGACCGCAAAGCAAGATGTGAATCACTGTTTTCCAGAACAAGAGCAACAGACACAACAAGCTTCAGTTATACAGTTACCACCACTCCAGCAAACACAGTGCTACGGTGGTAGCCTGAACCAAGACCTCCCGAGCCAACAAGCTACGCAGATTCCTCAGCGGTACTTACCACAGAGCCAGCAAACTGCCCCACACTCCCAAGACCAGAGGAGCTGTCATTTGCAGTCCCAAACCCCTAAGGATTTTCAAAAGCATGCTGCTCTAAGGTGGCACCTCTTGCAAAAACAGGAGCAACAAGCATACCAGCAACCCAAAACTGAGATTGGTCCCAGCGCAGCGCGCAAGCCTATAAAAATTGAGCCTGGCACAAAGTCTAATGTCTGCATGCGTCCATCAGCTGGACAGCTGGAAAACAAAATGTGGAAAAAAACAATTAAACAAGAGAATCAGCACTTCGGCTGCGAGAACATGCAACAAAAGAGCATCATCGAGACAATGGAACAGCAGCTAAAACAGATACAGGTCAAATCACTGTTTGATCACAAGACTTTTACTGTCAAATCACCTAAACATGTGAAGGTTGAAACAGCAGGCCCTATTACCATCCTATCAAGAAATACCGGTGCTGCAGATTTTGACACTCAGACCCCAATCTTAGATCAGCAAGCAAACTTGTCTGCTGAGAAAACCCCGACCAAAAGAACAGCTGGAACTGTTCTCAATAATTTTTTAGACTCACCTTCCAAGTTATTGGATACTCCTGTAAAAAATTTATTGGACACACCTGCCAAAACCCAGTATGATTTCCCATCTTGCAGCTGTGTTGGTAAGTGCTGAGATGTACTAAAAACGTACTAGTGCACAGGAAGGAAACGAGCCTTCAAGTTGGGATCACGGGGTTAGTTGTATGTTTTCGTTGGAGGATTTTTTGTTTTTTGTTTTTTTAAGAACAGTAACTACTAAAGGCTTACAAAATTGCAATTTTATACACTTATGCCTACTCCACTTATCCAACCCTACACATGGGCCCTTTCTCAATATTTCATAAAGCAATTACCTATTTGCTCTTTCAGTCAGAATGCTTATGGCCAGTAATGTATCTCCTCACATCCATTCTCCTTGAGCAGCAGACATGTAATGACAACATGCTGATAAAAAGTATGTCATAACTTTATAATCTAATTTATTCATCAAGGTTAGATACAGCATTTGTAAAATATGTCCTGGGTCCAAAACTTGAGATCCTTACGCCATTTTTTTCTCTAACAGTGAAACTGCTGAAGTTTCCCTCAGTAAAGCCTAAGCAAAGAAGGGATGACAAATTATTCCTCACTTGTTGCAAGAGTTTATCCTCCCTTTCACGCACTTGTCTCCTGCAAGGCTAAAGAGATCAGCAGTTTCTTAGAGAAGCTACACAAGCAGCGCCAAAAAAGGAGCGAAGGGGATCCTCAGTGTTTCTTCATGGCATACCTGATCTCCAAAAGCTGGAAGAATAGAGCAGAGGGAGGCAAAGTACAGTGACAGGCATGGCCTCATAGCCTGAGCTTCCATACAGCACTGACACTTCACACAGCCAGGTCTAACAGGCATTTTCAGACTCTACTGGATAAACTATTCAGGCTGAGACAAATGGTTCAGCACCAAAAATGGGAAAAAAAAAAAATCCTTGTTATAGTTTCACTTACTGGGATTTCGTACCAGCTATAAAAAGAGGAAAGTTGAACCAATGCTCCTCCAAAACTGCAAAATGGACCTTTTTGCTTTTTTGAATGCTTGGGGCTATGTCTCAGAGATGATACATGGTAACAAAAAGAGAAGGTAGTGGATTTCCAAAGCTCCCACAAAGAAAACTGGAAGACAGTTCCTTGCTGTTCCTTGTTGTTTAGTAAGAAACAACATACAAAATGTAGTTGTTTTGAAAACACTGAAGGTTGGTTGGGTTTTTTTCCTAAGACGGTTTCTCCAATGTAGGTGGCACAAGTTTTTCTGGCAATCATTTCATTATTCTCATTATTTTTTTAGCCAGTACTGCAACCACTAACTAAGCAAAATAGCTTATTCTCCACTTGTATTTTAATTCTTCAGTTAGCAGACCCTCTCGGAAATAAAGGAGCATGAAATTTAGCTCCTGTCCTCTTTGAAGAACCCAGTGCCATAGCATAATTGATAGGGTTTACTGCTCTTTCCTACCAATACTTGTCCTTAGGAAGAGTAAATTAAGCCATTCCCCCATTGACACATTCAGGTTTATAGCATGCCTTCATCATGCTTCCGGAGGCTGTACGTCAAGAGCAGCATCACCTCATCCAGCCTTTGGAGTTAGCATGGCAGAAAGCATAAAAAGTCAGCCCTCAGACAAGTCAGCACAACTCCACCATCTCCTCCTGAACCCAAGGAGAGCCTGGCCATTTCTTTCTCGCTGCTGGAGCCTGCCTCCTGGTATCAAACCAAACATATAGCATATATTGTGAATGCTAACATGGTCCTACCTACACACAAAAAACTGAGGCCACATTCTTAGCATACAATCATTTTGACTAAGCCTTGTGCAGGATTTCTTTCAGCAAACTTGCTTTTTTTCATTTCACGGAGTCTTTCTGTGGGTGGCAGAAACTCTCTATGTAACCTTACTGGCCACTTTCTCAAGCTGTAGGTTCCTACACTGTAACATGTCTGCTGAAAAACAAGTACTGTACAGCTCACTAACGTCAATATTTACTGTTGTTATCCCATTTATCCTCCTTTCTAGATACTGGGAGAGGAGGAAGCAGGAGAAGGAGAAACAATTGTTCGGTGATAACAGGAAAATGCCTTTTGAATTTCAGTGTAGAGCCCAAGATGTGAAACAACTGTTTGTGCTAGCAAAAGGCACACAGTCCGTATCACAGCTGTTAGCAGGATTAGCCACGTGCTTTGCATGTTTTGTTCAAATTGCATGAGCATACCTTAGAAATAAGTGTTTGAAAACTGACCCAAGACCCATACAGCAGTATTCTAACAAGCTAGATGTAAGCTTTGCAATGTGACTTTTTACGTTAAAGAATTAAGCTTCGAAGTAATAACCTTTATTTTGTTTTAAACAGAGCAAATTATTGAAAAAGATGAAGGTCCTTTCTATACCCATCTAGGAGCCGGTCCTAATGTGGCAGCTATTAGAGAAATCATGGAAGAAAGGTAATTAGTGCAAAGGCACAGGGCAGATTAACATTTATCCTTTTGTGGATGTCAGAATTTTTCCAGCTTTTGCACATAAAGAAATAAACAATTGCAAATCAAGTAATTACTTGTAGGCTTAGCTACTCCAGTGTTGCCAACATTACGCACTGTGCTATTCACCAGAGAGTCACAATATTTGACAGGGCTAATAGTCTGCTGGCTGGCACAGGCTGCACACTTTGAGACAAATGCCAGCAAACCCAAGCAGGAACAAGTATTCACCAGCCTGCCAAGCAAGATGATTGGCAATGGCTGCAAAAGCAGGCATGGACCTGGCATTCCCTCTGGGTAGGAGAATGCCAAGGTAGAAGGAAGATGAAGAGCAGAATACCAAACTCCAAAATTAGTTCCCCCCTGCAAATCACTAAGTATATAGTACAACCCTAAAGGGCTAAATCTAACTCAGTCATGTCCACAGGAGTTCCACAAAGTTGTTGGATAGGATTTCAGCCCAAGAATTGATAAGTAGTTTTGTGAAAAAACATCCCCCTTCCTCAGAGTATTGCACAAAACCAGCCTTATCTCGATCGTGGACAATCCCTGTATCATGTTGCATCCTGTGATATATTTATTACATCAAAGCCAACCAAACCAGGAATTATGAATGGCACAGAATGGATACATGATCTGTGCTTTTTAAAAATACGTGTAAGTGCAAAACACACCAGCCTTTCTAAGGTATTTAAATTAAAAACTGTCACAAAAGTGACTTCTTCACTGTGAATTCTGCATTACTTGTAGCTTTTGGCGTGCATAGACATTAATGGTGAGATTTTCAGAGGTATCTGGGAATTCAGTTCCCTCTGAACAAACAAGCAAACAAAGGTCCCCAGTAAGTCAGAGACAGATGGGAATTTGATTTGTTAATACCTTAAAAATCTGGACTCCAGAACTGCAAAGAAGCTCCAGCTAGTGCAGAACCAATAGCAAATGGGCATTATTGCAGTGCTGTGTCTGAGATAAGGAGAGCAGTTTCTTAGCAAGGTCTGTTAGCTTGTGCTCATCACTGCACGACCATGGGCCACTTAAGGCATATTAAACCCTTCGGATTACCTCTAAGTCCTAAGGTCCTTTCTCTTTCTTAGTACCTCCTTCCCCATGACTCCTGTGCAGGGCTTGCCCTCATACTTGTTTTCAGCTTCGTGAGCAGCTCGAATGCATGTAAGCTACGTAAATCAGCTTCTTCCTGTGAAGGGGGAGTGAACATTGACCCTCCTGAGAAGCGTCTTACAATCTGTTATCTCCAGAGCTCTCATTGAGTGGTTAATTATTTAGTATTTACAAATAATAAATAAAAGACAAAAGTCTTTCATGTCATGATGTCAATTATTAGAAATGAAACTTTTTTCATTTCTTTGGAATGTAATTTTTCATCCTTATTATTGACCTGACCTTTTTTCTTTTTTTCTTTTTTTTTTTTTGATTTAATTTCATTTCATGTTGGCAGAAGGAAATCCTGAGAGATTATAGGTAACATGCATCTACTCAGCCAGGTTCAGCAGAGTATAGCCTCAGCCGCTTGAACAATGGCTAGTTTTCAGCTGTTTGTACGGTATGAACTGTGCGATTCCCTGACTGAAGAATCATGGAATGGTTTGGGTTGGAAGGGACCTTAAAGATCATCTAGTTCCAACCCCCCTGCCATGGGCAGGGACACCTTTCTCTAGACCAGGTTGCTCAAAGCCCCATCCAGTCTGGCCTTGAACACCTCCAGGGAGGGGCCATCCACAACTTATCTGGGCAGCCTGTTCCAGTGTCCCACCACCCTCACAGTAAAGAATTTCTTCCTAATATCTAATCTAAATCTACCCTCTTTCAATTTAAAACTGTCGCTCCTTGTCCTATCACTACATGCCCTTGTAAAAAGTCCCTCTCCCACTTTCCTGTAGGCCCCCTTCAGGTACTGGAAGGCTGCTATAAAGTCTCCCCAGAGCCTTCTCTTCTCTTCTCCAGGCTGAACAAGAACTCCAGAACTCCTCCTTGTTAGTTCATTTTGTATCCCTAAGTAAAAAAAGCACATAACTATAAAGATACTCTCAAGCACATATGTGCAGTTGGTGACACTGATCACAACTGAAGCACTTTTAAACTGGCTTCCCATGAATATGAATTGACTTTTAAGGTACCAGCACTGCCAAACAAACTAGGATTTGGATTTAAACTTGCAGTTAATATTTTAGCTGTACCAGAACAAATTTGTTGCAGAACCCATGATGGATACATACATTTTACCTCTTCCTTCTCTCAGTCCCTTCTTCATGCTCAGTGAGTTTTGCTCCGGTTTTAAAGCCAATCAGCTTTGGCCTGAAAGCAAACATGACAAACATCAGGCACAAATTCCTTTGTGACAGTTGAAAAGATTTGAGACAAAGTCCATTTCACTTCCAGTGTGTAATGCACAATATATTTCTATGGCAGCATCCACACAGTTGTCCTGCAATCCAGATTAGCAAATTGATAGAAAATGTTAAGATTTAAAAATGTTTTTTTCATGTGGTTAATTAAAGAAAGAAATGTATCCTAATATCCAAGCCTAAGTAGGAAAAAGTGACCTAACAGTTGCCTGTAGAACATGTGTAGTACAACTCGATTTTATTTGTATAATTTCCCGTGACACTGAAATTTCACAATGAGATCACATCTAAAAATAAGCATTTTTCATTTCCTTTACAGGACAGAAGTTTAAATACAAATATTTGCTCTTAAATATGTCACCAAGATTTTAGTGCAAAAACAAGAGGGATGAAAGGTCAAAAGTTCTCAAGGCATCATTAAATGGCTGCATAACAGGAAGGAACTATCTTGACTGCTGTATAGGTAGTAGGCAATGAACAAGGAGATTGTGATTTAGTCCCCACACTTGGTTATTTAAAAAAAGAAAAGGTAATGCCAAGGAGATCGTCAGAATTCAAGAAACAGTGACGGAAGTGCAATTTGCCCAGTCCCCGAAATGCAGCCGAGTCAGCACGGTAGCTGAATCTGTAAGGTTGCAGACACTGGGGTTTCTAACGCACGGCTCACCTGAGACCTGGTGTGCTCTAGGGCTGAGCAGGCGGGCATACCCCAGCTGCAGCAGCCCAGGGAGAGGCCTGGCCAGAGAACATGCCTGGAAATGGCTTGACAGGCCTGATGCTTTTTATTGATTCAAGATTTGCTTCACTTAGCATTTCCCACATCTTTCCACCTGGTCCATCAGAGGAGGTGGAAAGCGGATCCCATTTGCTCTGGGTAACAGCACTATGCGCGTGTGGGGCTAGATTCTGCCTTGATGGCACAATCACCTTGATTAAATGCTTCAGCAAGAGCCAAGCTTGCCCGCCTCGGTCGCAAAAAGACACACAGAAACGGCATCATTTGAGGGCACCTTGTGATCCTAATTCAGTACAGAAGTCAAGCAGAAGTAAATAAGTAACAATTTATGACCGGATGATAAAGTAAAGGAAATAGATATGATGCAAATTAATCATGACTTAACTGATTCACACTGTATCTAAACCAGAAACAAGCACAGAAAATTAATGAGTGACTACTGCATGCCAGCTGTTCCATGACAACTTAATTATGTACATTTCAGAGTAATAACTTTAAGTTTAACCCAGAAATTAAAGAAAAATATAAAATTCCTCCCCAAAACAGAGAGACTTCAAGTCCACTTTTCAAAAGGTCATCTATAACAAACAAAAAGTTAAAAGGTTTGGGAATATTAATGTGTTATGGATAATTTTTACTCATCCGTCATGTATTAAAGACATTTGCCTCTCTTAACGTATCAATCCACCACTATAATAAAATCAGCAAGATAAACTGCATTGCACATCCCTCCCTGTCATTCATAGTGTTTATTTTTCAAGATAAGACTGGCAAATGTGCTCTGTCTTTTCAGTGTTCACGCAGAACCAAATGAATCTGCTTATTGTACATATTTTTGTTTGTTTAAGATTTGGACAGAAGGGTAAAGCTATAAGGATTGAGAGGGTTGTCTACACTGGGAAAGAAGGCAAAAGTTCTCAAGGATGTCCAATTGCTAAATGGGTAAGTGATGTACGCAAATGTTAAGACTAATCTAGTTCAGTATGGGCGTTCATGTAAGCAGACGTGTTGTCAAGTTGACACTATGAAACTTAAAATAGCTCAATGGCAGCAGTACCACAGGACGCCTGTAGCCTGCTCCCATCCCTGTCTCTCACACTTGGTTTACTTGTGGCATGGAGAACTGCAAGAATAAAATTTGGCTCCAAGGTATGAAAACCTGAGATGGAAGGCAGTTTCACTTAGATTTAAGATTCACAACACCCAACATTCTCATTGCTATTTAATTTTAGTTTACAAATAAGTCCAGTAAGTGCACCACTGTGATGTTTTTCAAATGCACTCCCAGTTCGAGAGGCCTTAGGACACCCCCTTAGCAAACACTTAGCAAACACTTTGGCACAAATTACTGAGTGGTTTGGGTCAGCTGGGGAAAGGCAGGATGAGGAAAAACTGATATATGATTATAGTCTTTATGCATGCCAGACTGCACCTTTTTTTCAGAAGTACCCACAGTAGCACAAGCACTGAGAAGCAAGGACACTCTTTTATTTGAACATCTACTGCTTTCCTCTCATTGCTGTAACATTTGTATGTAGTAAGGGCAGGTCATGAAACTGAGTGGCTGATTACAAGTTTAGCTGCTTAAGTTCGGGAGGGAAAGGGAGAGAGCTCCTGTGTCCAGTTATTTAGTCCCTTCCTTAGCTGCCTGCCTTTCCCTGCATGGCTCCTGCCCTAAGCACAGGTGTCCACCATCCAGCTCTGTGCGTGGAGCCACCTCACTGCTCACTTCCTTTTGCCCACTAATCAAACTGGGCCACTTGTACCATAGTACAGATTCAGGAGAATATTCCTGCTGAATCAGAGCATGGGGGATATCTTTACAAAGCTGGTTTCCACCACCATGGCTTTCCATGCCATCAGTCAAGCTTAGCCTCTTAGAGTCAGCTTCATTAAACAGAAGGGGTAGCCCTGGCCCATATCACTAAATGTGAAAAATGGACCGAGTTGCCAGAGACAAAGAGGAAGACAGAAGTAGAAGTAACCTCCCAACACGCACACTAATGCTGAGGTTTCCTATTCTCTTGCTCTTCACATTAAGAAACGCATTGTTTGTGTTGGGGCTCTGGGGGTGTGTGTTGCTGTGCATGCAGGTAGTCCGCAGAAGCAGTCAGGAGGAAAAGCTACTCTGCTTGGTGCGTGAGCGAGCGGGCCACACGTGTGAGACAGCCGTGATCGTGATTCTCATCCTGGTCTGGGAGGGAATCCCAACAAGCCTAGCCGACAAGCTCTACTCCGAACTCACCGACACCCTGAGGAAGTACGGCACGCTCACGAACCGGCGGTGCGCCCTGAACGAAGAGTAAGTGGAACAATGGGTATGCTCGGCAGACTTGCAATCCCATCTTCAGCCTCAGACCTGGCACCTCCACTCGTGCTATTACGCTGCAATACGCACAACCTTTCCAATTATTTCAGGGAGTTTGAAAATCCTCAAACCTTGTGAGAAAAGAAAAGTAAATGTTCTTATAAATCAGGGAAAAACATCTTCCCAGAGTTGTGAAGCATCTCCGTATGTTTAACAGAAGAGATCTCAGCAGGGCCCAGGACAGCAGATACCTCAACCTTGAAATAAAAACTAGGTGCACTAAGTCATACTGTAAGCCTACAGAAGCTGGCCTGTCCTAAGAAATTGCACTATATCGTTTTCCCATGTCTCTCTGATACTGAAGAACATTTAGACCAAAATTAACATAGCTATCACTGTATGTTACTTTGGCTTCATGGGTAGAGTCATGTTTTGGGAATTATTGCTGATCTCCTGTCACAGGGCTCCCACGTTCTTGCAGTGCCATCAGCACATGCCCCTTTCAGGTACCATGAATATCGCTGCCTAACAAGGCACTGCGCAAACATACCCTCTTTCGAGCAAAGCCAGCTTTCTCACAGACACATAGAAACCCCATAGTTCTTGCTTTGCAACCATGAAATTATTCACTCTGAGAAATTCTTCTGTTATAATGCATATGCCTCCCTCTTTCATTTCTTCATTATTCACTGATGGAAGATGATCCAAGACCAGTGATCCCCAGAGCGCTGGCAGAACGCCGATGCCCACTGTGTGAATGCCGTGGCGTGACCCTCCTGCTGCTAACAGCCATATTCTCTTATTTTTCAGACGGACTTGCGCATGTCAAGGGCTGGACCCTGAAACTTGTGGTGCTTCATTTTCCTTTGGTTGCTCCTGGAGCATGTACTACAATGGTTGTAAGTTTGCCAGAAGCAAGATTCCAAGAAAGTTTAAGCTGATGGGGGATGACCCAAAAGAGGTTGGTGTCCATTTCTAAAAGGAGTCTCATTTGCAAGGAAATGTTTTCTGTCACTCTGCAAATGGAGATACAGTACAAGAGACCGGGGCCAGAGCCCTGCCTGAACAGCCTACATGTAGGGTAATTAAGTAACTGCCAGTCAAAACTGATTGATTCCAGTCACTGAGCCAGCTGAATTGACTGTCCAAATTTAGACAGCTGGTAAAAGCCCTGAGACTTGAAACCATGTTTGCAGGCTTTCACAATTAGAGGAGAGGGCACGGCCTGAATAATCGTCGCTGTATTAGGCCTGCAGTCGGGCATTCCCCAGCGGCAGAGCAGAAGGTTTACCAACTGAAGGCACATAACATTGCAAGTGGGAACCAGAGCAGACTGCATGGAGACAAACACGATGAAACTCTGAGATGACAACAGGAAGAGGAGGACAGGAAGACTCATTCTGCATACAGTCCCGCCCCACTGAAGGTTTCCAGACTGGGCTCTGTGTTACAGCAAATGCAACTGTATAAAACGAGTCAGAGTAATAAAAAAACATTGACCTTAGCCTGGGCACAAGATGCCTTTGAAGTTGTGTCTGCAGCGACTCCTAGACAGCTCCAGCTAGTCATGTGTCCGGGAGGCTCCAATGGCCCAGTCTGGTTTTTGGCAAGCATGTGCAAATTTAGTCCCTTGCGTAGTATACTGACATATAGATCCACTGTGTTCTGGTGTCTTACACAAATCCAAGCATTTGTTTCACGCGATCAAAGCCAGGTACTTCTGCATCCTGTGGCCTGTGCTGAGAACAGCACACTATTTAGAATATCATCATAATTAACATCCCGTTTTTCCTCCCCACTGCTCTTCTACGGCCCCAAGAATTACAGAATAGCTCTCCTTCAATCATGCTGTGGCACAAAGCCTTCTTTATCATAGCCTGCAATCCTAAACCCCCTAAATTTTCTAAGCTGGATACCTGGCCAGAGCCCACCAGGGCACTCTTCCAACTTGCATTCCTGGATTTACTTCCCGTGAAAGCCAGAGCTGGGCAGGGAAGATGATTTTACCCTCCAGTCTTGTTCCCCC
This sequence comes from Nyctibius grandis, assembly GCF_013368605.1. Lineage (NCBI taxonomy): Eukaryota > Metazoa > Chordata > Aves > Nyctibiiformes > Nyctibiidae > Nyctibius > Nyctibius grandis. The sequence goes on from NC_090663.1 coordinate 60,650,078, forward strand.
ACAAAGTTGGGAGCAGCCAAAGCATGCATCCAGACCAGGGGATAGGTCCCATAGCATAGACACAGTTTGTAGACAACATAAATAGGAACCTCACCAATAAAAACTAGAAGTAACACTTACAAGTGGTAACCTATGGGCCATACAAAAGCTCCAAGTTCTGGCAGCAGCCACAAGGTCACAGCAAGATATTTTTGACAATTTTGTAATGTCATTTTGGAGTCCCAAACTAGGATATAGTCCCACAGTAGGAGATACAAACTTTTAATGCACCAAACACGTCTCTTTCAAACCCATAGGCTTTTCACAGCTCTTCACACATTCCTAAATTATACAAACTCCTAAACACAAGTATACCACTCCAGTATGCCAGTGTTCTTTATGCACTTGAAATTAAAAATCAGGGCCTCATGTAAGCGAGGATTTGAATTTGGGATTCTCATCCTGAGAGGATGGGGAGCAACTTTGGAGTATGTTATGAGAGCACTTAATTTCTAAAGAGCCCTTCTTTTTGAGAGCGTGTACCTCTCCTTGTAGAAAAAAAGAAGTGCGGTCATTCCTACCTCCATATCACCAACTACTAGACGCGTCCACAATTCTTCATTGCTTAAGAACTGGGAACTTTTTGAAGTCTGAAGTATTTAAATAATTTTAAATTGCTGCATGAAAAGATATTTCAGTGTGCTGAACTGCTGTCATTGTGATGTGCAAAACCCTTAAATTAGCCAAATTTACTTGATGGAGCATTCTGATATTATTTCTCTCAAGCTTTCTGAAGAGTATTATTTCCCCAAAGCTCCAATAGGGAAAATAATGAGGATCATCACGCTTGGATCTAAAACATCTCCATGTTGAAGAATGTGATTCTTCTTAATATAAACCAAATTAAGATTATAGTATGTGATGTCCCATCACAAGGATCACACTACACTACTTTACTACTTAATTACTTTAAAGGCTCTGAAACAATAAAATTAAAAGGAGATTCACAACAGTTATTGTCTGAACAAGAATGATAAGAGTCTAGCCCTTTACATAACTGTCAGTGTAAACACAATTTTGTAAAGACCCTAACTTCTTAGATCCCATACATACAGTACGGAAATGTCATTGAACTCTATCTCATCTCCTAACAGGAAGAAAAACTAGAATCCAATTTGCAGAATCTGTCAACCCTGATGGCACCTACCTACAAGAAGCTTGCACCTGATGCATATAACAACCAGGTATGCTGGGGGAAAAAGGAAATGGAGCAGTCATGCAAATAACGTGATTTTTATCACACTTCCCAATGCTTCAGCCTTGCACCAAACCATTATGTACATTTTGTGTCAGCATTCCTTTGACACTGTGGTAGAGACGAATGGAAATGAACAATTCCACTTAAAATGCTTTCAAAAGTAAAACGAGCAGAATTTGGTTCACTAAATAGAACTAATCTTTTCACCTACCTACATCAACACAATAAAATTACTTCACACTTGAGCAGAATACTGGATTTAGCGTGATTCACCAGCCAAACTAGCAAAACAGCCATGAAGATGGTGTGAGATTGGCAACAGTGCCAGAAGTCAGTGTATCATGTTGCATTCGAGTCCTGAAGCCACAGTTTCAGTTCTGCTGTCTCAAGTGGCAGATGAATTTAGTTTTCACCAAAACAGCCATTACAAACATGGTTTTAGAGCAAAGTTTTGTATTTGAACGCACTCAGCCCTGGATATGCACACAAGTGCCTGCACCAGCCTTCTTCATGAGGGGATCACGTGCACATATTTTCTGTGAAGCAGTGTTCACAGATACTAGCACATCCAAAGCTTTTATGAGGTTCCCACTGTGGCTGTCTCTCACCTGCATTCCGTTACCAAATGTCTTTCAGATATTTGCATCAACATTTGACAACACATCCCTTGCAAATGCATAACTGTTGGCTTTCATTTTCGCTGCTCAGGTTCACCACCATTACAAACATTCACAGAACTTATAGTCTCCAAACTATCAGCATCACAGCAAACTATGACACCTTCTTTCTTTCTTTCCTGTTGACAGCATTATGCTGTAGCAACCAGCACAAGACAGATTTTCAACTGCAACAGAAACAGTAAACAAACACAAAACTGTCCATTTTTATTTGCTGTAAAACTCACACCTTTACTGCATATTTAATAGCAACTAGACAGGGTAAGCAGACTCAGTACAGACTTACCCAATTTCACTTACCTGATGAGATAATGTTTGGAGACTCATTATGGAGGAAACTGTGGCCATGTGCCCACTAGCTGTGCGTATCTGTCCAAATATCTGAGAGACATTCTGCAAGAGAAGAAGAGAAGAGGAAGAAGAAAAAATGAGGGGGTGGTGAACAATAAAATGGTTCTTTGCTTAGGCTGCCTTTTTTTCCCATAAAAATTCACAAAAGAATTCTTCACCATGTAGACCATGGTCCTGCCCGACACTTGTTGAAAATACACGCTTTTGCAAGTTTCAGTTTTTACCTTGTGTAATAAGGCATGTGTATAGCTTGGCCTATTTCAGGAGTTTCAGGCGGACCTTGTATTTGTGGGGAAACCCTGATCAAGCTACTGCCAGTGGCTTTCTAAAGAGAGATGATCGAGGCCTAATTTGTACAGTACTGTAAAAGGTTCTAAAACCAAAAAGCCCTAAAACCAATCCCCCTTTGAATCCTAAAAAGAAATTCCAAATTCTTGGATTTATTCTAATCTACTGGATTAAAATCTAGAATTGGAAAGGGTCTGTTTTTCCAACTGGGCCCAACAGAACATCTCAGAGAACAGTTGCACCAGTATACTTCAATCAGACAATTAGAGTCTGGCTAACGTTTCAGACCTCTCTCGTTTAATTCCAAAGAAGTTTACATGTTTCAAGTTTTGTTCTGCTTTTATTTTCTGACTCCAGGGAAGTAAATATTCCAAATTTTAAAAATAAAGGTCTGTGAGCATACTAGACATCTTTTTAGTGATCTTGGATCAAGACTTGGCAAAATGTCTAATTTCACCTTAACTTAAAATGGGATCCATTAAGTTCCATCAAGTGTGGATTTTTTTGCATTCACTTGAAAGGCTCAGGGATTTCAGCAAAGCATTTTACAAAGGTGGTTTCATTTTTAATTTTCCAAATAAAATATGAAACAGTCATCTGTCTAGGGCTTCATCTTCCATTACAAAATCCTTTCTTTTTGTGTAAGGTTTATTGTTGCATTATCAGCTCTTTGTAAAGCTCCTTAATAATGAGTGCATGGGTAGAAAGTACTGTCTTGACTGAATTATCTTTTTGGTCAGGGGTTAGAGTTGTACTTAAGGTAATGAAAGATATGTTTAGCATGCCAAATATTACAACTCAAAAAGCAAATTATTATTTTTTATGAAGTCATTCTGAAGTCAGTTTTCTAAAGCCATTTTCCCTTAATAGCTTGGTATTATTTCCAGTCTACACAAACATATCACTCTTACAGTGCCAGATGCTGAAACCGTGCGCTGCATTTGTCATGTAAAAACACCAACCACTGGCAGAGAATCAAAAGTAATATGCAAGGAAAAGTATTATTGGCCAATTTCACAATCACGCCAGGGAGAGAAGGTAACAGGGTACAAAGCAGGAAGGAATGAAGCATGGATACGAAATTGCCATCAAATTGCTTGATTTTATTTGCCTTCAAGATGTGTATGTTGCCACCTCCAAGATGTTAGGAGACTTGCATGTTGTCACGGCAGAGCATTGAGTGCTAATTCCGTGTAGTGGAGCATCCAGCTCGGTTGCAGTGATACCTGTCATCTCTTTCCAGATTGAGTATGAACACAGAGCACCCGAGTGTCGCCTGGGTTTAAAAGAAGGTCGCCCATTCTCAGGGGTCACTGCCTGCCTGGACTTTTGCGCTCATGCTCACAGAGACTTGCACAATATGCAGAACGGGAGTACACTGGTAAGTCTGTGATGCACACAGCCTCCTTACTCCAGCACTAATTTCATATATTTAATTCATTATCTCCCATCTGTTTAAATTTATACTTGCATAACGCAGATTACTAAAAAAAGAAACATTAAGCAGTAATTGAGCTGACTTATTACCCCCTACTCAATTTTTCATTCAAATGAATGAGACTTATAGTGTACTGAAGAAAGGTTTAATATAGAACTCATGAAAGAGAGACTGTGGAGAGAATGGAAAGAAGGTCCCAGCAGGGCTGAAATGCCTGTTTCAGTGTTCCTGGCACAAAATGGTTTATATTTGTCCTCTTGAAACACATTTTTTTCTAACAACTTTGTATTATATCTTTTCACAAAATAAAAATGGAGACAAATCACTTCTTTCCAGGAGAGTTTTGGAAGTTGTGGATTTCATTCCTGCTTGGGATGAGCAGAAAGTCTGCAAGCCTTGCCATCCTTTGTACTGTACGCGCACCCTTTACTCTCTTCAGTTCTGATCTCTAGCATGTACAGCAAAGGTTCTGTGGAAGATACCAGAAAAGCGAGCTGGTTTTCAATGTGTATTGGATTACTTCACTTCCCTGCCTACTCTCTCTGTGACATACAGTTGGGGTAAACAGGAGAAAGAATAATCTTCAGTTTTGAATAATCATCATGGTTGTAATTTGAAGCAACTATCTACATTCACAGTGCAGCTCTTATTATGACCAAAGAGAATATCTACTTTTTTAATACCAACTAAAATTCCGATTAAGTCCAGGGCGTGACTTAATTGACAAGTCAACCACCACCAATACAATATATATTTCTAGCTGAGCTTTCTTCCTAAAACTGGCTGATGCAATGCTTTTGCTACAGAATGTCTGTATCAGCATCTTTTTCCACCGAGACCCTCCCAATACCTGTTTTAGCTGGAGCTAACACAATGAGCATTCTGCATGACACAACAGCAACTTCCTTAAATCTTATCAACATTACAGTGACTTGCTCCTTTGCAAAGTCCTGGAAGTTGCCATTGTAAGGGGATGTGAAATACAATGGCAGCATGTTATATTGCACACCATTTCTAATAGGTAGCTAGCTAATGTATTATAGTGAAGAAATCGTCAGGTGAGTACAAAGTCCCAGGTTCCACTGTTTTAGCTCTCTGGCCACGGTACAATGGATCACACAGTTTATTTCACGTTGGGGTAATCCCTAACTATACAGTTCATTTCAGCACAAGAAACAGATATATATACCTTCCGTTTCTATTAACACTGTCCAACAGATCAATGGAAGAAATGAAATTGCAGACGTCTTGTGATATGCATAAATTGCACAGAAACTTAACAGTTTACAAATAGCTTGCTAGATGCCCTGCCAACAGTGGCAGGGCAACATAAAATGCACAGGCTAGTATTTCAGATGTCTTCTTCTCAGAGTGGTTTGAGGGGGTTACTCTAACACACCTTTCTGACAGGTTTGCACACTAACTAGAGAAGACAATCGTGAAATTGGCCAAACACCAGAAGACGAGCAGCTCCACGTGCTCCCGTTATACAAAGTCTCTGATGTGGATGAGTTCGGAAGCACTGAAGGCCAGGAGGAGAAGAAGAGGAATGGCAGCATCCAGGTCCTTACTTCCTTTCGCCGGAAAGTAAGGATGTTAGCAGAGCCTGTTAAGACGTGTCGGCAAAGGAAGCTAGAAGCAAAGAAAGCAGCTGCAGAAAAGCTTTCCTCCTTGGAGAATGGGTCTAGCAAAGCTGAAAGAGAGAAGTCTGCTGCAGCACGCAACAAGCAAGGCAATGCTGAGGCGGCAGGTCATGCAAAGCAGCTAGCAGGTAAACACATGAATCTGATCGGGATCTTTATCAACAGTGGTAAGCTTCCTAGAAATCATGGCAATTTATAATGGGTCTCAAGAAAACCATTATTTTTAGCCCAAGAACATTTTAAAGTAAAAAGGAAAGAGAATTCTTGAAAGTAAATATCAATATTGTATATTTATAAATACTAGAGTGCTAAATTGGGGTCAACTCTGGAGAAGAAAAAAAAAAAAAAAGTTGTATGAGAAATCCATTACTGTGGGATAGTTAACACCTGTAGAAATCCGGTGCTTTTGCAAACTCTGCTTGCCATCCAGTGTATTGTAAAGTACCTTTAAAAGACCAGTAGTGTTAGAAGCCGTGAAGAGACACGTGTGATGCTGCTGCCAAAGAAAGAATGACCTACACATCACTCACTGTCTGCCACTGTTACAGATAGCTTCCTAATTTGAGGGGATTCAAGCCTAACCTCTTTACCACTATTTGTACTCTCTGCTTCAAGACCAAAAGCAGAGCAGGTTTTTCCAGAGTTTAAAAATCCACTTAACAATCCCTGGCAGTTTTCATCAGTAGATTTGAGAGTCCTGAGCAAAGGAGTTCATCATGACTATTTTATTGTTACAGCAACTTTCTCAGAGAGAAAATAAAGTGATACATCCAGGGCCACCCCAAAGGTCACTGAAATACCTCTGAACAGAAGTCAGCTGTCCCATGACCCAGGCTAGGGTTGTAACCATTAAACGATGCCATTTCACTTTAATGAATGATGGTTTTGCTCTTACATCTTCAGTGAATCTCACTTGTTACTGAACTGCTCTATCGGTGAATGTCACCGTTGGTTTTTTACATAAAGCTAGGGACATTTTTTGAGACAGTTCTATTAATATAGATGAGAAGAATTATTTATTCTTGGGGAAAACAAGGTCACCTTGTGCACGGCTGTTTGGGAGCACTTTGATGCTCCATTTCATGGGCTACTTAAATGCTGATTCAACTCTTTGGATTTTGTGCATGTGACTCTGAACAGATTGCGCTGTCCTCTTTTTCCCCATTGCCACTAGCATCTGATCTCACTGGATGCATGCCAAAAAGGATGAGTAGCCTTAGCATTTATTCAGCTTCTTAAAGGATTGTATTTGAGATATGAGAAAGGGAACCTCTGTTAACATATCATATGATATATTTTTCTCAGAAATTTCACAGATACGTATAATGAAAAGTCTATAAAGTATGTATTTGTTGGGTTTTTTTTTAAAAAAAAAGCTTGTTTGTGTGTGTTTTTTTTTCTCTTCACATCTACAGATCTTTTACGTCTTTCAGGACCAGCCACACAACAACAGCAACATCCGCAGCGCACTCTCCCTAACAACCCTCAGTCAAATCCCATTAACTCTTACTCGGGTTCAGGTTCTGCAAATCTCTATGTAAGGTTGCCTAATCCAGCCAATGCTTATCCAAGCTCTTCATACACTTCAGATCCCTATGGAGGGTCCAATCCCATGAACCTCTACACAACCTCATCACAGCCTGCGGGGTCTTATTTGAATTCTTCCAGTCCCATGAACCCTTATTCAGGATCATTAAGTCAAAATAACCAATATCCACCCTACCAATGCAATGGAAACATAGCTATGGACAACTGCCCCTCTTATTTGGGCTCCTACCCTTCCCAGCATCAGCACATGGACCTGTATAGTTGCCAGAGCCAAGACCATATGTCTAAACTAAGTCTACCACCCATTCAAACATTATACCAGCATAGGTTTGGGAATAACCAGAGTTTTGGTCCCAAGTACTTGAATTATGGAAACCAAAATATGCAGGTAGACTCTTTCAGTAATTGCACCATTAGACCAAATGTACACCACGTAGGGTCTTTTTCCTCTTACTCTACCCATGAGGCTGATGGCCATTTTATGGAGGTTGCCTCAAGGTTAAAATCTAATCTGAGTAATCCAAGCATGGATTATGCCTCCATGAGTAAAACCAGTGAACATCTTCATGTGCAACCCCCTCCACATTTAGCACACGACTACCATTCTGCTGCAAGTATGTTTAGTGGTCCTCCTAATTCATTGCATCTCCAAAATAAGGATAGTGAAATGATTTCACATGCAGTTAATGGTTTGTCTAACATGCTTCCAGGTCAAAACCATGACAGGACTACTCCCCAGGGTGGTTTAGATAAAACTGATGTGCTGAATCCAGAAAAAGCAGAGGATCCCGATGAAGTCTGGTCAGATAGTGAGCAGAGCTTTCTGGACTCAGAAATTGGAGGAGTGGCAGTTGCTCCGTCTCATGGGTCAATTCTCATAGAGTGTGCAAAACGTGAGCTCCACGCAACGACTCCCTTAAAAAATCCCAACAGGAACCATCCCACCAGAATATCCCTTGTCTTTTACCAGCACAAGAGTATGAACGAGCCAAAACATGGTCTGGCTCTGTGGGAGGCAAAGATGGCTGAGAAGGCAAGAGAGAAGGAAGAAGAATGTGAGAAGTATGGTCCAGACTACGTGCCTCAGAAAACTTATGGCAAAAAAGCAAAGCGGGAGCCTGCTGAGCCACAGGAACCCTCAGAGCCAACGTACGTGCGCTTCATCAAGTCTCTTGCACAAAGGACACTGTCGGTCACCACAGACTCCACAGTAACTACATCTCCATATGCCTTTACACGGGTTACAGGGCCTTACAACCGATATATCTAACTTCACACCTTTGTTGGTTACCTCATTTGAAAAAACACCTTGTCAGTAGGGTAATTCTTCTTTAGGTTTTGGGGAAGGCAAGGGTGGAGAAGGAAACAGTGTTTTTTACAGAACTCGTCAGTGGAAAAACCTCAGCACACCAGCAAAAGGAGGTAATCTCACTAGCGCACTTATTTTCCACTGATTTTTAAGTGGTCACAGATGGCACGTAGGAAACAAGACCAAAGCATCCTATGCAAAAACAAAAAGAAAACAAAAAAGTGTTTCACAATTTACATTTGAAAACACTGGCGCCATTACTGAAAGAGATAATCTGCAAATGGATTTTTTTTTTTCCTTACAGTTTTGCACATCTGTGGCCACTTTTAATGTCGTTAAGTTTGCATAGTCATGGAACAGGAGCAAAAAAAAACCCTAAAAAATAATACTGTAGTATTACAACTGCAGGAATCTTAAAATAACATCTGGTGCTGAATCTATGATGTACTGAAATACTGGAATTATGGCTTTTTAACATGCAGTTTTTACTGTAATCTTATTAGTCTCTTGATTTTATTTAACACAGTAGATAAGTATAAAACATAATGAATAGACAGCAAAACACTGAATTTGTTTGGATATTCTAAACCCATGGTGCTATCTAAGAGAATGGTGTCTTTATTTTAACAGTCGAACAGTTAATGCCTTTATAACAAAATGTCAATGATGTAGTCAAATGTTCTTCAACAACAGGGAGGACCTTTTCATTCATGTATGTATTGAATTTACCTGGTGTTAAAATAAGCTTACTTTTTAACATATGGGAATTACAAAGACCTCTGGATTTTGCTCGTCCAGTCAAGTCCTAGAAAAGGACAATAAAATATATAGAGATATTTTTTTTAAATAGTGTTTCAAAAGCACTTTGTCTACCTAAGCTTGGCAACTTGAACAATGCTAAGGTACTAAGACATTAAAAAGAAAAAAGAGTTTACTTTGATTTTAAAATGCAAAGATAATTTTTTTAAACTAAAAAAGCTTTTAAATACTTTTGTTTTAGCCGTGCATCTGCTAGTGGGCTACATATCCATTTTTAATACAGTCAGTTATGGTAAAAATGGGGCTTACTGGATATAAGGGAATACTTTAGTACACAAAACACATGTTTTTCTGGTGCTCATCTCACACAGCTATACTGTAAACTGTTTTCTACAATTATTATGACAAGTTCATTGCTCAAATATGTACAGTTTTAAGGAAAGAATTTTATATTAACCACAGGTAATAATTAGCAGCATGCAACAGACAACAACTAGTTAGCTTGGGCTTCTGCTGTTTTTAAAGATCTGTATGCTCTTCAACTATTGAATGGCAGATTGCTTTTGTGTTGATAATTATGTACATTGTGGTGTAAGTCATTTCTCGGTGCAAGTGTCCTCTTTTCCAGGAAGATTGAGCAGACCGATGCCTACACAAGATGAATGAAACAGGGTTAGTTCTGTGTGATTCCGTTGATTAAATAGAAAAAAAAATAGGCAGCTGGCTTGCTGTGGTGGTTTTAAATCCTTAATTTCTATTAAAAAAAAAAAGCAGGAGAGTTGTATAGTAAATTAAATTGTAAACAAAACTTTTTTTAACGCAATGCTTTAGTATTTTAGTACTGTAAAAATATTAAATCTATATATATTTGGGTTTTGAGCTGAATTCACATCATGGTGCTACTCAGCCTGCTACAAATATATCATAATGTGAGCTAAAAATACATTAAAAGGTTTGAGTGATGTTCCTACTTGTCATATACCTCAACACTAGTTTGGCAATAGGATATTGAACTGAGTGTGAAAGTTTATATATTGTATACCATCTTTTTTCCCCCAATAGCCTTTGAAAAAAACAAAAAAAAACAAAACAAAAAAAAACACAAAACAAAAAAACTCTCTCAATACTTGACATTTTAGCAAGTATAACTTGAACTTCAACTTTTTTTTTTTTTTTGGTTCTAAAAATTCAGGGATATTTCAGCTCATGTTCTCCTATGCCAACGTGTCACCTGTGTGTATGTAAAGCTGTTGTAGGTTAAATATATTATTCTTGGGTTTTTTGGTTTGGTTTGGTTTTTTTTTTTCAGGGATTTAACGCTTTTCTTTTGAATCCCTTCTCTATTTTTTCTTGTACATGTATTGATGTAACTAAAACTAATTTTGTAAATTCGTTAGCTCTTTTTATTGTAATGAAAGTGTTTAAGAGATTTAGAATGTTTTGCCTGTTTCAAACGAATAAACAAAAAGAAAGTAGAATGCACTGAGCTGATTAAAGGGAAAAATGTAAGGCAGGGGTTTGGCAAGTGACTGTTTGCTAGAGTCGTTCAAGTCACTCTCTAAACAAGGCTTCTTGGATACTGTAATGAATAGAATAAAATATAAAAAGGTACAGTCTGTACAAGGGCTTCCCTAAACATGCAAACCTCCATGTCCCAGATGTATCTTGTGCAATATACTGTAAAATTAAGTTTGGTCGAAAGAAATTTTATCGAACAGAATCACAACCTAACTCAAGTAAATCAAAGGAGGCCTTTGGGTTTAATGGTCAAATATTTATTATGGCAATTTTGTTTTTTAATTCTCAGTCTGTGACTTTACCCACTGCATTGAAACAAAAGTTTCAACTTTTTTTTAAAAAAAAAAAAATAATGATGGTTATGTGTCAGATTAATTAAATCATTATAAATCTTCATCTTTCGGTGATTGTTTTGTTTTGGCTTTTTTTTTTTATGTCCTGTATTATCCATGTCATCAATAGTAGATGTTTGGTTAATATGCCGTGCACCGTCATTTGCCAAACTGCTGGCAGCAGGAGCAGGAAGCGTAGCTGGTGAATCAGTTTTGTATTGTAAATACCTGAACTGTAATTTTTGGTGTACAGAACCCTGCCTCAGTTGGAACGAATGACAAAGCAGACCTAAAATCGCTTGTATAGGATTATCAGGTTGACTATAGCCATACTTGAAGATGCTTCTGAGTGGTGTCAACTTTACTTGAATGAATTTTTCATCTTGATTGACGCACAGTGGTATAAAGTTCACTTCTAAAGCTAGTGGTTAACTTGTGTAGGAAACTTTAGCAGTTTGACACTAAGGTAATGAACTTCTGTGTGCATTTTCTATGCTTATGTTCTACTTTTTTTTTTTTTCTTTTTTACTTTAGTTTCATTCATTTTCATGAAATGTTTGGTATGTCTATAAAAAGAATCCGAGGATGGTTATAAATACTGTAAGTATTGTAATGTAATGCAGGTTATTTGAAAGCTGTTTATTATTATATCATTCCTGATAACGCTGAAATGTGGGTGTTTTTAATAAAATTTATATTTATTTAATGCACTCTAAGTCTGTCTTGTAGAAACTTGTCTTTCCCTTCCATTTTTATTGGCTAACAACAAAGCCAGTGCAGTAAAATGTGGCCCCTAGAACCAGCCATGGGTCAAGAGTCCCAGGGGAATCAGACAGGGTTATAGGGCTGGGGAAACTGCCGGCCTGGGGGACTCAAATCGAAAACTGTGTTATGAGAAATGGATGAAGCTGCATACTTCAGCAGCTTAGAAACTGAACGCATTGACTGACATACCAGGACAACCCAAACTTTTCAATCAAGCAGGCCCACACATGCACACAGCTTTAGCCCACCTCCATCTTCCCTGACTCAAGCATCACACTCAAACGAAATGCATCCCCAGGGACTGCAAAACAGGAGATGTAGACATCACATTTATTCCTAGCTCTGCTTTCACTCTTACCTCTAATGGGTTGGGACGCTAGCTACCTAGCCCAGGCTACTGCTCAGTAAGATCTGTGTTTACAGTGAAGGAGGGAGGCATTTTTATGGGCAGGAAGAGGTTGTACAGCATCACTGCTGGTTTCCTACTGGTGTTTGTGGACACAGATGAATGTGGCATATTTACTGTTGGAATTTCTTCACTGCTCGAGTAACAGCCACAAACACACACCTGGCAGAGGGAGGACAAGGGGGAGACGCTAGGGGTTCATTGGTTGGTTTGGGGTATTTATCTCTACCAGTTTATGCATTTTTCAGTTGATTTCAAATGGTGGGATGCTCCAACAGATAGTATTATTGCACCAGGGGAGGTTTAGATGGATATTAGGAAAAATTTCTTCACCTAAAGGGTTATCAAGCATTGGAACAGGCTGCCCAGGAAGGGGTGGAGTCACTATCCCTGGAGGTATTTAAAAGACGTGTAGACATGGTGCTTAGGGACATGGTTTAGTGGTGAACTTGTCCAACCGTAAACCTAACACTGCCTCAATGACCTTAGAGTCTTTTCCAACCTAAATGATTCTATGATTAAGAAAATAAAAATTATAAAAGCCAAAAACCTCATGCAATAATCTAAATCACTTATAATCTAGAGAAAAGCAGAAGCAGTCAGAAAAAGTGTCTGAATCAATACCAGGACATACATTCTTTGCAAGCACCAGACAAAAAGCTTGTTTTCATGGTCCCTTCTTTTAACTTCAAGGGGTATCAGGACTGAATCCTGACATACTCTCTTCTGTGGGAAGAGACAGAAATTGCTCTCTCCACAGTTGCAAAATGTTTCTGCGACAATTGGTACCTGAAAGCTCTTCAAGCTTTCTTTTTTAAGACCCCAAGTTTGCCGTCAGCCCTGGTTACCCCACCCATCAATGCCACACACCTTGGGAAAGCCCCCCTGCTCTGGACATCCGTACAGCTAAGTGTCTTGGGGAAGCAGTGATTTAAAACCCGAGAAATCTGTAATGTTCACCCGTGGCTCTCAGCACGTTCCCAGATGGGCATGTCTCGAGGCAGGCCAGCACGCTGCAGCAGCCAGTGTTGTTCTTTTCTGTGCGCAGGTGCACTTTAATGCATTAGACAGCTGGAACGGACAGATGCACTCGCTTTAACAGAGGTCTATCACCCCTTTAGCCTTCCCCAGAAAAAAAATCGTGCCATCAATGAACATTCCCACCGGCCGCCGTTTAACATCAGCGGCTCTCTTCAGTGCGCCTCGACAGATCTCGCTTCAGAGGCGCTGCTGACATTGGCACAACATGCTCCCAGCCAAGGCCCCTGGGAGGGCAAACCATACCTGCCGACCACGCTTCTCCCACAGACACGGGCTCTCCCCCAGGCAAGTGCAGTTTGCTCGTGTGCCTGAGGTGGCTGTGACCAGGGCACCACTCACCATCACTTCCCAAAGCACAGGCTGCTAGCCCGGATAGATCAGTTACAACTGGGGGTGCCCAGCTGGGCACCCGGCTCCCAGGGGTAGCTTCTGACTTTCCTCATCTCTTACCCATCTGTTCTATCATTTTCTGCCTTCAGACATCTCACAGAGAGGACAATACAGCTTTTTTATGGGAATGACTGAGAAGCCTGCGATGACAAGCCAGGCCGGGGTGAACAAACCCAAGGCAAAATTTAAGAGCAACAGGTGATTGTGCTCAAAGATACAGAAGAGTATCCAGCGCAGAAGAGTAGGGAAAACAAAAAAACACTTAAACAAAAGGATTTCTTTTGGAGAAGTAAAGCACCTTACAGAAGGCAGGGATTAAGTAGTGGTGGGTAATGGTGGTTTCACCGTATGCATGTTTTCACCACTAGTTTCAAATACAAATTAGGAAATATTTTAAAAACCTCAAATCTTTTCACTCAAGTAAAACTTGAAGCCGGGGAACAAGACCTTGGATTTAAATGTGAATCCCGTGGCTTACACCTAGCAGCAAAACAGAGCTTATAGAAATGCACATTCCCTTGCCCATAGGCCGGTCAGAAGAGCACGGCGTGGTGCCTGCCGGCAGAGCCGTGAAGCAGGGCTCTCTGTTACTGCTACCCTCACGTGACAAGAGTCACACCAAACTCACTGAAGCTTGCTGATAGTCCAGCAGCATCGAGATCAGAATTGGTAGATATCATCATCTCAGCAGTAAATTTATGCTCTGCTATGTAACTGACACAGTAACATTTTTTTTTTCTGAAAAACACGCATCTGTCAGTCTCTGCTGCACTCAACTACATTTACCTACTGCAGACACAACTAACCATTTTGAGGCACTCAGTAAGTGACCATTTTGTCTCAGAGGGCTGACAATTTTACCCCCACCATCCCATGAGCTACCACCATAGCTCTCCCTCCATCGTTCTGTGTGAGACATTACATTTTTCAACTAAGTTTATGTATTAAGTGGGTCCCTTTACTTTGACCTGTAAATGATTCCCTTAGTTTAATTAGGGCAAACATTGTACTAGAGAAGATTCTTGCAGAATTTACAAATAAGTCAGTCAGCTCCATGTTTTACTTGCCTCACCTCTAACCAGCAAAGGGAATAACTGATGTGCATGAAGTTAGCACAGAAAGTGTTACTGATTTAAAGAAAAAAAAAAACAACTTTTCTTTAGAGGGAAGAAAAACCATGCACTGGGGTCAGAAAGTGAGAAAGAAGAAGGAAAACGTCTGTTAAATATCTACTGCTGTCCTCTTTACTCTTTCTGGTCAACAGAGAAAACCGGGGCTTGAAGCTGTGTTCTTAACTTGCACATTGCAACACGAGGCACTCGAGCCCCAGACAAACACCACGCTCACTGTAGCTACCCTGCAGCAGAGCTGGGTGCCCGTGGCCCCTGTCCCCACAGGGGAACACAAGGGAGGGATCCCCAGATGCCAGGCCGTGGGCAAGGGAATTACATACTTCTACAATATGGTATAAAAACATGCCCAAGGCCTTTCAGTTTAGAAAACTCCTTAGTCTTCACTTCAAAGGGTCGCCTTCCTTCCAAGTTTGGAGCCTGCACCCGCTTCTTTCAGAGGTAGGAAGGAGGCACCACTCTTTCTCCTCCAGACCATTTTGCCATTAGTTCAGTGGTTTGAGTACTCACACCCTTGACATTCAGGTCCTCCTCACCTGAACAGGTTCCCAGCACCATCTTACAGGCTGTAAAAGGCTTAAAATACTCTGGGGTACACACAGGCACATCACATCACCCCCCTCCTTCCCACATCACATTAAAAAAATACTTCAAATCATGATATGAAGGCACAGGGGGAGGGAGAGCCTGCTGTTCCACTTCCTTTTAAGATGGGGTTTAATCCTCAGTGTAAAAGCAGTGCTGCTCTCTTGATTCACCAGCCCAGCACAAAGCCAGCACTCGCTGCTGGAGGAGGCCACAAGAGGGTTTGCAGGTTTTTTTCCTTTTACAATCCAACCAAGCTAATCAAGGTTAACTTGTTTCTCCCACTCAGGATTTCCTTCAACTAGCCCATTAAATACTTCGTCTTTGTGATATTTTACACACAAGGAAAACCATCCCAGGGCAAGCACGTTTCCTTCTAATGTCACGGCACCACAGCTGTACGCTCCTAAATCACGGCAGAAAAGCCAGCCGGGTGCCTGGCAGGAACAGCCTGGGACTGTGGTTCAGCTTCCTTTTAGCTTCCACTGCATTAGCAACTGGAACCTCATTGGATTTTCCAGCATAATCATCTTCCTCTTATTTTTCTGCTCCTGTTGTGATTATTTGTAAAAATGACAGCACCATTATCTTCTTGTATGTAAGCCTTCACACGGCCGCTTTGGTAAAGAGATTTAACTGGAGGGGATGGCTTAAAGTGCAGGCTGCTCTGAAAAGGGATGGGGAAAGTGGCATCCTGGGACTCCCCGTCCGCATTTCAATTACTGTTGTAGCTCACATGCCTGCTTTGGAAGGGAGGTGGCATTTTCCCCTCCTCTATCCCTCCCCAAACAGATGCAACAGATTTCCTCTGACTAGCCCTTCTCCCCACCTGTGTAGTCCTGGCTCTGTTGACATTTGTACAGGCATAAAGCTGGTCAGATGGCAGGAATCCAGTTCTAATTAATGGGAGCAAATGGTTTGCTATAAACAGAGGAAGGGTTGGCATTGGGGGAGGTGACAGATGTCAAGCAAGGGGAAAACATCTATTAGCTGTTCCCTCCTCCACCGCCCCCTCCAGCACATTTGTTTTGCATGACAGCCCTTCAGTTCAGGCCCTGGTTTAAAACACCCAGACTCCACATATTAGATCCGTATTTGAACCTTCGCAGCATCCGCACAGCCTTCCCGAGGCGGAAGGACAGGATACTGGAAGGGACCGTATAAGGCAGAATCCTAAAACCTCAGGCTTGCCTGCACTTCAAGAATTTACAGAGTCTTATAATCAGTAACCCTGGCAAATCTCCCCTCTGTTTGTCTCTCTGCTGTTAACACTCTCCATCCCAGAAGGAAGCATGAGTTTTGTCAGAGGGCTGCAGTCCGCAGGCATTTGTTCTCCCAGCTCTTAAGATGACAACGACTGCTCATTCACACCAAAGCACTCCAGTGTCCCTGCCACAGGATGCAAACACGAGCAGCCTATTTCCACCCTGTCCCAGGCTCCTGCGACATCCTTCGGCGAGCTGCAGAAACTCCTCAGCTGAGCTGCTCTGGGGAAGACAGGGACCAAGATCACGGCACAACACACATGCCTCGCAGAGGACACCCTGGGCTCCTCCTGTCCAAAACCCCAGGCAACAAATACCAGCTGATCTAATGGTAGCACAGAGGACACTCACCTGTATCAAGACAATGACACTGTGAGGAGGTAATAAGGTGACAAGGCAAAGGTGAGCCTCTCTCACAGGACTGCCAAGAGGACACGGGGAACGTTTTAGATCTGCTATCTTGGTAATTCTCCCAGCAGCAACACACTGGCGTCTTACAGGATTTGCGACTCAGGATTCCCGGCCCCGTCACAGGCAGAGGCATGGTTTCCAGGTTAAATCAAACTGAAAACCAGATGTGCTTTTGTCAAGGAAACCAGGTCAAGTGTAGCCACGAGGTTTCAAAGCTCCTGCAGCTGTGCCCGTTAGATGAAGAAAGCTGTGCTGCCTCTTCCTCCTCCACCATGCTCACTATTGCTGCACAGCAGCAGCTGCTTCCTTGGGAAAGGCAGGCCAGCACCTTACTTACACATATTTAGACCAAAAAAAACCCCCACATTTTAAGTGTGAAGGAAAGAAGAAAACTTCACAAATCCTGAAGAGGACCTGACAAGTTTCTGTGGATCCAACAAGTATTCCTGTGTGCTCTCTTCATGCATTTGTAGTAAGGCGCTATAGAACTCCTCAGATACACAGCTAAGTATACATATAGTCAGGAATCCCAGCTAGTCAAACGTCAGCTAACATTAGCAGCCGTTTTCTTCCTCTTCCTAAGAAAGTAGTTAGCTGCTGATTGATAGTCACCAGTTACACATGGCTGTTAGATTTCTCTGTAGGTAGATCTCCACAGCGTAATTTATGGACTATCACTCTAGGAAAGCCACTGCTCTCTTTCGGGGGGGTTACGTGTTATACTTGTGCTGATAAAAACAAACCAAAGAGATCTGCTGCCTATTTGATCTCTCTCTGCTGGCCTCCAGAGCACGGACTAAGCAGTGAGCAGACGCTGTTTGATCCGTGGAGGGCCCTGCTGCTAGCGAGTATTCCCAAAGAGCTCCTGGTAAAGAGCAAACAAAGTTCTTGCTTGTTCAGTTAACTCTGATCAATCAATTACAGCCAAGAACAGAGATTATACGTTACACGTGACCTCTTGCCACAGAGGCTGGAAAGAGCTCTCTTGCCTAGCACTCGCACAAACATTTTCCAAAAATGCAGCTGGGTTCCTGTTAGGAAGCATGGTCACCATTTTTAAATGGCTGCCAGAAGAGATTCAAGCCTTCAGTGCAAGGAAGAGTGCAAGAGCTTTAGTCCAAGACATGCCCCTCCTCGAGGAAGGGGATTCCTCCTGCCACTCAACTCAAATTATCATAACACATGGGCTGGGGAGAGAACTATGCCTAAAGGGAAGCACGACTTTGTAGCATGGGAATGGAGAGCTCTGCTGCCCGTTCTCATTTCTGCTTATGGATGGGATGTTAATATTAAACAGTACATTAAAAGACAGTCCTCAGAGATAGCACTTGACCCCTGCCTTCCTCTTCACAGGCAAGCACCTTCCCCAGCAGGCTCTCTCCTTCCCCAGATACGCTTTAAAAGCAGACAAAAGAGGGGTGTGATGCTTGCCGGGAGGTCGGTTCCTGAGCAATGCGTTCACTTTGATCAGAACTTAGGCAGAGGAACTCTTCGTTTTGGGGTCAGGTCATGCTTCCCTATGAGCTTTGCTGTGGGACTCCCACTCTGAGCAGTCCTGGGTGAGTATAAAAGCAAAATCCAGCTGTTCACGGATGTTGGGGAGATGCATCACCTCCAGGGGTATGTAGTGACTGAACAGGGAATATATGGACCACAGTTATGGATTTCAGCATCTAAACTCTGCTTAGAACCTGCTTTAGGTACCCAAGCCCCTTAACTGGGTTTCTCGGTCACAGTTCCCTTGCAAAAGGGTCTGCTCCAAACCACATGGGAATGTTATAGCAATAAATACATTAACAATCTAAGTGTTCAGATACTATGGTAACAGCACTTGAATTACGTATCCTTGACCTGGGAGAGCTCAACTGCCTTTTTTCTGTTTATGTTAACTTTCTTCTTTCCTGCTTTAAACTTTCACCCCTTACGAGATAAGCCCTATTAAAACACGGCTTTTCCTCATCCTTGCCTTAAAAATACCTCCTTTAGAGAACTGTTCCATTGTCAACCTGCAGTTTATAAAAAAAAAAAGGGGGGGGGGGAAGTGTTGAGGGAGAAAGAATGAAAGAGATGGCTTTCTACAAAATCTTACAGTTCCTCTAGCCCATCTCAAAGCAGGTGTAGACAAGAATAGCTGCTCAGCGTGTGTGGAAAATTGTTTTACTAAATGTGGAAGGAAAAGCATTGATTCAATCTCATGGCCATGAGAAGTCAAAATTGCACAGAGTCGCCATTAGTGCTCTTGCTGCTGTGAAATCTGAAAGAAGTGGAACGGCCACTCGTTCAGAGGCCAACATAAAGGCAATGAAGGAAGCCAGAATTACTCTTCTGAATTTCCTCTCACTGCTGCTGTAATTGGGCACCCCAAGGTATTCCCTTCTCAGCCACAATGGTGAGCAGTCAAACCTGTCACTGCATACATAGTAGGTAGCACAGAACTGACAGCCAGAGCAACTTTTTCATTGATTTTTCATATTATGATCAATAAAATATTTCATTATGACCCATAAAATCCTATTTTCATCATCAAGAGATGGGAAAGATGCTGTCATGTCTGGAAAAAAAAAACAAAACACAACCCTCAGCAAGGCAGATCTGCTGACTGCTTTTTTTCCACTAAAAATCCATACAAAATGATTTCTTTTCTGATTCATATCATACCACATCAAGTACTGGCTAGCTGCAAGGGGAAAAAAACAAAACCCACTGGTCAGAATCAACTTTCAGCTAAAGAAGTGCCACACACTTCAACAACGATGCTTCTAGCTGTCTCAGACAGCAAGTCCGATGTAGAAGGACTAGCCTTCAGCATTACAGGTGTGCTGTGTTGCCTTGTTCAGAAATAACTGCACTAAACGCTAAACAAAACAGCCCATTGTGCAAAACTTTTCCAAGCCACCTTCAATGAACTGCCCTAAGTGTAAAGCCAAGAAGTGCATCTTACCACTGGTTTATAGCTCTGTAGGGAGAAGGGCCATACTCCCAACTAGTCAGCAGTGATCGCTAAAGAGCTGCTGGGGATTGCAAATGGCCCTGGGGCAAAGGGTATTTTCCACTCAAATGCACTCTCTAACCCATCAGGGGTAAGATAATTGGAGGTGAAGATACTTTATTTTCTTCTTTTAGTTTAACTCCATGTAGAAAGCAAACCCCCCACTTCTTTCCCCCCCACTCTTGTTACTATGGTTTAAGGGAAAGAATGAAGTAACATCTTGAAGTCTATAGAAAGTACATGGCCATATATGCTACGAGCTTTTGGAGCCTTCCAAGGTTTTCAGAGCGCACAGCTTGGAACCTTTTAAAGCCACCCGATTATTGGAATATAGACAGGTACTTCAGCTTCTTTTTAACATCTCACATTAACCACCCAACACTCAGCTAGCCACTTTGAAAAGTATGTGAGTGCAGACTAACTGCAGGTCAGACTACAGTAACATCTATTTCCATACTTATTAAAATACCTTTCTTTTTTCTTCCTCCAATTACAGATTTACAAAGGTAGACTTCGTTTATAAAATTTTTGATCGCTCACAAAATAGTCTACAGTACACTGCAAAACCTGGGATATAAGTAGTATGGATTCTGGGAGATGGTTTATGAAATGCATAGTTTTCTCAGCGCCTTGCTTACAAGGCTGCGCTCAGACTGTGAGCGCTATTTAAGACAGTGCTGCCCTGACCCTCTCACCCTTTCAAGATGCAAGAAACCCTCAGAACAGCTTAGTTCTCCAAAGGTCCTTCCCAAAACGCAATTCATAAAGTTCTAAAGCACCAAGATTACACTGGAATCAGGACTTGTGGGAAAGTTCAAGGCAAGACAATGCAGCCATTCTGCAGAGTACTACAGAACAACCCTGAAGGTGTAAGGAACGACACAAAAGCGAGTGAACTGCACTCACCCTTGCCTATTTGTCAATAGTACAACCACCGAGCAATTTTTGCAGAACTCCAGCCAGACTCACCACAGTTTTTACTCCAAGCTGCACACAAGCTATACTGAACAAAAGCACCATCTTGAAACTGCTACCAAGCAAAGCAAGACATGGACTGGGGATTTCTGAACGGATCATACGTGACACAGGAAAGACTGGCTTGAGAAAGAGAAAGGAGAAAGCTCTGTCTCATTCAATTTCCTCCTTGAAGAAAAAAAAACAGAAATGGTGAAAATCAGCATAATCCTGATATAATACAGAAGGGGGAAGGAGAGGAAGGGCAGTCTGAGAGATTGCAACACTTTCTTGCTGTGGATGCGATTTTACAGTTGCCTGTTGCAATGCTGCAGGAAGTCAGGCTGAGACAAAGAGGATCATTTACACAACGAAGGTAATCGACTGAGTGTCCAGTTTCTCCTTTATACCATAGGCTTCCATCTGATAGGCTCCACAAGCAGGGACCTGAATGCAAACCGTGACCAGACAATACTACCTACAGAGCACACCCCTGGGAACTGAGCAGGAGGAGGTCGGGTGTAAAGTGAACCCACAGGAATGGCAGAGAAATCGATCCGGGCAGACAGAATACAGTTTTCAGAGCTGGCACCACACACAGCGTGGGAGTACCAAGATGTCAAGAATGACTGCAAAAAGTCTCAGTCCTCTTCGGGGCCACATGAGTTTCTGCAGCTTCCAAATTCCTCCAGGGATTTGAAGATTTGCTCTCTGCATCCATTTTTGGGTGCTGAAGAGATCTATTTACCCAACATGTTAGAAACAGATTCGTCCTAATAGAGAAGGTAACCAGGGTCTCTAGTCAGCACCATTACCCAGGTTGTTACGTCTGTTTGGGACACCCAGACTCTTATGCATCAGTAACAAGACCTCTTCCTTCTACTAAGAAATCATGCTCTCCTCATCCCTCAATAGTCCCAGCACTTTAAACCTCACCACACGTTGACTGCAGCTTTGCCAGAGCCATAGGAGCCTTTCAGAGCTCTCCACTCTTCTACCAGGCTCACCACCCTGACTGACTCAACAGCATCAGCTGGCACAGAAATTCTGAGAGGAAAAAAAAGCCATTATGAGAATTATTATGTGACTTCTATTTATCATTATGTTACTTCTGTGCACAGCAGATTATTTTAGTAAATTGTTTTGAAGTCTCGCTCTGTGTGCTTGTTCATCGCCCTCCATCAGTCCAGACAAAAACTGCTTATGCCTTCATGGTATTTTCCTGCCATGGACCTTTATTACTATGACCACCTATACTAATTCCAGAAAATGAACAAAAAACTTCGGCCATCGACAGGAGCTTGCACATGAGTCTGGAAGGGAGTATCCTACCAGGTTCTGCAGCCACTGAAATGCAGCTCTCGGTCCTTGTGACTCAAAGCATTTCCAGAAGATCAGAAATCATACCTATGGTCTCTCTTTATTTCCCTCCTCTTTTTTTTTTTTTTTTTTTTAAAAATCCTCTCTACCTCCCTTCTTACCAACTCAATAACCTGTTTACCATACCTACAGAAGCCAACATTATAAAAAGAATAGTTGTCACCTGTAAGACAATTAGTAGGCTTTTCTCACAGAGTGGCAAGGAATGGGATTTAAACCAAGATGCTACGCAGAAGTCAAAATTCATTGATATTCATTTTGACCCTTTCATCTCTTTGATTTTAAAAGAAACACAAAAGTATGAACATTAAAGCCCCTCACTTTGAATACTTTCAAAGGAATGTCAGTGAACAACGAATCACTCCAGTCGCTTCAAGTACTCCCACATGGGAGCCACACCGTAACTGGGGGGTTTCATATTTGATTTTAAGGCACCTTGAAAATAAGAAAGGAGAAAAGGAGTTGGGAATGACTAATTCCCTTAGGCTGGAAGATAGCACGATGACTGAATTGCTAATAAAAATGAATTATATTCAGGAAGTCTAGAAAAAAGTAACACACTCTAAGGTAAGAAGCAAACAGGAGGTAAGGAAGTGCCAGGACTTCCATACACATGAGAAGAAAGTCAGTCTCACACTTTTTCATTATCTTTCACAAGAAGAAAACACATACACTTCTGTAACCAAAACAGACACCTTGTAAAATGACCTGACTCATTCTGGATACAGTCAGCATGCAAGTTTATTTATTTGGTTGGTAAACTGTCAGTAAGTTGTCTAAACAAGTTAAGATCATCTAGTTCCTCCACCTGCTCTGTGCCAGCCTTGCTCCCACTGGGCTCATCCCCATTGAAACGGGGACCTATTCAACCCTCGATTATTAGCACTCCTAAGCCTCCACCCAGCACAACTGGGAGCTGCCTTGTGGTTTGAATAGCTCTGCTGCTAACACAGTTTGCTCCTTATCAGCTGAAGGGAGAGGTTTCACACTGCCAAGTAAACGCTTGCAAGCTCCACAGGAAGAAAGCGTAAGCTATGATTTCTTGCTGTAACGCAGAGAAAGCATTAGCAACATAAGTAAACAGAGAGAAAGGTCAGAAACAGCCAGTTAATAAACCAATTCACACTTCTTAGCTGGAACTCAGTCTCTTAAAGTTAGTAAAAATCTAGCTGAAGCCTGAAACACTTCCAGATTTTCTCCTTTGCTGACTATCTCAAATTTCTCTTTGGTAACCTGGAATTAGATGGCTTCATTCCTCTTGACAAGAGATTTTACCTGTTTTCTTGGGCTCCAAGACACTAATTGAATTTAGACATACAAGCTCTTGTGCTCAACTGCATATTTACTTCCAAAATGTGTTAATTATTACACTAACAGAAGAGTCCTATCAATGCTATATTAAAAAAATCAGACAATCATTAGCTGTAAGAGCATTTAATCACAGCCTGAAAACGGTTCAGCACAGGAGCAGACTCCTCCACACACCACGAAACTCCTTTTCTGTTTTCCACTGGTAACACACACAAGCCTTTTACTTTCTCACGGCATATCACAAGAGCCTTAATCACAGCCTCACATCCATTCCCCTGCCACATCAAACCATAACGCATGACACACCCCACATGATGGCTCATCTTTGGTTTTGCTTATGGAACACCTCCAGGCACAGAGCCAGGAATGCAGGATTACGGACACCCTGCTCTCTCCCAGGTTATTTTATCACATGTGGAGCACAAAAAGAACACACATAGTTACACCACAGGATGCAGCAGCACAGCCCAGAGTGCTTTTGCCATTTATAACTCGATTATTTTTTCATTTAATTAACTTTTTTTTTTTTTAGAAGTGCTTAGGGACATGGTTTAGTGGTGGACTTGGCAGTGCTAGGTTAACCGTTGGACTTGATGATCCTAAAGCTCCTTTCCAACCAAAACGATTCTAAGTCATACAGTGAAAACGAGCAAACAAAAAACCCCAACTAAACCTTGTCAGTTGCCAGGTACTCTATTACACAGAGTATTTTCACACGTTTCAGTGACTTCTTTTCCAGCAGGGCTGATGGCTAACAGCAAGGAATTCAGCCCAAAGGGGGACCTGAGCAGCTCCACAGGCAGCACTGCAGGATCTAACGGATCACCTGGCCTTAAGTGAAACTTGGGACTGTGTTAACACAACCGCTGAGCTTACCCAAAGTCCAAGGACAATCAGGTACCTCCAGAGGAGGTGCAGGGGCAGGCAAGTGGCACAGCCCAGGATCCCCAGCAGAACCTCCTACAGCCTGCCTGGGGCCTTCAGGGGTTCGTTAAGAAGCAGCATCACTGGTTCATGATGTGCATACTCTGATTAAAAGCAAGCACCTCTAGTCCTACTCTTAGAGCAGGAGTCACTGCCTTCAGACCGCAACTATTTTGGCATTTAGCTGAGATGGGGTAGATTAGGCCTTAAACCCCTTCTGTTCTGCAGAAGATCCAAATTTATAATTCTTAGTTGCAAAGAAAAAACATCGTAACACTTAAGCTAACAGTATCCCAGAGCCTGAGCTTTCCCCTCTCTTCCAGGGGCTGCTCATGCATTTATCATTATATGGAGAAGAGCATGGAACACTAGAGCCTCCCTCTCCACTTCAGATACAGGCACTCAGACTATAACTCTCTCAGGTTGCAAGATCAATTCAAAAGGATGGATGAAGGCTGCTCCCACTGAACAACAACCGATTCCCACCCCACCAGAGAACTCCTTTGCGAGGCACGAGGTGGGGACTCCAAGCCCTGAGCCCGAGGAAGAAGCTACACTTGCTGCACCCTCACAATTACCTACTACCATAATCTCCTTTCTCCTTCTATTGAGCTCTGCATTTCAGCCCTGCTGGGAAGTGCCCACGTACAGCTGCCATTTTATGAAGGGTATTATACTTCCATAGTACCAGAGCAATGATATCTGAGATGGCCATAAAGAACAACAGTCCTGTTAAACCCGGTCAGTCCACTTGCACTGCAAGGAAAAACAACAGCTACTCTAAGGTGCAAACACGGTGGGAAGCGTAAGAGGCAACAAAAAGACAGCTGTTAGCGCTGTCCAACACACATTCAAACTCCTTCAAGGTTTAAGCTTCAAGACTTCTTGCCAGTTAAGCTGCCCAACGCTTTTCAGACACACCAGTAGTTTAGCCATATCCTTTTTAAAGTGAGCCTTAACTTTAGGCTGATTTGAGACCTCAGGAACAGAACATTGCATTCAAAAAACTTTGGAAGCTTTATGAAAACCAAAGGTACTAAACTGAACTCACCTTATTAACTTGTTTCCCCCTAAAGGCTGCTATGATCTACCTTGAAAACTTGTCTTCCCCTTCTTTGCTTTTGCTTTGTAAGCTAACTTCAGAGGCAGCTGGCCTTTGCAGGGCAGCCAGCCAGTGCACCCTGGGACAGGAACACCCTACCGACACCTGTGCAGAGCAGCCCCCACCCCAGCGCTGGGTTAGTCCCAGTCACACCCGCTCTGCACAGGTGTGAACACTCTCAACCAGCCCAAGTCAACAGGGAGCAGGTGGACACACTGCTAAAAAGCTGGAGTATTGTGTCAAAACCAGAGTGGTTTAATTTGGATGCTTTCCTCCTCACCACTGCCTGTGATTTCCACCTAGAAACTGAAATACTTGCCCTTAAATGATTCTGTCTCATAGGTGTGCCAATCTAGCTTAAAAAAAAAAAAAAAGAGTGGAAATGCCAGAACCTGCTTTTTGCATTCCTCCCAGTTAATTGGATTTAACTGGGTGGGGAGGAAGGGAACTCACTCTCCGCTGGTTTGGTTACTTTCTGTGTGATGCTGTAATTCAGCTTGTCTCTGACACTACAGCACCCGGCCATCCCAACTCCCATTGCTGCAGTCCAGACGGCTTCTGTGGCTCCACAGCAGACTGCCTGGGATTTCTGTCTAGGGCACAGAAGCATAATTATACTAATGATGAGAGAGAAAAGATAATAGATACAGAAGTTCTTTTCCCTAATCAGCTCCAGGTCAAAGCTTTACCTACAGCTAACAAGGAAACAATCTATTAATGAGCCCACATCAGGCACCAGCACAGTCACAGCAGTGCAAACACAGAAAGCCACAATTTGCAACAAATGGGTTAGAGCTACATTTAAAAAAATGGCAGCATCTTGGGTTTATTTAACTAAAGACGTTATTATCTTGAAACTACAATTGCCTTAGTGCTTGGTCTCGTCTTAGAAAGAACGGGGGCATCCATCCAAAGCACTGAATGCAATAACCTGAAACTTCAGAGTTCAGGGCTACCAGAGTAAATGCTGAAAGTCCACAACAACCTCTGAAAAAGCCAGTGCATTATGGATTATGCATTCCAAGCACCAGCCACTTGGAAAGGTGCTTTTTTCTTATTTCTCATGCTGCTTATTCAAGAGAAAGATGCCATTCATTCTTGAATTACGGGAACATGTAGATCACCAGGACTCCAGGTGTTAGACCACCCCGGGCAGCTTAGAGCTTTCTAGAGGAACTGGACTGTTTTTTTCTTGTACAGATATTTTATTACATATTTTGTATACAGGCAGGACACTGAGAAGTTGATTGTTAGGTCCACAGAAATATCAGTGTGGGCTTTGCATATGCTACAGCTGGATTTTTTTTTTTGCAACTGCTGGTAGACGTCCCACCAGCAGCAGAAGTGCAACAAGATGCCAGGAACTGATTTTCACTGCTGTCATCTGCGCTTCTAAGAGCAAAGCGATGCAAGTGTTACAAGCTCCCCTCGCTATACCTTCGCTGTCACTATGACTGATAAGCTTTATCAGGGTAGCAGGCTGGAAGGAAGCCTGCTTTTTTTTTGCTTTTTTTTCAGGAAAGAAACCCTCATGCAGATGCAAATCATGACTGACAGGTGCTCTGTCAGCAGCCTGCAGTGCAGGTGGGACACAGGGGCTGGCTTTATGTTAGCTCCTTTAATCCTGTTTCAACTGTCAAAATTGTGTAGTTATGAGGGGAGGACTTAATATATATTTAATACGCAGACTGCTGGGAGGCAGGTTTGGGAAGAAAGTAGTACCAAATGCTACTTTTTCTCTGTACAAGCACATAACACTCTCCAAGAGTATTGTGGTGTTAATGCCCCCTAAGGAACAGACTATTAATCTGCTTGTGGACCTAGGTTTTTGGCACAGCAGTGCCGCACAAAAGCACTTAACTATTCTAGTCTCTAGATTCTGCAGCAGAAGCAACAGTTGGGATTTCAGCAAGTAGGTTCCCTGTGCAACGTGCAGGAAAAGGCTTGATGCTTCCGAGTGCGATCCACACAAAACAGCTCATGCACGATAAGCTGGTTCAACCAGAACCAACACTGAGGAGAGAGAAGCTCCTTAAACCCACCTCTTCTGGGGTCTTGCTCTCTTCCTGCAGGGCAGGAGGAGGCCCTTCTTTTCATTTGCAGTTCAGCAGGTTGAGCTCTGCCCTGCCTACCCCTTTGCTCTCATGAGGAAGGGCAACATCTTTACTACACAGCATGGCCAGAGGAAGCAGCAGTTTCCTTGCCCTTCCTTAGCGGTTACAGCACCCATTCAGGATGTGGGAATTAAACAGAGTTCCCTGCCTACTTGCTGGGACTGAGGTCCATCTGTTTGGTTTCGCAAGAGCTGAATTTCCTCAGAAACTGGGGACCTGAACACTCTAACCTCTGAGCCATCGCATAAAAAGACCGCTCTGAAAGCTGCCTGAATTGAGCACTGCAAGGAGAGCAGCCTGTCTATGGTTCAGGCAAGATGGATGTGCCACTCCACTTAGCCCCAAAGAAAAGGGAGGTGTTTCTGAGAACGGCAATAGCTGGACTGCCTATGTCTGAGGATTTAAGTGTGAAAAACTAGGATCAAATAGTTTCCAAGTTTAGATGATCATGAGCTGGCTGCGACGGGAGGTGTGCTAATTCTTCCTGCAGACCAGTGCCTGCGACACCAATGCTCCACATCAAAGGTGGGAGAGATGGCATCGCTTGTCTACGATAATCAGACCCACCAGAACAGAGCCCAAGCACAAAGCTTCCCAACAACCAAGAAATAAATAAATTAAAGGACTATCTGCCCCTTCAGGAAATTAAACAAACAATATCCAAGGCCATGCTTCTTGCCCTGTTACTTATTAAAATTTCCCAACAAAAAATGAGGCTAAAACTCTGTATGTCTGCTATTTTCATTTACCCATTTCCTCCCACTTTGTTGAGTTGCTGACATCTGTGAGAGCACACACACGGTACAGTCTGAGCGTTTTACTTTCCATCCTCCCTGAGATAATGTTGCATGTTTTATGGCTGACCAGCAACCCAGGATCATAGCCTGAGAAACACTGATACAGTGAAGGTTCTTCAGATACCACCATCCTTTTTCAACAAAAGATTTCATTTCCAAAGATACTGGGGAGCAGCTGTCCAAAGCAAGGCAAGGCAGTATCCCCTGTCTTATATTAAGAAAAGTCTGGCAACCTCATGTCAAAGACAGAGGTCATAGCTGATTGTAGTTACGAGTTCAGAGACAAATAAGGAAAGCATTCACTGCAATGAAATTGTTAGATTCAGTTGCAGGAATGGGAGAACTAGCTTACACTCTGAACAGGATAAACCAGCTCCTACTGGTTTACATAAAACGCCCTAAATAACAATGCCAACACTGTGTGTCAAATCACTGAACCAACAGAGCACGAGGTCAAATTGCTGTGGGATAATCAACAAGTCCTCTGAGACAGACTGTGCTTATCTTCAAAGAACTGGTATTCACCTACTGATTCTTTAAGGTGTCTCACGCTCTTACACCTTAATTTTCTTTATGAAAACTTACAATGTCAAAGTGATGGTAAAGGGAAGGGACAAGCATGGCATGGAGAACACCTGAACTTCCCTGTTAATATGCACCTTTTTAGGCTACAGCTATCACCCTACTCTCAGTATACACAGGATGGTGCAAAGCACTACTCCCTTTCCAAGTCCCCTCCTCACAACTCTGCTGTCTCCACTTCTCCTCATATTATCTTCCAGACTTCCATCCCGTGCAATCAGCCAGCTGAAATGGCACTGGCTGGTGTACATGTGAGAGTGCAGACATCATCCAGAAATTACTTTGCATTGCCACAAACAGAATTTAAACATATCTGCAGTGCACTGTCCTTCTGATCCTGGCAGCTCTGCCTCAGTATGTCCCTGTGCTTTTATTTCTGTAATGGGGCAACAATCAATCACAGTTCCCATCTCAAATATGATTCTAGAAATGACACAGCAAGAGTCCATTTTTATTTGTCCCAGCAATTTCAGTTCACAGCTGCCTGCTTCTCAGTTTTTGGGGGAGTTTGCTTGTTCCTGAGTTTTTGGTGTTTTTCAGGGGTAGGGTTCTGGTTGGATTTGAAAGCAGGAGAAAGAGAAGGGAAAGTAACTGTTAACCTTAAAAATCTGTGAACATGAAAGTTGTGTGTTCTTTTTCAAGTAATGCATGTTACTTCCTGCCTTTTATTTGTGATTACAATTATTCTTGTGTTGACAATGTAGGAGTCAGAAGGCAATCTGCTCTCTTTCAACTATGTTGACCATGCAAAGCAGATTTTAATCTAAACAATAAGCAGATTCAAGCTAGAAATAAACATGTTGGTCTCCAAGTAAAGGAAGCCTACAGGATATTCTGAGAGTAAGACTTTTCAGGATTGGTTACACTGATACTTGTTGAGTGAAGTAAACTGGCAACAGTCCCTTTATTGACCATAACAACACAAAACACAGCAATTCCAATCATGATTTCCATTTCTTAACATTTATATAGGCCACCAGTTTTTTGGGCTTTTTGGCGTTTGTTTTTTTTTTTTAAGTGATTACACAGCATACATGCAGTTAAACAGAGGATCCAAAATGCATCTGCCCACCCTGTCATTGTTACATTTCCCCTGACCTATTTACTAAAGAACAAATTACACTGCAGATTTATGGGGTCTGAAAAAAGCTATTAGTGAGAATTTGATTTGCATAATTCAAGTATCACCATGGAAAAGTAAATGTTATTTATTATCACAAAAAAGCAACAAAAGTGAAGTGGTGTCATTAGGTGGTCACTTGCATTGCAATGGGGAGAAAGGTCAAAAGCATTTAGCATTTTTTAAAAAGGAAAAATATCTTCAAAGCGGGTCACTTCCAAACACCTAATTCATTCCTAACAGCAATTCACTGTAGTTCCCATAATTTATGAATCCCAAGGATGCACTTAAACATCTGCAATTTCATTATTTCATTTTTTCATACCGTTAGCTTAAAATTTTGACAAGCCATTGTGCAGGTAACAAGTCAAGAAGTTGAGGATTAGTATTGTAGGGGAAGCAATGAACCCAGCTGTTCACCATGAACAAGGAAGGATTATTTCCTGTGACAGGTCATAGCAGAGGATTTTCTTACTATTGTTTAATACTTGCAACAGCTGAAAAAACAGCTGCTTAGTTTGAACACTTCAAAATTCCTCAAGGCAAAAAAAATAACCTTTGTTTTCAGGGTTTTTTGTGTTTCGGGGGGTTTGTTTGGTGAGGTTTTTTTTCAAGAAAGAAGAAAAAGCTGCAGAGCTCACAACCAACTTGTTCGAGATCTCTCAGATTCATATAATCCCACTACTCTTTTACCAAAACATAGCAGTCTTTCATGAAAAATAGCAGAGTAGGCATGTCATAACAGCCTCACGGAATAACCGAGGCTTTTAAATACATTCAGCATAAGGTACTGAAGTCTTGGAGCATTTCCAGAATAACAGAGAAATACTATGTAGCCAGTAGCAAAGAGCCTCTCACTTCTGCCCTTCCACAGAAGCGGCCATTGCCACCCCTGCCATGGTAGGGCAGCCCTACTGCTGGCCCAGTCTCATCATCCCTTTAGGAGACTCTGCCTCGTAGAAGACGGACTCGCGTTTAGCCAGGGTCTGACCCCTTATTCCAGTTTCCTTTCTCCTTGTAATTACGGGAAGCGAAGGTGATGTCTCAATGACTCCACGGCTTTCAGATTCACACACTTTCTCCAGGAGTTGCTCCATCACCAC
Source organism: Nyctibius grandis (assembly GCF_013368605.1). Lineage (NCBI taxonomy): Eukaryota > Metazoa > Chordata > Aves > Nyctibiiformes > Nyctibiidae > Nyctibius > Nyctibius grandis. Next base: position 60,681,547 of record NC_090663.1, read on the forward strand.
ACCCAGCCACACGTGCCTCTCCCATCCTTTTCCAATGTGTTCCGTGAAGCTGAAGCATTACAGCAACAGAACTAAATCAGCCATCTCCCTGTCTGCTTTTCCCTCCTCTACCTGATTTTTACATTTAGTGTTGGACTAAGTTTAGAGAATGCAAATAGTGAGTCTGATTCAGCAGTTCTGCTGATAATCAGATAAGTAACACCACCGCTGGCTTGCCACATCTTACTGGTAACAGCTCCTTTTGGAAGCAGCATCCACGTATGGCACTGCAGTTTCAAACAGGCTGAAAGCAGTAATTCACTGGCTTCCCTTCACCCAGGTCAGGACTTCCCAAACTGTGGTACACAGACCACGCACGATGTGCAAAGCTAGTTCGACGTGATATGCGCTAAAACCAGACCCGCCTACAGTTGTTTCTCTGGAGGAAATGGGGAGAGTAAATACTGCCCATGCAGCTGAATGCTTCTTCCTATGCCTGCCAGCAGTCCCAGACCTGCCACCACATCTCTTTGTATGAAAAAAGGCAATGCTGAAGGAGGAAATTAGCAATCTTTGAGCATTTACTCATCTGCACAAGAACTCTTTGTGCTGCTTTGCCCTCTAAGCCTGGTTTTTCACAGGACCAGGCTCTGTGCACAAAGGTATTTCACCATTCACTATTTTCACGTGTCCCAGCATGAAGCACAGCACCAGAGACTCTCCCATGCCACATGACAGTGGGTCCCAGCAGTCTCTGCCTTCCCCTTCCCCTGACTTCTGAAGTAACCAACTAACTACTCCGTCAGTGAGGATGAGGATAACGTGACCATAACGTGCAGCCGTGCAGCTGTGCTCAGTCATCTGACTGCCATGTGGTATTAACTCAGAAGCTAATCTGGATGAAGCTGTCATTTCTCCTCATCTTACATTGTCTCTTTCCTCACCTCTTGCAAGTCTCCTAGCGATTCAAATGGCATTTTTCCACTCAGGGTATTGAAACATTTGTCACAAACTCATTTCAACATCAAGAAAGCAAACTTCAGGACATTCAACCAAAAGTCTTGCATCGGGGGGAAAAAAAAACGACGACAGTAACTCCCATCTCCACACACACCTCCATAGGAAGCAGCATGCTTCCAGGAAAGCAGCCCTCTGAGCTGACACACTGCACCACTTCCCCTTTCCTGTCCCCGTTCCAGCGCAGGCAGTGAGGGGGAGAAGCTCTGTGGTTACTCTCTTGGCCCCTTCTGCCAGACAAGGAAGAGCGAGGAAAGGGAAGGAAGAGGACTGCCAGGGAAGGCAGCAGCCTAGCTACCCCTGGTGATGGCAGGCAGAAGTGCGGGGCACCGGGCGTTACAGGGCAGCCTGCAGGGATGGCCGTCCTTGCCCCTCTGCACCCGTCTTGGTCTTGCCAAGCTGAAGGGGAGCCCAGAGAAGTTGCAGCCTTTCCTGACTGCTCAAGATCAAGCTCCGTATGTAGGTGTTTAACCAAGAGTCACCCAAAGGTCACTAAATTACTCACTCTGCAATAAAACTTGAAAGTCCTGATGCTGTAAATCTGCCACTTGCCATAACCACTAACTCACGTATAGAAATCAACATCTGTAATATGTCTTCAGTTTCACAAAGCATGACTGCACTTTAAATTTGGGATCTGGAATGCAAGGGACAACTTTCCAACTACTTCAAGAGGAAAAATTAACTCAGACTTAAGCCCACTGTTTGTTTTGGATAACATTTTCATTTTAACTTAATCTTTATGCAGCTCCCTCCCCGCAAACATACTCTCTTAAGGTATGAGCTGCTTTTCATTTGCCTGCACCACTAAACTATGCTTTCCAACCAACTTCCACACGTGATCACCTTAATGAAAAAAACATTGTCTGTTCTAACTCATTACAAGGAATTGGACAAGGTCACTCAATATAGAGAAAAAACATTTTAAAAAAATTTGGGAAACGATGGTAAATGCATGACCAAATATTAAAGTGTCTGCAAACATGGAAGTACTCCTTCCTTTCCTCCTGACATTTCCACCTACTGTTTTCCTTCTTGAGTCAGCGCCTGCATTGTACACCATCATTTCTTGAGGAGACACTGTAACTAGGAAAATAACACAAGATGGCTTGAGAGCTTGATGGCTTTAAGAAGTAAATGAATCAACTGTTCCCCCTAAGCTCATCCTTCTTTCAGAAGTGGTTGGGGCCTAAAATAACTGGGGAAGTTGAGGCTACCATCTGTATAACCCCTTTCTAAGCATCACCACAGTCTGGCCATATTCTCAGAATGAGAAACAAGCCGCTGTGGTCAAAGTGTGTGTCACAGGGTTTTGCCGAGCGATACAGAAAAGCTGATGGGCACTGAGAAACAAACAAGGGAAAGAGGAGTCTCATTCATTTGCGCCCGCTCACAAGTATAAAATTAGAGCAGTAACACACAAGGTGGGGAAAAAAGATCCCTCAAAAAAATCCACTTATTTCTTTCATCTCCACAGTCGTCTTAGAGCCCTAATCTCTCTCTCTCGTTTTTCATGTATATCACCTTCACAGTGCATATCACCTCTTCTTACCTTGAGCACCCAGATAACTCCAGTTCCAACATTCCCTCCTACAAATCTATGCTCTCCAAAAATGAATGCACAAGCCCTCACCTTGCCTGAACACCCACTGTCCCCAGCCTCAGAAACACCAGCTCAGCAAAAGAGAAAACTCTCTGCAGTCTCTATTGCTGCCTAATCCCATGTGGCAGATCAATTTTTTCTCTCCAAGTTCCTCAGCTTTTCATTCTACACTGTGCGCCCCTTCTGCTGCCTTCTTGTCTTAACAAAAAGGCAGAACTCCTCTGAGGGTAGCCATATTGCATACAAGATACATGTGGGACGCAGAAGGTCCATCTTCTGCAGAAATCGCTTGTGTCTGTATCATACTATGATGGTAACTCCCTGTCAGCCCTCTCCAAGATCATCCGGAATGGGCCTCACTAGAATTAACAACTTTGGAAGGGGAAAAGGGAGGGTAAAAAAAGAATGAAGAAAAAAAAGAAAAAAATGGCCTAGTGTTTGCCAACAAACCAACCATAAAAGTGTCGTTGAACTTCTCCTTTCTGTGCTCCTCAGATGGTTCTCTTTTTCACATGGAAAGGGGAACTGCAAAAAGAAAGACTTTTCTCATCCTCTTTCCAAACTGGCATGATGAACATCCAGGGTTTGAGGTTGTTGTTAGGGGTTTGTTGAGTTTTTTTTGAAGGCTGAATGCTTATTCAAATTCTGAGCTTCATAGTCACATCATCCTGCCACTAGCTGTGACTCCACTAGGCAACAACCTGTTCGTTACTGTTTAAAACAAAGCACAGACATTTTATTCCTGCATTGCAGTCCCAGTTCTGACACATCTACGAACAGACCATTTCCCCCGGCTGCTACAGAGCAGAAGAGATGTCCATCACTAACCGTTCATGCCATGTCTTGCTCAGAGTTACCACTTCCTCAAATCTGCTGACTTCTTTAGTCTGGTTATCCCTTTGTTTGCCATTTCTATCAAAATGCCCTTGGTTCAGTCACACAATCAAAACTGTAAATCTTTGCAAGCCTGATCTGAGAGGTGGAAACCTCATGAAGCATTTGCTACAGTTAGATATTGTGCATCCAGAGCCTTTTGGGGACAATCTACTCAACTGCCTCAGTCTTACCTGTAAAATCTCTCTCCCAGAACTACTGCTTAATTTAACACAGCCAAATTGTGCACTGTCAAAAGAAACCATGTAATGTTTTCTAGTCCCCTGGCAAGAGGGAAGGAGTATGGAATAAAATCCTGGATATGCTCACCTTGCTATCCTTCCCTCTCAAGGGTTTCAGGTCCAAGCGGAATGGCTCTTGGAACACCCTCTACCCTGCTGCACCAGGGCTTAAGATAGTAATTAGAGCACAACTTCCAACAAGGGCAGATCTGCCTGAGCCTGTTCAGAAAATTAAACAGGAAAAAAAAGCAAGAGATCACTCAATTGATTATCATAGCTGTTTTTTGCTGATAATACTTTAATCCAGTTAATAAAATTGCAATTGAGTTTAACTTGGCTCCACGTCCTTTAATGCAAATATTCTGCTGCTGGCATTAAACTTGTTAACATTTGAGCATATGTTAACCACACTTTTACTGAAACAAACATCAGCAGCTTGAATAAAAAGCCAAATACACGGACTCCTACACCAGAATTTCTTATTAATGGAAAACTACTAAAAAATATAGCTAATTATTGGGACTGTATGAATAGTTCAACTTAAATGGCTACAGTCCCATCACACAAATACTTTTAGTCACTCTGCCACAGGAACTGCCTCTAGTTTACACTTTCATCAGTATGTCAAGATTGGAAGTAAGCAGAAAGACAAGACCTCAGTAGGTCTGCATTAGATGCAGAAGCTTCTTCATATAATAATGGTTTTTAACCTCCTACCCCTGGCACCAGCTGTGAGGTGACAGTTCTCTGTAAATGCTGTAAAAGTGTTTTACAGTAACATAATGTAGGTCAGTAATCTCCAAATGCCAGCTCAAAGGGTTTGTGAAAACAATTCAAGTGATGCTAGCTTGACTCCTGAAAGGCAGTAATCCTTCACAGTTTGTTTGTACATTAGAGAAATACATGTTGGCTGTTGTCACTCATGGAAGCTCTAGGATTCAGCTGGCAAAAGGACACAACAGACAGATTTTAGTCCAGGGAAAAGTACTTCCTCAAGGTGAGTCACATTTCATTTACTTTTATCTCCTTTGTGAACACAAGGCTTCCTTTTCTGGGCCTCAGCAACATGTGGTACATAGACCAGCAAGATAGTAAGATACAACAGCGTGGACCTAAGGTCCCAGTATCCTACATTTTTACTATTTGGGGTATGCTAAATTTATCACTTAAGAGTCATGTAAGCAGGACCAAAGTTTTTGTGTTACAAGCAGGCACTATTGCTCCATATAACATATAACTGTTTGTCAAACAATAATACCATGATATTACAGTGTAGAGGTTGAGGGGTCAGGATAAGTCTCTGGAGAGTTCACCTCCTTCACATATCAGCCACTGCCCCTAACTCACTAATATTCACTGCTCCTCAAGTTCTCTCAATAGCAGATCAGGAATAGCACTTAATTCTTCTCTCATCTTTTGTACTTAGTGTGTTAGCTCTTTGAGGTGATCATGATTACAACAAGTTCTAATAGATCAGAAAATGGTTATGGCTGCAAGATAAGGTTTTTTTCATTATTCATATTTTGGAAAATAGCATCTTTAAAATCAGAAAAAATAGTTTCCTAATTTTTATACAGGATGAGCATTTCATTTTTGTGGATACTCTGTACCATTTGATGGGTCAGAAGACTTCAGTGCAACATTGTTTCAAAATGAATTTTTAAAAAGGCATTTTTAAATAGGAAAATTTACAATGTGAACATTCAGAATGCAAAAACTGATTGTTACAGAAGAGAACTGGAAATGAGTCAGCTATCTCTATTCACAGAATCACAAAATCAACCAGGTTGGAAGAGACCTCTGGCATCATCGAGTCCAACCGTTGCCCTGACACCACCCTGTCAACTAGACCATGGCACGAAGTGCCATGTCCAGTCTTTTCTTAAACACATCCAGAGATGGTGACTCCATCACCTCCCTGGGGCAAAAAACTCTGTTTCTGCCTGGTTTCGAACCAGGGACCTTTCGCGTGTTAGGCAAACATGATAACCACTACACTACAGAAACCTGCTATGCAACTAATCATCATAAAGAAACAATTTTTGCTAAACTTGTTTTAATAAACCTATATTTAGAAAGGGATTAGGCTTTTAAGTTAAAAGGAAAAAATCCTGAAGTTTTAGGAGCTCGTTTGCATAACTTCTGCTCAGAGAAGTTGTGGATGCCCCCTCCCTGGAAGTGTTCAAGACCAGGCTGGATGGGGCTTTGAGCAACCTGCTCTAGTGGAAGGTGTTCCTGCCCATGGTGGGGGGTTGATGATCTTTAAGGTCCCTTCCAACCCAAACCATTCTATGATTGTACGTTCACTAACTGCTACAGTTTGCTGGGTTCCCTTCTGATAAAGGGTACTCCCTCCCCCCCTGCCTTTTCCTCCCTTCTCTAAAAAAATAACTTTTGTTTTTACATGAGATCACCAGATCACACATTCAGTGAAAAATATCACACGCTGTGCAACTTGCATACATTACACTTTCAGGCAGACCATAAGCATATTGGTATGATTCAGATTAGCTATACTACGTCTATAGCAAAGAGCTTGCACGTCACAGAAACATCATTATGATCTTTTCAAGAACTGTGTCACTTCTTCCAAGAAGCATGAATTAGAGACATCTAAGGCTAATTTGCATTTCAGTTGGAGGTCCCACAAACCATTCCAGCTCAAGATAGAGAGCTAAATGAATCACAGAGCTACTTTTACATAGTAGATTATCATAATCAGGGAGCAACACCTTTACATGATTTGTAGATAACAAAGATGTTCTGATGACACTTAGGTCCACAGAAACATTAATATCAAATCTCTTCTCATATTAGGATAGGAGATGCCATTTCCCTTTCCCTCATTTGTGTCCCCTCCTTCTCGTTCTCCCAAGTAGCTGCACAACAAGCCACAACTTTCTTTTCATACGTACTTCACAATGGCCCTTGCTCAGCAGCTCTGCTCTTACCCTGACTCCTTTTCTTTTGCAGGATTTCCCTTCCACACACACACAGCTACAGAAACTTTCTTTGACGGGATTCCAAAACTCCTCTTGTCTGAACACTTAGAGGCTTTGTGCTGCCAACATATAGGGTCAGAGAGACATCTGTTAGTAATAAGGCTTCCTTGGTGTTTAAAGTTTTTAAGCAACTAATGCCCACAACATTACTGTAACATAAACAGATACTGTCCCTATATATAGACACAAAAAAAAAAAGAGAGAAAGGTTTATGTGGTTTGTCCAAGTCAGAAAACTGCCCAAATAAAGGGCTAAGAATTCCTAAATTCTTGATTCCCAAATCATCACATACAAGGAATAGATAATCTAGTTAAAGCAAGGCAATAATGAGACAAGAAGTAAATTTCAGTGAACAGCTCTGTCAGGGGAATTTTGTCCTCACCTGACAGTGCCTTCCCTGTCACCCCAGCTCTCCAGGGAGAGCAGGCTGCCAAATGCTGCTCAGCTAGACATGATTTTTTTATTACATAGTAGGTCTTCTAAATAGTGGGAACTAGCAGAATATTTTCACTTTGACTCTTAAACTAGCTTTGTTCCCAGGCCTCCTATGATTTAGAGTTAAAATGCTCAGAACTCCCAGGTGGTCACAAGTTACACTTTGAAACTGGCTTTTCTGCACTCCAGAAACACCATGCATAGGCCATTAGGGGACTTAAAGACCTGCTTAAGAATTGAGTCTAGTCTCCTGCAGAACTCACAAGGACAAAGACGCCAATTTACACCTTGAACTTTCACCACCATTGATGCTCTTTTCACTCTTAAGATAATTATGCCATCAGACAACCCTCGGGCAGATCAGCCTGACTAGCAAAGCCTGCATCTTCAGTGAAGTCCTTCAGAAAGCCTGTCAGTCTAGCTAACCTCCTCACTGTAAACAAAGCTGAATGTATCCTACATTTTCCTAGGCACTAGAAGGAGTTCCCCTCTCGATGCTGGGGAAGTGTCAGGTCTCTCTTTGGTAGAAATCAGACCACTCACAGAAGAAACTTTTCTACCCATTTTACAGGGAGCATAAAGATTACGTGGTCTGCCCAAGCCCACAAAGTACACTGTGGAAAAGCAGAATTTAAAGTTAATTCTTTGTATTCCAGCCCAGGGATTTTGACACCAGGTAGATGTTTACTCTTCGGCATGTTTAAAATGTGAAATACAAAATGCTTAAGAAAACCCCCAAACCTGTAGTTGGTATAACAGCAGCAGACAGCAGGCAGATACACCGAGTAGACAAACCAGTTTCATAACATTCCAGTATCCCTGTCCTGATATATGCACCAATAAATGAGCATAAAGCTGGTAACTGCTACAAAGTGCAGCCATTGCAGTGACTACACTTACTCTCTTCATCCCAAAAGAGGAGCTTACAGGACCATCCAGTGATCTATTAGCACTGAACACTGCACACAAAACCAGATCTTCAGGTCTGAAAAAACCCCCTTAACTTCCACGCAAGCATTAATACATATACAGAAATAAACCACATGGAGTGCAACTGAACACATGAATTTGCATATGTGCTGTAATTCCTGGGTAATGCAAGTACTATTCTTCCAAAGATAATAAACAAAAAACTTAGTATTAAACTTGGTGGCATCTGTGAAGAATCTAGAAACCTTACCAGAATGTTCTAAGGGAAAAAGCTAACGGGCAGCAGTGTTCTGGCACATAAGACATATTCATACACAGAATAGTGCAATTATTTTTTGCTTCTGTATTTTGCCTTAGAAAGGGAAACCCTTTTTCACCCTTACAGTAAACCAAATCATCAACAAAAATCTTACTTCTGACTTAGCACACTAAATCACTGATAAGATTGATTCAGTTGTAACTTATCGGATCAAGAATGAGAGAAAACATGCATCACTATTCGAATTTTGCCCATAGCTACAGAACACTTAAAAGCTTCTGCCACAAGAATTAGTAATGAATTAGCCAAAGCTGACAAACAATCACAAAGTAACAACCTACTGCAGTGAGCTTGGCTTTTTTTTGTCTACCCTCTAGACACCATCTGTAGATTCAGGAAAAGAGAGCACTGCATACATCCAGCATCCTGCTGCTGCACAGAACAGTAAGCTGTGAGAAATCAAAGGCTGTGCGTGGATCAGTCGGTCAAGGTTTGCTGGGCACCCAGCTCATCTCTGCACAACCCAAAAGACTCTCAGAAAGTCAATGCAACAATAAATACAATTGCTTTCCATTGTTTTCCCCCACCCAGGAGACCAAAGATTAAGGTACTACTTCCAGACACTTAGGGGACGCAATTCCAACTTGTGTGCGGTAGGTAAATGTTCTTCTTCCTTGGCAAATGCATCCTATTGACCTCTCCAGTCGCATGAAACCGGCATTATTATGTATTGCTGCAATATTCGGGCAAAATTGTTTTAAAGCATTTCAGTCACTCCTATTTAATGTTCTATTCATTACTTTTATTTGTCTGAACCTCCTAGAAATCTGGCTTCCATTCTTCCTGTTCTCTTCCAGCTAACTTTTCACCTCTTTGTTCTCTAAACCCCAGATCTCTTGTCCTCAGGGGTGGAACCCAGGTTAACAAACCTGGTAAGAAATTGCTTTACAGCAAAGGCAGAAAAAAAATTTTGCACCCTACTGACTTAACAGTGCTTTTGCCTTTTAACTGGCCTAAAACTGAACTACAACCTCTTAAAAAGATTCAATCCCAGCAAAAGCAAAGAGAAGCATGAAATAATACTTGGGTCAGTTCAGGACTGCTTTGTGCCATAGCTCTCAAGCGTTAATACAAGTGGCAACCACAGGCAAGTTATGGTAAGGCACTCTCCTTGCATAATGTCTGTGAACAGTTCCTCCAAACCCACTTCAGGATTCCTTTCTATTCTTTTGGGGGTTTTCAGAGGATGTCCGTCGTTACTAATAGCGAGGAAAATAACATACCAACAGCGACAATAGCAAACTATTTTCACAATCCTTTTATTTTCACACTTCAAAGAATAATATTATTTCCACATAAGTAAAACTCAAATCCCGTTTTCAACTGGGGGAACTTAAGCGTAGACTCCGTGTCAGTAAACAGTACTACTTTGAGCAGCAGCTAACGATTTACATACGTAAAAAGAACCATCACCATCATCACAGTGTGCGCGTGGGTGGAAGTAACCTCTCCTTTCTCTCCAAAACAGACAAAAAGAGGAAACTGAGATGCAAAGTTATCCTTGAAAGAAATATATATGTATCTGTAATACATATTCAACACAGAAAACACAGTTAAGAAGGATTTCTTTCCGGGGAGGGGGAAAGGTATTTATTTCTCTTCAAGACATCTTTCCAGGAGATATTAGTATCAGATGTAAAGAAGTTCTTTTCATAAAACTACCGAGAAGTGGACACTGCTACACTAAGCTTCCCACTACAATGAAACCAATTTTAAATACAACAATATAGGCATATAAATACAGATAAACAGAAGACCTAGCCTGCAAAAAAAGCCAAAATAATATAAAAAATGTGTTTGTTGCACAGACTTTTTTCCTGAGGAGATCTGAAAAATATATTCTGGTTTCTCTGTCCCGTTCCCCTAATCCTTTTATTAGCAGACATTCTCTCCAGAGCTATTTCATTACGCTTCATTCCTGACCTCCACGTCAGTAGCATTCAGTACATTTAAGCAGCAAGGCTACACGTAATGGTACATCTTTTTATCCCATTTGGGAAAAAATCTTTAGAAAACGTACATAAACACATGTTGAAAGTAGCCTGAAGACAAGACTGTCATCTGTTTATATACTCTACATGTAAGAAATATTTTAACATTTTCAAATTTATGATAGTATTGGGCATTTCTGAACATTTCAATTTTCAGCTTTCCCAAGTACTATTTGTTATTTTCTTGCACAAAGTCTAATCTGATCTAGAAATTTATTTCTCCTTCCGAATTCCTAACCACATGCCACCAATAGTTATAAATCAAAAAACACTACTAAAATGATTTGAAGTAAAAATGAAGTAACTTTTGACCTACTCTTGATAGGTCAGCATGGGTATGTTTGTAATCCATACTTGTTTTTCATGTGCATACAGCTTTTCATTCTATGCCTCAAAAAAAGAATTTCAAAAAGAGGACAGCAGGGACAACTGTATAGGGAAGATAATTTGATTTTACACAGTGTCCTTCATTGTCCAGCTGTCCCTAAGAACCCAAGGCACAAGGGAACCATTTACTCTATTTAAAAAAAAAAAGGCCATTATATCAGGAGGTATAATGCTGCACGTACTCAGAATTCTAAAGCATAAAGTATGGAAAATCAGTAGTGTAAAAGTAGGTTGGATGTAACATATCTCTTGACTAAAAAAAAAGTCGTCCTTAATATCTGAGGTTTATGTTGCATTTTTTGTACCACACCTAAACTCTGAGCATAAAACAAAGCAAAACTCTTCTGCAGACAGGAGAACTCCATCTACTCATAAGCGCTGAGGCCCGAACTGAGATTTCCCAAGGGACTTGTGCTTATACACTGGACAATATTCTAGAGTAAAGTCTCTAAACCAGAAAAATCATCTCCTAAAATCAAAGAAACATTCCCAAAGGTGAAAACTTTCTTAATAGTAAGTTATTCTTTGTAAGGAAAAGTCAGTCCTCTATGGCAAGCCACAGCCTAACTTTTTCAGTTCTTTATCTTCCATTTCCATCACGTGTCAGCAAGAATAACCTTTTGTTTCAGTCACCACACAAAGCAGACAATGCTCACCTTTGGTTTCAGTAACAAGCTGGATAAAGCTGTCTATTTCCTCTCTTTCTATTTAACAGCTGGCTTTTTTTGGTTTTGTTTTTAACGAACACCATGGGTACAGACAGGCCCAATATAATCCTGCACTAGAAAAAATGGCAGATATTTTTTACCATGAAAGCAGAAAGCTCAGTTCTATACATTTTATTAATCTTGTCTCACTGAATGAGGAACTATCAAAAGCCTTCAGGCATACACAATTCTAAAAATGGAAGCTTTCCATAAGGAAAGTCCTTCCTGTGTGATGAAACACACAAGTTATCAAAACAGGATGTACTACAGAGAGCACATGTGCATCCTTACTTCAATTGTTATGGCATTAGCCCTTCCTAGTTGAATTACTCTTTGGAGTGAAGTTGTATTTGTTTTTTTAAATCAAGTATGCTCTGCTCATAATCTATGAAGCTTGCAGAGACAACCGGGCACAAAAGCAAATACAAGTCAGGAAACAGTGCACAGTGGTGTATTAAAGAACATGGCAAACAGCTAAGCCTATTACTTAAAGATTACTGTCTACTTGAAATGCATTACAGTCAGGGTGGCCAGGCAAGCCCTAAGGTATAAATTAACAGTGTCTTCTATGCACCTGATGGCTGGATTATTCCAAAATCTGGAGAACAAGGTTGAAGACACCTTATCTCCCATCTCATTTGATATTACACACTTCATGAGTGGATAAGAGCAATTCTGGAGTCCTGAGATTCAGAAACAAGCAAGCAAGCCCTTCTCTTCCCTCTGCTCCACCCTGCACAAGGACATAGAAAGGAAACATTCATTTTATAATGTCAGTGTTTATTTACATGAGAGAAGATTTACACAAGTTGAAAAGTTGTTTCAACAGGAACACAACAATTAGTGCTTTTGCCCGTCTTCAAAAAAGGGATGACTTTAAGATTTGATGACGCAGCTTCAGAACGCTTTGACGATCACTTGGGAAAAAAGTGCCAGGAATCAACTAAAACAAACAAAAAAAAATACACATCAAGAATGACATTAGTTCTATACAACTAGCCCTACACAAACACTTGAAAAAGCAACATTCTGCCCTTTCAGCCATCTCCCCTCCCATAACAATACTTCTGGGTGAGCTCTATGCCCAGCCTATGTAAAGCACAGCCTCAAAATAATATCTGTTCACTTTAACAGTTCAGCTGAAACAATCCTGCAACAAGTTACAACACTGATGTGACCATCCCTGGAAAACATCAAAGATCAGTCAGATTATGTTCAGTTGTCTGTCAGAGATCTGAGACGTAATACTTCTGTAAATAAATGCTATTTATTGGCATGCCATATTAGGCAAATGGAATGCAACTGGCTTTCCCATGACATGGACTACACAGATGTTACTTCGCAAACAATCTGGAACTCAACTCATGACTAAGTTTCTCTTAGTGTTTCTATAACTCTCTCCATCTCAAAAAGCACGTATGTCTTCTCTATAGTTCCTGCCAGTAGAAAAATCTCTTTTTTTTAAAGTAGTTAACTAAAATGAAAATGTAGAATGCACTCTTATTTCTTGAAGAAAAACATATGTTCTGTTAACATGAAAAACAGTCATAACAGTGAAAAGAGAGAATTTTGTCTTTAGAACTTACACTTGAAAAGTAAGTACGGTTATGTCAATTTTAGGAAAAGAAGCTGTTTATTTGATTAGTTAGCTACTGTGAAGAATGACAAAAACTAAGGCAAAGCAGCCTTTCTCCTTTGAAAAGGATAAATGTCATGAATTTGTCTTTCATGATGAGTGACTGAAAAATTTAGTCTTCTCATCTTTTTATGTGGACTACACTTTCACTCATACCCAAAAGTAATCTTCCCCCACAAATCATCCAGGAATTTCTGTTCATGTTCTATTTAACAGGGGACAGGCATTACAGTCTGCCAGGATATAAGTATTACCATTCTCATGTGCACGAAACTGCCTTTTTTCAACAAGACAGTTTTAATGTCAATTTTTAAAGCAAATGATCAGAGAAATCGTACGGCATTTGGGAAAAAACCTACCTTCTGGGGAAACACACTCTCCATTCACACACACTGGCGCCTAAAAAAAAAAACCACAAAAAAAAAACACACACAAGAAAAAAAAACCCAAACCAGCATATCAGTATTTAGTTAAAGTTTCACAGGTAGCACCCAAACTGAAAGTTATTTTACTTCTGAAGTCAAGAGATACTAATAAAACCAGAACTTGCTGTTGCCCTCACAGGACAATATTCTACCTTACAGACTTTCCCCTTCCCCCCACCCCCAACTACTGTACAAATTTCTCTGTTGCTCATAAATGACAAAACAAACACACTAATAATTAGTGATAGATTAACACCTTGCCTAAAGTAAAGGGGATTTTCCTACTGTATTGTCTTTGAGGATAACAGGATTTGCTGTTTACATACTAAAGAGTAAAAATGCCTTTCCAATTATATTACTATACATTTGTCAGTATAAGGTATGCTTGTGAAATATACACACACACAAACACAATATACATTACATATATGCAAACATTTTTAAATAAATGTGTAATTATACTCTCTTACAATTACATTTTGACAGAGTAGGATTCAGTTCTGTGGAAAGTGACAAATTGTTTTAAAACGCATTTCTGACATTTCAAAGCTGGATACACCACTATTCAATCACAGTATTACACAGCATGTCTCGTCCTGTAACTTAAAGGACAAAATTAAAGCCAGTTTTAACACCAGCTAGAAGCAATCTGCCTCACAATGAGGATGCTAGTTACTTGCATAGCAACAATCCTCCACTGCCCTTCCGACAAGTTTTCCAACTGACATAACTGATGAGAAAGAAGCAGAGAACATCTCAGTACAGGGAATCCTGCAACGCTCACCCGCATGCACAAATCAAGCACAAAGACTGGGTGGATGTTGGCCTCTGCCGTGACACAAGCCCACCCCAACTACTCTTACCCAAGCAGATAACCCCAGGAGTAATCACTTAGGTGAACCATGCAAAAAAAGAACCAGCCTCAAAGGCAGGGTTTACAGCTGTTTGAAGCTTCAGGAGAACAAAGCTGCACAGTGACCACCCATGTCTTCCACACCAACAGGTGGAACTTCCTGCCACTACTTAACAGCACGTGAAGACATTAATGAAGACTTTGTAGTATCCTGCAGGCCAGCAGGCTGACCCAGAAGCCGGGCTTAGCACAGTGCAGCACTCAGACTGAGCTGCATTGGTGTGAAATTCCCTCGTGAGCCTGCCTGCGTCCAAGCAGGCACAGGGCTCGATCCACTGGAAAGCAGGTCAAACCCTGTGAGGAGGTAAGGGAAAAACAGTCTTCTTTTTCCTGCTTTACCCAGGATAATCACCTGCACAGGGCTGGTTATGTGACCAGTCTGAAAGGATGTGCCAGGATGACAAATGTAGCGCAGGTCTTCCGGGCCTTATCACCAGATCATCCCCTCTCTTTCCAGCAAAACCAAAGCTTTATCTCATAAGGCAGGGAGAACAGTGGTCACCATGTATAAGTAGGTGCCTGCAACTTCTGGGATAATTGCTCAGAAAGTTTGAGATAAGGACTCAGCACCTTCCCACCAAGAACAGATCAAAAACTCATCCCACTGAACCAGGAGTCTCTTCACCACACAACCCTTTCATCTGGAACATGGTTTAAAAAACAAATAAATAAATAAAATAACTTTTTTTAAAAAAAACAACCCCCCGACTAAAAACACTACCAGTCATTGTTTCACAACTGGCCACTGAACAGAAAATTCTGCCTCTACTAAGTCCCAAATGGAAATGTCCTCACAGAAAACATGTAGGGAGAAAGGCAGTTAACAGACTTTCCTGCTTAGATCTGAATTATTCGAAACACATTAGTAAATATACAGATTCAAATTTTGTTGGGAGATTTTTTTTGATTATCAGGAAAAGCCAAATATTTTCCCCTGTAAGACACTGTTCTGCATTTTATCAAGAGAGACCTCATCTAGCAAAGCTTTCCTAGTTCACTTTCCAGTATTATAAGGAAAGAATTATGCGTTAAGTCTGAGAAACACTGCTCTATTAACTATATATAGATTGTCCTGGAGATTTTCCAACTTGCAAAGTCCTCAGCAGCGTCTTCACAGAGCAAGTGAGCATGCAGTTCTCAGGATTAATGTTAAACAAAGGTTTGGCTGTCCTGGTCAGTTTTACAGATGGCAACACTTAAAAGCCTGAAATAAACAGTACATCTTAGCACTAACACATTCAGCTACAAAGCTCTATTTCTCCTGGGTTTAGTTTTCAACATGTACTAACACTGGAGCTAAGAAAGAGACAAAACAGTTTTCAGAGGCTATAGAACACTAGAAATTTTCACCACCTAGTGTTAAAACTCAGCTGGGTTTATTGTTGCAGGGGGCTGGTGAAATTTTGTCTAGTTCAAATGTTCAGTATGTGTTCCCACATGCACAGATTATCTTCTGTCTCTTTGGGACTGACTGGACATGGCAACTTCAGCAGCTGTAGAATCATTCCTAGTTTGCCACCAATACAGATGACAGTACACATGCCCACCGTCTAGAAACTAACTCAGTGGAGTGGAAATTCCCCAACGCAGACAAGGCATTCTAGTCTCACATCTGTAAAATAACAAAAGGCCAAATAATAGCACAATAAATCCTACTTAAATCAACAGGACTATCTTGGGAACTACCTGATCAAATTCTATAGGAAATTCTGATTAGTGCACAATTTGGTAAGCATTTGGTAATGATCTGTTTGTTTTCCATTTGGTTTTTAGTTACAGTTCTCTCACTCACCATAAAAATTGTTTCATAACAATACTGAGTGTTGCCTTTTGGTTTTGGGGGGTTTTTTGTTTGTGTTTTGGGTTGGTGGTGGGGTTTGGGTTTTTTTTTGAGAACTCAATATACCTAATTTAAGGCAATTATCATCCACTCAAAAATTCTGTAATTGGAGTCTGACCCACAGAACAGAATGGTAAGGAACCAGCTCTCACTGCACAAGTAGCTCAGAAATTTTTCAGTAGCTAAAATATGTTTCTCACTGTACTTGCATACAAAATCTCTACCTCAGCTTTCATTTTTCTGTTTTGATCCAGAAGCTAATAGAGGGACATAAATTAGAAGAAAATGTATCTGCTTTTAGTTTAAAAAACCAAAACACACAAACAAAAAAAACCCTAGACAGACAGACACAGGCAGCTTTCATTTAAAATTACCACAGCCATTAAAATTCTGCAGCCAACACTCACGTACTTTCACTTCAGTTTGAAAGAGATGAATGCCTGACAACCAAAGTGGGTAGTACGAGACAAAAAAAAACCTGCTTAAAATGTGCAAGTCAACCTCCCTGCTTATATTTAGAGTTTGACTGTCCACTATTCATACTTCAAGAGCATTTTACTTTTTTTAGTTATCATAGATTGGAAATTGCATGCAGTATGAACAGTTATTTAAGAGAGTATTGTATCTTTTCCCATCTGAAAAGTACCAAGAGACAGTAGCCTACAAAGATACAATTAAAATACTTAGAACGAACTGAAACAGAATGATGGAAAGGGGTATGTGATGACAACTTCACAAAAACAGTATCACTTAAAGAAAATAATATGAGGCACAAAAAAGCCAGGATGTGATAATATTTGACAAGAAGACAAGTTCTCATAATAATAAAAAAAAAACATTAAAGTTTGATACAAGGTTCATATTTTATGAACTGTTTTTACTAGCCTCCCCCTCAAAAACAGGAAAAATTGTGATTTGTTATTAAGAGACAAAACAACAGATACTGCTGATTTAAACACATAATTATTTACCCTACAAGCTTCCAAGTACAAAGAACACAGAATGCAAAAGGAAATATTCCTTTGCAGGTTTGTCACCATTCAAACACATTTAAACTTGAAATTTTAGTTGCATTTAAACACTCACTAAAAGTTATTGTACATTTGAAAGTACAAAGCAGGTAAATATTTGCTTATAGCTGTGACTGATATGTCTAAAAACATATTTGAATTCCAAATTAGTTTTTCTTTCATTTAAAACTTACAGTCCCATTAATCAGCATTCACAAGTGCAACCATAAAGGTACTTTTAAAGAAGTGCTAAAAGCAAGAGACCTGAATAGGAAAACCAGTTAGGTTGGACACTTCTTTATGACTTAAACGAACTTTTCTTTGCAACTGACAGTCTTATTTGCTTGTGACAAAACACCACCCAGGACAACACATTCTCACTAGAAATGATGTTGGAATGTTAACTGCACAGACAGCGGATGGCGTCTCCTTTGACACCTGAACTTGCATAATTACTGTGACTATTGGGGCAAAACACTGGCTGCCCAGGCAGCCATGCACATGTGCAAAATGCCTGCCACGCTCATGTGGTCGTGAACACAGGCTCAATCATGGCATATGTTTGGGTTTGTTGGTTGTAATACTTGGGGGTACTTTTCTCCATGTAATTTCTGGTAACTGTGCTTAATTTCTGGCGTCCAAACTAGTACATGTTAAAATGGAAGAAATTCTCCTCCACTAGCATTTGCACGTGAAAGGATCAGACCTGCAGGACATTTTTTCTTGCCTGAACAGGAAACCTGCATGTTTTAATTTTATGTTAATTTTCAGAATATGACAGGCATTCTTTAAGAAACATTCAAAAGAAGTATCCCCCTCTCTTACAGCAATGCATTTAATTATGCAAGTAGACAAACAAAGGATCCCTTTAGTGATTAGGGACTACAGTCAGCTAGTCAATGAGTTCTAACACTGGGTGGTAACTCATGGCAACACGGGAGACAGAGAAGACAGCAGGCTAGATTCAAATAGCAGTCCATCTTGCTATTCAGGATCAGAAGAAACAGCACTGCAGAGGGAGGAAAAAACCAAAACAAAAAAACCCCACCAGAACAGTAATGAACCTGCCAGAAAGCACAATTGGACCACTGCAATGAAAGGTTTATATGAAAATGCTTACATTTCCCCCACAAACTTTGTGTTCTTCTTTTTACTTTATGCCTTAAATTTTTGTTTAAGGACCATTTCAGTTTAGCTACTTTATTTCAGTTTTGGAGCTCTGAATCTTCTTTTCCTATTAATCACTTTTTTTAAAAGGGTGGGGAAAAAAGTAAATATTATCCTTACCGACTGCACAATCGATCGGGCATCCTCCTCACTGCAACAAAATGGGCTGCCACTCACCAGAACATTTGTGCTGAAAAACAAAATTAAAAACATGTTTTATCAATCAGTGGAAAAGAGACACACACAAGTACCTGTGGAAAATAACACCTTTACATATAGAGCTCAGAAATGTTTATCTGCAAGAAATGAGGAAGTCAAAAAACACAAAGTAACTAGTAATGCTGGAAGGGAACAGGGGTGTGGAAGGGTGTTCTTTGTTTCTTTGGGTTTGAGGGGTTTTTAGGCTATACGTTGTATATTAACGCAAGCAGTGCTCACACTCAGTGCTTCTAGCAGCTCACTTGGGTACAGTTCAGAGGACCACAGTTAAGAAACTAAATGCTCCCCAAAAAATCAGCAGAGATAAACTGGCACTTCCTGAGGGAGGTGAAGAACACCTAGATGGCTAGCACAGATGGTGTGAATATCCCCTCTGTCTCATGTGCCTTGAAGGATGGCCAGATTCTGTGGCAGGCTGCCCTTGGTTTGCAGAAACCTGCCTGCAGTATCTAACAAGAAGAATGAAAAACAGGTCAAAACTCTGCTCCTACATAAAGCAGCAGATACCTGTCCTGCTTCCAGAGAGCAGACAAACTCTGGGACCAAATACTTTGTAGAAATGCTTCCCTATGAATATATATCCTTTCACACCAAAAGTGAGTTTGGTCATGGGTTTTTAAGGTCTTACAATTTTAATTATTTTTTAATTTTGTCAACATGAAGCTCAAAGTGCCTCTGAAATGATCAAGATCAAAATTTGAATATTATCCTAGAGTATTCTTGCCATGCTAAAGTAAAACTACCAACCTGTCCAACTGCTAAGGTGTTCCACAGCTCCAAGAAAGAGAAAGTCACATTATCCCAATAAAACAGAAGACAGTAACTATCTGAGCACAGCTTCGCCCACAGTCTTTGCCCTCTGGTTTAGCTAACAGCAATCTACAGCCATTGAAAAGCACCAGGCAAAGATACCTGCCAGCTCTTCAAGGCCTCTGGTGCCAGAACTGCCAATACAAACCAGTCCAGAGAGCTTAATAAAGTCCATTTTAATTTAGATCAGGCCAAAGGCTAGTAAAGAATAACAATTTGGTTTTCTCATTCCAGAGAACGAGAAAATATGGAATGCTAAGCTGCAAAAGAATTTTGCAACACAGCAATGCAGCACTGAAGGATGGAATAAACAGTGACAAGAGGATTTGCATGGGATACCGAGATTCTCCCAAGATGATCCCAAACACACTCTGGGGCCACTTCTTGAAAGTTGAAGTCAGCTATGTCACTTTTATATGATCAATATATTTTTGGAATGACTTACCAGTAAATCATTGTCATACAATGTGCAATTAGTCAATCATAGCCTATTATCAATTAATTATCAATCAAAACCATGAGTATTCCTCTCATCTCAAAGTCAAAAATCTAAGCAGTTCATGCACAGCTGCCACATGTTGAATACCATCAGTGCTAGCACAGAGAAGAAAAGACGTGACTGGATACTTACCACTTAATAGCACCTCCATCAGCTTTTTTATGAAGCAAAGCTTTCCAGTATTCATGGGTGGATTTAATAATTTCAACAGCAAAATCCTAGTTTACATCAAGGAAAAGTTTTATGATTTAAAATGTCATTAAACAGAAAAAAAGCCACAGAACTAGTTTATTAAAACATACTGTTTCATGTGTTATTTTAAGGGGCCTCCTTCGAGGCCTCATTAAATTTCTGGAAAATATAACACCCTTTTTTATGAAAAGAAACAAACTTCACTACCTGTCAAATACACTGGCAACACATTCAGGACTTCCCCTCAGTCTGCAGCCAAAAACCAAAAAAGGCTGCACGAAAAAAATGAAATCAGTACTAGATGCTAAGCAGACACCTACAGATGTAGAAAACAGTACCAGGTCCTAAATGGGACAAAGTGTGTGAGCTGTGCCTCCTCTGTTACGCATGCACATCTGGGTCAGAGTTAAGGTTTCTCCTCTAGTGGCAAAATTTGCATTTACTTCATTAATTGCCCAACCATATACTTAAGCATTTGCAACAATGTAACATGTCAGCTGTTTAACAGTTTCTGTTTGTTTAAAACAAAAGTAATATTGGGGGCAGGGTGGGGATGAAAAAGGTTCAAAAAAAATACAGTAAAATAAGCCTTCAGTGTCCAGATGATGCTATCTAGACTGTCTTGCAAAAAGCTGCCAACAGAACATTCACATTTCCTAACAAGGAGTGACTTGGCAAAATGCCACTGGAACATTGTGAACTTCACCAGCACTGCTGGAGCACAGCCACGGCCGCCTCGCCACATCCTGGGTCTCCAGAAATGCTTGAGAACTATTGAAGTGCTCCAAACCAGCTATCTCGGGGCATTTAGTGCCTCAAGCCTGAACTCCAATGGCCTGACAGGGATATACCCTGTTAAACTGTCACTACAGAGCAACATGCTGCTTTACAGAGCAGGAAAATCTCTAAGAGCAGTTCCTGGGAGAAGAGGGGAGAGATCAGGTTATCAAGCCTTACAACTCTACGTTCCATTGATTTAAAAGACAGTTTTAGTGCAGAGGGGAGTCAGGGCATCTCTTTAACTAGAAAAAACATGTAAAGTTGTCTGTGCTGGTTAGAAATCATTTTATAACTTTGATAGCACACTGCAAGGCTGAACCAGCTGAGACATGGACATCATTCATTAGGAACCCGTGATTTTTGCCAAAAATAGTCTACAGAGAGTGTGCAATACACGATCGCAAAGCACTTTTACTCAAATCACACTCAATTTCCTCTGGAAAAATCCAGGTATTTTCCTCAGCGAGGTCTATTCCCAGGTCCACTCTCCTTTCAAACACTGGCCATTTTTGCTGTAGATAGTTTAAAATGTCATTTATTTTTTCTAAAAAATAGAAAAGAATTTTTTCAGCTTTCAAGCCAAAACCAGCTCAAATGTTTTTACATAAAATTACCAGGAAAAAGTATAACTTCAGCAAATACCAAATATGAAAAAATCTGCAACCTACTGTCTGTCTTAAACTGTACAGCCTTAAAAAAAAAAGTCAGGAAAATTTATTAATCAGGACTGAAAAAATACCTGAAAAGACAATCTGTTCATTCCTCTGACAGGGAGAACGAAAATGCTGTGAAGAAAACCTACGAACATACAGATGCGTGTGTAAGTCTCGTAAGGATTAGGACTCAACTTTTTTTGCAGACTTCCTTTAATAAACTATGCATTTTCCCTGAACAAAATGGAAGGCAGCAAACATTATTTATTCCTAGCCTAACAAATTGTATTCAAAGATCTCTTGTATAAAATTTCTTTTTGCTAAACCTCCTCCTTTACAATGCCAAAAATTCTAGGATGTATTAAAGAGGCCACATGACAGAAAGATGCATCTTTAATTTTGGATGATCTTCACCTTGTCTTTAAATTCTCCATTAAAAGCGAACTGATTTTCTGGTTTACCATCAGGGACTTTATATAATTGGAACCAGTCAACTGTAGCCTCAAGGTAACCTGGTTTATGCTTCTTGACATCATCAATATCTGTAGGTTAAAAAGAAAAAAAAAAAAAAAAGAAAAAGGACTGGTGATTTTTACTCACAATTTTTGTAACATCCATTTTTTAAAGTCTCATAAAGGATCTGCAAACAATTTGATTTCACTGAGCACTTTCAAAGTCATTGGGGAACTTCACTTTATTACATTAGCTGCCCATAGTTGATATGATTTCACAACCACACTAAACAGGTAAACCAGTTGCCTCCTGCCCTTCATTAATTAAGACCCAAAGGGGCAATGAACAAAAGGACCATACTTGTGACAGGAGAGGAAGAAAATTCCGTATTTATAGGCTTTCATCTCAGTAGGTACCTCTTGCAATACTTAGATCACTCAGTGAGGTATTTTTTCCCTCAGCCACTGCAAAGACTATAGGCATTTTTTGACAACGAAAGAATAGCTAGTAAAAACAATTTCAACACTTGGATTTTTAAACCAGCACCCCAAAACAAAATACAGGCTTGACTTCTCAAAGTTATATTAAAGTTATATCCCTTTGATCACTTTACTTCCAAATTCAACCCATTAGATACAAGATAGATACACGCCATGAGCACTACACGCTAACTCTAGTGATAACCCTGTGATATCTGCACACTCACAGTGGTAAGCCAATTTGACCTTTACCTCTATAATCCTACCATGCAAATATGGAACAGGACACGAAGAGGAATGCATGCCATTTTCAGGACACCCTTGGGAGGCAGAGACGAACGTTGCCCCAGTGGGTACAGAGAGATTAAAGAGTCACACAGTAACTCTACTCGAGGGCTATACTGATACAGCAAAGATGCAGTTCATGATCTTAAATGTTTACTTCTGCTGTGCATATCGAATTCTACCGGGTTGTCCTGTGAGACTACCATCACTCCTGTCACTTGCAATGAGGTGGTCCTATCAGCCCCTCAGCAAATTAACTCTCTGGCAGTACGTTCACACGGAAAAGCCTTCCATACAGTTTTATTTTGATACAATAAAGGATTTTGTCCTTTCTGGAAGCCACATACTTTTTGTAGCTGGTATAATCCTTCTCTTTCCATCTATTTCCCTCCTACAGTCACTGCTGATAGAAACGGGAGCTGACTTTTTATTGCTGCACTTTGCATTCAGTCTTCCAGCTATTTCATAATCTCACTCTGCCCAGGCCACCTTCCATGGTGTTATTCTCCTCCTCTAGTGTTCTGCCAGTCACTTGCTCATTTCTCCCTTCCCGATTCCCTGGCATCTCATCCTGTCTCTAGCTCTCTCTTTATACTGCTCGGCTACTTAATTATCTTCTCCCATAGATATGCCTCACTCACTGACATCTCCTGGTCGGCAGTGACTCCCGATGGATACTCTTCTGTCTATCCAGTCCTATAAAACAGATTTTCAGAGTTGCTTAGTCCACAAAATTGGCACCTAGTCATGTGCTTTCCATCTTTAAGTGCCCAAATGTCTTTTTAAAATCTAGTCTGTGAACCTGAACAAAGACATTCAAATATTTCTAATGAGAACAGTAAAAGAAGGGAAAAAGTCTTGTGCTACAGATCATTCAGTTCTCTGTAGACCACCAAGGGAGACAGCATGTGGACTGAACTGTGAGACCAAACCTACGTGAAAAGATATGCTGAGTGTTCATAGGCATCTGATAGATGCCACTCCCAAATTCCACTGGATCACACACTACCCAAAAAATAAAACATAAAACTTTGAAGAACTCTATGTCAATTTTTGCTTCTGCACGTACTTAATAGGGCTACGTGTTTATGGACTTGGAGTAAAACACATTTTGAACTTGGCTGCTGGCCATCTGCCTGTAGAAGATTAGGGAGTTTCATTGGCAGAATCCCAGAAAAAAGCAAGGGCATATAAGGCTGTGCTAGAGGCAGGTCTTCTACACCAAATACACGTTTAAGAGCACAAGAAGCCTTTCATTGGGGTGGGTGGGTGAGATCAACCAAGAAGGAATGATTTAGAAAAGGGTGGGGTCTTGGTTGGAGGCAGGATGCTTCACTTGGGCACTAATAAAACTGCGGCTCCAATTCAAATCAGTTTCTGGGCTCCAGTGTATCATCCTCTTCTCTCCAAGCAAGGGAACATCCCTCCTCACATCTTGAGCCCTTGTCACTTCCATCTCTTTTGAGGTTTGAACTCATAATTTCTAGTACTTGTTGAAGAGACAGTATCTCCTCAAGTCTGTAAAACAAACCAAACTGCTGCAGCAATTTCCTTGGCTCCCAGCAGTGGATGAACTCCAGGTCTCCATCTCCAGACGCTACTTAAATTTAAGCCTATTTTCTCAGACTGCTGCTCCTTTTTTCTGGTTCCTGTTCCAGCAAACTTCTCTCCTAACTCTGCTTCTCCATTCCTCCTACTTGGTTATTTGCCTCCTATTCCCATAAAAACTGTTCATCAAAAGTGCTTTACTGTGTACTGACACTTCTGCCCTTCCCCATCTGTTGTTCCTCATCTATAGGCTTTGTTTGTAAAGGACTCAAATATTAGAATAGGCTTTGGGGCAGGCTTTCATTACCTCCTTAAGATAGGGATGACCATCTTCATGGATAGAATAATGTCTCTGAATTTCACACTCTCTCTACTGGAAAACACCTTGCCTAGGTAAAATGACTACACAGACTCAGGCTACAGCATTATATGGCCCCTAAAGTACTGGTTGCTGTATTTTCTGTTTTTGAGGACTTAAGAAGTGGGATAGTGGTTGCTTTTATTTCCTTGGTTCCTTGCAAGTTATTCTCCTTCATCCCCATGCTTCACTTCACTGTTCTTTATTATGAAGGACAGCTACTGGGCACCAAATGAAGCTTAAATGGTTAAAGAAAAAAAATCAACCAAAACATCTGTATTATAAAGGCAGTTGGTGGCAAGCAGCAGGAAAAAGTGCAACAGTGGAAAAAAAAAAAAAATAAAAAATCGATCCTGTTGCTGTGGAGCCAGCACATAGCACAAAATATAAGGAAAACAGCACCTCTCGCACCACTCAACAGCTACCTCTTCAGTTCATTAAGAGGCACCATAGAAAAGCTTGAAAGACAGCTTGTCCTCCACTCCTCCACTTTGAAACCCAGACAGCATCTTTGGGATATCAGGGGGAGAAGGAGAAAAATATACTCAGGAAAAACAGAAGAGTAAGAAAGAAAGGTAAAAGAAAAGATCAGGATAAGCAGTACAGTGATTTACTGAACTAATATCTAGAGAAGTTAGCTGCGTATTATGATTAAAAAAATCCCCAGTCAGATGTCTTTTCTGCAGCAGACACTGTTAGACACTTTTTTCTGACCCTGACTGCTTACCTTCCCTTAGAGATATGTACTCACACTGATGTCAAAGGGGGCTGAGCAAGCACAGCAGTAGCAAGCATGTACCTGGCCTGATGTGGTTTCATCTCTGCAAGCAAGCCCTGCTCAGAGTGACAGGGCAGAAAGGTCAGGCTCCTGCAGGTACATTATCAGCACATACCTACTGGGCTCTAGGCAATAATTTCTTTATACTGCCTACATACACCCACAGGTCCCATATTTCTGGGCACCAAAGTTAAGCACCAAGGGTTAAAAAGAGAAGGCTAATCACATTAAGGGTTGCAGTTTAGTCTCAACACAGAAAATCTCTAGAGGCTGGCACAAACAACTGCTGCTAGCTCTCTGTCAAGGGAGTGAGCCAATGCAAACGCAGATCCCAATTCTATCTGGCTCTACAAAAGAGAGCAACAAAAGCATTTGTACAAAACTACCATTTTTAGTACAACAGATGCTGCTTCTTGCAAGCGAAGCTAAAACAACACGCTTGCAGCAAGCTTTCTAAACAAGGTCTGTGGGAAGAGAGGACATATGTTTTTAATAACATCTTATAAACATTTACAGGAAGCAGCAGCTACATTCCATATAAAGGCATTTGGTGTATTTTGTGCAGCATGGTGTGAGGGGGTAGGAGTGGAGCCTCAGTACAGATAATTAATTTCTTTATATTGAATGCTTACACAAATCCACAACAAAGGTTTTCAGGGCCTCTGCTGCTGCTCTGCATATAAATACACTCACATGCAAGGGTCTATAACAATATATGGTACAAAGTATGCAATATGCTTTGTTTTTGCCATTTAGTGTTCGATGACTTAACTCAAAAAGCCAATCTTGAGTTGCACATTGGAAAAGCAGCATGGCAACATAGCACAGTTAACTATACCAGTGCCAGCAAATAGTAGCGCAACAAAGCCGGTACAAATCATCAACTGCTCTTGAATATATCCAGACATCTTTCCAGTGAGCAATAGCAAAAAATGGCTGCTAAGATTCCAGGCTGCTAAATCACCTCCAAAATGCCATCCAGCATACATGATTTGTCCAGTTTGCTCATGGAAGGTAAGATGACCTTTTGAGAGTGAGACTTTTCATAAGCTGCTTCAAACACTCTTCCTCCTTCACCTGCCAGTGATTTTCAAAACCTCTTGTCCAACATGAAGATGCCATATATATTTAGACCAAATTACAGCATGAACATATCGCTCATCCTTTCTGAGCCCAACCTTGTCAAGCACATCAGACATGTATGTGGATTCCAAGGTATTAAATTCAATCCAAATTATGAGATAAGCAGGCAAGCAGCCTTTCCACTCCAAGAATTTGCTTCTACTCCTGTTCAGGATTTTACAAAAAAAACAAACAAACAAAAAGCAAGAACAACAACAACAAAAAAGGGCTGGGCCTATAACAGCACCAAGATTTAGTGTTTCAGTGTACAGGGAGCTTTTAGGCTCTTTCCCAGACTTGCTTGGTCTAAAGTTGCTTTGCTGGCCCTCTAATGGCCATCTGCCTAGCAACTGCCTGAGCAGAAAGACAACACAGTGGTTTTCAGGTAGCCACAAAGACACATCTTATTGAAACAGACAAATCTGGAGATGTCCAGTTTCAGTCTAAAAGAAACTTTCTCACAGATACCTGCATCTGACATACAGGTCGCATTTGGAGTGAGATTGCCCCCATGCCCACCAGTATTAAGTGCTATAATTTCAAACAGATTACCTTCAAAAGTCAGTCCAAAAAGACACTAAAGCCCCTGCTATTCTCACTGATGATGCAGTTCCCACTCGAATAGGTGCTAAGTATTGCTTATCATTCCTGGGTATTGTCACTATAAACTAGAGTTTTTCATTGCTCAGTGTGAAGGAGAGTTCTAGGCAGGGTTTCCAATTTAAACCAGTATTTATCAATAAAAGCCTGCAGGACACAGTACAGTGGAGTGCTATGAATAAACAATGAGAACTGCTCAGAAGTTGGGACTGCTCAGTTTTAAGTTCTGTGAAGTCTCAGAAAAATCAATTGCACTTATGAGAATGATCACAATCCCAGAAGGAGAATATACAGAGTACCTGGGGTGTGCTTAAAGCAGCAAGAGGAGTTAACACACTGCGCGGGCTCAGGATGGGGTTTGCAAGTAATCACCACTCTGATGTCTCAGAATTATCTTTTCCAAATGTTCACTGGGGGCTGTGCACATACTGAGCTGAAAGCAAATGTGATGATTCTCAGTCCAATACGAAATGTTTAGCAAATGATACAAAAATGACTGGACAGACTTAGAAGGCAACATTCAGCCTCATCTTTCCCCAGGAGACCACCACCGTAACACAGCAGCACGTCACTTATTGAGGGAGATACCAGTTTTATCTGTAGCTGCTATCCCTTTATGCTGAAATAATTAACATCTTTGGGAAGGGGGAAAAACAAAGTATAAAAGGACATATTGTGCTGCCTACTCCAACAGATTTGTTTGTTTTCAGACTGAAGAATGATTGCTGTTAAATACTGCAAGCTAGTCATGTTTTGTGAAAGCAGATGGGGGCTTTTTTTTTTTTCTTCTTTCTTTCCTTTTGTAAATCCTGGACTGCAACTCCAATCCCAAAGGGAAGTCAGATTAAACTGGATAAATATTTTTGCACTTCTCTGAACCTCAGAAGGACAGTTCTCTTCTTGAAGTTTTGCAGCTATTCTCTGATAAGAAAGGACTCCTTTTAGATTATCTCACCCGCTTTTCTGAGTAAACTATCTCAGAAATTGTTAAGGAAAAATGTAAGAGTTAAACAGAACAGTGTATAGAAATAAAAGTGCTAATTACTTGTCTTTTAACTACTGACGCTTATATTGCATTTCACTGCACATTATAGAAAGGTTTAAATTGATACTAACATTAACAGCAAACTATTACTTACTATTTCCTTAAGCTGAAATTCTTAATTTCTAACTGTCAAACTAGTTAAAGACTCATAAACACTATGTAGTAATTCATCTGCCCAATGATTTTAATCAGCATCAACCCAAGGGTTTCCTTTTCCTCATTTCCTCTTCTCCCCTTCTTTCCCCACAAGCCAAGTATTCTCCATGTGAAAGTAACCTGCAAGAAAACTGAGAATGAAGGGCCAGTCAAGTGATATACTTACTTTACACTCAGAAACCAGGAAAAAGCCTCAATGGCCGAGAAACATAATTCCTTAAAAAGCTACTGGATAGCCTTATTCCTACAGAAAGGCCACTCTGTGCCTTGGTGCTCCCTACCAACAAAGGGCAGGCTCTGATCGTTCATACCTGACAGTATAGATGGTTTTTGGTCTCATAACAATCACTAACTTTTAGACAAACCTCCTCACTTAATTCTCATGATTCCCAGTAACATTCCGTTTGAGGAAGTGAACATCCCTTTATCTGTATCATCTTCTTAACAAACAGCCTGCAAGTAGAATTACACTTGATGTGCTATTCACACAGACACTCTTTAGTACTTGAATTCTACTGGGATACCAGAAAAGTGGTCACAAGGAGGACAAGTCTGGACAGGATATTTCCCCCTGCGCAGCTAGTCATCATCAAGGCTGATATTAGGGTTAGCGGCATTAGCAGTTACCTTTGCAAATTTTCAAGCTAAAAGGTGAAACCTAATCATTCATACTAGGCAACAAACCCTGGAAGTAACGCAGTTACAAGTGACAAAACATTGGAAATGTACAGCCCTTTTCAGAATGCAACACAATGCCTGCAAATATAAAGGAACAAACACTTTCAACAAAGAAAATGGCAGCGTGCTACGTAATCTGAGTGGGTAAATATGCACTATTACACAGGAGATAAGGCTGTCATTTTAAGAGGTCACTTTCTAAGGCACTTGTGTTTCAGAAGTCAAACGACTTTCTGCGTGACACGTCCTCTTGAAAATCCTAGTGAACCTTTTCAAAAGCTTAGTGTGAAAGCATATATGCCCTCCTTGAAGAGAGCACCTGATTTAAACAACAAAAAACCTGCAAAAGTCTTGCCTTTCCACTGTCTGTCTCTTCTTGTCCTGGGTGGCCTAAACTCAGGTACCATTCTACTGTGCAAGTTGGTGACATAACTTGCATTAAGAAAGATGAAAATACTTGCCATGGATTTTCTGAGCTTCTGGGTCATCCACACTGATAGCAATTATCTTCCAATCTGTCTCTCCTTCATCAACAAGAGCTAAAACACCCAAGACCTTCACCTGAACAATCTCACCAGAAGAACGAATCTGAAAGAGAACATAATCTCACAAAGATTTGGAAAACATTACATAGAATTTATCTTTTACCTTACGGACAAAACAGTTTTACTA
The DNA here is from genome assembly GCF_013368605.1 of Nyctibius grandis. Lineage (NCBI taxonomy): Eukaryota > Metazoa > Chordata > Aves > Nyctibiiformes > Nyctibiidae > Nyctibius > Nyctibius grandis. The sequence goes on from NC_090663.1 coordinate 60,711,350, forward strand.
CATTTTTGACCAGGAACTAACAGAATTGCAAGACAGGTCTGTAAACCCAGTACGTATCTATTTAACATTACTAGCCTTTCTCCCACCATTGCTATTCTTCGACCCTCAATTCTCCAGTCAGCATTTATTTAAGTAAAAAACACAAGATAGAAATTTTTTCCTTCTCTTCTACCCTACTTCCTCCACACCTTCTTGATCTTCACCCTAAACTGCAAGTCAAAAGTACCTCATACTTATTTTTTAACTCCTTCCTTCCTCCTGACTCTACTTTCTCAACTCTTGGTCTTAATCTATGTCTTGCCGTTCCTTCCTCTAGACTCCAATATACACATATAAACACACAATCCTCCCCAGAAATACCAGCACAACTCTTCTTTGCGTTTTCTTGGGAATCTTCTCCCTACCAGCTAATATTCCCTTTATAACTCTTTCTGGATCCCTTGAAATTCAGCTTTAGGTTCCTTTCCTCAAATAAAGCCACCTTCACTAAGGTCACCTATCAAATTTCCCCTTACCTAAAATATCCCAAGAGATCACTCTTCCAAACTCATACATTTCATAATCCCATCTTTGATACCATGGAGGATTGCTCCATTCTTTGCTGCCTCCAGATATGTAGAATTTCCTTTCAGTGAGCTAAACCTTTCCCCTATACCTACTAATGGTGTTTGCTGCACCTCTTTTTCATCCACTCACTCTATATCTCGTAACTCTGCAACACTGCAATAGGTTCCTGTCTTCTCCTCTAGAGAATAGGGATCTACTCCTGTTTTTACCCATGAGAAAACTCAAACCTACCTCCTTTGTGGGTCTGACCTTGTAATTTTATGTGCATGATGCTGCCATACTTCCTCATCTTTCTGAAACCTTTTCCTAGCCCCAGTACTGCCAACAGGGGAAAAAGACAGAAATCTTTTCCTTCCCCAAAAATCTTAACCCCCTCCTCCTTCACCCAAAACTCACTGTCCAGCCACAGAACTTCAGGTGGTGTTCTCTTATTTTCCCTTTTATCCAGTATATGGACTTCACCAAATCCTGCTTTTTTTCTCCTTTTAAAAAAATCCACTATTTCCTTACCTATTCCCTCCTCAGATCCTCTATTCATACTTTTGTCATCCCCTGAAACTATTACCATCTTTTCTTGTTTTCCACCTGCCCTTCTCTTCCAAAAGTTGTTACCAAATTTTTAAATTAACCTTGGTAAATAAAATTAATCCTGATAAAGACAAACCTTTGAACCTATTTCACAAACATCAATAGGATCATTATCCCCACAACATCCTGTACTGTCATCTGTATGGTTTGGATCTTCCCAGGTCTGTCAAAGGAAAGAGAATTATCATTTACCAGCTGATCTGCAATTATAATTCACCTAACCACAAAATTACTAAGATTAATAAAAACACCAATAAAAACATCAGCTTTCTGAGAACAGCGTTGCTCAATTTGAAAAGAAAAAAAACCAAACAAATAGCCAACAGACTGACGTTGAGTAACTCATCCTCATACTCAGGACAAGTAACATGAGGATTACTGAGGACATAGTAACAAAAATATTCACTGCATCCATGACTCAACAGACACACTTTATCAAATTGCAGTGATTAAGGCATCAGAGGACCCTGAATATGTATTCTTCTGGTTACTAGTGATTGTGGGATTAAACTAGGACATCCTACAATTACATGCTTATTACACTCTTTAAATACCATGGCACTAACGTAAGTTGCTTTCAAAAACATCTAGGCTTTGAGCTAACCAAGCTCCTAGATATGGATTTGTCAGCAACCAATTAGCTTTTTAAAGTTTTTGATATAATATGAAATATTTCTGAGTATTTTGAGACATGTACATTCCCAAGAACAGCCAACAGCTTAAGGCCAAAGAAGCTCTTCCAGAAGGCAAGTTCAAATCCCTGCTCTGAGCAAGCAAGGAATCATAGCTAAGTTACACTAACTTAAATTACTAGACCAGTACTTGTTTTGTCTCTTACTGGTTAGTCATGAGTAACTCATCCTAAAGTTGAGAAGCTTTCCTGGTTAAGAATTTTGAGTCCAATGAAGTTAGAAGACTTTTCTTCCAAGGAGCTATACTGTTAGCTCCTACTGTTCATGGTCGAACCCCCACCTCAAACTTGTTCTTGAGAACTTGACTGATACTAAAAGGCAAAACAGTGAAAAGCTCAGGTGTTTAGGTAGCAGAATCATTACCAAAAAATGCTGATGAGGAGTCAAGAAAGAATTTCAACTTAAAACTTATTTTTCCAATACTTTTCCAAAGTGCTTTTTATTTAAGGCTGCACTATATCAGTACTACTTTCCTGCCCAGCTGCACCCCTCCACCTGAAGGTTAGAAGGAAAGCTTGCTAGGAATGGTGTTCTCTGGACAATAATGATAGTCCTACTGTCATTTTTTTTTCTTCTCTGTTCCACAGCATTAAACAGCAGCCACAAATACATATCTTTAAGCCATATACCAGGGCTGAACTTCTGGCAACTGCTGATCCTAATGAAAAATGCTCTTGTGATAATGGAGACACTGAACTGGATTTTGTTTGTTACAGCTGCTAGTAGGAATCTGGAGTATCATCTAACTTCAACAAGCAGAGGTGTAATGACCCAACTGGTATTTTAAAGTTACTACAGAAAATAAAAATGACAATTATCTCCAGCCCTCTCTGACTCACAAGGTAACAAGGGAACCTGAACATTTCTCCTGGGGAAAGTGTCATCAGTCCAAAATAATGCACTTTGTGCAGGAAAATATTCAAATGTTTGATTTTGGCTTTGTACTAAGACACACACAAATTTCAAAACATTAAATGGAATTGCTGGTTCCCAGCTATACCTACTTGGAAATTTTGTCTACTGAGACTGCCAACTAGATAAGGACTTCCATTGCTATACTCCAGCACCTGCCTCATATCTCCTCTTCAGGGATTAAATACATAAGCAGATTTTCAGGAGTAAACTTTTATTGTTTATGCAGTTAAGTGTAAAGAAAATAAATCACTCTCTTCTAGCTCCACCATGTTCTTCAGTATTAATTTAAGTCCAATGTGTTATTCACAGAAATGAAAAAAGTTTAAAATTTTTCATTACGCTCAAAATTTCAGCCATTAGCTGGGCTTTTTCAAGGCTCAAAATTTTGAATGTGTCATGATCAGTAAAGTCTCACAGTTCAGAGAAAAGTTAACTAAGGCAGTTGAGGTTTAATCTAACAAAGAGCAGCACTTGTGTTCCTCTTTGTTGAAGATATTAAGAAATCCCAATTAAAATTTATGCTGCAATACATGAAAATCCTAAATTAGTTTTTTTTAAAAAAGCCTTGTTTAAGCAGAAAAGGGCTACTTGACAAAGTATTCCTGAATGACAGACCATGACAGTTTAATTCTGTCACTATAGTACAGACATAGACTAAAGATTTGAGATTTCTTGATCATTTAACTCCTTCCTCAAACACGGCACATATTTACACCCACATTCAAATTCTGATCAAAATTTACGGACACAATAAAGCTCAACATAAAAAAATCCTAATTTACAAATGTATCAAAGAGAAACATCCCTCTTGCAACTGATTTGCATTCAGGCAGTACTCAAGATTTACAAGGCAATTTACACAGAAGACAGAAAACTTTCACCATTGTAACAAAAATGTTACCTGTGGGAGGGCACCATAATTCCATATATAACCCTTGTGAGGAAAGATATTTGCCACATATCGAAGCTTGCCTTTCTTTATATCTTGTTTAATGGGATTCAACGGCTCCTCAGTGGCAATCTAAGCAGATCGTGAAAAAGAGAGAGAGAGAGAGAAAGAGAGAATGGTAAAATGGAAAGCAATTCATTCTGTACCCAACCAGTTAGAAAGATAGAATTATTAAAAGTATGATGGCCTCACTCTAAATCTCAAGGGTCACGTTCAAAAAGCAGCTTATTAAGGTTTTAAATAACGTTGTGAAGTATGCAAGGAAAAAATGAATCTAGAAGAGAAAGTCATAAATTTATAAGGAGGCTGTCATGGTCAAACATAAATACTGAAAGGAATTTCAGTTAGAAGCTCTTGCACTTTATAGTACAAGTTCAACAGACATGCAAATAGTGGCACAAGTTCTTCTGACAACAGGGGCTTGACAACAACAGGGGAAATGTTTCATCTTCTTCTCACCCTCTGTTCATTGCTCTCCTGTTGCACACATCCCTTCTCTCCATCACCTCTCAGCATACAAATGCTTTTTAGTAAGTACAAGTTCTGCATAGTCACCAAATGCCAACTTAATGCTGATTTGGAACAAGTGAATCTCACATTAGAGGAAGGCATTCTTATTCCCAAAGAAGCACTCACAGAAGGACTGAACTAGTTAAAGCTGAACTGTTTATTACTGTCATCATCCTCCCCAAAACCTCAAATACAAACCCACTGCCATATGAGTTACCTACCATACATCAGCTAATTCACCGTAACCATCCTTTTGACACTCCACACCACAACCCAATCCCTGTTAGCTTGGCTCTTGCTTACAAACACTCATGTGAATGGCATCACATTTGTTACATGCTCAGATGGTTACACTGGCTCAGATGGTACATAGCTTGCACGCATAAGCACACAGCCCTTAGTCCATATTCGTTTTACAACATGCTTGTAATTTACCTAAAGCACCATCACCACCAAAGACATCCCAAAGGAATTCCACCTTTTTGAAACACACCAGACTGTCAATAGCATGCACTTATTCCACAAGTAAACCCTCTCCAAGAGCTGAGATCAAGGTTCATACATTTCTGGTTTCACACTTGATTCTACCTGCTTCTGGTCATAAATCAACAGTGACGGCCTTGAATATGTCACCTGGGACTTTGACAGAAGTGGAGCTCAGCAATGCTTTTTCTTGATGTAAACTGGGACAAAGAAGAGTCACTGACAACACTGACAAAAGTCTCATGAAAACCACCTTCAGTAAAATCAAGGGAAGAACAACAGAAATACAACAAACTGATGAGCAGGAGATCTGGCACTGGGGATGTAACAGTGGGAAACATTCATCCTAAAGCAAGGTTTAATTCCCTACAATCTCCATTCCATGTGAGAGAATCGCAACATGGAGATGCAGACAAGACCTGGTTTTAGCACCTTACCAGTCTGGAGTGAAGGACCGCCAGGACACAATAGCAAGGCAAGACAACTGCCTTAACAATTAATGCAGGAATTTTCAAGTATATTAAAAGTTACAGATTAGAGAACTATACCCGGTCTCCTCTATGAAGACAGAAAAGTCTAAACCCACTGATTTCTGAACCTAACAGGACAGCAAACTTTCCCACCCTTGACATAACATGCCAAGAGAAGCGGAGGGAGATCAACCTGACCTTTACACAGAGAGTTCAAATAGCATTGTCAAAGGGAAACTCTGCAAAAGAGAACTCAGCTTCCACAACAAATTGTCATCTTAAAATACAAGGTAAATATCCAAGGTAACCCTGCTTGCAGAATAGCAACTGTGGTGGTAAACAAATGATTTTCCAGCATCAGGGAAAGGAGAAAACAAAATTCTGAAGTAACAGGCTGGGGAGGTTCTTTGGTGTTATTTTTAATAATCAACATAGTTAACAGCTCAACCACAAACTTCCTTAAAAGCATCCCTAAAATTAATACAAATGTTCAGGAAGATAGGACATACCCTGGTGAGATCTGTTGTTTCACAAACACTACAGATGAAGCATTACTCAGCTTCTATATTCTAACTGCAGAGGAACAACCCATTAGGCCTTACTTTTAAAGTATCTCCCTGCAGGAGTAGGTATTTTCAGTCAATGAGGTCCCCAAGTATTTTTTTTTATCACAAGGAAATGCTTTTTCATTAACAACTCCATTTGTCAGGATTTGGCCGAGCACACTATACAGCAGAAATGAGAGGAGTTAAACCCTCTGAGTGGAATTCTGTATGAGCAAGCAAGAGTAAGACTAAATGTTGGGCAATGTCCTGCAAGCCAGTACTCTAGGACTGTGTGGCAAGTATGCTGCACTCTGCAGTCAGAGGACTGTCATGAAGCAGTGCTCACCTGCAGAAGGGAAATAAAATTAGAACCTCAACACTTTATAATTGCAAGGCAAGTGTCTGGATGCACAACTTCAAATTACTTTTTTAACAGAGAAAATTTTATGTGTAAAGAGTAATCCACACTCTGATTAAACTGTGAGTACTGGAAGCCATTGCATTGTCGTAACTTTCATAAATACCTATATAATTAAGGTATTTTTCTTAATTACCTCCATTTTTGCATTTGTCCAACGAGGCACTTCTACAATCATATTACACAGGACCTAAAACAAAAAACAATGATAGAACTGAAAATAAAATCCAGTTGGCAATTAGTACTTTACAATAAGACAAATTCTCTCCTCTGTATTCAGCAGCAACATACATCACATCCCTCTATTCCAGCTGCTTTTACATTAAGTACAACTCGTTTAGTTTCACACAATGATATTCAACCTCCTTGGTTCATCTTTTCCCCACCCAACCCCTTTGAGAATATAAACAACTACAAGTAGTGGAAAACCACATGATGTTTTTTATTCCCGTATCAATATTACTTTTCACAAAATGTTCAGGAAGTCCATGGAATGGTATGCCACAAGGCAGCAGTTCAGTCTACTAGTCAGAGGACTGGCCGTTTCTATAGGACAGTTAGCTTCCCTCAAGCACTGGAGAGGTCAATGTTTTGTTTTTTTCCCTTGAAGATTTATTTCTTCATGCCCTCCTCTTTTGCCTCATGCATTTTTTTAAAAACCCATGCAAATGAAACAACCACTGACATTTCTGATTCTCAGTCAAATCTGGTTGAAATGAGGCCAAATGAATCCAAAAGTGATGGCAGAGGAAGGACATGGACACAGACATCTCATGTTTGTATTAGCCTTCTTCCTAATAGAAACAAAGTGAAAGTTGTTTTAAGAAAGGGGGTGTGGGGCAAATAAACCTAAAACACGTAAACTTTCATGCTTTTAGAAGAAAGATAAGTAACCTACACCCTTCTTACTGAGGAGGTTACAGTGACATTTTCCAAAGAGGAAAACTCCATGTAACTGCTGTAAGGTTTCTTCTTCTGAAGCTGTCAGAGGTAAGCACTACCAAGGAGTAGCGTATTAATCGAAATGGGTAACTAAACCAAACCACACAGCAATGTCTACAACCTATTTTCTCCTAGATTACCAAAATAACCTCAAAATATCACATTCGCTGGAACTTCTCTTTATAGCCAAAGAAAACTCATGTTGGTATTAAGGAAGGACAAAAAATGCTTTTGCAGAAATTTGTAGGAAAAAAAAAAATATAAAGTTAAACCAACTGAAGACTTGCACTGACTCTTTAACTACACTGCAATTAAGGCTCCAGCAGACTCTTAAATATTTGTATTTTTGCTCCTTGTATCCTGCAGCTGCAACAAACAAATACCATTACCAGGGTCAATGCCACAGTCTGCTTACAGTAATTCCAACGGTTCTATGATCTTCTCCTCCCAAACAAACCTGGAATGTGAAAAGAAAGAAAGCAAAGGAAAATCCCAGCTGTCACTCAGCGTTTCTCCCATGAGACCACAAGCTATGCACAATCCTGACAGCAAATTCCCAGTAAATTTAAATTAAATTCACCATCTATAAGTACTGTGCCTATACTGCAGTCAGTGTCATGTCAGATGGAATCACCTCTCCTTATCAGGTCATAACCAAAGACAATAAGGAAAACAAACAAACAAACAAAAAAAAAAAAAAAGAAAAAAAAAGAAAGGTGCTTCAGATCAGTTTCATAAAGCGTACCTTATGGATGTAAGAACAGTTGAAACAGAGAAGTAATCCGAAAGAGAGCTCAAAGATGTCAAAATAAGGAAGCAGATAGAACAAAGCAACACACATGCAGCAGCAGGTAAGGGAAGGGCTGGAAGAGAGCCAAATAAAGTCTGCATATCCATCTGGGAAACACTTGGAAAAAAATGCACAGCATGAAAGCCAGTGCTGTCAAGAAACTCTTAGGAAGCTGCCAAGCAGGTCAAAGAATTGTTCTGACTGGTAGCTACAGGCAGAAAACTTACAAACTACTCCTGGAATTATACACAATGTCTTCCCCTCCACCACAATCCTGTATTTCTGTTGTTTACATGCGACTATACGTTTTTCTGACCATGTCTAATACAATGGCTTCAGCAGCCTGTAAATCTTGGTTTTGAGCTTTAATTGGTCAAGTTATTCCAGGTCTTCACCAAAACAACTCTCAGGGCTGGACAACAACTGGACTGAAATGAATACAATGCTGCTCTCAAAAACAAAAAATCACTTTGATTTAACTCAGCTCTAAGACCAAGCCTTCATAATTTGTGGTATCAGTCAAATGCGAATTATCAAGAGTCTTAAATCAGACAGCCTGACAGATTAATTTGTATGCAAAAAAATCCCCAAAAGTACTCTCTCTAATGCTACGCTGCCACAAGCATTTACAACAGATTTATAACTTCATGCAGTCCTTACATTTAAAAATAAAAAGTCTTATTTATAGGGCAATCACATCTTCACAGTGATGAGACAGGATTCACTGGTGTAGAAAGGAGAGCACATACTAGATAGTCTGACAGATAGAAAGAGAGAAGCATACTCCTCTGGTTTTTTAGGGGTTTTTTTCCTCCTCTTTCCTATTTTGTTTCCCTCCTTGCCTAAATACCACCCAGGAATTTTTCCATCACTCTTATTTTCAAGACCAAGCTCCTATTCCTTCTGACCACTTGAATGTTCTCCCCCATCCCTTGCTGCAAAACTGTCCCTGCCTCAGCTGCAAACAGAAATGTAAGTGTCAGACACCACCTGTCTTCACAGGTTACCATCTGCATATACCATTCACTGGTTAGTTTTGGATGGTGAATGCATCTGGTAACTACTATTTTTATCTTTATTTTAAACCAGTAGAACAAAAAATTCCACCTCATCAAACCCCCAAGTGGGCACTTCTACCCCCTCAAGCAATGGTGAGACTGTTTTAACAGCCCATTTGACACACTGTCCACTGACAGAAAAAGAAAAAAGATCTCTCATGAAATGAAAACTATTGCTTTGGAAAGTTTACCATTTAACTGCCTTAGTAGGACAGCAGTCAACTGGTCTGCCTACGAGATCGCTGCTTGCTGTAGTCCAGATTTCATCCAACTCTGCAAGCGCCTAATGTGGAAGGGACTCCACTTCATGACAGCACACTGTACAACAGGCCAGATGAAGTAGTTCCTACAGGCTAGCCTCATGCCAACTCTGCTCGTGGACAGTTTCTTCATGACAGTCTCCTGGAGCACACAAGAAAAGAGGAGGAAACAGTTTCCTAGATTCAGAAAAAGGGACAGAACCCATCTGCTAGGGGAAGTGTCCTGACAGAGCCCAGAGGGACTTTCAACCCAGGGTTTTACGTAGCTTGCTTGACTTTGGGTTAATGTGAACACAAGACAAGACATTTGTACTTATGCTCTATTATACCTTGAAGAGGTAATGGGGAAAAAAAAAAATTCATTTGCTCAACACAGAGGAGTCAAAAGTGCATTTCCTAGTTCCTAAAACTGAATATGAAAATCAGCAGAAAATGACATCAGAAGGAACAAACAGTATGTCTAAATGATACCCTTTATTTCTTAAGAACTACACGCTAAGTACATCACATGGGAACTCACGCAGGATGTAAGTGTTTGCTTTATCGGGGTGTTTTCTTTAACACTGCTTGGCAACTAACTGCATTCCGTTTCAGCTGAACATCATTTTTAATGTATCATGATATCATTTTTGCTGATACAACCAAAAATGTGTGTCTCACACACAGAGAACAGGAACAGTTTTGGGGGTTTTTTTTTTGAAATAACAAAACCACAGAAAGATAAAAAGATATACAAATACACTTTAATATATTCATACAGCAAGTGTTGAGAAAAGCAAGGAAAATACACTGTTGTACCCAGGTAATCTGTGAGTCAGCATTCTCTCCACTAAGACCAATGGCCAAAAATAACTGCTAGCTCTGGCTGTACAGATTCTTATAGAAGATAACTCATTTTAATCAGGGTTTGTTATTACAAATCTGAATATCACAAAAAAAAAATGACACTATTTCTACAACCTGCCCTTCTGGACTCCCATGAACCCTTCTCAGAAACAATTCTTTCTTACCTAACTTTCCATTTCTTGTTCAACTATTGCCTTTCCCAGTCTTCCTAAGTTCCTTAGCTGGGACATTTGAGGGGAGGGTTTTGAATAGGTATGATTTTGCTCAAGGGCTGCAACACTTAATGCTCAGCTCTGAAGGTTCAGCTAATTTGAAGCAGAAGTGGAACAACCTACACAGAGCGAGGAAAGTGACAAAAAAAGAGAGATGAGAAGAACAGAAAATCTGTATAATTTCATAAAATTACAAACATCACCACTTTTTAAGGCCTGATTAACATTCACCATCACCCTTGCATGACAGGGAGAAGAGATATGCTACAGCTTACAATTACTTTAGTTGTTTTTATAGTAGAGTGCTTAAAAAAAAAAATCTGAAAGCATTAGAAGCAGCATTTGGGGGCTGCTGACCCTTCCTCACTGAGAAGCTCTGAGCTCACAAGACAGAGAGAAGAAAAAGCAGCTATCATTTCCATTTCTCTTCTGTCTGCTCATTTGCAATCTTGCAGGGATTCTCATCACTCATCAACTGAACATGGCAGCATGCACCTCAAGACTAACAAGAATGAAAAAGATGAGCTGCAGTCCAGCAGCAGTGTGAACAAAGGATGATGTTTAAAAGGAAAAAAAGGAGAAGGAAAATAAGGACTATCATGAAATACACCCAGAAATAAATGGAGAGGGGCTTGCTTATAAAATGAGTAGCCATGTTATAAGCATCCCCCATGTAACACTTGCTACAAGGTATTTGCTAATGAAAACAACAACCAGATGCCAGCAACATCTGGAGACCAAATATACTGTATCTAAATGAGAAGTCAATGGAACTTTTCCAATATAAATTAACATATCACAGAGCAAAAAAGGAATGCAGTGCCCAGCATAAATGCAAAGTGTGTGAAGCCTCTTCATAGTGTACTTCCCTCACGTTACAGTGAAAAGGGAATCATGAGCACTATGTTAAGTTTTTACCCACAGGTATCCCAAAAGTGGTGTCAGGCTTATTCTCTGGTAAACAAGTTACTGGACACATTCACCTGCAAAAATACTCAGTGTACAACCATGACATGAATGAAAATGAAGCACTGACTTTCTCAAGTCTAAGGAACCGTTTATTTGAAGTTAAGCTTGATCAATTCACTGATGCAACTTTCTCAGTAAACCAACTCTACTCCAGTAGATTTTAACTGGACCGCTGAGTGAAGATGACTTCTATTCTCACTATTTGTGAGAATACCTACAAGAACACAAAGCAAGGCTTGCAGCTATTGGATACATCTATAGAAAAAGGCTGGGCAAGTTCAAGCATCAGGGTGACAGCTTCACTGATAAGCTAAAATTTGGAACACACAAATCCCTGAACACACATAATGGACACACTACAGCTGAGGTTACATATATTGAAAAAATGTGTTAACGTGACTGAAGCAGGTTACAGAGGCTGTACTTAAGACAGAATACAAAGTCAGTACAAAGTTTGTACCCGTACTGCATGGGAAATGATGACAGCTTTTCCTTTCTGATGAAACATACCAACTTTATCATAAGACAACTCTGACACCAGTTTTGAATGCTGTTCCAAGCATGAGGCCCTCTATCAGATCACCTGTTCAGAGTGTATGACCACTCTGATGACCCCTTGTATGTCACCTGACTAGCTAATTTATCAGAAGTTTTTGCGTGACAGAAGCAATCCAACTGAAGTCCACAAGGGCATTCCAGCATTGTGCAACCCACAGGATGCAACAAAACAAAAGCTGTCTTGTTTCTTGCTTTATAATTTTTTTTCAAATGCTCTTGGGGGTGTCTGAAAGTTAGAGGACTATGATCTCTACATGCTTTGACAGATTCCTTACCAAGGCCAACATTTTAAATAAAACTTTGTATTCAAGAACACCTGGGTCCTCTGAATGAGATGACATGTGAATACTTTACCAAAGCCATACAATGACAAGTAGATTAGAAACCCTTTCACTACAGCAGGGAATCAACATGCCACATTTGTCTTCAAAAGAAAATGATGACCTCTTCAAACCTTCTTCCTCCTAGACATGGAAGACCATATTCAACAACCAGCCTCTGACAGTTTTGACTGTAAGCACAGTGGGAACATCCACTCTTCCAGACAGAGATGTGAAACTTTTGGTACCTTTCACAGAGATTTACTTGGGCAGGAGTGGATTCCGAGTGCTTGCAATGCTTAAGACAAAGCATAGGTTCAGACTGCAAGCTGGTAATAATTTTGAAACTGAAGCTGAATATGATTTCTTTCAGCATAGTTTCTCCCTCAAAATAACGTCACTCTAGTCTTCAAACAGCCAAAAAACATCTGTGAAAGCAAAAAGGTCTGTTGTCAACAGTGGCTGCAAAGCTAAATTGTTACTTGGGAAGGTCTAAAATGTTGCAAGAAATGGCTGCACTACTGAGAACAGTTCATACAGAAACACCACAGCGTTTCCCTTCAAACTACAAGCTGAGATTGCAAAACAGCTAACGAAGACTTGTACAATGTGCATTCCCCTACTCCATGAATGTCAAAAGCTGAAACTCCTCTATTTTGAGACCTTCTTTTCTGGCATCCGGAATGCCAAGAACAATTTAAGGTAGATTAGACAGACTGAAGACTCATGCAGACTTATCTTCATTTTCCACAGCTAAACTGCCATCTGATGAACACCTGTTCAGCATAATTTAACACACACTCTTAAGAGGGCTTGCCCTTATGGAGAGTAACAAATAACTGCCACCCTAAAAGCACAAGTTTTAAAGATGCCACCATGTTTCCAGGGCAAGAGGAACTATCACCTTCGAATTCTGGCTAAATTCAATGCAAGGATCAACTGAACACCAGATATCAACGGCAGCCTTTGCGTTCCTAGACAAGAGTAAGGAATACAGTGCTTCAAAGGTCTTCAGAAATGAGGACATGGCATTAAATTCCTCTCTTTCCCTTTATCCCCTGATTAAGCTATGCTTTCCCTACATACAAGGACACAGGGATGCACTTCTCACCAGGCCAAGGTGAGGAGAGCTGCTGAGGAGCCCAGTGTAAGAAGAAACTGCTTTCCTGAACACAAAGATCCTTCTATTTTCTCTCTTCTCCCCAACTCCCAAAGATGATGATGAAAAAGGGTTTTCTAAATTATTTGCATTCTCGCATTTCACCATCTAAGTAAAGACCAAGCAGTTTGGAAAGCCTATAGCCTGCACGTTTGTTTGCTTACTCGCATCAGAAGCCCACAAAGACTGGAACGTACATTTGCCTTTGCTCATTTTCCATAGTTCTATTAAATCACAGCCCAGAGCTCTCTCGTAGCAGCAGTTATGTGAAGCAGCTCTGAAGTCTGCACTGGCCCAGGAAACAAGAGCTGCTCAGCCTCCTGGCATTTTTTCCCCCTGCTCCATAGGTTGATTCAGAGATCAGAAAAAGTGTACTAGAAAAGTGGTTTTCAAAAAGCTACCATGCTTCCCACTACACAGACAAATGCAGTTTTGAACAGTTTTAGACACTGCATAAACCAGGCTTTGCATCTTTGCAACCAGCGGGCATTGCTACAGTATTCATAAGCAGGTAAGAAACAGAATACTTCACTTCCAGCCAGGGCAGTAATTAAGAATTCACGTTGCAAGACAACAATTTTTGAGAAAGGCTACTGGCACATACTCTTTCTCCTCAATAATTAATCTTTCAGGCATGATTCTACATCTACTAAATAGTACTTAAATGGGCATCAAGCAACAGGAAATCTAAAAAGCGTTACCTTGGCATTGTAGCTTGAATGAATCACAGGGCCACAGAAGGGAAAATATATCATACAGGACTGTGTGGGGGCTGGTGTACAGCACAAGAACCAGTGTACCACACACTAGTTGCACAACTGTGAGAACCCACACAGTTAGGACAGTTCTTTCACATCAGATGGGTAGTTACAGTTTTGTAATATGACTGGCCAAACATATTGAGAAGATAAAGGTTGGGACACACACAGACATAGACACACACAGACACATCATGGTGTACATGATGTACTATTACAGCATAGTTCCTTTCATTTTTTTCTTTCACTTTCTTCCACTAATTTTTAGGTACTCCTATGCCAGGGAAAGCACTGCAAAAAATGTTACATTTTTGAAAAGACACTTATATAAATAAATCGTGTTTCACAGAAAAAGCCTGAGCAGACCTTCCATGGTTTTTTGGGCTTCTGTTAGGCTTAACTTCTGTGCTGGTTAATGCTGAGCCATTAGCAGACGTGATTTTTCTCTCCTTGGGCTTCCCATTAGTATAGAAAACAACATACCTTCAGTTTTGTATACATACCAAAGATCACCCACAGTCAGAGCATAATGAATATTTTATTAACTGAGGTTTTTTTGCAAATGTTTCTGAATGCAATAGCAAAAAAGATAACATATCTATGCTGCAATGGTCATAATAAACCTTTCAAAGAGTGGTATAAAAGTGTTTGCCTTTGAGAACATCTTGATGAATAAAAGAATGCCAACATTTCTAGCCCATTCAAAGAGGAGAATATTAAATCCCTTTAAGCTTTCTCCTCCTAAAAGACTTGCATTAGATATGTCAACTATATTCAGTGAGAGCAAGTCCACTTCGCAGAACAGCGAAACAATGTTGGAAAGGAAATAGAGGGAATAGTTAAAAACAAAACAAAACAAAACAAAAACCACCAAACTTAGCAGTACCTCACTTCCAGTAGTCTTTGATCTCTTTGCAGGAATCTCTTTATCCTACAGGGAAACAGTGAAATAAAGAAGTGTGTAAAGAACGTTAGAGAGCAATACCATATTCACATAAATACAGACAACAGTAGTTTTCAATGCAACTGAAACATCCCTTTGTCAGCATAAAGGCCTAAACTATAACTTCTAAAAGTGAATACTCAGTCCTGTTTCATTGTGAGATTATAACCTTCCTGATGTTAACAGAGGAAGGTAAAAATATACAAGGACACATCCACTTTCTCCCAGCTACTAAAAAATTTAAGCAGCAACTTAGGCCTGTCCTCAACTGATTAAAAACACAGAGTCATCCTTCTGTTCAGTTGAAAAAGATAAAAAACAAAGCAAACAAACAAAACCAGTACAGAAAATAAGGCTGGAGTTATCCATCGTAAAATAAAGTCCACAAAGCTTAGATCAGGGAAGGGAAAGAATATAATATACAACTCCTCAGGTCATCCTCTTGCAAAGAAGGCAAAATTAAGAGAGACCTTCACAATGACTGCCTTTCTGGCTCCCCCCTCAGGCCCCTGTGTCCTGTGGAATGCTCTTTCCTTGCTCACACACCAAAATGAAAGCCTCCCCACATTGATCAGACATTGCTGCACTGTTATTTAAGCTACAGAAAAACCACAGACTCTAATCCACCCCTCCAAATCTTAAAGTCTAGATGCAGGGACAGCAAGGTCCCCAGGGAACATGTGATGAAAATGCCCACTGCTTTTCCAGCAATAGCACCCACTGAACAGAGCGTCTTAGCAACGACTCTCTGAAAGACTTACCTCTTCCATTGACTAACACGCTTAGGGTCTGCTGATCAAAAAGGTTTCATGCATATTTTTAATCTCATTTTAAATAATTCTAGAGACTGGTTCATCAGTTCAGAAGTCTCAGTCTGAACATGCTACAACTGCTGACCTTTCTCATCATTTATATCATCCATAGAGACCCAGCAACAAATCAAGAAAACAGCCAAAACCCTCCCAACCTGTTTGTGTAACAAGCATACCATAATAAGCAAACCTAAGTCTAAACCGAAGACTGGCAGTTCCCACCGGTGACACATAAAACAGGCGTTTCATTATTGCTATAATGAAACTCCAGGGAGTGTGGCTAACAAGACGTGAAAGTGCTCAGCTGCACCTCATGCCTTGTAATTCTCCGAAGGTGCGATTACCACTTCTCTCTTGGGCATTATTGTTGGCTTCCAATTATAATGCTCCCCTTGGGAATTAAAGAAATACCCCTTAAGTTACATAAGTGTGTGCTGTACATCTCTGACTGCAAGGAAACGTACACTTTAAATTGCAGATGTAGAAAAATGCCACTTTAAAAAGAGTAATAGTAGAAAATGAATTCAAGAGCACATAAACATAAACCTTAAACACAGAGGAGAACAAGATACACTGAGGGTTCCTCCCACCTTCAGTCACTTGGAGACTTAAAGAGACACCTAGGCTTGTCTACACAGTAATCATTATGTTTCACTGCAAATTACTGAACTCAATAGAGAAAATCTGGTGGAGTTATCGTGCCTGTATTACATAGGACTATTTTAACCCAGGCTGATTCCTTTTCTGGTGCTATACATTTGTCTGTGAATTGATTTTAAAAAACGCTTTTAAAAACTGCACTTTTACCTAAAGAATACCAACAAACTTGTTATCATTTTGAAATTGTGTTTCAAGGCATAAATACACACCTCCTTAGATCCAGCAAACAGTGGAATGTCATGAAATGGGGAAATATATTTACCATCTGCATTCTCTGAAAAACAAAACAAAAAAGCAGCATTACAAATCTAAAGATATGCCGTAAGATGTTGGTATTGCTAACTACTATGCATTACAGAAATGTATGATATGCCACAATTATGCATCAGTTAAACTTTTTCTGAAGTTTAATTCTAAGGACTAAAAAGTAACCTACATGCAGGACAAGGAATTTGATTGTTTGACAAGGATTCATTAGAATCAAATTTATTGCTTTAGTATTCAATACCACACTTCTCTTCCAACTACCTGGCAATACAAGCTATGTAAAGAGAAGATCCTTTTATTCTCTTTTCTTCTTATCCCTGGCAATACACAACCATTAATGGAGGAAAAAAATACCAAGGGAATGTCATTTCCACGAGTGATCAGTGAATTCATCTGGGTTTCTAGCAATGCTGCCCTTGTGACTTCACTGTATTTCTAACAAACTGAGTTTCATGACCTCAAAAAGAAAATCCCCCAACATAGTAGGCCAAAGTCTGACCAAGAGAATAAGTGAGGGATTGGATGATTGCTTAGGTCCTAGAAATCAAAACACCGTGCCTCAAAACCAGCAGAAATTGACTAACTACAGGGTGCCCAATCTGCACCTCAGCCTTGTTCCCACTGTAGAAAGGAACAAAATTCACTGGAGTGGGTGCTTAAGCTTTTCAAACTACTCGGAAACTTTTCAACATACTAAAAGCCCAAGTACTGCATCAAAACAGAAACATCAACAACAATATAAGGTGCTAACACAAATCCCAAGGAGTTTCTCCTCTGCTAGCACCCCTAGCCCTATACACAGTAAAGGGAAAAGCGGACAAGGGACTTCACTTAGATTTGGACTGTACTTTGACCACCTCAGCAAAGAGGAGTACACTGCGGTTGTTTATGCAACTCCTGGAAGCCTCTCAGATGCTCCTCCCAAATAAACCAGTTTAGTGGTTGGCTGCTTATTCCCACTAACTAAAGTGACTTTCTCTACATGAGCTCCTGAGCTGGCAGCCCCCGGGGGACTGAGCACAAGGGAGCCCTGGCAGGGTACTGCTGACAGGGTACACGACGCCTCCGCTTCTCTCGCACCAGTGGACGTCAGAATTAACTGCTTGTAAGTCAACGGACCAAAAATGTACAAAGCCACTGCTAGAGAAGCGGCATACAAATAGACAACACTGTTAGTAAAATGCATAATACCAACACTGCACACCCCCAGCTCTCACTGGGTTTTGAGAAGCCTCCTGGCGCGCTGCCCATGCCCTCCTGGTGCCACTTGCCGCTGCTGGCCCCACAGGCCTCTCGGGGCTGGAGCCCCCCGTTTTGGATGCCAGCCTGCCCTCACCATGACGTTTCTGGAGGGAGGGCTGGCCTGGTCACGGGCGACAGGCCCTGCTCCCGCTGGGCTGTCACATCGCAGCGGTGAGGCGAGGCAAGGCTCCCGGCCAAGGCTGTCCTTGGGGTCCCTGAGCGCCCCGTGGCCTTTGCGCCCAGGCTGCCCCACAACACCGCACCAGGGCAGTGCTTGACCCCCGGCGCCCCAGCACCCCTTCACCCTCCGCCGACTTTCGCGGTGCGGGGGAAGGGCACGGCTGTGCCCTGCACACCAGCCCCCAGGACCGAGCAGGCCCAGCATCCCTTCCAAAAGAGGATCTGCCAAGAAATCCCCTCGCTCTCCTCATAAAACTGCTCCCCTGGAGTGGAGGGGAGGCTCAGGGGCAACAACTCAGCCAGTCCGAGGGGCCTCAGCGAGGAGCTGCCGCCACCTCTCCCCAGCTGCACGCTCCCGCCCCCCGAGGCGGGGTAGTAGAGGTTTACCGAGCCCTGGGGGCTGCTACTTACTAAAGTAGAGGCGGTAATCGGGAGAGTTGGGCCGCCCCCGCTGCTCCGTGCCGTAGCGGGCCATGGCGCTGAGGCAGCGCCGCGGCGGCCGCCCCCAGCCCCGCGCCGCCAGCAGCCGCACCAGCCCCGGCGGCGCGCGCATGATGGCGGCGGCCGCCTACCCTGCCCTCCCCTTCCTGCGGCCGCCGGGCCTGCGCCGCTCAGCCCCGCTCCGCTCCGCGCTGCGCAGGCCCCATACCCCGCCTGCCCCCTCCGGGAAACCTCGACCGGCGGCGGAGGGTGCTACCGGCCCCCGGGGGCTGCGGCCTGTCCCTTCCTGCTTCACCGGCGAGGAGGGAGAGCCGGCCGGGGCTGCCACCTGAGGGAGAGCACGACCGTTAGCTCCCGGAGGCCCTACGTGGCGGCGTTGCCCCGCACGGGCCCTGTTGAAAAGGCGGGTGTGCGGAGGAGGGGTTTCCTCAGGCAGTGGCTGCTGCCGGGCCCAGACACTGCCCCGTTTTCCCTGCGGGCCCCGGGACGTGGCTGCTTCCCCCTGCTCAGGCCGGGGTCCGCACCTCAGGGGAAGAAGGAAGCTGCGGGGTGCCCGCCCAGGCCCAGCCTCAAGGGAGGGCTCCGCCGAGGTGAAAATATTAAAAAAACCCCACTTGAGGTGACAGGTGTCCCCCAGCGGGAGCCAGGCGCGCCTGGGCATGCGGTGCCCGAGCTGTGCCCATGCTGAGGTGCTTCCAGGCCACCAGCACTGCGAAAGGTGCGGACATGAAACAAGGGGTGATGGTGGCAGGGTTGTCATCCTTACCTGAGGCCCACGTCGGTGTGGGGACCCTTCCCTGCTGCTCCCTAGGCAGGGAAGCGTTCATGTTTTCTTGGTGCACGCAGTTTTATGTCACCCAAGGCAGCCTGTGCTTGCACCGCTCATAGGCGGGCTTTTTGCTTGGGTTCCCAAAGGTGGATGCATTTTTATATTGAACCCTGCTGATACTTAAATTAGATTCTCATCTGTATTCAGGTTGTGCTGGTTTTTAAAGTTTATTACCCCTACATATGATCTGATTCCTTTGAATTCTCATTGATCCTTGAGGATTTCAAATGAATTACATCTGTCAATACAGGTTCTTGGAGTAGTGCTTCTTATTCATGGGTCTTTCAAAAATTCCTGAAAAGGAGCAGACACCACTATTTGCATTTTATTGATGGAGAAACTGAGGCAGAACAACTTTTGTTGCTGTTGTCACTCTTAAATCCCAAGCCAATCATCTTATGTGTTCACCTCTAAAGGTGATCAATATTAGCTTTGAATTTTAACTCTAATTTGAATTACCTTGAAAGATTTCTGCAGGATAACTCCATGTTACCCTGAATATTTTATACAGTATTTTAAATGTTATTTGGAAGGATTTATTTGCAGAAAAAAAGCTAAGTCAATCTCTTCCATCAGATTTAAACAGTATATAACTTCCTTCTTACCTTTATTTGTCCCCTCTACTGTTTGGTAGATCGAGCTTCGAAAGCGTCAGGATTGTCTGTTCAGTGTGTGCAGTCAGGATCCAGCATTGTTTTACGCCAGAGTGGGAGATTTTCGTGATGGCCTCAGTCACTGTTCCCCCATGTACTCCTCTGACATGTGTTAGTTGCTACCCTGGAATTTGGAGGGAGCTGTATTCTAGTGTGTGGATTTTCCATGACAATAAAGGCTCTGGGGGAAAAAAAAAACTTATGGTCTCCTCTGATTTCTACCACTGCTTGCTGTATTTGTCACAATAGACTTATCTCCAGGAGAACAGAGAGGCTATTTTGCAGGCCCATTACCCACTTCTGCAGAAGCTGCGAAATAGTAGTTGGTGTTTCACTAGAGGAGTTGGCGTCATTCTTCATGGAGTGCACCAAACACAAGGTTTTTGGGGGTAACCTCCTCAACTGGACATGTGGGGGTGAAATTCTTCATGTACGGTCTTTGTTTGAAGTTCTTCATTTTTTGAGTTTGTCAAGGAGGTAAGTCATCTGTTTTTCATGCAGAATAATAAAAAAAAAAGTACAGTATTTTTTTCCATTATAAAAAAATCTGTGCTTTCTTTGGGTTGGCCTGCTGCTGAAACAGGCAAGGTTAAAAATAAACATGTGCCATAGGCCTAGCCTTCCACCTCTGCTTAGTTCTGAGGAATCTGGATTTCATTTATGGAAGGTCAGAGCCTTTGAAAATAACTTACTGAGCACACACACAGTATTTTTACACTTGCAAAGTTGGCAGTTGGATGTAAGGTTATTCTAGAAGGAGTCCAATATATTTATTTCCCTATACAAGCTGGGAAGTGAAATATACTGCTGTTGCCAGGAGTCCCTGTAAGATGCACAAAGTCTGAGCGGCAGAGTTCTCCATTGCCTTGTGTTGTGAACGTGGTCTTATCCAAAGCTTTCTCATCTGTACTGGGAAATGAGCTGTGAAACACTTGGAATTTATGAAGTATAAACGAGTTTCTGTGCAGCCACTTTTTAGATGCATAAATAGATGCCATCATGTTACCTAGCAAGGGTAGATGATGCAGCAGAATAACACAGAGAAACCCTGTTAATGCTGCCAGAGCAGAGAACATGATGTTTTAGTACTCTAAGGTATCCACAATTCTCTTAGTGCTGCAGAAATTAATAATAATAGCAATAATAAAGCTTTAAACAGGTTTGACTGTATTTCTCAGTATTATGCATCATATTACACAGAATATGGCAGAAGTACGCACAGTACTCATCAGGTCAGATTTGGGTAAGAAAGACCAACTTCCTGGTTAGAATAAATTTACCTAACATTCTTGAATCTTTGAAACGAATGTTTTGGTCCCAGTATCTACATTAAGCAAATTCTCCAGATTTACCAACGCTTTTACTATCAAGGTATTATTTCACCTGTTTTTATTCCCAAGCATTTTACATCTGGCTTCTTCAAGTCTCATTGCAACTGGGCAAGCAAAAGGCATGTGTAGGACTGATCCCATTTACTGACCTTGAAACAGCTCCCGCTGAAAGACAATGAAAATATTGCTACTTATTTCACTGGAATTAGAACCAGGTCCTCAAGACTTAAGTAGGACTTACATGGTACTTAGGTTTTATGCTTGCCCTCTGCACAGGAGTGAATCTCATTCCAGCAGAATGCCACAGGAGTATAGCAAAAACTCAGCAGCAGTATAATCACCTAAGCCTGAAGGACACCCTTACTTTAAAAGTTTGTACTCTGCAGTGTACATTTACATTTATTTTATATATATTTATAAATACACACACACATATATATAAAATGAATTTTTGCCCATGAAAATGCTGTGCAAATTAAATGCAGAAAACATTATCTATATCATAATTAAAAAAAAAACAGTTTCCCTTCCTCCTGAATGAAAATCATTTTCATCTTTTCAGCTAATAAGGCTTTGAAGAATTTCATTAGTACCACTATGTGCTATTTCAGTGCATTTGCTCTTCACTGGTGATCACATCATTATCGTTAACTTTTGCTGTAATACAGCTTCCATCTCCATGGCTTATAAAACCATTAATCTGAAGGAATCAATTCCTGCCAGCCTTCTAGTTTGCTGCTACCTGTGTACACAAGGCCAGTAGTCATGGACAGCTGTCCTCCCAGTCCCGCCGCCTCAGTGGAACAGGTCACTGCCTGCACTTGCTTGCCAGTGCTCTCTCATTCATCCATCACCATCTCACCAACGTGCTGATGGATCAGCTCATATTGGTGCTCCCTAGCTCAGATCAAGCCAAGCAGGACTAGCTGAGGCAGTTCAGGGACGTGGGCTACATTAGTCAGGCTGCTTCTCAGCCAGAGCAAGTTAAGGAGCATGACCAAGTCCTTCTGCAGATCTTTGCACTGACAGTCTGCAGCAGGAGGAGGATGTTGAGTCATCGGAGTGAGTAACCTCTTTCATTGGCACAGCTGGATTTGGGAGATGTCTATGCACAGCCTGCTCACATTCATATTTGCATTTTACATGCTGACGAATGCCTGATGGCAGCAAAAGACTACATCATCTAACTAAAAGGAACAAAATGTGTCTTTCAGTAACTAGAATTAGGTTTATCAGGTTATGTTACTTTCCATCTCAACGTGAATAAAGACACAGGCTCCTGTCCCAAAGAAACTAAGTACCTTGGGTCAGATTGTGAACCCTTTTTCGTAGGGGTGAACTCACTTCAGTAACCCTATTGCTTTAAAAAGACTGGTCCTCTGTATTTATGCAAAATCGTTTTTAGTCATAATATTCACTGCTGTGTATAGGAAGATGTCAAGTTTACACCCTGTTGTTTTCTGAACAAATTGTTTCTCTGAGCTGTTAGTTTTGGTTTTAACCATGCTTTTTGTTAGGCTCCCTGTAATGTATGTTAGGATTTTCTTGGCAGATTAGCTTCTCTGGACTTCTGCCTAGAAAGTGATTTGCCTATCAAGAGGCCAGGACACTGTGGCTGAGCCAAGCTTTGTAGGATATGCCCATTCATTCTCTCCTGGGCATCTGTACTGAGTTCATTTTAAGCCCCGTGAACCAAGGATTTTAAGCCTACCGTAACTCCCACCAAAACTTGTTTGTGAGTATGAACTGACACTTTTTTTTTTTTAAGACTCTTATCTTTGTTACTCCAAAGCAACTTCCCCATCACAAAACAGAAATCACTGGTCTTCTTTACTGTTCATTCTTTCATTTGTTCTTTCACATACGTGCACATACACAAAAAGAGAGAGAGAAAAAAAGTTTCAGTTCAGCTATAAAAATACTGTCTGGAAACATGAAATTTTAGCGTGAAGCTGCAAATCTATAATCGTTCAAAACAGGGACCTAGAAGGAAAATCTCGCCTATTGCTCGTGATAGTCTTTTTTAGGCTCCGTTCCCCTCTTGATTTGTGAATTGCCAGACATAAGGTTCTCAAAGAATCCCACAGAAAATATTTCATCTTTGGTTATTTCTACACCCTGCTATTTTACATTGAAACATAACAATAATGAAGATTCATCTTCTTGTCCTTTTATCTGTGCCTCACTCGCTTGCTTGTCTTTCCTCATTAGCTTTGATATCACAGTGCCATCTACTTGATCAAGAGAGTCAGGTTATTTTCTTTAGAAAATAACAGCGCGGCTGTAACCTTGAAGAAATCAAAGGGCTGCTCGGTTCCTCAGCGAGTTCCCCTCTCCTCTGCACCTCCTAGCCCTTTCAAAGCAGCACTGGAGCTGGCCCTGCTCCTAGCCTGTTTCACAGACTGACACAAAGCCCTGGCTGGACAGTGACGGATCCACTGGTGCTGTGAGGACAATTCAAGCCCTGCTGACCCTTCTCGCAGCATCCCCTCTCCTCTCCGGCAGGTGTTTCATTTGAGAGCTGGGTCCCTCTCTGTAGGCAGAAAACGTGTCAGCCTTTTGTATGTGTAAAGCTGGGTAGAGGCTTTGTTCGGAGTAAGAAAGCATCGCAGCAGTCAGAGGAGATGGATTGCATAGCCTGATGGGTTGAGCCATCACTTCTGAAAATATCCACAGCCTAGCCTGAGCCCCGGCAGGCATATGCTTTGTTAATTTCTCCTACAAATATTAAGACAAGAAACACTATAGACAGAGCTAAAAGAAATTATCGCTGTGCACTTACTTCTAAAGACCTGTTTCTTTACAGGAATCACCAGTATGGCAAGATCAACAGGAGGAGTGAAGGTGACACTGCCACACTAAATAACTTTTCACCTATGAGACAGGCTTTTGTCTCTTTTTGTACTATTGAAAGTGTTTGAAGTTCTTTTTCTATGTATATTTCAAAGTAATTTTGATTCACTCATTGTGAAAAATCAAATGTGTAAACTCCAGTTTTACCTGTCCTTAAGCCTTCCCTTTTTATTGCTTTTATCCTCACCCGTCACTCTGTTCTTATCTTACAACTATAGCTGCAAACAGGTAGGGTGTACGTACTAGCAGCTCTTCAGTGCTCAAAGTCCTGTGTGGGCCTTACGCGTGATCGTTCTTATTGAAGCCTCAACATTTTGTCCCTCAGAAAGACGTCTTTGCTATGACTTGTGCATACAGGCAGAGTGACAAGAGATACGGGCTTGCTTTTATATGCACCTAGGCTTCCTCGTGTGGAGGTGGGGAGCTATAGAGACGTCTATGCTCTTTGCTGTCACATTCCACCTGTGGGGAGGGTAGGAGAGCTTTCTGCAGCAGTACCTTGGTACCTTTCTGCTTCTTCACTGCCAGTTGTGTGTAATCCCTTTACATGGGTAAAATTTGTGCTGGCTGGTGAGATCACTCTGCAGCTGTGTGTTGAGACTCTCTTTTCACTTGGTGGCTGTGCTGGCCATTGCAGTGAACAAACTTGAAAACGGCAGTCCGGTGTCATTGCCGCAGGACTCCAGCAGTGGTCTGTACTTCCACTACAAGGGAACAGGCGTGGTAGTCGATCCACACCAGTATTTTTCATATATGCTCTGAGATATTAAGTTATAAAGAAATCTTCTGCAACAGCTGTGAGGTATTACAAGAAAACAAATAACTGTTTGCTTACTTAATGGCCATCAGTCTTGATGGTGCTCTGGGTTCATTTATGGCTCAGGACAGAGATAAACGTTCGCATTGACCGTAAAACAATAAGCTTTTATAAGCGTCCAATACAGTTGCTTGGGAACACAATGCCAATATTTTCCCTGTTGACACCAGCACCTGTTCTGTCTCTTAAGCAGGGTGGCTTCCATGCAAATAACTCCTGTGTGAGTGCTCGCGTCAACTGGATTCCAGTTTGCTTAGGAGAATTAAATGAGCACAACATACAGCAGTTAAAGAGATTTTCGCGTTAATTGTAAAAAGAACATTTTGTCCACGTAGATGCCAAATATTCCCTCTTGTCTTACAGATTATTGACTTTGATACTGCTTCACCATCAGTTGTTACTGGGGCCAGAAGGAAGTAGGAGTAATTTGGAAATTGAGAGAGGGTTGCTTGTACTATTGTGAGTGGCAGCTGAAGTCGCGTACTTCACACGCAGTTCTGACCGTGCTTTCTGTGGCATTTTGTTACAGTCCAGGTAAAGTAAAGTAAACAGGAATAAGAGTTTATAGGGGTACCTCACTCAAATAAGCATCTGATTATTTTTACATATTCCTCCTACTGACTGCACTGGCACAGCCCACTAGTGTAAAACAACCATTGGATTTAATGTGATGATGGATAAACCAGGATGTGTCTCAAACCTCCCTCCCTCCAGACAGGATAGGGAAGTCACCGGTCCTGAATGCATCCCCCTCGCTTGGAGTATTATGGAAAACATGCTATTTTCAGCCTTTTCCATGCTGAGTGGCACAGAGGAGATATTTTGAGGTTGCAGAAAGTACTCATCTACATTTCCAAACTGCGGTGTAAGCTAGCTCTGGGCTCCTGGCTGCCTCAGAAATAATGCTGCTGGCTGAAGCCAGATAAACCATTGCAAGCACAAAGGCAGCAGCAAACCACAGCCGGCTTTCCCCGCAACCGTTCCCTTGCTGAATGAACACATACTTCTTCACACCCTGCAACTGAGTTGAGGAGGAAGAGGAAGACAGCTTTTGCATGTGGGTAGATGGCTATCGTAATAAACACCTGAACAAACTTTACTATATCCTGTCTTGGCTGTAAGTCTTCATATGTGGCAGAGAGCCTACAAAGCCAAGAATTTTATAAAGTTTGTTCTTCCACCTCTACCCAGCCAAAATAAATTCCCCAGTTCTCCCCCAAATCACCTTGATTTAAATAAATATAATGAAATCTTATATAAATTATGGGACCTGTGTCTTCTGAAAAGCATGACACTGTAAAATCCTGGCTAGGGTAAATACCTTCTCTGGGCAATGCTGGCTTGAACAACTGTCAGCCCTACCTGCAGCTGCTCACATGTGTCCCTGCATCATCCCCTGCCTCATGCTGCCCCAACTGCTGGGTGATGAACTAAACAGGAGCACAGATCCCGAGGGAAAAATAGCCCAGGGGAAAGGGGGGAGGGAGGGAATTTTCAGCCATATCAGTTCCTCCATCTCATCTCAACTGTGGGTGTTTATGCCCTGCAGTGATAGTGGGAACAAAATTGCCCAGGGGAGGGGGCAGTCAGGGGGGTGACTGTTTAAACCAGTTTTACCACCATGGCTGAATGCCAAGCCATTGCTTCGGAAAGAAAAACCCTCGGGAAGTCCCCAGTGTAAGGAAATGGGGTGGTTGATTTCCCTTAACTCCCACCTTAAACTGTTTACTTGTTGCTGGGGCTTTGAGGCTTGTCACAAGGGTGTCACCAGTAAGTCCCTGCGTTTGCCTCTCCCTGTTGTCACCACTGCTCTGCCTTTCAAGGAACTTTTGTGGTCTGACTTGCAAAACAAAGAGTTTCTTAGGAAATATCAAAGAGGAGGCGAGAGGTAACACATGCATTGCCTACGTAATATGTGACTAATATGTGACTTCTCTGCGTGAGCACAGTCTTCCCAGTATCCCCCTCACCACTTTATTCCTCTGCCAGGCTGTGTGTTTGGGCTGGACACTTTGTGCAGCACTGGCATGGTGCTGCAACTTGACGTAGTAAATTGCTTAACAGTTTCATAACCTTTTCCTTTCACTGCTGGGTAGAAATGAATGGCTTTGATCAGGAAGTTGCATCACAGGACCAGCTTCTTAAAGAAAAATAAAAGTTGGAAACAAGGTTACACTACTACGTTGCATCCCTGCTTGTTGTTTAGTACTCAGTCCTTCGGGGACACAGCATGGCAATACTAAAGCAATACACTCTGCCAGAGTATGTCAGAGTGACATTAGTTGTGTCCCCTGGCAGATGCCATGGCAATGAGCATGCCTTCGACTGACACCGATTAGGCTGCACCACGGGGCTCCCACTAGGCATTTCCTGGGGCAGGGAGGGCCGCAGGGGTGAGTATCACGGCAGCTGCAGCGATTGCTGCTGATGGCTGTTGGGGCTCTTCCCAGGATAAGTCCTGTCCAAGCTTAGATGCCAGCAGCTCCTGCTGTTTTAACATGAGCTTGATTAGACCAGCACTACAGAGGATCACTAGACAGCACACGCATGCCAGAGGCCATTGCTAACAGACAGGATAATAAGATCTCTTCCAGGGGCTGATCCAGAGGTATCGCGAGCAGGTGTTTTGGTGTCCACTTCCTCGGCCATCAGAGCACGGTGGTTTGCTATGACAGCATCCACAGGTCCTTGGCAGGCTTTTGTGTCGCCTCTCTGTGTGCAGTGTAAAGCAGGACGCAGCCTGGTTTGAGACAAGCGTCAGCTCCACGCTGCTTCCCGCCTCCCAGAGGGGTTTTTGTCTCATTCTCAGCACTTCCCTTCATTGCCTGGGGGACTGGTCTCCCTTCAAACCTGTAGATCAGGAGTTTCCAGCCTGAAGGCTGCACCTCTCGGTGGGGTCGGGAGCCTGGCAGGTGCAACTTGATACACAAGGAGCTGGGGTCCTGACCAGGCTGCCGGTTGGGCGCTAGCCCTGGGGAAGGAGAAGGAGCGAGGGTCAAGGGGGTGGCTAGCCTCCCCGTCCCGTTTGCCGTGCCCTCTGCTTCCCGGCTGCCCCGGCAGTGCAGAGAGGGAAGGTGAAAGCGTGCCGGTGCCCCGCCGCGCTCGGGCATCGCCCTGATAGCGCACGGCAGGGCCGGCCCAGGCAAAGCGGAGAGGATGCGGCCCCGCTTCGCCGTGCCGGCACCCGCGGCCCCGCGGCGGGGTGAGGAGCGTACCCTGAAGCGGGGAGAGGGGCCGTGAATGGCTGCGGTTTGGGGCTGGCTCTGAAACCGGCCCCGCCAGGCGTGCTCGCACATAAGGCGGGTGAATGCAAAGAGTGCCTGGGGCGTCAGCTCCCCGGGGCGGGGCGGCTCCGGCACAGGTGGCAGGGCCAGGGCCGAGCCCGGGGCCTGCGCAGCCTGGGGAGCCCAGCTCCACAGGCGAGCCCGAAGCAACCAGCCTTCACCTGGGAGGCGAGTTCACCTCCCTAAAAATCAAGCTATTGCCACTGCCACAACCAAGCAAGGGTGGCCATGGCGAGCGTGGATTGCCCGGGGAAGGAAGGCACGGGGGGCAGGAGGAGGAATTTGGCCCTGCTGAGGAACAAGCTGTACATGGGGGAGAGGAGGAGAACGGAGCCCGTGGTGGAGAGCACCTCTGCCACCGGGGACCACGGCACCTTGAGGAGGAGTCAGTCTGACAGGACAGAGTACAGCCAGAAGTTACAAGGTACAGGGGAAGCTTGGTGCTCTGCTGCTGGGATGCTCTGGGCTGGGGTGGTATCTCCACACCCTCCAGGCTGCAGCCTGGAGATGAAGAAGGGAATGGCAGTCTCTGCCCCCATGCACTCACAGTTGGGGTGAGCGGTTGCCCCCTCTCGCCCTTGCCTCCCCACTTCCAGGTGTGAAGTGTTTCCCCTAATTTTTCTAAATAATGCTGTGTAGACAGGATGCAAAATGCAAGCGAAGGTTTTGGGGTGTTCCTGCAAACTGCGTGTGCAACTGGGATCTTTCTTGGTTGTCACCAGAACGCATTTGCAACGCAAACAGTAATGTGAAAATACGATGGCTCCATCCTATCTGTCTTTGGCTGTCGTATCAAGTGGGGTATGTGCTAAGTAATTAGAAGCATCGAGGGCAGTTTTTTCTTTCAGTTAAAAATACCAGGATCTATAACGTGTTTATCTGCTGCTGGGATTGTACAAGGCTGAACTGAAGTACATCCAAATACATGTCTTGATGGATATGCTGATTCAAATTATACCATTATGGAGAGGGTTTCTTTTCAAATAACCAAATTGCATCTGGACTAGAAATTAGCAAAGTATGTCAGTATTGGGCCTGTCAATCAAGAATTAAATGTGATACCACAAATTAAAGGAAAGCATGAAGAATGTATATGGCTATTTCTGGGAGTGCTCTGGAACACAAACTGATGAATTTCTGTGGGTGTCCAGGGTCTTGAACAACAGGGTGCCATCACAAATGCGGTGTTTGAGTATTATTATAATATAACCATGTATTACTAATAGTGATATTACTGCCTAGTGACAGTCACTCTTGTGGTAATAATCCTTTATGGGGAAATAAAATAGGAAAATACTTTGGGCTGCTGTATTATGGTTTTGATGCACTTAATTAGGAAGTAGCCTTCCTTCAGAGAGACAATAAAAGCAGAAAATAAAATAATAAACCTGAAAATAATAGGATTTCTATCGGGGGGCTGCATACGCTGAGAACAACAGAGTGGTTCATCGATTATGCTGTTCCCTCCTCATGATAGCTAATCAATGAGAAGATGAAAAATTTTCAGTCAGGCATGCGCGGATCTGTCAGGGGTTTTTCAGGGTACAAGCACGGATCGTTATGGCTGGCCAGGCAAGCTCCTGGCACACATCCCACCAAAACAGCCGTTTTTCACTTGTGAAGGGGGTTGCCCAGGTGAGGTCAAGGTTATCGGAATGGTATCCAGCAAAAAGCGTGAGATCTTTCTGTCCCATATCAGGTATTATTTGTGCCATGAATGTCTCCTGTTTAAAATCTGGAGCAAAGGAGGTGGGAAAGCCTAGGAAGTCATAGCAGAGCATGAGGTTATGTTTATGGCAGCAGTCCAAGGCAACAGTAAATCCAGCTTTACAGCTCCTACCACCAGCTGAGACTGCTGCGGCCACCTACTGTAAAACACCGGTCTGGTGTCAGCTCATTCTGCTTGCTCGCGTCTGTTCAAGAAAAACGGCGATGGGTTAACAAGGTACCTGCAGGCTTTATATTGGATTAGAGGTTGCCTGTCCTCAGAGTGAAAATACAAATTTGGTAGAAATTCCTATGAAGTGTATTTACAGTCACAATAGAAATAAATGTGGTGGCGTGCCAAGGCCTGATCTGGATCAAATTTTGCTGGGCTGGATGTGCCCGAATCTGATAGTGATCATGGATCCCAGACCTAATGTGCCCCCTGCCAGCGCTGATGATCTACTATGATTGCATACCTTTATGTTCTTCATTTTTCTCACTAGTGCTTGGATGCGAAGCAGCTTACTCCAAGGTGAGGGAAGTGGTTTTGTTGGCACAAAGCTTTTGAGTTCCCTGTTCTTGGTAAGAAAACCAACAGCTCTGTTGGTGACATAAACGGCCTGCTGTATATCGCCAGGTCAGAACTCGCTGATCACCCTGGAATGGTAAATGCTTTGCAGAAAGATACAAATGGTAATAATTTGCACTTGCTTCCCATGTGAACTGGAGGAAAAGCTCTGTGTTTAGTTGCTCCTCCCTCCTATAGTCCCCTGTTAATATGTTTTCTAACACACAGTCTACAGAGCTGTGGGAGGTACTAGCACAGACAAGGATGTGTAAGACAGGGAGATGCAACAGGAGCAAGCCCTGCAGCAGGGAATCTCCAGTGAGTGGGGCAGGTTTCCACAGGTAAGAGTCGGAGGCTGCAGGACCCCCATCTCTGCTAGTGGCAGGCAACAGAGGCAGAGCACAGGGACCAAGGTGTCTTTACCCCCCAGTGCTATGTCAGCATTGCAGCACATTTGCGCAAGGTGAAGCATGGGCAAGACATCTCTTGAGGGCCCTTCCAGCCCTCTGTGTGCTTGAAGTGGTTCTCTGAGTAGAAACCAGGCTGTTGCTCCCCCCCAGTCATTTCCAGCAGCTCTGAAGTATATGCTCAAAGCGCAGCTCAGTGTGCTAGAAATACAGGTCCCCAAATAAAAGCCTATAAACAAACAAACAAAAAAACCCCACAAAACAAGTGATCAAGTAGTCAGGTGTAAAAACTCCTGAGAATTCAGTTTCTGCCCTTGGATTTCTCTTAAGTTTTGCCATTTTATACAGAATCAAAAATGTTTTCTATGAAGAGTGAGAAAGGGAGCCTACCACCCAGATCTTCAGGGTAATCAAGGTGCTTTGCTCTGAAAGTCTACAAACATGAGCACAATAGCATTGTCAAAGGTGCAAACCTCTGCAAGTGTTTTTCACTTAAAATTTAAGGATTCATTAAAAACACAAGAAAGCATTTTCATGGTTAATTATTATACTAGGCACATCTATTCAATACCTTATCTGGTGTGAATGGCCATGCAACACCTCCTGGCTTTACTCTTTTTAAAAAGGAAGTAAGATGCAAAGTAACCATTATATTCTCAAAGAGCTGGCAAGCTTTAGTGCATCTATTTGAACTCATCCTGTGAGATAACCAAATGCCTGCAGCCCCATTTTAGATAGGGGAATATAAGGCGATTGCTATCAAATGTTAGGTGTGTGATACAACCATGCAGTCACCTAGAACTCAGGTTGTAGTTGCACTCTTGGATGAGTCCAGAAATACCTTGATCAAGCCATATATACATTTTTCTTCCATAGTTCTCCATCAACTAGACAGAAACATCACTTTTCTAAAGAGGGAAGAATGTGGTTAAGGAAGATACAGTCACTAGCATTTGTGGTGGATGCAGAAATAATATCAAGGGTCACTATAAGAGCTAAGACAGAGCTCCTGTGGTAATTTGTATGCAGTGCTCTGCGCTACATTAACTAGAAAATCCTGCACATATGTCCTTTGAAGAGGAATGAAGAACTTGCTACTGTCCTTAAGCAATGGTAGAAAATGGTATTTAGCAGCTCTGTTTGCTGGTAGGAGTTGGTCTCTCTTCTACAGTGAAAATCCATCAGTAACAGCTGTAAAAGTAACTATATTAATAACTATGTATTGCATTAATGTTGAGATCAGTCCCTGAACTAACCTAAAGCTACCATTCTGTGAGTACCTATGTATTTCGGTAAGAAGAATTTGCTTGATGTAGTTATTAGAACATAAATATTTGCAAGATCAGGGCAGATTAAGATACAGTGTATCATGGGGATAGATGCTATCAACCAAAAAGGGCAGATCATGAAAAGGAATTTAAAACATATTTCACTGATTGTTAGGTTTTGGACAGATTGTTGGTTTTTGTTAATAATAATATACCAAACTTGTGCTTGGTGTGAAAAATGAGCTATGGTGGGTTTCCAGAAGGAATCGGAGATCACATCTGCAGTGTTCAGCAAGATGATCTCCGATTGAAAATAGTCCTTGTTTTACAAATCTGTTACATATTACCTCCCTTATAACTTTAGCTGTGAATGGGTCAACTGCACTGTTAAATGATTTGCACGTGCTTCAGTTTAAGATACATCAGTGATGTACCTGTAATAGATACAGTGATTCAAATCACACAGCTACCACGATATATTGCCTCAGAGCTCGTATCTGAACCCCGAATTTTACGTTTTGCCTGTGTCTAATGTCGTTATGAGAAATAACCAACACCAGAAATGACGCAGAAACCTGCGAAATTATACAAAATTCCTGGAAAGTTGCTATCCCTTGGTATACAAAAGGCCAGTCAGATGCAACTCATCCTCCTTCGCTCCATCACAAGCAGGGCGCCTTCCTCCATCCCCTCCTCCTCCCTGCCTGCAGAGCTCACGGTGGGAGGAATCCTGCGTGGGCTGCCCATGCACACAGCTTCTGCCCATGCACCTCCTGCCTGGAGTAAAGATCCTCCATGCCACTCCCCAGTTCCTTATTTGCTTTGCGCTGTACCTACTGATTAACTTTCTACGGACTACAATGCAGATAATACCCTATTTCACTGCAAAATGTATTGATCTTTGGAGCGGCTGGTTTACCGAAGTACAGCAAGGAGTAAAATTCCAGATTATTTCCTGAAATGCAGGAGGTGGCTTGACGAAAATACCCCCCTGTGCCCTGTGATGAGAAATCACAATCTAACAAATACTTTTATTTTCTCCTGCGCAAATTTAAACTCAGAGGATCTAATTCTGTTAACTTGCACTGCAATAAAGCTGGAGTTGTTCCTTGAACTTATTGCAGTGGCAGCTGGGCTGGGAAGCGAGCTCACCTTTTCAGAGCAGAATCCATTTTGTGCTACTGTGTTTGCACAGCGCTTTGCACAATCAAGTCCTGCTGTGTGGCTTAGGACTCTCAGGAGCTACTGCAGCATAACTAGTAACAGCAACCGGGGTAAAGGAGTGAAGACTAGGACCCAAGGAGGTTTACAAATCCTTCTCTAAGCATATTAACAAACGTTTTATTAATTGGGATAGTTTGCGTTGTGGGTCTCACAGCTCTTACAGCTAATCCGTGCCAAATCTTGAGGTGGATGTGTCCCAGGGGAAGCAGTTCAGATGCAGCCCTTCCTCAGTTCTTACTTTATTAACATATTAGCTCAATACCACTAGAGCGGTATATTTATACTGGTATATGACACACTGGAAAGGTTTATTTGTAAGTATCAGCACTAACAATAAGGGCATTCTTCTGTCACCTGATGATAAGCTTTCTTCCTTTCCACTGCGGTCACATGGGATCTCTCTGTAGTCCTGTCAGCACACATATAATTAAAGCGGTCTGCTGTCAAGGAATTGAAGAAAGAACTTGTGTGTTGAATGTAAATATTTTCTGTACCTTATGGAACAAAAAAATGATCAAAGACTGAATGACCTAATTGCAAGGAAGTCTCTGATGCAGATTTTATGAGCGACCCTGTTGCCTGGGAAGACTGGTGCAAGGTCATTCTAGTCCTCCAGTGTTCTCCTCCTGTGTTCAGCAAAGGGGCTTTTTGTATGTGTAACTCACAGCCTGTGTGCAACAAACCCACTCCTGAACAATGCTGCTGTTATGTGTGTCTGTGAGTAAAAGAAAAAAAGGCATTTTCCACAACTCTTTCTCTCAATCCTTTTGTAGTTCAATGCCCAGCTTCAAGTTCAGCAGATCTACCTCACACCATGTTTGCACCAAATTGTTGCATTGTAATAACTCCGGTGCAAAACTATAATGACACCCCTATGAAGTGGTCCCTCACAAGGGGAGTGGGATCTAGAGTAAAAGTCCTTGTGTGTTAGCTCATGTGATGCACTTCTCCTCCCATACGCAGCAGGACACTCCATCCTTTCCCACTGCTTGTCCCATTTCAGCCTCCCTCACTTCCAAGGATCCCAGTGTCCCTGTGCCCTGCAGCCTTCCCAGCACCCACTGTGGAAGCAGGGTGTAAAGGGCAGAGCTGGGGCCGTGGTGTGAGGGGAGAAGCGAGGAGGGAGAGGGAAACTGCCACAGCAGCAGTCTCTGAACTTGGCTGCCTGTATTTCATTCCCAAATCCAGCTGATAAAAGCCAGTGTACATTCCCATGTGTAATCTCTAGGTTATCTGAGGGTATGGGCTATCTGAGGACTTGCTTTCACAGAGGAATAATTTTATCTAGGGTGGTGTGAGACTTAGGTTTCATATGTGAAAACACAGTAATCCTGTAATTTGTTTGTTATACCTTCGTAAGTTCTGCCTTCATGGCTCCCTTGTGCCAGGCAAAATCCCTGTATCTGCACAGCGCAAGTGCAGAACTTGCGTTCCTTTGGTGTCCTCCACATGCTGCCTAAGTAATGAGAAGGCCTGTTACTCACTCTGTCCACCGACATCGCTGTACTTTTTTGCTATATTCTGTGCCAGTACCTTCACTTTCAGACACAAAGCATTAGATGGGGAGAAACCTGGGTCCCAGCCCCAAGGGCAAATGTGGTATCACAGAATCACAGAATCAACCAGCTTGGAAGAGACCTCAGGGATCATCGAGTCCAACCGTTGCCCTGACACCACCCTGTCAACTAGATCATGGCACTAAGTGCCATGTCCAGTCTTTTCTTAAACACATCCAGAGATGGTGACTCCACCACCTCCCTGGGCAGCCTGTTCCAATGTCTAACAATCCTTTCTGAAAAGAAATTTTTCCTAATGTCCAACCTGAACCTCCCCTGGCGAAGCTTGAGGCTGTGTCCTCTTGTCCTATCGCTAGTTGCCCGGGAGAAGAGGCCATCTCCCACTTCACTACAACCTCCCTTCAGGTAGTTGTAGACTGCAATAAGGTCACCTCTGAGCTTCCTCTTCTCCAGGCTAAACAACCCCAGCTCCCTCAGCCGTTCCTCGTAGGTCATACCCTCCAGACCCTTCACCAGCTTGGTCGCCCTTCTCTGGACTCGCTCCAACACCTCAACATCTTTCTTGAAGTGCGGGGCCCAGAACTGGACACAGTATTCAAGGTGTGGCCTCACCAGTGCCGAGTACAGAGGGACGATCACTTCCCTAGACCGGCTGGCTACACTATTCCTAATAGAGGCCAGGATGCCATTGGCCTTCTTGGTCACCTGGGCACACTGCTGGCTCATGTTTAGCCGGCTGCCGATCAGCACCCCCAGGTCTCTTTCCACGGGGCCGCTTTCTAACCACTCTTCCCCCAGCCTGTAGAGCTGCTTGGGGTTGTTGTGGCCGAAGTGTAAGACCCGGCACTTGTTCTTGTTGAACCTCATGCCGTTGGTCTCGGCCCATCTATCTAACCTGTCCAGATCCCTCTGTAGGGCCTTCCTACCCTCCAGCAGATCGACACTGCCACCCAGCTTGGTGTCATCTGCAAATTTACTGAGGGTGCACTCAATCCCTACGTCTAGATCATCTATAAAGATATTGAACAGCACCGGCCCCAGAACTTTGCCCTGGGGAACACCGCTAGTGACCGGCCGCCAGTTGGACTTTGCCCCATTCACCACCACTCTCTGGGCTCGGCCATCCAACCAGTTTTTAACCCATTGAAGAGTCCACCCATCCAAGCCCCGGGCAGCCAGTTTGTCT
This sequence comes from Nyctibius grandis, assembly GCF_013368605.1. Classification (NCBI taxonomy): domain Eukaryota; kingdom Metazoa; phylum Chordata; class Aves; order Nyctibiiformes; family Nyctibiidae; genus Nyctibius; species Nyctibius grandis. Next base: position 60,747,548 of record NC_090663.1, read on the forward strand.
AGGAGGATGCTGTGGGAGACAGTGTCGAATGCCTTACTGAAGTCTAGAATAGACTACATCCACAGCCCTGCCTTCATCTACTAAGTGGGTCACTTTGTCATAGAAGAAGACCAGGTTGGTCAAGCAGGACCTGCCTTTCATGAATCCATGTTGCCTGGCCCTGATGCCCCGATTTTTCCTGCACGTGCCGTGTAATGGCACTCAGGATGATCTGTTCCATCACCTTGCCTGGCACCAAGGTCAGGCTGACAGGCCTGTAGTTCCCTGGATCGTCCTTCCAACCTTTCTTGTAGATGGGCATTACATTTGCTAATTTCCAGTCAGCTGGAACTTCTCCAGTTAACCAGGACTGCTGGTAGATAATAGAGAGTGGTTTGGCAAGTTCATTTGCCAGTTCCTTCATTACTCCGGGGTAAATCCCATCCGGGCCCGTAGCCTTGTGGGTGTCCAACTGGCACAGCAGGTCACTAACCGTCTCCTCCTGGATTACGGGGGGTTCACACAGCCCCCCGTCCCTAACTTCAGGCTCTGGGGGCCAAGTCTCCTGAGGACAACCTGTCTTGACATTAAAGACCAAGGCAAAGAAGGCATTGAGCACCTCTGCCTTTTCCTCATCCCCTGACACTACACTACCCTCCTCATTCAGCAAGTGGTGGAGGCTCTCCTTGACCCTCCTTTTGCTGTTGATGTATTTGTAAAAGCTTTTTTTGTTATCTTTGACTGTAGAGGCCAAATCAAGCTCTAGTTGAGCTTTGGCCCTTCTGATCTTCTCCCTACACGACCTGGCCATGTCCCTATAGACCTCCCAAGTTACCCGACCCTTCTTCCAGAGCAAGTAGGCTCTCTTTTTTTCCTTAAGTTCTAGTCTAAGTTCCCTGTTTAACCAGGCCGGTCTTTTTCCCCGACGGCTTGCCTTCCTACAGACTGGGACAGCCTGCTCCTGAATATTTAGCAATTCCCTTTTGAAGCATGTCCAGCCTTCCTGGACTCCTTTGCCCTCCAGGACCGACTCCCAAGGGACTCGGTCCACCAGCCTCTTAAACAGGCTAAAGTCTGCCCACCGGAAATAAGGAGGTTCAGGTTGGACATCAGGAAGAATTTCTTTTCAGAAAGGGTCATTAGACATTGGAATGGGCTGCCCAGGGAAGTGGTGGAGTCACCATCTCTGGATGTGTTTAAGAAAAGACTGGACATGGCACTTAGTGCCATGGTCTAGTTGACAGGGTGGTGTAAGGGCAACGGTTGGACTCAATGATCCCTGAGGTCTCTTCCAACCTGATTGATTCTGTGATTCTGTGAAATCTAAGGCAGAAGTTCTGCTCTTGCCCCTCATTACTTCCCCCACTATCGAAAACTCTAACATTTCATGGTCGCTACTCCCAAGACGGCCACCGACCCTCACATCTCCCACTAGTCCTTCTCTGTTCACAAACAACAGGTCAAGCAGGGCCCCTCCTCTAGTGGGCTCATTTACCACTTGCATGAGGAAGTTGTCCTCCACACATTCGAGAACCTCCTAGATTGCTTCGTCTCTGCCATGTTGTATTTCCAGCAGACATCCGGCAAGTTGAAGTCGCCGGCGACCGGGCAGCTTCTGACAGCCGCTTGTAAAACGCCTCATCCGCCTGCTCATCCTGGTTGGGTGGTCTATAACAGACTCCCACCGTAATGTCCGCCCTGCCGACCTTCCCCCTGATCTTCACCCATAAACATTCAACCTTGTCATCCTCACCATCTTGCTCAATTTCAACACAGTCCAAGCACTCCCTAACATACAGCGCTACCCCACTGCCTCTCCTGCTTCGCCTGTCCCTCTTAAAGAGCTTATAGCCATCCATAGCTGCACTCCAGTCACGAGAGTCATCCCACCATGTTTCTGTGATGGCAACCACATCAGAACCTTCCTGCTGTACAGTGGCTTCTAGCTCTTCCTGTTTGTTGCCCATACTGTGTGCATTGGTGTAACAACCTGAGCATCCTACCTGGGAGGATGGGTAGAGCAAACCTCTCGGAGCTTCTCACTCTCTTGGTGTGAAAGCCAGGGAAATTTGCACACATAGGTCTTGCAAACCTGCTCTGGCTCCTCCTCCAGTCATTTGCTGAGGATCCCAAATACCTCCCCTGGGCCTAGAAGACAGCTGATGCATTTGCACATTGCAGGCTCTGTTCCTCCATGCTCTCACTGCATTGCTGGGTGTCTCCATCTGGGGGGATATTTTTAGTCTTCACACTTGCAAGAAACTGGTTTTGTAAGATGTGTGACTGCCTTGTCCATGTCATCACATAGTGAACCTCTTGTTTTGTGCAACTAGAGCCATGTACTTCAATACACAGCTGGAAGTCCAAAGTCATTGCTTTCTTCTCCAAAGCAAAGTCCTCCAGAAAGGCAATTCCTGCAGATAACTGACATTGCAAAGCAACAATTGCAAACACTACCTTCTACTTTACATTTTTATGCCTGCTAAAAGTACTTTTCTGTAAACTGGTCTTAAGACGTAGGTATCTAATAAACCATACAACAGACAGTTTTTTCTTTTTCCTAAACCTGGCATCTCCGAGGACGAACAAGCCGAATTCTTACTGTAACAGCTAATCCTCAGCAATGTCTCTTCCTGCTAATCTTCTCTCTCGAACTGTTCCGGGGCTGATACACATTACCAGGTAGAAATGAGCTGCTTATATTCCAGATATGCACTTGCTGTTTGTGCATTCATTAAACTTTCACTTACTCCACAAAGATTTCAGCAAGCTACTAATGTTCTCAAACTGGTCAAAAGCAATCAGCTGAACATGAAATCACAGGTTTTGTCTGTAATCATCACTTCAGGATCTTGCTGTTGCATTCTATAGAGACAGACATGTCTAAAATGAAAAAGTGAATGTATTGAGAGAAAATGGAAAATTATATTACTTCTAACAAAAGGACACATTTATTAAAAAACATGTTTTCTGTGAGGAAATAGCATCTACCTGATATTTCTCATGGTTATTTCTTCCTGTTGAGAATCATTTTTATTTTCTGGCATTATTATCTATCATGCAATAAGGATAATTGATGAGCCCTGACATAATTCAAGAACCAAGTTTGATCAGGGCAATCAAATGACATAAACTGAAAGAACAGCCTCTCGAGGGATTGCGACTTCCAGCCTGAAGTGGGATATAGTGTCTTTGTTTTGCTCATATAATGCCCTCCCTTACCACCAGTATAAAAGATTAGAAAGTTCTTTTGCACAGCATCTTGTGTTTACCTTCAAATTCCAACTGATATCATAACAGTGCTGCATCTGAGATGAAATGACACTTCTGAGATCTTCCAGGACGTCTGGTCCTCTCTGCACTTTCTCAGGAGTCGCCCTGAACTCTCACATACAGTCACACACATGCAAACATCTTCACACCTCATCTCAAGAAAAATGCTGATTTTGGTGCAGAACTGGAACAGAAATGGATTGTTCATGTGGTTCCTTGTGAATGTATAAGTGTGGTTACACACTGTAAGTTTTTAGAGGAAAAAGTACCTGCCATTTTAGCACATAAGCAGCAGCCAAGGTGGTCTCATTCTGCAACCCTAGCAGAAAATTGCTCAGAGGGAATCTGTTCCATCCAGCACACAGCACCTTTGGTGGATGAGCTCTGCAGCAGTGCGAGCTCCCGTGCGGTCTCTGCACTCACACCAGCACAGACTCACTAGGGCAAGAATCAGCTTAAAATTCTTTTGACAGCCCAAGCCTTGCGGAGAGGAGACGTCTTCATCATGTTTTGTTTTTATTGTCTGTGTACAAACTTAAGGACAAAATGTTCATGCCTGTGTTATACACAGACTTCAAAGCTAAAAACTCAAAAGATAAAAAGTACATCTAAATACAAAAAGAGTCTGAAAAAAACAGCCCCCCCCTCCCCGGTCTGTTTGGATTCCTTGTCCTCACTGTTTAACACTAGCAGTACAGACACAGAGGTGCAGTCCCAAAAGTGGCTATTTAAAACCATTACTGTGGTCACATCAGTCTCACTAGAAAACCTGATGGGAGAAGCATTAATAACAAATCTGTCCTTTCTGAATATCAGTGGTCAATATCAGCGTAATTGTAGAAGGGCTTGGGGATGACGATACATTGGATTCATAACATTTTACACCACTCAGTGGCAGAGGGCTCAAAGCCCTCTCTCCTGAAAGCCGCTTGGTTCCCACATGTTCAGCTCCAGGTTATCATCTACAGCTTCAGCCAGTGCTGTATGGGTGAGCCACACTCACCTGAGCGCTCACACCCTCGCCCTTGACAATCCATTCAAACAACTGCAATATATTCAGTATTGGCTATCAGCGAGCAAAGCATCAGATACTGCTTGCTATTGCCTCATTACACAGTACGCTCCCTACGAGAAGCTGACATGAAGGCGTGGCCGTCTGATCCTCAGCAGAGATTCCCGTCCTTTGCCGCTGAGCAATAAAAGCCTGTGCTGTCAAAGCACGACCTGGGTAATGCAGAGATGAGTACGGTAATGATAGTCCATCTTTGTTGGTGCTCTGCACCATCTTGTGGCTAGCGGATGTCACAGTTTAAAGCTGGGCCAGCTATTAACCCAGTGGCAGACACTCTCTGTTAACCCTCCCCCCGCCACCCGAAGGGAAAGGGAAAAGGGAGAGAGACTTATGGGTTGGAAAGTTAAAACAGTTTTAATAAACTATAATAATGAAAAAGAGTATAATAATAATAATAGAAATAATCAAATATATACAAATATATACAAAACCAAGATCAAGAGCTTGGAAATCCTCCTCAGGCAGAGTTGCTCCCCCCAGCATGGGCAGAGGGGAAAATACAGTAGCTCTCCCTGCCATCACACCTGCAGGCTTTTAACTGGAAAATTGGCAAAGCTGGTACCAATCAGTGGGAGACAGGAGGGCCCGTCCCTCCTGGGCCCCACCTCCAGGAGGCAGTGTGTTAGTCATAAATAGGAAAGTGAGAATGACATGTATGGGATGGAATACCTCGTTGGTCAATCTTGGGTCACCTGCCCTGTCTGCTCCTCCCTGCAGGTGTGAGCCCCCTTTGGCTCTTCACTCATAAGCAGTGAGGAATTTAGCAGTGACCTTGGTTTCTCTAAGAATAATTGGCCTGGTTTGGGCCAAACCAGGACATTCCACCCCTTATTCCATACCATTCACGTCATACTCAGATCACCACTACCTTTTCATTTTCAAATATATATACACATATCACTAGTTTATGATTCATCTTTATGCAAAAAGTTCATCAAGTTCATTTGGTTCAGGATTGTGGGTTTCCATCTGGCTAGCAGTCTCTCAGCAGTCTCTCTGGCTAGCAGTCTCTCTTTTGTTATGGTTCGTGCCCACGGGTTGCAGGTTAAAGATGTCAGACTCGAGGAGGTTACTGGACGCCACTTGATGAAGCTAGCTCCGGTCTCATCACCACTGTCTTAACCTGAAAGACACTTATGCAGCAACAACATACAGTTCAGAATTAAGTAGTCTCACCCAGAATCAGATCACCTTCAGGGACACATCGGACTTCACCATCTTGCAACATCACCCACCAAGTACAACCAGGTCCCTGAGCAAAAGCAATCCCACGAATGGGTTTACCTTTGCCCGTTGCAGGAAGAACCCAGACAGTTTTTCCCAATAGATTCCTTTCATGCACCACAGGGACTTTATCCCCTTCTACTGTATGTAGAAGGTCTGACTGAGCAGGGCCAGCTCAATTGATAGATCCCCTGGTGTTAACTAACCAGGTAGCTTGTGCCAGATGCTTATCCCAGTTTTTAAAGGTTCCACCCCCCATTGCTTTCAGGGTAGTTTTTAACAGCCCATTATACCGTTCAGTTTTCCCAGAGGCTGGTGCATGATAGGGGATGTGATATACCCATTCGATGCCATGCTCTTTGGCCCAGTTGTCTATAAGACTGTTTTTGAAATGAGTCCCATTGTCCGACTCAATTCTCTCTGGCGTGCCGTGTCGCCACAAGATTTGCTTTTCGAGGCCCAGAATAGTGTTCCGGGCAGTGGCATGGGGCACAGGGTATGTTTCCAACCATCCGGTGGTCGCCTCCACCATGGTAAGCACATAACGTTTACCCTGGCGGGTTTGAGGGAGTGTGATATAGTCAATTTGCCAGGCCTCCCCATATTTATATTTCAACCACCGCCCCCCATACCACAGAGGTTTTAACCGTTTGGCTTGCTTAATTGCAGTGCATGTTTCACAATCATGGATAACCCGTGCAATAGAGTGCATGGTTAAGTCCACCCCTCGGTCACGAGCCCATCTGTATGTTGCATCTCTCCCTTGATGACCTGAAGTGTCATGAGCCCACTGAGCTAAAAATAGTTCACCTTTATGTTCCCAGTCCAAATCTATTTGGAACACTTTAGCAGCTTGATCCGCTTGTTGGTTGTTTCGATGTTCCTCAGTTGCCCGACTTTTAGGTACGTGAGCATCTACATGACGTACCTTCACGACTAGTTCCTCTAGCTGAGCAGCAATATCTTGCCACAGTTCAGCAGCCCAAATAGGTTTACCTTTGCGCTGCCAGTTGCTTCGCTTCCACTGCTTTAACCACCCCCACAAGGCATTTGCTACCATCCATGAGTCAGTATAAAGATACAGCCTTGGCCACTTTTCTCATTTAGCAATGTCTAAAGCCAGCTGGATGGCTTTTACTTCTGCAAATTGACTTGATTCACCTTGTCCTTCTGTGGCTTCTGTGACTCGTCGTATGGGACTCCATACAGCAGCTTTCCACTTCCGATGCTTTCCTACAAGACGGCAGGATCCATCGGTGAACAGGGCATACTGCTTCTCATCCTCTGGTAGTTCATTATATGGTGGGGCTTCTTCAGCACGTGTCACCTCCTTTTCTGGTGGCATTCCGAAGTCTTTGCCTTCTGGCCAGTCCATGATCACTTCTAAGATTCCTGGGCGATTAGGGTTTCCTATTCGAGCCCTCTGTGTAATTAATGCAATCCATTTACTCCATGCAGCATCAGTTGCATGATGAGTAGTAGGAACCTTACCCTTGAACATCCAGCCTAGTACTGGTAATCGGGGTGCCAGGAGAAGCTGTGCTTCAGTACCGATTACCTCTGAGGCAGCTCTAACTCCTTCATATGCTGCCAGTATCTCTTTTTCAGTTGGGGTATAATTGGCCTCAGAGCCCTTGTATCCTCGACTCCAAAATCCTAGGGGTCGACCTCGAGTCTCCCCTGGTACTTTCTGCCAGAGGCTCCAGGTAGGACCATTGTCCCCAGCTGAGGTGTAGAGCACATTTTTAACATCTTGTCCCGTACGGACTGGTCCAAGGGCTACTGCATGCACAATCTCTTGTTTAATCTGTTCAAAGGCCTGTCGTTGTTCAGGGCCCCACTGAAAATCATTCTTCTTTCTGGTCACTTGATAAAGAGGGCGTACAATCTGGCTGTAATCTGGAATATGCATTCTCCAGAAACCCACAACGCCTAAGAAGGCTTGTGTTTCCTTTTTGTTAGTTGGTGCGGACATAGCTGTTATTTTGTTGATCACCTCTATCGGGATCTGGCGACGCCCATCTTGCCATTTAATCCCTAAAAACTGGATCTCCCGGGCAGGTCCCTTGACCTTGCCTCTTTTTATGGCAAAACCAGCTTTCAGAAGAATTTGGATTATTTTCTCCCCTTTGTCAAAAACTTCTGCTGCTGTATCACCCCACACAATGATGTCATCAATGTATTGCAAATGTTCTGGAGCTCCACCCTTTTCTAGTGCAGTCTGGATCAGTCCATGGCAAATAGTAGGACTGTGTTTCCACCCCTGGGGCAGTCGATTCCAGGTGTACTGGATACCTCTCCAGGTAAAAGCAAACTGTGGCCTGCACTTTGGTGCCAAGGGAATAGAGAAAAATGCATTAGCAGTGTCTATGGTGGCATACCACTTGGCTGCCTTTGACTCCAGTTCGTATTGAAGTTCTAGCATGTCTGGCACAGCAGCACTCAGCGGTGGCGTAACTTCATTTAGGCCACGATAGTCCACAGTTAATCTCCATTCTCCATCAGACTTTCACACTGGCCATATAGGACTATTCAAGGGTGAGCGAGTCTTGCCAATCACTCCTTGATTTTCTGATTGTCTAATCAGTTTATGAATGGGGATCAGGGAGTCTCGATTGGTGCGATACTGTCGTCGGTGCACCGTGGCAGTAGCAATTGGCACCTGTTGTTCTTCAACTTTCAGCAACCCCACAACAGAAGGATCTTCTGAGAGGCCAGGCAAGGTAAACAACTGTTTAATGTCCTCAGTCTCTACAGCTGCTATACCAAAGGCCCATCTATACCCTTTTGGGTCCTTCAAATACCCTCTCTTGAGGTAGTCTATGCCAAGGATGCACGGAGCATCTGGGCCAGTCACAATGGGGTGCTTTTTCCATTCATTTTCAGTTAGGCTCACTTCGGCCTCCAATACAGATAACACTTGAGATCCTCCTGTTACTCCTGAAGTACTGATAGATTCTGCCCCTTTATGATCTGATGGCATTAGGGTGCACTGTGCACCAGTGTCTACCAGGGCTCGATACCTTTGTGGTTTTGATGTGCCAGGCCATCGAATCCACACAGTCCAATAAACTCGGTTGTCCCTCTCCTCCACCTGGCTGGAGGCAGGGCCCCCCTAATTAAGAAATGGATTCGTGCTGCTCACAGGGACTGGACCTTCATTTCTCCTATTCACACTTGGGAAAAAGGGATTTGAGGCCCATCTACCCTGGCTGAGGTCCTGCTCACTGGTAACTGGAGCAGCCATCCTTCTAGAAAAATTCTCTCTGGTATTTCTTTTAGCTTGCAACTCACGTACTCGTGCCTGTAGTGTACTGGTAGGTTGTCCATGCCATCTGCTCATGTCCTCCCCATAACCATGCAGGGCAAACCACAGGATACCTCGTGATGTGTTCCGTTTCCTTTGAGCTGGTCCTGTAGGAGAGCGTTTTCTCCTAACAGCTGCAACGCGCGCCTGTGTAGGTAGAGAGTCAAGTTTATTCTCGATCCTGGACAGTTTGTCTGACAGTTGTTTAAATGAGTCCTTGTTCTCCTTAGTCAGTTTTTCCACAGCCGAGATGCGTGCCTGCAGTGGGGAAGAAATACTATCTTCATACTGTCGCATACAGTTAGCCATTTCGCCCACAGTAGAACGTGCCATAGCATCTTCTCCCCAGACTAATATTGACAATGTATGGGTATATGTCGGTGGAGCATTCTTCACAACCTTCCGGAACATGGATCGGTTGCATTCCACTTCATCAGGATCTACAGGATCTACAATGTCCCGTGGGTGTCTATAAATGATCTCTTGCACAGCTAGTTCTCTAAGGTAGTTAATACCTTTTTCTATAGTGGTCCATTTGCTTAGGTGACTCATAACATCATCTTTATAGGGATACCTGCTCTTTACAGCTGACAAGAGTCACCTCCAGAGACTGATAGTGTTTGACTTTCTTGCGAGCGCCTTACCAATACCAATAATAACACTATCAGCGGAAAAACACCAGAATAGCTTCTGAAATCCTTCACTTTTTTTTGTGTGTGTGTGTTTTTCCTAATGAAAAATACAGATTTTCAGTGTACACAGATAAAATTCAGTGCCCATTGTACAGCTGACATGGATGTCTGCAGGCTGGCTTACAAAACAGCAAAAGGGAAGACCATCATTACAGGTAAGCAGGTTGTGTGCAGGTCCTGTAGCATACATAAATTACCTATCTGTAGCAAACTCACGTACATTTCCATGTATTTGGAACAAATCAGATATTCTAGGTCTTAAGTATGGGAAAATAGTTAAGACTGTCCTCAGTTTTCTTGGATTTCTGGTGTTCCAAGAGATGTTTGTTATTGATCATTAAAAGTTTTTCCATATTCTCCTGTAATTCCTTTGCCTCTTTCAAAGAAATCTTTTTAAACAGAACTACAGTTTTAATCGTTGTCATTAGTAACATTGTCTCCATTTGAACGGTTGTCTTCCACTACCTACAGCCCTCAGCCTCCCATGAATAGACTCAACATTACATCGTACAGAGCAAAGGTTATTCCAGTGAAGCTTATTTATGGTAAACACAGCCTTTTTCTTCCAGAAACACATTTTCTCCCATCTTCTAAATCATAATAGATGTCAGACTGAGACTGTGTTTTCAAAGGAGTAGAAGGGCATTAGCTATCCTTTAATTTCAGTGTGACAAGGATCAGACACTTGTGCTCCGTGGAAAATTTGTGCTCACATACATAACATTAAAGCTGGGGGAGCTGGCGATGGGTTATCCCCTTCCTGCCAAATGGACAGTTTCCTTTGCCAAACCCATGTCTGCTTCTAGAGGAGGTAGATGGGACAATGTTTGGTCTGATCTGGGATTGCCATTTCTTATGCTTCTTTTCCTGCTCCCCACAGTGATTTGGGAGTTTCCAACAAGCACCGGTTACATTCCCCCACGGTCACGCAGGGCAAGCTGGGTGAGCATGCGGGATTACGATGCTCCTCACAAATCTCCCTCTTTTAAACAGAAAAAATGGCCCCGCAGGCGGGGTCCTCAACCCCTGCCACTTCGCTGCAGGAGGACGAAGAACAAGTTAGCAGACGCATGATGGCCAAGAGGGAGAAAATCATCACAGAACTCATGCAAACAGAGAAAGACTATATCAGCGACCTGGATCTCTGCATCAAGGAAGTGATTCAGCCCCTGAGAAACAAGCAGGTGAGCGCCAGGGGCAGAGGACAAGGCGGTGACGTCAAGGTCTCGACTCACCCACGTTCTGCTTGCAGATAATGTTAATGCAAGCACAAGTGTCAGCGTGAGAGTGACGCGGTGCTGGGAGCAGGTCCAGGGGTAGCTTTCTGGAAACGGACGTTCCATGGCTCTAGCGAGCAGAGCAGGACATCAGATACGCTCCTGACACTTGCACTGAACTTGCATAAAGCCTGCGTCAAGGTGCTTGCCCAGAGGGCAGCTTGGACACTATATCCCTGTTCGTGGGCTGCAGTAGCAGCTTCCACCTCTCCATACTGCTCTGTAATCATAACCCCTGGTACATGCCCTGGCAGACCTTTATGAGCACCTCCAAAAGCAGTAAAACCCAATAAACCCGAGTATTTTCCGTTATAACAACCTGGAATGGCATGAACCTCCCCATCAAGGTTAAATTCAGTCATAAAGATAACTTAATCCAGCCTTTCAGACAGCTGTGGTGAAAAAATACCATGCCTGACAGTCCAGTGAGGACTTCAGAAATTTGCATTCTACACAGAAAAGGTAAATTTAAGAAGGAAGGCTCATAAACTATCTTTCAGGCAAAAGACCTTATTAGGCCAATGATACCCATTTTCTTTTTCAGCTGAGACTTCAAAGAGCACCTTTTCCTCAACCGTATTTCAATTTGTAGAAAAATTGAGCGGCCGCAAGCTGGGAATAGAAGAGGTTGTCCAGAGAAAGATTCGTATTTGTGGGGCCTGCAACACAGCATTCACAGAGGCTGCACAAATGATATCTGCTGCTAATATAGAATAAAAATAATTTTAAACAGACCTTAACCTAAGTATTCTGTATGTAGGGTTCCTTATGAAATTGGTGACAAAATATATGTACAGGGGCCAAAGTGTCTTTAGACAACATTGGCACTGCCTCTTCGGGAAACGCTGTGGCCAGCTGAAGCCTGTGCTGTTTAAGCTCCTGCAGGACCTTTTTTCTTTCTTAAAACTGCCAGAGTTTGTTCCAACCTGTTTTCAGAAGAGCTGGCATCTGCTGGCCTAACTTCAAGGAGTTCTTGACTTCTTCCTCCTCATTCGTTCATCCGCTTAGAAGTAGTCTCCACTTGAGTCCCTCCCCAGCTTGGCCAGCACTGAGCAAGAGTATTCCTGATTGAACTCGCTGCGATTTTTGACAAGCACGCTGTATCCCTTTGCTCTTTTCCAGCCAACTGAAAACATATGTTTCGATTCTGTCCTTTGTCACTGTATTAGCATGTGTAAGTGTCCATGCACAGCATAGTTCCAAATACTATGCAGGCATTGTGGTGGAGTGGAGGTCAGAAGTCCTGTGCTAGATGTATACAGGAAAAGTAATTTAGAGATTATAACTGTCTTAATTTAATAACCTCTACATTTTTGAAAGGCTTTTGAGAATGTTATATGGTTTTAAGGCTAGTTCTCGGATAAACTACGGTATTGAAAGTTTGTAATGTGTTTAGGGAAGGATAGCATTTAGAAAATTGACCTAGCAATGAATCTGTTTCATATTTCCAAATGGACAACACATCTTGTAGCACCTATAATGCTTATAAAGAAATTAAATGCATTAGTACTGAAAGTGTATTTCTGATTCTGTTACAAGAGTATGCAATTTGATTCTTCTGGCATCTGGTAAGCTGCTATGTAAGTCAGCAATTCTGTTTCTAATGGAGATACACCTTCAGAGGGTATCAATATGGATGTCGAAATCAGTCTTGCCTTTGTTCTCAGTATTGGCACATTACCACTGGCTATCTATCTCCAGTTGTCCCCGAATATTAACTATTGCCCTGCTGTGCAAGGAAATAAATAACTACTGCATGAAATATATGTGTCCTGGAAATTTTTTACTTGCTCTAAAATGAGTAGGGACACGGAACCAAATTTTCTGTTGGTGAAAACTGATGCAGTTCACTGAAGTCAATGCTGTGTGCCCAGACTCTGTAAAAAGCTCTTTAGGTTATATTACCCAGAATTGTAAATGTGTTTGTTTTAGTGGAAATTATATGATCTTGATAGTATTTTTGGATTTATAGAACAACTAACTTAAAATGGTACCACCATCTGGAATTCTTTGTACCTAGTAGCTGGCACCAAAACACCAAGGTCTCAGTTTATGTAGCGGACTTTGTTAGCAACTGGTAATCAGGGAATCAAGCCCATGGTCAACTATTCTTTTCCTCAGTGGGAAAGTAAAAAAACATTTTAAAGACAGCTAAGGATCTTTTCTTTATTCAGATGATAATATTTATTCCTCCCTAGGTAAACACCTTCAGATTAGGAATACTTCAAAATAAGGTTAAAAGCACTTGATAACATGCCCTTTGTTAAACGTGTAAACCATATTATACTAATCTGAAAACTGTATATGTGTCCTCACAGTCACAAGGAGGATGTTTATATGAGGTTCTGCAGAAGTGGTGCTTCCTGGAGTGTTGAACACTCAGGGCATAGCAAGAGAAGATCTGTAATACACAATGTCCTTCTTTATCCTTCGTCACTAGCCACTTAATATTTGTATTCTATTAGATTGCTCGCCTTGACGTGGATGGCTTGTTTAGCAACATTGAATTGGTCCATCAAGTATCAGCCAAACTGCTGTCATTGTTGGAAGAAGCCACAACAGATGTGGAACCATCCATGCAAATAATCGGTATGTTTACTGTCCTCTTGAGTTCTACAAAGCTACATGAAAGAATAAACATAACACTCTCCTGTCCTCTACCCTCATCAGACTTAACTAGTACCACTCCCAGAGGCTAATGTGCTACAAGCTGTCCATAATGACACAGGAAAAATGACATGTGACACCTGTCCAGTTGCTCTGCTGTACTCGTATGATCATGATGCTCTTTTTCCATCCATCTGGATGTTGAGGGGAAGGAAGGAAGGAGAGGGTGAGTTTAGCATGCGTAAAAACTGCAGCACTGATTTATGCCACATACAATATGATAATAGCCTTTTCATGTAGTTTGATATTGACTACCTAACTCTGCTCACGCTTACACCAACTCTTATATTGCATACTCATAATTGTACCATTCAAGAAGAGCATTAAAAATGATTGGAATAATAAACATCATAAACCCCCCCGAACATTGTGAACACGTACCTACTAGCATGTAAGAGGTGGTTAAGGCTTAACAGTGACACGGTCAGTAAAGGCAAGAAAGCTGTAATTGATATGAAGTTTGTGGGAATCTGTGCAGGAATGTCTGCAGGGATCATGGGTATTTTCAGCAAACAGATTGCCCCTGGATGTGTCACAACAGTCATACGTTCTGCAGGTCAGGCCATGAATGTTAAGACTGTGATCTATTCACTTGAGATTCTGGCACAGCTGGAGAGATTTAAGAAGTTACCACTCATCAGCTCTTCTGTAACTGTTTCTTCAGTGCACAGGCAGTAGGTGATCCACCCTAAGGGATCAGGTGAGAATTCTTCATTTGCTTCAGTGCAAAGCCAGCCAGTTTAGTTTTAAAAACTTCCAGCCATGATTCAGAGGTCACAGAGGTCCTTTCTGCCCTAAACTGACCACATACCACAGGTAACATGTTATAGAAAGACCCCCCCTTCTTGCAAATAATGGGGTAGAAAATTATCAATTGCCGTTTGACTAAGAAACATGACATTAAAGCATGTGAGGCTCAGGAAAAGTATTAATCCTAGCACGTCTCAGTCTGGTTTGCCAAGGCAACTGCTTAACGTAGTTTGATGCTACTGTGTTGTTTGGCGGTATTTCAATAAAAGTGCATCATGATGAGTCATACCCTTAATAAGCAATGTTCTATTCTAGCAGGAAGTGCCCTTCTCACAGCCAAGAGAATCATCCTTTTAGTTCCCTGCCACATCCAGAAGTAAAGACAAACAATTTAATCCAACTATTAGGGTGTATTTCTCCAGAATCAGACAAAGAACCATGAAAAAGTATGGGATTGTGCATCACAAAGTTGACTAAATTATGGCAGGGAAAAAGATGGCAAGTAAGGTGGGAGATGTTCTTCCAAAGGCTGAGACAAAAGCAGGGAGAATAATTGCATCAATATAAGCAATAAGTTAGTAAGTTTGACATCCTTTAAAAGTACAGCAAGGCGATATTTTTGTCTTCAGGTTCTTCATAATCAGTGTAAAAGTTGTAAAAGCCAGTCTATAGAAAAAGCAGGCTGAGAATCTGTTTAACACACCAATCATACACTATCATGTTTATGGTATTTAAACATCTTGCATTGAAATATCTTACTTTGGAAGGCAACCCAGTCATGGTGAGGCTGAGAACTGCTAATTCACTGGTTTGAAGCCAAAACAATGTGGTTGCTTGTATTCATGTCTCGTTTTACTCTATGATGGCTCCACACCTTATGCTATGTCCACATTGACAAGTAGTAATGTCCAATAGGAGCAGATTTGTAGAGTGAAACAGCTGGTGCTAAGGACCTGATATCTATAATACACATGTCAAGAGGTCTTGCTTCAGATTGGCTGTAGCCTGTTCCTGTAGATTGAGAGATGCCCTTTATGGTTGGACTGCATAAGAAGTGCCCTCAGAGTGCGTCTTCTGGTAATTACCATCCCCAAAGGGATCCAGTTTGTGTGTCTGTGACTGCTCCACCACACAGCCACGGCATGGGCGATGAGGACTACTGAGAGATTGGCTTCAAAAGCCCTCTCCTAATCTGAGCTAAAATGCTAATGTAGATGGACCTTTTGTGGTGCTTGGTCTTCTGATGCTAAATACCACTGAGGTTAAATACCCTTCCTAGTTCTTTCCTGTATTTTTTCTGCTCTCTGTTCTGCATACTGTATACAGGGGAATATGAAGACTTAGTAACCTTACCCTGGCTTTAGCTATTAGACCCCTTCTTCCTCCCTCTCCCACTGCTGTCCACAGAGGAAGCACCACTGAAAGCCACAGGGAGAAACTGTTTCTGTTGCTCAAGCTTTCCTCCTGGGATTTTCTCTTTGAGAGTAATGACCACCGTGCTTAAGAAGAGGCATCAGGCAGATTTGGATCTGTCAGAGTGCTCAAAAGACTCGGTATTTTTAAATGTGGGCCTAAATACAATGTGGTTTTGGCCCATAAAGCAAGCTCCCACAGTAATATGCCCAAAGCTCATCTGATTCGGTCCATATGGCTCAGAACCATGAAGGGCTTTAGGCTTAAGAAATCCATCTGCTTTGAAAAGGCCCTATCCATGAAATCAGCACATAATTTTTCTCATCACTGAGCATCAATGAAAGTATCTGTCATTGTGGCACAATACATCAGTGAACAGATCTTGCTCATCTCTCTCATTCTGGAGAAGAGAATGATAATTTCCAGTCTGTAGTATATGCTGAAATAAGCTGTAAGTCTATAGCTTGCATTTTTGCCACTGAAAACATAACCTCACTTGAGGGCTTAGCATAGTATGGGCCGTGCTAAGCACTTGGAGCTCTACTTAAAGTTAATGAAATTGTGAGAGCTCAGCATCTCTGAGAGTCAGGCACCAAGGGAGCAGGATCAAGGGAAAGCTTATTAAGGTTTCCCCTTACAGTGTTGGCTAATAAAGGCCTGTATAGAGAGTTCATGGGAAAGTCAGGATGCAATGATGTGCGTTGGAAGCCATCAACATTAGCATTAAGCACAAGACAGAGAAGACAGACAGGTAAAGAGCATTTAACTATAGGATACTGGTGCTTTTCTGACTGTGGCCTTACAGTAACTAAAATGAATTTGTGTGGTCTTAGCTCTGTCATTATTGTTCCCTTATTTGCACCTTGAAACCAACGTGCATTAGACAGCCCAGTTAACCTTTGCTGCTAGGGGAAAAAAATCCAGAGCTGTGTTACTGTGGTAACTGAATCATTTTTCACTTTAAGACGGAGCGGTTCAATGCAATGTATCATGAAACAGCCCACTCCGGTCAGGATGAAACACGCAGGATGCCTGACAGCTTGGCGCTCACTCTGTGAATGAATAGAGAGCTCCCAATTAATGAGGTGTTTGGCTTTTAACTTTAATAATCATTGCTATAACTCAACAGAAATGTTTATAAAACATCGGACTGGTTGCCACACAGATGTAATTTTCAGAAAATGCCCAAGACGGAAGTTTTCACCATTGCTGGTTTTTATTATATGCATTTCCAAAGATGCTGACCAGGGCACTGCTATGTGAGGGTGTGAGAACCGAATGAACGTCTCAGCGGAAGAGATGAAGCATGCCTCCTCCATTCGGATAATATTTCTCACATACACAGAAACCAACACAGGAGTTTTAGGCTGAGAGAATTAGGCACCAGAATTAAATGGGAAATGGGCGCAGGACTACTTTAGTGCCTCTAAAATTCCTAACTGTTCTTTGGAGGAAAATGGTGGTGTGGAGGACTGAAAATGGAAATGTTTTTCCCCCTTCAGTTGTATATAAACCTAGATCCTATATAAAAATGGCTGTAATCCACAGCGGTTTTATTTAATTACGGGAGGGGTGGAAGTTGTTCCTCTGTCATGTGAAGAAAAATCTCTATTCTAGGCCATAAAAATTGCCATTTCAGGATTTTGCAAAACAGATAAAAGTGAAATGGCTAATAGGAGATAGAGTCATTATTCCTGTTATAACCCATTTAAGCTCATATTCAGTTGAAAAAAAAGTCAAAAGGAAAATTAACAGGCTTACATTCATCCCTCCTGCCAGCCCATGACACAAAAATGGTCTCCCCTTACCAATTAAGCTCTCCTGTGTGGTTTCCACTGAAGGGGCATTAAGCTGGGGCAGTGAATTAGGGAGTTGTGTATGAAGGGGTGTGAGGTGTAGAGATTTCATGCCTTTTCCTGAGGGAATTTTTGTGCATTAACACTGATATAATGGTGCCTGGCTATGACAAAGATGAGCAGCTGAGAAATACATGTAATAAATAATGCACATAAACACGCAAGATCGTTTCTAAGGGAAGTAAAGTGGAAGCCAGCCTTTTTAGCTCACGGCTAATGTGGTGGAATAATAAAACTCCTTCTGAGATGCTGTTGTCTGGCTTGACACGCTTTGTTTTTCTCCTTAACAGGGGAAGTGTTCTTGCAGATTAAAGGCCCGCTAGAAGACACATATAAAATCTACTGCTATCGCCACGATGATGCACACACCATGCTGGAATCCTATGAAAAGGATGAAGAACTGAAGCAGCATTTAAGACACTGTGTACAGTCCTTAAAGTAAGATCTTTTCAAATGATGATTTCCGTCCATAGTCAGTTGCCTGGCAGGGAGCATTTTAAATGGATGTAGATGAAAGGTCCCCTGTAAATCCAGAGTTTTATGAGGCTTGCTGGGAGCTCTGGCTTATGCTGCTTTCATGAAAGGATGACAAGCCAGGGGCCATGATTAGATTTCTTTCTCTCTAAGATGGCCAAAAATAGCGCAAGAAAGGTTGCTCTTCCTTTAGCTTCAGTGCCCCATACTGGCAAAAAAAAATGCTGCATCATATCATGGACTATTGGGAGCGCCTTGCCCAGCTCCCAGGAAACTTGCTGCCCCCATCTTCAGCAATTCTATTGCTTGAATTAAAATTGCCTGTAACGGAGCTATTCATATGCACAGGTGTTTCTGGGCCCCTGTTGCAAGGCCCCGGGGATCTGGAGTGGCTGTGTGGTGCTGGACCCCTCACGATGGGGGTATTTGAGAGCGATCAGCATTGGAGCAAGCTGCAAAGTGCCACCAGTGGAAGGTGCTTTGTGCCATCGCCTCCAGTGCCAGCCCCTCGGGGAAATGTGTTGAGAAGTGGGGATGCCGCAGAATAACGGACCCACCTTTCCTCCAGTGCAGTTTCCTTCTGCAGCCAGTTGCAGGAACCAGCTCATCCACTCCACGGAGAGTGCTTCTCTTCCCACCCATGAATCCCCTTGTCCCCTCAGTTTCCCAAATGCATCACACAGAGCTGTCAGAAGGGAACACGCCCCAGTCCTTCAGATCAGAGGTCTAGCTCCAGCTCCAGGAAAGGTGCATGCTGCGTGCTTGTAGGAGAGATGTAAAGCTATCACAAGTAATGGAGTGTACATCAGCAACAGATATTTCAACCACGCCCCAGTTAGTGATCAGTCAGCAGAGACATGTTAAGATTTAGGAGATGGGAAGTATGTCCAAGTGAAATCTGGAGTGGTAGAGGAAAATAGTAACAACATTAAAAGAGAAATGTTCACTTTGAAGACAGATTATGTTGAAAATAAGGCTTATTTTGTGCAACATGTCCAGTTATTAAACACATAACAAAGTATATATGCAGGGTACTTAGGTTTTAGCTACCCTGGAAGTTGAAAGAAATAGATTTTCATATAAACTCAGGCTTTCAGGCTAACGGCTGGCCAGGTATCTCCCCTAAGGGGGTGTTTTAGTTGCTGATGCCTACAATATTATTTTCTGGCTAATCAAGAGAAGCCGCTACTGTCATTCATTCATCCGTGCTGCTGAGGCGAGGGGACATGGAAGGAAATAAAGATAAAATATAGCACGCACGTACATGCTAGGGTGGATGCCACCTCTTGAATTCCAGAGTGAGCAAGAGGAGCTCCTGTTCCAACATCACAGCTGGGATTTTTGAAGAGAAAGGATATTTTGTGCTGAGCCATTGTAGCCTTTGCTAGCAGGAAGCGACAAAGCCTCCTCACAATGAAGCCTTGTTTTGTCTTGTTCTTTCCTGATTAGCCTTTAAACAGGAACCAACAAAAAAACCACTGGTGCATGTATACTACATTGTGTTTTTTCCAGCGCCTAAAGAGTGCAGCCAATTCAAATATAAAGACCTGAAAGTGCACACTCAAATACAGAGCTGTGGTCACCTAAATCCATTACTACTGATTGGAGAATACTCACCCTAGGAAGAAAATTATGCAGCATTTTTACTAAATAAGTTATAGGCTGTTTTTTTTTTTGTGAGACATAATAAATACAGGGGCTGGTGACAACTATTCTTGATGAATGTTTACTTCTTAAATACTTTTTTTTCCTTGGAAAGAATATTGTTCCATTTTTTAAAAATTAAAATGGGCTAACGTTACTAGGGGCTTCTGTTCCTCAGCCGAGTAATATCTACCATGTGAAAAACAACTTTATATCAGGAGCAATGTGAGAGTGGCACTCTGCACATCTGTACAGGCAAATCAGATTTAATTAGCCACGCTGAAATTCCTCTTCCTCCTGTTGACAGAAGAGGAGAAATTTCATCCTAAAATGTAGGTGTCTGCCTTGGAGACGTGCAAATCCGAATTCTGTAGAGTCCTGTGTTTCAACAGCGATTATGCAAACTAGGGATGTTGTTTGCTAGCTTAGCCAAAGAAATGCAGCTGGTAAAAATGAAAGGATGCTGGCAACTACCTGCTCTGCTTTCAGCCTGAAGTACCTTGGTCAACTATTACAGGGGCAGAGGGACGTCATAAGCACGCAAAGTGCTGACAGTGCAGAAGGAATGAAAGCACCAGCTTCCAGATGCTCAGTTAGGCACTGGTGGGCAAGCAGATAGGAGTGCAGGCAGTCAAAAAGCAGTGGCTGACAATGTGATGTCAGGAAAGCCTAATGCAGAGATGGAGTGACATTTTGGTTCTCTTGCATTTGAGTGAATTCATACCATAAGGAAAATATTCTATGTGCATGTTTGCGTGCTTCCAAACTACAGTTGTATGTCCCTGCTACTTTCAATATATGTATTAACACCATCCTACTCTCAAGAAGTTTCAGTTGTTATGTAGCCTACAAAAAACTTAACAACGGCTTCATTGATTCTATATCCTAAAAGGCTGAAATGCATCCTTTCTCATTTAGAAATACATTTCTATTTAAAGAGAGTAGACAGGAATGTATGTAAAGTATAAGAATGACACGTTTTAATTTTATTTTGTATTAAGGACTTCATGTCACTTACCGTTGTTAGCACAGTGACCCAAACTTCCTTCTCTAACAGTGTTTAGGACAAGGCTGGGTCTTATAGCCAGAGCTTTCTCATTTGGGAGATATAGGGCCAGATTCACCAGTACCCTCTGGCTGTTTTGTGCAGTTCTGCTGACACACAGCAGCCATAAACCCAAGTTAACTGGCCAGTTACAGCTGCTCTGTGTCACTGAAGTGTATCTGAGAATCTGGCCCCTGATCTGTATAAATGCTTTTAGGAGGAATCTAATATATGTTTTGTTTTCTTCTCTTTTGCAGAAAGATATATGAGGAAGAGTAAGTACTATGCCTTTCTGACATGTAAAATAATCTTTAAAATATCTTTAATTTATCTTCAGTACGCTTAAAACTGTACACGTGGAAATTTTAAGAACACAAGCCTTTTGAGTCAGCATAACCCAGTTTTTCCAGGACATATGTGATAAAGACTCTGAGTTTTAATTTCCCTAAGCCTGTCTAGTTTTCTGATTATGACTGCACTAGCTTTGCAGTATCTTTCAAAACTTGTGGTTTATGAAGCTACTTAATTTGGTTGCCAATTCATTCGGAGCCCTTTATTATCACCTCACTGTCTTATAAATGTGCTTAGAGAGCTCTGAGGTCTGCAAGAGTGCTTGTCAAAAACACTGTGCCAGTCTTTGAAACCCAGACACTGAAATCATTTCGCATAGGCCTCTGTAGACCTGGTACAATACACATTAGGTTCAAAGGTAAAGCTGTTTCTAAGGTGACATCCCCTTTGGTAGCCCCATATGAGAAGTCCACCTTAGGATCTTCCCTCTGACAGTGGCTGGAAGAACATCGGAAAAGAACAAGCTCATTGCAACACTTTTTGCCAGAATACTCACTCAGAAAACTACTCTGATAACTTGTGGTTAAGGGATTTCTGTGCCAAATGTGACATCTTTGAAAAGCTATAAAGGATAGTTTATCATCACAGCTGCGGTTTCTGGACATCCAGCAGGTTGGGATCATTGGAATGCAGCATCTCCTGAAGTTACCTGCAGGGAGAGGTCAGGGCAGGGGTTAGCTGAAGTGAAGAAAACGGTTACAACCCCAGACATAAATGTTAAGAGAGAAAAGAGGAGCAAGTGTGCTCTATATTGGTAGGAGAGGAACACCTGTAAAGTCAGAGAATTTGTTAATTGGTCGGTCAATTGCACATCACAAATAAGATCAGTGTAAAATACACTTTGAAGGATTTGCATGTTGCAATTCTACAGCTGGGGTTTTCAAGCTTTAGTCTGTGATAGGAAATAGTTTTTCTGCATTTTGATAAGGGACATTTTGTATACTCCTGTCTCCCAAGGAGTGGGGCTCCAAGAGGAACAAAATATCCAGAGAGTCACAATAAGATAATGTGAGACAGCAACACCTGTAGAAATAGCACAAGACTGGCTGCTCTGCCTTGCGTAACCCTATCAGAAATAAATGCCTAGTTTTCTCCTTCAAACAGTTTCCGGTGGAGTGTAGGCTACAACTCACTGTCGGGTTAAACTGTCTCGTATAAAGCTGTGCAGAGTGCAATGAGCCAGGTTTATCTG
This sequence comes from Nyctibius grandis, assembly GCF_013368605.1. Taxonomy (NCBI): domain Eukaryota; kingdom Metazoa; phylum Chordata; class Aves; order Nyctibiiformes; family Nyctibiidae; genus Nyctibius; species Nyctibius grandis. The sequence goes on from NC_090663.1 coordinate 60,769,764, forward strand.
CGGGACCCTCCCTGAGCTGAGCTACCTTGCGCGGTGCGGTGGCGTTTGCCTTCCCCGCTGACTGGCAGGGCACTCAGAAATGCCATCCTCTGCAACTCAGCTTAGAGGTTGCAGAGTCTCAGCAGCCTTTGGGCAGGAGCGCACCCAAAAATCTGGTTAACGTTGAACTGGAAAATACGGCGTAACTCACCCCAAACGGTCTGTGATGCTGCTGCTCTCAGATTGCTTTTCATTCAAGCATGATCAAGAAAACAATTACATAAATACCAGAGAGTGCTGCCCTTTGCTAGCAGCTCGATAGGTTAAATTCTGCTTGGCTTAACTACTGTGCAGCCTCAGTGAATTCCCTGGGTTTGCATGAGAGTCTTACGGCACGGTGAATTATTTGCCCTACATGTCTTGTACTAAAATGAACTCATGCACAGTAAGCCCTGAAGCCCGAGACTTTTAAGTCGCGCTGCAGCCTATGGTGCCTGCACACCATTTCAAAACTGCCAAGCTGCACATGCCACCGGCCTCAGCCCCGCTGTACAGCACTGGCTCTCGTGTTTGCCACTGGACCTAGTTGAGAGCTAAACCCTGAATCACCTGTCTTTGCATAGCTCACCACCATGTGTTTTTTAAGCAGGCGGGAATCCTTCTGCCTTTGTGACTTTGTTGTCGTTGGGAGGAGGGAGGAAGGGCATGCTGTGAAGCTCACTGCAGTTAAGCCAGCTGCATTTACTGCAGAGCTACGGTAATAATTTGCGATGAGATTAGTACAGCTACATGTGACCTAGAATACTTGCTAAATTCACAATAACATGGTGGGGAAGGCTGAAGTAGCATCACAAATGAATTAGCAACTTCATTTTCTGCACAATAGATGTCACAAGCCGTTACTCGCCTGTTTCGGTTGCGTGGCGAGGCCATGTCCTGCCCGGCGGCCTGGTGCGTCCTAACGGGGCGCGTTGCAAATGGGACTCGTCCAGGGAGAGCGGCTATCATCAGCTAATCTTGCTGGGGAGAATTAGATGAGTTGAACTTGGTGGCATTTAGTGCCCCAGGGAGTCATTATCTTATAACAAACCTACTATCTCTCGAACCATATTGCGAGACTGTGTCATGCAGATAGGCAAACAGAGGGCTGTTTATCACTTGGGCAGCTGTCCAAAGTGCAACTATATAAAGAGAAGACACTTGAAGATTTTTCCATTCATGAGGCAGCTTTTATAGATTTGCATTCATGGGGCTTTTCAGAGAAAACAATAACAATTTAAGATTTTTTTTTTTTTCATTATTGCTGCCAGAAGCTGAAAGAAGGGAAAACAACTCTCTATATTTAATGTAGGATACAGGGGAAATGAGGGGGATTGAAATGATGAGAAGGTTTGGGGACATCAAGAAGCCTTAAAAGGCATCTACTGTTAATTTTTTTCATGCAGAACTTTTTTACAGATAATGCCTGTGCAAGAGAGATGGTTTAAATACGCAGATGTCTCTTCTCAAAGGCATTCAAATCGTTAGTTAATTAGTCAGCACTAAGGATTGGCTCTTGTACTTGTTATACATATAAAAGTGGGAATGAAAGCTTTTTTTTTTCCTCTTTTACTCTTTCTGCTGGACAAAACAATAGATGTCAGCCTGCAAAACCGAGTGGCTGTTCCCTGTTTTTTGTACTTTCCTTCTACATTGTGTTATTCCATCTTCCCATATGCAGAAATCCTTCTTCGCCTAGCATTAACTCTTGCATAGTTAACGTCAAACAATCTTTTCCCCTCCAAAGCAGCCTTTTTGGGCATGCAAATGGAAAGCTTACTCTGCTTTACTGCCCTACACCCTGTTACCAAGAGCTCACGCTCAGTTTCAAAGGGGAGGTCTGTGTGCCAATGGCAGTTCGTATCAGCACTGGTGCTAGAGTTCTGCCTGCTTTGCTCAGGAGTGTGCTGTAACAAGGAGAGATCAATGGACATGCCTGTCCTGCTGCTGGAGCCTCCATCATGGCTGGCCCTGGCCCTAGAGCTTGGCTGCCTGGTGTTACCTACTCCGGGGAGACTCCATGTTTCTACCAGCCACATGGAAAGTAATGAAGGTACTCGTGCCCTTCCCCAGTTTTCTCCTGGGCTGTTGTGATGGCCTGCAAACTGCACAGCCTCTCCCCATCAAGCCTAGAGAGAGTGAGCAAAGGCTTTTGTCCAGAGTGGGGTTGGAGTATGAATTCAGCTGGCTGGTAACTCCCTTGCATGGAGGCCAGAGAGCTAGGGTGTTCTTGATGGCCTGAACTGCTTCGGTGCCTGGGAAGCTGCTTTGCTGCCCCTGCCCAGCCAGTGGGGATGCAGCCTGGAGCCGCAGGGCTTCCCCATACCCATGCTGGAAGCTGTGACCTTCCTACCTTCCTCCTTCTGCCACCCCAGGCAGCTGCCTGCTTTGCCTTTGTGTAAGGTGACTTCCAGTAGGTTGGATCAAGCCTGGGTGAACATCATGTATGTTCAGCATTTTCCCAGGCCAGATCTGGCACCCTTTGGAAGCTCAGGCGTCGTTAGAAATAACCTACTGACAGCCAGCAAAGAAAAACCACAGGTACAAGACAGTAAACCTTAACGGTCACTGTGGTGAGTTGAGGGATGTTGTGAGCAGCGATGCAGCCGTGAATGGGCATCCTAGTTACTCACAGCAGGGAGATATCGCAAATTTAAGCCTGAGGGGCCAGAGCAGGATGTAGTAGCCCCGCTCACGTGCGTTTCTCAACCTTCCTCTTATTTGCTCTTCCACCTACATCTCCCTTCCTGGGTGTTGTGGTGTGTAAGTTGTATCACACGCACCCTCAGACTGAGTGGGACTGTTTCTGAGGTAATGTCTAAGCAATAGTCTGGCAGATTGCTGAAAATACAGACAACTCAGACCCCATCTGGATTTCTCATTGAGAGGGCGAGAGGAGGGTTTCGTTTACATCAACCCCTGTTCCCTGACAGAGGTATCTTATTTTTTGACTGAAGTGGTAATTGCACTTCTGTGACTCAGTGCAAAGCACTGCTCTGGTTTTGACATTTTCTGTAGTTGAAAGCTCAACTGAAGGATATAAAAGGTGGCAGCAGCTTCAATGACTAGACAGAAATAAGTTTTTGTCTTCAAGGAGTTTCTCCTTATGTGACAATTTTTTTTTTTTTATAAATTATAGAGGAAAGCCAAATCTAACGGACATGGGATCCCTGATGATCAAACCAGTGCAACGGGTGATGAAATATCCCTTGTTACTCTGTGAACTCTTGAATTCAACTCCTGCTTCTCACCCTGACCTCAAGGCGCTACAAGACGCCCTTTTTGCTATGAAAAACATTAATGTGAACATCAATGAACTTAAAAGGAGGAAAGATTTAGGTAAGAAAAAGGCATAGTAAATTCTTCTGTCTTTGTAGGTTTGGGCTGGCAATTACAAGAGAGGTTTCAGGTCCAGTCATATCACTACAACAGTTTTGTCTGGTGCTACCCAAGTTGCGTAATACTCTGGGTTTCAAGAAGGTAACAGATGCCTTAATGTCACTTGTCCTCAGCCAGCTATGTTATCTGACTGGTAACTCCAGAAATATGAAAATGATGAAAGAATTCATGTTACATCCATGTTCATTGTCTGTAATGCAGTTGCAAACACTGATAATAATTAAGATGCAGTGATAGCTATATTTCTTATAAACTTGCCACACTGAAGCCCTAACTTCATTCTTCCCAAGGCTAACGTTGATAACAGGGTTTTCATCATCTCAAGCATTTTCACACAAGATTATGGCAAGTGACATCAAAGTGTCTGCTCTCAAATGGTTTCATACTTATGTGCCCATCCCTGTGAAAAGCCCTGCGAATACAGGGTATTGGTGTCATAAAATTCTCTGTCTGCAGTGCTGAAGTATAAGAGGAATGATGATGATGAAACCCTTAAAGAAAAGTTTTCCCGGCTGAATATCCACTCCATTAGCAAGAAATCCAAGAGGGTCACCAGCCACCTGAAACTACTGACAGGGGGAGAACCTCAGGTACTTACTCATCCAACTGCAGATTTGCATTGGCAGCTTCACTTCTGCTTTTGCACCGGGCATTTTTTAAAACATGTGGGAAATGGAGTTTGTGGTGTTGCTTTTTTTCTGCATCATTTATAAAGTCATTTTCTGACTGTCACAGAAGACAGGAAAGATCTTTGTGATTGAAATAGAAAATAACATAATGCATTCTCCACCTTTTCCTTTCTTGTCTAAGAGTTTCTCAAACTTCTGATCTTCAGCAGAGAGGAAGTGACTGGTAGTTTTGTGAAACTCAGCCTGAGATCAGCTTTTTGTGGATAGACTGGCAATAGTTATTGTTGGTGCTGAGAATGCGTTCAGTCCGTCTTGCTCTTCATCATAACATTCAAGTTCTGAATCCACCAAGGAAGATGAGCAATACTTCTGATTAGGAAAGGCCATAGGGTTTGCCTCTACGTGTGTAAGGACCTGGAATCATCAAAACTACTAGAGGCAAAGGACCTTGTGATGTCTGACGGGTCTGGCCAAAAATAAAACGCTGTTTCGTAATTTCGAGGTTGTAATTCAAAACCTAGCAGGATAAACATTTTCAGGAAAGATTCAATCTAAATCTCAAAGAAAATCAATTACAGCTGACCTTGAAAACGATGTCCAGTACACCTCACTAGATGAGATGGCTGATTATATAAGGTCACTTGCCTTTCTAGATGTGACTTTACAAGATACGTGCCGTTTTTTCCTGTTTTGTTTTTTATCAGTGGTTTCCCCCTTTCTCTGATGCAAACTACCCACATTTATTTTTTCTCTTCGTTTATTTGTACAGTGGAAATTTTTGTATTCAGAATGGGACAGCAGCAAAGCTTTAAAATCCGAGAAAACCAGGGAATTAAATTTGTTTAAGAGGTGGCATGATTTTTTTTTCTTTAGAAGCTTCTGTTTTCTGTTTTGTTTTGTTTTGTTTTTTAATTAAGCTTAAAACATTTGAGAATCATTTTAGAAGCAGAATATATCTGTTAAAGATTCAGCCGCCTCTCCTACTTAATTAGGCTATGTTCCAAATTCACATCTCTGAAACATGCTGTGACCCTTACAGCAAGACCACTGAAAACGAGACTTGAGATTTCTCAAATTCCTCAAGTAGGCAGAAATAAACGTATTTTCAGTTTTTTTTCAGCTAGCATGAAAAAGTAGTATCAGCCTATTTCCAGGAGCTGAGGCTTCTAGCTGAAGAGCTGGCATTGCTCTAGAGGTAACAGCTCCATCTACAGCCTGCCTGGGGGAAATCTCCCCATCACCCACAAATGAGCACCCAGGGAAGTAATGCCATGACATAAGAATATATCACAATTTTCACCATTGTTTCCTCAAATGGAACAAAAATATACAGAAAATGAAGAGTTTTATTGGCACACATAGGTGTGCTTGTAATAAAGCAACTCCCTACTTCCACAAGGATTAAAAATTAAATTCTCTGTCATGTTGCCCCATGCCTTTGACTTTTCCTGGATTAAAACTGAAGCTTGGGAGAATTAGGTGCCAATCTGTTGTATTTTCAAAGGGAGAAGTTCAGGGAAGGTTTGGGATTTTTCCAGCAGCACTCTGAACATTTCTTTCGTTAGCCAGGCTGTTTTAGGCTGCCAAAATAACAGTGCAAACATCTATTTTAGGTAAAAGATCAAACTTTTAATAAGGAAGAAAAGCTGTTTCGAAGTTTAGAGAAGACTGTGAAATTGTGTGTGAAGAACATTTCACTCTCCTCAGAACATCTACAGGTGGGTAAAGGCCTTTTTGAAATCTTTGGCCATAAACCATGTCCGTAACCAGATTAACACACATTTCTGCCACTGGTTAGGCAACACTGAATTATTCATAAGCAGGCCTGTCTATATCACAATATTAAATAAATGAGCTGTACTGCTGCTGCATTACTGAGCCCATGGCAAAAAAGTTTTGAAGCCCACACTTCTGCGGTTTTCCCCTTACACAAGCAGGCTCTATGGAGACCCACGGGTGCAGTGCAGCAAAGAAGGTGCTGTCTGGTGGCACAGTCACTACTTTTCATCACTGTGTGAAGCCATCATATGGGTCACGCACATCTGCTGCAGTGGAGCACCAGCTGCTTCTCATTAAAAATGGAAGAACTGAGTTGCAGTCACATGAATTAAAATGTCCTAAAATATGTATTTGGGATGTGAGGACTCCTTCCTTCATGCTGTTGCTAGGTTGTGTTGAGGGCTAGCATTAGATGTACAGAGTGCTCAAGTGCTGTAAAAGTCTTTGCTTAAATCCTCCTCTCCGAAGATGTGGGTTGGCTTGTAACTTACCAACTTTTCCCTCTTTTGGACAACTTGCCAGCTTTGTAGATGGCACGAGGCCCTCAAAGCATAAGTGTGCCCAAAACAGACATGAAGATGGCTGAAGGAAAGAAGCCAGAGAGTGGTGGTCAATGGGACAGAGTCCAGTTGGAGGCCTGTGTCTAGCGGAGTCCCTCAAGGGTCGGTACTGGGACCAGTACTATTCAATATATTCATTAATGACTTGGATGAGGGAATAGAGTGCACTGTCAGCAAGTTCGCTGATGACACAAAACTGGGAGGAGTGGCTGACACACCGGAAGGCTGCGCAGCCATTCAGAGAGACCTGGACAGGCTGGAGAGTTGGGTGGGGAGAAATTTAATGAAATATAACAAGGGCAAGTGTAGAGTCCTGCATCTGGGCAAGAACAACCCCATGTACCAGTACAAGTTGGGGACAGACCTGTTGGAGAGCAGCGTAGGGGAAAGGGACCTGGGGGTCCTAGTGGACAGCAGGATGACCATGAGCCAGCAGTGTGCCCTTGTGGCCAAGAAGGCCAATGGCATCCTGGGCTGTATTAGAAGGGGTGTGGTTAGCAGGTCAAGAGAGGTTCTCCTCCCCCTCTACTCTGCCCTGGTGAGGCCGCATCTGGAATATTGTGTCCAGTTCTGGGCCCCTCAGTTCAAGAAGGACAGGGAACTGCTAGAGAGAGTCCAGCGCAGAGCCACGAAGATGATTAAGGGAGTGGAACATCTCCCTTATGAGGAGAGGCTGAGGGAGCTGGGTCTCTTTAGCTTAGAGGAGACTGAGGGGTGACCTCATTAATGTTTATAAATATGTAAAGGGCAAGTGTCATGAGGATGGAGCCAGGCTCTTCTCAGTGACATCCCTTGACAGGACAAGGGGCAATGGGTGCAAGCTGGAACACAGGGGGTTCCACACAAATATGAGGAAAATCTTCTTTACAGTGAGGGTGATCGAACACTGGAACAGGCTGCCCAGAGAGGTTGTGGAGTCTCCTTCTCTGGAGACATTCAAGACCCGCCTGGACGCGTTCCTGTGTGATATGGTCTAGGCAATCCTGCTCCGGCAGGGGGATTGGACTAGATGATCTTTCGAGGTCCCTTCCAATCCCTAACATTCTGTGATTCTGTGATTCTGTGAAGATTATTTGAGAGGTAGTTAAGATCTATAGCCATCTGGCCAGGGCTTATCACAAATGTTCCTCGCTTGGTTCAGCAAACAGGGGAAGGCCAGTGAGCTCAGCTGACAAGGGTTGTTGCCTGGAATGGTATTGACAGTTCCTTATCCAAATGGATGCACACTTCATTAAGATTAAAATTCAGAGTAAGTGAAATACACCACTGTAGTCCTACTTAGTCCTCCAAAAGAGGCCTTTAAGAGTGCATGGGTCTTGAGCTGGCTTCTTGCTGAGGAGTAGCTAGCTTCCAGTGGGACAGTTATTAGGTTGGGGCATAATTTTTCCAGTTGAACGTTACCAACTTAATTCTTAAACAGTTTACATTGAAAATATACAAACCACAGGGAAATATTATCACAGTAAACAAACCCACAATGGCTGGAAACTGCACAGAAACTGCACAGGTGTCAGACGGAAAATATTTCTGACTCCATCAGTACTATTGCAGTATCTGCATGAGTGAAAGCAGTATATTAAAACAGATCATAACACAGTTTCATCTTCCTACCATCTTCTCATTTAGGATTCCATACATTTGGCTGCACAGAATATAACTGGGCTTCAGGAAATCTTGCAAGACAAAGATGAAGTCAACAACTGTTTGAAAAAACAGAACAATGCTGCAAATCTCTGTGAAGACCTTGTAAGTTTATGCAACGTCCAGTGTTACACAGCTATCTGTATATGTGAGAAAACAGGTGTATGTGAGGAAGACTCAGGACAGAAAAGAGAAAAAACCTTAGGAATCCATTGGGAAAGATGACTGGGTTTTTTAGCTGAGTTTCTGTATGAAATAAGATAAAATTCAGTGTAAGTGCACTGTGTTTTCCCTAGAAGAGCTAAAGAAAACTTCTCAAGCTAAATTCCTTGGCTTAAACCAAAATCTTTGTGCTAAATTTGCACATTTCACCTGAGCTTCAACAAGAGCAGCATATCTTTGCTCTGCTACGTTTGTTACCAACACTCGCAGTTTTAGAGTGACTTCTGTGATCTGTGTTGTCGTCATGAACTATTAGCTCCTGGGATCATAGATCTGTGAAAAATCTCAGCTTTATTACCTTTTCAAGTAAGTTACTATCCTTCGGACAGATATAACTCATAGGAATTAAAAAGCAGTTAAGAAAAAAAAAAGTAATTAACAGTTTTTCAACCAGTTGCTTGCTTTCAGGGCCCACGTGAACCCTAATGCCTGGCTCTACTAAGGTAGACTAGAATGTCTCTTCAAAATGGGGCAGGCTGCTTCTTCAAACAGCTGCTCAAGCTGGAAAAATTCAGAGATGGAAGTTTTCTTATACTTTCCTAGGTTTGTGCTGACAAAAATGTAGCCATTAAATCCTTTCCAAACACTGAAAACAGACTCTGCCAAGAAACAAAAGGATCTTTGACACACCACATCCTCCCAGATAACAACAGGGAAGTAAGATGCTGTATTTCCTTTCCTTTGAAGCTCCTGCCTTTAAAGAGAATCTCAAAAATTAATCTCAATAATCAGAAAGATATTTTCAATGTCTTTAGAATGAATGAGTGCAGAGAGTGCAGAGGAGTACCCCTCTATCATTGCAGTGGTGAATGTGTTCAGTATGGAAGATGCCCCCATATTCAGAAACATCAAAGCAAAGCAGGAGCAATTCCACAACAGATGAAACAGAAAACTTTTTTTCAGAAAAAATTTTGTAACTCCTTTTGGCTCATGACCCGGCTATTCTAAAGGTCTATGTAATTTTAAAAAAAACCATCTTAATCTTATTTAACTGTGGACATTGTTATTAACCATGTTAATTTCTACTTACTATCTTTCTTTGTCTTGGATTTACAAGATTACAAGGATTCTCTATCCTATGTATAAGGTTTTTTTAAAAAACCCTTTTGTCCTGACATTGCACCAATGAGCAGATGTTCTCACTGGACAACCCATAGTGTTCTTCACACATTTTCCTGAAAGGGTGTAACCAATGGAGATCTCAGCAATGGGCTCAGGTTAAATTTTTTTTTTTCCTTTGTGCATTTGTCAATAATGAATACCTTCCTCTCTCATTACATTTTAGGGAAAATTTTAAGGCAGAAATCCACAATATGCTCTTCTCTTCCAGAAATCAGGTCCAGCAGTTTGGAAAAATTGTTTTCTTAACGCATCAAAAATTGGTTCGCTAAACATAGCTCAGTTTTTCAGGTGGAAATAAAATAGGAACTATCTAGCCAGTGCACATCATCTTGGCCTTGGGAGAGCAATTCTGGTGCTAAAATGGATGTGTCCTCAACTGCGGTATCTTACAGAGGGTAGAGGGACGGACAGCTGCTCTTTTATTCTCACATTCAACCCAACAACTTAATTCACATAGAACATCCAAGAGCTTTAATATGATGATGAATTTCACTCACTCCAAGCCTGTGCTGTATTTGAACAAGTGACTGACAAAAATAAAATTTATTTCATGCAATATTAATCCCTTGAGACAATTAGAGGCTAATGGAGAAGTCTGAGAAAGGCTTTGTCTTTTTACCAGGTGTCTTAATTTTGTTGATTACGAGAGATAAAACCAACAAGCATAACATAATTTAATCAAATCAAGTGATTGTTTGTGTTTGCTTAAACAGGAATTGAGTTACAGCTGTTTCCAGGAAAAAAAAAAGCTTTGATAGCATTCAAGACTGCAAGACTGCCATTTAACAAGACCTCATTGCCTCTAGACTGTATATTGGCATGGTCCTTCCCAGTTACGGAAATCCCAGTTTTATTGGACCACTTCACCAATCCTTGCCCAGTTGTTCCTCAGTGGTAACACACTAAGGGCAGTACCACAGGCTGCGTGCTCCAAGGGACCGTTACCATTACCAGACACTTGAAGCTGCAAAACTGTTCCCTCTCCTTTGCGATGTTATGAAGGAGATTCTAACTCATGTTAGACCGTGCTTGAAGCTGCCTCTGACAGCAATGCTTTGTGAAGAGCAATTAACAGATTGCTTGATAGGCTGCCATCAGGCTTAACCTGTTACTGGGTCTGAGCAAGTGTATGAATAATGTAGTAAGTACGTCTGTTTTATACCTTTCCAGATGGCTCAGCTGGACAAGCTTGTTCTGACTCCTCTCTCAGTGCTACAAGCCTTGTTTTCAGGCCCACAGAAGCTCATCCAGAAGCGCTATGACAAGTTGTTGGACTACAACAGCTACCTTCAGAGGTCAACAGGAGAAGAGCTGGACCTGGCAAAGAAAGACTATGAGGCTCTAAATGCACAGCTAGTGGAAGAACTTCAGGTATTCAACAGAGCAGCCAAAAAGATTGTGTTGAACTGCCTGCATTGCTTCATCACCCTCCTCAGGAATATTATGTCTGAAGCACTTCAATCAAATTCTGCTGTGGTTGTGCCTGTTCCAGTAAGTACATTACAAACAAGTGTAGCTCTGCCTTTTTTTTGTCTTTTTTCTTTCTGATTTGGCTAGAGTTATGTAGGACACACACCTGCAAGCTACACTGATTTTCTTTGTTCTGCTGAGCACAGTTAGGTTTGGGTTTTTTTTCCCTTGCAAGCTCAGCAAAGGTTAAGTTCTGAGCTTAAATTTTGTCAGGCCTGGACTTTTCATTGAGAATTACCCTAATGCAGCTGTTCCAGTGAGAGTAATGGCAAGAACATTACAGTAAGGCAAAAAGGAGGCAGCTGCTAGCATTTTTGTCTTTGTTTCTTAGCATCTATCCTGAGTAGCCTAGAAAACACAGGAAGAGAAATTCTAAGAAAGTACATGAACACTCCTGTTACTGGTAGACCTGCAGAGTCAGAGATGACTGCAAAAGAGAAACAGGTCAGGAGAACTGATGAAATAATTTATACGAAAAGCAAGTTGCTTTTAAACCCAAATATGCTGCAGAAGCTCCTGCAGACATCTCTAGGCAGTAAGGAATAGCTTTGTCTAGCCAAAGGTACCAAAGACGCCTATCTGAGCTACAAAGAAGGGCATCAGTTCCTCCAGCCCACTCTACTCTTTCTGGGTACTATGATCATTACCTGAAGATTGAAGTTGAGAAATTATTCTTAATTTGTATGAAAATCATACAGTGTTTCAGTTTTGTTGTACTTTTGCCTAGAGGACTTAAACCCCCTGAAAAACACAGCTGCAACAATGCCTTCCACACCTCCAAATCCACTCACCTGAACTAGAGCAAGACCCTATACGGGAAACACATTGTATTCAGGCAGTTCTGGAGCATTCCCTTCCATCAAGGCTTGAACACAGCACTTTATAGTCAGAGGCAGATGAAAAATTAAGAAAGCAAGGTCAGAATCAAAACATAGAGCCGCACTGTTTAATGGGAAAATGAAGGCTTTTCCCGCATGAAGAAATTGCATCCCTGTAATTTGACCATTTCATGTTTTGAAAGCTGTTGTATCGAGCATTGTTTTCTGTGAGGCTCTGCCTACAAAATTACCGTATTTTTCTTTTTTCCGTTTACATCAGCAAATACATTTGGGGTTAGGCATAATCCAAAAGCACTTATCCAGCGCCACAGAGCTTCAGCTTACCCAATGATTTTTAACCTGGTGGCAGCATCCAGTTGCACACACAGCTGTAGGGTAAACTACTCCAAGCCTTACAGCACACTGGCCACTCTGATAGCTGCTGAGATGCACATTTGCATTTGAAAGCAGGTGGCTCAGTAGAGTAAGTGCAAGGCTGTTCATCTTCATCACTGTTTACAATATTTTTTAATGATTTAACTTAAATTAGTGTGTTTTTTAAAACTAATAGCAATTATTGGAAACTTTCTTTAAGCAAGGACCTTTCTTTTCTTTCCATTTCGTACCTAGCAAACCACGGGCTCTGCAGAAAATAGCAGTAACTTGTCAGATTTCCTGACTCCTACCATTCAGCCCATTAAACCAAACCTGCGCTCTCAAATCTCCTTACTATTTTGTTTGTGAGATCTAACCCACCTTTGTGTTTGCAGCTGTCTTCCTCAAGCATCTGTGAAGTGCAGAATCAGTTGATGGAGGAGGTTCACAAGCTGAATTTTGTAAAAGAAAACAGCAATGCAACCTTTATTGAGAGAAAATTGAGCTTGGAAAAAAAGAAATCTGTCCCTTCTCCGGTGAGTACCATACACCTGAATTGTATGTGAAGCTGCCTCTTTTCATCAGTTTTGAAACAAATCCATTTTTATGCTACCTAGAGGTCTGGGCTTGGTCTCTTCACTGGGATGCTGAATCAGGTTGTTGGAATGAAGCTGTTCCATTGACCAGTAACTTCTGAAGATTTTTCACTCTGTTTTCATGTTATTATCTTGAAAATCCACTTGAAATTATCTCTGCTTACCCTTAGATCCTTAAGCACCTGTTAACTCTAATGTTGTATATGTAAACTTTGACTACTTCTTTTGTTAAACACTCTTAGAGTGCGTCTTAGTCTTCTAATTCAGAACATTTTTCTTCCTCATCCTCAGCTGTGGTTATGTGTACTGGTGTTTACACACATATGCACACACATACACTCCCACAACAGAAGATTCAGAAAATCCACCAGGAAATCTGTGTCCCCCTGGTTCTCAATCTTATTAGTCATTTCCAGAGCTTTTAGGAGTCTAGTTTACAGTAAAATAAAAACTCAAGTGCAGAATTACAGGAGAAGCTGAGGAAGGTGTAGGATTCCTTTTAGCATCAGTAAGTCACATGTGCTCTTGCTTCTGTGGTAGGTTAAGATCACATTGATATGCAGCACCTCCCTCCCTGCCCTCTAACCAAACTCTCAGTGAATATGCTTCCAGGAGTTAATAGCAGCTTGCCCTTATTTAGCAACGTAATATCACACAAAAAGCAGACTCTTTGGGTACCACTGATTTTTTTGCCTAATGCCATATCATGCAAGTTGTTATGTGACCTTAGCTCACCTCAGAGATTTTTGGATTATGCTTTTTTTTGTGATATTACGCAGGAATTCAAAGATCATTGCTACAGAAAAACAATTAAGCAAGTGACAGTTCACATACCAAACACTGGCTCCTTGAGAGCAGAGGACAGACTAAGAGGTGTTTAATTAGTGAAATTCCTACATTTGTTTAAAATCTGCCTTTTATTGCTCACCTATTAATATAGCAGTTGGACAGGTCCTTGCTGCATATGCAAAGGAGTTTTGGTTACATATAGCTGTGTGACTCCTTGATCTGTGTGTAAAAATGTAGGGCCAGTTGCCACATGCAGCATACACTAGTTGTTATGCATCTGTATTGCTCTAGAAATGGCCTCAGCATTATTCCCAGGGAATAATTTTTTTTCCTTTCAGCTCAAATCCCCACATCAAACAGAAGGCCACAGGTCCAAGCTGTTGTCTACGTACAGCACAGAATTGCTATACCAAGCTAAGCGCAAGTGCAATGCCACACAGGAATTTGATATTGATTTACATGAAGGAGAACTGGTGGCTGTTGTGGAGCAAAAGGACCCGTTCGGAAGTACGAGCAGATGGCTTGTTGACACAGGAAGTAAGTTCTCTGCACAAACATCCCAACAACAGCTTTCCTTTAGGATATTGATTTCTTTTCATTCTGGCCTCTGTCATACTGACAGCTGCATAAAATGGTTGGGTTTTAAATGGTTTTAGCAGTATTTCGCTGTTTATTTTCTTTCTTTTTATTCTGGTGTCTAGTCCTTAAAGGGTACGTGTATTCCTCGTTCCTGAGGCCTTACAATCCAGCCAAAGCACAGAAGGACGTAGCAGAACACCACTTCGGTGATGATGATTTTGATAATATCAGCCTCTTTATCTCTTCACGGCCCTCTACTGACAGCAGCACAAGAAGTCTGGGGCACAAGAAGAGTGACAGCAGCTCACCTCTTCACTTCTGTGAAAATCCCACAATTAACAGCACAGGGACTGATGCTTTTCAGGATATGGATGATCAGCATGTAAGTACGATACACACTGTGCCTGTTGTCTTGTTTTTCCTATTTCAAATCTAGAATGATACTGCTTAAAATTTAAATGGTTTCCTTTTACACTGCAAAAGACTGGCACTAATCTGTCAGTATGACATGGGAATTTGTTATCCTCTGTTCTTCGCCTTTCTTAAATAGCTACGAGGTAGGAAAAGATAATCAGTTAAATGGTGAATCGCAGTCCTGTCTCACAGAAAACACACCGTAGCATTACCCTACCCCACGTACAATGCCTCAAGGTTCTCCTATGGAGTAGGAACCTGCAAAATAGCTCAGTTTGAGGGATTTTTCCCCTTCTGTTGACAAGAAAGCTGTGGCAATGCTGATCAGCAAGGCACGGAAGTGACCCGTGTGCCACATTTGAGTACAGGAGCTTTAGGAAAGGTGATTCTCCCCAAGGAAACCTTGCTGGAAAATTCTCCGTCCAATCCAAGGCCACTTGGTGTGATAGAAACAGGCACTTGGAGTGAGCTGAAAAACTTACTAGTTTAGTAACGTGATGAGGTCTCGGAGCTTGGTTTGTTCCTCCACATGCAGAATTCCCCAGATCCTTCAATTTTACTTTTTATTTTGGCCCTGTTCATTGTAGTCTGTCTAGCAATCGCAGAGCATGTAGTTGCGTACTGGTTTGTATACACTACTACACATTTTCTGTATACAGAATTCATACTAATACACAGTGACAGGGTAAGATGTGGCTACATTTCTGAACTCAGATTTTGTTTTTTGTGGCTTTCCCTTTTCAGACCTTCTATGCTGTTTACGCATTT
Source organism: Nyctibius grandis (assembly GCF_013368605.1). Taxonomy (NCBI): domain Eukaryota; kingdom Metazoa; phylum Chordata; class Aves; order Nyctibiiformes; family Nyctibiidae; genus Nyctibius; species Nyctibius grandis. Next base: position 60,784,943 of record NC_090663.1, read on the forward strand.
CAAGCACGAAATGATCAGGAACTCAGTCTTCAGGAGTACCAGAAGGTTAGGATACTTCGGTTTTCTGACCTGAGTGGCAATAAAGAATGGTGGCTAGCAGAAGCAAAAGGTCAGAAAGGATATGTTCCATCTAATTATCTTGGGAAGATGACATATGCTTAGGAACAAAAAGACGCATTGAGCCAGTTTCTCTGAAGTAGACAGAATAATCATCTATTAGGGTTTGCAGCAAGCAAGGCAAACTCACAAGTGATTGACAGAAGCCATTGTTATCTGGTACAGCACACAGATGATATTGAGAACCTCCATCCTCCAAAAGCCATCACCTTGTCAAGACCTGAGAGAGGAAACATATAACAGGAAGACTGATTCTGATTAACATCCTGAAGAGCTTGCTTTTCTACTACCCCATAATTTTCTCTTTCGTTACAGCGTCCTACGTCAAAAGTCAACCTACAAGTACAAATCACAGCTAAAATTATGTTTTTCTTCCATGATATTTAGCAAATAATATTCAAGATGAAGAGAATTAGCCTTGAAAAAGGACAAATTCAGTCTTCAGGGATGCTGTAAGATCAGGCTGAATCGTTCCTGAACTGCTACCTCAATGAACATAGACACTTCTTAAAACTTGAGCTTCTCAGTTGTCTGTTTTTATCCTCAGCCACTTTTGCAATGAACCTTTTTCTCAATGGAAATTATTGAAGTGGGAAAATAAAATGGGTTTCATTTTTCTAGGGAACATTTCAACTTAAAACGTACCAAATTTGGTGGTACCAGTGGCTGGTCCCAGAGAAGAAGGTATGTTTAGTTACATATGGAAACAGGGGGATTGAAAGAGGGGCCACAAGAAACAGGTACTGTGAAATAAAGAAGTTATAATTTAAAAAGAAAAATTACACAACTACTTCATACGGTAGGAAACATTCTGTAGCAATATGAGTAGGGCTCAGGTTTGAAATTCCACTTATGTCTCCACACTAACTGCTTTATATTGCAAGATCCATGTAGTGAAATGAAACCTGTGTTAGAAGATTTGGGAAAAAAAAAAGAAAAGTTAAAGCAGTGCCTTTCACTGACTATTTACTGCCTATCTGATTCCTTAGGTCAGATACAGGGATCATAACATCTAGTGAACAAGTTATGACTTAAGATGGGCCAAAGTTTCTCTTCCAAGAAAAAAAAAAATCGTCATTCTTATTTTTTAAAGTGTCTGACATTAGATTGAATAGTGAAGAATGTATTGATGAGACGATTTACTGTTTGCAGAATTCAGAGTCAAAAGCTCTGTATTTTGCTAAAATATCTTTAAAATGGCCGAGGCTATTGTAACAAGATAATATAGTTCACACTGCATCCTCAATAAGCACAGAAAACAAAAAATCCCAAAGCAGGATCTGAATGTCAAGTAGTACTTCTTTAGGTTCACTGACTACAGCGATCCTTAGGTCAGGCTGGTGCCCTACATTTGAGCTAGACTGAACAGTGATACAACAACATCTCGTTGCTATTACCATCGATAACTGAGTGTTTGTCACAATTTATTTCAATACAGCAATGCCTAGGTCCTCTAGGGATAAGTGAGGACCTTCTTGCACTAAGCATTGCAAAAAGGAAACAAAAAAGTGACTATGCCTGCAGCACACAGTGTAATCGAAGGTAAACTCCTGTTAGGTATTTTCTGTATTTCTGCATAATTGCTTATTATTGACTCACCATTAAAATGACAACACTATTAAAATTAAGGGGGGGGGGGGGTGCTGCAGATCAAGGGTACACAGAAATTGTTCTAAAGCTTTTGTATAAGTTTCTACTTCCTATAGTTGAAGTGTGGGGTATGAAGATGAAATGATTCAAATCCCTTACCAAGATGTAATAGGAAATAACCTGTCAGCAAAGAAAGGATGAGAAAGGTTAGGGCAGTCGATGCAAACAGTAGTTTTTGCTACACTAATGAACCTAGTTTCATTTTCTTTAGTGTCCCAGATTTTCATATTATTTTCCTAAAAAGGTAAGGAAAGTTCTCGGTTCAGAAAATGAATACAGTGGATCACAGAGATGAGAACCTGAAATTTGTGCTGGATTAAATCATATGATAGAGAAACTTTTTGAGTTCTCCGAGATGGACATTTAGAAAGTGGTATGTGAAACTCTGAACTACTGCAATCCAATGAGCAGTAATAATAGATAACTGATTATTTTGCCTAACTGTACATCACCTCATGCACTTAAATCTTGCTGTTTCCATAGCAAGCAAAAAAGGCTGTCATTCATTTTATCAATGGATGCAGCTATTTTTACAGAAAACTTTGCCTTTAGTTAAATGAAGAAAATAAAGCTTTGGAGAGGGAGTATCAGCTTGGAAGAATGGACTGAAAGACTCTCCCCTACTAAGCTTGCACTGCTTTGGCTTTTATATTTTAAGATTATGTGGAAGATGCACACAAGAAGCTTTTCAGTATGTCTTACAATTTAGAATATTTTATTTGGAGATGATCTACACTTTGCAATAGTTGAAACAGTTTTAGTAATGACTGAATTGTACTTCATAGGCTTAATGCGGTCATGTAAGCACAACGATGAAGTTTTGTATTTCAGACAGTGCAACTGATTAAGGGCAAGAGTCAGGAAAAAAAGATTTCTGAAGTCTTAGCTCTGACAACTTGGCTTGAGTCACAGGGAGAGCTCTGATTTTGAGTGTTAGGTACATTCCCCATGAAAAATCAGGCTCTGTGAAGGTGTCTCAAAGTGTATTTAAATGCTGCTCTCCAAAATATTCACTAGGTATCCTGAAGTAACAAGGAATGAAGGATGAAATATACTAGAGCTGGCCACCTAAATTTCATTGACCTTCTGTGGGACTTGAGCTCCTCGTAGGCCATATGAAATCCCAGTGTACAGTTAGGATAAATAATTTTTATATTGTGGGATGATTTATATGACTTTATTATAGCCTCATAACTTGGGATCCAGAAAAAGTACTTTATTAGGTACCCAAGGGGATTGATTTACTTCATTTCAAAAATTCAAAGTTTTAGCTGTTATCACTTGATATTACAGATATATTGCCAACTTTTAGTTTTGTTTAAAACAGATGAATGCAAACTACAATTGCAAAAAATTAAGAGATGCTCTTTGAATCTAAAGCCTTCCTACATTAAGGAGATTTACAAGAATTCATACTAGAGTTGCTCAGACACATTTTTGTTCAGATAGTGCTTTAAATATTAGAAACTGAGCTATGTTAGGGCTCCAGAAATTCCTAAGAATATGCAATGTTTTTGCAGCTGTTTCTTTAATGTAGAGAAGGTTATGGTATTCTAATAGTTTTCTTATTCTGACTAATGACAAAACTAATTTATTTTGATTGAAGCAGGCACAGGCTGCAGTTTAATGGACCAATCTTACATTTATTCAAATGTGTGTTTTACTTACCTGAACCGCTGTGACAATAAGCATGTACAAGTACTTCCAAGATCGGGTCCACTCAAACTGAAGTGTTTCTCCATTCAGGGAATATTTTTCAGTGTTGCCATCAATAACCTGGAACCCAGAAGATGTCCAAGCCAATGAAGAGCACAGAGTCTCTGGCTCTGACCTCCAACACCTGTGTGCTTCACCATCTTCCCTCTGCTTGGACGGTGCTTGTGAACCTTAAGTAAGGATTCACTTTTTCAATGCAAACACAGATTGAAGCATTATTCCTTCTGACTTTTCATCTTAGGAAGGTTCATTGAGTAATTACCTCCTTCAAGCACTAAAGTATACTTTTGCTGTCATTTCAAGATAGCTTGTAAAAATGGAGATACGTGAAGTGGACCTAACACCTACAATAGGAAAAAAGCCATGACAATCCTTGTGCCTGTTGATCTATTACTGATAATTCCTCTTACAATATTGTTTGTTCAGAAATGGTGAAAAAATCTTCTTTTAAATTATTGTAATAATAAAAACCTATTTTTGTAAAGATATGTTTCTTTTTTTTTTAAAAAACAGGAGTTTTTCCAGAAGCAAAGAGCTTTATATGCTATCCAAGATCTGCCTTCTGTTGTGAACTATAAAAAGCATCACTGCAAAATTAGCAGAGGAAATAGCTGCCTCAGATAAAATGCTACTTTTCTAGTATGCATCCTAGCTTATCTATCAGTATATTAGAACTCATCAAACACTATCAAAACACTGAGCAAGTTTCAAAACACACTTCACGTTTCCAAATGTCAGGTTAGTTCTGTTCTTTTCTAGCTGCTCCTGAGGTCGTACCATTATTTACTGCTGTGTCCAGCCAGAGGTCTGTCATGAGTTGTAATAGACAAAAGCTTGTGTTACTAAAACAAATTACAGAACTTTGTGTTAGTTCTTTCCTCTTAGACTCAGTTATCACCAGCATCCCCTAGTCCAGCCAGAAGGAGAACTCACGGAACCAGATTAACCTATTGTTTCACATTACTAAGGGTATCAGAATTTGGGCATCTATGAAAAAACATCATATTTAAGTGGAAGTAAAATATTACCATACCAATTTATAAAATGGATAAGGTAAGTCAAGTAGCTATTTTTATAGTAAATCACAGAGCAATTTGGTTTGGGGATAGAAAAAACACAGGACTATTTTCCAGTTATTTTTTCTAAATATGAGGTATGCTTCTTAAAATTCAGGAGGGCCTTCCTTCTTTCTGCCCTACACTAGATTCCTCAACCTGACATGCAAATTCAGTCAAACAATCCTGTAGAACAGACTCCTTTCCTGAAAATAGTTGTTAATTCCTTCCTAACTATAACTTCAAAGCAGAAAGCGTTCCCTTCTACTCTGTTTTTCAGCAGTGCCTATCTTACATATTCAAGCTAAACATCTGATTTAAAAGACCAGGTCTATCCTACAAATCTGTCTTGATACAGTACTTCAAAGAATCACAATCCTAACTGACACTTTTATACCAGCAGAAGGAGACTTTATGTTTCCTTTAGGAAGCTGGGAAAGTTACAGCGAAAGAAAGTCTTTTGGCGATACAAATCGCAGCTCTATTGCGGATTTTGCTAATTCAGTGATACTGGCAAGTCCAGCTAGACTTGGCCTTGTAAGAGCAAAAAGACAGTCATGTATAAAAGGTATAGCATAAGTTATTTTATTCGAAATGAACGGGTGATAACCTACAGTCAACCCATGCCAGAGTTATAGATGTAAAAACCTCAGGATACACCTGAATCAGGTCTCAGAGGTATTTTAAATGGCACTAGCTACCACAATTTAAAAACAAAGATCAATTTTTTCTGCCTTTGTTCACCCCATACACGGTACCTAATCTGCACAGTTCAGATGCAAGCTCCCAAACTCTCGCAAGAAAAACTATACGTGTATTCAGAGGCAAGACAGGGGCAGCTAGCACCTTGAACCTTCCTGTGGGAGCAGGTTTTACTACTAGAGTGAACACTTTACCTAGGATTCACACTCTACTTCATACCATAGGCAACATTCTTCTGATTAACATTTAGGATGAAAATATGCCCTCTGCTAATGGAAAACTGCTTCAGTCTTTTCCTATTATACCACCATTAAAAACCTTCTGTGCTAGAGTGGAGGAAGGATGGGCTGACTGAAAAGCTATAAAAGTTCTGGATTCCTCCTCCTCATGCTGTTATTTTTAAATCGCTCTGGAAGCTGCAGGCACTACAAAGACAAAGCCTTTCTTTTTTTCCTCCACAGGAAATAATAGTTGAAAAAGTATGCAAATTCTCCAGGTAGCTACGGCAATCCTGAGTAAATGAAACTATTCCTTTGGATGTTTAAGGAGCCTTAGCCTACATCTTAATTGTGGAGAAGGGAAGAGAGGTATGGAAAATAGCTGCAGGTATCAGCTTTACACATACTTAAAGTACAGGATGGCTAAGAAAAGCTGTAGCTTTCACCTACCTATGAAAGTCTGAGATGTTTTCACGTTTAGAGATGCTCCCTTCGCCACAGAAGGAATGGAGAGAGGATTGCTGAATGCTGGTCACATACACCAAGACTTGAGATCCTTTTCCAGTGCTCAGCCTGAGCCAGTTCTTCGGAGTCGAACAAAACCTGGAGCGGATGGGACAAAGAGAGGGAGCACAAGCTGTGAAGAACAGCTCAGGGGTTCGAGTAGAGAGCTGGATGACCTGATACTTTCTCAACTGCCTGTCTTATTTGTGGTGGTAAAGCATTAAGTGTAACTCACACATGGCTGGAGAAGGTTGAAGAAGTGTAACAGAATGTGGCAGGATACATGGAAATAGCTGAGGGAAGGCTTGTGGGTGGTAAGAGGTAGGTCTAGTCAGGAAAAAGCCACGAATGCCTCCAGAGGAAGCTTCCAAGAGACAGTCACAGTGCCTACAAACCTCCTTTGTAACAGCAGCCGGGTTAAGCGCAAGAGCATGCTGGGGCTGAGGGGTGGAAGAGGCTTATGTTCTGCAAAAATGAAGAGAGACAAAGCTGATCCCACCCCAAGGCCCTGGAAGTGGGAATTTAACATATTCAGCTTGAACAATACCCGCACACAGAGACAAATTCCTCTTCCTCCCTCCCCGCCCCCCTTCAAGTCCATAGTATTACTAGCAGTTAGGCAGAGGACCGAAGATGCCAGTAAGATACAAGTCAGCTTGGACACTGCTGATGTCTGGATACAACTCTGTCCTGGCACAGCTTCTCTCTTGCAATAATCCCATGGCACCTGCTTCATTTGCTCCTGGAACTGAGACACTAAGTAACAATGCAAAACACATATGTAAGCACAGATATGACAGTTCCCATAAAAGTTGCGTGGAATACATCACTCAGAGTAAGAAAACTTTTCCTATGCATGGTTAAAAAACCAATTTCTTTCATTATTCTTTATGAAAGCAAAATATGAACCCTCATTTTCACAAAGGGCTAAAAGAACATATTCAGATCTCTGAACAATCTTTTCTATTTTAAAGTCCATGCGTTTACAAATATTTTTACATATTTTAACAGCTAACATAGCTTATATCACTATTTCAGACACTTGCAAATCCACAAAGGAACTAGTAGAGAGGAAAAAAAGAAGTCTGAGTTGAGAAGAAAGGAAGAGGGTTTCTGAATACCTCTACCCCCTGCCCAAATCGAACAAACCCTTTGTCCCATGAATGCTATGGGAGGGACTGTGGCCTATTAGGATCCCAATTCTGGGTTACATGGATCCTAATACTTGGCCTCCCAAGTTGCAGACCCTGGCCCTCGCACCTTCAGACACTGTTGGCAGGCTAAGCAACCTGAAACCCAAGCAGGGAGCTTGCCACGATTAGATTAACATGAATCTGACACTGTGCAACATCAGAACTGGTGGGGTGGTTTGTAGTTTTTCCTCTGTGTAATTACAACTCAAGGGTTAAAACAGGTACCATAATATAGCTAGGTAACATCTGTGTCCTAGCACTTCTTTGTGAATGCTTTTGCAGCCAGGAGACTGGAATCAACTTCCTATAAGCTTAAGAGTCTTCCAAATCTCCAACACGTCCTGGCCCTTCTCTCCAAATTGCATCTGGAAATCCAACCCTTCTTCCCAGGCTTAAAGCACGTCTACGTACAGGCCTTGAAAGATCCAATGCCAATATCCTGTTAGAAGAAGTTCTGCAACACTTGCTAGTAAATTCAAATATAGGGTCTTCCAGCCGATTTGGGATAGCATGTATGAGCAGAGTGTTCCCTCTAAAATACAGATCACTAAGGGGAAGGGGAAAGAAACTGAACTTTTAGAATATATAGAATCGATTTGCTACTTTGAGTATCATGAAGGAAGACATGCACTCGTATGCATCTAATTCCATTTTTATCTATCTCCTACAGAAATTGCTGGAAAAGGTTTTCCAACAGATTTCAAAACTCTGTAAGAGACATATTTTTAAAACAGCAACAAACAACTCCCCCCTCCCTGCTCCTTAGGAACCAGCTGACAGGGCTAGAAAAGGGTTTTTATCTATCTGAAGTGTTGAATAGTGACCAACACTGTCACTAACTACTAAAGCGATTTCTGACTTTGCTCCTTCCTTGTATGAGAAAGCAGTAATTTTAGATAATCATCATACAGGCTATGGTAGAACAGTTAAGAGACTAGAGGCTTCATTTTCCAGGATATGTTGGCAGGCAGTACTACTTTGACACATGCAGGGCTCGTGAATGTTACAGCAATACTTAACAGCATGGAATACTTCAGTAATCAAAAAGTCTTCTGTGTTTCAGGTGTGCCAGAAAGGAAGCTAACTTACTGATACCTAAGACAATTCCCTTAATTTTCTTCTATTTTTCCCTCTCTCATATCATCAAAACAATGTTCTTCTATCAGATTGTGTTTTAATTAAAATATACACTGCCTACCACTTATTTTCCATTTATATTCAACAGGACAATATTAAGGTTCTCTACAGACTAAGAAAGCTTGAAAACACTGTTTTGGCTCTCTTCTGCTCTTTTTCGTTTAGGGGCCATTTATCTTCTGCCAACAACCTTTTCTCCTCCCTCGGAGAATTACAACAACAAAATGACGCATGAAGTTTCTCACTGTATAAAACCAAAATAGGCCACTTAAAATTCTCAGTTAATTTTAACTCAATTAGCAGTTAATTTTTGAAATTGTTTAAAAGAAAATATCTTTTTCCCCTAAGGAACTGTATAATTTGGGATAAACTTCATTAACTCTGCATTGTAGACAATTCTGATCACCTGAAGCATTTTAAGTATCAGAAAATGGGATGAAAGAAAAGCAGCAATGATTTCCCAGATTAGTAATACTTTTATTAATAACATTTAAGAATGACAGTTTCAGTAAGTTCAATTTATTAAGTATCCACATAAATTCTGTTTTTTTTATACTCCAAAATACCAAACTTTTACAATTTCAAGTTTCAGTGCTTTGAGCTAAAAGCGGGAGCATGTAATAGCAAATTCCTCCAACATATTCAATTCATAGATTTGCAAAGTCAGACGGAATACTAGGGTTATCAAAGTCTGACCTCCTGAATAACACAGGTTTTGGGCTTCCCTGATTTAACTGCTGTTTTGGTCCAGTAACTGGGGGATTTTCTTTAAGAAAAACACCAACGCTGCTGTTTCACAGAACACAACCAACAAAATTAGCAAGCAGCCATACTACTTCTTGAGTTTCTTTTGAGCAGCCTTCTTCTTGACCATTTGTAACCTTTTCATAGCATTGAGCTGAGATTCCTGAGAAGTCGGGCCTTTGAGGGAGGCTGACTGATTACCAGTATCTGCCGTGGTTTTGCTTGCGCTGCCCCCGCTGTTACCCGCAGTCCCGCTGTTGCCGTTCCCACTGCTCACCTGGCTGCTGGTGCTTGGCGCACTACTGCTGGGACTAGGAAGACCTACTTTGCTGACATTGTCGCTGCTTACCGAACGGCTAAGAGTGGTTTTCCCCAGCGTCAGAGGTGGAGGAGGTTTCAGCTGAACAGGGCTTGTGCTGTTGTTGGCTGAAGCTATTTTTGACCCTAGTCCTGTTTTGGAAGTTGATAATCCTGACAAACCCACAGGTTTCTGGTTATTTGAAGAAGCTGCAGGTTTCCCACTGGCATTCTGTGCTGTTGATCCCAGTTTGGCAGTTGATGGACTGGCAGATGAGGTTTTGGCTGCAAAAGCAGCCCATCCTGTAAGGCCACTGGTTGCTGAAGAGGAAACACTTGTACTGGCTGAATTCCCCGAAATTGCTGCTGAGGTCTAAAATAAATAAAGTATTCTTATTATAGTAGCATCTATTTGTGTAACATATCACAGCAGGAATAGATCGAGCCTCTGTTTCAGTTCTTTTCCCATGAACACCCAGTGGACAATATTTCGTCACTGGTCACTACAGTTGAAAGTATTAACAAGAAAAGGAAAGGATGCCATGTGCAGACAACTTTTAATTTCCCAGTCATATAAAACCGATATTACCTCTTCTTCCCTTTCTTCTACACAGCTAACAGGCTATCATACAGCATTGTGACCCGCCATAAGCTCTAAAAGATGGTTTAATTGAAGTAACCACAAAAAGCCCAAATTTGTGAAGTATAAAAACAGGAGGCAAGCCACCACCTTTTATTGTTTACTGTTGTTACCTGGTGTCACTTTTTAACAAGATGAAAGATGCTCAGACAAAAATCGGACCCTGAGCAATTAGGTATTGCATTTATTAGTCTTTTGGTCAAAGTAGAAGCATCTAAACTTTTTCCTTTCCTTCCCTTCCCTTTCCCCCTTCTCAGTTCCTAGCAGCCTGTACCACAGAAAAATTGAAAAAAAAAAAAGTCACTGACTTCTTTCCTCTAGTCTTCCCATTCAGGCAGTGCAAAAGACAAACCTCCCACAAACAAAGTTTTCTTTGCCTGCAAAGTGCTACACATTAAGTACAGTTTCCACACCTCAAACCCTATCATCCCCAGTTTTCAGCTGTGGATAATACACACGTGAAATTATTAAACCAGAGTTACACCAAAAGGCAGAGTCAAACCAGAAATTAAAACACTATTCAAGTAATAGCCCTTCCATAATATACGCAGACAGTTTCTAAACAGTAAAGATGATGAATGAAATCGAGTGTCACTCTTACAACCCATTTAGGCACATAAATAACTCTGCTGAGGTGAAAAAAGTTATTCACAAGTGTATGTGCTCGAGCAGTAGCCATCATGTTATTCATAACAGTTCACATCCAGGCAGAGCAATGGCAAGCATAACTTTGAGAACATGAATAATTACTTTGACTCTGAGTTACAGACGTGTTTTCCTAGGTAAGGGTCATGCTTTATTAGACTTTGTTATTTATTATGCTGTGTCTGGTTTACCACCTTTGACCAACTTGCAACTATTTATTAAATAACTTGGAGAAGCAGAAACGAGGCAACATATATGAGAAGGAGCAGCTTCCTAAATTAGATCTCCAGGGTCAGCTAGGTTTTCCCTATTACCATGAGGAGAAGCCTTACAACTACCAAAACATAGAGAGCAAATAATATCTTTTATACAATTATGAGGATTTCTACTTGTATAAAATATCATTAAAAAAATCCCTAGAGTAAATTCTGTTCTTTCCCTTGTAACATAAAAACACAGTCAAGAGCTGGATGCTTTAGGGACTTATAGCTGAATTAAGGTTTTTCTTCCCACTCTTTCAGTGCTAATGCAAAACCCCTATGCTATAGTACTACTCAGTACACATAGTATACTATGTGTATAGTATTACTACACTATAGTATAGTGTACTACTCAGTACACATAGTATACTATTTTCATTCATGGTTCTTGTGAGAAATGATCAGTCTAATTGAAAAAAATTATAAACTATGCAGCAAAATGTAAACACTTCATCTGGAATATTTCAGCTACATTACCTTGACTTCTGTTCTCTTGAATGCTAGGAAAGTTGGTGGGGTCTCAGGTTTTAACTTAATTTCTGGCTTCTTGACCAATGGATCCTTCACAGCTGGTGCAACTGAAACCACTGCAGGAGCTGGTTTTTGAGGTGGTTTTTGCGTCTTCTGAGCCTGTATAAGTGGTAGAAAAAAAAATGCTAAATTAGTTATGGGCCCTGTAACATTGACTGTTTTGACTGTTAAGAGAAAGTGTGAGCATTATCAGATTGCAATCTAGCCTTTATAATTTCAAGCTGAACAGTGCCTTAGAAATAAGGTAATAGGGGATGTGGAGGTAGCACTGAGCATGGTACTTGGGACAGAGTCCAGCCAAAAAGCACATTGAATAGGACTTGCTATTTCAGCGTGGAAAGAGCGGCAGTGTTAACACTTAGGGAACAGGAAAGCACTGGGTCTTCACAGAAACAGAGCAAAGACAGGTGAAGTTGAGGAAGACAGGGCCATAATCCAGCAGTACTGGGATGCAGGAGTCTGCTAAGTCGTGGCAGGTAAAATGGTAGAATTTATGCTGAAACAAAAAAAGGAAAGTGCATATTGAAGGGAAGTGTTGAATGGCTGCAATGGCTGCCCTGTGCAATAACTGACCTCAGGCAAACACTCCTCTGAGTTCAAGGCCTGATGATCACCAGAACTATCATGTACTTCAGTCAGTGAAGATAATTCCTAGGCCAGGATCTCACATTGCCTTCTTTTCTTGTTTCTTAGTAGAGCCATTTCAACATATAACAATTTGCTAAGTTATCATAGAATAGTTCCAAAACAGAACACATTTTCTACCATATAAAATGGTTTGATTTTAAAATGTCAGAAATAAAGTTGCGCAAACTAATGGTTAATGTTTCACGCACCCAAAGATGCTTTCTTACTCTGATGTTTGTTTCTCGAAATGAGATGAGTGAGATTCCTGTGGGATCAGGAATAATTAGTCTGTTTAGTCAAGAAATTAAAATGCACATCAATCAAAATAAAAGGATTTTTTTCCTGGAATGTGCTACCCTCAGCTTATTGTCAATCCTGAGAACACTCAGCACTTAAGATCTGGACTGAAATTTGCAGTCTCATTTTACAGGAAAACAACCATTCATGTCCAAAGCTGAGAAGAAAACTAAAACTGGAGGGCTATTTGGTAGACGTGTACTAAAACTGAGTATCACCTGAAATCAAAGAAGTTGTCAACTGCTGCTTACCAAGTAAGAAATAATCCTGTTTCACTCTTCTTCACTTAACTTTTGCTTTTTAAAAAGCATTGTTTAAGCAGCACATCACAGAATACTCTTTGAGATACTACATTAAAAATACACAGCTGCAGCAAGGGAAGCACTGCTGAGAAAAATGGTTCTCCAACATGCTTCCAAAGATTTCTGCAACCTATAAAATAATCTACATATTAGATATAGCCTGCTGTTTTCAAATAGTGCTCATACAAGACAAAAAATCTGACTCCTACCATTCTCTTCATCTGCCTGGTACAGCGGGCACAATACCATACAAGTCGAGGATCATTCACTTCCTTGTCTGTCACCTGAGGTTTATGACAATCCTGGTGGTAAAGATTATGGCACTCCTGACACTCCACTAGCTGATTCCCAGAAATAACTGTCATTTGCCTGCAGAGCAAATAGTTAAGAACAGATTATGGGAGAAAGCACTTAAAGGATTATCCAATTCTTGCAATTTTTGCAAGGCTTAAGATAAAAATGAAAAATATTTTTGCTTTCACGTGTATTTCTACCTGTAGCAAATGAAATGTATTCCTTTTCTTCCTGTATGAGTTCTTTCTAACACATATTTTAGAAATTTTGTACTTTTTTAAAGGTGAATTCTCTCAAGAAAATCTAAAACTTCTATACTATTAAGCATGTGTATATGACACTTCCGATTTCCCTGTTTGATTTTTATATTAGAAATTTAAGTCTCACCTGCTTTGCTTCACCTGGGGATTTTATAGATACCTCACTGAACACCAACTATGACTTCCTCATTATATTAGCATATAAAGGCCTAATCTACATTTGGGTAATTTTGCTGTAAGCTGTACAGCAATACAGTTCAAGAACAAATAATTTCTCAATGACAAGCCTGTAAGAGTGCTTTCTGCTACAGGATTTAAAAGCATCATCATCCAAGCTGTATACTACCTTAAAGATGTTTTATTAGCCATCCTTTTGGTCCCTACTACACAAACAGACACTTGGAATTTGAGATAATACCAGAATCATGGAAAGACGGAATAGAGAGGATTAACTGTGCAGTCCCGCCTTGAAGCAAACATGTAAGCTGGTGATGAGGACTTAATTTTGTGTAGGCCTCTGGTGAAAGTAATCATGCTGTATAAATGACAAATTAGTGATATACACATGACTGGGAGTATGTCTGTGAATTAGCCAACTACCATTTTCCTAATGATTTCTTCTTTCAGATGACAAATCAGGCTATTTAATTGCTAAGCTGCTTTTGCTCATATCCCCGAAGAGCAGGTACCCAGGTAACCATGGAAACTCTATTTGTAGATGGGTGGGGAAAGGTAATACCTTATTTCTTTATATAACAGGAAAATGAAGTCTGAAGGTATTGTCCATATGGATACTAGAACATCTTCTAAAGAAATATTTCCCTTTTAAATGGGCTATTTAAAAACAGAGGAAGAAATCTTTCTGAAATTCCAGGGCCCATTATTTTAGATGTAGGATATTTCAAAAGCTCTTCTGTTTGTTTCTTATTCCTAAATAAACTGGGTCAGAAAAAAGCAGTGATGTTTCAACCCCATGTCTCAAGGGAGGAGACTCAGCCTATTTTAAAATTACAAAGAACAATCCCAGACTGATTAAAAAAACACATGAACTCTTCATGCCTAGAAACAAGTTAAACCAGACTTATTTTTAAATGATATGATAACCGAGAAACAATCCTAATGATTTTTTACTTTCAGAAAACAAACAAACAAAAAAGTATTCATAAAAAATAAGGCTGTTCTTTCAAAACCAGGCTTTTTAAAAGACATATATTTTTGGGTTTTTTTTGACAGAGTTCACTATCATCTGCAAATTGTATGTAGTATTTCTTCTTCATATAACTGAGGAGCCATATAACTGGTGAGTCTTGTTTTTCTAAGATCTGCAGGTATTGGAGAGGGTGAACTTATTTTAATACCCTCTCTCTCCTTATGCCTAACTTGGTATAAAAGAACAGGAAGAAAAACACCACATGCGTCAATGTTCAATACTCCTAATCACTGTGAAAATACATTTGACACTTAGCAAATCTTGAAGAAACAGTTAATGTCTCTACTTTTGTTTTACATCTATAAAATGGAATAGTTAATATTCAAAAGCATTTTGCATTTGTGAACCCACAGCTGGGTTCTTGTTGTCAACTTGTCTTCTTAAGCAATATAAATATAAACCCTTCGGCTTGGAACCCCACCTACTCTGCAACTGGACATGGTGTTTTCATTCACAACTGACTGAATAATCGATCGAGTTATTAAAAGATGTCAGTTTCTAAATACTATTCATACTTGAGTTATTTTACAGAGTATCCAGTGCTTTTATATTTCATATGTACTGGGATGTTACTATTTTGGCTCAAGATGGCCAACCCCAAAACGGGTCCACATGTTGAAAGCTGAGCAGTAAATAGTGAAATACTGTCTAACCAATGTGTGGGATTCAGAAAGTCTGAAGCACGAGTACTCTGAAAAAGATCCTGTCCAGTGTGAGCTGGAGGTTGAGAACCACATGACATCAGTTCCAGCAGGTTTCACGCAAAATGAAAACAAATCCTGAGCATTGGGTGACTGTTGCTATCTGCTCTCTAATGGGTTTTTTCTTTCTCTACTGTGCTTCTCCCTCCTTCTGGCATCAGCTTAATGAAAGCTATTCTTGCAGCCTAGAAGGCCAGCCATATCCTGGGCTGCATAGAAAGAAGCGTGGCCAGCAGGTCGAGGGCGGTGATTCTGCCCCGCTCTGGTGAGACCCCACCTACAGTACTGCATCCAGCTCTGGAGCTCCCAGCACAGGAAAGACATGGACCTGTTGGATCGGGTGCAGAGGAGGGCCACAAAAATGATCAGAGGGCTGGAGCACCTCTCCTACGAGGACAGGCTGAGAGAGTTGGGTTTGTTCAGCCTGGAGAAGAGAAGGCTCCAGGGAGACCTTATTGCAGCCTTCCAGTACTTAAAGGGGGCTTATAAGAAAGATGGGGACAAACGTTTTAGCAGGGCTTGTTGCAATAGGACAAGGGGTAATGGTATTAAACTAAAAGAGGGCAGATTTAGACTAGATATAAGGAAGACTTTTTTTTATAATGAGGGTGATGAAACACTGGAACAGGTTGCTCAGAGAGGTGCTAGATGCCCCATCCCTGGAGGGATCCTGACCCATCAAGGTCAGGTTGGATGGGGCTCTGAGCAACCTGATCTAGTTGAAGATGTCCCTTCTCACTGCAGGGGGGTTGGACTAGATGACCTTTAAAGGCCCCTTCCATCCCAAACTATCCTATGATTCTACGATTCTATTTTAGTTAGCCAGGATAGATGCATCTTTTGCAAAAGCACTATGAATTTGTGACCACGATTAGCTAGAAGCAACGCCTTCAGCAGCCAGGTTAAACACTGATTGCGGAACAGCTAATGGAACCACATACCCGGCCTATGCTTTTCAAAGCAAAGTCTTGGTCACGCTAGGCACAGTAGTTGCACTTTCTTTCTTTACTTTGCAGCCATTTCTCATTATGCCTATATGTGTTTTCCTTTCCCAGGGAAGATGCAGGGCTAATAATCTACAGGAGCTCAAAACTATCTAAACAAAACTTCTCTTTATCCTCTCCTGCCAAATAAGTTAATACCATACTGGTTTTAGTAGCATTTTAACATACTGCTGAACCGGGCTTTGCCCCCGTAGGAGACAGCAAAAATGGAATTTGCAGGAAGAAAGGTAAAATTGAAATATTTATTTTATACTTCAAATGTTTTAACCATTCCTCCTTTTCCAATGTCTATAATAAGAAATCAAACATTTGAGCTAACACATGGGACACATGTGATATGAAATCTCATCAGTCCACAATTGGTTGACAGTATAATCAGCTGTGACAACAGAAATTTATCTTCCATGGACTGGAGATACCTCCTTATCTGCACAACAGGAACGACCATGGAAATGACTGAAGAGCAAAGTTATAAAGCACAGTTTCCCAACCGGCTTAAGCTGAGCTAAAATACATACTGCTACCAAAAGGCCAGTCCCACCTTCCTCTCTGTCCTAGCTCTAATTCCTGCATCCACACACATGCCAGCATAAGCTCACTAAGCTGCCTGAAACATAAACCTACTGAAAAAAACAAGTGGAGAGCTGATCCAGAAGCCAATTCAGCTGATCACAAACCTGTACAGGCAATACATCCCCTAAACAAGACAGGGAACGAGGTACAACTAGAAGAGCCAAACTGTTCTTTTTTGGCAACCGTGGGAACTTACAAGAATACAAATAATCTGTGAAACCAAATTCTGATTCAAATGATTTGATCCCAGGGTGGATATTCAAAAGCTTATTTTATACTTCTGTTAACACTAACGCTATAGTTAGCAGAATGTTACTAAAGATCCAATTTTTGAGCCCTTACTGAAAAGTAAAAAGAACCTGTCTTGACTGCAAGATATATTTACACTGTTAACTGAAAAAACATGGTTATGTGTAAAGTAATGTCAAATGATTATGAAAAGAGTAGCAACACATACAAATCTGATAATAATGCCACTAAAAATGTTTTCAGAAGGGAACTGATTTTTTTAAATGCTTATTATTAGCCATTAATATTTTAACTTGTTTTCCAATAATTAAAAATCAGTATTTGTCATGATAGGTTTTGCATGTTGTCTAGTTTTATTATTTTTCACTTGACCTTTCTTGAAGAAGAAAAGTTGTTTTTCTCATTAAAAGGTTTCATTTTCAAGAAGCCATTCTTATTCATGAAGGATGCTTAAATGTATTATTAATTTTGGATACGTGCTTAAGTGATTTCCAGAATAAAAACTACAGGAAGCATTAACTCAATAGTACACAGAAAAAAAAAAGAAAAAAGTAACTACACAATTGCAATGAAGCAATGTTGACTTACCTGCAAACAACACAGGCTAATCCCATTTCCATAGCAAAGTCATCAGCACTGGTTTCCTCAAAGCTAGATAAATCAGGCATGGATAAATCCTTGCTCGTCTGAACTGTAATAGGAGAGGATCGAGCCTCTTGCTTCTCTAGTCTGGGCTTCTTTGGTGTATCAGCTCCTTCAGCAGTATCCCCTTTTATCTATTACACACACACATAGAGAATGTGAAAATGCAAAAAGCTAATGGATATTATTAAAATGAGAAAATGACTGGAAAAATTAGGTTAGCAGTATAAGAAGGTATACTTTACACAGCATACACACAACATATTTTCCTTAGATACATATTTTCTTCAAAATGTTTATGAACTAGACACTGAAGTCCACTTTTTGTACTTCACCTCAAAATTCTTGAAAAAGCTTTGGGAATCTCACATTTCAGCTTCCTACATTTTAGTAACCTCTTATTATCAGGATATTTAAAATATAGAATCATAGAACGGTTTGGGTTGGAAGGGACCCTTAAAGGTCACCTAGTCTAACCCCTCTGCAATGAGCAGGAAAAACATTCACAGAATTATTATAACAAGACTGTTGTTGGATCACCTAAATGGCAACATGATCGGATAACACAGCTCACAGGCTATGCCCAATTAGGTGAGCTGACTTACACAGGTTAAAAAGGAGAGCTTCTGTCTAAAATATCTTCAAGTTTATTAACCAAGTTATTTCATTAGAGAACAAAAATTACTTACTTTATCAGCAGATCTCTTTTCTGTTTCTTTTTTCACCTTTTCTGATGCAGTGGGCTTGCCATTGCTGTTGCCAGAAGGCAAACTAGCAGAAGCTTTAGGCTCTTGCTTGCTGGAAATAGGTTTGGTAACAGATACTTTTGGTTGCTCTGCTTCCTAAAAACAGAAACAAAAATCGAAGGCAAACCCTACACTTGAGTTACTTCCTAGTTTGCAGTTAGTTAGATAACAGGATAGGCAAACGTGTCATATAACATTGATCATCTATATATATATATTTTAAAATCATTTCTTAAATATTTTCATATCACATCAACAAATTAGTGTGTTTAAGCTGCAGTCAATTATTAAAACCTCTCCTTACCACTCACCTTCCAAAGGAAAGGGCGCTCCTTTTCCAAAGACAGATCTTCTTTGGAACATTAATTAAAAAAGGAAAACTTTTCAGCTTTTAAAATTCAAAGAGATAATGAACACAAATTTTCAGATAGTTCTGAGGAGAAAATTGAATATAAGCTGAAAACATAAGTTGACATCTGATGTCACCAGACATTAATACTTCATTCGCTCATGGAGAAAAATATTGACCTCCGCTTAATCTCAGTCCATATTCACCTATCAGATTAATAAATTTAGAACTCAACAGAAATCAATAGGTCTTATTAATGACGCATTAGTGTCAGCAACGGACAATAAGCAAGCGAGTCTGTAAATGAGTGATTAATCACACCAATGTGCATGAGCAAGGTACCCCTCCACCCTCAGCTTGATAAGAAGGAGTCATACTCTGCTTGTATATTTGGGACAGGTCCTGAGCCCTGAGCTTCAGTCCCCCCCAGGTTTGCTGACTTCCTGTTGCATCCAGAGTCTGAAATGGATTTCCTCATCTGTCTGACTGTGGTAACCCTGTGCTCCTTACTCTGTTCTTGGATTTCACAGTCAACCACAAACTAATCCCGCAGCCTGAGAATGCAAGGAAAGGAATTCTCGTACTTTTTTCCATGTCTGAACTTTGCAGTCCAGCTGATACTGGAGGCACACTGAAAAGAGGAGAACAAAAGATTTCTTCCTCTGGCCTGAGCCTCAGTCTCACCTGAGGGCAGGTGACTACCAGCCAAGCTGTTATCAGAATTGGCTTCCCAAGTCTCTTTGCACTATTATTCACCTCCCTGCTTCCTCTTTAAACCACAAACCAATGCTTCTTTGAGCTTTGACATAGAGGGCTCCTGAGAGTTTTGAGACCTGTGTTAGAGAGAACTGCAGTTTAGGTTTCAGGGAGTTAACAATTTGAATAGAACGGAGTTAGACCACACAGCACAAGCCTGATGTATGCTGCAGCAGTAATAGTGCCTTTTAGTTATTTGGAACCATGTACATGTAGAAATGAAATATTACTAATGTATCAGCATACAGACCATCATTAGAACATACCAGACTAACTTCTAGGCATCCTGGGGGAGAACACTACCTCATTATCCATATGGCAATACGTAGCAATATGAGGATGTCCCTGCTTGGTAATTTCCATACACTAATCTCAGATTCAAATATTCTCTCTAGCAGGTGTTTAGTGATTTTCAGTAGATGAAAAATAATGTTTGTCCATTGCATAGCAACGGTTTCAGCCTGCAAATCATTTCTGCTTTGAACCATACGGTGTTTTTCATTCTTGTGTGACTCCATCAACAGAATTTCAAGAAAAAAGATCCAGCTTATCAGTAAACAGTTTGTTTTGATTCATATTTATCTGTGGCAAAAAATAATCTGCATTTTAAAGACCTTTTAGCTCTGATTGTAACTAGAGAAATACATAATTTTGGGTTCACCTTGGACATCGTGTATGATAGCTTACAGACAAAAATGCCAAAACTGATATAAAAGTGAAAACAAAAAGTACTATTACAAAGTCATGACACTTGCAATAGCGTTGAATATCTCTTTTACAGGTCTTGGTACACCAACAAGGTAAAGAGATTTTTTTTCCATTAACTTCAACTAATCGAATGGATTACGTTGCATAAAAGGGTAATGACGAATATGAACTATCCATAATCACTTTTTCTTTTTCCTCAATTTCTGATTCTCTTTTAACTTTTCAGCTATAAAACACAAACTAGGAATAGCAGGAGTTTTAAAAAGGCATACAAAAAGGACCCATGCTCTCTAATACCAATACCTTCTGAGATGGACGATAGCTTGAGTCAGATCCTCTGGCCAAAGACTCATCAAGAAGTGCTTTCAGCTTTTCAGCAGAGTCCTTACTCTTCGAATGCAAGAATCCAAGGGCTTTCAGAAAAATGGGATCAAGCTCCAAGTTCACTGTAGCAGCCATAGTGGTGTCTTTGTATTAAGGGGGAAAAAAAAAAAAAAGAAAAACAACAACTTTATTCATATGAAGCATAACTCAAACAGCATGTGGCTAACTATCTCACAGAAGATTTTTTTTTGTAAAATTAAATTATATTAAATCACAGCAAGGGTGATATGTGAATTAACTATCATCATTAGCAGATGACAAATTGTGAGCCTCAGAGCTGCAGAAATTGAATTTAGCTTTGCATCTGAAATGATGTCAAATTCATTCTTTAGCATATCTGATGTTCGGAAACTAAACTCATCATACTTACATAAATGGAACAAATATTCCATATTCTTCATATTCCATACATACAGAACATTGAAAAGTATGCAAAGTAAGTGTAAACTTCAAGAAAAGCAATTACTATCCTACTCCTTAACATTATTTGCACATACAGCCATTCCTATCTCCTTGCTCATTTAAGAATAACAGAGAAAAATCTCTTACTTGTAGAAAAATTAACTTTTGAAACTTCTGAAAAGAACAGCTCATTGTAAGATACAATATAAGACATATAAACCAGCTAGTATATGATTTTATATATATATATATTAAAAATCTGAAAAAATATATTGTCCTTTTTTAAATTTATCTGAAACAATGGAAAATTTATAACTCATTGTGATTTATCCAAGTCCCCTTATGACAGCCTAGTTTTCATGTCAAATAACGACTACCCAGAGCTCTAAGATGCCACAGTGTCAATATAAATGGAATAAAGTGAGGAAAAGGTTCTAACAAAATTTTTAAAAAAAATGTTTGCTTCATAGCAATGCATTCCTGCACTCTGGAGCTTTCTCTGTTAATTTCTTTAATAGACGCTCTAAGGAACTGCACTTACATGAGAAATTGTCCCTACAAAGATAGATAGCTCTCTAACTTAATCAGTAATTAACAATTAATAATTTAAGAAATAACATGGGAAGTTTCTTGCTCTTTTCCAAAATGGATGAGAAGTGGTATTGTTAATAATCCCTTCAAATCTCATTTAAAACACACCAGGATGTTTTATTTTTTTATACAGTAATCTAGAAGACATTCTTGAAAAGGTTTTCATCAGTTCTGCTCAAAAGCACTGCCTGGACAGCTTTTTCAGCTGGAGCTTCCAAGGTTTTGTCTGATGAATTCCTTTTGATGTTCAAGGCAGTGAACTTTCACCTCTCCGGCCAAAACACCAGCAGTGGCAGCCTGCTCCCTCAGCTCTTGCCTAGAAGTCTCCAGGAACCTTTATTTCATGCTGAGCTTTCACGAGACACCAGAGAATCACTCGACTGAGATCATCAAGGAGTTCCAACATACAGTAGACTTCATAGGGATTTTATCAGTGGACCCAGCAGAGAGTTAAGAATCCTCTTCTCTCTTCCTTAATCTACTTGTCAAATAATTTTCTGGTAGCCACAGAACTTCTGCTAGTAAGTACTACACATCAGTTACTCTGCTTTTTCACTGATTAAGCAGAGACTGCGGTGCAAGCCCCATCCAGCCAACTCAGTCTCTCTCTGATGTTTACAAAAAGTGAATTCAATGCACGCAGAAAGCACATACCCTCTTTTTTTTATGCATCTACCTCTGATAAATTTTCAGGCTGTTCCCGAGTTCTGTGGGTAGGCTCTCTCTTCCATTTCTTTGTTCTGTGAATATGCCTTCCAAGTTTCAGTACCATATAACCTTAAATTAGGACTCTGTTAAACCCTCTGTTGAATGAAAACAGTAGAATTAAATTACCAATTTCAGAAATTTGGAATAATTTCCTGTTAAAAAAAAAAATCTTTTAAGTTCTTTTCTGAGGCTTCTTCTAGGAATATATACTTGGGTATGCAAGGAACAGGTAGCTTCAACAGTCATTAGCAGCCAATTCAGGATACCTGTATTATTTAGAGAACAAGTGTAAGCATATTAATTGTGTTTTCATCTTTCTGAAGGTAACACTTCCCAGATTTATTTCTAGCTCTAGCTTTTTAAAGACATCTATTGTTAAGGAACTCTTAAAATCAAAATTTTAAAAAGGTTTTCTGTACTTATTTTTTCATTTGCATATGAAATTGCAGCAATTCTTGCCCTGTTCTTAAGCGTAAATTATAACATCATAGGCTACATATCACAAGAAATTTCTGATGAGAAGGGAGGGAACTGGGCTTATTAAACAGTTCAAGTATGCTCCATTTAGGCATACATTGTCTCAAAAATAGCAACATCTGAAAAAAGTAAATTCATAAATATGCTCTCCTTACTGGACCACAATAACCTGTTTGACAGTTGTGTTAACACCAATAACTGGCCTGGCCCAAAAGACAAATTACTGCTTTTGGTAGTGGCCTTTTCCAGATGTTTACGGATCAGAACAGTGGTTTGATATTTATAAACCTAAGATCCAATTACATTCATTCAGGTTTTCATTCATGAACTGCTCCTCTGGTGGTGAAGCCAGCATATAGCAACTTGATAGTCTTGGAGCAAGAACAGTACAGTGTTTTAACGATGATGCCACAGGTTATTCTGCATGAGAGCGCTCCTTGACTTTCTTGTTGGAAATCTTTGCACAGAAAATTATTAAAATGTTGTTTAGGGAAAAAAAAACAGGAAAAAGTGACTACGACACTGCCTTTTGTGTAGCAGTTTATAACGCAGCTGTGATTAGAGGGCTGTATTACAAACCTTGAACTCAGAGCAGGACTGGTTTTGCACAAAGGAGTAACTAAAAGGAACACACAGGCAACTCATGGAGCAGGACAGGAACTCAAGCGCATCCTCTTGCGACTAAGCACTAACGCATTAGCCTAGCCCTAAAAGCACCCTTCTCAACTTAGGTCTCTGACACTTCTTCACTATTGTATCAGCACTGTTTGACGATGGGTAGACAAGACCAAATACAAGGTAACAAAACTCTCTGAAGTATGTGAGATAATATTAAAAATCCTACAATGGACAATCATGGAGTAATCTCCCAATGTGGACTACTCTAACCAGCTTAAATCCCTGTGTGGGAAAAAAAAAATGTTTAATTACTGGGTTATTCTTAAAACGTCTAAGAATTTTTCAAGTCTCATTTCTTGAGCATACTATTGCCTTCTGCCAAATACATACAAACTTAAAATTGAGTACTATACAGAATATGTGGTCTTCCAATTTAATAGACTTGTTAGATTTCCAGGGTGTAAGAGTCCCTTTATTTTCATGTATTTGCCAGATATTAATTTGCATGCCTACACATGTATTATCTTATTCATCATCACTTTCAATTAAATGGATCTACTTACATTACATTTTCAGATATGGTCATATTTTCACCCGCCTGTTTCTGAACACCTATTTCTATTATTTTCTGAGACGTGTACAATTGAAGATATTTTTTCAAGAAAGTGCACACCTCCAATTTATATTGCAATGCTATTATCAAACCCATTCTTTATAAACTCAGCAATACTTTTATTTTTCACTGACACTGATGATTAAAAGGACTTTCACTCACATATCCTTTTCAGCTATCTTCAACACCTGTAGCAGTTAACTTAAAATCCAGCAACATGAATCAGTAGCACAAATTTCCTTCCAATGCACTGCACTGCGTTCATCAATAATTAATTTCACTTACCACCATGATATTAATTCATCTTTTTTTTTTTTCCCCTTTTAATTCTTCTGTTCCTTAGGATTTTCTCTCTTCCTGACTAATAACTGTGATAGTGGTAGATTTCGCTTATTTACCAATAATGCCTTTTCCAGATCACTTTCAGATTTAATGTCAATCTTAATAAAACAGATCAAGGAAAACATTAAAAGCAGAGAAAAGTGAACTTCTATTTTCAGTTTTTGTTTTAGTATCTTAATTGAGACTTGATTCGTGACAACATAGTTTCTCAGTTATCTCTTGGGAGGGATATTTCAAAACTCACACACTTTAATATTCTGGACAACTATACTAATCAGAACAATTGTATTAATCAGTTATTTATTTGACATCTTCTCCAAAGAATTTTAGAAGACTGGAGTAAAATCTTCTACTACGGAGTTACTAGTACTGGTATTCTTCATTTTACATTCTATTCTACAGCATATGCCAAACTGTACTTTTAAATTAATATTTCAATCAGTATCACTGTAACCTGTTTATTCAAAATTTCTAAGATTACACTATTGCCCTATATTTGCTGTTTTCCACTCCTCACAAACAGTACATTAGTTAAAAGTCACAGAATCATTCCGTTTGGAGGGGATCCCAAGTGGTCACCCTGTGCAACCTCCCACTCAAAGCAAAGCCAACACTGAATTCAGACCAG
Organism: Nyctibius grandis; assembly: GCF_013368605.1. Classification (NCBI taxonomy): domain Eukaryota; kingdom Metazoa; phylum Chordata; class Aves; order Nyctibiiformes; family Nyctibiidae; genus Nyctibius; species Nyctibius grandis. The sequence goes on from NC_090663.1 coordinate 60,809,833, forward strand.
CTTGCCCAGGATTTTGTCCGCTTGGATCTTGAAAACCTCTGAAGACAGGAATATGACAAACCTTCTGGGCAACCTGCCTAACTGTCCTCATTTCCTTACTTCAAACTGGAACCTCCCTTGTTCCAACTTGTGCTGTCTCTCCTTCCTCTGCAGTGCACCTGGGTAGAAAGACTGGCTCCATCTTCTCAATAATCTCTTAGGTATACAAAGGCTTCTATTAGGTCCCCCTAAGTGCATGGTAGATGACATCCAACACTCTCCCTTCATCTTCAGAACTAGTTATTTTGTCACAGAGGACAATCCAGGTGGTCAGGCATGATTTATCCTTGGTAGATCCCAGGCTGGCTATCCCCAGTCACCACCTGCTCCTTCCTTCTTATGGCTACAAATGGCTTCCTCCATGATCCATTTTCCAGGTGGAAGGAGTGAGGCTGACCAGCCTGTAGTTCTCTGGATTGTCCTTCTTGCCCTTTTTGAAGATGAACGTAACATTTGCCTTTTTCCAGTATTCAGGGATCTCCCCCAATCTCATGGCCTTTCAAGGATGACACAGCAGCTTCATGAATATACTGTCAGCTCTCAGCACCCTTGAATGCAGCCCACCTGGGCCCATGGACTTTTCATGTAGACAATCCCTACTTCAATCCTCTTCCACAACTGTAGTTCCTCTTCTCCTTGAACCCTGCCTTGTGGCAAAAGGCCTGGGAGACCTTATTGGTGAAGTCTGAGGCAAAGACAACATCAACTATCTCACCCTCATCTTTGTCCGCTGTCACTAAAACACTTGTCCCACTCAGCAGCAGCACCGTATTTTCCTTCTGAATCCTTTTCTTGACAAATAGCATCTCGTTACTGTTGACATCTCTTGCTAGTTTCAAATCTAGCTTAGCTGTGGCTTTCCTAACACCATCCTCACATGCCTGGGCAATATTTCTACATTCCTCCTCTGTAGCCTGTCTCTCCACTTCCACCTCTCATATATGTCTTTTTATATTGGAACTCTGTCATGAGGTCCTTGTTTAATCAAACCCTTCTCCTGTTACATCTGCCTTACCTTTCTACAAAAATGTTTTTGTTTGCATTAATAGTTATGTTGCCACAAAAATCAGTTTTCTAAAAAACATTTATTGAAGTAAATGTGAAAATCATACCTACACAATTGAGGTTTGCTAATCCCTGCTACCACCAAGCTTCAATATTCTGCAAAAACGGACCTGAAGATGCTGTTTAAACAGATGTCACTGCTCATTGGCTTAAGTCACTGGTCAACTTATTAGATCTCCATTATTGTTTTCACCTCTCCCTAATTCAATGCCTACTGAAATTTATCAGGTTTACAAATTCCCGAGACATCATCCTCCTGGTGATTTCTCGGTGGAAGAACCAAACTTTAGCTAAAACTGATTTTCTGAATTAGTTACACCAAAGCCACGACCCCATCCTCTGCAACAGACTTGCTGCAAATTTCTCCCTGACATTTCCTTTAAGAACGAAGAACAGGCCTCTCATCTGGGAGTCACTCTTCAAAAATAAAATGCTTAAGAGAATAAAATGCCACCATCTTTAAATCCCAAAATACCCTGTGCTGCGGTTGCAAGTTACATACATGCCCTGTCCTACGCGTACATCACCCTATTTGCTTGGCCTGTTTCTTCCCAAGCGCTGTCCCCACCCGCGGGCCAGCGCCGCCTTCGCTGAGGAGCCGCGCCCGGGGCCGGTCCCTATCGCAAACGCGGAGCCGAACCTCCCGGTGTCGTTACGGCGGTAACAACCGAGCCCGCAGACACGCCAGCCCAGCGCCCGGGCCCCGCGCCTCTCCCCGGGAACGGGCTGGGCAGCCCGGCACGGCTCGGCGCCCCGAGCTGGGAGCCACCCCCCCGACACGCTGCCCGGAGGCAGAGCAGCGCGACCGGCTCCCGCCCCGGCAGAGCCCGGGACGGCTCCGGGGCGCCTCCCGCGCCCCTTACCGCCCTGGCCCCATTTCCTCAAGGCCATGCCCGTGTGCTCAGGAGGGACCGTCCCTCCAGACGCCTGCAGGAGGGACGCCAGCACCCACGGGGCCAACGCGGCCGCCTCCCCTCCGCGCCGGCTCCGCCCGGGCCCTCCCCGCACCACAGGGAGACTCAACGCTCGCCCCGCCCCGGGACCGGGGTAGCCGTCGCCAAGTGTGCGTGTGGGCTCCCCTCTTCCTCCTCCCAAACCGGGTCCCGGCGAAGTCGCATCTTCCTCCCCCGGGGCCGCCCGCCGCGCTCTTACCGGAGAGAAGGAGTAAGAGAGTGTGCGGGGGCAGCCGCGCCGCTCACCGCCCGGAGCCGGGTCCGCCGCCGCGCCCGGCCCCCCGCGCAACCAGGAGCCGGAGGCAGCGGTTCCGGGAGCGTAACCCGCGCCGTGGGCGGGGTGAAGTATGCGGACCGGGGCGGGGCCCGGCGAGGCGCACGCGCGGGAAGGGGCGGAGTCGGGGCGGAAGCGGCCGGGTCGCGTGCGGGGCCGGGAGAGCCCTGCGGGCGGGGCGGGGTAAGCGGTGGTGGGCGCCCGCCTCGCGCGCGGGGGGACGGAGCCGTTGGGGGACGGGTGGGCCTTACCGGCTCGCGGCCGTTATCGGGCCGCGGCGGCTCCGGGGGCAGCCCCGGGGTCCCCCGCGGGCGGGGGCGGCGGGTCTCAGCGTGCGCTGCGCGGCCCTGGGGAGCCCCGGTTTCCCGCTTCCTCCTCGCCTGCGCTCCTTGACTGCGAGCGGCCGCCCCCGCGCCCGTCGCCGTCGTCTCTCTGTGCCGCGAGGGAGGGGGTGGCTGTAAACGCCCAGCTGAGGTGGTGATGGGTGAAGACCAGCCATAGCTGATGGTGGGAAAGGCGCTCGTAGCCTCCGTGTCGTTCATCTGGCACTGGGTGACTGGTGGCTGAGGTTTTCGGAGAAAAAAAAAAATAAAGAGAAGGTTTCAGTGTTTCCAGGTGCGATTTTTCTGGGCAGACAAACCGCTGAGGAGCGGCGGTTTTATGGAGTTGGTCTGCAAAGGGATTTTAACTCAGTGGTATTATTTTCTGCAATAACCGAGTTTTAGTGTGCTGTCTTTCTAAAGTTTGGCTTCTGTTCTCCATAGCCTGTGTCTTTCTTGAACGGTTAAAAGCTTTTACTTTATTGATACACCTGTCTGAAATTCTGGTTTGAAGCTCTTCATGAAAGGTTGTATGCTTCTCTTTGGGTTCACTTGAGGATGCAATGGTGGCCTAAGCTCACATAGCAAATTGATCGTCTGGATAAAAATATCACTCCAGCCTCTGAAGTTATCTGCCCTAAAGCACAAATATTACTTTGTACTAAGTTAAATATTTGCTGGAGGAAAACTACAGTTTCAAACGACTTAGTGTATTGAACATCTCAAATGTTTAATGTTTATAAATATGTAAAGGGCAAGTGTCATGAGGATGGAGCCAGGCTCTTCTCAGTGACATCCCTTGACAGGACAAGGGGCAATGGGTGCAAGCTGGAACACAGGAGGTTCCACATAAATATGAGGAAAAACTTCTTTACAGTGAGGGTGACCGAACACTGGAACAGGCTGCCCAGAGAGGTTGTGGAGTCTCCTTCTCTGGAGACATTCAAAACCCGCCTGGACGCGTTCCTGTGTGATATGGTCTAGGCAATCCTGCTCCGGCAGGGGGATTGGACTAGATGATCTTTCGAGGTCCCTTCCAATCCCTAACATTCTGTGATTCTGTGATGTTTATGTGTCTGTTTGACAAAAGTTCTGTTTTACCATGTAGTAATCAACTAATAAATGAGATCTTTTTCAGGAGCTAAAAGGAAAAGGATGTTTATGTACTTATTTATTTTTAATTTTTTAATTTTTCTGTGAAGCATTTATTTTTAAACCAATAATTTTCTTTATTACATTGTTAACACAGTAGCTCAGTGAAGCTAATTTAACTGTTGTTTAGTGCATGTTGAAAGGGAAGAGAAAATGGTAACAAACAGTACAGTTAGTGAAAATTATACTTACTTAATGGTTATTATTTTTAAATAGCCAAGGTGTTTTTTATATCAAAGGTAGACAACATTATTTATCTTGTCTTTAAGTTACGTTGCAAAGCCTATAATGTCCGTTACTTCTCCCTTTCCCTCTTTCAACAGTGGCTACTCTAAGTAAGGCCAGTATAGGATAAAAAACATCTCTTCCCATAGAATTTACAGTCTTAATTAGAGAAAAAAACGTTCTGGGAAAAATATTGTGAGTGAATAGTGTCACGTCTCGTAGGTTTTTTTAGTTCTGCGTTCCATGTTGTGTTTTATTGTGTATGTCTGTGGCTGCTTTTGTCTTAGTAAGCTGCCAAGGGATTCATAAATTTATCGCATTTAATGGAAGGGTAGTAGTTATGTGAAAATACATAAGAACAAGCAACCAGGTAGGCTATTAAGTCTTTCAAAGGAAAGGCTGTGCATAAATCCACAAGGAACAAGTACTCTGCAGAGCCAAAATAGTGCAGAAAAACAACTTAGAAACAAAAAAATATAGGAAACGACTTTATAAACGTGTGTGCTTAGAGGCAAGATGCTAGGAGGAATTCTCTGAAGTAAAAGATAGGAGAGGGATGGGATGTAAGAGTGTACGGTTCAGTTGAAGTGATGATGCCAGAAGACCTTATCTTCTCACAGGAAAGAATAAGGAAACACAGGTAAAGTCATTTACAGACAGAACTCCTGGACAGATTTATTTTGGTTTCTCTTCTATGAGAGACTTGGGAATAAAACTAGCCTGATTGTAGTTTTACATTGTGTTCATAGACTGGACTTAAAAAAACTGCCACAACCAAAACAAACAGCAAAACCCTTCAGGAAAATGTCTGTTTTTTAGGGTTGCTCTAGAACAGACTTCCTGTGTGATGCTGAACTAAAAATTCTCTCTGTGCTTCAGCTTTTTCACATGTATAATGGAACACAGGAAACTTCCACCTTACAAGGCTTTTGGGAGGAAAGTGTATGAAATGTTCAGTTACCGTTGTGATAAAGGGACATAGAAGTTTTTACAGTAACTAGCAATATAAATAAATCCAGACTTAATGCTTTGCTGTTGTAATGAAATAAATGTATAATGAGTTGCAATCATTACAGAAGCCTATTTTGTTAAAAATACTTTTTAAAGTTTTTGTGGGAACTGAAAGTATTAAGAGTAATTCTGTTGATGCTGAAAAGTTCAATGCAAAAAGCAGAGTGGAGTTTTCTGTTGCTAGTGCTCTCTACCTTGTAGTTTGAAAAAGTCTGTCCTCCTGGTCTGAAAAGTACCTAACTTTAAACATCTCCATAGTTAATATTTCCTATTCTTTTCCAGTTTGCTGAGAAATTGCTAACCTCTCTAAACAAGTGGACTAGCAAAATTTAAATTCAGGCAAAATGTAGGGGAAAAATACTAGTTAACAACATGTCAGATTAATAATTTTTGGTATATGGTTGCAGTAAAGGAAGAAGATTCAGTGCTTCTGGTTGTGAAGAAATATTACGGGGATCTAGTCAAACAGAGATCTGTGGCATGCATAGAGAGTTGAATTGTCAGTATGAATTAGGACAAACTTGGGTGTTGCGACAGTGGTAGTGAATGCAATTCTTGCAGTTTAGCCATGTATATTGTGAAGCTTGTCTACAGGACAAAAGTCTTGTTTCTGTTATTAGCTAATGTGCATTTTATTGATCTCTAAAATCTCTATTACAGTATTTTAATAATGCTGCTTTCGTCTTAGTAATTCTAGAAACAAGTGTTGAATGGGGAAAGAGGAAAAATCTTCTGTTTGAACAGTTATACTAATTCAAGATATGGACCCTTTGAATATAGCAGGTGGCTTTATGTTGATCGCTGTCAGACTGAGGCTGAAAAAGAAAATTTCCTAGATAAAGTTCTGAGGTAGTCACTGAATGATCTTTTTTTGTGGCGAAGAGGTTTTTGATGTCTAGGGGAGTAACAGCAAGAGGAACCTGCTGGGTTAGTCTAAATATTACAACTTCAAATATGAATAAAAAAAAAAAATTCTTAAGTTACCAGGCAGACATGTTATTTGGCAATTGCAGAGTCTGTATGAAAGTTCTGTATGAATTCAGAGATTACACTGTCCATGTAAGTGTTTTATGAAAAATAAAGGTGGAGAACTTTTAGCAGTGCTTTCTGAAGTTGGTAGAGAGAGAAACCTGCATTTAGAAGTCAGAAAATGGGAAAAGGGGATTTACAAAAGATTTTCTCAGCAATTGAGCTCAGGACATTTTTTTTCTTCTTGGTGTCGTAGGGAGTTCTAAAAAGGTTAAAATTTCTTCTGTGTTTACCCTATGCACTGTGAGCTCTATAGTTGCAAGGAAACGAGACTTATTCAGAAAAGAGACTTATTCAGAATGTCATTTGGCTGTTCAACATACTTATCTATGACCTAAATTAACTTAATTGCTATTTTTTGGCCCTCTGAAATCTCTTATGTGGAATACAAATGGATTTAAAAAGCAAAAACCCCTTAAACTTTTTGAATGTTTTAAAGGAAGACAGAAAGAAAAGTCCCTTGCTCCCCAAGAATCTTGTAGATACTAAGAATTAACTTAGAAACAACTTCTAGCAAATCTAGTTATAAAAAAAGTAACTTCCAAGTGTAAACCAAAACAGTGGCTTTCATTCCTTTAGCGTTCTGAAAAACATCTTCCACTGCTCAGCTCCTAAGGGTGTTCAGTTGGTAGCTGATCTTAACATGAGCACTGTTAATTGCCTAACTGTTGATCACCAGCAGAAATATCAGCTAATAAACTTATCTGTTCTTGTTTGAGGGTGGTACCTTCATCTTAACAATTTGTATTTTTCAAGTGGGTGAAATAAAGCGAAGAATTAAGTGTGAGTATTGGAAGGAGAGAGAGGAACAAACCTGAGCAAACTGACAAGTGAATCTTAACCTTCATTAAGTCAATAGTTAGAGTTTTAAAAATACTTAGTTTGATATTTGAGCCTGAATTATCACAAATTTAAAGATACATAATTTAACGTGTTTCTCTGGGCTTCCTTGGAATGTAGATGCAAGTTCTTTGGCAACTGTAAAGGAGGACCTGTGTTCCTGGACCACCACGCTGGGCATAGCAAAAGAGGAGAGAAACAGCTGGAGGATGCAAACAGGAGCTTTAAGTGCAACATGTCTTTTGTTTTCCTCCCGAGTGAAGCTCATCTTTTCATCATTTGAAGGTTAGCTGCAGGAACAGAAAAGTATTATTGTCCTAAATGGACCCTAATTAAGAAAATAATTTGTTCCAATCCACACAGTAAGTTTAATAACTCAGATCCAAATTGACCATATCAGTAGCAGAACAGGGAGTACAGTTCTGGGAAAACAATTTCAGTGTTGCAGCACTGCAAATTTGAGAGGAGAAAGGGACTTTGGTAGGAAAAATAGGAGTAGTATGCTATATGAGAAGAATTTGGGACTATATTTGAAGCTAATGGGACAGTATATTGCAAATACACCTTCAGGTCAGGTACTATGAGTGCTTGCAGGATCGGGACCTTTAGCTGAGATCCGATTGTCTGTATGAACCAAAATGAATCGCTGTCATATAAATGATGACATGTCAGATTGATTTGTCAGGGTATGGAAATCATTTGTGTATGTAAGTACCTGTTCTCAGATTTAAGACCCGATCTTGTGAAATGTGCAATGTTCTTAATTCTCCTTGTAAACCAAAGAAATGAGACACTTGTATTTTTTGTGATGAGAGCTGGAGTTACCTCCTGCTCTGGAGTTTATTCTGCTGTGAAGTGCAAGATATCAGTTAGTTGCTTGTGCTTTTTTCAGAAATTAGCAATTTACAGTTTGTTTTTATTTGGTTCAGAATTACTAACTGGGATGATTAATTGTTGCTGTATTGATTCTGTCACTGTTTATGTGATTCTTTAAAAACAAAATTCTCATAATATTGAACATAATTTTCATTTTTGGATTTCCCCTTCTCCCATCTGGGGAGAGTCTAATTAACCAAAACAGCAGCCTTAGCTTAACCCTTCTCCCTCACCTTGATATGAGAATCCCCCTCTAAAATTTTGTATGAGTATTTTTTTTAAAAAATATATCTGAGTAGCTAATGAATGTTTTATGAGTGAGTGGTATTTAAAATTTTTTGCTTTTTGGGATAAATGCAGCTTCAGCGTGTGCACAAAACCTAGCTAACGGAGAATCTAGCTTTTGGAAAACTTATTAAAAACAACTGCCTATCCAACTGGAATAAAATGTAGAATGGCTTTTTTATATATCAGAAAATTCAACAGCAGATATTGCAATTTCATTAAGAGCCCTGAGATTCTTGTCGATGAGCAATGAAAGCTCTGGTTTTATTTTGGGGTTAATGTAGCTACCTGTGTTTGAGCAGCTAAACTTCAAATCATACCGAACATTATGCTTACCTCTGTAGACCTGTTCACTTTGTGCTTCATGGAGGTAAATTGTACAATTTTGCAGAGAGTTACTGGAGAACTTTTTTGTCCTTTTGAGCTCATGAGTAGATAATTACAGGCAGGTACTGGAGGACTGCTAGCCACTGAGTACAGTAACTTGGGTTGTGCTGGACAGTCTTAAGTGAGAACCCCTCTCATAGGCTATCTAAGCTTATCTGAAGCACTACCAAGCCAGTGTGAGGTGGCTTTACCTGAGGACGAAGAATACAAGAAAGCCAAATCGGAGTCTGAACTGACTCTGGGGAGAAGGTATAACTGACAAGTTGTGGGACTAGAGGGTACTAAACTGATTCAGTGCGTGATACCAAGACCAGTTGATGCCATCTAGGTCTGAGCCACCGTCAAAACAAGTAGTTTCGTGGGCTCCCTGTCACCTGCAGTTGCACATTTCTACCATGTCCTTTACATGGGCACTTTTGTGGCTACATGCTGAATGACAATAGTTTACTGCTCTGGCTGAGGGCCAGACTTGGCCTTTCCTTCCTCCCCTCCCCAAAATAATTTTTTTCTCAATAAATTCTGCAAAATGTTCTGATTTTACGGTGTGATCTATTCAAGTAGATCATGAACGTCACTGTTCCTGTGTTCTTTCTATCCTTGTAGAAGTTCATTTAGGTTCAGAAAAGTATTTCAGTCTCTCTGGTATAGTTCACCATGTTGCAGCTGAGTAGTGGTAAATTAGTGTGTATGGTCACAAAAAATTACTTTGAGTTTTGAAGGAGTTAGTAACCACCCTCAAGCTGTCTGGCCCAGCTGTCTCCCAAAGGTTTTCTCTTCAAGGCATTTGGAAGAACAGACCTTTCCTGAGTGCACCTTTGCCTCAGTACAAAATCCACAGCCTTACCTAAAATGGTTGAGGGCAGTGGCTTTACATTAAGACACTATGGACTAAATGAAGTGGGCTGCATGTGTATTCCCATTTTCTGACACTGTCAAGAGATTGGAGCGGGTAGCTCTGTACAACGTCTGCTTATCCTGCTTCAGCAAGATCCTAGTATTGGTTTATCTGGTTTGTGTGACTTCTGTATGTGATAGTTGTATACCTGAGGATAAAAATAGTTGAATTTGACCAGACAAATTCCAAGTCAAATTTCAAACTTCAAGGAGACAGGTGGATTAATAGGATAGTGTCAGCTGTGGCATTTACTGGGTTGAATACAGAGCAGACCAATAACCAACAACTCATTATTTCCAATCAGTTACTGTCTCTGGGACTGACTGACGGCTGCTATCTATTACTCATTGCTACTGGGTAGAAGTAATTTTATTCAAGAGGAAATTTCATGTTGACAGTGTTTGCATTTTGATCTACCAGTTTTCATAGTGGGGCATTTTTTGTAATTTTAGTCAGTAGCCTGATTAAGTAGTAGCTCTATTTGGGCATTTTTCAAGGTTTTTTTTTTTTGTTTTTATTTTCAGTCTAATGATATATTATCCTCTGTGGGGGAACAGTGCTTCAGACCTGCTACTCTGGATGAAAATGGGCAAGGGCTGGTATACCTATTGAGAGTACCTGTGTGGTGAAAAGGTTAATGTTTTACTTGCACAGTCCTCAGTGATGGATTTGGAATAATTTGTAAGAAAAGGTGATTAACAGATGGAAACTACAGAATAATATACTTTGGAAATAGAAACCTCTTCAGAATTTACCAAAATATTTAGCAGTTCTACACAGCATGATAACGACCACAAAAGCTGATCATGTCCAATAAGGTCAACCAGAAGAAAAAAATCAGCAGTGAAGTGATTTGTAAGGTGATGTGTATGTCTGAGTGGCCAGGAAAAGATGGGGTTGTATGCTCTACAGGTTCCCATGGGAAATAAAACCAACCCAAATGCATATGAAGGTACTATTTAATGCTGAGAGAAGTACTGTAGTCGAGGATATGAGTTTAAATGCTAGTAACTATGGATTTAGGATGTAAGACTAGCTCTTGACTAATCTCTTCAACAGTACCTTCACTGTATATTTTTTTCCACTGTAAGCTGTACTTACAGTATTGAATCTGTCTTGATTTACGTGCTGTCAAGATTTATCCAAATAAAACAGTTTCTAGGAAAGCAGGTGTTATGTATTGTACTATTCTTTGTGTGGCAGGTGTATTAATTAAAGAAAAGCGACAGTACTATTCTGTTGAGCCACTGTTGTTCTGAGACAAAGTAATGTAATGTCATGGTTTAAAAATACTTCACTGTAACAATCGTTATTATGATCTTTACTTAATGTCAGGTGGACTTGATTTTATTCTTCCACTGTCTCTTTTTGGACAATTGATTTGGCCTAGTGATAGATGATATAAAATAGTAAATTTGATGTACACATCTACCTGAAAAAAAAAATCCAATAATCTAGATATATCAAATCAAAACCTTTTTTGCTTATTAAATAATTACATCATATTCATGTAACTGTACAGAGACTTTATTAATCTAGATGGTTATTTGAAAGACTGATGCTCTTCCAATGTCACGTGTGCTTTATATATATATAGGTATATATAAAAACGTACTGGCCTTTCTTAGCAACATTCCAATTTCTTTCTCTTATTGTAATAAAGCTTTCTTTTATAATGATTGTTTTAAGAGTGCCATCTAGTGTCTAAAGCTTTTCAATACGAGTTGTGATTTATAAGTTCATGGGCAATTTTATTGACTGATGGAGCAGAAAAATTATTGCATTATTGCTTTCTATTAAACTAGTATGGAATAGTTCAAGAGGAAAAATGTAATTTTCAACCAAGTATAAGGAAAATGAATTTAAGTTTTTAATATAATGAGAAGACATTAATTTCAGCTATTTTACTGTTGTATTAAACTGCTTTGAAGTAGTTGTGTGTTTGAGGTGTTCATGTAGCATTCTTAAAATGAACGTGTTTATATTTTTTCTTATGTGTCCTCCTGACCTTCAGTTGGTATCTCGCCAGGCTCTAGATTAATTTTTAATACAGAAACCAACTTAATTTCCCATGGCCTGAATACCCTATATATGTTCCTTCTAACAGTTACAGAAAGACAAATGTGTGCATTAGGAAACTGACTATTGTAGGTATGTGCTCAGGAACTTGTTTTTTTCAATAATATATGGTTAATGTGGGAGATTATTGATTTTAAAAAAAAAAGCCTTGCTATAAAATGTTTGTAAACTAAAACATTTAAAAGGAAATATTTTCCTTTGGTTTTGTATGTTTTGTTTAATGTCAGAAATATGCTAAAATGTAAAATAATTTTTACACAGATCATTTCCCTGTCAGTGATTTGTATGTGAAGAGACAGCGTATATGTGAAACCATGCTTTTCTCTCAAGAAGGGCCTGCAATCCACTTATTCTGGCAGGATGTCTTTAATAGTGTCTTATGTTAAAATCAGTTTTAGCAGATAGTGGAAGGACCACTGTTTCAAACCCTCGTTTTTGTTCTAAATTCTGTGTTCTTTTATGAATGTTGTGTTCTGATTTCTATTTCAGGAACTTCAACTCAGGAGGAAGATGAAAGATAGTGTCACTGAAGAACATTTATATTTGGGTTTTTCTCATCAGTACAGAGATAGTATCTTTCCTCTTCATACGTCTATTTCACTGTTTTTGCTATCCTACTGTGACTGCAAATTATTCAAAGTTTTCTTAGTGCCGACTGGTGAAAATGTGGATGATCAGTTTGTGACAAAAAACCTCCTTGGCGATCTCGAGGTCCATTTAATCTCCAGATGTCACCTTCCAGTGGTTGTGCAGAGCTGCTGTTTACCTGCTGCTGTTGTGAAAGACAGCAAGTTCTGCCGAGCTGGGCTTTCTGTTGTCTTAAGGCATATAATACAGAAAACATATGAGGCAGATCCATCTAAAAAGGATATTTTGGAACTCTTAGGCTTTAAGAAGACCTGCTTAAAAGCCTGTGCTGAAGTGAGTGCATCTCTTTCTCTTAAATACATTAATAGCATTTTTTATAACAATTAAATACTCTGAAGTAGACTCTTAATATTGATGTAAACTAAGTTCTTTTAGTAAGAAACTTAATTTGCTTAGAAAATTAAATTTCCTCAGTGGAGAAGTATGTGTATTTTGGCATAAAGATGGAGAAGAATTCTTTTTAAAGATACTACTTTTTAGCAGCCCAAAAAGAACCTTAAGATTAAAAAAAAATGGGTCAGATCTTTGTTTCATGTTTAGCAGTATAGTTTCAATAAGCTATAAAGTACAGCTCTTCCAGTTTGGAGTAGACTAAGAAATACCTAATTTATTGTTAATTTTGATTTCAAGAGCACCGTATACTGTTAGTCTTCATCACTGCCAAGGCACGCTGCCAGCTTATGCTCACCAGGATGTCTAGAGTCTTTTCAGCAGAGCTGCTGCCTGGCCAGTTAGTCGGTCCCTAGCCTGTACCATTACAGGGGTCTAGTCCATCCTAGGTGTGGGATGTTTTATTGAGTTTCGTGAAGTTCCTGTCAACCTGTTCTCTAGCCTGTGTAGGCCCCTGTGAATGGCAGCCTTTTCTTGAAGTTTATTGACTGCTCCACTCAACTCAGTGTCATCCTTGATGTGAATGTATTCCATCTCCCCCTCTAGGTCATTGGTAAAGATAATTAAATAGGATAGGCCTCAGCATAGGCCCCTCAAGAGCTCCACTTCTAACTGACCTTCAGGTAGAGTGTGAACCACTACTACCTTTTGAGTTGATATTTCAGCCCATTTATCACAGCAGTTTACTCATCTGGCAGTTAATCCATCTAGACTTGCCTGCCTTCTCCTATCAGGCGGTTGAACTATTTTGTGATCGCTACATCCATAGATGCCATTGAGTACTGTGCCTCCAACCCAGTTCATCCCTGTTGATGAGTAGCAGATCTGGGGAAGAATATCCTTGTGCTAGTCCATCTAGCACTAGCGTAAAGAAGTTGTCCCTGGCATCCTCCAGAAACGTCTGGTTCTAACCTTTTCTTGGAACTGCTGGCAAACTTGATTCCGTGTTTCAGATGGCTGCAAAGTGAGTAAACTGAATAAGAAAAGACAAGAGTTTAAAAGTTTTAAAACCTTTAAGTACAGGTAATAAGAAAAAGAGGACAAGGATAAGAACATGAAAAAAACAAGTAATTTTTTTCCAGGTGTTTCGTTAGACTAAAGTTTTTTGGTGTTGCATGCTAAAAAACCACTAATAATATAATGCATTTCTGTAAAATAAATGTGCTCAAAATCTCTTTGGTGTAATCTTCTGGTTTTATTACCAGCATTTGGTAGAGCTGACATATGTAAATTCATCACAGTTTTGCTTCTCGTGAGTTACACAGGCTAATCTTATGCCAATAAAAAGGAATAAAAATATGCTATACTGGATAACTGTTCATTCTGTTATATGTAAGATTTAGCTTCCTGATTCTGCTGTTTCACAAGTAATACAAAATACCTGAGCTTCTAAGATATCAAAGAAGGTATTAAAAACTGGAGTTACCACCTTTGGCTGGAATTTATTTGCTTAAAGTGTGCAAAAACATACGCTGGATTTTGTTTCTCTTTCTGTAGAGACATTAATTACGTGAATTTGTCTGACAGGTTAGCCAGTGGACCAGACTTTGTGAGATCAGCATACCTCTGGCTGTTGAAGGATTTTTGACAGCATCTCCTGAGCACTGTCAGACTATTCCTCCTGACATTTTACAGCTTGAAAGGAAGCTTGGAGAACCTGTCCGAGTACATAATGATGACAAAATTCGAAGGCAAAAACTTCAACAACAGAAGGCAGGTGCCAAAACTGCAGTGCCTGTACTTGGTAAAGAAGCAACAGAGGAAGGAAAAACAGTGGAAATGCATGAACATCCACTCCCAAGTTTGGAACTGAGTATAGCTTTCTCCAAGCTACTTGTACAGGAGGTACCAGATGCAGTCAACAGGGAGGCCCCTCACATCAGGAGGATAAAAACCTCTGACCTTCCATGTTTGGACCATGTTTTTGCAGAAGGGCTTTATTTTACCTTGGCAGATATAGTGCTTTTGCCATGCATCCATCAATTCTTGGTAAGACAACAAGTTCTGCAAATATTAAGTGGTGTATATGTAATTTTAAGAACTGGAAAGTTGTAAAATGTGTTAATTTAAAATATATTGTGGTGTTTGTGATGTGAACTTAACCTGAAAGAGGAGATTTGTCTTTGTACAAACTGTTAAAATATTATGCTGAACTATTTTGGCACCAAGTTGCCCAGAAAATTCCTCCATGAAAATACTTAAAATGGACACTTAAAGTACATTCTAATATACATAAAGCCAAAGTAGGTAAGCGTGAACCTGTCTTCTTGCTTGAATTTAGCGTACTAGATTTATGACCATGACTCAATGGATATTTACTGAAATGAGAGCATTTTATCTGTGAGGATTTTTTTGAGATTTGGAATTTTGATTCCATCGTAACTTGCAAAATTTAAAAGGAGGGAGGGTTGAGAATGGTATAATAATTTAAAATATTATAAGGGATGTCCCCCGTGAGAGATATAAAATGGACACTTAAATAAGTAGAAGAAAGTAGGTAAGCATGAACCTATTTTAATTTTGGTTTCAGTGTACTTGGGAGGCAAGGCAAGATGAATTCCTACCCAGCTTGTTGTACTTCTACTACGTGGATATTAGCTGAATTGAAATTCTTTTCATCAGACACTTGAAACTTTATGTAACTTTATCTTGACAGGGACAGATATGCCTAAAAGAAAACAAGTACCTTCTAGGAAAATAAGAATGCCCTTTAGGGAGGCAGTGAGTGGAGAGAGATTCAGGGACTATGGTGGCTTTTTAGAGGTGTAAATCCTTGACTTTCCTTACACATACTAGAGCTGAAGAGGTACTCGGGTATTGACTAGGGGAAGACTTCCAAAAGCTCATTTGTTTATGCTACTGGTATGTAATTTCTTGAGATTCTCTTTAGAATTTTTTTTTTGTGTACAGATATTTCTTTTCAAAATACAGTGTACTATGGCTTCCAATTTGCTTATTTCTCCTCATAATAGGTTAGTTATTCTTAATCTCTGCTGTTGTTTTCTTCTAGTTCATAGGAATGACTTCTTTGGGAGGAAACATTCCTGTGTAGCCAAACTGGCTTTAGTCTCCCTCAAATGGGTGCTTTTTATCAAACCCTCCCACAAAATAAGCCAGTTTCATTGCATATCTGTAGATAAAGATGGGTGTCTAGGACAGCATAATACCTACATATCAGCAACCTTTTTATTCTTCTGTGCAGTTTTGTTTTGTAAAAACTTAGTCTGTATTCTTCTTCAAGCAAGGACTGATCACTGTGAACCCCTCTCAGAACTGAGGTGTTGTGTCTAGGGAGCCAGCTGCTTTGGGATGTGCTTCAGCCCCTGAAACTTCAGTAATCTGTAGTTTTGTCGTTCATAGTATCGTTGCTACTAAACTGTTTTCCACAGTTTGTGGAAGGTCCTTTGTTTACTGCAATGAAAGGAGAAGTTCCTTGGCAAAGGTTAAATTGCTAGAAACTCTTGGAGTGAAGTTTATAACTGAAAAGTTATGATTCTCCTTGCGGTCCTGTGAGATTTCCAGGGTACAGTTTGGCAGGCTGTTGGTTGAGTCAACTCAACTGTAATTTGAATCAGTAAAAAATTCATGTTTCTGTACCCTCAGATCAACGATCTGTTAGAAGCTAATCTCATCCCTCTTGTAGGGAGAGCCTTATTCACTTGGTTATTGAATCTTTTGTGGTGGATTGCTCACTTTGTACAAAATTTATCTGGGCCTGAGAAGGAGATTCCATCTGTGCGTGTTGGTTATTGCTTTTTTTACAGCATTAACCTAGTCAGTGCCAGTGTCTTGCAGATTCAGTTGTACAAATATCTTAATATCTGTATTAGGAACATATATCAAAATATGTTTCAAGCCTAATAAAGCCATGCAATTTGATTTTTATTTACTTTTTTTTTAACACTCCCTCCAATCCCTCTTTTCTCCCTCTACCCTTTTCTCACCTCTGTAAAGAGGTAGGGCTTAGTAGTGCAAGTGACTTGAGCTCAGGTTCAAAACCAATTTTGCTTTGGGAAAAACATCCGTGGCAAGACTGTGTGAGAGTCTTGCTCAGCACAATCTGTGTACTTAGTTTTATGAGGATGTATACACAGAAAAGAACTAGGGAAGCGACAACTCTGTCTTTATTTCCCATGACAATAAAATGATACAACGAAGTTGCCTGCTACCAGTATTCCTGCAATTACTCTATGAGATTGATAGCTAAGCTGGTGTCTGTTGCCAGGAAGAGCTCTGAGTGAAGCTGGTATTTGCATTTTGATTTTGCAAGTTGTTTTGCCAAATTTGCCTTATGGTGTTTGAAAACAAATGGAATTCATGGAGAAGATGCTGTCAGATTCAGAGAAGCAATCTCTAAAATCAAGATAATTGCTAACGAACATTAATATGTGACAAGCATCCAATTTATAGCTTCTTTAACCAAAATCATCATCCTCAATGGATTTATGTATAATCATAGCAATTCGGGAGTCCAGAAGTAGGTTAATGTAGCTACCTTTGAATTAAGATGATGAGTTATTTTACAGAAATGGTTATTAATTCATCGCTGCTTTGTTTGTTTGTTTTGCAAATCACATAACTGAGGATTAACGGCAACTTCTGTATGAATGATACCAAACAAAAGTAGTAAGACAAAATGCTTTCCTACTATTTTGAAAACTTTAATGTATTTCAGTCTTCTTTATTTTTCCAAGGCCTCTTTAAATAAGAAGAGCATAACTTTTTACAGTAATATTTGATTTACTGGTGCTAGGCATGAGAAGATTCTTGGATCAGATGCTTAATTGATTTCAGCAATCCAGTTGAAATTGTTCTGTAGACATAGCGTGAGCAGCTTAGAATGCTGTATTTGTTTGCTTTTCATGTGTGACCCTTGAGCCCTGGTGGTCTGCAGCTTACAAATGATATATTATAGAATACATTTTTGTTAGCTTGCACCAAGGATTGTCCTAAAAAACTGGCTTTCAGTTTTATTTTTACCTAAATTACAAGAGCTCTGGGATAATGTTGCTTTATTTCTGTTCTCTGGTGAATGATCAGTTTTCTAAACAATTATACCTTGATTCCTACAGTTATCATCCAAATTTAATAACTTGCATCTGAAAGCTTATTGCAGGCAGTGGGTTGAAACTGCTCTTGTTGATGGAAGTGCCAGAGTTTAATTCTGTATTAAAATGTTATGTATCACTTACATAACTGGACTTTCTGGATTGTGGTTAAAAAAATCATTCTAGCTACGCTTCCACTTTGCTTTAGGGTGTGAATAATAATGAAGTCTTCAATGGGTATGTGTCTGGAAAGTATCATACAATAAATATGAGGAGACCTGACTAGCTGATTGTAATTGTAATTACCAAAAGTAAGATAATGAAGCTGAAGTGTTGTTTTTCATTACCTCATTCCATTTCCGTTATCTTTCTGAGGTTAGCTTTGTTATGCTTTCTATTAGTTGAAATTGTTTAAAATTAACAGAAGAATAACAAAAGCTCTGTTCTCCATCTGGGAGAAACCAGTATTCCCTTTTAAAATACAATTTAGAACACTTGTTATCAAGTGTAACAGTGCCTCTTAGAATTGCTTTCCAAAATACTTCTTCCTTAGCTGAATTAATGAATTTCTGCCTGTGTTTCTATTAGGATATTGAATTAGATACTAAAATTACACAATTCATCCTCCTTTTGCTCCTTTAGCTATTACTAATTACTTGTGATTACCCTAA
Source organism: Nyctibius grandis (assembly GCF_013368605.1). Taxonomy (NCBI): domain Eukaryota; kingdom Metazoa; phylum Chordata; class Aves; order Nyctibiiformes; family Nyctibiidae; genus Nyctibius; species Nyctibius grandis. The sequence continues at coordinate 60,828,020 of NC_090663.1, forward strand.
GAACATTATAAACACAGCATGCAAGAAAGCTTCTTGAAATTTTGTGTCATTTCAAGTGTTCTTTACCAATTCCTATTTCCACACCGAGGGCAGATATGTGGAGGGGCACTGTTTTTGCATGGCCTTTTCCTGTAATCGTGATTTTTAATTTTTTGCTTAAAGCAGGCACAGCATCACAGAATTGTTGAGGTTGGAATAGTTGAGGTTGGAGGGCACCTCTGGAGATCATCTTGTCCAGCCCCCCTGCTCAGAGCAGGGTCAACTGGAGCCAGTTGCCCAGGATCATGTCCAGTCAGGTTTTGAGTGTCTCTAAGGACGGAGACTTTACAACCTCTCCTGTAAGAGGATGATCTTCACTGTTCTGAAACATTTGTGGACCCAAACAAAAATTACTTCAGTTCACCAAATGCATCCCTTTTAAAATTAACTGGTCTTTATGTAAAAATGTGATTTGTGTATCTTTTTTGTAATATATGCATTGTATTCTTACTTAGGAATCTTTTTTTTTACACTTAAAATTCTGATTTCTCTTGAAGACAACTTCATCTCACCATCATATATACTTAATTTGGAAAAGAAATATACTAGTTACCATTTTCATGTAAAAATACAAAGTTAAGATGATAAAAAAGTTTAAGTAAATATATGATTTAAAAAAAAAGTTTTGGATTCAGTGCTAGTAAAAAAATAAAAGTCACAGATGTAGTGCAAAGACTTAAATAAAGACCAGGGACAATGTATGCCTGTGCCTATTTTGCTGTTACCACATAGTCAAAGGTGTTTCAGGCTTGCAGTTGCTGGCAAAACAGCTGTCAGTGGATGAGCTTTTAAGGACTGCAAGGCGCCTGTGGGAAGGAAGAGAGCATTCAGGTACCATAATGTCTTGCTTAGAGTTCAGTATTCATTGCAAAATACTGTTGTTGGGGTGGGGTGTTTTGTTTTTTTTTTTTGTGATTACCAACCAAAACGAACCATTCCCTTGTTAGGAAATAGCAGATAATTACGAATATTATTTAAATTGTTTTTTCCTGTTACTGACTGAAATTAGGATTAAAGTTGGTCATGTAAACCTTTTCATCCTATTAAGCAAATGGGAATTGCAGATAAAGTCTAAGTGGCCAACTGGCAATTCCACCTGCAGGCCTAAGCTCTTAACTAGCCATCTTTTTGCATCATGCTATGAGTAAGCACGCTCGGCATGGAGCTGAGCTCTCTTCTGTAGTTCTTGCCTTCTTGTGGCTTGTAGGGAGAAATTTACAGTAGCAAGTAACCTTTCTGTTTTATTTTTCTAGGTTTCCAGCAAAAAACAAGGCAAAAATCTGGTCAATTTGCCTCTGATATCCAGTTGGTATCAAAGAGTTCAAGAAGTACCTGGAGTAAAGAAAGCTGCTGGCAAATGCAATATGGAGCTTCTCCAGCTTCCAGAGTTGATGTCTGCTCCAGAGGAAGAGCTACAAGACCTCTCTTCAGTTCCTGATGAATTAGAAGAGGAGAATGAAGACAGTCATTTTATAGGTGGTCCAAGGCCAACTATGACTAAGTTAATGGTATTTTAAGCTTTTTAATGAAGTATTTTTAACAGTAATATTCTGGTGGATTTGGAATAGGTGAAATTCATTAGAATTGCAGAAGCTAAGTCTGACAGCCTTGGACTGTTTAATACATTTTGCCTGTCTTCTGTCTGATATGCATTGACTTAGAAGTGATTTTACTTTTTTGTTCTGTTATGATATTTGACCAATTCAGGAATTGAGCAAAGACAGGACTGCTGGAAGCCCCATCAATAATTCTGATTAATCAAAGTATCTTTTTGTTTGAATTGCAGTATTGTGTTTCTCTTTTAAAGATATTTATATAAAGGATGACAAAAAACATTGCTTGTATGTTTGGCTTCATTATTCTATCATTTCTGTTGGGTTTTTGCTATTTAATTAGAGCTTTGAACATGTGGGAACCCTAATGAGTTTTGTTAAAGAAAACTCTCATGTTCCATAACTCTCAGTATTTTTTGCATAGAGGCTGACAGCATGTCCTAAAGAAAATTAACAGGGCTTTCTTGTGAAAATGAGAGAAATACATAATTTGAATCCCATATAACGTAGAGTCAGTTGCCTGTTTAGTTTCAGTTAGGCTGAAAGTGTTGCACGGTTTCATCTGACGCCATTAAATACAGTGGGAATTTTTCTACCAACTTCAGTGGGTAAAGGATCAGGGTCTTAATTTTTTTCCCCCCTTTCACATAGGAAAATGGTATTGAAGCAAAGTTTTCTCCTCATCCATGCCCCAACTGGACCCTAGACTGGACCAATCTACCATCTGCAGTCAGTCCTGGAGAAGGTAAGGATTTTTGTATGTGTGTATGTATTTAACATTGCCTTTTTCTGGTGAAGCTACTTAACTGTTTCATAGGAAAATATATCACTTTTCAATGTATTTCAGAGCTCTGTGAAACAGGTAAGCAGCTTTAAATCTGTTTTAACGTTCAGCCTGTTTGGGACACATGGTGACTTCCCTTGGGTCATCAACAGATGATGACCAAACTGGGAATAAAAGCTTGACCTTGATTCCTGAACCATATTTTTTCCCACTGTTTCCCACTTTCCTGAACTTATCTTCATACCTAGAACAGTAAATTCTGACTACATGATGTTAATATAATCGGCATGAATGTTGTATATGGACTGTGTCTCCCAAAGCAGCAGCAGCTGATGTTATCCTGATGAAAATAATATTCATTAGCAAAGTTTAGTAGCTACATATGAGTGAGTCTTCCCTTTTGTGGCAGTGTTCCCTGACCTGTAGGGGTCGTTTGCTTTGCTGGATTGCAGGGCAGTCTGTTGGCTAGTGACTATAGTTCTACAGAGAAAAAAAACAATTTATCACAATGTTTGTTGTTTTCATCAGTATTGTGAATATTGAATACCTCTTCCACCACACAGGAGAGTTTCCTCTAAAAGGTCTTATACATACTGACAAACAGTAAGTTAGAGTCATGTTTACATTTTAGATATCCTCCAGCTTTTTAAAGTCCTGCCATTATGTCAATTACTTCTAAAATATTTGGCTTCTAAAGTTGTGTGTATGGGCCTTGAGACGTGTGAATCTGTAAGGCTTTGTGAGCATCTGGACTATGCATGAAACATTGCAAAATATTCCAAAATACAATATCTTAGTGCCCTTTGTAACTGTTGATATTCTAGGGTGTTGTAGTAGTTGTTACAAACTTTCACTTTTGGAAGGAATTTAACACCAAATACTTCATTTATCTTAAAATGTATTGTAAATGCTGGTTTCTGTTTTAGTTTACTGTATAAAAACCTGGTCAGTACTTTAACTGTATTTTTTCTAAGCTTGTTTTCCAAATCTGTATTTAGGTCAGAAATATGTTGATATTGTCAGTTAAATACAGAAGCCAAAACCCCTCAGCACTTGTTGTTTCTTCCAAATCAAGACATGTAGCCCTTTAACTTTGTAGTTGGTCCTATTTATAGGACCAATTTCTCCTAAACATGTCAAGTGTTTTATATACTTTGTTATTCCTAGTAAGAAATGGTTTGATTCCTAATACTGAATTGATTTGGACGTCTATAGAGGAATTGTTTGTCACAATGTCTTATCCTCTTTAAAAACACATCATTGAAACCCCAAGGCAGTGAAAGTTGCTTCCCTCTAGAAGTAAGATCTTTGTGTTCACAAGTGTTGCATAGAGCTAATGCTCACATATTCTTTGTGGCATTAATTATTTGCAAACCAGGTTTTGTTTTTAACCTACAGTCCAACATAACATAGGGTTACTGTAATAGATACCTTTTTCTGGCAGAAAGAAAAATGAATTACAGATATTTGGCTGACACTTTGTTGCACTGGAATTGTTAAAATATCTTACAAAGACAGGAGTGTTTTCCTTCATTGGCAAAAATGAATCTCCTAAATAAAAATTCACTGGGATCTGGACCTCAAGAATGTTTTTATAGTTGGGTGACCATTGATCTTGGAGATCCCATTTATGTATATTATTTCAAAGCAATTTGGTTTGTCGTCTGGGGTCAGCTCTCAAGGACTGAGGTCATCATCATAAGTGCTTTGCAAATACTAAGTACTGTGTCAGTAGTTTGGTACTCTGCATACTCACTCTCCATACCTACTCTCTATTCCTTCTCTGTCCATAAACACTGATTTTATAGGACATTTTGTAAGAAACTTGCATTAGCCTTTGAGAAAGTATTTGAAAGTATGCAGAGGAATTTATTTCAATAGTTTTGCTTCCTCATCTTCTTCTGTGAGATATAAACTTAAGTTTTTTTTCCGTTTACAAATTAACAATACAAATACAGTCTGGCTTAGGAGCCGCAGTTCCTTCATCAAATGACAAATTAGCACAATTGAAACAAGTTTCTCCATGATGCCTGTTAATCAGGTTTGACCAATGGCACTATTCAGAGTGATCTCTGGTCTTGATTTCCAGTGTGTATAACTTATGAATTAAGGCATCAGCTAATTTGTCTACAGTTGAGATGAAACCTCTGGTCTTTCTTTGAAGACTAAATATACAAGTAGTTGTGAGGCTGTTTTTAAAATTCATTTACCTATTTACTAGGTAATGTGTAGGATGTTGGTTTGTAAAATGACTTTTCAGGTCCCCAAACTCTTCCCAGCTCCTCCTACCCCTGTACCTCGCCCAGTAACTCTATTATTTTTTATCTGGACAGGATCTGAAATTCTAATCTAGTAACAAATGCCTTTGTACTCTGTGTATTTAGATCAGTAACACTCTTTAAACTGATCAATTAATACATTTTAAAGCCAGATAAACAATATGATCATCTATACCTGTCTCCTACCTGATTCTGGCTATAAGTTAAATTCGTTAATTGCTTGTATCAAGCAGAATGATTTATAGAATAACAACAGTGTTTAAAAGATACCTGGCTGAAGGAAGAGTTGTAGTGTAATTTTATTTCAGTATAATTTTATTTCTCCAGAATGGAGATTAAACTGTAAATTAGATGTTCTACAGTGAAAGAGTGAGTATGAAGGACAGCACTTTTTAAAAAGAGCTTCTGTTAAAACATATCGGGTGGACCAACAAGAATCAAACAATATTCACGATTTTAGTTTAGAAACATCTTCAAAACTTAAGAACCTTTAAATAACATAGGCTAGAACAATAACACAGTTCTGTGGAATTAACTGATGTTTCGATTAAGCAGTCTTAGTGGTATAACAGACAACAAACCTGGACGATCAGTGTTAGCTTCAGCTTCCAGAACTGATATTAAATAAAAGATACTTTAATGAAGCGTGACCTCTCAACAGGGAAGATACAGAGACTTCTTAACTTGGCAGGAGAAAATTTTGAAAATTTTTTAGCCCTCATTTATCATATACAAAATTAGCTTTAATGACAGGAAGGAGGAGACATCATTGAGCTATGATGAGATTCTTGATTTGGTCCATCAACCATGGAAAAGCCTGGCTTCTGACTGAGTTCCTTGTATTTTGGACATAATGTTGATTTCTTGGGTTTTACCCTTATACCAAATGACTGTCAACCATTCTTTAATGTCACGTGATTAGAGATTACTGATGTTTTAATGGTTGCTGCATTTTTTTTTTTACAACATTGAAGGAAAACAGCATTAAATAATGTAGTTATCTTTTAACCAATTTAAAAGCTTGTGACTTTGGGTCCACATTAAAGTGTTTGCAATTGCTAACAGAACTAACATAATAACTGTGGAATAAATGCTTTATTAGATGCAGAGTTATTTGATTTGAAATTGTTGTCAAAATTGATTCAATATATCCAAGTTGCTTCTAGGATTATTTTGTGAAGATAAGTGACAGTTATTTTATTTTGTTCTGCTTTTTATAGTGGTATTACCTTTGGAATATTTTAGACTTGAGAGATGCTTTCTGAGATAAGAATACATGATGCTTAAAAATCAAAGCTGTTTTAGGGAATCTGATATTTTATTAAAATTTTTCTAATCAAGAGATGCAAATTATGTGGTTTACTTTAAATGTTAAAAGCAGCAGTGTTTCTAAAATGAGATCCAGGCAGTCATTTATTCTATAAAATAAAAAGAGTTAAAAGAAACACTTTAAAGTTCTCTATTTCCCTTCCAAGCCTGTCAGAACTTTTTGAAAGACTTTGAAGATTTTTTTTTAAATAGTTTTGTAGCCTATTTCAGTATCTCAAGCATCCTGAAGCAGGAACTCATCCTTCTTCTTCAACTGATTTTTCCATATCAGACAGCTCTTTGCCTGCAAGCCACATGGGTAACAATCCAAGGGAAACTCAACTGAAGCTGCTTCTCATTAACCTCTCCTTAAAGCTATAGTTTTGTTGCACTCGTTTAAATAAGTTTAAACCACATTTATGATTGCAATTCAAGATCTGGAAAACCTGCAATGGCAATGGAGCCAGATTGCCTCATATTCTTAATAAATACTTGAGAAGTAAATAATTTTCAGTAACAAAGAAAGGGAAATGCTCATGGCTTGAATGTAGGCAACATTGGTATCTGAGGTGATAAGTGTAAGAAAATGGAAGCTTATTACTGCAGTTTCACTATTCTTTTATGTGGCTTACCTTAAAAAGAAGATTCTTGCAAAACTTCAGATTTCATATGTGACTTCTTTGGGTCTTTTGACTGCGTTGGGATATAGCATTGCATACTTGGCCTGAGGACAATTTTGATGGGAGTTTGAATGGAATTACTAATTTTTAGACAAAAAATTCTTTATGGTTGGCTGGAAATAATAAAATATGCACCCCACCAAACCAGGTAACTCATTCGTGGCAATATACATGTTTGTGCTATTACTGTGCTCTCTCTCAATTTTTCTTTTGTGACTGTCTTGGTTACGAAACTAAACAAGGGAAGGGAATGTATTATTTTATATTTTTAAGATGCCTATTTGGAGACAGTAGGCAAAGCTATTATATGGCTAAGTTAAATTAGTATGTAATAATGATTTTTAGGTACAATGTTTTACTGAAACAAATACTTATTGAGAACATAGAAGGTTTGTATACCTCATGAAAACAATGCCACCTGCATTGAGGCATACAAGTTCAGTACATTTATGTTTGCTTGAAGGCTGCTGCATTTTTTTAAGTGATGTTTTGATCTAAATGACATGCTTAACAGCCTCTGAAATATTCAAAATCTGCTAAGAAAAAACAGCAGTTGCTAGTCTATCTTATTGCAAATGACACTAGAAAGAATAATACCAAGTTCTAACAGCTGCATTTTGATTGAGTTCGGATATATTCTCATTGGTGTTTGGCCTGTTCTGTAAGAAATTATTATGGTGAGGGTGATTGACAGACTTTCCATATGACTGATAATCATACTGAAAAGTGTCACCTTTGTTTTAGTGCCTTGCTTTGTGGAATAAGTGTAAACCCTCAGAGAATTACTGAAGCCTTAGCCCTTTGTATTGAATATCCCCTATAACAGGAGTTCAGTTTTTAATGAATTTTAATGCCTAGAGGTATGGTTTTACAATTCACAAGTCCTTGTTAATGTGAGGTTATTAGACTTCTGAGGCATTTGTTTTATAGAATACAGTATATAAAGTTCAATGAAGGTTTTTTTTAGTCCTGTTGTGGTTTGTATTTGTTTACTGAACATATCTAAAGAATTAAAATTAAATGCTGCAATTTGCCAGTTGAAATGTTTTAGGGATTTATGATTTGGGAACTGGAGGCAATTTTTAATGATTTGTTTTTGTAAATTGACAGTAGTCTTAGTTCTGACAGTTAAATTAAAGCATGTTCGTGATTAATCAGAGTGAACTTTTACAAAGTGTCTACACTTGACAGTCACTGGCCTAAGCTGGCTGTGTGTAGATAGAATTTGAGTGTGATCTGCCCCAGATAGAAAAAGTAGTTTTATTCATTAGACTGTGGGTTTTTTCCCTTTTTTCTCTAAAGTTCTCACACATACTGAACATAAAACCCAAAAATATTAACTCATAGATGACTAGCAGATGTTTTTTTAGCAGGACTGTTAAATTAATTTTCTATGTCTTCCTCAGAAATCTTTAATGAATGTTAAATAGCCTGCTAAGTAACTCTGGCCTTTGTTTCATTTAAACTATTTTGTGTTTCTTCTCCTCCTGATACCATTGTAGTACAGTTTACTTGTTTCTTTGTCCCTTTTATATTTCTGTGTTCCTTGTTCATGGGATAGCAGAGCCCCAAAGTTATATTATTTATCTCTTAAGCCAGAGGTTTAGAGAACAAGTTTCTGCTAAGTACTCCATAGCATGGAGGTGCAGGTCATTCTTTATGGAAGATTACTACTAAGGAAAGAAGGACTGATGATCCATTCTAGAAAGTTTGATTTGGGACAATGTCCAGCAAAAATCTAGGACAGATTATTAATGTAATCCAAAAAGACATTTTCTTCTAAATATGGCTCAAAATCATCAGCAGGAGTATTTTTGGGGAAGTCAGAGTATATTGAAATTTATCTCCTTTAATGGTCAGTAAGGTGTTCTTAGAAGTGATGCTGTGGTACAAAGTGACACTTTGTAGAGAAAGCAGTGATGACACATTTCTTGCTCCTTTTTGCCTGGAAACTACATATGAGAAGGCATTTAACTACTTTTTTTTTTTTTTTTTGAGTCCTGTTTGTAGTGTTGCCGTTTCATAATAACTGATTCCATATATGCCATCCAGTCTGAATTACACAGATGCCAATCATTCATCCACTGCTGGCCCTCAGAAGGTCCTCATGGCAGCTGAATAAGTAGTTGTCAGAAAAATCTGTCCATTTCAGAACTTAAGCAAAAATATAAACAGATAATTAGATGGAAGAATGCTGGGTTTTTTTGTTGACGTTCTATTTATTTTCTGTTGCTTGCCTCTGAATAGGTCAAAATAGACGTCTTCCACTATGAGGAAGAACTAAATGCCTTTTTCAGTTTTGCTCTTTGCACTAGTAGATGTGAACTTGCCTACAGAGTATATATAGTGTTCAAACTTACAGCAAATTCATTTTTATACCTTGTCCAGTTTTAAATCTGTAGGTACCTGATTTTCAGCATGTTTTTGGAATGATGTGCCCGTTTTTGGAATATGAATTCCTTTAAAAATGTTTGGATACCATCTGAAAACTCATGAAGATGGGTCAAGAAATCCTGTCCTGTTTCCCCATAAGCAAGTGAAAAGATTGTTTTCATTTCATTGCGGCCAGTATTTCCCTTTTGGAAAGATCTGTTTTAACTTTCTAAATATTTTAATCAAATGTTGTAGTAATGAATTCCATATGCATTAACATATTTGTGTTAATTACAAAGATTTAGGAGGAGGAGTAGTTAATGCCTTTCTTTGTCTCCGAATATAATGAATATGCTATTGGATAAAAAGTTAAATTGTTGATGACATTAGTCTTCATAATTTTTTTCCAGAATATACTAATATCTTAGTATTCCAGTTGCTGTACAATTTAAATTGATCTTTTGTAGCACCAGCATTGTCTTTAAAAGAGGTATTTAATCTGCTTCAGTATTCTGGTATTTCTTGCTGTAAAATGTCTTCACTGCTTATTTTGAAGATTGTTCTGTAAGTTTTCTCATTAGACTTAAATCCCAACTACATCGATGATAGGGTGTAACCACTGTACAGCTTATGTCCTTTAGCTATTTCATGTGTCAGCCATTTGCCATATCTGAGAGTATGGGGATTCGTAATTCATACAGCTATGTAGCATAATCAACACAAGGATTATAGTTAGGTTTTTTCCCTTTCTTTGCAGTATTTTTATAGGTCACTTACATTGTTGTTTTCTAACATTGTAACTGAGGGACAGCTGAGTTTTAAATTTATCAGCTCAACTGGTAAGCGAGCATGACTGATCTGTATTTCTGCTACAAAGCCTAAGCAGTCCTTTCAAGCAGAGGCATCAGGAGACCTTCATTACCTCTGCAACAGCATGTTGGCTTTTTTACTTTCTTCAAAGTGTAATGTTGAGCTGTGCAATCTGTCTTTCAAGACAAAAATGTGAACTGGTCGAGTGGAATGACTTTTTCTTAGCTGTTTTGCCAGTGCGCTGGTGTGTGTGTGACTTTTGGAGCTTAAAATCTTCACTGACCACAGGAGGGCAGCAAAATCTGTTGGGATAAGAAACTACCTGAATGAATGGAGCTGTGGCTAAGGAGTCACCCAAGAGAAAGATAGTTTTTATGTGGCAGTTAGCTCAGTAACCTCTAATCCCCAAATTTGGGACCACCTGTTGGAAGAAGTGATTTAAAGCTGGTTTTTTTCCTTCAAATTAGAGTTGATGTTTTAACAGTTGACATACTTTGTTGGAGTAGAACCTAAAAGCAATAATCACAGAGTCTGTTGTGCTAGGTGCTGTATAAACACATCGCAGGGTAATGCCTTCTGCCTTGAATGTTTTCAAGTCTAAGAAAAGAGGTAATAGCTGAGCAGGGAGTGACAGAGGAGGGAAGTTGGTCAGCTCAACTTCTGCTGGAGTTTTATATCCTTTGGAATAAAGGAGGATGCTGGGAAGATATTTGTATCAGAATGAGAAGCTCAGTGGAAATTCTGGGAATTTTTTCCTGGCACATATGTAGCAACATGGGAAGAACTGTGCAAATGATATAAATTTTTTTTTTTTAATTGATCAATAAATGCTGCCATAGTTCACGAGCCAATATTTTGGTAATTGAAAAAGATGGTAGCATTGAAGGGTAGGTTATGGCTGGAATTCAGAGGAAAGGGAAATAACTTGTTTGATACAATAGAAGAAAAAAGTAGGCAAATGAAAGGATGTGAAGAGGTGAATTTTAAACAACTAACCAGTATTTTTTTTTTTTTTGTAGCAGCACTCTGTGCACATAGAATATGTGACCCTCTTCATTAGGAGGGGAGAGCAGTAGTCAGAATGTGAGAGAGCTGTCTAGCCTATGCAAAAGTTGGAAAATGTTCCCCAGAAACAAGTAAAAAAAATTCTCTCGCTTAATTGAAGCTCTCACAACTTCTCTTCCTGGTATAATCTTGCTTCCAAAAAAGGTAATGTAGGCACTGAGAAATTACACAGAAGTTAAGATCAGAAGATTAACTAAACATGAAAAGAAAGGTATAGTTTCTGTGCTTGGGTACAGAAAAGACTGCAGCCCAGAGAATGACTGAAAATAAGCCTGAATGTGTGTCTTTCTCCTCTTCCTTGGTAACAAAATACTACAAACATATCGAAAGAATTTAGATGTTATTCTCACTCAAGTTTATTGACCTTCACTCATATTTTGTTCTGGGGATAGGTTCTTTAAAAAACATTATTTGTTATTGATTTGGGAGGGAAGAAGGAGTGGATTTGCTGGAAGTTCAGATATTTCATAGATGATTTACATTATCTTTTTTGTAATGGTCTTTGGAGAACCCATTAGATTATTTGTAGATTATTTGTGAAAAATAATTCAACCTGTGTTCTTAGTTTGCAGTTTCTTATTTTACTGGATTACTGAAACTCTATTAATCTCTCTTACTTAATATTTAATATCCTTGAGAAGTTATTTCTAAGGCTACTGGTTGTTTCCAGAGTTTGTGATTGCCCAGATTTTATGTCAATTCATAAATGATAATAATAAATAAAATGGACGTTTATTTAGTGGTTATTAAACTAGACAATTTCCTTCAGAAATGTAGGCAAACATGTTTTGAACAACCTTGTTTTGCAGTGTCAGAGTTTTGTACATTGAGGGCATGGGACTGCCTCATTGTAATGTAAAAAGCATATCACTGTTGAGGTACTGTCAAGTTTTGTACAGCATTAGTGAATTTCTGTAAGCTCTTTATTGACATTTTATAAGGAGTGTATGAATCACAAGGTGTTTCATGGAAGCAATACAATAGGCTTGTGTATATAAAACATACTTTGAAACTAATGTTTCTGCTAGAAACACAGGTGTTGTGTGTAATCTTAAAGGTAAGCATTGTACAAGTGGCTGCACATACCCTCTTTCTCCATCCCCCGATCTTTATCTGTTGCAGATTTGAGGTACAGGTTTTGTTTCCAATCCATAAATCATTTGTGACAAAATATGAGATAAGGAGGATTTTTTTTCTGTCTGTTGATGTTACTTATGGTTTCCATCTGCACTTCCCATGTTTTTAGATTTCCATATTAAGAACCATGAATGTATTTCTTGATTTGGATCCAATTACACATTGGATAAAGTCAGGAGTTTCATTTTAACTCTTCCTGAAAGTGAGTTCTTAGGCCACAGTTATGCCTTTAAAGTTCTAATCAGCAATTTCAAGGAAGACAGCGCTGCTGTTTTTAAGAAAAAAAAAACCCAAACCTAATTGGCGGGGGGCGGGGGGGGGGGCGGGGCAGGGAAAGAGAGAAAGAAAAACAAAAATAAAATTATTTTGTTGTGAGTGATAGTCGTAATCTGTACTGAGTATTCTGATACTTTCAAAGCTTTTAATTGCACAAAGGAAAGGCCAGACTACTGTATGTTTAGTGTTTTAGTGAAGGTGGTATTAATTATTTTGTGCTTGAAATGCATCTTCTCCAGATGGTCTGGAATAGCTTCTGAAAAGTTAATTTTTGGCGCATGTCTCATGTCAAATTTCTGGCATTTTACCATAGCAATATCAAAAGGAATTCACATCCTTTAAAAACTTTTAAACTATTGAAGAGCAAAGGCAAGTAGGAAATTCAGCTGTTTGTAGAGTTATCTTGTAAGTGTAGAAGAATTGGAGAATAATCCCAATATTGAAATCAGTCAAATCTAATCTGAAGCAATAAAATTTGTCCCCTGTTGTTGTGGAACATTAATCTAAAAATCCAGAGATAACAGAGAGAGATGTGACACTTATTTCAGTTTATGCCAGGAGGTTACTTTAAAACTTTTGCAGATCTGTCATGGAATTGTTGGTCTTTGTCTTGATGTTTAAATTGCTTGCTGTGAGTATTGTGAGTAGACAGGCTGAGATAGTATTTGTTTAGTTGTTCCATCAGCACACTCCACCTGGAATTTTCTAATGTGTCTGATTGGTGGAGTGCTCTTAAATTTGCTTAAATGCTTTTGAATATCCCATGTGCAGATCTTTCCTGTATTCTTGCATTTTTAGTGAGAAGAAATATGAAACAAAACAGCATCCTCGCACCTCCAAAGACTAAGATATCTCTTAGCAGTATAAACTCTTCTGAGTGCTTCCATGAAGATATGCTAAACTGGACAAAGTTCTTGTCTTGGCTCTCAGTTGCCTTGCATATTTTCTGCAATCTTTCCTTTGTTATACAGAGTATGCTGGAAAAAACAAAAATACCCTCTTAAACTGCTCTGTTTTAAACAAACACTCCATGCTCTCCTAGACTTTGTACCTGATATTTTGAAGGCTGCACTGAAAGTTAGCTCAGGTTGTAAATGGTTCTAGGCTGCATATGTGACGTTCAAGACTGCATATGGAAACTGGCTTCCATAAAGAAGCCATGTCTTCCTTAAAGACATTGGGAAATATTGGCAAATGTCATGGATGTTCATGAGCTAGCATTGCATGCTGCATCCTGGATGGGTTCACGTGTTTTGGTGCAAGTCCATTGGGACTTAACTAGCCAGTATCTTCAGGAAAGAACATGGTGCTGTTACTTGCAGCGTGACAGGCTTATTTTGTGCAAAAAATAAGGCAATTTATAGAGATAATACTTTGAATCATGCCTCATATTTCCATTGTGTTTTATGGTAATGTAGGGTATATTTTGCTTGAAATTTTATTAATCTATCTGTACCATTCTTATGTTTCTGTATCATCAATAGAAGCTACTTGTATGTGTGTTGCCTGTTCTAAAAATGCATGCTTCAATAATGTGAATAGGGATTTGGTGTTTGTAGCTCATTTTACTTCATATAGAGAAAAGAATGTAATTAAATCTTTGTTCAGAAGTTGTACCTTGAAAAATGAACCAGGCTATCAAATACACATAGGTAAGCTTGAGAAACCAGACTGGCTGTGCAAGATAAATCTTGTGGACTTTAATGGCAAATTTGACATTAATATCGGTCAATTTCTAATATTTTTCAATTTTAAATTGATGATTTGCACTTTTTTTTACTTCTGTTCTTTAGACCTTGTCAGCTGTAATAGGCAGAATTATTTTTTTTACTTTTAACAACCTTCATGTTACTGCTACAAATCTAAGTGTGAGTGAAATTTGTTGGTTTGTTGGTTTGGTTTTTTTTTTACTGCTCTTTAGACGTTGCAGTGTCTATATTCCTCCACATTCTCTCAACATGGTTCTTTCTTTTTGATGAGTACATTTTCAAATCCTCTGGCTAGATACTTTGGTGGATTTTTTAAAAATAGGTACACTTGGTAGTGTGAAGAATGGAGAATTTTTATTTTTAAAAGCAGAAGTTAACAGTTTGCTTGAAGGCTGTTGTTCACCAAAGATGGCTGCTCACAGGTGTTGATGTTGTTTGTTGAATGGAAGTGAATTCTTTTGATTCTGAAATCAATAAACTTTTTCTTCTTAATGTGAGAGGGAAAGCATAGTTTGTTCAGCAGTGAGAAGTTAAACTAATTTTTTTTGTTAGTAGTCTCCTGTGAAGAGTGTCCTCCAGACCTTGAAAAAGGTTACTTTTATATTTAGCAAAATGGAAAAAGGGATGAAGCAACAATGCTAACACTGAAAAATGTTTTAGTTATAGTCATTTAGTTCCATAATCTGTTTGTTCTTATGCTATGTGTCTTCTTGAGGGCATGACTTTAAAGTGTCCTCTGTTGAAAAGAACACTGCAATGTGCTTCTAGAGTATAATGCTGCAGAACAACACAGGTAAATAAGAGAGACTGCCTCAGGCCTATCACCATGACCTTTGTCATGGGTGGCTTTGATGTGACGTCCTTCGCTTCCAGTTTGTGAATATTTCCTTGTTTTGAGCTTTCTAATCACAGTAGGCATCTGTTGGTCTGCAGAGTTCTAAGGCCAGAGACTTTTCTGTTGTTTGTATTCCTGTAGTACTTAAGTTTCTCAAGAGAAGCAATGATTTCACTGCCAGATCTCTTCGCAGTGCAGGCCTGATCTGAATTAGACATTGGCGTGCTACTGTATCTGTGACAAATTAGCACATAATTTGGAACTTGTACCTAAGTACTGCTATGCTAGCTATGAAAGGACACCTGAAACCTGACTTGGCTTGAAAACAGTGCTATAGATAGAGAGCATGTTATCTCAATTAAAGCTTTTCAATGCAAGTTAAATGTGAAAAAAGGAAAAGGAGGGGGCGGAATTAAAAGTGCCATTTGAGCCCCCAGGGTGGTATCGAATCAATGCTTTGCAATATGAGGAAGCTGCATTTTTGGTCTGGTGGTAGTAGCACTCAAGTGTGATTTAATAACATGTTTAGCTTCCACCTGACCTGGAATCCTTTCTTGTGCTTAATACTGCATGTACCCATAATTGGAGTCCTCGTCCCAGAAGAGCTTGATGTCCGGAGAATCTGTCCCTTGTTCTTCCTAAGAGTCTGATTCTGCCACTTCCTCCATGTATTAAATTGTACATTGATTTCACTTGGTTCATTTCCAGAGTAATTTCCTAAGGAAGAAAAGATAAAGATATAGAACTCAGCAGAGAGTTATGGGTATCTCAGTTCTAATATCAAGTCCTTCTTCACTTCCAATATTGAACATCTGAAAGGGTGTATGACCAGTCTGTTCATTTCACCATCTCATTACTATCAAATTTGTTTCCCTCAAACTCTATGAAAACATTTTGAGCCCAACTCTGGACTAACGTAAAAACAATGTACTGTTTCATGTCTTTTGACAATAATTCAGCAGTATGGCTGGTTTTGAAATAGGTTGGCTGAGATCACTGCATTTCTGATCACTGTAAATCTGTAAATTAAGAAACCCAAGGTCATAATAAGGGGGTTTATTTTTTGGTTTTGTTTTTTTGAACCAAGTGTATGTATTATGGTAGCAAGTCTTCATTCTGTCTTCATCCAGGTAGTTGCAATTTTTTGCAAAACAGTTATATAGATATCTCTGTACATATTCAATTAATATAATCACAGGGATGTACATTTTTAACATTTCTCATTACTGACTTCTGTTTTTCCAGAAAGTCTTGATTGGATTTGGCCTAGCACTAGTTAGTGATTTTTTAATGGAAGAAGGAGGAAGAGGTGCCAGAACAGAAGGAGCTGGATTAATGTGTTTAGTCTTTTAGCATATGCTGAGACTAAAAATAAAATAAAAAATACCACAAGAAAGCATTTGTAATGTTCATCTTAATCTCTTTTCCTGTTTGCTTTGTAGAATCATATTGTTGCGTTTTTTCCCCTTGTTTGTGCAGCCTCTGAAATACTTCGATTGTCTGTACCTTAAAAATCTCTTATGATGAGTGGGTTGTTGCAGTGTGGTTGTTCCTTGGTTGTTCTTTTCCAACATAGCTCTCTTTCACAAGTTTCTTCCAGAAGTGGGAACACTTTTAATTGTATCTTTTTATCATAGATGTTTATGTTGCTGCTGTTGCTGTGGTATCCAGTTTACAGCTTCTCAGCTCTTAAAATTCAGAGCTGACTTGTGACATGGGACAACAGTAATACCTGTGTAAAAGCTGAGGCACTGGGCTTAGCTGATGTGCCTGAGGAGGTCTACAAGAGAAATATGAAATAGCCAGAACCTGAACTCTGCTTTCACCTTAGTATACTAACCAATGACCCATCTTTTTCTCCTCAAATAAAATTGAAACTTCAGGTATGATTTGTAGTAATGTGAGAATGAATATATTTTAATCATGATGGACTCTGAATATTGTGGCTGGGCTGGGGTGTGGGATTTAACTGTTTTTAGAATAATTTTTCCTCTCCCATTTTTTCACCTTTAAAGTTTAAGGGAAGGAGGAAGATAAAGCAAAATGTGGGCAGTCCAAGAAAATTCAGTAAATGGCTTAATCTGAAATGCGCAACTGTTTAATATTGGAATTTATAGATCTATCTCTACAATAACACATAGCCTAAGAATTTAGACCTTGCTTGTTGAAGACTCTGTGGAATTCTGATAGTAATTTCAATGGTTTCCGAAATAATGAGTTGGGATTTCCAGGTCTAATTTACTTGTAATCCAGAAACTTGTTACTGACCAGTGTGGTATTATATTAAGCAAGTAGCAAGAACTTATTTTTAGTATAAAAGTGTATTGTAAGGTATTTATGACATGCTTTAAAATAATTATGTTTATGAATCAGTGCACGTGGATATGTTTCATTCTTATTTATAATGGAAATATAAAACTGGAAGCAAGTACTGTGAAAAGTCTTGTAGTCAGGGGTTTTAGAGTTATTTTTTTGTATGTAACTTTTAGAATCAAGGGTTAAGAAAGACTGTTTACTCTTGAACAGCTTCTGAATTGATACTTGTAGCTGGTTTGGCCCTTTAACCATAAAGTAGCTGTACAGCTTTTCTATGTGTGCTAATTCTGAAATTGTTTGCATTCTTTGGTGGTTTCCGTAGCAAACTGGAAGTAAGAGAAAATAAATGTCGCTATGCTTTAAGTGTAGGAAATGTGGAAGCAAATCCCAAATTTTACATCCGGATCCTGTGACTTCAGACTGTTAGTTTCCAAATAAGACATTTCATTTATTAGTCACTTTCAGAGAGTTTTATTTTCTCTGTCACACCACTCATCAAAAATCTTTGAGAGTAAGTCTGGCACTTAAAATTGTGATAACTTCTTGTTCCATATTTTTTTTCCAGGTTTGCAGAACCTCTCATTCTTGTAATAGACTGTGGGTCAGATAGTTTTGGACCTCTTTGTAAAACATTTGTTGATGGTGCTAGTTTTTGAGGGATGTGGAGGCATTTTGAACTAATGAATAAATCAAGTGAATGTTTCATGCTTTCTTAAGTTAGCCATTGTTGAGTCTAGTGATTTTTTTTTAAGTATATAAATGTAAACAGTAAAATTCTTCGTTTGAGCACTCCATTGCTTGCCCATTGCTAGACTCTCATTCTTTGTAATTCAGGTTTGTCATCCCCAAAATGTATTTTAGAGTTATGTGAAGTAACTGTAGTCTGCTAGGCAAGTATCAGTTTTGAGGAATTTTGACCACAGAAATAAATTTTGTTCATGTGGTTCCTCTTAGTTTACCTGATCTAAAATATGAAAGCTAGCATAAATGGGTATATAGCCATCTTTAAAAATTGTTAAGTGTCCCTATATTCTGTAACTTATTTTTTGAGCACAATCTATTGCTGTACAATGTTTGTGAAGCATTGCCGTGATTTCTTCACTAGACCCTCACCTTTTTTCGAAAGACTGGAAATGATTTCTTAATTAAAATAATCTGTTTCTCTAAAAACAAAACAAAACAAAAAACCCCCCAAAAAACTCAATTTGAGCTGTGACAGAACAGTTCTTAATCCTGTGTTCTGTGCTATTCAAAACATATCTGCCAAATCGATTACTTGCCATCTTATCTGCAGCACGTATTTGACATTCCTTTACTTGTGCTTGTTACCGGATGCTTTGGCCCACTTGATGTATACTGGAATTATAAATTGTAACTTATTTTGGATGATCTTAAGTAAGATGTGATGCAGAATGACATTTTGGATCTTAATTGCTTTGTAAACAAAGGTGAGATTGTTCTTTCTATATTTGTATCCCCCATTTTTTTTCTTGTTTCACATTTCTATGTTTTTAACTGTGGCCTAAAGATTACAGACACAGTTGATTCTCGCTTGTAGGGAGCAAGTAGAACATATGGCAGAGATTATGAATGTTGAACTCCTATTTGAGCCATAACATTAGAAATTTTGTTTAAAGATTGGTTTGTAGCCGTTGCAATGGCAAACAATAGGGCTGAAAATCACTGCAGTAACTTTCCACAGAACACACTAGTTCGGTGTAGATTCAGCTTCACCTGGTTTTGTGTCAAGTTCAAAACATGCAGGTCTATACGAACATATTTGTTTATGATTTTGTTATCAGGGAGATGAGCAGATTTTGTGCTATATTTTTTCCTGAAGGTCCTGCAAAGATAAATTAATCTCTAATAATTAGGTGAGATCTCATATCTATTTCAAGGCATTTTATGAGCGTAGAGCTTTTTTTGCATAAGTTGTTCATCATTTTAATAAATACCATAGGGAAATGCTTGCTTAAAAAACAGTAGTTTCTTAAGTTAGTTAGAAAGATATAAGGAAACTTCCTTTTGGCTTTGTTTTTTTTAAATAAATTTAATTTTTACAGTGACTTGTAGAGCTTATTCTTCCCTACTGCAGCCATGTGTGTACTTTGTTTAAATGTAGGAGTAGTCCTGTTGAGGTTGTGTAAACATTGAGCAACGAGAGCTTCAGCAGAATCACAGCTTTAATTTTATGTTGTTCATTAGGTGATTCAGTTAGATTTGCTATACACAAAGCCGAAGAAATAAATTTTAAGACTCTTACTTTATTTAGTGTATTTCATTTTTTTATCACAAATATGCTGCATAGTCAAGTGCTCTATACTGCATTAATTTCCCATTTGATTTAATTTTATTGTGTGTCAGAGAGGGACAGAGCATGGTGCTTAATTCATTTTTTTCAATTACTTTTCTGAAGTATTTTCAACTCAGTAATAATTAGTTAATTAAAAAAACTCCCACCCTAACCCTGTAATATTTTAGTCATTAACTCAAAACAGCTTTATGGAGAAATCAGATCTGATGGAATGTGGTCTGTAGTCCATTCGTAAGACTTCTAGTGGCTGCTGCATGAGTAAAATTAGAAGCATACTTCATGATTATATTTTTATATAAAGCTGCAATACAGGAGAAGCAATGGGCTTTACAACAGTTGTTGATCATCAGGGGATGTTGAGCTCCTTTGTACTTAAGGGGGGAAATGAATTGAAAACCATCAATTACTTTATCTTCCAAGTGACTGTAGACTATTTATATTGCACTTTTCTGCCAATAATCATTATGCAGGTACACGGTGGAGGTTGTGGTTACTATCGCAGCTCAGGTTTTCTTTGGTTTTGTAGTTAAAAATAGCCCTTAAAATTACTGAATACTCAGTTATGGATACTCCTATACTCATGTATAGTCTTTGTCCTATTGTAAGAAACACTTTTCCCTGTACTTGCAATATAATTCTTTTAGTATAGAGATGCTTGTTCTGGCTTTGTGTCTTTTCAGTTTGGTTTACTCAAGAAAGGGTTTAATCTAAATAAAATAATCCTATCAAATAGCCTCAAAATAATGGCACTTTTATACCAGCAACACCCATTTTAAATTTGTATAATAGTACTGATCTGACTGATGGCAATTTTCTCTGTAGGTTAGCCTTTGTGCTATGCAGTGTCTATGTTAGTTACTGTCAAAACAGTTTTATATCTTTGGCCTTGAGGAGAATTTGCTCACAATGTCAATGCCCCTTTAGCTCACCTTTCTTTGAATGCTTGCTTTGTGCTGTTGGTATACAAGGGCTCAAGCATCTGCAGAACTTCTGTCTCAGAAATATCACAGGAATTTGTATGTGCCTTGCTCTCATAGGTGGTGTCCATGCAAAGGTGAAGGGTCTCCATGTTTCTCAGTTCCTTTCAGCAACTTTGAGGAACTTTGATTTCCTTGTGACCTGCATTACTGTGATCTTCCTTTCTCAATTCCCCACACAGTAATAGGTCCAGAGAAATAATTCTGCCTGTCAGTGCCTACATTGTAGCAGAATGGGATGCAGTAGGAATCTTGCAGATTTTTCTGTGTGGAGTTTGTGCATAGGAATACTTAGGAAAATAGGATAACAAAAAAGGCAAACTGTTAACCCCACTCTGAAGTAGGTGGCTATATTGCTGTCTTAGCTTCATACGCTTCATATGAACTTTGTTCAAATATAGCAAACAATCCATGCAGTACAAAGCTTTTATATATCTTATGTTGCTGCTGCTCTGGGTTCTTTATTGGTCTTTGCTGTGATAGTGTGAATGTTGTTGAGCTTGAGTATACAAAGTAGTTTATATTCTCACCTTTCTAGCAGAAGTGGTGCTTGCTTTCCTTGGTTAGAATAGTAATGAGCAGTGGTATAATTACTGTTTTTCATCAATATGTGATGACTGCGATTGCTTGCCTGAGAAAATAAAAACTTAATAATTTTACATTATCACAGAAAGAATAAACTAGGTTGGAAGAGACCTCTGGGATCATTGAGTCCAACCTTTGACCTAACACCACTGTGTCAACTAGACCATGGCACTAAGTGCCACATCCACTCTTTCCTTAAACCCCTCCAGGGGTGGTGACTCCCCCACCTCCCTGGGTAGCCCGTTCCAATGCCTAATAACCCTTTCTGTGAAGACATTTTTCCTAATGTCTAACCTGAACCTCCCCGGCGCAGCTTGAGGCTATGTCCTCTAGTCCTGTTGCTAGTTGCCTGGGAGAAGAGGCCAACCCCCACCCCGCTACAACCTCCTTTCAAGGTAGTTGCAGAGATAAGGTCTCCCCTCAGCCTCCTTTTCTCCAGGCTAAACAATCCCAGTTCCCCCTGCCGCTTTTCATAGGACGTACCCTCCAAACCCTTCACCAGCTTCATTGCCCTCCTCTGGACTCTCTCCAGCACCTCAATGTCTTTCTTGAAGTGAGGGGCCCAGAACTGCACACAGTACTCGAGATGCGACCTCACCAGTGCCGAGTACAGGGGGGCAATCACTTCCCTAGTCCTGCTGGCCACACTAGTCCTGATACGCGCCAGGATTCTGTTGGCCTTCTTGGTCACCTGGGCACACTGCAGGCTCATGTTCAGCTGGCTGTCCACCAATACCCCCAGGTCCTTTTATATGTAAAGGAAGAAATTTTAAGGAGGAAATGATGCTGAGGTGGCTTAACTTTTGTATGTTATCTTTACATTTTTAAAAGTTAAATAACTTCAAAAAGAATATAATTTATTTTCCACTTTTAAGTAGTGATTTTTGAGGGTATTCATTTGCAAATGATGCAAAGCATTCCTACAGCCAGTTATCAGAAATATGTGTGCTTACAAATATTAGAATAGATTTTATGTTTAAGCACTATTAGCTGAGGCATGGCTTAGCAGAGGCATTGCTGAGGCATTTCTTAGACAAGTACTGCTGTAGAGTATATAAACTATTCTTTTTTTTTTCAGTGCTAGACATCCCCTATCACAATTTATTAGATGGTTAAGAGGTCTATAGCTACAGGTACCTGGTGATCTATTAGGTCAGTTCCTGCATCAACATTAAATTATGATGGTACAGTAAACGTATCAGTATGATCTTCAGTACCACAACTCTGTATTCACAGATGATGTTGATGATGGGAAAAGAATTCCATGAGAGGATTCTTGCACTAGAAGGGCAGTGTGGCACTTGGATGGGTTACCCAGGGGCCTGTGGTATTTGCATGCTTGGGGTTTTTTAAGACCCGGCTAGACCTGACCAAGTCTTGATGGTAGCTCTGATTGGAGCAGGAGGTTGTACCAGAATAACTCCAGAGGTCTTATGCAAAAAACCATTGCTGTGATGATTTGTTGTGCTATTTTCTTTGTGTGTTTTCCAGCTTTTGGCTCCCTTGACATTATACTGGCATATAAAGTTTGTGTCAGAGACCATTTTCTACCCAATGGCCTACAAAGATTTGCCTGCTGTTTAAATATCTTAGGTTTATGTTCTATACTAGTCGTGAACTACCTCATGGTTTTACTATTTTCTTGTGTTTGGTCATGTATTTTTCATTAAGGCAGATGGTTTGCTGAACCTACCTTTTGGCAATTAGTAGGAGATATATTTTCTTTTTAAGTTTCTGAAGGCAGATGTTTCTTTAGCCTGAGTCTTTGTTTAGTTGACTGAGCTGATTAATTTCTGTTGGAAAAGAGTTCATAATTTTTCATTTCTGTTGGCTTCACATCAGTTTCTGAAGTATTTATGGAAATTCAGCAAGCTGTTTGAATGACTTCAGTCCACGCTACCCAATTTTTCTGTCTTTCTCCATCCCCTCAAAACTGCTTGTCTAATTTTGTTCAAGTATAATAAAGTAATTAAAATATACTGGGGAGGCGAGGTAAAGAAATGCGCTAATGTTTTCCCTTCTGCAAAGAACTCTGTGTTGACGTAAAGAGCAGGAAGATATTATCGTACATTTCCTCCTCTAATTAATACAGTTTTCAGGCTGGAGATAAGTTTATGGATGACCTTACTGTTTAGTTAGATGGCCTTAAGTATTCTGATAATTGGTACAGTAAACAGAAGTGACGTGTAAAGTTAAGCTGAGAGTACTGCTGTTTGTCCGGCAGCCAGCTGTTCAGAGCTGCATGCCAAGGAGGGGCCAAATGAAATCATGTCTTTGTTTCCTAACGTTCTTCACACGTAAAGCCTCAGGGACTGGAGTACAGTACTGGGCTGGTGCCCACAGTTTCATTAACTTTTTTGGTTTTCCATTTAAATCCCGGTCTCTGTTTCAAAGGTGGTTGAAGGGATTTATGGAATTTCCTGACTATTTGCTTTCATAAACTATGTAAGAATAATACAAAAGGCCACCCGCAAAAAGGTGCTTAAGACACAAGTAAAAGGACCTTTTTGTTACTAGAACGAATGATTAGGCAACAAGTGCCAATTGTATATATTCTTTGTCTTGGAAACTCAATTTTTGCCTCTGCTTTGGATTTCAGGAAAATGAGTTAACCTGTGACAGTCTTTGCAAGCTTGAGTACTTTTATTCTTTATCATATCAGTAAGGAAAGGCTCTGTTTCGCTCTTTTGTCAAAGGCATGTATGTTTGTAGTGGAGAACTGTATGCACAATTAGCTTTTCAGCAGTGTTTCTGAAGTGATCTTACATTGGATTAGCCAGAATTAAAATATTTTCTATCTTTAGGCAGCTTTCTGAATTGATATATCCAAATTGTCTCTAACTGACATTTTATGCTTGCTCTGAAAATCTAAGGATGTATTTATTTTTGAGTAACTGCTGTATAGCGTAAGCTGACACTTCTATGTTATTTGAGAAGCATTTCCCCTTATGCATAGCCTTCAGAAACTCATTAAAACATGTTGAAATTTTATTACTTTTTTAAAAAAATAAATTTATAGAATCATAGAATCATTTATCGTTTTGGTTGGGAAGGACCTTTAAGATCATCAAGTCCAACCATTAAATTTGATGTAAAATGTTATTGTCTGCATGTTGCATGCTTTTGACCTGTCATGAAAAATTTCTGTTTATGACAGGATTGTTTAACTTCACAATCTTTCTGTCATAAAGTGTGCAGTAAAGTAGCATTTGTTCATGATGAACGACTGTTGCTATAGAATATGATCCAGATGATCACACCATTATTTTTATTTATTAAAAGGAAAAAAGTAGATATTCTGTTCATTTAATTGGTTTGTTTTCCACTGCATTTTAATTGTGCTGATTGTAGTCAATTTGTACTTTACCTAATTTGGAAGGATTTGAATGGGTGGTTTGGATTACTGGCAACAATGAAAAGGAGCGGTTTGAACAGGAGCATTCTGCAAAATGCCCTGCTTCTATTAGGTGGATAGATAACATATTACAGCTCTAAAGGTGGCGGGGTACCAATGGACTATCTTGATGAATATATTTGTTATGAAGCCTTATTTTTCATAATAGTAAGTGCCAAAGTTGCTCAGCAAGTGGTCTGGTTTTACATTGTTACAGAGCTCCTCAAAGACAAAGCTGCGAATACTGAAATACATCTTGGTTTTGACCCAAAGCGGTTACCAAGAGCACCATAGACATATCAAAGGACTACTTGGTAACCGTCCTTGGCTGTGGTATGCTGCCTGCAAAATTGCACAGCTAGCATTCAGTAATGGGAACTTAATCATGGCTAAAGGGCTGCCATCTCAGCCACTTACGGCTTACTCGTTTTGTGTTCGCAGTATGAGAAAGCACTGGAGGGAAGAGACTGTGGAAAGAGAAATGCTAATTGAAAAGAACTTTTTTTTTTATTTAATCTGTTATATGTACTTCTTATAACAAAAGTTTATTTATTATAGAATGCAGTTCTAGAGGTTGTACAAACTTTAGTGCTGATCATGAGCATTTACAGTGGTACACTGGTAACCTGGTGGAAGCAGATACTGACCTTCAACATCGGAGATTAAAAGAAACTTATCCAAAGCTGGTGACTAACTTCAAAATAGTATGGAAAACATCCTACTTAGCTAGGTATTCAAAGGAACTAATTGTGTTTACTGCCTAAACGGCAGTTCATTTTGATCCACCCCCCCCCAACTTTGATAAGAAATTAATCAGAAAAAAACCCAGAAAGGACAGGAAAACAGTTAAGCAGTTACTATTACTGAATGAAAACCTTATGATGGAGATATGTAATTCCTATATTTCCTATGAACTCTTGAATGTTTTTTCAGCCCTTTTAACTAACATAAACCACATGAATACCAGACACACTCATTTAATACAGTAAAATTTATTGAATTGACTAAAATTTTCATAAACTCCGGATTTATACAGGATCAAGCTATAAGTGCTGTCATAATTGCAGTGTAGATCAGACAAGGTAGAAATCTGTAACCTTGGCCTTTCCATGTGCCACTAGAATGCCTTTGTTTGGAAGTCATATCCAGCCACTGTGAAATGATGTGGTTATTTGCATATTAAAACATCAATGAATTATGAATCGGTCATCAAACCCTTTTGGGGATTTAATTTTTGTAATGACTGAAATGCAGGATGAAATTTCAAGGATGAAATTCCTTTTCATCAGGGTAAGTGTTTTGGAGGGATTCCTCCAGCCATTAACCTTCGTACAGTAAACAGACGTGCCGTGTAAAGTTAAGCTGGAAGTACTGCTGTTGTCCGGCAGCCAGCTGTTCAATTGCTTGACACGTAAGGGCCAAATGAATCATGTCTGTCTTCTGAGCCAGCTTTTCCTGTTTCTGAATTATTAGTTCAGTCTCTCTTACTCTTATTTATAAGCAAATGAGAGACAAGAATCATCCAAATTATTAATATACCTAATATTTAAATTTTTTTTTCTTATTTAGAGGCTGTGGTGGGAATTAATGAGATGATATATATCAGAAGGTGTCGTTCAGTGTTTCCTTCAGCTACTTGTGATTCACTACTCCTTATCATACAGAGGCTTTTAGCTCTTACCTTTTCCTTAACAATCAGTTATAGATATTCAGCATAAGGAGCTCAGAAAGGGAAATCTGCTATGTTTCTGCATGCACTGTGAATAGGCTGCCTCTTAACTACCGAGAGTTGGTCCCCTGAAGGCAAGATCCTGCTGAACAGCTGTGAGTGTGAACGACAGGGGCTTCTGGCCCTTGTTCTGACCTCACGGGGCCCATCTCTCCTTCCTGCTGGGGAAGGAGCTCTCCTGTTTCTGCAAGAGACAACCGCTTGTAGCCCCTGGTGAGCACTGAACTCAGCAGGAATTAGCTGTTCCCCTCTCTCAGCAAGACAGTAGCTGTCAATCAGTATATTAGGCTTGTGAGAGGTAAAGAAACCATTTGATTCTTGTTTCGTTGTCAGGCAATGACATCTTCATCTGAAGAAATTTTGCAGAAAGTGAGCAGCCCCTACCTCACAAGCCTGAACGTTGCTGAGATTTATGATAGGTAAAACAGCACTCTTTTGGGGGTTAGAGACCTTTTTCCCCATTTAGCACAGCAGAGGTTACTTTTCCCTTTCCTTTATTCTTCCCTAAAAGTTTTATTGTCTTTCACTTTTTAAGGTTTGTATTGGTGTGCTTTCCTCCTCACATCTTACTCAAACACTTTGCTGTAAGCGATAGATGGGTTTGGGCACATAAAGAGCAGAAGATAAAGGCAAAAGGGCTGACTACTCAGGTGGCAGCAACTGAGGAGGTAAGGTGAGGACAGGAGATGTAAATTTAAAGGAACACCACTGCTGTAAAGCTGTTACAAATCTGTCTGCTGTACTGTGTTTGCTCTGACCCCTGCTTTTTGAGCAAGAGGTTTAGCACTCTTACTACCTATAACATATCCATTTGTAGAATCATAATTCGGGTTGGAAGAGACCTCAGATGGTCATGTGGTCCAGTAGGGTCAGTTATGAGGTCCTGCAACTGCTTATGAGTTCTGAACACCTTGTCTTCTCTTTATGGCATATTGACCCTAAAGAAGTGAAGGTATGGGAGCAAGGTGGAAGAAAAGGGAGAGGAGTGCAGGAGAGGCAGTATATGAATAAATGTGAGAAAAAGAAGGGTAAATACAATGTCATTTTCTTCTCACAGTTCTGGCATGACACGGTGTTTGGTATCTTCCTTAAAATCCAATGATTGTATAATATTGCCTGCTCTCATTTTAAAACAAAATAATTCCCTAATCTTTGGGATTCTGGAAAAATAGCTATATGACTCTCAAAGGCTTCAGAATGAGAAGAAGGAAGGACAGACATTGTCAGCTAGCTTAAATGTGTAGTAGCTCAGAATTTTGTAACTAACCTAGTTTTTTGGGAGAGATGCTGATACATGATTTTTCTAAAGATTGATATTGGCAATATTATAATGTGAAAAACTTAGATGAGCATGGCTCTAACAAGTACCTACTAGTGTGGATAACGCTTATTAATTTGAGTACGTACAGAGGCTTCATAATCTAGTACAAAAAAGTTTAAAAATAGCGTAAATACTAGATTAGATGTGTAAAAATGATGTTAGCTGTTTGTGTCTGGATTGCTTTTTGCTGAATATTCAGAAGATGGGTTTTGAAGATGCTCAATTGGAAAAAAACCCAAAAACTTTTATAAGTAGAACATAGTTACATTCAGGGGGAGCCTGGCATTAATTTTCATTTCTTTTTATTGGCATCTGTCCATCTTTATTTTTTTAAAGGTGACTTATTCTTTTGTTGCTTAAAATCTTATAACACAGAAAAGGAAGCTGGCCAAATTCCTGCTTAGGTTGTTAAAGGTCAGTTTTCATAGCTGTCTGACCTTTTTAGACTTTACCAAGATAGTGTATGTGAGATGAAGGGTTTTTTATGCCTGAAGTGATAAAGCTATTTTGCAAAGCTTGCCTTAATAAAGAGCAGATTGGTTAGTAAGAGCAGGAGGGGCTCCTGTTTAAAAAAGCAATAGAATGTTCTCGTGGAGTTCAGTTGTCTTTCCTGTCCTTTTTATTATTGCCCTATATCTATATATTTTAAACCATGCATTTTAGCATTCTCCTACTCACAGAATCACAGAATCGCAGAATCACAGAATGGTTAAGGGTTGGAAGGGACCTCTGGAGATCATCTAGTCCAACCCCCTGCCAAAGCAGGTTCACCTAGAGCACGTTGCACAGGGTTGCGTCCAGGCGGGTTTTGAATATCTCCAGAGAAGAAGACTCCACAACCTCCCTGAGCAGCCTGTTCCAGTGTTCTGCCACCTTCAAAGTAAAGAAGTTCCTCCTCATATTTGGATGGAACTTCCCATGTTTCAGCTTGTGGCCATTGCCCCTTGTCCTGTCACTGGGCACCACTGAGAAGAGTCTGGCCCCCTCCTCTTGACACCCACCCCTAAGGTATTTGTAAGTGTTGATAAGATCCCCTCTCAGTCTTCTCTTCTCCAAGCTGAACAGACCCAGCTCTCTCAGCCTCTCCTCATAAGAGAGATGCTCCAGTCCTTTTATCATCTTTGTAACCCTTCGCTGTACTCTCTCCAGTAATTCCTTATCTTTCTTGAACTGGGGGGCCCAGAACTGAACACTACTCCAGATGTGGCCTCATCAGGGCCATGTAGAAGGGCAGGATAACCTCCCTTGACCTCTTGGCCACGCTTTTCCTAATGCTAATGCACCCACAAGGGCACATTGCTGGCTCATGGTGAACTTCTTGTCCACCAGAACACCCAGGTCCTTCTCTGCAGAGCTGCTCTCCAGTAGATCAGCCCCCAACCTGTACCGGTGCATGGGGTTATTCCTCCCAAGGTGCAGGACTCTACACTTGCCTTTGTTGAACTTCATGAGGTTCGTCTCCGCCCAGCTCTCCAGCCTGTCCAGGTCTCGCTGAATGGCAGCACAGCCTTCCGGTGTATTGGCCACGCCTCCCAGTTTTGTGTCATCAGCAAATTTGCTGAGTGTACACTCTGTTCCTTCATCCAGGTCATTGATGAATAAGTTAAACAGGACCGGTCCCAGTACTGACCCCTGGGGAACACCACTAGCCACAGGCCTCCAACTAGACTGAGCACCGCTGATCACAACCCTCTGAGTTCTGTCGTTCAGCCAGTTCTCGATCCACCTCACTGTACACTCATCTAAGCCACACTTCTTGAGCTTTCCTATGAGGATGTTATGGGAGACGGTGTCAAAAGCCTTTCTGAAGTCAAGGTAGATAACATCCACTGCTCTCCCCTCATCAACCCAGCCAGTCATGTCATCATAGAAGGCTATCAGATAGGTCAAGCATGATTTCCCCTTGGTGAATCCATGTTGACTACTTCTGATGACCTCCTCCACATGCTTAGAGATGGCATCCAGAATGAGCTGCTCCATCACCTTTCCAGGGATGGAGGTGAGGCTGACCGGCCTGTAGTTGCCTGGATCCTCCTTCTTACCCTTTTTAAAGACTGGAGTGACATTGGCCTTCCTCCAGTCCTCAGGAACCTCTCCTGTTCTCCATGACCTTTCAAAGATGATAGAGAGTGGCTGGGCAATAACATCTGCCAGTTCCCTCAACACTCGTGGGTGCATCCCATTGGGGCCCGTAGATTTGTGCGTGTCCAGTTTGTCTAAATGATCTCTAACTTGATCCCCCTCAACCAAGGGAAAGTCTTCCTTTCTCTAGACTTTCTCTTGTACCTCCAGGGTCTGGGATTCTTGAGGGCAGGCCTTAGTAGTAAAGACTGTGGCAAAGAAGGCGTTCAGTAACTCCGCCTTCTCTGCATCCTCCATCACCAGGGCACCTTCCTCATTCAGCAGCGGGCCCACGTTTTCCCTAGTCTTCCTTTTGCTGCTGATATACTTGAAGAAGGCCTTCTTGTTGTCTTTGATGTCCCTTGCCAGATTTAATTCCAAGCGGGCCTTGGCCTTCCTTGTCGCCTCCTTTCATACTCTGACAACCTTCCTGTATTCCTCCCAAGTAGCCTGTCCCTTTTTCCACATTCCATAGACTTCCTTCTTCCATTTCAGGTTTGTCAGAAGCTCTTTGCTCGTCCATGCAGGTCTCCTGCCCCCTTTGCTTGATTTCTTACTCATAGGGATGCACCGATCTTGAGCTTGGAGGAAGTGGTGTTTGAATATTGACCAGCTCTCATGGACCCCCCTGCCCTCTAGAGCCCTAACCCATGGGATACCCCCAAGGAGGTCCTTGAAGAGGCCAAAGTCAGCTCTCCTGAAGTCCAGGGTTGTGGTCCTACTTATTGCCCTGCTTCCTCCATGCAGAATCCTGAACTCCACCATCTCGTGGTCGCTACAACCCAGGCTACCCCCAGCTTTCACATCTCCAACCAGACCTTCGTTATTTGTTGATACAAGATCTAGCAGAGCACCTCTCCGCGTTGGCTCCTCCACCACCTGTGTCAAAAAGTTATCGTCAACACTCTGTAGGAACCTCCTGGACTGTGGGTGCCTAGCTATGTTGTCTTTCCAGCAGATATTGGGATGATTGAAGTCTCGCATGAAAACTAGGGCCTACGATCGCGAGGCTACTTCCAGCTGTCTGTAGAAGGCCTCATCTACTTCCTCTTCCTGATCAGGTAGAGAAGGGCAACTCCAGCTCCTCGCCTTGCTGACCTGTCCTTCCTAAAAAAGTACGTAGCCATCCACGACAGCATTCCAGTCGTGAGAGCTATCCCACCGTGTCTCTGTAATTGCAATGAGATCATGGCCCTGCGACCTCACATAGATCTCCAGTTCTTCCTGTTTATTCCCCATGCTGCATGCATTGGTATACAAGCATTTCGGAGAGGTAGCCAAGCATGCAGGTTTCCCAGGAGAGGTGCAAGAGGATCCGTGATATCTATTATAGTAAAAAATAATGCATACTCTGAGGATTTCTTTTCTGGCCTTATCTGTTGACTGAAAGTGCATGCTATACGTTCTCCAGAAGAATAGTTTATAGGCTTTATTTGTGATGTTTGGGGTGTGTGGTGTTTTATTTTTTTTTTGTTCTGCCCCCCAATGAATGCTAAGGCCGTTATTTTACTGTGTGCATGTTAGTAACTTCATGAATGCTCTTATTTGTCTTAGACTTGCCAGCAACATCCACGTGTGCAAAGTCTGGTCTTTGCAGAATGAAGACTGATGCATTCTGAACTGCAAAGTGCAGAGCAGCTGTGTATTCTTAGCTCTGATGAGGCTCCGGGCAACAAATGTTGGCGTTTGTCAAGACATTTGTTAGTTCCATCTTCCTCAGAGATTAGTTAAAAAACAAAATAACACAAAACAACACAACTTTCCTTAAAATCTGATTATTGTTGTGATGAACAGGAAAAGTTAAGACACAAAGAAACAATGAAAATATCCAGTGATCTGATAGGAAAAAGTACATAAGCTCTATGCCAAGACAACTTAATAGCAGTTTTCTTCATTTAATAGGGATTGCTCCTTTTAGAAATATATGAAGCTGTAGAATTGGCATATGTACCTGTTACCTCTTTTGAGAAGTAAGCATTTACATGCCCTTTTACCAACAAGTAAAGGCATGTGAGGTGTTTCCAAACCTCATAGGTCCAGAATATGTTTCGATAAACATCCACTCAGGGTTAAAAAAAAAACCAAAAAAACAACAAAAAAAGCACCTTCCTCTGAACTGTTTGGATAAATGTGGCTGCTCATTACTTCTATTCATAAAAATGCATTCTGGGCAGCAGGATATCTTTCCTTCTGGTTCAGACAGGCGTATTATAAAACAAGTTATTTTATAAAATGTTAGTAGTAAAAATAGAGGAAAATGAGGTTTTCTCCATTGCAACATGATCTACAAAACAGTGTTTTCTCTGAATCTTTAGCTCATACTTTCGTTCTCCAAGAGTGAATGGAGAGAGAGCTTAAAAAGGGGAGGAGGGGAGGTGTGGAGAACAGTAACAAAAGCACAGTCCTTCAGTTAACGTTGATGGGTTTTATTACTCACTTGCTCAGTTTTGCTTATGTCTGTGATAAAGTAGGATGTTTCATGATAGGATTAATGCATTAAAATTCAGACGCAGTAGTAAGGAAATATTTATACGATCAGAGACAGATCTTTTTTCTTTTTAAAATTTGACCTGACTCAGTAACTTTTGAAATTAAATCAGTGGGAAAACTGTTTTAAGAGGAAATAGAGGTAAGCCAATGCAGGAAGTCCAAACTGAAAAGAAATGAGACACTGGCATATTTCTAGTGTACCTATATTATATTAACTAATGTTGAATTTCTACACTTTTTGATGGAAGTATAATACATTATATATGTACATATATATGCTTTTTTTTTTTCTCCATAGCCAATGTGTGGTAAGAAAGATCAGAACAGTAATTTCCAAAAGTAAAGGAAGAGCAAATGAGTCACTAATAACCCCAAGCTATCTGGTCTTGTATCTGATTGAACAAATGTTTTAGGCTCTATAAACAAACACGACAATTTAAGTGTAGTAGAACGGGCTCCTGTTTCTTTGAGAAGTAAAAAATAATGATAGATTGTCTTGCGTTATCTATGTACGAGAGTTAGGAACCAGGTGATTTGCTCATCATAGATGCTATTCTGCTTTACTTACATTTTCTATTGAAAATTGTTTGGCAAGCAATTTTTCAACTCACCTACAAGCTCCCTTTTGTACCTTAGGATTCTTTTAATATTATACCCAGAATTAGGGAAAAGGATGATTAGTGTTGTCCCTTGGTGATGCAAGTAGTAAAGATTATCTTCTAGTCTGATTTTTGCATAGGAATTTATACCTGGTTAAATAGAGGAAGTGATTTACGCTTTGAGGGCTTCAGTCATGGCCATATGCATAAGAAAACCTACAAGAATTGTTACAAGCAGTCTTAGTAAGTACAAAACAATCTTGTTCTGTCCAAAAATGCTGTTTTGCTTTCTGGGACAGTGTCACAGTACCTATAGAAAGCCCGGGAGGAAGCTGAATTGTGCATATACCATGTAAATGTGGAGTACAGCACTAGGACATGCTCGAATAAGCAGTGAGTGAGACCTACTTCATATGGTACAGTGTAGTACCTTACAGAGAAACAAGCTGAGGATCCCTAAAAGTAATAGTAGAGACAAAGGAATAGTAGACAAAGTAGTAGTAGAGACAAAGGAATTTGGGATTAACACAAAGGAATAGTAGACAAAGTAGTAGCAGAGACAAAGGAATTTGGGCTTAACACTGCACTAACAGGGCTGTTACTGCTCAAAGAGCCAGTACAGTTGCCACAAGCTTGTGTAACTGCATCTTTCTGCTGCACCTTGTAGATAGGTCTCTTAAAGTCTTGAGCATTTAGTTCTCTCAGTGATCTTTGGAAGTCTCTGGCCCCTCTGTCTTTATATAACATTACAACTCTATGAGATTCTCTGCAGAGCCAAAAAGCATGTATTTTCCCCACCTGCAAGCTGCCTTTTGGGTATACCTTAGGAACAAAGTCTTGGAAAGGCAACAAGATCAGAAGAATGAAACAGAAAAAAATTAAGCTTTGCTGTAGTTTTCTCTAAAATAAAACATACTTTCCATGTATAGAAAGCATAGAGCTTTGGCAGCAGAACTATTTGATACTTTGTGATGCTTCAAAGTATGTCTTTTTTGTTTCTGATGGTTCTGTTCCCTGGCTTTCCAAAATGTGAATTAGATTCTTAGTCTTCATATATTGCTGCAGGCAAGACAACTCAGAAATATCTTCTCAATATAATGAAACTGCTAATTAAATACCTATGTTAAACTTCTGTGAAGCTGTTCTGAGTTAAATGTTTCCATTTACTTTTCAATGAGAGTGATTTGGAAAATTCACCTATTGTGCAAATTAATTGTATTAGATTGTTAAAGGAAACTGATGTAGCGGAAAATGTAAAAACCGTGAAACTTTTTTTTTATAACCTGGCTGGTGTTTTCTTTATCACTGTCAATTCCAGCAGATTCAGTATCTGACATTATAAGAAATACTTTTATGACCAAATTCAGCAGGTTTTGCATTTCTTGAGTAGTTTCAGCCTTGCTTCTCTGTCTATTTCATATCTTCATTAGCATGTAAAATTTCATTTTAACATATCAAATGATTTGTTTTAGCATTGGTCGGGATCAGACTTCCTGTTTTAGGTGGACTCAAATTTATTTTTCACATTTAGGTGTCCTGTTAATATTTTTCTTAGCAAAAGAAAGAAGGAGAGTTCTCAAGATGAAGCAGCAAGATTATTGCTAACAAATTACTTTGTCCTGTATGTCAATGTAAAGTAATAAAAACAAACACACAAAATCCTTTTTCAGAACTACTCTATGTTAGAGGCCAGCCTTTGCGTGCTTCCATTCATGTCAGATCTCAAAGTCTGACCCTTAGACTTATTGCACTTAGTGAAGGAGTACATTCTTTGTAAATAAGAGGGAGACTTCCAGTGACAATCACTTTTTAGCCCAGCATTGCTGGAAACAGCCAGACTGAATTATTTCACAAAGCTACGCAACAGTAAGGGTGTTGGACATAAGGAAAGCAATTTATACCAAGCCTGACAAGTGGAGGGCCAAGGTCAGTGTCGTTCTGCAATCTAGACTGCGATGAAGGATCAGTTAGGGATGTTTTGCGTTGTTAATTGTTTTACAGCTACTCTGGAGTAAGAGCCTGCTTTATTCCCGAAGCTGAAACCATACTCTGAAAAATGTAACTTTTTGCTTTTAAATGGACAGATTTATATCAATTAGGAGATACTCAAGTCCCAATACAGGATGTGGTCAGACTTCTCTCTCAACAGCCCCACTTTCTTTTCTGGATCCTCCACTTTGAGTTATACCCAAGTGTAAAAACCACAAACATACTATTTGCTATACTGAATGCAAATACTGCTCAAAAAAGATAATAATCCTATTTGCCCGATCAAAGTTGCCTCCCTCCCTCGTTATGAAAGTGGAGTGAGAGGGAGAGGAGGATTGAGATACACTTGTGTTGCACATACCTTTTGGGCAAGTTTGCCTTTTGATGTAGTATATATTTCAGACTGTGATTCATCTGGGTCTTTACCATGACATACTTGTAGATGATGCTGAGACTGGCTGGCTTGTCTCCTGCTACTTCTCCTTTCTCCTCTGGTGTGGTCATGCAGTAAAAGTAGGAAACAGATGTGGCTAAAAGCTAACAATTCCCTTCTTGGGAGGGAGGGGAAGGGAGACAGGTCAGTGCAGTGAAAGGGGGCAGCTGGAAGGTAGCCCCAGGCTGGAGAAGGGGAGGGCAGATCTTCAACTTTCAGCACTGGGCCACACAGATTGAATTAAAGCAGCTGAAGCTGAAGAAGAATATTGCTCAAGTAACCAAGGTGACCACTGGACCATAGCAAAGTTATTGTCCTTGCTAATTTTATTTATTGCAAGATTTGGCAGAGTTCTGTATAAGAAGGTATTATTATTTTTGACTAGTAAGAATATTAATTTGTAAATAAATGTCAGCTGAGTTGATATCCTTCACCTGTTTGAATTCTGCTTTTTTCTAGCAGTTGCATGGGAACCGCTGTACAGCTATATTGATCTCAACCACCCCCAAAACAAAGAAGCAAACAACCACCCCCCTATCCCCCAACAGGTACCAAAAATAGTGTAGCAGGAGATAAAATCATCAAAGTGAAGGAGATATGAGCTGAGTATTAAGAAATCATTAGAATATGCTGAATTATCATAAGAAACTACCAGAAAAAAAAGCATTGGTTTCAGAAAAATGTGTTCAGCTTAGTATAAAATAATAAAACAGTCTCTTTTTGCTTTCACTTTATAGTTACTGAGCCTTTTGTTGTACTAAGATTAAATCAATATAGCAATAAATATTCTCTACCTGAATTTCCATGAAAAGTAGTCTCACATTATCATTTGAATTGGTTAGCTGAGGCTTATGGAAAACCTACTAAGAAGATACTTGTGCTAAAACAATGGAAGTATGCAATTCTGCTACATGGAATAGGAGAATGCATGTGTTGTGTGTTATATATGTGTTTTGGTAGCTGTGTGTTCTGTTGTAGTGTGTTAGGAATTCAAAGTTGAATAGGGTTAAAGTCTTGGAGATGATATTTGGGTTTTTATTATTTGAGGAAACTTTAATGGCTTTTCAAGTTTAACTTGGGAAATATGGAAGTATTATTTGAGGACTGAAGGATTATATGAACTTGAACACTGACAAAAGGCAATATAAAGGGCTTTTGCTGAAAAGTTGTATTTCTTTGTGTCAAAATGCAAGACCTCTAAGTGCCAGAGAGACTTTAAAGCTCTGCTTGAAAAGGGCTGAATTAACAGTAATGTTAGATTCATGAAGCTAAATAAAATATTTTTGTTGTGACCATTAATTAAAAATGAAAATAAACCTTTCTGGGACTGTATGGTGATCTGTCAGTTGGGTTCTTAGGAAGGGAGCAAAGCATTTTATGGGGGCCTTTCCTATTGTAGGAAAAGATCACGTTCTTCAAGGTTTGGCCTTGTAGGGCTAAATTTCAAGATACCTTCTCTCTTCCTGTTCTTGAAGACAACAATTAGCATTTTTTATCATCACAGGGCTTGAGAAATGCAAAGTGAGCTGTAGTGTTTTTAGACACAGAAGTTTTAGTTGAATTTATTGCCTGTTTGCTGTAATGAAGAACTAGTGTGCCCAGCCGTGCTAACTAACATTCTCTACAGGCTATGTCACGGTTCGCTGTGTTTCTGTAATTCTAGCTACTGAGCTCAAAATACAGAGGTAGAGCAGACAAAAGATCTATTGATTTGAGCTTGGTTTTCTCTGTCTTTC
Organism: Nyctibius grandis; assembly: GCF_013368605.1. Lineage (NCBI taxonomy): Eukaryota > Metazoa > Chordata > Aves > Nyctibiiformes > Nyctibiidae > Nyctibius > Nyctibius grandis. The sequence goes on from NC_090663.1 coordinate 60,864,872, forward strand.
AAGGGAATGTATGCTACTTATTGTCCGCACAGTAAGGGAGGATGAAACCTTGTTTGTTGCTAACCATGAAGAGTGAATTTTAGGGAGTTTTTAGAGGCTATAGGCTAATATTTTTTTAAAGTATTTCTTATTAATTTAATACGCAGGATGTCAGCTAACTGAGTCCTAAGTAGTGGTTCTGATGTTGCTGATGAAACCTGTTACCATTTTACTTTTTTATTTTTAGTGACTCTAGGATCTATTTGCTCACTTTGCACAGTATGAAAATTTGATGGCGTTTTTCAGGAGTTGTACTTGATATTAATAAATCCCAGATCTCTTGGGAAAACCTTAGGATTGGAGAATAAGAATAGAGAAGTTGGATCAGGAAGTAGAGCATTTACTTGCATGGATTTTTGTGCCATTTGTGGCATAGCAGGTATATGGTCTGTCCTTCAGTATTGTGCAGGAAAATGGCTCAGCACATTTGTGCTAATGCCTGTTGAGAGGCAGGAACTGGAAATACAACTGTCTGCCCGGTCCCTCGCATAATTACAAAGATTGAAATTGAAAGTGGATATAAGAGATGATGCAAAAGTTACCAGGAAAAAAAGCATTTACAACAAAGCCCATTAAATTAATTGCAGCAGTTACTTGAGCTCAGGAAGCCTTGAATTCGAAGGCTTTCCACCAAGGGAGCTTGCAACTTTATACCGTGAGTGAGCTTTAAGTACTTTTATTGTTTTCACTGAATAGAAAGAAAGAAAATTTGTGAAGGTTGAAGTTGGTTCGTTTTTTTAAGATAATGCTTGTGAGAACCAACCCCTTTTAAAACTGAGTTACAGTGTAAATGAAGCCACCTAAGCTTATGAGGCAAATTTTGTTGTGTTCAAACCCATTTTGGAGAACAGAGCTGACCTTTTATCTTCACAGTGTATTTCTAACTAAGGGATTCTGTGTGCTTTGGCTGTCTTGAGGTTAAAAGGGCAAGTCCATACTGAATTCTGTCAAACAAAAAGTTCTGTTTATGTTTTTATCATGCTTTTGGAAAGCCCGTTTTTCTCTTTTTAGCTGAACCTGAAATTTTATCCAGTAGTGACCAGGAGTTATGTCCCTGCTTCCTTCTTGTGATTTGTGCCTGCTGCTGATGCTGCTGTCCTCTAGTTCTGGACCTGCAATACCACAAGAGTAGGCTTATACCGCAGTTAGAAGTGTGCCTGCAGTTTATAGAGATAAGACGAACTAATTTTAAGCTGGTAGCTTGGCTTTTAGTAGCATAGGAGCTGAATAGGTTTTTGGAAGGCTGGCTTGCCCTAATCACAGAGCTGTCGTAGCAGTGTTGCTGTCGGTGTCCAAACCGGGTTGTTTAAAGCAAGCTCAGATTTACTGAGCTGAGCTGCAGTCCCACCTCTTACAGCTGTGTCATCACAGTCAGATGCAGATGTTGTGCATGGACGGCTCCTTGTGGGCTTCTAAGGAAGCTCTGTCTATTGGGAAGTCGGGACTTGCTTGACTGCTCATTTGCTTATCAGATGAAAGAATTCAAACGTGACTCAGTTTCTCGCTGCTGCCATGAAAGGGGAAGGCATCTGGTCATTTCTTACTTGTCTTAGAGCAACAACTATTTTATTAAGTACTTTATCAGGTAGAATTGAAATAATTGAAACAATACCAATAAAATCTGTTGACTGATTAAAACAAACCCGAGTAGTAGCCTGTATTATCAAGATAAAAGTCCCTATTAGTTGTGCGCCCCTTGCCACAGCTGTATTTCTGGTGTGTGGGATATAGCAGACAAATATAAATTAGATTTCTTGATTATTTTCATTTATTGCTCAGGTAGCCTTAATTAGATTAAAGCTATGTGCAGGACAACAGCTACGTTTTAAGACTCAAACAATCCCTTGTGATTGTGTGTATGTGTATGTGCACACACATATATGTACATGTACACAGAGAATGTACTTGTATGGTTTTTTAGGTATAGGATTTTCTAGGTATTAATATCACAATAACTGTCTACCTAAGAAATTATAGGTTTGACCTCACAACCTGAGTTTCTAGCTCAAACACCGTGACAACACTTGATTTTGCACATGCTGGAATGCCTGCATCTTCCATTGGCTTCAGTTAGAACCGTAGGTGTTGAGAACATTTGAACATTAGTTTATCAAATGGAAGCATGAAAATTAGAGGCAAGCTATGGAGCAGTTCACACAGATATTTGGCACACGGGGAATTAGGGTTTCGAGTATAGTCTTTCATAAAAGTTTTTTCCAAGGATCTACTCATGTGAAAGAGATGATTCCTTAAAATGTATTTATCATTTTACATAATATGGTAAAGGTTTCATATCCACAGTCCTTGTATACATTTTTGTCATTAGAAAGTTTAATTTTCTAGGACTCTTCTTTATGGTAACTTTCACAAAAGTGTAAAAAAGGTTTGAAATGTAACAGTGGTTTTATTTTTATAAAATGTACTATTTTATACTTACAAAGCTGATAAGAAGTGGGGAGGTTATGTTCAATCTCTTAATTTCCATTGAGAAGTAGTACACGATTTAGTATGTCAACATGCAGTGCAGTCATCTAGGAATACTTTTTTTAAAAACGTCATTACTCTGTTTTTTTTAAATGACTGTCTGTGCAATAACTGTGCAGAATGAACTCTGCCCTACTTCCTCTGCCTCCTGTTGTCAGTTTTTCTCTTTTCTTTGCCCTGACAGTATAGAAGGTAATGTCTTGAAAAATGTTTTTTTTTTCTCATTCTACCCAGAGCAATGTAGTGATCATTTTATCTGATGAGTTTTTTGAATTTGATGGATCATTTGTAAAATGAAATGTTATTTACAATAAAATAAGATACAAAATGATACATTTAATATTTTATTATAGAGATTTAAGCAATAAACTGTATAATAAATGCAATTTATGATGATGATGAGAATTGAACTGCTTTTTTAGTAACCAGGAAACTTCACTGATTGTGGGTTTTATTCTGAACTACTCCTCAGTACTAAGAAAAATGTATTTTTAATAGACAAAGTTAATGAATTTAATACAAAACTGGAGAGTGCCCATACTCAAGTATAATGTGGTGCTCCAAGTAGGAAATATGTTCATATTTCAGAGAACATTAGGATTGTTTGGTACACCTAAACCTCCTTCATGAAAACGCATTCAAGAGAGTTGTTTCAGTACCTTTTTTCTTGTTGTAAAGATGAGCTCATTTTTACTGTCAATATCCTTGTCAAACTCTGCTTTCTGAACTAACAAAGAGTATCAGATAGATCTGTCAGCACTCTTAGCCCCACTGAGACAAAATGCATCTTTACAAATATGTAAGTGCTGACTAAACAAATTCATTATATATGGAGCAACTGTATGTTGGACTTTACCAAGCACATTTGAAAGAAATTAATAGTTTTTTCGTTACTGGTTGTGTTACAGATGTGATGGAAAGACAGACTGTGCTACGCAAGAGTAATTGCTTTGAGAATTATCTCCTTGCACACACAATCGTTTCAATAAACAAGGCTGCTTATTATGGAAAACTAAAATTGACAGGAGGAAGAGCACAGCTTTTAAGAACAAGATGCTTAAGGATAGTATATAGATATAGTAAATAGGGATTTATTTTGGCGACCTTACTGTGAATGGATTTCAGCTCTGTTTCTGGGTGTGATTCACAGAATTGGAATATAATCAGGCTATAGCTTACACTGATTTGATTACTTTATATTAACATTGCTTACAGTTTATATGAATCTATTCCTAAGGATACATTAACAGCAACAGCTGGAAAGTAAAGTTTTGAATATGCTAAAGGTATAGAGAAAGCCCTACCAAATATTTGCAAATTTAGCTCAAAGTAGATCTGGATGCTCAAGTGTTCCAGACAGTTTTTAATTTCGGCCATAAATTTCATTTGCAAATGCTTTGCTGTTACCCATTTGACATTAGCAATGTTGAAAACTGCTGATCACTGCTTAGGCATTTTTTTCTGTCATCCCCAGGAAAGATGTCTAGAGACCGGGCTCTGAGGAAGCAGCAGCAATTGAATAATTTGATAGCAGCGGTGACAAAGCTTGCTAAGCCTGGAGATGTGATTGTGGATTTTTGCAGTGGAGGGGTAATGTATATTTTTGTTTACATGATGCAATTTCTTTCAGCTTTCATCTTTGCAGTTCTAGGTGGTTGCTGCCACAAAGCAAAGCAAAAGTGCAAATGCTGCAAAGGTTCTGTTGCTGCTTAGGGGACACTCATCATGTAATGAGTGAACAACAGGGACACTGAAAAGTGACTCAGATTTTGTTGTTTGTTTTTGTTTTCACAGGGCCATGTTGGAATTGTTCTTGCTCACATGATGCCATCATGTCAGGTAAATTCTAAACATAAAGTACAGATGGTGTGAGCTTTTGGTCTCTGATAATCATCTTAAAAAGATGTGCATGGAGGGAGAATAAATATGATGACACAGTTGTCTCAGCAGAGGACTTAAATTTGATACATGTAAATTTTTAGCATAGTCCCAAATGTGTGCAGTGCTTGCCTGAGAAAACAAAAGTTACAGGAAAATATAAAATATTTGCAAGCTGATCGATACTGGTAAATATTAAATGCCTTCTGTTGTTGTTGGGTTCTCTGCTAATCACTTTGGAGATCTCAAGCTCTGCCACAAGTAATTTAGAGGTTTTCTCAACTAAACTACAAAGTTTTGTGCTTGTTGGTAATGTTGTACTTTGATTTCTCAGTATTATTTTGGTTTACTTTCTCCTGTGTATGAAATCTAGGTGGTGCTCATAGAAAATAAGGAGTTGTCTCTGATTCGTGCTAAAGACAGAAGTGATGAACTAGGTTTAAACAACATTTGGTTCATTCAAGCAAATTTGGACTACTTTAATGGGACTTTTAACATTGGGGTAAGTGATTATAACTTTTCCACTTCAAAACTTCAGTGTCTGGTTAATTATTCTTAAAACAACTAAAATATCTGAGAAAAGAAAATTCTGTATGTGCTTACAGACAGGTATTTTTGATGCTATGAGAAGCACCCTTGTTATAGTAACCTGTATTAAGTTAGTTTTGAATTTATTGTTTGTTGCAAATTGGCATCACTTTTATGTTACATGAGTGAAGAAAGAAGTGTCTGCTCCAATCAAATACAAAAATAGGAGTGCTGCCTGACCATGTTGAAGAAAAAATGGGGTAGATTCTTGGTTTAATCGTGTTGTTTTAAAATCAGTGATTCATTAATGGATATACTCTGGAGAAGGTTTTGAAGATGGGAAGAGAAGACTACTGTTGCTCAAATTAAGCCTAAGTACCGTAAAGTGAGATCAGAAGTGTAATTAGGTGACAGTAAAAGCATTTTAAGATAAAGCAAACAACTCAAGACTACATGATGCAAAACTGAGATGGAGCTATCTTGACAGAGAGAATGTTATACTAATGATATACACATGTATTCATTGTGTAAAGTATACTTGAGACCAGTTGTTCTCAGGGTACCTAGCTCACTAGGCTGGCAGACAGGGATAGGGAGCAGAATGAAGCCCCCATAATCCAAGGAGAAATGGTTAGTGACCTGCTATGCCACTTAGATACACACAAGTCTATGGGGCCAGATGGGATCCACCTAAGGGTATGAAGGAGCTGGCAGAAGTGCTCACCAAACCACTTTGCATCATTTATCAGCAGTCCTGGCTAACTGGGGAGGTCCCAGTTGACAGGAGGTTAGCAAATGTGACACCCTTCTACAAGAAGGGCTGGAAGGAGGAACCATGGAACTACAGGCCTGTCAGTCTGACCTCGGAGCTGGGGAAGGTTTTGGAGCAGATCATCTTGAGTGACATCACACGGCACGTACAGGACAACCAGGCAATCAGGCCCAGTCAGCATGGGTTTATGAAAGGCAGGTCCTGCTTGACTAACCTGATCTCCTTCTGTGACAAGGTGACGCACTTACTGGATGAGGGAAAGGCTGTGGATGTTGTCTACCTAGACTTTAGAAAAGCCTTTGACAGCATTTCCCACAGCATTCTCCTGGAGAAACGGGCTGCTCATGGCTTGGACGGGCATACTCTTCACTGGGTAAAAAACTGGCTGGATGGCCGGGCCCAAAGAGTGAATGGAGTTAAATCCGGTTGGTGAATGGATTTAAATCCAGTTGGTGAATGGAGTTAAATCCAGTTGGTGGCTGGTCACAAGTGGTGTTCCCCAGGGCTCAGTGTTGGGGCCAGTTCTGCTTCAATATCTTTATCAATGATCTGGATGAGGGGATTGAGTGCACCCTCAGTAAGTTTGCAGATGACACCAAGTTGGGTGGGAGTGCTGATCTGCTGGAGAATAGGAAGGCTCTGCAGAGGGATCTCGACAGGTTGGATCAGTGGGCCGAGGCCAACTGTATGAGGTTCAACAAGGCAAAGTGTCGGGTCCTGCACTTGGGGCACAACAACCCCACGCAACGCTACAGGCTTTGGGAAGAGCAGCTGGAAAGCTGCCTGGTGGAAAAGGACCTGGGGGTGTTGATTGATGGCCGGCTGAATATGAGCCAGGAGTGTGCCCAGGTGGCCAAGAAGGCCAACAGCATCCTGGTTTGTATCAAAAATAGTGTGGCCAGCAGGACTAGGGAAGTGATTGTCCCTCAGTACTCAGCACTGGTGAGGCTGCACCTCGAATCCTGTGTTTAGTTTTGGGCCTCTCACTAGAAGACAGACATCAAGGTGCTGGAGCATGTCCAAAGAAGAGCAATGAAGCTGGTGAAGGGTCTGGAGAACAAGTCTTATGAGGAGCAGCTGAGGGAACTGGGGCTGTTTAGTCTGGAGAAAAGGAGGCTGAGGGGAGTCCTTATTGCTCTTTACAGCCACCTGAAAGAAGGTTGTAATGAGGTGGGTGTTGGTCTCTTCTCCCAAGTAACAAGTGATAGGACGAGAGGAAATGGCCTCAAGTTGTGCCAGGGGAGGTTTAGTTTGGATATTAGGAAAAATTTCTTCACCGAAAGAGTTGTCAAGCAGTGGAACAGGCTGCCCAGGGGAGTGGTGGAGTCAGCATTCCTGGAGGGATTTAAAAGACATGTAGATGTGGTGCTTAGGGACATGGTTTAGTGGTGGACTTGGCAGTGCTGGGTTAACGGTTGGACTTGATGATCTTAAGGATCTTTTCCAACCTAAATGATTCTATGATTCTATATTTATAAGGGCAGAATGATACCTCAATTTTGTAGGACTCATGCTGAGCACTCCTGTTGCAGTCAACAGGTGATACTCTGACTCCTAGTTAACTGTGAATGAGCAGACCAAAGCAGGAATCTGAGTTCCGCAGGAGCAAAGTGGGTGATTTGAATACTGATTCAAAGCATCCATTTTAGACACTGAAAGTAAATGAGATGAATGTCATCTCCAGAATTCTGCAGCTCTAGTGAAGAGTAAGGCATAAATAGTATTTCGTAACTCTGCGAAGATTCCTGTCTTCAAGTTTTATTTTATGTTAATAGAATATGAACTTTCACAGCAAGCCCCAAGCTTTCAGTGCGAGTCTGACTGTTCTTTAAATCATCCATCCAAGGGCTTGTTTTGGCTGTATCTTACAATGTTTAATGCTGAAGGTTTATGGTACATGAACAGTGCTGTTTAACTTTTTGGTTGGTTTATTTAATAAAGGAAAAGAAATATAGTTCAGGAGAAAGAGGAGAGAATAAATTATTTTAGCCCAGTCCTTCCAAGTGTAAATTTCCAATTCTCTGCTTTATTTTCTGTGCTATGTTGTCATATAAATCTCAGTGGATGAACTAGAGATCTAGTTCAAAAAATCAGGATCTCATGAATAATTTATTGAATTCTGTGTGTTTCAAATGTGTAATAGTTTTTTCAGTGAAATGAGTCTCCGATTTTGTGATCATTTGAGTTCCTGTATTCATTTTTTGGGGTCTATTTTTAAGGTTAATACTAAGTTAAATGCCTCTGTGGAGTTTGTATTTTTTTTAAAAAAAGTGTTATATTCTCTCTTTTAAGTTTTGTGACAAAATAGTGAAGTATATGTCAGAAAAATTCACTTGGAAATTCTTAATTTCCAGGCCTGTAATTTCAGTTTCTTTGACTTGATTCTGTAGTCTATTCAACAGACGAACCTGAGGCTTTCCCTTTTTGGGAGACCTCAGTCTCAGCTTCAGAATTAGTTTGTGTCATACCATGATTCACTCTTCAAGATTAGCTCATTAACTCAGGATTAACTTTCCTATGCAGCCACATTTAAGACAGGAGCTGGCTGGTTTACTGACCAGTAGCATAAGTGTTTGGTGTGTTTGAAGGTAAATAATATCAAGTTTAGCTGCCTTTGTATCATGTAGATGTGGCACTTAGGGACATGGTTTATTGGGACTTGGCAGTGTTAGCTTTACGGTTGGACTTGATGATCTTAAAGGTCTTTTCCAACCTAAATGGTTCTATGATTATGTCATAAACACTGGTCTGATACAAAAATGACAATATAATACCATAATACATAGATGTGTACAAAGCTTGGCAATGCACCATTTCTGAACCCATCTTCTGAGGCTTATAAAGCTATTCACTCATTGTATGACTTCACCATTTTCAGTAAAACAATACAGTGTAAATGTGAGGGTGGACATGATGACAAGAAATTCACTGGTTATAGTACTTGAAATTTAAAGAGGTATAGAAGAGTGAACATGACAGTAGTCTTAATCTCTCTGCTTTTGGTGTTAATTTAAAACATGGTTATGTGCATTTGAGTTACCTTGATGTCAAATCTGCATTACTTAGCTATTTTCTTATCTATTATCTGCCAGGAGTTCTAAAACAGGTTAAGAAAAATGTGTCGACCACTTCCCTTTTGCTCCACATAAAATTTCTGCCCTTATGAATTGTTGGGGTAATGAAGATCAAGGTTCTGAAACAACCTGTTTGAATGCCAAACTTACTATTACCTTGTAGTATTACATGTTGCAGTACAACTGCCATAATAAATGGCAGTTTATTATGGAAAACCGCCATAATAAAGGATTTCAATCTAAAAGTGAAAGCTTCCAAAATATTTGCGTGTAGTGTTCATTTACATGCCAACACTCAGGGAAGTCCTTGTGATCTCAGTTGTTTTTAATACTTACATAGGACTCATAGTATCTCAGCTAATTTGTGAGAACAAGTTGAAAAGTTTAAGGTTTGATTGAGAGGGCATGTATTTTTGGGTGTGTTGAGTTCTTATCTTTTTAAGATCACTGAAGTGAACCTGAGGTTTCATGAAATGTTCTTTTCCCTTCACTTTTCTGTGTGCAGTAGGCTGTTCTGGGGAGTTGCAGTGCTGGAGGAGTAATACAGGACAATGGACTTACACTGCATTAGCTCTGTTGCTCCCTTCAAGGGCCACTTTGTTTTCCTGTGTCTATAGACATACGGATTTGTGAACCAAATGCATTATCTGCATTAGTCCTTGCTTTTTATTTTGTTTCAGATAGTGAGTTTAATATATAGGATGTCCTGAGAAAGCTTTGTCTTGAATTTTGTGATTTTTCACTTAACTAAATTGATTCTGAGAAACCCAGAGAAGAAATCGGTTGTTGTAAAAGTTCATACAGTCTCAGCAAAGCTACTGTTTTTATCCACTGTTGTTTTAAGGTCTCTTTTTCCAAACGTGCAAGCAAAGCAGAGGTCTTTATTTTCTGCTTGGATAGTTGGGAAAGTAACTATAATTATATTCCATGATAATCTAATAGCTGTGATATTAAGAATCTATTTCTGATGTTAAACTAGTTTTATTTTTTTGTTAAACTCATATGAGCAGAAAACGTTCATTATGAAATTATTTTCTTATAAATTTTTTAACGTTCTGCTTGGGACAACAATATTTGTTACCATCTGTATGCAGTTATAGTTCAGTTGATGATTAATGGTCTGCTCAGCTGAGCTCACATCAAGCAGTCAACAAACAGAAAAGTCTTTGTTTTAATCTATATCTGAGACCAAAGTTTTTCTTTCAATTGCTGTACCTTGAAAAACAACTTCGAACCCTGAAATCTGAGCTTTCCATTTTTAAACCTTTTTCCTAAGTTTACAGTGAACAAAAAGCAAAGAAAACAATGCAGTTTTACAAATCTGCACCACTGCATAAAATTAAAAATGTGCCTTAAAAACGTCCTTAGTTTAATGAAAACATAGATCAATGTGTATGCACCAGGCCTACTCTTTGAGCTACTGAGTACATGGAAGAAGGCAGAGAAGGTAATGCCTCCATATCAGCTGGCCCATTTGGTGTCACTGGTATTGACAGGAGAGAGCTGTTCGCCTTTCCTTGCAGTATATTGAGTACAGAGATAACTTTGCCTTTCTGTAGTAGAGCATGAAGAATTTGGGTGCAACGTGTGAGTTGCCCAAACATGCACCAGTGCTCACAGATAGCTGTTGTGATGGAATGGCATCCTAGTTTTAGTTTGAGCGCCCATCATTAAGAAAAAAATTAAAACAATAAGGAGAAAAAAAAGAAAAGGAGGGCAAATTGTATTTGATGCTTTTCCCCTCCTGCTGACGTTTGTTTTCTACAGTTTTTACTCAATACCTTACAATCATGTGATCAAAATTTATGCTTAAATGTTGTCCTTTAAATGTGACCTTCATGTGTATCTGTTACTTCTCTTACTGCTAAGTTGAAATCTAGTTTTGAAATAGTTCTTTGTATTTCTAAGTCCTTTTTGTTTGACAAAAACTTTTGACTAATCACCACAGTAGTTTTTCTTTTAAAAATTTTCTGGAGCTTTGGTTTTAACTGATTGGATATCACAATGCAGTGTGATATATGTACCTTTTGAGTGCTTTTGGTGAGTGACCCTTGTTCAGTGCTGATGTTCCCTTGTATATGAAATAGCCCATAAATTTTCCTCAACATAGATAGGAAGGAGTGAAAAACTGAGGAATTAAGGGCCAGGCCTTCGGCATAACAGCTTTCACTGCAAAACTTCCTCATATATTTCAGTAACTCAGTCAACCAAAAACATACTACAACAGAATTGTGTGTAGAAAACTGCTGTAAAGGATTTGCTTGTTTCTTTGGTTTTTGTTTTTAACACTGTAGGTGGCTCTGCATGCGTGTGGTGTGGCAACAGACATGGTGATCGAACACTGCATCAAGGCACGAGCAGCCTTTGTCGTCTCCCCTTGTTGTTACGGCTTCATTCAAAACACAGTAAAGTTTAAATATCCACGAAGGTAAACTAAAGCTAACAAGATAAGCTTTAAAATACCAACTTAAATGAAGGAAGAAAATACTAAAAAAGTATAGAATTAATCAATTGAAGATCATTGCAAATGTCTAGGCTAAATTGGTTCACAGTTACAATGCAACTGTTTCCTCCTGTTTCTCTTTGCAAACCCATCCTGAAAGGGAGACAGATTCGTAATTCCTGGGTTGTTTTTTTCTAGATTTATCTATTCATAGTTCAGAAGACTTTATACCATCAACATAATATATATATTATGTGGGAATCTATGTAATATGCAGACCTTTTACCTTGAAATCACAAAGTTAATAGAAAACTCATGAAAATTACTGTAAGAAGGGGAATTGACATTTTAATGTTGGAGAAAGATGTAAGCAATCAGCTTAAAGAAATGGGTCTGGTTTATACCACAGTTTACTGCTTGTGAAACTCTTCTGATTTATTCCCAAGTAGACAAGCTCTCCTATATTTCAGTTAATATTTTTAATACTTTTTTCAATGGGCTGTGTAGATATTTTGTCTTCTTCCAGTCTGCCATGTTGGAGATACTTATATATCTTAGGCTTAAGAATTTTAATGCCTTTGATATAAATAAAATGTAAAGTGGCAGAAGATAAGAGGCTAACAGCTTTCTGAGGCAGAACTAGATAGGGGAAGAGGGTTGTGTTTTTTTTCCCTAAAGCTGAGCTTTGCATTTTGGATGTCCAACATGAATCAGATTTAATTCTGCTAGGAGTTACAGCATTGTCTTAGGTATATATTTGCTAAAATAAGAAATTGAAACACGCGGTCTTAAAATCTAAAAAAAACTTATGCATCCCTGTTAAATATTTTTCATATTTTTCTGTAATATCGAAGTGTGCTTTCACAGAAGTGCATGGAGACTAAGTATTGAGAATTTGTCGGTTTGATAAACTTTGCATTCAACTGTGTTTTCTTCGTCAATTTGATTCTTCCATCTCTTTATGTGTGTCCCTTTTTATTTTCTCTTGTGACACAGTAAAATAAATAAGTATTCTTAAGGGAGAGGCAATAAAATTTTAAGACTTCTAAATTTAGCAGACATATAACTTTCCTCTGTTGCCTTGTTTTAAAATTGACTGGATACTGTTTAACTTTTGACCAGTTATGTTTTTAGATCGTGAAGACTGGAAATGCTCACTATGTTAGAAAACTTTTGTTGCTGTAGATGCTGCAAGAATGTAAATTATGGTTTTGTGTTTGCTAAAATTTTGAATCTAACATTGTAAGCCTACGTAAGAAAATTATTTGGTTCGTAATGTATTACCCTAGCTTGAGCTACATTTTAGGGTTTACTTTTTCTTTTTTCCTTATTTTATATGATCATAAAACATGAGGGCCTGCCCATATCCCAATGTTGCCTGTATTCTATACCCAGTTCCATTGTAGAGTCACATTTTGTGATACAAACAAAATATATGCATGTCTAGAGTTTGTGTACATGTAATATAGAGTATTTATGTGACAACATGGAAATGCCAGTAAATCTGTGTTAGCATTTATAATGATCTAAAGAGAGAATTTTTATGAATAATACAATAGGAAAAAAAGAGGGGACACCAAATATGCTTTTCCTTTTCTAGTGAAACGGAACTGTAATGGTTTCTGGGGGGTTTTTTTTTGCCTTTGTGTAGGATACAAATTGCTATTGTGTTTATGTAGTGATTGTTCTATTTTCCACCTCTGCTTTTTCAGATGTTAATTGAATTGGTCTATTTTTTTTTCAGTCATCAGTTCAAAGAAATTTTGTCCTACAAGGTATGTAAAAGGGTTGTGGGGCTGGGAGAGAGTTATGTGCAGTTGTGCAGTTACCTGTGTTTCACTGGGTCTTCTTATCAAGTGAAATATAAGTAGTTATCTTTTAGTTGCAAGGAGGAGAATGTGTTATGTGAAATGTTCATTAGTAGTGCAGATGTCATTGTGTTGCTTTCTCTCCACCATCCATTTTTTAAGGCTTTTTTACTTCAATAAAATTAAATAGTTTCTCCACAAAAGAACTTTTTTTATCATAATGTATAAGCAAGCCGTTCCTAAGATACAATTACAGGATACCGATTTATTTAGGTCTTAAATACAACTGTTTATACTGTGGAAATGTCTGATCATTTTTTAGGTAGAATTATTGCTTTTATAGACATTATTTTCTGATAAACGTTAGATTTCTCCCTCTAATTTATGTCTATAAGATTGGACATAGTGAGTAGGAAGAGTTTATACTCAGCAGCAAGAATTTTATTCAGTATTGTTTTAAAAATGTTATTCAAAAATACTTCCAAAATATTCAAATGTGTTTTGACTCTGGGGAACCAGGGTCTGTGTGGAAATAGTCTGAGAGAAAAGTGGGAGAAGGAATCAATGAGGCGTGCAGATCTGACAGAATGAAGATAACAGGGGAGTGAAAAAGGACAAGAGAAGAGAGGTGAACAGCAGACAACTGGTACTAATCTGTTAAGCTTTGTCTAGTGCGTTTAAATTAGTTAGTGACGAGCAACCAGAAATTTGAAGGTTGGATGCACTTAATGTGGCATGGAAAGAAAACATTTCCATTTGAGAGAAGCAAGGTTATATGGAAACTTTACTAAGTTTACATGCCAAATCCTAGACAAGGATCTTGGTGTTTACAATATAGAAAATGAATTTTGGAGATGCAAAATAATCCTTTGTAACAGAAATATGAGAGAGAGATGATATTTCTAATAGCCAAATGTTTTTTGGGACAGTGAGCATCTCAAAGGTGCTGTATGTAGCCGGAAAATGGAGATGATTATTTTTAATCCTGAAGTAAGAAGGCATTTAAAAAATACAGAAAATTTCCGGCCATCGTATATAGGGAAGTTCAGTTATCTGGTAACACACTGATCTTATCTTCATGACAGTCTGATTTATGTACACTTTACTAATTTACATGGAAATAAACGTCCATAGATTGACATGATAAAAGTGGCACAGTGGATTTGGACCTGCCATTATTTTTCCCCTTGATTTAACATTCTTTTCAACACGTGTATATATTTCTAACACATAAACACAAAGAACTCAGGCTCAGTTCAGAAAAAGTTTATTTACTAATGTATTATTAAAAGTAGACATGGTGACAATTATAAAGTCAAGGATGCCTAGGTTAGGATAGTGTGTATACTCTTATTAAAGCTCAGTGAATTTTTTTCTTAATCTATTAATCCATGGAGGTTTAAATCACAGATTTTATCAGTGCTATAGACGTTCCAGCATTTTATTATTCGTGTTGCAAAAAGGCACAGGGGCCAAGAACAATGCTAAAATATACTGCTGCTCTTAATAATGTAAGAGTCTATACAAACAGTCTAGGCTGGTTGGTGCCTCAAATAATCCTGGTTATAAATAACTTTTGTTATACAGCTAGCTATATGCATTTTTATATTTCATATTAATAAATTGTTACAGGTTATTGGCTAGTAGCCAGAGCTGCCATGTGTTAGCCAGACGTTGCCTTTGTCACCCCCCTCCAGTTCCCATTTTAAATTCATTTCTCTTATCTTTCATTTTAGCAAGATCTAAAAAGACATCCAGAAGTCTGGCAATTCCAAAACTTTTTTGATGAGAACATTATGCTGTAATTCATTAGTTTATAGCTGCAAAGAATAAGGTTATGATAGTTGTAGATTTCTATCATGATACATTTTGAGACTATTTGTCAAGACGCTCTCCCTGTAGGAGGATTGTAAAGTAAAACTGAATAACTTTGCACATACAGCTTTGAAAACGTAATAGGAATTGAAAGCGTGGGTGTTCTAGTAAGCAAGTTAACTGTTTATGCACAGACAAAGTTTGGGCAGTTTATAATTATTATCTTCATTATTTTAGAAATGCTTTTCTTATTTCTGCCAACAGGGAATGTGGCAATTTAATGACTGTGTCATGAGGAAACGATGTAGTCATAACTTAGACTCTAGTTTAACTTTTTGAATCATCTCTGTAGGAAGCCAAGGCATTAGAGTCAGTCCAGATTTTCAGGTTAAGTGGTAAGACTTAACGGCTGAGGGAGCTGGGGTTGTTTAGCCTGGAGAAGAGGAGGCTCAGAGGTGACCTTATTGCAGTCTACAGCTACCTGAAGGGAGGTTGTAGTGAAGTGGGAGTTGGCCTCTTCTCCCAGGCAACTAGCGATAGGACAAGAGGAGACAGCCTCAAGCTTCGCCAGGGGAGGTTCAGGTTGGACATTAGGAAGAATTTCTTTTCAGAAAGGGTTATTAGACATTGGAATGGGCTGTCCAGGGAGGTGGTGGAGTCACCGTCTCTGGATGTGTTTGAGAAAAGACTGGACATGGCACTTAGTGCCACGGTCTAGTTGACAGGGTGGTGTCAGGGCAACGGTTGGACTCGATGATCCCTGAGGTCTCTTCCAACCTGGTTGGTTGGTTGATTCTGTGATTCTGTGACTTACCTTGGCTCTGGTCTGGTCAGATGAGCTAAGAACCTGGCGTTGCAAAGAGCCGTGTTGTGTTGGGTGCCTGAAGGCTGGTGAGGGGTTCTGTGCTAATGTGGATCTTCTCCCTCTCCTCTGAATCCCTCTTTTTCTCCCCAAGCTGCCTATCACTGCTTCTTCTCTCCTAACAGCAGCCACATTGCCTGTGGCTCTCCTTCTCCTCCGTTCTCTGGTAATCATATCTGGGTTTAACATTTTCAGCTCTTTTGTACTACAAAAATAGGCATATTTGAACTGAACTGGCTGGGCATAACATGTTTAAGTCCTAAATACGTTATAATATGTTCTCATTTTGCTTGCACATTTCTTATGTAGCTGTGGGCTAAAAAGCTTCATGTGAATGAGCTGTACTAGGGAACAAATATCCTTGCCTCAAGATACTCTAAATTTATTTAAATGAGTAATGCATGAGTATCAAGTAGTGATAATATTTTATTTTATAATATGTGGGCAAACTTTTTTGTGGTCAGGTGTCTATTAAATTTATGAATTGGATGGAGTGTACTGTGGAGGGAATTACCATCTTGATTTAATATGAAGCTGGGATTTCATTCAGTTTTTCTGTGAAATTAAGACTTTTGGATGTTTTTGTCCCCTTAATAAAAAGCTGGAGTAAGTATCCTTACTTCAAGATACTGAAGGAAGCTGATGTGTCCTTAGGTGAAGTTGCTGTCTCCATCTGTTACAGGAACCAAACCTTTAAAATAATCATTTTATATCAGATAAGAATTTAAAATAAAAGTTTTCTTTTTGATGCAAGACACATGTCCTTTTTTCAGAACTATAGCTCTGGGAGCTTAGCTTAGCAGAGCACTTTTTGTTGTCCATTTCTGTTTTCTCCCCATGACGTTATAGGAGAGTTGGGAATGTTGTACAGTTCTAAAATGGTTCTGATGTACTCTGTCCTGTACTTAATATTGCAGCTGTCCCAAAGAGCACAGCTGTTATCAGAGCATTAATTTCATTGCTACACCTTCAAGGCTTTTTCTCTCACCATCTGACTAACTTGCCTTCCTTAGCTTGGCTGGTCTTTGAGAAACCATTAGGCTAGCATAGGCGGTGTTTTTTGAAGGATGGAGTTTTGCCTGCTTGTGTAGTGATCTAAGCAGGGAGTAAGGTGGTGGGGCTAACCCTCCACTGCACCATACCCCTGGGTGACAAGACAGGAAGAAATCAACAGCAGCTGTTGTAGAAGCCTCTGCAGAAGCTTTAAGTAGAACAGGGATAGTTTGAAAGGGAATTGTGCTCATTTTGATGTAGGAAACTTTCCTATTCACAGCCAGGTATTTTTTGCCTTCGGGATCAGTTTTGCCCTCGAGATCATTTTTACCTTCAGGATCTTTTGGGCTGATCCTGAATGGATTTGGCAGAGTGGAGGAAGTTTGACCCACAAGGCGATTCTTCTGGGATTCAAAATCACTGCTTGGGAGAAACGTGCAGTAGTTCAAATCACCTATTTAAGAATTTTGTCTTGGCTGCTTATGGATGCAGAGATGCTGCCCCATGGTGACTGTGCTAAAAGAAGGCTTATGTGCTTATCAGTAATTGAAGGCAAAATTGGTCTGCAGTATGTCTTTGAAGAGTGCTATCTTATATACATTGCATCCCATTCGACTGCTGCAGAGACTTAGAGAAAATTTAGCAAGAAACAAATACTCATGAGTAGAAATGTGGTCGTGGTTACAACGATGATTTACACACATATTTACAAGCCAAAGCAGTATCAAAATTAGGATTTGCACTCAGATAATTTTTCTAGAAATATAGTCTTCAACATGATAGCATTTTTGATACTTTTAAGCATTTAATTAGATTTTTTCTTACTTTATTTGGAAGAGGGAAATGCTACTGAACCAAATTTCTTTACTGTTTTTTTTCTAGGAGCACATGATCCTTTGCAGATTTGCAGATCAGACAGCTGTTCAGCTTCCACCTGAACGCAGGCTAATTGGTATGAATTTCTGCAGCTGTTGTGTAAACTATCTCAGTAATGTATTTACCTTGATACATAAAGGAAGAAGTAGTACATTTATGAACAGGGCATTAAGTTGTTGTCTTCTCATAAACTTGAAAAATCTGAGTTTATTCACATTTCGCCTCTTGCTGTTTTGAACTATGGTATAGAAACTCTTTTCTTCTTTCAGAATGAGATAGAGGGTTTGCATTTTACTGATTTTTGTTGCTTCACCTTTTTTTTTCTCCCACCTTTCTCTGAAAAGAATGAGGTCTTTGTAAAGTTCACTAAAGTCCTGCTATTGTCAGTTTATCTTACATTAAAAGCACAGGCTACTGGTACTTGTGATTTTCAGTGTGCACCCTTTGTCCTGCTTGTAATTGCTGATGATAACTCTCTCAGGAAGGGCAAGTATCTGATGCCAGCTGGAAGCAATAAGGCTAAATGGCAGAGGTTGGGCTAGCTTTGGTACAGGCAGGCTTAAGAACATACAAACATATTTGGCCCACCTCATTATTAGGATCATCGTAATAATTTTAGAAAAAAACTAGAAGCTTTTCTGGGATTTTTTTTTTTTTTTAATAGTGAATAATGTTTATAATCTGAAGAGTTTGCCAAGAACACAGTTTGGCTTACCCCTCACCTGGGGTACCAGCCTTCCCGTTGCAGGGAAACTTATAGTTACAGCAGTGTGTGAGTCAATTTTTACCTTTTGGTAGTCAGTTCTGTTTCAGGTATGTACTTCATTGCCATTCTGAGTAAGAGCAGCTGCCTTCTGAAAATTGGAAAAGGACCCAAAAAAATTTTGAAAGTTTATAACTTTTATCTATTCTCTGTCTCTGAAACTGCAATTTTTTTTTCACAAATTTAACCTTTATGTGCTTTGCCCTGACAAAAAACCAAACATAAATCTTACTCCTCTCTCTTCCACTACAGGAAGCGTCATTGCTTTTTCTGTTTTAAAGAATGTTATTTTTTCTTTAAGTTCCAGGTAATACTAATCTGTTTCAGTGAAGATCATTCCCATTTCGGTGTTCTGTTTCAGCTTTGAAACTGGTTTTATGGGAATCTTGTTGGGGTACTGTTAAGTTTTGCTTGCAAATCATTAAAGATTGAATCAGATCAATGTTACAGCCATGGTGAGATTTTTTTTTTAATTTAATTTTGTGCAATGCACAATCAGGTATTGAGAAGACTGTGTAGATTTCATTTAATGAAAACATTCCTGAACAGGTGGAGACTTTTCCTTTTCTATTCTAAATGGTGGCAAAATGGCTTGTTCTGCTACTTTTTGAATATTTTAGGATTTTATTGTAAACTGTACGTTAGGAATTACCACTGAATTTGTGCAGCTTCAGTGAAGTGACAAATAAGTTTGTTTCATTACCTGTAAGCCCCTAAAGCACTAAAGTACAGCATCCTGTCTGTGATTGTCATGGCTGAAACAACACATTTGTCAAAGGAGTTATCACCAATTTCTGCAGTATCTGTGAACATAAAAATACGCAGTTGAACCCAGTTCCGCTACGCACAGCAATCCTTTCTTAAATGAACAAAGTTCTGTTTCCTGTTTTCACTGGACATGTGTGTTTTATCCACCATATGCAGTAGTGGGACCTGAGTGCAAACATACTGAATGGTTTCATGAACATCGCTACAGCCCACCTGATTTATTGTCTGATCACAGAACTGCTCCATGTATTTCACACAGCCTTCCTGAGAGCACGCGGGGAACGAGGCCCCAGTTGTGACAATCCAGATGCCCCCTTAGTGTGTACACTCTGAATGATAAAGATATTGCTGTCAGCAGCAGGAGCATGGACATGCCATTTAGTTCAACCAGCTGCAGAAGGTGATTTTCTATCAAACCACAAATGTAGGAGAATAGTGCCATGAGAATTAATTTATGGAGATCACATCAATTACACTGGATCACTGTTTGGCATTTTAGTCTTTTATTGATATTCAATAACCACAGATTTTCAGATTTTAGGTGAAAGTACAGGAGGAAAAGAGTTATGCTTATAAAGGGAGTAGAAGTTTAGCAATTCAGAGAGCTAAAAGGTAAACTAGGCATTTTTTTTCTCTTCCTGTGGCTTTTACATTAATGCATGGATTTCTCTAAGTTTTGAGAATACTTAAAAATAGTTGTGCCTGTTATGTTTCTCCATATATGAGTTAACAATCCTTCTCATGATCTTTGCTAAATGAGGGTTACAAGTCACAGATGTGATTTAGAACTATTAATGACTGTCTATTTGAAGTAAAACAGTTACGATCATTTTTTAAGTAGATTTGGAACTTATTTTTTAGATGACTTACTGATGTGTTTTCCTAACATTGAATATTGAAGCGCATGTTTCTGATAATGGTTCTACATTTTTAGAGTTTCCATGCTCTCCTTTGCTCTCATTTTAGGAAAGCAGTGTATGGGGCTTGTGGATCTGGATCGGGCATGGGCTGCAGAAGAACATAACTACTCTGTCCAAGTTATATCTATGGAGCCAGAGAGTTGTTCTCCGAAGAACAATATGTTTGTGGGCATCCCTACTTAGAGTGTGAAACTTGCATTTGATTTGAAGTTGGACATAAATCTTCAGTGCATAATGGTATCCAGCAGATACAAGCATAACTGGGAACCAGACATCACACATCTTGAACCCATAGTGTTCAGAAAAGGAAGCAGTACAAAAAGTCTTAGAGAGTGAACTGCATGCAGAGCATCACAAATTGTACTTATAATGTGTCATTAAGCAACTTTTGGTTCTCTTACTGATAAGTTTCTGGATCTAACAACTGTGCATGGAATCATATCCATCTGTAAAGGTTTAGAAAAAAGTTGGCCTCATTGAAGGGAAGGTGATTTCCTTTTTAGTAAAGCTGTCTTGGCTGCTTCAAAATTGCATTCATGGTCAAAACTGTATTTGTGTTCATAAGCAGAGCAGTTATCAGCCAATAATGCAGATCACTAGACGAACAGAAAAAATCAAATTTATGGTGTTAGTGAAGAAGGCTGTGCAACAGGTGGTGGCTTGCCTTCGCTGAAGAATTCCATACTACTGTAGGAAGATTATTTTTAATAAAAGTTCATCCGAATACTTTGGGCATCTTTCTGCTTATCAAAAATGTATTCTAACTTTATGAATATTTTTTAAAATACTTTAAAATTATGTTTAAATATCACACACAATCCAGAAACATTTTATTTTTCATGAAACTTATGTCTCTAAAAGATTTAAATACTTGGGTTTTTTTAATGTGAAGACTGAAGGAAGCTGCACACTTATTTGGAAGCAAAAAGGTGAGCAAGTAGGTATGAATTCATAACTTCAGCCTGAGTTCTTCAATAGATAATGACGGAGCACTTTTTCTGCAACTTTTTTATAGTTACAGGAGTAGTTAAAGTTTGGAAGAATATATAGCAAATATAAACTATATGGCAATACCAGCGGGTTTTCTCTCATACTTGCCCAAAGAGAACGCAGTTTTTAAGAGAGCAGTGTGTCATGTCTGAACATTATCCATGTTAAATTATTTGTTTTAGAACTCCAGATACTATGTCTGGAGTGAGAAGAGGTCTCTTCATTACCTTTTTGTACTGAAGGAAAAACTCATCAAGGTGAGACACCTGATGCAAGCTTTGATGCTGTTTACAGTAAGGATTTTCACAGTGCTCTGCTCCAGGCAATGGGTACCAGTATGAGTGTCTTAATTATGGTGATGTTGAATATTTGGCATGGTTTGATATTATGCAATAATAAATAGCTTTCAGTAAAGTAAGAATCTGTGCTGTTACATGCTTCAAAATTTCTACAATATCTGTCTCAATAGTCTGTAAGAGTTTTGGATCTACCAGAAAATGGAGAAGGAATGCATTTGGGATGTGCCATAGGGAGCATGTGTGCCACTCAATAAAAGATAAAAATGGCTTGTTTAACAGGCAAAACCAGTATTTCTTGGAAACAGAGGTGGAGAAGGAGCCTTATTGGGACAAATGTCCAAGAGGTTATGTCCAAGACTGTGCCAAGAGGCACAGTCAAGAAAAATAGCTAAATTCACACAAGAATCCAAATACCAATCTTTGTTTCATTTATTTTTTTTTCCATTTTTTAAAGTACCTGTTTTCCTGTTAATGACGCAGTTTCCCACAGGTGTTGCTTATTTTTGACTTAAGTAAATTATATTATATCTGCCATCCCATATAGAAGTAGATTTCACAGGAATAAAAGATTTATAGAAGCAAGGGAGAAAACCTGCAAAAATAGTGCTGTGTTTATACGTATCGTGACATCCCATTTTTCTCAGATGGGCCAAACTACAGAAAGTGAGTTTGTGACAGATTTTTTTTTTTTTCCAGACATTAGGGATATTTTGATGGCATCTCGTAGTATCCATCACTTTGATGGCTTACAGGATAGTGAGACTGCATCCCATTTGTAATACTGCTTTGTGACCTTGTCACTGTTGGCATCAATGGGCTCTGGTTTCTTCTCAGGAGAGCAGAACCTTCCTCATGTCTAAGGATGGAGTTACCTTACTATGAATAGTAAAGCCTGAACTATACTTGAGGTGAACTGATGTTTTCTTTATTGAAAACTGAAGAGAAGCAGATTGAAAAAAAGGCATAAAAAGGAGAAGATATTTTCAACAGTTGATAATAGCTGATATACCACAGATTAAATTGCCACTATGTACCACATACTTCCCTCTAGAAATGTGAGCTCGATTATATTAATTTTTAGGTATGTTAATTTGTTACATGTTTCCATATGCATAAATGGTATGGAATGAATAGAGCCTAGAATTCCCTAAATAAGATGGCTGGACATCGTGGTCCTGGTTAAGTGAACAACTTATTGTTCTAGCAGCTTGTTATGCAAGGAGCTAGCTTGATGTCCAAGATGCAGACCTAAATACTATTTGTGTTTCTTTTGTCCTTAGCAAGTTTCAGCTTATTACAACTATCATTAAAAGGAAATCCGATTTCCTAAGTTGTTAATATATTAGGATTATATACAAACAGTAACACTGAAACCAAGTTAATTTTCTCTTTGCTTGTAGCTTTTATTTACTCAGAAAGTAAATGAATAATGAAGTGTCTTGCTCTGCACTCTTCTCCTCAAAGTGAATTTAAGAAAATACCTGCATTTTAAAAATTCCCATGATAAGCCTCATATGTAAGGAAAAGTGTTGAGGATAGTTTTATAATAAATCACCTGGGTAATTTCTGAGTGAAAACAGAACAGTTTTTAAACTTTGTATGTGTCAAGTGGTATATTTCCTAACTTGTAACTCAGAATTATTCTACTTAAATGTTTGAATTTTTCACATATTTTGGTTTTTTAAAAGGTGCTAGTGGAAACGTTCATTTTATGGGAAATGAGTGATATTATTTGAGCATTCTTGTTAATTGATTAAGTAATAACTGATTCTAGAAATAAAATTATTGACTAGTTCTGTGCTTTTTCCCCTTCAGACTATATTTTAGCTGATTGTTACTGATCTTTCATAAGTTTGCACAGTATCAGCTATGTTGGAGCCCTTGAAACAGGTTTGCTAAATGACTACTAATTTTAGTGCTAATTTAAAAAAAAAAAGTTTTCCAGTATCATTGAGAAACATGAACCTG
This sequence comes from Nyctibius grandis, assembly GCF_013368605.1. NCBI lineage: Eukaryota > Metazoa > Chordata > Aves > Nyctibiiformes > Nyctibiidae > Nyctibius > Nyctibius grandis. The sequence continues at coordinate 60,888,152 of NC_090663.1, forward strand.
TTGTGTGAATTGAAATGTACCTGTATGGCTTCAGCAGTTTTACTGTCACATTCCTTGTGATAAATTTCTCATTCTTCCTTGAGTGAAAGATTTCCCTTGAGCTTTAAGAATTAGGAGGGAACTTACTGAGGATACATGAGGGTTGAAATCACGGCTGCACTGAAGATAGCAAGCTCTCCATGATACTGAGGACAATAGGTTTTCATCCACTGACTTTCAAATACATGAAACATCACTTTTAAGTTATTTTTGTGTACTGAGCCCCTTCTATGTTTAGACTGCATTGTTGTGCATATTTGAAAAGTTTTAAGGGGTTTCTATTTTAAAAACATCTGAGTTAGCGTCAGATGGAAATATGAATCTTTCTTGGGGGTGATAAATTGATCTTTTGAGAGGTTGAGTGAGACTTGGCTGATAGAATCTTTAATACCATATTGGAGTTGTGACCTCCTGATGGAAAGCTTTTGAACCGTTTTATATATATCAGACTTGAACAATGGCGGAAATCTGCAATTCTCTAGGTTGCTACAGTAGGCATGCATGCAGCAGAATGGAAAATGGGTGTGGAATGCAGAGCTAGAACAAAAAATACCTGAGGTGAGCTTTTTGTACTTTCCCAGAGAGATACAGCTGGTGGTTGCTGAGTGGAGCAGACATGCAAGTGAGATGGTCATGGGGTATGTAAGTACCAAAGCATAACGATGCAGTGATAGCCCAGAGAGGTGTACCATGTGTGCCCAATCCGATAGTAAACATGCTCATAGTGGAGACTTGATTCTTTCAGCACTAAGGAAGCATTTCGTCAACAGGTTGTAAAATTCTGCACCTGTATATGGGACAACCATATGTAAGATGTATTGCAACCCAGTTTTATTGGATTCATCATGAAAATCTTGTAAAAGGTTTACCCACTGATCAAAATGCATAGATAAACCACCTGCAGAGAAGAACCATTGCTGTTTCTCACTTAACAAATCTGAAGGTTGAAAGATGCTGCTGATGTGGTGACATCATGCTGATGGTTTGGTTAGTTCGCAGCAAGTATATTGGAGTGTAGAAATAATTTATTGCTGATCATATTACTGCTGATACTGCTTTTTTTTTTTTTTTTTTTTTTAATTATCCCTTCTTCTCAATGAATGTCTTTTTGGGTTCGGAATCCATTCATCAACACTAGTGCCCAATATGGTATTTGTATATTGGTGAGGATTGAGTTACATTTCTTGAAGCTTAGAAAACAAAAATCACTGTTTTGTCTGCCTTCAGGATCAGAGTGCAATTACACGAGTGGTAGAGTCAGGAGAATCTTATGTATGTAAGAACTAAAACAATGTCAGTAATTATGTGATCATGAAATTTGGATAAACTACCACTTGCTAGTTGCAAAAGGATTAGAAATAGATACAGTATGCAGAAAAAAAGGCATTTGTGCTTCTTAGCTGTGTTCACTTCATATGCCAAAGTCTAGTTTCAGAAACTGTTTTTAATATTTTTGTGCACTTTAATCATCAAAAACATTAGTTCACATTAAAATTCTTATCCTTTTGTCAGTCCTAAGTAATTGTCATTTTATCTTTCTATTAGTGTGCTATTATAGCTCCTGTTTTTCTTGCTTTCTCCTCTCCCAGTGCTGGTTTTCCAATGCAGATTGTTACTTTGGGTATATTGGAACAGCATTCCATGCATATTTTTAATGTTAACAGCTTTTTCTGAGCCTTAAAGTGTCAATTTAAAATAACATGCCAGTGTACTGAATGTGCCCTTTATTCTAATATGTCATTGTTGTAATTTTTAATGTTTTTATTAGTATATGGTTGCTTTTGCTGCATTTAGTGTTGTAACATTTCATTTAACGTAATTAGAATTTGGAGGTTTTTGGAAGAAATGTATTTTTGAATGTATGAAGATAGAGTAAGTCACTGTACTTTGACCTGTTACCAGTACAACTGTGTCATAGCTCAAACACCTTCAATTATAGCAATATAATTCTATGTTATTTTCGAGAGAAATGCAATTGTCCAGTCATGGACACAAGAGACAAAGGAAAATCAGCTCCGTTATATGAAAGTAATAAAGAGGTAGAGGCGTATCTAAGCTAAACAATGCAACAGTAAATTCATCTCTGCCATGGAACAGAAAACTCAAAAGTTAGCTTTTCTATCTCCAGTATTGTCTTGATGCCCAACTTTTGATGTGTTTCTCAGTTTTAGTGTTTTTTCTTTGATTTCTGTAATTTTGTTCACCCCCAAACAGTAGCATGTCAAAGGCCTCGGCATAACTCCAGTTACAGAGTATCATTTTGGAATGATTAGGAATTGATATGCCGGAACAAATGATGTTGCAGGTAAGAAAAAGGGGAGTGAGTTTTTGCAGTTTTAGAGCTTGTGTGAGGAGGTGATACCTGTTTCTTAAGGAGGCTACAAAGTTAGATGGAAATTCTAGACGTATCAGGTTGGAGGGCTTCCCGGGGGCCTTGCTCTGTGATTTTCTGGGGATGGAAGTGAGAGTGACCTGCATGTAGTTCCCCGTGTTGTCCTTCTTGCTGTGAGATTTACCTTTCTGAAATCATTGGGGAACCTCCTCAGGCTTCACAACCTTTCAAAGCCAACAAAGAGCACCCTCATGATGATGCCAGCCAGCTCTCCTGATACTCTCAGATGTGTCCTATCTGCTCCTATGGACTTGTATGAGTTAGAGAACAGTGTCTAAGTGGAGGAAACAGGTTGTGGCTATGGTATGATGGGAAATGTTAAACATGGAGGAAATGGCTAAGTTTTCTTGCCTGTTAAATGAATATGAACAAGTCTAAAATTAACTTTTAACTCACTTGTTTAAAAAAAAGAAAAGCCAAACAGTAACTACTCCACTGAGGAACATCTGACTTTTATCAGATGTTTTAGTCTAATATTTTCAAGACAACCAGGGTACTTTTGGTGCAGGCATGGGGAGAGGAGCAGTGGGGTGTAAATGTGGAGAGGGAAGGGGGAGTTGGATGGAGGATGGTTATTTGAGATACTACAGCTGCGGAGCACACTCCCTCTAGCAATTTTGTTTCCCTACCCCCCATATGCTTGTAGAGAGGTTTTTCATCTGATATTTCCAGGACTGTGGACCATTTCTGAGTTATCTATGGCAGTTTGAATTGATAGATGTTAAGAGCTGCTTATGTGTTTTTTTGTGACAAGCTGACCTACTATTTGGTTGCATTCAGTCTATATAAAAATGCATACTAAAACACAAGCATAAAGTGAAGAATACAAAGAATCCTATTATTTTTCAAAGAAAATCCAAAAGTGGTGGTCTGGGATAACATAATCAACTTAGTGTAGAACTCTGGGGGTGCCAGTAAGTTTGCAAACTTAAGTGATTGTTTTTATAACATGCATGTTTCTTTGTGGCATCTGTGTTCAGCCAGTGGAATTCCCCATGACAAATATCACTGAGCCAGGTTTTAAATCAGGGTTTTGAATATTTTTTTAAATAAGGATAATGAAGTTATCCATAGTTAAAATAGACAATAGGGAAGGATCATGGGGGATGGAAGGCTCATGTTTCAGAACTTAGGCCAAGAACTTTGAGCCAGCTGCTGTTCGTTAAAAACGTTGTTGCTCCTTTCTCAGAGGCCTCTGGTCTGGACCACTATTGGCAACCAGAAGAATCAAAGTTCTGATTTACTGTTGCAAATCCCAGGCGCCTTCCTTTAATTGAGGTCTGCAGTGGCTGACTTCTTAAAATTAACTTTTACTCAATTTTATTCTTCAACTACTAAAAGGCTGTTGAACTGCACAGCTTCTGATTATTGTGGGTTTTGTCCAGCGAACATTATTTTTCATGTATTTCAGCATGAACTATAGATTTCTTTCATGAATAGATAACCATTTTCATACCCCTGCTGTGTTACAGTTCCTGAGCTATAGGACATATATATGGCTGTGGTTCAATATAAGCTTGGATGATGACATAATGGGCTGGTAATAACTCCTGGTATATTCTACTGACATTGCTTTCTTAAACAATATCACATCACTATGCATTTTGCCTAAGAGGCCAGTCAGTATAGTAAGTGTGTGTAATTTTGCACATTGATTTTGCATGCTTTTAGCTAATTTTGTAGAAATAGCTAATATTTGGCACCCATGAATGTTATTTTTATTCATCTGGCATGTTCCCATTCAAATACCCATTTAATGCAGTCATCAACTATAGAAATAGTTAAACAATACTGTAAATGGACATGTTTTCTTTGTTGGGATGATTGCTGACACGCTGAATTCTTTTCATTATGTAATTTGACTGCAAGCATCTCTTTACTTTGGAAAAAGAAGAGGAAAAAAGCGCTCTCAAATAGATTTTCTCGCAGTTTTCATATTTGCAGTGCTTGTATGGGGGGATATAATTAGAATTTCAGGATAAATTACACTAAGTATTGGATGAAAATCAAGACTAAAATAAACATTCAATTCCTCTTTTTTTGCATTTGACCATTATACACAAACATTTGGTTATAAATAGATACCTCATCCATGTTGGAGTAGCATTTCATGTTCAAAGTAGGATTCTGGAACAGAAAATCCTTTTTAAAGTGATTTAAAGCAATTACACAATTTGAAACCTTTAGTTAGTTTATGAGTCTTTATTACAATTGGATTACTTTTATATGCTCTGTAATAAATACCAAAAAGCCCTCTAAAGTAAAAGAGTTTTCAGCTGATTAATCCTTACTGAGAGAATTTGCAACTGCAGTTCTTTTTAGCTCTTGATAATCTTACATTAGCAGGATATCTGTATACTATTGATATACCCAATAGCTACTGTTACAAGAATAAATACCATTGACATGTATACATACATGTATGCCTGATGGACATAAATAATCTAATTAATTTGATGTTAGCACTTACCTTGCTTGAAAGAAGTGGGAGCGTTTAAATTCTGAGGAGAGCACAGCACCGTTCTGTGTCTACCATCCTTATTCAGAATTTGCTGCTGCATGTAGAAATCACTAGAAAGTATATTTTTAAAATTTTTCAGGATAGTCAGTCTTGTGCATCTGATCTTGAAGAATGTTAGTGTCTTTCTGAAGATTGTCTGTTAACTGTGAAAGTGTAGGCATATACATGCACAAAGTTGCTATGACTTAATACCTACCTTCATCTACAGAGAAGAGTTAATGCAGTGCAGAAAGCTGTAAGACAAAGTTTTTAGCTATTGCTCTCAGGGTGTTCTTGAACAGTAACACTTTATTCCTGGGTGATCAAGTCCACTAGACTCATACCTTACATGAAGCACAGCAGGTTGTCTGTAAGTGCTGCCTGGCTCTCCTAATTGTATGCACCTTCCAAACGTTGAGAAAGAGTAGAAAATACCTTTCTTTACTCAGTAATTTTCTGGTTTGAACCAAGAAAATCAAAGCTGAAGTTGACACCCGTGAGCTAAATAGGAAGAAATGACTAAAAGCAGTAAATTCCAGGAGGTGCTAGTTTAATTCTAAGCTATACTCCAGACCCTGTTGTGCTGTTACTGTGTGAAGAGTGAGAAAATCAGTCAGGCTTTGACATACAGGAGGACTCTATAGAAATTTCTAAGACCTGTCTGCTTAATGAAACATGTCCCTAGTGCACATTGATGCAGTGTTCTTTGGGGTTGCATATAATGTAGAGAGTTGCCCTACAAGTGTGCACACCTAACTTTTTATTCATGTACATAATGCTGTTGATGTTGGGGAAATGATTCATAAACTAAATTAACTAAAAGTTCAGTACAACTAGGTTTGGATTCAAATGTTTGTTGTTTTGGATCCTAAAATCATAAGCTTCTGGGAGCCAAGAACCAGAGATTAGCACCTTTAACATCATTTACAGTACAAATGAATCTGATCCTTTAAGTGGACTTCCTTTGATCTTCCTGATTTAACATGTTTAAAATGTATTCCTTTTTGCTTACATGATCATAACCTTTATTTTAAGCAGAAGTAGAAACTGAGTACTATGCAAGCTTGACAGTATAATTCTCTGATGGGCAGCTGACACTCTTTTAACTGCACTCGAAGGAAAAAAACGACACCTCATTTATCTGGATAGTTTCCCTCTGTCTTTGAGAGCTGACAGTTTGTCAGTTTAAAGGTGCGGCTTTTACACTATTCAGATTATTGCAAAATATTTTAGAGTTGTTAACACTATAGTTCTTGAAAGAAGGTAGAGCTTTTTATAGACACTTTTCCTATGTGTCTTCTCAACTCTAATACTTCCGCTACTTGACCAAGCATAGTTATCAGTCATAGTTATTTATGTATTAGAGCTAAAAAGACAGGAATAAAATGTACTTTCTGAAATGTGACAGGAACCAACTTTTTATCTCTTTGTCCTAGTTCCATCCTCTGTCTGTCCATAGAACTGTTAATTCTGTCATTAATTCTGTTCCCTGTGGATTCTGCTATTTAAAGCTCTACAGGGCTCTTTAAAATTTGGACTGTTTTTCATTCGTCCTAGAACATTATGATATGGTCTGCAAACCAGTTTTTGAAATTGTTGACAGATTTGCTCCAGTCTTTCTTAGGTTTCCCCTCCCCTTTCATGCTAGCCGTTACAATTTGTTTTCTGTTACTGAAATTTTCTCCCTTTTCCGTCTGCAGAGTATCTTCATTACTGATGGAAAAAGCTTCTAGTCTGGTGCTCCCAATCCATCTCAGCTATAACTATTGTATTTCTCTACCTTGTGAAAGTTGCAGTTCAGGAGAATCCTGGTTTATTTCAACAGTTCAGGCATGTGTTGAATAGCATTTTAAAACGGGATCCCAAATTTATTGTCTCCTCTCAAAAGATATTCATGAAAATCCATAGAAGTCTGTAGATGTGTTATTTGGACTTACTGGTTTTGAATATATGATGTTCTTCAAGAACATAGTACAAAGTAAAACAATGTTACTGCATTGTTTTAGCAGAGTATAGAAGAATCAGTAACTGTCTACCAAAACCTGTAGATAACCCTGAAACTGCTTCATTTCCTTTCATACTGAGCACTTAAACCCATCTTAAATCTTTTCCATCCTCTTGTCTCTCACAATGTATTCTGAAGACGTGAATTTCATGCACGTTTTAGTCTCTTAAATCCTACCTAATGAAAACCACAAACAAAATTTGTAATGCTGAAAGGCATTAAAAGGCTCACATGCAGCTATCTGTGCAATAATCATCATACCAGTCATGTGCTCTATTTAACTTTTACTACACTATACTTCTGTGAGATCTCCTTTGGTTTTGACTTAAAACATACAAAAACTTTATTGATATAAATTGTTAGTTTCACAGAGGTCAGTACTGGGTCCAGTTCTGTTTAACATCTTCATTAATGATCTGGATGATGGGGCACAGTGTACCCTCAGCAGTTTTGCTGATGACACAAGACTGGGAGGGGTGGCTGGTATGCCAGAGGGTCATGTTACTGTCCAGAGGGACCATGACAGGCTGAAGCACTGGGCTGACAGGAACCTCATGCAGTTCAACAAAGGAAAGTGAAAAGTTCTGCACCTGGGGAGGAACAAGCCCATGCACTATATGCTGATGGCTGCGTGGCTGGAAAGCAGCTTTGCAGAGAAGAGTCTGGGGGTCCTGGTGGTCACCAAGTTGAAGATGACCCAGCAATGTGCCCTTGCTGCAAAGGCAACTAATGATATCCTAGGCTGCATTAGGAGGATTGCTGTCAGCAAGTCAAGAGAGGTGATCCTTCCCCTCTACTCAACATTGGTAAGGCCATACCTGGAGTGCTGTGTCCAGTTCTGGGCTCCCCAGTACAAGAGAGACACAAAGCTACTGGAGACAGTCCAGCAAAGGGCCACTAAGGTGATTAAGGGACTGGAGCATCTCTCCTATGAGGAAAGGATGGGAGAGCTGGGACCTTTTAGCCTGGAGAAGAGAAGGCTTGGGGGAATTTTATCAATGTGGCCAAATATCTAAAAGGAAGGTGTAAAAAAGATGGAGCCAGGTGCTTTTCAGTGGTGTCCAGTGACAGGACAAGAGGCAATGGACACAAACAGGAGATTCCATCTGAACGTCAGGAAACACTTTTTCACTGTGATGATGACTGAGCACTGGCATGGGTTGCCCAGAGAGGTTGTGGAGTCTCCATCCTAGAAGCTATTCAAAAGCTGCCTGGACATGGTCCTGGGCAACCAGCTGTAAGTGACCCTGCTTGAAGACAGGGGTTGGACCAGGTGACCTACAGAGCTCCCTTCCAACCTCAACCATTCTGTGATTCTGTGAAACAGCAACAGAAATAATCAGCTGTCCACACTGTTTTAACTTCTGAAAGTTCTTTCAGAGATTGCAGTTATATAGAGTTGAACAGAGGAGCTAGGTCAACAATATCATAACTGTATGAAAACTTTCCCTCAGAGCATCCATAGTACGTTTTCCTGCCTTGGTGTCTCAGGGTGTACTAGGAATTTTCTGTGTGTCAAAACAAGATGGAAATTAAATAAGGAATTCAATCAGTTAGGCAAGCCCATTTTCCCCTTGAGAGCAGCAATTTAAACTTATTTATATAAGTAGTTCTAGGTCAATTTATCAGCAACCAGTACCAGAGGATCCATCTCATTACACAGCTATAACTCAGTTCAGGCAAGCAAAGTTACAGCACCTGAAACCAAATGAAACAGAGGGAAAATCAGGACCCAGAGTGGTTTATGTATTTTGAGGTAATTTATTCCATCTTTGCCAGAATTTGTGTAGCAATTCAGGTTCAGTATGAAAAAAGAAAAACAATCTAAAGTATTGGGTTAAAGTAGTGCTTGATCATTTCTCTCTGGAAAGTCATTGTCATAATTCATGTAGGTAGACTGGGCAGCATACCTGTATTAATATATGAACCTCCACCTTTTTTTTTGTCTGATATTGACAATGAGCTCAAGGCATGGGGAAAACCAAAGTTACAAAACTGTGTGATAGTCAAGGCTGGTATCTTAGGCTACTGTAAATAATTTCCTTCTAGTTCTGCACCTCCCAGTGTATTCCTTGCTGTAAGGAGTGTATTTCATGAGCAGAAACAATTGAATCCATGCCACACCAGATTATTTGCTTCTTTTGTCCCAAAGACAATTCTGGTGACTTTTCAGGCTGATTTATGGTTGTTTCTTATATGTTAAAATGCTTACGTAGCCCAAGAGGTCCTAGCTTGCAGTCTGGGCTCATGAAAGAGAAAATTCACATAAAGTCCATAATTATTTCAGGTAATGTAAAAAACAGTTGGCCTGCTTGTTTCAAATCGGTTTACATTAGAACTGTGGTCAAGAACATATCTTCACGGTGATCTCTTCTGTTAGTGTTGCTTCTTTGTGTTGTTAAAGTTAGAGCAGAAAGTGTGAGGTTAAGTTCGGTTTCAGCTCACGTACTTGCAGTTTTTTGATTCTTAACAGCTTTTTAAGTAGTTATCCTCTGTATGACATATGTGACCCTTTCCTGTTTTGTTTTCTTTGTTTTCTTTTAATTACAGATAGCAATCTGATTTGAGTATTGCTCTGTTTTTTTTGAAGAATCTGTCATCAGTCTTTAATATTGTTGAACAGAAGGTTTTGATGCACTTCTTGCTCATGAAAAAGACAGTACGCTGTTGATTCTGAGTGTTGCTGAGTTACGTGTATTTTCTTGCCGTATACGTAATACTTCTTTGGTAATTTCCACTCAGGCAAAATGTCTTGCTTGTGCCTCAGTTCTGGTCTCTTCACTCTGACTGCTAAGTGAGTGTGCATGTAGCCCATGAAGATGCTAATGATTTAGGTGACAACATATTAGTGATGTATAGAACAGTTTTCTTGTGTTTTCTTGTGTTCAAGTGTTTGGTTTCCTGAGGAAAGAAGACAGCATCGGACATGGGCTGCATGGTGTAAAACTGGACATGAAGAGCTGTAGTACGATCTACAAAACACAAGCCGTAAAGCTGTAAGAGTTGTATTGGACTCAGTGTATTATTGGGACAGTAGGACCTTACAAAGATTATGTGGAAAACGCTGCTACAGAAGCATAATTAAGCCAGGCTCTGCAGGAAACTCAGCCCTGCCTCCTTTTTACCGAACCCAGCTGATTTGTTGTGAGGCTTTCCTAAAGGCTGACTGAACTATAGCAGTGAATAATGAGAGCTATCTGGTTGAAACAACCTGGAGTAGATAATGATGCTAATGTGTTGTTGGGGGCATTCTCTTCAGTGCTGACAATCTGACTGACTGCATAAAATAGTTTGTCAATCATTTATTTAACAGGTTCCTAAAACTTTCTTCTCTTTCTCCCTTTTTCAGACAGCGTCAGAGGACATATGTGTGTTTTCCTGCTCAATGTGTGAAGGCATTCACAATAGTTTCACTCACATACAGAACTCATCCCAGTTCAACCCTGTTGTCTGCCTGCAAGCAGGGATCAATGCATTGTAGTTTCTGGTCTTGTCCACGAAAACATTTCTCAAGCCTGTCCACAAAAAAATTTCTCAAAACTGTTTTCCAACAGTTGCATCTCCGTCATTGCTCACATCACTGACTGGTGCAGGATGCAGAAGGCTGGGATTAGTGCAGGCAGTTTAGCACCATTTTTTGAAGTTTGTGGTGCTATCCTTCACCATTCTGCTGAAGATGTCTTTTACATCAGTTGCAGATTTCTCTGCAGTCAATGATTGTGTTGCAGGTGAGACCAAGTAGACTGACTCCCTAATGAACAGGGCAATGTTAAATTTGGGGGGTTATCATTCTGATCCCCTATGCAAAACACCTTTGGTACAAAAATCTGTTAGAAATCTGTTTAAAAGACATATGCAAAAGGGAATATAGAATTTTACTGGGCTCTGAAGGGAAAATTATTGTTTATTTATTGGCAAAAATAAATTCTTCATGCTGTAATGAAATGCAGGAAACTTCAACACAAATACCACTCGTAGCTTTTAAAGGATCAAGTGTGTGAGGAAAAAGCTTATTGCAAAAAGCAAATTAATTTGGAAGACGTGACACAGAAAAAGCATTTGGAAGCTTTTGAATTAGTGTTTCCAGAGCATAGTGTTTATCTGTACAGAAGGTAATTTGATACTACAGTGTCTTATAATTTTGATGACTTTCTTACCCTTCCAAGTAGTTTTTTTCAAGTAGAGGGAGGTGGAGTACAAAGATTGATTTAGCTGATTGAATTGCTGCATTTTCTTGATGCCTCACAGTTTTCTTATTAGCATGGGACTGACAGAAATTGTTACCTAGCATATGGCGGAGATAATATTTACTCAGTAAGTACTACTTTTAGATCTACCGTATATAAAGTTGGTTGAAAAGCAGAATTGCATAGCCCCAGAGGAAAAGTAATGACATTGAAAGTTTCATAGATAATTTGGACTCTGATTCTTTTCTTCTGTTCGTTTTGCAAGAAGTATACATGTTACATTAGCAACACAAATGCAGAATATGATCCTGCATGCCAGTAACTACAAATCAAGTGTTTTTTACACTTGGGGTAGTGTGGTATTTGTGGTTAACTTGCTTAGCCTCAATGAGGGTGAAATACTTAGAAGTGAGGAAGGATGGATTTGTGGTTTAAGTATGAAATTGGAAAACAGGAGAACTGTTTCTGGTTTGATGAAAGACTATTTGATTTGTGGGAAAAACATTTTCTGTTCCTTAATTTCTGCTTATGTAAATGGGAGAGTTACAAAAAGTATTGCCTTTTCTGCTAAATAGAGGACTTAATTCATGAATATTTGTAATGTGTTTTAAGACAACAAGGAGGAAGTTAGTATTAAAAAAAGTGGACTTGAAAGAAGTTAGTCATATAATGTCTTCCTCAAAGAAAAGTTAACTGTCAGTAGATTGCCTTGCAATATCTTTACTGCTGTGATTATGTCCAGTTCGCAGCTACCTGTAACAATGAAGATAAAGTTGTTTCTGTGATTTCTGGCCTGTCTACCATGTCTACCAATATCTGTCAGTCTAATATATCTAATATGATTTCAGCTCTTTTTTCTTAATATTGCATGTCCATTTAATGCGAGAGAGTATTCCAGAAACTGTTTTTGTTCTGTTGTTTTTTTCCCCTCGGGAATGGTTATAGCCACAAAGACTCCATTAGAAACCTGTATTTAGCCCTGCAGCTGAAGTTTTAAACAATGAGACTGCTAGGCACAGTCTACCCCAAGTGAAGTAGAAGCATTATTGTTCAAGAGGAACAGGTCCCACACAGTCAAGAAAGGTTCATTTCGCTTGAGAAAACTATAAGTAAGCTTCATTTCATTAAAACTGGGTTTCCCCATTGTTTACATGCTTTTTTAATTGATGTTACTTATATTACCAGTTACAAATATTGCTCATGACATTGGTTCTTTAATGGAGTTTAACACTGTGCTCTATTGTGTTTTTTTGAAAAATGAGTACTGTATACTAAGCGGTATATTGAACACATTCCTGCGTTTAACCGTACTGTGCCAGATGTCACTCTGTGACACTCGCCATCCCAGAAGCAGCAGGTGATATCACCACCTTTGCCCTCCTTGCAGCAGAATGGGTAAGCCCCACTCTTTAGAGCATTTCTTCACTCTCTGCCACCTTATCACCAAAATTCAGTTTTGTGTATAGTCAGATGTGTCGTTGTCACTTACAGTGCGCTATACAGCAATATAATTTATACCTGGGGCTTCATTGCCTGGGAAATCATAGAATCATAGAATGGTTTGGGTTGGAAGGGACCTTAAAGATCATCTAGTTCCAACCCCCCTGCCACGGGCAGGGACACCTTCCACTAGACCAGGTTGCTTGAAGCCCCATCCAACCTGGCCTTGAGCACTGCCAGGGAGGGGGCAGCCACAGCTTCTCTGGGCAGCCTTTACCCTCACAGTCAAGAATTTCTTCCTAATATCTAATCTAAATCTCCCCTCTTTCAGTTTAAAACCGTTACCCCTTGTCCTATCACTACATGCCCTTGTAAAAAGTCCCTCTGCAGCTTTCCTGTAGGCCCCCTTCAGGTACTGGAAGGCTGCTAGAAGGTCTCCCCGGAGCCTTCTCTTCTCCAGGCTGAACAACCCCAACTCACTTAGCCTCTCTTCATAGGAGAGGTGCTCCAGCCCTCTGATCATCTCCATGGCCTTCCTCTGGACTCACTCCAACATTTTCTAGCTAATTCAGAACCTAATGGGCTTTGTAGTGGCACAGGCTGTTTCAAGTATTTCAGACTCCTCCTCTACTCTCAACACAGAGTGTATTAGCAAATTTAGGGTCTTGATATTTCATAGAAGGGTCTCAACCTGAGCTTAATATATCCATGAGACTGAAAGTCTGAGATGAGGATCACGGCTGATAGTGTGGCTTCTTTGGCACAAGGAACATAAAGATCTTTATGGGGGAGTGGAGAAGAGTAAAATAAGCATGGTGGGAAGGGTCACTATGCTTGCACAAAAACACCTTTTAAGGCAAAATTTACCTTCCTATTTGCAGTTGCTGCTTATGTTTTGACTTTGTCATACACAGGGGTAAAGCATTGCTGTTCAAAATACTGTGTCTTCCTCTGTGTTTTTGCTTCACTGTTGGTATTTTGCAGCTAAAAACCTGACTGTCATCTTGTGCTCAACCAAGTGTCTTATCAGTATCTTTGAAAAATCTTTTTTGGACACTTGTTCTTTTGTCCATGCTCCACTTTGTCCTTTGCTTAGTTGCTGGGTATGTGCTAGTCATCAGCTTGATGCACTGCTTCTGGACTCTCATTACTAATGTCTTGCTGAACATCAGGTCAGCCCACCCTATGGCTTCAACATTTGCTAGGCTTTCATACTGCTTCACTAAATATAAGGCATGAAAGTGCTTCTAGTAATACTTCCAACAACTTCTCCATCTTTTATATTTTACCTTGATGCACACCCACACAGCAGTGGGGCATGGAAGACAGCTTTATACACCTTCAGTTTGTCAGAGATGTGGTTCTTTCCAGCTCGCTCAGTAATCCTTCTGGTGTCCTGGATATGAGAAACTACTTCATTAAGAAAACTCCACTAGCATTGATAAAGCATTGCCAAAATAAGTGAATTAATGAATGACTGGATGTTCAGTCCCACTGATGGGTATGGAAGTACAATATGTGATCTTTCAGTGGCTGGTTAACTGGATTTTCAGGCTGATGTTCCAAAACAAATTGTGAAGGCAGCAGAAGTTAACCAAGAGCAGACAGTCTTAATTGGAGTAGGCACCATGTCTGACCAGCACACTAAGATTAACATACAAGAGTGCCAAACAGGCTGCTGAGGAAATCTCAGATACTGAGTGCAGTTTGGAGAGATTAAATGATTTTACTATCAGTAGCGAATATACATGCTTTAAAAAAGTAGCGTGTGCTTTAAAGTTGCTGTGTATGGAAGTACTACTGTGCAGCAATGCATGAAAGGAATTGATTTTATGACATGTCCCTTTGGAGATCAGAGGGAAAGTGTCGGGTTGCCCTAGACCTTAACTCACAGTGAAGTTCAAATGTTGCTTTTGGCACCCGTCCTGAACTTGGCTGCAGTGTAATTTGTGGACACTTCCTTTCTACAAGTTGGAGAGATGCAGGCAGATGCTGTTACCAGGGAGAAGTCCCTGTGGTTATCACAAATAGGATTTCTCCCCTTTTGCCCATAAAATCTTGACAGTGAATTCATTCTGCAAGGTCTGTTATCCCACATCATGCATCCAAGTGAAAAAAAAATTGTGATCAACCAGTCAAGAGCTAGAAATCAGCTCTATATTTCAGCAAGAATCTAATCTGAGCCCCATGCTTTCCTGTCTCTCCCAAATGCCACTGAGTCGTTGTCTTCACTGTTCGGCTATCAGCTTCTCATGTGAATGAAGGGAACCAGGTTTGGTCCTCAGTGAAGTTTTTATATTTAGCTCTGTCCTCCAAGCGGGCTTGCTTGTTATCTAAGCATAGCTAATGAGCACCTTGCAGAATCATCACCTTGTAACTTTTACAGTGTTTTTTTCTCTGTGTCTGAAAAGTGATGGGTTGATGCTGTGGACAGAAAGCTTAGCACGGGGAATATATGGCCCTGAAAAGATGACAAAAAGAGGGGAAGGAGAGTTGGAGGGGGCTTTCTGCTGCAAACTTGAGCAGAAAGTGGTAAAACCACTTGGGAAGGGTGTAATTTTTGAAAGTTCACTGGCACGATTTGTGTTGTGCAAAAAGTAGTTACCTTTGTGTAGTGTTACCTGAATTATCTGCAAAGTGTTTTGAAGGTGGAAAATGCTCTGTACAGGACTACCAGGTCAAATCTAAAACCTGAAATCATATTTGGCATCCACATACTCCTTAAAAGGTTTGGCTTTGTGTTACAGCACAACCCAGATCTTTGTTTTCTGCTTCTAAGTTGCAGCCAGACCCTTGTAAGAACAGCTGATGAGATTTAGCCTTGATCTAGGCACCAATCAAAACCAATGCTGCAACCTAGTCCAAGTTGTTGGCCCCATCTGTCTGTAATCAGAGGGATCTCAGAGCAGCTCTGACCCTAAATTGGTGACAGGCTGTTATTAAAAGTGTCCCTCAGTAAGTCCGGAGAGCTGTAGTTCACAGAAACAAAACAAAAATAACTGCTGTATTTTAGCATGTTAATGTAGAGTACAGATGCAGTTCTCGCTGTTGGTAGTGGTGCTAGGATGTTGTTACACGCTGCGTGGGTAGTGTTTAAACTTGTCACTTTTTTCTTCTGGACAAGGGCTGGAACCCCTTATGTCACACATGCCAACATCTGAGAGCTATTAATGGGAGTGTTTGAGCCAGAAAAAAAAACACATACACCTTGTAATTCTTTCAAACAGCTTTATTCTGGGAGAAGTTTGGTTGGCAAAAGAAGGCCCACTGCTCTTGGCTTTAGATGTGGACTTTGCTCGGAGAGAGGAGTGGGGGCTGTCCTACTTCCTCAGGTTCAAGCTAGAAAAGCTTACAAAGCCAAAGCCCACCCTTCTTGGTGTCTTCAGACGGCGGTTTTTGCCGCCTACAGCTCGCTCGGCCCCTGTCAGAAGGAGCTGGGTACTCGCTCCCACGCCACGTGTAGCGGTAGGGCTGTCAGGCACCGCGGGGCCGGGCCCCTTCGCGGAGAGGCGGGCGGGCGGCCCGACCGCGGGCGCCTCTGCCGGGGGCGGGCGGTGCTGCCGCTTCCCGTGCGGCGCCTCCTCCGCCCGGCAGTGAGGCGGGCGGGCAGAGGCGGGGGGGTTCGCCGCCGCTCTGGAGCTGTCGCAGCGCAGCCCGCGGCAGCCTTACCCCTGCCCCGCAGTTCGCCTTGCAGCGCGGCGGTGGGGAGGGCCTCCGCCACCCCTGCCCGCCCCGGGCAGCCTCGGCGGGCAGCCTCGGCGGGCAGCCGGCGCGGCGGGAGAGCCCCGCCGGCTATGGAGCTCTCCCTGCGGCTGCTCCTGGCGTCCTGCCTCTCCCTGCGGGCGGCCGGGGAGTTTGACAGAAGGTAGGCGCCGGCTCCCGCGGGGGGCGGTGGTCGAGGGCCGGCCGGGCAGGGAGGCTGGGGTTACCTCGGGGGGGTCGGAGCCCCCGCAGGGAGAGCGAGGGGAGCCCGGGCTCTCCCCGGGGCGGGCGGGGGGCTTCGGCGCCTGCGGCGGTAGCGGCCCCCGGGCGCCGAAGTGCCACCAGACCACCGGGGCCCGAAATGGCGGCGGGGGGCTCGTTACTGGCCCCCGGGGCCGCCTCCCGGCGAGGCGGGGGCGGCCGGAGCCCTCGGCGGGACTCGTTTCGGCGCTTCTGCCCCCGCAGCCGAGAAGAGGTTCCCACGGGCACGGCCGGCTGGCCGAGAGGGGCCGGGCAGGCACGGCCGGCTGGCCGAGGGGGGCCGCCCCGTCCCCGCGCCCCGCGGGTGGCCGCAGGTAGAGACGCGGGGCCGCCGCCACCCGGTTCCGGGGTTCCCCGGGACGGACTCGCTCGGCCCCGTGCCCCCCGCCCTTGGCCCGTGCAAAGCCCGGCAACCTAAATATGGGCTGAGGTATAAAAAGTTTATTGCTGTGGCAGGGTTGTGTCCTGCAAGAATTAAAAACAAAGCACTTTGCGTGCTGTAAAATTAAAATTAGTTTATTGACGCCTCGAGGCACTTGAAACTGAAGACGGTGAAGATTGCGACTCAAGTTTTAACATGAAGCAAGGTGAAAACGAATGCCTGGAGAGCGTGTGCCTCATGGGCCGTGCTGAGCCGTGTCAGGTGTAGCGAGCGGCTGTGGGGCAGGTTGGAGAAGGCGTCGTGGACGCTGCAAGGCGCAGACTGCTCAACACAACAGTTGTGTGTGTGTATAAATCAGCCGGCATGGTGTCCCCTCTCCAAGGATTTCTTCTTTGGATTCGTTGAAATGCAGTGTTCACGTTATTTCAGGTTGTCGTTAAAAACAGTAATGATTTATGTCAATACCTTGTAACTGCTTGAGCCTGTGGTATCTTTTCCTTGGAACAAGGGAAGAGTACAGCTCTCCTTTTAGATTTAATTTCTGTCGAACAGTTCGGGAAGCTTTTGTTTTGATTTTTTTCATTTAATGTTTCAGTGAGAAAATTTGGCCAGATATTGGGAAATAAACTAATGCTGAAACTTTATGATGGTGGTTTATTCCATGCTATAAATTCTGTGTTTCAGACTTCTGGAATTATTCAATACCAGCCTGGGAGTGGCAGCAGTGAGCATATTGCAAAGCATGTCAGTTTTTTTAAGGCCTTACAAAGTTACCCTAATTATCTTTTCCCCTTTTTGCCTATAGTCATTTACATTTTCTGAACTAAACACAGTATTAATGATAGAAATATCATAGACTCAGCTTAGAGCAGTTACTGTTTTAAAAAAAAAATATATATATATATCTCTGTGCGGAAGAGGTTTTTGCTTGGTCTTTTTCTTTTGTTTTTCTTAATCTAGAATAATTTTAACTACTTTCAAAATGTTTCACCAGACTTTTTTGAATTGTCTTGTTCAGGTGGCCCAGGCAAATAGTCTCCTCCCCAGGACTGTGTCGGTTTGGAAGTAGAATTGACTGCTGCTGGGGCTGGGCCCGATTGTCTTGGGGACAATGCCAACGTGAGTATCGTTGCTGCTGGGGCTTCTAGTCACTGGTAGAAAAGGCTTGTACACACCTAGTCACATCTTTCACATGTTCACACATGTTCTTACAATGCAGGGCTTAGGCTTTTGCACGTGTGAGTCTGACTTACATAGAAGGATGTTGTCATGTTAAAATTCTGTCTGTTATTAACAGTACTAAAAATGATTGCAATCAAGGAAGGTAAACTTTAGTTAGGGCAATGAGAATTTGGGAATTTGTGTTTGGTTTCCGCTTCATTTCATACTCTGGTCTAGTAGCCTGACATAACACTACTGTGTCATGTTACAAGCACTGCAGGGCGAGAATATTTGCGTCCGAGAAGGAAACCCAAATTATTGACATTTCACTTGGAAAGCTGATGGAAATGCTCCAATTAGTATTAAGTTCAAACATTCTTTCAGTAACCCCAAACTAAGAGAATAAATCTGCCTGACAGCATCCTTTTAGTGGGTCACACGTGAAGAGAAACATCTCTGAGATTCTCACATCTATCTAGAATCTTTGATACAATTGCAGGATAACCAAGTAGATAAGTCTTCACCGTTAACTACATCTTCAAAGGTATTCTGTGGTGGCAGCTAGCACTGTGTAGAAGTTAGAATTGTTAGGAGTGTCATAGAGACCTCAGCTTGCTAAAATTACAGCCTTTGATACTGAGAACGCTCACTCACGTGTTTAACAGTGCATACATGAGTGATATCCCCTAAGTTTTTGCAGGAGTGAACCTATAAATACTGGTCCTCAATTTTTTTATTTAGATGCAAATGTCTGCAAACTAGATAGTTTTCTGCAAAGCCATTTTTAAAGTAAAACAGGTATTAAATACTGTAAGTTGCTTAGTCTGCAGGTCAGTGACTGTAGGTAGCAAATATTAGGCAAAAGATAGAAATAGCATTGGTAATCCAACTGTAGACCCTCAGCAAAGGTTTTGTTCAAATCTGTAAACAGCAAGACTGGCTTCTTCCTTACCAAGTGTGTTAAAAGCCCACAATGTTTAATAGGTATATAAGACGACTGGCAAAAAAGCTATGTAAAATACTTCTGGAAAATAACATCCCTGATCCTGTTTTTTGATGCAAAGTTCTCAGATTGATGTCTCTCAGGCGATACCATGAATCATTTTGATTTTTAGGAAAGTAATCCTTTCCTTGGGATGAATGTTCATAGAGAAGGAAGGAGAATCTGAAGTAGGTTAGTAGAGGCTACTCCAGAGACGATAGAATCTATGTCCGCCTTTCATAATGCAGTTTTATTTGAAAATCATTGAGCATTTAAATGTTTGAGGCTACGAAGGGTTAACTGGCAAGTATCAATAATCGGCATTGTTTAAAAAAAAAACAAACCAAAACAAACCAAAAACAACACCGAAAAACCCCAAAACACTAAAAGGGTCTCACTGTGGCCCTTTTCTTAGATAACTTGTCTCCTGTGTTGTGACCATAAATTCCAGCTCATGTTTAGGTGGAAGTCAATTGCTTGCTATTACCAAGTCTGATTTGGGATTGCACTTTTATGATCTTGGGAGACAAGAACAGCATAAAGTGATACTATCAAAAGATTCATGACTAAAAGTTGAAAACTAGGCAAAAGTAATAACAGACAGAAAGTATTATTTATTTTTCTCTTTGAATTTTGTCAGTTAGGTCATTTGTAGTGCCAGCTTTTTTGGAAACCATAAATGTTCTTTATTTAAGGCTAAAGCTGCGTGAATTCTCACCTCCTTCCACTGCATTTAGCCAATTTAGTCTAACTCCAGTAGTTGAGACCAGACTTTCAAAAGAATACAATTATCACTTAGGTGTCTAAATGCACTTTTTCCCATTTTTTTCACATACAGCGTGCTGTTAATTTTTGAGTCGCTGGTTCAGAATAGTCTCAGACATTTGAGTGAAGACCTTATGTTTGGGTTTAACCCCAGCCAGCAACTAAGCCCCACGCAGCGGCTCGCTCACTTCTCCCCGCTGTGGGATGGGGGAGAGAATCGGAAGAGTAGAGAGAGAGACAGTTTAATAGGTAAAGCAAAAGCCATGCACACAAGCAAAGCAAAACAATAAATTCCTTCACTACTTCCGATGGGCAGGTGGGTGTTCAGCCATCTCCAGGACAGCAGGGCTCCATCACGTGTAATAGTTACTTGGGAAGACAAATGCCATCACTCCGAACATCCTCCCCTTCCTCCTTCTTCCCCCGGCTTTATATGCTGAGCATGATGCCACATGGTATGGAATATCCCTTTGGTCAGTTGGGGTCAGCTGTCCCAGCTGTGTCCCCTCCCCACTTCTTGCGCACCCCCAGCCTACTTGCTGGTGGGGTGGTGTGAGGAGCAGAAAAGGCCTTGACTCTGTGTAAGCACTGCTCAGCGATAACGAAAACATCCCTGTGTTATCAACACTGTTTTCAGCACAAATCCAAAACAGAGCCCCATGCAAACTACTATGAAGAAAATTAACTCTATCCCAGCCAAAACCAGCACACCTTATTAAAAACTTAGCAGCTCCTTCTAGTTTTTAAATGGGAGGCAAACTCTTAGCAAAATAAAGCAAGGAAATCTGCCCCAGTTGTGGTTGGTGAAAATTCCAGTCATATCAGAGTGGGAGATTACACTAAATGAAAGTGAATCTTTCTAGTGCTTGTAGCCAAATAGAAAATCTGTAGTCAACTCTCTACCTTGGGAATGTAGCATTTGGTATGAAGGATTAACCTGGCACAGAAGGCAGCATTCCTGGCCTCAGAGGAAAACTTGAGTGTTTTACTGTACAAAGGGATATCACTGAAAAATTTCCAAAAAGCCAAGTACACAATTATTTTTCCTGCTTTCTCTATGGAGAAAGGCAAACCTCTTAGTCCTCTCCCTGAAACAAGTGGCATAAATACACATCAGGTTTTCTCTACTAGGTGTACGTTTACTTTGCTGTTTATAGATTAAATTCTATTTGCACAATGAAAACAAGTATGGAGTCAGGCTTAAAAATTAGTAGTGAGGCCCAATTTACAAATGAGTCCAGAAAAGAAGCTGCAAATATTCAGGCAATAATGCTGAGCTCTTCATTAGTGAGCTTGAACTGCTTTTCTCAAACTAGTTTGAGCCATCCTTGGCATACCTGAAAGTGCTACAGCACCTTTGGACTCTCACCTGCTTACTCATGCATAGTTTACTGTGTAAGCACTGATCACCTCTGAATTTATCTTTCTGACATCAGCTATAAGGTGAGAGCCATGCTGGAGCCAGAGTGTAGCAAGAACAGAGGCTTCGATATGTGACAGGGTTGTCCCAGTTTACGGAGACCTCTGAACCATGATGAACCGTGGGCAAGTGATCGCTAACATACCTGGATACATTTTCTGCTGTCCAGCTGAGCTGCTCCACCAAACGTGTGGGCATGCCTTCTGCCCATGGCTGTTGAGAAAAAAATGTGTTAGTTCAAACCGTGTGATTTAAGGTAATGGTTTAATTGTGGTAGAGATTTAAGCCTGTATATGTCAGCTCTAACAGGGTAGGAGTGTGACACGGATGACAAGTAACTCATTAAGCCTTGATAACTCAGTGCTCCTGATCTTCCGTCCATAATCCATCCATACAGTTGCAAATGGTAACTGAACTGTGTTAGTAAACTTGCTTTTGTGAATTGTGGAATAATTCCTTTCATGTCCCTTTGAGTGACAAAGTGCACATAGAGCGTAATCGTGCTTACTGCTGCTTAGTAACGCCAGTCAGCCTAACTCAGCTGTCTTTTTCACTCTTATAAACGTGTAGGAAGAAGTTGAAATCAGGCCCCTCCTTTAATTTACCCTCTTCCTTTACAACATCGTCTGTCTGCCGTTAATAAATTATACCAATCAAGACTTGTACGTGTAAGGAAGTGCATGTCAGTCTGATCTGTCTGTAAACTTGCTTCCAACGGCTGTCAGTGTCAGTTGTAACCCAAATGCTCTTTCTGATTCCAGCAAATGCACTTAGAAGGTGTCCCTCCAACTGAAATAATCAAAAGCTTTGAAAAAGGTTGGATTTTTTATTTTTTTCTTCCTTGCAGGTTGTGAACACCAAAGTGAGATCTATGTTTAGTCAACTAGATCATTTTGAGACTGATACAAATATAGCCCTGTTTTCAAAGGGGCTGAACAAACATAACTCTCATAAATTCATTGGCATTTCCAAGTCCTTGTAAATTGAAAATCCATCCACACTTATTTAGTGGCCTAATCTAGATTTAGAATGGTGGATATGTTCCATCACTAACGTAACTACGTAGCCTTTCTGATGTTTTGATCTAGTATATAAACCGGGTTTATTAGTTAAACCTGGTGTGTAGAAAGGCTAATTTGGAAGCAGCAGCAATGTTGTTTAAGCAACAACTCTTAGGTCATGTGAAGTAACCTCATCATCGGAGGAGCTGATCCTTTACACTGATGGACTCCCAGCATCAGTGCTTTAAAGTTAGGTGTTAAATATCCCAGTTGAAATTAGTTCAAAAATCCCATATTGTTGCACAGCCTGTGGGACTTACTTGCACGTTAAGAAGTAGTAGTGGGAGTAATAGCTGTAAGTGGGAGTAATCACACAAAAGCCTACTTCTGTGATAAATGCAATGTTGATAAAGTACCTGATGAGACGTGTAAAAGTAGAAGTGTTGTCGTACATTTTTACGTGTTATTGTTGTGCACACAGCAAAACTATAACCCAGAGAAAAAGTGCGACTAGAAAGAAATTTCTTCTCTCAGAGTAGAGGGTTTTGACTTCCTGTGACAGAGCGTTTTTGGTGAGAGCAGGTATCAACAGTACATTTTTTATTAATAAACTCCTTTTGCATCTGTGGTACTGAGTGTGTTGTCCTGACCCAGAACCCACTAAATGGGTTTTAAAGTATACAGGGAAAAACCAAGTCGGGCATTTATCATTGCACATGTCTTGCACAAATGCAATTTTCTGTGTGCCAGCAGAAAAAATTTGCCTTAGGAAGTTGATTCAACTTTTTTTTTTTTTTTTTAATGTGTTACTCAGCATTAATTTTCATGGTTCAGAGTACCTGGAGGAAGAGAATTTCCAGCAGTGGTAACGCTGGAGCTCAGTTCTTTGAGCTGGATGAGAAATGTCAACTGCAGAATAGAAAACAGTCGTGTCCATTCCTGTATTCTAGCTACTGCAGTCTAGGAGACCTGCTGAAGCCTGTCATCTCATCCCCCTAATAAGATGCCTGTGACAGTATTCTGCAGGGATGGCTGTCTTCCTGAGTGTTTCTCAAGGAAAGGATAATCTGGGCCTTGTTGTCCAGGTGTCTCTGCTAGGTCAGAGGTAGGCCAAGCAGTAGCAAAGTCCTTGGAACCGCTGCTGACTGACCCTTGCTGATAATCTGGTGTACAGAAATCAGCTGTGAATATATACTCACATACTGAGCTCTGGAACCTGGTTAGCCTATCAAAAAACTAAAATAGGGGATAAGAGATGCACTCATTTCATGCAGAGACTTATGTGAGAAGTAGCGTGATGCTTTTTATTCCTCAGTATGAAAGTGGAAGTTCTTCCCTTCAGTTTCCAACAGGCCATGCTAGGGGTTATTTGAAACGTGTTAGTTCTTTGTGGACATTTTTGCCAGTAATCCATCTTGGTTCCTTGGAAGTTATTCTTAGAACTAATGGTCTACCTGCCTTGCTTTTAGCTGGCTTACAAATACCTCTGCAGTTCTTTCAAAAGCTATAAAAATGGTTTCCACATGTGTGTGCCTTTCATGAACAAATTACACCTGCTTTGTACTTGGCTGCGTGTCTGTTTGTAATTGATTTGTATGCTAGTTATATGTAGTCAAGGTACACTAAAGATGTAGGCTGCCTTTTGCTTGAAAAGTTCAGCTGAAGTTTAACAGTCAGGAGCTGCAGAAAGAGACTTTAACATAGATTTAAAAGGTTCAGGAAGATTTTTTTTTTAAGAAAAACAATAAAAGAACACTTGATTTCTCATTCAGTATTACAGTTTGGACAACTCCTTTGCTAGAGGTGATGGCAAAAATGGTTCCTTTTGCTGTGTTTGCATGTGTGCAGAATAGAAGGTTGGACCTGCAGCTTCTATAAATGGATGCAGATCTACTGTCAGATCCTCTGTTGGCATGAGTCTGCATGACTGTTGGAGTCAATAGAGGTACTCTGAGGTTTTGCCTGGTGGGCAGAAAGTTCGACCAAGAGAAGATGCTTCACAGGAATAAAATCCCACTAATTGTGGATTTTACAAGTAGTGATGTTATTTGATTACTTCACTCATTTCAATGTTGAATTCTCCTTAAAAGATAACAAAGTCTATAAAGTCTGTCTTGAGAACAGGTTGTGAAGATGAGTGTGCTCTTTCAGAGCATCCATCTGTTGTAGCTGCATCTGATTATCTGGTTATACCTAGGGAGCAAAACCAGAATAGGTCAGCAAAGTAGTTTCCCACCACCTTACACTAAAACCATGGCAATTAGCTTTAAAAGCTTAGGGACAGAGCAATCAAGAAGCTACACAGTACAGTAGTCTATTAGTAAAAGTGTAAGTCAAGACACAGTTTACACCTCTCCTTAGCATTGCACCATTAAAAAATGTTAATTGAAGGATGTCAGGTTAGCATTTGGATTTAGTCAAACCTAGTAGAAAGCGTATTATTTCAGGAGGTTCTTAAGACGACCTGCAAGAGAGAAGGGGGAGCTTGTACAAGCTGATAGGTGCAGGCATAACCAAATGCTTTGCTGGAAGCTGTGCATGCTGCTGCCTTCTTAAAACAGTTGTGGGGAAACTTACACTGTCTATGCTGCTGCTCCTGTCCTAATGATCTTAAAGACTGTGTATCTGTGCTGTGCAATCTATTTACAGAGATGCAAGGTGGTGGGAGGGGGGGAAGAGGTGGTTGTGCTCTCATTGATGCCTTGAAGGAGTTTTTGTATAACCAGCAATGATGTTGATGGGAGTTTACCTGTGTAAATCATCTCATACATCAATGGGAGAAGAGGCCATGAGCTGCTTAGGACTTCTGTTTCTTGCACATAACAATGCTTCCAGTGGACATGGCAATTCTGTATAGTCCAAGATGCACAAAAATAAAACCATGATTTTGTCAATAATGAGCCATGAAAATACTGGCTTCCAGGAGGCTGACCCACTAGCAGAAACCTCATTAAAGTCAATAAGAGTTTGGTTACTGAATTTGTGGTTGCAAGAATACAGTCTGTATTAATGCATTGTGTTGGCCATGTTAATTAATATTGATATGCAGCATGTCTGCTTCTTGTAAAATGACCAGTATTTTTGTGCATCCTTAGGTACTTTTCAATGAAAAGACATTTTATACAGAATTGCAAAACTGCTTTAATAACTGCCATGCAAGAAAAAATGAGGTTTTGCTATTTTTATTCAGTTACGGGTTTTTTTTTTCAGTTTAGAAGCTTTATGCTTTTAAAGTGGTTATGACGTTACTATGTTAAAGATACAGTATCCTTTTCCACTTCCCCACTGCATCCCTTCTGCACTTCATACATAGAATAATAGTTTTGCAGTCCAGTTTTTCCCAAGAAAATCTCAACAGTAAGACGATTTGACCATTTACAACTAAAGTATATTTGTATTTGGAGCTTCTCTCAAAGCCCAGCAACAACTTGGTGAGCCTCCCTCCACTGTAACAAACACTAAGGGACTTTCTGGTTAAAACTGATTTAAACCAATGTAAGTTGCAATCATAGCAAACCCTCAAGTGTTGATCACATACTGCTTAAAATACAAAGAGCTGCTGTTGCAGTGAAGTCCCAGTCTTTTATAATAAAGCTATGTAGCCTAACAAGCTGTGCTGCTAACACTAATTTTATTGGCAAATAAATTGATTTAAAATAAGCCTGAAACATAAATCTGTGTTTCCATCTTCTTTAACTTTTGTAGCATATCTAGTTTCATATGGTAGTAAGAGCTGAAAAGGTCTCTAAGCATTAGTTTTAATTTAGATGACATTCAAAAATGAAACATTATAAAAATGACCAGTAAATTTATATGCCAGCATGTTTATTGGTTGCAGATGTTCAGATACTTAAAAATGGGTGTAATTTTAATTACTCTGAAATTAGCATCCAGATGCTAACCCTTTATGTTTGCTCTGTGGAGGCGCAGCATTGAAAATATATACCTATATTTAAAGGAAAGGATACTGTCTCTTTAAGAAAAGCATTTATGTTCTGTTGATGGAAACATCGAACCTAAACCATGAAACACGAGAATTTTTACAACTATGTACTATATGAAACATGACAAAGTGTAGCTCCTTCATTGATTGAATAAGAATAGCATCACGTCATTATATTTAATTATTCTTATGTATGAGAATGTTTGTTAAATCTCATAATGAAATACTGATGTAAGGTATTTCCATTTTTAAATGTGTATCAGAATTTTTTTTATTTCAGAAAAGCTCTGAATGTTGAATGTGTGTAAGTCTCCAGGAATGTAACAAGTTGATAAAAACCCCAGCCAAGTCCATCCTCCTTACAGAAAAAAAAAAGCTGGAATTTCTTTTTTTGGATATTTGTTTTGCAGCTTTCTACGTCTTAAGGCAGAGAATAGCCAGCCTAAGGTGCCAGCCCAAAGGTTAGATGAACATATTTCTTGAAATAATTTTGGCAAGGTTATGACGTGGAGTTATAGCCTCTAAGTCATAAGTTTACATGAAAACTGTAATATGTGACAAGAAGATGTAGATGCTCTTTTATTTCTTTCCTTTTTTAAACATTTGATTTGGGGAAGATGGGGCGGGGGGAAGGAAATTAACAGGGCTGTTTTGTCCCAGTCACCTATCCGATTAGATACGTATTTTCTAGACTATTGTACTTTTCCCTCTTTTTCTTTATTTTACCCTCAAGCCCCTGGCTATATTTTTTCCTTCCTGCAAATTGTTTATACTCCCAGCATCATATTTACAAGCTGTCGGACTTAGGAGGCCTGATTTTGCTTCCGGAGTGTTGAATCCTGTGCAGTGGGAGGTTAGTTTGGGATGGCTGAAGCACTTATTGCCCTCCGCTGCCTGCTTTGCACCTCCGCTACAAGCTGTCGTTCCCACAACAGGGAAGCTTTACAGCCCCTGCTCTACAGCAGCGTACAACCTGGCATGTTAAGAGAAAATGAAATCAACACTAGTTTACAACGGTACCCAGGGCTGTACTCTGCTGCTGCTTAGGAACTGATATGTCTTGTTTACTTATCCCTGTGGCAGGAGGAGTAGTCTTTAGAAAGGGGAGCAAAGCCTTAAGCTCTTCCTCTGTCCCTGGAAGTCAGCTTTGTCACTGTGATACAGAAGTATCTCCGCTGCAGCCAATGGGTGTCACGTTCTAATAAACAAAATAGCAATAGGGCCCGGTTTGTTTTCTGTCACCACACATTCGGTAGACACACAGAAAGAGTCAGGTAACAAACAGGCGTTTGAGATGATAAAGCAGCGTTCTTTAAGCAATTATCATGAGGCACTTGAAATGCAAACATGAAAAGATTGGCAAAACATGAAATATTTCTTACCTTTCTAATTTTGCATTGTATAAGATCAAATTTTCACTGATTTTTAAAAAGAGTATTTAAGTGCCTAAGCATTAGGTTAACTTTCACTGGCTTCATTAAATCCTGTTGATTTCGGTGTTACCCGTGCTTAAGTTACGCACGCTTTTAAGTGCTGTTCTGAATAGCAAGGCATTAATGAAGCAGGGCCTGGATTTGTGTATGCAGTTTAGAAACACATTTGGCAGCAGTCGTAGGCAAGCAAAGCATTCACTGCAATGAGCAGCCCACACTGGTTGCAGTTTGTCACGTTAATGTGCTGTTACCAGAATCATATGTGCAAAATGAGTAACTGATTTACCCAGGCAAATGTAGTAGTTGTGCATGAAAAATCAGGAGCCACTTACTTAATGGAACTGTATGTTTTAGATGGAAGCTTAAGCATGCCTTTTTACAGCATTTGTTACCATGAATGTTACAAATAAGTGCAAGTAATTTGTGACAAAATATTCACGCATTAGATACTACCATTTTATCTGATTATATTATCAGTCTCTAGTCACAGAAGTTGGTCGAGGACATTTATTATCTTTCAAAAAATAGAGTAAGGAATGTTTTGCATATGAAATTATCTGAAAATTAATAATCAGTTGCCCTAGTCAGGCTTGTTAAGCTCTGCAGAAATCTATGTTGTGAGTGCTAGTAAACTTGTTTGGGAAGCAAAGTTATTTTTTCAGAAGTAATTCTGAAATGTGAGTTACGAGTATGACATGTTTTTACCACCTACTGGTAACTGTGTGGTAGGTTAAGCTTTATGCATTCTCCTGCAGTTGTATGTAGTTGAACAAAAAAGAAATATGTAACTCTGAAAGAGCTGCAGTGATTTATTTTACAAATTACCTCATACCTTTGGGATCAAAATTACTGTGAATAAGGCAGACTTATTTTCCTGAGTGTGTGTTTATGCAGTTGCATAATTTGCAAAGAATTGCAAAAAGTAAATAGAAAGAGACAGACGTGAGCTGAAGCTGGCTCTGAGGAAGAGAAGAATAGACCTTGAGGTTGTGGTCTGTTAGCACCACAGGAAAAAGGGAGCTGGTTTCAGGTGAAGGAGGAAACAGAGGGGAAAGCTTGTTTCACCAACGTGCAAGTCTTGTTATAAAGTTGGCACAGGGGGAATGCAATTAGCCATCTTAAGATTGGAAGTCAGTTCTGCGTTCAGCAGTGTAAGAGGGGCCAATGAAGGTTTGTGAAGCTGAAGAGTATGTAATCATCTCTGGGCTGACACACAAATTACTTTCTGTGTTTGGGCAAACTGAATTTTCAGGAGCTGGGATTTAGAGTCAGAATAAATACGGGGCTATATGTTACTTGGGAAGAGAGGGCAGAAGCAAGGCCGTTCAGGCAGGTGGTCGGCATAGTTTGTTTCAGGTGCAGGTATTCTTAGTATATTTTTGACTTCAAAGAGGTGAAAACAGAAGTTCAAGGACAGTTTGGACATCTGCAGTCTAGCATTTTGAAGCAGATTTGAGTGGAGGGATGCAGAAAGAGCAATAAAAGACTTTGAGGGCAACTTCTGTCAATGAAACCTTGTAGGCATCATGCAAGAAAGAAAATGCAGGGAATAACTATTAAGGAACAGAAATTAAGAGACAAAGCAGAGAAAAAGAATGTAAGAATTATACACAGAATTATACTCAAGGCTGTTTTGATGAAAGACTTCAGGAATGTTGGAAAATCAAAGAAGAGTTAAATTGGTAGAGATACTCCACTAAGAAAGCTCAGGGTTTTCCATCGTTGGCCACAAATGAAGAGGAGGAGTTAGGCAGGTAGGAAACAGGCGCTGCAACCATCTGGTTAGGACTCCACCAAACAGTGTTTGGTAATCAAGAAATAAATCATTAATGTTAAAATTCTAGATGAGAAGGAATAGAGGGGACAGCATGTGGTAGTCACCCATGCCCCCAAAAAGTGGGCAGCTTAGTGCAGAGGAACTGGCAAAAGTTGAGCGGACCTTCCTAAGCAGTTCTGAGGGAACTGTGTGCAGGAAGAAAACACAGATGAAATTTTAAAACCCCAACATTATAGACCCATAATGAATTGATTGAATGTGTTTTTCATTTATTGTATTTATGCAACAATTAAAAAATACTAATTCAGAATGATTGAGTCATGCTCAGACACCACCAGCAGCTAGTAGTGGCTGGGAAGATTGGTGGCTTCTGCCTTTTACGCAAGCATAACACATGCTAACAGCATGTGCATTTCACCAGAAATTCTTTCTTCCTCTCTTCCACACTTGAAAAAAAAACCCCAACCCTAAACCCGAACCAGTCATTCATGTTTCAGTTCCTTGTGTTTTTACAGGAAGTTTAATTTGGCCTGAAGGTTGAGACTTAAAATGTGGTATTTATCATCTTATTTTGGAGGAAAAGATAGTTCTTGCCAACCTTTAAAATAGGTACTCCGTTAGATTTATGGCCAAATAAAAGGCTTTAGGATACCTCCTTGACTCCATTGAAGTCAGTGGGAACGGAGACAGAGCAAGTCTTCACATCTGGCTCAAAAAAAAAAAGAATTTTAAATCATCAAACTGAAATGAATAATCATGAGACCAGAGTTTATTTGCTGATATCTCTTGAATGAGTTGGGCAACAAAATGAAATGGAAAGTTTAGTTGTAGTTGTAGTTTATTCTATGGCCTATAAGCAGCAGTTGAGTAAAGATGAAAATAGCCATGCTTAGGATTTCTTTCTGTCTCAGTCTGCATTGTTATCCGATGGGAGTGCCAGTTTAAATGCTTTCAGAGACGAATCCGTAGAGAAATGGTAGGTCTTTGTTGATGTTGATTCAACGATAAATTAACAATCTTGTTTTTAGTGGCACTTGTCTATACAAGTGTACTTTTAACTTTTGTTTAGAACAATTACTATTATAAAGAGTAGAAAGCTTTTGATTCTTTTTGGCAACATTTTCAGCCTCTTATCTTCTGGAGTTCATTGCCCCAAGCGTGTAAGAGAGCGACTTTCTCAGCCTGGTGTAACTCTTGCCTAGTAGGGAACTGAGTGTTACGTAGCAGACTGAAGACCATGGACGTGGCTTATTTCAGTCATTGTAAATGTGAGTTGATCGGAGGGAAATGATTGTTTGTTGTGGTTGGTTTTTAATTGTCAAGATGCAAAGAATATTAGTTGGGAGACTTTTTCCCCACTACTTATAAGTCTAATTGTGTTAAAAAAATGGATAAACTTTATGTGTTTGTGTGTTAGCAGAGCAACTGAAATACTCTGTTCTATCTGGAATTTTGCAAGAAAATAAGTAGAGTGGAAAATTCAAAGAAAAAACCCAGTTTCATCAGCATACATAGTGTATGGCCTGGACTCATACCGAACAGCTGAAATAATTGCCTGCCATTCAAAGAAATGCTGAAAGTCAGGCTCAAGTGTATTTGTATACCTGGATCTCGTTGCCCATGTTCAAACAGAACCCTTCGGGAGTCAGTAAGTGTATCTGCTGCCATGCAGGGGCATCTCCTCCTTTGGAGAAGGGAGTATTTGCAGGCCGGGGATGGCAGAGCCTGAGCCAGCCCACCTCTCTGGGCCTGGGGACTCTGGCAGAGGTCGGTGGGAAGGGCATGGAGATGTCACCAGTGGAACCCCAGCTAGGTCTGCAGACTTGGCTGAACACCACCTGCTTCTTAAGTACTGAGGACTGTGCAAAGCCCCATTCAAGTTAATGGGAGGATATACAAATTGCTTGGTGAGGGTGGCTTGATTCCTGATAGGCAATGCTGTGGGGTTTATCTGTGGTGTTGGCTAAGTGCATAGAAATTCTTCGATTGTAACACTGTAGTGAATTTCCGCAGCTGTGTATAAATAAGACGCATAAATACTTAAGCAGCCAATGTGCACAGAATGTACTCTAATAAACAGGATTTCTTCACGTACAGTGTTTGGCAGCATAGGTTTCCAAATACCTGTTTAATGTGCAAAAAAAAGCATTTTATGATGACTTTGACTTTATGGATAGTGGTCTGCTAATCATTAGGAAACTTTCCTTGTGGTAGTAGAGATTCTTGAGCTGTAGAATGCTGAGGGGCTGAGATCTCCTTTAACTGAGACTTTTAAAAAGAAAAGAGCGATATCTGTCATGTGATTTAAGAGCATTTCTTAATTATACCTTGAGACTAGGAGGTAAACTAGATCAGGAGTTACCCACCTGTATGTCATATGAGACATTAAATACTGCATAGTATGGAGCTAAGTTTGTTGACTATATATTGGACTAGATGACCTCTTGAAGATCCCATAGATCCCATTGCTTGATTTAATAACATGGCCTATGTTACACATTTCATATCTGTAGACCGTTGTATATTATTTGTTTTAAACAAATGCTAATACATAATTTTTGTTCTAGTACGATATCTACCTACTTGGTTAACTGAGATAATTAAGCAAAACATCTGGTTCCTAATACAAACATATTTGACCTTCTGAATTAGAGGAACATTTTCATTTATAAATGAAATTAAAATCTCATTTATTTCATTACTGAATTTTATAAGGCTTTTCATCTTCAAGTGTGAGATCTTTTTTTCTCTATCTGAGCTGCTGCTGATTTACAATCTGTGCAATTGAGGGAGGGACCAAGACTCTTAAAAAAGTCAGATAAACTAAAGTTGCCATGGGTTCAGCTACTGAACTGTAACACTTCATGCTGATCCCATGGTGCTTTGTGTTTTTTAAAGAATAATTATTGCCTAACTGTATCCCATGCCACAATATGGATTTTCTCTAAAGTGCAGTTGAAATTTCATGGAAGCTTTCAAAAACATCTGTTTCTCTGCTGTAGTTTAGATCACATCTTTTCCTTTTTCACCAGTGACTTCAAAGTCATGAAGCTGGCCTTCTTAGTGTTCATTTTGCCGCCATCACCTCTAATTAGATTTGGGTCTATGATGTCAGGAAGATAAGAGTCTCAGTGTGTAAATGAGCTCTTACACAAAGATCTTTTTTTTCTATTTATGACCATAATGATTAAAAAAGCAGCAATTGTTTCCAAGTACAACGTTCTAGAAGTTTTTCATTATGTATCTGTTGCTCTTCAGTCAAATCTGTCCATTACTCAAGGGCGTACTTTTTGAAACAGACCTTTTAGTAGTCTAAGCAGCCCCTTTCCCTAATGCTTTAATTGAGAGGTGTTTCTGAATCTGAATCCCATTTCTTTGTTTCTGGACAGTGCTTTCTGGAAAAAAAAAAAATCTTGCATTAACTAGAAACATCCTTCCCTGTTGCCTTTTAAGATATTCCTTAAGACAGTTTTTGGAAAGAGACTGCACCATCGTGTTAGGAAGATCTATCAAGAGCAGTGCTGTAGATTTAAAACAAGGTTTTAAGTTCTCAGGCGTTATCACTGGCCATATATATATCTCTAATGTTTAAACAAAAAAAATGCCCTGATAATAAAGGGCAAATGCAGTCCTAAAACTGGAGCAAACTCCTTCTACACCAACAGTTGCTTCTGTGGATGCGTTTGTGGGAACTGCTGATTCTGGGTGCTTTGAATCTTGTGGAAAAGATTTTAGAACATCAGAGATGTATTTACATAGTTCTTCCACAACCAAAACTAATCTCTTGTTTCTGTTTTAATTTTGTTTAATTCAAAGCCGTTGAACAGCTTGGCTAGAATTCAAGCTATGTTTTTGAGTGCCTTCTGACAGATTTCTGTTAAATTACATCCTTAATACATCCAGTTTTATGATACAGCCTGTTGTCAGATTAATTAATATTGCAGCTGGATCTAGTTAGCTACTTTCCAAATTCCAAACAATACTGTTAGTTTAGAAAATGAACTTAAAGCCAGGGTAAATAATAAATCCTGACTACAGGGCATTCAAGTTATGCCACCCTCTGATTTTGGTCTAATTTGTGTCCATCTTGCTTAAAAAGTAAGCTCACCAGAATTTTGCATCTGCATTTTGTTATATAATAATAACCAACATTTTAGAGCATAGTACATACTTTACTCTTCCAGTAGGTTGAAACAGCATGTTTAGTAATAGAAAGACATTTCTAATAAAAAAGATTTGGAAATGGTGTTTGAAATTTTCAGCTGTAAAATGGTTTCCAGAGTTGTGCAGGATTCGTTGCACTCTGAAAATGTTCCTGTTAGCTAATCCTACATCAGCAGAAATACATGAATTCTTATATTTCTTCAAAAGCAATGCGTGTTTTATTATTGAAGTTTTAAAAGTTTATGAATTTGATTTGTGTTATACTGAAAGAGGTACCAAAAAACAGCTTCCTAACCATTATTTCTTGGAGTTCTGTATTTATGCTCCATTTGGGGAATTAGAAATTATCTGGCAAATTTGCCTCTGGAAACAGAATAGACCATAACTTCACATTCTGAGACTATATCTGTACAGCAGGTCGGGTAATAAATGCTTGAAATGTTCTCAGTGGAAGTGACTTGGATGTTTGCAGCGATAAAGCAGCACATTACAATCAGTGTTGCTTTTGCTTTTACCCAATCCTTTTTTCCTCCAAAAGAAAAAAAATAAAAGTAATTCCCATGCCAGAATCCAAACACCCGAAAGGGAGAGATTTAGGCAAAACATTGCTTAATAAGGGGGTAGTGTTGCTCTACAGTCACAGAGGAAAATGATGAATGCTGGGATCTGTGCTACTGCATGTCAGTGACTGACATTGACTTGACTGACAAGTGCCTTGTTTGTATGTTGCCTATGATACTGGTGTACGCATTTTCTATATAGCGGGGGCGTATTCCGGGTTTACCAAATTTCATGTCATGGATCATAGTACGTACATACATAGAGAGAGCAAGTGAAGGCACAGTGCCTGCTTGCTGATTCAGTATTAAAGGGTTTTAATATCCTAGAAACAGCACAATGTAGTGTTGTACAAAAATAGACTACTAACGAGTATCTCACTCTTCCCACATGTGTTGGGGTGGTGGTTATTTTTGAAAGTGCACCTGATGTTTGAACTGTGGTATTTGAAGCATGTAATGATGCTGAAGGGAGGAATATATACGGTACTATTTGTTAGGTGATTGCCATTTGTCTCAAAGTGAAGCACTCTCAGCTGTGACTGGAGTGGAAGAATAATGAGTATTCCTCTATTTGCAGCTATATGCCAGCCAGGATGCAAACATGGTGAATGTATTGGGCCAAACAAGTGTAAGTGCCACCCGGGATACACTGGAAAAACCTGCAACCAAGGTAAGAAAGTGAAGTCCAAGAAAGAGAATTTCTTCTTGAAATCACAAAAGTGTTGTTGATCCCTCTCCCCGCCAAGTGCTGTATGTGTCACCTGCGTTTATGGGGCAACGAACTCATATACCAGGTCTGTTACTGTGGCTATTCTGATATTAGGACTGACATTTGTCAAGAGAATGACAATCTGCAGTGGGATAACACAGGGAAAAAATTGCTTTCATTCAGATGAAATCGATGAGATTAATGTAAAGTATGTATTTACATGCTCTCCTGAATCTGAATCAGTTATTTAAATCCTGTGGTGAGGAGGGAAGGGATACCATCCAGAGGGACCTTGACAGGCTTGAGAATTGGGCCCGTGCGAACCACGTGAAGTTCAACAAGGCCAAGTGCAAGGTCCTGCATGTGGGTCGGGGCAATCCCAAGCACAAATACAGTCTGGGTGGAGAATGGATTGAGAGCAGCCTTGAGGAGAAGGACTTGGGGGTGATGGTTGATGAGAAGCTCAACATGAGCCAGCAATGTGCGCTTGCAGCCCAGAAGGCCAACCATATCCTGGGCTGCATCAAATGCAGCATGGCCAGCAGGTCGAGGGAGGTGATTCTCCCCCTCTACTCTGCTCTCATGAGACCCCACCTGGAGGACTGCGTTCAGCTCTGGGCCCCTAGCATAAGAAGGATGTGGAGCTGTTGGAACGAGTCCAGAGGAGGGCCACGAAGATGATCAGAGGGCTGGAGCACCTCTCCTGTGAAGAGAGGCTGAGAGAGTTGGGGCTCTTCAGCCTGGAGAAGAGAAGGCTCTGGGGAAACCTCATAGCAGCCTTCCAGTACCTGAAGGGGGCCTATAGGAAAGGTGGAGAGGGACTTTTTACAAGGGCATGTAGTGATAGGACAAGGGGTGATGGTTTAAAGAAAGAGGGGAGATTTAGATTAGATTTTAGGAAGAAATTGTTTACTGTGAGGGTGGTGAGACACTGGAACAGGTTGCCCAGAGAAGCTGTGGCTGCCCCCTCCCTGGAAGTGTTCAAGGCCAGGTTGGATGGGGCTCTGAGCAACTTGGTCTAGTGGAAAGGTGTCCCTGCCTGTGGCAGGGGGGTTGGAACTAGATGATCTTTAAGGTCCCTTCCAACCCAAACCATTCTATGATTGGTATTTCATAAAGTCACAATTTTCAGGATTGGATAGTGAAATAATATTTGTTTAATTAAAAAAAATCATTAATGCATTCTTGTTCTTGTGTTTCTAATCCTGCACTAGCTAGGTAGCAATAAACTGTAGTGCATACTTAAGAGCTGGAAACATGACATGTTCTCTTACTGAATTATCAATATAGTTTTGTTGTGTTTTTTTTGCCAAAAATGATCTCCAAAACATGTAATGGTATAAAGATCATAGAGTATAAAACAGAACTGTAATACATGATTTATTAGATTTTGATGCCTAAGACATATTCACATACAAAGATATCTTGATAAAACTGTTCTCTTTTCCAGTTGTCTCAGACTACAGAAAAAGTTCATACGTTTTCTGAGAGTGCTGAGGAAGTATGGTAGAGAAGTGTGACATTTAGAACGATGTTGTTGTTCAAAAATGTACCCTGATGTTTGCTAACCTTCTTTTGACATGTTGATTTTAGAGTGAATTATTTTCTTTAAAAATAGGTACGTATCTATTTTCAGGTTTACTAATCCTTCCCGAACTGATGTGGATATGAATGTTGGATTTTTCAGTTTTGTTTTAAGTTTCATTTATTCTGTCATCTCTCAAATTATCCTGTCTCCTTTTCCCTTTACTTTGGGCTGACATTTTAAAGGATGGGTTGTTATGATTTTATTATTCTACACCCATTTTGGTCAGTCTGGAACTTCTTTAGAAAACAGTGCAGTGAACTAACAGTTGTTGTATGGTACGTAGCAGTTTTTTTATGTACTAATTACTTTAACAATAGCAAAAGAATGCTGTGCAAATTGCTGGAGGCTGCAGTCTTGAACCTAAACTATTCACTTTCCACTAAATGCTAGGGAAGGAAAAAAAAGTGGTGATGAATGATTAAAGGAAGCCTTTTAGGCAGTATTGATGAAATATTCTTGCATGGTATTGGTGGCAAAGTTGCCGTGGCAGATGTGCACAAGGTTTCTGAGATGCCTGCTGACTGTGGTGTCCCAAATGTACTCCAGTTCAGGTGACTACAGTCTTTATCTATTCTATCCTATGGTGAGACCCTTGAGCTGTTCCTGGGATCCGGGGTTGCGTTCTTGCCATGTGCTGATTCCATGTTAGGATGAGAACTGAAAGTGCATAGTGGATGAAGAGTCTGCTTTTGCTGGGAGGAAATTAAAATCGCACAGGATAAGTGTGACCTATGTTATTATACCTTAATATAGCACCTGTCCTGTTCAGTCCATGGGCTGTCTTTCTTATTTCTGTTCTAGAGTAATACTTAGCAATAACAGAAAGTAATGGTGTTGGCAGAAGAAATGGTGGAGTTCCCCTGAAGAGATGAGAGTATTTCTGGGATGTGTGGATGTGTGAATGGTGCTGGGCTGTAAAGTATGCTCAGATTCTTGGTGAAAGGCATTCTTTGAATACAAGCACTGATAAACAGGCTTTACATCTCATCTGTTCATGGGCCTTGTGGATCAAGCCGTATTCCAGGGACCAACGCGAGAGAAGAACCCAGCCTCACAGCAGAAGTGTTGAAGCCAGACTGTGAGATGATGCATGGATGCTTGTCCTTTTCCGGTGGCACAGCAGCTGCTGTGGCAATCTAGACCTCGCTTTAGGTCACTCAGAATTTAGGATTAGCTGATACTTGTTTTATTATGTTGCTATCATCAGCAATTAAATTGCAGTGACTTTGCACAAGAGCTAACCATGTGCTCTCCCCACAGCATTCAAATCTCCTGAGCGGCTTTAGTGTTTCCCTTCTAGCTTTTTGATCTGAGGTTTACAGCTGTAACCAGTTAAGAAAAAAGCTGAGCAACTTGAAAGAAAACACCCTATGCCAGCTCTCTAATTTATAGTGATAATAACGGAACTAATACTTCTTTCAAAATGTGTTCATCAGAAAATTGGTACCTGCTCTTCAATAAGATCTATGTTCACAGACAAATACAGATAGTTGAAAACTTGTGGTTTTTTGCTAGCAATCTAAAGCATATGCAGGTTAACTTTCTGTGGCTGGGAAAGGTTGTCTTTATGCAAAGAATGTAAGGCCAGTTTTCTGTAACTTACTATCCTCTTACTCTGTTTGTTCCAGGAACATGATGCAAAGTTTGCTACGTTCTCTTTGTTAATGCAATTCTTGTCAGCACTTGAGATATATATTTATATATATATTTTTTTTTAATTTATTTAAATTATGAAGTAATGCGTATTACAAAGATCTGGTAATTTCATTTTTATTATGCCTTCTTCCCATCCTGTCAAGATGAGCAGCTATACCCAAGTCCACATGGTCAGAGCAGTGAAGCACTTCTATTCCGCCCCCTGGATCATCATGCAAGAAATATAGCGTCAAGGGGTGAGATGGTCCCGTATTTCAGGTGGCGTGCTCCTTCTACCTGCACAGCTTGAAACAGTAATACAATTTCTTGCGAAGGGGTTGGAGGCTAATAGACCGATGGCTGTGATGCAAAAGCTGAACCTGCAGTGTCATCAGCATGCAGAGCAATAACTGATCGTATTTCCTTGATGCTGCGTGACTGTATTCCCAAAAGGCTTGGCTCTCCACCATACTCACGGTTGTAACTTGCTTTTGTTTCTTTCCTCTGCTCTTCTTTCAGGGCCTGCACTTTTTATTTGTTTCCGAGTTCCTTTGTAAAGTGAGAGGGATGGAAATTGTTTATCAGGTTAGATAAAGACAAAACTGTGATTTACATAAAGCTGGAAGTTAAAGAAAATGGAAGTTGTTAACTTCTGGATTTGGCAGTTGATTAATCAGACTGAGTGATGTGAACAAAACTCAGGGTGATACAAATCTCCTCTCATAAGTTTGAAATGGTAGTGTGATGATAATTGCTGGAAATGAAAGCTGATCTGCTATTTATAGTATTGTCATAACAGTTTAATTTTTTCCTTGGTTTCTGGTCCCTGGTTTTCTGTTTTCAAAGTCTGAGTAAATTTGGTGTTGAATATTTGGCCTCTATGTTGCCTGATCCGAGTTAGCTAATAGGTAGAAAAAGGCAGAAAAGGTCTGAGTGCTGGAGTCTTCTGCAGCAGCTAATTAAAGAAAGCAGCAGAGTGTATTGCATCTGCCTAAGAATAAGTGCCCCATTGTTAAGCCTGTACTGGAGTCGGTCATTATCCAAGATCATGTGTGGTGCCGCACAGTAGGCAAAGAAGTCACATCCAGATTTGCCAGCACAGCGCTCTTATCCTTTCCTTGCATTCACGTTTTTATTTCATTTCTTTAAAAATAAAATACCTGTGCTCATTAGCCTGTGCTCGTGTTACAGACCTGCTTTCCATAGTGCCCAAAACTGCTAGTCTGCTTTCATGTACAGGACTGTCTTATGTTATTTTGAAATTAAGAATGCTGATTTTGCATTGACTGTACAATTGTAGGCAACTTGGGAATTTAAGTGCCTGAGCAGTGAAATTCTCAAGTGCAGGACAGTGAGTAGACATTCCTGGAAATAAAGTAAAGGGATTTGTTAAACTTTTTAATAGTGTTGGGCTTTATGTTTTAAATTCAAGTGTGAGATTATAAGTGAGTAAAAGAAATGATGATATTTTATTAAAAAGAAAAATGATGTAAAATGTTATTTTTATTACCCTTTGAGTTTATGCATTTTAGCTTTCAATTTTTTAGAGGAAACTTCTGCTGTTTTCTTATTTTCTCTTTTGATGCATAGACATTTATACTGAGATGCCTTTATAGATGTTGCTTGAAATACACAATTGATCAGTAACCAGCATTTGTTCAAGAGGTATGTTGCTATGGCTGATTTTTTGACTGCTAACATTAGCCTGAACCTGTTCTTGACAAAATAGACCTTACTTAAGGAACAAGAAACACACAAACAGATGAGTATATAAATAGCAGGAATGTTTCAGTCTCCCCCAGTCCACGTGCAGTACATCCGGACTCTTCTTAGGGAAGCACGCTGCTACAGATTATGGGTGCGTGGAGGTGGATCAAGAGAGCTGTCAGCATATTCATACAGGCCTTTATGTAGAACCAGCAGGACCTGCCAGTAATCGTACAATGTACCTCCTAGGAAACTGAGTGGTGCTTGTAGGGCAGTTTCCGAGTATGTGCCCGTCTGCACTGGTGAAAAGAGGAAAAGTTGCATTTTGGGGAAAATAACATGGGCTGAGCAGTATGCTCGAACACATCTGACCTATTTGCAGGCTAGCTTCTCTCTTAAGCAGCCATAGCACTGCCAGTACTTGTTTTCCTGAACAGTAGCATTCATTCTGACTCCATAAGGTTAAAAAATCTGTCAATAGCTAATTTCAAAGGCAAAAGTGACAACCTGTGACACAGGAGGTTTAGGATTAAGTGGAGCTGTGCTAACAGCCTGTTTCTGCTGCCTTGTGACCTTAGCTTTCTGTTACATCAGCCAAGGTTAAAAAATTTGAACTTTTTCAAGGCACAGGCATTTTACTTTCAGCATGTTTTTAAGATGTGAATCAAAAGCTGATGTTGACAGCATTTCTTCAGAGGCAGAAATAGAATGAAGCAAAGAAAATAGAAATAATTTAGTCAAAATTCCACAAATGAAAAGCGTGTGATGTGATATCCTAATACAGTTGATTGCACCTACTTTTTAAGATCAGGTTATTCTCGGAGTATGTTACTAATAGCTGTCTATTTGTCAGTACCAGAGCTTTCATTTCTGTACTAAGAATACTTTGTACTAAATGGTGGTGTAGGATTCAGAGTCCTGTAGAAAGATCCAATTATTTAAGGCTCGTAATGTAATCTGTACTTTATGCAAGATGGTAAATGGAGAACAGTCATAAATTCTTATAATTTTCAACTTTGGATCTGTAGTTGTAGCTCTGGAAATAAATGTGAGACAGTTCTTAAGGGTAAAGACTTCAGGAGTATCTGAACTTAGGAACTGAAGTGCAGTGGGATGTAAGCAGTAGAAGTTAACACAGGCGCTGTTAAAATCCTGCCCTGTAAGCTTAATTTCAGCATTACCTTTCCTCATACCTTTCTCATCCTGTCCCTACTTCTAGCTAAGTATTTTATACTTAGCTCTGTTATGCATTTATTTTGTAAAGTGATGCTTTTTGTACAAAAGGGGAAGAATACAGATAATTTAGACTTAGAGAACTTTTCTTTCTCTTACTTCAGAATGATCGTTGTCCGTGAATCTCAGAATAGCCAGTCATGTGGGCTCGGTGGGGATACTTTTATGAAGTCCAGCTCTAACAGAGTTTTTGAATTTAACAATGACTTTTTTAACAGACGTGTTGCATGTGGAATAAATATGTTAATGCAGCTATAACGTCTGTCAGGAGCTGCCTAATTGTTTACAGAAGAAAGTTTTACAGAAGAAAGAAAAAAGCAGCTTTTTCTGCTGCCCAGAGAAGTTTGCCTACCAAAATGTGAACTTTCACCTGTTTATTGTTGAGCATTTTTGTGTATTTTTTTTTTTTACACAAAGATTTTCACAATGAAACTTGCCCTTCCCCTCTGGCATAATAATCTGACGCTTTTCCATCTGACCAATGCACGTAGTCTATCAATAGTCACAACTCTTAGCTGAAGATCCTGTTTCACAGTAGAAAATGTACAGCTCTTCTACAGCTGTTTCCCTCAAACCCAGCACGTACACTTTTGTGATTGTGGTATTGGTGCCTGCTGGATGAAGTATATTCTCCTAGCAACTCCAGAAATGTTTTCAAACTCCCAAAGAGTGAG
This sequence comes from Nyctibius grandis, assembly GCF_013368605.1. NCBI lineage: Eukaryota > Metazoa > Chordata > Aves > Nyctibiiformes > Nyctibiidae > Nyctibius > Nyctibius grandis. The sequence goes on from NC_090663.1 coordinate 60,929,812, forward strand.
AGCTGAAAAGGGATGGTCTTTCTGCAACGCATGATCTGCAGGAAGACTATGGATATGGTCATCACTCCTTGTTTGTCAGGCACATGTCCAGCCCTTATTTTGGCAACTTTTCCTTACTGAAGTGCTGCCTACACTCACCTGGTCTTCCTCACCACTCTAGGAGCAAATATTTCCCTTCAGGCTTCCTAGAAACATCTTGTTCACCCTTCTGCAGGAAGAAAGGGAAAATTATGTCCCTTACCCCCCTACCCTCTCACAGCAGAGGGGAACAGGAAGTATCCTTATCCCTAAACCTGCTGCTCTTCCTGAGGCCTTGGAAAATGAAGTACAAAAGGTCATATCGTCAGTTAGGGGAAAGGTTGGGGGAAGGGCAAATATCTGTCTGCATGGTGCTCACTATTCCTCGACCCCATGAAGATGAAAACAAAGTAGGTCAGAAGACAACAGATTTAATGATACATGTAAACGCTGCTAAGAATTACTGACTTCATTCTAACCAGAGCTGTATACGTCTTTCTGTTTTAACATCTTAACTCTAAGCCTTCACATCTAGTCCATAGAAAGCATGCGTCATCTCCTCAGCTGGCATTTTATAAAGTGGCTACTGTGTTCATGTGTCTACCACGTGGTAGGAGCCCCAAGGCTTACCTTTCTGCTAGGTGAACTGGGGAGTGACTTTTGATGAGAATGTGCTTAATAGTGGAGATGGTTTTTGAAAAGTTCCTGAAAATAACAGTGACTCTCTTACTGTAACAGACCTCCAGACAGCATTGTGCAATATTGGAGATAAGGGTTGGTAACTCAGTTGTTTAAATACTTCCTGGCTGGATTTGTGAATAGATTTATTATTTTCACCTTTATTGTCATCTTTATTCATCAGTACACAAATAACTAAGTAACAAATTATTCTGGTTTACCCAGATAAAACCAACACGTATTCTTGGAAGAGAATTCTGAAGGAAATGCTCACTCAATCTTTACTTCTTGTTAGAAGCCTTGTCTACTAATATGAAAATTGTAGGCTGAATATTTTCAGTTTAAGTCATGAATTCTATATTAAATTGTAAATCTGAAATAGTAGTCTTCATGGATAGTCCTTGTCAAATATCAGTGATGTCAGATACCTTTTTTCCAGTATTTTCTAGATGGCAAGGAGTACATTTTTTTCTGTGTGATTGTTTAAAGTAGGTTAGCATTGAGCTTTCCTACCTTCCTCTGCGACTAATTTTGAAGCATGTTAGTGAATCACTGAATTGCTATCAGAATCACTGATAGTGATTGCAGCAGTGACATTTGCTTTCTCCTTCCTCCTCCTCCAGAGTTCTGGCTGGTCCTGGACACGGCATCAATGTGAATAGTGGCAAGTTGTGGGCAGCCTGAGCTTGTGCATTGCCTAATGAAACTTCTGTTGGCACTTAATCTAATGCTAATACTGTCATTTCTGAAAGGGTAGCTGTGAAACAGAAGAAAATAAACCACTTGGCAGGAGGGGTGAACAGTGCTTTGTGCAGGATGTTCTGGACACTTGCTATCAGCTGGAGTGCATATCAAAAGCTAATTGCCATATTTTTCCTTCTTTCTCCAGGAACTTGAACTAGTAGTTTGTTCACACGTATTTTGTATGTTTTCTTTTCCCACCTCCTTCCCTTGTACCCTTCATTTCAGATCTAAATGAGTGTGGACTAAAGCCACGGCCGTGCAAACACCGGTGTATGAATACCTACGGCAGCTACAAGTGCTACTGTCTGAATGGCTACATGCTTATGCCAGATGGAGCGTGCTCGAGTACGGCAAGGCTTGTTCCTTTTTTCAAGCTCCTCAAGATCCCTACTTGGGTTTCCCTGGGAAACTTTTATGAAATGAAGATGAATCCCAAAGTAAAAGATTAATCTTACTGGAAATTAGGCAGTTGTGCAAGATGAGCTGCTTTTGTCTAATGAAATTAGGCTGAACAAAACAAGAGCAAATATTTTGATTTTATTAGTTTTATTACAAGTTTCCCCAGAAGCATTCTTCAGTGCTGTAAATCACTGTTAATTGGCCTTCAAGGACAAGTGCTTGCAGTTTTCATTGCAGCAAGACACCTGCAATTCTGCTGTATTATGTCCTTATGAATGTAAAATCATTAAAGCTGCAGATGTTGGTTGTTTGACTGGTATAAAATTGTACTGTCATCTCTCTGGAAATCAGGTTCCTACTTGCTCCCATAAAAGTGGTTATTTGGAGTGTCTGTACAGAGAGAAGGGGAGAGGAATTACCTTTAATTAAAGATGCTTCTATTTTAAAATGGCAGTACCGTGCAGGAGTGTTATAGTATATACTGGGCTTTATATTCCTCATGGGGGCTGCATTCCATGACACAACTTGTTACAGTTGTGGTGGTTTTCTTTTTTTTTTTTCTTAGAGATGCAATTTATGGGAAGAAAAAATTTACTGCGTTTGCTGTTTAAAGCCTGAATGGATGCCTGTCAAATTCAACATGCATTTTTCCACTTCTATCATAATTATACAACGTTTTAATTCTCCAAAGTTTTTAGTCATTTTCTGGTACTGATCGGAGTCCTTCTCTAAATATGTTCAATTATTTTTCTCTAGATGCCCTTTCTTGCTCTATGGCAAACTGCCAGTATGGCTGTGATGTACTGAAAGGGGAAGTACGCTGCCGCTGTCCTTCTCCAGGACTGCAGCTAGGGCCTGATGGCAGGACTTGCATAGGTAGGTGATCAAATGTAGATTTAATTTTTTTTCCCCAAAATGTTTTTTCCTTACATTGAATACAGTTCAAGAGAGTTTATCAGATGTATTTAGAATGCATCATACGTGCAGTTTACAGACATTACAATGAGAATTGGGATAGGCACGTTGCTCAGGTGCTCTCAAGTGGTCTGTGTCAGAGATCGCCAGTGTTTTCTTCCAGTCCTGCAAGGTTCATTGACTACTTAAAACTCACACGGGCTGCTTGGCATCCAAGCCCTTTGCCCTTACCACTCCTGTTATTGGGTCATTTTAAACTATTGCTAACAGAGACTGCAAAATCCCTGCCTGCATAAAAAAAGGAATAGGGAGGTCAGCTCTCCCTCATACCCAACAAGGTGGTGCTTAGGCTCACGGAGCAGAGGGGTATTTTGTGCCAGTCATTGAGATTATACTGGGCCAAGGTGAAGGTCTGTGCACGCTCCCAATATTAATGGGATTGAAGCTACTGTCTTTCTTCCATACTGTGAAAACTCCAAGTTGAAATAAACTCAGGAATTCAGACTGTATAAAAGTAAAATGTTTTGTTCCCACATTCGTGAGCATGGAAAAAGTGCTTATGGTTAATCAGACTGTACTGTGCCATACTACTATGGTCTGAGGAACAGTGTAACGTGTGGTTGCATTAGTCATTAACTATACATCCTGTGTGGATATGATGCTCCAGTGATTTTATTATTTATATCCTATGAAATGCTACAGTTCCATAACCAGTAACTACACTTGCACTGAAAGAATGTAAGAGAATGTGGATGCCCTAATTTTCCATTTGGGTGTCATGGCTGTCCACAGGGGAAGTGGTTCTCCAAGTGGCTGACCCATGTTGACCGAGAATTTGTTGGTAGAGCAAGGGACAGGTTCTAGATCTTCTGATGTGAGGAGCAAGCTCAGCTCTAAGTCAGAGGCTTTCTGAAGTGCATGATTGGCATGTATATGTATGCAAAAGAATGGGTAGAACAGGAGAAAAAAACCCACCATTGTTACATGCTGAAGGGATTGAATTGTGATTAATCACACTGTGGATATTATGGCAGACAGAGATCTTTGGAAGAGACTTATGCTATGCCATAGTGGGCTCAGTGATTTTAAGCATAAATTCAAGGGAGTTATACCAAGTACAGAAATTTGCTAGAAAAATACTTGCAAGGTTCTCCTACTGTGCATTTTTATATTCAGGCAAACTTCATACTTTGAAATAAACAAAGTGTACTTTTAATGCCGAAGACTAGCACTCAAACCAGTTATATGAAGCTCTTTCAGTTCTTCAGTGTAGTTTTCAAAACAACACTTTTTTCCCTGGAAAGGTGAAGAACTGTGTACCCACATTTCAGTTGAGTGTGCATCATTCAGATAGATCTCATAACCTGGTTTTAAAATTTTCCACAAAAATTTCAGAGCAGTCTGGTACAATACAGAGGAAGTACAGCGAGAGATGTCTGTCCTTCATGGGTCATAACATGACCTACTCCCCTTTTTGGTAAGAAGTGATTTTGTGTTGTCTCTCTATCAAGTTTGAGTTGTACTAAAACCAGTAAATACCTCCAAGAATTGAAGCTATTTGGGGCTGAGACTGTGCCTTTTCCTCACATGTGCACAGCCCCGTCACTGTTTGGGGAGGTTGTCAGCTTCAGCGAGGGTCTGGGTATTGATTGCTGCAGTACAAATAGAAGTGTAGATGATGGTGAAAAAAATCAGGTGTGCATTGGCTGAATCTCATTAAATCCTTGTTTGAGGAGAGTTTGAAAGACAGCTGGGAGTGTAATGCTTATTTTTAGCACAGGTGGAAATTCCTCTAGGCATTATTCTATTCTTAGTTTAACCCATGCTGATTGTTCTTTTGTTAAAGTGTTCCTTACACACAATCAGTAAAGAGCCACCAAACAGTTTGGCTACGAAGCTAAATCACATAAACTAAATAACAATGAATTGAAAAAGAATTCAGCAAAGTATTCAGTGAAAATACGGATTAATTGACTAATTAATTGATTAATGACTCTTGACTCAATGAATCAATTGTTTGCCAGCTTTTTGGATTGGGATTTTCATTTAATGAAATTAGCAGTATACACATTTCAGCTTCAGAAGGTATGAAATTATTTGAGGACTGAAAATAATTATTTTCACCGTAAAATAAGTTCTTTCTAGTTGTTTGGTTGTGTATAGAAACTTCAAAATATGGCATTGTAAACTTAAAAATCACACTATTTTTAAATCAATCTCATAGTTGTTTAGTGCTTGAGTTGATAATATGGTCATACTTACAGCAGGAGAGAAGCAAGACTGTAATTCTGCTGTGCTGTTGAACACTGACCATCACAGGCATTAGGTGCTGTCTGTATTATGTGCCTTTGGAGCAGCTCCCTGGCGCCAAGTCTGGGCATGCACCTCCATGGTAGACCAGGCTGTGATCAGAACACAAATCACCCCTTTGTGCCGTGGTTTTCAAAGGAAGGAGGCATTAGCCGTGGCACGTTGCAGCAGGCAAAGGGAAACAGCCTTACACCATTTGGGCCCAGGTGTGAGTTGGCATGGGTCCATGGGCTTGAAAGAAGCCACAGTCACGGTACTATTTGAGAGCTGCAGGGAACTAATCGTAAGCACTTGCATACCGTCTTCTAGCTTATGACTGAAAAGTGGTTTGCCCACCAGTAATGAGCATCCACCCACCTCATATTAAATGCAAGCAGTAGGCTGTTACTTTTTTCCATTATTTTTGTGTCAGTTTTCAACAGTGTATTGATGAGCAGTTTAGTCCTGTGTCTTTCGCATGTATAACTGCCTAGAAAATTAAACAATACCACTACAGTGCTCTCATCATCTAACCTACTTCTTGCCTTATGGGAATTTGCAAAAACATGAATGTGTGCAGAGGGAAAGGCAGGACAAGCTACATTAGGTTTTAAAAATCATAATCCAGGCCATGATGACATATATTCAGTGGCTAATCTTTTTCTTACTGAATTCCTTTTTGAAGTTGTGGTTTAAAGATTAAAAAACCAAAACCAAACCCTAACTCATAGTAATCAAGCGTCTGAAATTCGCAGTCTTGAAATAATATTTTAATAAAGAGTAGAAAACTGTGGCTTGTAAATTAAATGACTGTAAGGAACACAGTAGAATTAGTAAAACTGTTAATAGTGTACTCAAAGCCTAAAACATTAATGGTAGATTCCAACCAAGAGGCAGATTTATAGGGGGATTCAGGCATGTGGAGAGGTGCCCAGTATTGGCCTTGTTCTCTTTCTCATTTGGGCCTTTACCGTGGCATTGTGGAAGTGCTCCCATCTGAGAGTAAAGGAGAGCTGTTATTTTGGAGCAGTCTGATGGGCCAGGAGTGTGGGAGCTGAGGGGCTGAATCCTTGCTGTCTGCAGAAATTCTTCATGCAGAGTGGGACGGTGCCAGCACGAGCTATTGGGAGAGCCCATCCAGCCAGTAATTCGTGGCTTTAGGTCACTTCTTTTGACTGTGAGAAACACAGCCTGGAGAATTTGGAGCTACATCTCCCCTGTGTCAGGTAGCTGCCCTAACTAACCAGCAGTTTTGTGGTAACGTTTTTTCTGTGCTGTGCAAGAGGCTCAGGCTTCTCTCTGCCTTGTTCAGGCCTCTTTCACGAGCAGCAGGGCATCAATCACTTGGCTTTGTTTTGCACTCTTGACACCTGCAGCTGAAGTGCTCCTTTTGGGAAAAGAATTGTGTGGAGAGAAAAATCTTGCTTTCCCGTAGATCAAGAGCCTGATAGAGCTGCAGAGCAAAGGCTTGAACCGTGCGCTGTAGATAACCAACAAAATATCGTGAGTGGAGTGCGTCAGAGGCAGCCATGCATGGCAGGTCTCTATCTCAGCGAAGAATTAGGGTTCAAGTACTCAACAGGCTTCAGCTTGGTGTCCAAGGGCTACAAAGTGAGTGGTAGCACAAGCAGCTTTTGTGTATCAGCCTGACCTCATCTGAGAGTTTCCCAGACAGTGAAAGCAGCACTGGGTGAGCATCGGCTGCTCCCTGAGCCTCTGCCTGGCTTGTTAGTCAGCGTGAAGAACGGCAGCTTCTGGGAGATGAGGGACATCAGACACTTACTGAGCATCACCCGTGTGTTCCCACTCCCCTGTCCTTGCCTGGATGTTGCTGGATATCAGGAGAAATTTCTTCACCGAGAGGACAAACCACTTTGTACTGCAGGGTGATGTACTTTGATATGCATGTGCTACAGGAACAATATTTCAGGCATGTTTGAGAAAAAGAATTACTGGGGTAGTTTTTATTACTATTCCTTGCCTGTAAATCCAGGTGCTGTCTTCATAACCAGGCAGGGCTTAGTGGGACAAAAGGAAGTTGTACAAATAGCATGAAATAGCTTTTCTTCAGACAAATACCATTACAGTTTTAAGGATGAGTGGTTTTAGGCCTTGAAGAAGCTGTTGTGTGTTCTGTGGGGAATTAGAGAACATCTCCTCTCCTGGGAAGGGTACCGGGATGGCAAGAGCATAGAGCAAGCGTTCCAAAGTCAGTAGCAATGCTCATTACGCCAGTGCATCTGTTGTCCTTCACAGTATTTGTAAAAGTTTCTGCCACAGGAGGCATAAAAATCTGGGCTTGTGACCAAGAGCTGAACTGAGATGGCACAGCCAGAAGAAGTGCTCAGGTATTACTGCTGGCTGACCAGCTTGTAGCCAAAAGGACTTTATCAAAAATACTTCGGCTGTTCTTCTTTAGTTTTTCATTTTGTGAAACCAGTTTGATTTAGATAGTATAGATTGTATTTTAACTGCTGTTAAGAATAATGCAGTTCCTTTGTTTCCACAGATATTGATGAATGTGCTACTGGGAGAGTTATCTGTCCGCGATTTAGGCACTGCGTCAATACTTTCGGAAGCTACATTTGCAGGTGTCATACAGGCTTTGATCTAATGTACATCGGAGGCAAATACCAATGTCATGGTAATAACAACTTATTTCTTATGTGCATGTAATAGAGCTGTGTACTCTGAATGGAAATCAATGGTTTAAAGAGTAATGTTTACTTATTGCGGCTGAAATGTTGAAGCAGGTTGTTTTAGGTTGCACTGCCTCTGTATTTTAGGAAAGGGTGGATTATAGAAATAGACTGTGAAAAAGAAAGCATATATTTGGCCCCCACTCTTGTAACTGGTTCTCCTGTGAAAGCTAGTAGGAGAGCAGAGCCTTTCCAAAGCCTTTGTCCCCCCAGGTTTCACTGTGCACAGGCAGTTGTAGGTTTGGAGCAGCATATGAGCCTAGGCTATATCTGAGCTGTAATGCAGGTGTGCTCCGTAGCATGCCCCAAGATCCAAGATAAGAAAATGTGGCTAGAGCACCCCCAGCTTGTTCCAACCCATGCTGCCCAACTTTCCTTCCCCTGAAGACAGGTGGGGAAAAGGCAGGGGTTGTGAAATAACCTGTCTTTGTCTGGACATGAGACTGGAATGCAGCTGGTGTATGCCCTTCAACAAAGATGCTCCCAGGTCCCACCGTCTTAGTTTGCCAGGGCCTCAACTGGCTATGATCCTTTCACTGAAAAAAGGATCATGTGGAGATAATGGGGCATTGCTTTATGTTTGTTTAATTTTTTTTTTTTGAGAGAAATATCTATGCAGAGCACTGGACTTTGGAGATTTTTGCTTGCATCACTAACAACAAACATGGAAATGCCATACAAGATGTTTCAAGCAGTTTCTACTTGATGTAGAAACATCTGTACAGATGTATAATAGAGGAAGCATTTTATGAAAAAAGTTTAATACATGTGTGATTAAGAACATGCATATTCCTACACTCAGTTTTTCTTTTCTTACTGTGTCACCTTTAAGAAGTGGCTATTAAAATTGTGATCTTCATGATCTCAACTGCAATCTACCCACAGCACATCACTGAAGGTGATGCTAAGGTATAACCTGAGCAATACCAGAGTTACACAACAGTCCCTTTTACCCTAACGTTTGTATCACCACATTGATTTGTGACTGTCTGTCTTCCTTTTCCCACTGGCAATTCAGTTTTATTAAATTTTTCAAAACTAAAAATATTTTCCTAATGACCATACTACTGTTTGTGTTTTTGCAGGGATAAGCGGAAAGTCAAGTTTCTTTGATGTCAGTGATTTTTTTATGTAACTTTCTGTTGCAGATATAGATGAATGTTCCCTTGGCCACCATCAGTGTGGTAGTTTTTCACGATGTTACAATACACCAGGATCCTACAAATGCAAGTGTAAAGAAGGGTACAGAGACAATGGAACAAACTGCATACGTATGTAATGCTCCTTTTAAAAAGGGAATTCTGAAAGTTAATGTGTCCCATGTTGTAAATTTTGAGATACAGCACTGTCAGGCTCAGTTTCTCCTAACTATTTTTAATACTTAATAAGGGGCCAGGGAATGTAGTCAGAGTTTTCTGAGTCTTAGCATGCCTCGGTAAAAATACCTTTCCCTGAGACATTTTCATAATTAGAAAGAAATTCACCTCTCCCTATTCACAGCTTGATTCTAGAGATTGCTTCAGGATGAGAACAACTGAGTAAGCAGGGTAGGTCTGGTCAAACAGTACATATTACTCATACCCTGTTGTTATTATGTACACTCTGCAACTGGCCCATTTCAGCAGCTCACCCCATCCACTCCCCACTGTTCCCCAGATGTGAGCAGAGCCAAGAGGGAGGATTTCTCTGGAAGAATTCCCTGTTGGAGAATTCCCTTCCTCGCGTTTCGCTTGGGAGAAGCAGCCATCCCCCTTGGTATAGAATAGACCATTGGAGCTCCCCCGCATTTGACATCCCTCAGGACTGTGCAGCTCTGTGACTTCTTCTGAATCTTTTTGAGGGTGCTGTGTTCATATGTGGGTTCTGGTCTTTGGTGATGCACTGATCTCCTTAACGAGCAGTACCATTGCGGACTTGATTCTTTTGGCTGTAGCTGTCATGGTAATGTGATCTGGCTAAGGTGATCTTTCACAATCTGAGTGTTGCAAGTGTATGTGGACACACTTCACATATGTTAATGGGACATAGTCCTAAGGCACATTTTATATTTTAATACACCATAATGTAAAAACCGCAGGGTATTCAAAAGACTAGTAATAAACAGGTGGCCAGAGAGAAAACCTTTTTACCTGCTATCATCAAACGATTCATCATTTAACAAACAGTAGTTCTGCATTTTAACTATGTGTTATACTTGAAACACTTGCAGACAAAATATGTGATTAGAGTTCTTATTGGGGCTTTTAAGATCCCCACTGAGATATAAAAGGCTTATTAACAAATAGTAGATTATAAATAACAAAACAGATGTTCTTGCGTTTCATGTCTGCAGAAACTCCCCTTGTGAAACCAAGTTAAAATTTGTTGTCCTTTCTTTATGAAGTGTTGGGGAAGATGGTCCTGTAGGCACTGTCACTGTGGTGTAGGTGATGCCCAGTTCACCTTCTCCTTTTTGTGGAGGCTGAAAAAATGTTATTTGCTTAGTTTCCTGGTGTTTAGCAAAGGTAAAGATCTAAATGAAGGCTATTGGCTTAGGTTCAATCTCTGTAAAATGATTAATGCTTATTGACAAGGAGAAAAGTTTAGAAGAAGTGGAGAGGTCTGAAGGATACCTTTGGCTTAAGAAAGTTATCATCTGCTCATCCATGACCAAAATCGTTGTAACATTGGAGTCTTAATAAACTTGCCTCTGCTCCTGCGTATGAACTTGCCCAGTTTAGAGAGCTGCTTAACACGCATTTTCCTGTCCATACTTTTTTACTAACAGTGCTTTTGGGTAAGTTTTGCCAACTCTGAAAGAGAGTTGATGCTTCGGAGGAGGTGGGGATGGGAGTCTCTTGGCCTCCAGTCATTCTAAATCATCTCTAAACTGCTGTAATGAGAAGTACTATTAAAGGGATGTGATAATTCAGCAGCGCTGATGCTAAAGTATGTTTCTACTTAGTGGAAACATTCAGAAGAAGATAAATTATTTCAGCAAAGACTCTCTGTGTCATAATGAAATACATTGTTTAGTTTCTGGAGCGAGAGACTCAGATGTCCATTTTAGTCCCATTTTGATTCTCTTTGCAGTTATTCCTAGTGTTATGATTGAACCACCTGGTCCATATCATATATTCAAGGGCAACAGCACGCTCCCTAAGGGAGGCAGTGGTATAACCAATAGGATTCCTGATGCTGGAGGCAGAAGGCAACCCCTCAGACCACCATATGTACCTACTATTGTTACAGAAAGGCCGGTGACCAGGCCAACGACTCGACCTACACCCGGGCCAACAACTCGTCCTACACCCAGGCCAACAACTCGACTGACACCAAAGCCAACCACTAGGTATGTGCCGGTGACAACAAGGCCAGTAACGAAGCCAGTGACAAGGCCTCCACCTCCAACACCACCTCAGCCTACAACGTTAAGACCTACAGTACCACCACAAAGAACTCCTCTGATAACAACTGAAGAGCCTTCACGTGTTCCAGTTGAAACTACATCTTCCCAAGGAATTACACATGACAACAGGATCCAGCCAGATCCTCAGAAACCCCGAGGAGATGTGTTCAGTAAGTAATTTTGCATATCCTTTCATTTATCAGAATTGTAGATGCAGTGAGGTGAAAGTATGCACTGTACTGTTTGGGTTTTTGGAACACGTTATCAATGCAAATGATGACATGAAACTGAAAATGGTCGTATGGTAAAGCTGCACAAATAATTGATTTTATTACCTAACAAAAACGTCGGGAGGAAGTTCTGAATTGATTCAACCAAAAATTTCAATTTTTTTCTTCCTGAAATTATTTGTGAGTATATCATCCTGTATAAGTGCTTAACCTAATTATGCTTTCAGACAAAAGTTTTGGAGAAATGAAAGACATTTTATTGAAAAGTATTGAAATGCAACATAACTCATAAATGGTCAGTGGATTCAAATTCAGGGAGTTGAGAGTCACTCTTAGCATATTTCCGTAGCTTTAAGAACGGTAAGAAATGGGACTGTGTCTGATGACCTAAAGACTGTTATGTCACCTATATTGTATGAATTCAAATAGTCTTGGATGTTTATGACTAAGCAATGGGAAAATTGCATTAAAATAACATAGAGGCTAATTTTATGGACTGCATCTATGCAAATGGATACATGAGAAGCTGAAGATAGTAAAGATTCCCATAGCATGAACACATGTCATTTTAAGAGCTTCTCTGAAATCGACAGCACCATTTCTATGCCAGCTTTAGTGCATACCGCCGGAGACATTACTGGCACATGCAGAGTTACACATATCTGCCAACAAATACTCAACACCCGACTTCATCTTTAGTTCTGCCACTAATTTTAGAGATGGGGAGGGTGTGCTGGATCAGCCCTCCTCCTTCAGCTTGATGTACAATAAAGCTGCTGAAGCAATGTAGCAGGAGGAAAAGTTTTCTATCTCAGAGCAGGTGTACAAGCAATGTGGGAGTTTTTTTCTGTTGCTTTGGCATCTGTGTGGTAACATTTTGGGCCATGTTCTCTTAGGTTGTTACACAGTGAAATGTTCAGTTCCTTGTAAAAAACTGTTTGTTTTCCCTGTTGACATTTTATCTCTTGGAGACGGTTTGATAAATTTAAAGTGGAGACAAAAGCTGACTTAGAATTTGGGAAGATAAATCCTGGTACTACTCAGAGTGTGCTTTTGGCTTTTTCAAGGTTATTTTTTAAACAATCTGTATTCAGTTAAAAATATAAAAACATTTTAATGTAAAATTCTAAGAAGAAATATAGTAAAGACTCCCAGAAGTTAATATAATGGGAACCACTAGTTAAAAATACAGAGTTCTGTGGAAATTATTCTAGACCCTTAACATTCCGCTTTCCAGGTGTCTCGTGTTGCAAGTGTTCTCTGGAATTCAAAGCAGAGGGATAGTTTTCAGCTATTTTCATGAAGTCATAAGAATCATCTGTATAAATTTTATTGTTTACAATTAGTCTTTCTGTATTCTCCCTGGAGGCTAGATTTTGATGCTAATGCTTTCAATACGTATGCTTCAGATATAGGGGGTTGGAGAGTAGGAAAGTAAAAGCGTTTTGTTTTCTGACTGTAAGCTTACATTATGGTACATATAACAACCACAGGAAAAAATTATCTTTGCAAAGTGTTTATCAACTATTTGTTTAGGTCAGCTGCCACCCTTTGAGGTTTGTGGTATACATGCATAGCTTCAAAGGCTTCAGTGCGCAATACAGCAGGATTCCAACAGGTCAAGCACCAGCAACTGTTACTGACCTCAGTAGGTAATACAGGGACAGATGGCTTCTCAGATCAAGTCAATAGATATGTGTCTTTAATCCCATATTATTTCTTCTATCTCCTGCTAAAGATATACTTGATATACATATGTGTGTGACATAACTGTGTGACTGAAGGCATCATGCTCCACCTGTGCTCTAAAGGAGGCTCAGAGGTGACCTTATTGCAGTCTAAAACTACCTGAAGGGAGGTTGTAGTGAAGTGGGAGTCGGCCTCTTCTCCTGGGCAACTAGCGATAGGACAAGAGGACACAGCCTCAAGCTTCACCAGGGGAGGTTCAGGTTGGACATTAGGAAGAATTTCTTTTCAGAAGGGGTCATTAGACACTGGAATGGGCTGCCCAGGGAGGTGGTGGAGTCACCATCTCTGGATGTGTTTGAGAAAAGACTGGACATGGCACTTAGTGGTGGTGTCAGGGTGGTGTCAGGGCAACGGTTGGACTCGATGATCTCTGAGATCTCTTCCAACCTGGTTGATTCTGTGTGATTCTGTGTGAATTTGCATGGTGCTAGTAGTGTGATCCTTAATGAAGCTAGTGTCTTTTCTCTTCTCTCTTTTATCTCTCTCTTCTTTCTGCTCTCCTTTCCGCTCTTTTTTTCCTCTCTTTTCTGGCCACTTTGAAAGTATTACCTAGGTAGCAGTCACTGTTGTCCCCTCCCACCTTCTCTCTGTCCAGAGGCATTTATTTAGTGAGTGCACAAAAGCATTTGTTTAGGATTTGAAACCTACAGTCAGGTGCAAAACGGTTCTGTTCCAGAAGAATGTGCTACCTTGTCAAGGAAAGCATTGCTTGTAAAGTAAGGTGTTACTTCACCTATTGAATCCTGTTACTGTAGGAGTTTGTGGAGTAGGGGAGAAGTTACGTTGCCTCCTGTGGGATATCTAGAAAAGCAGGTAGAAAAGTTATAGCCATGTACATTACTACAATGGGATGCGCAGGGCATGACTCAGCCTGTCCTCACCTGCTCTGAGCACTGCACTTCTAAGGATAATACAGAGATATTCATACATCCCCAAATGTCGTCACACCAGGGGTTCAGCAACATGGGAGCGTTACTGCCAGGTGCTGAGTTCCTGGGCATTAGCTGGGCTGCAGCCCTGGCTGTGTGCATGCTCTTGGCCAGTGGCAAATGTGAGGTAAAGTGCATTAGCTCAAATGCCTCTCATGGTAGCTCACAGATGGCATTGTCTGGGTGGGTTAAGCTTCAGGTTCCTGCTGGCCACCCCTGTCCCTGCTCCAGGCTGGTGGGAGAGCAGTGCGTGACTCTGTGTGGCTGCAGCAGCTCTGTGTGAGGCACCACAGGCTCAGGATGGCAGTGCTTCCACCCAGCATAAGCCAGGGCCTCTGGAAGAGCATTCCTCACAGCCAAACACAGTGTTAACAACCACGATGTTAAGACAATACAGAATTTTAAACTGAAATAACTAGTAACATTTAGCTAACCTCTGGCGTGCTGCTTATCTGTCACATGGATGTGCCAAACCCTCCCCACCTCCAAAAACTTTTGTGTATTTTTTCATTTGCCTCTGTGTTTCCTTAGGGAAGGGACTTTTTCAGCTCCTTCCTTTAGCTTCTTTAAAACTGTTGCTGTTTTAATCTCACCTACCTCAGACGTCTTTGCAGTGTTTGTGGGTTGTGGATATGAGCTAATTTCTTTTGGCTTATACTGAGCCTCTTTAGGTTCACTTCCCCACTTCATCTGCTTCTCCAGTTGAGGCAGCAAAGAAGCTAGTTCTCAAAAATGTATTTGCACTGTGGTCCCCATATGCCTGCCTGAAAAGAGAAAGGAAAGCCTCACTCTTGCTGCCTTTGTCTCCCATGGGAGAATGCAGGCAGCAATTCAGTTATCTTATACCACTCGTCGTCTTGGGAAACAGAGGAGGAAATTGATGTTAGATCTGCTCAGATCATGAAGTAGGACTTAACTTCAGTTTTGTAAAGTCTTCAGAAGAGTTGTGGTGTCTTCTTAGATGGCTGCTTCCTCATGTGTTGCCAAGGACTGTTGTATCCCAGAGTCCCAAAAAGGTAGTGTTTTATTGCACAAGGATGGGCACTGTAGCCAGCAAACACTGGCAATTCCTGATTCCAGCCCTTGGCATCTGCTGAAGACCTCAGTATTTATAGTTCTGGTTTTAAACTAGGTTCTCTTGTGATGCATGGACTTTTTCCTTCCTTTTCTTCCCCCTCAGGCTCTGAACCCTTAGCCAGACCTTGACAAAGCAACATGACAGTAAATGCTGCTTTGCTGAGCCTCCTGAATAGGCAGTACTTCTGTTAGGCAATCCGTGGCAAAGGGGAAGGTGGTGCGCTGTACGCTGATAGATGTCCTAGTGCACCAGCCCAAATCCTGCCAACATACTGGTGGTCGAGGATTGGTCCACATCAGGAGAGGAAACATGCCTGGGCTAGTGTACTTGTTTTCTGCAAGCATCTCTCAAATTTTAATTTTTGCATTATTTAACCTTTTCCTGAGCTTACCTTTGGTGACTCGTTATTCTCTATTTTCTCCATTTGTTGTTACTTGACCTGCCATCCCACACGCTGAGTAAACTTGTCCTGAGCTTTCCCTTCAGAGCACTCTTGAATGTGCTGCTCACCTTGAAATCAGCTGGGGACCAGTGAAATTGATCTGTTCAGTGGTGACAAAGAGCCCAAATGATAATAATGCTGATAATGTTATTTAAATGCCTTTGCAATTTTTGAAAGGTATTGGGTTGTTGTGTTTCTTTAGATGCTTTACCCCTTTTCTGAAAATGTCTGCAGTGACTTTGGGGAGCTGCTTTTTCAGAGAGCAAAAAAATGAGTATTTTTGAAAATGGAATTCCTACACTTGGCCTTTGAACCACTTAGTCAGATGCAGACAGTGGAATCTGGCACCAAGGATAATCTTCTCCTGATATGGATATGGGGGAATGGCAATGAGGGAGGAATGCAGCAATGGCTTAATATTTAACTATTTCAGGACTGATACAAACTACAGTGAAGTACAGAGGAATCTTTTCTGGTTACTCAGATGGATAAAGTCTCTAACAAATAGAAAGTTCTTCTCAATAAGACTGTGAATTTCTGCTTCCATCTGGATCTGGGTGATAAGCATTAAAAGCATAGGCTTAAAGACAAAGCACAATACTAGATATCAGCAGAGCAAGAACAAAACCCCTTATCTGTATTAAAAGATACTTCAGCCATTTTCCTTCTTAGCCCTTAGTGGAGCTGAAAAGATTGGAATTAGGAGACTTTTCTCATAACAGCTATTAAAAAAAAAATGAAAGATTGGATTAAAACTTGATTCTTTCTGCTCCCCCTTTCAATGACTGCGAAGTCCTTAGTGCAGTAAATGCGATTATATGATCCTTGAAGCTGCTGAAAAAAGGGAAAAGCTAAAACCAAAGAATGTGGGGGGTTTTATTCCTTGATATCATTAGAGTAACATCATTTTACAATAGCATTTCATTTGTCTTCACTGTTCTCTCACCTATTAAAATGTATTTGTCTTAATATTTAAGCATTTAAGATAGGCACTTTGTTCCTGTTTGTATTCTGGAGCTAAATCCTAAGATCTAGGAGTCTTACAAATCACACCCTCCATCAGTCTTCCAGCTAGTTTTATCCCCAGATCTGATAGGCAAGTTGCTGTAGATTACGTATTGTAGCTGTATTTCCCTGAAACTCAGCTGGCGCTCTGCACCTCCTGAATAGCTGCTCATGGAAAAGCAGGCAGGGTACTTTTCAGAAAATCTTCTAGGAAGATATATAATAAGATGTTTGATTTAGGTCAAAGTTAATGAGCCTTGTAACTGGCTGAGAAATGCAAGATTGGACTTCAGAGTGGTCACACGCTAGCACCATCTCTCCCATCTTATGCAAATGGTACTGTAGAGGGTGGGACAGTCCATGAAAGCCCTTCCTGAAATAATTCTCACTGCATAATTTGAGTCTGCGGAGTTTTAGGCAACGTATCCTGGACACTGTGGGTATGGAGATAAAAGGGTGAAGTGTGCCTCTCTGTTGCCCCCTCTTTTTAGCCCAGCATATATCAAAGTCTTCCCTAGAGGAAAACAGGACATATTCTTGTTTACTAAGTCTGACTGACCTCTGGACTACCTTCTAGCTATTTTCTACTAGTTCTGTGGGAGATCTCATCACTTGTGGCATTTTTTTGGAAGTGGAATTTAACAACTTTCAATCATAACTATTCAGTCAAAAAATCTTTGTCCTCTTTGTTGTTGTTTTTAACAAATGGTCATGATTATTGTGTGGAATGGAACTGCATAAGAACGCAGTGTTTGTTGTAAGGCAGAACACTGCATTATTAATAGTAATAACAATTACTAATAACACGAAGCTGCACTCCATGTTTTGTTTTGGTTTTGTAACACCAAAACAGCGATTATTGCATAATAACAAATAACCTGTGTACCACCTCTTGTGCTCCTAAACTCAGCGATTAGCAAGTAAATGAAAAAAAGTCCTAATGTTTTCTCAAAGGATTAAAAAGCTGAAAAAAAATCAGTCATACGCAGTTATTAAATGTTCCCCCCCCCGCATTCAGGCATCTGTGAAGAACTTAGCTCAGGAACTTTGAGAATATGGTAGTGTTGGTGTATTGGCTCACTCAGAGCTTATAAAATTCTCCAAGAAAAAGAAGCCAAGTTTATATTTAACAAGCTTTATCAAACCATTGAAGTTAAGTGAAAAGCACACTGATACGCTATATAAAGTACACAGAAAGGGCTTGGAAAGCTTGCAGAAAATAATTGTGCCAAATACTTTCTCCCACGATCGCCACTCAACATATTCGTTGTCGTAGCAAAAAGAAGTGTACACATGGATCATATTTAGAGTCCTGCATCTCTTATGGTAACTCTTGTTTCGTATCAAGTGCAAATTCCTCCAATTAGGTCTGAGCACTGAAGTGAGTGTTTTAAAGCTCTGCAACACGTTCTTCTAGAAATTCATAGCAACAGTGTTTGGAGAGGACTTTAGAGAAAAGTTTTGAAGAAATATTTTTTTTTTAGAGCTTTAATTATAGGCAAATATATCAACTTTAATTTAGAGAATACGTGTATTTGTGCACAGATGTGACTCAGATTTGTATAAAAGAGCAGTGCATTAGCAATGGTATTACAGTAAGTAAACTGAAGTAGTCTGGAAAATAAATTCCTAGTATTTCCTGCAGTATTTTCCATAAATGAGAGCTATGGGGGACTGGGGAGGGGATCCACAGGGCAAGCGCATACCTTGAGATTGTGACCCCTGAGTATCCTACAAATCTTAGAGCCCGGCAGTGGGTTTCCTCAATGCTGTCTGCCACAGTGTTCATTTAGAGCCCTGTAATTACCTGTCTGTGGTCTGAGCCTTTGGTCCCTAAGGAAAACTGAAGGTGCAGGGGAAGAACAGGAAGATATGGAGGTGCAGAGTGTTAAGTTCAGTGTTAACCTAGAAGAGGAGAGGATGCGGGCATCCCATCACTGGTGGGTGTGTGGGGACCTGAGGGCGATGGCACTGTGAGGTTCCTTGCAGGCTGGAGTCCTCCTGCAGAGCAGGGAGAGGGCAGCTTGCTTTTCCATCTGCTCCCGTGGGCTGGCCTCTTTCCATCCCTGTGCCATGTGGATGTGGCAGATGTAAATACACTTCAAGAAAAGGCTGTGTGTCCATCCCAGACTGGCAGCTACAGTACGTATATATGTATGCTGTGCTCAGCAGTTTTGAAGTGAATTGCCGACTCCATATTGTAAGAAACAAACAGTATCTTTTTTCCTTAGTGCAGCCTGAGAAGAGGAAAGGCAAGGTGATAGTCCCTGGGGGTGCAGCATAGATGTGTCTCATGCATGGGGACTGCTGCATTCCACAGGGAGCAGCAGCCTGCAGCGTGGTTGTAAGGCAAGGTGAAACTCCACTGTGAGGCCTTATCTAAGGCGAAATTGCAGTCAGTGCATGTCCTACGAGAAGTGACAGTAAGTGACTTACAGGATGCTGTTAGTTTAGCAGGCTTTGTAACTAAATACTACTGCAAAATTTGCTGCCCCAGGTGGCTGGCCACAGTAAGCCCAAGAAATTGGATGACCAGTTTTTAACATCCCTGAGCAAACCCACTGCAGCTGAATTTAAACAGTGCCGATAGCTGCTGTGTGTACCACAGCCAATGCTCGAGGCACACAGAGACAGTTCCCCCACGCATCTCCTCCATAAGCTACTGCTCCTGGCTGTCCACGGCTGTGACACAGCTCGAGCAGTGTAAGAGTGTGTGTGCTGTTACACGTCAGAACAGCTTCTACCGGTGGGAGAACCTCTGTGCAGGTGTGACCTATGGCTGTATGATGTACTTGTTCAACTGTCCTGCCTGTATATTAGATAGAGCTCTTAGGAAAGACAGCACTATACTGCTGGGAGGGATTAAGGGTGAGCAATGGCTTTAGAGCATTCCTGTTTTTGATTTTTTTGCTGCCTGAGGTAAACTTTTTTTTTTTCCTTTATATAATTGAATGTAGTATTTGTGCATAAGTGTACTGCAGGGTGATTATTGGCCTAGGTGGTGTGGACTGTGCACATTTGTAAGGTTTCTTTCCTGTTAAATCTCAAAATTCTAATCACGTAAGGAAAAAAAACAGATTAATGTTTATAAATATGTAAAGGGCAAGTGTCAAGAGGATGGAGCCAGGCTCTTCTCAGTGACATCCCTTGACAGGACAAGGGGCAATGGGTGCAAGCTGGAACACAGGAGGTTCCACATAAATATGAGGAAAAACTTCTTTACGGTGAGGGTGATCAAACACTGGAACAGGCTGCCCAGAGAGGTTGTGGAGTCTCCTTCTCTGGAGACGTTCAAAACCTGCCTGGACGCGTTCCTGTGTGATATGGTCTAGGCAATCCTGCTCCGGCAGGGGGATTGGACTAGATGATCTTTCGAGGTCCCTTCCAATCCCTAACATTCTGTGATTCTGTGATTCTGTGATTAAACAAAGCAGCAAAAATATTATTACAAACAATGTATCCTTAAAAATGATCAGGCCTTTACTACCCCAGCCAGCCTAAAGTCCTTGAGGCTGATAAATATCCTAGACTGCAAACAGACATAATCCAAACTCTACAAAGGATTAAAAAAAAAAAAAAAAAAGAAAAAAAGTAGATGATGTAATGATTCAAAAATTACTATCATATTAAGGAGTTAAGTTTCCTATAGAAGTCAAGCTTTTTATTTATTTATTTTTATTATACAAAATTTCCATCCAAGATCTGTAGCCCGTAGTATTACTTTTAAAATACATTAGTATTTGGTTGACTTGTTATCAGGTTGCTTATTTTGTCCTAATTCCAAAAAGCAGGAAGCTACTACATTTTATTTTTTGTTTCACTCTGTCTTCTGGCTGTAGAGGAGCTCTTGCAGCAGTGCTATTTACATGTTGTCCTGGTGCAAAAGAAGTTCCTTCTTACCTTTGATTTGATTTCCTGCAAACAGCAGTCGTTTATTTCAGTTTAGAATTGTAAATCATCTCAATTCTTCTTGTTCACACTTGCCTAAGAAGCCTATAGAGACATTAAAGATATTTATTTTAGCACTGCAAATGGAAAACATGTCAAGTTTTTAATAGATAAGGCCCTTACAAATACCGTACGTGTCAGAGGTGTCTATAACATCTAAGGACATGTCTGAAACACGTTACTGCTGTTATTATGTGCTAGACCTGCCTCTAAAAGAGGAATTTCCAGGACAGCTCTATCCAGTGCAATCTGTTTATCTCTAGTTGACAGCTGTCCATCAGGCATGACATCAGTGTGTTGTTTCTGGAGACTTACACAGACTGGCACAGCGTCTTCAGAAGGAAGCAGAAGTCTTTGTAGCCAGGTGGCTTTGCCAGCCATCGTTCCCACCAAGACCTCTTAAATTTCAGGGTGTCCTGGCTGCTGAATGTCTGATAACCTCTGGGCCTGTTAATGACCGAGAGTGTTCCTTCTTCTTGCAGCTGAGAACAGCAGCTGTGTTGGAAAGCAAAATGTATAATTACAGTTGAATTCCAGCTTCCACTCGAGCTCCTCCTTCCCAGCTCTCAGTACAATCCTGGGAATTGTTTAGGGAGCTCTAATCCTTTGCAGCTAGAGGGATGTACCTTCAGCTGGGTTTTGAAGGTTAGGTGGGTGTGGGGCCTCTTCCAAGTACCACTGCCTCCTGTTGAGGTTCTCCTATAAATGTCTGTGGCAGGTGAGTGGATCGGAAAGTTTGAGCAAGGGCTTTAATGTGGCTTTATTTTATTGAGAAACTACTAGCTTTAAAAGTGCATTTGGAGGGGAACAGTGTGCTTCAAGGTTAAAGCTTTTCTTTCTTTTCCTGGTTGAAAAGGAGCTTTCATTTGAAGAGCCTTTAGCAGATCTGGAATCACCTTTTACAGTGCTTAGATAAATGTTACATCATAAATCACATAGGCATAAAGTTTATGAATCTTCATGTCAAATATAATTAAATATTTTGAGTTCTCCAAGAAAAGCACAATGCCCAGAGCTGCTCTGCTGTTTTTTATTACAGATAAGGAAGTAGGTCACTAACTACCTTTATCTCATTAATTTCTGAAAAACTACTTTTTTTTTTCCTCACAGTTCCACGCCAGCCTGGAGTGAGCAATAATCTGTTTGAAATACTTGAAATTGAAAGAGGGATTACTGCCGATGAATTTGAAGCAAACGATGACCCAGGTAAAGATCATGTCTCCTGTTCAGGGCCTAGGGTTTAGGATTTTTTTAGATTTCTTAGTTATTTTTATGCATTTTTACAGGACTCCTACATCTTATGCCCCTTGTTTAAACTATGCTTTGTAAAAAGAAAAAAAAACTCACCAGCTCAGTGAACCTGTATAGTTTTATTTGGTAACAGATTTCGCACAAACATAGTGCGAGTTGTTAATAACACTAACATCCTTTTTATTGTTATAGTATTTTTATAGATTATTTTTCTAGTGCTCCTTCTGCTGCATTTAATTTTCATATTTACTTGCTAGTGTCAGCCACAAGGGAAATGGCTGTAGTTGCCCCATCAAAACAATCCATATAACATAGGGTTTTTTGAGGGTTTTTTTTTGACGCTCTGCCTAGGTGTGTTGGTACACAGCTGTAATTTTGACAGCGGACTGTGCGGATGGATCAAGGACAAAGATGATGACCTGCACTGGGAACCAGTGAGAGATGCGTCAGGTAAGATACCCGTGTACGATCGCATCCTGGAGCTGAAGAACCACCCAGGCTTGAGGCTGATGACAGTTCTCACGTTATGATGAATTTACACAGCTTCTGTTCCCTTTAGTTCCAGGATATATTTCACACCCACACCTCTTCTGTGTATAAAAATCAAAACTGAGGATTCCCAACATGAAAGAGCAATCGAGAATTTGCACTTTTATCACAGCTGCTATCTTTACAATAGGAATATCTCTGAAGGAGTAGTAAATGTATTCAGTAAAAGATTATCTGTCTTAAAAGAATGAGAACAAAAATGCAGACTAGAGAACAACTTTTATTTATGCTGAAACAAAGCTTATTTTTCAAACCACCACGCAAACATAATTATTTCTATATTACTAGCAAAATTATAGAAGGTGCTGGAAATAACAGTCTTTGTTCTGCTGCCAAATATAATGTTCTAGTTCAACCTTTCAGTTTGATTTTATGGAATTCTAGATAGGAAAACTCTTAAGTAGCTGGAAGGAAGACAAGTGAGGTGCTCATATGCAGAGACTTCTGAAACTGGGTATGTTTGGGATGGTAAAAAGTGACCTTGCAATGAGTATTACAGGGGAGTGTGTACTAGCCACTTGCAGGCTAGGAGCAGACTGGCGTGGGCACTGGTGGTCAGCCAAAGCAGTGACCCCTTCCACTCGCACCCCCCCCCGGGTGCAGTCCCCGCAGCACTGCACACGTGCCATGCTGGAGGGTAGTTGTATTTTGTCCCCCGCTGAATTTACCGTGTGGCAGTGAGAGGCTGGCTGGCCTTGCCTGCGTACCCTTCCCCCAGCGGCGCTTGCCCCACAGCGCTGGGGATTAGACACACATCTCTGGCTCCCCGTAATGATGGGATTACTTCCTACCCAGCAGAGCAGCCTTTGAAGCGCACAATGCTTGTGTTATGTGAGGGGATGGCAGACTTGGGAAGGAAACGTGCTCTCAGGCGGCAAAATATTATAGGTTAAGTTGAGGGAGAGTAAGGGCACGGAGAGCCATTTTCCTTATGCACCACCTCATCGTAGATGTCTGTGCTTACACTGCCATTGATGAGACCGTCATTTGCCACCGCAGCAGGTGACCTGGCACCCTTTTCGGGCTGTTGAGCTGGCTGAGTGGAAGTGCTGTCTTCACTTACTGCGTAGGCCCCCTCCCCACCCACAGGCACGCTCTAGCATTTCATAAGCTCCTTACAACACATAAAGTCTCGTGAATGACTCAGAGGGCAGAGCTCCTTCCTCCTGCAGATGCAAAAACAAGTAGCTGTCTCCTGCTTGCAGACTGGCATGTTAAAAAAAGATCACACCTCATTCAAACATCTCTTGGAAACAATGGTGTAAAAACGCTTTGTTTCTGAGAAAGTCAGTCACTCAAAGCATATTCATTATCTGTACTCAAAAATTGTTGTTTATACCTATTAAGTTCCAGAACTATGATTTTTAACTGGCTTTTTTAGACTTTTTTTTTTCTCCTGCGTTGCTTCCCAGTCAGGGACAATCTCAGCTTTTTGTTTCCTGTGTATGTTCTGCTGCTGTTGACATAACCTGTTAAAACTAGTCCCTTGAAGTCACCCACCCACTCCCTCCTGTCTGGAATACCTTGCTGCAAGGATTTATTTTCACAGCTTGTTCCCGAGTGTTTGCTTTCACCTTTCAAAGTTTGCTATTTATTGGTTTATCAGAAGCTGCATTATGAAAGGTGCTATGCTGAAGCCTTATAAGCTTATCTTGCATGCAGAAATTGCTGATTTGAGGTGACCTTTTCCTGCAGGGGCTTGCCTACAGATACGTTGGCTTTGTGCTTACCTAAATCTGTTTCCTATTGATTGGATTCGGTTACTTTAACTATCTGAAACAGATGCAGTTAATGAGTCAAGTCAGTACTTTTATAGTGATGTAATTGTATCTACAACAAACAGGTGCAGTTATTTAAGCTCTATTATGCTTATTTTAGCAGTTAGTGACCTTGATGCAAAAACAATGCATAAAAAAAAAAAAAACAAAAAAAAAAAACCAAAAAAACCTCCAAAAAACTTTAACAGATCCTTGGACAAATGGATCCCGCTTCATGCCCAAATGCCAGTCTGGGGCCCCAGACAGCAGCATAATACTTTGCTTTGTTAAATCTCATTGAGACCAAAGAACTTAAAGACCTATGTAGAAGTAGTGAATTGGAGACAAGGTTGGCTTTGCTTTTAAGGGTGTGAAAAGCTCTGGTTCATTGTCATTAAATCTGACAGCTTTTGAGGGAAGTCATTATGGCTTTCACAAAGAAGCTTTCCGAACATAAAGCTCTGGTTGAGTAGTAGCAGGGCGACAATTGAAATGAAAAATATTTTTCTATTCTATAATTAAGTAAAGGCTGTGTATGTCAACAGTATTACAAATCCCCAATATTTCTACATCATCGGTTTCAACTAAGGAGCCTAAATGCCACCTTTACCTTAAGTTCATTAAACTTGGAGTTTTTGATAAAAAAAAATTTAAAAAATCTGATCTCATTTAAAAAAAAAGGTTCTTAGGTTCAGAGTAAGATTTTTGTTTTAATTTTTATTTTTTTTAAAAGTGAACCCTTCTCCCTTTGCTCCTTTCAAATTTTAAAGTTATCAGTCACCTTGCAAAAGTTTTAATAAAAGTACAAAGAAAATAGAGGTTTTCTCCAAGATGTGAAGTCTCACTTATTGTAGTTTTGAGCACCTATGTGAAAGGGTCACTGTGGGTTTAAAATCATCCAGTCATCAAGGGGATGTCAGAAGTGAAGGAATACATGAAATTTTCATTTTCAAAGGAGGTATTATTTGCTTTGTAAGAAAGAAAGTAGATGGGCAAGACCTAACCTGGTACTAATGTAAACAGGAGACCAGCACTGTAAGTCTTACCCTGCAGGAGGCAGATGCATCAGTTCTGGTTCACGTTCCAGCAACTATCTGCCTTATTTAAGACTCACTGAACCTTGTGGAGCCCTTTTTTATTTTTTTGATTTTTAATGACTCTTGTGCATTTGGTCCTGCAACATAGTAGAATTAAAAAAAAACCAAAAACAACAGCTAACTGCTTTTCCTCTTGCAGGGGGACAGTATCTTACCATCTCTGACCCCAAAGGCAAAGAAGGAAGAGCAGCACATCTTATCCTGCCGTTGGGTCACGTGGCTCACGCTGGTGACTTGTGCCTGTCGTTTAAGCATAAGGTGCCCGGACTGCATTCTGGTGCCCTCCAAGTCTTTGTAAGGAAAAACGGTGCTCACGGACCAGCTGTTTGGGGAAGAAATGGTGGCCATGGCTGGAGACAGACACACATAAGTTTACGAGGACCAGGCATCAAGAGTGTAAGTACTGATGCGTGTGCTGCCTTCTGGTTTTTCGCACGAGAAGCTGAAGACACTTAGATGGTGTAGCACTGGAGTGTTTGTCTTCTGGGTCCAGTTTCAGCCTGTGTTTTACTTCTGTGATCCTGCCAATGGAATCACATTAAGGATAAGAGAGTGATTGTGCATTTTGTCAAATTAGGTTTTTTGACAAAAACCCCTCACTGGCAGCAATAGACACATAAGAAACTACAAAATAGCCTGTACTGAGCTACCTCATAGAGCACTGTACAGCGTACTGTACATGGATTTCCAAAAAGCCTGTATCAAGATTCTTCATGAACAATGCTTTAAATACTACAGTGCCGTGAAACAGGAAGAATCATCCCCTGCGGGTTAATAACTGGCTAAACCAGGGCAAAGATAGTGAAAGTAAGTCAGTTTTGATAATGCAGGGAGGTTACATGTGCAATTTCACATGGTTTTATGCTCTTCAGCATACCAGCAGCTGGTCTGGACAAGAAGGTCAATGATGACCTAACTATGCCAGTAACACAGAATGGTTTAGTGCAATCCAAAGCAGCTGTCTGAAGTGCCATGGAGAGTCTTTTAATACCTGGAAATCTTAGAATCATTGGGTGATAAACTGATACATGAAAAGCTTAGCATTTTTCTTCAACCTCTGCTTAGCTTTGCAGGTAGTTTCTATTTCAGATCTGAAGAAGGGGCTTGGGTGCTTCAGGGCCTGTTTTGCTCTGACTTATATCAGGTGGTCTAAAAAAATCTCACACATCATAATGTTCATGGTGGGAACAGGTTACAACACACAGTATGTGGTTCTAAAATTAATATTAAGGCTGTAATTACTGCAGTTAATTTTCTGAAAACTTTACCTCAGCAAAAGTAACAAAGACGCCTGACCTTCTGTTAGCTCTAAATTAATATCAGACTGAGAATGTGGAATTTTATAGCAGGTGCACAATATATTTGCCCCATTCTTATCCTTTTCCACCAAGTTTAACAATTCTCGCAGTCCTCAGGTCTGTCTCACCTTTTAGAGCAGTTCAGTAAATAAGTGTTTATCACTGACATATTGTCAGGCAGAAAAGCAAATGAGTTTTAGAGATGGCAAACAAGACCAGCAGTCCCCCTCTGCACCATCCCCTGCCTCTCTTGATGACCCCAGCAGCAGCTGTCAGCATGGCTTGCTGACCATAACCGATTGCTGGTCTGCAGACCAGAGCTGCCTCACGGCACCTTACGGAACAGTCGCGTTCGGGAGCTTTTCCAGCCAGCCTGGGGAGCCTGGGCTGCTGGCCTGAACTGCTGGGACATTTGTTCCAGGGATCAGGGAATGAGAGAAAACTTGAGGTAAGCAGGGAAGGCCTCTGCCACAGAGAAATCAGGAAGAAATTTGGAATTGTTATTTTCTAGCTAATTAAAAACCAAAAGCAACTAAACACCAGTGATGTTAGGGGGGCCTACTGGAAACCTGAGGAGAATATGAATGGAGACCAGAATCCTTCATCACACTTTCTAATGAATTAGCTCTGTGTAAATTATTTCTAAAGCACACCCAAAATCACTAATTTCTAAAAAAAAATTCATTTATTCAACATAGAGTTTAATGAAAAATAATTTCTAAATCCTTTTATTTCTAAAAAAAAAATCAGTATATTCAACACAGAGTTTCTGTAACCTCCATTCCTGCTCCTGATTTGAAAGTATGCTTTCAGCAAGCATCCAAATTATTTTTAACTACACAGCTGAATTTCTGATCTATGAATGAATCTGTATGAACTCTTTCCAGCTCAATGATAACAGCAGACTCCTACAACGTGTTGCTGTAGGCGTTGAATAGTTTCTAAGCCGTGGTCAATAAAACACTGACCATATTAAACAGTACAGGCTTTCGAATCTACAGCAGTAGCACAGGTGAGCAATACTGATTTATGGGAGGTGTTTCTTAAAGTCAGTTGCCCAGTCTGTGTATCTTCTCTGATTTATGCTCCAGTCCTTCTAGTCAAGCTTTATATTTGTTGAATTTCTCCTACTCAGGCTAAATCTGGACTGCTAATGATCTGCCTAAATCCATGCCCAAAGTTCTGCCACCATTTTGCGAGGAGCCAGTGCTTCTGTAGGTTACCACGAGTCGGCAGGACTTTTATTTATTGTTAAATAAAAGATGGGTGTTTCTAGTTCCCACAACTAAGGCAGCTGCAAGGAGCTTTAGCAGTGGAAAGCTCCTCTATTAGACAACATTTTTCAGAATAGAGAGGATTTTATGTGTTTGCCACGAGGGACAATGAAAACAGTGCAGAGATGATATGTAGAAGGCACCTGAGATTCTCTTATGTGGAAGTTCGTCTCATCTCAGCAGATGGTGCAACTGGAGCAACTCTGTCCTGAACTGCACCTTCTTCACAAAGAACCTGCCAAAGTGAAGAAGGGAGAGGATCAGAAAACAGCCATAATTCTGAGCAGAATAAATAGGCTTTTGTGAGTCAGTTATGATTGCCTGAGCTTTGTTATGCTTTTGCTTTCTTGCTGTTGAGACCCCTCTCCACCAAAGCCTCTTTCCTTTTACTTTATTTTTGCCCTCAAATTGTTCTGTTTCTCTTCACAGGTTATTTTCAAAGGGGAGAAAGGGAAAGGAAGAACTGGGGATATTGGACTAGATGATGTGATCGTGAGGAGAGGACGCTGCTCGGAAGAGCGTTAGCAAAGACAATGGACTAGCACACTCATCTCCTCTAGCCCTTCTCATGCTGTTCCTACCAAGCTTTGAAACAGACCTTTGTGAAAAAGAAGAAAAAAATGGGAGTGACAACTTCTTAGTGGTCTGCTAAGTGCAATCTCTCTGCAAACTTCACTTAAAAACATGGACAGCACCTCCCAGGATTCAGGAACTCCAATCCCATGCTGGTTGTTTCTACTAATCCTTACCCCTAAATAATATTTTGTGTGTAATAACTTTATCCCCTGTTAAGCCTGGTGAGTGCTCACACAAAGAGCACTTGTGAAAAAGGGAGAATTAATTACAAGTTGTGGCAAAAGAAAGCTCCAGCTCAGAAAGTTTGTGTGTTAACTGATATTCATTATCTTCCCATAGTGCTACTCTTCCATTGATTAAATTTGATAGACAGTGGGATTGGTCTAGCTTCAGAGTCACCTCAGATGAGCAGAAGCCTGGACCTGAACTTTGCCTTGCTGCCATTGACCTTTGAAGAAGGGTTTGCTTCATATTAAATAGCATTTATTTTGGTGTTGCATCTGTATTAACAAAAAGCAGTTACATAGAGTAGGCACTGCACCCTGTAATATTGCTACTGCTGCATTTTGTATATATGTGTATGGTTATTAGCATATTTATGTTTTTAATATTTACAGACTCTAGTTGCAAGGTAATTGGCAGCTGTGGCTGCTCTCTTACAAGAGAGGAGTTCAGCATATTCTTTGACATTGCTGGTCGTGCCAATAGATACGTTACCAAAGTCAGTTAGTGGTGCTCATTGAAAAATGCTGGTGCAGTTTTTCATGTTGTAATATGCTGAAGGCAAAAGACCAAACCCTCCCCTGATGTAAACTGGCATCCGATAACGCTGTACAAGTTTGCATTTAGCTCAGGAGCAAGCCCTAAAGCGCTCTCAATCCCACAAGAAACTGCTGGTGCAGTTGAAGACTGAGCAGCCTGGAGAAGACGACTTGCATCTTGTTACGATGGAGCCCGTTGACACTACCACAAGTGTTCCCTTCCCACAGTGGTACAAGCCTGTGCGTAAGCAAAAAGGGCAGCTGCGTTAATGCTGTACAAACAATTCAGACCCTGCAATGCCTTGAGTGATCTCTGTCAAATGTCCATATCCCATCCAACCCTTCTGTATATAGTAATAATTTTATTCTTTAGAACTAGAACAACTGTTAGCTCTAGCTGGACCTAAATATTTATCAGAACTTTGGACTGATTTTTTAGTTATGTATCGTGCATGTGGTGTGCAGTTTCCCAGGGAATTCTTCTGTTTGGTTTGGGATTTTTTTTAATGAGGAACATCATCATCATCATCATTGCTGCTAGCGAGTCTAAGTTTGACGAAGTAATTGTAATGTTTAAGAAAATGACAAAAGATTGATAAAATGTTGCTAGTGGCGCAGCCTTAAAGTTTCAAACATTTATATATACAGAAGAAACAGGTCTCAGATCTTTTAAATACTTAAATACAATGTATAATAAAAGTCAGCTTCGTATCATGTTATAAAACCATCATTTAAAAAAATTCACGTTAAGCCTTGCACAAAATCTGCAGAGACAAAATTGCAAGATCGTTAGAGGTCATATGCCAAACCCCTGTTTCCGACAAAGTACTGTTTGGAAAATATTTTTCTAATTCGTGCCCTAGGACAAAGCACAGCGCGTATGGCAGAAGTTGATCTGGCCAAACAGATAATCTCCTGCAAAACTGTATCAATGAATATTTTGAAAAGGAAAAAACAATGCATTTGTAAACATTTTTAAACTATTTTGCTTCAAATATGATCGTGATCTTTTTCTCTTACGTTACTTTGTAATATGTCAGAAATATTTGTGAATAGTTGAAATACCTTGTCCTTATTTTAAAGTAATCAGTAAAGGAGGCCGTTACTTGCTATTAACTGGAAATCTTGTTTTCATTTCTGGATCGAAAGTCTCATTTTTATTGCAGTGAAATGAACCAAAAGATGACAGTTCAACCAAATGGAAGTAGCTCTTGTTACCAGATTTAAAAGTACATTTCACTATACTATAAGAGCATTGTATGTATTATTCAAAAGGAAGAATGACAGTTTTCAACGTGGCTTTAAGAACAGTTTCACAAGTAATTGAAGAGCTTCTGCAATACAAAGTGTCCATTTTACAAGAAGCAGAAGGCACCATAGATCCACACAGGACTGAACCTGCACAAACTGTTGTATCCTTTGGCATCTAACAAGAGTAACACATTTTGGTCTAGTTCATCTACAGTGGGTGGAGATGGTCTTTACTGCATATTACTACAGCTTTCTGAGATTGAGACTCCCTGGTCAAAATAGAAATCTAGCTCCTAGCTGTGCAAGACTGGAAGTTTTTTGCCCCTTTACCAATGGCCCTTAGAACCCAGACCTTGAATGTATTCTGAAGGTAAGCAGAAATAAGTACTCAGGTGACACGAGCAGCACCCGCCTCCAATCCAAGTGCCAGGTCTCTCCATATACGCCCACATTATAGGTTGTTCCTCCCTGCAAATGAGGCACAGTAATTGGCTCAAAGACTGCTAAAATCAGAGACTTTGGCTCAAGATATGCATTGTGACAGTCACCTTGAAACCTCTTCACTCTGCATTTAAAAGTAAACAACAAGATAAACTATAGCTGTCTGTCTTTAAAATTTTAATTTTGAATGTTAGATAGTCGTTAATTGTCAACGGAGGCCCAATTCAATTGCATGTAATTTTTAGTTTTATAGCTCTATATATCAACAACATCAAATTATCAAAGTTTTCCTGGTAGGTAGAACACTTTCTTACATGCTGTTTTATCCTGATGTCACACAAGGTTTTATGACTTCAGATTTTTCCACACCAAAAAATAAAGATGAGCAATGCATTGGTGTAAACCTGCACCTTTAGAAAGAAATAATAGCCATTATGGTGGTAACTTCCAGTAGTGGGTTGAAAGAACACAGAAACCTCCTCATGCTTTGAAAGTTAAGACATTCTCAGAGCACACCTACTGCTTCAAAGCAACCTAGCGATAAGTGAGGAAATGCTTTATTTGTTTGAGAGGAAGATGCCAAGGGACTGACGATCGTCAGAGGACACAAAGACACCTTTAACAGTACAGACTGAAGCACCTATAGAGTTCAGACACCAGCTCTGTGTAGGTTTTCAGGATTACAAATTCAAAATGAACCAAATCACGTTCTAGCTACTCTGCTTTTACCAGTTCTCCTTGTGCACTTGTATGACCTCTTCCAAGCCCAAATCATGTTCCTTTGCTTCGAAACAAATTGTCCTCTAGACAGTGCTCTTGCTCATTGCTTTGGGCTCAGATAGCCTATTTTTGAAAAATGAATTATTTTTTATTTATTCTTAAACTTTACAAACAGCCTGGGTAACATTACTGAGATGAGGAGAGCAGTTTCTTTTCATAGCAAATAACCCAATAACCGGCTCTGAGTAATTCGTGGACTGTTCATGTTAGGTTGCCTTTTTTTCTTATAAGAAATCTCTAATTTAACTCCCAAGAGCCAAGCAGAATGTCATGCTTACACATGCTTGATACATCTCAAAAGTATAGATCTAATAACGTGTCGAACAACAAAGCAAAGTGTATGTGAATTTTCTGGATAAAGACAGAAATAATTCCCTGCTGTATAGATCAGGCACTCCCCATCATTATTTTTCCTCAGGTTGCTTCCTGATAGCTGTTAAGAATCAATCAATTCTTTACTGTTAGTAATATTTAACCACATTCTGCAGTACATGGGCAGATTTTTGCCACTTTAGTGTTTTCCTGTAGTCCAGCTACTAAAGGACTCCCCAAGACCCAGGAACAAAGCTC
The DNA here is from genome assembly GCF_013368605.1 of Nyctibius grandis. NCBI lineage: Eukaryota > Metazoa > Chordata > Aves > Nyctibiiformes > Nyctibiidae > Nyctibius > Nyctibius grandis. The sequence continues at coordinate 60,961,928 of NC_090663.1, forward strand.
CATTGCCATGAAACCACTCTTCTACAGATCTCACAGACCCTCTATCCCTAGAGCAAAAGGGCCATCTCTAGAGCATCTCTGTGCTCAATGTACCAGGAAACATTGTGTGTGATTGCACAGACTCTGTGGATGTGCACACATGCCTATTGTGCACAAGAGGCTGAGGCCAGTATTAAGTGTTTGAGCAAGGAAGCCGAGTATTTATCTAGCACACAGAATAAGTAGGCCCTCTCTCTGATACAGCCAAATCCTGCCTTCCTCTGACCACAAAATACTGCCGCACTTTTCCAGTAATTTTTGTTGACCTTCTACTTTATGACTTTTTACCTTCTGTTCAGGCCTCTTTCACACTCTTCTCCCAGGTTTTTCCTCATCGTGCATTGCAACTGCCCGCGCTCTCATTTCAGACGCTCATCCAGAATCCTTGTGCTATTCATTCCGAGTTTGGCAAACGCCTGGAAAGACAAGGTACAGTGTGTATTCAGAGAATGATTTTACTGCATTTGCATGCAACACCAATGCTAAAGTTGGTGATTGCCACGTACCTGGGATTTCAGGGAGACACCATCGTTGCTCTAATACCACTCGTGCCCCAGGGAAGGGGGGGACCATGTCACCTGTTCCCTTTCCTTTTGCCCCTGCCTTCCCCTTTAGGTCAAAAACTCAAAGAAATGGACTAGACTCACCAGATTTTCCCTGTCAGGATGGCCCAAGACAGAATTCCCCAGTGTAGGAAGCAGGATTGCTGCAGCATGCATACACTCCGGTTCAGTACCTGTGACTTCTTACTGCAAACAACAAAAAAAGCCTTTCAAAGAAAATGGGCTTTGAAAAAAACAAAAGGATGGGATGTGTGTCTTAGCAAGTGCCCATCTTTCTCCTCTGCAAGGAAGCTGGTAATGTTAATCTTCCATAGACAATGCAAAACCTGAGGGTCTGGTGGCATAGTCACGTAATATTCCACTTGGTTCAAGAAAGATTCTTCTTTCAGAATGGCTCAGTTTGCAATAATATCAACAACAGAAATTAAGTCTTTCTGAACTCCACAGATGCCACCACTTTATCAGTCAATTAAACATGCCTGGGACTGTCCTCTGGCCCTGAGGTCACATAGAATGTAATACCTGTATCCCTACTATTAAATCTATTTCCATGCGTCCATACTATGAAACCCTCTTCTCCCCAGTGGGGTGTTGATGTGCAGTCTGTCTGTGGACAGCTGACCCCAGAGTCAACTGACTGCCACCCATACCAGGAGCTGTTTGGAGCAGAGCTGGCTGGTGAGGGCTGATGCCATGCCAGCATTTGCTGGGAGAGCTGGAGCCCACAGGGCTCAATGTTGCTGCAGGTCCTGACTCCCCAGAATGGCACCTATAGAAACAGCCCCAAACCCAGCCAGCCACAAACCCATCTCACAAGTCCTGATTTAAGACACGAGACGTGCACCCTGCGTATTGTAGGCAGGTGAAGAGAGGGCTCTCTGAGGACAGAGCGATCTGACATGAACAGTAAAACACATCCCTTCCTTCAGAAATGCTCTGCCAACGCCCCTGACGCAAATGCACGCAGCTTGCCTCTCAGGGTGCGCAACTGGCCTGCTCTTAGTGTGGCTGCTTTGCAAAAAGTACTTTGCAGATCTACATATACAACAGAGCCAGCAAACAGGAAACCAGTCATCAAAAGCCAGAGACAGGGCAGGTGGCATCAAAGCAAGAGGAGTGAGCACAGGGGAGGGGGAGAGGTTGCTGCCCCCGCCCCCCCCTCCCCCATGCACTACCTCTTTCTACACAGACACCACCGATGCCAAGATGCAGCTGTGGGACAGTCTCGCAAAAATCCCAAGGATGGTCATATCCATCACCCCACACCAAGGTCCTGTCCCTAGCAAGGGTTGTGACTGGTGTCCTCAGACATGATCACACCTTCTTGCACCCCTGCGGAAAAAAGACAACCCTCGGGTCCCGCAAGCCAGTGAAATCAACAGGGGCACAGACAGCTGTGTTTCTTGGCTCTACCTCTAAGGTGCTCTTGGCCCATGCAGCAGTCTGACATGGAAGGAGAAGGAAGAGTTGCCCTTCGTCTCCCTCCTGCTGCAGCCCTTGAACAGCGCCTTGTCAGTCTTCCCCCTTACGGTGCGTTCCCCATACACAGAGGAAGCACAACAGGAAGCCCCACAGATGCTCCCGCTGGAAAAGCTGCACAGTCCACTCCGAAGACACATTTTCCTCAGATCCTGTGCCTCAGGTTGTCACACAGGTGCTCCACAGCAGTTCTGCCAAAAAAAAGAAGGAACCACTGCCAATTTAAAGTATATTTTTACATGATTTTATTCCCAGATGAGCACAATAATACACATATAGCACAAGTGCCCAGAGAAAAAGAGATAAGCAGCCAAAAGTATACCCTGGTATGTGATTTGTAACAAACAAATAAAAGGCAACATCCAAATTTTAAATTAAGGAAAAAAAATGCTGGCTGACTTAAAAGAACAAGTCTCTTGCCTATTATTTCACTCCAGCAAATGTTTGAACTTACTCATTGGATCTGAATACCAGTATTTTGGGGTGCCAAGTGCAAGTAAACTTTCTCCCCTTTTTCCAGACCTTTCCATGTAGATATAAATACTGAGAGTGGCACAGCGAAATGCGCTCTCACATCCCTGGCTTCAGGTCTAGTACAAGAACGAGAGCTCCTCATTTAGGAGCTTACGCAATGTGTGCCGCCTCAGCTGGTGATGACAACACCAGAGTGCTCAGCAAAGACCACCTTGACGTCCAGCCCGATGTGAGTAGAGAACTAAACCCAAATAAGCACTGAGCAGTGCCAGTTATGCTTTTAAATGGAGAAAATAACTGGAAGATTGTCTAAGGTAAGAAATTTGATTAGTAGGATTCAGAGAGGTGTTCAAGAGAGACACTTCGACTTCCATCTGTCTCAGGTTCTGAGTTAGCTCAGGAATGTTGTCATCTTACCTCAGTTTCTCGGACCAGCTAGAAGACAGGAGAAGTTGTGATCCGATAGGGCTTTTCAAGGTTTCCATGCCCAGACGGGATGTTTAGTGTTCTCAAATATCAAACATACATGATTCTTGTTATAGTCTAGGGGATCCCTTTAGCCATTGTGCCTTGGAGTGTATAAACAGGGCTCGAAGACACTGAAACTGCTCACCAATATTAAACCCCACAACTCTATAATGTACAACAATTTGCACAGAAACCAAGCACCATCATTGCGTAGCTAGAGGGGTCATTCAACTGTACGCAATTCAGTTACCCTCCTGTCATATGCCACTGGTTTTATCCCGCTTATAAAAAGATATTTTAATTGGCTGAACTCCATTAGCAAAGGCTGATTGCTAAAAGCGAGTGATGTGTAATTACCCACAAGGTACATCAGGCAGTTTTATGGAGTGTTAGGAGACCTCAGTACTCTGGCAGCTCGGCTGTCTATCAGCAAGCAGCCCTGGCACACTCACACACTCGCTGTGAAACTCACTGTGAGCTACTCCGCCAGCTTTTACTGGAGTGATTTGTTTGCCAAATACAGGTAGGTGACTGAGGCTTGAAAAAAATGTTTCATTAATACGAAAAACCAGCAGAGAAAGTACATGGTACATCAAGGGATGCCTTCATCACCTTATGGCCTTTGATCTGCTTGCATAGGTGGTTGGACGGCCAGACAAAAATTGTAAGGGTTCAAATACAGCTCAGCCACAGAGCTCCAGTCCACAGGCTTCTCGCTCGGGCTCTTCATAACACTGTTCCTCATCTTCTATTCAGCCACCCCCTCCCAGGACACCACTTAGTCTGAAGAGTGTGTTTGGCATGGCAGCAAACCCACAAACAGTGACTAACCCTCCGCGGCTGGCTGGGGCCAGGTGGTCCCTAACACATGCAACTCTCTCAATTTTTCTGTCAAGTTTTGTCAGAGGTATGAGCTGTGCTACAAACGACACCAGACAAATTCAAACTTTCATATTCCCTGATGAAGATAAGGAGGATATTTTCCTTCCCTGACATGCAAGTCTGCTTCCTTCCTAATGAGGGATCCTCAACAGAGGATATAGGCAACCTATATCAGAGGTCCCACCACAGTCACAAAAACCTGACAGGCGTATAGCTACCTCCTCCACAAGGAAGAAGAGAAGAGTTTTAGTGGTTGGAGACTCCTTCCTAAAGGGATCTGAGGGCCCAATATGCAGAGCTGACCCCCATCACAGGGAGGTCTGCAGCCTGCCTGGAGCCCGAATCAGGGATATCACCAGGCAACTCCCCAACCTGGTGAAGGCCAAAGACTACTACCCCCTGCTGATCTTCCAGACAGGTGGGGAAGAAGCTGCATCCCGTAGTCTGAGGGGGATGAAGAAAGACTACAAGGCCCTAGGACGGTTGGTGAAAGAGTCTGGGGCACAAGTTGTTTTCTCCTCCCTCCTTCCATTTTCAGGTGATGACGTGGGATGGAATAGTAGGATTCTCTCTATTAACGCCTGGCTACGAGACTGGTGCTACAGGCAGGGCTTTGGGTTCTTTGATAATGGCTGGTTTTATAAGACACCAGGCGTGACAGTGATACATGGGAAAGGTTTATGTCGTAGGGGCAAAAGGGTTCTGGGACAGGAATTAGCAGGGCTCATTCGGAGAGCTTTAAACTAGATTCGAAGGGGGATGGGGTAGTAGCTGGGCTTGCGCCACTGGGGCAACGCTCTAGTGTTGAGGTAGACCAGGAGGCCTCCCATCCCCCTGGGGTGAAATCGGTGTGCTCAGCTCGCTCCCTGAAATGCCTGTACACCAATGCACGCAGCATGGGGAATAAGCAGGAGGAGTTAGAAATCCGTGTTCGGTCGGGGGGCTATGATCTAGTGGCAATTACAGAGACTTGGTGGGACGCCTCGCATGACTGGAATGTGGTCATGGATGGCTATGTCCTGTTCAGGAAAGACAGGCCACTAAGGAGAGGTGGTGAAGTTGCTCTTTATGTGAGTGAGCAGCTAGAATGTATTGAGTTCTGTCCAGAGGTGGATCAGGAGCGAGTTGAGAGTTTGTGGGTGCGAATTCAGGGGCAGGCTGGCAGGGGTGATACTGTTGTGGGTGTCTATTACAGGCCACCGGATCAGGATGAGGAGGGTGATGAGGCCTTCTACAGGCAGCTGAGAGCAGTCTCTCAATTACAGGGCCTGGTTGTCATGGGGGATTTCAACTACCCTGATATTTGCTGGGAGGCCTACTCAGCCAGCCATCCCCAGTCCAGGAGGTTCCTCCAGTGCGTTGATGATAACTTTCTGATGCAAATGGTGGATGAGCCAACTAGGAGAGGAGCGCTGCTGGATCTTATCCTCACTAACAAGGAGGGTCTGGTTGAAGAGGTGAAGGTTGAGGGCAGCCTTGGTTGTAGTGACCATGAGATGGTAGAGTTCAGGATCTCATGTGGCAGGAACAGAATAGCTAGCAGAATCACAACCCCGGACTTCAGGAGGGCCAACTTTGGCCTTTTCAAGCAATTGCTCGGGGAAATCCCATGGGACAGGGTACTAGAAGGTAAGGGGGCCCAAGATAGTTGGTTAGCATTCAAGGACTGCTTCTTCCGAGCTCAAGATCAGAGCATCCCAACAGGTAGGAAGTCAAGGAAGGGTACCAGGAGACCTGCATGGTTGAACAGGGAACTGCTGGGCAAACTCAAGTGGAAGAAGAGGGTGTACAGATCGTGGAAGGAGGGGCTGGCCACTTGGGAGGAATATAAGTCTGTTGTCAGAGGATGTAGGGAGGCAACTAGGAAAGCTAAGGCCTCCTTGGAATTCAACCTTGCAAGAGAGGTCAAGGACAACAGAAAGGGCTTCTTCAAATACATTGCAGGTAAAGCCAACACTAGAGGCAATGTAGGCCCACTGATGAATGAGGTGGGGGCCCTGGAGACAGAGGATAAAAAGAAGGCGGAGTTACTGAATGCCTTCTTTGCCTCTGTCTATACTGTTGGAGGCTGTCCTGAGGAGCCCCGGACCCCTGAGGCCTCAGAAGAAGTCAGGATAGAGGAGGAATCTGTCTTGGTTGATGAGGGCTGGGTCAGGGACCAATTAAGCAACCTGGACGTCCATAAATCCATGGGCCCTGATGGGATGCACCCGCGGATGCTGAGGGAGCTGGCGGAAGTCATTGCTAGGCCACTCTCCATCATCTTTGCTAAGTCGTGGGCAACGGGAGAGGTGCCTGAGGACTGGAGGAAAGCGAATGTCACTCCAGTCTTCAAAAAGGGCAAGAAGGAGGAGCCGGGTAACTATAGACCGGTCAGCCTCACCTCCATCCCCGGAAAGGTGATGGAACAACTTGTTCTTGGTGCTGTCTCTAGGCACATCAAGGATAGGGGGATCATTAGGGGCACTCAGCATGGCTTCACCAACGGGAAGTCATGCTCAACCAACTTGATAGCCTTTTATGAGGATGTTACCCGGTGGATAGATGATGGTAAAGCTGTGGATGTGGTCTATCTCGATTTCAGTAAAGTGTTTGACACGGTCTCCCACAGCATCCTCGCAGCTAAACTGGGGAAGTGTGGTCTGGATGATCGGGTAGTGAGGTGGATTGTGAACTGGCTGAAGGAAAGAAGCCAGAGAGTGGTGGTCAATGGGACAGAGTCCAGTTGGAGGTCTGTGTCTAGCGGAGTCCCGCAAGGGTCGGTTCTGGGACCAGTACTATTCAATATATTCATTAATGACTTGGATGAGGGATTAGAGTGCGCTGTCAGCAAGTTCGCTGATGACACGAAACTGGGAGGAGTGGCTGACGAGCCGGAAGGCTGCGCAGCCATTCAGAGAGACCTGGACAGGCTGGAGAGTTGGGCGGGGAGAAATTTAATGAAATATAACAAGGGCAAGTGTAGAGTCCTGCATCTGGGCAAGAACAACCCCATGTACCAGTACAAGTTGGGGGCAGACCTGTTGGAGACCAGCGTAGGGGAAAGGGACCTGGGGGTCCTAGTGGACAACAGGATGACCATGAGCCAGCAGTGTGCCCTTGTGGCCAAGAAGGCCAATGGCATCCTGGGGTGTATTAGAAGGGGTGTGGTCAGCAGGTCGAGAGAGGTTCTCCTCCCCCTCTACTCTGCCCTGGTGAGGCCGCATCTGGAATATTGTGTCCAGTTCTGGGCCCCTCAGTTCAAGAAGGACAGGGAACTGCTAGAGAGAGTCCAGCGCAGAGCCACGAAGATGATTAAGGGAGTGGAACATCTCCCTTATGAGGAGAGGCTGAGGGAGCTGGGTCTCTTTAGCTTGGAGAAGAGGAGACTGAGGGGTGACCTCATTAATGTTTATAAATATGTAAAGGGCAAGTGTCAAGAGGATGGAGCCAGGCTCTTCTCAGTGACATCCCTTGACAGGACAAGGGGCAATGGGTGCAAGCTGGAACACAGGAGGTTCCACTTAAATATGAGGAAAAACTTCTTTACGGTGAGGGTGACTGAACACTGGAACAGGCTGCCCAGAGAGGTTGTGGAGTCTCCTTCTCTGGAGACATTCAAAACCCGCCTGGACGCGTTCCTGTGTGATATGGTCTAGGCAGTCCTGTCCCGGCAGGGGGATTGGACTAGATGATCTTTCGAGGTCCCTTCCAATCCCTAACATTCTGTGATTCTGTGATTCAGTACCACCCTCTGCACTAGCTGCTCCGACTGAAATCCCCTGCACACTGCAACTAGGTCCTAGTGCACAGGTAGCAAAGAGCTCAAAAAACCCCAAATAGGCAATACCCCGAGTGCGCAGCAAACAGATCTGAACTGTGAGCCTTCAAGAGGCAACTACAGGTGAAACCACAGGAGGGAATGCAAGCAATGCTGCAACTACACTCACCAATATGGGACTGCCAAACAACTGGACTCCATTTCTGGCCCTGAAATACACTGACACACACTTCAACTGGTGAGTTTTCCAATGGCTGGTCTGCCTGGGACAGCCCAGGAACACAACACCTCCAAACCACATGAGCCTGTCAACAGTAACCGCAAGGTAATCTCATGGCATGCAAAATAATATGTGAGCGGGATTTTTGAACCTCACTATTAAAAACATCCGTGAAACAATCGCTGCATCCCAACACTCAATACGGACAACCCATGCATCATGTCTCAGTGACAGGGGAACAACTCCCTTAGGGGATGTGCACGGACTGCACAAACAAGCTCTACCCTTTGGTGACTGTGCCTTTGGGAAGACAAACATCTTGCACCCGCAAGGGAACTGTACAGAGCTGCAGCAGAACAGGCACAGGCTGCTCTGGTGGTCTCAGGCTTTGCCCACCGGCCTTTCAGCTGAGGGGTGAGGCTGCCCAGGAGCTCCCTGAACACATTCAAGGGACTGGTAGGAATTTTCTCTGTGCACCTCTCCACACTCCTATAGATACTGCTGTAAGTAAGGTGAGTAAACTCACCCACGTGGCAGATAAGAGAAGTGGGCAAATGCTTATATCATGCACCCAGAAGTAGGTAAACACCGTTTACTTGAACTTACTCACAAATCCTACTGCTACACGCTGTCCTCTTTATACACAACCACAGCAGAGACAGGTCAACTAGCCTAACCTGCGACAGCAGTTAAAAGCAGCAGCACAATTAAAAGCTGTCATTATCCAGCCCTATTGAAGGGGGGAAGCTTACAAACAAGTTTAATGTCTCTGTAACTTCCGGAAGCCTGGACTTCCGACTCAGCCCTTTTGCCACTGCCACACTTGAGTGAGGCACGCTGAAGCTGGTTTGGACCCAGCTGCCATTGGCTTCTATGGCACAAGATCAGGCCCTTCGTTAATACTGTACAAAACACCTTGCTTCTGATTAAAACTAATCCTCTCAGCTGCTCAGAGAAACACATCTGACTTTCCAGAAGGAGCTGCTGAACAGGGCACCTAGAAGGCCACTGTGCAGAAAGCAGAGAAAATACCAAAAATGTTAGAAAGGAACTCGGGCAGCCATGACACAAGCAAGCGGATCACCATGCTCCCTGAGCTGTTTATGTGAGCTTTATCTCAGTTGCTAGTTAATTTTTAACAGGCATTTCCCCTGTCCCTTGCCAAGCAGTTGGCAAACTCACTGCAGAACAGATGCATGTGCTCCAGTCACAAACATCCAAGTGGAGTTTCAAAGTGGACGTAGTAAATGGAGTTCTTACTCCAAGTAAGAACTGTTGTTTAAAATCCTATTTCTCCCATACCTGAAAATGAACAAACTTCTTTTTGCCCACATCAAAGAACTGAAATACAACATTCTTCCCTTCTTCACCATATCCTGCTTTGTGCTACAGTTTTTCTTCTTCCTACCTAGGTACAGCATGTCATTCCTATCTCCTACACAGAGTGCTCTACAAGGCTCCAAAGTGGATTCTTTAATTAAACAACAGCTACCAACATCCAAAGTCTTTTACAAGGTGCATTTGCACCAACATTAAACCAGGGCAGCATCAGGGCAAGACAAAGGGAGAGCTCTTGCAGTCTCACATTTCAGCACATCACAGTTTTGCTGCAGAGCTTCCAGCCTACCCTACAGTGACACCAACCTGTCAAAAGCTCTTCAACAGACCTACCAGCAATTTTATAAGGACTATACTTGAAATACTGGCACTCTCATTTGCAAAATCCAAGTTCCAGTCCTTACAACCCTCTGGGCTGCTGGAGAGGTTGTGCTGCCCCCAATTTGTCCCAGTTGAGGGCTCTGCTCCCTGGGTAGGGTGCAAAGGCAATGCCCACCACCCAGATATGGCCCCTGCAGCTAACAGTGCTGCTGCACCAGGGGACCCAATACCAAGCCAACGCCTCTCCAGACAGGTCCTAGATGTGCTGTTTTTCCCCCCAGTGGGAGCAGAGCTCTCCAGTGGGATAAACCAGCATGGGCACAGCCTGTGTTTACGCAGCTGTGCTGCCCCACGCACATGTGCTGGCTCGCTCAAGTGTCTCTGCACAGCATGACGGCAGGCAGCCACGGGCATCACAACACCCGCACGCCTTGCCACAGCGGGATTTCTAACTCCTGGCAGGACCCCTTCTTGCTGCCACTGCCCCTGGCTTCAGGTAGGGCTGGATTGAGCCCCTGATGTGAACAGATTCAAAACAAGTATCTACAAATCAAACTGGAAGAAGCCCCGTTTGCCTCTGAGCCTTCATGGTTGGGCAGTCCACAAAGAACAACCACTTGAATTTATACAGCCTATCAATCAAGCCTGCACTACCCACCCCACAGTGCAAAGGCAGCCCTAGCAGCTGGGATCCTGATGGGTACCCTCAACCGACAGCAGGAGAGCGGGCACTGGCGTTGTTTCTAAGCATTACCAAATCTTCAATCAAGCAGCCGGTGGCTAAAGACCGTGAATTCAGAACTGGAGTATTTCTTTATCTTGTCCACACTAAGTGTGCGTGTGCTTTGGAGTTGGATGCACTCACTGCAGCACACCATGTGGGAGTACAGCTCCCCACCCTCTGCACAGGTTGCTTTGTCTCCCCTTCTACCTTTTCCTCCTCCTCCTCACACAGCTCTCAAAGTTTCCCAACTGCACTTTTTCTCTTACCCTCCAGTTTGTTCCAGGAGCCCAACATTTTTCTCTCCATCTCCCAGCTCTGTGTTGCTGCTACGGTCTTGAGCTTTTGATGGAAAACAGGCCATCAAAGCCTTTATCCTCAGCTGCATACTTTTAAGTTTAGGCCCCCCTCTACCAGGAAGATTCATGTTAGGTATAAAGCACCGCACCTGGCAGTGTTTGCCAGATCCTGCCCAAACAATAATAAAAGTTTCTTTGCCTCAGGACCTGCTGAACCCAAAGACTGTTTTCTTTGGCACGAGAGGCCAATCTACTCCTCGAGATAAATATTAAGCAAAGAGGATTTTTTTTTTTTTACTTTAGGAACTAAGAAGCCAGAACTTTTTCCTGCAGCCACAGTCACACCCCTTTGTGCCTGCAACACTGAGCTATTTTAAAAAAATTAATTCCTGTGGTATTTTCCTAATAGCTATAAAGCAGTGGGGCACTTGGTCAGACACATGTTGCTATTATTATGCTGTCTATGCCTCATGACTATGACCTTCCAAATTCAGAAAGATTAGCCAGCTGTCAAAAGAAAAAAAAATTAGATTATTCTCTTTGCAACCTTTCCTCTATCGCTTGTTTTCCCTGGGCAGCAGCTCAGACCTGGCAGGGAACCACCTTTTAGTTCCTGCCTTAAGACTCCATCACATCATGGAAATGTCCAAGTCCTGAGTGTTGCAACTTGGACCTTCTGCATACTAAAAAAAAACAAAAGAAAAACTTGTACCTCTTGCCAATGTTTCAACAAGCAAAAACAGTGAACCAAAACCCAAGTGAATTACTGTTGCCCATCCATGTAATAATGACACTTTCTATACCTGAAAAAAATAACATTAGTAACTTAAAACGACCAAGGGGCACCAACATCATGTAAAGATAAACAAAGATTAAAGTTAGGGAAAATACCTCCTTCCCCTGATTTAATTGTCTGAACCCTCATTAAACTCCTCAGTAATCAAGGTCAGACCCCATCTATTTTCTAATCATACACACAATTTATATCTGCTTGCCCACAGTCCGTGCCTGGCGAGAGCACTCCCGGGCAATCAACCTTTCACTCCCAGCTCCTGACCCTGTTTCTTTTCTCCCATCCTTTTACAATTTCCAGCCTTCTGGACATCTCTTAATGGTAAAATCAGCTTTTTGCTGCCTGAGCCAATAGAAGAGGCACTGGCAACACGCCCTTATGAAGAATAAATTGCCTGTTGCCATGTTTTCTACCTGGTAGAGCAAGTCTGCAGCCATCTGTCCTCCTCGCCCTAACCCACTCTGTTGCTGCTGCCCTCAGCAAGGCTTCTAAGGCCACAAGACATGACAAGCTCCCAAGCAACCCCTCGTGGCTCTGGTTTGCATCACCCCCCCCTGCCACGGCAAGTGCACCCTGAGCCAAAAGCCTCTTTCAAGTCAAAACCTAACTTACTGACACGCAATGAGTCCAGCAACTGGTAACAGTGCATTCTGAAATTTAAAAGATTTCCCCTGCATGTTAATGCTCTTTTCCCTCTAACTGATGAGTCCATCTTCAAACTCTGTCCTAGAGAGATGCTGAAAATAACATATCGTGAGATACTTGCAGGTCAGAGCTTCACTTATTGGCACAGCCCATCTGTGCCACCTCCCTCCTGGAGCTCGGCTACGGACTTCAAAGATGGCAGGACTAAGCTTTGTGTTACCGCTGTGCTAGAAAAGTACATTTACATAAATTCAGCTGATAGCAAATTTATAATAAAGGTTTTAGTTCAAATGGTGCTGTGCTGTTTTTTCATCAGCTGATTTTTCTGGCCCATGAATTCCAGCATCATTAATTTACTCAGAAATAATATTTAATTCTCATGTATGTCAGAATCACAAAATTTACTTTGCTTCTTCCATATCAAACTTAAGGAAAAATAGGTGTTGGGTTGCGTAGCTCTCTAAAGCTGAACACTAATAATTGCTGGATGAGAAAACAACAAACAAAAAGTTATCAACAACTTCTGGCTAATTTCAGAGGGCAAAAGGGAAGCACTTCAACAAAAAAAGAGCAAAATCCCAAGAGGAAAAAAGGAAGCATTTTTTCCTCCAGTCAATATTGCTTACAATAATTCCAGTGGCTTATCCATATTTCTAGACTCTTTCTTTGTTCTCCCAGACATTGGAAATAAAAAATAAAATTAACTTTTGCTCCTCTCTGAACAAGCTACAGTGAAGTGCAACAGATGACAAGCTGAAAGTGCCTCTAGCAGGCGGCCAGTTCCAGTACTGCACCTTTATTTATATAGGAGGAACAATATGCATGTATATATATATATTTTATATATATATTTTTTAATATATATATCACATACATATATAAAAAAGTATATGCCTATTTATGCACTCAGGTAAAACATGTAACAAAGGTTGCTTGAGAAGTGCTGCCAAGGCTGGTCAGGGGTGGGAAGGCAGGACCTCCTGAAGCCCTCCCTGGGGCTTGCTGGGGGAGCGGGCACTACCTAAGAGGGAACAACCTCCTCTAGTGCCAGTTTTCCCCATTTCACAGGTGCAAATCCTCAGCAGTTTGTCAGGCTCTGCTTGTTATAACAAAAGCCTTCAGTCTCCTGACATTTTAAAAGGGTTCAAAGAAACATAACATGAGCTAGTTAAAAATACCACGCGGAGTGTGTGTACACACCCACGCCACTCTAAGCCAAAACCAGAGAAAGCAAAGTTTGTACAGCCTAATAGCTCATCCTGCCTATCCCCCCACTCCTGCGGGACTCCTCTGAAACAATACCTGCCCTGTTGCCTTGCCTGGTGTGCTTTGAAAACCCCAGGTGACCCCCCCTTCACAGCAGGCATGCAGACTGTACCCCTGTGTATGCCCATACTGTGCCTGGCACAAACTGGCTCTGAGCAGAGCCAGGCACCTCCAGGTGGTACCCGATGTAAACGGACCTTGGGAAGCTCACGCTGCAGTACTTTTCCTGACCTTCAGCCAGAGTTTTTGCTTCAGCTCATTTGAAACTCCTCCTCTTGGGAGACCACCCAAAATGTCTTTATACAGTTCAGGTCGTTTCTTAATCACTGGCCAAACTTAAATCCTGCAGCTCTTTTGATCTTTCCTGGTTAATCAAACTTCTCGGTTGCTTTGCCATTGTTGATGCTGCTCTCAGGATTCCTCTCACATACAGTGATCTCTGCCTACTTCAGACAGCTGCAGAGAGCCATGCAGCATGATAACTGCAGACAGTAGCGCGTTCCCACAGCTGACACTAATAAGACCAGCGCAACGCTCAGACAGGGCTCACCAGCAGCGCACAGGAGCCCGTGTGGAGCTCCCTGTGGCTATTGCTAGACTGCTTTTGAAACTGGAGCAAGATAAGGTCTGTCTGCGCCATGTTGCAGTGTGGACACAATGTTTTATTACCAAATCCATTTCCAAATATCAGTTCACAGTCGTCTGCCTGCTTTGTTCATGGCCTAGACAACACCTCCCTACAACCGCTTCTACGACAGCTTTAAATGTCAGAGGGCTTACACCCACCCAAAGCCCACTGCCAAGCCGTCCAGTTACAGCCCTTGCTCCTCTTTCAGTCCCTGACCAATCTATTTCCCACAGCCTGGTGAAATCAGAGGCTGGGACTGCTACAGAGAGAAGAAAAAATTATCAAGAAACAAATGACAAATAACAACATCCAGGTAATGCAGGTAAACCACCACTGCCAGTATTCTGTCTCTTTGCTGGGCAAATTCCACGTGTCCCAGATTTCCCCTAAGACTGAACAGTTACACAGTGGCATTTTATATTAAAAAATAATGTAAACTATATTACCAGTCCTACTGTATAAAATAACAGAAGGTTACAGCCTGTGCAGTGAGCAGCCAGGCAATGAGGCTTCCTGCGTGACAGTCCTGCGATATTCTGACACTGTGCCAAAGCCTGACAGCAGCCCTGGATTTACTGCCTCTTAGCAATGCTGCTAGGCTGCTCTTCCTACCACGCCACTCATCACTGCCCTACTGTTAGCATCAGCACGCTCTGAAAGCCAGATGCCAAGTTTTGGGTCAGGGTGTGTTTCACGCTACCTTTGTGCTGATGCAAAAGTGATGCCACAAAGTGGGAGAAGAGGAGGCATTGGGCTCTCAGACTAGAAAACATCTAAAGAATTGATGGAGAAAACCCTGTGCCACGGTAATAGAAAGATTGCTTTTGGAAAGTCAATAGTGCCCAAATAGGTGATGCTACAATAATTAACACACTTTTATACTGTGCCATAGTGATCCACGAGAGATCTTACACTAGATGCTGTAAGAAGAGGGAGATTTCTGTTCAGGGGAATCCTACCTATTATGTCATTTGCTTAAACAGACAAAACCCCTGAAATGGTGTTTTCATATCTTCTTCAGGATATTTTTCATCTGAACAGATTTCTTTCAGAGAAACAGTGTTCTATAAAAAAATGACTTAACCCTTGCAAAAGCCTCCTGACAGTGGTACAGTGCAATCATCCAAAAGAAACTTCCCTCTCAGAAGAATTCAGCATAGCCTGATGACAGCACTTAAGGCATTGCTCTCTTCATTCAGTATTACAAAATTGTTTGTCTCCTGAGTGTAAGAGTTTTCATTTCAGGTCCTGCCAAGGCTAATACACAGGATAAATACTGTCGTTACTCACAGCCTAGTGGGAGCTCTCTTAAGTATCTCAAGTTTGCTATGTAATACCTAAGGAAACATGACAATCAACATCTCATATGCTAAATTATGTCAGACTTCAGAATGCAAACAGGATTTTAATTCAGCTACTCTGTTCTTACCTCCTCTGATACTGAAGTGATCCTCTAAATCTGAGATACTTCAACTCACGACACTGGAAAAAAGAAATCAGTATTTCCTATAAGGATTGCTGTGAGCAGAGCTTTAGCTGAACGAGAGCTGTCACACCAACCTTCTCCATGAAAAGTTAAGTGCCAGGAACTGAGGGAGAAGGAAGGGGGGCGGGCAGAGAGAGAGCGAGCTCATCACCACCCACACATCCCCCAAACAGAAACAGATCCGTTTTAATAATTTTCTCCCTCAGAATACCTTCCCTAAGAATCACATTTTTCCCCTTAAAAATGGATATATCTTTAATAACAACATGATTGTATGTAGAGCTTGATTTGGCTGCTACGGTCAAAGATAACAAAAAAAGCATTCACAAATACATCAACAGCAAAAGGAGGGTCAAGGAGAGCCTCCACCACTTGCTGAATGAGGAGGGTAGTGTAGTGTCAGGGGATGAGGAAAAGGCAGAGGTGCTCAATGCCTTCTTTGCCTCGGTCTTTAATGTCAAGACCGGTTGTCCTCAGGAGACTCGGCCCCCAGAGCCTGAAGTTAGGATCAGGGGGCTGTGCGAACCTCCCGTAATCCAGGAGGAGACGGTTAGTGACCTGCTGTGCCAGTTGGACACCCACAAGGCTATGGGCCCGGGTGGGATTCACCCCAGAGTAATGAAGGAACTGGCAAATGAACTTGCCAAACCACTCTCTATTATCTACCGGCAGTCCTGGTTAACTGGAGAAGTTCCAGCTGACTGGAAATTAGCGAATGTAACGCCCATCTACAAGAAGGGTCGGAAGGATGATCCAGGGAACTATAGGCCTGTCAGCCTGACCTTGGTGCCAGGCAAGGTGATGGAACAGATCATCCTGAGCGCCATTACATGGCCCATGCAGGACAATCGGGGCATCGGGGCCAGCCAACATGGATTCATGAAAGGCAGGTCCTGCTCGACCAACCTGGTCTCCTTCTATGACAAAGTGACCCGCTTAGTAGATGAGGGCAGGGCTGTGGATGTAGTCTATCTAGACTTCAGTAAGGCATTCGACACTGTCTCCCACAGCATCCTCCTAGACAAACTGGCTGCCTGGGGCTTGGATGGGTGGACTCTTCAATGGGTTAAAAACTGGCTGGATGGCTGAGCCCAGAAAGTGGTGGTGAATGGGGCAAAGTCCAACTGGTGGCCGGTCACTAGCGGTGTTCCCCAGGGCTCAGTTCTGGGGCCGGTGCTGTTCAATATCTTTACAGATGATCTAGACGTAGGGATTGAGTGCACCCTCAGTAAATTTGCAGATGACACCAAGCTGGGTGGCAGTGTCGATCTGCTGGAGGGTAGGAAGGCCCTACAGAGGGATTTGGACAGGTTAGATAGATGGGCCGAGACCAACGGCATGAGGTTCAACAAGAACAAGTGCCGGGTCTTACACTTTGGCCACAACAACCCCATGCAGCGCTACAGGCTGGGGGAAGAGTGGTTAGAAAGCGGCCCGGCGGAAAGAGACCTGGGGGTGCTGATCGACAGCCGGCTAAACATGAGCCAGCAGTGTGCCCAGGTGGCCAAGAAGGCCAATGGCATCCTGGCCTCTATTAGGAATAGTGTAGCCAGCTGGTCTAGGGAAGTGATCGTCCCTCTGTACTCGGCACTGGTGAGGCCGCACCTTGAATACTGTGTCCAGTTCTGGGCCCCGCACTTCAAGAAAGATGTTGAGGTGTTGGAGCGAGTCCAGAGGAGGGCGACCAAGCTGGTGAAGGGTCTGGAGGGTCTGACCTACGAGGAATGGCTGAGGGAGCTGGGGTTGTTTAGCCTGGAGAAGAGGAGGCTCAGAGATGACCTTATTGCAGTCTACAACTACCTGAAGGGAGGTTGTAGTGAAGTGGGAGTTGGCCTCTTCTCCCAGGCAGCTAGTGATATGACAAGAGGACACAGCCTCAAGCTTCGCCAGGGGAGGTTCAGGTTGGACATCAGGAAGAATTTCTTTTCAGAAAGGGTCATTAGACACTGGAATGGGCTGCCCGGGGAGGTGGTGGAGTCACCATCTCTGGATGTGTTTAAGAAAAGACTGGACATGGCACTTAGTGCCATGGTCTAGTTGACAGGGTGGTGTCAGGGCAACAGTTGGACTTGATGATCCCTGAGGTCTCTTCCAACCTGGTTGATTCTGTGATTCTGTGATTCTGTATTTATTTTTGTTATCACTTTGCCAGTGATACTCTGGGCCACTTTGAAGAGTTAATCTTTTCTCCAAACGAACTCACAAGTTTTCACAGTTTTTGTAGTGGTTGGCCTGGAATGAATACCTGCCCTGATAAAGTGCAATGACATCTTGCTGAAATGTAACTACTGTGCATTTTATTTGGCAAAAAGGTGCGACCTCCTTCTGGAAATTGTTTATAATTCAGAAATCTACATACTCCTTAAAATGTCTTGGTTACTCAATTAAGTTCATAATGAAAGAGAAGCCATTCATAGAAATAATCTGTTAAGCTCAGAGCAAAAAATTCATACCTGAGGACACACACTAACACTTGCATGAAAAGACGATGTGAGTTTATTTTGGTTGGACTCTATCTGTAGAGTTTGTGTCAATCTGCAGAGTTTCACTGTCACTACAGCTACTGCTGTCTGCACTGCAAAGCTAGAACAGACTAATTAAGTCTAGTTAACTCTGAATCCTGCCCTCAATGTGTCCAACAAAGCTCCAGACAGTTAAGGAAAAACTTGCCCATTTTCATTTTCAGCAACAGTATGAGCTATTGAGACTTGTCAGAGATGCTGACATCTAAATATGCTTTACGAACTTCTGAGTTTTGACTGCTTCACTGTATTTCCTGAATGCATTATGCCTGCAGTTTTCCTTTCTCTGAATCACACAGCTCATCCATGTCAAAATAATTTTATCACCTATTAATTTCCATTCTTCTGCTCAGACAGTTATTTCACACCTCCAGCAGACAAGGGCAATGCAACAGCAGGGCATCAGGTTGCTAATCTGACATCAAAGAGGAGGTTACAGCATTTCCCCCCTCTGCAGTGTGCCCACTTGGCACTCTTCTGACTGTAGGTTTCTGGCAAAATATAAACTAGATATATTTTTTTCAGTTTTGAAAGAGCTCTTGCCTGAGTTCATGGACTTGGGTGTCCACTTTACCTCTTCCAATTTAAGGAGAGATGCAGTTTTTCTTGTTCTGCTGTAACTGATGAAGGCTTTTTCCCAAAAAACATTTCACAGGGAAGTTAAATCCCCCATAGAAAATATTTCATAAATGATGAAAAGCTGTGACCTTTGCTTATTCCCTTTTCAAGATAAAACAATGAAACAGAAAACAAGCATGTTTTAAAGGAGCAAGAGACAATTCTTAAAGGAAAATAAACCCACGGATCTGACACAGCAGCGGTACAGCTTGCTAGAGCTCCACTTCTTGACCATCCACGTCAAAAATAAAAAAATAAATTAAGACATTTTCTAGTGTGGAGTAACTCAATCTCTCACAGGAAAGCTCTCCATTTCATTGAAACCACTGCAACCTGTCTCTCAGCCAAATTAAATTCAGTTTTGCTTTAACCGTAATTCTGCTTTATGATGCCTCCTTGTTACAATCAGAGTGTGTGTACTTTTTCCACAAGAAAGTACTGGTACAACTGCAAAGGAAATGTACTTATCATCACGCTTCTACCCTCATGCCTGATTAAAGCAAAAGCTGAATAAATTAGTTGCTTCTATGCTTGGGAAATCAGGTGGTCAGCACCAGCTCTCTCCCTTCTGAACATCATTTGATGCTGCTGCCACTTGCCAGCAGGAAGCACAGCTGCTCGCTGAATGCTGCTCTGTCAGCACGGCACTGCAGTCTCTCATTCAGAAGACATTAATTTAATTAAAAATATTTTAAAACAGACAAAAGACAACTAAAAACCTGTCAGTCATTGTATAGAGTTTCCCAGCTTCTGTTCTTTGAAAATATGAGCTCATCACAGACCTGCCACTGATATAACATGCAAGCTATCAGTCCTCTTGACTGCACAATGCCTGTAGCACACATTAAACCACCTCTCTACCTCATACGTTTACTCAGCTCAGCAGCAGCACCTTCTCATCCCCAAACTACTTTAAAAAGGTGGTCACTTTTTGGAAGTACCTTATAATGTTCTCAGATCACCAAAAAACTGTCCAACAGACTTCAGATATGGTTATTTTTAAAAATAAACCTACAGGATTCCTTCTGTAGCATGAAAATGAAAGAGGGTTAAAACCTTGGACACCCAGTGAACAAGTAAAATCTGCCTCTCAGAAATCCAGGTTAAAAGGGGGTAGCACTGTTAGATGAAGAGCTATGCTTTGTCTACACCTTTCATCCCTGAACCTTGAAGGAAGGCACTCCAGGGGACCACTGGTGTAGATGATAGCTGTTAGCAGTACCAGCAAACCTGCATGCGGGCATCTGAGAGTCAAGAAACTGTCCTCAAGCCAAAGGAGCCAAACATCACACCAGAACCAGTGATCTGCAGCAACTCTAGTGTCACTTTTGGAAGCCCCACCTCAGGGAACTCTCCAGGCTACCACATACGAGCCCTTTAGGTTGCAGAGTGCCAACAGGGTCTGACAGCTCTGATGCTAGATACGCATACAGGATCTAATGCTGTGACCATTACAATGGCAGCTACTGGGTTTATATTTTTAAGTATTGTAACAAACAGGTAAATGTTTAGTTCTGGATCCCCGTACAAACCACAGGATGATTTAATTAGCAATACTCTGTTTCTCTGCACACGAACTACAATACTAATGCAGTACTAAGGTGGACAGTCCTCATAGTCTCCATTTGCTAGAGATATCAGGTACAGGTTTATTCAAAAAAAAAAATTCAGTGAAAGCTTTTCAAATATTTGTATTAAATACCTTGAAACTCTAATATATTCATGATTTGAACTACAATAGCATCCAGAAAACCAGCTGCAGTTGGACCTCACATAAGTGTATAGAAAAACACATCCATCTCCCAAATGGCATATGCTCTGAAGAGTCAGTCAAATCAAACACACACTAGAAAAAGAAACAAAGTTCTAATGAAGTTAATTGAGCAGCCTCTACTCAGTGGCAGAGGCAGGAATAAACTTTCAGTCTCCCCAAACCAGTTTTGTATCCACGTGTTCATGTTGTCTCACTGGTGGCTAAAAGAAACAGCAGTGAAGCATACCATCCCCAGCTCAGCACAGCTCAAGAAATAAGATTCTCACAGCTCACACAAACATCAGTTCATAGCACACAAGGAAACTTCAGCATTGCTCTTTAATGCCCAGTCTGTTAGTTTCATGCTCAGTTAGCTCTGCCAAAATTGTGGTATCAAATGACAAATTGTCATATCATCCCATTGACTTGCACTGGAATACACTCCCTGAAACGCATTCAAGAACTGTCATAAATGCATGCACCCAGAAGCTGCAAAAATAATAACCCCAGGAAACGCAAAAAGGAGGTAACAATAGCAGAATTCATTGCAGGATGCGACAAAATCACAGTATCAAATGACAAATTATCGTATCATCCCACTGACTTGCACTGGAATACACTCCCTGAAACGCATTCAAGAACTGTCATAAATGCACGCACCCAGAAGCTGCAAAAAGAATAACCCCAGGAAACACAAAAAGGAGGTAACAATAGCAGCAGTGTATCAGAACAATGACAGAAAACCAAGTCCTAACAACGTACAGAAGCCAAGCAGAACAAACATGACTGCTATCATTGTATTAAAGAGAAGGAAAGACAGACAAATCACACACTGGAGCACATAGTCAAGTTTCCTCCTACAGTTCAGCATGGAAATTTCTGGCCAAAACAATGTTATTTACTACCAGCTTCAGTATCTTACCTCAGTGTTCATTCAGGGGCAGATTAGATTCAAACAGTTTTCTAACTGACAATTTTTTACTCACCATGAACCCTAATAAAAGATGCAGGGAATGAGATACATGCAGAAAAAAACCAGTCTGAATTGCTTTATTTTACTTTTCTTCTTCTGGGTCCAAATCTATGTTGCTGTTCTTGGCAGACGCATTTACCAACAGAGACAGTGATTAGCTTGGTTCTCAGCTAAAAATGCATAATGATCTTTGCTGAGCAGGACTATCAGATTTGCTCCACTGTTTGAACAGCAAACTGAGCTACTACTGTAAATGTAACATTTTTTTGGCAGCTATTCATTATCAAGCTTACTGCATAAATGTCAGAAGTCCTGTCTTCAATTTTAACTGTAAAGAAATAATCAGGCCTGATCACAGGCTGAGTGAGAATAACTTTTATATCCTCGGACATGGTAAAACGAAAGAGAAGACAGACAACAACAGGCATGAAACAGAATCTGTGTTGCAGGGAAAACTGGAGACTTGCATCCCCCAGGTTTCTAATTAGCACCCTGCCTTTCAGCTCCAAGCTGAATGCACTGCTGCTGGAAGATACTGAAGTCTTGCTCAGTGGTTGTATACAAATCCCAAAGACAGTAAGGGAAACAGCATGATATGAAAGCCGGCTAAAACCAAAACTCTAGGCACGAAAAAACAACACAATGCTGCCATCAGTGATACATCTGGTAAACAATAACTAAAACAGACGATGGGTGCAAAAAGGGGGACAAAGAAATTGGAAGAAAGAATCTGCTGTATTATATCAAATAAATTGCTTATTTCTCGGGATGTCCATATGTCATGAGCACACTAAGGTACACTTGTCATGTTAAATGACTGTCCACAAGACATAAGTGTATATCTGATTGATAAACTTTTCTTTTGCATGAAATGTTCTGCACACCATGTTTTGAATGTCTTCCGAGAACCTGAGCCGTTGGCTCACTGAAAGAGAAGTGCACCTCATTCGCGCATGACTGTGCCTGAGATTGCACAAAGAGGCCAGACATACCTGTGGGTCTCTGCAAAGCAAACACCAGCTTCAGTAAAGGCAGTAAACACCTGAATACCTCTTAAACAAATAATTACACTAGCTCAATACTGGGAGAACGGACGCATTCCAGACCTGCACTCAGTTGAGATTTTCTGGATAACAAATTTGTTCAGCAACACTTGACATGAATCCCTTTGTTCTCTGTACATATTAAGTTGCTCCCTTATGTTTTCTGTAGTTAACAGATAGACTATGGGGACCTGTCTGTTACCTGCAAGTACTCTGCATACTGAAGAAAGAGCACAATTTCTACTTTTTTTTTAACGGTAAAAAACCTTTCACGCTGACAGTATATTCTAAATGCCTACACAAACATTTTATTTGACTTTGCAGGTCTCCCAGGTTTCCCATAGCTCTTCTTTCCCCTCTGAACAGGTCTGAAGTTCAAACTCTTCCAGTAATACCTGACTGTAACTCCCACCTGCACTGTTAATATTCTCCAGCCCTACTGATATTTCAAGAGGCCCACTGGGAGCCTGAAGACTCTGGATCTTTTGGATTAAGCTGCAGTAAAATATTCCTTTTAATTAAGCATAATTTTGTATAATTAATCTGCACAGAAAGCATTAATTTACCTTGCTATCTCAGATTTCCCCAGAGAAAAACTGTACCATTCAGATGATCCCCACATCTATCGTTATAAATCATCGTACCTTAATAATGCAGCCTGCAAGTACAAAGAGCTTCCCACACACTCATTCTAATCAAAACAGAAATGCTGCCGTATACAGCATGCACACAAATTCCAGCCTTAAGCAAAAACAAATCCTGCCACAAGACGCTCTGTAGACCCAATCTGTCAGCATCACCGAGGCTCTCTCCATTCACAGCTCCGGTATTTCGCATATGTCAGCAACCCAGGAATCGAGCCAACTCAACCACAACCCTAGTGACTAGGCAGTCTAGTTTCCCAGACTTGCCCCATTTGGAAAACCATTCCCTAAAGTCCTGTTCTTATCTACTAAAGTCAAGGCTGTCTTTCACTTTTATTAAGACTGCACAGGATTTCGCCTGGTGTACTTAGAGATGTGCAGCGCAGTGTGTGCGTAGATGTCCACTTGAGCACCAGCTTTGTTAATTTGCCTTGGAAGAGGGAAGAAGTACGCCACCATGATAGCAACTTGAGGATTCATTTCCTGCAGCATGAACAGCTCTCACCTGCCCTCCCACTCCTGCTGTTGTGTTGAGAACAATTGCACCAGAGAGGGAGGACAATTCAGAATGAAATATTTAAAATTGAAAGGAAAAAGACATCTCAGGCCTTGAGCTCATGCTGGGCACCATACATTTGAGCATTTTTAGGTCATATCTACTCTGCAGTCAAAGCTGGGCACTCACACACAAGACACAGTCACAGGTTTGCAGCATCACAAGCAACGTTTCCCCAGCAGCTTATCTGTATGAGCTGTGGACTGGACAGACACTACCAGAAATATGGGCTTTTTTAAAAAAAAAACAGAAATGAACTTTGCTCTGTGCTGAAATGCTTCTTTGTTCTTGCCTCTTGACTAATCAGTCACAAGTTCTAAATAACCCTATACCATCTACCCACAAAATAAGTCTGGTCTATCCTATAGGGCACAGTGGCATAATGAAATAACTATTCCCTGTAGCAATGTGTGCTCCGAAAAAGCATAGGAATTGCTGCCAATTTGGTCAGTAGTTACTCTTACTAGCTGCCATTAGTACAGGTGAGAGCAGCGTCTTTTGGCAGGACTGTGTGTGTAAGGCTCATTGCTTTTAGAGAAGGGCAAGAGCCTGTCATCCACAATCAGGCTGTTATAACACAGGGGCAGTGGCGTTAGGAAAGGTACAGAAATAGTCTTACACACAGTTACCTGGTTTGGCAAGGACACCAGCATATCTGAGATCAGCAGGTTCACACTCTTCAGTTCCTCCAGGAAATGGAGTTCCAGCGTTGAGGGGACAATCCTGAAGAAATGCAGGGAGTATGAAGTTCAGATTCTCCCTTTCTCCTTCTCCTGCACGAGAGTTTCAAATTGTCCTTTCATTTCAGAGAATTTGCCATTTATATTTAATTGTTATGTCATTATGTCTGGACGTATTCAGTTAAAAAAAAAATAGTTATCCACTTGGAATAATGGATAACACAATGTACTACACAGACTCTCTAAAAGCACCATCTCTGCTTTCAGGAGCGTGCGTGCACCTGGAAAGCGAGGCAGAAGAAGTAGGCAGGAAAAGACAGCCTATGTTCATATGCAAGGAAAAAACTGAGACTGTGCAGGACAGGTCTGAGAAGGAACCAGGGTTAGAGGCTGAGCACTTGGTGAATGATAATTCTTTTCCAAGTCTCAAGATTTTGACCGACCGATTGACAAATCTGGGTAGAACATCTATTATACTCAGTATCTCTGTCTTCTGCACACTTATTTGTTTTCACCGAAATGAGCTTTCCAAACTTTTAATCACCTTGATGAAAACAGCATAATTTCAACTTCCTTAATACTTTACTTTTAAAAGCCACAATAAAAAATGGCTTTTGGTCCAAACACCGTTTTCTTCTAAATATTCCAAAATGCGCTGGGATAATTGTTACTGCTTGACTGCAAGCAAGAACAACCCTATACTGGATGTACCTATGTATGAGAAATCCCATGGTTTCCCAGGCTCCATGGTTATCATTAAAAAAAAAAAAAAAAGAAAAAAAAACCCCAGCCACTCAAATAGGTGGTAAAAAACAAAAGAAAGAGGGAGTGAAAAAACACTTCTGAAATCCATTAAGTACACGTGCACACATACACAAAACCTACCTACAGTATGATCCTTCACGAATTTAATTTATAGTTCTGGAGAGTTGTATATGACCAAAGGTTATGAGCCTCCTTGCAGCAAGACTTGCCTGTCTCTTCTGCAGAGCTCACACTGAGCTAGAGTGGAGGTGGGGGAGGATGATTACTTACTGTTTTGCACTCTAGGTGGGGATTGACAGGCAGGCTTTCAACATCAGCCAAAAAGTAATCAGCAATTACAAATCGTATTGTGTCACAAAGACCATGCTGTGCAGATGTGGAGTGTTTTGGAAGCACATCACCTCCTCGCCAAGAGTTAATGAGATAATTTTTCTCCTTGGAGGCTATGCCACAGCTAAATCCAGGAGTAAAGGCAGCCTTTGCACAGCAGTACCTCCCATAAAGCAGGCCCCTGAAACAAAACATTACCTAATTGTAGGCTGCAACTCAACAACTACAGCCAAGAAAGGCTCCTCCTTTCTCTGACAGTAACTGCTCACAAGTGGGATGTATTATTTGGATGTGAGAAGCTCCAGGATCTGTGTGCATACTCTCAAGGCTGTTTACATCCCTTCAACACGTCATTGATGGGTGGCTTTTCTCCGTTTTGTTTTTGGTTGTTTCTACCCCCTCCTCTTTCCCTCCAAGTACTGTCATTATTATAATTCTAACTGCTATTCCTTAGACTGATTAAGGCTCTCTGGCTATAGGAGGCATTTTTAATTTTGGTTTAATAAAACACAACAACAACGCAGCAGAGAACCCTCAGGTCTTTGAGTGGATTCAAGGCAAAGCTTGACGTTTTGATCATCCCTGCTAATTGTTTCTAGACAATCAGAATAAAGTATTCAAGGTATTTAAGCCTACGCCTAAGTTAAAGCTAGGATTCATGACATTATCTTCAACCTGAGGGTGCCTCTGATCATCTGCATAAGTATCTTGCTGGATCAGTAAAACAGTGCAGGAAAACAACCCTCATACCTGCTAATATTTGAACTTCTTAAGGTTTCTTATTAAAAAGCACTCCCCTGAAAATGAAATCTGAAACAGGGTCAACAGAGTCTTTAAGAGGATTTTGTAGTTGGCCTAAGATTTCATGAGGAAAACAGATGCAGGAGACAATTCTTTTTTTTTTTTTTTTTTTTTAATCAACTAAATGAAATCAGTAAGGGCGAATCTCAGCAATGAATGCCCCATTTAGGCTTGTTCTATTGCACAGGCAGAATGAGTGGTCTGAAAACAGGTTAACAATTAACACTAGAGGGATGGCTCTGCCAGCATTTCCCACTGAAACCATTTACAGACTGTATGTAAATCCTGACCCTTATGAGGACAAAATTTCCAAGCTCAAGTCCAAATTTTTAAGTGTTTAGCAGTGAGTGTGGAGGCCAGATTTTCAGGAACTTGGGTTCCATTTAGACATTTAACAACGGGTTCAGATTTTTGCAAGTCCTTTGTGTCAGTAACTGAAGACTTCTGAAAATTGGCTATGTGTTACAAGAAACAGTTTCTGTTGCATGAAAGAACTTTTACTTAACCTGGTTCATAGCTAGTAGCACAGACAGTCTGATATGTTTCTGCACAAAACTGCAAGAGACCAATGCTGTAACAATCTATCAAGATGTTACACATCATGAACAGGTGAGGCTTTGCAACAGGACAACACAACATTACAGTAAGTGAACAGCTGTACAGTGGAAATGATTACCCTGATGCTTAATGTGTGAATCAACGGAGCAAACATGCAATTATGCCCACCAACTGGCTGGGGCAAGCATTCAGTCCTTTTCATCTGCTCCCTACATCAGTAATGACAGCTAGCTATGCAAAAATTTACAATAAGTTGAAGTCCCTCATGCACCTCAAAAATATAGACTTAAGCCTAGCTCAGCATAAGAGCCTGGGAATCATTACTTTCTGATCCTTGGGACAGTCTGCTTGACTCGAGTTTTAGATGTGAATTTACACAGAGAATAAAACACACCTTGGACTTCCTCACACCGAGTCAAAACTCCCAGTCCCTCCTGCCCCGTTTCCCATTCAAACTGGTGACCCATCCACTGCTCCTGACTGAAGTTAACAATAGTTCTGAAAAGTTCAGAAACTCTTACCTTTTACAGCATGTTTAACAATGGATTTAAGCTCCAGTTCCTGCATTTATTCTGGTTTCAGTCATCAGTTCCTTATAAACACTTAAAATAAACAGTTAAAGGCTGCAATCTAAAGGACTAATGTCTCTTCCCATTTTCATAGACTGACCTCACCTCATTTTTAGGGACTTCTCCTTGACTATGTCCATGCACATAGTATTATTTATAGAGAAAGAGATAGATACATTCACTGCACTACATGTACCAGGTAAAGGTTTCTCAGTACTCTTGGCAAATAAAATCCTGTCACCTTGGAGGATGAAAAGCCTGGTTGGGTGGCTACTCATCATAGAAACTGGAGAAGGGTTGGAGTTGCAATGGAAAGCTGGCTTTGGAAAGGCTCCAGGAGAGCCAGGCCTGCCCTCCCCACTATCCTCAGAGGATATCCAATGCTGCTTCTAGGAAGACCGCTCCATCCACAGGAGAAGGGGCAGTCCTGGCTTTCCAAGACTGGCAGAAGGGATGTGATGAGTTTTCCTGGACAATCACTTCTCCTTCTGCACTTCGGCATGTCCTCTCCCTCCTTAAACACATACATATATATGCAGGTAAGATATAAAAATGAGTACTCAGTTTACATACCTATTTGTATTTGCAAAAGACCCAAAGGCAAAAAATTTTTACAGCTCTGTAACTGACAAAATTGCCATTTGCCAAAACACTAACATTGCGTTTTGTAACATGGCATCACAGTGACCAGTCTGTCATAGCCAGAGTATGGTATTTATTCAGCCTTAAGTACTTCAAATTCTCAGCAAGTTTGCTGAGCACACGAGGTCTGTCCTACTGCAAGCTTAACAGGATTCATCCAGTCCTGGACTCACAGGGAGGGGTATCACAGAGAAAAGATGAGATAAATTGAGAAGAAGGTTGAACAAAGTGGAAAGTGAAGGAAGGCTGGAGTTCCTTTTTTCTTTTGGCATTCACCAGATGACCACCAGAAACACAGGATATCTTCAAGTTCAGTATAATAAATTCCTAATACCCATATGTTTAGATTACTTGCTACTGTGACCATTTATTGCGCAACTTTTATGTGCAGCACGCATAGTAGGGCTGCTTGACTTTTTTCAATGCCTGTTTTTTCCCACAAAAAAAAAGAAGGAAAAAAAAAAAAAGGCAGACACCTTGTCTTTGCCACAACAGGAGGTGACAGTTCATGCCACTGTCTCAGGATGTGATAACCCAAGAGCAGCCCCAGTCCATGAGGGACATTGCTGCTCCTGTAACGAGCAGTGAGCAAGAGGCAGTAGTCTGAAGCACAGCCCTAGGTGTCAGTTATTCTACCTTGTCAGGAAAGAGCAATTAGAGAATAACTCCCTGTTGCCTTCAACTCTCTCCTGCCACCCCCACTGCTTCTCATCCATCATCATGAAGACTTCTCTCAGTGATTCATTATGAGAGGGCTGCCTTTCCAAGGGAGGCACTGAGAGGAATTTTCCACTTCTCCCTCCCTCCCTCTGTGCACAGCAGCAATCTCATTTCACTACAAGCCCAGGATCCTAATGTCAGTGGCTTCGGGCATCTGCTAATAAGGAACAAACAGTTTCCAGGAACAGGAGACACAATGAGTGAATTAAAAAACTCTTCCGCGAAAGAAAACCCATCATGTGTTTCCGACAGGGAAGGTGAGCAAAAGGTAAGGGCCTGTGAAAAGCTGAATGAAATCCTGGAGGGAGGGAGAGCCTGTAAAGTACACAGTAAAAGCACTATCAGGCAGGATGAAAGACAGCAAAGAAGCCTAGGCAAATACTGGTTTACCTACAGGACTTTAGAAAGAAGTGTAGGGCAAATAGATATTTGCACATACAATACCAAGAGGCACAAAGCATTTCAAAAGCAGTGAGAATATTCAGAACAACTGAGCTCAAACACTGCAGCATCACTGGGTTCTAACCACCTATTTTGCTGGTTTCTCCTTCAAAAGTAATTTCTCTCTGCATGAAACAGCAAGACTTACCTATTTTAGTAAAGCACTCAGATTCATGTGTATGTGTGTGCACTACATGTCTATATAGATTTGCAAAAGAGGAATTTTCATTATTCCAATTCCTTTGAGCTATTCTATCTGGGTTCAGAGGATCCTCCAAAAAGAGCTGGAAGTTTCTAACAGCCTTGTCAGTTTAAAGAAAGCTGTTTTCTAACTATATTGTTATAGTTATACATGTATTATACATATATATAGCATATAGTTATATGCTAAACTAAACTCTCCATGTTCATTCATATTGTAAATGGGGGATCTTTCCAGACTGGAGTAGGAGTGTCCCAGTTCCTGAAGAGCTGCCATCAGAGAGCACTGAACTGGTCCTACACTGAGGACATGTAATACTTGACAGAGCCACTAAGTTTCTCTCTTGAGGACATCACCCTACACATGATGTCACCTATTTCTTTAAGGCTGCGAAACAACATTTCTTGAAGAAACAGCTTTACTTGAAATAAAGATTTAAAATAAATAAATTTAAAATAAATAAAATAAAGATTTAAAATAAATAAAGATTTAAAATCTCTGATTTATTTTGCTCATTCAAGTTTTGAAAGGTTTGAGAAAAATTGCATTTAGGGTTTGAACTGAACCGAGGCAAATCAAATTAATTGACGTACGTAATGGCAAGAAAGTTAACCCTTTTGTGGAAGCAGAATGTTGTGTGCTCACTAAAAGTATGTTTCTGAAACTCCAGGTTTGTACAATACTTTTGAAGTAATACGTAATAATCATAATTACACAGCAGAAGATAGACTGTGCTTCTCTTGTGCTCACTGGTGCCAGAACTATGCACTAAGCTCCCAAACAAGATAAAGTTCTCTCTATGGATGTGATTGAAAAAAAAAGTACAGCTCTGACTTGTTTTGAGTCAGCTTGCTGTGAGAATGCCAAGTGAGAAAAGATTAAGGCTAAAAACCTGTCTTTCAACAGTTGTTAGAACATGTCAGGAATACCCAGAGGATTAATGTATTCAATTTGTATAAGAACACTGACAGTCTGAAACTATGGGAAACTGAGTAATAGCAGGATATCACATGCTAATTTACCTAAAACAATGACTACTAGCAAAGGCTAAATATCACATGATCGACGCCATGATATTTAGTTCCAAAATTCTGGTCTAGATTTATCTCCGTTAATACAAATGATTAGTTCCTTATTGAGTCCTTTTAATAGAGAACTGAAGTGGAGAAAAGATGGATTGGATAGGAAGAGAGAGAACCATCCAGAAAGCTTGACACTTTCTAGCTTGTGGTATTTTAGTGGAGCATATAAACACGTCAGTGAGATTAGACCCCCCTGCTATCTCTTCATGCTGGCCTCAGTGCCTATATTTCCCCATTAAGAAGCTGTGAGAAAACTCTCAGTGAAAAGAATTTGGCGTTTTACTGCTGCTGAGGCAGGCAGAGTTTTTATGCCTTAACAAGCCACAGCAGGACAAAATAGTGCTATGCAAACAGATCTACTTCTCTTCTATACATAACTTCCGTGCATACAAAACAAACTCACTTGAATAGCTAAAAGAGAAAAAAGAGCTGAAAATCAAAAATAAAAATACTTTCTTATTATGGTCTGACCTCTGCTTTATAAGGGAGGCTATGATTTTATTTCTGATATTCTAGGGTTGTAAAGCCTGCTATTTGGTTAATTTTACAGAAGGTGTCAACCTTGATCAACATTAAAGAAAAATCTAAGTGTAGTAGCCATTGAAAATACATCATATTTTATTACAGCCTAACTGTACAAGTGTTTATTATACACTGCTAGCATGATTGCTGGACAT
Source organism: Nyctibius grandis (assembly GCF_013368605.1). Taxonomy (NCBI): domain Eukaryota; kingdom Metazoa; phylum Chordata; class Aves; order Nyctibiiformes; family Nyctibiidae; genus Nyctibius; species Nyctibius grandis. The sequence continues at coordinate 60,992,886 of NC_090663.1, forward strand.
AGCTAACCAAAATTTATAACAAGCTTTGTAACATGAGGGCTTCTTCCTGACTAATACTATATTCTTGATAGATGCTGTGAATTGTTTGTGGGAATGCTGAAATTCATTCATTAGCAGTACTTACTAGTGAAAGGATTGTTTACAAAATCAGTGATGAAGAACTCATGTTGTCATCTATCTCTGGCTTCCCAAGGAAACAGCTTGTTCCTAGGAAAGAAGTATTTAGTCTTTAGTGTCTGCATTGTCCTCATACTCAATCATTTTAAGTGGTAACAGTACTCACTATATTTCTTTTTTCTACACTGAGTATAATTAGGAAGTGTTATTAGCCTCATTTTAGTGAGGGGAACTGAGCCACCCTGATTACGCAAGACATATCAAAGTTCATAGCAAGGCAGGTAATAATAGCCCGATAACTCAAGCTACTGCCATAATCACTGGATCTCTTAAAACCTACAATTATTCCATGTTCCTGTTCTGTACTCACAGGACTTGTACTCCTTTGGCCTGCTCAGCTGGCAAGAGCTGATACCATCAGATGCTATAACTCTCTAAAATGACATAGTGCCAGATAACCCTAGATAGGCAAAGAAGAGACAAATTTAATACTGCTGCAGTTAGGAAATATTAATTAAAACAGGGATCCAATAACTTTTCTGTAGATTGTTCCCATTGAATATAATGATTACCACATTGATCTCTGAGTCACTCTACAGTATCTGTTCTTTCACACAATTTACTGTCTGGAAACTCATTTAGTGTCTATGCATTATAGAATATAGTTCCTAAAGCACATAAGGACCCATCACTGGCGAAGTAAAATATGTGAATTACAACAATGCATACACTGGGGTCACTCTGTTGTCATGTGCAAGACCAGAGGTTAATCTGAACATGGCTTTACGTTATGGTTGAACATATTTTGCGAAAAAACTTTACAAGAAATACTTATAGATTGATTCAGTGGTAATAATACTTTACTGATCCTATTTTTTGGACCAGTTTCTTTAAACTCTGCATAACACTGGTTTATTAAATGCTGGTATAATAAGACAGCCACACTGCAATATTGAATTATGTTCAACAACATGCTTATGGTAGTATGAGATGAATTTGTCAACCTATATTGATAGAATACAGACTCTGTTATCACAGAACACAAACTGCTGTCAAACAGGTATTTTGGTGTTACTATTTGAAAGGCACCACCAGCAGCAAACTTCAAGCCTCATGGTTACTTGAAAGGCAAATGAAATACTATTTCTCAAACAGAATGCAGTTTCTGGCATCATCTCTCTCTGAGGCTGGAAATCTAAATGAACGAAAGGAAAATCTGTAGTTTTGCTAGTCAAATATACAAATCTGATGTTAGCTCAGTCAGCACAGCTCAAGTTTCACTACTTGCCTTGGAAAGAAACACTCTTTTGGGAGGAATAATAATTCTTTCAAGCAATATTCTCAAGATAGGCCCAGAAGAAGGAATTAAAAACAGCAAGATAAGACTGATGACAGTAGTTAAGTTTCTAACATAACAGTGGGAGAGGCCAGTCTGACTCATCAGCAAAGAAAAGATAACTGGATATGGGAGATTAAAAGGCCACACTCATTCCCACACAATTCCCAGACCTCCTAGTAACTCAGTCTGAACACTGTGAAAGCTAAATAAAGAAATAGCTAGTTTTTATCGTAACTGAAGAAGCTTAATAAGCTACCCAAACTGAAAATATAAATTAAAACTCTGGAATGGATATTTGGGACAATATTCACGCCCTGCAAATAGGAACAGCAAAGATGTCTCAGGCTATGAAACTAACAGGCTCTCACAGTACCTCTGAATAATAACATGAGTGATGCAGCTGCTGAAGAGCTCATGTGATTCTGGGGTTTTTTGTTTTGTTGTGTGTGATGCAGCTCCAAAGTCCAGCTAAGAGACACTCCAATAAGCATCTTCCTTAGCTGGCTAGAACACCAAAGGAAGTCTAGATACTGATATCCAGAGATCACAGAAATAACATCGCACCACTATATTATACCTACGCAGATTATGTCTACACAAAGGCATAGAGGGATGGCAACGAATTGAAGCATAATGGTCTTGTCAGTTAGCCTAACCATAGACTAAAGCCTAGAAAAAGAAACAAGGAAAAGATCATATTGAAATTTAACCCCTTACCCACTCTGACAAACGATTTAGCCCTTCGCACTTCTTGAAATTATTCAGGACATCAGAAAAATAAAACACCTAAGTAAAAGAATACATTATCTGTCTCTGCCGAGCTGCTATGGTTACTGTTTTTACTTCAGAAATATCAGAAAGACTGTCTACCAAATACCCTAGACTACCAGTGGGGAGAAGATAAATCTAAAGGGAAAACTTATTCTAAGTAAAAAAAAAAAAATAACAAACCAGATTAATGAAAGCTAAAGTGAAATAAACACTGCAACTCCCCTCCTTTCTGCTACATAAGGTGAGTTGTTCCCATCCTGAACTGGGAAGGTATCACGGTTGAAGATGACCTAAACTTAGAGAAAACAGGATGACAAAGGGAGACAAGATGGGTCCAGGAAGGGAGGTTCCTAGGATAAGGACAAATAGTCTTAGTTTTTGCTCAAAAAGGTGGACCAAATAGGACAAATATCTACTTGTGAAGAAAAAAAACCCCAAAACCAACCAAGAAACTTATGTGCAAAGTGTAATAAAAATCTCAAGGACTATGTCTGGTTGTCCTGGTTTCGGCTGGGTTAGAGCTAACTTTCTTCTTAGTGGCTAGAACAGTGCCATGTTTTGGATTTAGTATGGGATTTGGCATGAGAAGAATGCTGATAATACACTGATGTTTTTAGTTGTTGCTAGAAAACAAGGACTCTTCAACTTGCCATGCTTTGCTAGTGTGCAGGTGCACAAGAAGCTGGGAGGGAGCACAGCCAGAGCAACGGATCCAAACTGGCCATTGGAATATTCCATATGAGGCAGCACCATCTCAGTATATAGATGAGAGTTGGCCGGGAAGCTCACGCTCTCTTCTGGGATTGCATTTTCAGGATTTCTCTTCTCTGGGATCGCTAGCCAGGGACGGGCTGGGCGTTGGTCAGTGGGTGGTGAGCAGCTGCACTGTGCATCACTTGTTTGTATATTAATATTATTATTTCAATTATTAAACTGTTTTTATCTCAACCCACGCGTTTCTTTACCTTTACTTTTCTGATTCTCTCTCCCATTCCCCAGTGGGCAGGGGAGAGTGAGCGAGCGGCTGCGTGGTATTTGGCTGCCTGCCGTGTTAAAACCACGACACTGGTCCGAAGAAGGACACTTGTTTAACAGCAAATGTTTCATAGTCTGCAACAATCAATAGGTGTGAGACTGCCAAAAGAGGGTTTAACACCTTTGCTCTGTTCTCCTTAGATGCCCGCTGGGGTACCCTGTGGGAAATCTGGCTGCCCTGGCAGGAAGCTATAGGCACAGATGGCTGGGGCAGATTCAGGATGTTTTTGAAATGGTAGGAAAGAACAGACTGGGAGAGGCTGCATTTTCCAGGCCCAACAGTGGGAATATTTAGTTGGGATATTTTTCAGATAGCAGTAGAAGACATCAGCGTCGAAGATGAAGAATTTTTTTTCTCCTACTAAATCTTTATGGTATCCAGTTGCAGTCTAAAACAGAGATTGACCGTGGTACAGCTGGACAGACCATGGTGCTAGAAACATACATGTTCCAAAAACCTGGCCTCCAGAAATCTTAAAAGAGCTCTATGAAACCTGACTACTGTTTGCTCCACCAGAGTGGTGCCAAAATTGGTGGGGTAACAGAGCAAATACATTTTGATGTTTTTAAAGTGGGCAAACACTGCAAAAACTACATCAAATTCTCTAATGAGAAATTACCACAAAGTGTAAGAATTTTCCTTGTCTATGGAAAAAGACATCAGAAGCTAATTTTGTGACTGAGTGCTTGTCTTATGTAGCTGAATTAAAATAAATAGGCATAGTATGCCTATTTATAGGCACAGTTTCAAAAATGCTGACTAAAGTAGTAAGTGCAGGTAGATCAGCAACTGGCAGCCATATCCAGCATTAGCTACAGAACTTTTCAGGTAGTTCTACTTACATGAGAAAAAAATTCAATACTGTTTAGCAGTTCTTGACATTTCCTGCTTTTAGACACATCATCTCTCACAACTTCTCCTGGAAAATACACGTAAACGTTACTTTATAATGTAAACTTCTACTTAATTGCAGTTTTAAGTCCTCTGTCAAAAATACATCAATACACACATAGGCTTTGAATCTTACTCAGGTAAATTGAAAGCGAAGACTGAACTGCATTATAGCTGAAATCTATACATGTTCAACATTTAAACACTAAAACCAGTTGTATTAATCAAAAAGGAATTGATGAACCTGTTAAATATTAGGTATTTTTCACTCAAAAGATAACTTGACTTCTCTAAGAATTAAAATATCTATAGGAGATACAGAATACTTCTTACTACAGGAATGAGTGGCTGGGTACACATTATATCCTGTTTTCTCAAAGGCATTCTATTCTTTGTGCTTACAGTCCTTTTCTGAGTGCCTGTACAAAGGAGAAAGAAATACCAAGCTAAATTTTAATATATAACATCACCTGAACTGCTATATTGGGGATAGCCCAATATCCACTTACAAAGGGCAAATGCTTGAAAAGGGAGTGCAAGAAAGAGGGTGAAGTCTTTCTCTGGTGTATTCTCTTAGCCTCTCTTAACAACAGATCAGAAAAGCCCTGAGTTGAATACTGTTTCTCAGCCATTGTGCTAAATAGTCAGTCAGAGATAGAGCTCTTCCACAAAGCTGGCTCATCCTTCTTTATGAGTATTTTTACAAACCGTTAGCCTGTTCTGGTGACAAATCCACATTTTCAGGATGTACCTTCAGCAAAAGGTGTGCTGTTCTATTTTTATTGCCTCTTTTTCCTCACTGAAGAGTTTCAGTCAATGTAACTAACATAATCTTATTCTGACTCTGTTTTGTATCCATTCTAATCCTGCGTATTTTTTTTTGTACTATAAAGCATCTGTGCTGTGTTCAAAATGTACCATATGGGTTAATTCTCTGATGGCATAACTTGTTTTGTTCATTTCCTTCCTTGCAGTCACCAATATCCTGTGTGGTTTTCTGGCTGCTGTTACGCATTTGCAGTGATGTCTTATCCGTCAACGATAACGTTGAATATGGGTAAAACTGTTGTTCTCCAGGGCCCCACGTGTACCCTTTCATAGTGAATCTCTCTGACACCAAGTATCACAAGGTTTTTCTCATTCTCCATGCAGCCAGGCAAAACTTCGATCACGGTAGATGATTTTGTAGTATCAGGAAGCCTGTATTAACCTCACTGCTCCTCTCCATTTCCAGGTCATTTTTCAAGTCAGCTGAGCACCACAGGCCTCACAGAGATTGTTGTAGAAACCCTCTGCTAACAAAGGAACCTGATGATCTGTCCCTGCATTTCACTCACTTGGTCACTCTGCTAGGCAGCTTGGAACTTTAAAGTCAAAAAGTTCTTGAAAGCTTCAGTATATTATGCTGAGCTTAGGCCAAAGAAAGCCTATATATATCAGCATGTTGTAATTCCATGGGTTTTTTTTTAGACGAATCACAGCTGAGATAAAGGGAGCTAAAAGGTGCCTTTCTTTCCCATATTCTTTTCACCCATCATACTTTTCCAATAGGGTTCTCAAAACCACAGCTGTGGCAAGACTAAACCTCCCTGGAGACAGCACATAGTGTTAGCAACTAGCTTCTGAAGATTCAGGATAAAATCTTCTGGTCATCGCACAGGCGAGAACAAAGACTTCCTCTTTCAGCATCTTCCACAAGGTCTCATCTTGCATTGTTTCAGTTAAAAAAAAAACAACTCTCCAAAACATCAAAAACCAAACCCCACCACCACCACTAAAACCCCCCACAGAACAAGTGATCATTTTGCCTGCGATTTATAAAGACTGTTCACAGCCTTCTCACTGACCCCCTCCTCTCAGCTGACAACTGTTTCAGTTTTGGAAATCTACTCTGACAGAAGAAAAATTAAATAAAGTTAGGTGCTGAAGCATTCCGTTTGCCAAACTAAAAAAGTATTCATGATATAAAATCCTCAACTAAGGCATATGATAACCATATCTTCCAGAGCATTTATCCCCATTACCCTAACAGTGAGCTTGTATTGTGTAAACTGCCGTGTCCCAGACAATGCTCTAATAAAGAGCATAGTGTCAAATTCACAATGCAAGTTAATATGTGACTGTAACCAGGCGAACAGATCTTTGGTGTCATTTTGTTCGTTTTACAAAATGCATTTTAATCCCTGCACTTCAGTGATTACTAAGCCTCATGTCACACCAGTGTTTTCTAAACTTTAAAAACGTAGAAAGGGAAATCTAGAAGTTTGTCTTCTAAAACAAATTCTTCCAAATTCCCATTTAATTTCAGAGCCATACTATCAGTCTTACATTATCACAACTCATTTCCTGGATTAAAGGTCCTATTTTCAAGTAGCATTCTTGAAGACAGATTTTTGCTTTTCCTAGCCTTTTTTCCCCCCACATTATTTTTAGAATAATGGACCTGACATGCTAACAAAGCTAACCTGGGATTTTGAGGGGGAGAAATTAGGGTGGGGGTTTTTTTCCACATCTCCTGAAAGGTGGTACTTGTCTGAATTGAATTTATTTTTAGCTTCTCTGCAACAGAGATGCCAATTCCTGTTTCTATTGGTGCTTTCAATACTTCTGGCTTCTTATTGCAAAGTAATTTCCACATCTCTAGTGCACAGTCACCTTATGCCCTTTGTGGATGCCTGCTTTCACTCATCTACAGCACTTCCATCCAGTTTACTTTAGAAACAGGTTTGCTGTCTGTCAGTTTTAAAGTTTTTAAGAAACGGGACTTAAAAAAAAATTGACACCAGTAGCTGAAAGAGTGAAGAACCAAAGAGAACCTTGCACCTCCAATTTATACAAGAGTGATTACTCTAGAATGTTTTCATATGAAAATTAAAATTGCGTTGTTTCTTTTTAAGGCATGAGCTTCTAAAATGGAAAAGCACTATTATTTGCAGAACAGCTGATCTATAATCATACGACACAGTATTGCCAAAAGCTACCTTTCTGGTAAATGTAATTGGTTCAGAAATTGTTGTGTTTGCTGTGTTTACAGAAATAGAATGTTAAATTCTCCCCAGAGGAGTGGGCCTTCTCCGCTTCTACAGGATATGATACAGTTTGGATTGACTCAGCAGCAGCTCTTACAGTGACTTCCAATCTGGGACACATTTTTATTTCCAATCCAGATGAAAAAATGCTTTCTCAAAAAAAAAAAGTAGGTCACAAGATACAGCAATCACTCTTTAAAATATTAGAGAACACACTTTTTCACAGGATACACACAGCATACAGTTTCAGCTTGTTACTTTCAATATTCACAGTAAAATACTTTTGAAAAATAATCTATTTAAGTGCAGCTTACAGCCATCAAGTGCCAGTTTATTTTGTTCTGCAGAAACATTTCTAAGATACCACATGCCAGCTGAGTTATTCTTTTTGTGTTCAGATTTGCTCACCAGTTGTGAACTACATCAATGCTAAAAGAGGTTTCTTGGAAAGCTTGAAGCTTCACAGTTTTCATCTGTTCCAACTGAAGCTCTATGTCAAAGAATAAATGCAAAGCTTCTGTGCTCTAGATCTGCAGGATAAGACACTGATCATCAGGATAGCTTGTATAGTGAAGACACTATAATGCCCTTTGGGTTCAGGATATCCATGTTGTACAGTAAGACTTCTCTATTCAGACAGATTGTCCTGAATGTTTACAGTCACTTAAATTTGTGGAGAAGGAACAGTAAGAAGACCAGTTGGCTTGATCTTGTTGATTCCTCCATCTAGGATGCAGACCCTTGGGTACTTGCTTTTGACTAGATGAGCTGCAAACTGAAACAGATATGTCATGAGCACACTGCATATTATAGTTCTTAAATCGAAATAACTTTGTGTTAAGTAAGGCAAGTTAAACAAAATAAAAAATTATCGGACCCTAGAAGTTCTTTCTTTGCACCAACTAGTCCAACACAGGAACCCAGGCCTGCCTGTTGAAACAGCTGGGATGAATTTGGTGGTCATGAAAGTATCACACTGATAACCCTGAACTTAATTATCTCTGCTTAGGCAGGATTTTACCTCATTCTAACAGGATTATTTAGTATCAGTCTAATCACTGGAACCCCTCTCAAAGCATGAAATAACAGATATTTTTCTCTGTATTAATCTAACTCCCAGCTGTTTTCTGTAGTTTCCCAAGTGTACAAGCATCACAGTTTGATAGCATAGTCATTTGCTTACCTGTCAAACTTGTCTGACCTGATTTCACAGATGTCAGATATGAATTTGGGGTCTAGCAGCTGTAATCTCCCCTGCCCCCCTGCATCTGCCCATAGGCAGGTTACATAGTGCAAGCACACACATGCACCCCCCAGTCCTTGAAAGCCTCTCTCCCCAGTTAATTCATTCCATAAACCAAACACAGGAGTTGTCAGTTTCCATGCAGCAGTTTCATGAAAAGTTGCTACACTGATGAAGGAACAATATTTTGTGTATCAAAATAAGATTTAAAAAAAATCAAAATAACAAAACCTATGTATCAAAATATCAAAATCAAAAAAAACAAAGGAACAATATTTTGTGTATCCCATGTCAAACCTGCCTTTTAAATACTGATTGCAATACATTAAAAAGCAAGCCACCAAAATGGATTAATCCGAGGGAAACTACAGTAGTTTTACCTTGTTTCCAATAATTGTGAGAAAGACTGCCCTGCCATCCAAGTCTTTCAGATTGTTGCTTTATACTTGATTGACAAATTAGTACCATTTGTAAAATCACCAAGTGCTTCCAAATGGGCTATGTAAAACATTCGTAATTACCTTTTTGACTCTTTAAAATGATTTGTGATACTATTTCAGAACCCAGTGCTAGCATGGTGTCCAAATAACTAGCTTTGTGCAAACAACTAAATCACCAACTAAAGAACAGTGGTAGGCACCCCACACAAACTTAGGACATGGGATTTCTTTTTACATTTACATTCCTTCTAATTACCTTTGATAGTATAACAGATACTAAGGCAGAACAAGATGTACCACATGATTACCTGATCAAGTACAAGTCCTGAAATATTCTCTTTAACAAGTAAGAGTGCACAGTTCAAAGAACTGCTTTTGCTTCACACTGAAGGTATTTTATATATGCAAGGAAATAATTTCTGTCCACTTATGTGTCAAACATAGCTACTGCATTCCTTTCTCTGTGTTTCAAGATGGATTTAACCAGGGAGCGAGCAACTAGTACGTCATCTGTAATCACTGAGGACTTGTTGAAGCAGAATAAGAGGTTACAGTGGATCAGTCAGAACATTTTGGCTGTCATGTTTGTTTCAGGTACTTGCCTAAGGAAGACCAAAAGTAAGTTCAATCATCTCTTCCTCCACTAGTTTGGGTCAGTTGGTGCAGGATTCAAAGGATCAAATGAAAAAAATCCCCACAATCAAACAATCAAAACAGCTAATAGTAAAGTTAGACTGTATGTGGATGCCAGTTTTCATGAGAAAAGTAAATGCCATGCTTTTAAAGAGGGTCTCTGATGCAGAGGTGGTGTAATATGCACAGAGATATCACTAGGAGAGTCCAACTACCTCTTGCTATAATCACAGTCCATAAAGATGTGGTGTATAGTAAAACAGAGACAAAGATACTTCTCTTTGTCAAAAATAGCACTCAGCTGTGCATACCATGAGCTACAAACATAGTATATATTCCTAGTGAAATACTCCTACCAGACATCTCTACTTCTTATGTACATATCTGTCACCTCACAGTGCTCTCCACCTGTGACTAATGGATAGTGCTCTGTCTTGGACACTATTGCTGCTTATAGCTGGCAGAAATGAAAAAGGGCAACACGTGTTCAGACTGACAGGAAGCAGTATGCTATTTGCTGAGTACAATGTCCCATGTGTCAGCAGAGAGGTTCCATGCTCTGTCTACTGATTATTTTACACTTCTGATAATAAACTGTAAACTCTGCTCCAAGTTTTTGGATGCCCTAGCCATAACATAACTACCATTCCATGTAATCTGAAAAGAAAATATGCAAACAAATGCTTTGTATTTAGGGTTCTAACATTAAGGCCTGTGTCCCACTGTGTTTTCGAACTGCTTTAGTAACCAAGGCTGGAAATAAATTTTCTTCACTGCATATGACAAGAGGTTCCTTTATAACCTTATGGTGACGAATCTCTCACTTCTTGCAGGGCCTCTGCGAAGCAAGCACTGCAGAATCTGTGGCTGTTAGCAAATGACAGGCAGAAAGCACAAGAGCATGACAAGATGACATACCACAAGGTGAACTGCCTTTTTTTTTTTTTTTAAGTTGTCACAGAACTGTCTGCAGTTGTCTACATAGCTTCGTTGAGAAAGGCTACAAATACAGCTCAAAATATTGCATCTGAACATCCAGCCAGGGAAAATCCAGTGAGCAGGGAATGTACTGCTATTGGTACCTCACTACCATGGGGATTAGCTGCAAGTCAGGGGCCCAGAGGCATGTACATTGCCATAAGCTGAGAGCTGCCATCAAACTCCAAATATGAGCCTCCAAGTGCTTTGCACGTACACCTGTCTCCACACTGCAAAGAAGAGTCAAGATTTAACTCATAGGCTAATAGGATTTGATCCAATTAAAGACATTTCCAGTTTTACCTTCTGCCTTCCCACATTCTGTCACTGAAAGTAGAAACACAGTAACTTTTGGCAAGGAGTAGATTTAGAAGTATTCTCTTACTAGCATTGCAGTCTTCCTAATTAAAGCTTCGACTTTTAATAGTTCTGTACTTCAGTACATGTTTGTGCCTTCCTCTCCCCAGACAGAGGAGTCCGTCTGTCACAGACAAGAACAGAAACTTGTTCACTATGTTTCTGAAATGTTCCAGCACCACCTGGTATCTTTCCCTGCCAAAATATACTGTATGAAGCTAGTATTTTCAAAACACATGGAAGTGTTATTTCTGGCATGTAAACTGGTAGAGGGGCATGAGAGGAAGGACTATTTGAAATAGCTACGTAGACTTCCTCCCCAACATGACCTTCATTTACATTCAAATATCAGTAACTTAAATCCAAGAAATTAAGAAAGATAAACAAAATTAATGTTTCCTAAAAAGTTGAAAAAAACCCTGAGATCCAAAAAGAACAAAATTTCATGTGTCAAAAAAAGGCCAAGATGCTTTTCTGAATTAATGCCGCAGACTTTCTACAGCAGAAACTGCCACCTTGGACTTCACACATGGGCTCCTTCCTTTATAAATGCTATCACAAAGTGTCAACTAGAAGTTTAATAACAGGCACCTGAATATGTAATTTGTAGTCCACTAAATAAGCTAATTTACAGAGATGCTCTTAAGACAGAAGATAACATGGTGAGGAGATAAGCAAACGGGTTACATCATCTTTAGTAACTTGTAAACCACCTACATTTTAAAGAGAGGTTTATTGAAACATACAAAAGTAGTGCACAATTAAACTTCCATTATACAGGTTGATTTTCAATAGAAATGAACCTCTGTCATTTATAGGTGATCATACTTTCTCAAATTTGTCAAATGCTTGTGTTGACATTACTTCTGAGATATATCTGTTTCCCCATACCACCAATGGATCACAGTGCTTGTAATGCTTCTGTTTTCATTTAGACAACAACACTACTTCTGGGAAACAGAGTTATGCTTATCTGAGGTAGAGGATTAAAGGGATGCTACAAGACTTTAAGCTTTTTCCTTTGTGCCTCAGGTGGCCTTTGCTCAAAATGTACTTCCCAAGGAAGTTCAGTTACTGTGTTTTTACTGTCTGCATCTAGCATCTAAATTGAACTTCCTCGTGCTACTTTCACAGCAAATATTATATATGAAAGGATGAATATGTGAGCAACTTGTTTAATGACTACTATGTGATGGATTTGGTGAAGACTTTGGAAACACTGTTCCTCTATTAAGTAATGCATCAATCAATTCCACATAAAACACCCTTCCTGGTGAGTATAACTAAGCCAGAAAATTGTAAGTTGCATTTGAAAGCAGTCAGCTAAGGCTCTTTCATGCAGATACAAGAAGTCAGGCTTTCAAAGACAGACAAGATCCCAGCAAATTCATATCAAAATTTGGGCAAATATTAAACATTTTACCCTGTATTGGTGTTGCTCTCAATACAAACAGCATAACAGTACTGTTCCTTTAAGTACCATTAAGAACCTTAATAATCTGCACATTGGAGCATATATCAAAATGTTTCTACTACCCTATTCCAAGTAGTAAAATCACAGTTTTCAAGTGTGCTGAATGTATTACACCAGGCACGTCACATTTTTAGACTGTCTACAGCAAAGAGTCTAACAACACAACAGCTTCTGCAGCATCGTTCCCAGCACCCTTTGGACTAGCCATCAGGGTTGCTATGTACACATTATTCACTTTCACAGACATTCTTGTGACAGGTTGTAATTAAAGGACAAGTTGGGAGGGAAGGAGAAGTAACATACTGTACGAGAACACCAAAAACGACTGCTGTGACAAATGTTACCAGGGTATCAATGTTAATATCATACTCTGAAAGAGTCAGAAAAAAAAGAGATACTTTAAGAAGCTGGAGGAGAAATATCAACCAAATTTTGTAGTACTTATCCATTGCCACAAGACTATTATTAGTTTTTCATTTGTAAACACACGCTACACAAAACTCTCAGGGACTGCTGTCTGTTTTGCTGTATGATTTCAGTCAAGAGTTCACCACTCTGAAAGCACACCATAGTCAAGGTGATCAGTCTAGAGCTTTTTAAACACCACTTTCCATATGCCACAAAGCAGACCCAGTACACAAGATTATTTTTAGTCAGCTACTTCTTATATTAGAGGGTTCCAGATAAACGAAATGCCACTTCAACACCAAGGGAAAGATAGGCACCTAAAGCCTCCCATATCAACAAAACAGTGCTAGTTGATGTTACAATATTAGCATAAACTGAATGGAAGTACAAAACACAAAAAGCACAACTTTGTGCAAACACGTACTATGTAAAAAAAAAAAAAGCACAGAACTTGCTGCTCTAACAAGATCAAGGAAAAATTCTTTACACACATATCTGGCCAAAAACGAGCACTTTCCATTCCATCAGTACAAAAATACAGCAATGACTTAAAGGACTTACATGCAAAGATTTGAAAATAAGCCTACACAAACAGGTATTTAATAGCTGGTTTCAGAATAAATTTTACTGAGAATGAAAGAGTAAACACTCAAATTTTTCCAAGTAATAAATTTTAAACACCTGCATTTTTAATTTTCACTTAGAAATTATATATATATATAAAATACCCAGGCTGAGAGAGAGCACTTGAAAATGAAAACTCCTTTGCAGAGATTTAGCTATTGTAACACAGCTAATCTACACTGACCAAAATATCTCCCAGATGACTGAGAAGAGCTGAGATCCTGCTTGACAGCATCTCTCAGAAGTCAGGCATATTTTGACAGGTAAAGCTGAGGACTCCACAATTTCTCATCTCAGAAACATCCAAACCTCTGTGTAGTAAAGCACACGGATGGGCTGAACAATGTCTATATCAAACAACCAACTAAAATTTCTAATAACTCTGTCAGTCTCAGTAAAGACTAAAAAAAGAGAACCTATATGGAGTTTTAGAAACAGCCTGCTTTCCTTGGCACCTACTTCAGAAGAGGGAAAGGAACACTCGAATTCTGCTCCTGAGCCTCCACCTTTCATTCTCCCCTTTTACTTTTTCATACCTAGCTGGAAAGGGGGGAATATTTAAGTCATTTCTGCCATAACTGAGGCATTCAGTGCAAACTAACCAAAGCCACTGACTGGGGCAGAATTACAACAGCATAACACAACTCCTGGCTGGCAGCCCAGGCGTCTTTCTCAGGCCGTGTGAAGAGCAATGTACTGGCAACAGCAGCTGGGCTACTTTCTGTTGATGAAGGAAAACATGCATACATGTTACAATAATAAAAAGCACTAAATAAAATAATACAGACTTTACAGAATAAAATAATGAAGACTTAACTATGTCTTGTGTAGAGTTACAACCAACAGGATTGTTGCTGATTAACTAAGCCTTTCAATCTCTTCAAAATACAAGCTTAATCTCTTCCTCTTTAAAGGCAAAGAGGCACCTGATGATTCCAGTAGGCTCTGAGTCTGAATGCAGTAGGGAGGGTGATGCCTTAACAAAACAAACATGAAAAACAGCCATTCTGGGAATCATTAAGGAGCCCCTCCATCCCTGCAAGGAGAAAATATCTTCAGTTTTCATTCCACTTGTTCAGTCACTTTTCTGCAGAGAACATTTACAAGGAAACGTAGAATCTAAAAGACGTATAGTGGAAACATTTCAAGAAGTTTATTGCCTAGTTTCTATTTACTTTCACTCCAGAAGTCTCATTAGGCCCCTCTAACTAAATGTATCTGTCTTTAGAAGAATGAATGCACCTGCCCTTTAGTATTCTATGCAACACCTAATCTTCAGATCACCTTATGAAGTTTCATGGGTATCCATTTGTGTTTTTAAGACAGGTTTATAACAAGAAACCAGCTTCAGCATGCATAGACTTGCTTCTCCGGCAAGGCCTTTTTAAAAGGCCTGAGGAAGATAACAAAATCACACAAATTCAATGGTAACTGGGTACTTTAACCTATGTGTCTCAGTCTTCATATAAGAAGAAAGGCATTTTTGATAGTGTGCTGAGAGAGAGAAAATGTTATTTTCATATAGAAAAATTTCTTTTTTTTTTCAGGCTAGAAATATGTTATACAAAAAGAATCTTGAACTTATATGTTGTACAAAAAGAATCTCTCCCTCTTGCCTTGAACAGGGTCAGAAAGATCTCACGGAAAAACGAGACTGCTTGTCTTTGCTTTGGAGATAATTCATATATTTTATCTATTAGCTACTGTGATGCAATAAGAATGACTACTTGGCTTCAGTAACTTGTAGAAATTGTCCAGACAGCATATTTATAGCAGCATAACTTATCTAGACAAAAAATAATCATTGTAACAATCAGAAGTTACAATTTAGAATTTATTTCCCTGCTATAAAGACACATGTTTTTTAAGCTTTGACTTAAGATTATCTAACTGTCTTTTTCCAAGGCAAGAAATAAGTCGCTAATTATTAGACACATTAAAGTGTCCTGTATACTTTATTCTGTTATAGCATTTAACTGACAATAAAACACCTATATTAAACCACTGGGAAAACACATATATATTAAACCACCACATCACACAAGCAGAAGTGTGCCACTGTCAAAATTGAGTTGCTGGAGGATGATTTAACATCAGGTAAGGTTGTTCCAATTTGTCAACATTGTGGTAATACAGACAAAAAGTTGGAAATGGAAACAGATAATGGCTTAGCACCTCAAAGTTGTTTGAAGCAAGAGAGATGAAGAAGTAATGTCATCTTTTCAAAAAAAGACCCAAACCAATCCCTGTCCGACATATGCATAACTATGATCCGCCTTTGCATTTGCTGTATCTCAGACTTGGAAAGTGACAAAAATCAGAAGACACGCTATTTGCCATGCATGAAAAAAAGAAGCTACAGCTGAGCACTAATTGCCTATTTGACTATTATACGCCCAACTGTAATGATCCCTTGGAATTTACAAGGTACTTATCTATCAATGGACGTGGGAAAGGGGAATTTAATTCGCTTAAGAGATGCTGCCACTTAACACAAAAGTTAAAAATCAAAATAGAATTTGGTTGATTAACTCCAGCATAATGCCTTTCATGTAGATGTTTCCTGCTGTTTTCAGAGACAAGTATCTGCCCTGTTAACAAGTGCCCAGAATTCCCTAGGAGAAGAAAGGCTGGCACAGAGTGAGAACCAGCCTCCCCAGGAAGGAATATTCTGCAGAGAAGTGCGAGCCAAGCACAACCACATGATGCCCATTGCAAGCTCCTTACAATGCCTTTATGCTACTAATGACAAATTCAGTAAGGCTCTTGTACATCAGCCAATCTATTCATTTAACTTTTAGGGTGAGTAAATTAAATGGCTTAACAAACAGGACTACCCTGCTTTAATTCTGTCCTGAGGAAGCATTCACCTAGAGCCAGAGCTCTACTGAAGCCTGCGGCACTGCTGGGTTCCTTTGCCTCCTGCTGGAACAGTGCTGTGGTGAAGTTTTCAGTTTTCCCTCTCGCCTGTCAAGTTCTAGACAGCATTTTCTTTCCAATGTGAATGTTTTATCATCTGGCACCAAATCAAATACAAAAGATAGAAACAGAAAAGAAGTGTGAAAAGGGGAAAAAGGCTTTTTCCACATGTCTGTTTGGTACATTCAACTTTGCTTTTTTTTTGATTTTAAACTTACTTGAATGATGCTAAGTAGGCTACTAATATGAAACGCAATTGAAAGATTCAACCTTCTAATCACAAATAGTCCCATAAATAATCAGTTTTTTCACACTTACCCCTACCTCTCTCAGTTCTGCATAAATTTAAACCAAACACCTAACAGTGCCAATCTCCATATTTTTAATGGAGTAAATATCAGTGAACATTTCTGAAAAATTCTCCTTTATGGTGGAGGGTACAATTTGTGGCTCATTCCTTTTCAGATGGAAATATATAACTCTGTTTAGAAAAAGTACATTTTAAGCTGAACATCTTCTAACATTTTCTGGACAAAATTGGCTTTGTTTCCACACATTCACTTTTGCTATTTTTCATATGATTGGATTACCTAGTAATATTTAAAAAGTAATAGCTATTGTTCTTGTCAAGCCTCAAGCTACACAGTTTTAGATTGGTTAAGTTTATGAATAGTGGCAGACAGTTCTATGCAGCCATACAGAGTAAAACTGAAATTAGCCTTAAAAAATAATCCACAAAAGAAAAGAGTTCCAAGTTTTATCAATATAGGCAAATTGAGGCTGGTTTTACATGTACTCTAAGGGTGTGATAGAGGTGGTGAATCCCTGCCAGTATTTAGGCTCCAGTATTTAATTAATTTGTGGTCAAACTGGTCAATCCAGTGTTTTGTTGCTATTTAAAACCCTACACTCTTTAGTTCGGCTTTCAAGAACTCTAAAAGCAAATCAAGAGACAAAGCAGCATTTCTCTTTTATGGAGAGTTATAATATTGACAATTCTAGGTAAACCAGCTAAACATTGTGTCAGCTGCAGAAAGCCTGGGTTTGAGGATAACCCAGACTGTTTCCAGTTGTTTTCTGGAAAACAACTCCCAGAAAATGACTTAGTAGTATGGGGGATATCTTCCATAAAGACACTCATTAGTGAATACCAAAGCCCTTTCTTTTTCCTGTTCCTATTCCTCAGGAGGTTAGTGAATGATTAGGCTCTTACAGAGATAAATTAGGATGTTCAGTGATTTAATATGTAATTGTTGAAAGAAGCTGCATAACCCACCATGAAACGTGTAAGGTGTCATTTAAATCATCTCCATTTGGCTCTTAGCATTTTACGCATTTTGCATTTGTTTCTTTGAGGGGGAGATTTATGCATTCAGCATTTAGTGAGCTATTGTGATTATTCAAGTTGACAAAGTTGGAGAAAACTCCAACGTGTGGTGCCGATGGTTCTGCTGTCCATCGCATGAAGACCTGTAATGGTCCACAGCCCTCCTTGTCACATCAGGGTTACAGTTCATGCCCTTTGAGCAAATAGGCTTAAGAAACTGTACTGAACCGAAGGTATACCATACCTAAGAGCACATTTTTTTTAAAAAAAAAAAAAAAGATAACTTTCTTTCACCTGAAAGGAAGAACGGCAAAAGAAATACTTTTATTTGTTATTCTGCTGGTTCACAACACCACCAAATATTTAGTTATAAAAAGGAATAGGCAAGTCTGAATATTCTCCCTGTCTAGTTAAAGACACTGACAATAAAAGTATCATACAAAAGTTACCATTAGGAATCATTCTCCTCTTCACTGACCACAACTGCTTGAGCTAAATGATTCTAAAAAACTAATGAATACATTGGTTTTTATTAGTAGGAATATGAATTATATCTTATTTCCTTTGGACTTCATAACATTCCTGTCCCCACTCTACTTACCTTGTGTGTGCTTCCTAACACCACAGAAAGTAAACACAAGTCAGTTTTGAAAAGTGGATCTTACTGATGCACATTAGAAGTGCTGATGTCACTTCTGTAACATGTCAAAATAAAGATTTTAAAGCTGAGAAAGGTAATGTTAAATACTTACATTTCAAAACAACAACTTTCACAGATATTCATCACTTGGAGAGAAATACGTCTTTGTCTTCAGAAGCAGAAATGAACAACAAAAAAATCACCCCAAATCCTGTCATCATACCCAAAGTTACTAATCTGAATTATTTACTAATGTCTGTATTCATACCGTTGATGTATTTTAAGTATAAACATATATATTATAGCAGTATACTTACGGCAGCTGTGTTCTTCACTGCATTTCCTACAATCACCACAACTCTTCCTTTAAAGCTTTGGAGCGTGGCAGTCGCTGGGCACTGGACGAGATCCCCTTCTACAGTAAATGCTGATGCAAACGGGACATTGATGCTGCCAGAAATGTGGCCACGGTTAAAGCTAGGAAGATCAGTTAAGGACATCTGAAAGGCAGAGAAATCTGTGGTACACACATAGCTGTAAGATCGTAGAATCATAGAATGGTTTGGGTTGGAAGGGACCTTAAAGATCATCTAGTTCCAACCACCCTGCCACAGGCAGCAATACCTTTCCACTAGACCAGGTTGATCAAAGCTTCGTCCAATCTGATGTTAAACACTGCCAGGAAGGGGGCATCCAGAACTTCTCTGGGCAACCTGTTCCAGTGTCTCACCACCCTCACAGTAAACAATTTCTTCCTAAAATCTAATCTCAATCTACCCTCTTTCAGTTTAAAACCATTACCCCTCATCCTATCACTACATGTCCTTGTAAAAAGTCCCCCTCCAGCTTTCCTGTAGGCCCCCTTCAGGTACTGGAAGGCTGCTAGAAGGTTTCCCCAGAGCCTTCTCTTCTCCAGGCTGAAAAGCCCCAACTCTCTCAGCCTCTCTTCATAGGAGAGGTGCTCCGGCCCTCTGATCATCTTTGTGGCCCTCCTCTGGGCTCGTTCCAACAGGATGAACCTGCTCTTCATCCTGGCTGTCATGATACAATACTGTTGGTCTTCTGTGCTAGTATATTTTGACAAACCTCACCTACTATTTACTCATATAGAGGAAACAGCTTCTGACACTACACAGAAAAAAAGGACAGAATGAAGAGTTTTTTTCATAAAGGACATATCACAGCACTACAGAAACTGATCTGCTAAATGAAACGCTTGGTGCTAAGGACCCAGTATCCACACTATACATATTTTCGTGGATTTTACTTCAAACCAGCTCTAGTCTGATGACAGGAGCAATAAGCAGCTGGAGCATCTCTTCAGAGGAGTTTTATGCAAAAGGAACTAAGTACTTACAATGAGAACCAAAACTATTGGAAAATTTCCTTAAACCTCCTGCCAACTCCTGCAAGCCCCCTACAATTTTGATCCTATGAAATTCTAATGTACATGCATTCAGATTCCCAGACGACAAGCATTATGTGTATCATCTGCAGTCCCAGTAACAGCGAGTGTGTATTGGGTATTGAAAAGCAAACAATACACGAGTGCCAGCAACCCTGAGATATAGTTAGTTGTGCTTCGCTTTCAAAGGATGATCATTCAGTGAGATTTTATGAACAAATACTGAATGTGAAAGTCTCTTCAATAAAAATTAAGTTGGACCACTACTACCTAGCTTTTTATGAATTTGAAAATGCGCCATGACCTTGACAAACCTCTGAATTACTTTCATAGACTGTACACATATGCATGGAACACTCCCATTCCCCAACAGTAAACAAGAACATTTTTGAAGAAATGGGAAACAGCAAAGTTCTGCAAAAATATACACAATGTCAAATAACCAGATCAGTCACTCTCTATTACTGTACTTGCAGAAAGCTAGTTTAATTTATAATTAAATCCCCAAATCCTTTTTAATAAAGGAGCTGCCTTAAATGGAGGTAAGATTTAATGGACTTAGGTTAATATTAGCATTCATTTCTCGTGAGGTGAACCTGCTTTGGCAGGGGGTTGGACTAGATGACCTCCAGAGGTCCCTTCCAACCCTTAACCATTCTGTGATTCTGTGATTTGTGTAACGGTTTCAGCTTTATCATCATTGTTATAGTGTGAGAAAAACATGGCTATATAAAAACATTTGAAAGAACAAAAGATGATCACATCCCATTCATTAATGTTGTCAGTTTGTTCCTGTTTTCAAGGGGAAAATTATGACACCCCTCCTTCACTAATCTGTGCCGACGCCCTTTCCACAACCACACTTATAACCACATCACTCTCATTGCTGCTAACCCAGGTAAAAGTTCTGAAACAATCATCATTTAGACAGAAAATGACTTTGGACAGATTTAGTTGCTCACACTTACGCCACTAAGTATGCTTAACTGCTCAGAGAATCTTGATCTAATTTTTAAAAAAGAAATACATTTCATATCAACATTAGTACCAAACTAGATAGATCCAAACTGTATTTGCTGTCATTCACATTCTCCTTAATTTTAAGTGACCATCTTAAGCATCCCAGTACTAAGACAATTAACAAAAAGGCCAAGATTTTGTGCTACAGACTGAGAGACCATATGTATGCAGCTATAACTTTCATAACAGGAATGGCAGGCTGCTACTATTTCTGCTAACATGCTTAATGAAATGAGCCTTAGACGAATTGCTGGCCAACAGAGACACTGCTTTGAGTATATTACCTTTTCATTAGAAAGTCTTCTGTTACAAAGCTGTCTATTGGGAAAAAGAGTTAGTAGCTCTTGGCCTTGCAACATGAGCTTCATTAAAAAACAATGCCTTAGCTTTCAAGTGCATCCTAGTATGAAATATGAAGCATGTTCGATACTTGTTGAAAGTCCTCTCGTGCTTTTTTCAAATCACATTGAAAACAAAGTGAGAGTGAAGTTTAGCATGACGGGCACAGAGGATGGAGACGACTAACAACAAAACATAAGACATGATCATTTTTTTGAAACACCTCACAGTGATCTGCCACATTTTAAAACACACGCCAGAGTAACAGACAGACTGCCTGATCCTATTGTACAGTTTGGTGAAATTTTGTGACAAACACAAAGACTGTTTCTTTACTGTGAGAATGAACAGGACACTGAACACAGTATTCCTATGGTTTCCCATGTATATTCAGAACTGCTGACAGCTTAATAGCTTTCTATATACCATATGTTTTCCTCTACAACTGACATACAAACCAACTCATTCAAGGGGTAATTTTACTGCTTACCAAGCTGCCTTTTTAATAATGACATTCCCTACCTCCTAATACCAGGAAGATTTAAGTCCGCCCATTATTTAAAGGACAGGACATTTTAGTCTACCATAAACTCCAACCAGACCGAAACACCAGCAGCTGTGATTATAGCACACTGTTCAAGCTATGGAGATTTTCTCTCTGCAGCATGTCTCCTCATTCAAGAAATACAAACGGAAAGTCTGATTAAAATTTTGTAATATGAAAGACAGCCTCATAAAACCACTTACTTCATAGCAGTCAAATGATTTTAAGATAATTGAAATTTTGAATCCACTCTGCTAGAGCAGAATAGGATTAGTACGACAGTAGAGTAGAACCTATTATCAAGCTATTAGAGAAGCTATAGAAACATTTAACCAAACACCTTGCCTTGAACCTGATAATAATATAAATAAATCCATTACTGTACACAGATAACAGCCTTTCAGTGCAATGACGGTAGTGTAGGCATTTTATATTACTTGCTCTCCTTCTGCATTCTCCTTGATGATTTTTAGAAAGTAGCTTAAATATTTAATAACAGAATGATGCATGTAGAAATAGAAACATTATTTAACTCTGTAGTATCAAAGCTTTCTATGCAGTAACAACAACCTTTTATAGTTTTTAATTCCAGGGACTTCTCTTTTAAACTGGAGTCTAAAAAGTATTATCTCTTCATGAAGAAATTATCTCTCAGAAAATAGCCTGCATTTTTACTGTTTTCTGCATAAAGAGGAACACATTTTCGACAATCTAGATCCAAAAGTAAAGAAGTTGCTGGACAAATAGAGAGTCAAACTACTCAGACACATGAATCTCTACTTAATTGGAATCCTTAACTGATGCGTGAAATTAATACATGCAAGCAAAAGAAAAATTACATTTTTTGTATTCCTTTGACCATTCTGTTTTATCTGCACAGCAGATCACATTACGAGTTCAAGTTTGGCAAACAATAAAACTATAATTCCTTGAAAACAACAGTTTTAATTTAGAATAGTCTCATTATACTATTCTGTTTACTATGTAAATAATAAATCTACCTCTACATAGGAAAAATATTTATTTTTCTACTTCTCCATACTTTTTCATAAATATTGCTAGATATTTAATAGAGAAAAATTTTAGTGGCAGTGGTTTTTTTGCATATACAATTACCTTTAAAGTGGTATTTTAACGAACTAGATTAAAAAATGAGGTTTAAACATTATTTATTTAAATTTTTGCTACATATTTTAGCCCAAATATTGGCATTGATCCACCATTCACTTCATTATCTAGAATTTATATTTTTCTAATATGCATGCAGTATGTTAGTAGCATTTGTTAGACACTGGAAGATCTTTTGTAGTGGTAAAGATGTTGGGAGCCTGTTGAATCTCTATCATTGGAGATCTTTAAGAACAAGTCAGACATATGTAAAAGGAATGATCCTCCTTTCTCAAAGTAAAACGTGGACTAAAACTCATTATTCTTTTGTTTTTTATTGAGTATTGTTTGCCCATTAAGAATTATACCTTGTGACAGAGCAAGCTAAGAGTACATCTACCATAAAAACAACTATCTACATCACCTTTCCTGTTATGAAAGGAGCAATACTTAAGAAAATGATACAAACCAATAACAAGTATATTCCCAAATACTCAGTATAATTTTAAGAGTTACCTCTAATAAAATCTTGTCATTAGTCCCACTTTTAGATGGATGTTGACGAAGATGTGTGCTCCTAGCAAAGCACATCTGTAAGAAGGACTCCTCCTTCCAAAACCCAAACCAACTCAGCCCCGTAACTACACTACTTCAGAAAAACAATTTAAAAAATACTCCACACACAAAGAATTATGTATTTGAAAAAGAACAAATGAGTAAGGGTAGATAGGGTAGCAACCCTGATAAAAATATAGCTTCAAGATACCTTTTAAGACTTTTCTGATTATAAGCTAACTAGAGGACATAAGTTAGGGCAGTCACAGGGCTGCATTACCTGACAGTAGCAAGAAGGCACTCAACGGGAACTGATTTTCCACTGAGGGATTGGCAAAGCACATAAGCTATCAACTCTTCTCTATCTCCCCTTCCACTTAATTGGAAGGCCTCACATCCTTCCAAAATATTGGTCATATTAAATGGGGAATATCTGCTGACAACACCTGTCATTAAAAAAAGCTGCTTTAAAGCCCTTGTGCTAGTGGTACAAAATGGTTTCACTAGGTCTGCAGCTTAAAATGGGAAGGCAAAAAACCATTTGTCCTCTTCTCTGCAAATCAGGCCTCTCCATGACAAAAAAAAATCTGCCTTCGGTCCTTCCACTGTACCTCTACCACATCCCTTTCCATTATTTACAATTCTAACATCTCACTGCCTGCAGACAATGAGCAAGTAATTGATAAAGTATGATTTGGCAAGGCTGGCACTCAGATTTGAAGGATACTCTTCGCTGTTACGAATGTCCACCACCAGCAGCTTTGGCTTGCTGGACTTCATTTTCTTTACAGGTGTTTTGGAATGACTAGGTCCTGTCAACTCACACAAATCAATCAGATCTTCTGCTGAAATTCGTGGTGACACTTCTGCTTTCAGGTCATCCAACTTGATGGAATCCCTAGACTTTAAAAGACGAAAGTTAATATTAGAGGTGACAGAATTAGAGACATGGTGTTCTTTGAAACTTCTACTTACTTGACAACCTCAAAGTGTAACAACCCAGTTAGAGAGAAACAGATCTTTTCCTCATAATTCTGAACTAGTCTGAGATAGACTATCCATACAGAAAAAGCTCCAGAGCAGTGCCAAGTGCCTGTCTGCCAATTATAACCCTATTTTCTGTTGAAGTTGTTAAAAAATAAAATTGTTTGATGATCTGTGCAAATTATTTTAGTTTGTGATTTGTTAATGAATTATTCACTGTGGCTGAGGGGGTCACAAAACTCACAGAACATTTCTCAACATCAGAAATTAAGTAAACTGGCTAGAAAGCACTCTCTGAAAGGAAAAGCTGGAAGGCCTCATGCTTGGAGCAGGGAAGGAAGGGTAGCAATTGCAGACTTGGCACAGAAACTGCAGGGATGCCTCTGTAAGATACAGTTATCTGAACATCAGGTATGACCCCAGTCCAAAAACTAGGCATAAATCAGGACACCAGAAATGTAAGAAATAGTCCTGTATTATAACCCAGAAAATTTGTTCCTTAGTTTTGGGGGTTGGGGAAATTAGGGACAGGGAAATTGGGGGCCAGGACAGATGATGACACACCACCACACACCTGGTAGTACTTGAGCAACTAGTTTGATAATACTTAAATTGTTTTTCATAAGGGAGCCTTCATTGTGAATTATCTCAGAAATATTCCTAAGCCCTAGCATTTCTTCACGTTACATTCTTAAAAGCTCATGCATATCTAAAGTAAGCAAAAAAAAACCCAACTAACCCTCCCTATTTTTGTGAATAACCAAGTATGCAGAAATCCTGTATTTTCATTAATTACCAACGCATACAAATCCATGAACTGCAGCAGAAAAAACAAAATATGGTCACTGTAAGACAGTTGTGAAATATTTGAAGCTGCCTCTCCACCTTCCTTCAGAGATAGTTTTATACTGATGAAAGTTTTAAGTGCCACAACTACACTTGACTCTAAATCATGAGGAAAACTTGTTCAAGAGGGTCAAACTCAGATTCTTTACAAGCAATAGGCAAAAAGATCTGCAGCATGCCCTAGGCTTTTGTCCTTGGAAACACCAGGTTCGTAAAAACTACTTGAAGATCTAAAAGTTAAAGGACTGCTACAGTCACTTTTCCTATTATCACATATGCAAACATGAGACTTTTTTGTTTAATCTCTCAGCTACCCTAGTGGAACTTCCAGAACTATATCTGCACTAACAGGTCCTCACATCACTCAATTAAATGTTGAAAGTGCTTATTTTTTAAAGCTTTCATAGAATATGTAATTAAAAATACATTCACCATGGTGTTAAGGAGTTAATAAGTTATGCTTATTTATAGTCTTCTGCAGCAAGAATTTTTTTTTCTGTTGGTGCCATTGCCTCAATCTGAAAAATCACAGGTAAATTTTAAAGCAGCTTGTTTTCATTATGCTTTAATCCAGCAGATACAGGGTTAACAGGTTGGTTACATATGCAAAAAACCCCCCACATTATGGAACTCAACTTACTCCAAGAGTTATGTACATCAAAGATACACTTATGGAGCTTAGTCATCTTACAACAGAACTGGTTTGTCTTGTGCAATTATTGTGCTCCTATTGAGCAGGAGGTCAAACAGAGGCAAAAGTTGTTTATAACTTAAGTCCACAGCTGTTTCTAGTGAGTTATTCTGGCTTGTCAGGAGACAGGAACAAACAGAATAACTAGGATTCGTTACAGGGAGCATCTTCTGAAAGATCTTCAGACTGTTTTGATGTCTTATTTTTGAGGAAGAAGACCTATATTAATGAAATAGCCAACCATTTCATCATGAAGATTTGCTCGTGCACTCACTCTGCAGTTGTTCAGAACATGAGCACAGGCATACAGAGGTGGACTATAGAAAGTGGAAAAATAAAGAACAAATAGAACATTATTGTGTATTACTTTTGAGGGTGAGTCTATACAGTGCAGTCAAAAATAAGAGTATCATAGTAGCAAATTTTCTGCTTTGAAAAAATATTCCATTTCTGTCATCCTGTTTTAGATTGCAGTTATCACACCGATTCAAGACACTGTGTGCTTATAGCCCATGAAAAAAAAATGAAAAGAGCAGGAGTAACACACTGAAGGAAACTGAGGCATTACTAATTAGTATTAGCCCAACTGACTGCTGTTAGCTTTAGCTTTTGTTTCGGTTTCTAAACATACTAGTTTCTCGTTTAGTCTGAGGACTATTCCAAGTTTAGAGAACGTGCTAGAGAGAACAGAGCACCATACACATATTTTCCTAAGTTATGTCCCAGAAAAAAATACTTCTTAGACAGTCCTTCTGCAGTTAGAAATATCTTTGCTGTAAAGCAAGTTATCAAAAAGCACTCAAAAGTACAAACAAAATTGGTAATTGTACTTCAGGGAATATACTAGCCCATCAAACTGCCTTTTCCATTGTATATGATAGTATTCAAAACAAAAGAACTTACAAGTTGCTAGTCTCAGCTCATAATTTCCTCCCAAGTTCAGAATAATAGAAGTCATAATGCTTCATAATCAGAAAAATGTTTGATTTTCTGGATAACGTATTATTTGTTTCAACAGAATAGCCAATACTCAAGTGAGACCTGTATCCATAAAAATAAGAGTGTGACAGAGGACACGGCCAGCTCTCAGTTGCTGTCTAAAGCCACCTCCCAGTTGAGTAGCTGGATTTCCCCAAGGTGAGTCCAAGGAAATGAATTGCATCAAAGGGGAGGAGGAGGAGGAAGAACAAAATGAAACTCTTCTGACAAACTTTAGACTGGCCAAATGAATTCAGCAGTCCATGTCTGGGGGCTTCACAGCAGACACAAGTTGCAATATCCAAGGAAGGTAGTAACGTAGAAAGAATAGTGATTACATAAATACACATTTGGCTGAGACAGCTTAATTTGCTTGATGACTAAAACTGGCAGACGTCACTACACCCTCCTCAGGCGACAGCTTCTCCCTCGGGAGAACGTTTGTGAAGCAACACCGAGGAGGGAAGGGAAGCAAGTTTACTGCAGAAAGAGTTCAATCCTCAGGGTCAGACGATTACAGGTAACCATAAACACCCAGGTAGCAAAGTCAGGCATTATAACTGTGGACTATGCCAGTGAAGCTGGCTGAGATGACCTGAATTAACTCTTCTGGAGAAACATTTATCTTGCTTTAGACTAGCTATAAGAAGTTGTTCATCAGGGAAGACTGCTTAATCAGCAGGCTGGTAATAGGAAAAAGAGAACTTAAGCTGAAGTCTAAGGTCTACTTGCCTCCCAGAAGTTTCTCTGACAACACCCTAGATTCTTTACTTTCAAAGTACTTATTCTTCTCACTCCATTAATTTTCAAATAGGCCTGGGAATTACTAAGCCATATGCATTTACTACTCTTAATATGAAGAAATAGGCGTTAAGAATTTATTTTTTTTTTAATATTAGGGATTAAAGCTGCTTAAGCATTCTCAAATTAGAAGTCAAGCTTCAGAAAGATTAAAGCACTTCAGAACATGAGGCTAGCACAATCATAGCTCCTATCTATTTTTCCATTAGCCTGTAATCTCTTACAGGCATTTCATCCTGGCTATTAAATGAAGATATACTTTTTTTTTTTTGAGAAAATAAGCAAATATCTTTAGTTCTGTTGAACCTGAACTTATCAGTCCCATCTGATAAACACAAGAGTGATAACGCAATTTTTTATCCATGGAAATGGTAACTTTATCTGAGTAGAAGCAGGGTTTCTCCTCTTTTGTTTTTGAAGTTGGCAAAACTTATTGCAGCAAATTTAATACAGAAGGAACTTCAGCCTGAAAGTCAGTATAATTAAAATCCGGGGTTCAAGTAAAATAATATATTCAAAGTATCAAGGTCCTTCATAAAGAAACATGCTTCAGGGAAGATGTCATTCCATATTTTTGGAACATGATGTTTTGTTTCTGAACTCAATGTATGCATGTATATCTAGGAGTAAGATGACAAAAACATTTTGAAACCAGCTTAGAAGATAATGGTTTTAAAAGATTTCTGAAGAATTGATTGAACAGAGAAAGAGACACAAGCAGATTCACACAGGAACCACGAACAGATGCAACTCTGAATCAAGGGTCACACTAGTTTGTAGCAAAGATATTGCCGTTTGTGCGTGGTTTCACTTCAAATAACCACAATGGAAGAAAGCTAATGTATTTTTTACAGTTAATTCCACCTAAATACTCAATGTCATGGTGCTATCTTATAAGCTTTGGGATAAATATATTTATATAGAGTAGCACTATTTTATACCAATTAAAATACAGCAGTCAGATGAAAACAACTGGTAGAAAAGAAGAGGGAGAATAAGCAAGAAGAACAGGGCACTTCAGGACAGATTTGTAGGCAAACTGCTATCGTGTTTTTATCAAAAAAGCAGTTTTCATGACAGGCAGAGTCAGTTTTCAGGAAGTATCTGAAAACAAGACCAAATAAGAACACTGGATTTTAGCTGCATCATCTAAAAGGATTTTACCACTGAAACCAATCATCAGTGTGTTTGCACTTAGTATTTTCCATGCAAATGTTTTTGTTTATACCCTTCATAATTAAGTAGCCAAGGCAGTTCTTAATCCCCTAGGAACACTGTCCTTTGCAAGTTTATTTTTGGTGGGGTGTTTTTGTCTGTTTGTTTTCAAACAAATAGAAGGGCTCCCATTGCTCCCTTGAATTCCGATGGCCTGATAAGCAAAAAGTACTTAACTCCTGTACCAACTGATAAGGAATGGTGCTTAAATCCACTATTACTGACAGAGCCCTATACAGGCAGGGAAGCATTCTAATGATCATAAACAAATAAAAAGGATGTCTTGACACACTCGCTAATCCCCTTCCCCTCTCCCACCCAGTCATTTATGATGACCATTACTAGCAAAGGATGATACAAAAAGGCTTCAATGTTGTTTGATGTTCAATCAGGACTACTTGTGAAGGAAGCGCAGCCAAACTTCCAGATTTTAGGAACAGTTTTCTAAAATTTTTCAGACACTTGAGAGCCAGTGTTCTCTACACAACCACTCTAGCAAACGCATCCTTACACTTCAGATTCAGTCCTCCCTTGCCATCATATTCTGCTTCTCATATTTCCAAGTCAAGACATTGGTGCCTACCTTCTCTATGCTCCCTATCTCCCTCTACTTCCTATTTCTTAAGTTTCCTCCATTTCATTTTGCAAGTGCATTTTGCAAGCTGTTCTCTTCCACCCCCTCCCACTACCCTGACTTGCCCACAAAACTCTCTGCTCCAGAACCCACACCTCAAGGAGTGTGCAAACAGCAATTTTTAGCCAATTGTCATTCACAGACATCTTCCAAATGTCTTCATACACCACTGTAGGGCAGTCTACAAAAATGTAAGCGAGCTCTGCTTGACACAGCAGCTCATTATTAAGGAAACCTCTTTCTTTTTCTCCCTGGAATAACATAATTGAGTGAATAAGCTGAGTCAGCAGAGCAGAAAGTTATTCCCTGCATGCAGCTAGGTAGACATGCGGCAAAGTCTCATTAGTTATTGCCTCTGATGTGATAAAACAGGTAAACGCTTCTCACCACTGCAGGGAGCCATTTTAAAATACAAAGCTGAGCCATAATCCAGTCATGCCAGAAAAAAAAAAGAGGACTGGGGAGTAGAGGAAAAAAAACACCTTAGGCCTTTGATAGAAATAAATATCTTCAATATAATATACCTCCTCCCCGTGTCATGAAAATTAATTTTTATTACATTTTCTCAATAGCACTGTTACACAGCACTGTGCTCTAAGATGTAACTTTCACAGCAGCAATATATGGCATACACAGGAGTTAGTGCATGCTGGAATTAGAGTTGCTGTGAGTGGCAGAAGGTAGCTGTGTCTGTGCACCTGAACATATTTGTGCGTGAGATAAATTACTAAGATCCTTGAGTTTACTTCTCCTCCAAAACCTGACTTCAAAAATTTCTCCCAAGCTCCACTACCTTCTAATGCTCCTAAGCACACACATAAAAATGTAATACCAAGTGGACCATTTCTCTCTGCAGTACCTAATTGTGCTTATCAAGTTGAATAAAGCATTAAGCTTTTTAGATCTGTGCTATTCCTAAAGCATATTTTTAGCACACTCAGTGGGTTATTCCGAGTGTAACTTCTCTCCTAAAGTCATATACACACTGCACCGTGTTTTCATTTCCACCTTTTTTTTTTTTTTTTATGCAGGCCACTATTTTTTTGATAAAATATGGATTATTTAACAAAATATGAAATAAAACTGTCACCCAGGAAACCACACCAAGTATTTATATTGGTTGCCAAAAAGACTCATTTCCACTACAGTCCTCCCCCTCTAAGAAGGCCAGAGTCAGTGTTACAACATGTGAAAACAAAGTAACAACTGTGTCTTCAGCCAGACAGCTTGCAATTCAGGACCATTACAGCCTGAACTTGTGCTCTCCTTAGGAGCTCAGGAGCTGATCTCCTTATGTATTTCTTAGGGGAAAATTCTAAAGCATCCCTCAAAAAATGTTAACTTTACATCCTATTGTCAGCAATGCAATAAATAATTGCTGGTGAAATTATTAAAACACTGAGGTGTGTAACTATTTCCTAACATTTTCTGTGCATTGGATGTGCATAAAAAAAAAAAAGGAAGTGTTGGAAAAAGAGTTTACTGCTACTACTCTTCAGTGAGACCAAGAAAATTCCTCCTTGCTAAAATTTGGTTATAATATAAGGGTTTGCTCCAGCTGTACTTGTGGAAAGAAACATTTGCACAACACCAGGTTTTCAAGAATGGAACCGTATGAGCTCACGTATCACAGAGATCTACCACCAATAATCTGTGAGGAAAACTGACAATCAATGCAGAAGTTAAAAGAACAGGTAAAAACCACCAGGCCGCTTTGAAGAGCTCAGATTCGATTACCAGCTACAGCTGAGTATTGAGTACAGCTGGGCAGATGTAATACTGGTCAGAGACACTTTGGAAATTCTGGTTTTCCTCCATTTTTCATTTCAATATTCCAATAATTTACTTTGGCAAGGACTGACCTCAGATTACATTAGCAGTGCTACCATATGCATTTCAGACATCTTCTCACAGGATACACTCGACAGGGGCTAAGATTGGGCATAGAAGGGAAAAACAGAGTCGGCTCAAATCCAAACTATTTAACAGCTGTATCAAACTTGAATGCACTGTTCTGTTGTGTTTACTAATTTATTATGGGCCTGAACCTTTATCTTGTAAACAGCTCATTCGTCAATAACTTCCACACCTTAAAGGGTGGTGATGATAGCTGCCATATTCCTTATTCTGCCATACAGTGGCTACTGCTTATGATTTTTTGAAGTAAATTTCTTTTCCCCAGTAATATGGCAAAACTGGAAAAAAAAGCAAAAAATGAAACTCCTAATATTTAATTGATCAAAGGCTATCAAACCCAGAATATGATTTTAAAACAATTTCCAAATAAAAAAAAACAAAACAAAACAAACCAAACCAAAAAGAACATTCCCACAAGATGCAGAGAGAACTGGCTAGATTTTTTTTTTTATTATTAATTTTACAGGTATAATTAACCCCTCCCCTCCAGCACATTTGTTAATCAGTCATGGAATCCCAATTGTGGGAGGTCAAAAAGGTCAAATGGACCCAGCTTTCAACTTCAAAGTGGGTATAATCACAAAGGCTTGTGAGGAAGGACTAGATGGACAATCAGTGAATCCAGAACCGGAGCCTAAGGGTGCAGCAGAGATTGCTCAGGCTGCTCCAACTGCCCCATTTACTTTCACAGCAGACAAACACATCCCAGGGAGACTCCGAAACCAAGTCTGTACAACATATGTTTACAATCCCAAATATGATCTAAGTGAGTGTCTAACAAACTATTAAAGTCTCATATAAATAACATTTATATTATTATAAACATACTCCTTTAATTTGGCCTCACCCGAGAAAAAACACAGCACATTTATTCCAATGAGTTTACATTCAATTAAAATAACTGCTATTTATATTACAACTTAAAAACCAACCACAACATTCATTAGAGACTCTTAAATTAACATTTAACATCAGTTATTTCCTAAGCCATATATTTCTTGTTTTATCCACTCTGGTAATTGATTTAATGCCTTATCTTCTATCAGAAAGAGTCCTAAAACGTAAGAAAACACATTCATATTTTTAAAACCAAGCAGAGTAAAGAACATGCTAAAAAAGGCTACCTTCAGCTAATTTAATCTGCAGAACCAAAGCACCGGAAGGAGAGGTTTCCTTACACTCCCCTCTTTTTAGTTGCTTGCTGCCTGGCTTATGAGTATCAAGAAAACTTTGGAAAGCTAACAAATACACAGAGGAAGTTTTGAAGCTTTCAACAATTCTAAAAATATTTGCCAGAATGTGATGAGCTTATGACGTGCCTAATTAAACAGTGAATTGTTTATTCACTCACAGGAGAGTGACATAAAAAGCGTACTTTAATCAACTCATCTCAAAAATGACAAACCCAACTTCTCACTCAAGCTGTTGGCAGCTGCAATCAGAAAAACAGAAGCATCAGAGGCACATGCGAAATAAATTACAAACATTAACTCATATCTTGATCAGTTAATGCTTTGCACAACATGAACTAAAGACAAATTTGAGGAACAGCTTTCTGTTGAGTAGTAGAACAATGAAAGAAGAAAATAAAAACAAGTTCCATACAAAACCAGAACACAAACCAATCCTGAAACAGGTCAAGGCAGTCAGAAGACCCTTGAGGCAGAATATATGTAACAGCCATTATGAACAGCTGTTCAGAATGTATGGACATTACACCATTGCACTTGGACACTTCCTAGCTTGTACAATGAAACAGAAATGTTGGTATACACTACTCATCATGCTTCTCTTCAAAGAATAGATGGACTTTACACACCAGTTATTTAAGGGCTTAATATAAACCTAGCCAATGCATTTTATATGGACAAATATATCCTAGGTGCACACAGGAAACTAGAAGCAACTCAGCACTGGTGTATTTATTGCAAATAGGCCTGAATTCCCATCTGTCACACAAACTATCCTTGAATATCTGCAAAGAAAAGTTACCATCAGGAAACTCTGCTCATATCTTTTTTGATCAACCAAGCATTTTTCATGTTTGTACTGTTTCATTAAGCCATTAAGACACCTTCCAGCTTAGGTATTTCTCCTACTTCATCAAAAATGAAAAGTTGAACCGGACCAGTGACATTTAAATCAGTGCAAGGGATCAATCATCATCTGGTAGACTTTTCTCCAATTGAATGCTTTCATTCCCCAACATTCACCAGGAACTCCCACCCTTGAAAAGAGGATTGGTGGTAAAAGCCCAAGACAAAGGCATAATTGTATCAGCCTTGGGAGTTCCGGAAGTCCGCCTGCCACAGCTGAGCAGACGTTCATAAAGATAAGGAAACTGCATCATTCTCTCGCTTTTATTTAGAAGTATACAGGTAGCTGGAAAAAATGTACATCTACCACGTCTATAATAAGGGAGATACAGGCATAGCAGAAAATTCTTACATGACAGGTGTTACTTGTCTCTGTGACTCCTGGGACATTCAAGAAAAACACTTTCAGAGTTTCCAGGGGATGAAGGTAAGTTTCACGAAGAGTAAGGAAAAAAAAATCACCAGTGTACTAGTCAAGAAAAAAATTACAGACACAAATTTGAGTAGACTGCTACTCAAGTCTACTTTTTTCCATTCTTATTTTTGACATTTTATCTTTCTCAAAATAAACACGCAAAATCACTTAAGATGTACATTCATTCTCTCTGAAACTATTTCCTCTTTGAGATTTTATCTCAGTATAAATATGCTTACTGGCTGAAAGAGTAAAAGATTAAGCAACACACAAGTCCAGGAGGTAAGAGAGCACCCAAGTCTATTTATGAAGTTGCAAATAGATGCCACTAAAATGAAAACTAAGCAACACTAGTGATAGAAAGAGTCAAAACAGTTTTGTTTTACTGGCTGCTGATTTAGGGAGAAAAGTGCTCACCCAGGGGCAAATACTTGTCCTCTTATTATTAACCAGAGCACCATAACATGCCGATGCACACAAATATTTGAGTAGTCAATAAAAAGCACTTAAGAAACAAACTGAAGCAGCTTAGAAGTACAAATAGGAGTAGAAGACAGCCTGTGTTTAGAATTAAATACACTAAACAATGTTTCAAGAAGTCATAAATTACCTTCAGAAGCAAACCCACACCTTTGTTTACAAAGGAATTGTTTCCTACCCTACCCACCCTCAAATACAGAGGTGACCCACAAATATAAAACTGGAGATGCAAATGTAGTCCAAAGTGTTTGTCTAAATAATGACCAACTAAATAGGTGGGGAAATGGCTGACAAAGTAATGTTTTAAGAGCTAGACTGACCAGCAAGGACACAATGGTGTTTTAGAAAATCAGTTAAAGGCTACTGTGGGTACCAAGATAGAACTCAGATTTCTCTGCTTTCAAGTAGAAAAAAAGTTTCCCCATGGCAGTAGACACCAGTAAAGGACATGTCTGAAGAAAGAGAAAGATCATTCCAGGATTAAGGTTAAAAAAAAAATCAAAACAAAAAAACCCCCCACAAACCACAAACAAAAACCCAAACACCTTTGGATGTAAATAGTGTATTTCACTATTTCAATTTTCAATTGTTTTTTTAGTAATGTTGCTTAAACCCCTGAGAAGTGTCATCTTATAAAGACAAATATCCAGAAGTGCAGACCTGGTTACAAGTGAGAGGTAGCTCATTAGTGGCTCATGTTACACAGGATTTTCAAAGTCTAAACTATGGCTCCTGACAGAACCATAACATACTTGGCTTGTATATATCTGTCTCAAAATCTGACACACAAAAATACAGCCCATGAGAGCAAACACATTTGTAGTCTATAACTTAACATATGAATTGGCTTCGTTGTCATTCAGGTGTCCATGAGATTAGTTTCCTCTTTGCTACGGAAAAAGCCTACATATGTTCACGTATTTCTGTATAAATCACATAGTGCTGCTCCATATGATGAGCTAAAAAAACGTACAGCAGTACCCAAAAGATCCAATACACTCGAGCTTCAAAAAGAAGTTAAACCTTCAGTTATGCTGCAGTAAATGAAAAGTGCTTTTCTGTTAAGTAGAAACAAGTAGAAATTAAAGAGAAGGCAATAGAAGTTATGGTATTTATTTTTCTTCTCTATAACAAACCAAAAACATTAGCTTAACTTCTTGGAAATTGTGGGATGGATGAGCCTAGTTACTGGCATTATAAACAAACACAACTACTGGTATGAAAATAAAATTACTATCGATAAAAAAACACCCCAAAAATTTCTCAGGAAATGGAAGAATACTGAAAGAAACTTTGCTTGATCCAAAATAATGGATTGTTCTCTCTGCTGCAAATAGAAATCTTTGTTCTCTTTACCAGTTCAGTAGACCATTGCTCCTTTCTCCCATCTCTCTCTCCTTGCTATTTCCAAGTCCCTTCTTTCTTGCTTGGACACAGAAAGGCACAAGCACGTCCTTAGGACTGAGGAGATTTGTCTTTTTTTCTCTCTTGTCATCATAACATTAAGAAAAGCTAGCACATACACAAAAACATTTTCACTGTTAGCACTGTCAGGCATCGAACCAGGCTGCCAAGAGACACTGTATAATCTCTTTCCTTGGAAGTTTTCATGACCTGACAGAACAAAGCCCTGGGCAACTCCATCTGAGTTCATTGTTGGGCTTGTTTTCTGCAGGAATTTGTACCAGATGACTTCCTAAGGTCCTATCTGAATTATTCTATGAATGTGCAGCCCTTAGCTCCTTCAGAAAGTCTCTCCACGTATCTCTAGAACAGCACAACAACAGTTGTGTTAGCTACAATTCCTGTATGACAACAACCAGTATCATCCTGTCATTTCATTTTTCTTCCCAATTGCCTTTCTACTTCCACCTATTATTTCTTAAATCCTATAAGCTCTTCGGAGTTTCCTTTTGTTCTGTATTTGCACGTCTAGCACTTGGAGTCCTTGCTTTGTAGCTAAGGCTTCCAGAAAATACAGCAATAGAAACAAAATCAAAACTAAAGTAAAAACCAAGAAAGTAACTGACTGTCAGACTCAGGTTTAAGGACTACTTAAAGAGTAAGATACACTTGAGTGACAATACACTTCTTAATTTCTTAGCAGTTCGGAAATACAGATGGAAAGACTAAAACCTAATGCAATCGACCAAATAGATATGGCAGGTCTATATAGCCATCCCCTATTAATTGTAACGTACTCATGAATGAATTCTGTTTGTAGGAGAACATGGAAGGAAAAAAAACAAAATAAAATTGTTTAATTTTTAAGAGACTGACTAGATTTATACCGCTGAGTGGAAGGAAAGGAAACATTTCAAATCACCATTCTTTAGATGGTGTATTTGACAAGGGAAACAATGTTCAGATTATACTGGAGGGAGAAGGGAAAAATATTTTTGGTAAACTAAGTATCTATTTAATGCAGGTATACACTTAGCTACTAGTTATTCTTTGCCAAGACAAACACAGGCATAACTCACACACTACCTCTCAAAATAACTTGAGCCATACTTTTAACCTGACATGCCAAGATGGAAAAAGCAGCCAGAGCTGTCTGCATCACTTTCAGTTACCTATTTCTCACTGGCAAACTGTTCTTTTTACTATTTTTCTCCTAAGATAAAGCCTGTTTGTAGTTCTGCAGGTAAGTCATGGACATTGGTCTATTGTGGTAACAAACACCACAGAACTGAAGGAGCAGGAGTTGGGAGAGTCAGAAATATGGCACAAGAAGAAATAATTTTATTGGCATGTACATCAAAGCAGCTGAAATTCAAAGCAGTGAAGTTAAAAAAAAAAAACAACCAAAAACCCAACAACCTTTCAGTTAATTCTCATTCACTGCATATGATTGTTTATCAAATTAATAATATGGCGTAGGCTTTAACACTGTGCACTAGCTGACAAGCAAATCAGAACATCTGATGAATGTGTCAAACCCCTGTGCTTGGAAGTGACAAAATAAATGCCAGTAACTGAGGTTTGGTGGGTATTTTTTTCCTGTCTAAATTTTAAAGAGAAAAAAAAAACACCCGGGGCAGGATAAACATTCAATCAGAACAATTCTCCCCCCTCCAATTCCCACGCCACTTACCAGGTCACTTCGAGGTGCTTCCTGATAGTCTGCTGAAAAGCAGGACATTGAACTTCTGGTGCCGTTGCTCTCACTGGCTTGCCGTGCAGGTTGTGCATATTGCCTGTATGTAGCACTCTTTGGGGTCCAGCGAAACAGGTTGATTGACTCACGAACACAACGCTCAATATCAATCTCTGACCAGGGATTTAAAGAAAAAACAAGAAATGCAAGGGTGAAAAATCAGTAAAGCCAATTAACCTAGCTACAGCATTGCTAAATATACATATATCCATCTATACCTGTGTGTCTCTCTCTTCCCTTTAAAGGGCACATAGTTTTCAAAAACATTTTCCCATTCAAAAAAAAAAACCAAACCACTTAGAAATTTTTAATGAAAAACTAGCAAAGACATTTTAAGCATTAATTTTATCCCTAGTTACGTATGGAAATCTGTTTAAGAGAAGTGTAACAGAACTTTAACCAATGCAAAAACAGGAATATAATCAAAACCTAGCCATTGTAAGGCATCTTCATTAAATGTCTTTGCAAGTCAGACTATTGACTCTTAAATGCAACTACATGCAGCACATAAGAAGTATATCTCATGTGTGGACATCAGGGTTTTTGGATCAACCGAGTGTCTTACTTGTCACGTAAATACTGCTACAAGCCAGACTGAAAGCTTTCAGTTGTGAAACTTTGTGTGGCCTGCCATTTTGATGAAGCTACATGTTATCTGTTTGGTGGAAAACAGGAGTTCTCAACACTAATTTGTACTTGATAGCAAACACAATGGATTTGCTTTAGAGCTTTTTTGGTTGTTTTTTAAAAAATACAGTCCAAAACCCAACCAGACATTCACAGTGAAACATTCTGGCTGAAGGAGTGAAGTGCTGTGTGTGACAAAATATTACTTAACTTGGGAGGAAAGCAGACACCCATCAAATGGGAAGCATCCTAAAATAAGCTGTGGTCAAATAAAAATTACCAAAGCATAATGAAAAACATATGCAAAAGGAAAAAAAAAGGAAACCTATTACAAATATCATTTTTGCAACACTAAGCACCCTGTACGTATCTATCTTCTAACAAGAAGTAACATAAAAATGATTTACTTTTCTATCACTATAAAAAGACTGGTTAGTTTTTTGTCTCCTGTCTGCAGCCTCATGAAGGGAAAAAATATCCTAGCTTGCATTTTATGACAAATCCTGTGTAATGCGTCAGACAAACAATGGGTATATTAGCATTTCTTGTGTCTGTCCCAAGCACCTTAGATGATTCATTATGGCACTCACTTTTATGAAGCTTCATCTGTATATCTCAAACAAATTTGATGCATTGCCATCAATCACTCATTGCCATCAATAGATTTGATGCACTGCTATCGATCAGGGAGTTACTCCAGAAACCTCAGTCATTAGCAGGGTGGTGAGCGAAAGAAGCTGAAATTGAAGCCTGAGGCAGAATATTCCAGTTGGATGAGATTATTTACTTTGTTTAAAATCTGAATGAATTATGTGATCTATTAATCTCCTATTCAAAAAGCTGTCTGTATTCAGGTAGGATACAACCTGCAGCACACACTTTAATTCCATTGAAGAAAACATGCTTATGTGCTATCTTGCTTCTGAAATTCTGAAAAATCTGGGACTAAAGCTGTGGTTTACCTGATTTTAAGTTTAGCTCTAAAACCTTTTTGTGGATGTGAAAGTAAATCACAATTTTCCTTAACCACATCAGATTCCTGGGATAATACTTGCCAGAGACAAATAGACGATGTGGTGTCTCAACAGTAACTAACAATTTTTCATTCTGTGATGAAAACATATTAGGTTTTTCATTCTGAATAGACTGTAATGGAAGGTTGTTATTTAGTATCATTCCCGAGGAAAATCCACGCAACTGGAGAATTTTACACAATTTCTAAATTCAAGTAAAGACAGCAGATGCCTTTCATTGGCTATTATTCCTAGAGCTCAGGATACATTCTGAAGTACGGTCATTACAGTCGCACTTTCTCTCCATTTCTGAACACTCATTTTATTTATAAAAAGCTGACAATTTCAGTCCGAGACTAGCACATTCATGTTTTTGTTTGTTTGTTTGTTTGTTTTTTTTCTGTAAAGAGACTGCTATAACTGTGAGTTATAGCCCTGTCTCCTGAGATTCTTAGCTAAGGAAATGTTAGCAGTAGTTTTGTCATAGGTGAGATGAAAGCAGTATTTAGCCAGTAAAAAAAAGAAAAAAAAATCTGAACAACAATAATTAATAGTATAAGAAACATTTGGTTGTGAGAGTGTATAACAACCTGCAAATATCTGAAATTGAAAACAGAGAACTGGGGGATGGAATAGGAATGCTGTGTGCAGTAGAAAGTTACGAAAAAGGTGAAAGTAGAAATTGAGATTGACAGAGTTAAGCATTGAGACACACTATCAAAATATTTTTCCTAGAA
Organism: Nyctibius grandis; assembly: GCF_013368605.1. NCBI lineage: Eukaryota > Metazoa > Chordata > Aves > Nyctibiiformes > Nyctibiidae > Nyctibius > Nyctibius grandis. Next base: position 61,032,676 of record NC_090663.1, read on the forward strand.
ACAAGCTCTGTTATTCCCAAAGGAAACCATTTAGAGAATTGGAAAATGCAGCAATGGTTTTCCCTAAAAATGATAACCAGTTCTCACACACCAAGGTGTAATTAAAAAATTAAGCGTCTCTTATTCTGTGATTCTTGGCTGTTTAGTTTCTCATTTCTTCTAAGCAGCATTTAAGAAGGACAGTGGTCATGGCTGAAAATGAAATTCCATGAAATAAGAGGGAATTTTAAATGGTTTGGGAGGCAGCCATCAGAAGCCTAACACCAATTTACAGAAGCAGATCAATTAATCAGCAGACTAAGTAATGCAAAATAAAAATATAACAAGGAGATTGTGGTTTCCCCAAATAATAATAAAAAAAAGAAGTGTATGCACGTAGGCACATGGAAATGGTCAACATTTATCACCCACAAGGGAGACAAGACTATTGGTAGTGAAAGACCTTACTCGCATTCTTTTTTTAAAACAATTAGTTTTGGGATACTAGAGTTTAAGATGACATTAAACTGGTGTAAATATTTACAGAATATTTATTAGTCACATTGCATGAACAAGTTTCACACTTGAGTAACCTTCAAGCCCATCTTCACCCTTTGTTTGAAATTTCAATTTAAGAAAAATCACTTCCTGTCAGTAACTAAAACGCAATGCAATCCTTTGCAGCCTTGCTGGATAAGATCTTTTCTCCTCATTTTGGCTAATAAGTAAGGGCCTGCTGTGCTACTTCAATTCTGATTTCTTCCCATGCCCTTTCAAATATAAGACAAATGAGTCAGTCTCTGATTAAATGTCCATCTTTTGTTACAGCACCAAGACTTTGCATTCACACAGTATTAATCTTGCTTATACTCTTCCTGCTCCCAAGTAACTGTGTTACAAGCCAGAAAACATTAAAGCTTAAACATTATTAAAAACATACTGTTGGTATGTCAGAAGTGTAAATATATCAAGCTAGTGCCTAGATGCTTGAGCAGGACTATGAACAAACGAAGAGAGCACCTCACCAGGATGCCAGACCATGTTTGTCATGTGCAAACAACTTAGAAGAACATCCTTCTGAGAGCAGGCTCTGCACAAATCTCAAGGCATCAGCAAGAAACAAACTGAAACATTTAGAAAGGACAGGGAGGGCCTGTTCACTCATGTACATATAATACCTCTATGCTCTTCAAGGTTCCAACATTGGGGTGTTTTGTATTTTAAAAAGCACGTGTCTTCTGTTTTTATTCATACAAATTATTTTGCTGGAAAATCTGTAACGAAAATGTGCTGACATAACATGCTGTCATTAACTGTGAAGTGTGCACTGAAGACATTTAAGCCTAACTTTAAGCATAATATAAATACTATAAAAATAAGTTCTCATTTCAAAGTTTAGTATGTCTTCAAGCAGTCTGGTTTTCAAAAAGCGCAGAGCACCTGCATTTCAAAAAGTTAAAGTTGGCACTCAAGTACCTAGGAACTAAAAATCACAAGTTTCACTTTAAAACATTGGTTTTAGGAGTTCTGGCTCAACTGAGCTCAAGTATTCCACAGTCAAGCAGCAATCAAGCCTTACAGGAAACAATTCTACAGCACCAGCTAATTACTCCATTACTTCGCATCAAAAGACTTTTTGTGAGATTTCTAAATATGCAAATAATCCAGGAATTGGAAAAGGCAGGGGTGGGGAAGTAAACAAAAAGTAATCTAACAGTAATATCCTGGTTTTGCCGTGGCCCCATCCCAATATTAAGCCTACTGAAATATTTTGCTCCTTTTCTGAACTAAACTTCCTGGTTGCTCTACGACGTTACTCATTTTGCTCTGTTCATGCTTAATTATCACTCCCTACCAAGCTGCTGCCTCCCTCTGTCAACAGTCTCAACTGAAAAGGACGGCTCAGCCTGACATAGCTGCTTTTTAAGCTACGTATATTTAGTGTATATTATTACAGATATAGGAGAGAAGTATAGACTGCACTTGAAACAGATTTCAAAAAGAAAGCATCAGTTTAAAGGAAATACACCTGTGACAAAAGCAGTTTCTTATTTTTACAGCAAAACTGGATGTGCACATGTTGTTCACAGCAAGTGAATGCAAGTAATGGAGAAAAACATAACACGAATTGTTCTGAATGAAAATGTGCACAGACCAAGTCTTTGTGTGCAGTTAATAAGTTCCAGAGCCTTTTCCTTAGGTAACAGGACACCAGAGTTAAGAAATTCGGCCAAAATAAACTGCTTCTGAATTTTAGAACAGCCCAGAATTATGGGCTTGGTTTGACCTCTCCATCACAAATAGTTTACTGCTGCCCTGACAGGCACATCAGCTTTCACCACACAGCCACATAAATAGGCCAGAAAACCTCTGTGCTATAAAAGCAGGGAAGCTGAACAGGTCAGTCAGATCTCATGATTCCTGCTCTCAGAGGTGAAAGGCCGTAAACCTTTTCTTTTCTGATGATGTATAAAAAAGATACACTAAGCCTAGATATTTAAAAGGACAAATCTAGGAAGAGAAGTGACATTTCTAGCCAACATCTCCATATCTATTACCACTCGAAGGTTTCTATAAATGAAAAAGTCAATGCAAAATTATTATTTTTATATAATTTATTTCATACATTATAGTATAGTTGTGTTATTTCAGTGTTTTGTGGATAGTAATTTGCTCTTACTTACACACATCAGCAACCCTTTCAGTGCATCTTGGAACAAAATGTCAAAGGCAATATAAATATCAGTCATTAATTTTAAAACTCTCCAGCTAATAAGATAGAAGCCTCTGTTCTTCTTTCTACATGGATGCAAGGTGTGCATCTTTCAAGAGCTGCCAGGAGGACAAGTGCTGTCCATCAAGGAGCCATCATATTTTTTACGTAATACAGCAGGTGTACAGAAATTGCACTCAGCTAGAAAAATGCTTGGATGCAGAAGCAAAGGAACAAACTATAGTACTATGTCTTCAGACAGATTGCATGCTGCACAGCTGTAATAAGGATTGATAATTTCAATGTTGCATTGATAGGCTACCTTGTCTAAAATTCTCTAGACAGTTCTCCATGGTCAGTATTGTTTACTGTCTGGATGATATAGCTGTTTTCAGTGTACATGCGACAGTTGTCTTGCTGTTGGAAAGACAACAATTTAAACTGTTCTTAAGCCTGAATGCTCAAAGCAGCGGTTAGTATATCGGAAATGAAATAGTCCAGGCCCTTGCTTGGTGAAAGCACATCAACCGTCTGCATCAGGGTTCAGAAACACTGGGAAAAGAAGGACTTTTATTCTTATGTAATGAAATCACATGCAATATCCAAAGAATCATAGAATGGTTTGAGTTGGAAGGGACCTTAAAGATCATCTAGTTCCAACCCCCATGCCACAGGCAGGGACACCTTTCCTCTAGACCGGGTTGCTCAAAGCCTCATCCAACCTGGCCTTAAACACTGCCAGGGAGGGGGGAGCCAGAGCAGAAAAAGAACTTGTTGATCTCTTGTCTTCATCCATAAAGCAGATGTTCAAGGACTGAGAAACTCAGAATGTATCCAGATAGAGTTCTTTAGTGGGGGATGTTATGAAGATAATAATTCAAGTAGAAATGACATATCTGTGAGAGATACTGCCACTTCTAGTGAGACCAACAGCAGGTATGTTTGCAGCCTGTGTATAAAGAAGAGAAGCTGAGAAGAGAGTTATGGAAATTACAACTATTATAGTACCTGCAGTTATGCAGTCGTCTGGACCAATTCATGTAACACTTACGGAAGTAGTGAGCAATAGAGCGAAGCAGCAGTAAACACTGTGAGTTATTCCCTGAGCCATTAGACTGCATAAAGGACAAACATGAATCCTTTTCTCACTTGTGATTGTAAAAATTGTTCTGACTCAGCAGTTCAGTGAAAAGGTTTCACTCAGCAGTTCAGTGAAAAGGTTTCATAAAGAAAGTCCAACAACATTCAGTTTTTGAAGGAAAAACATTGCTTTGGCTTTTCTGTGTTGTATGGTTTGTTAAAATCTTTCTAAAACTGACTCAACAGACATTTAGCAATCTCAAATACTAGTGAAACTTATATCCTTTATCCTAAATCTGTGTTTCATGAAAGTAATATGCAAATACTGAAGCTCAGTATGCATTGTCCTTGCCAGTGGCAGGGGGGTTGGAACTAGATCTTTAAGGTCCTTCCAACCCAAACCATTCTATGATCAGTAAAGATCATACCCTCTAAGTTTATAGCTGGGTGGTAGCATGAGCCACTTCAGCTGTTTCCCAGACATAACAGGTATAAAATTGTAAAAAACTCTACAATCAGAAACTCTGATCAGACCAAATGCTTATAAAACTGATCAATCCCATGGAGGTGGTGGAGTCACCATCTCTGGATGTGTTTAAGAAAAGACTGGACATGGCACTTAGTGCCATGGTCTAGTTGACAGGGTGGTGTCAGGGCAACGGTTGGACTCAATGATCCCTGAGGTCTCTTCCAACCTGGTTGATTCTGTGATTCTGTGAATCTCTAAAGAGGTGTAAGTAGAAGACCTTTGTATTAGCATTGCTTTCCTCTTGTTAGCCTTCACAATAATATGCAGTAACATAGAATTTCTGTCTTTGAAACAAGTCAAAAATTCAAGTAACCTTGAAAAGGAGTACCTCTTGCCATGAGAAAAGGATCAAAGCCTCTAATTTGACCCATTGGTTCCTAGACCGATAATGGAAAAAGCTTAGGTGAAGTTTAATATAGAGAAGATATCTAGATCTGCCTAAAGAGTATCCTGAACCACGTAATACCCACAAACTACCATAGAGCAAGAAACATGTTATTCAAGACTAAAATGTTATTAATTTCCCCAAAATACAGCAACTGCAAACAGGAAGGATAATAACTATCTTGCTTATGTACCCATGCTTAAAACTTATTTCTAAAAAAAAAGCTCTTGCCATTTGGCACGCAGTAGATAACGTACTGAGATGCAAAACTTTCATTATTTTACCATTAGTCAAGTCTATGTTAGTGTTTCACAGTGCAAAACTAGTAGCTTTAAGTACCTAACATCAGGCCACCCTTGTCAATATACACTTCTAAATGATTTTAAGTTTGCTGCATAATTAACCTACTTAGAAATCAAGGAAAAAAAGTTCCCCTATTCTGTGAAAAGGCTTTGTAACACCCTCCATTTGAATTTACACATGAAAGTATTCAAGAAGAACATTCCTAAATATCTTATTTTTATTAAAAAAAAAACCCAAAAAAGGCCATCTTTAAGATATTTTTAAGTTTGTGTCATTTCACAGTTACATTCCCAGCAGACAAGTTTCTGGTTTATTCTTTATCAGCTTACATGATTTCTGAATTTGTTTGCTTAGCACTATGCTATGCTGGCGAGTAAAAAAAAAAAAGAAAAAAAAAAAGTGTTTTGTTTTGTTTTGAAGCACAAGGACTGAAGAACCAGCAAGAGACTGTCTAGCTCCTTGCCTTGCTCTGAAGCCAAAGATATGTGACTAGCCTACCCCCCACAGATGCTTGTCCAGACTTTTAAATTTTTTGCAGTGATAAAGGTTTCACCTGATACACCCCTGATGGGTACTTAGTCCATTTATCACCATTTTCAGCATACAGACAACATTCTTCACATGCAATGTGAGCTTTTCCCAGTTGGGACACCTCTTCTTCCTGAACAGGTTTTGCCCTTCAATGCCAACAATCCAGTCCTGAAGCTTATTCCAAGCTTGCAATATCAACAAAGTCTTAGCTTTAGGTACAAACCCCGCTCTAGTTCTCTATGTTTAGTTTTGGTCTTTGTTGATTTCTACTAAACTTCAGCTCTTAGTACATGAACAACGAAGTTTGGATAGACAGAATCAAATGCCTCACACAGATTTATACAGGCAAGAGTTTAAGGTCTTTGAATATGTGAAAGTAAACCAAAGGGAACTAACAGCTATCCCAAAGTACAAGACCACTGAGAATTCACTTAAACAGACCTTATTTCTCAGTCCTTATTTTGGCAGAAAGATTTCTCTACCTCTCAGCCTACACTGCCATTCCAGTTCTGTATTTAAGTAGTTATGTGTATGTCTATTAACAACACTGGGTATACACACCGCCAAAATATATCTACAGAGATGTGCTGCTAATGTACATTTTAATCAAGGAATTTTAACACTGTGGTATTTGTGCAGGATTTTAAAATCCTCCTCAATTAACAATTAGAGAAATAAAGATTATTGGGAAGACCATTTATACCTGTACAGGCAAACACATTCAACATAACAAAGATATAGACAGATACACTATTAGGCACCTTGCTCTGTCAGCAACATTTTGCATAATTGTAAACCGAAAAAGATCTAGTGCACGCTCTTATTTTCTAAACACTAAGCTAGTGCTGAACCAGTTATGCTCATAATTTTAATGAAACAAAAAAAAACCCAAGGAAATATTTTCCCAAGACACCTTTGTAAAGAGAAAAAAATAATAATTTGCCATATTTAGAAGCAAAGCTCATATACGAGTGGCCAGAATTTTTGTCTTTCCATGCCTAAAAATGCTAGTATGTTTGATAGTCTACCTTCAGGTACTTTGATTTTATTCCAGGGTAAAGGTGTACAAAAACCTACATGACTAACACGTGGATTATTTTATTCTCTGAAGTTTCCTTTTGCTACAAAGAGCACATACAGGTTCTATCAAGATACAGGAGGCATTAGCTGTGCCTCAGACTGGTTTTAAGACATGCATTAAGAAAATTCTACTGATGAACTCACTTTTCACCCTTTTTATGAAAAACCTTCTCTTGAGACAGACAATCCTTTGCTAAAGGATATATATTTGATTTTCTTCTGCCAGTGACAACTACAGACTAGTAAGAACACTAATATGAATAAAATAAACGATTTTGGTACTTTTTTCCTTGGTGTGTCACCCACTGCAGCATTTCTCTCCAGTGTCAAGAAGGTAGAATCTACAAATAGAGCTGCATTTTGTTCATGTCGCTACAAGTGGAAAACGTGAATAATTAAAGAATTCACAGCTTCAGGTAAAATGACATCAATCTCACAAAGTTTGACACTACTGAACAGCCTTGGTGAGCAGGTGTGCCCTAATAAATCGCTCTGCTTCTGTACCAAAGCCAGCTCCCAACCCACAGTTGGCTGTAAGGCATAAAAAAAAAAAAAAAAAAAAAAAAAAAAGAAAGAGGCAAGACAAACAAAAACCCACTTACTGGCAGATACACACAGTTTCTGCTTTATAAATGTCATTATTTAGCAACAATAATCTCCAGGAATTGCATTATAAAATACACCTGCCACTTGCATCTAAAAAAGCCATCTAGCATCGTGAAGATGAGGAATATGCTCAGAAACAGACGTTTCCATAAATATCAGTCAGACCTACATCTTTCAAGAAACGAAAACTAGAAACATGATTTCCTTTTTGCTTCTGATGTCTTCTGATATTTCCAATCCAATTTTTTTATGTTATAGTTATAGCACCATTATCGTGCACATCATGTGACAGAGGCCAAATTGCTGTTTTTCTTCAGATACGCTGTAATTTGAAAAAGGAGTCCAGCTTCGCTAACTCCATGATAAATCACCTTGCAGCATCATCTTCCATGGGGGAAACAGTTTTGAACTTGGGCAAGCTACAACAAAGCCACCTGTCAAAATTTCATAGCTGAAGTTATGAAAAAAGTTTCCTTTTAAAAGAGATATTACGACATCTATTCCTCTGAGCCTTAATCTAAGCAATAGGACATTTTCAAAACTGTATGATAAAAAGTAGAGCCCTAATCAAAACAGTATATTACCTTTGTTTTTCTACTGGTCACTGGCACATGGAAGACCGTACTGTATCTCTTTCAGTCTTTTCAAAGTTGGTGTTTTGTTCTCAGCATTTACATTTTTATTCCAGAAGTGGTGAAACAAATGGGAACAGTCACCAAACACCCACAAACCCAGCATGGGCTTGGCAGCCAACTGCCATTTCTTCCTCCTACCAAATCTTAATTAACTAAATGCTGAACCACCAGAAATTCTGGCACGATAAAAGTGTATGAATCACAGATGTGGGCAAACAAAGGATTCTCAGGAAGAAAAACAAGGGAAAGTAAAATAGTAGCTACCTAAGGTCAGATACGTATCTAAAGTAAATTTCTCTGATGTGCATCTAATTCTGCTGCTGTTGGCAGAAAAACATTGTTCAAAACTGCACCATACCATCTTAGTGTAGAATTTCCACTGTTTTTTAATCTTTAGTCCATTTCTGAGCTGGATGTAATTCTTCTAAGCATTTATATGGCTTTAATCATCATGGGATTCAGCATTTTGGCATGTCACTATAATGGCAGCAGATATAATTGTTTCTCCCACATTAGAGAAACCGTTCCTTGGAGAATCATTTTTGTGGTTTGGCGACAGCTAGATCTTTGACTACATGTTCCATCTTAAAGCTATATGTCTGTGTCTCACAAAGTAGAATCCTCTACATTTTCTACTTCAATAGTGTTACTGTAGCTCCTCATTGTACTGGATTGCTTTTTCACAGCCAGTCTTTCTGGGCTTCATATCTGAGGCCGAGGTTCTTCCTTCGGAAGCACTGACTAGCCTGGAGTCAGCAAAAAGACACCTTCCTAAGGTGCACAGCATTAAAAGAATGAACACTTCTCTCTCTCCAAAATCACAGAAGATGAAGTTATTGTGTGAACTAACCTACAAGACTTATTTGAAAGCATGTTTTATCTCATGTCTTGGATTGGTGTTTACCTATTCTCTAACACCATCTGTCTCCATCTTTTGGTAGTTGTCCTATCCCTTCTCAAGGCCATAATTAATCTCTGTATGTCAGTGATGACACTGGCACAGATCTCTAGAGGAAGATGTGTTTGTCAGGCCCTATACTGCACCCATTCCAGGTGGGAGTGAATTGGTCTATGGGATGCTTCAACTATTTGCAAAGAGCTGTATGTATCTGGATGCTTCCTTCCTGGGTCTGTTTCCTAACAAAAGGTGCTGGTGATTTTGTACTACTTGTACAGTGGGTAATGAATCTAGTAATCAAGACAAGCTACAATAATCATAACTTTTGAGTTGCATAATGTACATTATCACACACACAAACTTATGGCATGATGTTAAAGACTAAGCTATAAGCAAAACTGCAAGTTTTAAAGTAAAGTTACTTATACAGTTGACCATCAATGTATGAAAGAGCCTTCTGGGTTGTAAATTTGCTGATACATAAGATGCAGACATATCCAAACTGTCTTAGTACAAGCCAGTACTGGTCTGAAAGCAGAGTCCTGCAGCTGTTGTCGGTACCTCAGCAATCACATCATAGTAGTGCCACCCTTACCATCCTCATTTCCCTGCCACATTCTCCTCCTATGGAGGACTTGGATAAAGGAAAAACAAAGGTAATGCATATTGCATTTGCTCTCTCTGCATCACCCAAATAAGATGAAATTTACTAAATCTCAAAACCACACATAAAGAATTAGCAGTGACTCCAGGGCTGGTTTTGTTTGTCTGTCTCAACCAGTACCTCCTAAATCTTCTCCAGTATTTATGTTGTTTGAATAAAGTTTATACTTAATGGAGCTCCTTAAACACAAGGGAAAAAAATATGAAAGAACAAATGAAAGAGAATTAAAAACAACACCTTAGGGTAGTAATTTCCTAAACAATCTCATTCTATTTAAGTTTTAGCAGTTGCTTATATGTCCCCCTTTATACAGTCCCATGAGGTTTGGACTAGGACATTTGTTGCTACAGCAAAGGGATTTTCCAGTATTCTTAATTACTAATTATTTTGTCAAATACTTCAAATAGATTTCCTAATATGCTAGAATATTGTTAAAACCATATAAAAACAAACTGAAATTTCCAAAGCTCCCCAAACCAGCAAGTAATGCCCAATTGTATTGGGTTTATAGATAAAATATGGCCAAGCTTTGAGATAAGAATTGGAAAGCTTTTTCAGAATCAAGTAATCAATAATGGCACTGTGCTCCTTCTTTTTCCTCACATCATTAACTTTTTTAAACAGTAATTGAAACTCTGTTACATGCAGTGAACTGGAAATAAAGCAGTGGGTTTGGTTTTGTTTTTGTTTTTAAACTTTAAATAACATTCTTAGAAATAGCTACTGTAAAAACAAGAAATCTTAAAAAAAAAAAAAAAGTGTTCCACAAAGTTGCAAGATTGCAGTAAAATAGCTTTATCAGCCTGGAAAGAAATTTGCTTTCACTGGCAACCTGAGATAAGCCGTTCCAGTGCACAGAAAGCTTAAAAACCACAGGAGTTTCAGACTGTTGAGCAACGATTGATTTTAGATTGAAATTATTGCAGATGTTTTGAACAACATAATCTCTTCCTTGGGGTGACCCAGTTTCAGGTGAAGGTTGTTTGTAAATTAATTTCAGAAAATTCTCCGGTGTGGCACACAATTTATTTTAACCAAAATAACATAAGTCCTGTTTGGAAGACACAGGTTATAAAAAGCATAAGCAGTCAATATTTCTTAACCAGAAATAAAAGTCAGGTCAGAAAGAGAAGGCACAAGGCTATGATAATTATTTGTTCAAAGAAATTACTGATTATAGAAGTCTCAGCTAGACCAATAACATTTAACTTTTAAGTCACACTAGGATCATCTTCCATCCTCATTCTTTTTTCCCTTAGTAGTCAGTTTATGATATGCTTTGGATTGATCTCACAATATTCAATTGTGCCACTGTTGACTTCCAGACATCACCAACATTAAATATCGCAGACATCACCAACAATAAAAAAATACATCTTTTCAGAAATTGGTGTTCCTTTTCAGAAACACCATCCTACCAAAATGTTTCCTACCAGAGTATTAGCAAAGTTGTCATAAACTATAAGCAGCAGAAAGCAAGCATTATAACACTACAGGTTTTAGTGATTTAATTTTATTATATAAACAGACATGTAATTATGAGAACTAATGTGTTCTTACACATGACCTCAGCATAAAGCACTTCATCTGTCAGTAAATCAGCTGGTTCAAGATAAATCGGAATATATAATTTAGAACCACTCAAGGCAAAAAAAATAGGGAGAAATGACCTTATGCAAGAAAGTAAGTTAAATATTAATAAATCTATATTTAACTAAGACATATGGCTAATAGAGGGAGGAGGAGGGAAGGGGAAGAGAGACAATCTTTTAGCTTAGCACTCACCTTTCAGACCGCCTGAAAATATCCAGTTAAATTTAATAAGGGCATTTGTAATGACTGAGCACATAGACTGAAAATGAAAAAACCCACACCATAAGGAATGGCCTAATTAAGTTTCTTATAGATTGAAAAAAACAGTAGCAATTACATAGTATATACTAAACTGAAAGGTAGCAGAAAAGCAAAATTTTGAAATCCAGACACGTGTTCAAGGGTATACAGTAATAGTACTTAGAGAAATCACAGATCTTCATCTGTGAGAACTCACTGAGCTTCTGAGAGACTGATTCATGCAACTATGGACTTAGCCTCAGCCTTCTTGCTGCCATATCCTAGACTTCTGGTAACCTCTGTAGACTTTGCAGTTGTGGAGACTGCCACATTTAACAAGAGCTTTTAAGCTTAAATGCTCTTCCAAACTTGATTCTCTCATTCAGCTCTTCTGAAAAAGAATGACTTTTATTTAAATGAATTATGAATCATTGAATTGCACACATGGTGTTCAAACAGAGCCCACTAAATCTATAATCAGCCCGAGAATTAGCCAAAACTTAAAGTTATCTTAAGGAAGGCCACACAAAACAGTGTCACCTCTTAACCAAGACCTATATTATTTAGTAAGATCCTGGGTTGAAGAGAGAGGGAATTAATACAAGAACATAAATATGTTCTGAGTGCAGTAGGTTTCCAATTCATGTGTTATGTAAATATTAGTCCATCACAAATGGAAACACATCTTTCAGTTAACAGGGCTTACTCAGTTCAAATGCATTCTACTGTCTCACTAGAAACTTGCTCAGAAATGAGACTCAGACTTCATGGTTAACTGCAATTTTATTTTTTTTAAAAGATGCAACACTTACTCGTATGGATAGGTCAACCACCTCCCACCGAACAAGAATACAGAACTTCCACACAATGATCATGCAGCCTCTGACCCGATTTTGAGGGTTCTTTCGAAAACTTTACATTTCAAATGGAAACTGATTTAACACAGAGCAATTGCAATGACTTCTATACTGCTTTCCCTAATTCTTTTTCATTAATTGCTTCCATAGCAAAAGTTTAATTATTTTTGAAAGGAAAACGGGCTAGTACCAGCATCAAAGTGGAAAAGCACTGTTCAGAACAGCATTACACTTTTTTCCACTAAGAAATCCCTACCAACTGGATTGTTTCTATACATGGCATGTCTACAAAGTCACTTATGAATTATTTAAAATTGTTCTAAATTTCACAAGAAAGTATTCCAACCTTCACCTGGAAATAATAACAAGCTCGCCCAATTCTTGCTCATGACAGCAAAAAGACTTCTACTGAGTTCATCAAGCTGTAGTTAAGACCTACACACTCAACAGTAAGTTTGCCTAAATCTACCATGATTTCAGAACACATGTAAGATTCGTAGTATCTATTTACATGCAAGCACATACTTTCTTCAGCAACACACTGGAGAAGACAGAGAAAGAGAGAAGAAATAGTTTTTTCTGTACCTGGCAAGTCTGAAAAAAGGAGAATGCATTCATTGAATCCATTAGCCAGAAGACGATCCCTCAGTTGTTGAAGTATTGCTACTCCAATACAGAACGGGAAGGAGGAATTTCCAAGCAGTAGCGTATCCCACAAGTGAAATATTTTGTGCAGAGGAAAGACATCTGCATGATGAACAACCACAATAAAAAAAGCTATAAGCATATAAGTTGATAAAAACATATACACACACACACACAGTCTTAAGGAGTTGCCTATATACTTTTTTCCTCTCCCATCTTAGGGTTATTTCTTTTTTATTTGGGAGCAAAAAGGACTCAACCTGACAGGTTTGTCTTCACATGCAGTTTGATTATTCTGGAAATCATTAGTGTCTTCTTTCATTATTAAATACTTAGAAATGTGCAGGTTTTCAGATTTCAAACACACACAAAATTAGACCATTTATTTTTCTTTTGGTATTGTGCAATTATGCATTAGGACATGCATATCACTTTTTCCAATAGTATGAAGACATTAATGAGTTAATCAATAAGCTGAACTACTTAAAATTAGACAAGAGAATGAGCAGAATAGAACTGGCAGAATAAAGGAAAGACAAGGAGAAAGGCCTGTTAAAAATAGCAACATTTTATATATAAAGCTGAAGATGGCTCTCCTAAAATAAGCTATCCTTCAACTAAATAGTTCTAACACTTTATTGCAATTCATTGCCAAGGTAACCATCTCCTTGGTTTTCCAAAGGTGGTAATTCTCATGAAAGTTTTAGAAGAATGGACAACTGCAAGAACCAGTGCTTTACAGTCAAGATCTTTAGAAACTGCAATCAAAAATCTCACATTAAATTCTTTGATACTTCATCAGAGAAATAACCCATCAGCTCTTTCCACCCTGTCACTTTTTTTTTTTAAATTCAAAGTCTGCCAATGTTGACATGAAGTGAAAAAAATCAGAGATCTTTGAGGAAAGAAGACTTTGAATTGCTTCCTAGACTTGCTTTATTAACTTTGTCCTCTTTCATTAAAAGCTCACCAAATTATAAAGCTCTTTTTGTTCCTAACATCCATGCACAAATATCATAGTAAACTAGTGCTAGTAGAATAACAATGTGTCAAGGTGCAATAAAAAAAGCTTGTTTTGTTACTCTCTTCAAAAAAAAATGTTACTCTCTTTCTTAAATTATCTGCGTGAAGGCAGGGGAAGGTAGTGACACTTGGGTTTGTTTTTTTAACTATTATTATATCTTTTTTCCAGTAGATAACAGTTTCCTTTGCACACTCCCTAAATACTGCAAGATTCCAGTTCAAATTTAATAGAATAGTTTTTTTTTTTTAAAAAAAAAGAAAATGCTAATTATTGTCAAATCAGGGCAGAAAGTATGTGACAGGCACTGTTGAGACTCAAATCACAACACATATCCTTGCAAATTACAAGCTACTACTAAATGACAAGACACATCACACCAATTAGGAAGGCTTTAGCTGAAAAAGTGAGAAAAATTACTCTTAAGAAAAACAAGAACATTTAATCAGAGAAAAAGAATGCATACTCACGTGTAAACATTGTAAGAAACCAAGGAATGGCATAAAGCTGCAAAAGGTGGTGAGGCCAGGGAAGAGAACAAAAAAATGTTTTATTAAGAGCTGAAGTTGTTTGCGACAATTGCCTACCACATTAAAAATTGCCTAGCTTGGCATGAATGTATTTAAAATGGGAAATAACTGCAATGGCAGAACCACTATCACATGACTTTTAGCCCCTCAGAGAAGCTTTTTCCTCCCCCAGGTCCTCATTCTCATTGCTTTCAAATTACTGGTTTGTGATACTGTATTGAAAACAACAACAAAAACAACCACCACTCTCAGTAGGCTTATGTTTGCAAAAAATAACCCCCAAAGTCTTAAAGAGCTCAAAAACCTGCTCTATTAAACTGTCACAGTTCTCACCTTACTTACATATACTGCTAAGTGAAAATTAGCAAAGGACGCCTGAACAAGCATAAAACAACTTGATTCAATATATCTTTTTGACTATGGAAAAAAACCTGGTTCTAATAAGAAAATCACAATTTCCAACAGAAAAATGAACCATATCTACCCATTTCTCCTATGTTGGTATCTATTAAAATGTATACTTGTCAGTGAGAGGCAGTAAGAACAGTTTCATTCTCAAAAGCATATAGTGTCAGTTACTAACACCATAAGCATTTCTGTTGTTCTACTGTGACTTTTAACACAAAACATCAAACTGCACAGAAAGTCCCCACAAACCAGAAATGCAAGAGCGAGACGGCCATTGTTAAATTTTACTCAGCTGAATAGATCATGTGCTCTGTTTTCCACTTCTGAAGATTTACAGTTAGACATAAAGCTTAATATATTACTTTTTAGCTCATAAAAAGTGCAAATTAATCCTCCTATTAAGCTTTCCTGGCAAGTAAGCAAATGAGAAGCAGAAACCATAATCGATATAATGTTAATAAATTACTACTTATTCCATAAACCCTTAACTAGGTTATGGCACTGATTAAATGATGCACACATTGGCTGAAAAGCTCTTTAGCACAGCTCTCTCTAAATTTTATTCCTACATCTTCATCTGAGCATCTGATTGTATCTGAATCATACTGCCCATAAAACCAAAAAAGCTGTGATGACCATACTGTTCATCACTTTCAATATTCAGGAGGCTTTTATAAAGCTTGGCCTCCAATCCACCAATTGATTTTAAGGGTTCAAAAAACAAAACAAATCCATTTCTATCACCATTCTCATCTTATAATACATTCACGCTATTTCCCCGACTATCTCTGTCATGCCTTCAATAAATGGCTCTCTACTGAATAATAACATACCCCGTTCCCTGAAATATCCCCTACAGTACTTGCAATCAGGTAATACCTGTTTACCTGCTTGTTTGTACGCAATATCTTGCTTTCCATGGAGTAGGAAAACAAACATTCCTAATAGCCTGAGGCTCCTTTTTGCTTGGAGGTATATATTATGTGGATGTCATTTTGAACTACATTACTTCCTTGGTATTTAAAAGTTATTATTTCCTCCTTTTCAAATATTTGATTAAAATGTTTTACCAAAGCCGATCCACACTTTCTCCTAATGTCACCAACACCTCTATCTTGTATGCATCTACATAGAAATATACAACAAAATACACAAAATTTGAAACAGTAAACATTATTAAAAAGTAACCACAAGGCAAAGCATTGCTTTGCTCTAAACTACCCTCACCAAACCTACCAACAGTGACATGAAGAGTAGCTCAATCTATTTAAGTACAAGGTATGAGGCAAGTTTTTATTGAAGAGATTTTTCCCTCTGATTTTCATAAATATAATGTTCCAAGACAAGGAAGTCTCAGTATTATTCCACCATGCAAGCCAAATTGAAAAACACAGACAAAAATAACTGTACTGACTTGAAGTCCTCAAATAAACAGACTACCAAATTCTTACAGTTCGAGGACTGCACTTTTAACTTACTATTAGTAAATACTGCCCTCTAGCAATCACCGCCTGGAACAGCATTGTGCCATGCCTCTGTACTAACAAGTTGCTGTTAAAGAGGTTTTCAACCCTTCACTACTGAACCCTGAAACATAACGGGGTTGTGTTTTTTATTGACACTCAACTCTCTGTAGCTGGGAAGCATACCTAATGTTTAATCAACGTAGCATTTGAACTGCTGAAACAGCCTGAGAATAAGTCACATTAAAACAAGAGCCTGTAAAACCAATACTTCATTTTTTAGAGTGAACTTGAGATCAGCAACGCCATAATAATCATTTTGCTTTGCTAGTAAAATACAACCTCTTTTGTTCTTTTAAGTAAGGATTTGGACATTTCTTATTTATGAAGAACACAGCAGTCCCCTAACATCAGTTCCTGTTCAAACAATCTGAATGAATCCACAGGGTTTTTTAGTTACGATCGAAATCTCTTGTCCTTAGGCTTGGTTTCATTCTCCATCTTTCCATTATCCCTAGCCGAAGCTTCCTCTCCAATAGTGCCCTGCTATAACAAATTCTGCTCAGTACCTGGGCTTGGAGATGCAGTTAATCATTTTTCAATGGGATGAAGATGTTTACTTGTCCATAGTTAGATGGACATATTTTGAGAAGAGTGCATCTCCCATTAGACATTCAAAGCTCTTAGAGATACTGGCTCAAATCTTGATGAAAGACTCTTCCATAAGGATTTTGTTATTGCCTGTTATTACTGTCTGGATTGTTTCATTATTTGACTGTTCCTCCAGAAGATGAGATGTTTACACACTTGTGTCTACAGAAGATTGAGATTTCTGTTGTAAAGACAATAGATTTAAAGATACTTAGACTCAGGGGATTTTGATTCTAAACATATTTTAGAAGGAATAGCAAGGTGAAAAGGAGTGGTAATGTTTGTTGGTGGGGATGGTAGGGAGTATTAAAAAGCATACACAAGCTTCTTGCTCTATGAAAAGTCTCTAAGAATAAAGTGGCTGTCCTGTATGATCCAGGTGTAACCTTATGAACATCATAAGGTAGCTACAGTGAAGTCATGCGCCTGGTTGCAGGATAATGAAATTGCATTATTTAAAGTTGAAGGTTTGAGTTTTCAAAATATCAAAAATGCCAACATTCTCCACAAGTTCTTGTTTGTTATGCATGTATATAACACTTAAGTTTACCAAAAACCTCCAAGAAAATTAAAAAAACTCTAAGAAAGTTCACCCTCTACACCTCATAGAATTACAGAGCTGAGATCAAGGTTAAATACCTACAGTTTTAAAGATAACAAACACAACAGGAGTAATCATTATTCTTGCAATCTTTTATAGGAGAATCCTCACCTGACCATCTGTCATTTTGTGTGTTATTTTAAACTGGTAAACTGTCATGTCTTCACCATTATAAAAATAATTTATAGATGGATAACAAAGAAACCTATGCTGTAGCATGTATTTCACATTTCAATGTTCAAGACTCTTTTTATGTTGGAACCTTTCCTTCTCAAAGCTGAAGTCACATTGATAGGAATATAGGAACTACCACAATCAATGGCAACATGGGCAGGTATTCTGCTTTCAGCTGTGAGTAGCTCATTTGCTTCAGGAGAACATGCTGAAAACCCTGCAACGGACAGTTGTAAGAGAGTTTGTCTGCCATGCTAACCTGCTTTCTAAACACTTTATGCAGGCACTAGCTTAAATAACAACAGAAAGGATTCAAAAAAGGTATCATATATTTCTTTTCTTATTGAATTGTGCAATAACAATCCTAGATATTGAAGATCACAGAATCTGTTAAGTAATCCAATCTTTCTTTCCAAACTTACTCAACTAAAAGACCATTTGTCATAGCTACACAGAAAGGTAGTCGAACAAAGAATGAAAGAATGATCCTCAGCTAAGAGGAATCCTCTTCACCCTTGGTACCCCCCTCTCCCTCCCATCACAACCCCCTCCCCATACCTCCCCAATTCCTTCCCCCTCTGCCATGGTCATCCTCACAAAACCGAGTGAACCCCAGCCCCCCAGCACAGCGCTGTCACTCAAAGAACATACAAAACAAGTCACCCGTTAGCAGGGAGAGAAACCTCCCCCCTTCCTCCTCCACAGGCCCTCTCATCCCCTGAGCACCAAAATTTCAAGGTCCTGCTTTCTTTCTTAAAAGTACTTCAAAGGAGAATTTGTTTGTATTTTTTATTTACATTTTATATTTTTGTATGTATTGTTAGGAGGTCTGCCCTTTTCAAGTGATCTTAGATTGACCAGAAGGGGGGCTTTGAAGTGTATATCTCTGTTGTTACCTATCTCTGACTTTACTTGTGGTGTGACTAGGCCAAACCATTGTCTCAAAGGAGAGTAAAACAAAGCCTTGTAAAAAATTGAAAAAAAAGAGAAGAAAAAAAAAGTACAATCTTATTCTGAACATTCCAGTAACTTTTTGTGTATGCACTTTAGCTGTACGATACGTTGTGATTTGTATGAGGTGGCAAGGCCAAAGTTAAAAAGGTTATTTTTCTTTTTTTTTTTCCTGTCTATGAAGCTGTTTATTTCTTTTTTTTTTTTTTTGGCCTGTTTGATGTATGTGTGAAACCATATTGTCTAACAATAAACGGGAATTATATTTTGCTGAGTTGTCCTAACAAGGCTGCATCCCAATTGCTGCTTTTTGTTTTAATTTTCATTTGTGAAAAGAAAAATTTTTTTGCTCTCTACAGCTTCCTGACGAGTGGAAGTGGAGGAGGTGCTGAGCTCTTCTCCTTGGTATCCAGTGATAGGATGCCTGGGAATGGTTCAAAGCTGCACCAGGAGTGGCTTAAACTGGACATTAGGAAGTGTTTCTTTACCAAGAGGGTGATCAGACACTGGAACAGGCTTCCTAGAGAGGTGGTCGATGCCCCAAGCCTGTCAGTGTTTAAGAGGCATTTGGACAATGCCCTTAACAACATGCTTTAACTTGGTCAGCCCTGAATTGTCAGGCAGTTGGACTAGATGATCGTTGTAGGTCCCTTCCAACTGAAATAGTCTATTCTATAAAACCCTGATCTTGCACCTTCATGTTCCGTCTTCGAAATACATACACACATACTTAGCTTCAAGCCTATATGGTGTCTAGACAATTAATTACATATCTAAATGCTACAGAAAGGTGCAAAAATGTTTTGATGACTGGGGATGCAAAGAGAATGCAGATTGAGTCCAATTTTTAATATTAGATTCTATCTGCCTGTATGCACCTACACAAAGTTTGAAGAATGAGCACTTTCCTCACCAGATAAAAATACCAGCAAGAAATCTCTGCCGCAGACTCACCACTAGGTAATCATGCAACAGAACAAACAGAGATCAAGTACTTCCATCGCAGGATTTTTAATTCTCAGTTAGATGAAACCCTATTACCAACACCTCCTGCATATCACCAGAACCAAGCTAAGGTCTCTACCTATGACAGCAGCTCCAATACGATGATATTAAGTAACTGCAGCCAGACTTTGTCATCTCTGTTAACGGCCAGCTGACAACTGTATCTAGCTTCCATAATTTGCAGCTGAAAGCTCTTTAGAATAATTTATCGCTGTAGTTACCCTTTTAGTAATGTAGCACACTTCCTTGTTTTTCTTCAGTTCAAAATGGTCTGCTGTTGATGTCAGAATTATTCAGTAAAATACAGAACGTGTTATAAAGCATTATATAGGGTGGGGGATATTATAAACTTTGGGGGAGTGAGCAAAGAACTGTAAGATTCACCATATATATCCCTCTATTTACATGTAAATCACATAGCCACAGCACTGTACTTAATCCAGGCACCACATCAGCTAACAATATTCACAACTATTCAAGCTTCAGCAGCGTTCAGTATTCTGAGAGCTACGTGACCCAAAGCAAATGGGAAGGGTGCCAGGAAACACAATCTTTCCTGCAGCGGAGCCTGCGTTTCAATGATGAAAGATTAATCAGAGTTTACTTTGATAGGATTAGTACTCAAGCACGACACTCTGGTTCAGATCTCATTACTACAGTGCATATCCTTCACCTTGATGAATCCTGTGCTGTCTAGTTACAGGTACAAAAATCACCCCTCTCACTAATCTAAAAGGCAGAATAACTTCTATTTATATTAAAAAAACCCAGACAATTTAGAAAGGACGAAAGGACAACCTCTCTTCAGAGGCCAGTGTTAATTTTGGAACTAGCATTTGTATTCAATGTAAGGTTCTTTTTTAAAAAATAAAGCTCTGTTTTGTAATTATTTATTGCATAACCTAATAATCTCTGGACTGTAACACTTAGAGACAAGGCTTACATTTGACTATGTGTTGTCCAATGACTAGCACAATACGAAAACTAAAATATAACAAAACACGTGATTTTAAACTATTCCATCTGACTTGCACCTTGAAAGTTTTCAGTGGAGAATTTTAAGTGTATAAGCAGACACTAGGAGCTGCTGAAAGATCAGCTAACACCCAAGATGAGTTGCTACAGAGCTCTCATGCAGGTTAGTAGCAGAAACCAGGACCTGTAAGATGGTCAGGGAAATTACATCTCTGCCTCTTCAGTGGGTTCTACTACCCTGGACAAAATTCACAGAGGAACTGCTTTGGTCATCCACAGCCTTTAACAAATAAATATCAAGTGCATTTACATAGTGATTCTGCAAAATTGATTCTCCCTCAGGAGCTTAAACGTTGCTGTTACCCATGCCCTTTATCCCTCTAAATATTTAGGCTTTCTATAGATGAGTGTTCTCCCTTCTCCCCACCTTCCCTTCATCTTCCTCCTACCCACCCTCTTCAGATGTGGGTCATCAGCAATACATGTGGCCTTCTCAAACGTCTGTTTATAATGCAATACACAGGCTTTCTCTTCTGCTCATTTTAATGCCACAGTATCTTTTAAATTTGTATAATTCATAAACAATATTATTACATTAAAAACACCGAAAGCATATATTTGCTTTTCCATTACAATCTTTGTAAACTGGTAATGAGTATCTGCCAGTCCCAAAGACACATAAATTCACCCAGGAATTGTGTAGAAATGACTTTCAACTTAAAGCATTTCCTAATAAGCATAAGGCTTTTCTGATAAAATAAGCTTTATATCGCTTATGGAAGAAATGCATATAAATTTCCTATTTATGAAATTTATATTTCTACATCAACATCTCCTGCTTCAGTTTCCTTCTTCCATGTTGACCTCTCAGTCATCATCTGTTCGTATGACCAACTTGTAATTACCAAATATTTAAATGTCAAATATATCATGATATAGACTGTATCAATTAACAATGTTCTCTCTATAGTCTTACCTAAATCTACTTTTCAGAAACATCAGCCATAAACTTTGATAAAGCTATAGTAGGCAGACAAACATTTTTATAGAGTATGATCTTAGCTTTCTGGATAATACATGCCTTTCTAAACAAGGGAGGAAAACTTCACTATTTAACGTGATAGCTAGAAGTGAGGCTCCAATGAAGGCTTTGTTTTGCTTTTTCCAGCATACCCCTCCCTCTCTACTGCATTTTGGCTGTGTTCTCAGTTTTCATTCTCCTCCATCTTAGACACTTCTTCCAATGAAAGCATAAAACTTAAGACACAAGTCATGCACCTGTCCAACATTTCTGACAGACTCCAACTCCTTTCCAAGGTCTGACATACATACAGATTAACCATCATTTGCACATATTTTTTGTATTACTTGCAAATTGATGTGTCTTTTGTATTAACCAACGGCATTTAGTTAGTCTGCAGAAATTTTGCTATTAGTCATTTATGGTCACATTAATTCTTGTATATTAATCCACACTTTAAAAATAAAATTATATACTTCTTGTATGAAGAATCTGTAAGTTATAGTAACTGACTGTGGTATTTTTATTGTATTTACCATACCAACAGAATGGGAAGGACTGAGGTATGTAAAACAAAAATCAAAACTTCACCATTTTATCAGCATAGTCAGAAAGGGCCATTAATAAGCTAGTTCCACTTATGTTAAACTGCTGCTGAAACAGTCTGGAAAGGCACCTCATCCTAGTTGCTCTCATTTTCCATTTTTTACTTCCTTTGAACAATGCTTATAAGAACCCTTAGCACTTACATCTGGAATAAAACCAATTTCATTAAGGTGGTTACTCAGCTCTGGATCATGGAACGCAATCATCTGGGAAAACACTGTCAGGTATTCTGAAATGACATGACAAGCAAATTCAAGATCATCATCAATAACAGAAGACACAACGTGCTGCTAGCTCACAACAGAGCTGTACAAAAGGAAGAACACCATTTTAATTTTTTTTTTTTTAATAACTTATGATAAACCAGCAAGTGAATACCACTACTGCCTTCCTTGTCATCATTATATTCAATACAGAGGAAGAAAGGTTTCATTTCTCTTCCTTAGTACATCTCAATTTGGATTTTCAACAATAGTTTACTTGGTTCATAGTTAGGTTGTGATGTATGTTCGACATGCAAAGTTAAAGACTTTTCAGTATGAGTATGAGCCACAAGATATTGATGGAAGCAAATTAGAACAAGACTGTTCCAAGGATTTTTAAGACCCAAACTGTTTTAGTAATACACAAAGTTCATAGTCTTTAAATTATATTCTGTGTGGTTTCTTTTCTACAAAGTTAAATTTTGTAATCCAGAAGTTGAGGTTTTAAGGCAATGGGGCTTTAAGGTTACCATTTCTGTGAGAAGTAACATCTTAATTTGTATGTTTTGGATCAGATAAGGAAAAATACTTATTGTAAAAGATAAAATCTATTACATCTTCAACATGGCACATTAGGTTGACAGGTACAATTTCATTAAGTTGTCTAAATAACACTTGCTTTTAATTGGAGAAGCAGACAGCAGAACACAGACACTGACAGATTTCTCTCCCTCTGTTCTGCACCTCTCCCAATTTTGGCCACACTGTCATATGCTTTGTTAGAAGGAAGATGAAGAGGCAATAACATAGCAATTTTGTAACAGATGGCAATTCCTTTTCCTCCATGCTCCCAAGAAGAGAGTAATTAGGGCCCAGACAGCTATTTGAGGGGAGGAAGAGAGACAGAGAATGTGAACCCTGCTCCCAGATCAGAACGTGCTGACATCGCAGTGCTCCACAGGCTACTGTCCCTGAATGTAAGCCCCTAAACACCAAGTCCACACAGCTCCACAACTTAGCCATGCAGAGCTGCCATTGCTTCCTTTAAAGTCTGTTGTAAGGACTAGATGCCTACTACTGTTTCTCTTGGCAAGAGCAGATAACTCCCCATTACTCAGTTTGTCTTCATCCCTGAAGTGGCAAAATTAAATTCCAGTTCCACTGTTAAGATGCACTGAAGTGGCTCTGCTGGGATAATTCCACACATATACACCTTTATTTAAGAATAGAAGTGGGTCTAAACATTCACTTGTTCCTAGACTCCTATCTCACTTAAATCATGATTATCTGCACTCAAGTTAGCTCCTCTCAGGTTAAGCCAGCAAGTTAAGAACTATCACTCTGTAAAATAATTCTGTTTGGACTAGAAATTTTAAAAGCTGGTTATTCCTCAGGAGGACTGATAAACAATACTCTCACTGTAAGAATACAAGGGTAACAAGCCACAGTCCGACTGCAAACTATTCTTCAAAGGATGCCTAATTCTCCAAGGTAAGTTGCAAGAAAAATTAAGACCTCTTGAGCCTGCTTCCGAATTTCACAACTTTTGCTTCAAGACAAAGCCACAGCACACTAAAGCTCTTAGGAGGTTTCTGGCATCTTAGGAATGCCAGCCTCTCCCCTCAGATACTGCATCTCTATTATGCCACAGATGCCCTGGCAGCACTCAGCTGGGGAGTTAAGTCAGTAAACAAACCCAGGCTGAGTTTTGCGTCACCAAGGCCAGACTGCTTTGGAGCTACTCACATATCTCATGTTTTCTCAGTTTCAAGCCAAAGTTATTCACATGCATACAAGTTAGGGAGATAACTGAATCCAGGTCTTAAATTCTTAACACACTACCCAATAATAATTTTTAAAAAGCGCATCTCTAAGGTGCACCTTACTTCAGTTTTATTTCATGAAACAGCCAGTAATCACAAGTCAGGTATAGCAAACCAGTAATCTTACATATTCCTACACATTCAGCCATATGCTGATAAAAACAATTTCACAATTAGCTTCCTTGAAGCACATTTATTTTAAAAATGAAGATTCGTGCCCATGATGGTTCTCTACAGATACACTACAGGTTGATAAATACCATCTTTATTTGACTAGCCAGTCTCATAAAATATAATTACTGTGTGGGATTACATGGTTAATTAAGGTCTATTGAAAACACACAAATCTTCACAAAAACATATCGCTTTGGTCCAGACAATTGCTGTTAGTTGGAATTTTATTACATGAATTTTTGTTTGACATAATTGAGCATTCCATACCCAAAACCCTTTAACTGCTCTTGCTTCCTGTTTCATGTAAGGAAATACACCTGATAAGCTTAGAAAAAACACCTGTCTTCATTGTATAGTACAAGCTCAGAAATGAGGTATGTTGAACTCTACAGTTCGAAAGAGTCCTCCCATCCACCCCTACATGGAAGATACACACAAGCTAAGAAGCTAAAATTGCAGTAGGCAGTTAAATAACACATTCTTAACACTTTCTTCCAACCCAATAAAGCAGGGAAATGATAGAGTATTTTCCTCTAAAACTGTATTTACATATTGGTGTTTGACATACGACTCTAGAAAGGATTAAATCAGAATACTGAAAGAATCCTAAAAGGACCAGTCTCCTCAAGTCCTTAATGATGCCAGATGTTGCACAGGAACTCAGGAACGCCTACTCTATTTTGGTTCACAGAATCCTACTGACCTATATTTCTAACTTTGGCTGATACATATTTTTGTAAAGCCCCTTAGGAATAACATCAGGGGACTCTAGAGAGCAGAAGTATCATTTTGTGGAAGAGTATACCCTCTTGAGAAAAGTCTTTACCAAGCTATTAATCTTGGAGACTAAAGCGGCTGTCTCCACAGGAGCATCTGATACAATACACTTACTCTTTTCACCTTTAGACCTTTACTGCCCCTTTTTTTCCAGCAAGCAGTCTTTCTTTACAGACAAAAGGATGCAAACAAGTTCTCTTGAATAGTTTTTCCAAACTATTATTTTACATATTCAGTTCATAACACCTCTTACCCATTGCCTTTCATATGTAAAATCTCCTAACCACTGTGTTCTCTCCTTATGTTAGCTCTCTCCATATTATCCAATATGTAACTGCTTTTATGTCCAATTATTTTTTGTTGATCAGTTCTTAATTTCCTTTTGTTTTTTGAAGACAAAAAATGACAGACATTGTTTCTAAGTTGAGGAGTTTCACAAGTTACATACAAACTTCCATTTTCTGAGGAGTCCCTAGTTTATACTGTTCCTCTTCATTTTCCCTTATTGTCAAAATAGCTCCTGTAACAGTATGATCTTGATCACCTGAAGGGTAGGTCTTTACAATCTAACACTGGAAAGACTACCTCCTCATTTTAAAATTTAGCATGATCAACTGACTCTTACCTTGGATATTACACAGAACATTTTTTCGTGATTTTTTTTTTTTGTGTGTGTGTGTGCACAGTTGGGTTTTTTTCTCCTGCCTGAGTCTTTGTCCACTTACTTTGTTCCTATTTTTCTTGCACAGCTGTTCTTATTTATCTAAAATAAAGCCTTTGAAAGAAATAGGTGGGTATTTCTGCAGTGTGATTCAATTGTGTTTCAATTTTACAATCACTTGAAAAAGTGTATTTATATATCCAGAAATAATTCTACTTCTCTTAGAACTAAGAAAAATAACGGGACTTTCTTACCTTGAATAACATGAGAATTATCCTTCAGAAAGAAGTTATATAAATACTTGGGGATAAAAGCAGACATGCAGGCATACGCCAGAGCTGAAAGAATTAGAAAAATGGATGCAACTACAGAGGTAGAAACATAAGTACACCTAAAAAAGTTCATTATTAAGCAAATAATAAGCATAAATACTTAAATCAATCTATACACAAAAATGAATGTAAAACACATAAAAATTCCTCACTAAAAAATTCCTCACTAAAAAATTCCTCACTAAAAAATTTTAGAAGCTCCTAAAAATGTCTCCTTCTGTCACTGGGTAATCAATATAAAGCTGTCTGGACCTGATCTGCTCCCAGTTTATTTCCATACTTCTCAATGACAAAGTAATGAGATAATGTTTGGAAAGCCATGGTGATGTTTATATCAAAAAGGGAAGGTCCCTGAATGAATAAAATTATAGAAGACAGTTTCAGATAACTGCATTGTTGCAGTCTTCTGGGTTTTCTCCTATAGAACTTACACCCAGTTTATGCCCCATCAGACTCACATGTCATCTCTTACTTCAGCTCAGAGACTAAAGCGATAGAATTCAGAAGAAAAAAACAGAGTGGAATATAATTAAAAATACTGTTAAAAAGATGAACAAAACCATCTTAAATTTCTCAATGGTTCCTCACATACACAACAAATAGAGATTAGAGGGTAAAAACATAAGTGTTTATCCCCTTGATTAATTCTTGGGAACTTGGCTGAGAGACAATCTATTGCAATACAATTCTTAGCCATGGTGAAATACGTGTTTGTCGTAAATTGTCCAAAGACAATAAATATCACACTGGAAGTTTCTAAGAAAAACGTCAGATTTATAGCAAATACGACATAGGATCATGTTACAAATGAAGTCTGTGTTGCAATTTTTCTAGCATTGAAAGCACTTTTTAAATATCTGAGCCAAACATGTACAATTAAGTTCGGAAAACAGAACACAAAATTTTACATAGTTGACTACTATTATATTTTGCTTCAATGGGAAAGAAACCAGGTTCTACAATCAAACTGTATAAGAACATGTCCAAGAGCAAGAAAAACCTGTTGAAATATTTCAATTAGTATGCACAGTAGGCATAATAGGAGTCATTGTCCTAAGAAACTAGTTTTCCACACACAGATCTTATATAAAGAAAGCCAGGTACAAGAGAATAGAAGATTGGACTAGACCTATTCTGAACAAATCACATTCTAAGAAGAGAAAGGCCACATATCCAAAGCTGGTCTGATAAGCTTTTAGGCGTTTAAAACCATCATCAGCTTTTCTGAATAAAACTAGTCTGACAGGTTAACCGTTAGGATAACAAATAATGCATTCACATTAAACAAGTCTGAACTATCACTTCACTGAAAAAGACAAGTACTAGAGAAGCACTTCTTGCTTTTCTGTAATCAAGGTTACTTGTGCTTTTTATTATGTATTCATTATTGTACTTGGCAATAAACACAGGGGTCGAACGCCTGCTTGAAGAGCAGTACATCACATTCACTTTTCAAAAACCAATCGTTTCTTTTGACCTGTGGCAACAAGAGCTTTAAAATTCCTTTGTAGCTACAGAAAGTTTCCATCTATAAGTGGGTGCACACACATGTGTCTACAACTAGATACAGATGACAGACTGTGCTTTCCCTTCACCCTCAGCAGAAAAAGGTACTCACCTTCATTGTTAAAATTCAAGTACAGAAATGGTGCACAAAGAGAGTCAAGACCTAAAGAGAGAAGAGCCATGAAGAAACTGCATAAAGAGCTCATTTACTGTAACGCACAAGATAAATTCATTAATTTATAATGAAAATTTGCATACTTGATACTGATTATAATTCTGCAATGTCAGGCTTCAGATGTAATGCTGAGAACGACTGTGAAATCAGTGTCAGCCTGACCTCGGTGCCAGGCAAGGTGATGGAACAGATCATCCTGAGCGCCATTACACGGCACATGCAGGACAATCGGGGCATCGGGGCCAGCCAACATGGATTCATGAAAGGCAGGTCCTGCTCGACCAACCTGGTCTCCTTCTATGACAAAGTGACCCGCTTAGTAGATGAGGGCAGGGCTGTGGATGTAGTCTATCTAGACTTCAGTAAGGCATTCTACACTGTCTCCCACAGCATCCTCCTAGACAAACTGGCTGCCTGGGGCTTGGATGGGTGGACTCTTCAATGGGTTAAAAACTGGTTGGATGGCTGAGCCCAGAGAGTGGTGGTGAATGGGGCAAAGTCCAACTGGTGGCCGGTCACTAGCGGTGTTCCCCAGGGCTCATTTCTGGGGCCGCTGCTGTTCAATATCTTTATAGACAATCTAGACGTAGGGATTGAGTGCACCCTCAGTAAATTTGCAGATGACACCAAGCTGGGTGGCAGTGTCGATCTGTTGGAGGGTAGGAAGGCCCTACAGAGGGATCTGGACAAGTTAGATAGATGGGCCGAGACCAACGGCATGAGGCTCAACAAGAACAAGTGCTGGGTCTTACACTTTGGCCACAGCAACCCCATACAGCTCTACAGGCTGGGGGAACAGTGGTTAGAAAGCGGCCCGGTGGAAAGAGACCTGGGGGTGCTGATCGACAGCCGGCTAAACATGAGCCAGCAGTGTGCCCAGGTGGCCAAAAAGGCCAATGGCATCCTGGCCTCTATTAGGAATAGTGTAGCCAGCCGGTCTAGGGAAGTGATCGTCCCTCTGTACTCGGCACTGGTGAGGCCGCACCTTAAATACTGTGTCCAGTTCTGGGCCCCGCACTTCAAGAAAGATGTTGAGGTGTTGGAGCGAGTCCAGAGGAGGGCGACCAAGCTGGTGAAGGGTCTGGAGGGTCTGACCTACGAGGAACGGCTGAGGGAGCTGGGGTTGTTTAGCCTGGAGAAGAGGAGGCTCAGAGGTGACCTTATTGCAGTCTACAACTACCTGAAGGGAGGCTGTAGTGAAGTGGGAGTTGGCCTCTTCTCCCAGGCAACTAGTGATAGGACAAGAGGACACAGCCTCAAGCTTCACCAGGGGAGGTTCAGGTTGGACATTAGGAAGAGTTTCTTTTCAGAAAGGGTTATTAGACATTGGAATGGGCTGCCCAGGGAGGTGGTGGAGTCACCATCTCTGGATGTGTTTAAGAAAAGACTGGACATGGCACTTAGTGCCATGGTCTAGTTGACATGGTGGTGTCAGGGCAACAGTTGGACTCGATGATCCCAGAGGTCTCTTCCAACCTGGTTGATTCTGTGTGATTCTGTGTGATAATGCATGAAACCAGAGATGATTTCAAATTGCTGAACTATAACGCTGAATTGATTATTCTGCCAAGACTTCCAAGAAAGGCCATTTACCATCCCAAAAACTCACTCAGCAACTTCTGTAGTTTTACCTTGGAACTAAACAGTAAGCAACAGAATATTTTTTTTTTTTTTAAATAAAGTGACTAAAACTTAAGGAGAGTAAACATATAAGAAAGAGTGGGGCAATTTTGCATTACAAATTAAATATAAATTATTAGGATCTAAATTTGCAATAACCCACAGATTCATTTTTCAAAAGAAACAGAAAGGAAAGCATTCAAAAAAAGCTTACATTGGAGGGGGGGAAAGAAGGGGAGGTATTTTTAAGTCAGCCATAGCTTTCCAGTTAATTATCTGACCTTGCCAACTAGTCAAACTCACCTTGCCAGTACACCAAACCAGGATGGGAAACGACCCAGGCCTTCAATACACGTCTAAACTTTGCATGACCCTCTGGTGATGACAGCAATTCATCATACTGATGGCAACGAGGAATATCAACTTCAATCTGCACCACAGCCAAGCATATAATATAAAGAGAAATCAGGATAAGTGAGGTAGTACTACAGCAATCTTGCAACACTAGAGATGGAAGGCAGCCAAAGAATGTAGGTCAGACCACCATCATAAACACTATCTGCTTCCTCCATCACTCTCAAAATCAAAACTGAAAAGGGACACGGGACTCAAACAGCCCTGTCAAAGATTAAAAATAGAGAGTTTTTTCTTTTTCCAGATTCATATTTTTAAAGGGGTTCTAACCCTTGAAAAAGGCAGAAAACAGATTACAGTTTTTTTCTGACCCAACTTTTGGACTCATTTCAGGTGCTAATATCACTTTGCTCTAAAGGATAATCAAATCAGAGTTCTCAGAACATTGTACCCAATTTGATAGAAAATATTTCTTCACCCAGCCAAAAGGAACAGCTGTTGCTCATGCTGTCTTTTTATGGCTGGCAAGACTTCTTGGAGAACCAAATTGCTCAAGAACCCATTTCTGTGCAGCACAGCTCACCTTCCAGGATCTCAGGGTACTCAGCACTATCTGGTACAAGGTCCAACAGACATGACAAACATTCGATAAAAACAGGACTTCTAACAGTACATCAGTAATATAGTTCCCTGCACTTTTCTGCTTCTACAGAAACAGCGATTCTGAAGTAAAGAGGATTTCACTCTCCACATGTTATAATTTGAGTTAAACTACTTGTTCCTATCCATTTTGCAAGATTCTTGCTACATAGAGTACAGGGGGAATCCTTTTAGTATTATCAGCCACATCTGCTGTAATAGGCAAATGACTGCAACTGGTGGAAAAGATCTTTGCATTACTTCAAGTGACAATATTTGATAACACTGGAAGTCTTACTTGTCTGTCTGTAGGAATCGGGGTGTCTTTATCAATGGCATCATATTTTGCTTCTATGGCACCCTAAATGTGGAAGAAGAATACTTTAAGTTAGAAAGCCCTTACTAACATAAATGAATATTACAATGTACACGCTGATATACAGAAGTTGACTGTTTTCATTAGGTGCTTTAGTTAGCAACTTTTTTTCCTGAAAAAATTTCCCAAAGTACAGAAAATTCTGACAGCTGAATTTTAACAAAACCATCTTTATTCTGTTATAATTCAGGACATATAGACCTTTCTGTGACCTCCTCAGTATGATCTTCAGTGATTTTTAGTTGTTTATACAGAAAGCTAAGTACTTGATACAGTTTTCCATTTTCAAGTCAAGAGGCGCTCCCAATTTAAATTCAGTGCTTACCTCAGCCACTGGCAAGTGGCTTTCAGCATCATCTCTGTAAAGGCACTGAATCCAGCCGCCTCTTAATTAATATTGATATTAACCAATATACACTACTCTTAAGTAGCCTGTCCTTGCATGAATCCCAAGACAGACATGCTAACAAGTCCATCATAATGTTATGGGATAGGGAAACACTACCCACATCGTACAGATGGTAAGCTGGTGAAGCACGAGAACTGATTCATCTCCCAAGACCCAGGCTACAACCCTGACCAACAGTTGATCTTCCTTCACAGCTATTTTTTTGTCACGTTAAACAGAACTCAGCAGATCATATCCTAAGCTAAATATCCCAAATAACCTGGGATGTGTTATCTAGAAGAATCTCTCTGCTGCACTACTAGATTGCAAGCAGGGTAGATGCAAAAGCTGGTAGTCAAGCAACCTCTGTGATGAGCCCTCATTTCTCGGACATTCCTTTCTAGTCCTTTGTCCAAAAGGGTTACATGTAAATTATTTATTCTCCAGTCTTTGAAGGAATTGCATTGATTGGTAGGTGAGAAAAATACATTTGATATTTTTCATCCTGTTTTGCTCAACTATTGCTGACTGGAGCAGAAGGATTCTAACCGCATTTGTCAAAAATATCAAAAATAACAAAAAAACATGTTAACTACAAATTGCATTTAAACAATCTAGCAAAATTTGGCTATATGGGTAGTATTTTTCCATCCCATAATCAAAATTAAAGGCAGTTAAGTTTACATACATTCTCTGAAATCAAATAATATCAGAGATAAGAAGCAAGTTTGTCTGAACATTGTCTTTGTTCACACAATTTCATGACTCATTGTGTTTGAAATTCCAGTAATTCTTCCTGCCAAATCTTCAAATCCATTCCTGCTTCCCTGTCAATCCCATTCCTATCCCATTCCCTCTCCAGTCAGTACTGGAACTTCTGCAAATGCCCTCCCATTACCCTTACCTCAACACCCAACAGGGCAGCCCAGGTTATGCCTCTCAGAAGAGGAGGGATGTCAACCCTGGCTTCTTTCCAAATTTGGTTTTTCTTATATGGGTAGGCCTTCAAAGAGAAGAGATTAATAGCAAAAAATGTTGTCATGTAACTGAAACAATTCAAATCCCAAACCTGGGATAGTCTTTCCCCCAAAAGGACAAATGCTGTCAAGCTGAACAGTGAATGCAAGTTTTGTAACAAGTAAATTTCATTCCTAACTGGAAGGCCTGAATGGAGGACTGCTGTTTGATATTGAAATACACACTCCTCCTCATAAATGTATTCATGTGCTTTGGTATATACTGGATATATAAATGTATTAATCCAAATTTTTATTAAAAGTTTTTTCTTCATTATATGTTTCTTTTCATAGTATGTATCCAACTTTGGTTTATTAAACATTTCTAGTTTATACCTTCCTAAGTACTGCAACTGAGGATGTGAATCAGCTCTCTCTCATTCTTAAGCAAGAATCCATCTCTGCATGTATGTAAATAAGGGACTGTTTCTTCCCCTCCCTCAGTGTAAAATCCTTATTTCTAACATGGCACTGCTACAGTAAAGACCGATATTGTTTTCAAGTACCTTACTGCTTGGAAATGCAGACATGTTACAGGCATATTTATACCTATAATAGCTTAGTCTGTTATGAAGTAAAGGATGCAGAAGTATTTTCTTCAGTAAATAACAGGTATTAGCAGCAGCTCTATTTTCATGTGCATACTTTAAAATCCACTTTTATATTCATCACTACTGAAAAGACTTATTTCTCATATTTTTATTTTCAATCTTATGCTTCTGTAGGGTTTTCTTCCCCCTTTCCCACTGTAGTCTCTTGTATCTCTGCTTCCTTTTTCAATTATTTGGTCCTTTAAAAATCCTCTGATTAACAGACCAAATCCAATTATCCAGCATCAGAAAGATTCCATACCTTCAACAGCCTGTCAAACAGAACAATTCTATTTAGCTGGTACTCTGTGTCCCTCTCCCGGATGATCAGAGGAAGACTAGCAGCTGCAGACAGCTCATTACTACTATTTGAATGAGGTAGAGTTGACTGGCTGAAAAAAGAGTTAGGATAGTAATAGTGAACAGCAAGAAATACAAATCATTGTGGAAAAAATGATTATCTTGTTATGTATTTTTAAGTCAGAAATACGTACAAATAGATAACTTTGAATATTCAGCACAATCGCTTTCCAGAAGAGAGAAACAGGCTAGAATCCTCAGTTTGGTATCAGGGCCCTAAGTCCACCAGTGCAGAGTGCTTATCAGCTCTCTTTGACTTTAAGAGCCAAACAAGGATAAACATATGCTTTTGGAAGACATTTGTGTCTAGCTGTGCAGTGTGCCACTCAAATAAAACTAATAGTTCAAAATTCAGTCCCTTATTTATGTAAAAACTTACACACACTTACTCATCTTCAAGCAATGGATAAAATGCTTCCCCACCAACATCTTTTAGTCTCTGAAATGAAGAATAAATATAATACATTATCAGAATGCTGCTCAGAATTCAAGTGGAAATATTTAGTGGAATACAAAAACTATTCATTAGCAATTCATTTGCCAAATTTAGTAGCTTGCCTTAAGACCTAAGCATTAGCTCAGTCCTCCATCAGAAAAGAAACATACAGCCTTTAACACTAAAAAGTTTTACTAATACAGGCTTTCTGAGTTGATGGAAGTTCTTCTGCCTGAAGATAACACTCATGTAATTTATAAACCTATTTCCACACAAAAAATAGCTTCTATGGACCATAGATTAATAGATCAATAGTATTACACAGTTCTTTTTCTTTTCCTTGTTTTTCTACATGGACTCCCTATCCAAGTAGCTGCAAAGCAATTGCACAACTTCGTTTTATGTTTTTAATCAGTTCAAGAGTTAGGTAAATTTCAGTTCCTTTTAGTAGTAGCATCTGAAGGCTGCACAGAAATACAGACACTCTCTGGAAAGGTGACAGACAAGCATGCCTAGACTTTCACCTGAAGTTTTCATAGATCTTTGGTGCATCGTGATTAATATTTAATACCATCCTCCCTTCAGTGCTCTGTTTTGCAGGTCAATCCTTAACTTAAAGGCATACAGCACACAGCCTGTTCCTCCTGGGACTGACAGAACAGTTCATTCAGTACTGATCCTCTTTTGATTATAAGCATCATGCTCTGAAGTTTGAAGAAGTGCTTAAGTTAAAAAATTTATTTCAACTGACACTGCAAGGTTCAGGCTCGTATCTTCCCCCAAATGAAACTTCAGCATATACTTGTTTGTTGCTGTATTTGTAGAAGTAGGTAGCAATATTCAAAATTACAGATTAAAAGTTTAAAAAAAGCCTTAAAAGCTGCCCTTTTGTAGGAACAACAGTAGGAGCTGCAGTGTGTATTACCTTTAAAATAGCTGTTGCATATTCTTGACCTCCCCCCTGGCCCCCCAAACCCTACCAACCAAGCAAACAAAATAACCCAGTTCTTTGGTCTGTTTTCATGCATGTGTGTGAAGTAATGCAAAGTTCTACTGAAGAAATATGTTTACGCAGTATTTGCCACATTGCCCCAAAATCGTAGCAGAGATCAAGACTTCAGGAGTCACCTTCCTTTCTGTATTAACCCCTGTAATCATATGGAAATGTTTTTTATAAAGACTGTGACAGAATTGCATTTGCTACTATAAAAAACAAGCTGCAGACAGTGCAGCCTAAATTTCTAATTCTACAGCGATAAAGCTGTACATGTGCAAAGGCATGTGAACAATTAAAACATTTCAGTGATATATGCAGTAAATCTTGTAACTGATTGTTACATCAGGCAAAATTATGGGTTATAGTATGTTGGTTTTTCCACTGAAGATGGAAGAAAACTGCATTACTGCATTTTGGCAAAACGCTTTGAAGTGATCTTTTGAACTAGTTGTTTAATAGATATATATTCCAAAGATTAGTAATTAACTACTGGAAACTCGATATCCAACTTTAAGTATAAATCCTTTAAGGATCTGCAGCTGAATTGAGTTGATTTTTCTTTTGAATATCATGAGCCACCTACAGATAGGAATTAAAGTATGCAACAAGACACTCACTGTCCAATTAGTTTAGGAATCACGGAGAACATCAGGTACTACAGAAATATTTGGGCTACACCAGAACAAAGCAGATAACAAAAATAAGGAAAGGAAGGGACACAGGAAGGGCATGGAAGGACAGAAGATAAATCAAATGTAGCAAGCTTTTCCAGACAAAGCAATTTAATAGCATAAATCAGAATCCGACTCAGATGCCAAGCAGCATTCTCTCGGAATCAATAACACTGTCATTTGTAGGAACAACAGTAGGAGTTGCTGTTCCATATTCCCTTTAAACAAATGTTTCTGCAATGAAGATGCAAGAACAAGTGCACAACATTCTCCTTACATTTCGGAGCTGGCACAGAGACAAAGTCACAGTTGTGTCATCTAGGAGGGAACTTCTATCTCGTCCTTGCCCAAAGCTTTCACCATCTTCTAATAAAAAGCTTCAAAAGGGAGGGGGGGAAAAAAAGTCAGGTCATTTTATAACATAAGACTTTAGTTAGAAAAAAATAGAAAATTCTTACATAAATCAGTTTCCTCTTTAAAACGAAATACTAGCTCTTAGAAGTATACTGTACTGACTCTGCATGGCGTGAAACCTGCTATCAAGGGAATGTACAATCACCTTAAATTATTCAAACAGTTTTTGCTGTAAAAAGGCATATTTCAGGTTTTCTATGACTTTGGTTTGGAACACAAAGGAAGAGTAATGAGATATGGGATTAATATTCCCTTTTATTCCTTGACCTGGCACAGACCAGGACTGCCATTTATTGTGAAAAGCAAAAATAAAACATTATTGTTATATGAAAGCCATTTCCCACCATGACAAAAAACAAGTAAAAGCCTGACCCAGACATCTTCTGTTGCAGTCCACCTAAGGATACACATGCATCCAAGAAACAATATACACAAATTGTCCATTTGGTGATATTTTTAAAGCAGACAACATGAAACTGATTTCCAGAAATTAAGCTAACATTCTCAGTATCACTTAGAAGATGGAGTTAGATTGCATTTTTTAAATTAACACCTCATCTTCAAGATAGATAGTATGACAAAAAATGTTTTTCCCTTGTAATTCAAAAGCACACGCATTCACCTATGGGTACAGAAATAGGCAATCCCTCAAAATCTCATACTAAAATTTTGCCACCAAAATTTCACTTAAATTCTAGCTCCACCTTTTTTTTTTTTCAAGATACTGCATTTTGTCTGTACACTGACTTCATGTGTTTTTAAAACCCAGAACCGGCAAATTGATCTCTATGGACACATAATTATGCTTATTAAGATCAGATTGTAGGATTAGAACACAGATATACTACATAAAATTGCAATGTGTACAGCAGTAAGATAAAAGTAGTAATGACTAAAATGCTGTTATAGAATTATACATCATAAGACTAAGCATTTTTAAAAAAGTAATCAGCTGATCTGAATAACTGGGTTGATCATTCAGCACTGCTGCTTTGCGAAAGGGAATTCAGAATGTGAGAATTTGCTATAGAACAATTTAACTTAAATTACAATTACAAATGCGCTGTTGAAGCACAGTGAGACATTGTTACTACAACTTAATGCTACTGGAAAGTGTGCTAAATTTAGGGACTTCTAGTCAGTATTTTGCACTTCATCTAAATGTCTTCAAACTTCAGAAAGCAATATGAAGTGCAGGTAGGCAACAGATATAAGGCATTCAAATATTGCTTTAAATTGGGTAAGAGGAAGTGACACGATTTCCTGCTGTTCAAGAACGCTATTTTTAATGTTTTTCACACATACAGGTCTTGAAACTAAAAACCAAACCAAAATGTTCTCTCAGAATCACTGGCCTTCTCCATCCATTCTCCTTCCCCTTAAAGTGCTTCTCCTTCCTTACTTGGGAAGTGTGCAGACAGGCGGCTTTGATCGAATGATTTCCTTGTTGACAAGTTCTTTCTCCAAGTCTCCTCCAGCCAAACACCAGAGATAATAAACCTCTTCAACTGATCTTTCTGCTAGGTTATCACTATCTTCATCTATTAGAGGAAACCACATAAAAATGAATTACAGCTTTTTAGGCAGCTTGTATTTCTTCCTACCACTCATATTGTTGAAAAATAAAAATTATAATGCTTGAAAAGTCCTAGACCTTAATGTGAAGCTGGAGGAAAAATGATCTTCCCTTTGCAAGTGCCCTTTAGGAAGATTTAAGGAAAGAGCAGATGGGCAGGAGCCAGAAAAAAGCAAATATTTCTGCAGTTTGCCTTGGTGCCAGAAAATAGAACCAATAAGATAAACACATTGAAGTGTGGACATTTGCTTCCTGTGTGTCTTTAAAAAAAAACAAAACCAAACACTATTTTGTACACAACACAGCGCTAAAAGTAAGAAACAAGTGATTCATACTGAGCAGTTATAATCTATCTTCCCTTCACATGCCATACCTATACTAACAAGGTATAAAATCTTAGTCTCCAAAAATGATATGAGATTTTCTATACATGTAGAAAACTGAGTTCATCAGAAAAAAGTTCATGAGGACTTAAGGGTGGTAACACTTTCAGTGTACTGTAGTTTTAACCTTAGAAATGTCATCTTTTATTCTAGAATGTGATCTCTTTCACAAGGATTTAGTTTTCGAATACTTTCAAAAATCATCTCATGCTATGATCCAGCAGAATCCAATTACCGATTTACAACATAATTTAGTGAAAAAACCCCTACCATGTACCTGCACATGTCCAAATTCTAAAGGCAAAAGATGATATTGATATTCCAAGCTGGACTTGAATACTAATGATAACTATTTATTCCCTGAGGTTGAAGCACAAAAATCAAGATGCCCTCCTTTAACTTGCACATATTCCTCAAAACAAGTTTGCCCATATCTCTGCCTATTAAACAACTTATTACAACAATGTAGTAGTGTAATGTTTAATAGTTTCTCTCTAACAAAGTATTCAAAGAAAATGCAAAACCATTTTATTTTCCTTCCCCCTCCAATGACATTTATCCCACTACCTGCTTTTACCTTTAAATAATTGACTTATGTCTTCAGGAAGTGTTAAGTTAGCACACCTTGGAGAAGATGAGAACAGACCAGGAGGTTTGTGGAAGGGAGGATATACTGAGGATACTTCACTGAACAAACTGTCATGCAGCAATTCCTCTGGAGTTGGCCTTGAATTAAGAGAAGGGAATAAAACACTAAGAGTAAAGTCCTTCAAAAAATGTTACATTTCAGTACGAAATGTCCCCAGTAACAAATATTAGCAAGTTATTTTATATTATATTGGATTTCAAGAATTTTAACGGCAAAAACGTCTTCCAATTTTGTTCAATTCATGATGCATAACACACCACGCAGTCTGTTTACAGCCCAAGTTCAGATCTCACCTTCATTTAACGCACATTAGCAAGTATTTTAATAATTCCCCTTTAATTCCTCTAAGCAGAGATGGAAAAATGCAAAGCCTTAATTAGAGAACAAAAGCATACTTCAGTTCTCAAAAAAAAGCTGTGGTGGACTGACATAATGAAAAAGTACTTTGAAAGAAGAGATTTGAAGAAAGCAGCCCTAATTCTGGCTGCAACAGAGCTATAGTAACCACCACCAACTTCCAGACATGGAATCTGTAAAAGCTGTGATCTCTGAACCACAAAAGCCTGAATATTTTCCCCCAAAACACTCAGATTCAATCTCAAGGTTTTGCACACTTGATATCCACACCCTCCAATTCTTTTCCTTTAAACACTGCAAAGCAACAAAACCAAGAATTTCTTACAGGTAGCACAAATCGTCAGTATTCCAAAAAAGGTTCAGCAACAGGACTTCTAATTTCATAGTATCCCAGCAGAGTTTACTAGGCATTTGGACTGAATACTTGCCTCTTAGAAGGTTGGAATGTAAGGCATTTCTTCAGTAGAGCTATGATATTTTCAGAAAGGTCCTGCAACATAAGAAAAATATGGAGGAGGTCTGTTTATTACAGTCTTAATTCAGCAAGTCACTTAGCTCCTACTTAACTTTTAACATACAGGCTGCTCCTTTGAGGGCAATAAAATTTCACACCTACACGTATGAAGTTAGGTGTGTCAGACCAAAATGCTGGGGAAGCAATTCTTCTCACCCCCCAACCCTGCATTTACTTTGGGGAAAAAAAAATTTTTAAAAACTTGCAGTGTATGCAGCTTTTTATTTTTATTTTTTTTTGAATTTAGATATTCTGTATCCAGCTTGAAACAATGAAGTACCTGGGAACTCCCTTCTGCTAATAGTCAGACTTCTTTTACACAATGTCTCAAAATATACAGACACTAAGATTCAGTGATTAATCTTGGGGGTGGGGAGGAGTTGCACTGTATAAACCTCCACTATCAGAATGTGTAAAGTGGACCACATAGAAGATTACATTTCTAGAAGAAAAATACTTAACATTAACGTTTACTGAGACTGACAGTAATTTTAAGAAAGAATGAATATTACCAGTACTGGCTATTTGAAAGGATCTTAGATATGTAGTTTAGACTTCAAAATTTTTCCTCATACTGCAATACATCAAGTGACCAAATAAGTTTAAAAAAAATCTATGTGAAATACTATGCAATAATAAAATGTTCTGGAAAAGACAGCATGGAAGAGCAATCTAGTTCCACAAACCTTAATAATATCAAGGCAACCATGTTCTTCAGCCAATACAGTTACAATATCATCTACACAGCCTTTGAAAAATAAACAGAACATTAAAAAGTTTTAGACTATGAAAAAAGTGATACCAATTAAACAGGATATCAGATAAAATCCCACCCCAATACAAAGCACTTAACTTTGTTTTTTTTATTGACATTGCCACATCACCTGAAAGTTAATTCTCAAAATTAGAAAAGAAAATTATTCACCACCTAGGCAAATTGAAAGCCTAGGAAAACTGAAGCCTAAGAAAGTTAAGCAGCGCATCTAATTTAACAGTCAAAATCTTTTTGCAGGCTTAGGAATTCCAGAGTGTGAGTCTCTGCCAAATAAATTAAAACAGTCTTTCCACTTATTAAAAAAAAATCTCTGAAAGAACTTAAAAATACCTGCATATAAAAGCTCAAAGTAATTTTCATGTTGTTGTTACTTGCAGATAATACTAGCAGTATTTTATAACTTGTTTTCAACACATCATTGAGAAAATAATTCCCAAGTCAGGACATGAAAGTTTTTCAGTGGATAAAGGTTACCAATAACTTGCATTCAACTTGACGGGGACTGAAATGCTTCAGGAAGCTTTGTTAACAAATCACTTACCAAGACAGTCAGAATTTCAGCACCCAAGCACTAACTGTTGAATGAAAAAGATGTTTCTACTGACAGTAACTAACAGTATTACTATTTGCTCTGGATAATGATAACTTACTGAAAAAACTTCAAACTGCAAATTCATGCCCTTCCCCTTTCCATGGTTTATATATAAAACTTGATTTTGTGTGGGGTTTAAAAGCCACAAAATAGTCCCACTTCCAGACTCATTTACATTAAGCAAAAATTCCACGTCTACAGTAATGTTTTATAGTTTGTAGTGAAACCAGAAACAAAAGCTTGGATGTAGTAATATGCTTCTCAGCCCTCTTCTTATTTTCTGTCTTCCTATTTGAGTCTTGGTTCTCCCTGCTTGGGATTTGGTACACAAGCACTGCTAGTGCAGGGACAGTTTTATTTATTGTCATACAATTCCTAACTCATTTCAGAAACCTCCTGCAACACAAAACAATAAACAACCATCAAAATGACAACCTTTCCTGAGCATGCTTTTTTTGTGATTTGCCCTTACTCTAACATACTTATAGCTCTTCTGCAAAGTTATTTTTCCTGGCACCCACCTCTGTACCTTCCCTAGACAAGCAACCATGCTTCAAAATGCCTATTTAATTCTGGAGGTGAAAGCTGACAAAGGTAAAGTGTCTTAGGGTCTGAGCATCACAAGCTAACTAGTCTGTAAAGCCCTAATTATAGAACTGCTTAGAAATTGAAAAAATTGATTTTGTGCTACTTACCTAACATAATTATAAATTTCAATCTTTCTGCTATCTCCAAACTCTGGAATAATTTTCTCCCCTAAATGAATAACAAAATCAAATCAGCAGTTGAATGCTACCACATAAAAATATTTAGATAGCATACACACCCATCTATATACAAAGACAGTGAAATAAGCTTCTACATATGAATTTTAGATTTAAGAAAACTATCTGTTAGAATAGAAAACATCCCTTATCCCAACTATATCAGAAACAGTTTCATGCCATCATAAAGAAAAAATGCATCATTTATAATGTCTCTTAATGGAACAAATAAAAAACCAAAAAAAAAAAAGGCAAAACAAAGCCCCAAGCTGCCTTAGCAAACCTGCAGGTTTCTTATTAATTCAGTAACAGGCTTTCAAAAACTCTATTTTTCCTAATGTGAGCATGAACAAAGGTAATTAATTACTAAATAAGGTAATCATCATAGCTTGTATTATTGCATGGTGCTTTTGAAGTCAGATGAAAATCCCTTTAAAGGTGTTTCAAAAAATACCATTATTGCATTACTAAGGA
Organism: Nyctibius grandis; assembly: GCF_013368605.1. Taxonomy (NCBI): domain Eukaryota; kingdom Metazoa; phylum Chordata; class Aves; order Nyctibiiformes; family Nyctibiidae; genus Nyctibius; species Nyctibius grandis. Next base: position 61,074,416 of record NC_090663.1, read on the forward strand.
AATGTACTTATTCAAAAGAATAAATAGTGATCTATGAACACTATGCAAATTTACAGAAGAGCAGAATATGCAAAAGGCGACTATTTCCGATGTCCTGATCTAATCACTATATAAAACAGGTTATTGACCGTGCAATTGTCTGACAATTTAGTTACCTTATAAAACGAGACTACATATCAATATTGAGGTATTTGCTAGATCATACCTCCCTACAGAGTGTTGCTGTCTTTGGATGAAATAAGTCCAGTTTAACATACACAAATTGTAGAGATTATGCTGTCATAATTTATTTCAACTTTTAGAGTCAGATAAGCATTTTCCAAATAAACCCTTAATTCTATACAGAAGCTCTTTAAACTCTGGCGATAAGGAAGATTCTCCCTTCTCTTCCTCTCCATGAAACTTTATTAGTTTCTCATCCTTTCCAAGTAGAATGAGGGCATGACAGCAATGGTTATTTCATGCTTAAAAGCACAATTAAAACACTAAATTATCTAGAGAGTCGTCTTGGTTCGGAAGCTATTCCTCACTAAGAATTTGGTCAAGCAATCACATCATTGTGGCTTAACAGGCAGCTGCCCTTCATGGTTAACACATAGACTCATAGCAAGACTCATAGCAAGGCAATACGCATCCTACTACTTGAACCACCACCAATTCTGTCCAGGTAGGAAACCTAATGTATTCTGATATTTGGGCTCAGGTGATGGGCAAAGTGTCATTAACCCCATACTCAAGAGCAATCAAGTTAATATAACTATTCCCCAAGAGCCACGATCAAGAGAATTATCCGCTTACATACCATGCAAAGCTCAAATAATATTATACCAAGAGACCACAGATCTGATTTAGGGCCAGAAGGCAGAGGCTTCTCACACTGAGTATGATCACTTGGTTTGGCTATTCCCTGCGCGATTACTTCAGGTGCCAGATATGATGGGTACCTAGAACGATGCAGCAACATTAAGTAATATCCTGTCTGTCCAAAAAACCTACCTTTCAGTTACAGTAATCAAAATAATTTTGCATTCTGAGAAACTAGAATTCATAGCAATGTAAATTGTTCTATTTTATTCAGTCAAAATCTACACATTGCAGCAAAGTTTCACTCCAATTGCAAAATACATAGTGCCTACTACATAAAAGGTCAAATCTTAATCACTAGCTCTGTCTTTTTGTGAGAGGAAATAACAGCAGCTTTCAAAATAGTATGTCTACATATCTCAAAGAAAATGTATATTGAGTTTCAGCACTTATACATTAAATAAATGTATCCTAGACCCATATTTCAGGGTGGTGGCAGTATTCCCCTCCATTGACAGTGTTCCCACCAAATAACTTTTGAATTCGACAAAAAAAGTAACAAAAGGTGGCGAGGACATATTCTACCTGCTGCTAGATCATTTTAAAATAATATTATTGCTTTTTTTGTCAACAATTCATTATAACACCTAAAGAAAAATCTGAAATCACCTTTTGAAGGGAAACATAATTACTTCTTTTGGGCATGTCTTTAAGAATCAGCTCAGTATTTCAATTGTAAGCAACATGACACCTCAAAAAAACAAAAAGTGGCAAGGAAACACTGCAACAAAGCATGTCACTTTGGCTAGACAGTAAGATCATTTGAAAATAAATCACAAAATGATAAAGAGATAAGAGGCCTACAGTGGTGTGCAATAGCAAAGCACTGATTGCGCTTTTTCCGAAATCTGAAATTGGATTCTGGAGGCACAATCTGAGTCACAGGGAGCTACTAGCATTTGAAGGCAAATATAGGCAATAAGGACTGGTATCACATAGTTACAGTAACATGCTTGCATGGTACCCATTCTCTGTCTTTCATTAATTCCACCTAGTCAGACGATAACCTCTTCAGTGACATGATCAGAAGCTTCTGTGTAAGGGGTGTATGCAACAGTTATGAATTAAAACAGCAACCTATAATCTGTGTATACAACACATTTTCAAAGATGATTCCTCAAAACATAAATATATTTCCTGAAAAAATACATCCCTGATATATTTGTATTGTGTAGCTGCATCCTTACCCTATAGGGAAATCAACATCAACACCTTGAGCAGTCATATGGTAGAGTCCAAATTTAGCCAACTTCACATGTCCCTGAAAAGGAAAAAATAAATTATCAAGAGCGGCAGAATTCGACATTGGAATAATCTGTGTTTAAGCAAAAAAACCAACCAAACAACAACAAAAAAAACAAAAAAAGAAAAAACAAACAAACAAACAAAAACCACAACCCCCCCCAAACAAAAACAAAAGAAAACAAAAAACCACACCCAAACAAAAAAAACCCAAACATCTCATTTCAAGTTGCATTAGCTGTCAGAAGACAGATACCTATAAAAACAGATTCTGTCTAATCTATTACGCAGAACTCCGCTGCAAGCTAATAAGGTGCTTATTTCTAATGCTTTCACGTTCCAAAAGCATTGTGTGTTCCTTGTTTGGAACACAAAACAAAATCAGAACTTTGTAAGTTACAGTATATTTTCAGTAAAAAGGCTTAAGTGCTTTAGTGAACATTTTTCTGTCTGAAAACTGCTCAAAATCCTCTTTGAATCCTAGAACTCCCTAAGCATCACCACTATTCCCTCACCTTTTCCATTTACCCAGCTTTGCTCCTCCCAGCCTTCCCATCAACTCATTACTATCTTGCTCTCCTTAACTGTATCATCACATATTTAAAACAAACAAGTTTTCCAGGTGCTTGCTTTTATTCTGTGGAGGCAGAAAGTTAACATCAAAACAACAAAAAATAGGCATAGAAGTTAAACTGAGGTATTGTTTCTGCTGGATTTTGAATTATACTCAGCCAGCCTGCAGATGGTGCAACAGTGAAGACTACATCAGCAAGCTGTTCAAAGCGCAGGGGAAAAGTTTAGAAGTTCATGGTCTCATGGCCCCTTTTTGTTCTTTTATTGATTTTAGGTGTATCTTAAAATCCTAAAGTACTTTTTTTTGCTTGTTAGAGCATTATTATGATTTTCATTTGTTTACAAGTATATCAAAATTAGTGTTCCTTCCTTCCTTCGTCCTCTTTTCTTTCTGCCTTCCAAGGGGAGGATCTAGATATTCTATCTAAATTGAGTAAGAAGGGGAAGGAGAGAGGAGTTATGCAGACAGGCTCTTTAGCTGTCAGTTCAGATGAAGTGACTGCTCTGAGTACAACAGAAGCTATTAATTTCTCTCAGCTTTTATGAGCACAACCTGTATTCCACACTGCTAACTCAATAGTCTGTGACAACAGACTTGACAGACACTGGAAATTTAGTAATTTACATGAACAAATAAATATGTTGATATCAAAAGTAAAAGTCAAGTATCAGATCCATGAAACATAGGAAATACTAACAGCTAATTAGCCAGAAGAAATATTTTCCTATTCAAACAACTAGGAACGTCTTGTAACTAATTACAACGACGACAAGTAGACTTAGATTACCACATTAAGAAGAAAAGGGTGAAAAAGGTGGTTTGGGGTAGAAGAAAATGGGAAAAGAGAAAAATAAAATCTGAAATACATTTTAAATTTAGGAAATGGCAGAAAACTGTAGTTTTAAAAAAAATCCAAACAAAACCATCACCTTTCCAGATATGCAATTTTTTCCCCATCAGAAGGACTGTGACCGCCCAGTCTCCATATATGACATAGCATGCTACTTGTTGGCAACAAGAGGAAAAAACAAAAACCAAACAAAAACATAGATTTATTCCTGTAGCTGTACCTTTCGATCCAAAAGAATATTGCAAGGGGAGAGTGCTCGGTGGACCATTCCATGTTTGTTCATATATTGCAAACCTTGCAAAACCTCATATGCTATGCATAAGATCCTTGAACAACTGCAAAAAAAAGATAAAAGAACATGTTATACTGAATTTTTCCCTTTTTAATTTGTAAAAATGCAGAGTGTTCCACAGTTATTCCAAACACAAGTGAGACAATTCCAGAACAGTTTAAGGGATCAACACTGAATATGATAGGATATATACAGTGCCATACACAACTCCTCGGTATCCCACAAGTTGGTTTCTTCACCTTGAACTGGTCCTTAAAAACAGCAGAAAATTGTGACAAAGTACAAAATAGTCTCTGCAATAGAAACTACGAGATATACCTCAACTAATGGAGGGAAAAAAATCTCAACCTTCCTTTATTTTTATTTGTTCTTCCTAAGTCTGCTATTGTTGTTCATAGAAAAGCTCAACTGAACAAAAGTTTTTCAAACTCAGATGTTAGCTGGAGCTTATCTAGAAGATAGTGTAGAGGCATGGCTAGATAACACCTATCGTCTTCCGTCACCTCAACATCTAAAACAAGAAACAAAAGAAAGGGCAGAAAACTTCATTTTCAGCACATTTTGTTTTACAGCCTTGGAAGCATCAACCTTACTGTCTTTGGAAAAAAACAATGAAGTTCACCATCCAAACCATTTTGACACAACTATGTATTTTGACAAAAGTTATCATTTACTATAAGAACTGACAGCCCTAAGGAGGAATTTCTGTGAACAGGAATTTGTACAGAGACCACCCATATTAGGCTTCCAAAGTGCACCCAAAATAAGAACAAAAGGCACAGATCTAATGTCACCTGGAGAGATTCCTTTTAACTTTTTACCCTCCTCATTTCCCACCCACTCCCCCTCAAAGCACATTTCAAGTCTGTTTGGCAACTTTATCTCTGAAGACACTGGTTTAAAAACTGTCCAGAAAACAAAGCATACCTACTTATAAAGGCTAACTTTACATTCCCATTTTTTAATTACATTGTTAAAGAATAACATACAATAACATTCTGGACAAGGCTCAGCACCTTCTCTTGCTTATTAAAAATTTGTGCGACAGCAAAATGAGGGGGAGCATTACAGACTGGCAAGAGTGACAAGCCAACTAGCTGACTAAACATCAAAAGTAATTTCTTTATTAAAGCTTTATTAGCTGCTATTCATACTTGATGGAATGCCAAAACTTTGTCACAAGGGTAAAGAGCTAGATTTTGACAAAAGCCACAATTCCAACAAATTCTGAGACTAGGGCAACACTGAAATACTGAAAAGAGCTGTTTTAATAATAGCCTAAGGCCACCATTAAGTTACCTTAGATGGAGCTATTCTCAAGATTCTAACCTTCTTCCTAGAAGGAGAGCTCTGTACTGCTTTACACTAGTTGTGAATATACACTTTTAAGTTAAATTTTAAGCACAAAGGGAAACTATTCTAACATATGTCCACACTGCTGTATCTTAGATCATAGCATTTGGAAGCGATTCTCAAGGTCTTAGCAATTCAACCAAAACCACATGGCTAATAACCACAAAACCAAAACAAAACCCCACAACTATCTTGCTCCTCCCTCACCAGCACTTTTTCTTCCCCATCTCTCCCATCTCCAAGCTATATAATACACCAAAGCATCAGACACCACTAGCTGTGCAGTGCTCCCTCCCAGTCATTCTTGGGCAGAGATATAACTGTGGTAAAAAAAATTTACCTTACAAGCCTTCAGCTTCCCTGCATAGGTTTTTGCCTGCAACACAAATACTAACGATCATGGTTGCAAACAGAATCCTCTCTCTCACTTTTTGTACAGCTTTGCAAAACAAGACATGAAAAATAAATGATGAAGAATTCATGTTTCCAGTAAGGAAACAATTGCATGTGAGCAATTAGTACATCATGGGGTATTTTAGCCTAAAAAGTGTTTCTTTGTATTAAAAAATAAAAGTAAATATAAAGTGCAATTTTGTGCCTGTTCTGCCTTAGGAGTGCAGTGTGCTCTGGTGGCACTAGGGGGCCTCAGCCACCCATTTATTCTCCATGTTCTCTTAACAATTCCCAAAAATGGAACCCAGGCAACTGTCTGAAAATACTGCTTTTGGATTCTTTGCTCCTTAAGGTAAATCCTCCATGGCGTTACAACGACCAGCAACACATGAATAATAACTATTTTTCACTGCACATAATTCTCAGTGTTCTTAAGCTCTTGATGCCCCCGTGCTGGGGCAGAAGTGTCCAGCCAAGTACCTCACCCTCAAGCTGAAGCACGTACACCATCTTCCCCAGGAGAGAGTGAACTCTGTACACAAGCTCTTCATAGTGCTGTTGCCTATTATCTAGTTCTTATTTTATTTATTAGGTAAAACACACTGTTTGTGGTTATTACCCACGAGATTTGCATTTAATTGCAATGGGCCTAACAACACTCGTCACTGTGATCGAGCACAAGAGATCTCTCTGCTTTAAACTCCCCAAGGCCAACTTCAGTCCCTTGCCTCGCTGGAGATGACTACCAAGGCTATCCCCTTGCTTCAGTGGGGCTCAGCTCTCTCCATTTCTACAGCTGCTGTCAGCACTGCAAACATTGCAACGGGGTTCTGCAAGTGCAGAAGCTGCACTCATGAAGCTGCTTCCAAGCTTCAGGTTAACGTGACCTTTAAAAAACCCCATAAATAGAAAAAGAAAACACAGTCCAAAGTGAGAAGGACATTCACAACACCCAATGTTGGTGGTGAGGTGAAGGAGGGGAAAACGGGGGCGCGCTCGCAGGTGTTGGGCGACGGTCCAGAGTAACGACACAATCTCAGTGTGAGTATGGAAGTTCTCCGTTTATTCGCTAAGCACGCAGCGGTTATATAGACTGTGTACATGCTAATCACGCGCCCCGATCGCACTTGTGATTGGTCTATAGATTTACATACTCAGAGCCATGACCGCCCCCCCCCCGCTGAAGCAGGCGCCGCGGAGCCCCCCGCCCTGCACCGCTCAAGGGGAGTCCAAGGTCGCTAGCTCTGGGCTTAACCCTTGCTCAAAGCCTGGGTTGCTCAGACTGCTCAGTGGCACAAGATCGTGCCCCTTCTCACTTCTACAATTCCCCCTTCTTGTTTGTGAGCAAGCCAGGCCTGATTTGCAAGTTTCATTAAAGCTTTCTGCAGGCAAGAAAATAAACATGGTAACACTAACAAGATAACTGCAATCACAAAAACTCCCGTAAGAACCATTTTTACCAGTTCCATCACCCATCCGCCAATTCCCAGGTCTCCAAGCCAGTCATCCAGGAATCCATGGTGTTCACGTAACCGGTTTGTGGATTTTATCAAATCCTGGATCTACTTATGAATAGACTGAGAAGAATCGTTTAAATCCATACAACACATCCCATCAAAGTCTTGGCACCCATGTCCATGCATAAACAAAAAAATCTATAGCAGCTCTATTTTGCAAAGTTGCATGCCTAACACTGTCTACATCATTTGCTAAAGCTTCTAATACCCGGGATGTTCTATTGACCCTTTTTCCACTCCGGCAGGCCAACCTTCGCATCTGCGAGATCGCATATGCCGAAGCAACCCCGGGGGGCAAAGATAGATGCGAAAATTGTCCCAGCCCCCGACCATAGCTCTACCTCATCCTCACACTCCCCATCAAACGCGACATGCCCCGTCACCAACAATGGCTCATTCATGGGCAGTCATTTACATCTGTCGCGTTTCCTCGCCCCTCCGATTTCTCAGGGAGGTGTGGTTTTACTGATCGGCTCGGCACCCAAAGTGGTCCCTGGTCGATGGCCACGCACATATATCCCTGTCCACTAAGGATCACTGGCACCGGTCCTTTCCACTCCCCTGTAGCAGGTTCCCGATAAATCACCTGTAACTGAGGTATAATGGTGTTATTATTAAATTTCAACTGCTGGTGATGTACTACAACCGGTGGTTCTTCTCGGTCCCCTGTCAAACACAGAAAATTCAGTTACATTTGGCCACCTCAAAGCAGTTGTAACATTAGGTTGGTCAATTTAAATACTGTGGCTCCCTGTTGGATATACACACAATCTTTACACCCAAACGTTAATGCATACAAAGCAACAAGGCATTGTCAAATAAATCAGCAAAAAGTTAATTACTGCAACTTAGGCCCTGTGACCAATTACACATGATTAAAGTTACTTCCCACATTCACATCCACAGTACTCTTCCACCATTTAACATCTCAACCAAAACGTTACACATGTAAAACAATCACTAACAGGCAAAAGTACTAAACCTGTATATTTGGTATTGCAAATACACTTATGACTATATTCCTCGTAGCGTCTGATTTTACTCCGTACTGTGTAACTGCAGCTTTTGCTTGTTGAAGAATTTTCCAATCATGTGGTTCCCAAGTAGCTACTCCATTCTGTTGCAGCACTGGAAAAGCTCCCACTCCACCTCTGTGCCCGAGGTGCAGGTGGAAGCGGAGCATCCCTGGAGTTGTCTCCGTTTTGTTGCTGTACCTTTAAATCCTTTAATTCCCGCAAGACCTGCTGTAAAAGGCCGGTGGGGTCCGTTTCTGGGTTCCCACGGTCAGGTGGGGTAGATGACGTCGATCTTGACGGACAGGGCGAAGGAGGAAGGTGTGGGTACTCCGGCGGCGCGGAGGGGCGGGGCTGGCCTCCCTCTCCGCCCGCCAACTGGGCAGGGTCGGGAGGAGCTGACCACTCCTCCTTCTCCTTCTCCTCTTTCGCCTTCCGCTCCCTTTGCCGCGTGACTCTCCGCGAGCCACGTTCCTCTTTGTTTGTAACTTCCTCCTTTAAATTCTTGCTGCGCCATTGCTCCCGGGAGGCTGCTGCCTCCACTACCGCGCGTGCCTCGGCTACAGACGGTTGTATCGGCGCCGACATGCCCTTAACTGCCGGTAACCCGAAGAAACGAGCCAGAGCCCCAGAAGTTTTTTCCTTTTTAGCGGGGGGGGTGGACTCCGGTGCCGCCCGCATCTGAGCAGCCGCACGGGCGACCTCTTTCTGCCCTCATAGTTTTTAAAGTCTCTATCACGTTTTGCCAGAGTCCACGCACCTCCTTAATTTCTTTTTCCTCGGGGTCCCTCTCAACAGTCTTTTCCCACATAGTGTCTCCCATTTCTCTCCATTCCTCCACGGAAAATACAAGCGCTGTGTCTTTAAAATGTCCCCAGCGCTGGCCCAACTTTATCAGCTTAATTAGCTGTTTCTCCGCTGTCTCGCTCCCTCTCTTATACTTGCGAGTAACGCGGCTGCAGCCTCTGTCTCCATGGCTGCCCTTTTTACTCTGGGAGCTGAGTGGCCAACTCTTCCAGTGTCTGCTCTGCCTTATTTGACCCGACCAGCACCAACCAGTGTCTGCTCTGCCTTATTTGACCCGAGCAGCACCTCTCCCAGCCGTCCTTTTCCCAACACCTCCTGATCGCTGCTTACCGCAGTCTCGGAGAGAGCACGCCGAAGGGAACCATCCTCTGCTACCAGTTGAAGGAGGGGAAAAACGGGGGCGCGCTCGCAGGTGTTGGGCGACGGTCCAGAGTAACGACACAATCTCAGTGTGAGTATGGAAGTTCTCCGTTTATTCGCTAAGCACGCAGCGGTTATATAGACTGTGTACATGCTAATCACGCGCCCCGATCGCACTTGTGATTGGTCTATAGATTTACATACTCAGAGCCATGACCGCCCCCCCCCCGCTGAAGCAGGCGCCGCGGAGCCCCCCGCCCTGCACCGCTCAAGGGGAGTCCAAGGTCGCTAGCTCTGGGCTTAACCCTTGCTCGAAGCCTGGGTTGCTCAGACTGCTCAGTGGCACAAGATCGTACCCCTTCTCACTTCTACAGTGAGGTCTGAGCAGATTCAGAAACTTTTTCCCTAATTATCTAGAAGCCTGTTTTTCAATAGACTAGCTAGTGTCAAACCATGATAAATCTAGAGGAGTGGTTTAGCCACTGCGGCTCTTGAACTGCAGAGGTGTCAGCACCCTCCTTTAACAGGAGGTGGAGGGAAAAAACGACAGCAAAAGCGCTAGAAACAGCACAGGAGAAAAGGTGGCAAAACGGAGGCATGGCAAGTTCAACACCAATCATACTACGCTACTGATCTAACTAGAGCTGTAATGACAGGGGTGTGGCATGAAATACCGTGTTCATCTCAGCAGCTGAAGATCACGGTTGTGACTTTAAACTATTGTGAAGCAAATCATTACACTGATATGGTAGGAGGCAGTAAGCACAAGCATGAAAGTGTGAGATGCACTTCAACAGCTGGCAGATCTGCAGGGGCACTAATTGCTTTCAGTTTCCTAGCTCTCCTAACAAGACTTGTTTTAAGGTTCTTTTCCTCTTCACCATGAGGAGAAAGAGAGAAGCAACAGGAGTTTCTCCGCAAAAGGAACATTTCACAGACAGAAAAAAAAGGCAGGATCTCTCTACAACTACCAGCACATTTTCAAGGAGCAGGCTTCAATTTAATCCTCAGTCTGGATACCAACAAATCTACTCAGCTGTAGCCTACTCAGCTAGGCTTTTGAAAAGGGGTTCTCTTCAAATGAAAGGATTGCACACTGATGTAAAACCAAACTGCTTGGATTTAATCATTGCCTGCTTTTTTCCTGTTTTAGAGAAGAAAAGATGCAGCCATGAAAAGGGGCCATTTTGTGTTCCTTCATTCTAAAAAGAATATAAGGATTAAAACCAATACCAGGTTTACGTCTGTAACTTGAATGTATAGAACAATAGCAAAGGAAGCACAAAGGATAACAGAATTCCTCCCTCAGAAATTCATCATGTAAGTAGGGGAGGCAGGGGGGAAATACGTCTACAAGTTGATATGAGCAAGTTCAGCTAACAGTACAAAACCAGCATGGTTAAGAGAGGCATGTGCATGGCATTTGTGGGTGGAGAGAGAGGGAAGAGGACTTAAAAACCCACAAAAAATGAGGATTGTTTTATTACCTCCAGAATTTGTCAGACCAAAAGCTATACCAGACAAATGACTAATTTCCACACTGTAATAGTACACAGGCGGCTGCATTGTGCCTTCACAAAAACTGTTAACTTTTCCACTTAGCAGTCAGCCTGATGTCCAGCCTGTTGAATTCTTACTGTTAAGGACACAAAGCTGTTTTCTGGAAGTTTACTTCACGAATAATGAACCTAACCTGTCAGGAAACAGATGTTTTAGCAGAGTTTCAATCTCTTGTGGTGCTGCAAACCCACTGGTGAAATAATCTCATTGCTTAGGACACTTTTTTCCACTTTTTGGATTCAGACAGAAAAAAAAAAAGATTCTTCTTAGTGCGCCCACTACAATCTTCCATCTGACTGAGAACAGCTTCTGGGCCAGGGTGAAAGGGAAAAGTTGTAATAAGAAACTGGCATACTAGGAGTCTTACTTTTCTTAAAAGGATCAGATATTAATAAACAGAGGAGGGGGAAAGAGGGATTTATCAGGAACCAAGTAAAGACAATAAGTCCCTAAAATAATTAGTGGAATGGACAGCTAAGAGTGAGTGTACACGCCCAGTAGTGACAGAGCAGTACCTGGGAACAAACATCTAGGGAGAATTGCCCAAGCCATAGGTCAACATAAGCACAAGATCAAACAAAAAAGGTTGGAAACACATTTAGAAATTAGAAAGTTTATGACAGAAAGGTGGGATTCTGAATTCTTGCAAAAAAAAAAAAAAATCCAATAATATTGCCTATGTATTATTCAGTTTTAATTGTTATTTATTAACTAATTGTGATTATTAATGGGAACGATAATGCAGCTGCTTGTAGAAGCCGGAAGCTGGACACAAAGACAGAATGCTCTAGGAACAAACAACTTCCTGCAACTGATTATTTCCATTTTAGGTAACATTACCGGTCTTCCAAACCCTACAAATGGTCATACTAGCTCAGACCAAAAACTATTTGAGACCACTATCCTGTTTCCAAAACAGGTGATAGGCAGATGCCTAGGAGAGAGGGAATACAGAGCAAGCACATATGAAATGTTCCCTGATATTTTCCTGGCTTCCAGCCTCTTTAACTCAAGCTTGTTTCTGTGTTTTTTAAAACCAAAAATGTTTACCTCCTGAGCATCATGTTTGATAATGTCAGAACATGAAATAACCCCTGCAAGCCTCAACAGCCCTTGTAACAGGATACCCATTATTCCTAGTCTTTCATCCAGCTTCTCTTCATGGTGCTGTGTTCTAACTTCCAGAAAGCTGATTTCAAATTTCAGCTTCAAGCAAAGAAAACAATTGCTTAACTCCAGAGTAGGAAAAGTGATTGTGGAAAAATGCACTTGACAGCCAGCAGCAGCAGTCCCTACATATACCACAGACGGCAGAAGGGAAAATAAAAACTACTTGATGCATGACATCTTGAATACTTAAGAACAAGAGGACTGTAGATCATACAGTTGGAAATCAGAGATGGGTGGCATCAGGAAACTCGACCTATTAAACTGTTGGAATAAAATAATTCTAACATGAGAAAAGAAACAACTAAAAGAAGAGATAAATTTCAGCATTCATGTCAATGTCACAGAAGTTACAGGTTCACACAAGTTCCTTTTCCTCCAGTTTAAAGGAAAATTAATGCCAATCTACACATGATTTCACTATATTCATTATCTTCAACAGAAGTGCATTCACGGCACTAACTGGAAATACATCTTCTCCATTCTTTTCTGGTGCTGCAATAAAATAGTTTAACATGAAAGAGTAATCGGGTATCTCAAAAGATCTTCCTGCCTGCTTACTGTCTCCAGTCTACCTTCTCCTAGACAAAGCAATCTCCCCTTTTGATGACTTTGACACAGGCAGCTGTAGCTATTACAGTGCAGTTAACCAGAACACATAGATGTACCTGGACAGCAGTACAAGAGCAAAGATAACTGGGGCTGGAGGCAAAGTGGAGGCAGCAGCAAAATCTTGGGGAGAGGAGAAATATTCCTGGTTGTTACAAAAGTATTTGTGGTATTTTTAACTGGTTATGGCCAGGTGTAAATTTCACTTGCTTTTATGCTATTGTAACAGTCAACATGGAGCACCCAATCCACGTTGTAGAAGGAAAAAAGCTATGCCTGGAAAGTACCGACAGTGCAATCAACACTTAATGGACTATTTTGAATATGAGTGTTTCATCTAGTGAAATGAACAGAGGCCCCACTGGAATTTGAAACAACACAGGACTGGCACCAGAAAGCAAGCCTCATCATCTACTTAACTGTAGAGAGCCCTGTAATTTTTGTACCTACTGGAGACGTATATGTAGATTAGTGTTAAGTCATGCTCCTTCAGTAAAGTGGCAACTCAAGGCAAGAGGAAATTGATAACAAAAACTGGAACTAGAACTATTTTGACTTCCCTCAGTAAGGCAGAGCAAGACCAAAAGGGGTAAGATTATGCTGAAGATACCATGTTCCTGAGTTTCTCTTTCCTCAGACTTACAACTCATGGGTACATACACAGAAATGCATGCTTAAGGAAGTCCATCAAATTTGAGCACCTTGTTCTAACATTGTATTATTGCTGTAAACAAGTAAACTCTAGAGGAAGAGAATCTCAGCAACCAGGAGTTTTAAGCAGCTTATGGCACTGATAACACAGGAGCAAAAACACAGGTTCCTCTTTCAAAGTGGAGTGTCAGACGGGGTCTGCCCTGAGGAAGCGCACCAGAGCAACACAAACCAGCAATGTCATCAATCACTACCCCAGAAGTTGTGAAACTAACACACATTTGGAATTCAGGAAGGAGATTCATCACAAAAGAATTGTGTGTCTGTTCAAAGTGGAACAGAACCAGGTTGTGAACAGATGTAATGTTTCTGAACTCATAAAAGTGACAATATTTCAATACAAGCAAAGCTATAAAACAAAGAAAATGACATTTGCAGTTAGTTCCATTACCGCCAACAATGTGGATAGACTGGTTAGGAGTGGTGTGGCCAAGTGGTTACAGCAAAGGATAAAGTTTGGGTATAATCCCAGCTGAGACAATCACTACACTGACCTCAAGAAAGCCATCTGACCTCCTTATGCCTCAAATCAACCAGCTGGAAAACTGGATAAAAAGCAGTACTGGGCTGAAAACCAGATGTGCAGATAAATTGGGTCTTCCTGGGTAAATAAATTACAAAATACCCTATACAGAACATAAAGAATTTGATGCAGGTGGGAATGGTTTATTTGGCACTTTATTACGTGTTTGATTAAAAAATGGCACTAGGGACCGAGATTGTAAACACTGCCAATTTACTTGGAAACGCATTCACATTATCAGAATGAAATGAACTGGAAGGGAATGCAACAAGCAGCGAATACAAGACAAAAAAAAATGAATTTTACAGGCAGAGTCCTCAGGAAGTCTCTAACTCATTCACAGAGGTATTTCACACAGGATATCTTCAACAAGCTCATACTGCTCTTCTGAGGAAACTCAGAAAGTCCTTTCATTCGTTTTTTTAAAGTTCTAAGCTGCAAGCATGACTTTAAAAGCAACACAAATGATGTTACATTTTTATGAAGGTCTCAATTTGCAATGTACGATAAAAAAGTCCATAAAACAATGAATGAAGGCACAGATAAAGAACAACATATATAGAGCAGATTGCACACAAAGATTTTTTTAATAGACAGGTGATTTTTCAGATCATTATCACTCTGAGTGATTTAAGTGTATCTGCTCCTCATAAAGCAAAAATTTTAAAACATTGCACCTTGAATTCCTTTAAGACACCCAGCATTCATCCCATAAGTTCGGGGAGCAAATGAACAAAGTCCTTTTGAAAAGTAAGCACACCTTATAAAGCACCATCTTAATGAAACCTCTAGTGCCATCTGGTTTAATGCACAGAAGGGGAAAGACACATCTACATTCCTTGTTTTTGATCTTGACACTGATTAACTTCTGAGAAGTCATTTTTTTCATCTTAGCCTCAGCTGGCTCATATGAAAAGCTATAACAATGATAGTTTTCATCAGACCAAAAGGTGCAATGAAATAAACAAAATTTCAATCACCACATATAAAGATTAGGCAAAGCAGCCCTCATTTAAAACCAGATAACAGACTCTGCATTCTTAGCACAGACTACAGATGGAGATAACTAAGACAATAGAACTAGATGCACAGGTGACAATCAGTGAACAAGAGCCAATTGGATGAAAACCAAGACAATGACCTCAAAATATACAATAAAGAACTTAACTTCAATAGCATTATATACATGTATCATACGTCACGTTGCCAACATTTGATTAAAAGAAATAATACATCTCTCATTCTCCTTTCCTCCAAAAGGAGTGAACTGGTAAAATATAGGAGTAGAATTAAGATCAATTGAAGTCAGATCTCCAAAAAATCTTTATTTTGTTTTCTTTTGCATTTCATCTGAACAAATACATGCACCTTTAAAAGGCCACACATTTTGTGAGTAACAATCCTGGCAAGGTCTATCACAGTCTGACAGACTCAGGAAACTAATCAGATGACATATAAAAAGCAAATAAGGGAATTAACTGCAGCTAGGATACTCTTCCTTTACAATAAAAGGCAATAAATCAGATCTTCAGCTGCTCAGAGGTGTCTTGTTAAGCTAGTTCTAAACCAGGCATCAAATCCCATGCTCTACACAAGGACGATCATTCCTTTGTATCCAAATGCACTAGCATCTAAATTTCTAGGCATAGGTTATGCTAAGTTTCAGCTCTTTAAAGTATAGAGGCCTTTACATTTGCCTAGTAACCATTTACTATGCAGTAAATGGTACAAGTAGCAGTATTACCAGAGCCTTAAACCACGTAACCATTGAAGGAAAAGTGACTTCTAAAGATGCATGATGAATGGTCACACAGTAGGCAGCGCCTATTTCCCTGCCTTCCTCCATGTTAAAGTAAAAGATGTACCTGAAAAACAATTGCTGTTTGCATGCTGAAATGCCAACTGGCAACTATAGATCAGCGTCTGACTCAGATTCTATGCTTTTGAAGACACCTAAGTTCATAAGAAGTCTGAAATTAACTTTTGTAGCAAGCAAGCTTTGCTTGCTTCCCAAATCCCACCGTGTCACAATTCTTACACACTAACGATCTTTTCAGACTTAAACACCTAATATTACATGTTTAAACAGGAAATAGATGACAGAAAAATTAATAGACCTAGCAAAGATCACGTCTAAATTATCTCAATTTGGAGAGTTGAGGGTAAAAAAAAAATCATGGGTTTAGATTTTTCACTGTAACTTTTGTTATGAAAGCAAAACCAACAACTTCATACCATGGGAACCATTAGAAAAGGTAGATGCCTAATTCAGAACGACCAATAAATAAATAATAAAGAAAAAGCCACCAAGTCCACACATTCATGAGGTAGGCTTCAAAAAGAATAGTTCTACTACTACAAGGAGGGGCTGGGAAGGATTACAAAAGCTCATGGTTACAGCTATATAGGCAAGATCTTTCTCTTGAAGATAAGGAAAATATCCTGAAGTAATCACATCTAAGTGATCAAGCTGTACTAACCTGGCATTTTAAAAACCACAAAATGATAGTTACAATACAATGGCAAGAGTTGGCACCACTGACTTTGCAGTAAAAAATTACAGAAAAAGAATACTATGCATTTCAAAGTCCATGTGATCCCTGTAACTCACTAGTGACAGCCCATCCTTTCAGCATATCTGGCAGTATAAAGGTGGTTATAGACTTGGGAAAGTGGGTATCAAGCACCAAAGTAAGGTGCTCCACAAAATATTTTCATTATCCCTAAGCCAGCTACTCTTCACATAGCTCACTGCAACATTGCAGTGCTGAGAAATTTTGCTGATGCTCAACTTGACAGATTCAGGACTTTTGTAATGTAGGAAAGTTGAAGAAGTTGAGGAAATCTATTTCCCTTTCCTATAAAAAAAAAAAAAATAAACCACTCTGAGGAACATAAACAGCAAAGATGAAGACCAAGAAGTGTTGTTTTTGTTTTGTTATCAGTTTTACACCAGAAAAGTTAAGATCTGGTATACTTTCCTATCTGAGAGCACAGCTATTTTAACAGTCATATCCTTGCAACCCACCTTCAAACCAACAATAAAAAGGGCAAGTTCTCCTTCGTCTATACGCTTCACACAAGCTGTGAAGACATTGTTTCCAATGGCTGAAGTTGTCATGTTAGACTATGAAATCCAGGTATCAGTCAATGCACTCCCTACACACAAATCCTGTTTTTGAGCTGGGGATCTCTACTCAGCATTCATCTAATAGGACATAATTTGGCCTATTATTCTTTTCTACCACTACAGATGTTTTGAGACTATTACTAACATAAAGTGATGACTACAATAGACTAAATTTACAGAACAGCATTCTTCCACATTTTTCCTCTCAAAAATATATTAATGATTTAAGAAAAAAAACATACTTTAAAAAAAGCTTTATTACATTATGCATTGTCAATTACATAGTGTAATGTAAGCTTTTTATTAAAGTATAATTTGTAAGTATAAGTGTTTACCTAATGTCAATTATGGTAACACTATGTTGACCTCAAGCATGTTTAAAGTGTTCTTTCAAGGGAAGAACATAACAACACCATTTTTATAGTTACCACAATCATTCACTATAAAGGTTTTAAAAAACATGATTTCCACTCTCCCTGCTTATAGTCAGATGATATCTTTAATGATTGCTGAATCCAGATCAAGAAATAAAAATAGTGTTTAATGCCCAGGCATTAATTTCTAATTGAACCAACAGAGTTATCAGAAATTATAGTAATTAACCAAATGTGCCCATCCTATGTTGTTAGTCTACCCAATAAATATCCAAAAGTTACTCAAAGCTTTCAATACTACACTTAAAATAGACACTACCATGTGCTTGTTCAGCAGCAATTCTGTAAAGTCAGCAAGTCTCAGTACTATTTGCATTAGTCGCTCAAAATTACTGCTTTTCAAAGGTTTGCTGACAGGATACTGCTGATTAATTTCATCACTGCTTTTCTGCCTCCTCCCATTAAGAAAAGAGGTAATATTGCACAGAGTTTGCTAGTATGGTCTTTGCCAGGAAAAAAGGGAAGTGGGGTGGGTGGGAGGATATTACCAGAACTGCCTTACTGTGCTACAGTTAACTTCGTGCAGTTTTCCTCTATACACCAAGGCCAGAAGGAAAACATTTTCTTAATCAAAGGCACATCCATGTACATATGAAAGAACAGGATCAATAAAACAAATGTTCATATGCTTGAGGTATGTTATTTTCAGATACTAAAGTAGCCTCTTTTCACCCTGAACTGCTATACTGTTCAGGCTTAGCTCAACAGGATGACAGAAGATTCTTCTCCTGCCACTGCTGTCTTTATCCAGACAGAACTCAAGCCTCATAAACTGGAAGCTGTAACCTTATATCCACTTTATAAAGGTAACTGTGGTTTTACTAGGGCTGAGGATTGTCTGCTACGGAGATCAGTGTCACAGCAAGATTTCTTCAGAAACAAACACCAAGACAGCAAAATTTTGAAGATTTCATTCTGATGGGGAGTGGTTTATAACCACATTTGCTCTTAGGAACAAGTCTGCAACTGTGTTATTGCAAGACTAAAGGTCGTGTCATACTTTCAACTGTGAGCAGAGGAATTATTTTGAGATACCATTACTACGAGGAAGCTTTCTAAGAAGCTTTTGCTTAGAGTGACATTATTCACAAGAAGAAAAGTTAAAGATATTTTATTTGGAAACAATGCTTTTGGTTGAATCTTTCAGCAGGGGCTTTCATTCCTGTATTACATAGTCCTTGGTTTATAGCAAATGTATGCATTGAAATAAATGAATTGGGGAACATCCACAGAATTCCAAGTCTGCTTTAAGCATTCTCTATAAAAAAAAATGAATCCATTACGCCAATTTGTTTGCGTATTAGCTTCTCTGCTTATGAGAACATGCATATGCACAGCATACACAGAGGACTGTAACAGCAGTTTTACAGTGCTAAACATTTTTTTTTTCCCATAAAGAAAAATAAACCCTGTGTTTGATTATTTTTGTAAATGCTGCACTGGCAAAATGGCTGAAGTTAGCTTGTACCAGTTGTTTATAATCTTTGATAAAATTACAAGAGCAGAAGAAAAGATATTTCAGAAATCACTATAAAATAAAACCAAGATAAGGTTGTCTGCTCAGGATTTGATGGAAAATCTGTAGAGAAAGGCACCAAATGGCTAGCCATAGCCTAAGTACAGGAAAGAAACATTTCTCCAATGCTCACCTAATTTTTCATTGTCATTTTATTAAGTCTGCAGCTCTCTGAAGATCAAAGTGTCTGAAGAGTTAAAATAATATAAAAAAATGTTTTAAACCTGAATGACTTCTTCTGGAGACTACAAAATATTACTGATAGCAGTCTGGAAAGAATTCACATGTCTGCCTTTATATTTTATCATAAGCTTGCACAAACTTAAGTTACGTCTGGAAGCCAAACAGAAATTAATCTCAGAGCAAGCAGGTACTGCACAGTCCAATGTTTTCCTTATCTTTGAACCTCTCCCAGCTTGGACAGATGTGCCACTCTTCGCTATGCTGGAAGAGAATAGACAGATGAGCTCCTGGAAATACAGCTTTCATACTCAGACACCCAGAGCAAGAAGGTCCCAACTATTAAAATACTGCCTGAATTCAAAGATCATGTTAGTAACAATGGGATTCTCAAAACCGCATCTTCTGATCCTGAATAAATCCAACATTTTCTTCCCTTCTTTGGGGATTAAAAAGGTCCAAAATCACTCTCCAGTGCACAAAAAGCTAAAAGAGTTCTCAAAACACACAGACCATGAAAAAACAGAGAGCTCCTCTTCTTCAAAGACCTAAAAGCTGAAGAACTGAGCCCCCTTTAAGAATTTAGCCTCACTGAGCAGTACGGTCTTCTTGCACACATAATTTAGTGCAAAAAGCAGTCAAGGAATGATTTCCTGCAGAGATTAAAGATGATCTCGTGACTATCATGCAAGAATCCTCAGGTGGGGAGAAAGAAGTCTGCATTGAAAGTAGGCATCATAATTCTGTTAAAAGGAACACACACAAACACAAAAACGTTTTCCATGGCAGCAAACGGTCAAGAAAATAACACAAGAACAAGTGTTCAGAATTTGAAGAACTTGCAAGAAGGCTATAAACATTATGCCATCTCGCTATAGTGGCTCAGAGCACAAAAGTGAGCAACCTCAGAGGTACTATATTTAAAAACTAAAGGATGTGTAGAGATTACTGAGTACATACAGGGAAAAATAATTATTTTTCCCCAAGAAGTACACACAAACACGCACAAATTCGTATAAGAACCAACTATCCTAATCTACTTTCAGCACCTTACCTGTGATTCTATGAATATAATGTAAAGTAAGAACTATGTCCCACAACTTCTAGCTTCCCTTGTTTCACTCTGTACTGAAAGTAAGTATTCCATCTTTGAAAATTAATTATATCTGTCAGATATTCTGAACAACTAAGATGAAAAGAGGAGAGACTTGACTCTACTTACAGGTTACTTTGATAATCAGCAAAGGGGATACACAAGCTAGTTATGTAGGGCCAGCTCACAGCTTTTCTGCAGCTTATGCAAAACTGCGCTTTAAGCTAAACAAATGAGAACAGCAACCTTCAGTTTTGTGTTTGTGGCAGGTAGCTCAAGGCAACTTAAGGAGTTCTATATTAAGACTGGAGTTCAGATCAGAGTATACTTGTAAAGTATACTCTCCTGATCAGCCCCTCCTACCATGCTTGATTCACAGAGTGGTTTCAGAGCACATAAACTGGATTCCTTTTAGATGAACCAGAAGGTAGGATCCAGAACCTGTCTAATGCCCTGCAGCTGCTAATGGGCATTTTTTCCAGAACAGACTGGAGCTATATGGAATCAGCACCCCTAAAAGATGTATAGCACACTTTGCTCTACACATCTGTTCCTACTGGATCACATTACTTGCTAATAAAGACAGAGCCTGAAAAAGGTCCCTTTTCTTAGTACAGGTCACCCAAGGCTTTTTTTACGTCATCTTGTCCTGCGGTAACTTATGCTCCTGGTTTCCACAAAGACACTTGAGCACTGCGGGCCAAGGGGAGTACAGCCAGTCTTCAGGCCATCCCCATGACTGAGCCAGCTGCCAACCTCAGCCAGCATTTCCTGTACAAACTCCTACCCACAGCACCAGGAGGGCACAAGCAGGGGCAAAAATCTGTGCGGCAGCTGTCCACAGCTTCTTCCAGTGCAGCCAAGGAGCACATGTGGTTAGCCTCTCACTGTGGAGGACTCTTGCCCTACTGCAACTCAGGGCCAGGTATTGAGCAGACATTTTAAGATCATAGGGGTGCTTTCCCACATTTAAGGTTACAATGGACAACTGCATATTTTACTTTATTTTTAAGGAAGACCTATATCTATGGCATAAGAAGAGAGTTTTGCTTAATGTTAGCTGTGCTGACTTTTCTCCTTCCCACTGCAACAGAAGTGATGGGTCCCTCACTTCATTATACAAAGAGATGGATTCTCTCATTCTTTCTGTGGTGCCCTGGGTGGATCAGAAAAATCTCATTAAGAGTCTGATCAATGAAAATTTTTAAAAGAAAAGCTGAAAATGAAGAGTAGTTATTAATGCAGTTAACATTATTGCAGCTGTGTGGCAGTATGAACTGACAGCTCTAGAAATTATGACTAGCTAACAATAAGTGATGCTGTCCTTGCAGCCAGACAGGTTTGACTTTTTGTTACACATTTCTGTGAATTTCACTTTGTTATTCAGTTCTGTGAAGCACTGCCAGTTAAAAAAAAAAAAGGGAGCAAGGCAGGCCTGTTGGCTACTTCTTGACAGAGCAGCTGCAGATCTAACACATTAGAAGATAACTACCTTTTTAAAAAATAAATCACAGTTTAAAAAAAAAGGAAAGCAATTTCAAAGAAACAAATAACAACCACTAACTCCAATAAGTATTGATATTAGTAGGAATGATAACTGAGCATACTTTCTTTTTTATGAGTTACTGTATAGCAGGAAAAACATCTAGAACTTTGCAAAACCACACTAAAGCACTCTCTTTACAAATCTCTCAGCCTTTGAGAGAAAGACTGCACTTTAGGCTTCTCTGCCTAAATAGAGGATTAAACATTAGCAACAAGCCACATTCCTAATTAACCCCCTGAACTTCCCCCCCTCCCATTTTATAAAGGTGCAACAGAATTTTTAAAGCTATGAACAAAAATTGTGACAGCACGCAGCTCTTCTCCTAAAGCCAGGCTTTTCCTGTAAATCGGCAGACTTTGCAACAGTGTTCTTTTAACAAACAATTTGGCTATACCATACTTTAAAAAAAAATCTAAATATCTAAGGTTAAAAGCCACACCTAGGTACGTTTTAGTAGTTAGCTCAAAAAATCTGGATCCCTATATCTATGGTACAGGTGCTGCTCAAAAGCGAAACAGAAAGTTCCAAGAGAAGAACAGTCTGCAAATGCAGGTGATCAAAGGGACTTTGCAACTAGGCCAATAAGCAATGGTGCTGTTAGGAATTTCACAGCTAACAACTAATATTCCAAAAGGCATTATAAGTGCATCACTTCAATCTATATCCCAGTACGCGTCATCACAACAGGCAGAAAACACCTATCTAGAGCGGTAACAATAAACTTAAGTGTAGCCAAAGCAGATGCCTGTCACTATAAATTAGAAATGTATTAATCAACATATAATTAATATTAAATTTCCTTGAAAGTGATATGAGAAATATTATCACCAGAGGGGCAAATAGAGATGGATATAGCTGCATGTAGGAGAAATCCACACAACAAAAGTTGCCAGACAAGAGGACAGGAGAAGCACAGCAGGCTGTAAATATGCCAGATGTACTCCCAAATATACAAGAAGGATGACTGGCTAAACATCAAACAAAACAAGCAGTACTGGGAGTGCAGGAGACCCCCCCTTGTGGGAGCTGGAGAGTGGTGATAACAAAAAATATCAGGTATTAGATAATAGTAGAAGAAAGACCAGTCCACACAAGTTCTTACTTGAAGAGCTCTTAAGTCTGATTACCTTGACTTCCAAGAACCACCAAGGGCCATAGCTACCACTGTTAACTGTACAGCACCACCTCTGTGGTATTGTATACTCACAGCTAGCTTACAATATGTGTTAAAGACTAACTAAAGATGTATGCTGTTAGTGAATGAAATTAAGAGTTTTAAACCTTAAAATTAGCCTGATCTGCCAGCCTTCTAAACACTCCTATCACACTCCTATTCTCCAGTTCCCTGGTATCTATCTAGCTCTAAACACATGTGCAAGTGCACATATTCAGTCCCAATACAAGTTCCTTCTGTTCACACATGTATCCGTTCATCTGAAGGTTCTGTTGGTTCAGGAGCCAAGCATTCAGTTAACTTAGTGCTATGCTCATTATATGGTGCCCACAAAATTACAAGGCAGGGAAAAAGGGGCTATATGATGTTTCCCATAACATTATGTTCTGCAAATCTATTATTTCAAGTCTGGCACTACACTGATGTAGGGACAGTATGGGACTAATGCAGCTTCTAGGCAGGAAAGCAGCTAGCTTGGAGTGAAGGCACAAGTCTCAGTCTATTTGCACTGTAAAATAGAGGAGTTTGAACCCAGGGAGAGAACATCCATATGCACAGAAGAAATTATCTCAAACCACAGTGACATTAGAGATGTTTGCAAGCATATCAATGCATCTAAATAAACCAGCCATCTGATCCCTAGTGACAAATGCTCCCCTGAAGACATTGCTCAGTAATTCCAAATGCAAGAACTTGCACTTTAAAAATATAATCCCTCTCTAGAAGTATGCATTGTATAGAAAGTTTAATGAGCATTAGCTCTACCTTTTTTTCCTTCCTAAAAGCAGGATGAAGTGTCAAACACTATATTAAGTTAGAATAACTATATACTAACCACAACTTGTTCTCGCAAGTCTATAGGCAATTTTCATTCTAAACATAACTATCATAAATCAACGTTAAGACTAATAATGTGGCTTTAATCCAGTAAGATTTGCACAGTACAAATTTGACATTTGTTTTTTCAGCCATTAGCTCATTAGTAGTAGCTTGCTCATTTATGCAGAATGGAATTTTAACACTGATCCTTACACAATTCCTTGCCGAAATATCTCTGCAGGATGAAGCCACCCTCCTGCTGAGGATGGTGCTTGGTCTGTTCGAGAGAAACTCAACATCCTCTTTCACTAGATACTGAAGACTCAAAACTTTCCGCTACTTTTGTTCTCAATTAACTCACAATAACTCATCTTCAGCTCAAGATCTTTAATACTGCTTTTAGCATGGAAATCCGTACGAAACGTCTACAAGCAACTACAGAAGCAGCATAGTAAAGTGAAAGGTTGAAATATAATTACACACTTTTTCCACATCTACAGACTTTACGTTGTATACAGCCATCATATCTATTTTTTAATAGCAAGATGCACACACTATCATCATCTTAAAGGGTAGGATTCTTCTGTTTTCTTTTTTTTCCTGGAAGAGAGGAAGACAAGAAACAAGCGTGCACACACTGTTATGTTTCACATGTAAGGGAGACATAGACACATGTTCTGGGATGTCTTTGTACTGCCATCAAACATTGCAGTCAACTATACAAGCAAAGAATTTGGTTCCATACCTAAAAAGGTCACTCGGACATCAAGAGCAATAATGTTCACCTTGACTACCTCATGAAAGCCTTTTCCATTTCAAAAAATTGTTTTCTCGTTGTGAGGGGAAAGGCAGTCACACGAGACAACCTATGCTAAAAGGAATGCTACAGGAAGACTTCCAGTCAGACTAAAAATTACTTACAGAAATAAAAAACTATTCCTATATGAAGAAAAGCATCATTGGGCAACATATAAACAAGTCTGGACTAACGGCTAATCTTTCATCATAGCTTTAGAAGTAAAGCATTGGCAAGAAACTAAAGAAAAACTCTACAGACACTAAACGCCCAAACTACAGACACTCACACATGCTTAGGAAAAAAACAATTTTAAGTTTGTTTATTAATGCTACTTCATTTTAATACATCATTTATCCTTGCTAAATGCAGCCTCATTATGACATATGGATTTCTCATGTGAAATTCCAACACAGGCTTGATTCAAAGCAGAATACACTCAGCCCTTGAAGTTCTGCTCATATGCAGCTCAAGTCAAATCATGTAAAGCCTTCAGCCTTTTGATGACTTGCACCTGTCTTACAATATTTTTGAAGAATCTCTGGCTACTCAGAAATTGTTTTTTTCCCTCATCTAATAATCTCTTCTGTAACGCAGTTTCACTTCAAGTTTGCCAAAAGCACATTAACAGCAAGGATGGCATAAAGAAATCTAATCCAATCAATGAGTGGAGAACTGTTTAATACAGCCAAATAAAATGTACTCATCCGAATCAGTCAGATCATGTTTTCTCCAAACTAGTAAACAGCTGCAGACACAGTCTGCTTCCCATCAAATGTTCCATGTATAACAAACTATACCTTGTATCTCTGATGGTTCACTGGTAATTTTTCAAAACCATGACTTTCAAAATATATGACAACTATATTTTATTGAAGAAAGGAATAGGCTTAGACTGCCCAAGCCACAAATTGAAGACCAATCCAGAAACCCTATTGTAGGTGCCAAAAGTCTGCTGAATGTCAGTGTTTGCTGGCATTTTTATTATTATGAATACAAGTGCAGACCAACTGCTTCAAAGAAGAAACACATTTCAAGCGTCACAGAAAAGGAAAAGCTCACAACTCCTATTATAACAGCACAGGAGCAGAGAAAATAACTCCTTTAACACTGTCTGGAAAAGGTATCCCAAAAGAGTAGTTGTAAATGTGTTTAAAAGATGGAGAACCTCAAAAATAAATTCATGTCTTACATTCTGGTCTGTGGTATCAACAGTGCTAAAATAACTAGCAACTTTGAAACTCTGGTAAAATTTTGACTGCCACAATCACGAAAACTACCCTTAGTGAGACTGCTGAAGTACAAAACTTCTACCCACCGTAATTTTTTGACTTATCTTCAATTCATTCACAAAAAAAAAAAAAAAATCCTTGCATGCACAAGACACAGAGAAAGACAGCCAGATCAAGACACATTTTCAAGTCTCTGAACAGCAGTTAACTATTACGAGCTTAAATCAGGTATTTACTATCTTTGCTTGACTGTGTACATAAATTCCTAGCCCTTTAAAAAATTTAACTGACTCCTGAACATACTTCAGAGAGCTGATTTTGCACTAATGTGACTGTTACAACCTAAAAGTAAGTGCATACGTTCTCTGACTCAGAGTAACAACAAACAGGACAATAAATCGGGAATAAATAAACAGGAAACAATGACCCAGACTACTGTCTCTCACACAGAGGACAATGGAGATTGGTCTGGTAAAAAAATGGGACATCAATGCCTAAAATTCTTATCCTACTCTATCCTAAAACTCTTATCTATGGTTGCAGCCAGAGTTCCCTGTGGTACATAACTCCAAAAGAGCTCCCCTGCTGTTATTGTGATGCCCTGTGGGAGCACAGTAAAGAAAATTGGAATTAATGTCACTTTTAGAAGCATTAGTTGTAGTTATGATGTCCACATGACTATCCCCTGAACACAACACAAAAAGAACTAAAGAGCTGTATTAAATTCCTCTTCTGCCTCTGGTTAGCTACAGTAAGAATTGCAAAGAGCCAACCTATTTCATCCAATTTGAGTGTTCTTGAAATTTACCTGGCCGAGTTCTAACAGCAGCACATGCTCCTTCTAGGATCCCAAATATGCATCACTCAGAAGAGAAAATAACCTGGCCATAAATTATCAAACACTGCCTTGCACTACCCTTTGAGAGTGAAGTTGAGCATGTTAATTTTGAGGACAATGACCAAGCACCTTTGTAATTCCTGGAGACTGCTGTCACAGTCTTGCTAGGTAATGAATGAATTCTTGAATATATCACAAATCCAAGTTCTAGAAAACTTTTGGTGCTATGCTCAGTAAAATGACTTACTGCACTGTGACAGACCAGGTAAGGTAAATGGTTAGAGCTCTAATTTCCAGTATTCGGCCCCTATGTGCAACCAATTCATTAGAGTTAGAAAACTTGGTGAAACTGAAGTTAATTGAACAAAGAACTCTGCTGCATTTCTTTTTTTTTAACACAATTCATATATATTAAGGAATGTATGCTACACTTGATGCATGACTTCAGGAAAGATTAACTCTAAGTAACTACCAAACAGCTGTATGGCCCATTTTCCAGTATGTATGGAAAGACAGACAGTCCACAATGTAATGTCTTGAATTTCAGCACTAACATAATAGAAGATTTCCTGCTGATTTTACATCAGCTTGTGGTACAGGTGCAAAGGACTTAGGTTACTGGCAGGCGTAAGGAAAATTAATCTAGAAACCAGAAGGGCAGCTTCTTGCATTCCATAAACAGTTTATAAAATTAATTGCAATAGCATATACATCAACTGCAGATATGTAACCAGCTACACTATCATTGACCAATACAATCAGAATACATGGAAAAAGCCAAATACTTCCCTCCAAAGGTAATGGATATAGACAGATCACATAACCAATAACTGGGAATTAGTTCATCCAAGTTATTTCTGGAAATTTATGAGTCTCATGTAAGAACCAAAAATGTCTGTTTTCATTAAAAAAAATAGAAGTAGGGGGAAAATGTCAGTCTTGCAAGAAACTTCATTTGAAGTAAACATAATTTATCTTTTAGCTACTACTGCAGAAGCTGTAATTTACAGTAGATGAATCACTAATGTCTCTTAAAGCTTTGAACATTTTAGACCTATACCTCGGGTGTTACAACTTCCTGAAGGAATCCCGATCGGCTCATTAAAATAAAGATCAGATAGTAGAACAACTTATTTCAGTAAAAACTCTCTGAAGCCAAGCGAGAAAAATAAAGCCAGGCTTTATGCATCTACTCTCAACAGAGCCACAGCCCAAATAGCTGAGGTAACTGTCACAAACCAAGTAAGTTCTCTCAGCATGTCAAAACCCCAAAGTTGCATACCTTAGCAAACTATCTAAAAAGGTCTCAAAAAAAAAAAAAAAATCCTTTCTCGATGCTACAGAACATATGCTAGTATAGAGGGGCATAATGGATGTGCATACAGATCACAACTGTTATTTGAGAAAGTTTTGTTTATAGAATTATGATAGATAAATACAACTTTTTTTTCCCCTCAGAAAAGGACACCTTGCCCCTTGCAATTCTAAGGCTGCAGGATTAAATTGCAACAGAAGTTGTCAGAAAATCTATGTAAGTATACTGTATCAAGCAATCCAAAGCAAATTAAAATGGCTACATGCTTGCTTTTTCAAAAACAGTCAAGAGGCAGCAGACAATCTGAGCTGCTTCTCATCTGACACTAAGACACACATGTTCAAAGAGAGACAAAGTGAGAGCTGAACGAAAAAGGAAAAAAAAAGAGCTTCTGATGCTTCAACTATTTCTGGAAGTTCACACAATAGGAACCTGATGCAAAACTGTTTGAAGGGTTGTAATATATATCACACATGAAAAGCCCTTTATACCTAAATACTCTCTATCTTAAGAAAAAAATGGAAGACTTATTTGCCTAACATTCCTCAAGCTATAGTCCTCTACAACACATAGTGTCGTACAAGCTTAAGTTCACAAAAAGCTAACACACAGGCACATGGCATTTTGCATTTAGATTTATCTCTGCCAGAAAACATTGTTAGCATCCTATTTGGGGTTGCAAGGCTCAAAAGGCTAGAGCTCCAGTACTACCCCCTTTATACAAATCTAATTTGGGATGAGTCACAGGAAGCCTATCTAGATAGTACCTTATCGAACACAGCCCACCTGAGATGCCTAATGTTAACCGGGAAGACACACAAAAATTTCTCAATTATTTTACTGATTTAAGAGAGATGAAATCTAATGCTCACTATAAACTTTTCAGAAACTAGAATGAAGAGACTTTGCATTTCTCTAAATGTGTTTTATATCTATATATTTGTGTGTTCTGGAAATAACACGTTAGCCTACAACACCTTGCTATCCCAAATGGAAATAATGTGTCTCTTCTTCCACTCTTCACATTTTCTGTGTTACATATTCTTTAGGACAAGAAACCACTTCTTTGCTCCAAAGGTAATAGTGATAGACTTTAAAATTACAGTTAACACTTTTAGCAGCAAGTGTGATGGGGATTTTGTTTGTCTGCTTGCTTCTTTAAAGATACAGCTCAATTATTCTATACATCCTAGTATGAAACCAAATATTCTTGACATCCAGTCTTTGGACTTGGTTTTGACCAAAGCCTTGCTGAAGTGACTATATTAACCTGAATTCAAATCACTTTTTAACACCCTGGCATATGTATCTGATATCCTGTCCCCTTTCTAGTTAATAAATTAATCCATTTCTGCATATGAAAAACATGTACCAAATTCTGTCCTTTCTAGTGAAAGTTGTATTTCATCATCTGCTACATGTACAATCTTCATATTAACTCTTAGGAAGATACTCATCCTGTCATAGGTCTGATTTTATTTTTAAAAAGAAAACCCAAAACTACTATTATAAGATAAACAGGATTTTACGAGTTACAAAGTACTTCAGTTGTAAGCAAGTTCCCCACAACTCTTCTAGCTTTTAGAATCATGGGGAAATAAGTACTCCCTCTTTCAGGCATGTGTTTATCTGATAAACAATGTCTTTAGGTTAAACTTTAACAAAGTGAAATTTATCTAAAGCAGTAAAAGTTGAAAAAAGGGTCAGGACTTTGCCACAGATGATATATGAAATTATGGTGAGTGGATTTGAGTTTAGCTTGACACCTTACCTGACTGGCTTTCTTTCTCGGAGCAAATCTTCCAGACTCTTTTCACAGTGTTCAGCTGCCACAACCAGTCTCTCTAATTGAAAAAAAAAGGAAGTATAAGAGGAATAGAATCCAAATGAGACAATGGGAGTACAGACTTCTCAGTCTACCTATTTGGCAGATGTTAAAGTATTTTGATATACATTGTATGGAAAATTACACATAATTAAATGTTAAAGATGTACAAGTGGATATCACCACCATTTGCATTTATGAGATACAGCAGATCATCTTTTCTGTTTCCTCATGCAAAGCACTGTCAGTCCATCTATCCACTAACCTCCTAATAAATGTTGAACCCCTCAGCCAATGTCAGTCAGATTTGACTTAAGAATAGAGGTCTTGAAGAAGATAAGCATCTACAAATTTACAGAAATCTCTGGCTAGGCTGATGAGAGAGAGAGAGACTCAAAGTAAAACCAAGTTTGAGAAAAGGGACTCAGAGCAAGCACAGAAGTTTTAGTCCTGATGGGCCAACTAGCATATTACTAGCGCTAATACCTCTTGCCCAACAAATAGCTATAGGACTTGCTGGGGTCCCACATGTTCTGAAGATTGATAGGCTCGCTCTGAATACAGAGGAAAAGACAAAACAATTGTTGCACTGAAGACAGCAATTATAAAGTAGGAAAAGACAATGGTGTAAAATGTTACATGGGGGTGAGAAATAACTCTTAAAGCAGCTAGGTTTTGCTACTTCCACTACTCATAGAACAGCTAGTAGTGAATGTTCAGACTCAAAATCAAAGCAAACTAAACTATTTCAAACATACTTTTATAAGATGACTGTTACAGTAAGATAAAGATGGAAAATACTTTGAGGAATAAAAGTCATCACATTAAAGCTGGAATGCTTGTTGCTCAACTCTTTGTTTCTCCTTTTTGAAATCAAAGGACCACTTAAGTTTTCTTTGGAAGAAAAAATTCTGGGATTGCCTTCTGCAATGCTAGCAAAGATTTACATGTAGTTTAATTTTACAAAAAAAATATTTCAGTTGGAATGTTTTTCTATTATGTTTATATTCCCCTTTCGAGAGTCTTTTGGGGGGAATGCATACATCTAATTTTTTTGCATTGTTTTCCTAGTCTGCTTTCATATTTCTCTGTAAGGGTAGAAACTGACATTTGCAAGAGAAATAATATTAAATCACTA
Source organism: Nyctibius grandis (assembly GCF_013368605.1). NCBI lineage: Eukaryota > Metazoa > Chordata > Aves > Nyctibiiformes > Nyctibiidae > Nyctibius > Nyctibius grandis. The sequence goes on from NC_090663.1 coordinate 61,105,287, forward strand.
TGCATAGGATTGACAAGTGACAAATTCTGTCAGTATTAGACTGATAAAATTTGCCACCAAATTTGCCATATTATTTGCAAGTGATAAACTGCAATTCCAACCACTAGGAACAGAACAGTCTCCTGACTTCATGGTTAGACATTTTATTTGCTATTCTTCAAGTTACTTCAATTATCAAACGATATTTTCTCCTTCATATTTATACACACTCATAAACCTTCATGTCATTGACTCTTCATTGACAAAAAGGCCATGTTCTCCTATTTAACCATAACTTTTATTTACTAAATGTTATGTTAGCTAATGTTTCTTAACCTTTCATCCCAAACAGTATTGTAAGAAAATCACAGTTTCTGTTTCAAGAGGTACTAGTGAAAACAAGATGAAAATAAATAAACTTTCTAGATCTCCTGACTGCAAAAAATGAAAAATTTACACGTTTGAGCAAAGGAAAATGCACAAAGAAGACTCCACTCCGTGGAATACTTAAGTGTTTGGATTCAGCAATATCCTCATTTTCTAAAAATCTGAAACATCCTATCATATGGCATTCTAAAGGGGAAAAAATTACTTGCTCTACTTTATGAGACCCTGTAGCTAATCAAACAAATATATACAATGCACTTTTATATGGGAAGATTGGAGATTTAAAAGTTAAAGGTGGCAACCACTTAAATTGTCACAGGTGTTGCAGCCTTTTTGTGGAAATTAAATGCTGTACTCCTGCTGAGCTTGCAACAGAATGAGATCATCTGGAGCAGAAAAAAACAAGTGAAGCTTTATTTGAACTAAGTGTGATATAATTTTTTTAGTAACTTTTATCTGTACTAGAATGAAGTAATTGTTAGTGGGAGAGATCTTAAAGAGCTAGAATAAAAAAAAAAAAGGAAGCTTGCAGCCAAGACACGAGATAACTGAGACAAGAACAGTTGCAAATCAAATAGAAGAAACCCAGCCATCACGTGAAAATGTTCACAAGATTACAACACGGGTGTAGGAGGTCAGCATCAAAAATACATGTATTTCAATGTCCCACACAAAGACACGGCACAGCAATTGAGTAAAAGAATTTTACAGTGAGGTATAAAAAGAAAAAAGTTCTTAGCTTTTATCAGTTACCATAACATATAACAAAAGAGGACAAACAACTAACCTCTGCCTTGACTCTATAAACAAAAGTACCAGTACTGCCAGTCACAGCAAAGGCATACAGTCATTTTGAGACTGAAAAACTTTCTGGTGCTATAAAGGCAATATTCTGCTTAGTCACCTTTAGATATATTGTCACAAAAATATGACTGTAACCATGCATAAAATTTCCTTCTTAAAAAGATACTCACCATGTTTACCTCTGGTAATGTCAACGTACTGGCAAAGCCTGGGATGGGTGATTGTTTTAAGGATTTGAAATCTTCCCAAAATTTTGATGGAGTTAGGTGTTAGAGGAAGGCCATTACTTCCACAAATATCATGTGGCAGAGATGAGGCGAAGAAGGTGGAGGCACCCATCTCAGTGTCTTTTAAAGGAAACATCTTTTTCACACAATCTTAAGTCCTTCAGAGCAATTTGTGTTCCTTAAAAAGAGAACACAGAGTAAAAAATTATCTGCAAAAGATATGGATTCTTGTGACTCAGCTTACGAGTTGTTTATTAATTAAAATGTTTTTTCTCTGTTATGGCAGAATGGAACATTTTTGCATAATAATACAGTGCTGCTGCATCATAAACACTACATTTAAAGATTAAAAAAAAAGAGTGATAGTTTTAAACATAGATTTAAGAATCAAATAAAACTATTTTTAGGAGCAGATAAAAGCTTTAATACAAGCAATCTTCAGATGACTACTGCAATATAGTAGGTGGTTCATTCAAAAACCAGTAAAGCCACCAAACAGAAAAAACCTCTTCTAAAATACCACCTTGTATCAGCAGGCCTCAGATCCAGATGACCACATCTTCAGTGATAATCCAGCATCTATATACTATAGCATTCCTAATATTTAGAGCTATGAACTAAGTCTTCTGTCCTACTGCCATTTCTTTTCCTACCCATAGGTAAACTGCTGCCTCACACACTGACTCAATAACAAATTCAGTAAGTAATCTATGTTAAATATTTCTGTGGGACAGTTGAGCGAAATAAATTAGCTTGCAATTTAGTTCCAGGAGCACTTAGTTTCATGACAATTTTCTCTCCAGCAGGAACAAGCTCTCTCCTCTGAACTATGCATTTCAATTCAGTGTGAACTAAACATTTTGTCTGCACTTTTCTATAACTGTTTATGCCATTCAAGAATATGAAAATCTAAAACACGCACAAGTAACAGACACTTCCACATTCAGCTGGGTCTCAGATAAAGCTGCCTGACCTCTTTTTGCTAGCTAACTAAGAATTTAATCTGAGGCGACAAGTACCAAAATCCAAAAACTGAATCAAGCCTTTGCTCAGCTCATGTCTGGATTACCCAGATGGTGACTCAAGACACTACAGACTGTCATTAGGCAGTATTAGCCCTCTGTACATGTTAACTTCCATAGCACATACATATTTGTACATCAGGATACATATACAAACAGAGATAAAAAGGCCAAGTTTATATGCTCTTAAGTGAGCTCTGGTCTGGAAGCTGTGATGGTGAAGTAGATGGCACTTCCACACAACATGGGACAAGAGGCCAAAAAAAACTTCATTAATGAGCCTACGCAGAAGAGTAGCATCCAGCTCGCTTCAATTCCACAGACATTATGGCACAGAGTCTGGAGGCATCTGTGTATGCAATCAACAGAAACAGTCCACTGATCTGGAAAGCACATCCAACTCTCTTGTCTGCTACAGAATAGTAATTATAAGCTCTAAAGAGTAGAAATAGATATGCAGTTGCTCCAGAAATGGAGGAGGAATCCTCAGGATTTAAAGCCCATAAGAGAAATAATACGAAAAGCTTAAAGTATAAAACCAATGTAATTCTTTCAAACCAGATGTGATAATTTTTAATCATCTTAGGGGCTTCATGAAACAAAAGCCAAGTAGAACAAGATTATGCAGAGCACTAACAAATCTAAGTGCTAGTTTTTAATTATTCTTTCAGCCAACATTGACTTGCTGCTTTCATGAAAAGTTATTCTCTCATGAGAAAGTCACACAGGAGAAACAGAGCATTTAATAGTGTCTCAAAATTATTTTTTCTCTAATGGAACAACCTTGTTCCCAACACAAAATTCCCAGTAAAAACCCACTAAGTTTTTTTTTGTGAATCTTAATTGAAAGACTGACCCCATAACAGGTTGCACAGAGACCCTTATATACCAAACATATTTACTAAGTCTATATAAATGGAAACTATGGAATGTACCTTCTGTTTTAAATAATACAGTGCAGCATTAAGAAATCAAACTTAAAAAAGAAAATAAATCTGAAACAGCATTAAGCATTGGAGTTTTTATAGTAGTATTTTCATATTAAAAGTCTTATTTGTAAAGATACAATGCTTTCATATCTCATTAATATTTAATACTTTTTGAAAGTGATTTATTTTAGGATGCCAACAATGCAATTTACAGTTAGAATATTCCATTGGAAAGACATAAATTGGACTGAGTGCAAGCACAAAGATTTATTGGCATGCAGCAATTTCCAATTGGAAAGCTTTAACTGTGTATTTATAATAAGACCCACCTTCCTGTGAAAAACATCATGTCTGCCAAATGAACTACCCTGCTTCAGAAACAAAATATATATTAACCATGAAGAAAAAAAATATTGATTTAGAGAATAATCTTGCTTGGTACAGCAGTCCTCTAACAATTGCTCTAAAATAAAAAAAGTTAATATGATCAGAGTTGAGGAGAGGAAGAGTAAAATTATGCCAAACAGTGAGATGTATTATGTCTCTAAAAAGTTAAATACATAGCGTACAATATATTTACTCACATAAGATGTTTTGATTTTTACTGTAGAAAAATAATCTGCTGGATAATACTTCTCTAATACATTGTATCTGCATTCAGCTGACATTCAGAAAGGAATTTTAATGAAAAGAATTGTTAAATATCATCAATTCAATAACAATTTTAAGTGATTAAACTTTTCTTGTACTCTAGATCACTTGGCCTACACAGATGAATTAGACTACCTGCAATGCTTTCAACTAGACAACTGCAGATTTATCACTCACTCCCTTTAGATAGGAAGCACACAGACAAAAAGGAAAACATGAGAAAAGCAAACAATCTTTCCTGTCAGCCACCTAAAAGAATCAATAAAGAATTTTGAAAGGTATGCATTAAAACAAGTTCTCTTACTATAGAGTTAATTCTGTGGAATCCACTAAAGCAATGAAAAAAATTCTCTCTGATGATAGAAAATAGCTAGTTCTGTCAATAGTCACCTTCACAACTAAACTCTGATCTCTGTCCTTAACTCTCAACTTCCATAAATTCCAGGGACTGACTTCAAAAACAAACCAAGTAACCCCAAAACTAAAAAGTTAGTACTTCCATCACCTTTAAAGAGGGCCACACATTACAGCTTAAGTGAAAGGGGTTTTTTTTAACTAAATTATTTCAGCCTAGTCATTATACCAATAACTTGTTGACATTTCTAAATTCAAACAGAAGGGTTATGCGTATTTTAAAAATTCATCTAAAAAGAAGATCTTATCTAACTATTTTTAAATTGTGTGAGGTTTTGTTTTTTTGAGGGTTTTTGGTTTGTTTTTTTTTTAATCCATGTCAAAGTCTGGCACAACTATAAACATAGACAGTGCTACACATCCTCCTTGTGTTCAAGACACACGATTTTACACCTCAAACTCACTTTTTCTATATAGAAAAGACATATATTGCATTAATTTTATGATTTGGAGGAATGAATTTTATCCTGCAGAACTTCCCTATTACTTCGAACTAAAAAGAGGAAGAGAAAAAGAAATATTTGTTATTTTAAACTGACACCAGAAACAGTTAAGGCAAATTCAATTTTGGGATTGAATTCTGGAAATTCAATTCTGATAATCCAAAACAGTGAGGACGGAAGAGGAAGCGAAGCTAAAATTACTGAGTCATTGTTTCCAAAGCACCATTTATTCTGTATATGAGAGACGGTTTATCACATCTGTGAAATAGGTCTGTCATAAAGATTAGAAGTCCAGAAGTGGCCTGTTTTGTATCCCACCTCTGAATGATCTTCCCTAACCCACTACCTCCATCCAAGTCCCCCTTAGAAACCTTTACAGTACACAAAAACACTAACCCACCACAAACAGAACACCTTTACATATTCTTATTTAATATTCAGATTAATTAATGATAATCTTTTACTTGATAGTTTTCCATGCCCAACACTGAGAAATAAAATACAAAAGGTAGCCCTTCATCTACTGAGCAACTTAGTTGCTCCTCTGAATACCTACTGCTCTCAGAGAACAAATATTTTTTTCTTCAGAATTTAGCATTTTCTAGCCATTATTTACAACTTTTCCAGTGAAGCAGTGCTAAGGCAATTGAGTCAATGGACACTAAGAACTTTGCCCTCAAACAAAAAAAAAAAATCAAAAGATATAAATTTGATTCTCAGAAGCAAATATTGCACATGCAAACAGACCAACCTGAATGAATCCATCCTGTGAAAGACATCTATGGTTTCTAAAGCGTCCACATGCAGAAATAAAGACAACTAGCTGTGTGCTAATACCTGTTAGTAATGCGAAATGGCTAGTTATTTGAATGCCTCCTGAGTATTCAGGTGTAAATGTCCCTTGCCTAATGAAGGCAGCTTTTCAGAATTAAAACATAGTTATAATCAGTACTGCTATTGAACTATTTTTAAAGCATGAAAACAATTTCAGGAGAGCAGGTGGCCTGAACATCCTGTGCTTACGCTGTTCTTCATTAAATCACAGTATTTTCAACAAAGTAGGCCATTTCATAAGAAGAAATTCTTTCACAAAATACCTTTTCTTCTGCTCTTAAGTAAGTCTTAAAACATTGCTGTTGCAACAGCAGTAATTACTAAGTTGATAAAGTAACTGAAATAAAAGATGCAATTTTAGCTACAGTGTTGCTACTTCACAAAAAAAAAACCAAAACTGTGATTTGCCTCCCAAGAGTTTGTTAGGACAATCACAAGAATGAGCTGGGACACGTTCGCTTTGTGATAATAATAAATATTTACTTATCAGCTTAATTTTTGCAGGGGGTGAGGGGACTGTGGATTAAATTTAGTTCACCTCAGAAATCTTTTTTCATCTGCAGTATAAACATCTACTAACTACACCACTTGTACTACAGAGATTTCATAATATTGCTTAAAAATCTAAACATAAGCACTATTGTGTTTAAACAAATGTTTTCCCCTATGGCACAACATCAAAATGTCCTCTTTTACAAAATTTTCTAACTTCCCTAACATTCATTGAAGTAAGAAGTATTCTACCTATAAGTAAAGAGTAACTATGGAATCATGGGCAGATAATTACACAAAATACACACATTACGCGTACTTAAAAAAAATAATATTTTTTAACATTGTTATTCTGTCAAACCTAATAAATTCAGTGCAGAAAAGAAATACTTTGCTTCAGATTTCAGCTATACCAATTCAGCAATAGAGAGAATAAATAAGTGTGCCAAAATTTTCACTATAATACTGTTACTTGAGATAAACAGAAAACACAAACCAGATTTTGACAAGGCTCCAATGTCATTATTTTGTCTTCAATGAATACACAAATTTGGGGGAAAAATAAGACAGGGATCATGGTGGTTTTGGCACAGGTAACTAACAAATATTTGAAGAGTTATTTAATGAAAATGCTAAATAGTAATTGCTTTCCTTTTTCTTGTAGGAATATTAAGGCATCACTCCACTCAAATGAAACCTAAGCCATCAGCAAAGATTAAAAAATGCTCTGTCTCTGTAGTATTTGGAGACTTTTATCATACATACATGAAAGCCTCTGTATTCTATGTAGGTATTTGCATAAGAAGAGTTACTGGTGGTGTTTGGAGCATTCACAATGTTTCTACTTAGATTAAGATGTTGCTACTTTGAATGCCAAGCATAAGAGTTAGTCAGACATTGACATCTCAAGTTTCACATCTGCAGCTAGAACATTTAGCTAGTGGGAAAAAATTACAACACTTGGATAGCATAAAGAAAACATATAATCTAATTTTGATAGATCAGGATAGACTTTTAGTCACATTTCTCTATTTTACGAGCCTGTTATTTCTTTTACCTGTTTATCAGTGTTACAGGCTGTCTGCCTGTCCTGCTATGCCAGTGTCCCTATGCACATAAAGATGGGGTTTGCTACCGTTTGATTTATGCATTACACACGGCTGTTCAGGAAACAAATCTAGTAAAAGAGAAAACATTTTTAAACAGTTTGCCAAGTGACTGCTAGAAACGCCGGTAGCCCCGGGCGACTCTCGTAACCTGGAAGGCCCTACAAGCACGCCAACCACAGACCCTCCAGCCCTGAGACACTACACGCCGGCCGGCGCTCGCAGCCCAAAACCGAGCCTCAAAAGGCGCGAACCGGCCTGGCGCACCTCACGGCGGTGCCTCTCGGACCGGCCCCGCGCACCTCACGGCGCTGCGGCGGAGCGCTCGCCCTGCGCCCCCGCCCCTCCTGGCTCCCGCCACACCCGCTAGCCCGGCCGCTCCCTCAGCCCCTCTCATTACCCAACGGCCACCGGCAGGGGCTCCCTTAGCGGGGGCTGCCGGCCTGAGCACGGCCCGACGGCGGAAGGGGAGAGCTAGGGCTGGTGCCGGTGTCAGGGATACCTGCGCCAGCGCCGCCGTCCCCGCTACGCGCCCCGCCCCCGCTCGCCCCGCCAGCACCCGCGCCCGCCCTCGCCGCTCCGTGGCGTCACTCCACCCCGCCGGCCGCCGGAAGGACCCTGGCACGGAGGCGTCCTGCGCGAAGCCTGAGCTTTCTTTTTGTTCGGGCCTTTAAAAAAAAAAAAGAGTTTAACACGCTTTCCCTCTCTTCCCCGTATGTGTGTGTACTCTGCTAGTACTCCGAGAAGGGCATGTTGAGCTCCTTGGCCTTAAAAACAGTGCTCGCTGGGGTTGGAGAGGCTTTCCTAGGCGCCTTCTTATAAACATCAGGCGCTCGCTAGGGCAGCCTGTAGCAGAGGGCCTTTTCCCCTCAGCGGATGAAGGTGTGTGGCGGCCGCTCGGTTCATGTGAGTGCCTCTTGATGGGGCCTGGCGGGGCCCGGCCAGGTTCCAACACGGGGGAGCGGCTTCGCCCCCCTCAGCGTGCTCTCAGTGCGCCCGTGGGTGGCTTGGTTCGGTTGTCCCTCGCTGCTGGGGGGCTGCGTCATGGCGGTCTGATGCCCTGGGGCTCCCCCGCGGGCCGGGCCGGGCCGAGCCGAGCTCTGTGGGGCGGGCAGGCCGGAGCTCAGCAGGGCCCTGCGAGTTTGGTTCGAGCTGCCGGTGCGGTGAGGCGGGGTGGGACACGGCTGGAGTGGTGCGTGCTATGGCGGTGGTCGTAGGGAGGCCGCTGTCGTCCCTCTGACAGGAATTCCCCTGTAGCGGAGGGGCAGGCTGAGTGTCTCGAATTAGAGGAAACAGCGTTATGTTCGTTGTTGTTTAATTTATATAAGGGATTTAATCACGGGGCGTAGTGTGTGCTGAAGCTGTGGGGTGGCATTGCAAATACAGATACCGCACTTTGTGAGGAGGAAGCATGCACGTGTAGTGGTTTTTCTGAAATCAGTTGCGTTCCTTTATTCAGCCTATCCACTGAAATGACAGTTTGGCAGTGGCATAGTGGCGGGCTGTTGAAGAAAATGCTGTAATAGCCTGGAAAGTACAGGCACGGAGTATCTACTGAGCTTTGCATGGGAACGGCTGCTACTAATTGAAAAGTAAATCCTTTCTCTGTTTTGGTAAATGGTATGTGTGTTTGTTATGCATTCACATAGACTTCAGTGAGTGAAAAACAGAGTATAACTAAGCATTTGGTTCACCGTCAGTAGGGATACTTTCAAGATTTAACACACGGCACATACTCTGTACAGGGATGCATGGATTGGATAACTGAGATGAGGTTATGATTTGTTCCTTGTTAGATTACGCTGTGAGTGCACAGCTAACCAGTATACAGCAATGTTCCTGAAGTACTGTATATCTTGAGCTAATCAGTAAGTGTTTTTTGGCTAGGTTTAGCAGCTGGCAAAATGAAGAAAATACTACTGTAAAATAAGTAATCCTTGCATTTCCTGCTATTTCTGTTTCTTTAACTCAGATTTTTTTTTTTTTTTTAATACAGTCGTTGCTTTTAACAAATAGTTTTGCGATTCAGGATATCTGTAGGATATCATGAAATCTGTAGTAAGGTGAGGCAGTAGTGGTTAAATATAGCATCCCATTTTTGTATGTCCTTATCATTCACTTACTATATTATTCTCCAGTTATGTTTAAATAGTAATACATTATTTGGCAGACCTGTTGGAAAGTGAGCCCAAAATCCGTAAAATAAAACCAAAGTCCTGAAACTGAATTATTAATACGGGATATTATTAAAAGAGATAAGGCCTTAGAAATGAGTAACAAATAGAACTTTGACAAATCAAATAGTTGGCAAAGTGGAGTTTTTGGTTGGCTGATTGGTTGGTTTGGGATTTTTTTTAGCTAGCCTCCAGGGTCTTTGCTTGTCAACATGGCTTCATCATAATATATTCTCCCCAATTGCAAATTAGTAATACATTTTTGTTATGATAACTTTGACTTTAAAGAATTTTTAAAAATATATTGATGAGTTGCTTTGATGTTTTTAGCAGCACTGAATCCTGAAGGTGCAAAATGTTGAAGGCAGGGTGATTTAAGTAAAAATGATTCTTAAAACTATCTTCAGCAAATTTGGTCTCTGGAATGTCATTTTCCAGTTGTAAATATGAAACTTGTGCATATCTTCCATATATTGCTATCGGTGATTTGTTTCTTTTACACCTTTAAAAGTAAATAGAGAGGGAAACAATTTCTCATTCCCCAGCTGAAAACGGTGGACAGTGTGGAGAGAATGGTGTCAAATGAAAAAGGATATTTGCTAAAAGAAGGACATCTGTGCAAACCTGAAAATAGTCCATCAGACTGGAAATAATTGGACTCTTAGGTTGCCTAAAGCCTTGAAGACTTGATGCTTCTGATCATGAAGCATATGTGAGTGGGAAAACAATCTGAAAAATAAAAGTTTAATGCAGAAAGGTATGATGAAGTTGCTTTGACATCATAACTGATTTCGTATGAATTTAACAATGGCAGGCTAACCTAGGGCCCCTTCATGGAAGGAGGGCCAAACAGCCCGTGGATGTTTTTTCATCCTTTTGATTTAGACGATGTTCTCTGTAACGGCTTTTCTCGTAAATACATTTGACTGAAATCTGCTTAATGCATTATTGTTATTTCAATTATATATGTTATCCAAGATGACTAGCAATGAAGTTAACTGTATGCCATGATGAGGGGAAGCAAGCAACCTCCTAGGAATTCTTATGCTTTGCAAAATCCTTTAAATCAACTCATGATGATAAAATTCTTTCTGAAAATCAGTCAAGGGATTCTAGTCTACTAGAGTTTTTGACTTTCTACTGGAAGTTTCACAATATTATGTTTTCCTGAAAAGAGAACTATAAAATGTCATGTGAGTAATGCTCCATCGTGCAAGGTGTATTGGTGGCATTGCTTCCTTTTCTTGCTTTTGTTCTTTCTAAAGTTGCCTGCTTAATATCCTTGGTACGATCACATTTTTGAAGAACAGAGTCCTGATTTAGAAAATGTTAAAATACATATATTTAACGGCAATGTTTATCACTGAAATGTCATGCTATATCCTTGACACACTGAACTCCTAATTTAAGTGATACATCATCACAATAATTTGATCAGTGTTTCCAAGTTATCTCTTAATCTTTTGTTTGTTTTTCTTCCATAAACTCCATAGAGAACTGATTGATTGTGACTTTGGGGGGGGTGTGGGCGGGTTGTTGTTTCCTAAATTAGGACTAAAGTGGAAAGTATAACACTGGTTTTGTATTAGTCTGTAGTATATTGAGATACAGTACACCAATTTCAGTTGGCATGAAGCTTTAAAAACGGTTTCTGGAAATGTTGTAAAAATGCCTCAAAATATTTCTATATGTTTATTATACAGCACATTTTATACTACAGAACTGTGCTAGTTTGTATTATAAGATAGTAAGAGATAACATAAGGTAATGATCAGCTGCAGTGGGTTGCGTGTTTTCCTTCTGAATCAACAGACCACTTCAAAAATTGCTGCTCTGTGTAGATTTACTAATGAGCAATGGAAATGAATTAGAAAAGTATCAGTTTCTCAGCCTTTTTTTTCCTCGCAGCTGCCCCCATTAAAGTAGAGTAAATAAGTTCATGGATGTAATGTTACTCTGTTCATTTCTGAAAAAAACCCTAAGAAGCAGCAGAGGTAGCTTGTACATTCTGGAGAACAAGAACTCAAATAATGGCATCAGAATGAAGAGTAGATCTTGAATTGGCAAGAAAAAAATATACTGAGATGCAACATAAAAGATGTGTTATCCAAGACCTGTCTAGACCAGGAGTGAAAAGAAAAATTGAGCTCTCAGGTGCCTACAAATCCCACCTACTTTACAAGTCCCCATAAGCATACCAGGGAATTATCTATATAATAAAAATAATGTAAAGCAGTTGTCATAAGAAGGATCGATCAAGTGTGCAGAAAGACAAATCTGGTATCTACCATAATATTTTTGAACTTTTCTGGTTATGGTTTGATTGCTGTATGTCACAGCTGCCATGTGAATGAATTAATTCACATTTGTCTTTTCTAAGGGAGTGTTTCCTAAAACATAAAGAATATCAAATGCTAGACAATACAGATAAAACTGAGGGGTCAGCATATAGGGCAGCTGCTAGGAACATCAGATGTGAGCAAGGTAAACAGCCTCTCTTCTTTCTTGTAGTGATATGAATTATATGATGTCAGTCAAGCAGAGACCCCCAGAAACCCCTGTTTATTCTCCTTCTAAACAGTATCCTGTATGGTTCTTATTGCTGTCACCAAGAAACATTTCTCTTGTTAGATTTCCTGTCATACTGGGGGTAAGGGGTAAATAAATCTTTAGTTTTCATTTCCATAGTTGCATTAGTATCAAACGGTAGGGAAAAAAAATAATTTCCATGGTTACATTGGTATTTCACAGGGCAGGAGGGTAGTCTCTGATGGCTTTTTTCCTCCCTGTGTGGCGGAAGCCATCCTTATTCATAATTTAATATGCTTTCAAAAAGATTTGGATGCTTCTCAAAACAGCCTTCTGCTTTCATTGTTTTGATTTTTTTTTTTAATATATATATATTTTTTTTGTGCTTGGGGAAAAAGTGCTTTCCTTCAAAAAAAATCCTTTAAGCAAAAACTGAAAAATGGTTTACTGACTAGGCTTGATGACCACGTATCAGCAAGTCATCAATTAAAGTTTTCACAATTTTCTTGGAGAACTAGAAAATATAGTACTGTCTGCATTATGATGTTAGAGGTCAATTTCTTCAGCGTGAGTGTAAAATTAATACATTCGCGTTTGAGTTCAGAGGTGGTTTATTCGTCCTGCTTTCACAGTTAGCAAATCTTTGATGTGTTTTGTTCTCCCAAATAATCACACATGAATATGTGGAAATATCATGATTAGAAGGGTAGGTTTTACTACATGTGTTTTAAAGTTAAATAAAATGCAGGGATGTAAAAGAGGGAAATACTATTGGTTTTGTAGCGCTGGGTGTAATGAAAAGACCTTAGCAGAAGAGGAGCGAAAGATCTCAAGTTCATTCTCATCTGTTATACCTTAATCACTTCTGACAGCTGTTTGCCTAACCTGTTTTTAAAACCTTCCAGTGATGGATATTCCACAACCTCCATAGGTGTCCTGTTCAGTCCTTTACTCTTACTTGGAAGCTTTCCACATATCTAGCTTAAATCTTCCTTGCTTTTTTCCTGTCTGCAGTAGACCTGGTGAACAGTTTAGTCCCATTCTCATACCAATTTCCTTTGTGTTTGAAGAACGGGACCAAGTCTCCCATCTATCTTCTCTTCTGTAGACTAAACAACTACACTTCTTTCAAGCTTTTTGATCTTCTTTGAAGTGTCTTTAAAAAGTTGAGAGACAGGAAAGGAGAATCTGAGCAAAAGCAAATCTCTCTGGCAATTGTGGGGCTTCTTGAGTATGCATGAGTGCAATGTGAATATTGCTTGGGAAGCCTCTTGAGCAGCTGAGACAGTTGGCCTATAACGAAATGTGGCTAGTCAGGCCTTTCCTGACTTGCCTCTCCTTTATTTCCTTCTGTGTCCCTCACACTTCTTTTCTAGATAAATTACAAGCTTGAGCTGATTTTTTTTCTTTTTTTTTTTTTTTCTTTAAACTAGAGGGGAGAGGCATCACAAGGGAATAGATTCCCAGGTGAGAAGTTGTTCTTATCTATAATGTGTGTGGTGGTGTGTTAATTGATTAATTCATTAGTTAGTTGCCTTTACACTTTTTGAGCCATAAAGTTTTCTGATGGTGAAGTCCATAAGAAGCATGAGACATTTTGCAAGCAGGTATTTCCCTCCTGGAAATGTAGCCTCAGTGGTTCCAGTCAGTTGAATAGATCTGATAGAGAGAACAAGGGAAAGCACTTTTTGAGCATAATAAAAATGTGCTAGTTTGCTTGGGTAGCATGACAGCTCCAGATGTTTTGAGATTGTCACCATATTTGTTTGAGTATTCCTAAACTGTCCAAGTATACATGTTTATATTTAAATAAAAAAAAGTTCCTTGCCTGAGCATGTTCTGTGCTTCTGACACATGCTTGTGAATTCAGTATAGTTACAAATTTGTAATCAGTTATAACTGTGGTTTCTAGGCATGGCAATCGCTGGCGTGCCTGATGACAAAATTCAATGTGCCAGATCCCTGTTCAGTTTTCTAGGGGACAGTCACTTATGATGCAAGTCATGGCCTGCTCCTTGGTGATGCTCTGTAATATCAGGTGATTGGCCAACAGAAAAAGAAATCAGTTTAATTTATAGAATTTTTTGTAAATGCCAGTTTTGACTTCCCCCCCCCCCCCAAAAGAAACCATCTTAAAAATGGCATGCCTTTCAGGACTGTCAGATGGTGACTGTTTCAGATCTTAGTGTCCTCTTGCTTTCTTATTGCTAGCTTGTAAAATAGTTGGCAATTTCAGTTTTCAATATCATATTTTAAATAACTGACTGGTTCAAAGGGAAAAAGAAGAGGAGCAATTCAATTGCTCGTTTGTTCCTTTGTATGCTGTTTATTTTGCTGTGGTAATTAATCTACTCCAATAATTCTAATGCTGCTGCTTACAGGCTAACATTGAGCTGCTTTAGCAGTAGTGTGTGACCACCAAAGAATTTTTGTTTCTGGATCACCATGTTTATTATTCCTCTTGAATGTCCTTGACTCTGTTCCTCTTCTGTTACTCAACAAATCTTGTCTACTACCATGGGATTGGGGCAGGAATGGGGAGATAAAAGTAACTAGGAAAATAAGTCAGCATCTGAATAATCTTTTCTTTGAAGTTTTGGAGCAGAGCAGTTGTTAACTTGCACATTTGTAGTTTGTTTTGCTTCATTCTGTTTTGTCAGAATATTGTCAGTTGGTCAGTGGCCTTCTGGTAAGGGTGGGTCACCCATTCTGTCCGTACAAACTTAGAAGGGGATGTTTGTCCAAAAAGCCTTTATTGTCTATACAGAGTGTGAGCATTATTAATACAGGTATTTAAAGGGTTAAGTGAGGGAGTCATCTCTACCTACTGAGATGAAAGATAAGGTTTCTCTTAAGTTACATTTACAACCTCAAGTCATGGTAGTTTGAAATTGATGTATTTTGTTGGTTAAATGCATCAATGGAGGTCTGTAACAGCAGCTGTAATCACTTGTTGACACTTGCTGTTTCTAAAGAAAATGTCTTTGATACCTTACTGAAATGGGAATTGGATAAATTCCTCTGCTGTGTACAATTTTCAGAGAGAAATTCCAGAAAAGAGATACCTTCTGCTGACCTGGCTTTTACAACTTTTGTTACGCTCCACAACTTTGTATACAATTCTTAAGTTCTTATGCCATTTTATATAAATTAACAGCCTAGAAACTGTTCCTTGACTTCAAAAACTGTAGAGGGAAGCTTAAGCTAGCATTCATATTAGAAAGCAACATATAGTGTATTTAGCCATCATCTGTTAAACACAATTCATGTAGAAGAACTCATTCTTCTTTCCTCAGAATGCTGGAAAAAACCTGACAGAGATTCTCTGCTGGATTAGAGGAAAATTTAATTCCTCTCATAACTGCTTCCCTGGTGTGTTGTCTCATATCCTAGTTATCTGAAAGCAGACAGATTCTGAGATGCTTTTTATATTTGAAAGCAGCTGGCAATGCATAAAACATCATCAAAAATTGCCTCGAGTTAGCAAATCTGTCCTTGAGATCATTTGGTACAATCTTTTGGCGTAAAACTGCACATTATAGAAGACTTTTATTTCCATTTCCTTCTCATCAGGAGCTTTCCCAACATAACTTCAACTGAGTATGAATTAATAGTTTAAAGATTAGTCTCTGACTTCAGGACCCTCTCTCGGAAAGGATCCATGGCTATTGGATCTGATTTCTATCCCAGAGTGTTTCTCAATTACATTTTAATATACAGCTTTGTAGTGGTGTCTTGTTTCAGACTCTGAAGATAAGTGAGCAGATCATTTCAACAGCTGAGTTGGCTGGGGCAGCTAGCGACTGCTATTCCCACAAGAGTACACAGGCTTGCATGTGGCATGCAAGAGGTACTACGTTTGGCTTGGTAGCAGCTGCTCTCTAGTGAAGGCCATAAGTTCACATTTGTGCTTGTCCTACTGTAAGGTTTGAAACCTTCTGTGTGAAGTGCTCTAGTAATTGGTAACAGTCACACACTAAGGAAGTCACCGTTGCCAACTAGGATATGACTGAATTGTACACCAGGGAAGTTAATCTTTTCGTAGGGGTTGAATTACCCTGCTACATCACAGTGGGTAAGTAATTTCACATCTATATGACCATCTATAAATGATAATGATAAGAACTAGGCACAGATTTTTTTTTTTTCCTTTACATATAGCTTATAATTAAATTTTACTGAGAAATTACCTGCAAATTTGCAGGTTTTGAAGATGCTAAACCAAGATATTCTAATTGAAAAGAATTGTTTAAACTGGTTGGATTTTTAATAGAATAATTTGAACACAGCAAAATTATAATTTAGCTCAATTTGTCTTAAACTATGGAAACAAAAGAAGCTTTGAATCTATAGATGAAATATGGCTATTCCCCAAAAGCTGCTTGGAGGATTTTTCCGTCAGATACGGTCAGTCTTAACAGCTGAAATCAGCCCTCTCAAAGTCCAATGAGTGCACAAGGGTTTGGTTTTGTTTTATTTTTTCTCCTCTCTGCACAGATCTAGTATTAAAAGAGGGGAAAATCATCTTCATCCTAGAAGTTTTAAAAACTGTGAACCTCAAATGCTTCTCACTGCATACAACTAGAAAGAAGGTTCTGAAAGGCAATTACAGGACTTCTTACTCTTTTGGTACTATTAAAAGATGTATATTGCTGTACTTTGTTTCAAGCAGTGCTTAAGTATTCATAGAAGATGTGGTCCAGAAGTTTACCTAGTTTATACAGTGTTAACTCAATGACCATGTTGCAATTCTGGACTGTGCCCAAAGGACTACTGAGTATACTTACTTTGAAATTGGGTTATCAAGTGCTCATAAAACCAGATATTTAGTAACAGTGATGTTCCTAAATTAGTTCTTTTCAGTAGCAGTGGGTGAACATTTTTGTGAGAAGATATTCATGAGTGTATGCGTTGTTAAATAACAGGGAAGAAGAAGGTGGGGGCACTGTGCTGTAACAGCTGGAGTTTTGCAAGGGATGCTACAAGGTAATCCAAAAAACTCTTGATGTTCCCCTCTAGTTTAGAATATAGAAAACAACTCTGGCCAAAAATGACTATTTCAAGATCGCTCTCTCTGGTTTGGGAAGGTAATTTCTGTGTGTCAGCTAGAATAACTACAATAGTCAAAAGTATCTTATTTGGATGGGGTTTACATTTGATTTATCAGTCTTGGCAAACTGATTTAGTTTTCAAAATGTGAAATAAGCGTATAACATCCGAGTGTTGATTCTCTGTTAACAAGGATTAAATGATTTTCTTCTTAAAAAGAAAAAAATGTGTTAAATATAAGTAGCATTTGTTGTACAGGAAAAAGTGGTAAGGTTTTTTGTATACAAAGGACATCTTTCTGTAAAAATTTCTTTTCTTTCAAATCAGTAGAAGCTCTGGAATAGCTATGTAATAGCCTAACCCTGTGGTGGAGGTTCATGTCTGATCAGGAGGAAAACTGGCATTTTGATTTCAAGTATCCTTTGAATTGTTACTTTGTGCGCTTTATTTAGAAATAATTGACAGGCAGTTGCTGTACAGTCTTTGCTTCAGAAGTTGATTGGTTTGTTTTCCTGCTGAGAATAGTGAAGTCTTCACCTGCAGAAATGTAAATCTATGGAAAAGTGTTTTCTTCAGAGTTCCTTTCTTTGATCTCCAAAAGAGAAAAATTATTCTGTGTTTCTACACAAAAGTTAAAATCATTGATCCAAAAGGTGGGTAGTTACAATACTTAACAGTTGTATCTGGAGATTTTTCTGAGATGAGATGCTTGCTAGGAATTTTAAGTCTCTTCACTCTGTCTGTGCTGAAAGGAAAGACCTGTGTTTTGAGGCTGATGCCAGGAATATGCAGTGGTAGATACCGCTGGCACGTGGTTTGGAAGTGACATGTAACTGCTTCTGAGGATTAGTTGTTGTCAGCTCACTTTGGATTTAAAAGTTAATTTAGACTTTTCACTCCCCCGCTGAATAAATAGTTTTCTCTGTGCAGGGTAAGTTAGTATCTTATAGATTTTCATTTAAGTATTGTCCTTCTGTGTTATGTGAGTAAATCAACACTGGAAAGTACAATTATTTGTGTGATGAATGAAACTGGGTCGTTAAATGTGTGTGGGAGGGGTTTGCGTATGTAAATAAGATACTGGAACTGCAGGCTCGAAGTTTGGCAAGGACTGCTTTTCCCCTTAAAGCTTTGTTTGACAGCTTTGTTGCTCCCCCTTAAGAAGCGTTTGCCTTTATTCTTGCATTGATTACACACAGACATGCGTGCACACAAACACGCACATTTTCAGGTTTAATTTTCTTCATCTTTTATTTGGCTCACATAAAAGAATACCTAAAGTTTCTGCCTCAGTAAATACCAGCAATTGTTAATGTGGTTGTAGTTAGGGAGCAGTGATTCTTTTGCTGTACATCTGCATGATGTCTGCTGAATGCTTTTGCGAATAAATAATGGTTATTTTTAACCTTAGCACTTGCTTTAGCTGAATGGTTAAATCCTGTTTTCCTTTAGCTGTGCTGTGAGATACTACTTTTACATGTAGAAAAGTGGATATTAATGTAAAAGTAATAAATTGTCTTTTTCCCACAGATGAATTATGCAAAATAACTGTAGGCAGGTTTCAGACATGAAGAGTATTGTTAACTAAAATTGAAAAAGGGGATCAGTGTTCCTGTGAACTACCTAACCAATACCATTATTTTGCAGTCTATTGCTGACATAAAATACATTGCTTAATGGTATTCTTATTTCCCAACTCTTCAAGTTTCTGAGGAGAAGGTGTCTTTAAAATGTCTTTTTAGCAGCTAGGGTTTTTGACAAGGGTTTGACAGACCCAAAAGAAAAGGACTGGATTTTGAGTGATACCTTTAAAATGTATTTTTGTTCTCAAGTGGAACCTGTCTTAGGGAGAGGGGGTAAACATTTCTCTTTTCTTTACCTTTTTATAACTGCTGTGCCTATTCTTAATTAAGGAGGTAGCGTGAATGCTAACTTTTTTAGGATAAAGTTACAAAAATCAATAAAATACCTAAGAAACACTGTTCTACTTGGTATCAACAGGTAGATTTCAGTGCAGTTCTGATTATTCGTCTGCTATCTGATTTATGGGTAGTTTACTGTGTGGTTATAACAGTAATCTAAAGCTTTCACTCCCCAGTAAAACCCTAGAGGGTGAACTGCAGTAGGGATTCTTCGGGTTCCTGAGGCATACGCTGACCTTGCAGACTTGTCCAGATGCAGCTGAGTGCAGTTATATTTCTGAATTTATAGGCATATGTGTGTGTCTGTAACTGTAAAGTCCATCACCTGTCAAGGAAGTTTTATGAGGATATTTTGAGGCATGAGTAGCAGCTACTTTTTTTTTTTTTTTTATATTCAATGGTAGCCACTGGATACACTGTGGTTCAGAAAATTAAGCTTTTGTAAATTGAAACAAAAAACAAAACAAAACCACCACCACCACCAAAAAAACAAACAAAAAAAAACCTGTCAATTTTTGAGGTAAGCTTTTGGTTCCAAAGCATTGGATGTATTTTGGGTTTGGAAATCAGTGCTTAAGGTCAAAGAAACAAGATAGCATGTCGTGGGTGTTGCATATTTTCCATCACAGGATTTATGTGAGAATTCCTTCTGCACATGGTGATCGTTTACCGTAAGATTCTGATAGTACTATTAAAATATTAATGCAGCGGGATTCCAAAGGTACACACTGCTGAAAAAATACATAAAGCTGTCCAACTGTTTTGGCATATGAGCTGCTACTTAAATTTCAGGCTGCACTATAAAGCACAACCAGATGAATCTTTACTGAACTTCCAGGGGACCTGGCAGATGTAGCGGGTATGTAACCTGTGAAGACTTAAGTCAAGCAGTGCAAAGAAGTTGCTTTTCTTGAGCCATGTTGTGAGCCATCCATGTCTATTGAATTAATCTGAGAAGACTGCCCAGTAATAAATTAAGTTATGTATAATTTAGTATACAGTCTTTGTTACTGAAAATTTTTGGTAGCTCTGAAGGCAAAAATTTTGTTACAAACCACATCCAAATCACTTGATTTTTGTCTTAACCTGGACAGAACTCCTTGTAATCATGTCTCTACTTTGTTTAGTCCTTGGGATGTTGCTCAGAGGTCGGAAAGAGTAAAAAGTTAATTCAGAATTGGACCGAGACAAGCATTAGTAGAAACTTCTCCCTGAATACAAATTTAGCACGAACTTACAGCCAGGATGTGAATGAAATTGCAAGTACTCTTAACTTGCCTTAACCTTTTGAATGTTGCAGCCGTAGTATGTTAAGATATGATGCAGTTAATTATTATGTTGTGGCATCTACTAAGTCTTGAAATGCAAACTTGAACAAAATACTAAAATAATTTTTACTTCTGACTATTCAGTTTCTAATGATCTCTACCATACAGATCCAAGAGATACATTTTAATTCAAATTAAGCCTGTCATAATACTCTAAAAGTAAAAATTTCATGCTTCTACCTTTATTTATTCTAACATATGCCTGTCTTGCTTCTTCATTCATTAGATTTGATTTTTACCTGTCTCATTAATGCTGTGACTTGCTTGTGACTTTGGTACATCATTCTGTTTCAAGACAGACTTGTCCTCATGTTTGAAAATAATAATTTCTGAGTAACTTACTTTGCCTCAAAATTGGTACCAGTGGATGAGCCTTTTTTTGTGAAATGTTCCATCACATTTTTAAAAAATCTCTTTCATGCTGCAGTGTTTTTCAATATGAAAAACTTCGGTTGTGTGTGTTTTTACTATTTACGGCCCTTTAAAATAGGGAGGGGTAGGCTCTTAGGACTACTAAAAGACCTGTCTGCAACTGGGATTGAGCCTGATTTATCTGGCAGCCAGAAGGCTTGGACTGTAGTCTCCAGAGCTAGCAAATCATTCCTTAGGGCTGGCACTGCTTCTTGAATGGACTGTGTTAAACATGTTAGTTGTTGGGAAATCTGCAAAGCAATTATTCTGACTCTCTCAGTGCAAGAGATGTGCGTTGAAATAACATATGGCAGAAATGTACAACTTTGCCTAGTAATTTGCTGTTTGGCAAATTGCTTTCAATACTGACTACACAGGAGTCCATAGTTTATGAATACTTTAAAAATTGTATTTAAGCGCTCCAAAAAAAAAAAAAATCGGGCTGTTCAACTGTTTAAAGCCCCAGTCACAGCAACCACTTATTTGGGGAGAATGAGGAAGATTAGAATTCTTATGGCTTTTGCAATTACAAGTCTGCAAAACTGTATTGCCATACTTTACAATACTCTTTTACATTTTAGGCTGTAATTCCATTTTACTCATTAAAAAGAGCATTCTTTCTTTAGCAAAATAAAGGATAATAGTTAAAATTTCATTTGATCTTTTATAGTGCTGCATATCTAGGACCTGGTAGGGGATCACTGATCTAGTACTGAAAGTCAAAAATGAGGTTCAATGATTATTTGATAATAATTCCTAGATTTTAAGTTTTCACACTGCGATATATCAATATTGCTCAAAATCTTGAGGAAAAAATACAGTGGTGGGGTTTTTTGTTTGTTTGTTTGTTTGTTTGTTTTTTAATTGTCCTGTCATTGCTAGCTGTTGATTTTCAAGTTTTTGCTGTGTTCTGCCAAAAATGTTTTGGTAGGTCTCCTTTCTGTGTGCAGAGAAGGACCTAGGTGAGCATCTACATTTTGATCATTTACACATATTTGCTTAGGGCCTTAAACCATATTTTTAGTTGTGTAGACTTTGACAATGTGAGATTCGGGAAACCTACATTCTTCCCTTACAGAGCTAACAATATACTTAATTCTGAAAGACAGATGAGCTGGTAGTTAAATCTTAACTGATATACGCCTGTCTTTTCAATGTGGGTGAACTGATATTTAAGTGTAATGGAGTGCACTATTTCTTTTTGCTCTATTATAACAGCTAGGGCTTTGTTTGTGATTAAGTAGTCTCAAGCAATGCAAAACTTGTAGCTAATATCTAAGATACTTGTTTTCTTTCTCAGCATTTCATTGCTGCTTACTGATACCTTAGCCTATTTGTATATGGGTTTAAAAGGCATGTTTTTTGAAACCTGTTTGTGAACAGCTTCATCTTTCCCTTTATTTTGTGATCGAGGAATTATATTTTTCCACAGATAAGTAAATGTAATTCTTCTCTGTCTTTTGAAGCCTAGAAACATTTAATCTTTTAGAATTGCATTTCCTGAGAAGGAATATTTGGGAGTAAAAGCCATGATTGCATTTTACAATGTGTAACAGGTATAAAAACAGTGAAACACCTAACCTTTTGTGGTAGTGATAGGTAAGTGCATAAAACTTACTGAATATAGCTGATTTCCAAAATGTCCTGGCCATAGGATTATATCACTACAAATTTGTAACTAAATGTTATAGACCGTTGCCTCCCTAATGACAAATTGAGAGCTGCTGTTGATCTTCTCTTCTTTAATTAGAGTGAAGGAGGGAGATGATCAAGTCAAAACTAAGATTTGATCTCAAATCTGATCGGTTGTAGCTCTACTCAGGGTTGTTTTTTTTTTTAATAGTTTAAATTTTCATAGTTTGAAAACTAAACCTTCAGGTTTTTTTACCAAAAATGTGAAATCAAATCAGATATCGTAAATCTTTGCCAAAGATGTTTATGGCATCAGGTCTAGAATACTTTATCAGAAGTTAGGAGAAACCTGTAAGAGAATTTATTTTTAAAGCCTGAATCCCAGTTCTCTGAGACAGAAGAATATGGGACAAGTTACAACAATTTCCTAGTTGCACTGATACTTTGATTTAGCAAAAGATAACATAGTTCCACTCTTTTTTTTTTCTCCTGTTTTGATCTGCTTACTACTGTTCTTTACTTTGCAGAATAAAAAGGTGTGATGTGAGATTCTTCAATCTGATTCACTGTGTCCTGACAGTTCATAGAAGTGCAAAGCACAGGAAAGCAGAATCTGGCAAACAGCTGGCACGTTCTGTTATGTTTATGGTCTTTTGTAAGATTGTCTGCCAGAAATGACCATACTCAAAAAAGATGCTCGATGGAAGTCTTTGAACACACTTCTTGCAGAAACAAAGTGATTGTTGATACTTTCTCTTACAGAAAGTAGAATACTTTGTTATGCAAGTTGGCTACAATAAAGTCTCTTGAGACATTTCAGGGAAGAAGAAAAGGAGTTTAATTTGAGAGCTACTTGAGATTTAAGACCAAAAGCTTAGGAAGAGGAATTGCTATTCATTAATTTAAACTATGGAAAAATATTTAACTTTAGCATTGGAGAAATTACCTTTACGTTGTCGATAACTTCTAGAATAAGACTGATCCCACTGGTTCTGCTTTGTAATGACAAACTTTTAATTTGAACAGAGCATCTGAATTGAAAAACAAACATGCCTTTTTGCAGACTTTTATTTTCTGCTGTAGTGGCTTCTTGCCTGATCTTAGGTCTTGGTTGGTGGCTATTCACAAACATGGCATTCTCTGTAAGACATATGTTTATGCTATCTGGTCCATCTTATTATTGCTATCTGCTCTTTGCTAAAGATCAGTAGGATTGGCTTTGCTGTAGAAATACTGGGTTCCTCCATAGCTAGCACAAAGCGAGGAGCAGTGATGGGTCAGAGCGAAGCAGCTGTGCAATGAAGAGCACTGCCTAGGCATGGTGAGCTGTGAAAGTTTATCCTCTTATTGTGGAGGAGTTAGTGTACACGTGGGAGGGGAAGAGAGGAGAAGCAGTTGTGGTGATTTTTTGTTTCATTTTACATCATTTGAGATGAAATTTGGCAACTTTTTGTCTCAACACATGCTCAGGGTAACCAACTGAAATGCTCATGGCATTTGATTGTGTTGCATTAAGGCCTGTGGGAAAGAATGAGAATGAGAAATAAGATGCCTGTCACCTAAGAGAGCAGCATAAAACTTGACTGAATTGAAAATGCTGAAATAACGCTGCATCACTGTCATAGATGTACTTGATGCATACGTGGAGAACATGTTGACCTGTAGGCAGTAAGTCTTACTGCCTGTAGGTTTGATCTCGTACAGTTAGTAATCTTACTTTGTGTGTTGACATGAACGAAGCATTGCAAGAAAAAGCTGAGCACTTCGAAGCACTGAGCTTTTTTAAACCTCCAGCTGGAAAAAGGAATGCTTAGAGCTAATTATTTTAGGGTTTGGGAATCAGTTGGCTTCCAATTTCTGTTTTTTTTTGGTTAAATGATTGCTTTTCCAATAGTGTAAAGTAATTGGTTCCATGTTTGGACTATGGATAGATTCCAAAAACCATTTTTAGAGTTTAAGTTTTAAATCTTGTCATTAATTTTATGAGGGTTTTGGCTTTTCCTTGCTTTAAGACAGAGAATATTAATGTTGAAGAGTAAGCTACAACACAGTTTTTGTTTTTAGCATCTTCTTGGTATGTTCACTTTTTGATCTGGATATATTCTAAGGTCAAGACCCATGTTGGTAAACCAGTATTTGTAAAACATGTTGAAATTTTGGGGTAATTTATACTATATGAGAATTCTTGAAGTTTTACAGAGAGTTTGACACTTTTGGGAGCCTTCCACATTACATGTGCTTCAGAAACAAAGTAGAATAATGCCTGTTTTCTCCTGTAAGGGTACTACAGCTACTTAGAAGACTGCAGGAGGCAGTACTTTCTATTTAAAAAAAGATAGGCAACTCTTTTAATCAGCAAGTACAATGATGAGAAACAACTTTTATGTGTTGTATGTAACCTGATGAATAGCTGCAGGACCAGAGTCTTTCATCTGAAGACAGAGTTCCACTATAGTGAAGCAAGTGGGGTTTGGAGCAGTTCTGAATGTCTTGCAGGTAACAAAGTAGTCCTCAGAGGTCTGACATTAAACAGTTTCCCTTGGCTGAGCAACCAGGTAACTTCAAGAGGTTACCCTTTTCAGAAGGTCTGAATATAGCTGCTTCTTACTTGTTTTTCAAAATTTTTTTGTTTGAAGGGAAAGCAGCTCATTAGGCACAATTGTATGAAGTGACTACTTTCAGTTGTCCTCTGGAACGTTTTCTGCAAAGCAGGTCAGAATGTGTCTGTAATAAGATATGATTCTATTTTTTTAAGCTATATTGTTCCTGGTTTTCTTTCCTGTTATTAGTTTGTGTATCACTAGTAGGAGCTGGTTGTTTGAGAGGGTTTTTTTTGTGTGAGGTGGGAAGGTGTCAAGGTAGTAGAGGGCAAAGGAAATAGGGGAAGGGTTAAAAAAAATCAAAAAAAAAAAAATCATTGACTGTAACCTTTGTTTTAGTGCTAATGTTTTTAATGTGTTTTATAGTAAAGGGTGGATCTTAACTTTTTTTTTTATGTGCCCTTTTTAGATACAGTTTTATCACTCTGCTATATGGGTTGGGTGCCTGTGCAGCAGTTCATTTCAGCTTGTTGGCTCTTTATATTAGTATCGGAAATACCTATTCCTTTGTGTTATTGTTATAATACTAGGTTTACAGAAATTTATTTGACCAGTGGGAAAATGTCTACCCGTTGTAATCATGTAACTTCATTTCCAGATCTTCAGTTCGTTAGCCAACTTGGCTAAAACCTATAAAATTTACCAATTTATTCACTTTGAAGTTTTAGTAGCATTTCTGTTGTTGTTGGCAAAGTTTCTGCTGTTAGTATTGTGTTCCCCTGAGAGAATATGTAGTTTGCAAGAAATCTTACTGGTATGCAGACAGTAATACCCCAGGCTTTGTATTATGCTGTGTTGTGCCGTAATAGTTTTATGTCTATTTCCATTTGACATCTAAGTAAGTAACTTATTGGAATCACTGTTTTCCTTTTTGAAACCCTCTGTTTTCAGATGGCACATGAAAACAAAGTTATTTTTTTATTAGTAGAGCTTAATTTGAATATTAAAATCTCTTTAGTTGTCCTGCAGAGATGATTTTAGTGCTCTTCTCTCCACAAGAGTTTCTTTCTTTTAAAAGAAAAATCTGTTGTGAATGAGTGGAAGGTGTGATGGCAGTAATACTCTTGCATCTTTAAGCGAAACAGCGTGTGCAGAACAGACTTTGATTGTATTAGATTGCAAAAAAGGCAAGATGTTGGTTCATTCATCACTTTTGCAGGAGTAACATACCCCATGTATCATCTGACTACTGTATCTCTCTCTGGCTTTGTGAACTTTACTTTGATAACTTTTAATTACACTATTCCTGATTCATTGTCTTTTGCCTTTTTTTTAAAGATAAATAGCTGTGTAGAATTGAGTTCTTTGAATAGAAGATCAGATATCAAATGTAAGTTGATACTGAGAGTACAACAAAGGTGATATGTTGACACTGGCATAAGTGTGATTGTATCTGTTCACCTTTCAGTTATTTCTAAACCTGTTTTATCTTCAGCATGGCTTTTGTTGCAAATCCCAACAGAATATTGGTACGTTAAAGACGGAGTTAGATCATAGTATCAGAATAATCTTGAAATAAAATGGGAAGTTTTCTGCCAATTTGATATGAGAAAAGGCATTTTTGAACTCTAATAAAGTTGAGGAGCCAGTGCATCCATCTGGATTGCCATTTTCTTACCATTTCTTCCCTTTGTTGCAGTTGATGGGCAAAATCACAGTAACTATATCACTGTTGCTTGTGAAGATCTGCAAGGTGTATTTTCTTCCCACATGTAATCAGTTTTCTTGATTTACAGATGAGGCAACTGTTAGTACAGATTCTTTCTTCATCTAGATATTGAGTGGGAGGGTAAAAGCACTATCTGATACAGATACAAATGACGGTTATTTCATCATTCTGTTGCTACTGTTTGACCTTTTAAGGTTAAACACAAATGTTGTAGAGAAGGAAAGAGGCCAAATTTGGTAGCTTTCAAGAAATAAGGGCTGTAGACAGGCATAGCTAGTTTCTGGAGCATTAGAGAAACCCAGTAAAAGGAGTTGAACATCCTAAAAGAAAGTGAGACAGCATTTATTTGTGCTCTTACCTTTACTGGTCTTACGTGTTTCCTGCTGCTTTAATTTGTTAACCTGGGTGCCTGGCCTTTCATTTCAGTGGATACAAAATAAGACAATCAAAATCAGTGCTAAAATAACTCTGAAGGTGTAAACCTGCAATAAAAGTTGTGTTAGTCTGAGATGAGTAAAAATACTGACGAATTCTGTTTAAAAGTAAAATAACAGTAAATTCTTAGCGTATGCACAACCACAATGTATGAAGTATTCTGTATATTCTGAATAAATTTATTAGAAGAGTTTGGAAGTTTTTGTGGGATGTTTCTATTTTCTTAGTCTCAATAAAATTCTGCGTATACTTAATACATTTTTCAGCTAAAACCAGGATACAGTGTTCTCCTGTCCAACTTTTTCCCTTTTATTTCCTTTTCTTTCTGATTTATGCGGATCTTTCTTTCTGGGAAGGTGAAATTTTTTCTGTTTTGTGAAGGAAGAACATATTTTCTGCAGCTGGGAGGAAAAGTAGCTTTTCTTCCAAAATACTTGAAAGCAGCTGTCAAACATCAGATTCTGTTTAATGTTGCTTTTTCTATGGGCTTTGCAATAGGAGCCCAGCTTGTTCACTTAGCAAATTTTCTTATTCAGCAACTGATATTAGAACTACTTCATGTGGTAAGAGATGGTAGTGCTATTATGTTAAGAAGTCATTAATTTTAGACTGTCTGTTGTTTGTCTAGGTTTTTAGCCCGTTTCTTGGTGAAGATGGCAGCCAACAATGCAGTGCTGAACAGACTGGAGCAGAAAGGTGCAGAGGCCGATCAAGTTATTGAATACCTCAAGCAACAAGTTGCTCTACTCAAGGAGAAAGCTAGTAAGGAATTATTTATCTTATGATAAACTTGTTAACCAGGTGGTTAACATTAAATCCTCACAGGGAAAAATGGACAACTTCATTGGTGCTGTCAGCCTTTTGAGTATGATTCAAGTTCTCCAAGATAAAGCTTGTAATAGTAGCACCACTTCACTATCTTGTGGTTTGTGGTTTTTTTTGAAGCTGCTTATTCTGATATAGAAAAAGCTTGAATGAGGAAGAATTAATGACACAATTCCGTTTTTGGGGAGAAAGGGAATCGGGAACAATATGAGACTATGCATTTGCCTGAATGTGTTGCTGCTTTTTCATCACTATGGGATTCTCTCAAGAGTATCATACCTTGCACTTTGATATTTTGTACATATTGGTATCAGTGAATTAAGGTGCTCCATATTACAAACACTTTCAAGCTTTTTCTAATAGGTTTCTTGGAATTTTTTCTTGTGCGTCTCTTTAGGGAACTGAGAAGCTAGTATATTGAGAGGCAGCTTAAGTACATAAGTATTGTAGAAAATGGCCATTTCAACAAAAAAAAGGATTCTAAAATATTTCAGATGAGATACTCCTTGAAAGTTTCCACTTTTTTGGTGTTTGGCTCACTGTGTTTCACTTTTCTTTAAAAACAAAACCTCTGTTTGCCAAATGATGAATGCTAATTATTGAAACCTGTCATTTTTAATATAGTGTCAACTCTAGTCTTGCAGGCATCTCTCCGAGAAGAGAAGAAGCTCCGTGTGGAAAATGCTAAACTGAAGAAAGAAATCGAAGGGCTGAAACAGGAGCTGATTCAGGCAGAAATTCGAAATGGAGGTGGGGAAAAATGTCCTATCCTCATACAACATAGATCTAGTTAGCACAAAATAACGATCAAAACTATCTTAATTCTTGATTTTTATCTTCCTGTATGTTACTCTATGGCATTTCTTACAAATTCTGGATTTTCTTAGGTTCCATGCCTATGACAAGTTACTTAATTCCAGCATTTTAGTAAGCTGCAAGCCTAACAGGTACATATGCCAAATCTTAATCAGACATGGAACTGGTTCTTCGTATGTTCTTGTACAATGCCTTTCATAATAAGCCCTGAATTTGACTGGTGACAATGGTTCCTTATAATGCCTGAGAAATTGCTGAACGTCTAACACTTCGTGATACTCTGAGTATTTAATCTAGCATGACTGAAAAATCCCTGTGGAAAATCAAGCCATAGTTCAAAGTACAGACGGGCAGTGACTTATTAGAAAATCTGTGGTAATGTAAAATTAGAAACAAAGTGTTTTGAATTTTTGATTCTGTACTTTAGTAAGACCAGCCTTTCATTGCACTGTTTTCCCTTCTGCAGTATAAAAATTATTTTATGTGTAGCAAATTATGGAATAGTCTCCAGTATGACAAGACGGAGTGGCTAGAAACTGAAACTAGACAAACACAAATGAGAAATAAAGAGTTAGTAGCAAAGATAACTAGATGTTGAAATAAACTACAAAAAGAGGTGGTGTTTGCTTATGTGTTTTCTTGTATTTAGCACTTTTTCCAATTTAAAAAATGTGTAGTCAAAGGCATTGTTCTTGACTGATCAGAATAATCACATATACGTTGCGTTCTGAAATGTGTTTT
Organism: Nyctibius grandis; assembly: GCF_013368605.1. Classification (NCBI taxonomy): domain Eukaryota; kingdom Metazoa; phylum Chordata; class Aves; order Nyctibiiformes; family Nyctibiidae; genus Nyctibius; species Nyctibius grandis. Next base: position 61,134,706 of record NC_090663.1, read on the forward strand.
GTCATGTTGTGCTACACTACTCAGCAGTTGTGGTTTAGGCATTTTAAGCAAAGTTTTCAGTTCTCTACTTTTTCATTTATGTTGGAAACTTAAAATGTCAGTGTTCAAAGTTCTGGTACCCCTTCTAACTTCTGTGGTTTTGATTTTAGTAAAACAGATCGCAGTTCCTCCTGGTACCACCATTTCTACAGCTACGTTTTCAGATGATGTTCCACAGCCTACAGCAGGCGCATCATCTCCTGGTTCCAAAGATCAAATTAAAGGTGAAGATGAAGAAAAGAAAAAGAAGGAAAAAGTAGAAAAAAAAGGTACTTCAGTTTTCTTAGCTGTGGTAGACAGTTAAGGGATTTAATTTATGCAAGTGCTTTTACATCATTTTGAGCACAGAAAAAAGTTCGTACAGCCACAGTAGGAAGAGTTGGGTGCTAGCTCTAAAATCTTGGAAGTACTTGAAGCTAATAAAGGCCATCAAGTAAACTACAGATTCTTACCTAAATGGGATACATGCCACATTTCTTTTACTGTGACTGAACTCCCTTATTTAAAAAAAAAAACCCCAAAACTAAACAAAAAAACCCCAAGCCTCCCCCCTGAAGCCCCCCAAAACCCCACAACAAAAAAAAAAAGCAAAACCAGAATACGCACACACACACACACAAAGGAGGTAAAAAAAAAGTGGGGAGAGGGGAAGGAAGAGGAGGACGCAAAGTTTAGAGAAGCTTTCGGCAGACTGGATGGCTTTCTGTTCTGAGGCTTAGATATTTTTTCTTTTTTTTTTCCTGCCATGGAAACAGTGCAAGCAAAAGGCAAAGACCAGCTCAGCAAAATACCTTGCAAGCAATAGCAGCATAACATAATATTAAAGGAAGAGTGCTAAATTACAGTTTTCTGCATCCTCTAAGTATACTACTTTTTTTTTTTTTCTGGAAAATTCTTACAGGCAGTGAAGTTCCATCAGAGTTGATCAGATAAATCCATGTCAATACTGGTGAACTTGCGTGGCTAAGAGGAGGTACTGGGTAAAGGACACAGGCAAATAGAGTAATCTGGTTTTGGCAACAGGGAGGAAAGTTGTTAGGAAACCGACATACGGTTCTCTTACAACTTTCCTCCTGTTTTTCTTTTTTAGCTATCTGTATTCTTCTATTAAGAGAGTTTGTTAAACAGAAGTCAAAAGACATGTCTACTACCCTTGCACCAAACTACCAGTGTCTATCTTGTAACTTAAACTCATGTTTTACAATCATTCTCTTATGCAAATTAATATCAATTTGCTATGAATTGATTTGTACAGCTTTTCAGAGTTTGGATATTATGCTAATAGGGCACTGTATCCCTTTAATTTTTCTGGTGAGCTGTACACAGGCTTATAAGTGACTTCATATTTTTTGATGTACTGCAGCCTTTGACACATCAATATTCCACAGAGCTGTAAATATAAAAGCAGAGGCCACATGTCATATTGGGCAATTAACTGTTTCCTTCAAGTATTCAGTGGCTACAGAGCAAGTATTCAGTTGGTAAGGAAAAATAAAACTTTCTTGTACTATATTTCCTCCTCATCTTGTATAAGTAGCTTAAATTTGGAAAGCAATCTATTTGACTTTTCCCTTCCAATGGCTGTATTTGAAAAAAGGTGAAATATAGCATGAACATTAAATAGAAGCCCTGAACAGGCTATTTCTGTGGAGTTCAGCATCTATTTTAGGTATAGTATTTAACAATCTGAGTAACCAATATGTAAAATTTGTTTTTTAGTCTTGAAATTGGTGAAATTGTGGAATATCTCAAATCCCTTTGTTTTCTGTCACCTCTCATCTGTTTCCTCTCTAGTTATTTCCATATTCTTTGTTCCATTTCTTGCAAACTTCATCTGTGAGGCTTCTCTGGATATTGATTCTGGGCTGACTCTTGACACTGGCCAGAGGAGTGCAGTTCTCTCCTTACCTGCGGTGTTGAAATGGATGTTTTCTGTGCATCTGTATCTATGCTGTGTACAGACATGCTTTGCTGTGTTCTCTTTTCCTTATTTGGTGACAGACTTCATTTCTCTAAAGTGAAATAAATGGGTGCTAGAAGCTGATTTTCTGGCTCCAGACTATGGTAGAGAGATGTCGTGGAGAACAATGAGGAATGATACCAAGGATAAAGATGGCAGGTCTTTGAAATGATCTTAGGTATTAAATATTAACTATTTTGATGGCATTTTTTTCAGTTTCTCTTCAATAATTGTATATATGATTGGTTTTATTAATCTAATCCACTCATAAACACTAGAGCTTTTTATTCATTCTATATAAACTGAAATATTTTTGAAGAGCTATTGCTTATGTTAAAAAAAAAATTGCCTTTTTATTATTGAATGTATCATTTAATTTCAACCCTGTTCTAGAGCAATGATAAATTAATCAAATTGTGTGCTGTGTCCACTTTTCCTTTTTTGCTCCCTAAAGAAGGGAATTTAGTTTACGTTAATACGTAAGCTATCTTGAATGAAAGAATAACAGAATATGCTTATTTTAAGTAAGCACTTAGACATTTCTTAATCCCCCAGAGATTATAGTTGTTAAACAAATCTTGAATGTCTTTTAAACAGGACAGTCTTCTATATAAACTGGATGTAACTTGCTCATATCGAAAGAAATATATAAATAAGCAGCTGAGTATGGGGAGTGTTGCTTCACTGCTGTTTTATACTATACAGTATGTATGGGTGATGATAAATCCTTTGGTTTGTTTTACTTTGATTGCCATGGAATAAGGAGTCATCATCAGTGGAACCTTGTAAGCCATGAGCATTTTCACACAGTAGTATATTTGAGGAGTGAAGAAAGTTAGCTAGGTCATCTTGAAGGGTTGCTTTGCAACTGTAACAGTGCAGTTACAGTGACTTAGCATTGTCCACAGTCAGGAACTGATGTTAAGCCCTGCTAACCCGATGACTTGTGATTGTCTAGTTTCCCTTTGCTGGTGAAACGCCATGGCAAGACTTACTGGTAATTGCTAATTATTAAAACGGTACTATTAGGCTTATTGATGTGGCCTTCGGCAGAGTGTGTACGTCGCTTACGTACATGTTAGCTACACTTAAAGTTCAGGTTGACTTCACTTTACAGACAAGACAATACCTCAGTCCTAAGATGGTAATTGTAGTAACAGTGTAAGTTGAAGTGTGTATGATGATTCTCCGCTGGAAACTAGTAATAGAGGTGCTAACTCTTTACTCTTAATTTGTGTTTTACACTGGGTTTACACTTATTTCTGAGATTGTAGCTCACTTTTCCCTTGCAGTAGTCATATACGTATACATATATTTATATGCTTTTTTTAATTTCATGAACTAAACTTTCTTAAATAGGTGAAAAGAAGGAGAAGAAACAGCAGTCAGCTGCTGGAAGTAGTGATGCAAAACCTCTAGATGTTTCTTGTCTGGATCTTCGTGTTGGCTGCATTATTACTGCCAAAAAGCATCCAGATGCAGACACTCTGTATGTTGAAGAAGTGGATGTTGGTGAAGCAAGCCCAAGGACTGTTGTCAGTGGTTTAGTGAAACATGTTCCTCTGGATCAGGTATTGACAAAATTATTTACTGATAGGCTTTCTGTTTATAGCATGTGTTTTGATTCTACTGAAAGATTTTTACAGTCATGAAAACAAAAAGAAAATGCAAATAGAAGTGATGCTTAACAACTTTTGCCAGAAAATGGTGAAGTACCCTCACCCTAAATCAGTTCATTTCTGCTTTCAGTGCTTCTGTCCTGGGATCTTACTCCTTTGTGATGCCATTGGTACACAGTGGATTCCTAAACCAGATGTGACTTTCCCTTTAGGTTTCCTAGTATGTAGTAGAGAACACATAACAACTTTTTTCCTATCATCCAAACTTTTGAAACCTTTGCCTTCCAACTCTATGGCCTGTTGACTTGTTTTGCATGGAGTAAAGCAAAGAGCATGTAAATTTAACTTAGATGGCAGTGAGTGGCTTAAACAACAGTGGAATACAAAATGCATATTTTTACTTCCTTGTCTGGAATAGAGTCTGCCTCTGTGCTTTTTTTTAGTTGATACACTTCTGTGTTTGACCTGCATGGTTTACGTATGTCTTGGGAACAGCCTGAGGGTTCAAGACTACATTTTCCTTTCACACCTCTTCTAGAGGGTTAGCGGAAGGGAGGAATTGACTGAAGGCTGCTTCTAAATTCAAATGCAAGCTTGGCAATTAAAGCAGTGTTGTATAGAGTAACTGCAGAATGGGTTGTGATGAATTGATCTCAGTGTGGAAAAGCTACATTTTTTCAAATGCCTTTTCAATCCCTGTTCACACCCTATCCACATGGTAAGATTGCAAATGTAGGAGGCAATTAAAATTGTGATTGTTATTTTTATGATACAGAAAGCTATTGAACTGAAAAAAATGACTGAATACAATAACTGTTCTGATCACCGGATAGTGTCCAGTTACTGGATTTGCAGTGGGCAAAAATTCAAATTGCTCATTTTTAGCAGTCTGCTCTCAAGAAAGCATATAGAAAAAAACATCTTAAAAGCCTTTCTAAATCAACATACGAGCATGAAGTGTATCGAAGGCAGTGGCAGTAACGGTCTTTTCTCTTTAACCTGCTTTCTGTCTGGAAAAAAGAATCCAAAGTACTCATTAACAGAGAATTAGGGATCATTCTTGCACATTCTTTGGGAACAGTTAGTTTGTGTGTCTGGTTTTGGTTTTGGCAAGTCTCTATTAGACAATAAATTCTTAGGGGCAAGCTTCCATCTTTTTGTGTGTGTGTGGTTTTTGGTTTTTTTTTTTTTAAGTGTTCAAAAATGTGAAGCCCTGGCATGTGACTACTGCGATATATTTAAATATAAATGTATACATCAGATCAAGTACTATAGACATACTTGCAATCATAAATAGCTAATTTTTGGTGAGTGTTTGATATGGTAATTTAGCAGTGTTTGGGGCTGTAGTATTTGTATCATCTGATTTTACTTCTGGTTAGGAAGCACAATGTGTAACTTCATTAACATTTAAGTGTGCAGTGCAAGTTATTTATGGGTGTGAAAACTTGCGTGCCCACTTCATATGTGGTACATTGTGTTTTTGTGCACCACTGATGGTGGTGAAGCCAAGTCAGAAGTTGCACCCTCAAGTATCATGTATAGATACATACATGTCATCAATAACATGGATATGGAACTGAAGCATGAAGTGAACCATGCCAATGCTGAGCTCTTTCAGCAGCAGCTGGGGACAACTGGAGAACATTGTGAAATGTCAGCAGGAATTGACAGCTTTTCTGCCACTGCATTTGGCTTTTTGAAGTGGATCTTTGTGTGCTCCTAGCATCAATACCTGTCTTCAGCAATAATTCTTGAAATTCAGACAATTCTCAAGTGTCGCTTTTTTGGCCTGCTGCAATCCTTTAACCTAAGAGATCCTCATGTCAGTGATCAGAAGTGAAGGAGAGGAAATCAGGGCATGTATCTTAAACTTAGAAGAAGAGAAGAGTCCACCATCAGCCTCTAGAAGCACTATCCTACAACCATTTTTTGTGAGAGGATGCATTACAGCTATATGTTATGAACTATATAGTCTCATTTTTATAGCAGAAACTTTTTCTTTCTACTTAGATGGCTTCATCTTTTTTCTTTCTAGATCATTGTTTAAGGGTTAGTGTTGTCCACCCAGGAATCAGCAAATGGTGCTGGAACTTATATTTCTTTTTCTTGGATAGAATGGTAATTATATTCTTTATACATACTCTTGATCTTCTCATTTTCTTTGTCTAGTCTGCAGGGAAAACATGTTTCTCTAAATCATAAAGAACAGTGACTACAGCATGACTTTAAACTTATTGACACGTTCTGTGTGGTGTAAGCAAACCACTTTTTTCTTCTGCTTTTGTAGCATTACCCTTCGAGGCTGCGTTAAATGCAACTCTGTTGCTTTTTAGTTAGGAAACAAATAGAAATATCTATGTAACCAAGCTTGTGACTTGTAAATTATTTTTGCTGGCAAACTCAAGATTCAGACAAGCATGTATTAAATTGAGGAGGGCTTTTTGTTGCTCTTGGCATTGCAACACACTCTGGTTTTAAAGTAAACAGTGTGTTGGTTTTAACTCATATTCACTAGCCATTGCAGTCTGTCACGGTATCTGATTTTGAGATATAGAGGGATAGTTAGCTGATAATCAGTTACACAGGTAACTTCAAGGATTACCTAAGAAAAAGAGCAATTTAACACTTGTGCTTCAAGTATAAGGTCTTGTTTTTTCTGTATAGTAAAGTTCAGAATTAACTTTCCCTCATTTTATTTTCTTTGCTGTATTTCTTCCCCTTCCCTCCCATGCTTCATTCTACCAGCATGTTGGGAAAATGCAGCGTTTCATTCTGAATGTGAAGTAGCTGTACGTCCACATACAAACTAACTACTAACATTTTTGCTGAAACTAAATCAGTTTCTCACTAGTTGAGTTGTCAGTTTTGAAGTTCCTGGGTTTTTGAAACAAAAGGATTGGCTTTTTGGAAGGTCAGCAGAGGTTGTTACTGTTTCAAGGAGATAATATTTGAATTTCCTTTGCATTTTCTCAGCTCATGTATCAAACACCTCCTGAGTTGCCAAAGCCTTATCAGTTCCCTGTAGACATAGACTTGCTTCTGTTTATGTCCTTTCAAGTGTAGAGATTTGCCCTGTTGTTCTTAACCAGAATTTGCTTTCCTGGATAATAACACGTATGCAGAAGGAAACATACGCTTACTCTCTGTCCGTGTCACCTTCAGCTGCTTTTCAGTAACACCCTGTATTTCTGGTAGAACTTTTCTTGTACTGGGAAAGGGAGTCAAGTTTCTTCCCTCCTTTTTTTTTTTTTTTTTTTTTTTTAATTTCTGCACAATCTTATCTGTCAGGAAACTCCTCAATTTATTTTTACAGTTACTTTTGAAAAACTAGATTTTCTTTTGTTCCTCTAACTTACGGGGTTACAGAGTGGCCATCACTAGAATTACTGGGTCTGACTCTCTGTAGCTGACACATTTCAGGGTTCTATTTATCATTTACCGTAAAAAATCTAGGAGCAATGCAGATAGAATGATACCCGAACATCGGATTCCTTGATGGTTTGTAAATAACTTTTTTTTTTTTTTGCACTTATTATGCATTAATACAGAGGGGTTTACTATTGTAATTGAAGCCCTGTTTTCTGGAAACATTACAGTAAGTCTCTTCTATAAAAATTAGCACAAGCAGTTTAAATAAAAAAAAAGACAACTAAACTTTTGCATTGTTCGGAAGCATTTATTTAGGTCTAGTTTCTAGGGAATTGTCATTTATCTGAAGATAGTTTAAAAATTGAGCCATTTATAATAAAAAGTTAAAAAAACCCCTTGAAATTCAATGTTCTGGTTTTGGCTGACCATCTTGGGGTGGGTTTTTCTTTTTGTTTTATAAAAATATTTATTTAACTTTGTGGATTTTCTTACCATTTACTTGTGAAATCAGTGCACATGTCTTAGAGCAGTTTTTCAAAAGCATTTGAAGATACTTCCTAGTAAAAGTGATGGGATAATATGTTTGAAATGTTGATAAACTTTTCATTATAACTCCTTCATTTTGGAGACTTATATTCTTGCTTTTTAAAATGTTCTACTTGGAAAATATGCAGTATTCAGAATACTTGATCATATGAGTTTTATTTACATATTAATCCTGCAGTTTTGTTTAAAGTTTATATTGTAATGCATAAAGAATGAAATCCAGAAATATGGAGAGATATAGTTGTGTGCACTAGGAGTCTAGGGATTAAAAGGCTTCCTTACTTTTTGTCTGTCTGTTAAGAATGTTCTGAGTTTAATTTTTATTCAGTTTGAAAGTGTGTTTTGTTTTCTAGGCTAAAGTATGGCAATTTTCCCTAACAAAGTATGTTTTCTCTGGTTTACTATTATAATTTTAATTAAAATAATACAACAAAGCAGGAACCCCTAGTTTTGCAGTTTTGCTCTAACAAAGTTCAGGGCACAGTATATACAGCCATTTTCACTGGCTAAAAAAAAAAAACCAAAGTATTTGGGTTAAATAAGATAAATTTTAAGATTCAAGTGAGCTAATTACCTAAAACACCTGTATACTTCCAGTACACAGTTTGTGTACATGATAAGCGTCTCGCAATTCAGCATTTACTCCATTATTCACTGGTCAACTCTTAAGTGGTTTAAATTTTATTTGTTACTGGTGTGCAGGCATTAAAATTGTGCATCTGTTGCTGTATGCTTCTCTCATCCATGTTAAGGTCTCTTCATTGTAATTCTTTTGTTATAATGAAATAGTTAAGAGCCCCCAAAAGCATGTGGCATTTAAGTACTCACATCCTTCTGTTTTCTTCCCCCAAGATGCAGAATCGGATGGCAGTACTACTCTGTAACTTGAAGCCTGCAAAGATGAGAGGAGTAGTATCTCAAGCAATGGTGATGTGTGCCAGCTCCCCAGAAAAAGTGGAAATTCTGGCTCCCCCACCTGGGGCAGTACCTGGGGACAGAATAACTTTTGAAGGTTTTGCTGGTAAGTAGGTATTTAGGAAATTAGAGGAAATAGGTATGTCAAGGTGAACTCAGTGTTGAAGCAGATAAAACAGTATTTCAAAGTTGGTTGCATTTTTTGTTGAAATTTTCTGAATTAGTTATATTCAAACTTTTTTATTATTAGCATGCTAAGATTGTGTAAATAAAGGATTGAAAATACTTAACCACCTTCCAAAAGCTGGAAAATACAGGGAAATAACTGTAACTTGAAAACATTGCGTAGTACTTCAATATAAAAAATTACCTACTTTTTAAAGTCTCAATAAGTACTTCTGCTTTTGAAATGTATGGACAAATGTATTTGCACTTTGCAAGTTACGATAAGCAAATGTAAAGCAGCTTTCCCAGTGTTTTTTTTTGTTTTGTTTTTGTTTTGTTTTTTGAGGGGGTGGAAATCTCCTGTTTATGAGAGGAACCTGTAATATTCAAAACACTAGGGTTTTTTTCTTTGCTTGTCTGGGAGGAAATGACTTTTTGGATCTCCAAAGACAGACATTGGACTTCTTCCCACTTAATTAAATGAATAAATCTGGGGTTTTTTTCACACTATAAATAAGAAAAAAAATCAAATTTAAACCTTCTCAAAGATGATTTTCTTCCATTTTCCCACTTCGTCCACCTCCCACTCATCTATGAAAATGATTGGTTTCTGACCCTGCATATTGGGCACTCAAATAAGCATCACAGATATAATGTGTTGGTGAATGCTTCCGTCCTACCCAAATGCCAGTTCGTTATTTTCAGAGGCTGAAAGATTCAGCTTCTCCTGTTGCTGTCTTTGTTAGCACTGTTATTTTACCTGTGGCAGTGGGGTTGGAACGAGATGATCTTTAAGGTCCCTTCCAACCCAAACCATTCTATGGTTCTGTGATTCTATCTCTATCATGGTTTTAAGTGTTTTTCATCAGGAGGTGCTGGTCCATTATGATTCCAGCAAGAAAGGCCCTCAGACTCTGTGAGGTATCATTTAAAACGCTATTTATTAGAGCTGAAGCTGAAAAGAGAGAACGGTATAAATAATCTTACATCTCATAGACGATGGGAACCTCAAGTTGGTGCAGCATCAAACAGGCTTCTGCTCCACATGCAGTATGCTGTGCACTCCCTGTCCATAGAAGAGATTCCCCTGTTTTGGTCCTTTGAGCTATTGTTCGCGTGAGAACTTGATGCTGCACTTTTCCATAAAGGTGAGGACGCATAAGTGACTCAGTCGCTGGTACCACATGGGAGCTGCCTGCAGGCTTTTCTGGTACCATCAGCTGGCTAGGTTTATCCTGCACCCCAGGAATTTGTGCAGAACAGCACAAGCACAGACCTACTCAGGTCAACTGTTACGTGGATCACTGAGTTCATGATGAACAGTGGTCTTCTGGTCAGAATCACTGCATTGCTTTATCTTAAGAAAAAGTGGTCTAACTCCCAGTATTTCCCATATTGAGTAAAGTTATATGTGTGTGCATTTGTCAACAAAGTATTCATCTTCAGGATGAATTTGTTGCTCAGAAGTTGGCTTTCACATGTGAGAAAATAGTGTAGCTTTGTGTTTTCTACATAGAAACATATTAACCTTTTTAAGCTGTTGCACCTCTGACAATTTCTAGCTGTACAGCAGTGTTTTTATTTATGAACCTCTTGGCAAACTCTATGCTTAAAAGTATTTGCATGAAATACCTTTCATAAATATATACATATATGTATGTATGTAGCTATTTTTATACTTCTCATGATTGAAACTGTGATGCTCTAAAAAAATATATATTTTCGTAGGCATATGATAAAGGAAGCAATGGTCTATCTAGGTGTTTTTGAAACAAGGAAAGCTCAGCTTGCTGTGATTTAATGCTCTGATTGAAAATATTTTAAAATAATACTGTGTTTAAGAAGGAAATCAGTCTTGAGGTTTTTTTCATTTTTAGTTTTCTGTATTAAAAATATACTGAGCTTGCTGGTTGAGATGCAGAATTGGTAAGCTGTACTGAAAACTGAAAGGCTTCAGCAGTTGCGTTGGCTAAATTGTAAAATATTCGCTCATAACTTGTTGTAGTTATCACATATCCATGAGTAAAGGTAGATTAAATGTTGGATGTGTGATCCCTGTCACATGCGAGGATACACTCATTTCTTTGTGTTGCTGTGAAAATGGATGTGCAAGAGAGGAGCATCAAGCTGTAGATAAACCCTTCTAGTGCATAAGCCCTGCAAAATGACATACAAGTCAGCCTGGGCATGTGGCTTTTTTGAGGAGTGGATGGTCTTTGTTTTTGTCTAAGAAATAACCTTACTCCAAACTTACATCTCGAGTAACTTTGTATACCTGACATTTGAAAATATTGTGAGAGCTGGTAGTAGGGCTATTCTCTGTTAGCCAGCATATCTATTCTTACACACAACTAATGAGGTTAGTTTTATCAAAATAATTAAACTATTTGACTCCAGTTTGTTACAGTTGCAAAAATCTTTTCCTAGAGCAAATCAGTTACAGAAACATTTTCTAAAAATTATTTCCAGGTGTTAAGGTATACAGATACTCTGATATTTTAGTTCTTAAAAGACAGAATAAGCTAAAGGTGGTGTAAAAGTTGTACTAGTTCTAAAGTTACGACTTGCAGCCTGTGATACAAAGCTTTGTACGCTTTATATCGGTTTCCTTCTGACAGGGAGCCAAAGGATGGAGCTCTGATAAGTACCAAATGAAGGCTTTTACAACCCCTTTGAAAACATATATGTCCAGGGCTACAGACTGTAGTCTGAAACATGGCAGCTGTTCCATAAGTAGCTGCTCAGAAAAATTGGTAGATACAAGATTAAAGCTAATAATTGACTTTGAAAATACACTTAATGCTTAATAGTGCAAAGTAGAGTGATGTATCTCCTGGTTAACATAAAACTTATTTTAAGAATTTTAAGACTTGTGATTTTGTTATCTTTAAGTGAGTAGGAAAAAGCAAGGAAAAAAGCATTGATGGATGGAGACTTACAGAAGCAGATGTCAGAATGATTTTGTAACTTAATTTGTTGTGTACTCGTCTTTTGCATATTGCCTTTGCAAACTAAGATACGAATACTATTCATTGGTAGGTTTTAGTTTGCTTTAGGGTTTTTTTAAATTTCTTTTAGCTAGAGACCAAGATTGTTGCCACTTACCTTCTTGTCCAAGTGATTAACAACTTTTGGTGGTTTGTTGTCTTCCCCTCTCCACCCCCTGTCTGATTCTTTTTTCTGGTGTGGGGTGTTTTTTTTTCTTTTTCCCTTTTTAAAGACCTGTTTGTTTTTTGTTCTTTCTTTTTTCTTTTATTCCTGAGGAGGGGAAGCTCACTGCGAGACTGGAAAACTGTTTCTCGATTTTTAATAGGGTTGTATGTCTGTATCTTCTACTCACCTTTTTTGTGTTAAAATCTCACGTGCTTTTTAGCTGCTGTCTCCTCAAAGGCAATCTGGCACTTCACTGGTACTGTTTTCAGGAGGGTAGAATCCTTGCTGTGTAAGATGTCATTTAAATTCAGTGCTTAATTGTAACCATTTATGTTCTGATAATTTCTTTTTTAAAGGGTAATTTTAAGCATAAATATTCAGTTTGGGTCCTTGAAATGAAAATAGAAAAGGCAGCTGGGTCTTATTTTAGTTTGAAGTATGATACCCTATGAAGCAACAGAAGCAGCAGCAGCAACTCTAAAACACACAGAGCTCTCTATCAAGCAGCTTGGAATCAAGTTATTTTTAAGCCTTCTCTCTCCACCATACAAAATATTCATGAGATACAGTCTAATTTTCCTTGGTCATTTTAGTCAAAGTAAACAAATGGTATCTTGATTCAAACCAACTGAACTTTTTTCTGCAGAAACTTGAGAGTTTTCCTAGAACCATCTTGAGTGTTGTAGAGGAGTGATTTGATAAGGAATGCTGTTGTGTGGAGGAGTGTTCTTTTTTGTTTATTTGATGGCATTGCCCTTAGGGGAACTTTAACACTGTTTTATATTCCAATACATGAATCTTCAAGATCTGTTGGGCCTTTTTTTGTTAAGTACTATATCAAATTTCTGTCCGCCTTCAATGGAAAGGGTCTGATTTATAAGCCATAGAAAAATTATTCCATTGCATGTCTGTAAATACTATAGCCTCCTACACAGTAATTGCCGTAAGAGAGCAATAATTCTTGGAGCTAACTGTGAAATCTTCTTTCTAATAAGAGTATAATTGATGCTTTGACAATTTTTTTTAATGCAAAAATGCCACAGGAACCACAAATTTGTTATTTGAGTTATATAATTAGATAATCATTCTGCTCTAAGAATCTCTGGCAATTTAGTTAATAACTCTCTCTTTAAACCAAACAAAAAAATAATGCTAAAACTGGAGTGCAGTGTCTGTCTTTAACAACAGGTTTCTTTAATCAAAGCTTTGATGTTTTCCTTCAGTTGCGTAGTTATAATCCACAGTGGAATAAGTGGTATTAACTTTATGTAAGGTCACACACATCACTGCATATTATTGCCCCTTCTTGTGCTAAGATATATTATTTCAGTAGTTACTGAGCTGTTACAAAATGAAGCAGTTTCTTGCTTATTATGAGAATTTCTTTTGTAATATTTAAACTGCTAGACTGAATGGCATGTTTAACAAAATTTTAGACCTCTTATTTGGTTCTTTTTATGTAGACAGTGGAGAAACTCATTAAACATTACAAGTTTAAATTTATTTTATTTATAGAAACACTTCTAAAGAATATTTTCTGGGAATAAGGAATGCAATGAGGAGAAGACATAAGAAAATGAAGAGCCTAAAGCTCTTGTAGTACTTAAAATCGGTGCCTATGCTAATCTAATATGAGCTCACCACAGATCCCAAGGGAGCTTGATGTAGGATTCCAAAGAAACTTATTAACATACAAAGCGTGTTTTTTATAATAAAAGTAAATTTTTTTTCTTATTGAAAAAATTCACTTGTTTTTTATATTTGAGGAGGGGGAAGGAAATGTACAATGAATCATTTAACATTCTGTTTAATGATTTTATTAGTTTGTATTCATTCACTTTGGTCTGAATCCAAGTCTGTCTTTGTTCATGAACTCGTGCATTGAGCAGGATTTTTATTTTTGTGAAAATGGGCAATTAGCTATAAAGTTTAATTTATTAATGGTATTACTGATTTCTCTTTTAAATATTAAGTGCACTGTGATTGTGAAATAACTGGACTACATTATTGAATCTTGCACTGGCAAGGCTAGCCTGCTTAACAGAGAAATCTGGCCTGGTCTGCTTCTTTTACACAGTTATAGACATAGAAGCTACAGAAGTTAGGCACATCTACAGGCAGAAGTAACTTAATTTTGCAAGCATTGAGAATGTGAGTAGATTGAACCACTGAAAACATTTGAAGGAGGAAAAACAATAAGGTAGGCTGGAATGATAGTAAAAACAATACTTGGAGTTTTCACTTATTTAGCTTAGTTGTTTTGTTCCTATACTTTGCATTTCATGCCTATTTAAAAATAGGAAAAATATGACTCTGAAATACTTCACTATTCTATGTAATTTAACAGTATTTCGGAACAGTAGAAGCAGCCTACATTTTGTGGTCATTAGAGATCCTTAAATAGTGAGATTTGCTAATGTAGTTAGACTGTCAATATCTCTAGGGCATAAGTAGCTTAGCATGGTGTACACATAGAAACAGGGAACTGAGACTTATAGAGACTGAGGCCATAATTGCTGAAATACAAGGTGACCTCTAATGCTTCTGTTATTTTAGGCACCAGAGCTTGTCATCAAATAGTAGAAAAAGTAGCAGAACAGTGTTGAAACTCGGGCTAAAATTATATGTCAGTATCCTGATTTTGGGCTGCTCTTGTCTAAGTTCAATATTTCTCAACTGTAAGGGCACCTGCCAAATTCACTCAATATGAATTGCTTATAAAAATCCATTAATTCCTAAACCTAAGATGCTGACAAACCTGTGTCTTGGTGAGTAGTGAATTTCTGTGGTCCACATCTACTTAATTCTTAGGAATCATTTTGGTCTCTAATGAATTTTGTAAACCAACAACTAACAATGGTTTGATTTCTTCCTTTTGTGACAGTATTTGTGGTCTGTTACTTATAACGTTTTTTTCCCTGAAAAATCAGCATTTTGAGAGAGGCTCTGGAGTTATTTCCTAGACAAACCCTAATTCTAATTAAGGTTTTCATTTTGAGAATCGCAGGTAATGGTTTTTTTCCCCTTAAAAGTGTGTGCAGTGATGCTATGTGGGCTGTCACAGATGTGTGCATACATAGAGCTCTTGCTCTGCCTTCTGTGTTGTGTGCTATTAGGTTATTCTTTGTTTTGAAACAGGAGATCCTGAGAAGGAACTTAATCCCAAGAAGAAGATTTGGGAGCAAATCCAACCTGATCTTCATACCAATGACCAGTGTGTAGCTACGTACAAAGGAGTTCCGTTTGAAGTGAAAGGGAAAGGAGTCTGCAGGGCAGAGACCATGGCAAACAGTGGAATTAAATAAACAAATGGTTATTAGAAGCTTTTTCAGATGTTGAAATGGAAAGTAATGCAAGCAAAATAAAACACATGAATATATTACCCCTCTGAAATGCATGGCTGATACCTGTTTTGTTTGACGTCTCTTCCAGAGGTACAGAATGTTGTTATACCTCCAACATTTTCACAATTCACTCATTCACCATGCTTACTGTCCTTGAGGTTAAGTGTTGTCAATAGTCATTAACCACTCAGTGCTCAAGACTTAATTGCCAAGACTTGTTTATGGTAGAACTACAGGCAGGCAAGCATATTTTCTGGACAGCTAAAAGGTTTAAAGGATCTATGGAGAAAGAGCATCTCAATAAGGAACAATTTCTGCCATGTTCCTTGTGTGCTAACTGCTCTTTAAGAAGTTCAGGACTAGCAGTTGGTCAGAGAAGACCACAATTGTCTTCATTCTTCTAGTCACCTTTTAATAGTTTTTCTCCTCTTCTTCCAAGCAGTTTTCAGATATATTATAAGCCTCTGCAACTTTGTTCTTGGCTGTGTTGTCTCAGTAGTCTGCAGACAATTGTAATGGGAAGATTAAACTAGATATACAAATGGACATACTTTCATGTCCCACAGTTAAGCTGTTATAACGTCAATAAGATCAAAGCTGTCACTTTGCTAAAATAGTTCTTTATCTAGTCAACCTAGATATTTCCTTCTAAATGATAGTACTAAGAAAGAATGAATAGCAAATAGATTGCCAGAGCTAGTCAAATATTACCAAAAAAAAAAAAAATCCATTTCCAATGCCGAATTTTGTTTTAATGTATTTTTATGCAATGATATTTTCTACAAAAGATGCTTTGGTTTTAACAGAAATAGCTTCTTCAGTTTTTACAATTAGAATTATCCCATAAGAATGTAATACTGAGTAGTCATGGTTGCTATGGTAATTGCTTCAAATTACTTCTTTTGATTCCTGCCTTTTAATAATCTGAAAATAACCATTTTAGATCGATTTACAATAAATGTTTTAAGGAACTATTTAGAGATACTTCAGTTATTTTGGCATGTAATATTTAATTAACTGGTTACTGTCTAACCACTGAAACAGTAAGTGCTTTTTTAACCACTGAAATAAAAAAAAACTTAGCCACTCAGAATTTTGCTGGCTTTGAACTTCATCCAGTAAACTGGGAAGGAAAACAAAATTACAATGATATAAAATTAAAAGGAACAGGCACAAAAGAAGAGTTGAACAGATTTCTTTCTTGAATGAGTTTTGTAAGTGGGTGTAAACTGTGTTAATTTTTCATGCATCTGGGAATAAGCAATAGTCATTAGTTCTTTTAAATGTGCCAAATAGCGTTAAGCACATGGGAGCTGTTTTATCTGCCTTGGAAACTACATATTCAATAATGTCTTATTAAACAAAATTCTTGAAGTTCACAATCTCCATTCTAACTAATCCTGAATCAAGGTAAGGAAATACTTTTACGGTAGACAAATCTTAGCTTTTAATGCTGGAAATCTCTTTATGAACTTTGGAATTCAGAGGAACTTCTGAAAGCTTGAAGAATTGAGCAAAGAGGCTCCCTTACAGCCTGAACTCATGTGCATTTTTTTTGCCTTTTTTTTTTTTTCTTCCAGATCTGTGTTCTGTATGAACTGCAATATATGATCTGGTGTAGCGTAAAATCTCATTTGTGACTACATATGTATTAGGAGTGTGATTTAGAGCACTAGCTTGTTCTGATTTTATGGTTGAAGCTAGGATTCTGGATGCAGCAGTGTGAGGTACTCTATGAAAGGCAAGTAGGCTGGTAATCTAAAGACGTATTTCCAACTGTGTGTTCAAAGGTATTTGGTACGGATGTGGAATTTTCCAGTTGATGGCTTCTACTCTTATTTCTGTTAAAAGCTACCAACCATATAAAATAGACAAATAAGCACCTGAAAGCTGATTTTATTCCTTGCTGTGTTTAAGTGGAAGCACTTGATAATTATTTTGTCTTACAAAATTCAAGAGCTTTCTTAAGACAATAGCTCTTTCCTCTTTAATTATGCTCTTCTGATTGTCTAGGAAAATGTATTTATGCTGTACTGAACTCAAAAGTGACAACAGGGTACTTGAGGCACTGTGCAAATATGCTTCTTCACTGAATCCAGCCTCTTCTGCCTTGTCTGCATGAGTAAGTAGAACTGCAGTGAAATCCTTCCATGTGGGACCCAGAAGTTCCTGTAATGAAAAACAAATCTTAAATAGTTATCCTTTCTTGTTCCTTTTCCCCACTCCCACTTCATACTTATGCATTAACAGACCAGTTACATGTTTTTTTCCTGACAGCAATCCAGTTCATGCTATTTGAGTTGCTGAGATTTCTGGGGTTTTTCACCTTCCCAAGACATTGACATCCACTTTAAGTGGAAATATGTGATCATGCAGTACTAGCAGTTCTCTAATCTCTTACTACAGATGTTAATAGAATTTCTCAGTTAAAAAAAATGTCTATGTAAATAAGGAAAAATGATTGTTTAGCTGTGTCACACATTAGTTTACATCAGTAGTTTCCACATACCCGTATTTCTACACTTTTTACAGTTCTTTGAAAATTTTTTTTAAAAATCACCAAATCACCTTGTGTTGAAAAAATAAATGATGAATTCCTATGTAACACCAACTGCAATTCCAGCTGTGTCCCATAAAACTGAACTATTCTCAGCAATTCAGGAAAAACACAAATCAAATGCATCAACTGAAGTGATGGGCCAGAGAGTTTGTCTTTAACTGCTGTGGTTCATCTGATGGAGGGGAATGGAGAAAAGCTGCTTTTTTGTCAATGAGTACAGAATATTTTACTGTGAATAAGAAATTGGGCTTTCATTTACGGATGCAAATGAAATTACCACTTCAGTGCAATCATGCTAACTCCTGTGTGTGACAAGAAGCCTACTTTGGTAATAAAGTCCACTTTGCAATGATTATAACTGTAACCTAAATACTAAGGTGTATAAACTGCTTTAAAGGATATCTTTCTACTTCCAAGATAAGCAGGGAGTTAAAAAAAACCTGGTGTATTGATAGTAATTAATCTGTTTTAGACACTAGGGATAGAAAAAAAATTAAGGTCATACAAAATTTTGGCATGAGCTGTCTAAGGAAGTGTTGGATTATCAGTTTTGGAGAGAGAGGATAGTGCCTTGATTTGCTGAGGACTCAAAGTCAGTACTAATGTTAGTTCTGAAATCAGTATCTGCCACTCTCTCAATTCATTAGGCTATGTTATTGAAATAAAAAAATCCAGAGAGATTTAAATGCCAGTGTTCTCCTGCTGATGTGCCATCTTCATTGGTATGTCATCCCTAATTTGCAGAGGATCATTATGAAAACTTCTGATTGCTAAAGGTAGTCTTCAAGCTAATGTCTTCTTGGAATGACATACTGAAATATAAGCATTACTGTTCATATTCCTGGTACCCAGGCAGCTGTCCTGCCGTATTTGGTTGTGGCTAGGGAAATCACAGCATCTGGTCTTTTAAGGGGAGAACAATTAAAAAGGCTACAATTGGCTCTCAGCTTATATAATGGTTATCATTAAACAGAAGTCTGTGTTGCTTTCTCATTATTTTTAAACATGCTTTATTTCCTTTCCAGTAGGGATTTTAAAGCTCCATTTAAAGAGAAAAGGCATGGTGGCACAGTCCATGCTTTTAATGCCCTCATGGGCTTCATCCAAAACGGTCTCAAAATAGAAGGATGGTGATTTTTCATTGGCTTAGACAAAAAATATTTTGAGTAAATACTGCTTTCTCTTAAACACCATGAAGTGTAGAGAGGTGGAGAACTGTATAAGAAAGGGTAACACTGAAAAGAAATATGTGTAAACTGACAATAAGTAAGAGTGTGTTGAAATTAGAACCAATTCTCAAACTACAGGTAAAGTGTGGAGTAGCCTACCAATAGAGAGTAATCAGAACAGGAGAGCAAATCAAACACATTTTGAAAGCTATTTTTCTATCTATATATTTATATACTGGTATATTTTTTATCTACATATGTATTGTATATTTAGTTAATACCAGTTACAGCAGGTGATAAGACTTGATGGACCAGGAAGTCCCTTCCAGTCCTAAAGATTTTTAGAAATTTCATTAGTGTAAGGCAGGTGCAAAGTGTAAGGTGCAGACTTTGACAATAACTGAAACCCTTTGTTTCTTTGTAAATCATACAAACTTGGTTCATCAGCTCAGATAGGTAAACTGAGCAATACTGGTTTGATGGCCTCTCTCTTCCCCCCCCGCCCCAAGATATGTGTGTGTGGTAATGAGAAGTCTCCAAATGAAAAGAAAGCCATTCCTTTTCAGTGTCTTTTTCCACATAGCTTATCTACTTGCAGAAAAAATTTTTTCCCCAGGAGCTTCAAAATACTTACTTCAAGTCAGTTATGCTAGAAATTTTCCTTGGACAGAGTAAATTTATGGTAACTTGCTAGTTATTTTCTCTTGAACAGATACAGCAGTACTGACAGTGCAGGACAGAGCTGAGCATCCTTGTCCCAGGTCAGTCAGGTTTTCTGCATGATTTTGGACCCATTGCTCTCTGCTTTGGTCCTGTACAGAGTGCAGGAGAGTGAGGTAACCTGACTTTTGCTTGCTTCAAATAAGATTTCTCTTCCACAAGCTAGATCTGTCATGATGAAGCACTAACTGTTAACTTCTGAGAGAAAAGCTTACTTTGGTAGGTAAATTTGGTTCCTAAATTCCTTTGTGCTGAGCCCATGTACAAAAGAGAGCAGTTCTTGCCTCTCTCTCTCAGGCTTAGTGTGATAAGTGTAGCTGTGGTGTATGGTGTTGGAGTTGTGAATGGCGTGTTTCAACTGCTGAACTGGGAAGTGTTCCAGTTTTCAGCTGCTCTTCTCTATTTCACTTCTGCAGTCAATTCTTCAATAGCTGTTGTCATCTGAAGACAAAAGAGTTGCCATTAGGGCAGAGACTTCCATTGATTTATTTGTTACCTGGATGAACTGAATTGCATGATCTCTTTCATCCAGACACAGAGGCAAGTCAGCCCTCAGGACCAAGAGAGCTAGATGCAGGCCTTCCTCCCCGAAGTGGTGAGCCAGGGCTGATCTCACAGTGTCTCTCACCTGCTCTTTGCTCAGACCACTGTGAGGGTAGCTTGGAGTGTCAAGTACTCGAACACGGAGAGCTAACTCACAGCCATTTCTTCGTATAATCCCTGAAATGCGGCAGCTGCATCCAAGGCTGCAGCATGTAGTCACAGAGCTTGGGGAGCAGTGACTCTCAAAGTCTGAGCTGCCCAGCAGGCTGTTCCCAGCAGCGCTTTTGCCAGTCTGAGTTCTTCCAAGGACAACAAGGTTGATGATCATCTCATTGCTCTCTGCCATTGTCTAGGCTTTTATCCACAAACCTGTCGCTAAATGAAAAACAAATAACATGAGCCATTTCAGATAACTAAAAAAAAAAAAACAAACCAAAACAAAACAAAAAATATCCAGCAAAAATTGCAAAATCCAATGTCTTTTGAGTGTCCTTCCTTGCCTGAAATATTTTAAGGAGTATGTGGTATAGATAGGTGTTCAGTACAGCACATATACCTCTGTCTGAACCAAGGATGGATCTTTGCTGTCCTTCCCAGTCTGCTGCTTAGAAATAACAAGAACCCATGGAAGGTGTCACAGGTACACGAGCAACCTAACAGGCTGTGCTCCTACACTGGCAAACTGAAGAGCTGGGAAAAAATGAGATGTGAGGCGAGTTTTAGGAACAAGTAAAGCAGATAAAGCTAAGAAGAGGCAACAGAGAAGGGAGGAGTTGGGAAACAACTGTGGAAAACAGCATTGGCATGTAGGCAGAGTAGGTTATGAAAAGGAGGAAAACTAGGGGAGAAAAAAGAGAATGGTGACAAATATGTGCTGCTGTTATTAAGTGACCATATTTCAGGAAGTAAATCTTTACTTGTTTTTAGTGAAAAAAAAATGGATAGTCAGGGAGAAGTAGCTTTTTAAAGGAGCACTTTTTCACAGCAGAGAACAACTTAGAATACATCTTTCATCAGCTACCACTAAAGCTGAAATAGACAGTAATCTGAAAGGGCTTTCTGATACAGATAAACATAAGAAGTAAGTCTTAATGAAAAAAAGAAAAGCTGAAATAACCAATGCTGCAGGTTCTAACCTCATATGAAATTGAGACTTTGGAAATGGATACTGTTTAAACTTTTAGACTTATGGCACGGTTAGTGGAAAAGAAAAGCATAGACACATGGATGGAGAGGGGAGATGGGTAAGTATCATTTCCAGTTACTGTAATTGTTCATAAATAAACCCTCTCATTCTCATTGTACTTTTCTGTAATCCAGTATCTGAAAGGTTTTTTGGTGCATGTTAACTGTCTAACGGGAATACTGATTAAATACATTGAGAGATGTTTCAGATGGAAAACCATATTGACAAATAAGTAGTTGATTTTAAGTTTTCAGTGACACCTGAACTTCAGAAAGATTTTTTTTTTTTTTTTTTTAAAGAGACTATGCTTAGGTACTTATAGAGAGATCATGGATAATTTTAGAATGGGATTTCCTGTAATCAGTTTATTTAGATTCTTTCATGTGCAGTTCAAGCTTTCTCCCTTGTATTAAATCCATGCCCAAATCAATACTTTGAAATAAGTTCAGTACAAAGCCAAACATGCAAAAGCTATTAACATACTAATTTTGTTACAGGCAACATTGATACTGTACCTTATGATCATCCTTACTGAATTCACAGATTTTTGTGGATTTTTCAATGATCAATTTCCTTTTTTTTTTTTCTTAAAGAATACCTTCTAAAAAAGACACCTTACGAAATGGTTGTGATCAGTTAGTCATCAGTCTAGATATGCACTGTATTCTTTTTCTGTAGCATAATAATATGTCATGGTGGACATGTGTTTGTGCATTCCTTTTTTCAGTCATGATCAAGGATTTGTTCTTTTTTTTTCCTGTAAGCAGTCTGTGCTTAAATACTTAGATTAATTTCATATTATGTCACTTACCTTATTTTTCCTTGAATTGCTCTTTCATTCAGACTTCATTCATAAACCATGTGTGCAGTGTAAGGAAGTTCATATGTGAACTTTGTAACTAACAGTGCCAGCGTACCATGCTGAGACTGTTACGTACACATTAATCTGGTTAATCTATTACTGATAGATCCTTGTTCAATTGGCTATGTTTGGTCAGTAATTGGCACTGTTGAATCTTTGCAGTTTAGCTGGAGACACAGTTTTTGCAGTCACTTTAGTGATTGTATGAAGTCGATATTTTTGAAAGTTACTTGAGTTCTACCAGCAGTTAAATGTGGGAGTGATAATGCAGGTACTGGGATTACTTTGTGTTGCACGTTCTTGAATGTGTGTTCATATGTGCATGTGAAGAACATATGTACTTTCTCTTATTATTGCAATGAATTAATAATTGCAATATTCTTAAAGCACAATGTAAACCATATGCAGATGGAAAGCTGTTTGCCTAACAAAGATGGATTAAAACAGTAAAAAAATGGATTAAAATACAGAAATTATTTGTGAATCAGGAAGAAAACTGAAGGCTTGCACCACTGCCAGTTGTGCATTAGCTGTTGGCTCAATAGCTCTTGGCCTCTTGAAAACATAATTCTTTTGCCGTACTGATTTGAACTCCTGTGCCTTAGTGGAAAATAACGTGTGCTTTAATGACCAGGTTTAGTAATGGAGTGAAAGATTGGAGTGAGCCCTTGTCTGTTCACAAAGAAAAGTTTAGATAAGCCAGCTCTCTGACTGTAAATCCCAGGTAGGTGGAGGCATATATTTACTCCAAGGGTGTTAAGAAATGTGTCATTACAGTGAGAACAAGAATCTGGTACGTAGGCTGCCTGTGGTGGGAGGAAAAGAGGAAGGAAGGTGCTTTTCAGAGCCCAGTCCTGCTGGGGATGTTGTCATCCAAAATGTAGGTCTGTGTGGGAGCCTGTAAATACTGATTTACCGCAGTACCAGGACTGTTCCGGCCTGCCACAGCAGTGGAGTGAGACTTCAGTTCCTCTAGAAGCCTGTTGTCTCCTGCTGTGGTGCCACAAGCACAGTCAGTGCTTTGGCAGAAGGTAGGAGCTAATGGTGCCTTCACAGCCTCCTCGCGTAAATTCGCATCATTTATCATGAACAAGTTCATTGTTTGTGTTAACTTGGCTGTAGATGGCTCTGTAATAATTTTGTTGCTGTATGTTTTTAAGAGCACACAGACAAGTTAGTTGCTTTGAGAGAGCTCCCTGCTCTCGAGCCTGCCTATTCTGGTGAGAGACGAGACATTAAATCTTTTCCTGTATTGTGTGTGTAGCCAAGGCAACTGCTGAGAGTTTCCACTGTGAAAAGCCTTGCGGCTCAATGCTGAGCACAGCCTTTGTGTCTCAAGGCATATGTATATATAAAGTGTATAGCAAGGTTCCTTCATTTGCTAGTGGGTACAAACTCAAAGACTGGATGGGGGGTGACTCACTTGCAAAGCAAAAGGGTAGGTCAGTTTCATAAAACTATGGATATTGTGAAGATAAAATCCAGATGCTTCCTTTAATTTGCATAGAAGTCTTGATTTTGGTTAAATTGTCACAGTCTAGCTCTGTGCTTTTCATCAGACTGTTCCTATGCACAGTAATGCCTCTCATGACATGCCTCTCATGAGGCAGTGTATATCCTAGCAGTCACATCCAACTGAGCCAGTAGCCTGCGAAGGAGATAGTTTAAGCTGTGCATAAATAAGGATTTAGTCTACTGAGGAAGCTAGAATCCTAGAAGCAGAGAAGTGTTTCATGCAAAATACAGCTTGCCCAGCTGGATGCAGAACAGGGCTTTTATGCTGTCAAGATGGCTGCAAAATTAAGAGTAGTATAAATGAGGAATGCTTAAATGATATCTAAAACTTGGCTAAGCAAACTTCCCCACAAAAAGAAACGCATTTCTTTCCAGTATTATTATGAATGTAATACAGTCCGAGTTGGCATGCATCTGGAAGGCCTTCAATAGCACGGGCAGAGGATTTCAAGAAGTTGTCTTCCTGGGAGGTTGTGACAGGAAAAAAATTGAACCGATTTATATGACACTTGCTTAGGCTCCTCAAAGGACATGGAAAGAGTCCTCCCCAAGGTGGCAGTATCATCCTGCTCCACAGGTGCTGTAAAACTCAGCTGGGGTCCCCTTGCTCTGGAGTCCTATGCTGAAATAAAATACCAGGTCAGAAATGAGCTAATGCATTTTTTACTTTATATATAAAATGCAGACAGCATAGCACCTTAATGAATTTGAACAGCAGTAATGGAAAGGTGGCAGTTAAGAAACTGGAAGTGTTATTTACTGTCCCTTATATGATTCTTTTTTTCTAATCAAGACCCTTGTTTTCACTAGCTTTTAAATTGAGTTGTTGACATTTATTATGGGGCTTTGGATATGAGATCTTAAAATCTATTGTCAGAGTATGAATTTGCAAAGAACAAGTATGGAGTACAACAAAATTGCCTTGGATGCTTTTTAGCACTGCTTGCTGCCAGTGGGTAAACTATTGTTTTTCTTAGTTTTTGTATAACTTTGTTTTTGAAATGGCAAAGAGAAAACCAAAACTGAGCCTCTTACAGATTAGCAGGCAGGAAGGCTTCCTGTAACTGATAAAGGAAGCCTTGTACTGCTCCCCTAGAAATACCAAGCAAGTCTAGTGAGGTATTGTCAAGAATGTAAGGAAGTAAGGCCCCTAATCTAATTGAAAACAAGTGGTATTTGGGTACCCAGCTTCTTTAGTTGTCTTTGAAAAACCAAGACTAAAATCATTTGCAAGTAACCAATGGATTTGCATATATCTACAGAGTTAACTAGAGTTGCAATGCATCTTAGTCACATTACTGTGTCAGCTGCTGTTCTGTTGTAGTCCCTCTGATCACCTAGTTGGCTTGCATGCACCCTAAACAAGCTTTCCATGATGCTTGTTAGGGTATACCAAGTAGGCTAGATCTTGTAAGCTGAAATAGCATAGTTTCTCCTTAGGCACATGGCATCTCTTACCATGTGTCATTTTCCAGTTCCCACGCCTTCCCATCCCTTACAGCTTCTTTCCTGATGTGGGCTCTCATTGTAGCCCAAGATGATGCCATAATAAGTAATTTAAGATGTGCTTTGATGAATTTCTCCTACTTAGAGGAAACCCAGTGAGGCCATTTTATGGATTGCCACACACGGAGGCGGGCTCTTAGCCTTCCCAAACAACATGAGACATCCAGGAAGGTATGCAGTCCATGTAGTCAGTGTGGCTTCAGTTCTATTAGATGTGTAGTTTCTAAGAAACACCAGGTACGTCACTGCTGAGAGAGAGAGGACAGATGTGGGAATATAACGGAAGATTGGCGAGGAGGATTGTAAACACGCTCAAGTGACTTGCACCTGGGGTGTCAAAAACCACATATATCATACTAGTAACTGTTGTTTAGTCTTGTGTGCTGGACAAGTAGAACATCTGCCTTCAGATAACATAGGCCTGTGATAAGACTCAGAGCACCTAATTGTTCATGCTTGAGATTCCTGCCCTGCTGCAAGAAGATCAAAGCACAGTGGAAAACTACCGCCTGCAAGAAACCCCTAATATACAGGCGAAAGCAGCAGGCCCGGAATCTCTCGCTCTCTCTCTAGCAGGAACCGAGCTCCGCGGTGCCTGCTTCCCCGCTTGCGTGCCTTTGCCCCAGGTGCTGCTTCGGAGATCCCCCGGTTTGTGAGGTAACGGGAATAAATTTGCTCTTTGAATTTTATCCGTGGTTTTGTGGCTGTTCCTGCGTCCTGCCTGTGTCGGCTCACACAACAGATCTAGTGATGCTCTATTGCTTTTGGACTTCATTCACAACAAAAACTTCGGGGCTGGTCCTAAAGGAGCACACACATAAAATACTCTAATGTTTCCCTAAAACAGATTTATTATTTTTTTTCCTTTGCTTAATCCAATCCTTAGTGTCCTTAGCATTTTTGAACAAAAGTAAGCAATTATAAGCAATCTGCAAAATCATGTTTCTCTTTGCAGTATAGGTGGCTGTGTAGGTTATGTGCTACTGCATTGGCATTGGTAAGGGGAAAGGAGGTGGAGTATAGCTGACGATTTAACACAGCAATTGCACCAGCTTTCGGACAGTGCCTGTTTGTACAATTGTGGAACCAGCTCCTCAGATTCCCACTGTACTTCTTACAGTGGATTTTGGGCTCAGGGCAAATACCGCTGGCAGAAAGGCAGATCAAGGACCTGCCTTGTGTTTAAAAGGAGATTGAGCGGAACTATCAGCACAGTGAGAACACATGCCAGACTTTTTTTTTTTTTCATCTATTTTCCCACTGAATCACCAAGACTCACAACATATCCTTTTCCTTCATCCTCTGCAAATAATAGACAACTTCAAATTAGAAACCAGTGTCTTTGACATGCTAATCTGGTAAGTCTCTGCTGTGGAAGTATTGTGTCTCTTCAGTTGGCAGGAGTGATACTCTCTTCTAAGCACTCGACTTCTCAGTGTACTGAGAACAGAACACTGTAACAAGCCACAGGAGCAGTCTCTTCTTGTTTCCTATTAGTATGGTTTGGTGTGATGTGGCTTTTCAAAATGCTGGGGGATGCGTTGTAAAATAGGGCATGTCACACTTACTGTCACAGGCTGCCAGTTTCTTAATTCTCTTACTAATCCCCACCTTCTCAAATTTAAGTGATTATGTTCCCCATGGCATCATATCAATTTTTTTTCTACTATGCAAGGAATGTTTTTAATACGCCATGTTGTGCTATACTGTCTCTTGAGCAGATTACTTAGAGATATTTAAACTGTCTTGTTTTCACTCATGTTGCCAGGTTATGTTTTCTCTAGAATAAAGGTTGGACATAGATCACTAGTGCACAGGTTTGGCCATAGGACTATGCCGCAAGATTGACACGTTTGTGTCTTTTCACTGTTTCATATGAAATATGCAAAATATCCAAAGAAATAAAGGTGAAGTAAGACTATACATATATCAATAACAGGGAAAAAAACCCAAACAAAATCATGAACTGTTGATTTCAAAGGCATATATTTGGGAAAGAAACAATCAGAAAGGATGAAAATACAGGCTTAAGGAAGAATCCTTTTTCCCTTACACATACTTACCTGGATGAATTCTGCGACTGGCCCCATACATCTGCTGTGACAACATGAGTCAGAGTACCGTATTCATTCACCTTCTTGTGATTAGCCTCAAAATTAATCCACGTGTGTAAAAACATTTTGCCCCTGAGGCAAAAGTCCTGTGAATGGAGAACATACCTAGAAGCTCAGGAAACCCAGGTCTGGCTGCTATTTCTGTAACACTCATTCCCTTTTTCTGAGAAGCTGCACAATTTCTCAGTTTCCTCATCTAAATAGTATGGGCAGTATTCACTTCTTTTGAAGATGTGTAGTGGGATTGATTTAGCTGAAGGGAACAGATTTCTGTAGGGCAATAACAGCATTGATTACATTTTAAAAAAAAAAAAAAGTATTTTTATCATATTGTAAAATGCTCCATAGGGACCCAAATGACTGAAGACATACTTTCCAAAGATATTCCCATTATGCCTGGAAAAGGTGTAACCATTGTAACACTAATAACCGCAAAAGTTGCACTGATGCACAGGGTTAGACTGGTCACACTGCTACTCATATGCACTCTAATCCTTAAGAGATGTTTCATGGAATGTCAGGAATACAGAGCATATAAAGTTTCAACTCAAGGACATGTAAAAATGATACCTTTCTACTAAATAACATGGATATCCATGTGTATTCAGGACAGATTTAGTATTCAGTTCCTTCATTTTCTTGTTTTGCAGGGTGTTTGTATTTCTATGGATACAACACTTGTTGAGGACTTCTCTTAAAATACCCAATAATTAACAACTTGATATTTCTTATATTTAATTCTGATTATGAATCTTTCCTGTCTTCTCTTTGTATACATGCACTTTAGAGGCAATATGCTCATTTGCAAAGAGCATTTCTTAAAAATGCAAGTTTAAGAAACGAATACTAATTAGAAATACTACGCTTTCTTAGTTTTGATAATCATGATCGCTTGTGGACATCAAGCCTGAACAGATACTTTTTATGTTTTAAAACATTCCAAACAAGCTGAATCTGAGGACATCTTCCAATATATTTCATTATGTCAAGCTATTGAACACATAATGTCAGAAATTATGCTGTAAAAATTGTCTTACAAGCCAGTATGGCTTGCTTTGGCAACACAATTATTTAGAAAAGTAGAATTGCAGATGTGTTTACACACATCTGAATTCACAAATGTGGATTGCAGAAGTGTAGATTAAAATTAAATTATTCAGATTATTAAAATTCTGAATAGTGTGTATAAGGAAAGCATGCAAAGTATATGGTTACAAAGCTGGTGTGTGGTTTGGGATTGTGAGCCCCAGACTCGGTAGTTAACCCCAATGTTTGTAACTTTCCGATATCAGCTGTCACAAAATACTGTGAAGTTGGAGCTTTTTAAATTGGTGTTCTTTCTGCATGATGGGACAAAAGGGGCAAAAATCCTCACCTGCCTTTCACAGTGGAAAGGATTTAAGAAATCGGAATGCTTCCTCTTTTCAATGCTGTGTGTGTTGTAGCATCTGTAATGTGCTGTGTTCAGAAATGTGGTACCTCTATAAATTGTGGAATGTGTCTAGGATCTTCCAGAGCTTAAAGTGTCATAGACTATTACATTATTCAGTGGCTGGAAATCTGCCTGTTGATGCAAAATACAGAGCTGCATCACCACTTGCTCTCCTGAAATTCAAGTTTTGTAGGTATAGACAAGAAAAATAATCTGTGCAAACACTGCAGACCTGAAGCCTAGTTCCAGTGAGCACTGACATAAGGGGTAATGGAAGTCACACTTGGGCTTCAGATACAGCAGAGGGCTGGGAAGTTGCAGGTTGATTGGATTTTTCACTGTGTTCCTACACGGTCATGTTGCTGCTTGGCAGACTTCATCAGGTGCACCAGCAGAAGCCTTCTGCGAAGTATCTTCAGATGAAACAGCCCTAGCTCTAGCACTCCACAGGCACACAGAAGATGTGAACCCAGTTCTTTCTGATGTCATACACCATACATGGTTAAGTCACCAAAATTTAAAGGCTGGAAATTTTAAGGGTATTAATGATACACAAAGAAATGAATAGGAAGCAGAAGAAAGTTTTCAGAAGTCAGTTTAGATTGTTTTTTGTTTTGTTTTGGTTTTTTTTCTTGAGGTCTGCAAACCAGTTTGCTACTACAAATTCAATTAATACACTCTGCTCTTTCAGGTCCTCAAAGTCTTGATGAGGAGACCTCCTCCCTCTGCCTGCCTCCCTCCCCATCTAGGCTTTGCTTGTTTCCTTCTAGATGTGACTCCAGCCAGGAAGAGCTGGGTATAACTTCCATCCATTTGATTCCTTAGCTAACAGAAGCCTCTGTGCCCCAAGGAAAGTTTTTGGAGTGGGTTTTTTTTTTCCTCTATTGGACATCTGGCATCCTGGAAAAAGTTGTTTCTTGCCATTGCTTCCAGTTCTGATACAAGCCTGGACTCCCTGTACAGAGGGGGATAACGGGTCAGAAGGGAAGGCTGATGATTATGTGGCCTCACTAACCCACTGTCAAGTTCATGGACTCTGATAAAGTAAGTTAAAATATTATCTCCCCTTCATGTAGTCAAATATGATTTTTATCCAAATAGTTAAGTCCCTGATGTATTTTACAATACAGTGCACTAAACTGAGACAAGTTTAAAATGTAGTATCATGCTGTGAATAACTTCTGTGGGAGAGATGAGAGTATTCCATCTGTAGTGCAACGCCAGTGCAGCACTGCTGGTGGAGATTCAGCTATGAATTATTGTCATGCAATGTTCAATAGGCCTTTTCTCAGAATAGAAGTGCATGGGGGATAGTCGTATAGCAGAGACCAAATGGTGACTCCCAGTAAGTTAACAAAGTTTTCTGTCTCCCAGTTAAGTGAACCAGCAGGAATAATTCAGGGCTTCAAGTGAAGTTTAGTTTCGAATCAGAAAAAATAAATTTATATAGTGAGTTTATCTTTTTACATGAGCTTCCCTATAGCTCAAACAGTGCTTGCCCATTGTCATCAGCTAAGATTTTACAAAACCTTTTTTTAGAGTCAGCACAAAATCATTGAAGGGCTATGAAGAACAAACGAGTACTAATTTTTTCAGTCTACACCCACAACTCTTTCATGAGAAATGGTATTTGTCTCAGATGAGAGAATGGACTTGTTTAAAAAAAAAAAAAAAAAGATGGAAACTGTAATGCGGGAACAAAAACTTTCGGCTGTCAGCATTTCTGTAACCTCACAAGACCCAATTTTCATGTCTTAATTTATAATCTTGGTGTAAAGAGAAAACATGTTTTTGTTATTCCTGTTTTAGATTTGAATAACTGGATGGTTATATATAAAATTACTGCATTTGTGCAGAAGATGTGCTGTTTTTAACATCTGTCAAAGAGCTGCATCTTAAATTCTTTCCCGTGATCATCTTTTGGGTGTTATTTTCTGGCAAGTTTGGGACTTTAAACTTTTTTTGAGAATTCTTATTCTAGCAAAAGGATAAATCCATCCTGATTCAAGAAGGTACTCTCTCTTTAGCATATATACAATTAGTATTCAGTGGCTAAATTATCAGTTTCCTTAGAAAAGATAAACTAGTGACAAAATTCAACAATTAGTTTAGTTTTGGTGCTTCTTGAACTATAGTGAAGCCCTATGAGATGTATGTTAAATAGGTTGCTACAGAGAGACAGCCTTAAACAGATGGTAGAGGAGAAATCTTCCTTTTAATTAGAAGTCTGTGTGTAGTGATTTGGTACATCTTTGATACAATCCCTTAAGCTGTTTGGATAGAAAATCGATTGTCTTCTGATAGGCTACAAGAGAGTTCACCGGAGGCTAGGGGAGTGTGATAGACTTCAGTCATTCTGTAAGAGCTCTAAGTGAAGCATTTTTGCCGTATTTTCTCTATCCTTCGAACACATAACTTCACTGTAGGAATAAATAAAATAGGCACTTTCTCAAAAATGGTAAGAAGTAGCTTCTTGAATCTGCAATTCTTAACCTACCGTTAGCACCAGAGTTCCACAGGCCGCACATGGAGCTGACAGGCTTTGCAAATGGATGTGTCAGGAAAGGCAGACATCTACCAGAGCATGCTGAGGAAGCATGAGAAATCATAATATGGAAGGAGTTTACAAAAAAAAAAAAAAAAAAAAAAAGAGTCTGCTTTAGTAGATGGGAGATTCAGTGGCTGTATGAAATATGCACTATCTCATACTGACTAGTGCTGCACTGTTCAATATTAGTCCACAAAAGTTGGCGTGCTGTTGCACTCCCCATGATAATCACTGTTGTGGAAGACTCAGCTTGTGGACCCTGGCAGCTGAAAAGAGGAGTTGTGCAGATGACTTCACACTGTTTAGAAATTCTGCATTTGGGGAATATTTTGGAATTGCTAACAAATTAGTCTTTTTTAATTGTAGTGGCATGTATGCATTTCCTGTCCCAACATCTCCATGTTTATTCATAGCACACCAAAAGAATCACA
This sequence comes from Nyctibius grandis, assembly GCF_013368605.1. Taxonomy (NCBI): domain Eukaryota; kingdom Metazoa; phylum Chordata; class Aves; order Nyctibiiformes; family Nyctibiidae; genus Nyctibius; species Nyctibius grandis. The sequence continues at coordinate 61,166,405 of NC_090663.1, forward strand.
GATTTTTTTTTTTGTCTTTGAATACAAACAGCATGAGGAAAGCTTATTTTTTAGACATCAAAGAGAATGAAGTCAAAATGACCAATTCAAACACAGAAAACTGAACAGAAATCTAAATATGGGCCTGTTTTATGCCATTTAATGATAACAAGACCAGCTATTAAAGAAAGCAAAGAAAGGAACAAGAAAGGGAAGAGAGGGTTTGCCCACAGTTTGTATTTAATCATGGGCAAAAAGTTGGTAGAAATATTGTAATTTGGACTGTAATGTGGTGAAAATAGCCTTTTTGGACCTTAGCACAAGGATGATGTGGTAATTCAGACTAATTTGAATAAGACATATTGGGTACTTAAGTCTGCCCTTGTACGAGAGTGAATTTTATTTATAGTGTTTCACCTTTCAGATTCCTTGGATCTGCATGTACCTAACCATACTGAAACACAAATTTAGACATTGGAGTTGCTTAACTGCAGCTTTGTCAAGAGCGAAACACAGCAAACTAACAGTTTAGAGTAAGAAGTTAAATATAACAGAGGAAACTGGGGGATTGTACAGGCAGAGGGTAATTTCTTACGTGGAATATTGCCAATGAATACTAGCTATCTGTTGGCAAAAATGTCATATAAGCATGCTTTTGTTATTCCTTCTTCCCAATACTGGGTTTACACGGTATGAAACAAAACAAAACAAAACAAAACAAAAAGCAGGGGGGGAGGGACGGATGACCCTGCCCAAACTGAAAGGGCGGAGTGCAGGCATATGTTGTCCTTTATATAAGGGAGTGCTGCATGTCTGCAGGCCCAGCAGAAAAGGACAAAGTGTTGCACTAGTGAGGAAAAGGCACCACAGAGTAGGGCAGAAGCTATGAACTGAAAGACTGAAGGACTCTGGTTTGTTCATTGGTTGCAGGAGTCTAACTTGAGTCTAAAGAATACATAAGTGTGAGGAAACGGATTTGATGAAACAAAGAGTAGGATTGTACAGCTTTGCTTGATTGCTTGGTGTAAGTTAAAATAACCACACTTTTTTTTTTCTTGGAAGCCTTAGGAAACCTGTTTGCATCTTGTATCAGGAATGTAAATTCAGACTATCTGCAAGATTAGGAAAAGGTATTGTGCAGCTGCTGATGGGTCCCTCTGAAAATTAACATTGGTTCTGGAGCAAAAAGCAGCTGGAACTTCTGAGGCTTAGGACAAGCGTGTCACAGGGGAATGTTCCAAGTAGTCTGCACCTTCATTGTCTTGCCCCCTAAATAACATCTCTAATTTCCAGAAGTTCTCAGCATCTGAGAATTCTCATTTGAGTCAGTAGGAAGGGACAAGTGTTGCAGTTTTGAATTAGAATTAGGAATTTAAGTGCTTAAACATGGATATAACAAATATTTTGTCTCCTTCTTTGAAAGAAAAGAAAAAAGAAAAAATAAAGAAAGTCCCATGTCTCCATTCTAAGCTGGTCCCAGATAACAGTGCAGAGGCGGTCTCTGCTTTTTGGAACTTGGCTGTAGTTCCAGCAAACCCTGCATCATTACTGTTGGAAGGCTTTGGAGAAATGTGTTTCAAAGGGGAGACTTGCTCTGAGTGAAAGGCTATATGTTTACAGGAACCTTCCACTGGCATAGATGGTAATTTTAGCACTGAATTTGTCAGTTTCTCCTCCAAATCATACAGGTTTTGTCCTTTTCTTGTGCATTCAGTTTTTCTTTTCTTTGTCAAGGTCCGAAATATAAAGAGCATCCACTGGCTACCCAGCTGTGCCCCTGTCCAGCTCTGTCTCCTGCCTTTGTCAGTCTCTCTTGAGTTGACCTTGAGCCTTGTAGACTCTCTAGTCTGCAGCTTTTCAGGTTCACTAACTGAAAAGAGTGTAGAAAGAGTTTCAAGCATAAAATTGTGACTCTGACAGTAGCCGAAGACTACTGAACAGGCTTTACTGCATGGAGGTATTGAACAAAAGCAGGATGGAGGACTTGTGTGTAGGCACTGTTAAGCTTATTGAGAAAAAAGCAAGTACATTGCTCTTGCATTGAGCCAGTAGAACATGATAATGGTAAAACATCATCAAGATTAGTTCGATTTCCATGCATAATAGTAACTCATGACTCTTGCAAATAGGGCAGATCAAATTCCTTTCTGCTGTACCTCAGAATAACTCTGTTAGGTTCATTTGCTATAACTACAACAGTGCTCTTTTGGTTGGGTATGCTTATAAATCATTTGAGTAATGCTGGTTAAAACTGAAATAACATTGATGTAAGTGAGACCTTTCACTTCAAATAGAGATGGCAAAATATGTTCGGCCTCTTGAGAGGAAATGACAATGAACTATGGCATACTAAAGGAAAGCTGAGCGTTATAACTCTTGGTAGCACTTTGAGAAACTCTTTGTAAGGCCATGGCCTCTCACTTCATATTTTCAAGTGTCCAATTCTGTTCAAAAGGAGGACACTCAGACTTTTATTTTTCGTGCAAGTTTGCATTCTCATTTCTCTCACTTTCACAAAGAATGTTACCTCAGAAACATTAAATGGGAAACATGTGCTTCAGGGGTAATGGTATTGCTGCTTTTTAAGGTCAGCTCCAAAGTCTCAACATAAAGGCTTTGTTAATCTAAAGTGAAATAAAATCAGCTGTCATAAAATGTGATATATAAACTCTCACTTAAAGTTGTATTATATTTCTGTTATTATTTTTAATAGTCTGAATTGAGAGAGAGAAAAATATTTATTGAAAGGATAAAAAGCAGCACTTTTCTAAACTTCTCAAGAAAGGAGAGAAAAATATTTTGTCATTGCTAAAAAGACACTATCTTTAAATGCCTTTTTTTTTCCCCTGGTACTCATTTCTCTTAGGTCATATATTCTGTCTGCAAAACAAAATCAAGCATGGCTGTTCATGTCATGAGACCTCTGTGTGTTGATGAATACTGGTGTTTCTCTCACTGCAAATTTAAGTTGCTTCTGTCTTCTACTGACTCCTTCAATTCCTACCTCATATCTCATTAAGACTAATGCAATTTATGAGGTTGAGTTACTCCTTGCTACAAATGAACATTTGGTCTTTGTTGGAACAACTTTAGATGTTGCACCTTGAGGCCCGAAGGAAATTGTTCATATCACAGAAGCTTTGTGTTGGATACGCAATGAGGAAAGGTGCTGGCCTTGCTGGGTTGCTTGACAGACAGTTCCAGCTATGAAATCCACAGATTCTTACCTGCCAGGACAGGGGGTCAGTGGTAGCTAGATATAAACAGTTATACTGATGGTTTTGATTTTGGGATTGTATCTATACAGCTTTTAAGATGGACGATGTTTCAGTTATGCATAGGTATCAAGAGAAATGTTGCTGCTTTTTTAAAAACCATGGGTCACTGCGTGTGTCTGATTCTTCTCTCTAAAGATTCTTTTGCAAAGGCATGTATTAAAAGCAGGACCCTCAGACATAACTTGGAGGCCAAACTATTTCATCAAGAAACTAAAAACTTCTTGACAAAGGTAAACTGAAAACTAAAACTGCATGCAAGTGTTGGGTATGAACTTTTTCTGAGACTATAATGATAATTTGGCTGTATCTAATTACATTACAGAAAAGTGTACAAATGTGTGAGCAGTTTATAAGATGTTGTTGTGGAAATGTGCCTTTTAAGGTGTCTCAGTAAGACAAGAAATAAGGGAAGAAACCTTGAACTACATTTTCTTCACTGCCTTGCTGGTCCTTATCAAAGCGATTACCTTGGCAATCAGAAAGCTTTGGAATATCTGTATGGAAGGTTTTTTTTAAAAAGTCTATGTACATTTCTTGTATCATGGACGTTTATTTTTCTCATCTTGATTGTTTTCTTCCCAGTGCACAATGGATAATTTAGTTGTGATATGGCTATATAATATTTGATAGCTTAATCACCAGTAAAAACTAGTGACAATTTTGGCACTGTCCAGAGAAAAATAAGAATAAAAATGGTATTAGTAGAAAACTAAACTAACAGTTTTACCATTTGTAAACAGCACAGTTCTTTCCCTCAGTTTCAGCTGTCTTTCCATTTTTCTAACTTCAAAATTAATTTCTGTGTTTCTTATTTAATATCTGTTTAATGTATTTCACACTTTCCCTCCCCACCCTCAGGAAATCTTTTTGCATTCATTGTAGATCTTTTTAACTGAGTGTAACTTATGACAGCATAAAAAGCCTTCATTTTCACTGTACAATTATAGCTATTCTTTATAGAGCCTATATCCATTTCATAACATACATCTTGAGATACTTGTTTTGGTGAACTGTAACTGGAATATCCTCAAATCTCTTCTATAACTCTTTTGGATATCTTTCTCTTTTTTTTTTTTTTTAAAAAAAAAAATCACAGTTTCTCTTTTTACATTTTTTCAAGAAAACAGCAACCTTATTTAAAAAACTGTCAAAATGGAAAAACCATCTTCTGTGAAGCCAGAATATCTGTCTACGTGTTTTTATGGTCCATTCTTCCTTTTACACAAGATCAAAGCATCAAGGGACAAGAAAATAGGGTGAGAAAAGTCAATTTAATCTTGCAGAAATCATGCTCAGGCCAAATATTTATCTAGTGATTCATCAAAAATGTTGCAAAATGTAGTACTGGATTTTTAATGATCGCAGGTTTCACTGCCAGTTCTTGTAGGACATCCTGTTCTGGTGCAGTGATTTAAAAAAAAAATGCAAGTAAATACATTAGGTTGAAACATAATTCAAGGACAACTGTAAGTCACTAATGGATGGACATACCTCACTATGAAGCGCTGGTTTTTAAAAGATTGTAAATACTTATATTACTGGTAGTAGAACCATCGCATTTAATTTGATGGTAGGGAAATTTCTTGTAATTGAGCAAGTTCCTGTTTCTGCTCCCAGAATAAAAGGATTCCTCAAGAGTAAGGCAAGTTTGGAAAAGAAGTAGTACAGACATGACAACAGCCATCCTCACATTTCAGCTCTGCTGAAATAAAAGGGTGAAGTTTCAGAATTTCAAACCACGAGATCGTGAGCAACAGGTTACTTGTTAAAGGGCACTGATGTACTTTATAGGGATCCTTGACATGGAACAAAAGGATACACAGGAGAAGCAAACAGCCCCTGAGCTCTGTTGGCAAATTAGGCATTGGTTGAGCAAGGCACAGTGATAGTAGAAAACAGTAGAGAAAACAAGGTAAAGCAGAAAGGTGTGAGTCGGTATCAAAGAAGTTGAAGGACAAAATAATTGTGAATGCTAGTTGAGGTCTATGTAGCAATTTATCAAGTACAATTGAAAGATGTCTGCATGAAATCTATTATTGTGCTGAACTTTTAACATGTACAAACCACAAATACAGAAGGGTTTGTTCCAACAATTTTTTCCTATCAGGAATATCTGTATTCTAGCTGCTGCCTTTGTAGCTGGCTGTATTTCAAATATATACCTGTTCCTTTTGTATAAGGAGTAACACTACAAGAGAAGCTCAGTCTGTGGAGAAGAGGAGCCTTGAGAGGCTTCAGCTCCTGAAGTGCCTTTTTTTTTTTTTTTTTTTTTTTTCTCCCCTCTCTCTCTGAGTGCCTTTCTATGGTGCTCTGGATAAAAATGAAGCCAGTCCAAACATTGCTGTTTTTCAGCCTAACCACAGATTCTTTCCACCATGTTTCCCACTATATCACATATCAAAACCTTATTTTTTTCAAAAAAAAAGTGGAAACAGCATGTCTATGTTTAGCCTGCACCCAGGGCTAAAGAATAAACAGTTTTTCTATCACCCAGTGTCCCTTCCCCAAAGAGGAAAGGGAATTGGGGAAAGGAGGGAGACTTGTAGGTTGAAGTTAAACAGATTTAATGAAATAAAGAAATCAATATAAATGACAACACAAAAGAGACAAAACCACACTTATCTACAGAGCACCAGCAAGTTGTTCCAGGAATCACGATTATTGGAAATGAAGAAGAGGGAGGAGAGCAAAAAGAGCCCCCCCTCTTCCTACCAAGCACTCCCTTTTATAGTGAACTGGATGCTAATGCTATGGAATTACCCCTGTGGGCCAGCCTGGGTCAGCTGCACTGTATTTAACCGCTAAGGGCCTTGATCACCATGGCTGGCCGCAAACTGAAACCAGATCCCAATGAAACCAGGACACAGTAGAACACATGTGCAACCATATAACCTGTATATTAAAGAGATAAGTATATAGATAGTAAGAAAAGAGTCAATGCTAAGAGGTAAGTTCAGAAACTCAGGGGTTTTTTTGTTTGAAGGACCGGAACTGCTGCTAAAGATAAGTTTTGCTAACAAAGCATAGGCTGTCTGCTATTCAAACTGTGTGTGATGTGTCTGTATCCACAGCTCACTCTACAATTTATTTTAAAATGACCTTTTAAAATGACCTTTTTTTCATATGGTAGTCTTAAAAGTGAGAATACATAGTTCAGTGCAATGAACCGTAGTGTGCAACCACATATAACCATGAAGGTTATATACTAATGAAGGTATAAAATAGCGAACAAACTTGGAATTAAATGTGTTTGAAAACTTTGGCTCTCATACTACACAGAAAAAATCAAGCAGAATTGTCTCTTGTGGAACATGAAGGAAATTATGTAACTGAAATTTTAAACATATAAGTTTCTTGGCTTCTCCTCCTTCCAGGATTACTGAGGTAATGAAGATAGGATTCTGCTTGCACTTTTCAAAATGTTATTAATGGCATTTCTGATTGCCATGGAAATATCTCTGCTTACTCCCTATACACTGTATTCATTTCTTTTGGAGCTGTAAAATGCTAAGTGTTCCAAATCATCTTAAAGATGCTCTGTCTGAGTCACTCCAGGAGACAATTTCCAGAAAAAAAATCCATCAAGTTTAACATAATGTACATACCTGTGTGCACGTAAGCAAGGAGAAGTGCCCAGCCTCTCTAATGTGAAGAGAACTGCAGAGAAATGGGCACGTGCTGCTCCATGGCTCTCATCCCCTTCTCTGCTTTGGCAGTGTTTTCACACTCATCTTAGAGTAGCAATGAATATTATAGCTACTGTGGTATCTTGGATGGATGTTGTCTACCTGGACTTTAGAAAAGCCTTTGACACAGTCTCCCACAGCATTCTCCTGGAGAAACTGACTGCTCACGGCTTGGATGGGCGTCCACTTTGCTGGGTAAAAAACTGTCTGGATGTCTGGGCCCAAAGTGTTGTGGTGAATGGAATTCAATCCAGTTGGTGGCCAGTCACAAGTGGTGTTTCCCAGGGCTCAGTATTGGGGCTGGTTCTCTTTAATATCTTTATCAATGATCTGGATGAGGGGATCGAGTGAGGGGACCCTCAGTTTGCAGATGACACCAAGTTGGGTGGGAGTGTTGATCTGCTGGAGGGTAGGAAGGCTCTGCAGAGGGATCTCGACAGGTTGGATCAATGGGCCAAGGCCAACTGTATGAGGTTCAACAAGGCTAAGTGTCAGGTCCTGCACTTGGGTCACAACAACCCCACACAATGCTACAGGCTTGGGGAACAGCAGCTGGAAAGGTGGTGGAAAAGGACCTGGGGGTGTTGATTGATGGCCGGCTGAATATGAGCCAGCAGTGTGCCTAGGTGGCCAAGAAGGCCAGCAGCACCCTGGCTTGTATCAGAAATAGTGTGGCCAGCAGGACTAGGGAAGTGATTGTCCCCCTGTACTTGGCACTGGTGAGGCTGCACCTCGAATACTGTGTTCAGTTTTGGGCCCATCACTCAAGAAAGACATTGAGGTGCTGGAGCAAGTCCAAAGAAGAGCAACAAAGCTGGTGAAGGGTCTGGAGAGCAAGTCTTATGAGGAGTGGCTAAGGGAACTGGGGCTGTTTAGCCTGGAGAAAAGGAGGTTGAGGGGAGACCTTATTGCTGCCTACAAGTACCTAAAAGGAGGTTGTAGTGAGGAGGGTGCTAGTCTCTTCTCCCAGGTAACAGGTGATAGGATGAGAGGAAACAGCCTCAAGTTGTGCCAGGGGAGGTTTGGACTGGATATCAGGAAAAATTTCTTCACTGAAAGGATTATCAAGCAGTGGAACAGGCTGCCCAGGGAAGTGGTGGAGTCACCATCCCTGAAGGTATTTAAAAGACGAGTAGATGTGGTGCTTAGGGACATGGTTGTTCAAGGAAATTGACCAGACATGGGTACCTCTAGGTTTGCTTTATTGACAACTCAGAGTTGGGCCACCACCTCAGTGAATGGCAAGTAACAACAAAAAAACTCTATACCTTATATACTTTTCAGAATGCATTACGTAAGATACAAAGTCTTTAGTACTTTTCCACGAATTCTTAGTGCCTGAATCTTCTCATTTGTCAAAAGTCCACCACAATCTCCTGTCTCATCTGGTTCTTGTCGTTCTATTCTTCTTTCTGTCTTTGAGGTCTTCAGGGTCTTCTCAGTCACTTATCTTCTCGTCCATCTTCTTCTGTACACACAGATGTTTTTACCCTACAATTTTAGGAAAGCTTCAGGATGTTCTATTAACTATATACCACAATATAGACCTAAGCTGAGCGGTTTTCTGCCTCTCTAGTCTCATGATCTTTTGATAAATGTTTATTTTCAAGATAATTAATTATCTTTTGTTATATCTAAACTTCTAAGAAACTACTGATTAACTTGACTGGGTTTTAAGCCAGCCCTGGAGGGGGCTATACAAGGGAACAGCGAGCAGCATTATGGTTATGATGTGGTTCTCAGAATTTCTGAGCACCTGTGGCTATTGTTTCTTTAACTCTATTCACTATTCTTATAATCTATCTGTTTTATTTTTATTAATTTTCCTGTCTAGATCTAAACTCTTTGATCTGAACACAAAGCAAAGCAATTTATCTATCTCCTTCTGCAATGGTTTAGTGGTGGACTTGGTAGTGTTAGGTTAACGGTTGGACTCGATGATCTTAAAGGTCCTTTCCAACCAAAATGATTCTGTGATTTTCACCCTGTTGTTAAAAGCATCAATGCCAACAAAACATGAATTTTAAGGAAATCTCAAGTTCTTACTTTATCATAGTTTTCCACATCAGAAAACATGGAAAAGTATAAGAAAAGTGGCTCAGACTAAGTTGGATAGGAATTAGAGTGCAGAAAGAAAAGGGGTAATTAGCTTTGCTCTCTTGGGCTAATCCTTAAGACCAAGCAGTGATGAGACAATAGAAAAGAAGATTTGACAAAGAAGGGAACCTGATTCCCACAAGGAAAACTATAGCCTTCTTGCAATTTTTTTCTTTAGATCACGCACCAAGAGGATTCAAGAAAAGGTTGGAGAGTTTTAGAGTTTCAGGAGGAAAACCCCCCCTCTCTTCACTTTTCAAATAAATGGTTTTGTTAATACCCTTGCAAATAAAACAGTAGAAAGAAAATATGTGGTTTTGAGACATGCACAGAGGCATTTATTACAGCTGTAAAGCTTTGTTGATATGATGCTCTTACCTTTTGAACCAGCAAAAATGTGGCTGAGGGGTGATTTAGACTTTGATTCCTACCACCTGTGCTACAGAGGTGATGGCATCCAAACAGGGGGTGTGCCTGTGAGCTGCTGGCATGCCATGGGAAGGCTTTGCTCCCATATTTGAGGATATGTTGGGGGGAGTGTAGGTCTGCTCTGCATGGGATTTTTTTATCTAAAGAAGCAGAGCAGCTGTTGATTTACAGTTATGTTATTTATTTTATGCTGCAAAACTAAAAGAGAAGATGGCCTCTGATGAGCAGCAGCCTCTGGTTTTCTGCGTTGAATAATGGAGTTGAGTTACTGGCTGCTGAAATGAAGTGGATGTTGAGGTGTGGGAATTAATTAAGGTATAGAAGGAAGGAGTTTTCCCAATGTAGGCTGGGGAAAAAGAGGAGATGGATTTGGATAGTGTAGAAGTGGTGGTGCTTGATAGGTTTAAGTGGAGGATAGGTGGATGAAACCCTGTTCCCTGCTTATAGGTGAACAAAAGGATCTGGGCAGCTCTGTATCCCCATAGTTATATTGGTGTTTCCTGGTACTAGTTGCCTATGGAGGAGGCATTTGTCCTTATTTATCTTAATATCTGTGCCCTTTTGCTTCTCTGTTGGATGAGTTGGGATTTAGAGGGCTTGCTGCCTTTTTCAGGAGTGTCTGAGGCTCTAAATCTGATTAGCAAAGCTAGTTCTCATCTAGGTGTGGGAGAATTTCAATGAAGCTGTTTCTGTGCATGTCTTAAGAAATTAATTCACTCTCTGATTGCTACCAAATAGCTTCAGTCTCTAGAGACTTGTCCTAACTTGTGACCTTGCTGGGGAAGCACTTGTCAATTTGGTTTTCAGTTGGGCTGCTATGGAGAGATGCAAGTCGTTTGGATCTGGATCCAATGTATATGTAGCCAGCCTTCTGGGGGAAAGCTGGAGGAGAGGAAAGGCACAAGAAGCAGAGATTTTGATGCTTTCTGGAAAGGCTACTCTGTCTGAGGGCCTGGCTGCCATAATATTGAACTGAGACCTGTCAGAGAGATGGGTTTAGGTTTGCATGAGGAATAGTGATTTATTCCTCAAGCTCGTCAGCTCTTTCTGAGGTAAGTTGTATGTGCTGTGTGGCCTTAAGTCATACACGCATTTTGGTATGTGGACTGTCAGATAACCTTCCCAATATCCTTAAATGGCTTGTCTTGAGTCTTAGTAACCCAGAGATGAATACAGTCCTGGAGGCACTGAGTGGAGAGGACTTTGTGGTCACAAGGATATGCAGCTCTGCAGTCTGTTTTGTATCTGCTGATGTGTAGGGAAGAGAAAGCTGCTGATGCTGTGGCTGAGTTGTTTAGAGGAAAGTAGTTAATGTCTGTAGTTAATGTCTGCCACTGTAGTCCTTATTGGTCTCAGTCCATCATGGACATCTGGGGAGATGGAGGTGATGGAGCTCAAAACCAAAAAGGAACTTGTACAAGCGTGTGTGGAGGTTGATATGTTTCAAAGAGTTCATCCTTGTCTGTTCATGACGATCTTAAAATGCCATATATGAATGGGAAATGGTTAAAGTACTGTATTTTTTAACTCCTGTATTCGGTTCATTTTGAATTTATGCAAACAGGTCAGCTCCATAAGTAGTTTTATTTTTTTTCGCCTTCTCACAAGGAAGAAAGGATTTCACCAAGTTTAAAAGAAAAAGAGAAGTTTGTATGGAAAACTTTAGGTTGGAGTGAATTAGTCCCACTACTGAAAGGGCCTTTATTCCAGATGAAATTGCACCAGTTTGAAGACCAGTGCCTGACACTGGTGTAAGGTGTACTCATTATTCGAGTACAGACGTGAAGTGTGGTTCTGCTGCCTCAGTGGATCACAGTAACTATAGGAGGCAGAGAATCAGGTGGTATCAGTTAGCCATGAAGATGTATGCCTCCAGCTGGCTTGCTGCCTGGCACACGCCTGTGCAGTAACAGGAGACAGGCAGGACTTACGAGCACATTAGGAGACAATTTGACATAGAACTGAGCAGGCAGTGCAGAAGATGAAACAGGGAGATTTAGAGGTAGGCACAGAGTAAATTACCAAAGCATTTCTCTTTTCCATGTGTTTAATTTGAGGTCTGACTTCATAATAAGTGATCCCATGTGGTGCTTCCTGAAAGTAATACTTCCCTATTGTAATCCTTTAAACATTTTGAGATGCCTGAAGTATGAAGTCATTTTAATCTATTACCTGGAATGTACTAATCACACTCAACAAATTTTTGAACTGCTATTAAATATTTGAGTGTCATTTTCCCTCCCCATTCTGATCCCTGACGCTTCCCCCCGCCCCCCATCAAGGGTGGAGATATTACTGTTTCTGCAGCAACCCTGGCATAGGTACAGCTATATCGCATATAACTGAGTTGGTGGTGAATGGTGGTCGAGTAGAATGTTTTAACTGAATGTGTATGTTTGGACAATATAAATCAATGGTCTAATATAGTGAGTAACTTTCTCCTCAGTTCAGCTGGCAGCTTTTAGAGAAAGCATTACTATGGTGGGGCAACTTCTTTTTCTTTTTTTTTCTTCCATCAAACATATGATAAACGTAGTGACCATTGCTTTTTACCAGACAACTTATATAGCCCTGGCTTGACTCTTGATAAATGTCTTGAAATCTCACTAGGTTGATTGTACTCATTTTGGTGATGTGAAACAAAAAGAACAATGTTCTGTGCTTGTAGGTCTCTTTGTAAGGAATAGCACTGAGAATCCGAGGAATGCCAGAGTTTTCCAATAAAAACATCATAGTAATTGCATTAAAGGAGTGAATCATATATATGTAATCTCTCAAATATACTGGCATGGTTTTTGTTAAGACCAGCTGACTTGGCTAGTGTCATAGGTGCTATTCTTTAGAAACACACCTAATGATAATATAGAGATCTTGTCTGATCTCAAAGGAAGGTAGGGCCAAATGAGACTAGATCTTGGACAAGAAGCATCCTGGGACACAGTAGTTTCCAGAAGCAGATGCTTTTTATTTTGGGAGATGCTGCACTGCTAGAAGTGGGCTCCAATTACCATTGTGATCCTGGCAATCTGGTGACACTAATAAAAATCAGTCAGGTGGGAAGGGACCTTAGGAGGTTGCCCAGCACTGAATTTGGAGCCAGTCTAAAGTTCACAGAGAAGGAAGCATAATCATTTCTCTAGAAAATTGGTGATGCTCTGGTTGGTACAGCTGCATATGCTGTTAGCCCTTGTTGTTGTCAGGTGGCATGGGTCACTAATGTTTAACCTCCTATCCACCAGGACCCCAGAGTCTTTGCAGTGAAGCTGCTAGCCACTCGGGCAATGCCCGCTCCAGGCCCTGTACAGCTCTTTCCTTGTAAGAGGAGAATGAGGAGGTGAGAGACAAAATTCCTGCTCTTATTGCCTCAGCTGAACTGTGATTTCTATTAATAGTCTCCTATGTTTTTCCTATTGATATTGGCTGTGTAGGGTTGCTGCTGCATACTGGTTAAAAAGTTGCCACGTTTCACCACCAAAAGGATTGCTTATTAGGTCAGAAGCAATGGCTGTATAGTCTAGATGTGAGAAAACATGAAGAAAATACAGATAATCTTGGGGGCTGCTCTGAAGATTTCTAAATGAAGGACACTAGAGAAGTGCAATGCATAGGTGCAAGGTCCAGTTTGCTGATGTCTTCAGCACTACTTTCAGTAGTAACAACGTTTTTCTCAGTTTTCCATGTACAGCTCTTGATCGGGAGTAACCCTGTTAAAGTAATATTACTCAGTGAGGTGTCTGGACTTATTTAGAAGCTTTTTACCCTACCATTTGGTTTTATGTTTCTGTTTTACCCTAATTTTCCTAAGACTCATGGTTATGGGATTCTCTGTATCTTAATTAATACGGTTCAAATTTTCATTTGAATACAGCATGACACACCAAAACTGATCATGGAAGGAGGCATGCTTGTATTCAGTAGTAAATAAATGAGAGCTTGATTAATCTGAGTACAAGCCTAGGCTCAGAACAGAGGTTAATAGTGAAATATGAGTTAGTCTATATACTGATATGTATAATGCTATACTATATACTATGAACTATTCTATGTATATACAATACTATAGTATATACTATGAACTTTACACTTTGTGTTGCTACAGGGTACAGCATGTGATCCCCACCCAGTGAAGTGGAAATGCCATTAAAACCCAGACATTAATTTCCTTGTTTGCTATATGCATCCCGTGATAATGTAATTGTAGAAATTAATTGTTTTGGGTTTTTTCTTGATTCCACTTTGGTTTTAAATCATACAAAAACTATGCTATCTTCTGTTCCTGTCTCTTTGGGGATATCATTAGTGCAAATTCTAATACGTATTGCTTAATTAGCTCTTGATGCTGAGGGACAGGTGTAAGCTAATTGTCCAGAGCTATTAATTTAATGAAATGTGGGACTTAAATATCTTTCTCTGACAAGTTTCCAGAAGTTAATTTCATCTTCATCTGTTTTGTCAAGCAACAAATGAGTAGTGATGATAAAAAAGCCAGTTCTAGGAGAGAAAATGTGAAGAATGAGACACTACAGCCCTCACCAGTGAAAAAGTAATTAAATATTTGAATTCTATTGATCAGAATCAAAACACACTTCTTTAATATATATTTCTATTCCTAGCCTAGCATCATTTATCCATGAAATCCCTATGAATATTCATGTACATGTTGTAGGAAAGAACCAGAAGGCTTCCTGGCTTTTACTTTTTGTGCGTGACTGCAGAGAAAGATTTCATGAAGTCCGTAGATCACTTGCAGTATGGCTTCAGGAAGAAGTGACTGGGCAAAAACTTGTTTGTTGGGCAATTTTTCTCTTCTGGAGACCTTGTTCATCCACTTGGAACCCCATAAGGCTCGTTTGTAAGTGTGTGAAAGAATCTTTTTAGGCAATAGTCATATTTAACATGTCTTTCCATTGCTTCATCTACCTGTTGGGATTGATATCAATGTGACTATTGGATCTTTGCCCTGTATTCCCCTTGTTTACTGCTTGCCATCTGAATTCAGTCCTTAAAAGCTTGCTGGATCCCACGTGTGCCTGAGATACAGATAGTTCTGCTTCCTCCCTCCCCATCATCCATTTTACTGGTAGTGCAGCCCTCCTCTTGTGTTTTGCTCTGGATGCTTTTGACTTGGTGAGACACATCAAACAATCCTACTGCTGGCACTTGTGGAAGAAGGGACGGTTTAGCTCAATGGTTAAACACGTATCAACAGAAGGTGATTTTGCTTATATTGAAGGCTTCTTCATAGTAAAACCAAAAATGGTTAGGATATAAGCTGAAGGATACCTTTATCAGTAGAGAACACGTTCCTTCTGAATCTCCACAAAGAATGTGCTGCTAGATTATAGCTTTGGCTGCCTTTGTCCCTTACAAAGTAAATATTTGCATGTTACAACACATTGAATAGTGGCAGTTATTGTTTATTGACATTATTTGTAAATTGGGATTTAGAGTGACTTACAGCCTTTTTAAAATTGTAGAGAATGTGTTTCTTCTTGCACCTCTTTGGTGCTAAGTGCTTTGTATGGCAGGGTAGTTGTTGGAAATTGTTGCTGCTGTTACTAGCTTAGGTGTACAGTAGTAGAGTAGCTCAAATCAGGGATGGTTGTCTGTGAGCTATCTGCTAATGCTTGGTTCATGCAAGTACTTACTCATAATTGCTTGGTTCTTGCAGTTCCCTGTTCCATGAATAGTTCAAAGAACTTCAGTGGCTCTCTAAATTGGTTTAGGGAATGCGGGAAAAACATGTCAAAATCTGATGTTAGCTGGATTGTCTTTGTTCTCTATTTGACATTCTTTTACATTGGTTTTTAAGTTGTATAGCTATCCAAATAGATAGGTTGGTGTTTAGAGAGGGGAAAAAATAAGGGGAAAAGTTAACACGACTTTAGTATTCAGAAAAGCTGGAGTTTAAACATTTGTCCCAACCCTGCAAAGACTTCTGCATTCCAGTGGACTGTACAATAGCATTTTCCTTATGCTCTTCTGTCTTTTAGAGTAACAAATTCTATTAGATTTTTTCATTTCTAAATATATGCAGGAGAATTCATAAGAAATCTGTCTAGTTATTAAAAAAAAGTTGGTGGGAGGGGAAAAGAAGAAAGTAAAAAAAACCAAACCACCACCCCCTCTCCATGCTCTTCTCCTTCTGAAATGCCCATGCCTTTGTTTGTATTGCATAATTAAAACAGGATGTTGGCTTTTTATAGTAAATTAGGAAAGCAATCAATGCATAATATGATAAATTGCTTTAGGACATGTTAGAAATGCCCTAAGAATGGGCGAGGTACAGTGTTACTCTTGGAAGGCAAACAAAAGATCTGTCTCTTCTTGCTACAGAAAATCAATGCAATCAGTTGCTGAACAAGGGAGAGCTAGGATTGTTGTAATTTCTGGATTCACTAAGGAACAGGGGTCCACATAGCTGGGAAGTGGAGTTGGACTGCGACAGCCTCCCAAGTGCAATGTGAGACTGAGTGTGATAGAGCCGATACTGCCATGAATAAGAGGCATAGGAAGGGGACTGTGATTTGCTACTGGCTAGACTGGCTCCAGAGCACTTTGGTTTTTAACATGTGGTAGACTAATATTTTTTAAGAGAACATTGTCCGATTTGGCCACCTGGAAGGATAGTGACAAGAATCCTCCAATTAAGTGGGTTGTAGAGACCAACATGAACCTTGAAGAGAGCTTGGTGTTGGCCATAATGCATGAGGGTATCTTGGAGCTGTGTAGAGAGCCCTGGAAACACTTCTGATCATCGGTTCCTTGTGGAATAGAAAGACAGAGAAGACAAGATAATATTGAGAAAAATAAAGTATTAGCTGTACTTGCATTTTGCCTTGATGATTTCTTGGAAAGTCCTGTCAGACAAAAATGCATCAGCAGAAGTGTTAACCTATCTGAATGGGAGTGCAGGTAATGGTTCTATCAACTTCATCTCTTTAAACAAATATAATTTGTGGTCTTTATAATAATAATTTAGAGGAAAAAAAAATCCCCAAACCCATACACAGTTCTTCCTTTTGTATTTTATTTGTAGAATCACTAAACCAGCCAAGTCCCACCCTCAGTAACATACATGCATCCAGTTCCTGAAAACTGAGTTCCTGAAAAATTTAATGTAATTGCAAGAAAAAGAGGCTTGTCTTTCTTAAATTTGATGAGCAATTGGGTCAATAAAAGTCTGGCCACTGTTGCACTCTTTCTTTTAAGTCACTGAACTTTAAATATAAAATGAGCCTTTAAACTATGCCAGATGCAGTATAAAATTGACTTACCAGTATGGCTGCTAACCTGAAATATCTTAAGTAACTGCATATATATTTTTAAAGAAATGGAAGTGTTGTGAGACTATATTCTTAGCATGGGTACATTGGTCTATCTGCCAATGCCTTCTGGGGGAAACTTGTCTGTAAACTTTTTCTGGTAACTGGTGTACAATGATGGCTTCATAATAAACAACATTAATTGGATTTTTATCAGAATCAAAAGTGCTCTTTGGTTTCATTTTAATTGTTCTATTAAGTAAATGACATGGCTTTAACTAGTGTTTGTTGGTTCAACAACGAGTGAAAGCAGTATCAGCTGATAAGCAAACTGATCAGGGAAGTTGCAGGTGTCAGAAAGCAGCATCCCACATAGCTAGCAGTCATTTAGCTATGCTGAAACAGGGATCAGTTTGCCAGCCCACAGCATAAGTACAGATATGGCTTAGCATTTTAATGTCTCTTTTTATCTAAAAACCTCTAAAGAACAAATGGATGAGATCTCCCAGTATCATTGTCTTGTATGGCAGTGTTATGAGCTGAAGTGGAATAGTGAGTTACTGCTTGATCTATCTAAAAGCCAGAGGAGAGCTGTGTTGATACATGACAGGAATAATTCCTGAACTTCCACTAAATTCTTGGTCATTGTTACTAGCAAATTCTTCATGTCATTACATGTGAGCTGGACAAAACCTTGCTTGTGACAATAGTGAGAATGGAATCAGAATAGTCAAAGCTTCAGTGCTGATCAACCCTGTTAATTTGCATAGCCTGTGTCCTAGTCACAGGTGTGCGTTCTTGATGGATTTGTGTGTTCATGGAATCAATCCACTCCATTAGAAAGAAAGGAAATGCAATAGATTTTGAAGTATCCACGCTGCTATTGAGTAGCTTCTAGAAGAAAAAGATAGCAGCCTGTGAGGGAGTGATGTTTGGAGTTACTGTAGAAATGGAGACAATGAAAAATGCTATTTCAGCAAACTGATCAAGTAGGAGCATATGGATGAAGTCTACTGCAAATACCAGATCTTGGGGTCCTCTCATCTTCCACTGATGCTAAGACAAGCTGATTAGTTAGGAAAAGCAATGCAATTTATAATGCAAATGAAAGCAACTGGATGTTGAAAGCAACTTGATGTTAAGTTTAATGTTAACTATCAAAAGAAATTATCATAATCATCATCATTGTGAATAATATTTTTCCTTTATGCTGATAACAAGACAGGTTTAAAAATTAATAGAGAATTCAACAGTGGTGGGCGGACAGCTTTAACCACAGCTTTTGCTTGGGCTGTTCAGTAGTATGACCTAAAGATCTGCTTTAGCAAAGTATGACCTGTAAGTGAAAAAAGTTGAAGTAGTAACCTAAATGTTGACGTGTTACCAATTCTGAAAATTAATTTTAACTGTATTGACATATCTACTCATATCCAAGTTTCACAAGAAATGTATGTCGCAAGTAATCAAGGCAGATGTAGCCACTTGGAGTTTCATCGGAGTTTAAAAAAAAAACAAAAACAATCAAACAAAACCACCACTAAAACTACATCTTAATTTCCAAAAGCATGAAACATTTCATATTACTTGGGAGAAGAAAAAGCAAGATGCCAGCTGATTCCAAAAAGACTGTCACAAAGACTTGAGGTTTAACGAATATACTGGGTGTTTTCAGCAATGCCTTTGAGGTTCACCCACTAACAGTACTTCTGAAAAATGTCTTTAAAGTCTGCATCTTATTCTTTTGATGGATTACCAGAATCTCAGCCTCATGCCTGAATTTAGTGCAACATAAACTGCAGTTAAGGCAGAGAAGGAGGAAATGAGATGAGAATGCCTGAAGAAACTTTGAATGTCCTTACTTTGATGTATTTCACAATTTAGCATGACTTCATAGCTAGCAGTATGTAATATATACAAGACTCAGAGAGCCAACGCAGCATGACAGCCTGAAACAGAAGTATGTATTATATATCAAGAGAAAAGTGAACTAAAGATGTAAGGAATAACTGCAAAGTTCAAGCAAAGTTGTTATGAAAGTGTTGATTGTGGCTCCATAGTTATGAATTGACTTGTTTTCTATTTCTGAAGAAGAGATTAAGTCCCTGTGATATCTAGAAAGAATTAGAGCACTTTCGCTCTCAGATTATAGCAAAAAATAAAGGTTGTGTCGCTTTTCTGTATAGCGTGCATACCTGCCTTGGTGTTCTTGCGCCTTCTCAAATAACATGTTTTACTTATTGTCAGACTTGGGAGATTTATTGCTTTCATGTATGAACCTCTATATGCAACTTGTAATTAGATCTAAGACTAGCTGGAGACATTTCTAGACAATCATGGTATGAACAGAGATTGTTAGATGCCCTAAATATTACCAGGTAGCCAGCTGTAATGTATCTTGCTACGCAAAAAAGTGAAGATTGCCATGAAGTGAATATTAAACAAGTGCTTTACTACTACTTCAAGAGCTTCTTTCAGGCCTATGTTGCTGTGATGGGCGCTTTAACCAGCATTTTGCTATAGAAGTTAAATATCAATGGGCAATAGTAATGAACTTTGAATTTATTACATAGCCACCTAATCTTAGGATGACTGTGGACACGTGTGCATTGGAGACCGTTTGCTGTCACTGGTAAACCTGAGGTAGTCAAGGTACTTAGAAAGATTTCTTCACAACTTGCCTGAAGGGGGAAGCACAGACAAGGGCATCACTGTTTCTGCCCCTGAATTCAGCAGATCTTTGAGTGTTCAGGGCTTCTGAAATTCATCTGTTTTAATAGCAATCCTGGCATATCATAGAGATTTTGCTTTTCATCTGTACTTAGATCCGATTGCTTCAGTGACAGAAATGTTGATGTTTTAACCACATTTAAAAAAATGCTTGCAAACACTAGAGAATTAACATTCCTAAGATGGCAAGAAGCAGCCTCTTGACTGTCTATCAGTGACAACTGTTACAAAATCTGCTCGCTCACTTTTGTGCAACAGGACAAATTCTGGGAACAACTTTGGAAGTGGAATTAGAAGAAAGGCAGTACTTTGACTAGCAGAATTCTTATTTGGCATATAAGGTGGATGACTGTTACGTTCTTTCTGCTTTTGCATCAAGTTGACCCCTAGAAAATACAACTTTATTTGACAACATTAGAAATCTGATCTGGGATTCCTTCAGCTTCTTTTTCACTTTCCTATGTGTGTGTTTGCACTCAAATGGGTGTTTGCAACCTAACTAGCAAGTAAAGTGCAACTTTTTAAAGGTAGAGGAAAAGTAAGATCTGTCCTGATAACTTAAGTGTATGCTTCTGTTATACTGAAAGACGAAGTACCAAGGTCTCTGCTGGTTTTACTGTTCAGACTATAGCTCTGTTTCGTCTGTAGACAATTTGGCTTCAGGAGGTAATGTGCAATCCTGAAACAGTACAATACAGTGACCAGCACAAAGGATGAGAAGTGATCTCAGAGGCAGGTCCACTATTGCACTGTAAAGCTGGAATCCTCTTTTGTTGAAAGATTAGGATGCTGTCTGTTACTTCTTACAGCAGTACTTAAAGTTTGATTTCCAGCTTCTCAGCCAAGTATCTGTTGGCAAAAGCATTCATGACTAAGGTAAAAGAATAAAGGATTTTGCCAAACAAACAGTAAAATGAAAGACTATCTATGTTCATTGTTGTTCCAGATGAAGATTATATTAAAGACATGTTTAGGTAGCATGGTTAAACGTAGCTTTGGTATTTTACTTTATTTTTATTTAAAGTGTATTTGCATTTATAATACAGCTTTTTTAATTAGCTGGTCACACACTGTATTCATTGTTTAAGAAACAGCGTATGATAATTTGAGACAAGTATATATAACATCTTGAATGTAGGCTCCAGTCCCCTTATGATCATGGATCATTATGATCCAGGATGTTATACTGATAGTGGAGGAGATACTGAGAGATGCAACGATGAGCAAAGAGCTTTCTCTCCGGGTTAAGTAGTCTTAACCATTTTATGCACAATTTTAAATTTATAGCAAAGGTAGGGTAGAATAGTGTTAAGGTAAAAACGTAGTCAACTATATGAAGACTGAAGCCTAATACATGAGTGTGGGCAGACAGGGTTGAGGCTAGGCCTCAGCCAAAGAGGAATTTCTCCTTTTCTCAGAGGAAGGAGGCCTTGTTCCCTGAAACAAAGGTGTTCTGCTTATTTAAAAATGATTAGGAATGCACTAAACCCAGAGTTTAAGACTACTGACTTGCCAATTGAAAATACAGCTTTGTGCACTGTGGCAAATGCAAGAAGTGTTTTGGTGGAGAATAGTAGCTGTACTATTCCAACAAAACAGCAGAACACAGCTCCATTTTTACTTAATTCCAAAACACGTCACAAATAATTCTTCACCTGCACAAAGTCCTCAAGCTCTCTTAGGTTTAGTGAATTGTATATGATGAGCAAACAGTGCTGGCTTTTTTTTTTTCATGGAAGAGATGAGGTGATTCTGTGGCATTATAAGCTCTTATTGCTCTTTTCCCAGATTACTTGTCAAGCAGGCAAGCTTGACATCTATGGGGAATGCAGAATTTATTTCCTGTGCATTTCACGATGTCATTGAAAAAATTACGATAATAAAAGTTTTTGGTTACGTGTAATGAGAACTTGTCATCCAAAGAAGCCTTTGCTGGAACTGAGTGAGGCATGTCTTCCTCCTCTCTGCTTTTGCCCGTACCTCTATAGGACTTAAAATACAATTGTTTTGATAATAGAGACTGCTGGGTAACTAACATCTGAGAACGAAGTAAAGAATTTAATGGATCTGACGTGAACTTAGACTACACCTAAAACTGGGTCCAGCAGCCTAATTTTCAGTATAGAATCTCTGGATTCATTCCTTGTCTTGATAGTGTTCATTTTTGCAACTAATTTCTCAGAAATTACTATAAATTCCTTCCTAAAGCTTTAAGGTAAGCTAAAATAAAACTAAACAACTGGGGCCAATTTGTTGTTCTTGTAACATTTTGCATGTGCAATACTACATCAGGAGTTCCAAACTGGCTCAACATCCTTTGACAAACAAAATGCAGTCTTGATAAATGAGCAGCAAATCAAAACAACTACTCTTCCATTTGAACATTGTTCAGTTATTGACACTGATGTAAAATATTTCACTGACCCACTCAATATGAGCAAACGGAATGTGCTCAAATGAGAGGAAGTAATTTTGCAGAAAAGTCCACAAGGAACTCATAAGAAAGTGTTGAATTATCTGACACGCAGATATGTGATGACTGTAAAATAATGACAGAAGAGATTAATGAAACAGACGGTTGTGTTACAAATTAATCAAATGTCAGGATACAGTCAAGAGTGGTGCGGAAGATGGTTTGCATGTACTCTGAGAACTGTGTCAAATGTAGTTTACATGTTGCATTTTTCAAAAATTCACATTTTCTGAATCCCTTTTGTGGTTGCACAAGTTGTTTAAAATATTGTGATTAGCATCATACCTACTGATGATAAATCAGTTTCCTGTCAGATATTTCTGTGCTTACATTTTATTTATTCATCATTCAGTATAGCCAAATTTTAGTAACACTGTGAAAATGCACCCTACTAAAGCTTTATTTGTGTAAACTTCTTTGAAACATAGACTTTAGACTATTTGAGTAAAATGTGAATTAATACGTAACTAATTCTGATTGCTTCCCAAGTCTTTTGCTTCAGAACATCTTCACAGTTTAAAAAGCCAACCAAACAAAACACCTCCAGATATCATTCAGTTAAAAGGGAATAACTTCTTTTTGCTCCCTGAGGGGGTGCACAACTGAAAGGATTCTCCTGTGCTAGCTACCTGCTGACATAACAACTGATACACCTACAGTCGTGACATCGAGTGTGATCCAGCATCTCTTTCCAAAAAAATCTGGTCTTTCTAGATGTTCTCTGTGAAACTGTGGATACTGTACTTTAACTAATTGGATGTTACTCCATTTGTCGTCTTTGCAGTCTGTATTTACTTTCTCATGTTACGTAGCATTCTTTCCTGTGAGCTAATCTGTTGGTTAGCAATTCATAAAAGTAGCATTCAAATGAAGGAGCGCTCATACTCTGGTCCTTTGTGAAGTCAGAGGCAAGATTAGCACAGATGAATACATCAAGCCTATCTCTCTACAGCTAGGCATTATATGAAGTATACTAGACAAAAATACAGTTTTTGGGTTCTTCTCAGTAGAGATCAGATAGAGTAGCTGGAAGAGCACAGGCATATATCTGATTTCATTCTGGCATTAACTTGCAACAGGTCATAGACTATTTTAGGAACCCTCTTTGTAGTGTTGGGGCTGATTTTCAAATAGTGCTGCAAAGTAATGAGTGCTTGGCAGGCAGAAAAATTCCCTTAAATTAGAAGTGAAATTAGACTAGCATAAATAGTGCTACAACAATAATGTTAATCGGGTAAGGGAATAATTTGTGGGAAAGGATCATTAAAATGTCAGTGCCAGAGATGTTCCTGGACTGCTCATAGAGTAGATGATGCTTCACTGAAAAGGATGGAATGGGAAAGTCTGTTCTTCCTCAGCAACCGTAACACAAAGCACTGCTGCTTTTGTGCTTGTACATTCTTTTTCATTTAGCAGCAATCTTCTTGGTGAAGATCAGAAAACTCTTTAAATAACCACTTCCTGGTATGTCCTTGAGTTGCTGATAGCTCAAAAGAGAAGCCTTTTTTTAAGTGTGCGTATTCTGTTCTTGATCATGGCTTGTGTGGGACTGTTTGTGTCTGATTAGTATGTATAAAGTGTAAGTAAAAATCTTAATGATTTGTGTATGTACAAAACTGTGACCAAATGCCTTTTTCCTCCGCTGTCAAAAGTTGTCACACGGAAGCACTTAGAAATGGCCACCTGACTTAGAAATAGACCTTGGATCTCTTTACTCTGATACTCTGTCTTCATTTGTGACTAATATTGGACTGAGAGGGAGATGCACAAAATTCTAGTGTATATTAAATTAGGACAGTTTCCAATTCCTGTGATAACTGTAAGTCCTTTTTTTAAAACCTATTCTAAATATATAATGTTATTTTGAGATGTAATACTGGTATTTTGCACAAGGACGTGTTACCATTTTATAAGGAAAAATTAAACCAACTTGTCTTAAGGAACAAAACTTCATAGGTTAAAAACTGTGGGCATTGAATTTGTAAGTGAGGAACTGCTGGTAGCACTTCAGTTGAAGTGTCAAAGCACTCAGCTGATCATTTTATCAGCTTTTACTTATGGCTTTTCACCTCTCTGGATGAACAGCTGAGGAAGAACTCTACCTGTAGCATCCTTAGCCACTCCTGAATGTGTCTGGTTATGGCTGCACAGTTTCTTCCTTGATGAAATTATCCTTCTACAGTGTTAAAGGTGCATCTAAACTGCAGGTCTTTTGGAGTGCCTCAGACTTCAATGCCACAGTGTGTAGTTGGCTGATTTTAAGTCCGTTTGGGGTAGAATGAGGTATGGTACCATCCTTCCTCCCTCCTTTGCATCAAAAGGAGTCTAGGCACATGGACCACACTTGAGGCATACAGAGTGTCTAGATTTAGCCTAAGTCAAGGAAAACCAAAAAATCCATACCCTTTCCATGAAATTGTATTTGTGTCATCAATAACTAAATTTAAAAAAAAATGTAAGCCAGTTGCATTGAACTTCTAGTGATTCAGAAAATAAATGCTAGTTTCTAACCAGAATTTCTGTGGCTAGCTTGTTAGAGTCCCTGACTACTTTTGCACATCAATGTTAGGACCTTCAAAAAAGCCTAGCAAAATTGGTTCTTCCTTGTATGGTTGTCAGCTTGCAGGGGAAGATTAGAAAGGGCCATTTCCTTTAAAGAAAAGTCTGTTGCCTACCAGTTGTCCTACAGAGGCTCCAACAGTCCGTCTGGCAGTGAAGCAGGGAGAGACTACAGTAAAATGAGGGAGTCCTAAAATAAGAGATAAAAGTTGAGGATAAGAATCTTTTTTCATTATATTTCTTCAGTTTCTTGTTTATTCATTTTGTACTTCAACAATAAAACTGGAATATGATAGTGATAGGGATTTATGTTCTCTGTTAATGTGAGCTGCAGTTAAAACCTCACAAGTTGAAGGATGGATAAAGGAAAACCAAATGAACCAGGAGCTCATTTGTTTTCATAACACAGTGGGTTGCAGTAGCACCCCAAATAGGACAAAGGAGAAGAAAATGGAAAACCAGGACTACCTTCAGCAGACTGAGGGTGGGGAGGGTAGAAAGCTACAGGTAAAATTGCATTTGATTGTTTTATACTAAATTTGTACATTGGCCAGAATCCCTGATACAAATTCTTCACACTGGAAAAATATTTCTCAGGGGAATCTACCTTATTACTTTTTTTTTTCCATTTTGAGGAAAAAAGTAATGATATGAAGTGGAAAATGTCAAGTAAAATTAATCAAAATATTGGCCTCATGCAACACAATAGAAAACACATTTTACTGTGTTGTGGTGTTATTCACTTAAAGACCTTAAGTACAGGTGTGCCAAACTGTCAGGACATTTTTATACAACTGATTGATTTTCCTTTACAAGAAAATGCTGCAGTCCCTAGGGCTTATTCTTCCCTTGGACCATGACCTAGAAAAGTTTTTAAACACTTGCTGTGCAAGACCCGCCACTCCATTCATTTTCATACCTATATACAGTCTCAAATGAGGATATTTTCCATCTGTGTAGTGTGGCCCTGTTACTGCGGTACCTAAGCATCTCACCTGGACCATTTCTGCCTTCTCAAAGACAATAGTGTGAAAGTGAGGGACAGACAATGTAGAGCTGATGTGACAACTGCAATCTAAACATGGATGCAGTTTGCTTTCATTACACGTCTACAGCAAGTCTGTTCTATGTGTGTCCGATCCCCAACGTATGGAAGTAGAGCAGGAACTGGAGCACCATTTGGAACAGGTAATGGAAGTCTGCATCTTGAGTCTGCTGCCCAGGCTCCCTGAGGGTGTCCCTTGGGCACCTCACTAAAAGACAGTTGTTCATCAGTGGTAAGGCTAGGATGCTATTGTTGTACTTCAATACAGAGAGTTTCTTATTTCATTAACTGGAAGGTAGAAAGTATACATGCTGATGGGCTTAGATGCTTCCAAGTTAAGCAAGTACTCTTTCATGAAAATTTGATGCTAAATTTGTTACCAAGTTTGATTTTTAGATTTTTGGAATCCCTTTGGTAATGTAATCCAGGATACACTGGAAACCCTTGCAAGAGCAAGAAATCAAACCCATATTTGCAAGTCTTGGCCAGTTTCCTAAATGCTAGAATGTCCTCCCTCTTGGAGTCTATTTTTCTGAAACAGAGCACTCCTCCTGATTATGTGCTGTTTGGATGACTGCTTGAGAAATTTGTAAGAGGACTGAAGGGCAACCTACTTGCATCTTAATTTTTTCTGTGTTCTTAGTGAAGATGTTCCAGTTTAGTAGTTGATTTCAACTTAATCACACATTGTCTAAAAGCTCTTTCTACCACAAATAGCTCTTTTCCAAGTAGAAATCAAATAACGCTTTAAATAGAATATGTTTATGTTAAAACAATTGTGACTGATGTGTCCAGCACTACTACTTAGTTACTGTGTTTATATATACTTTCCATTGTTTTGAAGAGCCATATTGTCTCAGATCACCTTCAATTCTTGCTTAAGAATCTTTTGGGCTTTCACTTTGATGGATACTGATCTTGTTAAATTTTAAACTTAATCCCATCTATATATACACATATTAATTGGGGTCAATGTTGAAGTTGGATTTTAAGAAATAAAAATAGCATTGTGGCCACAGCTTTTGATTCTTTCAGGGTTAGAAGGATATGTAGTGCCTGTCAGCGACATTCTCTGAGGTATCTTTGTTTCGAGGTCCATGCATTTGTTCATAAATAAACATCTTTATGGGTATTTATTTATGTCTGTAGACTTTGATTGTCTCCCACTGGTGAGAATGGCTGGCTTACCTTCAATACACAACAAGCAGTCAATTTAAATACAATTCGAATTTGCTTCTGTTTCTCTTAGCTAATGAGTAGCAAATGTTTTGCCAGCCCTAATTATTGCATTAATGTGTTTCCAAGAGGCATAGAGAGAATAAATGTCATTAAATTCTACAGTGGCTTAAAGCAGTTTGGTGGAACTGTGTTTAAACAAAGCAAAATGCAGCCTCTCTTTGTTACATTCAGTCAGTGGTGGCAGCTGAGGTTTTTTTTGTATGACAAAAAGCAGGCAAACTGAATGTCAGATTAGAACTGTCCTGCAGAAGCCCAAAGAACTAGTTTATTTCGGTTTTTTTTTTTTTTACAAAGTCTTCAGAAGTGCATATGTCAGCTCTCTGATGGCATGTGATGTTCAAGGTTGTGCAGTGAACTGAAGGGTCTATATAGAAAGTAGAATCGAAAAACTGAGGTTCTTTGTTGCATACACTTGAGTACCACAAAGTAAGTGAGTAAAGATGAACGTGGATCTTGGTTGGTTGGTTGTTTTTTTGGTTTGCTGGCGTTTTTTTAATGCACTGATGCAAAATTGCACCAACTGAAAATCCCATCTCCTGCAACTTGGTTACGTGGCATGTGAAAAATAGCCTGTGTAAATCCTTTCAGAGGGCACAGCTGGCTTGAAAATGAGCTGTTAGAGAGGATTGTTGTATGGGCTGTTGCATACAGAAATCTCTTTTCCTCTTTTTATCTCTTCTTTTATTGAAAACGTATTATAAGCTCTGAGTTTGAGCTTTCCTTGAAAGCTTTAAAAAAACCTTATGTTCATATAGAGCAACTTATGTTTTCCTTATGTAACTCCTGATGCCAGAGGAATTTATAAAGTGCTTTTAGTGACTTAAAAGCCCACAAAGTGTAGGATAATCCCTCCCTGTCTTTAACTCAGTCCAGTGTCCCTTCATCAGCTGCTCTAGTGGGATGGCGCCTTATTGTAGTAGTATGTCTTCTCCACTGTGGATGCATTCAGGCTTGTAGAAAAGTTCACAGAATCACAGAATCAACCAGGTTGGAAGAGACCTCTGGGATCATAGAGTCCAACCATTGCCCTGACACCACCCTGTCAACTAGACCATGGCACTAAGTGCCATGTCCAGTCTTTTCTTAAACACATCCAGAGATGGTGACTCCACCACCTCCCTGAGCAGCCCATTCCAATGTCTGTAACCCTTTCTGAAAAGAAATTCTTCCTAATGTCCAACCTGAACCTCCCCTGGCGAAGCCTGAGACTATGTCCTCTTGTCCTATCGCTAGTTGCCTGGGAGAAGAGGCCATCTCCCACTTCACTACAACCTCCCTTCAGGTAGTTGTAGACTGCAATAAGGTCATCTCTGAGCCTCCTCTTCTCCAGGCTAAACAACCCCAGCTCCCTCAGCCGTTCCTCGTAGGTCAGACCCTCCAGACCCTTCACCAGCTTGGTCGCCCTCCTCTGGACTCGCTCCAACACCTCAACATCTTTCTTGAAGTGCGGGGCCCAGAACTGCACACAGTACTCAAGGTGCGGCCTCACCAGTGCTGAGTACAGAGGGACGATCACTTCCCTAGACCAGCTGGCTACACTATTCCTAATAGAAGCCAGGATGCCATTGGCCTTCTTGGTCACCTGGGCACACTGCTGGCTCATGTTTAGCCGGCTGTCGATCAGCACCCCCAGGTCTCTTTCCGCCGGGCCGCTTTCTAACCACTCTTCCCCCAGCCTGTAGTGCTGCATGGGGTTGTTGTGGCGAAAGTGTAAGACCCGGCACTTGTTCTCAACTCAACAGTTGAGGCCTGTTTTGACAAAGGTATCTTATTTTTCATGTTACTCTTCCTTCTAGAAGGCTGAAATCATAAGAATTTGTAGGATCTTTCTGAGGCTTACCTGGTAGTACCAGAGTGATAAAGCCATTTGAGTGTACGCACCTGTACATGAATTCTCCTCACTTCTCTCAATTTTGTCATACCAGTTTAGAGGCTTTTCAAATGCATGATCTGCTGACGTGTACAGCACAGAAGTTCCAAGTGTACTGTGCTTTGAGCCGAGAGCAGGGACTCCATCACCCCCATCTTCTACAGGTGATTTTTGCTGCTGGTTCACATGTCATTTTGATTTACTATTTAGTTCTCTGTTCTACTCTTAATATTTCAAATATCTCTAGAAAGCCTCAAAATTGTATTTTTCAGTGCTATAGTGCAAACAGCCAGAAAAGAAGCTAATGATAGGGTAAAGCCACACTTGAAACTTCACCTCCATCAGCTTAAAAAGAAACTAAGGCTGGAGTTGCATAGAAAGTATTTAGGAACCTCACTTAAGACACCTAAAAGAGATTTTGGGAAATCCTATTCCCAGTCTTGTGGGAGTTTCTTTTGCCCTCTTGTTACATGTTTCTGTCCAAGTTTCACAGACTGCAAGTAAAACAGGTAAGTGAAAATCTTGGTCCAACAAACCACGTAATTCTATAAAGCGCTTTTCCAGATTGGGATGTGAACCCTTAACTCCACTGAAAGTTTGGTACTTGGCCACCTTTTGAGGATCACAACATGAGTGACCTGTCTGAAGATGGTGTTGCTATAGTACCATGATCAGAAGTTGGGAGATTCTGGCTCACCCTTGTCTATTGACAGTAAATGATAACATCTCTCCCTTCACTTAAACTGAGTGGTGGTGGTGTCTTTTTCACACCATATGGAAAACCCATTTCACGCTTTGTCTTACCTTGTATTCCAGATAATGGCTGGGGAAAGACTTCAGAGTGGAAAATGCAGGAAAATTGGATTCTGATCTGATCTGAGCTGAAACAGTCAGGAAATACCATATTCTAAGCTTAGTGGGCGCCGACAATTTTTTTTTTTTTAAGAGACCCTTAGTCCTTAATATGACCCATATTAAAAAAATATCCTGTTAAATTCATCAGCTGTTCCCCACATGGTCTTAAAACACTTTCTAAAAAGGTATCTATGAATGTAACTTCTTTTTTTTTATTTGAACAGATTATTTAGTGTTTTCTTACTTTTACATGACTCAAAGTTGGATGCTTATCTGGAAAGAAAAAAATCTTTAATAGCAGGTGGTATTCCCAGGTTCAAATAACATCTCTTGATTTGAAACTTTATTCAGTGATGTAAAATAGAAGGATACTTAGTAGCGTAAGATTTAGTGAATGGAATGTTTTCCTTTTCGAACTTTAAACATAAACTATAATGTTACATTTTGGACAAATGAAGTTTCTGTGATTATTTGGAAGTAGCGTGTTCTCCTTTGCCGTGTTCAATGCTAAGGAAAAAAATCCAGTTTCTGAAAGTAAAATGTAGTTTTATTTTAATAAAGGGTTGCATTTCTTTTCTGGCTCAGAAAATCTTTAGGCAACATACGTTTCAATGGAGTTGCCTCTAGTTTACAAAGAAAGTACTGAGTCATGGCCAAACAAGATATGTGACTGCTTTTCTTACAGCTGTCAGAGGCTAAAATTGGGAATAAAGCACAAATCTCCCAGCTTTTGTGTGTGTCACTAAACCACCTTACTACTGTGTCATCTATAGCATCTTCTCTAGCATCTTCCTTTTCACCGAGCAGGGACATTAACCTTTACATGATATTCTGTTTGGGTGGTCCTTCTACATATGGCAGAGAGATAAACAATGTGAAAGTTTAGCTGGTTCAAGGAACTATATTATATTACAATGCTTGGTTAGTTTAACTTTGGCATATGATCGAATACAAGGGGTAATTATATTCTGGAGTTATTCAATATTTGAACAGCTTGGAAAGAACAATCTTCAGGGAGATAGAGGGCTCGGTTTGATTATAGAGCTGCCTTATTTATGCCTTATGGGACTACATTGTTTGCTGGCTTCTCTCTGTTTGATTTGAGGTGCAAAAGAAATAAAATACTGACACAAAGATTTGAGTTAGAGTAGCTGAACACCAATAAGAGTATTTTGTCGAACAATGGATTTGATGAGTAGTGTTTAGCCATGTCCACAGCAGAAGGCATGATCTCACTGTTCCATGTTGTGCAGCTTCCTTACAAGCATGTGTAAGAAGAGGAGTGAAAGACTGAATGCTAGTTTTATACTGAAAAATCAAATAAGCATTCATTCTGGGCATATTGCCTGACACCCTAGGTTAGCTTACCGTTTCAGTTCCTACTGTCTACTTATGACAACGGTTTGCCGTAGGTCTTAGCTATATGGCCCTTGATCCATCACTAGGGATTTATGGGCAGCATTTGACTCATCAAAGATATTTGAAAATTAACAGGTATCTAAATCATCCAGGCAGCTCTGAAATACCCATTCTTAATGTTTTTGTATGTACTATTAATTATCTTGGTTGTGATAAGATGCTGTAGTGATGAGTGCCTGAGAACCTAAGACAGATATCCATCGTTATTTGTGTTTCATTTTGCCTACGTAAAGTATGTTGCTCCGTTTCTGGAACTGTGTTTAATATTTGGTAATGTTCACTCCACTTTCCCAAGTTCATTGAGGTAACGCTATAAAACAACGTGTTGTCCCTTAAGAGGCCAAGGCAGATAACTGTTCAAGGGACATCTGAACCACATGATCTGTCCTGCAATGAACATCTGTTTCAAGATTCCCAGCATGTTGGGAATGATTAACGAGTGTTTTTAAATGTATTTCACTTTATTAATATCTGACTGGAACTAAATGGCTGTTGTCTTTTGCTGAAAAGATCTCACAGCATTTACTCCTGAGCTCTGAAGTATTTACTTTGTTTTTTTTCTATATATCTTCTAGCAGCATAGTAATTTGAATACATAAATGCGTAGCATACAGCATTGTTTTCCCCCTTGGGACTTCTGAACGCAAGCTTTCTGTGGATGTGTAGGCTTGCAGGGAATCATTAAGTACAGAAGGTGACTTTCCAAAAAGGTCTGCTGTTATTGAGAATCAGGAGAAAAATATTTGAACATCATTTGTCCAGGGTTCCAGGTTCCTGAGAAAACAGAGAGGTTTCCTGAATTGATTGTGGGTAAATTAGGAGTTTCCCAGCACCTAAGCAAGCCAACAGTGTTGTAGCTATTGAATGCTCTTGACATGAGTAAGGGTCTCACTGGGGGTGTGTTCGCATGGTGCTGTTGTGCAATCTGAAGGGCCATGGATGAGGAGAGTGAGATGGCAGGAAGATGCTGGTAAATGTTGTTAATTTTCTTTTTAGGTACTAGCTAGAACCTCTGAGGCTTACTCTAGAGTAATATCCGTCCTCATCACAAAAGGTTTCGAACAGCAGCCACAAATAGAATTCCCTGTCCAGGGAGAGCTACTCTGAAGGGTGGGAGTCTGTGAGAGGGCCTTGAGGAAGGGAGAAAAAACAGCTACTTTATTATTCTCATAGCACTGCATAAGATCCACCTGGTTTTGTGTGACATGCCTGTTCTGCAGACATCGGTGAAACCTGGGAATGCAGAATGGAAAAAAAAATACAAGAGTTTGTTCAGCACCTCACTGAAACCATTTGCAGCTTAATTGGCAGGCAGACAAAGCATTTAAGATCATTGATCACTCTCACCAGCTGGACATTCAGACAATAGCTTTTCTCATCCTGTTGTTCTGAGGGGGAAAACCTTTAGTTGTGCATTGACTATAATTTGGCTATATAAGAGGTTAATCTGTCTGGTCTAGTTCATAACTCTTCTGCAGTTTTTTTTTTTAATTTCAGGAGAAAGTATTAGCTTTTAAATGCTTTCAAGGATGGAATCCATGTTCCTGTGGTTCACAGACTCAATTTTGCTGTAATGCTAGTGCATGTGTGTAAGTGGCCTTAGGCTGCTGGAAAGAGAGATGTGTGAGGCCAGTTGATATGGCCCATTGTGTTCTTCCAGTTGTTGAGAATTAACCACGTGGGGCCAGGCAGTGAATGGACCCCTTTCCTAAATCCAAGGGCCAAGTCCCGTCACTAACACAGTGAGGACAACCCCTTTCCTCCCAGGTGATTCTTTGTTTTTTACACAGTGGATCCTTTTCCACTGCAAGAGGCCTTTCTGTGCTGCATGAATAGCATCAAGACTGAGCCCTCAAAATCAGCTTAAAGCTCTTAAGCCCAAGATGTCACATCTGCTTTACAGAAATTACAACAGGAAAACAACATGATTTTTAAAAAAAAATAATTTAAAAATAAACATTGTAAAAACTTAGTGGAAAAACATCTGCTGTTTTCAGACCATTACAGCAGTTTGTCAGGAAGGTCACGGAGATTTTTTGCATTTTTTTCCTTGAATTTATTATTGTTGCCTTCTATTTCTAAATAGCATTATTTCCCACCAAAAAAGACTTAGTTTATGCTGTTGTCAGCAACAGCATGTAGCTGTTAGGCAAGGTATACAGTGTGTCTGAAATACTGGGAAGAATGTTTGTGATAATTAGGACAGCACAATAAATATGAAAGGCAACATTTACAAGTGTTTGTTCTTGTAAATTGGTTTAGGGGATGGAGATGCCTGGCAGGGGGCGGGGGTGGGAGGAAAGAACTTTCCAAGCAGCTAGAACAGTTAGTGGAAGAAGCAATGATGCTTTTTTACATGCAAATAAAAAATAGCAAGCATAGTCACAGTTTGGATTAGAAAAAAAGGGTCACAGGTATGGCTGCTCTAGAAAGGTCAGCATGGCACAAGGTGCTACTGTACTCGTATAGAGTTACACAGGTACTGGAAACAACGTAGCTAAGGCTGCATGAGGATGGGAGAGTTGTCTGTGCCAGCTAATTATGTGAAGCAGCAGAGCTGATTTGATCATGCTCAACTTGGCTGGAAATGCTCTCCCTAAACTACTTTTGAACTAGCTTGCAAAAGCTGAGGTGTCTTACCGAAAAAGCAGTTTCCTGGAGAAACGGAGGCAACAGCAGTGCTAAGCAGGATCGCCCGAGTGCTGACACCAGAGCACTCATGCTGTTAAATATTAGTGTGGTCACTGGCAGGACTTGGGTCCTTCCAAAATGCTTTATTTCTTTATAAACTGTTTGCCAGGTCTGCAGATGTGATTGAATGGCTAATATAGTGGCCATCATAACAATAGTGTTTGCTGTCTCCTTCTTTCATAGACGCACAAACAGAAGGATTTATGAAAGCCAGGCTTCATAGAGAAGCCTAAAACAGAGTAGCGAAAGCATAAGTCCCTCTTGGTAGATTCTTGCCTACATTCAAAATACGCTTTCCTGACATTAGCACTCGAATAGAAGTGCTGTTACTGCAGGAGTTGAGTCAGTCGTTAAGAGACAGTGTTGTAGTGAATGGCTTAAATCAAGTCTTTAAACTTCAGGTGTAACTGAATGCAACTCTGTCCCTGATTAACATTAAGCAAACTTGTCTCTTTAGTTGTCATGTCATGAAGTACTTGGTGTAACTTCTTATGAAAACACAAAACTTGTCTGCTTTCCAGTGCCCAATGTCACATATGGTGTTCTGTAGCTGATAGAAGGCAGACATTCTTGTACTTAGACTACAAAACTAAACGAGGATTGATTGCACTGTGAAGAATAAGTGTTAAGTTTTGCTTAGGACTAGGTTATGAGAGTGCTCTTTGGGATTACCTCAAGGCTTTTCCTCAGACTTCACATGGCAAGGGGGAGGCCTGTAACAAATCTATAGGATGTGCTTTAGTTATTTTACAGGTGAAAAAAAAAAAAAGGCTGAACCATCAAACAAGCAAGATGTCTGATGCTAGTGTGTTATTCTATTACCCTGCAATCAACCTACACACACAGATGCAAAACTCTGAATAACTCGGCATGTGCAGAACTCATCCAACATGCATCTGCGAAATCCCCTTAAATTCAAAAGTGAGCGGGCTTATCATGTTTGACCAAAGTTACCCAGGTAATGCAGATGCACTCTGCAAATAGTTTGCAGTGGTCAACTTCCATATGAAGTAATGTAAATTAATGGGAAAAGATGATAGCTCGGTTTTGATAACGCTGAATAGACACAAAGAATTGTCTCAAGATACTTGTAATGTGGCCAAATTCAAGCAATTTCTACCAGCTATTTTTTTGTTGGGATGCTGAATTTCTTCATGTGTATGTATGGACAAGGGGGAGTCTGTGCTCTGCTATTTAAAATTAATTTAGATTAATATCTATTTAAAATAAGTGTGTGCACATGTACATGCATAGATATTTCTTTGGTGGACAGGGAGTATTTTGTTGTCCTCTTTCCAGGAACATATTGTAACCATTTTCCCCTCTGATTTTATATACCTGAACCTATTGTTAAGCTGAGATAAGATGGGAAACCTGCGATCCACATTCAAAATGGTCATGAACTCTTGTCTCCTTTTAACTTCAATTAGCACACAAAGTAGCCCCTTGCTGTATGTTGAAGCAGGTGACCTGTGCCACCTATGAATGCAGCCCCAGTGGGCTAGGGAGAGAACGGCTGTGCTATTGTAGGATAGGATGTGAAAGAATTACCAGTACTGCTTGGTGCTAATGGGAAACTCCAGGGCATGTCACTTGAGCTGACAAACAGCCTTTATACAGTTACAGACTGTCCACTGAGCACTTGGGCAGGGCAATCTGGGTTTGGCATGCCAGCAGCAGTCTCCAGAGTGGTCCATCTTCACCTGTAGTGCCACTAATTTTTGAGGCAAAAGAGCAAGATGATGATATGTGTGCGTGTACGTGTGAGAGAGTTGTGTATAAGCTGATTGTGAATGCTCCAGAGCCTCCACCACTTGCTGAATGAGGAGGGTAGTGTAGTGTCAGGGGATGAGGAAAAGGCAGAGGTGCTCAATGCCTTCTTTGCCTCGGTCTTTAATGTCAAGACTGGTTGTCCTCAGGAGACTCGGCCCCCAGAACCTGAAGTTAGGATCGGGGGGCTGTGTGAACCTCCCGTAATCCATGAGGAGGTGGTTAGTGACCTGCTGTGCCAGTTGGACACCCACAAGGCTATGGGCCCGGATGGGATTCACCCCAGAGTAATGAAGGAACTGGCAAATGAACTTACCAAACCACTCTCTATTATCTACTGGCAGTCCTGGTTAACTGGAGAAGTTCCAGCTGACTTGAAATTAGCAAATGTAACGCCCATCTACAAGAAGGGCCGGAAGGATGATCCGGGGAACTATAGGCCTGCCAGCCTGACCTCGGTGCCAGGCAAGGTGATGGAACAGATCATCCTGAGTGCCATTACACGGCACATGCAGGACAATCGGGGCATCGGGGCCAGCCAACATGGATTCATGAAAGGCAGGTCCTGCTCGACCAACCTGGTCTCCTTCTATGACAAAGTGACCCGCTTAGTAGATGAGGGCAGGGCTGTGGATGTAGTCTATCTAGACTTCAGTAAGGCATTCAACACTGTCTCCCACAGCATCCTCCTAGACAAACTGGCTGCCTGGGGCTTGGATGGGTGGACTCTTCAATGGGTTAAAAACTGGCTGGATGGCCGAGCCCAGAGAGTGGTGGTGAATGGGGCAAAGTCCAACTGGCGGCCGGTCACTAGCGGTGTTCCCCAGGGCTCAGTTCTGGGGCTGGTGCTGTTCAATATCTTTACAGATGATCTAGACGTAGGAATTGAGTGCACCCTCAGCAAATTTGCAGATGACACCAAGCTGGGTGGCAGTGTCGATCTGCTGGAGGGTAGGAAGGCCCTACAGAGGGATCTGGACAGGTTAGATAGATGGGCCAAGACCAACGGCATGAGGTTCAACAAGAACAAGTGCTGGGTCTTACACTTCGGCCACAACAACCCCATGCAGTGCTACAGGCTGGGGGAAGAGTGGTTAGAAAGCGGCCTGGTGGAAAGAGACCTGGGGATGCTGATGGACAGCCGGCTAAACATGAGCCAGCAGTGTGCCCAGGTGACCAAGAAGGCCAATGGCATCCTGGCCTCTATTAGGAACAGTGTAGCCAGCTGGTCTAGGGAAGTGATTGTCCCTCTCTACTCGGCACTGGTGAGGCCGCACCTTGAGTACTGTGTGCAGTTCTGGGCCCTGCACTTCAAGAAAGATGTTGAGGTGTTGGAGCGAGTCCAGAGGAGGGTGACCAAGCTGGTGAAGGGTCTGGAGGGTCTGACCTACGAGGAACGGCTGAGGGAGCTGGGGTTGTTTAGCCTGGAGAAGAGGAGGCTCAGAGATGACCTTATTGCAGTCTACAACTACCTGAAGGGAGGTTGTAGTGAAGTGGGAGTTGGCCTCTTCTCCCAGGCAACTAGCAATAGGACGAGAGGACATAGTCTCAGGCTTCGCCAGGGGAGGTTCAGGTTGGACATTAGGAAGAATTTCTTTTCAGAAAGGATTATTAGACATTGGAACAGGCTGCCCAGGGAGGTGGTGGAGTCACCATCTCTGGATGTGTTTAAGAAAAGACTGGACATGGCACTTAGTGCCATGGTCTAGTTGACAGGGTGTGTCAGGGCAACGGTTGGACTCGATGATCCCAGAGGTCTCTTCCAACCTGGTTGATTCTGTGATTCTGTGTATAGGGACAGATTAAGAACTGGCTTGTTTGAAGAGTCAGGCAGGAAGTCTGGGAACCTAGTTTTGTTCCTGTTGAAGCAGGGAGAAAGCAGCCATTGAGAGAGAGTTGAAAGGGTAAACAGGGAGCAAGAGGAAATGAGAGTGGAGGCATACTCAAAAACACGTATTATTATCATGTGTGTATCTTGGATTGCTGAAAACATTATTGCTTCCCCTTAGTTGAACCAGTATTTACTGGTTTACAGTGAAACATTTAACTGTCAGTGCCTCAGATATCAAACCCATCACTGTGGTGTGCATAATGGTATAAGCCAGCTAATGTTGCCGCTATGACTGCAAAGAACTAATGGCCAAACTAACAAACTCAAGGATGCATGTGCAAAGTCAGCAATGCAACTCGTCTCTTTCCCAAAATGGTCTAGAACTTAAATACTGTGAAGAAAGCCCAGAACTTGCACTGAGTTGGTCTAGTTGTAAGGAAACTCTAACTCATTTACCAAAATCTTTTTTTTGTGTTTATTTTGATGCTGATAATCACACCCCTGCTAAAGCAAGGACAATATTAGATCTGTATGGATGAAATTTAATGGCAACCCCAAATGGAATAAAATATCACTTCTGTGGTAAGTGCAAATATGTTGATGAGATGTGGTTGATCAAATTTACAACTGAGTCTTCTGGTTTAGTTAACAGGCTTTCCCCTCATACCAAAAATGCCCTATTCGGTCTCCCTAGCTCTATTCCCATGCTCCTTTTCCATATTTTATAACCAGAGTTTGGATGGTGTAGAAATCAGGAATGAGCCTCTGCCAAATTCTCTTTGTCTGTCTTTCCTTCTCTCTCCCAGACTGATAGTGCAATCCACAGTCACTAGTAGCTTGTAACATTTTTCCTTTCTGTGGTTTGGAAGTTCCCCTTGAAGGGATGTTCTGGAAAAAACACAGCCAAGGAAGAACCTGGAAAGAATACTTAACAGATTGTATGGTTATAGGGGTAGTAGATGTAGCAAGCTATAGTGCACTTGGAGAGAGAAGAATCACAGGAACACTTCACAAGTGAAAACCAGTGGAGTTTCCAAGCTGCTGTCTGTGAGTTGTTCCAAATAGAATCCAAATTTATATAAGAATGCAGTTGTTCAGTTTTTTTTTTTCACACACAGTTATTCCAGGTCCTTCATACTACAGGTGAAGCTGAGCCATCTGAGAGTATCTACTCAAAGTGAACAGATTCATGAATTTGGAAAAATTGTAATGGAAACTAATACAGCTGCTCAATGTTTCCACAATCTGGCTTCTTAAATAAATAAAACTTAAAAAAATCTAAGATCTAATTTATAGTATGGGGGAATATACCAGGAATAGCATTGGAAGGTTAGTCTTGACTAACAAAACTGTCTGAGATTCCACCTTATGTCTTGGGAAAATTATTTTCCTGTACTCCGGGTGTAGGGAAATGCTAATATCTCAAGGTGCACTTGTGGGGACTGTGAATCTTTAATTATGTTCTCTATTCAAGGCCTAATATTTGGATCTAGCTTGCAGTAGGTGCTCAGGAAAATGTCAGTAGGTCCTGTTGAACTGGTGAGTTCTGCTTGAGATAGAGCTTATTGAAACTATAAATAACATACTAGCAATAAACTCTAACGTTAGGGAGTTGTGATTGTCTGTTTGGGTCTCAGTGCATGAACAGGTCAGCAGAAACAACTTCAAATCCTTTCTTGCCTTGCGAATCTCGTCGTTTGTCTGGCTGTAGAGTGGTTTCCACATCTGCACTTCTGCAACACATTGTGCCAAGTCCTGTGCACTCTGCTCATGTGAATCATTGCATTGACCTCAGCTGGATGGCTCCTGCGAGCAAAATGAACACAATTTGACCCACTGCCAACACAAAAACTAATAGCTAGTCACTGTATCTGGACTTCAGTTTCCTTGATATTTCAAGGTACCTTATTCCAGCTGCCACACGTGGAGTATCTGAAACCCCTGTATGTTGTTACTTGAAGGCCAACAACCAGGCCATCCTGAGGACTGTTGCACCATGGTGGTTATCCCAGAAAATGTTCCATGTTACGCAAAGGCCAAAGATTCCACGACTTCTGTTGTGGGCTCTCTTTCAAAATATGTTTTTCTTTCATGAAGGCTATGTTTCCTAAGAAAGCTTTTAGTGACATGTTTATTCACGTTGGTCAAATGAAAGTCACATGGCACACCTCCCTTTCTGCTGTGGTGAGCCACAGAGTGTTTGATATAATCCCACTATCTTGTGTGAAAAAAACCCCAGCTGAGTATCAGATGTGCCTGGTTTGCATGTCAGTGAAGCAGAGGCATGTTACACAAGTCACCACACTTTGTAAACTCTATTTTTATTTTGGAACACCCCTCCCTTCAACTTTTTCCACCCTCTTTTCTTAGGCATAGGGTGAATCCAGGGCTTTTCCTGAGGTAACTGTATGAAAAGAAGACATAGGCACCAGGAAAGGCACTTGAATACCCTGACTTTTCATGTGGTTTCCAATGTTCCTGGGATTAGGTGTACTGACTGGTTAGCTGATTTTATACTCTGGAGGTACGTGAATGTGATTTCTGTAAGTAACTGTTCAACATTTCGTTCTCTCCAATATGGCAAAGTCAAAACTGAAGTCAAATGCCATAGCTCCAAATAAGTGTTTGAAAAATCAGCATATTTATTTGCCTTTAAAAATAAGACTTAATCAAAGTTATCCACTGCCTCTAAAAGTAGAGAATTTGAAGACCTTCACATTAGCATAGGTAATGACTTGGTAGGGCTATCTAGCTTCACTTCCCTGCTTCCTTCCTACCAGCAAGAGAACTTAGTGCCAAGAAAATAAGATCCTTTTTGTGTGCATGCAAATACGTACATAGCTGGTATAGGCATCTAGTAGGCGCATATAATAAGCTGATGAAGAAAACTGATAGGACAAGATGGACTGTGATATGCTGTGCAACTGGGTAATTGCTGAGCTGATGACATATTTATCAGCTTGGTCTGTTATTGCCTGTTTTATTTTTTTCATGTGCATATTTAACTAACTTAACTAAGTCTCCATAAAGTTAAACATTCAGGTGTCCCGTTCATGGTGGCTGAAGAGAAGTTCTGAGAGCGGCCAAGTGGCATCGACATGAAAATAAGGGTTGAGTTAGTAAAACTGACCAGTGAATGTGAAACGAGTATCCCAAACAATTGCTAGTCCAAATGACTAAAATGTAGAGTGAGAGGGGATTTTTATGAAAATAAGAGAAACATATGTGAGGCGTGTGAAGCATAAGGTCATAGAAGAAGTCCACGTATGCAGGGGACACTGATGCATGTGCTGAAGGGTCAGAGAATGGCTGTAGCCCCTACCATGTGAATTGCTCCACTGGTGACTGTATTGGAGGAATGGCAGGAGTGGGACAAGGCCTGTTTGTGTCCCAAGTGCCCAAAGTGTGCATCCACAGAAGGGGCTTTATGACCTGGTCAGGCAGGAGTGACACTTGTAGATGTAGCAGTTTTTGTTGCCCCAGAAATCTGCATCTTCGTCTTAGTTATTTCAAAACAAATTGCATCGTATTTCAAGCTCTGTGTGTCTACAGGTGAGCCCATTTAGTCTTGGGACATTGCACAATATTTATTTCAGTGCAGAATTTGTCCAATGAGGTCTATTTCTAAAATATCTTTTTCAGACTTAACTTTTAAGGTATTACTGCCTTGTTTGCAATCAATATCCAAGTCTGAAGCCAGAGATAAAAGTGCTTGGCAACTTTGAGTACAGTGGAAAAATGCATTTGTTTCACCCAGTGCAATGATGACTTGCAGTTAGCAAAGAAAAAAAAGCTATGCCATCCTGCTGCTGGGAGCTTCAGAAAAATCAGATGCAGAGAAACCAGAGAAGGACAAAGGAGCCAGATCATGGGAACACTGAGATTCTGGTGCTGGATCAAGTCTAGTTTGTTTCTTTATTCATACCATGTTTGAAACTCGCAAGTTTTCATGAGAACATAGAAATTAAGTGAACTTAAATACAGCTGGTTATCCCTCTAGGTACTGTTGGATACATTTCAGTGTAATTTATTACTAAAAAGTGAAGGCTGTTTTGTTTGATAGAAAACAGACAAAAAGAGGGAAATAACATCATAAGCAAAAGAAACGTGCTCCCTCTTAGCCATGGTATTGGGCTACTGCCCTCTGGACGTGACTGTTGCAGTGTGCGATGTTCCCTGTTCCGAGCTGCCCTGGGCAAAAAGCACAGAAAACCACTGCTTCACAAATGCCACTTCTGCTGAGCAGAGAGCTGGCAATAGGCTATTTTGTACTGTCTTGAAGTGACCTGTCCTACAATCGACCTTTGAGCCTGGAGTTTTGGTGGGAACTGCTGCCTCCTTGACAGAGGATGGGGTATGAAGAGTAGCCAGGTGGCTACTGCTGTTTAAACATGTTTTGTCATCATGTTATACCTGCTTAAGCCAGAAATCTTAGCTGGTTACGTAAAGCAATTTGAAGTAACTTTTCTTTATGGTATTGTTGCTTTCCTGTTCTCCAATCAATCTGTGCAGGCCACAGTAATTTTACTAGTTAGTAGTAGTATAGTACGCAATTTTTTTCTTCCAAAAGAAACAGGTGTTGGCACCCTCACAAAGACATTGTCATATGCTTATAACTGAGCAGCCATGAGCTTGTTCTTTTAGGACTGGGTTTTCTTTCCTTTCTCTGTCTCCCCTCCAAGCCCTGGCCCCTTCGGTATTACCCCTTCATTAAGGCTGGAGGGAGAGGGCACTGTACTGTTCGTGCAAAACTAAGCTGTAGGCTGCTTTTTTCTCTTGAGCTCTATAGAGGTAAAAGTGAGCCGATACAGACTAGCTGTAATATTTGAAGTATAGCACTGAGCAGAAAGTTAATTTTAAATGTGAACAGGTCGGTCACAAAGCCAGGACCTCTCCTAGTGGTCTTGTGGCACTAATGCAGCGCTTGTGCAGTTACTAAATTAGGAAACAAGGTGCACTGACAAGAAAAGTTACCAAATAAGAGGAGCTTTACTGTTTTTCAAACTGGAAAGCTGCACTGGTGCAAAAATCAAGTGAAAAGTTGTTTTATAGTTGGAAATGTATCTAGAGCTGGCTGACCCATCGACTCCAGGAAGTCAGAGCTATTGGTCCAGTCTGGTTAATTCTGGAATTTCTTTTTTTTTTTTTTTTTTTTCTTTTTTTCCCCTCCCCTTCTGCACACTTCATCAATTTCTAATGTGAAAACCAAACCATTTCCTTATTTTCATCATTTAATTTGGAACTGGATGGGACTTCTCGCTGTGTCCTCAGAATGATGAGGGCAGAAAACTCATTTATCAAAGCTCTGCAATGAACAAAGCCAGAGCAGAGCATCATAGGCATAATTAACAAGGAAAAAATGGAGCTTGTGGCTTGATGTTGATGGATACAGAATGTGCCACAAAGGAAACAAAGCTTTGAGAATGCTTTGAACATAAAACCGGTCTCACGGGATCAACAATCCCATGCTAGAGAGTAAATTCAGGATAAGATGGATAAGCTCCACCTATCATGATGACCAACAGCCATACTGCTGCAGCGGTGGAGGATCTAGGTACTTCCTGGACATGTTCTGGGGTTGTTTGAAGAGGGAGGAGCCAGTTTACTTATTTATTTTCCCTAGGAATGCTCCAGTTGGATTGAGCATTATTGTTGTTGCTAGTTTTATAATGGCAGAAGTGTGTGCCGCAAAGGGATTTGTCCATAGTGAAACGGTATGTATTTGTCTGAGCTGTCATCAGCTTCTTTCTGTAGAAGGCCCCAAAGACAAGACAGATGTGGTTAGACAGGCTCTGTTTGCATGTACAATCACAAACCTACTGTAGCTTGTCACGCAACTGAGCTCAGTGTCACGGGCAGCATGTCTGTCTTCCCACCCCAACACTCCTTAGGAAAAGGAAAAGTAAAATCAAATTCCACTTGACTATTTCTATCAAAAACACTTCATAAAGGATCCGGGGAAACAAGCTTTAAAAAATGTGTGTCTTTTCCCTGGAAAGTGTTTCTTTTACCATGTTGACTTAGAAGTCTTTAATACTCAACTCCTGCAAAAACTGTACATACATATTCCTAACTCTACAGTCAAGTGCTGGACTAACCAGTAACAGAGTTTCTGTTACTGCATGTACAGTGGAAATTATCTTGGATAAGAATAAACAGAACTTTTCTCCTGAATAATAGGATGGCTACATGAACATGCAGAGTAGAGCTAGAGTGCAGGTTGCCAGTCCTGCTCAGTGGCACTCCTAGCAAGATCAGTGAGGGTTGCTATAAAACCCTCTGAGACTCCTGT
Source organism: Nyctibius grandis (assembly GCF_013368605.1). Classification (NCBI taxonomy): domain Eukaryota; kingdom Metazoa; phylum Chordata; class Aves; order Nyctibiiformes; family Nyctibiidae; genus Nyctibius; species Nyctibius grandis. The sequence goes on from NC_090663.1 coordinate 61,209,910, forward strand.
ATTTTTAAGATTGGTGGCAACATTTAAAGCATCTCAAAAGAAAGGAAATGAATCTCAGTTCTGCATCTATATGAAATATAGCTGAATGGTTTAAATATAGGCCTGTTTCTTAAATGTTGTGAAAAATGAGCCATGCAATTGCCTTACACTGCCTTATTATTGGTGTCTTATTTTATATGGATAACATGCCTTGGTCAAGTAAGCAAAACAAACATGATTTAATGAACCTGTTCACATCTCTATGGATAAAAACATTTCACTATAGTGCAAGCTGGTTGAGGGTTGAAGGGCATGTATAGACAATCAGTAGTGGTTGCATTACTGTCCCTTTGCGAGTTACTACTACTCAGCAGATTTTTTTCATTGACTGTGTACCTGTTCTTTGGCGAGTGTGAAAACAAACCAATATTAATTGATGGATTCACATTCATAGTATCTTAGGCCGATGTGTTTCATTCTGCAATTTAAGTGAACTAAAAATGTGCAACTTAAAGCAGTAATATTAACTAGATGATCTTTACAGTCCCTTCCAACCCAAACCACTCAATATGGTATGTCGTGGAACTATTCCTGCTTCTGAATGCTTGTGAAACAGGATAAATTTTCTGGACAAACTACTGGTCACAGAATCACAGAATGTTAGGGATTGGAAGGGACCTCGAAAGATCATCTAGTCCAATCCCCCTGCCGGAGCAGGATTACCTAGATCATATCACACAGGAACGCGTCCAGGCGGGTTTTGTATGTCTCCAGAGAAGGAGACTCCACAACCTCTCTGGGCAGCCTGTTCCAGTGTTCGGTCACCCTCACCGTAAAGAAGTTTTTCCTCATATTTATGTGGAACCTCCTGTGTTCCAGCTTGCACCCATTGCCCCTTGTCCTGTCAATGGATGTCACTGAGAAGAGCCTGGCTCCATCCTCGTGACACTTACCCTTTACATATTTATAAACATTAATGAGGTCACCCCTCAGTCTCCTCTTCTCTAAGCTAAAGAGACCCAGCTCCCTCAGCCTCTCCTCATAAGGGAGATGTTCCACCCCCTTAATCATCTTCGTGGCTCTGCGCTGGACTCTCTCTAGCAGTTCCCTGTCCTTCTTGAACTGAGGGGCCCAGAACTGGACACAATATTCCAGATGTGGTCTCACCAGGGCAGAGTAGAGGGGGAGGAGAACCTCTCTTGACCTGCTAACCACACCCCTTCTAATACACCCCAGGATGCCATTGGCCTTCTTGGCCACAAGGGCACACTGCTGGCTCATGGTCATCCTGCTGTCCACTAGGACCCCCAGGTCCCTTTCCCCTACGCTGGTGTCCAACAGGTCTGCCCCCAACTTGCACTGGTACATGGGGTTGTTCTTGCCCAGATGCAGGACTCTACACTTGCCCTTGTTATATTTCATTAAATTTCTCCCTGCCCAACTCTTTAGCCTGTCTAGGTCTCTCTGAATGGCTGCGTAGCCTTCCGGTGTGTCAGCCACTCCTCCCAGTTTGGTGTCATCAGCGAACTTGCTGACAGTGCACTCTATTCCCTCATCCAAGTCATTAATGAATATATTGAATAGTACTGGTCCCAGTACCAACCCTTGAGGGACTCCGCTAGACACAGGCCTCCAACTGGACTCTGCCCCATTGACCACCACTCTCTGGCTTCTTTCCTTCAGCCAGTTCACAATCCACCTCACTACCCGAGCATCCAGACCACACTCCTTCAGTTTAGCTGCGAGGATGCTGTGGGAGATTGTGTCAAACGCTTTACTGAAATCGAGATAGACCACATCCACAGCTTTACCATCATCTGTCCACTGGGTTATGTCCTCATAAAAGGCTATCAGGTTGGTTAAGCATGACTTCCCCTTGGTGAAGCTATGTTGACTGCCCCTAATGATCCCCCTATCCTTGATGTGCCTAGAGACAGCACCAAGGACAAGTTGTTCCATTACCTTTCCAGGGATGGAGGTGAGGCTGACCAGTCTATGGTTACCCGGGTCTTCCTTCTTGCCCTTTTTGAAGACTGGAGTGACATTCGCTTTCCTCCAGTCCTCAGGCACCTCTCCCGTTGCCCACGACTTAGCAGATTTTTGGAAGATAATTGGTTCACAGCTTTGAAAAAAAAAAGCAGCTTCTTTAAATATCCCAAGCATTAAAATGTGTTACATTTGTTGGTTTATATGTATGTTTACAGATTACATGTGCTGTAGAACTCATCTGTGTTAATACCAAGCTTGAATTCTGATTAAATCACTGAATGGGGCCTATGCAGGTCTTGCTAATTCATTAAAGTCCAGAAATTTTCATGGTAGCCTTAATGATGTAACTGTGCTGTCTTCCTGCTTTTCTTAAGTGCCGTTAGGCTTTTTATCTACTGCAGATACTTTTAAAAACAAGCTTATGTTTCACAAATATTTATTCTCGTCCAGCTTGCAATTGCAAATCTGACAGTCTGTTTTCTTTTGCCAGGTCTCTTCTTTTCCAATTCCCACCAACAGTTTCTTAAAAATTTAGTAATGATTTTCCTAGTGTTTATTTATGGTTTTTGAGAATCAATGCAAACCATGTGTTTCAGTGAGGTATGTGACAGTGTTCTCTTCCTTTATACAAAACCACACAAATTTTAATTTCAGTACATTTCCACAACTAATGCTTTGCTTAAATCTTCATTTTTTTCTCCCCTCTGTATTCTAGTAGTTCTGTTATGAGGAATATTTAGAAAATCTAAGTCAGGAAGGTGGGGTGGGGGGACAAAAAATAGGAGATATTGTCTGTCTAGTCACAGCTATGGTGCAAGCCATGAAATGTGAAGTCTCATTTTTTCTTTGCATACCTCTGATGTAGGAAGATGACTGCCTCTGGGGGAAGGAGATAATTTGATTTTCATTCATGTCAATATTAATTTCTCTGCAAAGAGGCAGCAGATATGTTTCAGATTCTGTGGGATCACGTATTTTGCTTTGGTGATGTAGCATATCTCTGCTATGGGACTTACGTTACACCACCAGGTTTGCTTTGCTTCAGACATGAAACCAGACTGTTTAACTTAAAGCAGAAAATCTTACACAGTAAACTGTCCACTTACCCACTTAGTTTTTACTTTGATTCTCTCATGAATAAAATAGTATAACAAAAGACCTCAGGAAGGATGAGGACTAGAGGAAAGGTGAGCAGGGTAGGAAAGGAATGGGAGTTGGGTTTTCTGTTTTGTAGTCCATGTGCAAAGGAAAGGGCTAAAAATTGCTTATCTTAAAGGCTGATGTTCAATAACTGGAAGCTACTCAGAAATGTTGTACACTCAACATGATCCTGAAAGAATGAGTTAGTTGAAATTCCTTAGGGAAATTATGATAATTTCATTACCATTTAGAGTTTTTTAAGAAAAAATCATTAGTTCCTGGAATTGGTAAACCTTGCCAAATTCAAAATACTGCAGCTTTCTCAGATGACTTGTTGGATTCCTAGAATGAATTTTAGTCTTAATGTTCATAGCTCCCTCTTCAGTAATTTGAAACTATGCTGTTGGGTCTTCCCTCACTTAATACATTTTTTTCTAAGCAGGAGGAACTCTGAATTGAGTTTAAGGACTCGAAGCCCCTCCCCCATAACAAACATGCCATTTTCTGCATGAGTATGTGACTTACAGATTGTCCTAGCTCTAAAACATGTAAATGAATTGTGTATCTAGAAACACTGCTGTTTCTCCTTAATGGGAACACTGTTCCTCATCAGGCAAGTCACATTTACTTAACTACTGTGTACTCCTGTACATGTCACTGCCACCGAATGGTTCTGAGTAAGTGAAGAAAACATCCAGCACTTTGGTCAATAAACAAGATAATTATCTTTGTGCTAAAGCCCCAAATTCATTCCTTACTCCAACCACCAAGTTTCTGTTGAGGAGGAGAGGAGGAACTCAGACAAAGAACCCCAAACATCAGTTCTGTATTGCCTCCCTGCTTCCCTGTCAAGTCTTGCATCCACATGGGAATTAGCATGTCTTTAGGTGAGAAGGTTGTGTTCATCTTGTGGACATCCAGTCAGTGCTCACCTACTGCCTCACAGGTGAGGATGTTAACGATGGAGACAGGCTTGACATGCGTAAAATGTCAGATGTGGCTGTGTGTTTGGCATGTTGCAAGTGAGCTCAACGTGGAGATAGAAGTGAAGATATATCCATGATCTTCCAGAAGAGCTCGGAAATGTCTGGTTTGCATACTTCTCCAACTTGAAACCTCGTATTGTCTCACATGAAATATGGGCAGTTTTTAATTCCAAAGACAGTTGTCGCAAGGTGGTAAGTAGTACCTGAATATCAACACTGACAGATGCAACAGCCCTTTTATGCATAGCTTTTTGTCTTTAACCGTTTGGTGGACCGTAACTTCTTTGGAAGTAAATGGGTTTCTTATCTCTTGTAGTAGGGTCTTTTTTTTTTTTTAGAGTTATTAAAATAAAATAATGATCTAATCAGCCTTTCATACATAAATCTCTGGTAATTATTTACTCTCTTCCTTTCATGAGGCCCATTAGGTGCTTCAGTCAGTAAAGTACAGGTGCTGTAGGCCTATGTTAATGCAGAAGAACAATTCTCCCTAGCAAATGAGGATCTCCTGACTAATCTACAGGTACCTTTGGGCCAGTAGGACTCTAATATTCAGGAGTAATGGAGCACTAGTATTGATGCCATATTGTATATCTGATTCTAGAAAATAATGAACTGGGCCATTTGGAACAACAGCTAAACTCTAGTTGTAGAAATAAATGTGACTGCTTCACTGTCTCAGCTTTCTGTGGCTTTTAACTCTTGAAAGGGCTTTTATTCTTACAGAAAACCCTGTAACGTGACCAAGTCATCATCAGTGTGCAGCTTTAGCCTGGGTGCAGGTTTCACTTGAGTGTGATCTGATCTAATGTAACCTTAATGCTATATTGACAGTAGGAGGCTGGGGTGTACCTGTGGGGTTTTTTTGTTTTGGTTTGTTTGGGGTTGTTTGGTTTTTTTCCCCCCTCTGAAATTTCCTGGGAGTGTCTTGCGCAGTAAATTTCTTAATAAAATTCAGAAAATATGTATAAAATATCTTATTGAAATGCTGCTGGAGGGACCTATAACTGCTTCCAAGCATAATGCAAACATACAGATGTATTAGCAATCAGCCAGGAAGCAATAACTTGCTACGTTTGGAATGCACAAATATGCTGAGATCAGGTGTTCAAAGCGTTGGCTGTTGTGTACCTCTCAAATTTCTGTCTGTACCTGAACAAGGTTTCTCTGTGGGATCATGTTTTTGAAGGCTTACTAGTAACTGCAGGACTGGGACTTCTTGTCCATATTCACACTGAAGCTCATGCTGTAAATCATTGTGGGTGTAGCACTGTTCTATTATTCAGGACAAAGGAGGATTTTATCAGAAAATTCTTCTTTGTACTGGGGAGAAGCTTCTCTCAAAGCTCTTGTAACTTGTCCTATCTTTTTTTGGCTTTTGATTTGAGTTAATGACTTTTACTCCAGCAATGGTAAGCCTGTATTGCTTAGCATTTCTCCTCACAGCATTTCTTGAGTTAATGACTTTTACTCCAGCAATGGTAAGCCTGTATTGCTTAGCATTTCTCCTCACAGCATTTCTTGTATTGTATTCTTGTATTGCTTAGCATTTCTCCTCACAGTCCTCTACAGGCAGAGGACTCATAAAAGGTGCCTTAAGTTTTCTTTGTGTAGCATACAGTCAGGTCATAAAATCCTGTGAAGTTTTGCTTTTAGAGTTGCCACATAGAGTGATAGGGATATAAATAAGTGTAAGTAGAGTGTTATCTTGACCTGTAGCCCCTCAGAAAGGAAATAACTGATATATAAATTAATTAGGGCTGACAATACTGAAATTAGTTTAATGATGTTTCTTTGATTATACAACAGTGTAATCAAAAGATCAGATGTTTTAGTAGCTCAGAGGAGTGTAGAAAGAGGATATATGAGTGGCATTTTGCTTTTGTTAGTGTAATTACTGAGTACTTAGTGAAGTCAGGTTTGATCTGTTCTGATATTATTGTAATCATGAGCAGGAACTGGACTTGCCTTAGCTTTATATTTACTAAAAGATTAATTGCATCAGGCCAATAATTATTTGGGCAAAAATGTGTTCTGGTGAAAACAGACAATGAGATGCTAGATACTGTGTTAGATTTGGTAGTATGCAGAGCACATCTAGTTTCACTGACATTTCAGGTTGTTTTTCTTAAACACTAGATAGGTACTTTCTAAGCCTAGAAAACAAACATGGTCATTTAAAAAAAAATTGTATATCTTTTCATGATATTATTATACAATGAAAAGTGTGGAAGCCATAACAAGAAGAGTTTGAGATAAAATGATCTAGCCTTGCAAAAGTATTAGATGTGGGACACTTGTGTTGGTTATTTGATCACCTTACCTTAAATTATTGAGGTCCTAGACCCATTGCAAAAAGGTGGGAATTCCCTCTTTCCCTTCTCCCCCACTCCTGCCAAAAAAAGACATCTTGCTGAAATACCACTCACAGCAGGAGGTCAGAAGTACTCTGTGTGTAAATCCTTCATATTCGTCTATGTGTTGGGAAATGCAAGGCTGGAGCGTAAAATTTTTTAGTTCTGGCCAAGCACGCACAGCACCATCGAAGATTACATATTCAGGTGTGGAATCTGCAATAAAGGGGGAAACAAATGCACAAGTAAAACCACATGAGGCCAGGCTGTTTGTGCTCCAAGGCTGGCAGAAACATAACTGCGTCAACCAAGCAAGGTCCCTTTTAAGTAGTGGGCTGCCATCCAGTTAAAGACATAACCCTGTTCTACATCAATTGAAATGTCATACTTTTATGGGGTAGAAAATTGTAAGACAATTCCCAAGTTAATGACAGAAATGCATCATAGCTGAGAAATGGTATGTTTAAAAAAAAAAAGTTCTTTGAATTCTGCTCAAGTGCACAACATCAGTCCTTTTGTCAGCTCAGGTGGCAGGAAGGTGTTCTGGTCTTGTTAAGACACTGAACACCTTTATTGCAATCACTGCCATAAGATCATGGATTGGGCACATTATAAGCAAATAAATTGGACGGCTCTACTTGCCAGTTCAATTAAGTGGAGGAAATGGTATGTGCTCTGAAGGAGTTGTTAAGGGGCGATGCAGGTCCCCCACTAGGATGGAGTGGAAGGACTGCAGGACTGGATGTGCTTCTGTGAGCAGAGTTCATGGTCATCCTCCTGGCTCTGCAGAGCTGTTGGTTGGTGAGTGGTACCCTAGACAGCCTTGGTTCTGTCCAAGTATTCATTCTCCTGACTTTGTTTAACCACACTATTTTAACCCCCCCCCTGGAAAAAGATCCATTTAGAAGCTTTTACTTATAATCTGTGTACTTGGTTTGCTTAAAATAGATATTCTTCCATATGTTTTACCTCTAAAAGAAAACTATTCAGCTACAGCTCATTAGTGTTGCTATAGCATGACAGTGAATTAATTTTGTAGCTGTGTGAGTGTATGTCTACAGCATTAACTGCACAGTAATAAAGCAAATGTGTTATGAAGCTAGCTAGAGGGGGATTTCTTAAATAGACCTGAGTTTTCTCATACAAGGAAAAAAATATGTAAACATTGGCAATCTGTCCTAGTGTGGTGGGGAACTTTCTGAGCAGTGTGAAGAAAGATCTCACTATGACCATAAAGGGTCATGTCTTATATCAAAGAGCCTTCTCAGAGCATTTCCTCTTGTGAATTACTCTCCAGATCTAGCAATGTTTCTTGCTGACTGCCTCTTTCGTTCCTGCTTGACAATGATGATTGAAGAACTGCAGCTTAACTTAGCAAAGAGGGAATTACCCACCTTGAGTACAGTAAATTGAAATCGCGTACTTGATGTATTTTCTCCCTTCCAGCAGTTTTAGGTTGGCTTATATTTTGATGAAGCCATGTGTATTTTGAGGAAGCACAAAGATAAATTTCAAGTATCTAGAGAAACTACTGCAAGCAAGAATATGTTTGAATGGAAGGTCCTTGAAGGTGATATTTATTTCTATATTATTATAGCTTTATAGTCCTTAGTAAAATGAACAAACAGTGATGTGATGGTGATGTAGAATTGATAACGTTCAGACTACCTCTGTGATTGCCAAGCACAGATGTGGATAACAGGGGGAGAAGAGTAGTGATGTCAACAGATATTTTCTTAATTAAGAAATGAGGAGTTAGGCTATGCAACTTTGATAAGTGTCCTCTTTAATGCTAGTACTATATTGTTTTCACCTATGATCTCATTACATGGCTTTTAAATAGCAAAAAATCCATTCATTCTCAAGACAAGTGTTGAGCACAGACTTTCAGAGCGTGGGTATATGCACATCTCGACTATACTATTCTCTGGAAACAGGAGGGCAGCAAAGGAAATGGCTATGCAGACTGGGTAACCACCTCAAATGAGACTGTCCTTTTTAATGGGAAACACTGCTTGTGCTGTTTTGTACTGTTACTATATAAACACAGGAATCTGCTCAATGGTTTTGTCCATACCTGTTTAAAGTTATGGGACCTTGGGCGGAGGGGGTGTTTGAGGTTTTTGGTTTGTTTGGGGTTTTTTGTGTTGTTTTTTTTTTTAAGTTTCTAGGTTGACTTTTGCTCCAGAGGAATTGTGTCTGAAGCTTTCAATTATTAGAAAATATTGGGTCTTTCCAGTTTCTCCCATTGAACAAGGCAGATGTGATTCTTGCCTGTTTTTTGTCAATTAGGAAATAAGGCTCTTAAGACTGGGTTGCTGTGAAGTAGGGATTTTGGGCACGGAGAGCATGAGCTATGTACGTTTTTACACACTAATGTGTCAGCTCTCATAGTCCCTCGATGATTTTCATAAGCAGGGATTTGATAACATCCCAAAGCCTTCTTTCATCATTGTAGAATGATATTTTTTGTTTTCCTCTATGCTTGCAAAATAAGCCTTCTCAGTTATGCTTTTATGGTTAACCTTATCAGCAGCAAAGCACACACAAAAACTGATTTTTAGAACCTGTAACTTGAGTGTTGCAGCTGTTACAGGGAGCGCTGGCCACTTTTTCAAGTACAAAAGCCATAGCTGTGAAGTTAAATAAGTTATTTGTGGGATGTACTCAAATATATGGACTGTAACCCACCTATAGCTCAGTATGTGGCTAATTGCTCAGAGAAAGAAGTTACAAACCATCACTAGTAATGAAAGTAACACTTCCGCACAATTCAGACCTCCTTCATTTGACCTTATTTCTTAGATCTTCAGTGCTTGTGCCTTTTGTGTCTCTGTTTAGCCATCAAGACTGTAAGAAATACTTGGACTGGGTCATCCAGTTAAAGTGGAGGGGAGTGAGAGCATTATTGCAGGCTTTTTTTTTCAGCGGGGAAGAAAAATGAAGTAAAGCAGGTGATGTAAGGTGGTGTGTGCACTACAGAGAGGCCTTTGTTGATAAAAGGTAGCCAATAACAGGTTTCTGAAAAATTTAGTGGAACAGACTTTAATAAAAGATTCACAGGGGTATGCTACAATTTCTTCTTAATGTCACATGCACAGTTTGTTCATTACTCTGAAATGATGTCAAGACTGTGTAGAAGGGGCACTCATTTTTCCCCTGTCCCTCCCACAGATGTCTAGATGGAGTCAAAACCCAAATGGCTCGAGCTTAATGGTAACTTGAAGTCTAAAGAAAGATGCACCATTATGTTGTCTGGCAACTCCTAAAGAGTTCTGCAGTCCTCAGAGCTAGCAACAGGGTAGATGTTTTCCACCGACTGATTCATTTTAATTCCCAAGCTAAGCCTGGGAACCAAATAACTTGTTGAAGCTGTTTTTTATGTCTAACACCTGATACGTATGTCATGCTTTTTCCTCAAGGGTAATGACTGCTTCTTATTTACTGCTTAGGAGTGGATAATTAATTAAGAGGGGTGAGAATGTGCACGCTTGACTAGACACTCAAAAATCACATAGGTGGTGCCTGGGATTAAATAACATTTTTTTTAGTGTCATAAAACAGCCTTGAACTGGAAAAGTTCTATTGTCAAAAGTATGTGCTAAAAGTTTTATGTGTATGCCGTAATTTATTTTTGCTACACATAGTGCTTCTCTTACTCTGTTAAGAAGGATATTGAATCTCTAACGGCAAAATAGTATAAAATCTTTGCAGTGTTTGTTGGTGGCACTTTATTGTGTAGTATTAGTGTTTTTCTCACAGGCTTAGTAACTAGTTTAGGTGCATGGAGGTAGGTATGTGAATAGGTTTTAAGTGCCTTTTGTTTAACTAACTCTTGTAAGAAGATCTTGGTGAAGTATATGACAGTTTAGCCAAGTGGACAGGGCCATCAGTTTGCAAGGTGATGTTCCCTTTGTGCATACAAGAGGTTAAAGATGACTATATTTAAATGTGTGTACTGGAGCATTTACAGTTTACCAGCAGAACTGTCATCTTAATTTGTAAGTAAAATACATTATGACTGAACAACTTCTTATTTTATTTGGTAGAATGTTTTGGTGATGTTCAACTTTGAAAGCTACAGTATAGGTAATAAATGGAGGGTCATTCTGTGGGGGCAAGGCTCCTTATCCTGGGCATATTCACAAGCTACTGATAATTGCCAATTAATATCCGAGACTCAGGAAGTCGTGAGTCTGTGACTGAAGACTGGAGTTCCACCAGAATGCTGTGAAAGTTGGTTTTAGTCAATTAAGCATAGCAAAATGTTGGTTTTAAACCTCATTGTTCTTGCAAAATCATGTTTCATTGTTGCACTCTCCAAACATTCTCCAGAGAGCTATACACTGAGAGCTCGTCTGTGACACTTCTCTGGCTGTGTGTTTCCAAACAGGCCGCTTGAGCATGCGTAAAAAAGCTAGGGCAAGCTTGCAGGGCAGTAGGTCAAGCACTGTCAGTCACGAACTTCTGATGTGAGAGTGCTCTGAGTTTGGCGGTTCATGCGTCAGGTTCCAAAAGGATCTATTTATGACATAATATTTCTTCCGAACACAGCCAGATCACTGAAAGTGGCCATCAGTAAGTGTATGTATGGGGAATGCTTGCATGTGTGATTTCATGAGGGAGGCAAGTCAACCATCACATGCTGGAGGAACTTGGCCAAGTAATATACATTAAACTGGACTATGTCTCAGTGTTATCCCAAGAGGACCTGCATGCAGATGTTAGTGGGGCATTTGCAAAATTAAATCCCATCGAAGAGAACTAAATCAAAGCTGGACTGCTGAGACGTGAAGCTCAAGTTCTTTGTGGCACAGTTTCCTCAAGCAGTTTTTATAAACACTTCCTAAACGTTTTATGAGCTCTGAAAACAGTTGGGGAAACTGTGGAGCCACAGAAAGGTCACATGCTAAGTACGTTGCTGGAAAATGTTCAGTAAAGTTTGAAAACCAGCTATTCACTGACATTATGGACCTCTGACAAACCTCTCTGCATTGCCTTCTGCTTAACTATTTTTATTAAGACATCTTTATTTCTTTAAGGAAAATGCTCCGCTCACTAGACACTTATCTTAATTTCATGTTCTTTTAATTTTTCACCATAAATTGTTCTGAATGAGAAGGTGAAAACTGATAGGTTTCTGCCTGTGCCAATATATGGTCTAGATTATGAAGGTATGGTTTATTAATAAATAAAATTCTTTTTTAAAGTGCTATTTTCTGTATTTGATTTATGTTTGCAATTTCCGTAAATGCCAACAGCTTATATTGTGGTCTTCCACTCTTTGTTACTGGAGTTTCTGCTGACTTCCTTTGGGTTGCCTGTGTATGTTCTTTGATGTGACTGTACAGAATATATTCAGTGTGCCAAAGCCTACTCCGTGCTCAACTTCTGCTAGTTTTCTCTGCTGAACAGGTGTAATCTAGATGTCTCACTGATGGTCTGTCCATATCAGACAGGTCCATTTCATTGAACTATGAACAAAGCTGTACTAATATATCTGAGAAGACTATAGTGCTTGGAGGCTTCCAGCTTGCTCTCTTTCTGCAGTATTGTCTGTACAGGGAACCTTGGCAAAGCAAGCCAGCTCACCCAAAGTGTAAACTGAATTCAGTTTTATTTAACGTGGCATATTTTACATTAATAAAGAATAAGTTAAGAGCATCCTTAACTGAGACAACAGACAATGTGCTCATCTGCCCTGTTTTCTTGAAGATAAGCCTTTGAAATGGTGATAAGTAAACTAAATGATAAATCATCGGATGTTGGCAGTTTCAGGAGCAGTGGCTGTTAATTGTGCTTTAGGAATGCTTTATATTAATAAATGAAGTTCATACCATGAAGCTTGTGCGGTTAGCCATCACTTTCTCCTCTAGTTTTTGGCCTTACTGGAGAAGCAGTGATGTTAGCTGTGGCTTTTCTTCACCTATAAAAGAAGGGGAAAGCTGGAGGAGGGTGAGTAACTGTCTTTTGGAGTGATGTCAGGGGAGACTTAATCATCTTCAGATCCCCACATAGCTTGGTGACTGCTATGTCAGTCTGTTAGTAATTAGGACAAACCCCACTTGCCATGCAGGATAGCTTTGGAGTGCCTGCTCCCCACCCCTGAGGAGAGCCAGCATGGGGCCCAGCTGATGCACAGCTACCCTCCTGCATCTTTCTCTGAAGTTCAGATAGCAATAAAGGAAATATTTGGGAAGAGGGGAGAAGAGCCCACCCTTGTAACGTCTCTGTGAGGCAAAAATGCTGTCAAAGAACTATGTGCAGTTATTCAGGAAGTCATATATTTTAGACAACTTGGTCTCAAGTTAAGCCCAAACAATACTGAAATTTTCAATAAGTGACTTCTGAAAGAGCCATGTCACCCTGGGCAGAAAGAAGACTATACAACAAAGGCAAACTGGGTAGAGAGACTCAATTCCCTTTAATGCACAAAACCTGTCTTTTTCTTTGATTGTTGTCAAATGTGCCTATGTGTGAGAAAGAAGAAGGGATATTTGGTCAATATGCTCATAGTTGCCTTGTTCCCTGTATGCTTCCTTTGTTCATTTTCCAGTTACTGTAGTCCTTGATACTTTCACTCACTCAACAAGCAGCAAATGCCACATACTGAAACAAACTCAAGTATATTTATGATATTCCTCTGACTTTCTCAAAGATATTCAGGCTTTGCCTCAACTCTTGCCTATTGGAGAGATTCATAAATCAAAGGAAATAAGAAGGTCAGTGGAACCTTGCTGAGTGGTTGGAAATCTCTAGGTGAATGCATGTGGGACTGAGGCATTTGGGAAACATTTTGAAGCTGTGACTGTTGAACTGAAATTGAATGTTGAAGGTGAGCACTCACGCTTAACTCTGATGGTACTGAGATACTGAACACTGTCATCAGTCCATTCCAAATAATCCATTTTGGGCTGTTAGTCACCACCGATACCAACTTTTAAGAGCCCAACTACACTTCAGAAGAAGTCAATGGGAGCAAAGATCCTCAATCGATGTTTTCAGTGAGATTAATAGGTATTGATACAAATACGGGCTAGCAGGATTTACAGAGTAATGTAATTCTACCCAAGGAGGTTATGTACCTCATTACTTCTGAAATCAATGGGAGTTTATGATCTGCGTCCTTTAATGCTTTTTGAGAATTTGACAAGATCCCTTCCCATATCTCTGGGTATCTTAGTGTCTTTGAAAGTCTTTGAATCAAGTTCTTAAATCTGTAAGGAATGCTTATAGGAGCTCTCACAAATATTTACAGACTATATCTCCTGCCACACCCACAGGAGGCTTACAGTTTGAATGTGTTACCACCACTTTTGCAAGTATGAGGGGAATGAAGAAAATGAGTGAATCCTGTAGTGTCAGAAACCACCCCTGGCAAGTTCTACTCTTCTCTAGAGTCAAATAAAATTAAAATCATGCACAAGTCTGTGTGTATCTATAAACAGCTTGGCTGCTTGGATCCCACCATGCAGGGAGAGGCAGGAAGCTGACAAACACAAGAATGATTTAGTGAGGATGGAATTGTTCACTTTTATAGAGAGGGTAAAGGGGAAGACAAAAACTACTGCTTGAACACTTCTCCTCAAATTTAACCTAAATTGAGGCTTGAATGTGCTCCCATTGACGTCACTGAGTGTTTTATCATTGGGTTCCCTGGGAGCAGGGTAGTGTCTTCTGTTTACATGAAGTGTGGAGTTTTTTTTTCTCCTTGTTGTTTATAAGATTTCTTTGTGGTACTTACCATAGCAGTTTGAGCACCTCCATCAATGTGACTGGATTGATTCCTGTGCTGTGCCTGTGAGTGAGATGTGGTGGTCTGCCACTTCAGAGGATGTGAAGTGGGGCACAGAAAGTTTACGATGCTGTCTCCAGTAGATTGCACAGGAGGAGTCTGGCTGGCTCCGCTTGCCTTTTTGCAGATTGAAATTGGCGGACTACTGTAGTTATTCTCAGTAGAATTTAAATGTGAAAGCTGAACTTGGAGGTGAGAAACTCTGAATATTTTCTGTGGTAAACTCTGGACTGTTTGCTTCATTGCTTAACTGTTGACTTCATTGCTTAAGGAACTCAAAGCTCCTACTCACTCCAGCAGAAACAGGTTTTCTCCCTAAGGATTTCATTCAAAGCCCATTGAAAGAAATTTTTGGTCTGTTCAGTCAAATGTGGGTCCAAAAACCTCAGTTCATTCATCAATTGGTTATGCTGTTTGTGCTAAGGCTGATATTTCCTTCAGCTCTTTTCTAGTGTAAATTAAATTGAGAAGTAGTCCATAGTTTGACCTTTCCTTGAGGCATCTAATTAAGGTAGATGAGACCTAGTGGCTTGGATAGGGGAGTGAGAAATGGAAGGCCTGCGCTTTGGTTTTAGGTTTTGCTGTTTGTTTTAGACTTAGAGAAGTTAACTTCAGTTTGTTTTCTTTCCTGTAAACACTGTAAAGTGAGTGTTAACTTATTACACCAAGTATTGTTTTGATGGCATTTCCTTTCTCCCTGATCATTTACTTTTGTTGTGATCCCCTCAGTAGGGAAGGACACTTGGCTCTTTTCAAGTTCAAATCCTTATAAAGCATTTAGCAAGACTCAGAGGCCTAATCTCAGCTCCCAAAAGATGTTTCGTTGCTAATGGTTGTTGAAGTGTGCATTCATGGGGAGAAATTTGGACCACAGAAGAAGGTAATAGTTTTAGGTGCTTTGCAGAGTTCCAAATCTTAAAAGACAGAGCCATAGTGTGAGTATTTCATCATTTCCTGGTTTCCATAAAGTCAACAATACCACAAGGGGCAGTCTTTTTTTGTGATTTATTTATACTTCACCTTCTGGGGGAAAACAGTAATCCACGAACACTTGAAAACAGCTAGAAAAGATGAACAAGCTACTTTGATGTTGGAGGGTTTGGAGAATGAAGAGTGAGATATCTTGCATTTTGTTTGATAGCTAGATGAAGAGTCTTTATCCTGCTTGCTTGTTTTGACTGAAGGGTCTATAATTTTTTATTTGTTTATTATTTTTAACCCCTTGGAAAGCACTGTGAAAAGACTTAATGCTCATTTGATGTATGCTTGAATAGAGTGCATACAGAGCAATGCTTTACAGCTCCTTTGTGCGTATCTTGATGTAAAACATTTACGACCTTTATTTACAGCTCCTTGTTATTGGGTGTTCCAGACTTGTAATTCAATTTATCTGAGTCTGAATCATAAAGTACTACTCATCACTCTTTAGCTCTTCTTGCCCATCTTTTTGTTTGCCAGGAAATGTCATTGCTGAATGGTCTTTGCCAAACACTGGTAGATGCAGAGAAGCTGCTTGGGTCAAGTTGAAGGGTTCTCTGTTATAATCTTGGGTGGGTTTTTTTTGTGTGCATGGGTTTTTTTTTTTTTGCTGTTTTTTGTTAGTTTTGCCTGGGAACTAAAAATATTTAAAATTTATACAGCCAGTATTCTTAGTTAGTTGGGGTATTTTCAGTAAGAAATGGGTGCAGAATGGAGGCCTGATAAACTCATTGCCCTTTTATATGGGCTTTGAATGCTTTACAGTCCACACAGGATAGTAAAAAGTATTAAGACAAAATACCCAGTTGCTGTCCAGCCCTTCCATGAAGGAAATATTGTGGCTTTCCATCTGAATGTGAGATTTTTCAGCTACTATAGACTATCAAGAATGTCAACACTTATGTGTTTGTAAAAAAAGGAAATTCAGTGGAAGTGTAATTTATAAATTACTTTGAAGCAACAACAGACAACAACAACAGATGCCCCCGCATGTCCCAATAGTTATTGATTTTAGCAGGGAACTCTTTGGTTGATTTCTTTAAATCATTTTTTATTTTTAACCAGAGAGCAGCCTTCACCTATCCTAATCTTGACTTTTTTTAACATGTTGACCAATTAATCTCTTAATTGAAAAAAGACATTACACAGAATTCATCTGTTTTTTACATTATATTCACGTAATTTATAGCATATGCTGAATTCATAACAGTTATGAGTGAATACTTTCAACTCCTAAAAACATTCAACACTTAAATTAGCAGTGTCTCCAATATAATCCTGCCTTACCCACAGTATTAGATGTTTTGCTTACAAAATGCATACTCTGTTTAAGACAGACACCATCTGTGGTCTAATCTAGGTGGAGTAGCTTTTAAAATAAGGAATTAGTTTATTAACATGGACTTGAATTATATGAAAGAAAAAATATCTAGATATTTGTCCATATTCCTGAAGAAAAGGGATTTTCTCCATATTCTGATGCTGATCTCATATTTACTGAAAGACTGAGTAATTCCACCAACGTCAGTAGAACTGCCTCAGTGTAAACTTCGTGCAAGACTCAAACTGGACCTTAACTGTTAAAATTCAAATGCTTCATCCAAAACCAGAAGATACTTTTTGGAAGTCATTTATTTAAGTCATGTGTGGTGAGATAAGGCTTAAGTGCCTTCTCTTCTTGAAGTGAAAACTGTTCTGTGTCATAAATGTCAGCTGAGCTGAAACGCGCATATTTTTTTTGTCGTTGTTCTCAAAATAAACACCAAAAGATAATGAAATATAGCCTTAAATAAGTTTTCCTCAAGCTTGATAAACAGTGAACACTCACTACCAAAATCCCAGGTGAACTGAAGTGTTGCCATTACTATCTGTAGCTGAGGTCTTCACAAGGAACAGAAGAGAGGGAATTCCCCAGCAGAAGGTGGCTGGTTCCCGAAAAATGATTCAGAAAGAGGAGCAGTCAGACAAAATGATGAAAACCTACAAAGACACTGGGTACAGATGTTCATGGTGTGCGTTATATATTGTTTGTAGTTCTTGTTGCCTACCTTTGAGACTGTTAGTGAGAGCTGGTCTCTTGAAAGCTATATCTATCACTACAAACACTCAGGGGTAAATTTCACTATAACTGGGAAGGAAATTCTGCAGATTAATGTTTTGGCTGAATGCCTTATGAAGACGGCATTAGCTGAAATATTAGTCTGTAGAACTTCCTTTCCTCAGCTGTGTTCAACCTGATAAAGTCCCTGTTCAGAAAAGATCCAACCCACGATTTGCTGAAATCGGATCTGGAGACCTGGTAGTTCTATCTGACATGGAGGGGCGGAAATCTTTAAACACTTGAGGAAAATGGTGGATCATGTTGACTTGCTTAAGAAAAATCAGTTTTCCACAATGAAGAGCAAACTTGGATTACTTAAAGGAAGCCAGAAGCATTAACAGAAAGAGGTGTTTTAAAAATGTACTGTAAAAAGTAACAACCGAAGACTGACACAGTCGTAAGACAGAACCTAGGAATAATGGTCAAATTTACTATTTACGTGTTTACTTGCTAACTTTGCTGCATTTAACTTTGTTGATAGTTAACGCAAAACCTCAGAAAACAAAATGTTACAAAATTTCCAAGAAAATGCTGTGACATTGTAATATTATTCTTTTTTTTTTCCCCAAGAAACTCGTTTACTAAATAGTGCGTGACTAGAATAGTAGTGACCCTGGGGACTGCTCCTTGCTTCCAGCTCTGACAGTGTGCATCATCACTGTTCTTATGATACAGTTGGGTTTCTGAAAGGTCAGACAAAGAAGAGGAATAAATGATTGCTGGTTAGGTTCAGAGGTTAACTTGCAGGATCATACCATTTCCTTAACCAGAAGAGAAATGTTTAGTATGGAATGCTTTTCAAAGGAGCCTCCCCTTCTTTGTGTCTGTAACAACACATGCCTCTTCAGTACCTCTTGTATGGTATTTAGTCCCAGCCTCCTCCCCATTATCTGTTAATAACCTATCTTTAAATCCAGTGAATACCAAACTAATTATTCTTCTGCACCCATGGCCCACTCAATCTGAAGGATAAAGGGCAAAGGGAAAGTGGGAAAAAAAAAAAAAAAAAACAGAAAAAAAAATGAAAATCCTACAAGGACTGTAGTTACGAGAATGTTTGCAAAGGTCTTAATAAATGCACTGACATAAAGCATTCTCTCTGCACTCACTGCAGGTGCAGTATTCCTGCTCCCTGGAGAAGCCTGTCTTTAAGTCTTTTCTCCTTAAGTGTTTCCACCCAAGTGAGAGGTGGGAGGCACAGACTGAAAGTGTTTTCCCCTAAGATTCCCCCACCAAAGGTACCAAAAATGTTATGTCTTCAGGTTTGTCAGATGTTTTCCTTGGGCTCTTCCTTAGCAAGTTTACCGTAAGGTACAACACCTGTTATTATGTAGAACAGCAATATATCAGAAGGTACACAAAGTGTAATGGAAAGAGGAAGGAAATGAAGGAAGATTTCATCTGTCATCCTGGATAACTGATGGAGCAGTCAGTTGATTTCTTTCTCTAGAAACAGGGCTTTCTGTAGGAGAGGAACCACTTGTCCCTATAAACTCTGACCTTGTAAACTTCCTGTACTAGATGAACTTCACCAGATCTTGGCACTCCCCTGCGGATCTTTTTTTTTTTTTTTTTTTTTTCTTTCTTTCCTCCCCTCCTTTAGAACAAGAAAGTAACAGAACTCTTCTCACTCTAGGAAAGGAGATGGGCATGGGCATCCAACTTATAAAATGGAATAATATATTTTACAACAATCCAGAGTTCTTATGATGACTTGTTAATGACAATTTTTCCCCCCTGATTATTACTTGTATACCACAATAGTACCCTCTTTGTGAGAGGAATTTTACAGTGAATCTTCATGTCTTTTTTTCCCTTAGTAATAATACAGAACTGCAGAAAGACTTTGTCTTGTTTTAGTAAGAATTCCCGAGGTGTTTGTAGAGGCTTAACTTTAAACAGTGTGAGAAATGAATGGAGGAAGGTAAGTTAGGACAGAAGACTTCCTGTAACCGTTGATCACTGCAGTCATGAGAAGAGAAAAAGAGGCTTCATGATTAATCCAGTAAATCACCAGTTTCACACCGGACATTGTGCATCTTTACAAAAGTTCTGATGTTTGGTGATGAGATAGATCACTGGGATGTCTGCCATGGGGAATTTATCCCTAATTTCTGTAAGCTAGTCACTAACTGCTGCTGTCAAGGAATAGACTTCATACCTTTCATCTGTGGCGCTTTTTTTTATCTCAGTAGAATATAAATGATTTCACTGTCCATTTGCATCTTTAATCCCTCTTTCAGTTTTATCAAGCTTTAGGCCTCTTTTTAAAATGTTATTGGTTAACCCCTGTTTTGAAAGGAGAATATCCTGGGTTCTCGTGCTTTGTATCCTGAGTAACCGGCCTGTGAACATAGTCCTCACTGCCAAGCTCGTTGCAATCTTGAATGTCTCCTTAATCTGTCCGTAAATGTGGCAGTGGCAAACTCTTGCAGAAAAGGATTCAGGAAAGCCTCATTCAGAAAGCATGAGACATAATGGGCAACATTTTGGAAGCTGCCTATGTGATTTCGTAGGCACTAACTTGTTCTGCATGGTATGGATATGTATATTTTTAAGAAAAATTCCTTGCATGCAATGTACTGGTTTCTGGCATGGTGTGTGTCAGTGTCTCTGGTAGAATATGACTGTGAAGTTAAAAACCTCTCAGGAGGATCATTCTACCTTAGGAAACTTTGTAGTGGTATGAACCTGTTGTGTTTTTCCTCCCTTGTGGAAGTAGAGCGCAGAGAAGAAAGGCATTTTCCTCCCCGGTCTGACTGATGCTCGTGCTCTGTTGCCATTGGCAGCTATTATAAGCTACAGAAAGGGGTTTAGCCTTGAAGTACATCTTCACGCTACTTGAGCAGCAACCTTTTTCTTTGCTGTCGTTTGGCAGGTTACTTTGTGGTCTTGCAGGCTAGAGGGTTTCGCTATCCATTCTGTGGTATCTAGACTTGGAAAACAAAGTACTTTGAAAACTTCAGCTTAAAATCTTTAGGTCTCTGAGGTATTTGTATACTAATTCTTAAAGATTACTGGAAAATAGATGCAAACAATTATAAAAGTACTTGAGGCAGAGTTGGTAGGAACTCCAAATAGACAACAGTTACATTAAATTCCAGCTGGGATGGGTTTTTCACAAGTGTGGAAATATCAGATGAGGATAATCTTTCACTGGACTATTAATCATCTGCTTGCTTTCCTGTGTCATAGACTGCAACACCTCATTTGTTTCAACTCACTTAACTTATCCTTGCCAGGATACATGTACTCTCTGTATCTGCTACCCAATACGCATTAGATAGCATTAGGACTTCTTTTGAAAGGTGGCAACAAGTGGACAGATGAAAAGTTAAATAGTTAATGAGCGCTTATGTTCCTGGAAAACAGGATAGTGAGCACACCCCACCATAAGTTTTACCCAGTAAAAGCTGTGCATGGCCTTTGGATCTACTTACGTCCCCGGAGGCTGCAGATGCAGGTTCCCCGGCCGCCTGAGGTTAGGCTGCTGCACAGACAAGCCTCCCCCACAGTTCACCCTGGCTCTGCTGCCTAGCTTAGAGCTGCCTGAATTTGTGCTGGCTTCCACTTTCACAGCTTCAGGCTGATGGGGAGTGAGTGGTTTTAAAACACTGCCAGCCTAGTAATCTGTTTTTCTTCTTTGCTTTCAGCCTTTTTTTTTTCCCCTGGTATAACAATAGCTCCACAGAGCAGATGCTCAGAAAGCATATCATGCTGACATTTCAGTGGGTCTCCTCATCTACATCTGTACAGCAAGCCAAAGACAAGGGTGACAGGGCTTCAGGATGCTGTGCCAGAGGGTCCAGGTCTCGCTGACCATCCAAGCATATGTGCAGCACCACTAGTTTCTTAGCCATTAGAGCCCTGCACTGAGGTCCATGCTGCTGAGTAGTCGGTGCTGCTGCTAGCTAGATTAAGTTATTACAGCAGCAAAATCTCTAATCATCCTTCTTTTTGTCTGTATATGGAATGGAAAATAGTATGCAAGAGAGACACAGCATGCTATGCTGTATTTATGACATTATGTCCTTCCTACCAGTGCCATTTCCTGTCCAAATTTGAGATCCTTCTTCAAAGAGTTGCAAAAGTCTCAGCAAATCCATAAAATATCTGTGAAAGTTTTTTAGCATAGACAATAACAGAAAGTAACCAAAAAGATTATCTTCCCATGCTGAAGCAGACATTTTGAATAAATTGATGCCAGAATAGCCTAGCCATTTTCAGAAGTAAGTTATAAGGTGGGGGAGGGGGCGGGGGGATTGGGATGGGAGACAACAAAAAAACCAACCAACAAAAAAAAACAACAACAACCTTTGGGTGTTTGCAAAGTGGAGTAAAAATCATGGCTTATGTCCAATTAACCTGTTTTTTTTCTGTGTACCTACCTAAAATTTTCTTCTAAAAGAAAAGTAAGGAGGAAGTCACTTCTTTAATACTGCATGTGATTTTTATTGCCAATATATTCCTACATTTCTTGCATGACTGACAACCTTGTAAACTATACATACCCTGACTTCTTCAGGCTTTTCATTCTTAAAGTAAATGTTAATGCTTTATATTTATATCCCTTTATGCCAATGATATAACTTGTATAACATTCCATGTATTTGGAAGGATGTTGTGCTTCAATTTCTGCCTTAAAAGTGACATTGATTGTACTTTTGGAGCAGAATAAAAGTTTAGAGTAGGGCTGTATGTGTGATGTTTTGAGGCACAGGGCTGGAGCAGAGAGTCTTCTGGATGTCTTGAAGAAGTATGTAATTCAGAGCAAGGAAAGTTAGCCTTTTAAAAATAAGGGCCAAAAAGTACATATTAAACTTTATTCTTGCCTGAGTGAGCTCACAGCACTGTAGCAAGTGGTTCATTTCTCCAGCTGCTGGAGCCTGTCTGCCACTACTCCCAGCTCTGCACACCGTGCTGCATCTCAGCCACTTCTCACCTGCTGCACATGCACAGCAACAGCAGCTCAGCCCACCTCCTGATAGAAAGCATGTGGTGCTGGTTTTGTCCTTGCTTGCCTGGCTCATTATACTTACCCACAACAGCTAATGTGGGCACCTTGTGCTCTGACCACTGTTGGTTCGGCCTCTTTGTTGCTGTAAAAACAAAGAGGAAAAGCAGCTAATAACCCTGTTCCTGAGCCAGGCATCGGCAGATGTTTCTGGGTGATTTCTTTGCTCTCCCTTGGCCAGTGGGAACCTCCAAGGCCGTGTCCTCCTGTTTACTGTGTACATGTGCCAGAACGGTGGAAATCTGGGGAGTTACATGTTTACATCAGGAAGTGTTTGACCACAAACACTTAAGCCTTCAGAAAGGCTGTTGAGAGTGTTGTGCTCTCAGGCTCCTGTGCCAGCACAGTCTTCATATCTGATACTGCTGTGTAAACTTTTTTCAAGGGATAGTGAACTATAGGCTAAAGAACAGCCTGTGCTTACTATTGTGCATCCCCAAAAAGTTCAAAAAGAGAATTTTCCCACACACACCCCTGCCCTCTCAACAGGGTCTGAAATAAGACATTTGCCTAGCAAGGCAAATTTAAAGTGACAACTTATTTTTCATTTTTACTGTCAACATGTGGAAGTTTCATTACAAAGTTTAAAAACACATCATTCTGAAGTCACACAAGTATCCTTTCCAAAAATATCTCTTACTGACATTAATACTTCTGCCTGCATTTTTGGAGTCTCAGGACACTTCCATTATTTATTAATTAATGTTGTATTGGGATGTGATGCTTCTTGCGTATCTCCCTGGCTTTCCCTCCTCCCCAAGTTTGTGTAAATCTTGATGTTTTACAACTAGGGAGAGTTAAATCTGCTATTGAAATGGGCTTCCATCCATCCCTAGGAGTGCCATAAAATTTTAGTATCTTTGTTATTTAGTGTGCTGTATAAGTCAGGAATAATTTTCTTTTTTTCATAACACTGGACAATTTCTTTAGCTCTGTAGTATCCCTACTCCCTACAGTGTTCCCATCTCCCTTAAATAAACTGATGCTGTCTTGTAGCTACAAAGCTAGTCTTCTAGAGACTGACAGTTTCACAAAGTACACAGTGTGTGGTTAACATTCTCGGCACATACTTCATTCAAAATTTATCGTTAACTTATTCATTTTAATTTCTTCCCCGTGGGGTCTGTAACACACCAGTGTCATCTAGTTTCTTTCCCCTACAGCTCTGGCCATCTGGAACAGTCTTGCCACATGTCTTCACCTCAGCTATACTTTCACATTTCTTAAAACATGTAAATAAAAATTACCAGATATAGAATCCCCAAATTAGATACCTAATGAAAATGACTTAGTTTTCAGAGTGAAGGCACTCCTGAAGTTATCACTGAAATCCATAAACCTGCCATGATGGCCAGTAATCAGTGAAAAAGCAAGCTGTGTATCTTGTGGCCTGGAGGTTTTAAGCCCTAAAGAAGGCTTAGGTTGATGCTCCTCTGTGTTTAACATTTCCTTTAGTGTGTTAGCGAGCTTTGAAATGCATCACCCACTCACCTGTGCTTGAAACACATTGGTGCGCTTTGTGGAGCAGTCTGACAGCATGTGAACTGGATTTCCTTCAGCTGCAACTAAACCAAAAAATACACTCCAACCTGCTAGTGGGCATTCAGCCCACAGGACCAGACTGCTGGGAGTCGGAAGCAAAAGCCCCTGAAGGCCCAACGGTGGGGATATCTCACCTTCACCACCAGCCATTTCACTCTGTGGATATATTTCTACTGTGCTGCACTACTTGCTAATGTATGCTTAGTTCATATTCTAATGAAGAACTTTCAGTGTTGCTTTGACCATTGAAGAAAACTTAGAGAAAATGATTTAACTACCCCCTTGCTCATCTAGCTGAAATAATTCATGTTGGTACCAACAGCATCTAGCTTTAAAGCACTATAATCTTTGCTTGGTTTCAGAGCACATTTGTTCAGCACACCTTCAGCAAGACTAATTAGAGGGTACTTGATTTCTCCTCAGCTGGTGTAATGACTAGTCTGATGACAGTGTCTTAAAGCCTTAAGACTATTTTCCTGTAGAAGCACTAGTTCTCACTTCTGGCAGTGGACTTAGAAGAAAAGACGATGCATCAGAAACATGTTATGAAGGATAACCTTGCTTTGGCTTAGCAAAGTCTGTGACAAGGTGCTGCACTTCTTCACCATCTGTAAAGTATATCTGGTTATGTAATTATGTGTTTTGTTGAACAGAGGCTTCCTCTAAAATATTTGACAATTAAATTTGGTTCCTCAAGGTCTTCCTAGCTACACATGCATAAATCCTACTAGGAATTGATGCCACCACACCTGTGCTAGTTCAAAACACACCAAAGACTGCTTTCTTTTCCTGTGCAGCTCACCCTGCTTGAGTTTCCTCCCAGCCCTCATGTTGCGTAGATGGACTCCAGGTCTTTCCTCCTCAGGTTTGCAGAACAAAAGGTTTTCACAGACATCATGTTGTTGAAAGTCCTGCAGTGGGAACCGAAGAGGCACAGTCACAGTGCTTCCTCAAGATGAAATAAAAACTCGTTTGGATGTGTTTGGGAATGCTATTATAATATTGTCCAGGAGATTTCATTCTTGAACTTCTGAAATATACCCTGGACTCTCCTTCAGTGGCTAGTAACAGTATTCATAAGTTGTACATAACTACCTTTTGTTTCCTCTTGCTGGCCATAATTTTGTCAGTATAGAATCTCTGTTTTAGGGCTAGTTTTTGCACATGTGGAACTTTATTGGATGATGACACATCTGGGGCACACTTTGCAATGTTTCTGTATTTTTTTAAAAAATAGTGGCAAAAATAGGAGTTTTTATAAATGGGAAAAAGAGACTTTTGCTCTCCTACCTAATTGGAAGTAGGAAAAGAGGACTTTTAATTAAAAATTTGGCATGACTGTTTTTTGAAGCATGATGTATTTAAATACTAAGGCACTTAAGGGTAAAAGACGGTGTTGCAAAGGTACAGAAGCAAACTGCAGGGCGTCCATTTGCAAAGGATATTTCAGCCAACATAGTGGTAATGCTTCAGGGATGCCTAGTAATTACAGACCTTGGAGCAGCTGGTATTTTACAAGGACCTTCAATGCAACTTTCATTTAAAATTATTCTCAGTCTAACTGAACAAGTGAAGGAGGTTGTCCCAGGGAGTGCCCATGCACTGCTGTGTGAAGACACCCAAATGATCTCATTTACTTAACCCAGTATAGCTGGAACAGGACCAGAGTACCTAGGAAAGAAAGGGGATGAAAGAAGAGTTATGGAAACTTGGGGAGAACACAGCATTAGGAACAGGAACAATCAAATGGTGTTGATGGTACATAAATAGGGGAGAAAATGGATGGCCTACCAATACCAGGTTGTAGCCAGAGGAGGTCCTCAGAGACTAGTAAGAGCAGTTGGGACAGCATAAGAAAGAGCTATATTGGAGTTGCTCTTCTTGGATTTCAGCCTGCTAGTAAAGACCATGCATTAGGTTAGTCTGCAGAGGAAAGCGTGACCCTCTGCAAGTGGGATTAGGACTGTTTTTTAAGAGGGCGAGCTGTGGATGCAGCTGGAAGAGGAAGTGTGATGGTTACTGGCTACTCATCACATTCTTCCTCCCAGAGGTTTTCATCCTCTCACAGCTGCCAGCTGAGCTGGTCATGTGGATGACCCCGCACCTGGTTAAGCAAAAAGGATCTAGGCTAGGTTAATTAGTTTAAATTGTATGTCTTTAGTAACCTGTCTCATGTTGATTGAAAGTAGCTAGTGAACGCTCCTACAGGCTGATCAGCAGGAGGATAACTTCTAGCAGCAGCAGGCTGTAGGAGACAGTAACCTCTTCAGGTGCAGTGCTACTAAAAATACCAAGCAAGTCGGATCAACAGCTGCATGGATGTTTGTGGACAAAGCAAAGGAGATGAGTAAGGAGTTGCTAGGGCAGGCAGGAGTGGTAAAGAACCTTTTGGGGTAGGATAAGAAAAAAGTCATTAGAGGAGGAAAACAGACATTAAAAGTGGGGAAAATAACCTGTGTTCTATCAGTGTGGGGTTTTGATGTGTCCTCTGCAGGGGTAGCTCCTGAGCTTGTGAGAATTAGGATGTTCTCGTGACTTATTGTAGATATACACATAATATATTTTCTTTTTTAACTTGGTATGTTAACGTCTATATTAGCATGACAATTGAAAACACTTAGAGGCTTATTTGGAAATGCAGTAAGATTTATCTCCTGTCATCATCTGAAAACTCAAATTTCAGATCAACTTCTCAGTATTTGACTGTGGTTAGGAGTTACATTACTGTCTACCTGCTTCCTTCTCATTCTTAGCCTGTCCTGCAAAGCCATCCCCTGTCCTAAAAAGTCACGCAATGTCATCAGTCACCTATCTAGTCATGGCTGCTCAAGAGTTAATTACCTCTTGAATATAATGAACCAAACGAAAGGGGCAAAGCACTGCTTTGCTCCATGTGTACACTTTGGTGGGTTTAAATCATTATAGTGCATCACAAGGGAGATGAGCAGAGACCTGAATGAACCTTTTCTCTGAAGCTACGAATTTTTGTAAAGTTTTAATCAATTTCTACTCTGTTTTTTCCCCTCCAAATACCTTGTACACTAATGGGACCTATTGTATTTATTCAAATCGGATATTTTTTTGCAAGAAAAGCTATTAAGAGGAAGGATTCAAACTCAGTCCAATTTACCATGTATCTGGAGGCTTAACCAAAACTATTATTACATCAAAGAATGGAGGAAATTAAGAACAGGACCTTCAGAATACCAAATGCCAGTACAATTTTTTTTCCTAATTTTCTTTCTCTCTAATTAACTCTGTCAGGAATTTGAAAACAATTAGGCACTGGAAAGGAAAAAGGGTAAAATAGTCTTACCTAACTCTTCTGTGCATGTTAAATACTTCCATGCTGCATTGCAGACAACTTCTGGACTGAAAAAAAAATTTTTTAAATGGCTAACATGAACTCTAGTGGTGCTTCTGGAAAAATCCTGTACTCAGTTACTAAAAAGCGTGATGAGAGCCTCCTAGATAATAACATAGAGGGCTGCAAAGGTTAAGGAATGATCTGGTTTAGATGATACTACTCAGAAGAATATCACCTTAAAAAAAAGAAATATTTGTTTGGGTGTTTTTTTTCCAAAGGCAAAAAATGGTGAGAAAAGTTTTTAAGAGACCTAGGATATTCTCTCTTGTAAGATTAATCAAGAGTAAATTAAATTAGATAGAAATGATAGTATCTTGAGAACAGATAACCTCTTTGTGTTAGATTTGATTACTAATAACCCGGTTTACTTACTAGTGCTGTTGTGATTTTCTTCCAGCCCCCATACCATTTTTTGCAGTTCGTGCCTCATACAATCTCAACATCTGCACCTACTTTGATCATAGCATAAAGATCGTAGACTTAATCTAATTTAATGATAATTGTAGGGGACTTCTGCGTGGGTAATGATGAGAGCTGGTAGAAGAAAAGTCTGTAAGTTATCTAAGAGTAAAAGACATGCTGTCTGTTTGAATGCCTCTGCTTTTAAGCTTGATGAAGTATGTGAAAAATCTTATTTCCAGCAAGACTTTAATTACCTCATGCAAATCTGCCTCACTGGTGAAGTTAGGAGGCAGTGAGTTTAAATTCATGTGTAACCCTGTGCTTATTCCTTTACTGCAAGAGCAACTGAGTATTTCCACCAAGACATACGTGTCCCTTTTCTAAATAAGCCACAGTGACGTTTGATGTGACAGAATGCTTCCTATAGTAAGCCTTTTCTGCTACTGTTTTCTGGAGTGCTTGTGTGAGGTTGTGGTATGTGGTCTTTGGGGCAAAAAGAAATGTCAAAAGTATTAACGTTCACCCATCAACAGAACTTCTCTTTTCCTCTCTGTGTTAACTAAGCATCTCGAGTACGCTTGACGCAAATATGACACTATTTTTTGCTGCTTAGAAGCTCTGGTTCTTTTGCCTTCGGCTGTTAATTTGGAGTATTATTAGATTTCTATTTTGGCTGGGCTCAGCCTGCTGTTCTCAGGCATAGTGGGTTGCAGGTTTCCCATGAAGAATTCTAGGAAAAATAGGAAAGACTACAAATTGCCTCAGCTGGCAACTTAACAAAAGAAAGCACAATGTGATGGTAAGTCTTACTGCAGTGCCACTGCGTGTTGAGGGCAGTCATTTTTGTCTCACTGGATGTCTTTTTCTACATGAGTGCTTTTCTTGTGTCAGGAAAGGCTGTAAGACTTCTTTATAAAGGGGAATGAGCTTTTTAGGCTCATTTCTACAAACTGTTATTTTTAAATTATGGACTGAGAACATGCCCTAAATAGATAATGCACTGTGAAACAAAACCGAGACCTGCGTCACCATGAGGGTCACCATGTGGAACCTGTCTCTTTTTTGGGTTAATTGCAAAGGTACTGACCACTGTAGTTTTTTCTCTGTTGTAACAAGAGTCTTTATTTTGATTCTTAATGAGCATGGTGGCATCCTGGTGGTGATCTGCCTCATGGCATGCCAGAGTTGTGAATTTTGCTAAGCTTTTCATAAAATTAGGAGGAAGGCAGTCATTCTGTTCTCTGAAGAGTTTTATAGCCTTAGTGGGAGAGACAAACAGGCAAAGGGAGACATAGAAGATACAAGTCAAAAGCTGATTGATTGGATGTTGACAATCTCAGGAGCTCTGCAACTGTTCTCTTTTATTTTTTCAGTTTTCAAGTTTTGTGTATTTTGTGTGTTAGGGCAACATTAGAGCAGAAAAGAGGAACGAGAAATCCTGGAGAGGTTAAATGCTCACTTCTAACCCTTTATTCTTTAGTTGAGACCTAGTGAGCAAGGCTTTCCAGCTAATTAAATAGCTAACGAGAAATGTTGCTCCTGTGTCTCCACTTTGAATCAAATAAGAAATCATCCATTTGCATATATTGGACTTGTAGATTTATTTTACACTTGTGATTACAGCAAGGCTATAGATCTTCACAACAGGCCATCACTGCTTACGCTTGCTTTGGGTGCACTTGCTTTGACTGAAAAAACCTCTGCCAAGAATGGATTCACAGTGATGTGTACCTAGTAGTAGAACATAGTCTTTGAAAAAACAAATCAAATCTAAAACCAAACAAAAATGTCCAGCTCACGGTGTACAGACATGCAGTGTTTAAATATATTACCTCAAAAGTATTGTCTATAGCTACATACCGTCCATGAATCCAGAACTAGAACTTGGTAGCAGAACAAAAGATGGAGTTTAAATATCTTATAAGAAATTCTCTTTTAAACAGAATATCTTAATGTAACATGGTCTTTGACAGTAACCAGTTTTCTTTCTGTTTTGGTAGAATCTTTGTTTTGGCTTAGCGAGTAAGTATTTAAAACAATATTTCTCCATCTTGTTTCTGTCTGACAAATAGAGTGCAAGTGCATTATTTACATGAGAGAGTTCTGTTTGCTTAACAGAATAAATGTGATCCTGAGTTAACATTGCTGTCTAGATGTCAACAATCTTCATCTAAGTGTGAATAATAAAAGAAAGACTCTGACAATTCTTAATTGGCTGGTAATCTGGACATTTTTCTCTTAATGTCCAGTAACATATTTATTGCTGTTTCAGTGATCATTTTATAACTCTCTATTAACACAAACGATCAAACTGAGAGCAGTGCTTACTCATTGGTGGGACTTTGCTGACTCAAAAGCAGAGCCTCCTTACAGATTTTTTCACTCTTCTCCCTTCCCTGCGTGTTGTTTGGGGGGTGACCTTTGAAATTTCAGCTGTAGGTATTAGTAGCACCTGTGTATAATAGGTTGACTTACTTATTTTAAAAATAAGGAGAAATGGTGAAAATAAGTAAATAGGCCCAAGAATTAAGAAAGTATGTTATGGACCCATAGTGCTTCTCAGCTGATGAACTTGGTCATTACTATCCTTTAACTGTTAAACCATCTGTGCTTTATGGAAAGGAAAAAGCTTGTGGTCTTGAAGTATTTGCACATCCACATAATATGTAAATGATCAAAGTATATTGCTGCCTTTACAATGTACCTCCAATATCCATTTCAAAACTGTTGCAAAAATCTTTGCTCTTATGGCTAGTATCCAAAGAAAAAGTGCAGTAACTTTTATCCCCAAACCATTGCTATTTTCGTGGTCTATAATGCTCCAGATTAAGATGATTTAAGATTCTTGGAAAAACGTTTTAATTGTTGTGGTTTCTACAATAATGATATTTATTGCATGAATTCCTAGATTTGGCTCTTAAAAGCTTTTAGAAACTTGCCGAATCACCTTGGAAAAAAAAAATCTTTCTAACCGTATAACTACATCAGTGACAACTGAAAGCTATGGGTTGAAGAATAGAGGGACACCCGGGATCAATTATTGATGTCTGAATTTGATTTTAGTCATCTTTACATGAGAGTGGGGACTAATTTCTTTGTCCTCTGTACAGATGTTTTCATTGGCTGCAAAACAGCATTGTTTTGATTTATGAGAGGTCATAACAAATTGTTGCAAAGAGGTTGCAAGATGTTTCTGCAGCCAATTGAATAAAAAGTTTTCTTCCTTTCTTCAGGTGTATCTGGGAAAGGTGTGCCACAACATTTCATCTTTAAAAAGTATATGAATATACTGTGTCCAGTAGTGTGCATTTCTACTTCTTACTTAGCATACGTGATTCAGATGGCTTAACTATGTACATGATGTTACGTAGGTTGATAGGTGAACTCCATAAAGGGATACAAAGGGATAAAGTGGAATTCACAACAGCCTAAAGTCTTCCTGAGTGCTTATGTGTAGAACCACGTTCAACAGACTTCATTTTGCTAATTTTCATCACCTGTATTTTTAAAAAATAGACTAAGGACAAATAGTGTATGCCAGTGATGATGAATTTGGGGTATTTTCCTTCAAATTCACTCAGACAGGTATTTCTCAAGAATAGGGATTGTGTGTGTTCCAACATGTAGGGAGGAAAATGTGTTTTCCGTAAAATTCTTGTAAGTAGCAAAATTTCTGTTTTCCTCCCAATTCCGCATGATGGATTACTCTTGCATATTTTGTACCTCCTTTCTCTAAAGACTCTCCATTGCCATCAATACGTTTATTCAGTAAAAACAAACCAGGAGAACCCGGGAGAGTGAACTACGTGATCGACATTTGCTATTTTTTTCAGAGCTGACATGGGTTACTAATGAAGTACTATATTCTCACTAACTCAGAGTTTCACTTTCACTTTGTCCCCATACATAGAAAAGGAATGTAGATGGGGGTCTAATAAATTTGTACAGATATTACAATGGTCTGAAATAATCACAGTTTGATTGCAAAGGAGCCTAGTCAAAATCTGAAATATAGAAACCCATCCTGATTCACAAATCAGTAAGTAAATAAATAACTTCCTGTCACGGTTTAAAGCTGGGCTGGCGATTAAACCTGCGGCAGATGCCCTCTGTTATCCCCCCCCCTCCCCCCAGAGGGAAAGGGAAAGGGAAAAGGGAGAGAGACTTCTGGGTTGGAAAATTAAAACAGTTTTAATAAACTATAATAATGAAAAAAAAGTATAATAATAATAATAGAAATAATCAAATATATACAAATATATATACAAAACCAAGATTGAGCTCCCCTGAAGTCAGCCACGTCACCACCGGCACTGCAGGGCAGGCTCCGGGAAGGCCCAGCCTGGGCCTAGCGATGGTCGAGAGCTGGATTCAGGAACGCACGGATCGGGATCGGGGGCAGCAGGAAAACAGACGGAGTCCTCCTTGGACACCGGCCATAGCAGAAAGAGAGCGAGACCCTCGTGATCCCCCCACTTTATACCGAGAATGACGTGTATGGGATGGAATACCCTCGTTGGTCAATTTTGGGTCACCTGCCCTGTCTGCTTCCCACTGCAGCTGCGACCCCCCTTCGGCTCTTCACTCGTAAGCAATGAGGAATTCAGCAGTGACCTTGGTTTCTCTCAAGAATAAGTACAGCAAGAGCCTTTCTGCACAACATCCCTACCGGTGCCTCAGTGATAACTACAAACTTCGAGCGTTATCAGTCCTGGAAGCAGACACTGTCTGCAAAAACATGCAGTTAGTTAGAGGAGACTTAGCTGAAAGTAAAAATCACTGAAAGGAAAATCGGCCTGGTTTAGGCCAAACCAGGACATTCCACCCCTTATTCCATACCATTCACGTCATACTCAGATCACCACTAACTTTTCATTTTAAAATATATACAGATAACATTAGTTTATGATTCATCTCTATACAAAAAAAAAAGTTCATCAAGTTCATTTAGTTCAGGATTGTGGGTTTCCATCTGGCTAGGAGTCTCCCAGGGTAGGAGAGATGATATGAGCTTTGTCACAGTTCGTGCCCACGGGTTGCAGGTTAAAGATGTCAGTCTCGAGGAGGTTACTGGACTCCACTTGCAGCTAGCTCCGGTCTCATCACCACTGCTTCAACCTGAAAGACACTTATGAACACTGTTAGTATTATGCAGCAATTAACATCATGCAGTTCAGAATTAAGTATTCTCACCCAAGATCAGATCACCTTCAGGGACACATCGGACTCCACCATCCTGCAGCATCACCCACCAAGTACATCCAGGTCCTTGAGCAAAAGCAATCCCATGAATGGGTTTACCTTTGCCCGTAGCAGGAAGAACCCAGACAGTTTTTCCCAACAGATTCCTTTCATGCACCACAGGGACTTTATCCCCTTCTATTGTATGTAAAAGGTCTGACTGAGCAGGGCCAGCTCGGTTGATAGATCCTCTGGTGTTAACTAGCCAGGTAGCTTGTGCCAAATGCTTATCCCAGTTTTTAAAGGTTCCACCCCCCATTGCTTTTAGGGTAGTTTTTAACAGCCCATTATACCGTTCAACTTTCCCAGAGGCTGGTGCATGATAGGGGATGTGATATACCCATTCGATGCCATGCTCTTTGGCCCAGTTATCTATGAGACTGTTTTTGAAATGAGTACCGTTATCCGACTCAATTCTCTCTGGTGTGCCGTGTCGCCACAAGATTTGCTTTTCGAGGCCCAGGATAGTGTTCCGGGCAGTGGCATGGGGCACAGAGTATGTTTCCAACCATCCGGTGGTCGCCTCCACCATGGTAAGTACATAACGTTTACCCTGGCGGGTCTGAGGGAGTGTGATGTAGTCAATTTGCCAGGCCTCCCCATATTTATATTTCAACCACCGCCCCCCATACCACAAAGGTTTTAACCGTTTGGCTTGCTTAATTGCGGCGCATGTTTCACAATCATGGATAACCTGTGCAATAGAGTCCATAGTTAAGTCCACCCCTCGGTCACGAGCCCATCTGTATGTTGCATCTCTCCCTTGATGACCTGAAGTGTCATGAGCCCACCGAGCTAAAAATAGTTCACCTTTATGTTCCCAGTCCAAATCTATTTGGAACACTTTAGCAGCCTGATCTGCTTGTTGGTTGTTTCGATGTTCCTCAGTTGCCCGACTTTTAGGTACGTGAGCATCTACATGACGTACCTTCACGACTAGTTTCTCTAGCCGAGCAGCAATATCTTGCCACAGTTCAACAGCCCAAATAGGTTTACCTTTACGCTGCCAGTTGCTTCGCTTCCACTGCTTTAACCACCCCCACAAGGCATTTGCCACCATCCATGAGTCAGTATAAAGATACAGCCTTGGCCACTTTTCTCGTTCAGCAATGTCTAAAGCCAGCTGGATGGCTTTTACCTCTGCAAATTGACTTGATTCACCTTGTCCTTCTGTGGCTTCTGTGACTCGTCGTATGGGACTCCATACAGCAGCTTTCCACTTCCGATGCTTTCCTACAAGACGGCAGGATCCATCGGTGAACAGGGCATACTGCTTCTCATCCTCTGGTAGTTCATTATATGGTGGGGCTTCTTCAGCACGTGTCACCTCCTTTTCTGGTGGCATTCCGAAGTCTTTGCCTTCTGGCCAGTCCATGATCACTTCTAAGATTCCTGGGCGATTAGGGTTTCCTATTCGAGCCCTCTGTGTAATTAATGCAATCCATTTACTCCATGTAGCATCAGTTGCATGATGAGTAGTAGGAACCTTACCCTTGAACATCCAGCCTAGTACTGGTAATCGGGGTGCCAGGAGAAGCTGTGCTTCAGTACCGATTACCTCTGAGGCAGCTCTAACTCCTTCATATGCTGCCAGTATCTCTTTTTCAGTTGGGGTGTAATTGGCCTCAGAGCCCTTGTATCCTCGACTCCAAAATCCTAGGGGTCGACCTCGAGTCTCCCCTGGCACTTTCTGCCAGAGGCTCCAGGTAGGACCATTGTCCCCAGCTGAGGTGTAGAGCACATTTTTAACATCTTGTCCCATACGGACTGGTCCAAGGGCTACTGCATGCACAATTTCTTGTTTAATCTGTTCAAAAGCCTGTTGTTGTTCAGGGCCCCACTGAAAATCATTTTTCTTTCTGGTCACCTGATAAAGAGGGCGTACAATCTGGCTGTAATCTGGAATATGCATTCTCCAGAAACCCACAACGCCTAAGAAGGCTTGTGTTTCCTTTTTGTTAGTTGGTGGGGACATGGCTGTTATTTTGTTGATCACCTCTATCGGGATCTGGCGACGCCCATCTTGCCATTTAATCCCTAAAAACTGGATCTCCCGGGCAGGCCCCTTGACCTTGCCTCTTTTTATGGCAAAACCAGCTTGCAGAAGAATTTGAATTATTTTCTCCCCTTTGTCAAAAACTTCTGCTGCTGTATCACCCCATACAATGATGTCATCAATATATTGCAAATGTTCTGGAGCTCCACCCTCTTCTAGTGCAGTCTGGATCAGTCCGTGGCAAATAGTAGGACTGTGTTTCCACCCCTGGGGCAGTCGATTCCAGGTGTACTGGATACCTCTCCAGGTAAAAGCAAACTGTGGCCTGCACTTTGGTGCCAAGGGAATAGAGAAAAATGCATTAGCAATGTCTATAGTGGCGTACCACTTGGCTGCCTTTGACTCCAGTTCGTATTGAAGTTCTAGCATGTCTGGCACAGCAGCACTCAGAGGTGGTGTAACTTCATTTAGGCCACGATAGTCCACAGTTAATCTCCATTCTCCATTAGACTTTTGCACTGGCCATATAGGACTATTAAAGGGTGAGCGAGTCTTGCTAATCACTCCTTGATTTTCTAATTGTCTAATCAGTTTCTGAATGGGGATCAGGGAGTCTCGATTGGTGCGATATTGTCGTCGGTGCACCGTGGCAGTAGCAATTGGCACCTGTTGTTCTTCAACTTTCAGCAACCCCACAACAGAAGGATCCTCTGAGAGGCCAGGCAAGGTAGACAGCTGTTTAATGTCCTCAGTCTCTACAGCTGCTACACCAAAGGCCCATCTATATCCTTTTGGGTCCTTAAAATACCCTTTCTTAAGGTAGTCTATGCCAAGGATGCACGGAGCATCTGGACCAGTCACAATGGGGTGCTTTTTCCATTCATTTTCAGTTAGGCTCACTTCGGCCTCCAATACAGATAACTCTTGAGATCCCCCTGTTATTCCCGAGATACTGACAGATTCTGTCCCTTTATGATTCGATGGCATGAGGGTGCACTGTGCACCAGTGTCTACCAGGGCTCGATACTTTTGTGGTTCTAATGTGCCAGGCCATCGAATCCACACAGTCCAATAAATCCGGTTATCCCTCTCCTCCTCCTGGCTAGAGGCAGGGCCCCTCTAATTAAAGATTGGATTCGTGCTGCTCACGGGGATTGGACCTTCATTTCCTCTATTCTCTCTTGGAAAAAAAGGATTTGAGGCCCATCTACCCTGACTGGAGTCCTGCTCATTGGTAACTGGAGCAGCCATCCTCCTAGAAAAATTCTCTCTGGTATTTCTGTTAGCTTGCAACTCACGTACTCGTGCCTGTAGGGTACTGGTAGGTTGTCCATGCCATCTGTTCATGTCCTCCCCATAATCACGCAGGGTAAACCACAGGATACCTCGTGACGTGTTCCGTTTCCTTTGAGCCGGTCCAGTAGGAGGGCGTTGCCTCCTAAAGGCTGCAACGCGGGCCTGTGTAGGTAGAGAGTCAAGTTTATTCTCGATCCTGGACAGTTTGTCTGACAGTTGTGTCAATGTGTCTTTGTTTTCCTTAGTCAGTTTTTCCACAGCCGAGACACGGGCCTGCAGTGGGGAAGAAATACTATCTTCATACTGTCGCATATAGTTAGCCATTTCGCCCACACTAGGTCGTGCCATAGCATCTTCTCCCCAGACTAATATTGACAATGTAGGGGCATGTGTTGGTGGAGCACTCTTCACAACCTTCCGGAACATGGATCGGTTGCATTCCACTTCATCAGGATTTACAGGATCTACAATGTCCTGAGGGTGTTTATAAATGATCTCTTGCACAGCTAGTTCTCTAAGGTAGTTAATACCTTTTTCTATAGTGGTCCATTTGCTTAGGTGGCTCATAACATCATCTTTATAGGGATACCTGCTCTTTACAGCTGACAAGAGTCGCCTCCAGAGACTGATACTGTTCGACCTTCTTGGAAGCATCTTATCAATACCACCATCTCTGGACAGGGATCCCAACTGTCTGGCTTCTCTGCCATCCAATTCTATGCTATCTGCCCCATTATCCCAGCATCGGAGCAACCAGGTAATTATTGGCTCACCGTCATAACGACTAAAATCTTTTCTTATATTTCGCAGTTCTTTCAGGGATAAGGAGTGGTAGGTTATCTCTACTTCCGAGTCCGAGTCCTCCTGTGATTGTTCTGCTTTAGAAGGACCTTTCTTGTCCTTCTTGTGTAATGGGCCTTCTTTAAAAAGACGATCAAGGAAACCCCCCTCTGTGTCAGGCCCTGACTCTGACTGAGAAGGGCCCTCACCTGGGTCCCGTGCTGGCTCTGCCTTAGAAGCCTCTGAATCATCATCCTTCACTTTACTAGTTGATTTCTTTCGGTGTTTTCTCCTGGTTACAGGGGCAGCATGATACCTCCCGCTGTTGCTGCACCGACATCTAATCACATAGCACACCAGTAACACATACAGGACACCCAAAAATAACAACATGCCCTGTTCGAATTTTGCAGGAATCAGCTTGGCAAAAAAGGAGCAGATACTATCAAAATCAGTTAAAAGACGCCCGGTGTGCGCAGCTACCGATTCGCGATTAAAGCTGCCCATCATTGTATCATAGAGATAAGAGATCGGAATAATGACTGCCCAGTTTATCACGACATAAATCAGTATCACAACCCATACCGAAACGACACATTTTGACCAGCACGCCCTGTTAAACCACACGTAAGCACTAACACACAGCGCATACGGCAAGTAAGGTATCATTACACATAACTGTAAAACAAGCTTTATAAAGAGAAGAGGTAACACAAGGCTCACAAATGACATTACCATCTTAGCTATCTGTTTTAATTTCCAACCCCTCGTAAATCTCAAAGGAAGAAATCTGATACTCTCTTGGCTGAGCTCTCCGGGTCTCCTCCCACTGGAGCTGGGATTCGACTTATCAGAGCAACCTGTCGGAGCTTCTCTCGAGCCCCACGTTGGGCGCCAATAAATCTGTCACGGTTTAAAGCTGGGCTGGCGATTAAACCTGCGGCAGATGCCCTCTGTTATCCCCCCCCCTCCCCCCAGAGGGAAAGGGAAAGGGAAAAGGGAGAGAGACTTCTGGGTTGGAAAATTAAAACAGTTTTAATAAACTATAATAATGAAAAAAAAGTATAATAATAATAATAGAAATAATCAAATATATACAAATATATATACAAAACCAAGATTGAGCTCCCCTGAAGTCAGCCACGTCACCACCGGCACTGCAGGGCAGGCTCCGGGAAGGCCCAGCCTGGGCCTAGCGATGGTCGAGAGCTGGATTCAGGAACGCACGGATCGGGATCGGGGGCAGCAGGAAAACAGACGGAGTCCTCCTTGGACACCGGCCATAGCAGAAAGAGAGCGAGACCCTCGTGATCCCCCCACTTTATACCGAGAATGACGTGTATGGGATGGAATACCCTCGTTGGTCAATTTTGGGTCACCTGCCCTGTCTGCTTCCCACTGCAGCTGCGACCCCCCTTCGGCTCTTCACTCGTAAGCAATGAGGAATTCAGCAGTGACCTTGGTTTCTCTCAAGAATAAGTACAGCAAGAGCCTTTCTGCACAACATCCCTACCGGTGCCTCAGTGATAACTACAAACTTCGAGCGTTATCAGTCCTGGAAGCAGACACTGTCTGCAAAAACATGCAGTTAGTTAGAGGAGACTTAGCTGAAAGTAAAAATCACTGAAAGGAAAATCGGCCTGGTTTAGGCCAAACCAGGACACTTCCTTCTTTTTTTTTCCTGGTAGAAAGCACTCAGCAGCTCCTACTAAATTATTTGTCATGTAGGTTGCTGGTTTCCTTTAAAAACGTCTTCTGGCTCAGGTAAATTAGGAATGAGCTGTGGAACGCATACTGAAGTTCTTCACTGTATTTGCTATTTTAAAATATAGAGAGACCTCAAGAGATCTCATAAAGGAGTATATAAATGATTTCAAATTTTCTCTAGCAATTTCCTAAGAACATTTTGTTTATTTTCCTCAGCAGGCAGAGTTCAGGGCTTTACCTTGCACTAAAATTATAGTGTAAAGCATTGACGTGATACTGTATTTGAAAAACAGAGAAGTTGTGCCAAGTATAGGGATGAGGGACAGAAACCTCCTCAATCTGAGTTTGCCAACTGGAAAATAAACTGTGTCTGAGCAGCTCTGATGGGGAAACAATCCTTAAAAATGGAAAATAGTCTTTGTTCTTTTATTGCATTTAGTTTACAAGATGAACAAGAACCAACAGGGCAAATAGCGACTCTTAAGCGATTCCATTTGCTTTATATTTATAGTTCTAAAAAAAATACAAATCCCTTCCTTTGGGAGGATTTGTATAACCTCTAACCATCCCTAGAGCAGCTATATTATACAGGATCTTACCCTTTCTTGGCAAAATTTGTTGTGCCTTAGTCCAACAATAAAACAAAGGGTAAAAGCAAAATGAGTGATTTCTAGAGAATTTGATTCTGCAATTAATAAAGTCTTATTCTGAAAAAACCCTCTGAAGTTTAGAACTCCCACTCTGAAATCAGAAGTAAAACTCATGTTAGATATTGATTTCCACTGAAGTTTAGGTTTTATTGTTTCTGGGGATTATAGATCCATATTTTCCATTTTTT
Organism: Nyctibius grandis; assembly: GCF_013368605.1. Taxonomy (NCBI): domain Eukaryota; kingdom Metazoa; phylum Chordata; class Aves; order Nyctibiiformes; family Nyctibiidae; genus Nyctibius; species Nyctibius grandis. The sequence continues at coordinate 61,249,415 of NC_090663.1, forward strand.
TCAACAAACTTACTTATGATTTCAGCATCTTTATTCTTTCTGCCAATCATATAACTGCAGGAATTCCAGTTTTGAGACTTTTTAATTGGCAGCACCTGATGTGTGGTATAAAGCCCTGCAAAATGGCAAACCTCCTTTGACTTACTGAGCAGAGTCTCAGTTTCGACGTGCTAGGTCTGTCCAGATTCTCCTGCTGAAAGAACTTCACAGGTGCTGTGTAGGATGACTGCCCACCCTGTTTGAAGGAGACTGGAGGATGGAAAATCTAATAATGATGTTCAGCCCCAAACAAAGCAAAGGTATTGCAAAAAAAGCCATGGGTAGGGGATGAGACTGACCTCTCCTTTCAGGCTGTGACACTTGTTCAGATGTGTAGGCTTGAGGAATTCATGGGGCCCTTTCTGCTGTAGCTTGAATGTGTTGGAAACAGCATTATTTCTTTACCATTGCTCACAATTGAAGCCGGCCAGGAGACCAGTGGTTTCTCTCAGGTGCGGATCGTGTTACTGTCATCCATGTGTATGATACCTTAAGACAAGATAACTCCATGTAGAACATAACCATAAACCTCTCCAAATATGAGCTGGTAGTAGTGTATAGTTTATGAGCACCATATGTTAATGGTGCTCTGTGATAAGTGTCATCTGCCTGGGGTTTGAGTGCTATTTGAGTTGGTGCTTTGTATTGATTTGAAATCCGTCACGTTTGAAATATCACTGTTTCTGAGGCTGTAAAGCTGCAAAAAAGTTGCTGTCAACAGTTTTACTCCTTTAGGTATCATGTTCTTTCTACTGTTGCCTATTAAATACTCTTACTCTTCAAAAACACTCGTCTCTTCTCCAAGAAAGAGTTAATCTGAATTTGACAAACCAGCAAGCATGTTACTCTTAGGAAATTGTTGCATTCTGGTTACAGAATAGGTTGCTTGAATTCCCACTGATTTGTCACACTCAAGATTTTGTTATAGGCAAAAAGAACACACCTTATGTGCAAAGCCAAGAATTTACCATTAGTACAATTAAAATCTTAATTGTCTGATTAAAGGATTACTATTATTATTCCATTTACAATGATACCGACACTTATACTTCAAAGTAAATACAGCTAAAATGATGCATATATGTGTTTTCCCGTATCTGTCCCTTTCTCTAATGTTATACTTACCCTTCCACTGGCACTCTAGGTCTGAAGGCCAATGTTTTCCACCTTGGCGGAAGGGGAAGCTTCTGGCGAGTTGTCTTCATCCTGAGTATCCTGAGTCTATGCTTGGGAGAAGTCTTTCTCCTCACTTTAAGATCTGCTTGCAGGCATTTTTATATTTGCTAACGTGATCTGCACCTATTTCATTCTTCGCTAGTCTGTAATTCCACATTACATTTGCATTTACTATATATAGTAGTTTTGACATATTTTTGAGACTTGTTCTTTGCTTTCTTGGTTACCCCTACAGCTGGTTTTACCCAGCTTCCAAGGACTCATCCCTCTCCTGGCTAATCACTGACCACTGGTTGCCAGTAGCTTATAGCCCTGGGACCTCCGTGATCATCCTGTGTCCATACTGACAAGGCTATGCTGCTGTCCTATGCCCTCCATGTTGCTTTTTGGTTTAGGATCCCAAGTAGTACTTGTTATTGCCATCTGCTACCTAAAAGTAAGCCTTGCACCATACAGGTATACAAAGCTAAGCTAAAAGCTAAAGGTAAAGCAAAGTAGGTAATAGTCACCTAATAGTTCTTATATAATTGCTCTTACAACTAAACAAACTCAAACATGGCTACAGGCAGGCCCAGGCTGTGATACATCCTGAGACCTCCGATCGTAGCATAATGCAAAACCAAGGATAACACATGGCCTGTTACAAGCAATGGCAACACCATATTTACTGGGCAATGGGGCTACAATAGAGAGCTGGCAAATGGCAGAAGCCATGGTGTTTGGGATTACTGAGAGGGAAAGCTGGGGCGGGTAAGGAAGAAGTAGTGTGCAGCTGATCCGACACGTGAGAGGTGAGCATGGCATGAGGAAAGAAATAAGGCATTGACTTCAGTTTGCTTTTGTATATCTTCAGATGTGAAAGTGTAAGGATGTAAGTGAGCATCATCTTAGTGTAGAAGCTTTTCTGGTATCACCCCAGTTTTAGAAAACGGGGTGTTTCATATGTCTCAGTTACAGGATTGTGGATTAGCAGAATGTGGACCAAATACTAAAGAACAGCCAGTTCCAGAAGTTTTTAAAGACTGTCTTCCCATGTCTTGCTGCCACCCAGTGCTTCTTGGAGTGCGTCTTCTTTGTGTTTTCTGTAGGAGACAATAGCAGGTCTGTGGTCTGCTGAGACTTCCTCCCATCTGGGTGAAGAGAGTGATCCCCGCAGATCCTGTCCCACCATTATGCCAAAAGTGTGCTTTGCTTAAGGGGAATACTTTAACCAAGCAATCTCCAAAGGGACAAGTGAGACTTTTGAAAACACTGCAGGTCTATATGACCTCTGAGTATTATTGCTTATCTGTTTTTTTCATTTTACTATGTTTTGAACAAAATACTGATTCCATTGAAAACTTGATTATTTGTAGCAATTTGAAATACTTCTCCTTGAAGTAGCTTGTCCACCATCTCTCTTGGAGGGAAAAATCTGAAAACTAGCTGACCATGTTGGTTAGGGAAATCTCTTCAGCAATGTTTCCACTAGTTTAATCAGTCTGGTTTCCAGCACAGCTTCAGCCAGAATGTGGTTAGCCTGAAGTTATTGCAGCTGCTCTTTGAGAACAGCAATAAGAAGGATAGTCAGTAGTTTGAAGACCAGCTTGGTATTCTGGAGACCAGGCTAAAACTCCCTGTTCTGCCACAGACTTCCAAAATGCCTCAGTTCCCTGTCTGTAAAATGTGAGCCACAGTACTTTTTTACAACCAATGTTTTGTGAGGAAAAATAAAATTATTAAAGATTCTGAAAATCTGGGTGGGAAAAAACCCCATAAAACATATTTGATTGGAAAATTTTTCATTTATTTTCTGGAAAAAAAAAAAAACAACCAACGTTTTATGAAATTAGCAGTGCTTCTTTTTGTTGTTTTTTTTTTTTTTCTCTCCCTCAACCAGTTATTATGTCAATAGAGTTATGACCAAACTTGGACCCACTATGAAGAATCCAGTAGGACAGTGGAGTTAAAAATTTTTAAGAAATCCAGGACCTGGAATTCATCACCACTAAATTATAACCCTTTCAAGAAATACTTTGAGAAACATGGGAACTGATGAGACTGTTCTTTAATGAAGAAAATCAAAGATGATGAGTTCTATAGGCAGCATTGAGCTAGTTGTCAGTAATTAGCTTCAGATGATATTGTTGTCTTTAATGTTTCTTGACTATTCTTGGATGAGTTGGAACATACGACGAAAGTGTAATTACAGCCTTTGATATTTTGGTGAATGTCTCAATGCTTCCTGGAAGTAGTCCAACAGGTTGTTTGGCCAAGTGGTTTGTGGGGTAGCCAGTTGCCTATACAAATAAAGGAAGAAAGAGAAAACTGTTTAATTGTTCATGCAGTAAAAGGTCTCCTCACATACATTTTATGATGTGGTATTTTAAATGCATCTAAGGAAAAGTCAATCTAATGAAAGAACAAATGCTTTTTGTCTTTTATGTGGATTGTGTTACTTGCATGCTCATTGTATTTTTTTAAAGTTCAGGCTTTTTAATGCTAATTATTAAAACAATAAGTTCAGTGTGTCTGCGGTGGGGAAAAAGAACACTTTAAAGAATACAGTCTGTGAAAGTGGATTCTGATAGGATGTATGTTGGTTTTGTGCTGGCGTAAGTACTGCTACTCTGGGACTACATCAGTGCATTGCAACTGCGAATCACGGCTTTAGTGTTTTAAAGACAGTTATGTATCACTTCAATCTGAATGTTTATAGTTTAGTAAAGCTGTAAGCAGTTTTAAAACAAGATCTTGAATTTAGAGGTGCTTATAATTTCAGATTTCTCTATCAAATTGACATTTAATAAGACTTCAAGTAGGATATAAATTGGAAGTGTGAACTAGGTCTAGTAAGTTGTAGAAAGAGAAAAAATATTTTGGAAACTGGGAAAGATAGTGGCAGATACAAAACAGAAGTAGCCTTATACCCACTGTGATCAAGTGGAAAGGAGCAGGGAGTATTATCTCAGATTCTTTTCTACAGAAGCTCTGCAAAGGCAGGGAAGAGATAAGAAATGTCTCCCCTGGGTGAGCTACCTTATAACAACATCAAAATATCTGAGAGGTAGATATCCCCACTGAAACACTGAGTTGGCAACCATCACCTTGTTGTGAAGGGCAGCTTCAGCTCTTTGGGGGTCAGCAGATAGAGATCCTGAGAAAAACCCCAAACTTAATTATAATTCAGGTACAGTAAAGTGGGAACTATGAACTCACCAGAGGCCAACATGTTTGAACCAGCGCTCTGGAGACCTTTGTGCATGATATATTTTCTTTAAGCTTTGCTGAATGTCTGTGGAGGAGGATGGAGTGAAGGCTGTCTGCTGTAAGCTGTTTCAGGCCTTTTACGGGTACAATTCTTGTAATACCTAGCATATACAGACAAGCATACCTGGCATGTTGATCTTTCCTTACCTTCTCTTATAGCTGCACCTTACACCTCTTCTCACTTGTACAGAAAGAAGAGTCAAAGGCTGAAGTAACTTGTTTAATCAGGGTAATGTAATGAGAATTTCTGCTCCTTGTTACAATAAGCAGCTTAATCTTTGTGATAAATCCCTTGACAATAGAGTTAATGTTGCTATTCTGAATTACACCTGTTTAAAATAATTGTCCCATAATACTTGAAGTCTAGGTCCATAAATTCTGGAGGTATTTCAGAATTATATTTTACAACATAAAATTTAGACAATTCGTCTTTGTCAATATAAACAAAATTGGATGACCTCATGGGAATCAGTCAAAAGCCTTAATTTCATCTGTGATTAACTGGAATTTTTTTCGTAGTATCTTTTGATAATTGGCATGCCTGAGCTATTTGGAACAGCAGATACCTTCCCACAGTAACTCCCACTTCCATCTTACAATTTTGAGAGAGAGTGCAGTACTGCACATTCCTCGCCTTATATTTGCAGGTGGCAGTTTGTAGCTCCAGGGGTATGGATGAAGATCTGGGATTAACAGCCCAAGGTTACATTTTCGTTCTAAAAGGCTGGAAATTTTCCAGATATGTTTGGTAAGAGAATTTACCTAGGACAGATATGTGGTAATGATTGCTATTCTAATCATCTTTTAAAGGATTTCTCTTGCATTTCAAACCCCAGTGATGCTACTTTTATTTGTCAACATGTTGTTTCTTGCAGTAATTGCCAAGGGATAAGGGGAAAGAAAGAGGGAGGAGGGTTGCTATCTGGAAATTTTAGCAGATAATTGAACTTCATGTGGACTTAAGCCCAGTATATTAGGACATCTTCAGTATTAGCACACAAAACGACCATCTGTTATGCAACTATGGCTTCAGTCTAATGAATTATCTATGTGTTCAAACCATATCTGGTTAATTAAAGTTGCCAGCTTTAATTAAGGCAAATTAAATCTAAAACTCCATCCCCTCCCCTTAGGTGAAAATCCGTGGCCTTCTCCTTCTCTTCCTCCCCCTCCCTATTCTACCCCTTCTTTATCAGATAAGTTTTGAATACAGTATTTTGGAAAATCTGTGCACAGTAAGTGCATAGCTCTGAAATTAATTATCTTTGGGTTTATCTTCCTTAGCTATTTCACATTATCATTATCTCAAACGGATCCCACATCTGAAGATTTTTGTCTGTGGGTGACAATGGCGAATGTAAAAGCATTCAGGTGAGATGCAGAGGGAAGAATTAGGGAGAACAATCTACAAATCAATTTTATCTATAGAAAATGCTTCACTGAAACGTATGCCAAATATCACTTATATAGGAAGACATCTGCAAAGCTCTGAAAAACTTGAGACGTCATTTTCAAGCATTGCATTTCAATCAGCATGGGGAGTGAGGTGAAAAATGAAAGTGAAATTAATAGTTGTAACATTTTTGTAAACATTTCAGGTAATGAAAATAGGAACGCTTTTTGCTACTGTTTTGCTGAGTATGTTTATTGGATCTTTTGTTAAATAAGATTGTGTAATTGAGGATAAATGTGTGCTACTGTATTTTTATTTGCCCATAAAGTTACTCTTCCTGTACACATGAAACTAGTTGTTTTGAGCGTGCAAGTGAGTTTGCTGATGAACAAAAGACCTCAAAACTCAAATTAGTAATGAAATAAAACAGACAATGCAATTTAAAAGACAAGGCCTTAACGGAATGCCTACAGTATATATAAGAATTAAACTCATAGTAAAAAGAAAGTCTTACAGTAGGTGCAATCACCAATATTAAATTTGTATTTGTATGGGACTGGGCGGTCTAATAAATGACTAACTCTATCTGTTTTCTCTTAGCCATGTATATGGTGGTGTCAGTGCTGCCTTTCATTTTTCTTGCCTCTTGGACTGGAAAATGATAAATAATGCACCCTCTGGTATGAATTCCTATTTGCGTGTATTTGGCATAACACAGGAATCTTAGAAATGAGTGAACATTTCTCTCCCATCTGGAACGTGTTTAAATTATCACCATTAACGTCCCCACTACAAATGGTGGAACAAGACAGTAAGGCACTGTGTCAAATTTAGTCCAATTCCTTCTGCTATTAAATGAATAACCACCAAAAAACTGAAGTCATTATTGTTCTTAAAGTCCTATCTAAAAATAAAGCAACCAAATTCAGAATAATGACTAGTTTTTAGCTACAAGTTCGCTCGATTTTAAATTGGTTTCTAGAGAGCTTTATTGCCTGTGCATAAACTCATACATAGTAGATTACGTATTCTGTAATAACAGCAGCGTTTATACTCTGGTGATGTTCTGCTAAAATGTGCCTGAGATCTTATGGCTGGGTTTAGTTGAAGTCATTCAGTCCATGGACTTGCTTAGCATCTGAAAAATATTCCCCTCTCAAGATCCACAGAACCATGCCTAGCGTTTCTCCTACACTGCGAGCAGGTGGCCAGCACATTGGTGCAAAATGTCCGGCCACGCTGCTGTCTTCAATTAGGATCCATTCAAAGCTGACTCATCTGTTACTATGGGGCTCTTGTCAACCTGGCTGCTTTCAACCCGTAAGTGTTAATGTGTATTTACCGCAGTGCAGTTGTCAATCATTCACACCAACACCCTCATGGCAAGGATTTGCTCCATAGGGTTAGCAGTGGTGCTATGGGGATGGGACTGCCTCATCCAACCTGCAAAACTGAGGACCACAGTTTTGTTTCTTACATCTGTTCCTTTTATTTTCCATGGATTAAGTAACAATTTACCACCCAAAGAGATGAAGGGGTATATCCCATGCCTGTTGTGTTTGGATACCAGCACAAAGACGAGATGGTCTGTGGTGAAGTCTTGTGGTTTAGGAAATTGTACTGCCTATTTTATTTTTCCAGCAGGGTAAATCAAAGAAATAAATAGAAAATAAGTGATTTTTTTAAAATTTCATTTTCCATAACCAAGGTCGTACTCGGAGTAATTCATGAGCATGCCTTAATACTATGGTCTCCACTCCACCCCCTGTGTGGTTTGCTGCTCTGTCCTGTTTTTAAGGAGCAGAGAAATGGAAGCTGGTTAATTTTTGTGGACTTTAAACCATTCTCTGGAAGCCTTTTTACTACTGCTAGCACCCCCTTTCTTGTGTAGATTCATCACAGCTGTTTGTGGCACAGCATCAGCCACTGCTCAGACCCTGTAGTTGAAACCAAGCCCTTCTGCAGCCCAAAGGCAAATTAGTCCATCAACTTAATTCTTATGGGATTGAGGCTCTTGATTGCTGGGCTCCTGACACAGAGGTGATTTAATACCTTTTGAGTCTTTGTGGACCAGGGTTGATGGAAGGTCATATCCCAGCTCAGTGAGAAACATGCAAGTTTTCACTTTGTTTTTTTCCCAGTTTAGGCTCTGGTGACACTGATGCAATCCTCACCTTTTATTTTCCTTTCCTGTTCTCCACTTCTGGCTCTTGTAGCTTTGTGTAGACTACAGATATGGATGGTGTGGGAATAATGGGCAGTGTGCGTGTGCATGCACACACACATTTTGTGTCTTATAAACTTTGTATTACCTACGTGAAGTACTCCTGCCTGAATGAATAGCATTAAATCAAAACAGGCTGTGAGAGGGGAACAACAGGAAATGAAAGAACGGCTAAGAGAAGGTATTCAGCTGCATCAACTGGTTTAATAAAAATGTCGCTGGAACCTCTCTCCATTTAAGCTTTGCCTTGCTTATATCCTTAGCTCATCACAGCTAGAACAATGTGGTGACTACAAAACACATTGGGAGGTGAATTTAGGGGGAGAGGTTTGCACAGTGATGGAAATGTTACCTGAGCAAGTATCCCAACCTACTGAACCAGTCAGAAATACCACAGCCCATGGTTGCCTGCTGTGCCTTTATGCCCAAGTGTCAGTTTTACTTCTGCGCAAGTGCTCATCATGGCATTGAGCGGGGAGACACTACAGGCAAAGTGAAAGGGCCTGTGGGCCATCACTGTGTGCTCTGTACTGCCACAGGGGTTGCCGAGAGTGCAAACGTTGGCCTATTGACGCAGCAGGGTTATTCATCTGATAAAAGCAACCAGCTGGCTTTGAGGGTCTGTCTATAGCCCTGATTTCATTTCTATGACACCTTTCCTTTACTGGCTGCATGAGAAGTAGCATTCAGATCTTTTTTGTCTTGTTAGATCACTTGCACACGTGCACACACAGAACATATTGTCTTCTCGTTGTTTTACTTGATTAGTATCTGCCATGGTTATGTCCTTGTAGGTCTAGACCTCTCAGAGATACAGAGGGTGAGATAATCTAGTGACTCTTAATTAAACAGCCGAGCTGTTTTCAAAACCAGAATTTTTAGTGATTTATATTTTGGGTAGGTCATGCACTTCAAATACACTTTCATAAGCCTCTGCATTTTCTGCTGCAAATTTAAAATGCATTTCTTCAACTGGCTTTGTCTTCTGCATTGTGTGCAAGGGTGGGAAAACCCAAATCCTGCAAACACAAAACATCCCTTGCACACTCTCTTGTTCCCCTAGCAGCAAGATGAGAGAGGGAATGAACTGCATATGCCTGGTTATTAGTCACACTGATTACTATGTCCTACTGGAAGGTATATTGCTCTGAAGAGACCATTACAGGGAATTACACCCGCACAGAGCAGGACTGCTTACCCCAAAATATAAGGAACTTTCTCTGTCCGGTCTAAGAGAAACAGTAGTAGAACTAAACTAATAACAGCAAAGTATTTAGGACTGATGGACAAAAATAAAAATGTTTGGAAGTCTTACTAGGTGCTAATTTTGGGCTTCCGTTAGTTGCCTTCTCCACCTCTTCTGTTCTCCTTTCAGTAGAGCATCTCTTCTTCTTGCTACAGCCTCTGCCTTGCTTATCCTTTTCTCCAGTTTGCCTCTCTCTTCGTGTCTGCTTCATCCCAATGTAAATTATTATTGTTTATATGCCCTCTCTGGTTTTCTGCAGAGAGCTGTTTTCTGTCCAGAGCCATTTTTACTCTTTTAGTAGGATGCCTTGCACAGTGGGGTCCTCTCTACTGGTGGGGCTCCAGGGCTCAGTGGTAATGAAAATAATAAAGGCATGATACTTCATCATCATTTGCTTTTATGTTGTTGTCAGTAATAGAGCGGTGTAATGAGCAAAAAAGTAAACCAATTGCCATATTTTGATACTTTGAGTCTGGTTTGTAACAATTATCTGGCACAAGAGTTTTGTTAATGCAGGTTATGTGGAAATCACTTGGCTGACAATATAATCAGACCCAAAGAAGCCAACCTAATGACACCCAGATGCTCTGCAAAATCATTGGGTGATCTCAGTATGATTATACAATCATTTCTTCCATCTTAAGTAGCCTGTGACTGAATGTATTCCTTGGTGATCTTTCTTACTGCACAGATATGTAAAAATTCTTGGAGCTGCAAAAGCTTTTTCCCTTGGTGTAGGAATAAATCGTGCCCGAGCATGGCATCATCATGCTATAGGAGAGGCTGCTGGGCTGGTTTCTTTACTGTGCTATGGTTGGCTTGCCACAGCTCAGTGCTGTGAAACCAGCTCTTTGTGTTGCTATAGCCAGGTCAGCTAAGAGAGCTTTATGACTGTGTTGTGCTCTCAAAGTGCTGTAAATTAGGCATGGTGAATTAATGTAGTAGTGAATCTAACCCAAAATTTAAAAAGTGACCATAAAAGCCATTTTTGTTATGTTTTGGAGGTTTTTTGGTTTGGTTGGTTTTGTGGGGGGTTTCTTTTTTTTTTGGTGAAACATAACCATGTTGAAATTTGTTCTCATCTGACAGGTTATAGCATAACTAGCACCCATGGTAGCATAAGCTTGGTGTTCTTAAAGCCTAATATTCTTAGGCAGTTAAATAAAAAACCTGAACCCATTCTGAGTAGGTGGGACAAAAGGTGAATTGATTTTAATTACATAGCTTTTCAGTTTCATTTAAGTGCCACCACTCAGTCTTTATTTGCTGTCCTCTAGGATGTATTTAGATTTTAAGCAACCAGTCTAGAATAGTTAAATAGTCAGAGATCTAATTTAATTCAAGTTTACTTCTAGTATTTAAAAATCTCTTCATCTCTGTGGCACTGCAATCTGGAGGGATCTTATTTTAAAGTTCATTTATATATATCACCTGGGTTAAAACAAACTTTGTTTTAGATAGCTATGAAAACACATGATCACATTAGTGACTTGAAAGTGTGCATTAGTTAGCCATGTCTTTCCATCATTCTGCACTGGTATCCCCTAATGACTTAATTTAGAAATCGATATCTTGAGGTCTCCATTGACTCACTAAATCTATGTTCTCATGAGTGCTTAAAATGTCAGTGTTTTTATTGAAATTGTTTACTTATTCATTTGAGTAAAGGCTCAACAAATCATTTGTTGTAGTTTTGTTTTGAAAATAAGGAAAAAAATCACAATTTGGTCAGATGCCATATAGAAAACCAGTATATACTATTGAATTGTTTCTGCATCCTTTGGGCACCTGAACCTGCTACTAACTAAGCAGAGTATTGTATGACAAAGGACTGCAAAATCAAGTTCTGTGTATTTGGGCTAGATAGACATAGTAAGAATAAAACACAGTGAACATAAAAAGAAATGGAAGAGGGTAGGATGTGATGGTCAAAAAAAAAAAAGAAAAAAGCTTGCATTTTCTTTGGGCCTGACAGCATAACCTGAGCCTAAAAAGTGGGTTGATAGAAAAACTATGAAAGCAGGACTGACTTGTAGGTTTGTCCCTAGCCATGCTAGCTGGATGTGAAAAGGACTGACAGAACATGAGGAGATCTTAGAAGACTTCCTGAACAGTTTTCTTCTCAACAGGAACACTACCACTGTATTACCTGAACTACGACTATGTAGTCAGTTTTTTTATGATGAAGATGATGAGACACTGGCACAGGTTGCCCAGAGAAGTTGTGGATGCCCCATCATTTGAAGTGTTCAAGGTCAGGTTGGATGGGGCTTTGAGCAACCTGGTCAAAGGTTGTCCCTGCCCATGGGACATTTGTTACCTCCATAAATATGAGGATGCAGGTAAACACCAGGTACAAGGCAATAGTTCTTCAGGAGCCTGCTCTGCAGAGGGTCTGTGAAAGTGCATGTTTTCCCGGTCTTTTTTGGCAAGCCATTCTTAGCATTCAGCAGTCTGCAGGTGGAGTGAATAAATGAGGTCCTCGTTGTGTTCAAGAAGGGTGTGGGCTGGCTGTGGCGGCTGGGTGAGCCTGGATGTGCCAACACACCGCTGGCCTGCGGGAACTGGAGGAGAGGTGTTCATGTGGGAGTGGGAGGGATATAAACTGGGAGAGGATTGTTTGCACCTATTTGTGCCTATGCCAACAGGGTCCTGAAAAGCTTTTCTCCCCTGCTAGCATTAATCACTCTGCTTGCAGAGAAAAATTGAAGTTCTTTTAAACATTTTTCTTTTTTTTTCTTTTTTTTTTTTTTTTAATTGGGTTGAATAAGCCACCTTATTTTTTAATATCCCAACCCTCTGTTCTCTTATTTGTTCTGGTAGCTCTGTTCTGGTTTAAATAAATGTTTTATGAGCTTGGCTGACCATAACTGTATGCAGTCTTCCAAAAGAAGCCTTGCTAATGTCTTGTACCCGAATACAAATGTTTGTCTCTGCTGGAAATTCCTCAAGGTACATCCAGGGTTAGATGGCATAAACGCATGAGAGTCATCCTGTATTTGGAAAATGTAGCCAGATCATTCTGTCCCCTGCCATTTCCATCTTTGGAGCTGTCACAGTAGAAATCTGTAGTAATTCTGTTCCTGGTTTTCTGCTTTTTTGCGTCATTTTTTTTGGTATTATGTCTGTCCCTAAAATCACTGATTTTTTTCCCTGTAGGATACTCCAGCCCTCCACTGCACTTACACTGCTGGCAGACTCACTAGCAAGTTATTCCTGTTTGTGAAAATGTCACCAAATGAAAATAATCAGCTCTAAGACTGAACTTTGAGGATTTGCACTAGTAACCTCCTTTTACCCTCATAGTTTCAGTATTTTCCCACAATTAGTCATCATGTCCACTATCTCTTTTACAGTCCTGGTGCTAATCTCCACTTTTACCAGTTGAATTAATAACTTCCCATATGGCATCATATCAAGTGCTTCAGTGAAGTCCAGTGGATTAGGTTTTCTGTGTTTCTTTTGTCTAGAAAAGGAATCACCTTATCAGATAAGATAAAGTACACTAGCTGTCTGAAACATGTTTATGAGCTTGGCTGAGGAGCCAAAGGGATGGCTCTAACATCTGTGGGATTATGACTTACTGGTTTTGGAGAGTTCTTACTGATTTTTTGATAAGAGCTGTCCTCAAATAGAATACTTTGCATTTTTGTTATTGCTATTGCCTAAGCATTACCTGTTATCTGCTTTTTATTGTATTGTTAAATTTTTACCCTTACTAACATTGTTTAACCACTTTTCATTTTCATGGAGTTCATTTTTTTTTAGTAACATTTTCATGAGAAAATACTAATGGTTTGTGCAGAGAACTAAAATTGGATGCAATAGAATTATTCTTGCAAATGCAGCACTTAACTCTCCATGTGCATCAGCTTCAACAATGGGAGCACAGAAAGCTCCTTGTGCAAGTGTTAAGTGTGAAAACCTGCTTGGCTTTTGCAGAAGGTTCCCCCTACATCCACCTCCTGAGATTCAGAAACTGACATCTGTTTTGATTCCTTGACTGAGTATATGGTTGAGATATAATCAGTAAAGAATATCATTCTTTATCATTTATTCCTAGTGGTAGTTTGCTGAACACAAAAGCACATGCACTTGTCCATATGACTAAATGCTAAAATAGTTAAATATTGAACCGCAGAGAATCATTAAACATGGGAAAATGTAATACTTAGAGGTAGACCTGCATATTTGAGGCTGGAAGGTATCTTTTTGTGCATACGTGTACATATGTTTGTTATGGGGAGGCAAATTGTACTTCTCTGGACAGGTTCCTTACCAGATGTTTTTTACTACATCAGATGATTGAGGAACCAAAGTAGATCTGGCTATTAAAATATCTCTATATGGTTACATGATTTATTAGGAAAGCATGGTTGAAACTAGTAAGTTTACAACTATGTGACTAGCTCTTACCAGTATCTGGATAGAGATAGTAAGCTTTGGAACATAAATTAGATAACAGTGCTGTTCTGTGCTTACTTAGGAGGCGTGTTTGTTTATATTTAAGATTATTACATTCAGGCAGCCTTCTATTTACGTTATGCTATTTTGGTATTTTTGCTGAGAGTCAGGAGACTTAAATAAACCCAGAGTCTCTATGGATTATAGTTATGTACTGTTTTATACATGCTGGAAATCCATAAGCCTTCAGGCTGAGATAACTGCATAATAAACATATATTTTATGAAATAATACCTTTAACACATGTTGCTTAAAAAAAAAAAGAGGGAGAAGACAGTTCATCTCTGTCTGCCACAACAGACTTCTATCAAAAATGAATCTAGAAGAGCTCCAGTTGTTCTCCCAGTTTTGGAAAAGAGATTATTTTACTTGAGGTTTCCATAAGGTAAAAAGGAGCACTTTTGAATATGTTCAGTGAGCCTAATGATGTTATGAGATCCAAATTCTAACAAGGTGGCACTCAAAAGGGAAAGAAGAAGTGTCACTGGGAACACAGAAAGGATGCTTTGCATTTAGGACTTTGCATTTTGCCTGTCAATGATTACCGCTGATGAAGCAGTAGGTATTACTGCATTTGGTGTTTGCAAGGATGTAATGTAATTCAATATTCTGGTACAATTATTGAGCAACTATTTGATCAATAGATAATACATATTAACAGAGAGGCTGAAAAGAGTTCAGTGTTCCTTCCACTCTGAAATACCTACTGCTTCTGGTGCTGACTCTGGACTGGCAGATGTTTAACTTCCTCAGCTTTGCTCAGTCCGTTAGAAAGCAAAGTGCCATGTCATTCACGTGGTGAATGGGGCAAAGTCCAACTGGTGGCCGGTCACTAGCGATGCTCCCCAGGGCTCCGTTCTGGGGCTGGTGCTGTTCAATATCTTTATAGATGATCTAGACGTAGGGATTGAGTGCACCCTCAGCAAATTTGCAGATGACACCAAGCTGGGTGGCAGTGTCGATCTGCTGGAGGGTAGGAAGGCCCTACACAGGGATCTGGACAGGTTAGATAGATGGGCCGAGACCAACGGCATGAGGTTCAAGAAGAACAAGTGCCGGGTCTTACACTTCGGCCACAACAACCCCATGCAGCTCTACAGGCTGGGGGAAGAGTGGTTAGAAAGCGGCCCGGCGGAAAGAGACCTGGGGGTGCTGATGGACAGCCGGCTAAACATGAGCCAGCAGTGTGCCCAGGTGGCCAAGAAGGCCAATGGCATCCTGGCCTCTATTAGGAATAGTGTAGCCAGCCGGTCTAGGGAAGTGATCGTCCCTCTGTACTCAGCACTGGTGAGGCCGCACCTTGAATACTGTGTTCAGTTCTGGGCCCCGCACTTCAAGAAAGATGTTGAGGTGTTGGAGCGAGTCCAGAGGAGGGCGACCAAGTTGGTGAAGGGTCTGGAGGGTCTGTCCTATGAGGAACGGCTGAGGGAGCTGGGTTTGTTTAGCCTGGAGAAGAGGAGGCTCAGAGGTGACCTTATTGCAGTCTACAACTACCTGAAGGGAGGTTGTAGTGAAGTGGGAGTTGGCCTCTTCTCCCGGGCAACTAGCGATAGGACAAGAGGACACAGCCTCAAGCTTCGCCAGGGGAGGTTCAGGTTAGACATTAGGAAGAATTTCTTCTCAGAAAGGGTTATTAGACATTGGAATGGGCTGCCCAGGGAGGTGGTGGAGTCACCATCCCTAGATGTGTTTAAGGAAAGACTGGACACGGCACTTAGTGCCATGGTCTAGTTGACAGGGTGGTGTCAGGGCAACGGTTGGACTCGATGATCCCTGACGTCTCTCCCAACCTGGTTGATTCTGTGATTCTGTCATTGTCACTGCCTCTGAGCAATTTCTGAATATTGTTCCCTTTCTGATATCTGGATACTATCAAAAAAATATCCTATAGTGGCACAGTAACTGTATATGGCATATAACATCTTGCATGGCCTCGTATATAACAGCATTGTTACAACTGCAAGGGTATTATTTTGCCTTGCTCCAGTAAAGGATTAAGTAAAAATGTTGACTTTTGTGTTATTGGTCATCTTAGCTAAAATTCATCAAAATAAGTAGTTAAAGTTTGTTTGTCAGAGCTTAGCTTCTCCTATAGAATCAGGTAAAGCTCAGTGCAGCTGTTCAAATAGAGGTTTTCCTTTAAAGTGCTTCTTTATAAACATAATGGCTTGCAACTTCTTCTTTTCTAGATGCTGTCTTAAATACTGAAGGAAAAACCTCGCCTCTTTCTGACCTTATTTGCTTTTGATATTATATTTATCCTTTGGCATCAATATTCACTCGTTTTTCTTTCCTTTCCTCCTC
Source organism: Nyctibius grandis (assembly GCF_013368605.1). Taxonomy (NCBI): domain Eukaryota; kingdom Metazoa; phylum Chordata; class Aves; order Nyctibiiformes; family Nyctibiidae; genus Nyctibius; species Nyctibius grandis. The sequence continues at coordinate 61,265,510 of NC_090663.1, forward strand.
CTTTTATTTTGATATGGTTTTAAGAAATCCTAAGTTTTGAAGCAGATTTTCTGTCCCACAGATTAAATTCTAATGAGTGACTTAAAGATAATATTTTCCTGAAAGAAAGGTGAAATTTTATTCTTCTGAATTAAAATTTCCTTCAGCTCACATAGCATGGCCTCCAACACAGTCAATCTAGAACTATAAAAAGTAATTCAAACTGTCCAAAAAAAGTCGTTTGTCATTTTATTGCCAAAAGAGAAAATAAAGTGACAAAGCTGAGAATATTTCATGTTTTGACTAATAGATTTTTCTGAAGTAATGCCCAATTCGCAAGTGGAAAAATGTACTTTGACTGTCTCATGCTCTCCTTCTCCTCTATGGATTGGGTTTCTTGGTCATACTACAATATTCACAATAAATCATGGCCTCTCTTCTTGGTGAGGAGAACAGATGTATCTCTTTCTGCATGAGAGATGCAGCTGAGCCTGGAAAGGAGTGTGGTTGGTAACTTCCACAAGGCACAGCTACATATATATGAACAAAAGCTAATATTTTACCAATATAGATTTGCTTCTCGATATTAGTTTGTTATGCTTTCTAGTGACCTATCAGTATTTTCCCACGGAAAGCTGATAGTTTTTGCAGAAATGTGTCCATTACTTGGAAAAACAAACTTTGTCAGCTACAGTTTTAAGGCTGAATGAATGTTTTTCCATTGGAAATGGTGGTCTTTGGGAGTCTGTTACCAAAGTAGACAGCTACATTTTATGCTGGCTGGAGCTTCCATACACAGGTAGTCCCAATGAATGCATAAGGACAATGAACAGTCATACAGATCCATCTCGATCTATAGCTCACACAGCCCTCTCCAACTAACAGAACACTACATCTGATGTAAGATTTTCTTAGTTTTAGTGAATGTTAGACTTTCCTGATTTACTTTTTTTTTTTAAGTGACTTTTCATGGTCTTTTTATTTTGTTTGGTTTATCTGGATATACATTTTTTCTGTTAGTTTGGGTTAGCAATAAAGATGCATGTTTAAAAAAAACAGAATTGAGATGCATACAGAACCTTTGGCCAGCTGGTATTAAGAAATCCAGGATCGTACACATTGCTGTTGCATCTCTGTGGCTTTTTGGCAAGGTGATTTCAGAGTAGAAAACACTTTAGGCTGAAATCTAGGCTTTATAATCTGTGTATTTCTTCTAAAAATGCACTTTCATTAATACAAGGAAAAGAGACACAACAGCCTGATAGTTTCTACTTGTTTCTTTATACAGTGTTTTCATGTCATCTTGATTCCTGGCATAGCAACTCTATATGATCACACTCACACATAACTGAAAATCACATTTTCCCAGGATATCGTTACTACAGAAATGTATATACCCATTCCGTCTTCATTTACTGTGGAGCATCTTGCACATGACTTCATTTTTTTTTTCTTAATGGTGTAGCAATGTTACCAGTTTTGATTTGGCTCCTTTTATGGGAGAGGAAAGGAACAAGGACTAGCTGGACTTATACAAACATCTGTGCAGGAAAGCAGCGAAAAAAGTGGCTCTCCAAATTTGTGTAGCTATGTATATCCCAACTCCCCTGATGTATGAATATATTTATGGATGCATACTGAATATTTGGCTTTTTTTTTTTTTTGCACAGGAGCAAGCATTTGCTTCTAGTGCCAGCACTGTATCTTATAAAAAGTTATTTCTACTATATTGGTGAAGATTAACTTGATTGCCAGTATAATTAACTGCTGGCATAATACATCCCTAAGCTTGCTAACTTTGCTTGGAAAACATTTTATGTAGATCAGGTTTCAGATGTGTAAGCATTGTGTGGTTGTGTTGAAAGCACAGAAAACCCACACAACTCTACAGGTTAAGATGTATTTAAGTGGCTGTAAAAATGCTAAGTATGAATGAGCGCTAGGTGGTGTTATAAAATGTTGGAAATATTTAGGAAAGTACAATTCTGCAAATTTGGTTTAGTTCCTCTTACAGTATTTATGTCCATGCAGGATGGCTACTTACTCGAATACTTGTGTTTTGATTTGGCTGAAAAAGTGATAGGCCAGGACAGGCTGGCAATAGTCACAGGGAGGAAGTATTTGCACATCAGCCCAGCACTGATGGCTTTGCCAGGAAGGCCTGGATGGTGACAGCTGACCCCCTCTTCCCCACTGGTGCCCTATTAGAAAGGACCCTGGCTTCCAGTGTCCAACAGCCACCTTGGCGAGTGCAGCATTGTCTGTTCCGCTCTGAGTTTTAATCTCTCAGGAGTGGGGAAATATCACACCACGCACAGGCGTGGGCTCAATTTAAACAGTCCATTCATTTCACGTTGTAATAACCTGCTCGTGCCCTTGACATTTCCAGTGAATAGAGAATTGGGACATTATCAGTGACTAGTGAGGATGAAAGGAAATACTTCACCTCAGCTGTGGAAGCACCAGCATCTGTTATATTTTAGCTGTTATCTTTGGCCAGGGACCTATAACTGATCTCACAGCTGAGACAGGAACCATATGCATAAAGAAACTCTTTTTAACCCTCTCTTTGCCTGTCACTCATAGATGCTTGCAGCATGTGTTAATGTGAGAGCCATTAACACTCCCTCATCAGGAAATGCCACCTAATAGGCAAAGGGTTGATGACCAAATACAATATTTCTGCTGATGATGCAGGAAGACGCTTTCTTGGTGTGATCACGCAGCAGCAGTATGACTGAAAGACCTTATTCAAATGAGTAAGGTATCTGACATACGCTCTATGTAGCTATACCTGCTTCTTTCCAGCTCTGTCTGTGGATTCACCCAATGTTTCGTCTGCTCTGAGGACATTTATATGTACCAATAGCATCCAATGAATTGACCTATTTAATGGAAATTTGCATGAAAAGCAATTTGTTAGTTTTAGTGCTACATTGGTGATTTAGCAGGTGGCTGACATTTAAAGTTGATAAATTGGCGATCAAAATGTTATAAAAATAAGAAAATCCACAGTTTTCCAGAAACCACGAAACTATTATTAGCAACATGTTGATGTTGCTAATAATTTCTGAATGCTGTGACTGTCCAATGGGCTGTGAAATTAAAAAATGAAAGCAAAAAATCAAAACACTTTTCAGTTAGAGAGACCTAGATGAATGGTTTATGGTTTTGTATGGTTTTGTACTATCATTCTGTTAATAATTTCCCACACCATAGAAGCAAACAAACAAAATCTACTAACTTTAAAAATGACCTCATAATTGTCAGTCAAGGAATTTTCTTTAGCTTTAACTTCTTAATATGTAGCTGAAGCTAACAACCATCTGTACCATAAGAGCTCAAAAGAAAATAAAATCTTGAAAGCTTTTTACAAGGCAAACCTAATTACCATTGATGGGTTTTGCATTTTTCCCTTTTAGTTTAAGACCAACACTGCATGCTGTCTTGAGGTGACTCTGTACAAGCCTGTCTTAAATGGTCAGGGAAAAAATAAAAACAAAAGCCTAAGGCAAGCCAAAGTAAATATTAATTTTGAAACTATGAACGGATATCCACAATGAAGTAACTCCTTTGGCAAACACCTGCAGTTTTGCTTTTAGTTTTCATGCTTATAGTGAATAGGGAAAGAAAGGATTTTTGATAACTGGGATGAGAAGTAGTGATATGAAACACACTTTAAAGAGGTTTCATATGCAGTGAATTAAAGAGTAAACTTGTATATTTCCAGTATTATGATTGACACATTCTTTGGCTTGACTGTGTCATCTCTATTTGTACAAATGCCAGATTAAGTATCTTATTTTTGAGTGTTTGTAGCCCTTTGCTAGCTCTCACAGCTTCAAGTAGAACTTGCAATGCCAATGGATAATGTTGTTTCATTTAGAGGGTAATACCAAGCATGCCCAATATATTGTTCCTTCATGTGGCTCCAGAAAATGTCATTAAAATTTAAAACATTGTACAACCTATGAAATTAGTGCTACATAAAGCATTAGCCTATGCAGTGCACTAATTTTTTTTTAAGTTAAAGCTTAAGGCAAAATGTGCTTTCCAGGTGTGTCCCTAATAAAGCAATAAAACACACTACATGACATGCTAAATTGCTTTTTGATGATCAAAATTCATCACTGGTTCCTAGCATTTAGGAAATAAATTAGGCAGTTTCAAATGGTACAAAAGAATTCTGTTCCTAACATTCCTAGTGTGATGTTAACGGTAGCAGGGAAATGTGTCTGCCTTTCAGATAGGCTGTTCATAGCCAGTTTCTGCTCATAAGCCAGTAACTACATGAGAAAATGATTTTTTTAAAGTTACATTTCAGTATCAGCCGTATATGGAATCTAACACATAAAAAAAATCTTCATTTCTTTGGATCCTACAGGTATTGAGGATTCAGAGGAAGCAAAGGTGCAGAATCTCAAGGAAAAAAAACAGCCCAAAATACAAATAGCCTAAATAGCCAGTTTCCTGCTTCTCTATTTTGTTTTGCTAGGTAAAGAGGAAATAACCTGTTCTGCTTAATGTTGCCTAACACTTCTTATTAGAAGATCCTTTCAGTAGAGATTCTTTGTTAAACTTATGACTTCTGAGTGAAAGTTCCCAGCCTTTTCCTCATTTCTTGCCTTCTACCCTCCTTGCTCAAGAAAAAAAACAATCGAGGAAAATTAATTCCGTGGTTCCAAAACTGAATTCAACATTTTCAAGACTCAATCTTTTCAAGGTTGAATTAAGGTAAAATGTATTATTTGCTTTTGTTAAAATGACCGATTCAGCTGCTGACTGAGCTGCTGAGGAGGGTGATCTTTTGAGAAGCTACAGGAAATAAAAAATTAAAGCAGAACTATCAAACTTATTTTTCTGCTGACACCCAGGCAGTCTGGCAGAGTAGATGGAAACTGCTGTACTGAAGCCCAGACAAGTTGCACGGCAGACAGAGACAGAGTCTCTGGATAGTAAGAATATTCCCACTAATGATTATTTTTAAATGGCAGGAAATTTTAATGCGCATTTGTAGTTCAGCAACGGAAGGGGGCTGCTGTGTAGAGCTATCAGTGTGACAACATGTTATTGCAAATCTTTACTATCCTTACCATTATAAATTACTTTTATAAATGTATCTAATGTAATTAAAAATATACCCTCAGATACAGAGCAAGAAGGGTCATGTTGGTCTGTAAAAGGTACCTAATACACTTGAAAACAATGACAGTTAGGTATTTACAATTTCTTCCAGTTCACAATTGTATTCCACCATGATTAGTTCTAAAATTATGTCCAGGGAACAGACAAGGATTTAATTTCAGCTTATATTAAAACTAAATAAATAACGTAACTACTATTTTCAGATGTGTTTGTTCCCTTTGTTCACTGTGCCAACATATAGCTCAGCTAAGCCTTAGGATTAAAATAAGTGATCCATGATACTAATTAACAGATTTATAAATCATTCTGTATGATCAAGCCACTCATAATTTTCCTGTCATATATGGGAAGGCATGTATAGTTGCCAGAAATGTATTACAAGCATAATGAAAACAGAGTCCAAAATGCTGAGAAATCAAACACTGTCTTATTAAAAATAACTTCAGTCATGGATCCAAAAAAGTAATTATCTGCAAAGTTCCTATACCCCACAACACCTGAAAATTAGGTAATGTTTAACATATGTCGGATTGTCGGCCTGAACCCAAAGTCAATTGTTGAAGTCTTTGCCCTGGAGGAAAACCATAAATCTGACAGGATATTAGAAATGGCAACTGATTAACACTGCTCAAGGATGAGGACAGGCAGCGGTGCTTCTAGCTGGTAAGCTTGGCAAAGTGCATGTGGGTTGGTCAAAAGCACACTGTAAAGGTGGCTCCACTGCTCATGGCGTAGCTGTCATGGTGCGTATGTGCACTGACGTACAGAGAAACGAGTGGGCTTTAGAGCAAGTTTTGGGTTTAAAAAAAAAAAAAAAGTATTAACTCCAAATGATCTCTTGCTGAAATTCAGCCTATTGAGTTTGAAACAGTTCTCCAGGGGTAAGTTCATTAAAGGGCTGAAATATTTTAAACTGTTTCAGTGGGAATTTTTTACAGTTGTTCTCTGTGATTCTCACTTTGAAGCTAGTGACCATTGTTGTTGGAAATGCTAGATTGCTTTTGAGGCGAAGATTGAAAGAGAAAACTTTACTCAGCACTCATTAGACCACATCTGGAGTACTGCAACCTCTTTTGGGGCTTCAGGACAAGGAAGATGTTAAGAGACTAAAGCAAGTTCAGCTGAGGGACACCAGGATGATTGGGGCACTGGGGCAGGTGCCCTGGGATTGGCAGCTGAGGAACCTGGTCTTGTTCAGCCTGGAGGATAGGCAGCCCTGAAGGACCCCATAGCACCTAGTGACTACAAGGAAGCTACTGAGAAAATGCCACCATCCTCCTTAAGGAGGTGCATGGCAGGAGGAGAGACAGTGAGCATAAATTCAAGCAGGGCAGGTTCCCATTTGACACAGACAAATGGTTTTTATTATGACAGTCAAGCATTGGACCGGAGATGCCGTGTGGTCTCCAACCTTGGAGGAGGCAGGGTTGGAGAAAGCCTTGGGAAATGCGGTGTGAATTCAGAGTTGGGACTGCTTTGTGTGGGAGGATGTGCTGGGTGGATGACCTCCCAAAGTCCTTTCCAGCCTGAAAGGCACTCTGATCCCAAATGAGGACAGCGGAAGAGAGACGAACAGCGAGTAAGGGGTGAACAAAATGACTAGTAAAACTTACGTACCTTGCTAAAACCAAGTAGTTTGATCTGTTTATTTTACTTGGTAACCAAAAGTACAGAGTGACATAATTGGTTCTGACCACCACAATCCCCAGTCTACCACAAAAATTGTAGCTCTACAAAGTTTTACAGTATGTCATGTCGTAATGCCTTGCACTTGTGAAGAACTCCTATCCAGTGATCTCTAACCCTGTACAAACTCAACTAACGAAGACTCAGCGCAGTCCTTTGAGGCAAAGCATATACTGCTGCTAATTTCATTTCTGCAGATGCAGCTTGCAGAAAGTTATCTTGACTGAGGCTGTGCTGGGTTAGACTGTGAATTTTTGCGGGGTCAGGGGAACTGGAACAGATCAGGTGTACTGAGAGCACAAAATGATGATCAGCTCTCCACTGAGCAGGCATGGAGTATATTTCTTTTTCTGCCTATCCCGGAGCAGCTGATACATTGACTTTGTGCCCTGCTTTACTGGTGAATGAGTAGTGGATACAAAGCACGGGTCTCCCAGCTTCCTGCCTACTGTCCCCACAATTGGAAATAATGGGTATAACCTCAGCTTATTTCCCACTGATTCTTGACACAGCCTGGCCAGTGCTGCATGGAAGAGAAAGAATTAAGTCTCCTTTTCCTTTGGAGTCACAGAAAGGAACTGGTGCAGTTTAGTCTACAGAAAGTTAATCCCAGACCATGTTTCCTACATATGGGCTTTTACTCTAAGAATAGCTTGTGCATTACTCAGGCAACAACAGGTGAATGTTTGTTTCCTTGCCTTAATATAGTTTTGCTATCATTCACACATAGTCTCTATTGACACTTTCTGTATAACAAAGAAATCTACTTCAGGTATTGGTAGTTTAATGATTTATAATCTCATAATCTCTTTAGGTTATTTTGTGTCTATCAAATTGCGATAGCGTCTCTTTACATCATGACAGATTGTTTAACCACTTTGGGAAATCTTTTGGTTGCCTAGCTCTGAGACCAGCGTACCCATCTCCACACACAAAAAAATAGTATTGTGAAAAAAAAACCATAAAATACTTACGAAATATCTTTGTTTAGCTATGAAAGACCTTTAGGTACTTTATTAATAAACACTACAATATGAACTCATCTCGCTTGGCTTTCTGGTTAGGCTTAAAGGAAAAGACAAGGAAAGAGACATTCCTGATTCATCCCCTGCAAAAGCAGGCTCAGGCCCTATGTAATCTACCAAAATTAAAAGCAACAAAACCAAGCAGGTGTTCCCCACCATTCACAGATACAGATCCATGCAGACAGCCATGTGAGCTCACCTACGAGAGCACTGAGGTTTGGTTTTGGTTTTGGTTCAGTTTTTGCCTTTTAGCAAGTCTGACTTCATTAGGGGGAGGAATCACTAGATGAGCTAATAAGGCTGGAAGAAACAAACAGTTCTCCTGGGTGCATAGTCTGTTCTCAGAGTCCAAGGTTGATGATAGAGGTCGAGGTTAAAGCAGAAAAGTGACTGACTGAAGAACAGCGCTTTTTTTCATCCTGATTTAAAATGCACAGAAGACAATACCAGCCTTGGCATTTGCTTGAGTTAAGGATGTGCTTCTATTTTCCTCTCCTCTTGCCTCAGGCAGGAGAAAACATGGGCCGCGTTTTGGATTAGCTCTCATGGACAGAATTGCTAATGTGATTTCAGAGTCTGGGTGATTCTGAATTTGTTAAAATTACTTTGTGCTCAAATTTCAGCTTTGTCAACTATTAAGTTTAAATTATCGTAATACTTGGCCTGGAAATGACATAAAGATGAACACAGAATCAATTTGCTTTATTTTTTGAAGAATAAGACTGTAAATGTGTAGTTGTGTAGATACAGGGTGAACGTAGCTCCATTTCCTGCTGCTTCTTCTTCTGACTAACTTCAGCCAGATTGCTGCTTCTGAAGCTGGATCAACCCTAAGTGAGCAGTGCATGGAGCTGAAATTCACTGTTCCACACCTCAAGTTAGCGTCCTAACCACTAGCATATTATATTCCACTCATGCTGGAATATTAAAACTCAAATGAGCAATGTCCAATTTGGCTTTGACTAAATGAAATTTAATTAGAAATGTTGCAGCTAGGACTATTCATTGAACGATAATGCTGTGTAACCAAATTGTGAAATTATTGAACTCTTGCTGTGTCCCTAAACTGGCAATGGAAAGGCGAATAAAATCTGTTAATTGGTCTTTGATTTCCCCAGTGAACTTCCATTCCCTGAAAACTGCTAAGTGGTTTGTGCAAGTTTTTTCTTAGGTCTGCAACTACCTTTTTAGAATGTAGTATGTGTGCTTGTTTATTTTTTGAATTATTTTTGTAGTCCTCCTTGAGTAGGGAAAGAAATCAAGCATTTCATAAACTTTAAAAATTCATTTATTTTATAGATGTATTGCGCTTTGCCTCAATTTACTTTTTTTACATAGAAGAGTAATCCACTGAAGTCAGTGTAACAGCCCTCAAGTCTTATAAAATAGTCTTAAGCCCAGGTGAAACTAGGCTGGCAGTTTCTGTGGGTGGGCTGGATGGAGCCTGTGCTGGTGCAATGAGGGCAGAAGTCTTTGGGGCTGCCCCAGCTGAGAGCTGTAGCTGTGTTCCCATCTCATCCTTTCCTTCCTCTTACTTGCCTTATTGTAAGGCTTAGCCTCAGGCCCTTGAGGAAAAGCCTCATTCTCAGCACGAGATCATGGCGCGGTACTCTCACAGGGAATGTTACCATCTGGTGTCAGCAATTCTTGTTGTCCCAACTCTTGGAGCAGTTCATATTTTCCAGACACATGGGTGGTGGGATTTTCTGTGGCTAATTTCTTTTGTCTCTTTAAATGTTCATTCTTCATTGCGAGCCTCATGGGCAGGGGGTTCTCCAGCCAAAGCGCGTAAACATGGAGGGGGGTTTTTCCACTAGTAAGATTTTTACAATAGATGTCTATTATTCAAAATAAGGAAGGCAGTTTTATAAGGCCTGCGAGTGCACATTTCCCAGTCTGCTGCTTCTTAAATTACCAGGAATGCAAAAATAACCAATAGTTTGACCTCTTAAATCACAAATTGGATAGGCTTTCCATTAAAGGACACTGTAAATGTGTTTCCCATTATTTAGTTCATTTCGTGTGTTCAGCAGTGAGCTTTTGGATGTTTGGGTTTTTTTTTTTTTAATTCTTTGCAGAAATCATTTGATAACTTTCTTTCCTGGAGTTTGATTAGGTCCTCTGGACCTACAATAAGAGAAATTGAAGACTTTATAATGAAGGTTGGGTGGAGTTATAATATTCTTGCTATGTAGACTAATGGGTGCTTATTATAAAGTATGGGTATAATGAATATAGTGACCTTCATAAATAAGTTCTATCCATCTTCTATATTTGGTGACTGGAGAAAAGATTATACCAGAGAACTGTCCCAAATCAAGACATACTGTATACAGTTTACCAGGGATTGCTTTTCTGCCTAGGAAGGAAATAATTTACTGGGAAACTTCTGCAGAGGGTGGGATCTGTAAAAATTCTGTGTGTTGGTCTGATCTTGTTCACATTTAAATTGATGATAACATTGTGCAGTCTTTGTGGAAGTCCTGTTTGAGCAATGTAAACATACATCTTTTTTATTGCATCTTGTAAAGTTCCTATGTCATCCTTGTATCTCTTCTCATTTTTTATTCATTGATTAAATTTTATCTTTTAGTAGATCGTCATCACTTATGATTAGCTTTTCAAGAAGCAGAGGTCCATTCGTTGCAGACATTTCAGTATAGGAGTAATGGAAGTGAGGACAATGCTCTGGTTTTATAACATGTTTGTAAAAAGCTTTTATAAGAGCGTTTACAAAATTTTTCTGTCTGATACTGGGCTTGTTCGGAAATATTTTCATTATTTTTATCTTTTAAATCTTTTTGCTAGTTTTATGTAGAATTTGCCTATCTGCAAATGTAATACATTGCAAATGGAACAGGAAGGAGTTTTACTGGAATAAGAAAGTTTCAAATATGTTATTAAAACAAAAAACTTGTACTTCATTTCAGATTAATCAGGCTCTGTATAAGGAGGAAAATGTGTGTCCTCTAAGTCATGTCTGTATTTGGTGTATGAGTTGGGAGAAATTAGGTGGCTGTGTATTGTTCAAACTGTTGTAGGCTTAGTCCTGCTCACGCTGCCCATAGGTAGATTGTGATCCCATTTTGACTGCAGTCAGCTAGGCTCTGTTCCTGTGAAAACTTGAGTAGTTGCCTTTGGTTCGTTAGACATGTGCTAAAGCATTTGCAGAGTTAGAGCCTGCTGTCACACTTGTCTTTCTTGTATTTGTGTGTTGGTTGAGAGTGTGAGGTTCCCAAATGACAAGGACAGTCGCCTTCCTTACCATTGCACCTCTCATATGGAGGAACTGCAGTCAGCAGCTTTTCTGTGGCTGACAGGCTTGGAAGGAGATAGGTGGCTTCATCATAGCCATGACTATGCTTTAAAAATATTTACCTCATACAGCTTAATTGCTACCCAGTTGGCTAGAAGGGAACCAGTGCAAAAGGCGACCTTCTGTTAGCCAACGGGGCTTTGAACGTCCACTGCATATGAGTGTACGCAAAATTAAGTCCTCACCTCAAAGGATGAGAACAGTTTACCGTTATTTTTCATCTGTGGGGCATACAAAGTGGCCTGATGTCAGGCAGAGGAAATGAAAGAAGGATGAGATAGACAACTGGAAGTGTAGGTGGTTTTACTGCTTTTGTGATGAAACTGTCTTCTGCCTTTGATTCCTTTAAGGGGAGCATGCAGTATGGCAAACCCCTACTTTATTTCAGTCCATGCTAAGTAAAATGTGTTCCATTAAAATGAGCTTCTAAATGTGTTTCATTAAAATAAGATTTTGAAAAATACTTAGATGATGACGACTAGATTCTCAAAGATGGTTTAAAGAAATGTGCATACCATTCTGTGAACAGATAAAATGACATCTATAATTCTTCAGATATATTGCCTGTAATATGCACTGTCATCCTCTGTTTAAAATCTTATCAGTAAAGCGTATAGAATAAAATTGTTATCAGTAACAGAACATTGTTCTAAAATGGCTTTATCTGTTGAATGAAAGGCAGGACCACAAGTAGATAGTATTTAACTGTGCAGCTGCTTTTAATCACAGAATCACAGAATCACAGAATGTTAGGGGTTGGAGATATTCCAACAAAACTCAGATAATGAATGTTACTAAAATTTTGTTGGTCTGTTTCTAGCTTTTTTTGAGTGAACGTATTTATAGAAGTTGTAGAGCAGATAAACCTAAAGGTTTGGGATTCCACTTTAAATGGTTCCATGGGTTGAACGGCTACTGATATCTTACGGAGTAGACAATATCCATATAATCAGTCTGTGACCAATTCAGTCTAAGATACTGGATAGAGAAGACAAATCTGAGGTGCATTGAGGAAAGAAGCAGTTTATGTACATATACAACACAGATAAAGATGTCTTGCTGTCACAACCTTTTCACTGGGTTTTCTCTATGTGTTTTTAGTCAAGTGACTTGAATTTTCTATTTATTAATAATTTGTTTGGCCTGTATGCCCTAGTTACTCAGTGTTACCATTGCTTGAAGTACAGCAAAATGCAGAAAAAAGGCAGTCTGTGACCCTAAGAATTTATCATCTTTGCATAAGATAAGCAAAAACGTATGCACACAGTAGAGTAATAAAAGAATATTTGTCTACAGGACAACAAGTAGTCTCAGCATGCAAGCAACTTAACCCTTGTCAGATTATTTTGGAAGAGCCATCTGTAAAAGAGGGATATGATCCTTGTGATGTGCATATGCTGAAATCCTGTGTAAATACCAAGGTTTCAGTGCAGCCTGGCTATTCAGGCAATAAATCTTCCTGGAACACCTTTTTTGGCCCGTAATAGCTCAGATAATGAGTAGAAATAGAGTTTGCTGGCAGCTGCTGAGGACGGGGTGTGTTGAAACTAATGACGCATGGTTAATTAATGCCAGGTCTGTGCATTGATTCAAATTCATCACACAAGCCTGTAGATATATTTATTGTTTCGAAACTGTTTTCTCTACATAGGATCATTGCCTATGGGAGCTTGCGACATATCTGTCTCTACCTACTTACACCACGTTCCAAAGAAGCAGCAAAGTTATGCATCAGGGTCCTCACCAGCCTGGTTTCCACGCTGAAGGAAAATGATAAGCAGTGGAAAACCAAAAGTGCATATATTGTTAAAACAAAATCAGATTTCATTAGGGTATTGGCTAAATACCTACAGACATGTTTCTTTTTTTAAAAAAAAAACAAAACACTGGGCAAATGTTGCAAAAAGAAGTAGTAAGGGTGTGGGAGAAGGGCTAGGGCTGGAATTTACAGTGGGAAGCCCTAAATAAAAAGCCATCAGGAATTAGGTTACTGCAGCATCCAAAAGAAGAACAAATGGAAATGAGTTTTCAGCGTCACAACAGGTAAGTGCACTTCAAAGCATGGCACTAATTACATGGAAAGTGTAAAACAGGCAGGCTGAGGGTTATCTGGTGAAGTAGTGAATTCCTGTTTCGGCCTGGGGAGATAATTTCTGATAATATCCCTGGTAACCTGTGAAGCTTCTCCATCAGTGGAAATGACAAGAGGAGGTGAATGACCTATAGCATCACCTGCCTTTGCTTTTGGTAACAGATGCTAATGCACAGCATCTTGGCGGATAGAGAGAGGTGTAACTCACACTTTCGCCTCCCAAAGTGATTTTAGCCAAATGTCTGTCATTATCAATACAGCTGTCACGGTGATCCTTATGAGTGAGAGCTAATGGTGGGTGTCCATTTACTTTATAGAACTTGTGGGGGGTTTATTGCCGTGGTTTTTTTTTAAAGAAACTACTCAACAATTCCCTTTATAGCCAAGCAGCATATTAGTGCGTAGAGTAATAGTGCAATCAAATCCTTCTACGAGGCAGAGGAAAGCAATGCTGCTTTCTTCTCGGAATTTAGCAGCATCCAGTAATCACAGTGATATATGCTAGGTTCGTACGTTCTCCCAGGGAGAGAAGGCAAGGGAACGATAACAGATGCTAGGCTGGGTATCGGTCTCTTGTGATAATAAAAACAACATTGAAGGTTTCAAGTGGGGAAGGCCTAAATGCGGAAAGTGTTGGAAGATCTGGTTGAAGATTAATCTTAAACCTCACGTGGGGGAAAGGGAGGTGAACGCTTTTCCATAAATCATCCGGATACTTAATTTGATATCAAACATGAACCTTAACATGTGTCATGTAATCTGGTTTAATACACGTGGGTCTTATTAAAATAGTGTGAGCCAAGGACTGTGTTGATTTACACAAGTTTGAGCAAGTCCTTTGCAAGGCAGAAAATGTACCTTAATTTAGAGTGCTTTCATTTAGAGATAGAACTTAGGATGTTTTTAGCAATTCTAGTAGTTTTCCTCATTGAGGAGCTGATCCAGTGCCTGTTGGTGTCATCGGAAAGATTCCTATTGCTTTGAAAAGGGCGATTCATCCCCTGAGACACTGGTGGTTATCTGAGGCATGGTGATTAGGCAGAGAGAGAAGCACTGCCAGAGCAACTGTGACCCTGAGTCCAAAACCAGAGCTGCTTTGGGCTAGGGTATAAAGCTGGATGCTGTGAGCCTTTATTTTTTTTTCTTTTTTTCTTTTTTCTTTTTTTTTTTTTCTTTTTTCTTTTTTTTTCTTTTTTCTTTTTTCTTTTTTTCTTTTTTCTTTTTTCTTTTTTCTTTTTTCTTTTTTCTTTTTTCTTTTTTCTTTTTTCTTTTTTCTTTTCTTTACTCTCTTTCCCCTCTTTCCCCTCTTTTTCCTTTGACTAATAACTCTTAGTGGGCTGACTGTTTCAGACCAGATGTGAAGTCTTTGGTTCTGAATGGGGAGAAATAGTTCACGGCTGGAGTAAGCACACCAGTTACATTGTAACTTTGTGACCAGTACTAAAAATCAGCAGGTTGAGCAGACCACTGACATTGAATGAGGCTCCCTCAGTCAGGGTTATCAGCCTTGCTTCTCCCACTCGTGCACTCAAGTGTGGGCTCCAGGCCCTGCTTCATCAGTACATTGTTAGTCATCACTGAAAGTAGACTCAAGAGATACCAGTAATTACAGTGTGCTTAATAGGCTGACAGAGGAATGAAAATGCACAACAAAAGCAAGTAGAGGAGGCAGGCTGATAACTTGAAAGACAAGTCAGCAGCAAAGTAAGATTTGAGCCATCAGCTAACAGGCAAGCCCTAAAAAAGCAAGCAGATTAACTAAATCAAAGTATATGAAGAGAGTCCATTTTTATCTACCTGAATTTATATCAGTTTCACTGCTGTAATTTTGGTATCATTATCCATGATATATGTGGTGTGAGTTAGGTCATACTCTAGTCCATTGTGAAGTGTAGTGTTTGGGTTTTTTTTCCAGTTAAATAGTTCAAAAGTATATTTGGGAAAGCTAAACAAACAGACATGCAAGAAGATGGGGAAACTTGTGAGGTTGAGTGAAAGAGGAGGATTCAAACTGCAAAATATTCTGAAGCACAAAATGCATGTAAAGTATTTGTGAAGATATATCAGTTCATAAAATAGTATCTGTAACAGCTTAAAAATGAAGTGAAATCAAGGAATACAGGAACTGCAGGAATCCCTGCAGGAGGAGAATTGCTAGTTGTGGTTGAATTTAGGAATTTTCAAGCTGCCCTGCTCGAGTCAAAGGACAGAAAGAAACTTTTTTATGCTCTGACATTTTACAGAATTCCTACAGGAATGCTCATTTAAACATACAAAAAAAAATGATGATTCTGGCACACTAGAAACGTCTTAATATGACCTATGAGAAAAGATTCCTGAAGGATGCTGGAAATGACAAAGAACTTAATTTAAATGCAGGAAAATTCTGAACTTCTGTGACCGAGGCACAGGGAACTCAACACTTTTAAAAAACATTTCTCTGTTAAAAATATGGATGATTTATTGTCATCGTTAGACATAAGGAAACTTTAATCTTCTGGGATACCCGATCAGTATTTATGATTAGTCCAAATAAATACATAAAATAAGGTTTTATCTATACGATACACTTGATCAACAGTATCTTTGTCCTGTTTGAATCTTCATCTTTTATTTTTCTTCTTACATCTTGAAAGTATTTCAATCCTTTGTACAAATTTTTGTGGCACTGAGAGCGCTCTGATTCCCAAGTGTTAATCACAGTGAATAATTTGTCTTGTGATGGGATATGATCCAACTAAAGGAAGGGGCACATTTTCATTCAATTTAGCTCCAACTGAATCAGGCTCAAGGTCTTGCAAAATTGAACCTTCAGCAAACACTTCACAGTGGTGTTGAACTGGGAGAGAAATAAGAGCTATATTCTGATATCTTTCCCTTGGCAGAACAAGTTTCTTTACTCCACACAAAGTGACTTTAATGGGACTTTTCATAAAGTGAGGTATTAACATCAGGATTATAGTAATGTCTCATACATTTGGTTAAAACTTACACACAAACAAAGGATTTTTTTCAGAGTTATAACCAAGACTTTAATTGTTTTACAAAAGGGTTTGGGACTGCTTTAATCATATCACTTATTATTGCAGGGAGTCTCACAAACATCATTCACAGGACTTGTGGGGTAATAACTTAGTGTGGTTCAAAAAGGCCTGAATGGCAGCATTTGGGTATAGCTAATTTTTCATAGTTTCTTTCTGTTTGAGTATTTTCATTGAAATGGTAACAAAAATAAGTGTATTGTACTTAGCTGGAAGGTCACTGCCTCAAATAGATAAACAATTGGTATTTTCCACCGAAGGGACTGAAGATGAAAATGTCAGAATGTGAGCATAATATATTAGGACACATTAATTTTAGAAACTTCATTTCTTTTGAGTTAGTAAAAAATAGGAATTACAAGTTCTCCTAAGGAAGAGAGAATATTCATATAGTAGTTTGACCTTTGAAGCAACATTGGTGATTTAAAACAAATATAGGATGTTTAGTTTCCTTGATTGAAGGAGAAATAAGGTAGGTGACTTTTTTCTTAGCTCTGTGGCTCTTTCATTCAACACGATGTGCTGCCTGCTCTCTTTTTCTGTCTGCATTCTTCACACCCTGTCGAAAAGATGCACAATCTCATTCTCTTTAATTCTTTCTCAAATACTCTATTCAATTTTACCATATGCAACTCCCCCTCTAAATCAGTTTATCTGAGTGGCTTTGCAGACATGTTTTTTGGAGGGGTGGGACATGTACCTGAATTTTTGGTTTAAAGATCCAAATTTTCTGACTACGCTTAATGCTTTTCTTTATCTGAAAGCAAAGCAATCATTACACACAGCAAGATCAATGGAATAACTCTGGTGAAAGCATAGAAATACAAAACTTTGTGAAAAGTAAAGTGAAAAGTAGATTGAGAAGCCATAAGAATATTTAAAACTTACAGAGAAGCTCTTTCTAATAGAGGATTTGTAGAACACATTATTCGCAGTACATGTAATTTGGATTCTGAGAGGTGTTTTTGGATTTGGGAGGGGTGTTAAGACTCTTTTAGCAATTATTGTCCTCAATATATGAAGCTCAGCAACTGAGGAAATCTTGTGTAGTGAAGATTATATATGAATATGAAATTATATGATAGCTAACAGTTGTAATTAAGGCTCAGTAATTTTTTTGCTTCCATTCTGCAGTTAAACGTAAGAAGAAAAAAATATGAAGCTGAAGGTATTCTGTTTTATGGTGGCTATTAGAGAACAACAAACCTTGCAAATTTCATTTCATGGTATGAGAAAAATGAACAGCAGTGATAGACTGTTTGCAAAAAGTCTGTTCAGACACTGTCTTTGGAGTGGTTTTTTTCATGCTGATTGTATACCCAGGTAAGTCTATTCAGAGCAGTGACTATTATTTTTTGTGAGTGTAAACATCTGGAGAAACAGATCCACTGAATAATATTTCGACTCCTCAAGAACTGGTTTCAGTAGTGATAGTTTAGCTTATCTAGTTGATTGATTACACTGAAATAGAAAAAGAATAAATACTCTTGATTGAGGGAGAGAAAACATCTATATAGTAAAAGTACAAGCTGATATCATTTGAGCTGACTATTATGGTTATTGTTACAGAATACTTTGCCCAGGAGTTTGATTTGTATAGCAATTCCATATTTTCCTGATTGTGCAAATGAGCAACTGAATTCTAAAAATATACCTCGTTCCTTGTATTTTGAAAAGTGTAATTAATTATGTGCTTAATGTAATGCCCACACTTAGTTGCACTAAACCCATGTACTTCAGATGACTATAATTTTAAGCAGTCAGAAATATTGCTCAAAAATTATTTCAGTATCTCACTGAAAATATGATCTGTAGGAAAAGATTTTAACTAGTTTGCATACGTGGTTTCTGTAAATTCATTATGTTACGACTGTTACTTACCACCCTAAACATGCTGTTATAAAACTTAATAAAAATAGCAGAGAACAAACCTTCCAGTCTTTAAAGATGCTCATTGTCATGAGTGTAAAGATTTTCTGTTTATAAATCACGATTTCTAGTTTGTATTTATTTCACAACAATGCCAATTCAAATATAAAACTTTCAGACTTCATAATCCTTAGGCAAAAATCTCGTCAGTTAAGAAATCTTTGGCTACAAAATACATTAAATGCAAACATGAAATGTAGGATTATTTTTATACAGATTTTTATTGCTTGCTTTTTTGAGTCACTATGGATAGGTTTGTATTCTCAGGCATTCTTGAATCAACATCTTCCTTACTGCACTTTTTCCATAGATATATTAGAACTGTTTATATACTTTTGGTTTTTATGTGTAAAAACTGCTACAAACACACACATTCATACAAAGAGAATAATGCACTATTTGGGGAGTCATACTGTAGAAGCCATTCAAAAATGTGGGTCCTCTTGGAAAAAAGAATATCAGGTACAAAATTTGCTAAAGATTAAAGAAAGTTACTCTAGAACTGTAAGTTATAGGAAGGGGGAGCAGAGGAATTGCCGCTTGTGGATTTTTTTCTTAATTAGTATTCACAGTGTTGAAATATTTATCAATAATAAAATCTAAGTAACTCAGAAATTTTTTAGCATAGTAATCTCATTGATCTTTTTTTAATAGTGTTTCTTACTAATGCTGAAATTAAGACATCTTAATGTTGACTTAGTAAAATCCTGCATACGGCATTTTAACTGAGATAATACATGCTAAATACAAACCTAAATAATTTGGTTTATTTTAATATTTTTTGTTATGCATAATCAAAATTTTCCCTCATAATTATACTCTTGAACAATTCTATGTGCTTAAAGGTTCGCTAGTTGGTGAGATTTAGATTTGTTACTTATACTCTACAAGTTTGTTTTGAATTGTTTGTCTAAATTATGTTAGGTGCAGTTTTATATTTTCAATGGGATAAGCCATGGCATACATATATCATTAGTTTGGTAGAGTTAACGGTTAATTTGGGTTCATATTTGTTCAACATGCAGACTAGAGAATGTTAGATTAATGCGCAACTTTACTGTGAATGTGAGCAGCTAAAGTCTTTACCACATAAGCCCATTGCACAGTTTTTAAGACAGTGCTTCAGTCTCTTTTCCCACTCCTGCAACAATTTTATTCCTGTTTCTAATCCTAAACTGAACCTCTGTTGATGATTTATCATTGATGGAATTTTTATTTTGCTTAAAATTATCATGTTGGGGGAATGTTGTCAATTTACATGAGCTTAAATTTTGACCTGTGGTTTATGTCCCAGTATTACTATTGCTTGAGGCGTAGAGTTGAGGACTAGAAAGGCCTCCACTGAGGGGCGAAGAACATTTCTATGTTAATTTGGACAAATAGCTTGTCCATCTTTCTGCTTCTTTTATTTAACTTGCAAAAATGTGACCGATAGCACTTACCTATCTCAAACTTTTTTTGAATAGCACTGTATTAGAAAATGCAGCATTTAATCCATTTGGCCTGGGGATGTAGACTCAGATAGCAGCTCTGCAGGCAGGACTTTGTTATGAAGCCTTCCTTTGTGTACGCTATGTTGAAGCACAAATGAGGCTTTGCATAATCATCCATTGGCAGATATAGAGAGCTCACAGCACAGAGCACTAAAATAATCTTTTTTCTAAACTTGGTAGGGCAGTAAAAAATATTTTTGCTGTAGTTGCTTCTGCATTGGAAGCGTTTGCAAATTTGGAACAAAAAGCTTCTCTAGGATTTGATCCAAGCAGATAACAGATTATAATGTTGCTTAAAAAAACCAAACCCATTTATAACACAGTTGCCAAGTTTGAGAAAGAGCCCAGTTAAACCTATTTAAGTCCTCTCATATATCATTAGAGATTTCCCATTCAAAATCTCTCCATTAAGATTATTTATGGACCATTCAAAGTAATATTATTTTATGTTTGGGGGAAAGAAAACTTTGGGGATTAAATATTTTACTTGTCAGTGTTCATTCCAGTAAATGTATTTTTCCCTAGCTAAATCCTAGAGTTCTTAAGATAATAGCTTGCACTTGTACATACTTGTATCTGTGACCCTGATCTCTCTTCTCTCATCAAAAATGAAATAATTATATTTCACAAACAGGTCAGCCAGCCAACGTTTCCTACATTGTCCCACCAGTTCTGTTTCAGTTTTGCTGTAACCTGAAGCTGACATTTTATAGTAAAATCAAGAACACAGCTATGAAGAATTGACTCCTGCCAGCAAGATGCCGACTGTGACTATGAAAGCAGAGATAAATTTGGTTCAGTTATGTGCCACTCTCTCTTGATCAAATCCTGTTGGAGCACAGGTTCACCTATGGACGGACTGATATACTGAACACAATTTCTCCTGGTCTTCACAGATTTTACAGTAACAGTGGCTGGCCCAGCTCCAGGAGTCATCACCCTGTTCAGTGTTTTTGTCAGGAAAACCAGTTCTTCCAGCTCCTGTCCTTTCAGTTACTGACACCTCTGCTAAGGATTGAGCGACAGTTTTGGTTGTGGTTTTTCGTCTGTGATGTATAATCATTTTATATTTCTGTCAGAGACATCCTGAACAGAAATGCGGGCCCTTATGGTACATGGGACATGAACAGCAGCCTTTGTGTAAGTAAGAGTTATTGCATATGCACGACACAGCCTTTGTACATGTAAATCACAGAATCACAGAATCAATCAGGTTGGAAGAGACCTCTGGGATCATCGAGTCCAACCATTGCCCTGACACCATCCCTGCAAGGCGATTCTAATGAGTTCAACAAATCCAGCCTGGGACTGAGTCTATTGCGCACCATGTGGGGTTGATTTTGGTGTACCGAGGAAGCTTAGCACGCCTGATGTATGCTGCACACCTCATGTATGCCGCACTCCTCGGATATTGCACATTACCTGTGCATGAGCCACCGTGGTGGACTGTACGTGAGCAGTAGCGATTTCTTTAGGGCTGAGTCTGACAACCAAGACACAGTCAATCAACAATGTGCCTCCAGTTTCAAGCTTAATTTTTTGTCAGTTCTGTAGTACTACACATTTATCAAATAACACGTAATTATTTGTGTTATTTCCCTGGGTCGGGAAAGCATTTCCAAGCTACACGTGTAAGGAGAGGAAGAAGACAGTTTCTAGCTGATACCCATGACTAATCATACAGTGCAAAGAACCTATGTTCAAACTCCAACAAATTGTGGGTTTCTTCATTGACATGAAGTAGATCTGTGGCAGTGCACAGTGCAGGAACAGAGAAATATAAATTCTAGATTGATTTTATATTATGCAGGTTACTGGGAGGAAAACCTGTACTTGAGCTGGATAGGGATCTTTCATCTGTTATGTTACTATATATAAGACTTTTTTTTTTCTTTTGCATACTGTGAATGTATTTTGCATCATGATATAAAACATTTGTGTTGCTGTGGAAACACATAATGTTATTTTCGTTGTCCTAGGAAACACAGAAACAACACCTGATAGCAGCTGTCATACCAGTTCGGATGGATGATTGTTTTCTCTTCTGTGCAACAAAAATTTTCCATTCCCTACTGTACCTGAAATAGCAGAGGCTCTTGTGATTATTATCTTTAAGTTTATTCACACAGAATGGGACAGGCACTCCGTGCATGAAAATACTCAGTCTCTGCAGTAAGGACTTTTCAGTCTATGGCACTGGTCCAGCAAGTCACTTTTGCCCTTGCTTAACATCAAACCTGTGAGAAGTCCCACTGAAATCAATGGGACTGCTCATGTGCTTAAAGTTAACTACACACGTAAGTGCTTTGCTGGACTGATGCCGAACTAAAAGTAAATGACCAGCCCGTGGTGCAGAATGAGCATTTGAGAACTTGAGAAAGTTTGTGGCTATTGATTTTGATTTTCAAATGGAAAGATGTATTCACTATCTGTGAGTTTCCATGTTTCCAGCAACTCAGTCGTGAAGGAAAATTTTATGATTTAGGGAGGAAAAAAGAGTTAGAGTAAAGTTGAGGGGCAGTTGTACACAGGGGAACTGGATGCCCTTACACCATGGGAACGTGTGTGTGTTTGTGAGCTTGCTGTGGTGGTTTTCTGGGTGTTTCAGCAAATGTTCAGCTTATGTCTCTTCTGCTGCTCTTCTGTGAAAAGGGAAGCACCAGGCTAACATTATTATTACGTTATTTTGTTATGAATGTAGCCCCGTGTGTAATTTCTAGTTTTTGACCATGTGCACAGTTATAGACAGAGCTTTGATTTTTGTCCTGTGTCTCCATAAAATTTGTTTTCACAGAATGTTATGTCTGAATAATTATCTTTATTTTATAAAGAAGCTTAAATTAACTTTATAATACTGCATGCAAATGTCAAATGTGTAAATATAACTTATCAGTAAAATCAGGTTCATGCTCTGTTACACATGGTTAGCAAAAAGTTTCTTTATTTAGACCATAGATTTGTGTCTTACACACTCTTGCTCATATGTCCATGTGTACTTACTCATGTTCGTTCTCTTATGATCACATTTGAATGCCTGTGGAAAAAACAAAAGCCAAGTATTTCAGCATGTAAGAATATCTTTAGTCTATATTTATATGTGGACCAAAGTTCCTGGAAGAAAAAGTTGATAGGTTCAAACATGTGTCCAGTATAATGATAAATTTTGACTCCCTATAGACTCATTAGTGCTGAAATAAAAAAGACCCTGGCATCCTGCTGGCCTTTTCCCCAAAGGGCCTGACCCCAGTTGCTCCCATTTACTGGCTCCATATAGTACTGTCAGTAAGAATAACTGCTCTTTATCCTGTGCAAATCTTTGCAATTTACCCAAAGTACTGTGTGTGTGTGTGAGATAGAAGCAGGCAGGGGGAGAGAAGGAGCAAAGACGAGCAGCTGGACTTGCACTTCAAGAAACGGTTTCTTTTTCTTTCTGGAAGTAACTTCTTCCCTTGTTACCATCCTAGCATTCCTTTCTCTACAAACATTGTTGTTTCTTGCTCACTCTAAGATGAGCCATGTGCGAAACGGAAGATGGACTTTGCAGTAGCCCAAGTGTAATTCTTGGAAAAAATGTTAAATGTCTCTGAGAATAAATATTTTTCATTAGAAACAATGTTCAGTGGGGCATTCATTCAGGTAAAAAGGCTGATAGGGAAGAAAGGAGAAAACGGAGAAAGCACTTAATAAAACCTGTAATTCTTACATGCTTTATCTGGTGGAAGAAGGGCACAGTTGTCTAATTCTTCAGAGATGGCTTGGGTGTGGCAGACATTTCTGGCTTCATTCTCGGTGGACACAGCGTTGGGTGTCAACAGCACATAGAGCAGCACATCTGCATTTTCTGGCCTGGGATGGTTTATTTCATTACTACATCCATTTGGAGGGAGTAGAGAGAGAGTGAATTCGCTCCTTAAGGGAGAAAATCCAATGAAATGCTTGTGCCGGAGTTGTTCTGTGCTCAGTGTGCAAGCTACGTAACCATCGGTGTAATTGAGAGCTGACTGCAGTTCTCTTCCATATTAAATTAATTTATGTAGGTTTCTTCAATAATGCGTTTTAATTTTATGGTGTGAGAGTGAGAAAGTAATCTTCAGAGGAAAAGCGAAGGCATTCAGTAAAACCTGAGGATCCGCATGATGCTCTGCTACCTCCGCGGCTGTGCAAAGGGCGTTCCGAGGACACGGCGGAGGGGCTGCTGTGCCTCGGTGCTGGTGCTTCCAGAAAAGCAGGGGAACCTGCCAGGGGATGATTCAGACCACCTGAATTAAGGGCTTAACTTCCCCCCAGGACTGTCAGGAGCCCAGCTTCCTAATGTAAGCACTTGGTTTAGATGCTTTGTAGGAAGCATAGATTCCTCTGATATTTCCAAGCTGAAGGTTTGTGTCTGAAACTGTTGGATCTACACATGTCGTAAATCAGCGTAGCTCAGTATCAGGTTTGATTCTGGATGACATTTCTTAGTGAGGACTGAGCAGTTTACCACCAAGGCTAAATTTATTGTTGGACATATGATGCATAGACGTAAGCAGAAATCCTGACAGCACTGAAACTAAGGGCAAGATTATTGGGCTTCAGGCTATGCTTCAGTTACACAGAAATTAATTTAATCTCCTGTTAGCTTCAAGGGGACTGGGGGTACACATCCCTAGAGAGTATTTATTCTCTCTTCCCTGCTGACCTTCCTCAGTAACTTCTTTCTGATTTGTTTTCTCTCTTTCATAGCTTAACATCTCTACTGTGCTGTCCCACAGGATCCCTAGGACTTTCAATTTATCAAACACCAAGGAGCCCTGAGTCATTCAAACCTCTCCTTGAAACAACTTTCTTTTGTACAAAACTTTCCCAGTAAAACTATTTTCATCTGTGGTATTATACTCCTACTTCTTCAGGTTTTTTGCATGTTTATCTAGTGAGTAAGATGTGACAGTAGTTTAGACTTTAACGTCTTGAAATACATCTTTATCTTGCATCTTGGTGAAATACTAGATATAGATATATTTCTCTACTCCTTTTATTTCTTGTTTTTTTTGATTTTCCATAAAAACAACCCCCAGTGTTGAATCATGATGAAAATGAACACGTAGTCTATAAAGAAATAGTATCCTAAGAAAGGATTGATTCCCTTTGCAATCAAGGGAAATCTGTAGTGTGGTGTATGGGCACACATCAAGATCCAAAGATTTTTATGATCTATAACCTTCATAATAGATGGTGTCAAAAATACAGTTTGATATGATAGGGCCTAATTCTATGTATGACAGCTCTCTTTCTGCATTGTGTTCTCTTTTTAGACATTTGATTGGGAAAAAAATATTTACCAACCAAAACAAGCTCAAGAACAAAGACTCAAAAAGAATGAGAGGAAGGAAGAAGAAATTTAGTCCCTAATAATGAGGTGAGATTAAAGTACATAAGGATTCAGAAATTATGAAAGAATGATATGCCTATAGCCTGCAGATTTTCAGGTGATGTAGCACAGAAAAGTGTAAACAAGAACAAGGAAGCAAAACTAAAAAAAGAAGCACATTGGGTAAAAAGCCTTACAGGAAAATTCATTGATTCTATTGTAGAAAAGGGTAAAAGCACCCTACCCTATCTAAATGTATACTGAAGAAACTATAGAAACAGGTGAGAGATTAGCTGACTTAGAAAACTCTATCACAAAAAATTGAACTGTCCTTACAGGTGTTGCCTATTTCTTTGAATAAGCCATAGTGCAATATTGTCTTTTTTCCAATGTAAATGCTTCAGGCTAGTTTTTGTGCAACATAAGCTACTGGTTAGCCTTCTCACTGCAGTGCATCAATAAGATTTCCATTCTTCCTCAATAAATTTGTTTCAGCAAACTGGTTCTCCAAAGATTAATAAAAATGGGGAAATCGTCAATGACCATGGAGTTATCATTTGATTACTTTATATAATTTCTATTTATGTATAAATTTTTCTTCTCTTATTCTCAGCCCTTTTTGAAATAACATAACTGTCCCAACAGAACAATGCGTGTTCCTTTCACTGGCCAATATTACTGTTGTAATGGTTTCAACGAAACACTACGTAAGGTAACGCATAAAATTTCTGTCCATTGATTTCAAAGTCATTTAGTACAAACACTCTGGCTGTTCTTATCTGGTAAAACTCCCACTTACTTCAATAGGGTTAGGATTTCATCCTCTATAATATTTTGGTTTTGTTTTTCTTTTCAAGTGGATGACAAGGATTATTACATTGAAAAAAATGTAAGCATAAATCTGAAAAAAAATCTTTTAAATGGGTAACCAAAACATGATACATAGTTTTGAGTTGCTGCTTAGGAGGTTTAGGTCAGAGAAGTTTGGTACTCATATTTTGTTCGCTGAAATTAGTGTACATCTATATCATACTTAAGTGCATGCTGGTATTTTCTTTGGCTTCATGAAAAGGTGTGCTTCCTTTGTAGATATGTACTCATCCTTGAAACAGTGAAAATGAACAGTTCCTCTTGGGTAAATGATTTTAACCACACTGTTATCTCTGTCCCTTGCAAGGTTTTTCTCATCTCTCTTTCTTTCCACACTACCAAGTAGTGCATCCAGTAGGAGTGGGCTTGTAGGACAGAATAGTGCTGAGGATCTGATGGCCACATTTTAGGGTGTGCGGAGTTATTTTGGATAAACTCTAATTTGCTCATATAGACTGACCGCCCATTAGCTGTTGGAGTACATCTGCCACCTTAGTTTCATCCAAAAGGAGTCCAGGTTGTTCTCAAATTGGAACTGAAGTACAGGCAAGTGCTTCAAAAGACCACTCCTGAGCCAGACCGTGTAATGTATGTGCATATGAAGACTATGCAGACATACCCCTTTTTGCCTTAGAGAAGTATTTCTGGTTGGATTTCTTTAGTTCTATCTTGTCTTTCTTTTCTCATAAAATTATTGTCATCTTACTCTCCCCTCATAGTTTTATCTTTGCACTGTGATACCTTCTCTTTCCTGCTTCTGCATAATTCTGTCACTGGTCTTTCCTCAATCCATTTGGATTAGAGCCTTATCCTTTATCATAAAGCAAAAAAAGCATTTGTTTTTAACATATGGCAGAAGATACATGATCTGTTACATCACTGTTGATCACACAAACAAATATTTATAGTCTGTAAATTGGTCGGCTTAATTATGGTTATTAGAAAAGCATCTGTTTCCATTTTCACATGTTCACTGATTTTTTTTTATGATGAAGATCACAATTAATGTGTACAAGAACTTGATTAGGTATTATACTGACGAAATACAACTAATTTACAGGCACGTAAGTCTCACTGGCACATGTTGAGGACCAGGTTTTCACAGAATCACAGAATGTTAGGGATTGGAAGGGACCTCGAAAGATCATCTAGTCCAATCCCCCTGCCGGAGCAGGATTGCCTAGACCATATCACACAGGAACACGTCCAGGCGGGTTTTGAATGTCTCCAGAGAAGGAGACTCCACAACCTCTCTGGGCAGCCTGTTCCAGTGTTCAGTCACCCAGTTTTGTTATTATGATAAAGAAGGTGGATGGGTTTGCTAGGTAAATGGATATGAATACAAGAGAGCCTAAAACTTTGTTGCATATTTATTAAAATTTATGTAGTTTGAATAGTCTATAGTTTAATACAGTTTATTAAACTACAGTATTTTATATGTAATTTATATGGTCTAAATGCGAGCAAAATACAGAGCAAAAAGCGGATCTGCAATAAAATTTAATGGCAGTAAGCAAAGGGACAAGTTAAAATGAAGGAAAACGTTATGATTTGCACATATAAAAGTGAAGTGATATGATCAATGATCCAAGAATATGAAGGACAACTTAGGAAACTGCTGCTGCTGAAAGAAAATTCAAGCAAACCAGTAGACTCCACTGTCTCAAGCCTGAGACTGACAGGAGAGCTGCAGATTATCTTCAGGTTTTCTCTGGCCATCTCTGTCTTCTACAAGCTCTTGTTGTCTTCTGTCCTTCCCACAAACTGGGAGTTAGTAAATGAAGTATTATCTCACTAAAGGTAGAAGCAACCTGAGATTATCCAAAATGAAGAGGGGAGCCTGAATGAATTAACAGTGATGAGCTGAAGACACGGCACTTGTAGATGAGTTTAACAGTTGGGCTACTTAACAGCGTAAATGTGTATTTATAGCAATGGAGCTAGAGGTATGATCACCTGGGGATTTAATGGGTTTTTACTCATAGAAGTTTGCACTGATATTAGCTTGGTCTGGATCAAGTATTTGTCTTGCATGTAATACGGACAGTCATGGGTAACTCATTAGAGTGACAATCACCAGGCTTGCTAATTGGAGAGAAAGTTCAGGATGGCACAGGTCTGCCATCCTCCTGTCTCAGGGTACTCATCTTCATGCTTTGTGGTACTTCGCTGTGCCCCACCTAATAGCCAGGAAGCAGCTATTAGCTTATCATTATAACTAGAATTAACATGGGATGAGAATAAACAATACACTGTGGGACTCATTATTTGTCTTCCAGATGCAGGGGGTGAAGAAATTATGGAAGTTACTGTTTACCTTACAATACTCCTATTCTGATGGCCACAGTCCAGGCCCTGACTAATGGTTTTGAAATGTTGAGAACAGAAGTTAAGCAGGCATCTAGATCCCAGACTCCACTAGGGAACCCCGATTAGCATGTGGAGGGTGAAAAGCAAGGGAAGCACTGAAACTTGAAACCGGGCCAAGAGCATAAAACCCACAGGGCTTGTGGCTATTGCAGGTAATAATGAAGGGACAATGTCCATAGGAGGGTAAAAGAGACGGTTCAGGGAAGGGCAAGTCAAGAAACCAGAGGGCTGATGGAGGGGTCTGGCATGAGAAGGTTTGCTGCACATCTTGGTCATGGCTTAGGAAAGGCACAGTGACTGAGTAATGGA
The DNA here is from genome assembly GCF_013368605.1 of Nyctibius grandis. Taxonomy (NCBI): domain Eukaryota; kingdom Metazoa; phylum Chordata; class Aves; order Nyctibiiformes; family Nyctibiidae; genus Nyctibius; species Nyctibius grandis. Next base: position 61,294,112 of record NC_090663.1, read on the forward strand.
TCTGCAATGAGACTTGCCGATACAGGTTCCTTGGTCGTTGCTGCATAGGACCATGCAGAAGAATGATGGTCGGTGCAAATGGAAGCCCTGAAAAGCCATAAGTGCCTGTTCAAAAATCTAATGGGTAAGAACATTACAAAACCTGGCAAACACTGCTGGGAGTTTGTTTTATAGCTTTATTGAAGGAAGTTTCCCAGGCTTCTAGAATGCTGTGTTCTTCTCATACTGTCTAATTTTTCATTATGCATCTTTCTTTTTTTAACTTATAAACTGAACATAAACCAGAGATTTCTCCAACACTCTGGCAAACTCTGGTGACTTTGGGGCAAAAGCTCTGTAGTGTCCTAGTGATCTTTGACTTTATCTCATATATTTTAAAAAGTAGGTTATTTTTAAGTTTCTGTAGTAGAAGTATATGCCAATAAGCATATCCCTGGCACAGCTGAGATCATCTGAGGTGTTGCTATAATTGCGTTACAAAGATTATCTGGATCTTGGTGTAATTATTCAGTTTAAAAGCACTGTTGAGCAACAACATGCAGGAATTTGGGACAAATGGAAGTCTGGGTTGTATTTTTTGGGTTTGTAAGAAACCAAGTATTGTAGCTGTACTATCTGAGTAGTAAGGAGAACTTGAAAGAGAAAAGGTAGTAAACATCAGAAATGGAAGGATGTTATTAGACCGTGAGTGAAGAATTATAGCCTGTGCTAGGAGTACAGACAGCTCTCCCGTTTAAGTCAAATGACTAATGGTATGAATTTTCTACATGGTGAGACCATGGTACTTTCTGTCAGGGTTCAGCTTTAGAAAATATCTCATAGCTGTCAAAAGTCCTTGGAGAGGAAGTTTCCTTGCTTTTCTTCTTGCAGAGGTTTCACTGATTGTGTTATTTATGAGAGACCAGCCAAAGCCAGGCACAGTTTGCTGGACACTGTACAAATGGTAGGGTAAGAGACAATCTCCCTGCCTTGAAGAGATAGTATATAAATAGACAAAATGGGAAGGGGAGAGGGGTAATACGTAGTATCAATGTTGTGATGATAGATGACATGTTAATTCTCTCTTTTTGGCAGGGGAATATTATTCAGGGATTAGAAAGACAAGGAAAAGGGGAGATTTGTGGGAAACAATAGGGGAGGAGAGGAAGACAAGTAAGGCAGCTGTGGAGCACAGCAGAGGTGAAGGTATTGACATGAGAGTGGAACAAGCCTGGATCAAGCAGCCACTTGTCAAGGGCAGTTAAAGTCCAGTCAGAATTGAGAAAATATTTTCAGTATCAGCAGTCCCTGATTTAGCTTTTTCTACAGCTGCTTTGCTGGCTTCAGTGCCTGGTTATTGCCTCCTTGCAGTTTCTTTTGCAAAGCTCGAGTGGCTCGAGTCAGAGGAGATCACCTATGTGGGACACACGTTGCCTTTGATAGTGGGTTGTCCAAGCCCCTGTCATGGCATGCTGCGGGGCAGGGGAACAGAACAGGCTGCGGCAGCCAGGACCCCCACCCTCTCCTTTCCTCCAGGCTGAACCTCGAGAAGCCATTGTCACAGCTTGAGTGAGAAAGCTCAAGGCTTTTAAGTGTACAAAAATGTCTTGCACTTGAGTAAAAAGTGTGGTGTGGTATGCAGGATTTATAAGTGTTACAAAAGTAAATGGACTCTTTTTATATCCAGTGTATTAGAAGTTTATCAGTAGGCTTTAAATTCAAATTGCAATTCTGAAAATATGTTTGCTAACGATATGACAGGTGCAAATGTTGCAACAGCAATGTAACAATTACAGCAGTCATAAGACAAATTTATTTAATGAAAATTGTTGAAAAGTTCAACTCAAAAGCCAGGAAAATTGCTAAAAAGTCAGCGTCTCTGAAAAATCTCTCTTGATTTATCCTCTTCAGACATCTCAGTCAAATGACAACTCAAAAGTACCCCCTGTTTCAGTACTGACAGCTTAGGGCTTCTGAATACATATTCTCAAATTAAGTGTTTTGTCGCTGCCAAGCATTTATCATGTAGAAAAGAATACTGGGAAGTTTGTATATTTTCCTAGAATTGTAAATTCAGTTAAAGCATTATAGACATTTTAATGTGATCTCATTCAGAGGCAATATTAGTTCAACTTACAGCATATACAGGAAAAAATACAGTAGAAATTTAGCCCTTGATATTTCATGTATAAGGTTAAGTTAATTTAAATGCTTAAGATTTTTTATTAAGTTCAAAATATGGATATTAGACTGTTGGATCTGTATTTTTAGATTCTGGCTAAGAACATGCCTTGCTTAAGAACAGCTGAGTAGCATAAAAGATCTTTCATCGTCCTGCATTGTCTAGTATATTCCAAAAAGGTTTTATAGATTATGGTCAGATGGCTGTCTTTCCCTTCACTCTTTTCACCAATAAAAACCAATTCCAAAATATTGTTTCACAATTTGTGTCACTAAATACAGATTTTTGAAATTTGTCCTTGGTTTTCCTAGCACAGATGCATTTGAAAAACAATGAAAAGGGCTCTAATGGACAAAACTAATACGAGTAGAACTATACTTTTTTGTTAGAAACATGATGTCAATGTTTGAAAATTTTCAAAAGTAGTTGAAAATTGTCTAAATTATATAGAAGCACGGTCCTTAAGACCTTTTTTTTTTTTTGATGGAAATGGGCTTGTTAACAGAAGCTAATAAAAAAGGGAAAGTGGTTTTTAGGTTTTTCAGCGGAAAGAGTGATATGAGCAGACATATGATGGTACAGCTGATGAAAAAACAAAAAAATGTTAATTCTGACATATTTTTATCTTGAGAACTGGGTGAATTACCTCAGGATTTGAAATGAACTGTAGATTTTGTCCCTCTGTATCGCTCTAATGTTTTTAGGATTGTCTTGAAGACGGTGAAGGTACTAGAGATACAGCTTTGCTGCAGAGAGTAAGGGATGCTTCCAGATAAACTCTGTTAAGAGTCATTGACCTCACATTCCTCTGATACATAGATTTCTGCTAGGTGCCCTTAAAAAAAGAAAGTTTCATAAGCTCGGGAATAGGTAAAGGATAATATGTAAAAGCTCAGTCTCCTGTTACTGTCCAAGCATGGCTGGGTCCAGCATTTGTCCCAGAGCTCCAGACTCGGTCAGTAAATACCAGCAAACAAAAGCTGGCACGCAGATGCAGTCTGACTTTCTAGAAAATACCTGAAGGGCCCTTCCACCCCGGCAGCGACTTTCTCAGTTCATGAGTCTAAACACCCCTCCCCTTTCCACCACAAAATCAACCAAACAGCAGGGAAAAAACTGTCCTGAGGCAAAGCAACTTTCCAAAAACTGAAAATAAAGCAATTTCAAGGAAAAAGATCCAAGAAACTTACCCTGAGCAGAAATCTTGCCCTTTCAGGGGAAGGAGTGATGTGATAGTTCGGTGAGACTTCTCTGGTTTTCATGGTTTGGTATTGGCTAGTAAAGGAAAGACTGATAGCGTTAGGAAGAAGGGAGGGAGGTCCTTCTACTTAGAAAAAAAAAGCATGATAATCATATACAAAATATGTTTCCATGTCCAACTGACGTTTTTGAAGACTAGCATCATTTTATGGTCAAAAGCTGTATAGTGTTCATTTAATTTATGGGTAGCAAATATTGGTTTCCTTTAGATCTCATTATATTTCATATAATGTAATTAGTTCCTGTATTACAAAGCTTATTGTGACTTATTTGCTTTTCCTGAGTTGGTAGATGAATGGCTCTTAATAACCACATGAATCAGCCTGGTGTGCAGGACATGAAATAATTGTCATGGTATCGGTCAACAGGGCCCAATGTGCCCAACCTCCATGGGCTTGTGCAGAATCATACCCGTACGGGTCTGTCAGTATCAGAGTTGTCCCTGTGCCTAAGCAGGGAGACACACGTCCATAACCTCTTCTAAATGTGGCAGGTGCTTGCTTTTCTCCCCCCAGTAGAAATGAACAGCTCTGCTGGGCTACATCACTCAGCTTATCCATCATGTCTCCTTGAGGGCTGCCTTGCTTTGGCTATGAACAAAAGCCCTCCACCTTTCCACGTGGGATGCACTGTGTTCCTGGGAACCTGGTCAGAGTTTTTTACAAAACCGCAAGTGTGCACAGCCTCTTCCTTTCCCAAGGACACCCCTTCTCATGGGCCGTGCGGTGGCCGGGCTGTGTCACTTTGCTCAGCGTGGTGCAGCTCAAGCTGATGCCTACGGCCCAACTCACATGGCCACGCCAGTGTGCAAACAGCTCCTTGGAGAGGCACCTGTCAGAAGTAAAGAAGCCTCTCCAGCCTATTTCCACCTCAGGCCTCATTATAACAAAACAAGGATTGCCAGTTGGACCAAAATTGAGCCGAGCTGGGAACTACTTCTCCAGGAAGAGATCCAAGACCACTAACCATCGTATGCGCAGAGCATTTTACCATCACATCATCAGGACAAGCTGGAATCCCCTTGGTTATGGCTGGACTTGGACCAGGGTGCTTCAGGTGAAAGGTCGTGGGTTTTAAAACGGGCTTGAAAAAGTGCCCTGTTCTTCCCCCCTTCTTAATTAACGGTCCTGTCTAGACCCTTCTCACGATCAACTCCTCCACCTCCTCAGCTTGCCAAAGCCTGCACCTGTCCTCACTCCCCCTAGCAGGCTGTTTTTAATTCACAGCCCTGAGGTCTCCCTTCCATCAGTCCAGGGTTAGGTTGCTGCATTTTCCAGGCAATAGATTAAAAAAATAAGATTGACAAATGAGTTTAGCATATGACTGTCATGCATAGTTTATTAAAAAAAAAAAAAAAAAGACTCACTGGAATGTCCATCTACTACTTGTTTGCCTTGCCCATCTGGGAAATGGAATTTAAATTACCGCATTGCTTTAGGAGCAGTTTGTAATCCCAGTATAGTGAAGTCACACGTTTTTCATGGGATGAGAACAGCAGATAATAAGAGTTTCTGCAGTTAGCATGGTGATGGAACAGATCATCCTGAGTGCCATTACACGGCACATGCAGGACAATCGGAGCATCGGGGCCAGCCAACATGGATTCATGAAAGGCAGGTCCTGCTCGACCAACCTGGTCTCCTTCTATGACCAAGTGACCCGCTTAGTAGATGAGGGCAGGGCTGTGGATGTAGTCTATCTAGACTTCAGTAAGGCATTCGACACTGTCTCCCACAGCATCCTCCTAGACAAACTGGCTGCCCAGGGCTTGGATGGGTGGACTCTTCAATGGGTTAAAAACTGGCTGGATGGCCGAGCCCAGAGAGTGGTGGTGAATGGGGTAAAGTCCAACTGGTGGCCGGTCACTAGCGGTGTTCCCCAGGGCTCAGTTCTGGGGCCGGTGCTGTTCAATATCTTTATAGATGATCTAGACGTAGGGATTGAGTGCACCCTCAGCAAATTTGCAGATGACACCAAGCTGGGTGGCAGTGTCGATCTGCTGGAGGGTAGGAAGGCCCTACAGAGGGATCTGGACAGGTTAGATAGACGGGCCGAGACCAACGGCATGAGGTTCAAGAAGAACAAGTGCCGGGTCTTACACTTCGGCCACAACAACCCCATGCAGCTCTACAGGCTGGGGGAAGAGTGGTTAGAAAGCGGCCCCGTGGAAAGAGACCTGGGGGTGCTGATCGACAGCCAGCTAAACATGAGCCAGCAGTGTGCCCAGGTGGCCAAGAAGGCCAATGGCATCCTGGCCTCTATTAGGAATAGTGTAGCCAGCTGGTCTAGGGAAGTGATCGTCCCTCTGTACTCGGCACTGGTGAGGCCACACCTTGAATACTGTGTTCAGTTCTGGGCCCCGCACTTCAAGAAAGATGTTGAGGTGTTGGAGCGAGTCCAGAGGAGGGCGACCAAGTTGGTGAAGGGTCTGGAGGGTCTGACCTATGAGGAACGGCTGAGGGAGCTGGGTTTGTTTAGCCTGGAGAAGAGGAGGTTCAGAGGTGACCTTATTGCAGTCTACAACTACCTGAAGGGAGGTTGTAGTGAAGTGGGAGTTGGCCTCTTCTCCCGGGCAACTAGCGATAGGACAAGAGGACATAGCCTCAAGCTTCGCCAGGGGAGATTCAGGTTAGACATTAGGAAGAATTTCTTTTCAGAAAGGGTTATTAGACATTGGAATGGGCTGCCCAGGGAGGTGGTGGAGTCACCATCCCTAGATGTGTTTAAGAAAAGACTGGACATGGCACTTAGTGCCATGGTCTAGTTGACAGGGTGGTGTAAGGGCAATGGTTGGACTCGATGATCCCTGAGGTCTCTTCCAACCTGATTGATTCTGTGATTCTGTGATATCAGGTATGATGGCAAGATATGCTTTAAAGTATAGTTGTCGTAGATGGAAACATACAGCCATAGAAACAGTGTTCTGCCTTCCTAGGAGAAGACACTGAAGCACTGCCATCAGCTTGCTTGCATTTGCAGAGTGTGTATCTTCCCAGATACCTGCAGCTTGATTCACATTCTTGATGAAAAGATGGAATAACTTCCCAGAGCCTGTAACAGCCTCACCTTTATGCAGAGTATGAGGGTTTTTCACTCTTGGTTTATTACAGTACTTTTCTAGCCTCTTTTTGATTTGCAAACTCCTAATTTTTTTTCAACTTACTGACAACAGGCATGCTTTCTAACTTAAGCTCTCTGAACATGGGAGTTTCATGGACCACAAGTTGAGAACTGTTGTAGTGTGAGGCAGGATGGTGCTGTGTTTTCATTTTGCTTTAAGAATCATTAACAGAATAATCCCATCTGATGTTTGTGTTTCCAATTACAGATGGTAGTAAAAATAGTAAAGGTAATAGACCTTTAGCTGTATACTAGGATGCTCTTGAGCTAAGTGCTGTAGGAATACAGAACAAAAAGTCAGTCCCAGCACCAAAGAGTTTAGACTTCAAGTACAGAAAGATGGCTGCAGCCTGGGTGGGGGAATGGGTAAAACAAAACAGTAGGGTCATGCTGGTGGTTTAGCTGCTGTCAAAGATGCTTGTGGGCATCCTGGTTGTTTACAGGGAGTCCCTTCTAGAAATGAAGGGTTAATGAGAGTGAAAAGTGGTTGAAAATTTAATGAGCAGTCAATGAAGAGAGTATCATCAGCCAGGGAGCCAGAGCTAGAGGTCCTTGGGAGGGCTTTGGAGGTGTCCCTTGGGGGCCAAGGCAGCTGTGTACTCCGTGTCAGAGGTATGAAGAACACAGGACAAGTACCAGATACAATGAGAGGCAGTTTGTGAAATGTTGATTAGAGGGGTACAAAAAACTGCACAATGCCAGGGTTAGCTATGGGAAGCTTAGATCATGGACAGTTACTCTGCTCGATCCTTGGCTCTAAATCTTCAAATATTGATCTTAGACAGTATTTGAGCCACTCTTCCTACTGTCCTCCATACGCTGCTTAAACCCCTCCCTTCTGTACACGAAGGGTACAATTCATCTTTGTCCTAACTCATCTGAAAGCTATAGGTCTGGTGTGAACTCAGTGTCAAAGCTCTATTTTTTACTCAGTGGAGAAACAGAGGTGGACAGTCATCTACAGGAGCAGGCTCTAACATGGGACAGGTGAATTATTTTCTCAGCATCTTTTGTCTATATGGCTAATTTTGTCATGACATCTAACCTTCAGCTAGTTAAAATTAGCTGAAAGGAATCCTGTGCCAGGTCTTCTCTTTGACTAAATCCCTTGTTAAATACCTATACAGTTTTGAAGCATTAAAAATAACAACTTTAAAAATATACTAAATGTCAAGTTCCCAGGGATACTCCCAACTACTGTTTCTAGAGATAATGTATTTTCTGACCCTTGTACAGAACAGAAGATGGAAAGTTACACTCCGTTTCCCATTGCCAATGTTACCCTCCTAAGAACTGAAAACCATTTCTGTGATGGGAGCTTAGACAGGGAGGGCTGGAGTCTACAGTTGTTGCTATGACCTGAGGAAGTTTTCTAAATATCAAGGTTGAAGTATTGTTTTTTGCAAAAAAGATGCAGCACTGATAATGAACACCTTGTTGGTATAAAATGTATTTTTATCTAGAGCTGACCAAACGTAATCCATGATCAAAAATGGTTTCTACCCACAAATGGAAGCAGTGAAATAAAATAATAACAAAATCTTTTGCACAGGTTTTCCCACTGGCTCTAGTTCTGATGAGCTTTAAACTACAGCATTTATTTGAATGTCTCCACAGGTACTAATCTAAATGTCAACAAAGCTGATATAAGCATTTAACTGCTGATCACTTTAGCAGTTACTGTGCTTGTCCCAAAATCCCAAACAGTCTCACCAATTTCCCTAGATGCAAAAGCCTCAGATGTCCCCAGTACAGCTGTCAAAAACCTCCTGCTACCTCTGTTTGGCTATTCTATAATGCTAACATGTGCTTTCAACAAAAAGGGCCTTGATACAAAGACTGCTAAGACAACTGAAATGTGAGTGGCTTTCAGTGCAGAAGTACCTTAATGAGGAGAAATTAGTAGGTACTAGGTGTCGTCTCTGTCTGTCAGAAAAAAAAATCCAAATAAAAACAAATGGGAATAAGCCAGGTGTATTTAAATATGGAACAAGCCAGCTCCTGTCATTGTGACTTCCAATTGAGATGACTCTGAGGGAAATATTATTTGACACCATATAAAAGTCATGCTTTAGGAAAATGTTCATGACTGTTTAAAAGGGCTAAGTGGGTAAACTGCGGTATTTTACTATGCACAGGAATATTACGATGACCTGCTGTTTCTTTATGACGTGAAGAATTTTAAATTATTGCATCAGTTTACCTTCTCTCAACCTCTCATTATTTTATAGCACTTCATCATCATCTTCACAGTAATTTTCTTTCTAAAATAGCCATTAAACCCTTGACCCCTGAACTAATCCTCATTGTTCTCTGTGAATCTCTTTTCCTGCAACTGTTTTCTATCCCTGCAGCGTCCTTGCGGTTGATCTCTGAAGTCTTTCCGGTTCTGCAGTGAGTATTTTCTGGGTTTACTTTTATTTTTCAGGAGAGGTAACCTGTGCCATGTAGTGACACAAGGACATTAGACAACATTACTGAAGTGCTGCACCTCAGCTGCTCCCTCTGACTTCTGTAGGAATTTCTGCTTATTGGATCATTGGTAAATCAGCCTCTATATACTCAAAGTGTTTATAATTCGGAGAGGTATTTCAGGAAATACTCAGACTGTACTGAAAGAAACAGGAATTTTAACATTATTTCAACCTGTTCCAAAGTTCATCTCATGTTTCCTTGACAGTTTGTCTTCTCGATTTGCTAGTGCTCAGTAGATATTAAAAACAACTGTTCAGTTCTGTTTTCTTCTACATTTCATGCAATCACTTTGATTTAAATTCTTCAACTGGACAGTTGGAGGTGGAATATTCTCGAAAGATTCTGAAAATTCTAGTAGCCTAATTTTAAGAAAAAGGCAGAAATTGGAAATAAAATCCAAAGAACTCTTGGACGAAAACTGCTTTCCTGTGTTGTTTCTAGGACATGTAAAATTACTCTGACGACACTTGCATTTGCCAGCTAAGAAGCTCATTAAATACATATTCGGTCACGTACGAATGAACCTTTTTGTTCAGATGGAGAAGACAACACTGGGAAAGTTGAACCTTATTAAAGGTAAGATGCAACTTAAGTAATTCCATCTTTTAAAAAATGTTTTCATGCGAAGCCACATTTCTTCATACGAACATCTTCCTGTTCGCTTATTCAGGGTTGTTTCAACAATGGCGATAATGACCCCCAATACAGAAATTGTATGGCTACACACTCAGATTTATGGCATCAGGATGGAAATTGCCTGTTTATAACCACTTATTTTTAAGCAGTAATTATCACAGCACACCCAGAGTGAAATCCTATTGCTGTAAATGCTGAAAGGTATACAGCAGTGCAATGAGGACAGTGGTGATGATTTTACAGCCTTTGTGTCACTCCAGCATTCAGGTTGAGTTGTACTAAAGGCTTTACGTATTTTTTAGCTGGAATCATTAAGATAGTCTCTGAACAATACAAGTGCTAAATGATTGTACTCTGTCATGTGTAACGTTTAGTCTTCAGCATTAAACTTTAGAGGGAAAATTTCTTCATTATTTCTTCTACTTTTTGAAGATGTACGTATTCTGTAAATTGCACATTGTAAGTAATTGCAATTGTATAATTATGCATTTCTACAAGATCTTTTATTAAGTGAATCTCAAAATGTTTGAGATTTGGTACCTCAATAAACATAAAGAATTCTGGATTCTGCTCTGAAGTATCTGAACCTTTTGATTATATGTTTTGAGTTGCAAATCTCATGAAAACAGGCTCGGCAATGGGAATTATTATTGCAAGATTCTATTTGTTGTCAGGCTGGAGATACTACGAAAATTGTATTTTGGCATTTCCACATCTGACTATGCCAGAACTAAAAATCCAGAAGCGCAAAGAAATGAAAATTAATCTGATGAATTCACAGTTTATGACACACTTTGAGGTCTCACTGGATGCTGTGGTAGCAGAGGGAATGCCTCTTGCTTCACAGTTATTTAGAGTCATCCTGATGAATTTCTAATGGAGATCATTTCTGACTTGCAGACTGTTCCTCCCATAAATGATGATCTCCACGCAGGTTAGAAGATAGTTCCAGGATAAACAGCACTAGCTTTCAAGTAACTGAAAAATTTGAATAGCTTAATCCAGAAATTCTCCACACTTAACACAATATTGCCAGTTAACAGTGCGCTACATTGCAAAAGGCATTATCACCCTCTTGTGAACTTACCTCAACAGAAGAGTTAAACGTTATTTGAAACAGAAAAGTTCTTTGAAAGCACATACATGAGGATTTTTGTTATCATTCGTTGTTCTAAAGAAGCATTGCTACAATATCCACAACTGCTCAGTGAGACAAACTCATTGCCCAAATAATTTTGACATGGATTTTTCTAAAGCTTCAGGTGGTCATTGGATTCATTAATGTGATGAATTCCAAAATTCCTGGCAAATTTCTTCCAGAACTGTGCCACTTGTTACTTTGTGTGTATCTATATACCTTGATGGCTCCATTAAAAATTACTGTCATTAAGGAAAGACACAATATCTGTGAGCTCTACATTTATGATTGTACTGAATTATTGAATGTTTGTTTAATAGTGGATTTTTTTTAAAAAAAAAAGTATGCCAGCCTATTGAGTGAATATTGATGAATAACATAGTCTCAGAAATAAAGAATAGCTTATAAGGAATAGAAAACAGGAATATACTTGCCACAGCAATCACACAGGTGTACATTTCTGATTTGTTGACTACTCTTTGGCAAGCTTTGATAACAGCAGTGGAGAATTACAGTGTGAGTTTTGCCAAGGACTCAAAGACTAAGATTTGTGTCAGGAAGTCTTTTTGTGTTAATTACATATTTTTCCTCCTATTTTTCTAAATAGCTTCAGGAAATTGGCATGCAGCAAACCACTTCTAAATCAAGCTGCAAGCCGGTACTGTAAAAAACAAAGAGTTTATTGGTACCAGACATTTGTAAATAAGTAATTGACACTCCTGCTATAACAATAAGCACTTCTTCCAAAAAAAACAGGGAGCTGCCAGAATAAACAGGTTTTCAATGAGCCCAATCCAATGCTGTATATCCATCAGGGTCAGTCCCATCAGTGGTGGTCAAAATAATAACTCTGGGACCAGCTGGAGTTCTGCAAAGCAGCAGCCGGCTCCTGCTTTTTTCTCTTCCTTCCTTCTCCGCAGCCTTCCAGTGGGATCCCTTGGCATGGGCAGGCTGCAAGCTACAGCAATGTTGCCTTAACAATGTCTGAGCGTTGGTGACAAATCCAAAGACTCTGGAATTATTGGGATCTGGATACGCAGTGGACCAAGGTGAGAGGCATGCTGCTGCCAGGGGGACATAGGCTCAACACTTCAGCTTTTGAGGGACCAGAATCAATCAGGCCTCCCTCCCTTTGGGTCAGTGCTGTGGGGACGTGGCTAAGGACCACATAGAGCACGTTTGCCCTTCTTCTATTCTTGGTAATTGGGTGGGATACAATGAACATTCATGGGTTTTGCAGTAGCATCTAATGAAATGTTGAGGTAGATTTTCCCCGCTCTCCCTGCCATGTCAAGCTTCTGGCTGACTCTCTCCCATCCATCCTCCCCACCACCACCACCACCACCATTTTCTCTGCTTTCTCCTTACCTCCTGCACTGCTGCCTTAAGCAGTTCCGTAAAAAGCCAGCAGAGCAGTAAAGTAAGAGGGGGCTGCAGCAATTTGCCGTGTTTCAACAACTGACAATAGTCATATAAATTTGAAGGTAAAACAGAAGGTAAGAATGGGTGTAAGGTCTGTGTTGAACTGTAAGCGCTCTTTGGTAGCAGTGGGCATGTTAAAAACTGTATTACATAATAAGGCACTTGAGCAGAAAGTTTCTGTTCATCTCAGTGAAATAGTATGATTTAAATGAGGGAGTGCAGACCTCTAGACTAACTCTGTTCTTTCACTCCTGTCTAATGCAGCATCAGAAAGATGCCATACATCAGACAAGTGAGCTAGGTAAGAAAGCATAACTTTATTATTAGTGTGATTTAAAAACAAAATTAATGATGGCTTTCTGTGGAGTGAAACTGTGCCTAGTACAAAAAAAAAAAAAAACCCACAACACAAAACCCCTGCATTCAGGGACTACAGGTGAGATTGTTTTGGGGTTGTTGTTTTTGTCCACCCCGCTGCCTGTGGACAGTTATTTTCAGACCACTTGACTGACAATCCAAAGAGCTAGGTTTCTTTATTTTTTGTAAATGTGGACTTATTGTCTACATAACTCTCTTAGCAGTGAAAGTTAGAGGATAGATCTCAAGACTCTTAAAAGCCTTGGCTTAGCGTATCTGCTAGATGAGCTTCTGCTGGCTTTAACCTTCATGATATCTTTTTTTTAAAAATGGCTCTCCTAGAAGAGAAGAAAACTGGAAGGGGATGAAGAATACAAATTTTCTTTGATAGCACTTACCTTTCCTATTGAGGGTGATGATGCAGGGCTCTGAAACAAAAGCAGAGAGGGCTGGTGGATTGGTGACAAGGAACAGTTTAGGAATGTCTCTTCTCAGCCTCTGCCCAAGACAGTTCATGGTGTTTGGTGGGTTTTTTTGGTTTTGGGTTTGTTTTCTTTTTGGTTTTGTTTTTTTTTTCTGTTATTGAGACAATGAGCAGGAAAGTCAGAATATGCAGAAGACTGCTTGAATTCCAGTGAATTGTGTTTTAGGTGTCGGTAGCTGGATGTATGCTGTTGAAAGTGTTGTTATACAAGTAAGTGCATAAATCTATTTTAATTGCTTTCATTAAAAAAATGTTTAAAATCATAAATACTATGGGTCGCAAACAACATAAGACAAAGCAAATAGTACAGTAATAGATACACTCCCACATTTATACTGTAAATCAAATATATGCTATTACAGAGTAGAAATCCATTATTTTTAGGAAAGTTAATAAGTTCTTTCACAGAGATGTTGCATTGCTGAGGCTATTCTAGGCTAATAGGAAGAGTATTTGAATTGTTCAGCAATAACCTCTTCAGTACTTGTGTCATGACAGCAGATTTCTGAAATGTTGCTGAGCCGAAGCCACTCTTAATTCCCTTGATGAGTGACACAGTGAGAGCAATTTTCCCAAAATTTAGTTTTTCTTTTATTCTCTAACTGATGTATATTTCCCAAAAAATCTTAACTGAATGGCTTCTAAACAATCAAACTTCAGTCTTGCGAAACTGCTTGCATGCTATTCAGTTCAGCTATGTTGCTCAGTATTTGTGGTGTGCAAGGAACCGCCTGTGCCTATTGTGTTTGCTACCAGATCGAATCTCTGAAGGCTTTGGCAGCCTCAAGCTCTGTTGAAGTCACTGGGCTCTGAAGATGCTCACAACTTTATTATGTTGTTGTTAAAAGTGTAGAATTCAAAGGCCTACCCACCAAATTTTGCAAATAACAGTAAGAAAACTTTTTCATTTTGTATAAACGCTGGTGCAACTTGGAGACCATGCACTCCTCCAAATATACATCTGTTTGAGCAAAGGGTTACCAGAAACAAGGAACAAGGATATGGAGACCATTGCTCAATAACCACAGCCATTATTTTGCAATATTTATTGAGCTCTGCAGGGGTTTTCCTGGGATCAGAACTTAGTTGGTTTTAGTAGCAATATTTTCAGTTGTGTCATATGGATTGTTTCACGTTGTTAGAGAGGAATGCTGTTATCTGTATTTCAGAATTGCTAGTTATAGAACTTGCATCAATGCATTTGTATTCTGTAACCTAAAGCAAAATGCCATGTAATTTGAATATCAGCTTTACCCACCATGAGTCTCTCTGGTATGTATTGCTATCCAGGGAATGTGTCTGGGCACCTTTCCTATTTAACCTGGTTGATTGAACATGATGCATCCAGGTGCATTATTTTCAAAATTTATTCTTGAATATTTAGGTGTAAACCATCCCAAGAGAAGCATATAGATAGTTGCCGCTTAAACCAGTTTTGTAGACATGACACATGGGGATTTTAAGATGACCTTCAAGTGTTTTACCAAAACTCAGCCTACATAGCGCTTTGAGAAACAAGTACAATCAGATTCGTTTTCTTGTACAGCTAAAATATATGTATTTTTTTCCAATAGATTTGCGTATCTTTACAGAAAGAACTACTCTTCTTAAGCAGCAGGTAAAGAAAAGAATATGGGTAAAGTATTTGGGGAGGAATGGGAAAGGGCATTTAATAGAGTTAATCTTATTATACATTTTTCTACATTAAAGTCAACAGGCTGCAAATATATTCTGCTACAAAGCTTTGTGTAAGAAATATCTCTATAAGAAAATACATCTCATTAAACATTTCCTGTAAATAAATTATCCCAAATAACTATGTTTTCAAGAGGAAAAGTGGGGGCAGGCCAATGATAAGAAGAGCTAAAAATTGCTGAGAGACCATTTCTGTAACCCCCCTGCTCATGCTGGGTATCATTTTCTTTAATATGTAGTCACAATGAGAGCAATAGGGTTCCCCTGCTGAGCATGTGCTGTGTCAGTGTAAATAACACTTGCAAAATTGGTTCCTGTACTTTTTTTTAATATCTTGAAATTATGCTATTTCTGAGCCTTAGTTCTGTTTCAGTTACACTGGAAAAACTCTGAAATAAGCAGAGTTGCAATGATAGGACTGCAAGATAGAACTCTGACTGAGACTATTAAAAAACAGAAGCCTCTGCCTCTGAGCAGTCCCTCTAGGTCAATAAAAACTAACTAACTACAGTAGGGAAAGAGGCCTGTGAAATACTCTTCTTATTTAGACTCTTATGAAAGATAAAGGCAATGTAGCTGAGGTCTGTGTTCTAATTAGGAAGTCTGAGTCAGGTGGTATAGCTAAGCTATAGTTTTAAAACAATCACTGGTGGAGACAGGTCAGTGGATAAAGGTGTCTTAGGTATGGGTGACACAGTCTTCAAAGTTAAACTACATACTGGTGTACCCTCATTGTTCAGAACTGATTAAACAGAAAAGTCCCTTGTATTACAACATGAAAATGGGTAATTATAAATGGGTAATCACAACTTAGCAGTTGGTCAATTATAGAATCGGACTTATTTAAAGAAATATCAGTCTCTTTACCAATATCTATACAAAGGAATACTTGTAAATAAGTAAAATAAACAAAGTTTAAAAAGACCTGGGAGACAAGCCAAGGGATAGAGACTGTCCTTTTTTTAACCAATACACACATAATGTAGAGTTGTCAGCTGTTTCCACAGTCCATGTACTTCCATTGTTCCTGGCAGAACAGTCCAGACTGAGAAGACACCAAGTTCAGGCTGAACACATCCTGGAGGCTGGTATGCTGTGACATTGCATAATGTTTAACAAGTCATCTGCGGTCGTACCATCTTCTTACATCCTTTCCTGCAGGAGAGGATGTGTTCACATGAGCCTACTGCTTTTTCTTTGCTGCCTCTAAGAAACAAATCCATTATAATTCTGCAGAGTGCCATCACTAGCCCGTTGCTACTAATAAAATGTAAAAAATTGAGTTTGTAGCAGTATGCTCTAAACACCTCAACAAATGTCTACATCGTCTGTTATAACAGCAACAGTGACACAACTTCAGAGCTCATCGTGTTAGGCACTTCAACACTGCTATTTCTTTTGGAAATGTCTATAATGCAAGTACACTTAGGTAAAGAAAGTATATTTAGGACTAATGAGCAACTGCCTGTATATAATTCTGGATTCAGCATGCACATATTTGCTTCATCTGTTCAACCCAATGTATACTAGCAGTAAACTGAGGCAAATACAAGCGATTAAGAGCCATACTATGACGTTGAACTACACAAAGCATTTCAATTTACCTATGTATAGGAAACAGAACCCTGTTTACATGCCTCCTCTTAGAGAAACTGCTGCTCTCTAGAAATTGTGAGACAGCAAGTTTTCACCTCTTTCATAAGGGCCTGCAAAACATAGCACTCGTGTCCTGCAGGAGTGCTTTCTTTGCTTGAAGTGTCAGCCCTGAATGACAAGGGCATGTGGACATTCACAGTAACTTTATTTCCATTTCTCACACCTGCAATGTGACAAATAATGTGTTGACAGATGAGTCTTCCTGGCATGTACTGCTTCCTATAGGAGTACAAGGTATACAAGTTATTTAGCAGTCATTACCACGCTGGAAACCCACTGTAGCCCTAACACTAAGCCCCTGAAACATCACAGGACAATGCAGCAAGGTAAGAGACATTAATTACCACTGTACTTGTTTGCATGCTAGCATTTCCCACAAACTGTAGAAGTTATTTACAGAAGAGCTGCACAGTAGGAGAACTCCAGCCGCACTTGTGTTTACCACTAGCTCAAAAAGAAATGCATTTGGTGTGTCTTCTACTCCTACCCTGTTACTTTAGCCGTTCCACTTTCATTTGCAGTCCTCATTTCCCACCATGCCATGATGCATTAATACATAAAGCCACAGTCACTTAGTATTATATTCCCAATTCTCATTCAGATTTTCTGGCACACATGAAGTCTTGATTTAGAAGAGGAGGTCGCATCTTTCCATACTTTGCAAGACAGACCCTTGGCACAGTCACATCGTTGGAAAATCTCCAGTCCATGCGACCCTTTCTTGCGCTGTTTGGTGCACACCTCCCCCTGATGCAACACAGGCTTGCAAATTTTGGTCCAGAAATGGCGAGCACAGCAGTGTCCCTCAATACAGTCTGATGACCGTAGGCAGGGATCGCCTTCATGTCCTAAAAAGAGCAACCAAACTATTTTGCCTCATGGTAAAACATGAAAGTAACAGATTCAGTGCAGACTGATGAAGCTCAGAAAAAGGAGAGATGATATTTCCATCTGTGGCTACTTAAAGGATGTAAACATAAAGGAAGATATGAATTAGGAAGGTTCAAGGGGGTAATTAATGAGACTTGCCATAAGACTTAGTAATGAGAAATTCAGCTACAGGATTGTAAGCAGTATTACAAGTGCTTAATTACATGACTGTTAGAAGAGGGAGGATGTGTGCAATCTTGCACAACTACAAACTGCGTTGTCAGTCCACCTCTGATACAGAGAAGAAAGCAGATGCTATTTCAATCACAGGAACTGTTGGTTGATGTTACATCACTTTTTGGGTCATGCTGTGAATTCTCACAATAGCATTCACTCTCTGTGAAATTACTGCCTATTTCTGGTTTGCATGGCTGTATCTTAACAGCAATAACATGATTCATAACATGAAGGAGCAAAGCAGTGTAGTGCACATGTGATCTTACCTTTTATGTGTGACAGCTTGGAGCGTGGCCTCCCCAGATTATGCCATCCCAAATCCTTGCTAGCATAATGACCGTTCTTCTTGTTGCGTGGCCCTTCTAGAGCAGGGATGTGAGGTGTAAGGATGCTTTCAGTTACTGGTATGCAAATACCTGTGTAGAAAAGAGTCAGTCAGAGATTTGAATGAGAGGAAAAGAAGCTGAGAGATGTACACAAACCAGGACCAGGACCAGGACCATGAAAGTGCTGGGGCTTGGCCTCAGTGATGCTCAGCTCTAATCACATGTCTGGTCCTGATCCCTGGCACCTAACTTCACTGCAGCTCTGCTTCACTCACTGTCAGTCTCGTTGTGGCTCCGGCTTTATGGTCTGAGCACCTTGAGACGGCCTCGTAGGCATCTCTCTCCAGTATCCAGAGGAGAGTATGGGAATGCAAACAGTACGGTTATAAACAATGCCCCCCAGGAGAGCAGATCAAGGATTCATTAAGTTTCTTTTGCTTCTTTAAAAATATGGGTTCTGTGCAGTCTTCCAGGAAATCGAACCACATTGAATGTAGCGCTGTGATTTCAGTCAGCAGCAGCAGCATAATTTTTGGGTTTCCCCACCCCAAAATAGGAAAAAGTCTGGTAGCACACAAGCTTTAAACATAAAAATACTATTAAAGAAAATGAAATGGAGTGGAATGAAGTAGATAATGAAGTATTCGTGGTTTAGAAAAAAGAAGCATAGTCACCCAAAAAAAAGTACTGTTGCTTGGAACAGAGAAATCGATGCTATCAAAATGCTGATTTTTATGAAGGAAAACCAAGAAACGACTGACATACCATTGTTGCAGCGGTTCCCAGGGCAGCACATGCCATCTCTGTGGCAACGCTTCTTCTTCCTCCGGCATATCATGCATGCAGATGTTGCTTGATGAGGACTGTGACAGTATCGCCCAACTTCGCATTCCTTATCATTGGTGCAAGGATAGGCCTGGTGGGTAAAAGAAAGGTTTACAGTGAAGCACTTCTTTGTACAAGGCGTGTAAGCAGCCCATTTAAAAAAAAAAACAAAACAACGAAACCCCACCAAATCCCCCAAACAAACAAAGAAACTGACAGTTGCGATACCATTCACTGGGGCCAGGAGACACAGGTAGGGATGCTTCACTAGAGCCATACAGCAATCTTTAAGCTTACGCTTCTGATGAAGATATATCTGCTTGAAGAATCGGGGAGATACAACCAGCTCCCTGGTGGTTTCATCTTTTCTTGCTTCCAACATATGTTGGTGCAAGAGAATCATATTTTTGTGGGTTCAGGCGTCTGATTCATAGACAAGAGCTTAAAACTCCACAGTGAAGAATAAACAGAACCATAAAACTCCTCTCAGTCAGGAAAAAACCTGAAACACACCCTGCAATAGGTAACATTTTAATTTAAACTTCAAGGAGGCATTTTCCTTTGATAGTTGTCAAACACACTGATGGATAGTAAGTTCACTGTTCTCACAGTGAACACCTACAACACTGGTACAAGCTCCTTTGCAATTGTACCACTGGCCCACCCCAGCTGGACTACTTGAAAGCAAACAAACATCACCGGTCAGCATTTCACTTTGACAACCTTCACTTCATTTATGGTCTTAGTATAAACTTGCCACCTATGGTATGCAGCATGGAACATATTATAGAGCACAAAGTGTTTTGCACATATATTTCCCTGCAAGCAGAGACACACTATACAATTCTTCTATATTCATCAAAACCAGCATTATCTTACAGGAAAACTGACTTTAAAAAAAAAAGGGTGTGAAAGCACTGTGTTCACCCATAAAGAGAAAGAAAAGTTTATTCCTACAAGAGGAAAATACATGAAGGATAATGTCTGCTGACTCCCATACAGCTACAGTTATGCTCTCTGTCTGTATCTAATTTTACTGCCTGTTAAATTAATCATTTTTTTTCATTCCTCAAAATTATACTTGAGGACTCTGTTTAGATAAAAAGATGAGAATAAATTTTGGGCACTTTCTGGAAAATGGTGTTTACATGTCCTCAACTAATTTTCTCCAGCATTTAAAATAAACTATTGCTTTTACTGTTTTCAAAATGACTCTTGCAATTAATTATTCACCACAAACAAAAAGCTCAACTGAACAATTTTCAATGTAGGCTGATTACTTTTCTAATATTTTAAACCAAGGCTTGATTAAATTGTTCTCAGAAAAGAAAAGCTTGGAGGCTGTTGAGAATTTGCTCTGAAAATTGTCCTTTTAGATAGAGAACTTTTTGTTTCTCTGTCTTTGTGCCGTTCTGTTGAGAATCACAGAAGAAACAAGAGGTCTGATAGTAAAACCAAGAAAGTTGCCCTAGCGCCATTAGTGGGAGGGGGGAACTATACCATTTTCCATGCGATTTCATTAGTTGTTTTCTTTGTCAAAATTTACTTTACAATACCAAAAGTGCTGGCTGGTTATTTCCCAAGTGCTGCTGCCCCATTACTTCTGCCCTCTGAACATGTGTCTTTGAAGAATGACTCTAGAGTGCAGCTGTTCGGAGTAACCTGACGCATAAGCCTTTCTCCCTTAAGAATAAACATTTCCTCTTGAGTTCATCTTCAAGAGGATGAACATCAAAGACGACCAGATCTTTTAGCTAGGAGTAGCAATAAGAGACAAACACAAGCACTCATCTGTTTGGTGCTCTTAAGGCATAAATTGATTCTACCTATTCTAGCAAAGCAGAACTAAAGTAGTATCTCCTCAATCTCATCACTCCTTTCCCTCCTTTTTCCAGCAAGAAATCATTAAGACTGACTTACAATTTATGATATAGATACCATAAAAGTAAGGCTTCCCTGACTTAAGTGAGACCTTACTAAACTAAGGATCTTACAATACAGAAAAGCAATTTTATATAGACCTGTGCATGGTTATACTGAGTTTTGAAAATACTAACACTGCTAGCTGGGGGAAATATAAATAAAAACCAGATGAACTGGATAAAATCTGGAGATGAAGGCATTTTAGACCTTTATCTGTCATCAAGATCTTCATAACTGCATCTTTTTTCCAATATGGGCATGTGGTATACACCTGCAACTTGTCAGCAAGAAGCCTACTTGCAATTTTCTTTTGGTTCCTCAAATAGCTTTTTAAAAAAAAAGAAGAGTTCCCTGATCCTGAATGGTGCTAATGAATGCTCTCACATACCATATCTAGTGTTTGTTTTACTTTTGGCTTTTAGGCTGAGTGACACGTAAAAGATATTTTAAGATACGCATCTAATTGCTAACTCTCAGCCCTGTCTTTAAGAATGGTTAAAGCAAAAAAAAGACAATTTTGACATTAAAAATTGCCAAGGAAACTGATGTAACTCAGCCTTTAGTTCCACTCTAGAGCCTCATCCTAAATAAAGATGACGCTTTTTTAAATGAAAAACTAAGCCAAAACATTCACCTACCTAAGGCAAATGACTGCAGCACATCAAAAAAATAGGTTTGTGTTACATTTAGCTCAGACAACAACTGGCAAGTCCATTCAAAACCCCAAAAGACCAGCTGCCAGCCAGCTATATGAAAAAACATCTTGCAGATGCCTGATGCCATCAATTGCCTTGATCTTTCTTCCAAAACCACCATCCATTTGATATCCTAGCTATCAATCACAGGGAGCTTGAAACAAAAATGCCTACATAGCTTTCTGTCTCCTAGTCACTAGACATTCGTTGGAATAACTCTTCCTCCCAGCAAAGTAATTTCTATAGCTGCACAGCATTCGGTATTAAAACACAAGAATAACATAAAATAATATACTGTGTACATAGCCTTGGCTAACGGGGAGAAAATGTGTGCATAATTGTCCCATTGTTGGCAGTAGCTGAACCAACCTCTGTATAAATATGTATATAGTTTAAAAAAATGCAGGGTAAAGAAAACATACTTGTAAAAATGTACATGCTAACAATTGTCTATGCATGAGTCAAG
Organism: Nyctibius grandis; assembly: GCF_013368605.1. Taxonomy (NCBI): domain Eukaryota; kingdom Metazoa; phylum Chordata; class Aves; order Nyctibiiformes; family Nyctibiidae; genus Nyctibius; species Nyctibius grandis. Next base: position 61,315,858 of record NC_090663.1, read on the forward strand.
GTTTTCGAAATCTCCTACAGCACAGTGCCTGAAACACAGTCTTTACGTTTAGAGACTTGCAGAGAACATTTCCTATATACGACACAAAGACACAAATCAGTCCCAGATGGAGAGAGAAAAAGCAAGCTGTAAACCAGCTCTACTTCCCCAGCAATGATAACTAATTCTACAAGGCACACCATCCCTTCACATTCTTCAGCTATACATATCATCTTCTCGTCGTAAATCTCTATCCACTAAACACAGCTTTGATATTATGGGAAACCAGATGAAACTGAGATAAAATATGTAGCACTCCCTGAAGCTGCATTTAAACATTCTTATTTAATTTTTTTAGCCCAGATTACAGGCAATCAAGTCACCCATAGCATGACATAAACTAGATTTGCCTGTGATAATGAATCGCATTTTCAGAATGTGTTGTCTGATTAAGAACATTGCTTGCTGAGATGTTTTCTCAGTTATTCCAATTACTTTTGTATCCTTGTATAAAAGATACTGTTGAATGCATGTCCAAAAAAGTACAGCAAAGACGTACTGGATTTTTTGCAATGTTGGAGGATTCAGGCTAGATATTTAAATGGGTGCTGCCCATGCTGTGCCAGGATGTCCCCTGCATCAGTCCACCAAGACTAACCTTTGCCAGCCAGGTCATAGCAATACATAAACGTCAAACTTTTATTTTTGAGAGCGAGAATATGAATCTCTGTTCCTGCTCTTCCTGAATGTATATTCAAAATGCCAAATGTGCATAATAGAAATACCTGAGGAAAAAGATGCAGATGACAGAGGAGAAAAGTTGGGGTTTTTTATAGTTGAACAAGTCCTTCCAGGAGTACTATTGAGGCTCTTCCTTTTGTAGTAACTTCATGGTGAAGCCGAGGAAGGGAGGGACTATCTAACTTTTGTGACTAAGTGGCTAATCCCATTCCCTTGATGTGAGGAGTGTGCAGGAGTGAAGTTTATTTCTGCCTTTGTTTTCCCCTTTTGGCAGAGGAGATCTAACATTGCAACTTTTCTTGGTGCAATAAGGTTTTCTTGATATGTTTGCTGGAGTCATTTACTATCCTGCATATTTTATATGGTCATCCTAAACCACAACTACACCGCAAGCTGGAGCAATACTAAGTGGTGGGACTGTTGTGCTATGGAGTCAGTCAGTCCGAGTCTCTCTGTCTGGCACTATAAAACGTAATGGAGAAGGACTCCAGGGAGACAGTAAGACAGACTCTGTAATGTGCTGAAGGGTGAGTGAGTAGACTGATGGCAGGCACACTTTATTGAGCTTTGGGAGATAACGGCTTGAATTTCAGGATTGCCTCCAGCAAATATTTGAAGACAATATTCCCGGCCAGTGTCTTAGTCACCAGGCTCTCACATTTGCTCATATTATGATGTCTTATTTATTTTCATGCTGAAGCTACTCCATGCGGTACTAGCTAACTATGTCAGAGAAAGGCAGGAAGAGTCACTGGCATTTTTACCTAGTCTGTGTCATCACTTATGCAGCACAAGCAGTCCTAGACACTGCTGGCTTCAGACCCACCTTCAATGCTGAGAGGAGCTGTGCCTAAATAAGTGATTTGGTGGAACAGATATCAGTCGTGGCTCCCTCAGAAGCAGGTAACTTTTTTTTTTTAAACACATCGTAAAGTCCAAGTGCAGAGTCAGTCCTGGCAGGAGATCATGGCTACTACCACTCCCAGCAGAAGAAACAGCTTGGAGGTCATTCACTATCCTTTTACCATGGATGCTGAGCAGCACTCAGGAAGAGAACTAAAGTCTCACGTGCCACATCAATGACAATATCACTGCGGTTACTGTGCTGGACACTCGGCCAGCTTGTCTCATACAATCATCCTGTCATCACACTGGGGTACTGGGGACTGAGCTGAAGAACAGGAGAAAAGCCACAGCCAGTTGTACAGCTGGAAAGTTAGAGCACTTTAGAGCTACCAGGTCAATCCTTCATCACTCCCTCACATGGCAAAGAGGCAGTAGCTATTGTAAAGGTGAGACAAGTGGCTCAAGAAAATAGACACATACATTATCCCAGGAATGGTCTTGCTTCCTGGGTACCAGTGTGTTAGAAATCAAATTTAGGCTACTACTCACAGTCCTGTACATACAGAATCCCTAGTCATTAATACCCTATGCAAATACCTGTGCCACTAGGTTATGCTATCACATCCAGCAGAAATGTCTTTTTCTGCTGTGAAAAGACTTCTCTTTTATATCACACCTGTATAGTCTATTATATTCACACCATGTCTGTGAGACTGTGTACCACAAATGAATTGGTACCGCAACTCTGTCTATTACTCACTTGTTACTTAAGGAAAAAAGGTTATTTTCTCTATTTCAATTAATTATACTTTTATAAATTTTAAAAGTATAATTTAAATTGTATAATATACAATTAAATATTAAATATAAATTAAAGTTTATATTTATATAACATAAATATAAATATATAATATATAATATATATATAATATATATATAATATTCCACCTCCTGTAAAGGAGGTGGAAGCTGACCTCTCTACAGCCATTGTGCTAACTAGATGATCAAAACTGGCCTGAACTATAGGCAAAAGGACACATTTTCCACCCTCTACATAAGAGATGAACAATAGAGCTTGTTTGCCCTTTAGTCTCGGGACTGCACATATTGCTTAATATTCCACAGCCATCAGGCACAATGAAGCAACCAACTGGCTCAGTCATGGTGAGACTCCTCCTGTCCTGCTTTGAACAGGACAGAACTATCTTTCTGAGCAAGGACTTGGTCCCCATAGAGCAAACATATGAAATAACCACAGGGGTGCCAGGTTTGCTTTTGCTTTTCTCTCTCTCTCTCTCTGAAGAATTAGTTAATCCAAAGTAAAAGCATGCCAATAAATTGGGAAATACAAACATATGCTTTAACCAAATAGCCTGATGTCAAGACTAATTACAAAGAATGCAAGTTATTGTTTGCCTCCTTGGTTGGGCCTGATTCTGAGTTGGGATCTCAAATTTGTTTTGGCTTTTAGCAGATCAACATTGGTGGGACAGTTGCATGCCTGTAGAGCTAGGTGAATACATCACACGTGGGATTTGTCCCACTCACCTCTTTGGAGATAGAATGAAGATCCTCTCAATAAAAGTCAAGAAGACCCAACACAATCTCAGAGGACACAGACCTTTGTATCAGTGGAAATAAGAGCTCTTCATTCAGAACCACGTAAATGTGATAGAGCAAAATGGAGGGGGAAAGTCAAAGCTTTTTAACAATCGAACAAACTCCCAGCTCTTTGTGGATTATTTTTTCCCTGCGAGGCAATTAAACTACTTTCTGGTAGCTTCTCAAGTGTATTCAGACAAATCCATGTCTAACCCACAAACTTCAGCCTAGCTTTCTCCTAGCTGCTAAGCAAACATATACGTTAAGATGTGGATGGGAAATGACTGTCATTTACTACTATTTTGTTTTTAATCCCGAATGAGAAAAGAGTTTATCAGCAGCCATCTGGAGCAATGCAGTTTTCCCACAGCACTGCTGATGTTGCTTTTTTCTATTCTTAGCTCAACACAAGCATAGATGATAGCGAGGGATCTCACTGTGCACAAGTAGAAAGTCATGGTTAATTTATCCCATGGAGGAAATCATGCTGTGCCCTCAGACAGCTCCAGACATGGATCCTGTCTCAGACTGATCTCACCAGAAACTCTCAACTGTTAGTGACTGCTGTGGCACAGACCATTCCTGAAAGCAAAACTCACAGCAGTTGCAATGAAACAGATTTACTCCATTCAGTTGCCATGACAAGTTTAATGATTCAATTTTTCTCACTGAGCCCCCTTCTTGTTAAAATAATACATATCTGACCCATTTCTCTGCCAGATCCAGAGAGAAAAGCACCATCTTCCGCCTCTAGATTAAGCACAGGCACTTTCTTCTAGCGATAACTTATTTTTAACTCTTCAACTTAAAAACAACACTGCTGTTCATGAGGTCTGATTCACAGAGTGCTACATCATGGATACACATACTGCAACCTCCATAGATCATTCCTTCAAACTGTGTGGCTAATGGCCCCAGAAGCCTGCATTATTAAGACAATAAATATTCATGTTTCAAAGTTATACTCAATCCACTGCTAGACCACCAGGGGAAGAACATTTCTAAAATGTGCAGTAGTCCAGCTCTCATGATTTGCTAGAGCCAAAGAAAACTCAGATCTTAACAACCAAAAAAACAAACCTCACTGAGGTCCCTCTGAACCAACAAGGCTGCAGGACTCACATGGGTCCTGACTCAGGCTTTCCTCCTCCCAACAAAAATGTCATGGAAAACAACTTCCCATTCTGTGCAAGGATCTGTCCTCAGAGGAAGCGTGTAGCTGCACTCAGCGGAAAGAGAGTCAAACACCTTAAAATAAACACGGGAGCTGTGTTGCCCTGTTGCATGCAGAGCTAGCCAGCATGAGTGGTGCCTCTTCCAGTGCAGACAGAAAACCTACAAAGACTTTTCCCATACAAAATCTCACTCATACTGTGACCCTATGTGATCTCCTGTCCCACGTAGTGGATTTTAACGAGCATTTTAGGTTTACAGCAGAACCTCTTACTCAACAGCTTACAATTCAACATCTTTTCTTACAGAACTACCTACATTTTGTGTCCTACTGGGAGGAGGTAGTGTCTGTTTAAAGCTGGCCTTGGCTTCAGGAGGACATATGGAGAAGGTAATCTGAAAGACTGCAAGGGGATCAATAAAATTCCTGGGTAGATACTATTATCTGAATTAAACTGGCCTTAATTTAGTGCATTTTGCATGCATTACGAAAGTATAAACTCAAAGGTTTAAGGCACTTAAAGTAATCCACCTTACAAGTTTATTCAACTTGACTCACCTTCAGTTCCTCACCTAGATAAAACCTGGAATGAGTACTATTTCCAAATGACTTAAAGGACAGCACACCATGCCCAAAATATACACAGTTGTATGTTGTTTATACCACAGAACAGCATAAAACTATCACCAGGATGCAGCATGTACATTGTAGTTCCCAAGACAGCACAGCTATGGGTCTTCCTGTTCTATCACACCTTTAAGGCAAATTATCAACCTTAGATTCGTATTGGTGTCCCTCTGCTGAACCATGCCATTTCAAAGGAAGCATTCTATTTTCCTGCCTCATGCACACCGTGCGTACACAGGTGCTCAAGTTTTCCCTCCCTACCTCGTATTGTGACCATAGGGTTACACAGCAGTGCTCCCTTCTCAACATTTTGAGACCATAAGCCTCTTACACTGCTTGATTATGAAGGAGGCTTCCTGCTCCGTAGAACTGGTACCTTACAGAAGACATGATTAAAGAAGGTTCAAAAGTTTGGGGAACAGTCAGTTTGACCCCAGATTTTATGGACTTTGTCTCAATGTGTATGATTCATATTGTCTGGTGAACTGCCAGCAGCAGCATTACAGCAGAGAGCATCAAAACAATGTTAGGTAATCTTTGAAGTCAACAATGTAGTACTAAATCAGTGTGACAAGAAGCCTCTAGGTCTTGATTTTATGTCATTTTCGAATGCATCACCAAAGACTGCTCGAAGAATAAAGGTTTGTTAACACGCACTTTGTTCTGTGTCCAGCCTTTTCAGCAGACTGTTCTTGCCCTTTTATCTCTTCCTTTTCCCTACCCCTTTTCTGATGGTTTAGCTTTTTAGTTTTGTCTCTAATTGGCTATTTATCATCTGTTCCAAAGTCAGATTCTTCTGGCTTTTTGATCAACACGTTTACTGCGATGGATGAACAGTGGGTTGCCAAAACCAGTTTTCCCTCTGGATCTGTTAACTCTAGAAGTATGGAGTTTTTTATTAATCTAAGAATACTATCCAGATGGAAACGGCTAGCAGATCGTATGGCTTACAAAGCACCAAGCACTAAACCACAGGTAGATACCCAGATATTGTGGCTGAACACAGCCACAGATATTGTAGAACACTACGGCTGGGAACTGGCAGTAAGTTACTGTTCTAACACCTGGGTCTGAACATCCCCAAATCATGATGCACTTTCAAGCTGGAGATTTAATTGGGAGCCATCTCTGCAAGCATGTATTCACAGCGAGAAAAACGAGATGACAGCTTTACCTTCTGTAGTATAACTACTAAGGAAGTAAACTTCCTTTGCTTTTAAAAATTCACAAAATCTAGAAAAAGGAAGAGGAAACCCTGTCTTATTGAAGTCAGTGCAAAAACTCCCTGTCTGCTACAGTGCTTCCAGGTTATAAACATTTGTGCAGCGTCTGCAGTCCTCGCCCTGGAAATGACTCTTAGGTATTCCTTGCAAAATATGCTTTGCATTGAAGAATACAAAGCATTTAAGACACTAGTTTTCAAAATGGAGTTTCTCTGGCCCCCATGTTTAAAAGGACAGCCCTGAAAACATGAGTTCATGTCAGCTGGAGAGACAGACAGATGCTGTATGTCTGAGAAGGAGGAACCGCAGTCTCCACCTCAGCAGGCCGCTGACTGCAATCTAACATTGTTACTGAATGTCAGCATCGTTGCTTGTCTCCCTGATGGTCATTTATGTGAGAACACCTGGCTCATACGCCTCTTTCAATCCCCAGTTCTTTCTCTATGCATCAGAAACCACCACTGTCATCTGATGTTCAAAACACCTTCCCTCTTCTCCTGCTCTACATGAGCCCCTCTGTAACGTGATGTCTATGACTGATCCATTGCAAGGGGAACTGAAAGGGACCAAGTCCTTTGAACTCCAAAGCACCTACAGAGAATTAAAATCAGACATCAAAAAGTCAAGCAGCCTAGCTTTAATATCAGAACAAACAAACAAACAATGCTGGGGCACCTGCACCAGCTCCCACTCTCCAGTCTCATGCACCACAGAGAATTCAGAGATGTGGCCACAGAAGTTCATGAGTTTTAAGGACAGGGAAAGAAAAAAAAAAAAGAAAAGGGCGATATTTCTTCAGTTCTTACATTTGGTCTGCATGAGTGAGACTGAGAATCAGATGAGTCAATAATGCGACCTAGGGCTTTCCCTTCGTAACAACAGGAAGAATTACAATATGAGTGCTGGTCCTCATCCTGACTCATTCTAGGAGCAGTTATACTTGTATGAGGAGCCAGCAGTAGTCATGCAGTGGGACTACCTGCAAAAGAGCAGCTGTCCTGGGAAAGGGCTTGGTCACAGCCCCCTGAAGGCACAGGTAACCTCTGTGAAGTGGTTAGACTCATAGTGCCGTTCAGCTGACTCCTCAGTAAAAGGAAAAATTATAATACTAAGCTATTAAGGCAAATTATCACACTTTACTAAAAAGGCAGTCGAAAATGGCAGAAAAGGAAAGGACCCCTAACAGCATCATTAAAAAAGTCATTGTACTCTTATTATGTGATTAAGTTAGAGCTGCCTACCCACCTTCTGCCTGTGGTAAATAACGTAGCAATCAAGGTTTCAACACTATTTACTCTCTTTTCATTTTTCTTTTAAAATGCTCCTGGTTAATTTTGCAGAAACAAGAAAATAGGAACAACACAGCAAGGCAAGAATAACTTGTGAGTAAAACCAGATGAACACTAACACATTTACATAGTGTAATGACTTCACTATTAATTCAAACAAACCCAGGCCCCAATTCTCAGAAGAGCAAGCTGAGCACATGCAGTCCAGGAGGCAAGAACAGGGTGGCTTCAGACTACATTTATGTCTGCAGCCCCTGAGTTAGTAGGGACTCCTCTTAGTTTCAGTCTGCAATAGCCGCCAAGGGACCATCTTTCATTCCAGACATTGCACTCTGACTACACTCTCTTCTCAACCTTCTGAGCCCCTTTCCATTTTCAAGCAAGACTTCCTTCAGTGCTAGGCACCATAACACAGAAGAGAAAGGACAACAGAATTTCCAAAAATATCTAATTCATAGAAAAAACACCTAATGTCATAGAAATAAGAGAAAAAAGAGAGGGAAAAAAAAAAATCCAGACACAGTTCCACTACCTACAGGGGACAGTCATTTCTTGACAAATGTACCAAAAAAAAAAAAAAAAAAAAGTCCAAAGAAATGGGAATAATCCTATGCAATTGCTGATTCAAGCCAAAATGGACATTGTCCTATTCTAGTCGTTGTCAGCATGCAGTTACCTAGGATTCTGGCATTTAATGTGGAATTAGCTATAAATCTGTTCTTCACCCTCAAAATAAGCTGTTCTGCAGCTGAGACCTCTTCCCTGCTACATTTTACCATATCTTCTGAACTTATGTTTTCAAGCACTCTCTTCTTGTCTGAAAATAATATTCTTTATGTGGAGTTGCGGAATCTCTTCTTTGTTCCTGGATGTCTTGGATGTTGATCAACAAAAAGTCATTAAAATGTTTAATCCTCTATGCTTGGCACTACATCAGTCTGAGAGCAGTTTCTTTGTAACAGCCTTTGGAATAAATATCCATTAAAGATTTTTTTTTCCTTATACGGGTCACCCACACTTTATAGTGGGTGGCCCTTTCGTTTATCCCATTACTATATTTCCACTTCTAAAGCTAAGCCAGATGCAGCAACCTGATACTACTTTTTAGTTCACGCAACTTTATTGTAATGAAAACTTCCGTGTATATCTGATACTTGTTAGGAAAGCCAAAGAAACAGGAACCACGGTAATATTGCACCACCTTCTTGACAACTTTTATTTTGCATGAGTTGGATTCTCCAGGGTACTGCATGCTTCATTAGCAAGAATTTTTTGCATAGTCAACCCATATTTGAACCCCTCTTGTTGGTGTTATTTGCATTATAACCATGCCCAGAGGCAGTGTCTAGGTGCTATACTTTCTTATAATTCTGCATGATCAGTTCTATAACTGCTAGATAGTCTACATAAGCAAGACCAAACAAGGGCAGAAGAGATTTTAAGGGTTTTGTTTGGTTGGTTTTGTTTGCCTTCCTTTTTCTTTCTTCTTTCTTTTTTTCTTTTAAACAGAGGGACCCAAGGTAGTGGAGATTAAATGGCTTGGCTATGCCAAGGCCACATAAGAAGTCCACAGTACACAAATAATTTCCTTCAACCCTCATCCATTTAACTGTATGATTCTTTCCTTTTTCTGAACTTGTACCCTTTCTTTCAGATGTGCCAAATGTAAGTGACTGTGTCTTTAACAATTATTTCCTCTATACAGGGATACAAACACAAATCGAAGTGGACACTTTTACCAGCCAAGTATGCAAAAATGTAGTCCTACTTTCCAGACATACCCATGGACGCATATTTTACATAAATAAATTGATTGCCTAAAGCATAGTTTACAGATAAATTTACTCAGCCTTTTCAACAACTGCCAAACAATTCTTAAAGCATGGATATGTGCAGAGCTCTCTTTAAACTCCACGCTGAAACCAATCATTGACCATGGCTATGTGATCACGGCAAAGGAAGATTTCCTTCCTTACCTTTTTGCTAGAGTGTTTACTGGAAGATGTAAAGGAGATGTGATTTATTGTTTTCCTTGCCACTCCAGAGGAAAAAAAAAAAAAGATGTTTTAATTAGGCAGATAAAAATATTTATAACTAAGTCTTGTGTAGTTCAACTAGCAGCAGTGGAATTATTCAAATGCTTGATGTTATTTGTATGATTGTGCTTGTGAGAATATAAGCATATTTCTAATAGTTTACTGTACACAAAGCATGATTCATCTCTTAGGCAACAGGTTATTTTCCTAGTTACATCGCAAGGAGACAGAAAAGCATGCTCGATTGACATGAATGAAAAGTACTTCATCAGAGAAAAGTAATGAAGTAACACTGGATGGCTTTCCTCAGTCATGAGAAGGGTAGTTCCCAAGTCAACCAATTCCTTTTCATTGTCCCGCTTTTCAAATCCTCCAGAAGACACAACTGCACAGAATACTTTGCACTCGAAACAAGTGAGACAGCACATTTCCCTGGCAAGGTGCCCTTTCCACCATGTCTTTAGCAGTGTGCTCTGAAGAGCACTCAGGCTTGAGGATTTCTCTCCACCTGCACCAAACCAACAGTTCTGTCAGTGGTGGTTACACACCTACTCTACTGAAAGAGCTGCAAAAACCACTAGGCAGCTCTTTGCTTATCCAGATGTCTAAATTCACCCAAGTGTTTGCATGTTTTGTGAAAACATTCAGAAAAAAAGGCAGAAAATGCGCCCTTTCCCACAGACCACTCAGTCCCAAAACAGGCACAATTCCCACTGGCTTCAGAAGTTTCTCCCAAGTAGGAAAATCAGCCCATAAGGTAGCAACATATCACTGTTAAACTGTTAGTGTGTCTCCTAAATTGGGTGCATTTTCCTTGAAACCCATTCAAAGGATCATATGGGATAGAAGCAAACGACACTTTGCCTACTAAGAGAATCTCTCAAAACTGAGGCACTGGGGGACACAGCCTTGCAGCTATTTGCTGCCTTATTAATTCAGGAATTTATCTTCCTGGGAGTCATGCAAAACAGTCCCCAGAATACAGTGGAAAGGGGCTAAACATCAGGTTTTGCCGTCTCTTGCCGGCCTTCCTACATGCATAGCAAGGGAAGAGGGGAAAGAGTACGAGACCTCTGTAGTGCTTTGCTGCTACCACTTCATATTTTGATCCCTGTTCAGACAAGTATGAGTAGAAATGCCCCTCCCTGGAAACACTGAAATGCCATATTCATGGCTATTCCTTTTCCCTGGTATCAGTGGCACAGAAGGTATCAGCTTCTACGGCAGCCTGCTTTACAGGTGCTAATGCTCCACACGCTGAGTGTGGTGCAAAGGCTAAAGGAAGGAGGAATGATTCCCTCCACCCCCAATGCCTGCAAGGGAAGGAAGAGCGGCTACAGAGTCCCAGTTCCTGCTGTGGGAAGCTGCTGCTCTGAACACTCCCGTAAAGCCCGCTCCAAAGCCCGGACTCTCTGAGGCCATGATAGAGATATGCTGTTACAAATTAATGGGGTTTTTTTTGTAATATATAGGCTTGGTGCATAGAAACACCGGTTTTATTCCTGAAAACCCATACTTGGTCCTTTTGGTGCAATGTTCTCATTTTATTCAACAGAACCTCATTTAAACATGACACGTCAGGACTTGGCCCAAAGGCAAGACAGTGCTCTACCTCAAAGTGTTAACAATATAGGATATACATTGTAGAGAGGTAAGCTTTGTCACTAAAGGTAAAACATACATTTTCATCAGTATTATTAAAATGAACAGTCAAAATTCTTGGTTTGATGGTGTCAGACTATCTTGAGCTGCAACAATAGGGCATATGAATTCCTGAATATTTAGCGTAAGTTTTAAGATAGCACATAGCGTACTTACAAAGATTTCATCTAATTTAAGTACCTTTATCCAGGTTTATTTAACAGAAGAGTTTTTTTCTCAATTAAACCAATGCAATCATGCTGATGCCTACAGGGAACATTGGGATCACTGGTATCAGTGTAAGATACTGAAAGAAGTCCCTCAGTAAGCCATATCATACAAGTATTGCTCATCAGTTGCGCCTCTGTATACTTCAGAATATTACTTGAACATGCAAATACAACTACATTGCTATTTTGACATTTTTCTAGAACCTTCTGAGAGAATATAATCACTCTGCTCCAAAACATCCCTCTCCAAATCTTTTCTCATTTTTCCTCATGTTGTATTAACAAGATTTACCATGCTTGATCATGAGATCTGGAAAAATAAAGGAAGAAGCACATGCTAATGCAGTTAGCCCATTTTTCTTTAAACAGAGGACAAAGTCTGCCTTACACACACACCTCTGCAATCATTGACATCACTATTTCTCTTCTGTATTTTAAAGTCCTCATTATAAAACTCACTGAAGGGAAAACAAAGGCACTGACAAATATCAGCATTAGCAGCAGTGCAACAGTCTGACACACCAAGAAAACCCAGCATTTTGTAGAGTGATGGCCAGTAGGGACTGCGTGCTAGGAGCAAAATACAAATGCCTGGATCCTTCCCAGCACCTCTTCCAGCTATTCATACAAACCTTTGCCAACCTTCTTTCCTCATTTCTTTTCAGTGTCAACTTCTTTTTACTCATGGGTAAGCCACAGTTGTTTACCATATACCAAAAAATTGAAGTTAATTATATTGAAGTCTTCAAGTCAAAGTACATCTGCTTTGGAAATTAGAGTCTGTTTTAGGCCCATCTTTCATGTAAATACACACACACACAGGCACAAATACATATCTCCGAATGGAAAAATGCCTGCATGTTACAGATTTGCTGAGGAACATGCAGTAGTAGCCTTATCATTCCTATCGTGTGTAACAAGAACGACTTTTGAAAAGTTCAAAAGAAAAGCAGCAAACTGTTGTTTTAATGAGACTCCATTAGGCAGAACTCTGTTCATGACTCTCCCGGATCATTGTTTTCATTAGCAAGCTACATGAATAACAGCAAATCTATCTGTATAGCGCTCATTGCTTGGGTGCAGGCTCCCTCTCTGCCAGAGTGCTGTCTTTTAGATGTTCAATCCAGCACTGCTGCTATCTGCTCTGTGAGAAAAAAAACTGATGCAGTTGAATGGAAATTTTGTGGCTGGCCAACAAAGGGGCTTTCCCAGCCAAAATCAGAACAAAGGTTATAAATTATTTAGGAAATCAAAAGGCTAAAAAGGCATGATCTTGCAAGCTCTCCTTAATGCAAGTAGTCCTTGCTGTGACATATAATCCCATGGTTTTGCTGGGCTTCACAATGGCTTTACTCATTAAAGACTTAGAACATGAGTAAAGATTTGACGAGTAGGTCGTCAATACATGACAGCACATAAAAATATTATGAAAAGTAAATTATGTGTTAGTTGGAAACATACACTTCAAGTTATTTTAGAGCAACTTGGACAAACTCTTGAAAAGAGGCATACAGACGGTCTGATTTGTTCACAGAAAAGCTAAGACTGTGTGTGTCAATTTTTCTGAAACACCACATCCACTCATCCATGCACAAAGTAATGTTATGGTCTGACAATGTCCTCAAAAGTCCATTTTGTACATCTGAAATAAAACTCTTACAAAGCTTAAATAATCTACTTTTGTAGATTAACCAAGTCTATAAATATTTAAGTCATTAGACACATTTGCAAATCTAAAAATACTTTAAAAGCCATTACTGCATTCAGAAAAAGCAGCTGTAGAGCACTCCATAAATCTTTTTCTGTTTCCTCTGAGCAAAACCTGTTCCAATGTCAGAGTTAAGACTCCAGTTCAACACTACAGAACAAACACATCTGAGAGAATAAACCAGATTACTTTTTGATCCTAAGCCTCGCTCCATTGGTAACTATGGCTAAAACAGCACTTACATTTAGGATGCTCCATAGAGCCGCCAAACGTACTCTAGAAAATTACCTAAGTACCTACAAAGTGTCCAGTACACGCGTGGCCCCATTGATTCTGATGGGATTACTGATTGAAGGTTTCCCCTAAATGAGGGAATACAGGAGCTCAGTACTTTGAATATCAGCCTGCTTGCAGTAAAATAGAAAAGACCCGCAGGTGTGTAGTGACGCCCCAGCTGACAAGGGTGGTGGATCTCTACCACCTACTGTCAGCTCTAATCTTAGTGCATGGTGTTGCTCCCCTGCATGTCCCTGTTGGATGCCTTCCCACGGATCACACAGGAAGTCTGGACTACAAATATTTTAGTTCTCCAGATTCTACCTAAGTTTTGTCCAAAAAATGGGCCTAAAATGACTGGTAAAACTTTTACCATTGTTTGGGAGGAGTTAAACCTATCCTTGTCCCCCAGTAGGGTGCCTGCCACCCAGGGAGCTCTGGAGCTTCTCCAGAGCAGGGTGCCAGAGCACAAGGCTACAGGCATGGGGCTTGCACTTGCAGATGGCACCTCCCGAACATGCATGCAGCAAACAAACACTGCTAAAAACACCTGATCTCTCCAAAAGTGCACAGCTGTGGGTAAAGTACAGTGACCCCTTTCCTTTGATGCCTTTCCATTAACTGCTGAATCTCATTTTCAAAATTCAGGAACTAACACACTTCAGAAAACAAATGTTATTTCAAAAAACCCCACCACTTTTTACCTAAGAGTTTGCAAGAAGCAGTCCTGCTGAAAAGCTATGTGGACTCATGTGGACTCTTGGAGTAGAATCACCAAGCAGCATAAGCAGGAAAAAGCTTTTTTTAAAAAAATAATGTGCTTTTTTATAACAGCCGTGAGAATAAAATATTGGCAAAAGGAAAAACCGCAGCAAAAAGTGCTAAGAAGCAGATCTGGGTACCAACTGGTCTGGGTCCATAACTAGGACTAGCAACTACCATGAGCCAGGCTATCACAGATTCTATGCAAATTCTACCATGTTCAGGATTTCAAGAGAAGGAGACGTATGTATGCTTTCATGCCTGAAAAATCTACTGCCTACCTATACCACACGCACATGCTAAAACCTATACAGAGATGCATTGATGATTTCATTTCTAAAATTCCTTCAGTTATCTAGATGTATGTCACATGAATGTATAGCAGAGATACATGGGACCCTGCTGGCATATGGCAAATGATGACAGAATATAACAAACAGCTACATCATTTGCAAGTATTGTCATAACTATGTTATATATAATTTTTTTCTACTGAGAGGCAGCAGAGCAACCAACCTCAGTTACAGACAAGACCTGCATTGTTCTTAGCAAAGTGGAAATAGGAATTCCAGTGTAAATGCCAGAAGGGTTCAAATCTAGCTCTGTAGTGGATTTACAAAGAGCTGAATGAGGTCCAAAGTCTTTTAGTATATGTCAACAAATCAAATTGAAAACACAGCTATTCGAACAAGGGATCTGTATGTACTTACATACTGCATACTGGTATACCTGCCATGTAAGAATTGGGTTTAGTTAACGTAGTTAGGAAACTCTTCATTTAAGTTTTATTTGCTTCTCCCTTTTGAAAACAGCTTACTATTTTCTTTTTTTCTTTTATGGGCCACCAAATTACATGTGACCAAATGTACCTATTTAGTGAAAATGGGTTCCATTAGTATGTAATCTTATCCTTGCATTGTTTTCTTCTGAAGGAAAATAATGGAGAACAGGTGGTGATGCTTAGCATCAGGCTCCTGTTTCTAGAATTACAATCCACTGGGAGCCACCAGCAATCTCTGAAAGCTGTCATAAGCGCTCAGGAACTAGTATGATCCAGAGCACACTCAATACATTAAAGCGTCTTTTTGAAAATTTAAGTAGGTGTGACAGGAGAAAACTGGCTGAATGGCGCAGGGATTCTAACATGTCCCTGCAAAGGGTCGTGATTTCCTCCTGCATCCCACAATTCCTCCTGCATCCCACAATAAATAACTCAAGCTGGCCTCCATTTCCACAGCAGAAATTAGACATTTAAAAAATTCAAATAGGTACCATATGCACTATAAACATTTCTGGTTTAGCGTTCAAATGCAGCCGCATTCATGTTGCTGGAAAATATGGGATTTAAATTCTCCTAGAAGAACTTTAAAAAGCTGTTCCTTTACGCTTATTTATTCTTTTCTCAGTGCCACAAAACCAGTAGTGCCGATAAACATCTCCTTGATGTAGTTTGAAAACCTACTGATGTCACACAGCATAAATAGCTTTACCCAGTGAGTCACAACACTGCATGTCAAATGGACATTTCTTTGTTTTATCAGTCCCATCCTTACCTTCCCAAGTAGGAAGATGTTTAGAAATAATTCTATATAACTGACAACTGTGTTTCCTAATGCGTTCTCATGGTGATCGTGAGACAGGAACAACACCAGCTAACAGATCTATACAAGCAAACAAGCATTATAGCTATGTTTTAAAATTTGGCTCCAAAGATGAAGAGTACAACAAAGACAACACATATTTGCATGGCAATTTCAACTGACATGCAATTTTACAAAACCAGACGTGGAAGGCTGGCTGATATCCCTAACTACCGTTCTGTGTCGGATATGCCAAGACACACTCTTACATGAGTAAACAGTTAATGCAGGTTTGATTTGTGGCATTGTAGTTGGGGAATGATAGGCATTAAAAGAAGATAAAGTTATTTGCAGGGCCAGATTTTCTATTGGTGGAAATTGGCAATATCCCACCGATTTCTACAGAAATATGTCAAGTTGCACCAAGTAGTTAGATTCTGCTTCACATTCCAGATTTCTTGCACAGCAATATGAGATCAGTGTTACATTTATTATTACTGTGGTTATTTCTTTTGGGAGACCTTAGTCAAATTATAAGCGGTCCCTGCAAGTTGAAATCGGTTGACAGTAGGCTAACTTCAACAGGCTTTAGGGCAGAGTACAAATATTTTAGCCAACTTCAGTCTCACCTGTGTCTGCTTTCCTCTAAAATAGGAGGCAGTGTGATGAACTGCAATTCTACAGAAATCATGTTCTGATTCAACAGAGCTCGGGACATTCTTTTACTGCTTCTAGTTTTCCACAAAGTCTTAATGCAGAGAGAATGCCCTGTTCTCCAATGAGTCCCATGTAAGTGTCTCTCCACTTGAAGCCCCATGGCTATGACAGAAGAAAATTAAAAGGTGCCCATTGCTTTGAAGATACTACAGAAGGAACTCCACCTTACAGAAGCAAGACACAAAGCTGGGAGAGATGGCAAAATACAAAAGTTGAAAAGGCAAAGAGGATGCCAAATACTATTTTTTCTTCTTGGCGTCATGCTAACAACAAAGTTTTTCTCTTTAAACTTCGTTATCCAAGATGAAAAACACAACCGTTGTCATAGGTTTTCTTAACCTAAGAAACACTAGTTTTGCGCTACAAAAACTCTTAGTCTTAATTAGTCTTTCCAACTGAAATTAGGTTGCTGAAGTAAGGGATTATGCTAAATTGTCCCATCAGATCCATCTAGAATCAGCTGGTTTCTGAATTTCCTTAATACACTAAATATTTCCCCCCATTTATCACTCCTGTGAACCTGGATCCAGTTAAATAATGTAAATCTCTTCAAGCTTGTGCCTCACCAGCAAAATTCTTGACCAAAAGACAATCACAGAATTACTGTTACTGGTGATGAGTGAACCAGAAAAAGTGCACAGCCTGATCCCAGGAAAGGTTTCATCTCCAACAGCTAAAATCATCCTCATCCTGTTTGTGAGCTGACCAAATTTAAACATTGGAAAACAATACACATGAAAGCGGCACACTATGCCAGTTTTAAAGAAACCCGTTTCACAATAATTTTACTTTCACTCCAAACTTCAAACTTACCTTCAAAATATATTTAGAAAGGGAAATTTGCTATGCTTTGAGCAGTGAATAAGACTGAATAATGAAATTTAGAATCATAAATAATTTAGTTTTGAAGAGACCTAATTTCTAGAAGGTTTTTCCCCCTAACAAGAGCTGAAGGCTTTGTGTCTTTATCAAAACTTATTGAGAAAATGTTCTTTTATGACATTTTTCCTTTTCCTGATACTAGAGATTGCAAAAGCATTTCCAATAACATCAGAGTATTGGTAAAAAACAGAAAATAAATTATAACTTCCCTGCTTAATCCACATACCATAGATAGTTCTAGCATATATATGCATATATGTGCAGATACGTAAGTCAGATATAATGTAAAAAATAACATACAGGTTCAAACTAGGATACGCTATTACAGTGAGAAAGCCAGAGACATTCTACTTACTATACCTTCCCTAAAATTATGTCCTTGGCTAAAATTCTGAAAGGATTTTAAAGGTAGAAATGCTTTAATTACCTTCTGAAAATCTTTTTCCACAGCCTGATGGATCACTTGCTGAGTCGATTGCAGCACAAATTCACCTTAGTCTGGAGCACAAAGATTTTGGATTTAGCTCTTACAAATATCACAGATTTACAAGTATTGTATTGCTGAAATTTCCTTTCAATTCAGAGGACTTGCACAAGTGCAACTCGGGGAGAATGAGGTTTTCCAAGTTATAATAGCTTAGAGTGATTTTTCTTTTCAGAAAAAAACCCTTGAATTTCAAATACACATAGCTGCTTGAAGAAGCAGCAGAGTTATAATACTGCATTTTAATAGGATAACTGGCCATTAAGTCCCTAAACTCTTTTCCTCCATGCTTGGGTAACGTACTACCACTACTAAGTTTATCTCCATGGTAGAAGCGAATTCTTTTCCTCATGAAAGAAGACTATAAAGGCAATAACGGTAAATTTAACCAAGAAACAACCACGTTAGAACAAAAGAAAAAACAGGGAATTGAATGGTTAATTTTCCCGAAAGTCTCATTTTCACAGAATCACACAGAATCAATCAGGTTGGAAGAGACCTCTGGGATCATCAAGTTCAACCATTGCCCTGACACCACCCTGTCAACTAGACCATTACACTAAGTGCCATGTCCAGTCTTTTCCTAAACACATCCAGAGATGGTGACTCCACCACCTCCCTGCGCAGCCCGTTCCAATGTCTAATGACCCTTTCTGAGAAGAAATGCTTCCTAATGTCCAACCTGAACCTCCCCTGGTGAAGCTTGAGGCTGTGTCCTCTTGTCCTATCGCTAGTTGCCCGGGAGAAGAGGCCAACTCCCACTTCACTACAACCTCCCTTCAGGTAGTTGTAGACTGCAATAAGGTCACCTCTGAGCCTCCTCTTCTCCAGGCTAAACAACCCCAGCTCCCTCAGCCGTTCCTTATAGGTCAGACCCTCCAGACCCTTCACCAACTTGGTCGCCCTCCTCTGGACTCGCTCCAACACCTCAACATCTTTCTTGAAGTGCGGGGCCCAGAACTGAACACAGTATTCAAGGTGCGGCCTCACCAGTGCCGAGTACAGAGGGACGATCACTTCCCTAGACCAGCTGGCTACACTATTCCTAATAGAGGCCAGGATGCCATTGGCCTTCTTGGCCACCTGGGCACACTGCTGGCTCATGTTTAACTGGCTGTCCATCAGCACCCCCAGGTCTCTTTCCACTGGGCCGCTTTCTAACCACTCTTCCCCCAGCCTGTAGCGCTGCATGGGGTTGTTGTGGCCGAAGTGTAAGACCCGGCACTTGTTCTTGTTGAATCTCATGCCGTTGGTCTCGGCCCATCTATCTAACCTGTCCAGATCCCTCTGTAGGGCCTTCCTACCCTCCAGCAGATTGACACTCCCGTCTGCAAATTTGCTGAGGGTGCACTCAATCCCTACGTCTACATCATCTATAAAGATATTGAACAGCACCGGCCCCAGAACTGAGCCCTGGGGAGCACCGCTAGTGACTGACTGCCAGTTGGACTTTGCCCCATTCACCACCACTCTCTGGGCTTGGCCATCCAGCCAGTTTTTAACCCATCGAAGAGTCTACCCATCCAAGCCCCGGGCAGCCAGTTTGTCTAGGAGGATGCTGTGGGAGACAGTGTCGAATGCCTTATTGAAGTCTAGATAGACTACATCCACAGCCCTGCCCTCATCTACTAAGCGGGTCACTTTGTGCTCTATTTTTGTTGTCTTCTGGTCATAATGATTTTACCACCTTTCTTCAAAGAACAGAAAGCTTCATTTTCAAAATTATGTGTTGCCAGATGAATCTGTCCTGAATGGTATCATTCTGAACTAGCTGGGAGACGGTACATATACAGGAATTGTATATGTTACATGAGGGGTAGCGTTCATGGTACCATGATTTTAACAGTTCGCTGATAAACAAACAGTTTACTTTTTGCCCAGTTTGCAGTTCTCCATAAGCAGAACATTAGTACCTTATGGCAACACGCTTTGTAGACAAACTGCATTGCCCTGCATTTGACACAGTTGTTCACCCTTCTCAGTTTGTAAAATCTGGATCCAATTTTCAAATGAAAGATCACTTTGCTGAACATTTATTTTTCCTGTGGAATTACTTTACCAATGTTTGGTGAACAGGCTCTTTTCAGCCTTGGGGGTTATTTATTTACATTTTTGTTCTCTTCAAAATGTTGGCGGAAAATGTTTGTCTGCTGGAGGGGCACCACATTCTTCTGATCTGAAGGTTGACTGACTTCTACTGCCTAAAAAGCAACAAGTCAGCAAGTACAAATACAGACAGGAGGTTAAATGATCGTTCAGTATCTAAATGAACTGGGAATTACAGCCCTAGTTTCAACAGTCTGTCAGATGAATTGAGTTCCAGTCTAATTCAGAGTCCTGGGAACTTAGATTTCTATATACTCAAGAGTTTACTAAACTGAACAATATAATATCGCAAAGAGATGGATGAGCGAGCATGAATGCCTAGAAGGATGGAAAACGAATGCAGCAGTAACCTGCCAATTCAAGAGCAAGTGCAGGTTCCCAAAGCAAATACTTTTCCTATCTGCAATAAATTGTGATATTTTTTCTGCTTAGAATCTGTACAAATCGTGAATATAGCACATTTTTTTCACTGAAAGATTAAAAAGAAAAAAAGCAGCTTTTTATTCCAAGAATTTTTATGGGAAAATGGAGCAGTCCCACTGAAATCTTGCAGTTTCCATTACATTTTTTTCTGTTTTCTCTTAAGCACTAAAAGCACTCACTAAGTTCTGATGTTTCCGGGAATGCAGGAACCAGAATATTCTGTCAAAAAATGGAGTTCCAAAAGCAGAAAATATGTTAGGTATGCATCTTTTTAAAAAAAATATTTCTAAGGCAAGTTTAGAAAAAGTGTTCAAAGGAATATTGATTTAAACAGTACCATTTTCAACCTGTGTACTTCCTATTAAACTTTATGACATTTAACACCATTCTGTATTAATTGCACCTGTGTCTTCTCTGAAAATACCCTACTTCCCGTTGTGTAAATACATGGATTTAAGTTATCATCTTCCAAATGTTTTGAGCTCCTTAAAATATCATATAGTTGTTTCAGAGAGGAGCATTTCCACACAGTGGGGACATTCAGATGACATACAACGGAACCAATGCATAACTGATGACTCAGCAGGCGAAACATTAGACTAAAAATGATAGGCTTCCACTCATGGGTGAATGAAGTCTTTCCTTTACGCTTTTGAATGAGAGGCTCATCTATTGAATATAGCTCTTAGAGCAAGTTTCACTGCATTCAGTTTAATTTACACCCACATAACAGTGAATTGTCTTGGGAAGGTAATCTCCACTCTTTCTCCAATACTTTGTGCACTTAGAATTGTTTGAATGACTCAGTTCTTCTATTTCAGTTTAACTTCTGCTTATGCACTCTTTAATAATGCAATGCTTTGCAGGTAATACAATGCTTCAAAGGTGATAAGAAATATTTTAACTGTCTTGCTGAATCAGAGAGAGACTTAGACAAGCCTGGATAGATGTCTTTCGGAAAAGGAGAAGTGGGATTCTGCTCCAAATCCAGGGAATTTTACTGCCTATTTCCTTTTTCAAATTCTGCATCATAAAAATAATTTCTAAATTGTCTTTTTTTAAGCAAAGAAATGTCATTGCAAAGCCAAAAACAGTCTCCAAAAAACCAAAATCTATCTTGCTCTTACCAGTGCATTTCTATCAGCGATAGCAATGCTGCAGCGTCAAGATGCAAGTAGCAAACCTATGTTTTTATTACCACGTCATGCACACCTCTGTTGGCTTGGGTGGCTGACAGTGTGCAGGCTAGACAGACTGGGAACTTCTCTATTCATTAGCCCATCAATATAGAGGAGATACATTATTTTTTATTAGATCTCTAATACCAATTCTATTTTTCTCTTGATTGCATTTGTGCAGTGTTGGTCCATGCAGTCTAATTGTATAATTATTTATGAACAATTCTTTGCTTTTACTTATACCATCTTGCAAAGGCATAATACCACTGTCGTGAAGGAAGGACATGAGGAAGATTTTGGAGGTTTTGATTAATTCTTTAAAGTGCTGAAATGAGAACTGATGCAGACGATGGAGTGGAACCGTGACCCAGGCTTTCTCTAGACATCTAGATAATTGAGCTGATTTTCAAAAGTGACTAAGCACCCAGTACCTTTCAGCCGCAACCTGTACATAAGCTGGAAGCCCACTTCAAAAAATCAGGCTACGTATCTAAAACTGTAAAAGGGACCTGACAGCCCCACATTAGCCTGAAAAAAACAAAACCAAATGACCAAACATTCACTTGTGGCCCCTGTAAATACTATAGCACATGCCCGTTAAAAATGCCATGCTCAAGTAACCATTGTGCTGTATGCACAAAAACAGCAGAATAAATGAATACGCACCATTAGTTGGCATTTTTTTTTCCAGCAAAAATGGAGTCAAAATCAGAGACTTTAACAAGCAGTCAAGTTCAGGATAGCAAGTTCCTTTACATCTCTGCTTTAAAGAAGGGAGCAGACTGGACTTGGTCACATCTATCAAAAATCATGTACTGCATCAGATATAAATGTCACAAGACTCATCACATCAATCGACTAGTCGCAAGACATCACATCTTGCTCTCAAGTGCAGTGGAGAGGCAGCGGCTCTGCCAGGCTCTTTACTGAACCTGGGTAGCTGGTATCCAGGTTTGAATGTCACAGTATTTTAAACATATGCGTTAACCATGGCTCTAACTGGTTGAGAGGTTGCAGCTGGAAAAGGAGATCAAAGGAGGGCTTTAAAACATCGTTAAACTAATGATATTCATTAAATCAGAACTGGTAACCAGAGACTGCAGGTAGGGGGAGCAGCAGAGGGAACGCAATATTTTAAGACTCTGCAAATTCCCACTTTTCCCTGATGCAGAGGGAGATCTGAGGAAAGACACCTCCCCCCCGCCCCCCCCCCCCCCAGCACTTGTAACACCGTGTCTTTTATTTAGGTTCCCTAAAATCTCTGGTCAAATAGATTTGAAAGATAACGCAGGAGATTCTTGGGTGGTTTGACTGTAATCCAGAGTTGTTCTTTGTTCTCAGCTGTCTGTCTATATTTGTAGATGGAGCTAACCAACCCTGTACTTCCTTGGTGTGAGAATAGTTTCCATCAAAACTGTAACAACTTTGAAAATGCTAGACTTTTCAAAAAGTTGTAAGGTTCTTCTAACAGCAGAAGTGATAAATATAATTTACACCAGTAAAGTGTTCTATTAATGCACCACTGAAATACAGAGTATATTTAAAGGAGAAAAAAATGTCGCTTTTGTCTTCCAGAGTGGCGTATTTTCATCAGCTTAGAACATACTTCACCAAGAGGCAGGAGAAAGTATTGACTGCTTCTGCTACGAGCTCACGAGGAAGTGACACACACTCTGCTGTAGGGTCTAAGTTTGCTGACCTTTTCTATGGCAAACTCTGCCTTTAAAGATAACTGTGCATACAGAAGGGCTGAGAGGTCTGAGCAGAAAAAAGAAGGTGGATTCTGAAGGTAAATTTAAGTCAATTCACTGAGTTATACAGAGTTTACCATAGAAGCTCACTACAAAATTACAGGATGTTATTTATTAAGTTTCTATAAAGTATGAAGATATTCAGTCCTATGTATAATGATAATTCGGGAGGTAAGAATTTACTCAGGAGCAAAAAAAAAGCTTGAGGAAGTAACAAAGGAACGAAAAAGACCCCCCCCAAACCAAAAACCTTCATTCCGAGTGATGAATGACTTGAAAATCTGACGCTTTTTTGAAAGGATTTACTTCTGTAGCTGACTAAATGGTAGCAAAGTTCTTTGAAAAGTCTCCCCCAACTTGTGCGTACTACATACTTTGTAAATCTGTCCTAAGCCTCTTTGTCTATTTCTCCATTTTTCCATTTCCTTTTCATTATACTCATGTTTTCCATTTGCCGCAGCAATCTCTTTGGAATATTTAACGTTTTGCCTAAAAGTCTTTCTGGATAACAAACCTACACTGAAGTTCGTGGGACTATTCACACTGATTTCAATGGGCATCGGAGAGTATATGAAAATCAGTGCCCACTGTCATAGACCCAAAGTTCAAGTCCAGCAAAACATTTAAATATTTGCCTGACTAATATTTATATATGCACATCCTAACTGAGGTAAACAAGACAACACAAGTGCTTATGTTGAACAACATATGCTTAAGTTTCCTGCTAAATTGAGGTAACAAGCTGGGTTATTTATGATACTGATAAAATATAAATTGATATTGATTTATTATGTTGATAAAAATAATAAATTATTGATAAACTACATAAGTACATGGAAGTTGCCATAATGCACCTGAGCAAAGTGGTCAGGCCAGTGTCCTGCTAGTGGCCAATACTCCAAGGAGTAAGAAAATAGGCAAGTACAGAAGGATTTCTCATTTCTCCCAGATACACTCTCCCAGCTTCAGCAAACCACAGCTTAGACAGATCTGAAGCTGAAAGTTTTACCACTGTTAAGTACCTACCAGTGCAATCTCTCATCGCTGCGTCTGTCTCATCTCCGTTTGAGTAGTTCCATATGGCTCCCACAGCATCATGTGGCAATAAGCTATACAATATGAAAAACTAGTTCCTGGCTGTCTGATAATTTCACACTATCTGCTCTTGGCTCACTTTCTAGGGCAAATACTGGGTGATTGCTCCCCACTCACCTTTTCCTTACCCTCCATTATTTTATATCTCTCTGTCCTGTTCTCTCATGGGCATCCCTTTTCCAAACCAGGGCATTTTGTCCTATTTAATTTCTCCTATGTTAAAGCAGTTCTGCTGCTCTGATCATCCCTGCTGTCCTCCTTTCCCATCTAATCCTGACTGCTTCTATATCCTTTTAACAGTTGTTCAGGATGAGCAGCACCATGAATTTAGTAGTAGTGTAAAAATTCCTTCTGTTTTGACCTCAGTTCCTGATATCCTGCTTGGCTTTTTTTTTTTAAATTTCTTTTCTCTCTCTGCTGCTGGTTCAACATTAAATGACGGCTAAAGTGACTCTAATTTAGAAGTTACCCCTATATGTGCCTAACTGCTGTCACACTATGCTGTGTACATTGCTTTATACCTATAGAAACAGAATTTTACCTGTGGGTTTTATTTCTCAGATGCTCAGTAGAGACTCCATGTAGAGTACTGCATCCAGCTCTCGTGAGACCCCACCTGGAGTACTGCATCCAGCTCTGGGGGCCCCAACATAAGAAGGACATGGAGCTGTTGGAGTGAGTCCAGAGGGCCATAAAGATGATCAGAGGGCTGGAGCACCTCTCCTATGAAGACAGGCTGAGAGAGTTGGGGCTCTTCAGCCTGGAGAAGAGAAGGCTCTGGGAAGACCTTCTAGCAGCCTTCCAGTACCTGAAGGGGGCCTACAGGAAAGTGGGAGAGGGGCTTTTTACAAGGGCATGTAGTGATAGGATGAGGGGTAACGGTTTTAAGCTAAAGAGGGTAGATTTAGATTAGATATTAGGAAGAAATTCTTTACTGTGAGAGTGGTGAGACACTGGAACAGGTTGCCCAGAGAAGCTGCGGGTGCCCCCTCCCTGGAAGTGTTTAAGGCCAGGTTGGATGGGGCTTTGAGCAACCTGGTCTAGTGGAAGATGTCCCTGCGGGGTTTGGAACTAGATGATCTTTAAGGTCCCTTCCAACCCAAACCATTCTATGATTCTATACTGAAATTTGCTGCAACTTTTTGTGGTCCATTTAAGTTCTTACTGCTCTGAATACATGTCACTAAAAACTTCCGTGGTGCCTCCCTAATCCCCCATTTTCCAGACAATTTACCACTAAGTTGAACAGCATCATTCTCCAAGAGATTTGTGTGAAACTTTGCTTAAAGCCTCCCTGCACTGTGAAAGCTGGCTGTTTAGTCCTGCTTATTTTTTCTTGTCTCCTGATCAGTTATTAGTTATTCTAATCAGTTATGAAATGGGTTATCCCTTGGTAATTCAGTTTCTTTAAGTTTTTGTACTTGAGCTATAGCTCCATTCACACAAGTATTTGAACAGTGGTAAATTACTTGCCAGAAATGGTGTCATTTGATTTTGATCTGTCATTAGCCTGGTAAGAGTGTGCTGTTTTGAAACATTAACCTCAATATTATCTTTACAAATACAATTAAGACTGAGTATTAAGAGAGTGTTTTGTAAGGCAGGCTGGAAGGAAGAGGGAAGCCTCAGCCTCGCACATGTTATCAGGACAGGAGAGCATTTGAGGTTTTTTGTTCTGGAAAATATTCAGGTGAAACATACTGTGAAAATAAACTTTAGAAGAAGCAAATGTTCACAAAATGTTTTCTACTAGCTACTGGCTAAATTAATTTCCTGCCAATAGGGTCATTTAGGACAGAAGGGGATCAAAAGTAAAAGCAGTGTGAAATTTTACTAACAAGTGGTCAAAGTTTTCTCAGCATACAAGCACAAAGACTTCCAGTGAAGTCAACAGCACCAGAGCTTCCCATCCTGCGGTAACACAGACACATGTTGTACTACCGACAGCGCACAAACCATGTTCATGGATGGTCTTGTCTGCTCATGCTATTTCAGCAGCATGGATCACCCTGGCTGAAATTCAGCCCTGCACCACCTAAGCAGCCTTTCAAGTTCTCCAGCTGGTATCTCACAGAAACTGGTCTGCCCTTCACTCAAGGGGTAAAACTCAAATTTAAAGTGCTCAAAAATCTTGCATTTTAAAAACAAAACAAAACAAAAAACAAAACAAAACACCCAAAAACCCCAATCCCTCACAAACCCCAAACAAAACCTCCCCCCCACACACATACTCTACAACCCAAGACCCGAATACTGACCAACAGCCAGAAGGAGCACTGGAAGTCAAACCAGAGAAAGAGAGGAAATCAAATCCAGAAACTGAGTGTCAGTCTCTGTTGTGCAATCTGTTTTCACAGAATCAGCTAAATCTGAATTAGTGAATTCCACTTCAGCTTTTGCTCCTACCGCTGCTATATCCACGGTATCTGGGAAATGACTTAGACACACTCTGGAGAACAGCATGGGTCCGGTGCTTCCAAAAGGCCAAAGTCAATACGTTCATGTGTCAGATACATGTGCCAGGGTAGCTGTCCCAGCTGTACAACACATGATGTGTCAACTGCTTTACATAGGGTGGGTCAGGAAGAGGCTCATTAAAGAGAAATGCTACAGCTCTGCTTGCAACATCTCTGCATCCTTGTCCAGTTTTACACCGAAAAAAATTACACTGCTTTAAGAAAAGGTTTACTCTGGATGGAGATTGAAACCCGTAGAGAAGAGCCAGAGGAACTATGTCTGGTACCTTAGATTACAGATCCATCACTGATCTTTCATATCATTATTTTATAGTTGAGGGAACAGAGTAGATTATTCTGATTTAACTTCTTCTGTAATAATAATGGTAACAAACTATTCTGATGACCAAATTCAGGCTATCTTACATAGGTGAAGAAAGACAGGAAAGCTCCTTTTCCCTGAGCATGCTTTGCAGCAAGGGAGTCTCAGCTGGACTATTTCCTCTGAGCTTAATTTCTCTCCTGTGTGGAAAAGGCCACGATCCTGCTCCCTAATGGCATGCAGAACCTAATTCCCACTGAAAACATTCAGGGAGTTAAGCACATAGAATACCCTTCAAATTCATCCAATCTATAAACAGGGCCTAACCTTTGAGATGGCTTTCTGCACAGAAGCATGTGGCACCACTTGGATAAGATGGGCAATGAGACAGCACATTTTGCAGAGTAAGGAGACAAAGTGTGGCATTTCTGGGCAGCATGAACTTGTGTCTGTGGCCACATTTTTTTGGTGCATCTGCTGGGAAACAGTGCTAGAGGGGAGTGAGTTACATCACTTCTCTGGGTACTGAATTGTCACCACCATTATGGACGTTCCCCTTGGCGAACCTGAAAGCTGTTCCTGAACAATTGAAGATATCATCACGTGGCTGTTACAGAAGATTACAAGTTTTTTCTCATTTTCCCCATCCATGACCCTTCTGTTCTGACCCTTTAGCTGCAAAATCGACTTCAGTCACACCAAATTCAAGAGTGACAACTGCACCCCGGAGCTGGAACTCATATACCACTATCATACATGTTCGTACAATGTATTCACTGGCTTCTATTCATCTAAAACCTTTAAAACAGGGTTAAGACAGCGCTATCCTACTCTTTGTCTGTTTGTTCCTATTGGAGGGGGATTTTGTGGGTAACTCACTGAGAGAAGTGGATACCCCCTCCAGTGTCGAATGGTATCTCGGCTAGCGGGGCCTGTCTGTGATATATGCCTATTCAGAAAAAGGAAAGATTTTCACAGTGCTAGTCCCCGTTACACAGACAATCTGCAGCCCATTTGCTCATCCTTTTTGGCTTTATTTTTAACAGGGCCTTAAAACATATTTTTCCTTAAAATGACAACGTTCTTTTCTGCCCTCTTTGTTCATGGGGCTTTCTGTGCTCGTAAACAGTTTAAGAGTTCCCTTCACACCTGCGGTGCACATGTGTGTCTATAATAAAGACTCTCTTATCTATCCTTCACTGATAACTTAAGAGGATAGTGCTTAAGAAAATACACCATCCTTGTGACTGTGGTGAACAAAACCAAACCCAACTCCCAAACCTACAGCAGTGACAGTAAGGCCAACGTGCCTGGGGAAGGAGGGAACCTGACCCACGAAGCTCATTAGAAATCTGCTTTCCCAGGGACTGAGGAGTGCCTCTAGTTTTGCTGTCCAGTATTTAAACCCTCCATAACCTGAGTTTATTGAAGTGCACCAATGACAGACATTGCATTTCAAATTAACGTCTTCTGCCTATCAGGCATCATGCATGAAGGTCTTTAAATATTTCACAAATGTTTTTAATAAAGCCATCCAAAATCCCTGTCAAGCACCGGGCCAAATATGTGCTTCTCAGTTTGGCAAATCAGGATGGCAAGCAGGGAAAAGCTAAACATGAAACTTTGACTTTCAAACTCATTCTTTCAATCACCTGATAACTGTCCTACTTCAGCGCTCCAGCCAGTTGTTTCTTCTATACTTCCAGTGAAATCCAAAGATAAAAAAAGCTCTTGCACTTTCAATAATAATAATAATAATAATAATAAAGAAACCTGAGTTCCTACCTCTGAAATCCTTAGAAAATTTTTCACTATCTAGCGCATTTTACACATTTGTGCAATACCAAAACACAGAACCTCCTATTTCCCATGTAATAAAAGATGCATCTTCTTTCCCATTCTAGTCACTTCTCTAGAGAAATGAAGGGACAGAGTCTTCCTTATCCTCCCTGCTGGCCCCGAAATTGGAGCAGAGAGGCTGAAGGGAAGGCAAGCAGATCTGCGACTCCTTTCCAGCTGGAAGACCCTGCTCAAAGACACAAGGAAGCAGCCTGTACCATCTCAAGGTTTTGCTCCATACTTCCTTGACCTCCCTGGACTCCGTGTTGCTTATTTGGAAAGTCATGCCAAAAATGCTTCCCAATTACCATAATCTGAGCTATGCTAAAGCTATGCTGCTACTCAAAAACAGCTTGCTCAGAAAATGCTCCCCCGGACACTTGTTTACACAGCAGGGAGCTGATCGGCACGCATTAGACTGCCGTGCCGTGACTTCTCCTTTCTGCTGCCTTGTGCTGGTTATACTCCGCTCCCACTGACATCACTGGCCGGGCCCCAGCCCTGGCACCAAGGTCTCGGTGGAAGGAAAACCCTAAGTCGGCCTAACCACAGTACAGTTTGGGATCGGCAAGACTTTCCCAGCCTCTTTCAGCTTAAGCACTGGTACAAAGTCTGAGAGAAATTTCCCTCCACAGAGAAAACCTTAATCTTCTGGTTAGACAACACCACACGCTACAATTTGATACTTAATAAATTGTCATGAAGCTATAATACAAGTATTCACTTGGTCACTTATCCTTTTAGCAATAAAAAACAATTGGGACTGAAGTTCAGTTGCAATTTGTTGCAGCTGCTGTGGCAAGGACCCCCTCAGAAAGTAATTTCCAGAGGATTCTTCTTGTTAAAAAGCCATTTCCTTGGCGAGGAGTGGGATGTCTGGAAGATAGCAGCGGGGACAAAACCAAGCACAGAAGTTTACAAGCATTCCTGAAGAGCATTTTAAAAACCCTGTATTTATTCAAACAATTACAAAAACATTTGATGTAACTAAGCAGTTTAGGCCCTCCACCAAAATATAAAGTAGACTTTAATGCCTAACTTTTGATAGGCAGTTTTCCTCATTACCCCTAAGACGATACATGAGGCAGCATCAACACTTGGCTCCACCCTGGTGAAGGTATGGAGAGAGGATGGCAACCTCCTGGTTTCCTGGTCCTTCCATGGCTCCCAGGATTTCCATTCTTCAGTTCTGACCCACACCCACTCTCTGTCCCCACCACAGGACTTGGTTGTGAATAATTTACATTACTTATTATGATTATTAATAATAATATACAGTGCAAATTTAGCTTTGTTGGGAGTAACAGGAACTGAGAGGGTCTGGAAGAACAACTTCCAGCCGCACTGGGCAACCACATAGTGTTCAGCTCACACGTTATGGCATGTGGTTGGCTATGTGGGTCAGATGGTATCATTATTCCTACCTGAGTGGATGAAAAAATGAAATTTAAGAATGACAAGTCTGGTAAAACTTTCAG
Source organism: Nyctibius grandis (assembly GCF_013368605.1). Lineage (NCBI taxonomy): Eukaryota > Metazoa > Chordata > Aves > Nyctibiiformes > Nyctibiidae > Nyctibius > Nyctibius grandis. The sequence goes on from NC_090663.1 coordinate 61,346,303, forward strand.
GCTATGCTGAATACATGAAACAGCTGAGATCCAAGACATATTCACATTTACGTGGTGGTTCCCATCATCCCAGGGAGTTAATGAGATGATTCCCTCACAGAGAGAAGAATAATGATGCCAGGCTGTTTATCTCCATAAATACTCATGAATTTATCATCAGCTAACACACCAGCCGTGCTACCTTCTCTAGCCTGCCAAATGGTCACCCTCTTCCCTGATGCAAACACAGGATGGTAGACAGCTTTTTCTTCTCTTATGCTTCTTCCATTATTATTATCCCTTCATGTTACTCAACATATGGTCTCTCTCTATGTGAAAGCTATATGTTAACTATTTAATCACAATTTGTATCTCTTCCTTCGGTAAGGAATGAGTTGTCCTCTCCATCTCTGAAAGAGGAAATGGCTGTTTGAAATCTCCTCTCCCCCTACCTCCCTCCTGAAGAAGGACAGGGGAGATGATGTTTGAAAAAGAAAGTCTCCATCCAGTACTCCTCCTACCAAAGAGGAGAAGTAGGAGACTCACAGTTCATTCTCTGTGTCCTGGACAACCTAATGCCCCACAATATAGACAGGCACACTAACTTTTATTTTTTAAGATATAAAACAGGATCCTGAGTCTCCTAAGGAAATCTACAATGAACTGGATGGGAGACAGGCTCTGTTCTCTCATTCTCAAGCCAAAAGAGAAGAAACAGGGAAATACAGCAAGACTGCAGTCTGTGCTAACCCTGCCAGATCAGGTCAACAGAAGCTTCATTTGGCCATTTTTCACTCAGCTGCTACTGAAGACACACTGCAAAGACAAAACATCTGCCAAGCCCAAGGCTCCCTAACACCATCTCCTGCTTGCAGCTCTGCGTCATATCGCACAGAAGTTTTTCTCATTTTAAACCTATGCTCTATAAAACCTCACCCTGAACAGAGGCCATATAAGCCAAAGCACCTCTGTGTTATACTCCATGTGATCACACCCATGGCAAGAAAATCAGGGAAAGCACTCAGGCACACCAGTAAATCTGGCCGTAAGAGCGGGTGGCAGGTGGAGACTTCCTTCGAACTTGCAGCATTGGGAAGCCCAAAATCTGCTTTCAGTAGTGACTTTAGGAAACAACCTAAGCTATTTGAGATGGGACTCAAGCCCCAAGTAACACAGGACCTAGATTTCTATGGCTTTTTCTGAGTCGACATGAGTACTTGACACTGGCCATTCAGAGTACCATGGCTGTACTCCACGAAACTACATTTTTGCTGTAAAAAAAACCCCGACACTAAAAGGAGGGGAGACAGTCATATGAAAGCAAAAATGTTAAATACAAGATGGCAGCACATCTGTCACTAGCTTTTTTTTTTTTGACACAGCCTAAATCTTTCTGATACTTCTGAAAATTAATTGAACTAAGTTAACCCCAAATAGATTAGTTAGGCTTAGCATTTTGCATTTCTGTTAGTGGTTTTACATACGGTTCTCTCCCCTGCTTCCAGAGACCTCGTTTTACAGCAAAATGTCCAGCTTTAGGATCTTTGCGGGCTGTCAAGAAGAGGTGTACCACTTTCTGTAGGAACACATAGCAAAAGAAATAATTCTGGAAACTACTCTTCTCTGTGAAAAAGGAAAAATAAAGGAGCTTTTCCTCCATCAGATGCATTACTTTCCTTGATGCTGTTCTAGTTAAGAATGAGATTCCAAGAATAAAAGTTTCCTGCTGCATCATAAACATATTCTGTTTGCAATTCCTTTTAAGAGATCTCTGCTTTAGGCATTTCAGACTTGCAGGGAGGAGATCACACTGACAGCACGTCACTGCTTCACTCAACACAAGCTGCCAAAACACGTAGAACTGAACCCTGTCCTCTCATTCACCAGACCGATGAATATGCTTTTAAAAGCCTGCACAGCCTGATTCACACTTACATGATGCACAGAGAATGAGGCAGAGGGCTTGTAGAGTGAAGCAACACCTCATTCCCGAGCATGTGCAGAACAGTCCACCTTTGCTTACTGCTAAAAATGCTAAACCAGTGCCATTTGCACTACATATGTGCAACATGCATGTCTCCAAGATTAATTACTGTGCATATGAAAATTCAATCATATCAAAGCTTAGCTTTAAGAAAGTCCCAAGGGGCTGAACTGTGTGCTTATGCTCTTTGAGGGGGAAAAAAACAACAATTCTTAAACTTCTTTTTCTTTTTTGTAGCATTGCCCTAGTCTTTCCTTTAGTAAGAGCAAAACAGCTGCTAAATGAGTGAACTCCACATTCCCACTGTGTGTTTATAGCCATTCATTTTCATAACTCAAGTTCTGTGTGTGTGAACGCAAATGGATAAATCATAGATGGATTTAAGGCCGATCCCAAGAAAATTGTAACTAAGATGAACAAAACTCATTATTTTATTTGAAAACTGCTGTGCTTTGATCATTTAATATGACCATATGTATCTTTTTATGCCATCTTTCTCTCTAACACTACTTTCTGTAGCTCATTTGAGAGAAAAGGATTCTGCAATGAGCTTGCAAGTATCACAAATTGACCTATTTTCACATTTCATTGCAATTTGAAAATCGCTTTGTGTTCATGAAATTTTCCATTAAAATAAGTCTGCCCTTCAATCAAAAGGGGAAAAATTATATTGAAGAAAAGTGATGGTTTGGGGACACATATGGTCATTGCACATTCTATACTTGATCAAAAAAGAAGAGATGAATGTTCATGTTGTCTAATGAAAATAAAGACTTTTGCAGGCAAATTTAATTTAAAACTAACAAAAACAAACCTGATCATCTTGGTTTTTGCATAGGCCTTTCACATCCATGGATATGAAGCTCATAGAAGCTGGTTTCAACCTAAAGGTACCAGAAACACAGCATAGAACACAGCACTGAAAGACAAGGATTTCCAAAGAATTATCCTCAGTTCTCAAAAAAAAAAAAAAAAAACAAACCAAAAAAACCCCCAAAAAACGAATACACTTGGAATTTTACCGATGCAGGAAAAGCAGAGAGGTGGTTTCTGGTTTTCTTCCCCATTTTTGTAGTGTCATACAAACTTCCACTCTTCAAATCTACCATAAATGTCTAACGACTGCAGTACCAACACCGACACGAAAATCCCCAGCACCATGGTGGGACATGGCGATAAGCCGCATGCCAACAATGGGCCAAGAGGGGGCTGCCAGCTCCAAGTCTGGCCCATTGCACCCTGACTCTTGCTAGCCACGACCAGTGTGTGCACGTGGGGGTAGCACAAGCTTGGCAGGGACTTCTGCAAGCCCAAGCAGGAAGGGAAGGTCTTTACTTCGAAGGTATTCTCCAAGTTAATATTTTTACTTTTATATAAAACTTGTTTGGATATACTTTAAAAAATTCTCAGATACACAAAAAATGAAGAGGAAAGCAATGCTCAAAAAACAAACAGAAGCAGGAGCTTCATGGGACTCCTCCTTTGCAGAGTTAAATTCCTCCTAAATGACATTTCCAGGGTGAGGCATTTGTAAGTACAACTGTAAAAGGACCAAAGGCTCAACTGACAAACCATGAGATATGAAGTGCTTGCAAGATACATCCGGTGTTGAGATAATTAAAATCAAAATTAAACTTGTGCTATATTTGCATCTGCAAAGCATCAGTTAATCAAACATAATGAGTTAATCAGAATCATTTTTCTGAGGGCAAAATGTAATCATGCTTCATCATCTTTTGTGTTGTCCTCAGACTCTGACAGACTTTCCAGACAGAAACTAACTCTTCCTAAGTATTTGCACACCCAATAGCACATCAGAGTCCTGGAAGTTTTCTAGGCATTGTTGCAACATTAATAGGAAATAGTTGTCATAAAGCCACTTTATAGGAGCTTTCACTCTATATTAAGAAGTCAAGTAATAACAAATTGAAGAGGACACCAAGCATGACCCAGGAAGGAGGTAATACTCTGCATCTCATTTTTGCAATCAAGAGACGAGCCACTCAGCTATTTAGCAAGACTGCTGCTAGTAAACCAGTATGTCTCCCAGATTCCTAACAGCAAACAGCAAGAGCAAGGAATACATTCTCTGGTGACCTCTGCAGATTTAGCAATTCTGTATTTATTTTTTAATTAAAAAAAAAAAAAAAAAAAAGCAGCTGTTGCTGGATGTAATTTCTAGGTATTGTAATTAATTTATTTTTAATCCCATGGAGAAATAATTTATACTGTCTTGGTTGCTAGCTATTCAAGATATTGTGGTTACATTTTTGGTGTCTTTGATACATTTTATTGTAACATTCTCAGGGCACTGCAGTCAATTACTACATCTCATGCTGTTTTACTTTCTACATAGCATCATCCAAGCATTCTCTAGCAAGTCCTTGTGGGTAACTACGCCCTGTTCAAGAAACACTTGTATGTCTGTGCACTGATAGGTATGAGATCAGCATCAACTCAGCCATTTGGATTAATGCCTTTCTGGTTTGGCTTCTGTGGTCTTAAGCCTTTTAGCTCAAGCTGTGATAGAGTTTAAAAAAAAAAAATTTAAAATTAAACTGAGTACATTTGGAATACAAAGGCTTAGCTGATAATGGTCTATCATGCCACTGAAGTGTTAAAACTTGTCCCAGTTTTCACTCACTCCTCTCTCCCTTTTCCGGACCTCATTACCTTTTATTCAGCCCCACAGTTGTGCTGGTCCCCTCTCTTGGCTGTCCCAGTTCTTCCCTTCATTGCTGCTGCTCCCGTTGTGCGCATGGGGTAAGTGGGAGGGATAGTCCCAGTGAGAAGCACAAACCCAACCGGCTACGCAGCAGCAAAGGGAATGAGAGACACGACTTGCTGGGGAAAAGAGCTGAAAGAATGGCTTTTGGCCAGGACTTGGAAAGGGCAGAAGATAATAGCGCCCTATAAAGAAGGAAAATGGCTGGAAATAGAGTTTGGTAGGTCTCAGCCTACTAGATCATTAAAAGGCGGTCGAGTGCGAAGGAGTGCAAACCCCAGCACTGATGGAGGGAACAAGCCACAGAGGTGAGAGGGGACTATAACCCAGAGGCAAGAAGTCAAAAAGACAGTGAAGTGAATTAAAGAGGGTATGGAACCATCACCCAGGAATCTATGGAATGACTATGCCTTTCAATCACAGCTACGATACACAGGATTTTCCCTTTCAAGTTGCATCCCTATAGCTGAGCAAGAGCGCTCACACGGGAGACATTGCCCGAACACAGTGGAAGTTGTATCTGACATGCAGAAAAATTAATCCACCATCATTGCTAATCTGGCCTTTTTCAGTTATGACTCTATTCACTGTATTGTATTTATTTAGAGAAATGATATAACCAGAATGATTTCCCAGACAGGCTACAGTACTGAGGTGTTAGCTGTTTCTAGAAGCCATTTCTCTAAATCAAGTTTTGAAAGGAAATTGATGGCAGACAGTATATAGTACTGACCCCCTCAAAAGTAATGTAGTCTAACGTGCACTGTATGGTCCTATTTCTGAGCATGCTTTTCCCTTGTGCAAATGCTGTAGACACTTTCCGATTCTCTGTGAAACTGGGAAGACATTAACAGTTTGCAGAAAGGGGAAAACAGGAGTGACAGTGAAGAGCACTGAAGACAGTGAAATCTCACCGATTTAGCACGTCAATGCTTCTCATTCTCTGCTGATCCAAGGCAGTAAAGGGAATAAGAACAGAAAATAAATAATATTCCTCAGAAAGACATAAAAATGTAAGTCTTACTAAAATTCACATTTGCCCCGCCAGTGAGCAGCCCAATCAGCTTGCTTTGCTCATGTGAGTATTTTCATTAATTTGAACTGGAGCTTTGCCTGACAAAGGAACGCTGGATCTTCCCTTTCTGGGCAGAAGCACTGCAACTACCAGCTGAAATACATCAACACTCCAGATAAGCCGTGAACTATTGTATCCGTTGATTTACTGCTGATTAAAGACTCCCAAGTTGGTCCTAGTCCTGAGAATTAACATAATTGAAAATGTTGCATTAACATATTGAAGGAACATTCTGAAAGTGCATAAGTCTACCAAGCTGAATAAGTAAATAGGTTGCTGGCTGATGGTCCTTTCATCAGTTTTGGTGAGAGTTCTCTTATTTCCACTATGTGTATCTGTAGAGTTGAATGCACAGCTCAGATCTGCCACAACTGCAACAGCAAAATTCTATTAATTTTACTTTAAGCTGCATATGGTTGGTCCTTACTAAAACTATTTCTTAGTTGTAAACAAGACACTCAACTCACCATTTAACGTTACCAAGATATAAAAGGTACTGTTACATTTGACACATTATAAATTCTACTAATGCAACAGATTGTTTTAGAAAGAAAAGCATAGGCCTATTCTTTAAGCAAATGGTATGCAAAACTTCAGCACAAAGTCCCATAATCTAAACAAATCAAGTACTAAGCTAATAAGAGAGTACTTAAAAAAAATTTATGAAAATGTCATGTCTGAGTTGGTTGAGATGTGTGACACCACTGTTAAAAACCATAGCTGCTTACCAACTCTGCTACTGGAAGTATCACCAAAGATAAAGCATTATCACAAAAGCAACTTATTTTTTTCTTTTTTTTTTCTTTTCTTCTTTTTTACTGCAATTCTGTGTTAATTGTGTTTCTTCAGACGGATGGCCAAAAGTAACATCTACAATTATTGGTAGCAAATCTGAGTCATTTTCATGGACTACATCTGCGTGAGACCATGCATAAGCAGGTGACAGAGTCCCAGGGAGTGAAGGCGAAATCAGCACTGACAGCCCTTGACGGCAGGTCAGGCTTTGCTCCCTGGGAGCCAAAGTCACTGATTCTCCAAGGGTCTTTGCTTGTGCTACAAACAGGACATTAACATGCGTGCCACCTCTTCTGCCATTACACATACTTACAGCATTGTCTCTGACTCGAAGTGTACCTTGTGAGTTCATGCCAGTAACTAGAAGTCCCCAACAAACAGTCCAGGTTGGCAAGTTAAGGGGCAAATCTTACAAATTTGGTGGGCAGCACAGGAACTGGGTGAATTATATTATTGTTTTCCAGGAACTGGGTGAATTATAATCAATCATTCTCAACATTGTGCTGAACACACATTGAAGTGGGAATATGGAAAGGTGGCAAGACTTCCCCAAAAGGCAAAAATGGCGTATCGTGTTTGGGACTGTACAGCACAGCCCCACAAGTACCTGCATTGAAACTCATGAGACTGAGGTAACGCTCAGTGGGAAAATAGGTCCTATATACTGACTTTTTGTGAATACACAGGCAACAAAAGAAAGCCCAAGGAAAACATATAAGAAAACATATAATGCTCCTGTATTTTCTCAGGGTGATCTAACATAGTAATTATTACAATATGCACTTGGAAAGAGCACAGTACTTTAGTAATATGAAACTTCAGCACAGCATCTGTTACTAAACTTTGCTTAAAGGTAAGGAGAGGCGACCAAAATCTGGGTAAATTATAAAACAATTGAGCGACTAAGGAAAGAAATCTTGGAGGAGTTTAAACACAAATTTCTCACCAAAACTACCACCACTGTTATTATGCCTGCACACAAAACCAAATGATAACATTCAATTATTAGGAAGCTGATGTGAAACACTTTAGCAGATTCAGTGGATTGCTTGAATTTGCAGCTTTTCTGCTGCTTTAAGGAAAAAGTAGGCAAGATACAGACCCTTCAGGCACAGAGTATTTTGCCTTTTTAGTGCTGAATGTTGGCAGCTCCCTTGCTGCTACTCTGTTTGTTCCTTATGAAAAGCAGCTGTATTTGGAGGTACTAATAATACCCAATATATAGTATAAAATCTACATTTTCTGAAGAAGTCTACCTCCTTCAACGCCACAATGTGCAACATTCATACCACCCAAGTTGAGACTTGATAGGGAAGTAGAGGACTGATGGCTTAAAATGCTGCTTTATAATTTACCACAAGGACAGCTGAACGAAGATAATTTTCTATCAGACTTCCACATTTCCAAGCAGAGTAGAGAGGAAAGAAGACTGCACAAGAAGTCAGAGTCTTTTTTTTCATAAAGTTTCTATAACCTTTTATATCTTCCTTACACTCAAACTTCATATTCAGGGCTGTTACACCCTGCTTATCTCAACTGGACATACCCAGAAAAAACTTCCACAATCACTGGAGCGTATTCTGGACAAGAAACCTAGAATTTATTTTCTATCATATTAAGCAAATGAATATGCCTTAAACTATACCCCTGGGACAGCACGTTTTTTATTCTCACCATGGAGAAAGACATCAGAAATCAACTTGCTAGCTGTGATTTTTAAAACCAAGTTGTTTCACCTCTGTAAACACAGTTTTCACTTCATGCTCAAATTTTTCTCACCTGTTCAAATTCATTTCATTTAGTGTGTGAGAGTTAATAAGAAATTTCTTCCTTTACTTCTAGCAGCCCTTTGAAAGAGTCAAAGAGATACTGAAGATTATATTTTTTTAGATTACTCTTTCTTCCATCAGTTATTAATCCTATAGAGAAAAATGAGACGTTTAAAACCTTCCAACTCCCACTTGCATGGTTCTTAACACCAATTATGAAAGGATATTTTCCCAGACAAGACCAATGAAGTATATTAATGAATTTAACACAGTAAAGCTTTGAAAACAATGTGAGGGGAGGACTAGCAATTATTTGCTCATAGCACGCAGACGGACAGACACTTGAGCAACGAAGCGATGTCCTACCTCTCCTTGCCGGTGATAGTGCTTGGGAGGTTTTCCCATCTGCTCTAGCATTTTGCCCTTCTTACTGCTAGCAAGCGTCAGTCCCAGGTGGATGCCTGCAGATCTGTTCGTTGCCTGAGTTGGAGCCTCCCCGATCAGGGTGGACTTGATGGAGTTCACCTTGGAGCTGGAGCTGTCTAGCTGGGAGCTCTCCACGATCAGGACCGCGGCTAGTAAGAGGAGACAGCAGGAGCACTTATTCCACATCAGCACGGTCATCTCCCCTCCCCCCAAATGGACTATCTTTCTTTTTTTCTTTTTTAATGCAAAGAAAACAAAGGAGAGTAAAAAAAAGGTTTTAAAAATATCTCTCACAGTTGTTAACAAAGCAATGGATTTCAATGCCACACACTCAAGGAACTGCTGTTCTGAGAGACACGGGAGAAAAATAATTAAAAAAAGAATCCCCTAGGAAAAAAAAACGAGTCAAGTCTATAGGCACTGAGCAACTATTGGGTCTGTGAAGTGATGGCCTTTTCCTCCAGGTCCTCGAGAAGTCCAGGCAACTCTTTAGTAACTGAGGGTGATAAGCTACGAGGCAACTGCACCCCGGGCAGCTCCCCGCCAGTGCGGTCACCAGCACGTTTGCTTCAGCTTCAGAGGCAGAGTGAGCGAGCGAGTTACTTCCCCCCACTCCTCCTCTCTCGCTGCACAAGCCAGCAGAGAGGAAACTCAAACCAGATCCAATCCAAGCAGCACCGGCAAAAGCTGGGCTTAGTTTTCTTTCACTCTCTCTCTCCCCCTCTCTTTACTTTTTATTCCCCTCCTCCTTTTTCTGTCTTTTGCCTCAGCGTCTGCAGCCAGCAGGAGTGAAAGCGCCCCGTCTCCTCCTGCTCCTCCTCCTTCTCCTCCGGCCCGGCCGGTGCGAGGCGAAGGGCTCCGGGCATCCGGCGGCGGGGCGGGCAGGGCAGGGGGAGGCCCGGGCCGGCCCCGACCCGCGGTAGGAGCGCCGGGACACGGGCAGAGGGGCAGCCCCCCCGGTGGGCTTCCTGCGCCGCTCCCCCTCGCACCCGGGGGTCTCAGAGGGCGGCCTCTCGCTGCCCCCCGTATTTATTACAGCCCCCGGCACCGGCCGTCCCTTCCCCCGCCCCCAGCCCAGGGAGGGACACGCCGCGCAGCGACACTCGCCCCCTCTATCCCCCCCAGCTCCCACCTCTCCGGGGGCCGCTCTCCCCAGCCGGGCGGGGACACGCTCTCTGCGGCCGGGCCCTGCCCCGGCGCACGGCCACGCAGGGCCGCGGACACGCGTGCCGCGCTGCCGGCTGCCGCTCGGGTACCCAGCCCGGGGGCGGGGGTGAAGCCCCGGCGAAGGGCAGGGCTGCCGGCAGGCTTTCTGCACGGGCTCCCCGAACTGCGCTGCCCAAGTGAAGTACGTGTCGAGGGGCTCCTGTGCTACTGTGAAAGGACTAGGCTGGCAAGCAAATCCTGCCAAATCTCACGCCCAAGCCTGTGAAGTCCACTGCCTGGGTAAAGGGCATATCTGGCCACTAATGGTGCGCTGCACTGCTTCTAAATGTGACACTTCTCAGTGCCACTAGCAACCCAAGATATTTATTTTGTGTTCATCTTCTCAGTTTCCTTGGCATGAGCACGCATCTGATTGCTGTGAAACATCCAGGCGCTCCTAACTACACTCACACGCTCCAAGGCACTTGCATCTCCCTGCCGCAGCACCAAAACAACGTATTTCAGAAAAAGGAAGGTAAACAGGGACACCGAGCGCAAAACCAGCAGAACTGGGGTAACCCCAGCTCTTAACTTTTCCCTGTTACTTGCAAAAGGTTTAGTGCTGCAGAGAACATCACCACGGGGCACTGCAGTGGAGCAGCTATAAGCCCTTATCTTTCTCCCGGACTTGTGAAAGTGGGGTGGAGGGAACAAAAGGTGGTCAGAGGAGCAGCCCTCTTGCTATCCTGCATGTTCATGTACAAACACTACCATGGGCTGGGAAGAGTACAGAGAATTTTCATGTTTTCCCTCTCTCCTGAGGGGTCCCTCCTCTAAACTGTCAGTCCTTTCCATTTACTCTGCCTCTTTACACAGCAGAAGGTGTGAAGAAGAAATGCGCACCCGAAATTTCTTTTTTTCTAAATTAACAGCTGTGCCAAAGGAAGTTGCTAAGGCAAGAAATTCCAGGGAGGAGGGGAGCACTCTTTTGGCCCTCCCAGTGAGCAGAAGCCCTCTTGGGGGCTTAGGAGCTGTCTGCAGGAATAGTCCTCTGTGCACCACACCATCTTAGGTAAGATTTTTAAAATGTTGTCTATCTATTGACATATGCCTGCTAGCAGTGTGTCCTAATGTTAGGGCTTGTGTTCCGTTAAACAGAGCATCTTGTAAAGAGGAGATTAACTTACATCTTTTTCCACAGCTCAAACCTTAGAATTGCTTGGGAGGATTTGATCCCATTTCACAGGGCAGATTTATTTTTCATCTTTCTTATCTAATGATCTCTTAGTTCAGGGGATTATTACTGATTTTTTTTTTATGACATATCAACCCCCAAGACTGGATTTTAAACTGTTCTACAGAGCACGGCATTTGCTCTGACTTGGGCTTCACATGAGCTCATGTTTACTGGTTTTGATGTTGGAAACCGTTTTATTAGCACTTGATTTCAGAAAAATTAGGTTCAGGAACAAAACCACACCAAAAACCAAAAAAACAATGTTTGCCTTCTTCACAGCATTTCCTTTTTCCCTCTTTATGCAGCCTTAAATTAATTGAAATAACGGCCATGTCTTCATCCCTGATAATTCCTGAAGACATCTGTCAGGAAATGTTTCTAAAAGATCAGAAAGCAGTCTGCATTTTCACAAAAAACTGATAAAAGCCAGTCCTTTTTGATTGTTTTTGACACCCAGCCCTTCTGGTGTTTCAACCCCTCCCGAACCCAAAAACAAACAGCTATCAAGGCCACACGGAAAGCTCTAACAGATAATTTCATAGAAAGTTGGTAGCCATATAAACACCACACACACACAAAATGGGTAAAATCACAGCAACGGAGGACCACGCGATGCAGTCAGACATACATGCGCAGTGTATGTACCCACCTGCACAGGCAGCCTCACGGACAAACAGGGCAGGCTGACGCCCACCTGCTCATTCACGTAGGATCAAGGCGAGATGGAGAAACACAAATCGGTAACAGCTCCCTGATTTCTAATAACAAGTCAATCCTACGTTTCCTTTTGCTATTGCCATGGACTGCCCTAGTCACATTTTGTTTTCTTGCTGGGGATAAATACACTGCAGAGAACACTTAAGTTACGATTCACATTTCTTTTCCTGGTGTTCTCCATATATGCCACCACGGAGCCTTAGCCTTAATCTGTTCTGCTTCATGGGCAGTACCAAATTTGTAAAAATATCAAGGCAGCAGGTTTTGCAAGATTACCACGAAAATTGGACAAGTAAAATGTCATTTTCTCACCCCTAAGACATTTGATAAAATAATAGGTGGGTCTGGACTATTGATTAAAATATATGGGAGGCTATGTTAATTCAAACTTAAAACATCCCCCTTCTCCAAAATGCTTTATACAACTCAGAATTTACAGTATATTTAAGTGGGCTTTGAATCTATTAACTGACTTGTTTGTTAACTTTGGTGACAACAATAGCAACCCCCCTCAAATTATAATTTTTTTGGATGTTATCTCTTGTGTGCACTCAAGAAATACCTCCACTCACCTGTCTTTTGCTTCTCTGAGGGTCATAAGACGGCATATTGTGTTAGTATTCGGCTGTGACAGATACTCTTTAAAAAAAACCCACAAAAAATATCCACCTGTGTTTCTCTTACACAGGAAGGAACAGAAATTTATAAGTCATTGGTGGAGTATTCTCCACCAGAGCTGATTTGAATAAGAGGGGATTACAAAGAGAACAAAATAAACTGATGAGACACGCAAAGAGAATCCATGACAATAGAAAACACAATATGATGACCTCATGCGAGTATCATTCATCTCCTCTTGAAATAAATGGACATGTGTGGTATTAAAGAGAGTCACACAGCACCTAAAGGACCAGACTGTAAGTAGACTCTGTCTAAATTAATTAGATATATATCTGTGAATATATTATTACTTAAATTAATAAATGTAAAAAGCAAGCCACATTCCAAGTCCTTTGATGTAAAACAACAAAGTCCCCTTATATTCATAACCTCTAGAGACTTGAAGGAAACTAGGGAGGAATGCTGAAAGCTTTTCAAGTATTTAAGAACAGGTGCCCAAACTCATTTTTTCAAATCAGTCCAGATTCAGCTAAGCATGAAGTTCATCAGTCAGCTGGATTCAACTAAGTTTCCAGACATCAATTTAAATTTAGTGGGAATGGAAGTAGGTTATCTTTCCAACAGGTCAAGACCTATCTTGTAACTCACTGCTCTGAAGGGAAGAGTTTGCAACATCTCTGAGGAAATGGAAACAAGTTTTGCTTTGCTGCCCTGACAGATGGTTCCCTCCAGAGGAAGCAACAATCCACTTCACTGCAGGGAAACTGCTGCCAGACCAACATACTGCTCAACACCAAAATCAGAAGTAGATGGACAGAATACTAAACCTGTGTTGGGGAGGAGCTTTTTTTTCATTTTTCTTAACAAAAGCATGACATGTAGATCTACTTGTAGAGAAACAAGCTACTTGGTATTTTGGGTTTTTTTCCACTTTTAACTAGCATTCAGCCCATGGCTTGTGTACTTCAAACTGATCAAATACAGACTTCCAAACCTAGGTGTGAATTTCCTATGCTCCTCCTTGCAGCAACTCTTACGTCTTTTAAAGACACAGATTTACTTCACAATATCTACTCAAGTAGATATTGGCACGGAGGCAAAAATACCAAGAATCATCTCTGTTTTTCAGATTTATGTCTGTGCCACTACAACTTAGATTTTGAGAGACACCAAGAACTTCTAAAACATTTAAGTGCCATGGGGGATCTAACAGGGGAACCAGCTACAGTGGTTGTTAAGTGCATGAAGTGCACTAAGCAGAGGCTGTCACATTACTGAAGCTCAGACAGAAAGAGTTCACCACTAAGCTTGGGTGCCCAGTTTGGAGAAGCTAAGACCCACATACTTTGTGTGTGTGTGTGTGGTTATCACAGAATCACAGAATCAGCTAGGTTGGAAGAGACCTCTGGGATCATCGAGTCCAACCTTTCACCTAACACCACTGTGTCAACTAGACCATGGCACTAAGTGCCACATCTAGTCTTTTCTTAAACACCTCCAGGGATGGTGACTCCACCACCTCCCTGGGTAGCCCATTTCAATGCCTAATAACCCTTTCTGTGAAGGAATTTTTCTTAATGTCTAACCTGAACCTCCCCTGGGACAGCTTGAGGCTATGTCTGCTAGTCCTGTCACTAGTTGCCTTGGAGAAGAGGCCAACCCCCACGCCGCTACAACCTCCTTTCAGGTAGTTGTAGAGAGTGATAAGGTCTCCCTTCAGCCTTTTCTCCAGGCTAAACAGTCGCAGTTCCCTCATCTGCTCCTCATAGGACATACCCTCTAGACCCTTCACCAGCTTCATTGCTCTTCTCTGGACTCGCTCCAGCACCTCAATGTCTTTCTTGCAGTGAGGGGCCCAGAACTGAACACAGGATTCAAGGTGCGGCCTCACCAGTGCCGAGTACAGGGGGACAAGCACTTCCCTAGTCCTGCTGGCCACACTATTCCTGACACAAGCCAGGACGCCATTGGCCGCCTTGGCCACCTGGGCACACTTCTGGCTCATATTCAGCCGGCTGTCCACCAATACCCCCAGGTCCTTTTCCACAGAGCTGCTTTCCAACCACTCTTACCCCAGCCTGTAGCGCTGTATGGGATTGTTGTGGCCAAAAGTCAGACATTTCAGAGCAATACAGCCTTTTGCCCAAAACAATGTTTTGCAGCTAACCATACAGAATAATGGAAGAAGCAATACCCCAAAAACCACGGTCAGTGGCAAATGCTATATAAGACATGGAACAGTCACTAGAAATCTCTCATCAAGTGCTATGTTGAAGAGACTGAACCTGCTCCTGGTCATTGGGTACACAACCACAGATCTTCCTGGGATCCTCCAGAGGTGGCACTTATGCCCTAACTCTGGAAGCAGATTGTTTTAGGACACCCATGCTGAGCTTTAACTGCTGATCCCTCCTGCAGATTTCCAGCAGGCAGAAGGAGAGGCTGTGCTGGTTACAATCCATGCACACAAAGCTCAAAAGTCAAGAGGGCAAATGTTCATTAGATACCAGTGAGACCTCCAGCTGCAAACACCAAGAACTACATCAGTGAGTCACAAGTACTCGGTTCTCATTTAATGTTTAAAATATATATATTTCAATACAGAAATATGCATTTACAGCTCTTTGGGTCTAAATTAGCGTGCTTTCTGTAAGAAAAGTAGGTTTTGCTTTTGTCTTATTTGTACTCATGAAGAGGAGACACACGACAGAGTAAAGTTTGTATTTAATTCAAAATCAGGTATTCATACCCTGAATAAATATTGGAAGTTTAAATGTTCCAAACACGTATTTCTGTTTTACAAATGCTTTGGTGTTTCTTTTAATTACACTCTTTTATAAGTTTAATGAAAAATAATGAGTGGCCTTAAACAAAGGTTTTTGTAGAATTTTTCCAGTCTCACTACTTATCCTTGCCAAAATAAAAAGTGGCAAAAAAAATCTCAATTTGTTAGTATTTTCATTGCAAAATATTAATATTTTAATTGCTTTTCTACCATCTTTTTATTTTTCTGTATGAACTCCCCCCTTACATTCTTTGCCAGGGAGTTCCGTTAGATTCATTGCAGCCCTTTTTCATTTTTCTTGGAGGAGAGGGGATTTTATGAGGGCAGGAAAGGCATAGAAAAGTAACCTTTTTTTCTCTTTTTTTTCTCTTGCTTTTTTTTCCCTTTTTGTCTCTGAAACTTTTTTAAAGAAGAAATGTTTGGAAAAGCCAGAGTCTAGCAGAAATCAAGACAAAAGCAAGAAAAAAAAGAACACAAGAAATTAATACGTTCAATTTAAGGGCAAAAAGGAAATACAATGAAAATGGGGAGATCCTTTACCTGACCCTCCTCCAAAGGGCCAAAATTACATACTGTAAATGCAAAATGTTATGGGTCAGATTATAATCCTATGTATTTTACAGCATCTATATTTTAAGCCACTTGACTTCAGTTGGACTGTTTTGATTTATACCAGCTTTAGTCCAGTCTAATGTCCTGTGTTTTTCTTTCCCTTAAATAAACAAAATTACCTGTTCTTCAAATTAAATCTGTTCTTAATTCTATATAAAGCATCTTGGGATATTTGTTGTATGAAAGGCATTCTATAACACAGAGGTGTATTGTTTTTTGTTATTATTTTTTAAGTTCACCAGCTGCACTGAATTTCCATTGCCCCTTACAGCAACTCTCACAACCTGGCTATGGCCAAATCTCCCTTAGCACTGCCCCTGGGGCCTAGTCTGGCTTTTATTTAATTTCTGACTAAAAAATTCAACCAGGACCATCAAGCAATACCTAGTTTTGCTAAGGTTGCATATTAACAATACAATATTTTCTTTTTAAAAAGCACATTTAAGGAGTTCCTTCCTCCCCTGCTGTCCTCCAGCTCTCTATGAGTATGAACTTTGGGTTAATTTCTTTCCTTTTTCACCATTTTTGTATTCAGCTCACAACCAAACCCCCTCAACCAATTCCCTGCCTCACCACAGAGAAAGCTTTGCATGACTGTACAAGGGCAAGAGAGTGCAGGTACTGATTGTAGGATGGAGACAAAGGGCAAGAGAATCCCCTTACTCCGGCATTTCTACCAAATGCTTTGTGGCCTGGGACTGTGGCCCCAGCAAAGCACCCAGAGAACAGGCTGGGGTGTGTGATACTCGAAAGCATGACAGGTGAGTGTCAGCTCCAGAAACCCACGCTAATGGAGTCTATGGCCACCACAAAACTCTTCTCCACAGATAATATTTCTATATTAGCATCAGGGGAAGCACTCATTAGAGCTTATGCCATGTTTCTACCAGCATTGAAGTCCATAGGTGTGGCCACTACCCTAAGAGCTGGTCTGCTCCTCCTCTTCTTTTCCTCTTGACAGAGGACATGTGAAAGCCGCAGCCCTACCCTTGCGACCCAAAAGTGCCAGGGAGCCCCTTCTGCAGCCACTGGGACACGCTGCAAGGTGGGTAAAGCTCTTCTTCCTCCTCAGCCTTCATCCCTGACCGCTCCGTGCTGCGGGACACGCTGCCAGCACACTGTGGGGATGGTGTAGCGAGGTGCTGGCAGCAGCGTCTCGGCATCGCTCCTCGGGACTGCTGGCATATCCAGCAACTAGAGCAAGCCAGCGCAGCACTCACTGGATTGCCGCCACAAACAACCCCTGGCAGAGGTTTGACACTGGCTCAGAGCACCCCTGCGCTGACATCGCGCCCACCTAGCCCGGCCACTTCAAGAGGTGCCAGGTCACCTCTCCCCCCAAAGGTTACACTCTTCCAAAAAACTGTCAGCAGGCGCAGCCGCTGGTGTAATTGCTGCCTGGCCCGGCTGCAGCCGGAGCAGGAGGCACGACCGCAGCCCAGAGAGAGGCAGGCTCGCTGCGTGCAACCCCGGTCACAGAAACCGGAGACGAAATATCACATCCTTTGATTTCTGTATTTTTGGGTCTAATTCCTAATGCCACGCTCCTCATGAGCAGGAAGGCAAATGATGCAATAAAACTGTTTTGAAATCTGTATTTATGATTTTTCCTCCTGCTGATTTTTTTTTCAAAAAGATGAGTACTGAATGTTACCATTATTCCTCATAAATAACTCCTTTTCCTGATTAAAACAGTCCAGGATGGTGTCACAACTAATTAGCCACACAGTGTGCTGTGACTGGCTTGGTTGCTCACAGTTAGGATTTGAATCAGCCCCTCTGACAACCATTATTAACCCTTCGGAGTGGGAATCTGATTTCTTTGGAGGACAACAAAAGCAACGGGAAACACTCCCAGCCCACCAAAATTAATAACCGTCGACAAACGTTGCTTCAAAAGCCAAACATAATAACCAGACAATTTAAACTATTTTAAGCCACTTCATTATTTTCTCCAAAACGTCTTTGCTGTGTCACTGAACTGAACTCAGCCTGACCACGCTCCCAAGACAGTGTAACGTTTCAGCGTTAATCAGAGAAAGAAGTACTTTCCAAAAGGAAAGGTTTCAGCAAAGCACAGCAAAGGTGCAGGTCTCATGCCCAGGAGGCCACCAGTTAAACCCTCTGGTCTCCCTGCTGGGAGTGAGCCCAAGCGGAGAGCGTGAGGAGGAGCAATGGTCAGGTGGTATTTTCTCCTCCTCCTCCTCCTCCTCCCGTGTCTGCGCGCAGGACTGCTGCTGGCCCTGCCAGAGCGCTCCCCGGCACGAAGCGCCGCGAGGAAGACGTATGCGAGCTATGCTGCGTATGCACAGCATGTGGTTTTCCAGAGGATCACAACGCACAAACAAACACATGAATTCGCGGTAGCCCAGAAAGACGGCTGACTTGATATGGAAATAGCTAAAATTTCAGCCTCCCTTCCCCAGTTACATATGTTGAAGAGTTGTTAAAACAATAAAAATACTTATAATTAGCAAGTCTACATACACCCATTTTCTTTGCAATATTCTTGGCAATATTGGAGCCAAGTTACTCAAACTTTCCAAAGAAAAATAACCGTAAGGAAAATTCTCAGGAATTAAAGCAGCAGAAAATTATGAGGCTGGAAAGGGAGTTAGAATGGAAACCATTGTGCAACCTTAGACATAATAACTACTGGAAAAGCTGATTGCTGTTTATTACATTTATCTTGTGTTTTCTGATAAATGCAGTCACATCTGAAGACTGTATAAAACAGCAAATGTAAAAATATTTTCAGTCATTTGCTTTGGCTTGCAAACCTACCTTAAACAAATGTTTTTGGAGCTAGGATGGTGTACTTACAGGCTGTCCTAAATATCCCACTCTCAGAGAAAGAGTAGAGCCTCTGCTTTGAAAAAAAGGGAGTTAGGGAGGTTGCTTCTTTGTCTGTGTGATTGTTCAATTTTACTCCCTGTCTTTATTTAAGAAAAAAACTAAAAGATAAAGAGATAAGTCTTCTAGAACATACACCTCCATGAGTTTTTTTAGCACAAGTGTATTGCTGTAGAATCAGGAGATAATATGACATGGCAAAAATTCCTTATCCACAATATAAGAATTTCTGCTGAATGCTTAGTCCATTAAATAGAGTCAACTTCTGTCCTACTAACAGACTAATGCAACTGCATTTGATAACATAAGAATCTGGTATTGATCACTTATGAGCTGCCTCTCCAACTGGGTTGCGTTCTAAAAAAATGTAGACTTTATAAATAATTGTCCAAAATAAGGGACATCTCACTTCTCCTCTTAATGAGATAATGTTTTAAATGTCATTCCTAATCAACTTAGTCCTTTCATTCCAATATGCTTGCAATAATTGGTAATATATAAAGTAAATGTCTAAATAAAAAATAATTTGGAAAAAAAAATTGGAACATTTTGTTTTGCAAATGGATTTCATTTCTGGGATTTTTTAAAATTCTGATTTGTTTCAAGTGAAACAGTTTTTCCACTGAAATGCCAATTTAATGGCTGCTTTCTGACCACCTATAGAAGTGTGCTTTGCAGGGGACATGATGTTTGTTCTGAAAGAAGAAAAATAACATTCCATATGCAATTTTCACAAAAGTAGGAAAAGAAGAAATTACTATCCCGCTCTTGCATAGTGGAGAAAAATAACCTCAAGCTAGCACCAAAGATACCCCATCTCTTTACTCCATCTGTTGTTGAAAGTGGACAGAAAAAAAGAGGTTCAATCCATATTGCTCCAAAGACATTTCCTATATGGCTGCTAAATAAAGCAGCAGCAAAAGCTGGAATTATAGGACTTTTTTTCCCCCTAAAATCTTCAAAGAGGTTAAAATTAGGATAGCCATTCAACAAACTATGCAGGCTGCATTCCTGGCTAGTTTCACAGGTGATGGAGAGCAACTGTGAAGCCCCATAATTACAGGTAAGAACAACATGCTGCAGTTTTCCTCTTGTGCATGTATGTTTACACTCCATTCCCTGGTTGCAGTCGTCTCTCCATTTTTCTCTCACTGTAAGAGGATGACAAAAATGATCAGAAGGGGAAGGAAGGGGAGCCTCTTCTCTTTGGTGTGCAGCCGGTGTGATAGAGGGAAGGGAGCTTGCTTCACTGCTCAAAACACAAATACCCCGGGAAGCATCTAAATTTACTCCCATTCTGACGTTTGGTAACTCAGCCCCACTCTGGCCTTTGGTAATTCAAAGACAATAACTATGTAAACCTCAGCATAAGCTTCCTTCCCAAAGCTTGGCTCTTCCTAGCACTGTGCTGCAGCGCCTGCTCTGTCCCAGATTTTTCCAGCTGAAAGAGTTAATCGGACCTTTTTGCCAGCCTTACTCAGCATAACTTTTCTGGCTCTTGGAAGAAAGCATTTGAACCTCAAGTGGCGACTCGAAGACCCCTGCCAAATTAATTCCTGGTTTAAGTCCATTGACACTGTTGGAGTTACAAGAGGAACAGAACTGGTCCTTTGCCTTTTTTGCTCTTATCCACAACAGGCAGCTCTATTTTTCTGCATAACAAGTACCAGAATTCTGAATGTATTGTCTGCCAAGAAATGCAGAACAAACAGACTTACATGGTTTTCCCCTTATTTCCATCATCTGACCTTTGCTTTTTATGTCTTAGAAGCAAGCTGCAACTTTATTTACATGTATAATCTAGATGAAATGCTAGTTTGTGTGTAGAAAGCTATGTGGACTTTGATCTTTGAATTTGATTTTCCATTTTTTTCAAAGCAAAACATAGTGAATTAATGGAAACATGGAAATGTTAGGTTTTAGAATGATTCTCATTTCATGTTTCTGATTCTTTCAGCCCAGGCTAGATCTTTTAGGCTTCCCTAGAGGCTTGAAGCATTAGTTCATAGTTCAAAATATTATCTTGTATCCTGACATAGTAGGTACTGAAATCACTCATATTGCTCAGTTCAATAATGATAGATTTTGAATCCCCACAGAAGTACTTGACTGCAACAAAAGGTGCTACTACCCACCTCAAAATAGTATAAAGTGCCAGTAGTGAGAGAATGAATTATGAAATGATTAAAACTGTGGAATTCAAATTATGAGGAAGAGAGCAAAAACTAATAGGGAAATGGAACAAGTACTAAGAGAGTCAACAGGAAGAGGTAAATCAGATAATAATCTAGCAATGTTTTACGGTTACTTTTTTCGTAGATTTTAAGCCAAGGTTTCAAACCTGCAACTTGCTACATTGACTCTTTTTTTCTTTTCCCAGCCTGATCAATTTTGGATATTTCATTTGTATTTTAAAACCTCACATTTTTTGCTTCTATGTATCTGCCTAGACTTGGCTCTGATTGCCAATGTGCAAAGAATATCTCACTTCTACCCCATACTTCATGTCTGGGCCATGCAATCTTCCCAGTCTTAAGTACCAATTAAAAATAAGTTTTTACTGATACATGCTAAATCTTAATCTTTCTTGGTCAGGAATTTTTCACAAAATAACAGCAAATAATCTGCAATATTGAAAGGGGGGGGAATGAAAAAGAAAGAAAAATCAAGTGCTAACTTCTGTGTATAGCTTCTTATTAAAGCAAAGCATCAATTCTGATATTAATTTTTAAATTCTGTATAAATTTACTGAAAAAGACTTTTATATCCACGTCTCCATGCATCACAAGCATACTACTGTGATAAACCCGTAATACTTTATCTAAAACAGTGAGCAACAGAAGATTCTTCACAGGGATTCTATAAGTAGTCAAAAGGAGATTAATATGGGTTTACTGTTACAATATATGGTTTATTAATTTTTTTAACATACATATTGTCTATCTACACGTCTTGTCTCTGTCCACACTGATTTACAGATGATCATCAGCTCAGCATCACTGGGGCAGGACTGAGGAGTGTCTTTGTGTAAATAACCCCCTCCCAAATTGCATGGTACTATTTTGTGACCCAGTTAAAGGCTAAGAGACTATTCTTTTTATTTGTTACCACACACAATCTACATTGCCAGTAACAAACCATCAAAGCAATCCAGGTGGTTACCATCAGAGCTAGATATTTTTCAGCAAGAAAAAAAAAGGAGCGAGAATCTAGGGCACTTTTCAGAGAACACCATCTACAACTCAAGAATTCTCACTGGAGCAATGGTGAAATTAACTGTAAGGCAAGCGCCTAACCCAAAGGGGCTGGGATGTGGAGCTCTGCTGCTTCAGTGAAAGCCACTACCTGTTACCGTGCTTTCATTATTAAAGAGAGACACCCCCCCCCCAAAAAAAAAGATCAAGACGATTAGAAGCTCACTCACATTCACACACACACTCTCTCACTCTGACTTTAATATTATAAAAATTACTGCTCAGTTCCTAAACGTTGAATTTACAGCTGACCAGCCAATTACAGCAGCATTTGATAGCTTTCTCATTCTGCAGCAACATGGATGCCACACCCAGTTTCTGCTTGGAGATTGTATTATTTTTTGATTGCATTGATTAAACTGAGAACATACTTAATCTACTGTAGCTCTAATTCTTCATACGATCTTAGGAAATAGGACTACTTTGTCAATACTATGTTTAAAATTAGCTCTAGAGGACATACATTCCTATAGGTCCATTGTTCTTTTCAAAATGGGAAAGATGATTAATGCTTTCAGAAGACAACTGCGGTAGCTAGGGATGTTATACACCAAACGGAGTTAAACTCAGTTAAACTCTGCAGTTCAGAAATTAAATGTTCCTGGGACAAGGAGAGCAGTCTCAAAAAGCAGCTCCCTCTCAAAACTGAAGGAGAGGAGTGTATGTCTCTGCATCTTTTAAAACCTCTCAGAATTGTTGACTAGACCTCCTGTCAGCCTGTCAGATACCGAGCTTCCCAAGATAAATGAAACTATCTCAGTTTCACAGGACTTATAAAGCAAGAACGTATGTAACCTGCTTTCCCAAAACACACTTGCTGCAAATAAAGATATCAAGTGTACTGACATTTCTGCATTACAGATTAAAATAACATCCTGTGAGATGCCTATACGCTGTGCTGTTAGCTCAATTTTGGATTTTCTAAACACTGAGTTTGCTTTCAAAGAATAACACTCTGGTTCCTGTACAATACATGAGTATATTGGCTCCTCAGCTGGGAAATAAAGTTAAGAATGTGTGGGCTTTGGCTTCAAAATTAACCATGCTTTAGTAATCTAGTATACTAAACTGTTTCTTATTAATGTATCATGCAAATACTCTCCAGTCATCCCGCAAGTCTGACACTTTCCCAACATATCAATAGCAAATGTTCTGTGAAATGCAACTTTTCTGATGTAGGCCACCCTGACTTTCAGTGTGATCTCAACCCACCCTCCAAATCTTCATGGCAGATGCAGAATGGGCTGCTGCTTTAATAAGGGAAACAATACTGAAAAGAAATGTTTCTTCCTAGTTTGATACATTAAGTTTGTTTTTCTTCAGTAAAGAACCAGCTGCTTTTTTATTTACCCTTTTTTTTTTCCTAGTTATGGCTGGACAAAGTTAAGTTTGTTGTGTTTACTGAGTCAGAACGTAAGGTAATTTGGGGGGATGGTTGGTATCAGTCCCTTATTAATGTAACTATTTGACTTAAAATACAATTTTGAAGTGCGTCATCTTAACCCCAGCTGTTTTCCATCTTAATGTAGATGAGACGAAGGATGTACCCAGGGACTTTTCTCACATGACAAATGAGCTTCACTGAGGCTCTTGTGACAACTGTCCCCATCTCCCAGAGCAGATTTTTATGTAACGTTGCTGTTGCTGTGTCACCTGGCAGCACCAGCCAACTTCACATCCCTTCTCCGGACAGTGGATGTGACTAAGTGAACACATGGCAGTGTCGTATCAAGATATAGGAGCTATTTTTAAGCAAGTTGGCTGGGTGCTGGCTGCAGAAGGCAGTAGGTTAAGCTGCCCTGCTAGTCAAGTGGTTTCGTGGTTTGCCCTGGGCTGGCAGCTGCCCCACCTAGATCGCTACCAGCACCAGACCAATGCTCGCCGCTTCAAAGCCACCACTGCACACTAGAGTGCAGCCTGCAGCGCAGACATCGCCATAGGTTCTGGCCCAAACAGGAGACAATTTAAAATGACATATGAAGGGTATGGGAGGAGTATATAGCCATTGATGTTTAGTTTTCATATGCTTTTAAATCTTTTTCCACTATAATTAAAGCCATAGTGTTATCTAGTCTCCTCTGTGCCTCAGCCATATCATCTTTCAGAGGCTTTTTACAGGCACTGTTGCAAAAGAGAAACTTCAGGAATAATTAAGGAGGATAACTTGTTCTAATTTTTAGCTATTACATGTCCAAAGTGTGGCATTTCATTTACCCTCTGCTTTTAACATTCTCTATGCAGATGCACTATGGTTTTCCCCCCATAAAATGTACAGTTATCAGTTCACAAAGAGAATACTAAGAGTGTGGGTGAGAAAAGCCATGTGAGTTGTATGAAGGCAGATCCAGGGTGACTCAGTGGTTGAGCAGAGGAGCAAGCTGAGAGAAGTAAGAGTACACATGTCAGGGGTGGGAGGCAAAGTGAAGAGCTTTGGAAGCTCAAGTGGGGCTGGATGCTGACCAGGCTCTGGTACCCAGAGCACACAAATGAAAAAATGAGAGATAGCAATGCCACGATCAGTGACATGGGTCAGGAAGAAAAAAATAGCAGATGTGTTTCAACTAAATTGCATGCCAGAGAGGAGCTGGCAGGTTTCAGCAGCCACTCATAGACCACACAAACATTTCACCTCTTGCCTCTTTAGACATGGATGGGAGATTCAACAAAGAACCTCAGCAAACACTGAAGTTACAGAGTCCCTCTGCAGGACTCTTCATTGCCAAGTCCAAGAGAATTGCTGGACTTTTTTTTTTTGGTTGCTCTCTTTTAGATGTAGCTCTTGGAGCTAGGAGATGATGAAGAATGATGCTTTGGAAAAACATGGGCCACTGCTCAACCAAGTTCTGTTTGTACCAGGAAGAGTTTGAACTAAAACAAAACCTAAGTGAAGAAGTCTGGAATTTGGCCCAGGACTCCCAAAGCAATGTCTTCTGCTATATTTCGTTCATCATCTACTCTTAACCAACCAGTACTATGCCTGTGTCCTCTCACTTTAGCAAATACAAAGTTGTTACCATTTTAAATGACATAAATGGCTTTGCACTCAGGCATAATAGGAGACACGACAGAAAAATGAGGGGGAAACCAGTTTTGCTAGACTTATTTGGATTATGCCTTTTTTTTAACTCCAAAATTGAAAGCAACTGGAAATACTTAGGAAATTCGGGAGATTTAGGGGTTGTTTGTACAGCAGATGAAAACAACTGACCCGAATGCCTCTATATTTTAAAGCTCCAAGGTAGGCGAATAGTTTATATATTAAAAATAACCAGGTCCTCTAGGTTCTGTTGCCTAAAGAAAACTTAAATCTAAAATAATTGTTTTTAAAAATTGATTTCCTTTAACATGTGTACAAGATTAAGTGGTTACAAATAGAAATGTTAGATATTCTGAAATATTTATAGTGAATATCTGAGTTGCTTATTCTGGCAGCTTCCATAAGAAGGGATCAGTAAGGTATCTACATTTTTTTTTTCCAGAGAAACATTAAGAAAAAACAGTAAGAACAAAGAAGTGGATAAAATGAACTCAGAGTAAATTGCAGAGCATACCTCTGCCTCAGTTCCCTGGTAAAGAAAAGGCACTATATGCATACTACAGGACTAATCTAAACTTCGTTTCCAAACAACGTACTCGAATGAGCAATTGAAATAAGTGGGCTACAGGTCTAACATTTTCTGTTTGCAATGCAGCTGTATCCGATCTATACCTTTTTTTTCTTTTTTTTTTTTTTTTCCTCTTAAATCAGAATTTATCTCCGGGATTGTAAAGTACAGCCACATGCCCTCTAGTGAGCTACATAGCAACTGCATCTTGCTAGGTGGAGAATTGTCATCTCATTTAAGAGATGTTTCTCTACACTACCACGTGCTATTTTTCTCCCAAAGGTATTCAACGTGTTTTGAGCTCAAGCCTTCTCAATCACGTCGTTCTCTGTACGTCCCTATTCTGAGGGCAGGAGATGAAATGTCCGGAATTAGGGAACACAAATACTTAGTCCAGGGAGCAACTTTGGAACTACAGAAGTCCTGTTGCCCCAGCTAAGTATCAAAGGCTCAGTGTATCAAGAACGTTTTCATAAGAGTTTTCTTATCACTTGGGGAAAAAAAAATTCTCAACCTGAGAAACAGATGCACAGGATGTTATTGATTCAGGAGCTGTAATAATTGTACTAATACACACAGTACTGTTATGGCTTGGATGTGCTTTTCTGTGTTTTGGAAATAAGCTTGCTCTACCTACACACCACTGAGTGAAGCGACTGAGGCACGACTCTGAATGTCTCCTAGCATGAGGCCCTGGGCAAGGATCTTCTGTATCATGCCCTTTAGGACTGGATCATCTGTCCACTTTTTGGCAGTAGCCATTTGGAAATGGAGCCCTGCTGGTGCTGAGGAAACCATGCTTGCAGCAGGCTTATACCATGCTCATGCTTGGCGGGTGGATATTTAGCCTTTGTCTTCAGTGCGCTCTCATCAAATACATCAAGATGTTTCACAGGCCACATGTGCCTTCTATGACACAGGCTGGCAGCTCCTGCCTTAAAGCAACACTTTCATTCTGGCTAGATAATTCAGGTCTCAATCAACAGCTTCACCATTCACACCAGTAAAGTTTAATATATGCTTAAAGCTTTAGAGGATTGGATTCGAACACAAGATTACTCCAAGCTTGCCACAGTTCCATTTTGCTCATTTGTGCCCCTCCAGTGCATCATTACCCACATCCTTAAAGAGACTTACTCTGTCATAATACATAGTATTTGGCCTGATAATAAAAAAGCCTGATTCATATGAAAAGAATAATAATTGCTGTTGCTATTGCCAATGGTAATAATGAAGCGTCCTGTTCACTTCATACAAGTTACAGATGCACAGAACATGTCATTTTTATTTTATGACAATGATTATCATTCTCCCTAATTAATAAAAATTACACTATAATTATTCTGAAAGCAACAACAAGAAAAAATAGAGAGAAGTTTAGTCTTAATCCTGTTTCTCTAGATATGCCCAAAAAATGACATAATACATCAAGAAAATTAGCTGATGACATACAGATTAATTATTACATTTGGAATGTCAGTGTCATCTGAAAAGTATAAAATGCCTTCTTGAAATGTTAATTGATTTTTTTGGTGACAAATGAGGAACTGTTGTATCCAAGTTATGCAGTACAAGTGACTGTCACTCACTACTTTGCCATACTATTAGCTTTAATACCGAAAAGCAGCATAGAAAATGTATTTTCCAATCATTAGGCATTGGCATATTTTCCAGCCAATAACTCTTGACTCGGACTCTCCCATGAAGTCCTTCATCAGCTATGCTGGGTTCAGCTGTGCACTTAGTTGGTGGCTTAAATGTGTTTCAGCCTGATTTTATGGGCTCTCCTACCTAAAGAGATGCATCAGTCCTAAAATCCGCTTTCTATAGGGAATAGCTGCAGATCATAAATATGTTTTTAATGTAAGTCTATCTCCTCTACGTAGGAGTTTAGGTAGGAGTTACTACTGCTGTGTGAAAACCTCGTCATCCCAACTGGAGTAGCAGTTGGAATTTGTCCATGTTGGGCAACAATAAATGATCTTCATATGAAGATGGTTATCTGGATGCAGCAAGGTAGTTATTCCAGGGGAAATTATGGCTGACAACATAACAAGAATTTGGTTAGTAATCCAAATGACATCTTGGAATATGTAAAAGATTAAGTAACAATGCCTGGACTGGACCAGATCAAGACAAATCAGACTCTGGTGGGAACTTTAGTGGCTAAAAGAGCACTAAATAATCTCAGGAATCCATCTAAAGATTCAAGATGAAAACAACCCCATTCCTTTGCTTATATCTCCTTGGTCTGGTTTACAGCTTTGTCGTTGGTGGATGCCTATCTCTTTAGCCAATGTCTAGCCTGGCCCTTTAGCCAATAGTTTAGAGCAATAAAATACATTATTTATATGAATGAAATCTATTTGTTAGCAACAAAGCCTGATTCTTACCAAATATGGTTTCCTTTCTTTGTGTAGCCCATCAAGGGTCATAACCAAAGGAAAAAACCCACAAAGTTTTACTGTTCACATTAGAAGCCATCATAATGGATGAATGTTTATTTCCAAAGCTTTCACCCAGAAGTAGAGATCTGAATGTGTAGGGGGAGGTACCACTACATTTATACGTGGGAGGAATGAAGACCACCTCCCTCTGTATTGACAGTGGTCTGCTGAGTTTCCCTACCTACCAGGTATCCCTACCAAACTAGAAAGTTCATGATCCTAAGATAACTCAATGAATTTGGAAATCTTGCCAAGAGAGCCTTGACCTGGTGTACGCACGCATCATTTTTACAAATAAGTATTTATTTTTAAAATCAGTGTTGCTGTCTCATGTTCCCACCTAAGCGAGCAGCAGAGCTTTGGAATTTGTCACTGCCTCCTTATTAACTCCATGTGAAAATATTCTTCCCATGCTAATAAGGCTTTATGCAGGACAATAATCTTACCTAAACCTGCAATCAGGCAACATAATATGGCAAAATAATTCATTTATAAACTGCTAAATAAAATAGCAAAGCAACTACCATTCATCTCTCTGCCATCTAAAATCTTGTACCCCAGCCCTTCTCATTAATTTAATGTCTAGTGATCTGCTATTACCATCTCCCCACTGTTGTAAAACACTTTTAGGGATGATAATTATCAAAATACCCTGAGCCCAGTAAGCATAATCATCTTGGTAACTAAGATACCTTGTACTCAACTTTCAAAACAACCAAGCTAGACACTTTTCTCTGAATGACTGTGGTATTTTTGTCCATGCCCCAACTTAAAGAATTGTGCATGTAGGTTTCAGAGCTACTGAGCCCCTGCAGCTCACCCTGCCTTCAAAGTCTTTCTGTAGCTCTGACATAAACACATTGGGGGAGAGCAATAATAATAATAGCAAACCTGAGTTAAGGTTGCATTTGGAGTCCCAGTAGAACATGTAACTTGCAGCTCATCCTCTCCTCCTGAGATGACTAAATTCTGTCACCCCCTGCAGTCAAGTCTGTATGTATTTTAACTGCTTGAAGGTAGACAGGGGCTTGAGGGTCTTATGAACCATCACCTTGTGCAAAAAAAGAGATATTTTCTGAAAAATTAAGAGCAATATTAGAACCTTTGTCCCCTCCATCAACTCTTTCAGGAACTGTTGTGCTGATTAGAGATGATGCTGGCACAGGTTCACATGCTGTCCTCTAGATAAGAGGGATCATAAGGGCAGATCCTGTGCATCTCCGTATTAGGTCTCAATAGCAGTCCTACCTATGTCTTATGGTGTAAGACAGGAAAGTCTCTGAAAACACCCTCCTAGGCAATAAATGATAATCAAACATGCTTCAAAAGAAGTTAAGCAGAGCTCTGAAGACGGAACAACAAAGCAGTCTACATACACAAAACTTGTACTGTGTCATAAATCTAATCTACGTGTCTCATTCAGAATTAACGGCCCTGCTCTTGCTCTAATGAAGTACAAGGCCAACATATTCTACGCACCTTCACTGAAAGCCAGTAATAAAGCTGTATGTGTCTCTGTACAGCATCAAAACAGATTTCACATGATTGCTTTAAATAGCAAGAGGACTGCACGGAAAGATGTCTGTATTTTTTTAATAGCAGTAACCACACTACATAGCGCATGTCAAAATTCTGAAAAGAGAACAGATTCCCAATGCTTTGTACAATGTATATAGTTTCTTTGCTTTGATGTCTCCACTTCTTTATTGTATTAAATTATCTGGATTAAAAAAAGACAAAAAAAGAAGGTTGTCTTTTGTCTTATTACTGAACTGTCAAACATTATTTGAGCTAAGAGAACAGCCAGGGCCTCCAGAACAATTTGGGGAGTGGAGGAAGGAAGAAGGAAAGTTGTTAAGTATCCTCCCTATTTGCAGTTAGGTATTTCAGCCACAGAGATTGCAGGGGGAGCACATTGTTCTAAAAGTTACTGTAAATGACTTTTAAAACTTACATAAAAAGGGATCTACCCTATCACTCCTTAAGGGAGTCCTGCATCCTTCTCCCACTACCTTTTTCTGCAGTTCTCCTACCTCTCCTATGTTCCCCAGAGTGGCTTTTGCACTGCATGATGGAACAGTGATGGCAAGTGTCTCTGGTCATTGCTCTGGGGATGGGGGTGAGATTACTTGCATGCTTTTTCTTTTGACAAACAAGCCTGACAGAGAGAAAAGATCCATTTCTCTTTTTTTAATATCTAGGGGAAAATGCCTGCCAACAGGAATTATATTCCTTCCACTGACTTTTTTTCTTTACCTGGAGCATCTTTAAAATCAATACCAGCTGTTGCAAAGAAGGATTTTGGTGCCCTAAACAGAGATTTATGACTTTAGGAGAAGGAATAAGGAAGAGGAGCACAGAAATCTCATAGAGAAAAGATTTTGCTGCCATGGCGGAGCACTGTACATCAAATAGACCTGTCTCTGCAGAGGAGCTGAAAAAGTGCTCCTTCAAATCACTCATGCAATTGTAGACCTGGATAAAAAGTGTGGCCCTTTGAAGCCAAAGGCAAAACTCCAGATGACTTTAGCCGGGCCACAGTTTCAGTTTTTGAATCAAATTTGAATGCAAATTTAACAAATCACCAGGCATAATACGGTTCAGGTTGTTACAAAATAGGCACAGGAGAGAGAACTGACTGTGGCAAATTGGCATCCTGTGTGCTGGAGCGGAGGCCTCCCTCGCCCTTCGCTCTGGCTTATTCAGTGGGAGTTTCCACACGCTCTGTGTGCTACGCAGCTCAATAAAGGCACAAATCCCAGCCTGTAACCCTGAAAACAGAGTCGGCTTTCACTGAACTGAATGGTGCCTCTTGTAAAAATAGTCCCCAAAGTTCACATTCAAGGATCCGGGAGACTGGGATCTGCTGACCTGGCTTGAGATCATCTAGGCCCTGGACATTCAAAAATATCTGTTTGTAACTTCAGAAATGTTCAAAAGCTAGCAGATGGTGACAAATCACTATTTTGAGGTCACAAGAGGAAGAAATAAGAGTTTAAATGGAAAAATGTTAGTGGAAGTGATGTGGACTTACAGGTCTGCAATTGATCATATTTAATAAATGTTGCTCACATATTTCTTGATCTAGAGCCAATGGCTAAAAGAAACATGAAGAAACATAAGCGCCTCCACCCTCCATGTGCTGCTTCTGAACCATAAACAAAGCCTGACAAAGAGCAGAAATGGATAAGGTCGATATTTAGTCCTGTAGTACAAGCTAAGCATAGCATGTAAGCAGAAGAGTGCAAATTTCTTGGGGCAGTGCAGGGTAAATCAGTTCCTGGAGGGCTCCACGCAGCAATGGCTACCCACTTCTCATAGCTCAGGTACGTTCTGCTGCTCTCCTTAGTGCAGACAAAGCATACATTTGTTTTCTAGTTTCTTAAGTAAAATCATTGATAAGTAAAATAAATAGAGCTAGAAAGATGACTGCTAGACACATAATATCGAGGAAGCTCTAGTATTTTTCCCCTTGAATTCCAATACTTATAAGAGTTTCATTTAAGACAGAGAATTCACATATAAAAAGTCATGAGAATGTAGACCAATTTTATATGTTTTATATGCTCTACTTTAAAGTCTACAAGCACAGTAGCAATGTCATTACTAACACTAGGAAATAAGCTCAGATTGCACATGAGATAGGGGAAGTCACTGAACATTGGTGAGACAAAGCAGGAACAAGGAAATTGGCTTTGCCACCAAAGCCAACGTGCTATAGACCTATACACCGAAGCTCCAGTTCCAGCCTTTTGTTTGTTAGCATTAGGGACAGCTTAGGCAACCCTTTCCTCTTGTTCCCTTCTTCGCATGCCACCTCTCAGCTGAGCTGGTTCAGCTGTCCATAGGACCACGTGGAAAAACAGAGGAGGGAATCAATCTTACACAAACATAAACATACACAAATGTTTACAAAAATAATCTTACACAAATGAAAGCAAAAAGGGTTATTTTAACCCAGATCGGGACAGTGATCTCATTTGCCATGCCACATGACAGCAGCATCGGCAGTTCTGTGGGCCAGCATGGGACTGGAACAAACTGCTGGAGTCAGAAGGACAAGCAATGGATGGCACAGGGAAGGCTGTCTGCAATCACGGGCTCTCAGCGAGATTAATACTTGTTTCCCATTGTTAAATCAAGTCCCATGAATACCACTGAAAGTAGAGCTGGGAATGCTGTGAAGGTCTGATGTTTAGCACTGCTTAGGAATCACTCAAGACACCTTGAAAGATGAAAATTCACAGTTCTAACTTGAAGAGGTGATGGTCAGTGATGGTTCCTCACTCTGGTAGCAACTCTGATTACACCTAATTACATGCTTTGCTGTATCAGATCCCAGTCATAGCTGCATGTATAGACTAATACTACATTTAATCCATTACAAAAAAAAAAAAAATTGAGGCAGGAAAAAGGTTTAAATGCATTTCTTAAGGTGTGTTAGACTTGCACCAGAACTGACCATACCTGAGTGCTATCATTTGCCAGGTTGGCATTATGAACAATTTTGGAGCCTGCTATAGTGTAGGAACAATTTCACCAACAGTAAGAGCATTATTTAAGTACTAAGCATTAACCTTTTTTTTTTTTTTCCTTGGCTACTAAAATAGACTGACTTGACTAGACTTCCTTCGAATGAAGCCAAGAATTATATCATTTCTTTTAGTAATAAGCCTACTTAAACAGAGGCTGGAAAATAGGTGCAGGTTTCTTCTAATCTTCTTTTAAATGCTTTTGCCTTCTGATTTGCAAGAATTTAACCCTGAAGCCTCTACAATCTAATGTAAAAAGGTCTGTTTCTATGCGAAGAAGAACACTTGAGAGGTCTTGACTTTATTTGGTATCAGAACAAAGTCATCAACAGATTCATTCACATTAAGAAGTCATGTAAATACTGCCTCATAACTCCACATGTAACTTCATTTTAACGGAGTAACAGAGGCACTTGTGGTCTAACAAACACTTTATTTGCCATGAAAAATTGAAGGATACTGTATGGCAACTCACACGGCGTCTTAGTCTCCTGAAGATACATGTGACACAAAAAACGCTTGTCAAAAGCCAAAGCAATAAGTGATTGCTGAGCAATCAAATCATGGTGCATCATTTCAATGTCATGAAGCTAAGTTTACAGCAGCAGTGTTCACCATCTAAAATCAGCCCTTAACAAAAGCAATTGCTGAGATAAACACTTTTCTTCTGCTATACTTAGGAGATGGACACAATAGCCATGGGGAAATTCCAAGCTGTAAAATCACCCTTGGTGGTTTTGGGCTCAGTCACATCCTGCTCCAAGGTATAGGATGGGAGCTGAGAGAGGAAAGCAAGAGACAGCTGGGGAACATACCATCTTTCCTAACAGGGAGGAGGAAAACCAGAAGTGACACCACATGGCATGTTCTACCATGCTTGTAGGTAAACTGGTTGTTTTTTCATGTGCAAACAGAAAAACAGCACTGCAACTGCCTCTGTAATTCCAAATATCAGAAAAGAAACCAAAAATTAGTTATATTTGTCTCATGATTTATGAAATTGCAACACTAGCAATACCAGCAATTTTGCCCAGAGCTCAGCCCCAGCTTATGACAGGATGTACATGACTGTGGGAACTCATCTCTTCAGGAATTGGAGATAAAATGCATGAGCCATCTCTTTAACTAAACAAAGCAACATATGGCATGTTCCCTTCCTACTGTCCCTCTCCGAACTCAGTAACCTCAAAATCTAACACTGTCATAATGGGGAAAAAAACAAGGAACACATTTGTTTACTTTTTGAAATATCTTGGGTATCAAGTGATGCCTCATGCCTAATGCCTGAGATGAGAGGATTACTCTCAGCTGTAGACTGGAGAACTGACAAGGGAAAATTTAAATTCCATTCACTAAAGTGATGAACTAAAATCTTATTAACTGTTGACTATTAACCCTCACCAAATCTGATGTCTACAGGAGCTCCCTCTTCCTGGCAGGATCCACCAATGAACACTTTCTACCTACCTCAGTGACCTTTTAGGATAGGGTTTTTGCCTTTTTAACTGACTCATTTTTTTTCCTACTACTTTGGTGATGAGTTCAGCATGGAAAACCATCGCTGAGGCAACGTTAAAGCAATGTCTAACTTACATCTCTTACTTGAAATCTCCTTTCTTTGCAAAAAACACATAGTCTACTCTTCAGTAAGGATCTCCATATGCTAAATGTCTGTCCTATTACTGCTCAATCATTTCCACTCCTATTGTTCATGGTCTGCTATCTTCTTAAATAAACTCCTCCATCAGATATGGATAAAATGTATACATTCTTTTTTAAAGGGAAGTGAGAGCAGAGATCATCATATGAAGAGCGCACATTGAAATCTTTCCTACCTATTAAGATCTTCCCAGATCTTTTTTAGTTTTATGGTTTGCTTTGCCTCTTCTTACCTATTTGATTCTGCCTGCAGTTGTACTCTTTGAAGTACTGTTAGTGTCCTGACTTGTTTGTGTTCCTTCTACTCCATCACATCTCATCTGCAAAACACATCTCTTCGGGATAGCTTAATTCTCATTTAGGGCACTCATAGAGCTACTTTACCCCCAATGTTTTCCTGTGTCTTGTTCTGAGCTTCCATATCTTATTGTGACTGTGTTTTCATGTAGCAAGATGGAGATATATGACCTGAAATATGAATGCCAATGTGACAAATTTTCCTTCAGAAAGAAAAAGAAGTCTTAATTATGCCATGCAGATTAAAACCTAATTCATGGGACTGTGCACACGTTTAATAACAAGACCTTACACAGGAGCTACACATGAGCTGTGCCCCAAAAAGAGGGCATGCATTGCTAGCAGCAAACCCTGGATTGCATGAATTTCTCAGATTTATGTGGCAGGTTTCATTTGATCACAAAAATGCAAATATACGCCTCAGGTTTAGCTCAACACACTTTCAGAACTGCCTGGGAATGTCACATTCTGAAACCAAGGTACTTCTATAAAGTTGGGATTCAACAGCTGAGCATTTGTAGAGCTGTTTTCAATTATAACATTAAGTCCAACAGTTTAAAGCCAAGACTCCTAATTTACAACAGTACTTGTTAATTTACAACACTGAGCTTGTATAACGTTTAAGTAAACACTGCACTTCTGGATGACAGAAAGCTAAACAATGAAATAAAACTTCAGAAACATATCTACTCCTGCAGTTTTCAAAGAGCTTCTATTTCGCCGAAAACAAACAGCTCCCAGCTGTCCAGCATTTATACTTATGCATCGTGTACTGCTAAATATGTAGAGAGAAAGGGACCAACAGCCTCAACATTTTTCATTCAGAAGATCCTTCCATCAAATCAGATTTTAAAGGTAAATTCTGCTTTCATCCACTGTATTTAGCTTTGTTTTGTGAAGGGAGGGAAATGCAGAGGAGAAAATAAACACTAAGAATACACACGAAGTGTACTTTATTTTCACCACTGAAGAAGCTAACGCAGTCCTCAAGTCTTTCTTCCAATTAAGCTAAATCCTAGTCTTTTTAACAAGCGTTCCAGCTGAAGACAGCTCCCTCATGTTTCAGTCTTCTGTGGCTGAAACAAGTCAGATTGCAAGCTCTTCTTCCTAACCATCCATTGCCTCACCTCCTTCCCCACTAAAATAAAAAGTTTCAGCTACCCTTTTTTTTTTTTCTCTAAAATGCCACTCTCCTTTTCTCACTCTTGACAAGACCTCAACAGTAGGGCTGATCAAATAAGTAGAAGCTGTGCAGAATGTCAACTTTTCCATGAAAATATCTTCAACATATTTGTCTAAAAGCGCAAAATAAGATGGCTCTGGAAACATACTATTTTTCAATGAATTATTGCAATTGTCACAAGAGGCATACCCTTCATTTAAAACAAACATTTAAATGAAAATCTATTTCTTTACTAAACCATCCCAAAAGCCTACTGTTTCAAAAACTCTGCAGAGGGTGCTCGTCTTTAAGGTCCTACTTGGTTTTCCCCTCGAGTCTATAAAATCAGAGCTTTCAGAAGTTTTGAGCTTTATACTCAGATAAAGTAGTTTGGAGAACATTTCAATATGGAAGCCCTTGAAGGGGCAAGAATGCAGAAAATGTGTTTCACAACAGTCTTCCATGGTACAGAGTATGAAGAAAGGACTTGGAGACTGGAAAAGCTGAGGCATGTTCAAAGAAGCTGACAGCCTGAGGGCAGGTTTTGCAAAGCTTAAATAATGGCTTGAATAACACTGGTGAGCCACGGAATAGGACCAAGAGCATCAAAGGCCTCTTAGGGAGAAATGGGATAGGACAGTGGCTTCACAACGGTTTTGTGAATATGCGCTATTCAAGATCTATAATACCACAACAAATTAAAGAGGGTTTAATACACATTATTCTTTGGGGGTGGGTGGAAGGGTGTGTCAGGTTACCAACAACATTTAGTCCTTTGGGAATATTCTGCATATTTGTGAGCAAAGCATTGTGTAACAGCCTAGGAAAATGCCCTCCAGACTCTTTGCCAGGTCTCCAGAGCAATCCAGCCAGAAGCATATACAGCCTAGTCTACAGAAAGGACAAGAGCGACAATTCCCTCTAAAATTAATAGGATTTTTGAGTGTTCAGCATCCCACTGTTGTCCAAGCCCTTTATGTAGCAGTAATTGCAGACAGCTCTCTGACTTGGGTGGGGAAAGAAACTTGGGGTTGACAACCTGAATAGCACTCTGCCTGAGTGGCCATTCAGCTACTTACTGTCTTAAGACAGAAATCCTGACATTAATTGCTTGTTCATTTTTGAAGGCAAAATTCCCAAGGATATTAGCGGAATTCTGTCTATGTTAGCAAGGACTTCAGGCTTTGAATTATTACTGATTATTACTGACAAAGACATTAAAAAATAATAGGGATCTCTCCAGCAAGACTGACTATCACATGTATAGCTTTAAATTTTGAGAGTTTTGTCTTTTTTCAGGGTCCAGAAAAAGACAAAGATATACTGCATTAAGATCCCCTCACAAAGAGCTGAAACTCATATTCTAGTACAAGTCTGAAAGTAAGAAATGCTTTCAATATACTAACATGAGACAAAGCCAATCCCTACCAAAAAAAAACAAACCGAAAACCCCTCACAACCCAGAAACACCATAGGAAGAATATATCTCATCACAATACCTCAACAGGAATGAAAAGCAAGCACTGAGAACTAAAACAAATACTGATAGATGGGAATTTTGAAGCAGAAGGCTTGACATGAACTGGAGAAAGGAGGGATATAATGCCACTAAATGGAAAGGTTAGTATTTTACAGAAATAAATCAAATTAAACTAATAGATGAGTACAAGTCACATCAAATCAATCTGCTCTCCTGTAACAGGATACACGCCTAGTGGATAGCAGAGATGCAATAAATGTCCTACAGTTTAAGCAGAGTAAGTCTTTTAATACTGTCTCCCTTGACATTTTCATAAGCCACCAAGGAAGACACAGACTAGATGAAACACTGTATTCAAGGACTTCTTATTAATGGCTCATTAACTGGAAATACATATATACATATGTGTATATATATAGACATTCCCGAGGAGTCTGTCCTCAGTTCAGTATTTCCAGTATTTTTAATAATGGCTTGAATTATAACAGTACCCAAGGAATTAAATAAATGCTCTAAGTGGAAAAGGGCTACGAGGACAATGAAGACAACAATTATTTTTCATAACAATACTGATACCCTTGAAAAATAATCCATGTTTAAAAAAAGAAAAGAGCAGCCACGCGGAATTTTGACTAAAGAGTACAAAATACACATTAATATGCCTTTTTTTTCATTTAGCAGAAATAGAAGGCACATGAAAGAACATACAGCTGATAAAGGCTACCCACAGTTAGACCAGACAATGTAAGGAGCCTAAAAAGAATTCCCAGAAAAATATACCATATTTTTAATTTGTGAGAACTTGTAACAACTCATGGGGCTTCAAGCAGGACTAGAGAAATACAAATGTGAAAGCATAAATTACAGCTAAAATTATATAAATAAAACAGGCATCTGTGTTGTCTTTCTTGCCTCCTTGTTTTTAAGCTTGTTTTTGTCTTGCAAGTTCAGAAAGAAATGCTATCATCCAGTTCCAGTTCCATTTCACCCAGGATTGCCCCAAGGTCACACAAAAGAGTCTGATGTTGGTGAAGGGTTAGGAACAGATGGTATAACATTGTGTAGTGATTCCACAAGCAAAAGAGAGAAGAGGTTTGGTATGAAAACGTGGCACAGCAAATTCCACCACTCCTACCTCCCGCAGGGAGGAGGGTTTGCATCTGCCCAGCCTCTCTCCTCACTTGCCCTCACCACTGGGCTCCAAAGGCCCTGTCAGTATGCATATTCCACATTCCTCTGGCCTATCACAGATATATTAATACATTCCTAGCATGGCATTCAGGGGAAAAAGTTTGCCCAAGAGATGTAACTATACTCCCAACTCTCTCAAAGTGAAATACAGTCCATTGCTATCAGGAGATACAGGCAACGCACAGGAAGAAACGTATTCACAGGAAATAAAGACGAGGTGTGGCTCATGAAACGGGAATTGAGCGTGGTTTGTTTGAATGGCTGTTTTTAATTTACACCTCCTGAAAGCACCAATAAACTTTGGAGATATGCACCAGCACCGAATCACGTGGATATCAATGGGACTGCAAGCGAGTACAGGGCTCACCCAGGCTGCACACTCAGGGATAAAAGCACACTTAAGTGTCTGGCTACATCAAGCACCTATGGACCTTTAAGTTATACTAATTGACAGAAGAATGTCCTCTGGCAGTAAATCAAAAAGGGGTTTGTATCGCTTTGCGGATAACTTGGTTATCAAGTATTGGACACAGGCCCAGATGTTGCATTGAGCGCTAGGTAGTGCAAGGGTATGTCATCACAGTTTTCAGTAAAACCATAAATCTGCTGAATTGCTGTGCGACTCTTACAACACCAAACTGAGGTGAACTGCATATCCCAGCAAAATAAAATATTTCATATAGGTTACTTTT
Source organism: Nyctibius grandis (assembly GCF_013368605.1). NCBI lineage: Eukaryota > Metazoa > Chordata > Aves > Nyctibiiformes > Nyctibiidae > Nyctibius > Nyctibius grandis. The sequence continues at coordinate 61,385,346 of NC_090663.1, forward strand.
ACAGTGTGTTGCCTTACATTGCCATTTGCACAACAAACATAATATTTTGCTGTTCTATAAAGTGATGTAGGAAGGTTTGAGGTCGTACACAGAAATTTGTAAAAAACTGGTTTAAGGAAGAGGATCCACCCCCACAGGCTATGAAATAAAGCTCTGATATGGTACCTTCAAAATCTGTTGGAGTTTTGCTATTGAACACAATACAAATAGGATTTGGACTCAGATGAGGGGATTTTCTACAACACCTGTGGATGTTTTCAACTCCTGTGATACCTGTTATGTCCCAAGACTGCATCTGGCAGTGGTCAGAAGGATTCTTCCTTTTCTGTCTCTCTAGTTTCTTTGGTAGTAACTGCTGGATCACACTGACATTCTGTTCGTATTTCCAGATAGCACAGCATGACAGAGGTTCCCACATCAGACACCTCAGGCATCTTTCCCTTTTCAGCTAAAACAGGTTTCTTCTAGACTGCAATAACAGTTTTTTCTTAATAGAATGTAACCTGTTTCTTAGAAAACACAGAAACCAAAAATTACATGAGAAGTGCAGTATAAAAAAGCCATTACAAGAATTAATAAAACTGATGCAACTACAGTGTATCTTTCATGTTTCAATATTCCATTCATAACTGACTGGAAAAGCCTGCTCATTAACAGCAGTGGTTCTAAAAACACAGAGTATTTATGAGTTACAAGCACACAAGTAAAGGAACTAGAGATCTTTACAAACAAGCTTTTGACTTTGAGGATTCCTTAGTGGTTTTCCAATATTTAAAAAATAATAATAAAATCTACTGAGCACTTGTTAACTCTAAACCAAAGTATTAGTATTCAAACCACATAAACACGTCATTTGTCTCATCTATCAAAACATAGTCCAGATATATTTCATATCAAAATATACTCTAGTATTTACTGCAACATACACTGTATGAAACGGCACAGCTGCTTGTTCCATTTTATGAATTTTGAGTAAATGTTAAAAAGATAATGGGGAAAGGGGGAAAAAAAGGCATAGACAGACAATGGAGAAAGTAGGCATGTATGATATGACACTAGTCCACTCATTTCTTTAATGCATCCCAACCTGCATGAGAAAACACTTCCGAGGCTCCACAATCAAAACTGTGTGTGATTTCTCACTCAGAAAACCCTAGTGTAACAAAATGAGCCTTGCAATGTGACCCAAAGGACAACAAAGAAAGTTCTTGGCAAAAAAAAAGATTCAATTTCCATAGCTATGGGCCTCTAATGGAGTATGTCCCTTTTTGATTAAACCAACTATGAGATCATCCCCAGCACAAAGCAAACAACTGCTATATTGTCATGCCAGGAGTATGTTGCTGTTTGCACTAAGGCAGGAAGACTTTCTACTTCACACTTAATTTATTTTTATTTAAACATTACATAGCTGTAACACAAAACAACAAGAACCTGGTGCTGACAGGTGTGATGATCTCTGCACTCCTCTGCTCCACATCCAAAATGGCTTTTGGTCTTTTCAGACATAGCAACAACCACGGTCACTCCACTGAAGGAATGAGGTGATTTCTGATGCAACATATTCCCAAAGTATTCAAAACTAGTTGCAGACAAAATTTGCACTTAGTTCCCAAAATAAATTTCTCTTCATGTTTTTTGTTATCTTGATTAAAATCTCCCTTGGGACAGATATTTCTGAATAAAAGTGTCTTGTTTCTTAATAAAGGGGTTTAATATAGCGTATTTGTTGAGGTTTTCTTGCTTTCTGCTATGAGACTAGCATAGAAGGTAGTGTAACAGTCATTAAAGAAATCACCAACAAAAGTCAGTTTTATAGCTGCAAGGAAGAATGTACTTCACAACCAAAAATATGCCTAGGTGAGTAGGGAAAAGCTAAACAAAATCTTGAAGTCTTAAACTGAATAGAAGATATAATGTGAATGTACCTGGACTGACTTATTCTCCTACATTCTTCCAGTGCTGCATACAGATCAGCAAATCAGGTGTGGTATGATTTAAGAAACATAATAACCATTTTTCCTACTGTCTATTTCCCAGAAATAGTGCTACTGGTTCAGAAAACAAGGCAGCAATAATCCAAAGACATAGTTTCACATTTAAAACCCTATCATTTCTTAAGTTGGTATCTGCTATTAGATCCAAATTTTACAAAAGGACTACAGAATCGCTGTTTCATGCTATCGTTTTTTTGTCAATTTTTATCTCAGGTCTTAAAAAAATATTCTTGTCTAGCCCAAAGTATGTTTGGAGTGAAGGCAGAGGCATCTGTGAGAGGCAGTGTAATAAATATTTCCAGCAAATATTACCAGAGTTGCTACCCACTAACCCTGTTGCAAACTTATGTGAATGGAAATGGATTTAGCAAACAATTTGCTCTAAGAGACATCTGCATCCTTTTTATGGATAAAGGGATACAAAGGATATCTGTCTCCTTCCATAATGTTTTTTCTTAAACTTGCTGTAAACATCGGCTATCCCTCCACTGTGCAAGAAATGCAACTTCGATTAAGAGCGAACTGCAGGTGAGAACCTGAAGGCATATCCAAAAATCACTGATTCTATGAGATTTAAATTTGGAAATTGAAAGCCATGACACCGTTCACTTTGCAGAAGAACACACCAATATTAAGATTCTGTTCAGGCGCACAAAGTGTCCTACAGCTGTAAAAACCCAGTTCACGATCCGTTTATGAGAGGGGAATAAAAGATATTGCAACTTGCCCAACTCCGCAGAGCAGGAATATGGCAGTATTGAAATAGCTTCCAGGCCGTGATCAGGCACCATATCACGAGCAGATAATGTCAGGTACCCCACAGAAAGGTTTGATTGCCTAAGAGTGACTGACAGGGCTTTGATGACTTGAAATATATGCTGCCTCATCACCATTTAATACTGTTTCCAAATAATAAAGCAAAGGAGAATCAAAGCTGACAGAGGAATTGAAAGGGGACCAGTGATGATGTCAGTGTTGCTAACTGCAGTATCTATATTCTTTTTATTTGATCCTTTTCCCATCAGTAATCTGGGCTGGCATAGAAAAGCTTTGTGGTCTTTCAAGTTGTGATACTTCAAAGCTCTGTGCAGTAGCAACAAGAGAGCGTAAAAACAGTAACTCGGATCAGTAGCTTCAGCTCAGGATGACAAAGCTGGTTGCTAGCAACGTGCAACAACAGGGACTGACCCTAGTAATTGCCTTCACCTTTGCATGAAAAGCCCCTTCCCAATGGCCTGACCACCTGCAGAAGGCACCCTTTAGAAATCTCCACCAGGATGAAAATTGGTCCTAATTCTTGTTCTAATGGGTGCTTTTTCTTGCAGATTACCTGGTCTCTGTGAGAAGATGTTAATCTAATTATTCTACTTACTACCCTCCTTTGGATTGACCACTGCATTAATCACATACAAATGCTATTTACCATTGCTAAAGCAAAAAATGGAAGTCTTCAATCAAAGCCTCACAAATCAGTAAAAGAAATGAGAAAAAAAATAGTCCAGTTATAATAAAAAAAGTCCAACTATTCCTCTTCCAAGTGTGAGCTGTAATTAACTTAAAGTGCATGTTAGAAAGGAACGTATCATCTTCTTTACTAAGAGCTCAAAGACCAGGGCAAATAAATGGTTCCCGAGAGAGTGATACTCAGGGATAGCCAGTAATTCCTTGTTTTAATCCATCACAACCAACGACAAAAAAATGTATCAGAATATCCCTTTTACTCATTACTTTTCATTAAATGGATTAAGCAGCTTAAATCAAATGTTGTGCTGGTTCACATTAGCAAACTGTACACATATCTAAGGATGTTCTCTGCATAAGATTTTTATAGCTAATTACAATTGATTCGATACAATATTTGGAAAGTATCTTTGAGTTTTGAAATTAGGCTTATTTTGTTTTCAGAAAAAGACTGTAAGGCAAATATTCAATATGCCTCTAAGCCAGACCTATAAATCAAAGAGAAACAATTTTGAGCTGTTTTTGAAAGCTTGGCCCTGTGGACATTTGTTCTGAAGGGTAGCAGGTGTCAGGAGGTTGCCTGTGTAAAATTCCTGAATGATAATGCTCCCACCTGGCTGCAGCTACTGCTCCAAGCTATGATTTCCATCCTATACCATTCCTACATGAACAACTTTGAAGCATCACAACATGGAATATGATGTAATATTTTGTACCGCTATGGATTACTTACGGGAAAGGAACCGAGGAAAATTGGCTCTTCTACACACAGTCCACGTGCTTTCTATGAATGTTTTATAAACATAGCTGTCTTTTTTCTTTTTTTTTTTTCCTGCTGATGAGAGCAACTTGTTGCAGAGGCACCTAGCCTGAGCTGGGACTTTGCACATTTCATATTATTAGCCTTCAGGGAGAATAAAGAAGAAAATCCACTCTTTGTCTGTTTTGTGCTGCAACAATGTAACTATATATTCTGATTTTTAATCTATACTCTTTCTGGTAACAATATTAACCAAAAAGATAGTTTGTTCTTTTTTTTTTAAAGAGGCCCAAGGCTCATATGCAAAGGAGCTGTACAATTTTGCATCTAACTTGGCATGCAATATGCCTACCAAAAAATACGGGAATGGATCAATGGTTAAAAAGATGGATGAAAACCTTTGAGAAAAAGGCATGCCCACAGGTTACTACAATTAAAATGTGAAAGGTCTTTCTTCTCAATAGAAATAGATTTTTGCTAGGTCGCAATGAAAAACAGGTATTAATGTATTTTTCTAACACAAATAGTAAGTTACCCATCTCCATAGTTAAGTTCCGGTGCTTATTGTTTCTTGATTAGAAAAAATGCAATTTATGATTACTTGTATATTAATAAAAAAGATCCCTAGAGCAAGTATTTTGCTGAAACAATGCTATCAATTTTTGCATAGTGTAAATAATTTTTCAACTATAAAATAAAGGAAATATGAAAGTCCAAGCTTCACCTGTTGGCTCCACATCATATGTTGAAATTCAATGCACGTGTTCACAAACCGGCTTGAGGGAGCAGGGCCATGCAAAGCCAGACACATACACACCTCATTGATAAAACACAACACCTTTCAAGTCCACAGGCCAAAGATAATTGACATTTACCACATTTATACCTTTTTTTTCCCATAAATACTTGTTTGGAAACCAAATTTACAATTTCACTTCAGACAAAGAAAGCAAACATCTCTGTCTTATGGGGAACTGACCCTTAATTTCTCCAATAGTGTCTTCATTCCACAATTTTGGTTTTTTAGTTCTTTAAGTAGGAATGCATTATATAAGCCAGTGTGTTTGTTTGAATTTTGGCACTTCCAGGACTGCAAAGCTCTCTTACAGCTCTTGCATGTCTCTCATTGGGTCTGGATTACCTTACTTTGGCCTATATGCCAAGGGATCAGCGTGCCACACCACCTCTGATACTCCCCAAACCTTTTCCCGCACTGGGGAAGGAGCCAGAATCCTGACATTACCGGTGGCTCTCATTGACTTCGTTTCACAAGGGTGTAGCTCTCCAATTTTTCCACTATGCAGAAAGGCAGAGGAATGCTACCTGCTTCTAACACATCAGAGGGAGGCTATTCTTATTCCGTGTATTATCAGAAGATCTCAACTTGGTCACCACAGTAGGTCCAAATCCTCATCCAAAACAAGAGGAACCAACTTTTTAACATCACGAAGCCCCCGTGAGAGCCTGGGTGCACCGGTACTTGTGTACAGTAAACACTGGCATCTGGTGGCAGCCGGGCGAATCGCAGCTCTACCTTCCTAGAGGCACAGCAGGGAACAGAAATACAATTATTTATTTATAGACAGGAGCATCTGCATGAATTGATACCCAGTAGAAAGATGATCAAACCTCTGATTGTGACCATCAGCTATGTCAACAGCCTTGCAAGCCCCGTGTGATAACATATTTATTTTCCTGGCAGTAAACCTGAGTCAGTTCAGCAAGTTTCTAGTGCATATCATCTGATATGAATGGTTGACGTCAACTCCAGGGGAAAAGCTCTAAAAATAGTACAGGTAGATGGGGCTTCTGCATGTAGAAAACTGGATGCTGGAATTTGGATGATGCTGCAATTTGTCCTAGATTAGTCTCAGACCAAAGCCAGGTCATTTGACTGCCTTCATATCACCAGTATAAAGCTATTTTGTTGACACAGATTTAGGCTGCAAACAAGCACTCACAGATTAGTATGTGCCTTTGCAATGAATTCCTAGCTAGCACTTAAAACAACTCTTCGTTTCTATTTCAATCTTCTGTCAGCATAGGGCCCAGCCTAGCAAGATGCTATGTGGTCTCAAATGCTGTTAGTGAACACAGACATCAACATGACTTAAACCTTGCACAACAGGGCCTACTCTCCTTGTTAAAAAGTAGTACAGGGTTTGCGTGTGCAGCTGTTGTCCTTCCCATATATTTTGTTGTCTGTTTCAGTATCTTTTATTACATCTCTGCTGCAACATGAGGGAGCTTTTCTCATGCAGAGTCTAGACGGATACTGCATATTTGAAATAGTATGAGGAGTTTGGAATGAGGTTTGTTTATGAGTCTGGAGTTTTGTGTCCTTATCTGAACCAAACTACTCATGCTTCTGAGCATCACACATTGTTGCTCATCAGAAAGTTGTCTCTCCGGACATGGCACTTTGCTCCCAATTTAGAAGAGTGAGGAAACACATTTGAAGCATAACAAAATTGTAAGGGGCTAACAAAACAAGTACAAGAATGATTCAAGGTCTCACTTAAATTCAGTTCATTTGCTTTCTTCAAGAGGAATATTAGAGAGAACTAGATTGATATCTTTTTGTGCCTATCTGAGAAGAAAAGGAGCAGACTGATAAAAGTTGTTGAAACCAAGCAGATAAAATACAAGATCCAGTGACTGAATCTGTAAAAATTCGGATTAGAAATCAGAAGTGTATTTTTTCTGAGTGAAGGTTAACCATTCAACCAGTCAATACACAGCTATCATTGACTGTCCATCACTTGCAGCCTTTAATTCAAGATTGGATGTTCTTCAAAAATGCACATTCTGTCCCAGACAGCTCCTGAAGCACTGTAGAAAACATAGTTTAATGATCTACAGCCTGAATTGTGCAAAGAGCCTGGCTAGATGATTTAATAACTTTTGGCTTTCAAAATTTATGAATACTTGCTATCAAATTGAGCATGTGAATAATTCCTTCTCTATTTGCTAATTTCAGTGACTTCAACAGGACAACTGAATGGCTTAAATTTGAGCATGGGATTACGTGTAGTACTGACACAAGACCGCAATTAGAATCTGTAGGAGGTTACAGATGTCTCTCTAAGTAAAGCTGATCATACATCAGCTAAAAATCCTATAGCATTCTCAAGAAAAATAGGGAACATTGCCCAGTTCTCACTGACTTTTTTTTTTCCCTCTCAGGAAAACCTCTTTAGAGATTTGGATCTGCTTAACAGCTGAGAGTCAACTACTCTTTACAGAAACTGTTATAATCAGACATTTAAAATACTTTGAAAGTAAAAGAAACTTGGAAAGTTAAATTATGTTTCCATTCATCTGACTTCATTCCAAGTCTGTAATGCCTATTACACATCATCTGGGTTGTATTTGAGACTCATTTTAACTAGTAAACAGTGTTCTGGAGGTCAATATAATTTTTGACCTGATGCATCACAAAAGGTAGATTTATAAACAATATTGACTAGCTTATACCTAAGACAACATATCAAAACTATGTTATGCTCTTTCTCAAAATCTTTTTTGTTTTCTTGAGGTCTTTAAAAGACTACGTCATTTTATGGTACATAAGTCTCTCATTAAGAGCCTTAGAGCCTTTTATAGGTTTTCTGGATTCTCCACGAATTTCGTCTGTAAGTAGGAACTAATCTGCCCCAGGCTGGAGTCCAAGTACCGCGTTCTATAGTCCACGTCTTGCAGGCGAGTCCCACTGTTGCCACAATGACGTTCTGTGTGTGGTACCAAAATCTGAATTGTCTGTCCTTTTAGGACAATGCACACTGTATGAAATGGCCTGCTACTACAAAAAAAACCTACTGCAAAGCTAAACAAATCCAAGCACATACTTAGAATTCACTTCAACAAAAAAACCCACAGTTTTCAAACCTGTATTTTTGTTATTTTAAATACTTCCCTATGCAGTTTATAGCACCTTCCAGGAGGTAGGGGAACAGCAGGAAGGCAAGACAGTGCATATGGTGGGTGTGTGCATGTATTTAAATACACAAAAGCCCCACACCAAAAATCTCAGGAAGGCTGAGAAGAAAGGTTTTCTAGTCTTCCTTGTAAGAGAAGCATGAAGAAAAGACTCCACTCACCTCATAGAAAGATCCTGCCTAGTGGTGCAGTATCTGAGGTGCATTTCATATTCAAAGCAAGAATTCAAATTCTTTGCCTTTTATATATATATGTATGCATGTATATATAGGCATGTGGATGTGTGAGCATGTGTAACATACACATCACATGTGTGCTTCATTTGCAGTCACAGGGCATTTGTCATGGATTTTCTTCTCTCCTTGCCTGAAAGCTGATGAGACACCTGGGAGCCTCTACACTGACCTCAGCAAACTTTGCTCAGGCCTCTCAAAAAGCACCAGGGGACAATCTGAATTCCAGAATTACGTTGCTTCAAGTGGTTTCCAAGAAGGCGAACAAGAAACTTTTTTTTTTCCTGATCACAGACCCTTCTGAACCTTTTGGGGAAGCCTTTGAACTTCCATTAAATGTGATCTGTTTAATGTTTGGATCTGTCGAAGGAGAGGCAGTCAGATAAACTGGGCCAATGTTGAAATGACTTGTTTCCAACACCTCTACAGTTTAATCACATCTCTCTGAGCACCTCTGTAGATAATTATTGAATTAGACATTCAAAGAGATGACTGACAAAGAGAAATAAGGCAAATAAAGAAAATCTATCCTTTTTCTAGGCATCCAAAGGGATGCAGACCTACAACAAAGGAGCTTTATGTGTTCTACTGCCTACCATAAGCATTAAACTCTTCATGGCTGACATGTCTTTGGAGCTGAAAACTGCTGGCAAAACATTTCTTGTTTTTGTCTCAGTCTAGGAAAATGAAATATTGTTTCTGTATTAAAGTGCTCTGAAATGAGTCACCTACAGCAGCGTAACCTGCCATATCCATTTGGTAACAATAGAATAGACATCAATTTTCAGTCTTATCAGAAGTCACCAGTCCGTAAGTATTAGTGGCGCCTACTGAATTTTATCCAGGGACCTAACAGAAAACATCTGTTCTTTTACTTCACAGAAAATCAATAGATTAAATCAACGTTCTCTTTTCTCCTTTATTCTGTTCATTAAAGGCATAGGTTTTCTTTCATTTTTCTTCTACTTCTTTTAATAACTCACTTCTCCTTGCAAGTCAAATCCTAGTATATTATAGAGATTTCTATGTCTTTTTCTGGGCTTACTTGGGGAGACATATATCTATGCTCCAGCAAAAGACAAGCAGAAGTAATTATTTTTGAGGCACATATTTACAAAGAGCTTGGTAAAATTATACCTAGTATTTGGACTGAAGCCCAGAAATAATTTAAAAAAAAAAAAAAAAAAAAGAAAAACGAATAGGTACTAAACCAAAAACATACTAGGACAAATAATGTTTATTGCCTTTTTTGCCTTTTTTTCAAGTCTACAAATTTATGCTACAAAATGGGATGCTATTACTAAAAAAATCCACTTCTGACCTCATACATTTCACCAATGTGCTATAACATCACAACTGTCAAGTATGATGTGCTTTGTGGAGTCACCCACATTATGATACTTAGATAGTTCAATTTTGAATCTAGTAGTGAATTATGTTTGCACATATTGTATCATCCCACCAGTACCGTACATTAGGTTTGCGCCAGCACATACTGAACAATACAGCCTAATATCCAGCCTAACGTGCTTATAAATGAAAAGCACTCCTCACTTAAATAGGACAAAACTAGGCACTTCTGGACTAAGAGGGAGAGAGATTAAGGTATAAATTGTCAAAAAACAGAGGCAGAAACTGTCACTCAACTGTAAACAGCTGAATTAGTATTAAAAATTATCACCAAGATAGCAGAACTGAGATTTTTTTCTACTTGCACTGATGTTAAATATGTATAAATATAGCCCGAGTATTAATTTTTTTTCCCTGAAAAGACAGCTCCAGATAGGGATCTTAAATTTGTTCTCAGTTTAATATTAATGTAGACAGTTTGCACCTTTTCTCTTACCTGTGGAGATTCCACTTCGCTTATGAAGTCTAATATGAAGCCAAAATATGATGAAGTGTAAATGAACATACCTATTTTTCCCTCTGATAGGTAGATGCAAATAAAACACAGAAGGGCATGTTTGACTTGAGTTGGAATTATGTTATATTCATGATATGCATTGCAAAGGTGCTATGAGATATGTATGATAGTTTTATTTCCCTATGTATGAGAAGTTGCTAAATATAAACAGAGCTAGTCTATAATAAGGCAATATGTACAAGTATATAAAATGCTTTAAATCATCCAGCAAAGATAAATCATTGCCTGATCTAGATAAGAAGAGTTCTGCTAGAACAATTCATAGTACATTGCAAACGTACTACAACCTGGCAGCAGCTCCTACATAAAACCAGTAGTGTGGGAACAGGGTAGCATAGCATTCACTGCTTTACAACGATTTGGATCAAGGCTTTTGCCCCATGTCGTGAATGAATTAAGCCACAATAAATCAAAACCCATTTTTGGCTCTGTGACTTTGAAACACACAACATAGCGACCCCAGAACTACGTCATTTCAGATTTTTCCGTCAATTTAGTGCAGCACCATGAGAACCTTGACACCGGGACTATTATCTGCAGTGAGCTGAAGCTTAAGGGAACTTCTTCCCACAGCTTGAGGTGAGGATTAGAAGAATTTTGATCGGTAAAAGAAAGTTATTACTGGAAATTAATTTAATATGGTGTCAAGGCAAAAAGAGGTGGAAATAAAGAAACATCTCTTAGGACACAAGCAGAAGCAGAGAGAAGCAGAGATGGAAAAAAATCAGAGAAGTGGCAATCCACAGCCAAGCAAACGTTAGTCTGGAAGGGTGCAATGGCTGAGCACCCCAGACTTGGGATATATTGTCAGCAAGGAAACGCACTGATTTAGCTGTCATCTGATGAATGACAGAACAGTAAAGTCAGTCTAAAAGTGGGATATTGTCGCTTTCTATCTCGGTTCCCATGAACAAAGCAGATTTTTTTCATTTGAGATTTCTCTTTGTTAGTTATTAAAACAATGATGCCTCACTTGCTACTGAATAAAAACAATAAGAAACGGGAAGACCCAAGACAACTGAAACAAAACTCCATAAAATAATTAAACCTCAGACCTACCCAAATGCTAACATCAAATGTGTAAAAGTCATTGATAGCTCTCTGTCTCGTTGTGGGAAACAGAGATTGATGAAACACAGCTGTGTTCACAGCAATTGATGGCATACATCATCATTTCCACAGCATTCACATTAAATTACTTAGCAGCTATAGTGCCAGTATAGATTATGGGATAACCCAGCCCTTTCTTTTAATCTCAGGCATCTGGAATTTCAGGGTCAGATGAACCTATTTTCCTTCTTTTTTTTTTTTTTTTTTTTTTTTTTAAGGCAAGACAGACAAAGCAGTAATACCAAAAGTATGACAATACCAAGTGTCCTCTAAGGAATATGTATTCACATCACTCTCAAAAATAACATTTAAAGTAATCCTAAATTTTAATATATATTAATATCCAACCGCAGAAGCACAGGAAAAGGGAGAGAGGCTTACACTAACAAGAAGTTCAAAAAACATCCTGTAAAAGTATTGGCAATGCAGCACCCTTCTATATGAACCACAGCTGTGTGACTTGCCTATTTTCATTGCATTACATGAACCCTCTGTCTATACTGCTGGAGGCTGTCCTGAGGAGCCCCGGACCCCTGAGGCCCCAGAAGAAGTCAGGATAGAGGAGGAATCTGTCTTGGTAGATGAGGGCTGGGTCAGGGACCAATTAAGCAACCTGGATGTCCATAAATCCATGGGCTCTGATGGGATGCACCCGCGGGTGCCGAGGGAGCTGGCGGAAGTCATTGCTAGGCCACTCTCCATCATCTTTGCTAAGTCGTGGGCAACGGGAGAGGTGCCTGAGGACTGGAGGAAAGCGAATGTCACTCCAGTCTTCAAAAAGGGCAAGAAGGAGGACCCGGGTAACTATAGACCGGTCAGCCTCACCTCCAACCCCGGAAAGGTGATGGAACAACTTGTCCTTGGTGCTGTCTCTAGGCATATGAAGGATAGGAGGATCATTAGGGGCACTCAACATGGCTTCACCAAGGGGAAGTCATGCTTAACCAACTTGAAAGCCTTTTATGAGGATGTAACCCCGTGGATAGATGATGGTAAAGCTGTGGATGTGGTCTATCTCTATTTCAGTAAAGCGTTTGAAACGGTCTCCCACAGCATCCTCGCAGCTAAACTGGGGAAGTGTGGTCTGGATGATCAGGTAGTGAGGTGGATTGTGAACTGGCTGAAGGAAAGAAGACAGAGAGTGGTGGTCAATGGGACAGAGTCCAGTTGGAGGCCTGTGTCTAGCGGAGTCCCTCAAGGGTCGGTACTGGGACCAGTACTATTCAATATATTCATTAATGACTTGGATGAGGGAATAGAGTGCACTGTCAGCAAGTTCGCTGATGACACAAAACTGGGAGGAGTGGCTGACACACCAGAAGGCTGCACAGCCATTCAGAGAGACCTGGACAGGCTGGAGAGTTGGGCAGGGAGAAATTTAATGAAATATAACAAGGGCAAGTGTAGAGTCCTGCATCTGGGCAAGAACAACCCCATGTACCAGTACAAGTTGGGGACAGACCTGTTGGAGAGCAGCGTAGGGGAAAGGGACCTGGGGGTCCTAGTGGACAGCAGGATGACCATGAGCCAGCAGTGTGCCCTTGTGGCCAAGAAGGCCAATGGCATCCTGGGCTGTATTAGAAGGGGTGTGGTTAGCAGGTCGAGAGAGGTTCTCCTCCCCCTCTACTCTGCCCTGGTGAGGCCGCATCTGGAATATTGTGTCCAGTTCTGGGCTCCTCAGTTCAAGAAGGACAGGGAACTGCTAGAGAGAGTCCAGCGCAGAGCCATGAAGATGATTAAGGGGGTGGAACATCTCCCTTATGAGGAGAGGCTGAGGGAGCTGGGTCTCTTTAGCTTAGAGAAGAGGAGACTGAGGGGTGACCTCATTAATGTTTATAAATATGTAAAGGGCAAGTGTCATGAGGATGGAGCCAGGCTCTTCTCAGTGACATCCCTTGACAGGACAAGAGGCAATGGGTGCAAGCTGGAACACAGGAGGTTCCGCATAAATATGAGGAAAAACTTCTTTACGGTGAGGGTGACCAAACACTGGAACAGGCTGCCCGGAGAGGTTGTGGAGTCTCCTTCTCTGGAGACATTCAAGACCCGCCTGGACGCGTTCCTGTGTGATATGGTCTAGGTAATCCTGCTCCGGCAGGGGGATTGGACTAGATGATCTTTCGAGGTCCCTTCCAATCCCTAACATTCTGTGATTCTGTGAAAGGCAGCTGAAGTGACAGAAGGTCCAAATGATCCCTTCTAACCAAAACTAGATGATACTTAAATGCAAGACTATTCTGGACCATATTAAGTTGATCCTGGAATCATAATCTAGATGCTTAAACACAGGAACTTTAAGTACTGGGAGATTCGGCTGAAATCCAGCTGGTGTGATTAAAACTGGGCAAGTGCTTTACTTGCCAGTTCAAGGATTCAAAGGCAGGTTCTGTATCTAAAGTAACTTTTATTTTGAATGCAGACTGTACAACTAATAAGCACTGTGATTCTACTGTGTTAAAAAAAAAAAAAGGCAGCAACTGAACGTGCATTTAAACAGGAGGCCAGACTAATAAAAAGAAAACCCTGTATTTGCAGTTTACTGTTCTCAAAAATTAAACTCACCATGATATCTAATAGAGTAATAACATAAGGAAGCAGCAACACAGTAAAGAGAATATCTTCTAAAACTAGCAAGGGGTTTAGTCTAAACCACAGTGTAAAGTGTGAATAATAAAAACAGGAAACCTGGGACGTCCGGTGGACTAATATCTATAAAATAGCAATAGCCCCAGGAAACAATAAGAGTAAAGCCATTTGACCATGTTATTGTTTTTATGAAAATATGTTCCAGAAAGGCCCCCAACTCAGACATGTACACATTTCCATGCAATAAAGACCCTTTATGTTCTACAAAATTTGATTTTCCCACCATTTCATTTTACTAAACTTTGAGGTGATTGTTATATTACAGCTTTTTTCCCTGGTGTGGGTTGTTGGGGTCTTTTTGCTTGTTATCAGCTCTATTTACAATCCCATTTTTGTAAACTTTTTAGGAATGGTCATAAAAAAAATAATTTAACTCCTAGCAAGTTCAGTAATAAAAAAGGTAAACAATTTCACCTAAAGCACGTGAAAATTATCAAGGTCATTAAAGATGCTTAGCACTCAAAGCAGATTCTGGTTTGTTGTTTGGTCACTGTATTTATGTAAAGGGAGTTCACGTTTATGAGGTTCATCACAATATCTTAATAAACTACAACTCAGCTGTCCTGAGCCTAGCAGTTTTAAAACATTTCATATGAAACAGGTAAATATTTTGAAGTTCAATTCAGCATCACATGTTTAATGCCCTCAGTCACTTGAACAAAAAAACAGAATATATCCTATTTCTTGAAAACTTTCCACTGTTATTGATGACACCAAATGGCTGTGGCCTAACACAAAAAGCAAAAAACTGTGCATAACACAGCTAGAATTTTAACCTGACATCTGGCAGCACTGCCAGCCTGCTCTGTGTGCACAACATCCAACACCAATTTTCGTTCTGAACTGACAGCACTTTGGTGCTCCCATACATCAGTTCGGAAGCTGCAATAATTAATCCAACACAAAGGGTTGATATTCCACTCCAAAGCACATCCCAACAAACACCCCTTCCAGCCTGCTGGAAAGAGATGGCCAGTTTGTACCTGCTTTGCAGAAGTCATCACCTCCCGCAGTAACAATGCTTGTAACAAGACAGAACCAGGCAGCAAATAACATTGTCTTCTGGGAGATCTCAGAGAGAAATTAATACAACTATTGAGAGCATGTCATTTATTCCCCTTAGACAACACTGCATAGCAACATATTGTAAAAGGGCAGGACTACTGAGAGAAACAACAAGCAATTCTTTCAAGCTGGCTGAAATATTCTCCATGTAGGAAGACATTGCCTACCTGGAAAGTCCTCTGAATGCTTTTTTTTCCAGTCTTAAACACCTAAACAAATCATATGCTGCAACTAATAAACTCAAGGCAATGTTTAATCCTCCTTAGCTTTCGTCTCAAATGTCCCAGGACATTTACGAATCCAAATGATCTAGGGGAGCCAAAACACACTATTGAACACAGCATTCCATCATTTCTTGAGAACAAAATAGACTCATTAACTTATTGTATGTATTTGTACACATACAAAAATACAGCTGTGCACATCTTTCCTCAGAGAGAGGAAAAGCAGCCTGGACCATTTTCCAGGCTGGGTGGTAAGGTTTCACATTCCCTAGTTTTGGCAAGGTTGCTACATGTCACAATGACATTTCTGTCAGGCGCTTTCTTTTTTTTTCTTTTTCCTCTCTAATTTCTACATTTGGGGAAACACCTCTCTGTCCTGGAAACTTTGTCTGCAAATATTTACCCACTTGAAATATTTGTCCTACCTGAAAAGGTGTTTTGCAACTCCCTAAATCCCCATTCTAATTAGGGGTCCCAAAGTTTGATTTATGCAAGCAGTAACTGAGCCATATTGTACTGTGATAAAGCCATTCTGTAGTCATACAACTCTGTAGCAGCCTAGCATATGGCTGGTTTTAAGTGTGATTGCTTGTTCCATTGGTCAGATGCAATTGCAGGGCCTGGAGAACAGTGATGTACGGCAGTAGACTATATTTTCATTTTTACTTAATTTTTGATCCTCTGGTGAGCTGCAGCAGAATGCGTATTTGCTGCTTTAGCTAGTCTGGGCTGTAATCTAACATTACACATATTGATTAGGAAGGGCAAATTCAGTCCTGCATCCATTTTTGCTGTGTTCCCATGTGCTGCTGAACACAGCAGAATGAAAAATGCAGCATAATTGGCTGATGTTTTATGTCTCAGAGTAATTTCTCCATGCCTTGCATCTTCACTGCTGTTATTCCAAGGACTGAAGTCACTGCAACTAATTAAACCTATGTTTGATCACCCTGGTACCCACCACTCCTTTAAAGATCTGCACAAAAGGTGCCAGGCAAATTTCAAAGACCATTTGCTTTTTCTTTCTCGTAGCAACAATCACAGTGCCTTTCCATTCTCCCCAGGATCAAGTACTTCCCTAAGAGGTTACTGTATTTCTTAAATAGCTATATTTTTAGCGCCATCTGCCTATGTTATAGATCTACTGTATTATATACCCACATGCCTCAGATGAGTACATGACTCATAATAACTCCTTATCTCCTGCTGTCCACAACTTGCTCAACCACAGAGCACGAAAAAGGGATGCCTGCTTGTTGATCACGGTTGCTATGGGTGACTACAAGTGACAAGTATTCTCTCCTAACCCCATACTCCTGCATACCCTAAGCTGTGTCTCTGAGAAGCAGCCATTCAGCATTTCATTCTATTTTATTCTTCCTTCTTAAAAAGTGCTCTCTCAGTGCGGAAGTAGGTGATACCCTACAAGAGTATTTTTGATATGCAAATGTCTGCAGGGGCAGCTCTCTGGGTGGGCCATCTCCAAGATAGGAAAACCCCCAAGACTAGCTCTGCAGAGGCCAGCAGCACTTACACAGGGAGCAAGACAGCAGCAGTGGATATTACAGTAACTGTGCTGGAAAATTCCCCCCTCCTCCCCTGAGCATCTGTTCTACATGTGTTGAACAGATCTTCTTTGTCTCTTGTCCAGCAACATGCAAGTGAACCCGAGTTCCCCCAGGGAATGGAGGGATACAAGAGAAGTCAGCATAAAGATTTGTGCTGGAAGGATAAAAGATAACAGCCTGTCAAACTGCAGACCTTTAAAGCTTAACACTTTCTTTCAAATTTGCTCTCACACTGCTATCCACTGCCAAATAATAAGTTGTTTGTGACCCCAACTTATGTTTACTGCTTCTGATCAAGACATTTCAGATGAAAAAAAAATGGAGAAAAAGTACAGTGCATAACAGAAAAATCTATTGGCAATTATTTGTATCTTAAAATTATGGTGAGATCTGTTCAACTTTTAGCAATCACAACTGTGCAAGACAGCCTGCAGACTCAGGCAAATATTTTCTTTGGTCATTTCTCCGCAGAAGCAGCTTTATTACTTCATGCAAGTAGACACACACCTTCCTTCAGCCCCCTCAAAAAGTTTCAATTCACAGTTTAACCCTGATAAATTCAAAACGCTAAGACATCAGATCCTGTGTAGTTAAATGTCCAAGCCTCCGAATCATATGAACCTAATACAGTTTCATGTAGAATCACAGAGTAATACAAGGTCACCCAAAAAAAGCATGAACTAAAATGTTGGGGGCTTTTTTATCTTAGGGTGTCCCCATGAAAGCACTATGCAAAGTTCCCAAGCTCCCTGGAACAGACCTGGCTTCAGAAAAGTACAGTTAAGTCAGAGCAGGACAATCCTCGAAAAAAACAATTTCTATTGACAACTAAAACATATCAGCACAATATGATAAGAAGACCATGTTGTTTTCAGGTCCCAAGTCCCTAGTAAGATATTTAGTTGGTAGTATTTGTCTATGCTGGTCCTCCTGGAGTCAGTCCCATGCTTCAAATTCACAGTGTAGACAAATTTACCTCAGTTTTCAGACCGTAGCACATGTAAAAGCATTAGTATTTCAGACTTTGCTTTGAGTAATTCACAAAGTTTCTGTAAATAATTTTCATTAGAGGAAGAAAAAATGGTCTGAAAACCATTTTTTTGTCACTCCCTGAACAGAGAGACCGCAAACGCACATCCTGAGGGATATAAACCATGTACTGAGGTGAAAATCTTCAGCTACTTCACAAAAGAATTGGGAAAATGAATACACATAGAATCATAGAATGGTTTAGGTTGGAAGGGACCTTAAAGATCATCTAGGTCCAACCCACCTGCCATGGGCAGGGACACTTTCCATTAGACCTTGTTGCTCAAAGCCCCATCCAACCTGGCCTTGAACACTGCCAGGGAGGGGCCATCCACAACTTATCTGGGCAACTTGTTCCAGTGTCTCACCATCCTCACTGTAAAGAATTTCTTCCTAATATGTCTGATGTGTAAAAATGGTAGCCCAAATTTTTAACATTATCAACTAATTGAATTAATTAATATTTTGAATTTTACTCTGTAGTACTGCTGTATTAAAATGCCAGCCTACTCTCTTCTCAGGAGGCAACGTAAACAACCATGTGACACGATAAACATTATTTCAGAGCCTGAGAGGCATCTCACTTCAATATTCTGAAATGGTATTTCCTTAGAGGTAAAGCAAATTATCAGTGCAGGAAGCACTCATGAGAAAAGGAAAAAAGAGAGGGGCAGTGGAGACAACAGGGGAATTTGGTACAAAGACCATTTGGAGAGCTGAGATGCCAGGTCCTGCTTCCACAGAGAGGCTGTACCTGACTGCTGCACCAAGGAAGCGCTGTTCCCTCCGTACCTCTGTTTCTAGCTGCCTCCTGCATGCTCTGGCATCACTCAGGGTTTCCATGCGCATGGCATAGGCAAAAATGACACTGTAGTTGCTGGAAGTCATCCCTCTGCTTGCCTTATCTGGACTTGGAGCCACTCCTGCACAAGCTGTATGAGACAAGAAGGTCATCTGTTTCCTCAAACACCCATTTCTGGCAGGGTGTAGCACAGTAGTACGAGTTCCTACAAAACCACCTGTGACCCCAAGGGTCCACCTATGGAAGAGCACACAGCATGTGTTTGAGATCACCTGGATCCTCCATCCCTCTACCTGGGTGTTTGCTCATTGCAACTCTCTTCTCACAAAGGCCACCCAGGAGCTGACTAACAGGAAAACCTATTAGCTGGTGCTCACCTGGTCTAAATTTTAAAAGGTGAACAAGAGGGTCCATATCCTATTATGAATCCTCCATGCTCTCCAGTCCCACAGACTATTCCATTATTGCATTTCTTCTTGAGTATAGATCCACATTTTGACATTGTGCATGATGGAAATTCTCTTGGTTCTCTGGAATTCATTACAACCTTGATCCACTCCAAGCATACTGGAAAGCATGAAACAATAGAAAGAGCCTTCCAACTGTCACCTTGGATTTGTCATCAAATGTAGAATCTTATGGGAAAACTTTCAAGAGGTGAAACATATACCTTCCAAACCGGCAAAATAAGCAAAACAACACTTCATCACGTTTAACTGGCTCTCAGGTGTCTCCCTATACCATTTAGCTGTCACTGACTTGAAGTTAGCTACAGTAATCCTGTCAGATAGGTTTTAAGTTTAACAAGGGTCAAAACCATGCAAACAAAAATTCCAATCATTTCAATATTTTTACAGTGTGATAAAAACACATATTTTAGCAGTAAGACTGTACTGCCTGTGGATATGCCATACACTTAGCCCACAGTGCATCTTTTAATACAGTGTGGACAGTTAAAGCTACTGAACTGCATCAGCTCATTTCTAAGACACAAATTCACTGCAAGCCGTCAATGAAATCTGTACAACGGAACTTCTCAGGTCTATTATGCCATCTATGCAAAAGCCTAGTATATTTCATCTACAGTAATATCAAGACTGTGCTCTGAAAACTTGAAACGCAGCCATTGGCTTCTGGTCTGTAGTAAAACATAGGCATTGCTGTAATTTAAAATGTGCTAGTTATCATATTTTCTATGTTTTAATGCAGTGGAGTGTGTGTTGCCTGAAACCCAATAGGGAATTTTTGATAACTTCTACACGGCTAGAATCATCAAAACAATTTTAAGTGACCTGTCTGGTCAGTTGGATAAAATTTGTAATACAGTAGCTATCTAAAAATAGTCAATAATTGATTCAGCAACTATTCCTCATGTGGTCATTTTTGTTATTTAAAAAAAAAAAAACAACATAAAAATCAATGCTCCAAGCCTTCTGCTGTTGGCTATTTTTCCTTTGTATAGAAGAACTAAAATCAACAGCCTCTGCCTCTCAGTAATGAAAGTATAGGCCTACATATCCAATTATTAATACTATAACATTTGACGATTCTGAGTCTTGGCTAAAATGAGTCCATCTGTTGTGCTCTGAGTAAGATACTCCCATAAAATACAGATGCAATAAGAGATGTATGCTTGCAGTCTCATGCTTTGGAGTTTAGGAAAAAAAGCTAAACCTTCTGTCTTGAAGAAAAAATATCTAAGGCAAACCAACTAAGCACAAATGGCTTCATCTTTTGATGTTGCTGGATCAAGCATTCTTTGCTGGCATGTTCAGAATCAAAAGGAACATCCTGATAATGAGACATAGTGTTTTTGTGATCTTTTTTGATTTCCTGTATTAACATTAATGAAATAAAGAAGGCAACATCTGAAGTCTAAGGTCTTCATTCTTGCACAGCACATTAAAAAAAAAGTCCTTTGTGACCAAAAGAAAAAAAAAGTTACTTATACATCCCTTAAACAAAACCACATAAATTTGTGATATGCAAACCTATTTCTCATTAAGTTTAATGTTCTCTACTCACTTCCCTCATCTGTTTGCTCATGCTCTATTTATGTGAAAATTCACATAAATATTCAGGCCATTTACATTGCTGTATCCCCAAAACAGGGTTTACCTGAAGCTAACATAACACATAGGTACATACTGGCCTATATACAACATGAATTTCACCTGTTGCTTGTGAATTTATGATCCTTCTATAGAAGGAAGTCTTCTTAACAACGCTCTCAGTCCCTGACCTCCCAGAAAGATTGTTCTGGGAAAAATAAAATCTAATTAGGTATCTATAAACAGATATATTTTTCTTTTCCTGAGTATCAACAGTGAAAATCATCTTCCCTCAAGTAAAACAGAGTTGGAATACAACTTTGGCAAGTCCCACTGCTCTGCATGTCACCTCTCAACTAATTTCAGAGGAGTCTCTATTTCTGTTTTTTTTTCATTCCTCATTGCCATGATGAAAATACAGCAGCTCCAAATTTAAGTATAGAAACTAAACACTAGCATTTGAAAACTATTCCAACTAAATGTTTTTAGAAATATTGAAAGTTTTCAGTTCACTGAGGCACTTAAACACATGCATAACTTTAAGGATACAAGTTGATTGTATTGGCTTCAAACAAAATTATCCCCAAACTGGAGTTTTAGGTATATATAGCTTTCCTCTGCTGTGAGTTAGAAAAACACCTTATTTGACTCTGATTTAGTAAGGTAAAGCAAATATGTGCTTAAGGATGATACTTTCTCAGTCAGCCAAAGAAGGTAAAGTCAGCCATCACACAGAAGCTTTCCTCATTATTTAAGCTGTTTATTTATGCTCTAGAAAGAAATCACTGTTCTGTATGTGGCTTTGAGAAAAAGTCTTGAGTGCTACTGTGTACTAGAGGAAGAGTGTGTGTGAGCCTCCCATTAGCCATCCAGGATGACGCAGAAAAAATGGGGCTACGGGCAGTTTTCTGTCTCTCTGAACACACAAGTTGGACTCAAAGAGTCAGCAATAACAGGCCCAAAGAACCTGTTCTCTCCGTGCTTCCCCACAGGACATCCTAAGGGTTATACGCAGAAGATGTGTCCTAGTCTCTTACTTTCAGTACCAGATCCGCAAAATAACATTTGGTACAACAGTACAAACTTGATCTACTACCAATGTGGACAAAACATTGCCTTTCTCTGAAGTTAGCCAGAGCCTGAGTTACGCACACTTCAAGATGGCTACTGAAGGACAGAGGACACCTATTCTGCCAGGAAATGGAACCCATCGGGGCAAAGTTGTCCCCTCCAAACACATTTCAACTAGGAAAATTATTCTGGATTAGTTTGATCCTTTATAATGCTTACCAATGACATATTTGAGCCTGTACTGGGCACCTTAAATTTGGATTTGCCATCTTACTTAGCTACTCCTTGTTCACTCCTCCTTTGTCTCCTAACTATCTCAATTTTGCGGCCAGATACAATTCTGAGCAGAGTACAGATTTGTAATGCTCAAATTGGAAAAAAATGTTCCCCTTGCTTTTGTCTTATGATTATACAAAAAGTTACCCCCACATAGGTTTTTATATTGAAACATAAGAGAAATTAGGTATGAAAACAGATGTTAGTTACAATTACTTCACTGAACTTAAAAAATAAGACAAAGCACTTTTAAAGAATCTACAATTTTTTCCTGTTACTTTCTCTAAGAAAAGTATCCTTCACTTAGATATCAAAATAGTTACAGTAGTAATAAATGTTACACAACCACTGAAAAAGATGCCGAAAAAGAGCATCATTCTTTGGACTTCCAGTTTAGTTATTTCATCATTCCTATTAAAGCCTTATTTTTGGGTATCGAATTTCTCAAAGCTTATGCCTGCATAAACATTTAAGCTTCTTATTAATATAGCTAAGCTTATTTCTTTTTATCTTAATATATTCAGTACCTCAGAAGGCGCCACAGCTGGAATGCAGCTCTTGGATATGATCATAAGTGCTTCAAAGGGAATGGGAGAGGTCAACATGCCTGAAAGAAAAGATATTGCCACTGCCAAGGACCAAAGAGATTGTGACAAGATGGGAATACAGAAGTTAATATAGAAAAGGAAAGATAGCTAAGAAAACCAGAGACAGAACCAGTAAGATTCTAGTGGCAGGAAAGCTAAAATTATTTGCTTTGTGAAAAACGACCACGAAGCAAATTCAACAAACAGAAAAATTCTTCACAAGAGGCAAGTGAAGGCTGATAACCCAGTGCAGGGCTACAACAAAGGGATTCCTTACAGAAATGTGAATCAACTTAGGTAATACAAAACCACTTTATAAATCTATACTATTTCTAAGAAACAGCCCACACTGGTTTTGTCAAGCTAAAACATTGTGACATTCTGACATATTTGCGTAGTTAATTGGGCTGATTTTATGTGTGCATACACACACATATCTTTAATTTTTGCCTTTCAGCCATACTGGAAGTAGTGAAGTACCATAGGAAAATGCCTCTTGAAAAAGAAATATAATGTATCAGTTTTGTTCAAAGTAATATTAGTAATCAGTGTAAATGAAATCAGCATTTGCCCCTAGTTGGCTCAGAGAGAACAAAGTTCTAAATTTATTAAGAAACTTCAAAGGAAATATGAAAAGGAAAAGGTCTAATGAAAAGGAACATTTATATGGAGTTTAAAGTAGTTTGTGCCCATATAACAAATATTTGTTCAGGGATTATTGTTAATGAAAATTCTTCCTATTGAGTTCAGCCTTTGTAACATCTTTCAGTCTTCCTAAAGTTAGCCACATCCAGCAAAACAAGCACTCCGGATGTTGTAGTGTTTTTAGGATGCAGACAGATGTCTTGTAGGTAAGGTCACCTCAACCATTTCAGTTGTGTATGCTGCAAGCCACATTGTTCTTGTCCCAGTAGTTTCCCTGCATACAAGAAGTAGAGCTCCTTTCAGGTAAACAATAAAAAGCAATGAAGAAAACCCCATACTTCATACATTCATACTTTACATGGTCCAAATACCCCCACATTAACTCATCGTCCCCAGCATGTTGGAGACAACTCTCATACCTCTGTGAAAATGTCATGTAACAAATGCTACATTTGATAGTCAAGTGCAATAATAAGCTGACAAAGATTGGTGAAGGACAACAAGACAGGAGAGCCATTTTGTCCACTGAATGAATCAAGATAACATCTTATCAGTCAAGAGGGCTTAGCACATGCAGGAACCTGAAACTGACAAAATCAATGGCCCAGAGACAACAGTAAATTTAATTGGTTTTATAGAAAAACATTAAGCTTTGGGAGAAATAGGGCAGAGACTACAATTCTGGAAGACCAAATATTCTACTTACCCCACTGTCTCACTAACATAGCCTTTAAATGGATTTAGGGTACGTCATCCTCCAACTACAGGTATATATCCCTTGGCCCTTGTACTCAAACCCATCTGAGTTTATTCATTATGGATGCAATCCATATCCGCTGCACCTGGATATTAGATTGAGTATGTCATTCTTCTGCTTGTCAGCATCCTCCAAAGTACAGATATGTTTGATATTATAAAGGAAGACAGATTAATATTGAAAATGGACCTTCCAAAAGCCTATGTAAATACAATCACTGTATTAATTTCAGACACTTGGAGATCTGACAAAACTGCATTTAAAATAAAATTATCAAAAAGGCTGTTTCTAGTTAGAAATTATGCTAGCAAATAATGTTACGCTAGAAATGTTAAAGAAATATACACAAGATCAATACACAAAACAAGTTACTATGCATACATTATTGAGTATGAAAATAAAAATACGCAACTTAAAAAAGCCACACACCCACAAAAACTTGTTTAAAAAAAAGCTTCACTGTTGTTCTACATGAAATTTTCCATTCATTTCATCCAGATTAGCAATTGCAGCGACAGATTCCTTGAGTTAGAGACCCTCAATAGTGACATAAAAATCTATACACACTCAAAACATCTCTTTTACAACAAGTCTTACTAGCTGTCAAGCACTATTTGCTTTGGAATGTCCACCTCTGGTAAGTGATGCATTGGTGGTAAAGCAGTCCAACCCATAATCCAGATTCAGAACAAATTCAAAGTTTCTGGCAAAGTTCTATGCCTCATGACAAATCAATACTTGCTACTCATATCATGACTCCAGAGACACTGAATGGACATACTTGTTTACCCTTTATCCTGCTAAGAGAGAGTAACTGAAACCTGGGCAAATCCCAGACACAGCCGAGTGGTAAACAAAGACTGCAAAGCATCCCATAATAGATAATATAGATATTACCAACAATGGTTACCCGTGCCTCATTGTGCCTTGTAGAGGATGGTAATTATTGGAACAGGCACTGAAGCATCAGAGCAGATGAAGCCTGGAAACAGCTCCATCAGTAAGCTCTGCGAGCCCATGCAGATCCCTCTCCTGCACACAATTTCTGTGGGCAGAATTTTCCAAGAGCTGCAAGTTCATGGGTCAGGTCTCTCTGAACAGTGTGACTGGTAAAATGAATCTGATTTTTCACCATAGCACATTTAATTTCTTTTTCTCTTTCTAGGTTTTGAACCTGAAGATAACTGGAAAATGCAAGTGACATTTTTCATTTATGCCATAGACTGAATTTTTCCTACAACATACCTTGAATTGTCCTTTAAAAAAACAATTCTAAAGACCAAGGGTTAAAAACCAGTATCACTAAATGTCACAGAATTTAGCATAAAAATTGCAAGGGTTACCAGTCCTTGTTTTGAATGAATTTGGGCAAAGTCATTTAGGTTTGGTGTTACAGTTTTTACAGGTTTGATGTTACAGTTTTTTACATGCTTTTAAACAAAAATTTGCAACGCAACAGTTTTAGTTGATTTTATTTCAACTATTTGCTACCTAGGAGTCTATATTAATTTGGGAAGGCCCACAAACAGCAAAACCCCTCCAAGCCTCTGATTCTCACACTGAGAATCAATGTATCTATGCTTTTTTCTGACTTGTATCAGAACTGTCTGGCTATTGTATTACAATTACTATCATAATTTTGAAGCCAGCTTTAGTAAATAAGAAAGGCTGCTGCAAACGAACTTGCATCCTCTAGTTAAGAGCACTACAGTTGCTTCACGAAAGCAAGAGCCCTTGGCAGCAGAGTGTCTTCTAGCACAACAGTGGAGCAAAAGTTGAGTAACAGATGGTCTAATGTCCTCTACTGATTCATTAGAAGTATTTTTTCAGCATTTGAGTTTTCCTTGATGGCTTTTCACCTGAGTATTGATCACAGTTGACTCCACTTCGTTCACAGGAGGCTGATCACACCATGAACTCAAACTGTCCCTCTGCTGGTCTGCAGTGTAACATGCAGAACAATAATCTATTTGAACTGATGATTCCTTTGTAAATGAAGCCAAACCACAAGATCAGAACACTGTGATTGCATAGAAGGGCAACAAGTGACATGGGTTATTTACTGATTGATACTTCCCTATAGTAATAACAGAAGCTTCTATTGGAGAACATCTGGAAACATTACAGTGCAATAGTTCTTTAATAATGAGGTCTATCAATCATTTGTATGACCACTGAATATGAAAGAGCTTCATGTTATCTATAAAGCAACTGGACTTGATGTTACTCACTCACGACTGGTGAATTCACTTTGGCCAGGACAAATAGGTATCTGCAGAGCAGCTGCTGTAGTCATAATATAGAGTATGTTCTTTGAATGGATTCATGTGCCAAGACTAGGGAGCACATGATGTAGAAAATAGTGCACCAAAGAAAAGAACAAAGTCACAACTACAAAGGTAAATAAGTCAAAGAGACTTAGCTCAATAAGATTTATAGGAGTTCTCAAATCTTGAGCATGACTTCAACCACCCAAATGCTAACAAAAATCGGAGCCAGTGGTAGTTTGATTTTTTTTTTAATTATGCCACTTCAAAGAATACAGGTAAGTCGTGGTATTAGCAATTCTCGCTCAGTATAAACTAGGTAAAACTAGTGTGTAAGAGGAGGTGTTACCATACAGGGTAAGCAAAGACAGACCTGGAAAAATAGAGGCGGAATTCAGTTTTGTAAGAACTTACTGCTCACTAGTGGCAGTGCGATTTCAGAAAAGCCCAAATGCTTACATGAGTGACTTGCACTATTCATTATAATATCACTTAGTTCTGCAAAGACAAGCAAACTGAACTGTCAAGTCTTCCCAGCTGTTTCCACTCTCCAGTGCTGCACAAATGGTCAATCCCACATCTCCTGCTCACTGCACACATTGCAATGCGTTCTGGTGAGCATGAGCAGTGCGTGAATGAGAAACTGGAGAAAGGGAAGAGAGGAGGAAACAGTGCAGATGACAAGGGGGAGAAAATGACAGTGAGGAATTTTTGAAGTTGTAGAGAAAGTCAGAAAAATCAGAGAGTTTGATGTGGCTGCTTAAGAGGCTCTGTGTTGCTTGGGGCAAGTAGAATATACTTCGGTGTTTTAGTTTAAGAATTTTCTAATGTCTTCAAAAAAAACTGGGATTCAATCTCAGATTTCACAGATCAAATCCTTGATCCAAAATATTCAGACTTGGGCAACAAACATTAGACACTTCTATCCACATGAAGGCATCAAATCAAAGGTCTGAATTTCCTTTGCAGCTCCTACCAAGTGGAATTATTTCAAATCGCTGGAATTAAACGTATATGGAAAAGCACTTACTTGGATACAAATATGACTGACTGCCTCTTTCCATACGTTTTTCCAGGAGAACTGAAATAAGGCAAGTAATTCTCATTTACTATCCAAAACGCCATTTCAGGAGAACCTTTTGCCTGGAACCTTGAGTTCAGGCAACTTTCAAGTTTGGTGCAAAGCCCTTTACTATTTCAATAGTACTTCCTCTACTGTTCAGTCTGTGCTTTTCTCACTAGCTTTTCCTTTCTTTGTTTCCATCTCTTTGTCTAGGTGGGGAGGAAAGAATTGGCTAGTCAGTCACATTTCCAAAATAAAGGTAACAGAAGCAGCTTTGAAGTAGAGAAATCAAAGCTAGGGGAGAAATGCACTGACTTCTCCTATCAGGCAAGAATCTACCCTTTCAGCAATATTACTGTAACACTACTTCCCTCACTACCCCAATCATTTAGTCCTTTCTTTTAAAAGAAGTTATTCTGAGAGGACGATAGAAGAAAACAAGAGTTATATAGAATAGTGCTCAATGAAAATGTGGAGAATACAGAAACCTCCCAGGCATGCAGAAGACCAGTGAATTACCCAGGTCACTAGAAGTAAACAAAGTCTGATTGTCAATTTGTCTATTTTTGACACCCAATTTTTGGGTGAAAGAAAGATCTGCTATCATCCATTTATATTAATAACATATAATACAACCACATCACCTTAGGGAAACCCAGCCAGGACCATGACATGTTTTATCTCCTAATACAGAACAGGCAGTGCTTTGTGAGGCATAGCCTGGCTTGCACGAAAGCCAGCTCTGAAGAAGTACAGAAATCACAGAGCAAGAGCAGCCCAGAAGGCAGAGTTTGACTTTTTGAATCACAGTGTTTCCTGGGTAGTGTCAAGCAACACAAGGACTCATTGCCATTACCCAAAGCCTATGCTTTCTGAAGACTTTAGCTCTGAGAGTCTCTTCATGAGAAACCTTGATGTAATAGATGCCCTCTTGTATTGGCTGGAACATGCTCACTCTCCCCTTTTACTTCAGCGAGAGTAGAAGTGGCACTAAAAGGACTCTCATTTGACACCAGCTGAACTTGCATCAAGACCCATGCTCATACCACCACGTGGAAGACTCAGCTACCCTAATGTCAAGCACAACCAGCAAACAAGGGCAACAACAGGAGTTTGCAAAAGAAGGGTTGGTAATAAATCTGTTTCTCAAGCAAGTACCTGCTATACAAGTACATGCAGTACAACTCAGTACTTGGAAAGTAGTTATTTATAAGCAGAAAGATGAATTAGGCTCATTTTTCACACACAGTACAAGACAGTTTCTCAAGATCAGACTGATGAAAGGGGTGAATGCCGAGTCTGAGGCCAGATGGAATATTGCCCTTTCAGATCAATGTAGAAATATGGTCTTTTGCCAAACAAATAAACAGAGGAGGGGGGTGGGGAAGCAAGCCTAATTATACCAACCTTCCTAAGAAACATTTCCAAAAATATTTATTGGCCTTATCCGGAGTGGAAAGTTTCAGAAGGAGCACCAGAGGTGTTTTATTTTAGCTTGGCATGAGTAAGGAAATTATAGGAATGATTTCTAAGTGTGGCAAATGCAGCTGCTTCTCAAAGACACAGTTTAAGGGTTCTACATAAAGCCATAAAATCCTTGAGAGACTTGTAAAGAGCTGGCATGGTTTCATTTGAATTTAAGAAGTTTGGGTTTTGTATTGTTTTGTTTTTTTTAAAGACCCAGTTCAATTCTGTTGTAACAGAGCTCAAGGCAATACCATTAAGACAATAGTGGGAATACAGTGATCAATTGCTCCAAAGCATCACCATGTTCAAGGCTAGGCCCTCTAAAGCTCTTATTAAAATGTCACTAATCCAAAGATTTCAAATAAGGAGAGAAGAAAATTTGCTAAGGATTATAACCTCCCTTAGTTTTAGCAAATCACAGTTACTGCACAGAAGCAGGCAGAAACAATTTAGAAGAAAAAAGTTAAATGCCTCATTAAAGTTTGTCAGACTTGTGTTGTGACTACAGGAAACATTCCTGTTGTGTGTGAACTTTGGGTGGGGAGAGAGAGATGCAAAGGCTGGTGGTAAGCCACAAAGCAATCTTTGGACTAGGCAGAGGTAACTTCTACCTTTAGGGGGGCTCATACCAGCCAGTGCAGGGATGGGAGAAAAGGCTAATACACAAGCAGAAAGTTTCTTAGTTTTCAGCATGAAATTCTTCATAAAATAAAAACAAGGAGGAATAAAACATTGATAACTCCATTGCTGAAAATATTTTGGTCATTTGTGGTGCTGACACAACCAAAGACTGCTCCAGGCAGTACATTAATATACCAGTTTCCTATGAAAGTTGGGTTTTGACTGGGTAAACCACAAACTGATGTCCTTTAGGTGGAAAGCTTTACAAGTTTGTCCTCTGCATTTTTGAAAGGCAGTTGTTTTCTAGCAAAAATATGATTTGACCAAAATACTTTTACAAACAAGAACCAGGTTGGAAGGCAGCAGTAGGGTTACAGGGGTTGGTCTGGCTTTGGGGTTAGACGGTGGGGGTGTTAGCTAACCAGACACCAAATGCGTTTTAGACTCTCACTCAGGAAGTCCAAACTCCTTTGGACTCTGGTTCACCTCATGGCTCACACCATACATTCACACAACTTCTCTTACTTTCTCCTCCATATGTTTTCTTTCCACCACCTCACAGGAAAGCAGACAGACTGTTACAAGTTTGTTCAGGTCTATTCTGCAGATCTACAGAGCATTTGCATCTAGGGTAATGGATGAGTATTTAACATTTGAGAGACTACTGATGAAGATGGGACTTTCCCAAGGCTCATACAGTGTTCATCTCACATGCCTCAAAAATCCCAATTCCTCTGCGTTAAAACTTCCAGCACATATTTTAAATTTCATCTCCAGTGTGCACACACACCATGTTTATGATTTACTAGGAAAATTCCAACATGGCATTCAGTAAGAATACCGATTTTTGTTGTATTTATCATTGTTTTAAAACCTTGCTGACTGTAATTGCAGTTACCAAGACGGAAATAACTATTTAATACAGTGCTAATCTAAAGCTACAAATACAATTCATGAAGAAAACATAAAAGGAGGTTCCGTACATTTCAGAGATTTATCCCAAGCCAGCACTCCTGCATGACACAGTAGAACCATTCATCCTAGTATTTCATAGAAAGATGAAAGATTGTGGTTTCCACAAAGTGTGAATGTCAACAAATGTCATCCCTGGCAAGCAGGAAGGAAATCATAGCTCCTGGACATAAGATATTTCACTGAAAATACTCTCTCCTGTATAAAGCAAGGATATTTCAGTTCAAATATGTCAAACAAGCACTAAAATTGTTGCATTTTCGCACGAGGGGTGTGAAATGACCAATAAAATCAAGCCACTTTCATCCAGTAAATGTTAAAAGAAGCACTTCAGACAAGATCGCATTCAGAAATAAATTATGAAATAAGCACAGCATATGGAAGCAGAGCTTTTATCAGTAGCAAATGTCATCAAGATGAAGAATGAATATTTTACATCTATATTTTCAGGTACATTTCAAGTGTGCCTCGCTTTGCATCAGGTCTTTAGGTAAGGAGGTTGATGTTCTAACAACAGATTCACAACATTGCTCATCAGCTGATTTTGCATATAAACACTTTGGACTTTCCCATATGATAATATGAGAACAGAAAATAAATATTCTTAGAGTACTATAACTCTACCATCTTCCACTATTTGCAGTTCTTCCTTTGCTTTCAGCAAGCACTGAGTCTGGCTTGAAGTTATTGGGAGTCACCAACTATCCTTTATTTTGAGAAAGTCTAGAATTTCTGCACTCTACAACAACAACACAAGGCTATATAATACTCAAAAGAATAATCTGCATACCACCTCATTTTTTCTTAAAAGCAGAGAGGACGAGCAAAATTACTTAACCATTAATAAATTTAAAAGCATATGTTTCTGAAGCATATACTTCATTCTGAGTGTCCCTTCAGTGGTAAGGATGATGATTAACTCAGATTAGGCATATCAACTGCTAGAGTTGTCTACTGTAACCCTAATGGGCTTGCTGAGCATTTTACTTATAATAACAAGTATGCTATTTTCCCCTTAAAATTATGTTTCTTCAGATAGAGGACAAGCAGTCTAGCTATATTTTATGCTAACACTCAATCCTCAAGTCACTGGTTTTATTTTCAACCTATTGGTTAGAGAATTAACCATCTCCTGTTTTTCTTCAAAGGGATAATAAGTAACTGTTCATACAATGGTGGTAATGATAACCAATTTCTTAGGCTCTGCCAAAATGAAATATGTCTGCAATTTCCTATTTTCTGGGTCCTCTTTTTCTCCTGTCTATCCAAAGCATCAGCATCAGCTTTCTCACTGCTTTGTTTCATGGTTGAAACTCTGCCAAGATTCATCATTTCCTGCTTACCCAGCAATCTAAACCAGACCTTTTAATCAGATTCTCTATCGTGAATCTTTTTTCTTTTCACTTTTACCTGAGACTCATGAGCCTTGAGAATTAGAGAAGTGATGGTTTGTTTCCATCTTCTCTCATTTCCTTTCTTTTATCACGTATTCAAACATGATTTAAAGGTGAATATACACAAAAATATAGAGATTGTATCTGAAATCATACCATTTTTCATGCTAGCTGGAGGGCACCGACTAAATTTAAGTCAGTTTCTATCCACAAATTTCTATGCAAGGATCAGTTCAAGTCACCAGTTTAATACAGAACCTATCAGCTACACATCCCAAACCAAAAGACCAATGTTTCACAAAAAAAATATTTTAAAAACTGGGCTCAAAGGTTTTAGAGAGCATTTTGCCCAACTTATTATTCCTTTGCAATTAAGACAAGACTGAGGAATGTGATTTCCTCATAATTTCGTCATTACACAAATTATCAAGAAAGATAGGAAACTAAATTTAGTTATTTCAAGCTCCAAGCAGCAGATTTTCTTGTAATATTAATTCTTGGGCATGGGAGAGAAGGAAATAAATTTTCTGTATTCAACATACAGCAGTTTTAATACAAGCAAAATAATAAAAAATCATTGGAATAAACTCCCCAGTTTCCTATGTAGGTTCATGTTATCCTCAGTAAAACATGGTAACAGTTTTAATGACAGTTTATGTCATATATTACTGGTTAATAAATACATATTAAAATAAGCTTGTTAACATGACACATGTCACAGTAGTGGATTCTTTAATAAGCACAACCTGGTATACCTGTCATTAGCCCAACAGGAATGGTAGATGCATTTTTTTACTGCTATGATGTTAGTCCACAAGCAGTCATTTTGTTAACTGCAGGCAACATGGGGTTAACAGAAAAGTAGTCCTCTAACACTCCTCATCTCCTAAAGTTACATGTTGGCAACTCCATCTCCTATTAACTTCCAAAAACTAGCAATAATTTCAAAGTTTCTTTCATTAATGATATTAGTGATTGAATGTCTTAGGGAATTGGCTACAGCTCAGTGTATAGCCCCTTCAATTCAGAACAACCCCACCTTGTCACTCAGAGTAACAGTTACCTGAAGGTTAACTCCTTGTGGCATGGTTTGGTGGACTCAAAGACCTAGTAAAATGGTCTGACAGCAAATTCGTACTACATTCAAGATCAGACTACGTTCCATATACAAATTACCAAACTAACTGACATTCTTATGGCTGCATAGTCAGGAGCAGGATGCTAGACCCGCCAACAACCTGGGTAAACAGTTTGGAGATATGTCTCAGACTGCTACACTGGTAAATGGTGAGCTCAACGGTTGTTGTTGCCTTTATCCTTTGTCATAAAGCAAAACTATTCAATTCCTTATACATTTTATTCTTGTTAATACAATTGCTGCTGTTCCTATTAACTGTGTAAATGTTTCATGCTTTTCTTTTTATCATTTTAAAAATATGATGTCCCTATCCTTCACTTGCGAGTTTCACAGATTTTTTTTCAACTTTGCTATAAGAGGAACTCCACAGTCAATAGACAAGCATTTGAAAGGGGCTGGAGCCTAAATGATTTGTATGCCTCTCACAGCTCAGGTTTCCAGAGGAAGCTTGGAAGAGGTGGTGCTTGTTCAATGCTAAATGCTACAAAGAAGACTTCTAAGACTCGCTCTCACTGGCACCACAGTAATTTCTAAACACAGAAAATCCTTGTGTATCACAGACTCAATCCTCTATTTTCATCGTTCGCTCGCTAGCTCACCAGAGAAAGAAAACAAGATAATAACTATATGTTTTCAAAACCAATTTTGCTGAATATCTTCATTGTGCATGTATGAATAAACAACAGTTTTTGCATTGAAATGTCTCAAGCTTATGTTCTACGTCTCCTGAATGCTCTTTGAACTACGGCCTTCTCGTTCGTAATCACTTTGGAAAAGCACAAAAATACTAACCTTGGCTTTTCTCCTCACCCTTTTCCGCACAGATTATTAGCAATTAGTATTTTAAACAATTCACATTTCTATGGCATGTTGTAGAAGCATTCTGCATCTGACCCCATAACACAATGCACAGTAGGCAGTATGTTACCAGGGCCCTCACAGTGACATGAGATCAAAAAAGGGAGGGGTTGGTCACTGGAAGGCTTATAAATATACTAGCAAGCATCATAAAAATATACAAACTATACCGGGTTTACAGCTCTTTTCAACAGAACATAGTCCCTCGCTCTCTTAAAAACACCCTCAAGACTTGCTGACAAAGAGAGGAAAGAAACTAATCCTTTTCTAAAAAATCTGGCTTTCCCAGCTGTTTGAATTGAACTGTCAGTTTCTGCTGCTCATTCGCCCTTAGGGTATCTTGTGTTCCTTCGATACTCTTTGGACATTACAAATGGAAAAGCACTACTTTGAAGGAAACAATAAAGCAATAGGACACAATCAGTTAAACTAGAAGGTCTTATCTACATCTAAATATGACTTTTGTGAGGGAAAAGAGACTTCAAAATATTATTGACAAACTGAATTCTTTTGCCAGGTTTCCTTTAAAGTGACAGAGACCTTTTTAAGGCGATTGGAGTGTTAAATAGTTCAACACATAAGTTTAGTGTCAGGATGTATTATTATAAAGAAAAGTATCACGTAGTAAATACACCAAATTGGTATAAAACGGTGAAATGGTTATTAAAAATGTCTTTTCTTTTTCATATCAAAGTCCAAATAAATGCCTGAAAAAACATTTGCATCTTCTTCAAGGTATATGAGAAAATCATTCATTGATTAAAAAACAATTCTCTCACATGTAAAAAGTAGAGCATTCACACAGTTCAATACACTAATTAATTCTACAGCTCAATACATTAATATCAGCTGGAAAAACTGTTTTCACCTTACAATCTGTATAAATCCACAGAAGTCCCATGGATACTACAACTTCTAACAGGGAATGATTTAGCCCAGATTAATTCACCTGCTAAATACAGTAGCAATTATATCTGAGAGATGGTAAAGACATGCCATTATATTGGTCTTTTAGTCTTAATTAAGCATTCTCACAACTGTTATTCTTTTGAAAATTTTTCATTGGGTTAATCTCAAGTTTCTGAAGCTATCTTAATTTGGAAATTTCTAGAAAAACAAATTACTCAGTCGCAAGTTAATTACACAAGCAAATTTTATCCACCTGATGAAAGGGTTTTGCTTATAAATATGGATTATGCTGATAGGATTAGTTTAGTATGTCAAAGTAAAATGTCTTGCAAGATCTGCAGGGCCTAGAGTAGATGTTATCTGCTCGCAATTCCAAAACTACATTGTCATCCCTAAAGAATTATCTAAAATTTATACTTTGTTCAGTGATGAAACAGTTTAAATTTGCTTAAGCAGACAATAGTTTAAAAACAATCTCTTCCACAGTTCTAGCTGTTATCAGCTTTGGTTGGAGGTGGAAGATCTTAGTCACACAGTGCTGACCTCTTGCTATGTCCTGAATGTAAGCATTTTTCTATAAAAAGTAATGTAGAATTGTCAATGCTACAACCTACATGATGTTAGACAGATCACCAGGTTGCATACAGCTCCCAAAGAGACTGACACAGGTCAAAAATTGGTCATACAACTACATTTTCTTTAGCCTACAAGAAGCTTCATAAAAGACATGCGATAAGGGAGGCTGACCAGAAGTTGCCTGCATAGAAATTGGATAAATCATTTGATTAGGTATTAATAACTGCTAATGAAAAGTACAGAAAGTCAAAGAAAGTTCAGTACCTCTGGGAAAGCACAATCTGAATCTCTCCTATCTTGATGAATGTGGAGCTCATAGGCTCACAGAATTTTGACTTCTTAGTCATAACATAAACAACTCGATATGAACATATTGCATGTATGAACAGCAGCAATTACAATGGAAGCTGTTACTTGAGTCTCTTAAGAAAAACCAAAGCATTGAAGAAATAAGGTTGCAAGAGTACCTAGGCTTTGACAGGTTCCCATATTGCAGCCTTCCTCTAACTCCTGTGGGCACAACACACATTCAAAATCATGTTCTCCGCCATAAGTGATTCAAATTAGGAAAGATGAAGGAGTGACCAGAAGATCAAGAAATGTATTTGTGATATTAAGCAGTATGGCAAAGCTAAGCTGTAGGCAAAGCTCTAGTCCTTATTAAATGACAAATATTTCTGTGGCATGGATTCTCTTCCGAGATCTCTTCTGAGGAAGGCCCTTGAGATAACCTCATAATTTCAGTGAACTTTGCTCCAGAACCCTATGCCTGCGGGAGAATCTGAATTATTTTCCTCTGGGCCATTTAGTTCTTTGGAGGGTGTTGCATGCATAAGCAGCCAGACATACAAACTGGATTCACACAGGATTCAAATGCCATTTGTCTTTACTTACTATGCTGCAGTATTTTTGAGCAAGCCCCTAGAGGATGTGAAACTGTCTCAAATACTTTGGGATTTGTTCTCAGAAAGAGAGAGTTGTTTCAGCCCAGCTTAGCTCACTGTCTTTGACCTTGGTCAACAAAACCACTTCCCATCATATAAGCATGCCTGTATCTTCTCTCCTCCTGCTGAAAGTATTTTTTGAATCTCCTCTAGTCCCTCTTAACAACATCTGGCTTCTTTGTTCTGCCTTTATTAATTTTCCACTACTTCAAACCTCCTGCCTGCAGATAGGAAGAAAAAACCCCTAGCTTTCTTAGCCCATTGTCACAAGCTATTTCCATCTCAACAACTAACTTCCAAAAGGTATCTCTGGTCTGCAAGGAATGTGGTGAAGCCCTGGTCAGTAGCATCAGAAACATGTTTGAAAGAGATTTTTAAAAAATTAGGAAGTCTCATAACTCCATGAAGTCAACCAGAACATATTAGCTACACACAGATTCTGCAAAGTTATCAAAACCATAAATACTCGTATGTGGGAAAGTTCAGCCCAGAAATGCTTGTGCACTCTTGGGAAATGCCATTGATTTCCCTCCCAAAGTTTGTGGAAGCTTTATCCATGTAGGCATGAATTAACACCAATTCATAAATAATGAATAGTGAAAGACAATTTAAACAAATTATTTGCAAACAACTTACGAGCCAAAAGCTTTTGCTTGAAATGTTCTCTCGGCAATTTCAAAACAAGGAACAAATTCATAAAAATCTAAGTCTTGCACTTAAATAGACCACAAACTGAAAAAAGGGCAACATTTGCATATATTATTTACTACAAATGGACCACCCTTCCCTTGACAAAACTCTTGAAAGGCTTAGGGTAAACTGACCTATTGTGCCTTTTCAGCTTCTTCCTCCATTTTACAGAACAAGGGAACATTTGTATATGTTTTAAGAAAAAATACTAAGGACTAGATTCCAAAAGGAACACTGAAAAATCAGGCTGTGTGCATACAGACAAAATACACACATGCAGAATGTTTTTAAGGTAGGCTGCACAACAGTCTGCTAGGCAGAAACATATACATGTCTGTAGGTACACACCTGTGTCAATGCCAGCATGACATCCAACTAGATATACATGCACCTCAGTCAGTTTCAGCATAGTGTACCTATGGGAAACAGCCAAATCAGGCATGTGTGCCTGGCTGTGACACTGGAATGTGGACAGTGATGAATCCTGATGTATAGTGTCTCCATTCAGCTCCTCAAATATGCATGTGGAAGAAATATGTATTTTTAATGTAATATATTATTGTTGTATATTAAAAACATATTTCCAGCATATATTGTAACTATAATGAACCTGCCAGTTTTAAATAATACAAATAATGTATGGACAATGCTGTATGGCACATGTGCTTTCTATAGATGAAAATAAAATATATTTGACAAATGGTCTTAACTGTCTTCCTATTCTCTTAATACCTGGTCAAATAATGACTGATATTGGTGGAACAGGATTGGGCCAAAAATAGCAGTATGTAGGTAATGGTACATAGGTATATGTAGGTAATACCATGAAAAAAAACAGAGCAGCACATACATCACACACACTCCTTGTTGCCAGTTAAGAATGTAAAAATACAAATCTGTAGAAAAGTGATATTCTTATTTTTTCTTTTAGGTGAGAAAAAGACAACCCCAGAAAAAAAAAGCTATATAATTTTTCTGGAACAGTGGGAGAACTATTTGGGGCAGAGCCCACTTTTATAAAGATTAATGAAAGAGTGGAGACTGAAGTGTAAAGCAGATGAAATGTTTTATAAGGAACATAAGGCAAAGGAATATGCTCTGAATGATAAAGACCATACAGTCCACCACCACTTCTTTCGGTGTTGAGAGAATATTTGAAGAAGTAAAGACTGGGAATCATATGACTGGAGTGGTAAACTACACCTCATAATTCACATTATGAAGTAATGATTAAAAATAAATGAGAAAAGTGAGAAGTGAGCACCAGTTATGATGAACTATTTACACCTACACCTTTGTAAGCTCCCTGTCTTCTTGTGTTTATAAAGGAACTAGTTCCTTTTAGGATCCAGCTGTAGCTGGTTGCTTAAAAAGTAAAAAAAATTAAAATAAATTGCTCAATAACTCTTGTTCTTTCTCCTTCTGAATAGAGACGGTTTTCTGATTGTCAACATTCTTTTGATGTCCCAAGTTTTATATCGTTTTATATCATTAAGATTTCTGATGGTTTTTTGCCTTGCCACCTACTCAATGATCTAAAGTGCCAATGTAAAACAAACAAACAAACAAACAAAGCACCAAAATGGATGAAAACTGGAATACAGACAAAAAGTAAAAAACAGCTGACTTTTTTTTAGGGGAGATGAGGAAGAATAAGGACTGTTGGTCAGATATGATTAAATAAAAAAAGTACAACCTCTGCTCCACTTTTCCCATCTTGGAACATACCACTGTCTTCATTAATATTTAAATTTGAAAAACAAAGCCAAAATGAACTGGATAATAAGCTCAAAGAGAAAGCATTACTTTCTGAATATTCTGTACCAAAGAGTTAAATTTGGGCATGGGCTCTTTTTCCCCACTTGATTTCCTGCTGAGTTGGTGAACAATTAAACTCAGAAATCTGACTACTAATCTCAGACACAAGCTCACCCACACTGCGCTTGACGAACCTACGACGTGCTCTTTACCAGACAAAGTGCAGAGGCTGACAACATACAGCTAATCTTGGGTGAGCACAGACAGACACACAAGTCTATGTGAAAAAATTTGACATATAATGTCCAACAGGATCATCCAAATGAAATATTTTAAGTTTGAATTTCATTTCTTCACAGTAATACGGTCCTAACATTTTGTGTTACACAGTCGTATACGGTAACTGCTGCATTGCTGTACCAATTACACTATGTCAATGCTATTTTTCACGTAAACAGTGTTGACAGAAATGTATACGGCAGCCCTGAGGCTGTAGAAATGTGTGAACTCCCAAATGGAGCTGTTATTTTATCCACATTGCTGTTTGATAAATCTGCTATTTGGTTGTTTCTGTTCTCTGTCTCTAATTTGCATTTGTGCTTGAAGTACAACCCTGGCCATTAAATAATATTGTTACACAAGAAAATGATCAGCTCAGGGAGGAAGGTGATTATATAAAAGACATCATTGTTGTAAACTGAAGTGTTTGATTGGAGGTATTTTATAGCTAGAAGTTATAATTTTCATATCTTAAAACTAACTTTAAAAATAAATAAATCTTCTAAGAAAATGTAATATGAAAACAGAATCTCAACTCATTTTGTTTTCACTGTTGCTTTGTCTGTGATGCAGGAAGCCTAGCAAGCAAGTGTCTATTGAACCCATTCAGGTCTTTAATCGCTTTTGTGTTTCCATGAGATGAAAAAATGTTAAAATAGGGAAATTTGGAAAACATTAGTGCAATTGTTTCCTATTCCTGTAGATTTAGGTCGTGCAACTATATATGAAATCAATCAAAGACTGCCAGTAAGTACAGTGAAAGCTGGATGAGATCCCATATCAAGGACTTCACCTTATTTTGATTTAGATGAAGAGGAAAAAATTGCTTTATCACTTTGGTTTCATGTGTGGTTTTAGTGTCATAGTATATGAACATCAAAATGCCAAATTCAGTTATATTGCA
Source organism: Nyctibius grandis (assembly GCF_013368605.1). NCBI lineage: Eukaryota > Metazoa > Chordata > Aves > Nyctibiiformes > Nyctibiidae > Nyctibius > Nyctibius grandis. The sequence continues at coordinate 61,425,334 of NC_090663.1, forward strand.
GTATATACTTAGCAGGGGACTTTGGAATGAAGGATCAGTCCCAAAATCTAGAAAATCAGTATCCTAATATTTACAGCCACCAGCACCTGATAGAGTGGTCCAAAGCCCAGAGAAAGTACATATGGGATAACTGTCTGCCCACAAGATGCACCAGCTCAGATAAAGGCTCTGGTCACTCACATGTAGTATACTGCAGCATCTGCTCTTTCCTGTCTCATCCCTGAGACAGAAACCAAACTTAGGAGTTATGCAGGACAGATTGTTTACACTCTAAGTTTTTTTTCTTCCTCTCTTGGACTCAGATATCTGATTCAAGAGTAGAGAGGCCTTTCATCCACAAAACCTAAAGCCCACTCCTGCTGCAAAAGATACTGTTTTAGAGAATTTAACAGATTAAAAATAGTTTCCGTAAAAGAGGAACGTTATCTGCCTACTGTAAAAGAGCAAAGAGGTTAAAGCAGTTACCAAAAGAATGGGGAAACCTTCCTTAAATCCATTCATTAGATTAAGAGGATTCAAACTTACACTTCCCACTTCTCAGTAAAGTGTTGTAACATCTAAGTTGGGAGCCAGTGGGAGAAAAGGTGTCATCCGGCCATCCTTTTGAAGCTGGACCTCTGTCTAGTAAAGAATGCATCCAGGAGGTTGGCATACAAGAAGAAAAAAGAATAGCTGGGCATATAGATAGCAGTGCTGTGTCCCAGTCAAGGTCCCAGAATTTTTTCATCCATTTGCTATTTCATACAAAATTGTAAATAATCGCTGGGACAGGGAACAGAGCTTTTACTGTTACTAAACTCAGGTCAGATAATTCTGTCATTTTGTTATCTACATAAAACATCCCATTCCTTTTTTTGACTCTCACTCAATTCCTGCCTTCCATGACTCATTATGGTGGAGTTCCCAGTCCAACCACACATTCTGTTGGTATTTCTTTTCATCAGGTTTTAATTTGCTTCCTTGAAATTTCATGAATGTGCCCTTGTTGCACTACCCTCTCTGAAACCCTTTTTTATTGTTTTATTGCAGCTCTTTCCCTCTTGTCTAAGGGAAACAATTCTAGCCTTTTCATTTTCATTTCTTTTATTTGCCTGAGAGATTTTCCACAGGATAACCAGCACAAAGCATTATTCTAAATGATACAGCATAGTAGGTTTCTATAAAGGCATTTAATATTTTCCATATGATCCTTCACCCTTATACATTCTAGTATACAGATCACATTTTCAAATACAGCTGCACACTAAACTGTCTATAGTGACATCTTGACATCCCTAGACCAATCAACAAAAGCTATTAATACATATATTGAATACAGCTACACCATGCTGTAATTCTTTGGAGAACAGGAAATACTCAGTATTTTATCAGATTCATTAATTAATCCATTCATGCCTAAATTTCTTGCATGTTTTAGGTTTTCTTCATCTCTTCAGAAATTCATTTTATCATTCTGTATTGTACAGCTACACTCTGCCTGCTGATCTGTCATCAAATTCAATTGGAAAAACATACTGTTGTCTTACTACATTGAATATAAATCCATTAGGAGGTGTAAATGGAAAGGGAAGGGCAGTTATTTAATCCTCTTCTGTGTCTAGGTTGCAAATTTCTGATTAAAAGCAGAAGATTTAATCTGCTTTAAGTTTTTTCTGGAGTAAAGTTGCTCAGAAAACACAATAGCTGAATTGCAGAAGTAATAGAACTGTGTTCCTTTTTCACTGCAAACACACAGACTCAGAGCACTCGAGGGATGAAAGAGAATGGTTTGTGTCACTCAGGAATTATTCCATCGTCAAAGAAATTCCTCAGGAGCCATTGCCATTGTGTTTGCAGACCCTCTGCGACAGGGCAACTAAACAAAGAATCAGGCTAATAAATTATACAAAACACATTCAGCTGAAATTGCATGTTCAAAGATACAGGAAAAACACAGACTTGCACATTTGATGGAAAACGGTGAATGATGTGAAATCCAGTACAAACAGAGAAGACCCACTTGTTCTTCCAGGCAACTAGCAATAGGACAAGAGGACATAGCCTCAAGCTTCGCCAGGGGAGGTTCAGGCTGGACATTAGGAAGAATTTCTTCTCAGAAAGGGTAATTAGACATTGGAACGGGCTGCCCAGGGAGATGGTAGAGTCACCATCCCTGGATGTGTTTAAGAAAAGAATGGACATGGCACTTAGTGCCATGGTCTAATTGACATGGTGGTGTCAGGGCAATGGTTGGACTCAATGATCCCAGAGGTCTCTTCCAACCTGGTTGATTCTGTGATTCTGTTCCTCAGCTGCTGTGACCTGACAAAACTCCTTGGAAATGGAGTTCTGATCTAGTATCTAGGATCTGTAAAATAAGAGTTCAGAAAAAAAGGAACAGAAGGAACTAGTGCTGAGTCCACCCTTCAGAGTCATGGACCACCATGCAATCAGTGCCTTGTACAAAGATAAAAATGAGCCTTACGTTGCACTCCCTGCTCTGTTCATAGGTGGTGACCAAGGAGAGTTCTGGGTTAAATTTGGTGACTGTGAAATAACTGTGTGTGTATTATTGCAACAGCTAGTTTTACAAATGTTTGAGGAAAAGCTTAGACAAAAGTGAGGGATCTGTATTTCTCACTCCAGCTGCTAACACCAGTTCTCACAAAATACCAGCTGGCTGAAGGCAGATTTTTACAGAGGATGTACCAATTCTGGCTGGATCCAGAGTTTTGTGGAGTGATCTTTAGGGAACACTCCTATAACCATGAATACTATTTTAATATGGTCTCAAAAACAGAAATAAACTTTTTGTTTGCAACTAATTTTTGCAACTATACTTCAGTCAAGACAGTGTCCCAAAAATTTTGTATAATTAGAACAGCTATCATACATGAGAATTTTCTAAACTCTCTGTGGAGGATGAAGTGCCTGGTACATTCCTGACCTACCAGCTATATTGATGATGCTTTGGTCCTGAATGCCATTTTATTGAGCTACCATAATTATGGAAATATCAGTAAAGTCTCAGTTTTCTACTCTTTCCTAGAGCTCACCCAACTAGGCTTGTGATGTCCTGTGACTGTTGCTTCTTGTGCTATGTCCTGTTTCTGCCCTCCCCTAACTGCTTGCTTATTTCTCCCTCCTGTTGTTCCTCATTAACAGAGACTAACTAATCAGCTCTATTTCAAGGAAATGTTACTGCTACAGGTACAGCACTGTGCAAAATAAGGCCATTTATTTCAGAACTTAAAACTGAACAAATCATAAAGTTTAGCTTGACAATAATTTTTTCCAATATACTTGACCAGATGTGGGCCTAAGCAGCAAAAGCCAAAAATCAGTTTATAGTTTCTCTGGGTGGGGAGAAACTTAATGAAATATAACAAGGGCAAGTGTAGAGTCCTGCATCTGGGCAAGAACAACCCCATGTACCAGTACAAGTTGGGGACAGACCTGCTGGAGAGCAGCGTAGGGGAAAGGGACCTGGGGATCCTAGTGGACAGCAGGATGACCACGAGCCAGCAGTGTGCCCTTGTGGCCAAGAAGGCCAATGGCATCCTGGGGTGTATTAGAAGGGGTGTGGTTAGTAGGTCAAGAGAGGTTCTCCTCCCCCTCTACTCTGCCCTGGTGAGGCCGCATCTGGAATATTGTGTCCAGTTCTGGGCCCCTCAGTTCAAGAAGGACAGGGAACTGCTAGAGAGAGTCCAGCGCAGAGCCACGAAGATGATTAAGGGGGTGGAACATCTCCCTTATGAGGGGAGGCTGAGGGAGCTGGGTCTCTTTAGCTTAGAGAAGAGGAGACTGAGGGGTGACCTCATTAATGTTTATAAATATGTAAAGGGCAAGTGTCAAGAGGATGGAGCCAGGCTCTTCTCAGTGACATCCCTTGACAGGACAAGGGGCAATGGGTGCAAGCTGGAACACAGGAGGTTCCGCATAAATATGAGGAAAAACTTCTTTACGGTGAGGGTGACCAAACACTGGAACAGGCTGCCCGGAGAGGTTGTGGAGTCTCCTTCTCTGGAGACATTCAAGACCCGCCTGGACGCTTTCCTGTGTGATATGGTCTAGGTAATCCTGCTCCGGCAGGGGGATTGGACTAGATGATCTTTCGAGGTCCCTTCCAATCCCTAACATTCTGTGATTCTGTGATTCTGTAACACTTATGACTATACACAAGATTTTGATTTTCAGATCCATCTCTAATAAATTATTTGTTGCAGAATATACAGACATCTTGAAATTAAATGATTGTCAGGATTTCTTTTGTAAAGAAGCTCAGGTTTTTGTACCCTTAGACAACTTCCCTAAAATACGGACATTTCAATGAATATTAGCAATCCATAAAGCACACTATACTGTCACTACTTTTCCTATTATGAGACATAGGAATAGTAATTTCATACCCTAAAAGGGACAGAAAGAAGTCACGGTGCTTTATCAGAAGAGAAAAAAATTATTCCCTAACAGATGTACTTACTAATGCAATAGAAGGAGTGGGACAGCACAAGATACCAGGGAGAACCAGAGGCTTGAAAATTATTCCAGTGCCATACATATAGGTATGTAACCCTGTATTTTCTCCCTGAGACAAATTTCCCACTGACTTCAGGGCCAGATTTGCCCTGAATAAGAGGGAGAACCTCCTCTAAGAAAGATGCTGCAATACAGAGCTTTGTTAACAGCTTCTCTAGGACCTAGATGCTAGCAAAGGTGCCCCTAGAGAGCTCACCCAATTAATTTGTCTCTGGTGTTTTAGCTTTAAATAGATACCATACTTTTTTTGAGAAATAACAGCCCTGTGATATTACTGGGTTACAATTTTTTTTTTGAACAAGTGTTACTGAGGATTCAAAATTATGGCTACTTACGTTGCATGGTTAGTGTGAACATAACCCTATGTGTTAGTGTAACAACAGAATCAATCCATTAGAAAATATTATTTTAAGTCATAACTTTCAAAGATGACAAATTATTAAGAAGCATTTACTCTGACATACATGAGAAATGTATGAGCATGCATGAGAAATCAACGAAGAAACAAAAACCTGAACATCCACACCCCTCCCTCAAACTAGCATCACACCTAGTTTTTGGCCAAGCAAGGATCTCCAAAAGCAGAGTAACACACCAAATTATTTCTGAAAGTCTTTGCCTGAGTAGTCTTCCTCTGCCAGAATTAAAGAAAAATCTTCAGCACGTCAGAATCTGTGCCAAAAGATGCTTAACACCAACACTCGAGCACTTTTAGCAGGAAGAGAGGTGACAGCACCTGACAGGAGGAGCAAAATCCATTTCTGCTTTGGGATATTTGATATACATTTCACATCAGTGGGAAAGTAGGCCTGGACAGTTTGTACACTCAAGCCACATTCTTGCCTCTGCTGTTTTCAACTTGATCACCTCCTTGCGGACCTTTCAGCTGGTCACACACTTATATTTAACACAGCCTGGACTGCTCCTTTGTTGTGCAATTTAACAAAATAGTGTGCACTACTCTGCTAGAAAACACCAGAGATTATACAACCTACTCATGCTCTTTAAACATAATGGATGTCAATCTGGCGGAAGAGGCTCCTATCCAGAATGATACCCTTGACGAAATTGTGTTAAAATCAATTTGCAATGCAAAACTCATGTCAAGGAAGAAAAAAGGCAAAGAAAAATTGTCATTACAGTCAAAAAAGACAAAAGAGATAACTCATCACCATCAATCACTTGGTTTCCAGGTGTTTCCTTTTCCTGTTGAAACAAAAAAGTCACTGTGTCAGACACCTGACTTGACTCTGCTACACAAAACATTCAATGGCTAAAAATTTCTTGCTATTGATTTGTTATACTGCTTTCCTCCAGACTACTCTAAAACGGCTAAAGAAGCATGCTGTTATCTGTGGCCAAACATTGCCACGCTGGGCAAAGCCAATACGGCTGAAGATATGATCAACCAATACCATCAGATAAGCATTTCCAGTTCCATCTCTTTCATTCAGTCTTCACATGGAACACTCTCAGATCTTTCTTGTAAAAAGATCTGTAAGATCTTTCTTGTAAAAAGATCTGTAAGATCTTTCTTGTAAAAAGATCTGTAAGATCTTTCTTGTAAAAAGATCTGTAAGATCTTTCTTGTAAAAAGATACTGTTTCTCAGTACTGCACTGTTGACAGAATGACAGAGCCTAATAAATTTTCATAATGATCTGAACATTTTCACCTAATGAATTCTGTGCAGCAACACAGAAGATTGGTGGTGCCATGTTTTGTTCTTTTTCTGCCGTATTATGTAATACAGAAGACCAACAAGCCAGAAATAATAAGAAAATAGAAAATTATAGGTCTTTTGTATGCTATAGGACTCTAGTTCACTGTTCTATCTGTGGCCACAGAAACAAAATAAGGATTCTTTTTTTTATTCTGATATATGTTTTGCATATAATAAAAATTCATTGTAGAAAAATGCTGGTAGAATAGTTCCTGTAGTCTTGGTTAAACATCAACTGTTCAAACCGAAATGCAGATCAGCACAACCTACCCGATACTGTACAAACTACCAAGCTTTTTACATTGTTTTACATTTCCTTTATAGTTTTCTAGCATTATTAGTCCCAATTTCTATAATCCTTAATTATCTTATTTTTCACAAGCATCTCAACAGAATATTCTGAGGAAAACATATACTGAGCTATGCAGCTGGAGAGCCAGGTTCACAGAGTGGATGCTATTGAAATTTTTGGTCACAAACATGACTGAAAGCTGAACTGGAGAGGAGAACACACCAGTCTGCCCTCTGGAAGTCCAAGGCAGTGCTTCTGCTGACCCCCACTCCTTACTTCTCCAATAATCGAAAACTATCATTTTGCGATCACTATGCCCAAGAAGGCCTCCAACCATCACATCACCCACAAGTCCTTCTCTGTTCGCAAACAAGAGGTCCGGCAGGGCACCTTGCCTAGTTGGCTCACTCAGAAGCTGCGTCAGGAAGTCATCTTCCACACACTCCAGGAACCTCCTAGACTGTTTCCTCTCCACTGTACTGTATTTCCAGCAGACATCTGGTAAGTTGAAGTCCCCCACAAGAACAAGGGCTAGCAATTGTGAGACTTCTCCCAGCTGCTTATAGAATATTTCGTCTGCCTCTTTATCCTGGTTGGGTGGTCTGTAACAGACTCCCACCACGATATCTGCCTTGTTGGCCTTCCCCCTGATTCTTACCCATAAACACTCACCCCTATCGTCACCATCATTAAGCTCTAGACAATCAAAACACATATAGGGCTACCCCACCGCCTCTCCCTCCTTGGCTATCCCTCCTGAAGAGTTTACAGCCATCCATCGCAGCACTCCAGTTGTGCAAGTCATCCCACCATGTTTCCATGATGACAACTATGACATAGTTTTCCTCCTGCACGATCGCTTCCAGCTCCTACTGTTTGTTGCCCATGCTGCGTGCATTGGTGTAGATGCACTTCAGTTGGGCTATTCATCCTGCCACCTTTGTAGGGGGAGAAGTCCCAAGTCCTGCATGACCATTCTCAGGTGCTTCTATGGTTTCTAACATGTCAATAACCCTTGCATCTTTGCTGCTATATGGATCTACATCCTCTACCTCTACTAAGACAGCAGACTGAAGGATCTCATTAGCACACTGTCCCTCAAACATTGGCATGATGCCTCCAGGCTTGCCTGAACTTGATATTTCCCTGTCACCACCACATTGTGTTTTCCCCAAACACATCATACTTCAATACCTGCAAGACTACTAGAAAGAAGTGGTTCTGCTATCACCAGTCAAGCCTTCCTACGCAGTAAGCCTCTTCTGTGCAGAGCCTGGCACCCAAGGAACAATCCTGCCCTGCTGAAGAGCTCTAGCTGGAGTCTTCAGGCATCTGGAGTCCATTCACAGGAGTATTCCCAGAATCATGACAAGACTAGAAAACCCACAACACTTTCAACAAGTGTCCCTGGAGTGATTATAAACAACCCAGCCATGCACAAGATAAACAATCCCCAGTTCAATTGCTGAACAATTACTGTTGCAATAACCAAATAGAAGAACAGAGAGTTGTGAACAATAATATTCGAGTCCCAGGAGATAAACAGGAGGAAAACATCAGATAAGCGTGTTAGACTCATTCCCCCAAATGTGGGAAGCACCCACATTTGTTCTTGGCTTTTCATTAATCATATGCTCTGATATATACTCATCCAAGCAGATTTTGTTCTGAAGATAATATAACGTTTATCAATGGCAAAGCAGAGACATTCTTAATAAGTGAGGTGTCACTTCTCCCTGAACCTTCAAGTGCCATATTTGCAGATAGAATGTTCTTTGAAAAAAAGGAAATGGAGCAAAACAACAGCTGCAAGGACAATGAAAACTTTTGGAGTTAAGCCATTGAAATGTCTTTATTTTGCTAAAAATCTTTTGATGAATCATTACTAGTTTTAATTGCCAGTGGCAGTGATAAAATTTATGTACTTTGAACAGCAAAATGGATCTACAGTCTTTCATCAGGGACCAGATGTTTTAAAATATACCTAAGGTGTATCCCGTATGTAAGCTGTTTGCTGTAGATCAATAAAAGCTTTTGAGGAGTTAAGGTAGGCAAGCATCACAGTGCTAAGAGATTGTTTCAAAAAAATTGAGATATTGCCATTTCCACACATTTGGGGTAGTATTCAATCAAACCGGAACATCAGTTAATCCAACATAATAACATGAATTAGCCAAAGGAATAAAACAAATAATTAGAGGTAGTTATGGATCTAGTCACTTGAGTAATCTAGGCATTTGACCCAGGGAGCCTTAGAACAAGAACACGATGAACAGGTTACTTTTTTCAACTAAAAGGACAGCAAACCTTGTCATCTTCTGTACTGCAGATTAAAACAGTTTCTTAAAAATGCAAATGGATTCTTATTTCATGAAATGATATAGTACTATTTTTTTTTTTAAACAAAGGATAAGTGATTTAATCAAACTATGGAAGACGAGATCTGGTAAGATCTTACTATGAAACCTCATGTGGGGACTGTTTTGATTTCATTTTCCATGCCATTTTATGTTGCACATGGGTATTCACAGATATAAATTTTCATCTACAAAAATATTCTTAGTTACCTTTTCTACCCATGGGATTTGTTTGTAGGCTCATATAACTCCTCAAACCTATCCAACCAAAAAAAGGTAATCTCATTAATTTTAAAATTCAAATCAAGCAAATCACACTCTGATCAGAGAAAATCCACAAAGAGAAACAAGAGCTAAATATGACAGCGGGAAAGACATGCTTAGCTCTAGCTTTTAGAGATGTGAAACATATGAATTGACAACTTATCTTTCCAAAGCTTCTCACAGAACAAGAGCCACCTCTACCTGAAGCACTACCTCCATGTTTTTCACTTGGGGTCCATAGAGAGTATAATACCAAATATGGAAAGTTTCATGTACGCAACCATGGAACGAACATGTCATCCCCAAACTGTCTGCACTCATGTTGGAAAGTTCTGAAGTAGGCAGATACAATAAGAAAGAACAAAATTAAAAAGGTAACAAGTTGTCCTTTTTTACAAATTCAAGATCCCTCCCACTGAGTATTCAGGCTCTTTTTTCAGCTACAGCTTCAGTTCCAGCAGAGAGGAGGGAATCAGAAGGAGGAGGATAGACCACCACCCTGAAAGCTGGAATGAGATGAAAGATGAAAGGCATGTGAAATCGGAATCAAAAAGGGAGAGGGGAGCAGAACAGCTCCTGAGTCAATGGCTACAGCAGCAGAAGTTTACACTCTTGATTTTCATCTCACAGATATAAAATCTTCACTTCCTTCCTTAAGCCCATGTTTTAGACAATTGTATTTAAAGGGTATGAACTAACACTGCTATATTTTATGCAAGAGGAAGCAGTGTCTAGAAGAGAATCCAAGAAGCAGAAAAGGTCTTCTCCTGGCTCTGAAGCTGAATAGCCTTTGTACCACTGTGCTATGATGCCTTGACCTTCCTTCCCTTTGGATGAAGAAGTTTTAATGTGCCTCTGTGACAGCCTATGAAGGCTGCAGGTATTAATCTGGTATTTGACATTTAAAATTTATTGTGCATAGCTTTCAGAGGTTTTTTCTAAAGTATTCCATATTGCCTCCTGCATTATTATCACAGCTACCATGAACACTACAGGAGCCAAGATATACCAAGAGAGAGCGCTTCTGGAAATATCTACCCTAAGGTACCACATGTAACACTGCTATCAGTTCACAGGGCTACAGCATTCTGGAATAGGCCCCTTATTCCACACACTGCAGGTTCATTTTTCAAGTTAGTTATGGATTACACAAATCTGCAGCTTTACATAAGCGTAGGGTACCCAAGTCCCCATGTCATCTCAATTTCTCCTACAGGGAGAAAGAGAAGACTGCCAAGGAGTGAAATTGATACGGCCCTGAGTTACCACCCTTGGAATTTGCTCCCTGCTCTCCTAGTCTCTTATGACCTCTCTGCACCTCTTCACCCTCTTAATCGGGTTAAGTATCAAAAACAGCACCTCGTTATCTCTAGGCACACTTGGAAGTATAAACACACTAAAGGCTGCTTGTTAATTAATAAAGCATTGGGAATCAAAAAGTTCCAAGCTGGCTGCTTTGCATTTCATAACAGTGGGCTAAATTTTGTAAGGATTATTTCTTACCCTGAGCAGGCTGTTTCAAATAACTATGCCCTATAACAGGCAGTAGAGAGAATATCTCTGTTTTTGTTCCTAATCGCACTTGTGTGTTCTGGAGAAGAATGGCTGGGAAATGTTTTCTTAGTAATACTTTCCATTTGATCGGCCATTGTTAATTGGAGGACACATTATTTCATGATGTTTCTCTTCCTGGCAGCCTGCACAGTAATTATAGACAGTAGCTAGAGACAAGTGGACTAGCAGTTCTGGAATTGTGAACAGGAAAGATGAACAATTTGTAAATTAATCTCTTCTTGTGGTAACAAACAACTCAAGTATTTATAAAAAAGCAGTTTTACACCAGTTCCATTTTGCTGCACACTGAATAATGTCAACCTATTATGAAAGGTTTTGTACTATTCAAATAGTAAACAAGCTCCAGCTCCTTCCTGGAGTTCATTATTCTATAAACTTGACTTTCATGGGGGTCCAAAGGAAAATAAAAGGATTTTTGGGGAAGAGATGACAAACTGAGCTGAAGATTAGCGTGCTTTATTCTACCGCTCCTATTGTACATGACACTGTAGAAGAAAGACCTAGATCAATCCCAAGATGTGGTTTGTAGTGAGGTTGGACTGCTTACAGTATGCAGCATGAGAGTCATGCCTGTGAGAGGAAAAAGAAAAATACAACCCACAGAATGTGGATTCAGAAACTGTTTTTTCCTTACTATAAAAGTCAATCCTATTACTGCCATAATAGCTACTTATTTTTCTTTTGTTTTCCTGAACCAAACCTTCAGAAAGCTCATACTAGTGATTTTTAACTGCAGGTGACTTCTTTTTTAAATGGAAATTAAGTTTTCTTGTTAAAATGCAGAAACTTGTTCTCACTTCAGCATCCAGATCAGTAAATGGGTTAATACATGTGAGGTGCTGAGCTCTTCAGAAAAGCCAAGTCAGAGAGCCAGAACAAAAGTCCTTTGTAGAGACTACATTAGTGTATTATTGTTGGTGTATGCCATGGGTTAGGCTCGCCTTTCCCAATAACATTAAAGCAGATATTGAACAAGTGTTCTTAGCTCAACCATTGGAGCTAATGTTCTGAAAATTAACACAGGCAGTTTTAACAATTGAATATGTACAATTAGTGAACTTTCATGAATTAGATTTGCAAAGCAATTATATGTATAAGTAACTGCATAGTCACTGTGAAAATGATGGCAAGCAATACTGAACAGTGGGGGCAAGTTTCTTTCCATGACAAATAAGGAGGGAAATTTGTTCAACTATACAACTAAAAGCACAGCAAAGAAGAGAAGACTGATAGTATCCAAAAAATATCAGGAAAATAAAATTGCTTCTTATTGGTTTAAGCATCCTATTTGAGACATGAAATAATATATGTGGGTTTTTTTAGTGTTTAAACCTTTGTCTCCATTTAGCCCACACCCAGGGCTAAACAATAACCAGTTGTTCTATCACCCAATCTCCCCTACCTGACTGAGAAAGTGAATTGAGAAAAGGAGGGAGACTCACAGGCTGAAATTTAAACAGATTCAATAAAATAAGAAAACCAATATTGATACTAATACAAAAGACACAAAATTATACTCAGCCCATAGAGTGGTAGCAAGTCCCTCCAGGGATCACAATCATTCAAAGAGAAAGAGAGAGAGGAGAACAGAGCAAAGAACCTCTCCCTCCCCAGCAAGCTTTCCCATTTATAGCAAATGTGAGGTTAATATTATAGAATACACCTGTGGGCCAGCCTGGGGCAGCTGCCCTGGCTTACAGCTAATGGCCTTGATCACCATAACACAGTTGGCCACAAACTGAAACAAAATGTAACAGAAAATTGATTCTATAATTTTATCCCCACAAAACCAGGACAACCTTGGCAGAATAAAAATAACAGACCAGCAATATAAAAGAAAGTGCTCAAAACAGGAGGCATAAGGCAGAGGGTTATTTGGATAAAGGCAGGCAGCTCTTTCTCTCTGTAAGGCTCCATAACCGGACCTCTGTTACAGCTTTCTGAAAGGCAGAAACTTAATCCTTGACGAATTTTTTCTTCGGGACTATCTTGAAAGTTCTATCTATATGCACATGAAAAATATACCTTCAGGTACTTAAAAGAAAAAGAGTATGTAGGCTAAGGAAAAGGATGTTAAAGTATTTGAAACAGTCACTTTTGGGGAACAAATATCTTCTTTTAGATGCAGGGTATGAAATTTTGGGGGATTGCTCTTCCGTATTGGACCCAAGAAGTTTTCTTTCAACTCATTTAATTCACTGATTGGTTTATCAAACTAGATCATGTTAACATGCAGCCATCACAAGTGGGCATAACTCAGAGCATCACCTTAGGACACTGATTCATGCAAATGAATGCGCATATTCCTGACCCATCTTGGGAACCCCCTCAGCATACCCACACAAGCTCAGAACTGCCCGAGTTAAGTGGGATGCCCTGGGAGGCAGGCTGCATTAGCCTGGACAGCAGGATCAGTCTGCATGCAGATACAGCATTTCCTGTATAAAGCTACTTTATTCAGACCCAATTCAGGGATCTCTGCATAAGTCACATCCCTTGTGCAAAAGAGGCTGTGTGTGCTTGAACATCGTGTAAGCTTGATGCAACCTGGAACTCCTAAAAATCTACAAATTAAGTGATAAAATAAATCACAACAACAACAACATCTTATTTAATTGTTGATTTTGTAAACATATGATAAAATTCCAGAGCGGGTTGGAATCCAGGTCAACGTATCCCCAGTTGTGCAAGATTTCTTCCACACACATTCTATTTTTTACAACCATTACTTAAAAAAGAAGGAAAATGCCAAATGACGGGGTTTAATCAGGAGAAACTATCCCACAGTATAATATAGCTCACCATTTGGAAGTTTTTTTTTCCCCCCAGATGTTTTGGCTAGAATTTTTCAATTCCGCTATTCCCAGTTACAGTCCTCTTCTTTTCCAAGTCTGAGTTCTTCGCCCTCTCTGGAATTTCCACGTAACAAATACAGAGCCATTGTGGTCTGTCTTGGAAATTGTTTGGCCAAACTTCCCATGTTTAGTTGCTTTTATATTTCCTTAGTAATATGTTCTTCCACCCCTTGAACATGTTTAATTCTTGATGGGCTGTTTGAGAGTAGAGATGAAAAAATGCAAGGAAGAAAGATGGTCTAAGATAACATCAGATTTTTTCCAGCTAACTCCATAATTAGAACTCCTTCAAAACTGTACTAGAAGAATATTTTCATATATAGGAGATCATTGGTTATGAGGAGCAACAAACAACATCAAACGAAGCAATTTATCCCTTTTGTTTGAAGCACTTAATCCTAACTACTTCAAGTGATTTCCACATGGTTGACACATAGGAAACTGATGACATATGTGCTGGCACTAAAGGACTGTGTGATGGAGAGAGCTGAAGGAGAGGGTCAGTGCCACAGGAGTGAGAGCTAGTAGCCTAATGGTGGATCACACAGTAATAGATATTCATGAGATGGAGGAAGAGCAAACATGTGGAAGGCAGATAAAATTATTTGGGAGGGGGAAACATTAAAAGCACTGAATCTCAAGGATGAGCCCAGTCTTCAGTGTTGTAAGGATTAGTACAATATTAAGACTTTATAACATAGAAACTTCAAAACAACATACCATGCTGACAGATGGGGTTTTGATGTACCTGAAGCAGCAAACTCTATCCTAGCCAGGGTAGCAAAGCACAATAGTACAGCAGACTGACAAAACCCCAGCATATATTCAGTAGCTAAAGTCTACTCTGCTGAAGACCTACCGCTGTGCCTGTATAAACCAGTTTTAATTGGACAGTTTAGACAAGTCATGAACTGTAATTGTTCCTCTGATCTCAGCAGGGCATACCCAACTCTTGGTGAAGATGTAGGTTGGTTTTGTTTTTTCCTCCTAGAGTTTGAGAATTGTATGCACCTATATAGAATTATATAAACTCATATATACACAAACACACATGTATTTATATATATATATATATATATATATATGGATTTAGGGTTCAAATTTGTGACTCTGATCCATAGAGTTTCAGATCCAAATCTGGATCCAGATGCTTTATTTTGGGAAGCAGGTGCAGGGAACAGAAGGATTCAGAGTTCTAATGTGCAGGAACATGGACAGAGGTTCTGAAACTAAGACGAATTTTGTGCAAACAGACAAAATAAAATAGAGGTATATTTACATTAAAACTAAGGAATAGTCATTTTGATTTTTTTAACAAAGGAGAAAAACTTAAGAGCAATACTCTACAGGTGCCATTTGTGTTCTTGTAACAGCCATCCATTTAGACTGAGATCTGGCTCACCTGTGAAAAGCTGCTGTTTCAGTGAACTCCCAGTAAAATCACAACACATCCTTTATGTGCTGGTGGGCACAAGAAACTTTCCCATGCTCCAGTTCATTTCCTTGAACAGAGAGATTTCTGCTTCCTGCACCTGAACTGAGCATCTCTTAGAAACGCTAAGCCTACCAGGGAGAAAATTGCACTTTATGTATTTCTTACACCGTAATACATTTGGCCAACATAATACAGGACCGTTTTGCAAGAGGGCAGAATTTATCTCCAGGGTAAAGGGCCACATTATGCTGTTAACCCAAGGCAGAGCCAGTGCCTACAAAACATGAAGTCTCAGCATGAAGTATACAGCATGATGATTCTTATTCCTTTTCCCAACCTGAAATCTACATTAAAAGGAGTAATCAGAGATAAGAGGACTGTACCTAGCAATATACAATATAGTACATTGTTAAAAAGCAAGTTCTTTAGAATACTTTCAATCTAAAGTTTCCCTCTCTCTGGACACCAGCCTCAGAGGTTCAGCACTATGACAAGGATTATTTATGCTGAAGCAGAAGTCCATAAAGATAAGTGAACTTGAAGTCTGTATAAATAATTTTTGAATGGTGAGTTCCTGAATTCAATCTACTGATATACTAATACATTACAGATACAGTCTCAAACACATTATATGTCATTGCTTTCTCACCTGGAATAAATTTTAAGAATTGGTATAGAGTATTAATTCAGTATTTTAGCCATTTTTTTATTAGCTAAAGCAGGAACCAGTGTTACAAAATAAGAGGGAGGAATCATTTCAATAGATAAAGTATATGATCTGCAGTCCCATGAAGCAGTAAAAACTTTTCTGCATTTCTGCAGTGCCAAAATTAGGACCATCAGCAGGAGAAATACATGGGATGCGAGTTAGGAATATTCTTACACAGGAACTAATCAGATACATAAATGAAACAGGTGAGATTTGTGAGAATCAGAACATAGACAACATGCCTATTTACCAAGAACTAGAAAAACACTTTAGAAGGAAATATGCTAATAAATACATGACCGTGGGGATGCTCTGACTTACGACATCTGGCTGTTGTTCTTAAGAGCTAAGATGCCGTCCTGTAAATCCATCACAATAGTTGAATGCAATTACTGGCAGGAGCAAAGGAATTCAGAACATGAACTGGAGCTGAAATATATCCCTATAAATCTACAGAATGCTTTTATCACCTTTTCACATATTGGGGTGGTATAAAGGACTGTAGTATTATAGGTACATTAAAAAAACCTTTCTAATGTCACTCAGAGGTCCTTTTCACTGGCCCTAAGGTCTATAACCAGTTCTTTGTTTAAGAGCTGTACATAAAACGTCCTTGAAATCGACTAGCACCTCCCTTTCTATTGTTGGAGTAATTTGCAAAAAAAACCACAGCATCAAAAAACCTACAGGCCACCCCTATTTTACAACTGTGCAACTTCTCTTTCCTTCCCAAGAACCCCCACAAT
Organism: Nyctibius grandis; assembly: GCF_013368605.1. Classification (NCBI taxonomy): domain Eukaryota; kingdom Metazoa; phylum Chordata; class Aves; order Nyctibiiformes; family Nyctibiidae; genus Nyctibius; species Nyctibius grandis. The sequence goes on from NC_090663.1 coordinate 61,441,807, forward strand.
GTTTGGTGGCGTATACAAGTAAGATCACACAAGCCCAGCAAAGGATTCATAAAACAAACACAGCGTCTTGCATACCAGTACAAAACCATTCAGTAAAAGCAAACATATCAACACCACAAATGTGGCTGTTTGACAAAATAAGACAGATTTTTCTCATTTCTGACCTGTTAGCTTCACCTGCCAAAAGATAAGGCATTGCAAAGCACCAAAAGCACTAATGGACACTGCTGATCAAGAGAGTGACAAAAGGAAAGGGCAGGTAGAAGCCTCCAGGTCATGGACATACACAAAACTGCAAGTGGGAAAACTAGAGAGTCAGAAGTCTTTTCTCAAAACTGAGCTGAAGCTGTGACTAGCACAGCATCACAGCTACCCATTAAAGACTCCTTAATGTAACTTTTTGTGTGTATTAATGAGATCAAGCCCAATCTCAGCAAAAACTTTTTTTCTTAATACAACTTTGATTCAAAGCAATTGGAAAAAACGCTGTGGTTTCTAGAGCTGTTTAGTCTAACCAAATGTGGGAAGATCTTGCTGATAAAGGAATGATTTAACAAAAATGAATTTCTATAATCAAAAATAAACTAGGCTAGAGAGCTCCAGACCAGTCTGAATGAAAGAAAACTTTAAAAATATCAATTATTTGTTGCAGCACAGTTAAATATTAATGCATCCTCTTTAAACTCCTTCCAGTCAATCACTTAAAAAATGACAAAACAGGGTGTTAGAAGGGAAATAAAATGTAATGTCTGGCTAACTTCCCCTCTGTGTTATATCCAAACACTGGGAAGGCACAAATAATTTACACAGATGTAAGAGGACAGAACCTGAACTTCAGAGACATATAGCAAAGCCCAGGTTTAGGCCAGACTTGAGCCCCTTCTTGTGCTGTCCCACTGCAGCAAGTCTTAACAACAGCTTCTTAATTAAATCCAAAGTATAAAGAGAGACAGCCACCTTTCCACCACCCCACATGAATCACAGGGGAAGTAAACCAAAGCAAAAGTAAAAACCAACCGACCTCTCCCAGTATGCACATGAAGCCTCTCCTCACAGCTCAGCCTCCCACACTGTACTGCTGGCTACAGTGGCTTGCAGCTGAAAGCCATGAAAGGAGATGGGGAACACCTGGGCCTCCCTCCCCAGCTGAAACCTACCCAGCCTTACCCAAAAGGTGCCCTGCAGGGCATTAGTTGCTGCCCTGTAAACATTTCAGACACTAGGGCATTTTTATCCTTTTCCCATCTTTCTAACCCAAACCTGCAAGTCCTGGGAGTTAATTGTTGCCAACAGTGGCAGAAGATTGAGCAGAAGGGTTAAGCAGGTCAGTGCAGGAGGGTAATCCCTCCAGTATTACCTGCTGGGAGGTATCCCACCACTTCTACATTCCAGAAACCTCGACAGTTTCTCAGAGCTGTTTGTTTGTAAGCTGGTCAGCCTACTTCATCTTGCTGGTTACATCACATTTGCAGGAGAAAATATCTTCAAAGCATTCCTTACCCTGTGAGCTGTTTGCCAAAAGGAGAATGATGACAACTCTTCATCCTTTGGCTAGTCTGAGAAACCCTCTGTTTCCTTTGCTCTTTAGATGTTCTGACCCAAAAAAAAATTAAATTTGAATTGCTCCAAAACTCTCCTCCTTCACCTGCAAAATCAGGGTAAAATCTACAGTTTATGAAGACATTTTAAAAGCATTTTCAAAAACATGTTTTAACAGATATAAGATAACATCTTCTAAATCCACGTATTGCACAGATTATTTATACTTTCCTAGTTTTCATGTGCGGGATCGTGTGTCCCAGCAATGTTCTCAGTAACTGCCAATACCCCAGAAATCCTCCCACAGATGCAGCAGCCAGCTTGTCCTTCCCCAGTCAAGTCATAGGAAAGAAGACAGCCGTGCCATGAACTTTACACTACCCCAGACATCTCTTGCTTTCAGCATATTCCTGTTTTCTCTGTATGTACTTCTGAGAGGCATGTGTAGACAGCAGGTACTTCAGGCCATCTCAGAGGCCATCCTTTTTCCTTATCCAAGAAATACACTTCAATTCTAGTCTTCCTTTTGTCTTTGGTCACCGAGACAAACTTCAATTTTCTTCTACAAAGCATACAGCAGTGTGGCTGCACCAAATAACCAGGGATGCCCCTGGGCTGGACACTAGAGTACAACTTAACAGGATTTTTATTGCACTTTGCCTCCATCTGCTGCCTTCAGCAGTATTATCCTCACGTAAACCACTGCCTACCTCGTTGCTTGCTGCCTCACAAAATCAAAGGGGAACACTTCTCCCTGATGTGTGTCTCTGACTACCTGTCATTGTAGCATCTCTGGGACTCAACCAGATGGTCTAGAATAAAGGAAAACATTATTAACAAATGTGCAGAAATAAAAAGCAATGCAACAAGAAAGGAAGAAATTAAAACTAAAGATGCTTGAAAGAGGTTAAGTTTTCCCCCTTGTGCAGTAATAATCCTTAGATTAGGCCATTGAAACATCACCTGCAGTACAGTGGAAAAAAATTCTCTTTTTTTCACAGATTAAAGCTTCTTGCCTCAGCCTACATATTCAGTTTTCTATGGCCATTTGCAAGCAATAAACCTCTCCTTATCCTGAAGACTCTTCTGACATAAGAATTTAATTTGTTGAGTCTCAGTTAACACCTAGGATGACTTAGCCTTCCAGATCACACTGAAATTGTAATTTCCTTCATTTGAAACACTGTAACAGTAAAATAGGGCACATTCTTCCTCAAGTGCCATTTCAAAATGACAATTTTTTTTCCCAAACACACAAACACTTGAGCGATACTCTCATACTAAGGAGTGAGGACCTTAGGTCCTTATAGGTATACAACTGCTCACTAAGGACTCATTATCTTCTTTCTATGCTTCCAATGTCATCAGTCATCCTCAATGACTTCCCCAAAACCATTTTTGTGCAGATGTTACCATTAATTATAAGTGTTCTCCTAGCCCTGTTTCCCAGGATGCAAAGTCATTTAACTACAGATCATTATTAACATGAGAGACCACATGAAATCAGAGCTGATCTGAGCTGACTTTGGGTTTTCCATCTTTTCAGGGACATTTTGCCTGAACCAAAGGAGTGTTTTATACTAGCAGTAGGAGCTCCTGCTCTGTTTTGAGGAGAAAAAATAAGTAGCCTTCACATAGTGCTGTGCTGTCTCAAAATAGACTTTTAACAGTGCATTTTTCAGGATGATCTCTTCATGTATAATTTGATGTTGCAGCCAATTGTAAATTTTTTCCCTGAAATCTTTACTGTGTTATTATGAAAAAACTTCACTTGGGAATGTTGACTTTTTTTGATTAATTTAATCTGAATTGTTTAAGCTATTTATTTTACACTCTTTGCAAATATCATAGCAAATGTAAAACTTCCTCAGCTACAGATGCCTGTGCTTTTCCAATACATAGAATCAGTCTTACAGTACAGTCCATGTAACACATAGAAAACATACTAATTTTTGCCTCATTCCTTCAATGATGTCCAAAGTTTACACCTTGTATAGTAACATAGCTATATTATTCTTTCTTTCCATAACCTGCACACATCTCCATAAATAAAAACATGCATTCATATCAAATGCAACAAGACAAATATACTTACCTCCATTTATGTCCAGTTTACCATAATTATTAGTCACAATTGACACATAGTCACCATAATCCTAAAATCTAGTAAGTGCTTTGAACAAGATAAACTTAGTTCCCAGTCTACCTGCCCCAAGTCTTCAGATCAGTTTTTCTTTCTTGTAATTACACCGTCATTTTCAACAAGTGTTTTTCCTCTTCTGCTCTGCAGAAGCCCCTAACAAACAAACAACAGTGAAAACTGAGTATGGATTAAATATGTCCCTTTTATGATATAACTATCCAAAAAACTATTCCATAATTTGTGAACTGTGTCATCATACCCATTTTTAAGAGTATCTAACCCTGAACAATGTTGGAGTAGAAAAAAGCAGAAATTTTCTAGTTTCTGGAACAGCAGGGAAAGGAAGGTACAGCCTTAACTCTGCTTCCTGAAAAGCACACGTATAAATCACTCCTCACCAAAGAAAAGGGAGGAAACTCCTTGGCATTCTAGACACAGGACTCATTAAGAAATAGGTCTAATCACTAGAGGTTAACTGTAAAACCATGGGGGTAAAAAACCAACAGCGTGATTTCCAAATTGCCAGTATGAGATAGCTATTAAAACAAAATCCACAGCTAAACAATTCTTAAGAGGTTCTGTTGCTTGGGAGGGAGGTGGGTTGTTATAAAATACACCCATTATGGAATTTGGAGATTTTCTGACAGTGAAACTGGAACAGACCCTATTAGAAACAGTTAGCTGGGATCTTTGTATACAAAAATTTAAAAGCATTGATATGCACCTCAAATGTCAGGAATATAATTTGAGAAAGAAAATAATATTGTTGATAGTTATAGCTATTCACAAATGCTAGTAGGAAATACTAGCACATCATTTTGCTTTAAAGGTGGTTATTCCTTCAGTAAATCAGCTGGAAACACATAGGATGCAGCTTCGCAGTGATGTGATAAAAATCATAAACATTTAGCTATTGTATTACTTGTTGCACCTTCTTGTACACAAGTCAATTTTCAAGACAGAAGAAAAGATATTAAGACAAAATGATTGTCATATCTTAAAATTGCAGTAAGATTAAATTATTTAAATAGACTGAAATGCTGAATATTATTGTTAATTACCATTTTAGGTCAGCTCTCCCCCTTCTGCACACAAAAAACATGTATTTTGCCTGCCTTTGCCACCAAATACATTCTTTCTACAGGAACTACTGGGGTGTTCAGTGGATCAAAGCTAGTTATAAATGTCTGTGTTCCTGCAAATCTGGTGGGTATACGTTTTACTTTAGGCAGATGAGTTGTGACATGAAACTTATAAAAGGGATGATATACACAACAATGAATATATAGAGAGTAATGTATGTTCTTAAAGGTTTCCACATAATAGTTTTTTAATGGACCTTAGACTGAGAGGAAGGGATGAAAAAATAGAAAGGTACCGTAAGAGATTTAAATACATTGATGTACTGTTTCTACTCTAGCCTCTCCTTGTATAGCTTTTCCTTAAATTTAAGTAAGTTTGTGATACTGCATACAAAAAAGAATATACATTTATATAAGTGCATTTGTTGCTAACTGTGCCTTAAGACTTCTTATTTTTGATAAACAAAACAAAAATAAATTAATCATGTCATTCCATTATTCTGAGCTAAAATGTTTTGCAGCACGTTAAATACAGTAGAAACGGTTCAAAAAGATAGCTTTCATATGAAATAAGCTGTTTTATTCCTCTTGTAATAGTACATCTAAGTATAAAAGCATCCAGATCCACAAGACTCATCTGAAATTAGGCAGAATTTTAAAAAGGAGTAAAATTTGGAATTAAATTCACTTTCTGCAGTTGTCTGAATCCCAAGCCTAAAACCTCTAACCCTGAAAACCACAAGAGTCAGCTGTTTTTTTAACCTTAGAATTAGAAAGCCTGTTCCCATCTGAAATACACAGACTTTACCTTCTATCATTATAGCTCTGTAATAAAAAAAAAACTTTGAGAAGTTTGGGGTTTTTTTCACTGCAGGCTTACTAATGTAGTTGGAAAAAATGATCAGAATTTTATAGTCTGACAATTCCCCTTCAGAAAACAATCAATGAAACACGGAAATTTTTGTTTACTCTGTAGCTATCATTTAGAGTGAATAAACTCCATACGGCCTACAAAGTGAAGATGAAGAAAATGGGGCAGATAATAAGCACCCATTCTGCTTTAAAAAAAAATATGCACTGAATCACTTCAGTGGAGAATTTTATTAGCTTTTCTAAATGGAAATATCTTGATTCTTCTCTTATTTTGCTCCTCTTTTTACAACCATTGTTCCATAGATCTCAGCAGAGCTACCTGCAATTCAGGTCTGGATGCAGCCACTGCCAGAGCCAAGACTCCAGTTTGAAGAGCCCTGGTCTTTGGAGAGGCATTAATTTTTTCACTGTAAAACAGAAGCAAAACTGATTCTGCCTGGCTTGTCAAAGGAAGAACCTGCTAGCAATTAATATGAAGTATGTCTGGCAGCAGTGCATATAATGAAACAAGTGTACAGAAATCCCACCTTGCTTAAATTGGTGAGTTGGTCACTCAGGACTCTAACTCTGGAGTCTAAGACTGTGCCTTATTCCTTGGACTATAGTGCTGCTCAGCAGGAGCTTCTGATGTCAATGACAAAGCCAGAAGGACAATCAAAGCCTCAAATATTTCACCAGGAAAGGTTGCTTTCTGAGAAGCTCAACCTGAAATGCAGAAAATCAAGAGAAAGAGAATTGCTGACTACCTACATCAATCTGTTCAAATCAAAGAGACACTTTTTAGGTTTTATTTTGGTACAAAATACCTGAGATATTCTTACATTCCTTAGCCTTACATTTGTTATAAAAAGCTTTATTTGTGTTGTCTCTTTCAAATATTCTGTTTGCATATTACTATATTATAATTTAAGTTAAAGATAATGGGATAACAACGATTTATTCTTCAACCAGTGGTATGGCAGATGTGAAACTGGGTGAAACAAGACCTATTAACAAGTGCTCAGCTCCCCTCCGCATCATCCTAGGCTGTCCAAAACCTAGTAGGCTGTAACAGAACAGTATCTGTACAGACTGACTGTAGAGTTGGTATCCCAAGAGTCATATGCAGCAAAAGAATTTTCTAGTGACTAGCAATAGCCAAGAAACCCGATGGGCACGTGGCAAGTGAAGCACACCTGATCCTACAGAGTCAAAAGGAAATTTATAACAGTCGAATTCTTGGGATCAGGGAGATCAACAGGTCTGATGTCATAAAACCATTTTTTTCCCGACTTAGGCTGTGAAAGACTCTGTGGGAAAAGTTCTTCTGCCTCACAGATCACTGAGGAATATAACACCTACTTGGGTTCCTGTCACTACAAGAGCCTCAAATATTGCTCTTTTCTGCCTTGAGTTAATCTCCTGCTCAGTCTGAAATGCTTTATACAAAGTGGTTGGTCTTGAAAAGTGATATTTGGGTGAAGTGTATCTCCTGTGATAAACCACAGATATGGCAAAATATTCTAAAATTTCCTTCTGGGTTCAGATTTTCTGAAATCTAAGCTACCCAGTATGAACCCACAAGGCTATATGGAGCGCTAAGTCTCCTCATCTTCCTCTTTCCAGGTTGCTGCCAAATTGTGATTCTACCTTCATTCAGCCATAGCATGTGCCCAGAATCCTTGTTGTTCTGAGATGGCAGAGATCCAGATAAATAGCTACTGCAGCAGTTAGTAAGAAGAAAGGATTGTGGCCACCAGTTATTTAGAAGTAAGAATGGACTAATCTGGGATGCAGCCTGTGTGCCAGTGCTTGCCCTGAATACACCCTATCTGAATGTTCTAGGTCAACTTATGTTGAAATAATTAACACAATTAAAAAGGAAGCTGTCTTGATAAAACCCTGCTAGCTTAAAAAAAATCCCAATAAACTAATGGACTTGCTTTCCCAGACTGTTTGACAATGGCCAATTTCTGTGGAATTGATTTCTTAGATAGGATGGATGCTTTCCGTTTCCTCAAAAACCCTGATGGCTTAATGGTTTAAGCACTATTCATTCCCTTCTGGATTGGGCTGGTAACAGCCTAGTAATGTGACATCTATTAAAATTCCCAAATTCTTGGATTTTGCTTTGTTTGAACTCTTAATTATGAATTCATTTGGGCTGAATAACATCCATAATATGCTTGGAGATTTTGCTGTGGAAAATCCCTTTAATAAAGAATAACATCTGAGATCTTGAAATACACAGAGGTTTTTTTGCAGTCCCCAGAGTACAGAAATCCTTGAATGCTTACCAAAGAGGGTGATGCATGTCTATTCCATCTCCTAAAAACACTTCCTCCTTCAGATTTACAGTTACTAAGAACACAGAGCAATTTTGATCAAAAGAAGCAGCAGCAGCTGTAAGGGAAAAGTGTTCATTTCTGATTGTCTCATCTGGACTAGAAGAGGGTAATAGAATAACTTTATTACACCAGATGCAGTGAAGGGCTTTATTTCATTTAATCTGGAGAACAGAGGAATTTGTCACACGAAAATAATCTTGTTCTTCTCGCCACCACCCAGGCATGATGGTTATTGGCTGAGTCCACAGAAGAAGCTAGAGTTTATGATGACTATTTATTTACTAACTTTCTCCTGCATGACTGTCCTAAGAGGGCTGGTATTTTTCTATGCCCCAGAGACATCTTCTGTTGAAAAGTTATTTTTGTTTGGTATTTGCTGGAAAGAATTTGTTTTGGGAATGTGTGCTTCTGGGATTTGTGGTAGGCTCCAAGTTTCAACTGTACACCATAGCATACTATTTGTTCCTTGGTACAGGCTTTATACTTAAGTAGGAATTTATTAACACTTATTCTTAGAACCTTCTGTGTGCTGAAACCATTCTTGACTGATTGTGTCCACTGATAACAAACAATGGCCACAGATGTTTGGGTTTGGGTTTTTTTTACTCCATATCTTTTCAGTGCTAGTCCATATACCATGTCACTTATTTGTTTGAACTTAGCTTTGAGGGTTGTATATTCTGTGATTACATTTACACCATTAATTCAATACTATGGCTCTGGGTGAAGTCCTTTTTTGGGCACAAGCTTTGGGCAAAGTTAATAGATATGATTAATCCATGGCTTATTTTTTGACATGTAGATTTTAAATGCCACTGTTTCTGACATGTTAATATATTACAACTTCTTAGGACAAGAGGTAATATCTATACAGAATGGAAAGCAGGGGAGAATCAAGCCCAGTATTTACTAATGAAGGAAGGCCAGGCAAAGGTATTAAGTGTGTTTTCTAGAATACAGAAAAGGAAAAGCAAAACTTATTCATTCCTTTTCCTCTAAAAGGAGAATGATAAGAAATAACTTGTTTTCAATGGACTGGCAGATTTGTTAATGTATACTTGGCCCACAACGCAGCCAAGAAATTGGGATCCAGATCATGCCCCTTCAAGTAGTGTGTCCAATGTCATGATACCAGGTTGTTCCCACTCCAAGTCATGAGAGAGTACATGAGGGGAAAGTACTTCAAAGTTAGATACAAAAATATAATTGTGTGACTCCAGTCTAAAAGTATGCAGACCAGAAATGCCAGACAAATAAAATCTTGTAAACATGACTGACCATATAGACATCTTTCTGGAAAAAAAGAGACTTTATGAAGATGAGTGCGTAATGGCCATAAATGGCTCTCATGCAGAAGTAATGACACAATGCTAGGAGAAAACAAGAAAGATTTTGGCAAACAGGCAGTCTAGCAGTTAGACTCTTGGCTGAATTCAGCTGTGTCACCCATCAGTAGAAACTCTCTTAGTACTCAGCATGTTTCTACTACATGTTTCTCCCATTTTCTGATGTCTTGACTATGGGACAAGAAACCAGCACTAGTGACAGAAATCACAGGTAAACCACAGGTAAAAATCTCTTTGAAACACAATACGCCCTCACACAGACACTCACAAAACATGGTTAGACATAATTCTTTCTACACCCTTTTTATGTCTCAATTTGCAAGAATAATCCTGCCTCAATGCACTACATATGGTCTAGCTGGAATCCCACTTGTTATTATGGCTAATGACATAGGAGTCACTTCATTTTTGGTATCTTTATAGCATTTACAATCTTCCCAGTTTCCTTAGTTTCCAAGGTCACAGAGATGAAGCATTATTACAGGGGCTTTGTAAGTATTCAGACAGAACAGCAACAGGAAGGACCTTGAATGGCCGCACAATGACCTAATACCACTTGAAATCCTGTCCTGTCAGTGTTTTTGTCATTGACTCTGCTTGCAAGTTTTTTTTTTAGACACAGAAAGATCTTACTTCCTCTTCACTGTTTTTCTTTGAAATGTGTAATTTCATTCTCCTAAGGCCTCTCTATTAGCATTTACTCCTTCCCACTAGTTACTATATTGGAAAGAAACAGGACATTTTTATAAAAAGATAGGAGGGATTATCAAGCACTGGGAGGCAGTGACTGCTAGTTTAGAAAACATAAAAGTACAAAAAAATGTTTCTGAAATATGCGTTCATGGTGCACAGTGTCCTGTGCCTGAGGAATTCCATCTACTTTCTCCATTAACTGCACAGAGGACCAAGGCCTATCACGTCTGCATTATTAATACTCCAAACGATACATAATGGCCCTAAATATCAGAGTTGCCTAACTCCGTTTTAGTCACTAGAGTAGGCAGTCAGTATCAAATCACTGCCAAAATCCTTGTGTCTTGTTAAAAAGGATAAAATGAAGTCATGCTTTTGCTAAATTAAACTGAAAAGTTAGCAGCGTGTTCTTAACTGAGATTCTTTTGTGCTTGGCACAGGAGAACTGAAACACCTTTCCTGAAAAAAGACAAAAAGCATCAAAAATCAGACTGTAATTCAGTAATACCTTTGGGCTTTTTTGTAAAAAGCACTGTCTGTTTCTGCTTGCCCGTAAGCGAGTTATTTCCTTGTGTTGATTTCATTCACGTTGGTATAAATTTTTGTTATGTTTAAACGCATTTGTTAGATGTGCAGATCCCGGTTCTGGAAAGCGCTTCCTACTAAGAACAGGGCGTTAGGAGCAGCCATCGCGCCCTTTCCTGGATCACAGCCATTCCAAGGAAATTAACAGCAGTCCTTATGCCCCATCTAACTCCACTGATCCCTAAACTTCCTTTCTTCTCAATATTTATTCCCCGTCTCTCCTGCTCCGTGTCCCACCCCTCAGCTTTCAAACCACCTGTACCAGGAGACGCTGATGGGACCCGGGCACCTCCCGCGGGGCGCGCGGTGCCGCACGGCGGGCTTCCAGCGCCACCTGCTGGCAGGCAGGGGCTGCAGGCGCCGGCTGCGCCGAGGGGCGGGCGCTGCCCGGAGCCGAAACGCGACTTTGCTCTCTGGGTGTGGGGTCGTCCGGGTGGGAGGGGAGCTGGGAAAGGTGACCTCCCGCTGGCCTGTCCGGCTTAAACCATTTTATCATTCTAGGAACAAACTGTCAAAGCAAAGGTATGATTTTTCCCCCTAAGTGTCACTGCTATAGAGCCACAAAGGCTGCTCTAGACCAGAAACTCCAACCGTTTGGTTCTTTCCGTGTACTACTGTGGCTAACAAAGATTTTGAAACTAGAATAGAGTAAACAATTGATATGTGAACCAATACATGAACCAAGAAAAGACTGAAGTATGTATCTTCCACAAACTGCAGTCCTTGGAGATAAACTTCTGCTGTATAGCATCATAGAATCATTTTGGTTGGAAAGGACCTTTGAGATCATCGAGTCCAACCATTAACCTGACACTACCAAGTCAACCACTAAACCATATCCCTAAGCACCACATCTACTCATCTTTTAAATACCTCCAGGGATGGTGACTCCACCACTTCCCTGGGCAGCCTGTTCCAATGCTTGATAACCCTTCCCGTGAAGAAATTTTTCCTGATATCCAATCTAAACCTCCCCTGGCACAACTTCAGGCCGCTTCCTCTCGTCCTATCCCTTGTTACCTGGGACAAGAGACCAACACCCTCCTTGCTACAACCTCCTTTCAGGTACTTGTAGACAGCGATAAGGTCTTCCCTCAGCCTCCTTTTCTCCAGACTAAACAACCCCAGTTCCCTCAACTGCTCTTCACAGGACTTGTTCTCTAGACCCTTCACCAGCTTCGTTGCCCTTCTTTGGACTCTTTCTCCTCTCTCTCTCTCTCAGTATATCACTTATACAAAAACTGTGTTTCAGGAAAGAAAAGCTTTAATATTAATCTCTGGCTATCATGCCTCAGGCTGGGCTACCTGTTTCAGGAGTGAACAGAGCATCTTCAAGAAAAATAAATTACTTTTTTACCTTTTCAGCTGAGACAACTGGAATTATTCCGTGCTGAGGATGCATTTGGTTTCCACTTTCATTTCTGCTGAGAACCTGAACGAATCTAATGAAGGCGACCCATGACAGAGTCAGAAAAATTGATGCCCATGTGCCTCAATGAAAAAGAGGAGAGTTACACAGAGCTTGTTGAAGCAGAGAAGCATCAGGCAGAAAGTAAGTCCAAACTAGTGACGAGAAGAGAAGCAGGCCTTGCCTAGGAAGGACTCTGCTTGGAAGTGGCTCTCCCAGGGCTGTGATGTGCAAGTTCCCATGTCTCTAATTAGCCATATGGCCCAGTGAGAGCAAAGAAGTGAAAGTGATTGACATTAGAGAGAATAAGTGGTAGTCTGGGATGGGATTTCCAGTGGTTCTACAAGCAGAACAAAGCAGCTGATGATAAATTGTTTTAAGCACTGCGAAAAACCTGGAAGAGGTAACTGTGGACTCGTTTTGAATTTGCCAACTGACATGCTTATAATTCTTTAATCTATGGTCAGCAGGCTAGTGCCTGAGCGCAAACACTGACTCATTACTGTTTCCCTGTATGCAAGAGTAGTACAACAAGAGATGACCGTAATGTAAAAACAATTCCCACTCAGAGAGCCAGCTCTCCCACTTGTCATTTTCACCTCAGATCCTCTTCTGAGAGTGAAGGAATCACATACACCTTGTTTCAGTCCCCTGTCCATGGATAAACTTAATTCTCTGAAAACATAAAAATGAAAATGAGTGACATGAACCTGCCCAGCAAATTTACCTTATATCCTATGCATGTAGTGGCTGCTTCCACAGTTGCCTTGGAAAGCGTTGTTTGTCCTTCCCTTTAGGCTATGAGGAAAATATTTATTTGGCTGCCTAACTTTTCTCAAGCCCAAAAAGATACATCAGCAATCCTCAGGGGGTGAGCAGCAGTGGCTCTGGCTAACAATAGTAGACCCGAGGAACTAGCTGTCCTACCTGCTGGAGACCTCATCCAGCAAACCACTCATGGCTACAGCAGATGTTAAAGCTTTACAGCCACATTTATTCTCCCCTCCCAGCAGCAAGCTCACACAGCGTGGAAGTCTGGAGAACAATGAGGCACTGGCGCACTAAGAGCACACAGGATACAATAAAGGATGTCCAAAGGCTGCTACTGTGCTATTCACCAGCGTGCTCATCCTAGCCTTCTGCGCACTCAGCAGCTTCATGGCTGCACACCAAGGAAAGAAACAAACCAAAGAAATGCAATTGTTGCTCAAGTTGCACACTTATTTTTGATTCATTTAACAGAGGAACCGAATTACCATTACTGTTTTTCAGCACTGATGGTGTTTCTGAAAGTTCACAATTTCTTAATGATATTTGAGTCTTTTGTTAGTTTCATGTGGATTTGTGTCTTCTTAACAATTCAATTCCCGTGGATACTCTAGCAAAAATTTTAATGGCAGACACAGCCACCAAAGCAAGGATTTCTAAAAAAGGAGTAGAGAAAGTGTGCCTAATGTATTTTAAAGTGGCAGTCCCAAATATCTGTGCTGAAAAATTTATTTCAAAGTTTGTTCTGAATACCCCTGAAGTCTGTGGGGACCATTATGGAGGATCTAAAGTCAAGCTACAGGAATATCATGATTCATGCTATTATTAATTTGCATCATAGTAACACTTACTTAGGACCCTCATTTGTGATCCATGGACTTTTTTTGAGCAAGGGATCATACAGAAAGAACAAAAACTGACCCCCATATTAATGACAAATAATCTGCATTTGAAGTATATTTTGAATAGTCACTACAAATTGCTTCCGAACAAGCTACAAGGCAAACTACTCTGCAGGCACTGTTTGGTGAATAATGCTGAATAATGGATAAATTCTAGAAAATTACAAGCAGAAAGGCTCAGAACGGACCAGATAATTTTTTCCTCATGCTTTGTTCATCCATCTCTCCTCAGCAGGTACTTCTGGGGCAAGTTGCCATTGGTGGTGTTGATTTATTTGCTTAATAAATGTCTGTACACTTACTAAGCAACCAGTGAAATAAAGTCTTCCTGCAATAAAAGTATTTTATATATTATAGTAAATTAAATAGTCTTTTAATGCCTCAAACAGTAATATATATTTTAGTAATCATGTTCCCATCACATAATTTTAATGTAACTAGTTCCGTCTTCAAATAATTTCTAAAATAAAATGAGATAGAATTATAATGTTCTACAGCTGCTAAGAGAAAAATTCTTCTATTCCTCCCATCCTTGGTCAGTACCTTCAGAGCTTTAAGCGTGATACAGGGCATACTCCATATCAGCTAAGCATGATAGAGAAGTCAAGCCATAAATCCAATGCAATAGGATGTTTTAGCATCAAAAGCACTTCCAGGTTTATTGTCAACCACATGAAACTTCAGCAAAGTCACCTCAAAATCTTTCACTTTAAAGTGTTCTTTCAATAAAAATACAGTGAGATATCACAGATCAGAGATAAAGGATACATCAACATTTTAAAACCAAAACATCTTAAAGGAGGAAAGTTGTATGGAGACTAATTTGCTACACATGTTTTACACATACAATACAAAAAGAGGTTCGTACAACAACATATGGAAAGTATCTGAATCAGTAAGACAATGACCTTCATAAATCACTCCAGCTTCCAACTTTAAATTATGGCTTGTTCCCTCTCTCACGGGATATTCACTGCATCTCATACAAACTCATGGTTATGTGCGCCCAGTATTCCTAGCTTTGTAGGGAATGATGTCATATCAACACATAGAGGGTATGTAAAATGAAGAGTAAACACATTTTTACATGACCCTGACCAGATGAACCCACATATTCCACTCTCTCACTTCCCTTTGGCTTAAGGGAATTTTCTTTTTCTTTATGCATGATTTATTAAATGGACTCACCAAAACTCTGGGGGATTCCTCTTTAGACTTTATTTATGCAGCAGCACACTGTGGGTGGCAATGGCCAAGAATAATGTGGGACAGAAATCCCATTTCCCTAACCTCAGGTACATGAAGGCTTCAGGTTCATGCAAGCCAAAACACAATTGCCCAAGAATACAATGAAGATTTATGGGAATTTGATCAAAAGCATGTTACAATTCAGTTAAGACAGCAGCTTGTTCCCTTCTGGTCATGGATATGTTTACTGGACAAACGTAGTCTATGGTATCAGCCTTTTGTTTTGTCTTCAAAAGCTACAACTGAGCGTATTCCTCTCCTAAAAATAAGGTAGAAAGAGAGTATATAACTGTACCTGCTTCAATTTTATCTCCTGTTTTTTAGTAAATGTCTACCTGTTCATCCTGTTTGTATACTCTCAAATGACCACCTCAGACTGATACAACTTTGCCCGGTGATTTCAGATAATAACAATGCAGCTTTAATTGCCTGATCAATATGCTCTAATTCTTCTTTAGATCTTTCTTATCCATAAAGATCTTCGGAGAAAACTGATAGTAATTTTAGTCAATGATTTAGCAGTCAATACTTAGAAAATAAATGTCTCCAAATCCATAGTTTAGTTCTACCCATAGAGGCAATTATTTGCACCCAGCACATTCTCATTCAACATCTGCTAACAGCTATTTTTGTAACGTGTGTATGCAAAGTCCTATCCACCCATTGCCTTTGTAAAGACAAATGCAAGAATTTACATCATGCTTCATGGACAAGATAGATTGATATCATAACCGATATATTTGTATCAAATTATTCTTTAGTGAAATTTTAGTGAAGGCAAGATACAATAAAAGCAGAATTTTACAGTGCTGGCCTTGAACATAGACAGATCTGAACAGTATATGATTAAAAAATCTTTATTATTGAACGTGTAATAAGAATACAAGCCTTTGAAAGGATGCTTGAACTACGACTACAACTTTAGTTATTTGAGAACTAACTGAACTTGTTCTGGAATATGCTGACACATGATAAACACAGAATCCTAAAACTCAGCTCAGGTGAGGATCATACTTCAGTAGAAATCACATATCCATCTGTATAGTTCAGTTGTATGTGGTAAAACAAATATTCTTTCTCCAGCTTGCTAACAAAGGATTTATGAATTAATAATGTCACTGATTTGCTTAAACATTTACACCTGTATGGTTCAGGATCTTCTTTGGCTTTATCAACCAGAGATTTTTTTAAAACTATTAGACCAAAACGCAGTAAGTTGCACTTCCACATAATGGCTGTGTGAAACACTAAACAAGAATTTTCCAAGTTTTCTATGAAATAGGAGCAACTAAAAATCAAAAATTAGTCTTAAATTGGGGTTTTTTATGTAATAGATAAATAGATGGTGACTACATTTTTACTAAAATGGTAGCTGTTTATTTCTAGTGACCTGGATTTGAATTGAGCTTCAATTTGAAATTGCTACATAGTTGTTGGAACTTAAAAAGAAAGAAATTATGTAGTCCAGAGATGATTCTGTTTTCTGACCTGAGACTAGAGATTCTCATGAAATAGCATTTGTCCTCCCTCTCAAACCATATTCCCAGGCAAAGTTAAGCATATCAAACCCCAGACAAAAAGAAAGCATGATATTCAGATTTAAATGAAGATATAGTTTGGTTATACAGTATATAGGCAAAGCACAGACACATTGCAATAAAGACAAATTAATAAACCACAGCTACATAGTGCAGGTAGCTGTGAAGAGAAAGAAAATACCACCAGTGATATTTCTTAAGCAAGACACAGTATTTTTTACTTTACTGGTGGTAAACAGTACAGGTTCCCCCAAGGGTGGCAGGATCTGTCTCAGATTCAGATCAGCTTTCTGGAAGTAACCAACACAGCTTCAGTGGAAATTTTGTGCCCTCTCCCAATAGGAGTACACAGGTGAGTGGATAAACACTATGAACAGCTACTGGATGTAAAACCAGCCGCTTGGAAACAAAAACTCTTGTTCGTGCAGGTGCATGTTAATGATGTTCTCAAGCATAGCTTTGAAACTCATGTTACAGGTCTGCCTCTCTGTTTTTCTGTATGCAGAGCCAAATTTAATCCCTTGGATAACTCCCTTTCCTTCATTAAACTGTGCCAGCTTACACCATAGAGAATGAGGTAAGGAACAATTTTCCCCTTTTTAACCTAACACAGATGAATTTTTCTATATGTAATATCACTCAGTTAAATATAGGAACTGATTAAGTAGCAGAAATGTAGATGCTGGATTTACATTGCTAAATGCTATATATATAAAACATCTTTTTTAATGCATTTAAGTTAATGGAACTAGAAGATTCTTATTTGAGATTCATCGTGACTAAATGATGTAGTTCTGGCTTTCTGATGTGTGTTTCCCTTGACTGAGATGAGCCACATGAATGCTGCCAAATTTATCACTTCTTTTTGGAATGTCTCATTTGCATCCTTTACTGCTCATGCATGTGCCAAAACAACTGGATCAGGACTTTCCCCACCAGCTTTTGCACTGCAGTCATCAGGTTTCCCGAGCAACCTGACTTCCTCCTCTAAAGTTGGAGGGACCAGAAAAATTCCTGAGCGTAACAACCAGTAAAACTTCTTTCCAACACACTATAATGAGACCATGCCAATAATTCCATAGACAAAAGGTAAGAGTTTCCTTTAAACCATAATCCAAAGACTGAATTCCTGTAACAGAGGGAAGGAAAAGCACCTTTCGATTTAAAATATCTCCTGTCTAGACCATACTCAGAGGAAGATATTTACTGCAAATTAATCAGACAAACCATTTTTTAATTATGAGACACTGAAAAAATTTGAGTTTGGAGTTGGGGGGGTGCTGCTTGAAAATTATACTTTCTCTCTTTCTTCTTTTTTCTTCCTCTCTCCTATTAAAAGGCTAAAGAACTTCAGAGATTAAAAAATTACTATGCAAACGAGCCCTCAATGGGCACAGAGGGCTATTTCCAACAAAAGGAATAATTTGGATACACATGAAATGATTGGCACAGGGGTCAAGAACTTCCCTGACATAACTGACAAAAATTATAGTCTTTGCCATGGCTAATGTAAATTTTTCATATTTCTGTTTTACCTGTCTACATTTTATCTTCAAGGACAAGGTTGCTTACAAAAACAGTAGTGCATTGAGTCTGTACAGCTGTGGGTCAACTCCTCCATCACTTAAATCATGGGAACAATTTGGATATTCAGCATCTTTGAAAAATACTTTTGCTTTTATATTTAGGGGCCTAACTTCAGGCAAGTCATCTGTTAACTTTTCATTATGGAAGTAAATTACAGCATATAACCAGCAGCTCATCTTGTAAACCTGTCACAGATGGTTCAAGTGACCAAAACCAAATTTACTACGTGAAGTCTAAGGAATTAGCCCAAGTTCTATAGTTTTCTTACAAACTAGCCAGGCAGTTACCACATGTTTGGTATTCTCTGAACAGTGAGTGTGATCAGAAGGATCTGGACCCATAAACACAAACTATTCTTTCCCAGTGAACGTCAACCACCACTGCCAACAACTTCAGTGCCTCAGCCAGCTAGGAAGTTCTGATAGGGAGAATATTTTCTTAAACTATAGACACCCAGAAGTAATACTGCTGCCCTATAGACCTGTTTCCTTCTTCTGGACTATCTAATGTCATATGGTCTGTAGTACTGAAGAGGACCAATGACAAGTTTCACACAATCATCAATCATTTTCTCAAAAAAAAAAAACCAAACTATTTTTCCTCTAAACACAACAACCCAAAACTATCAGGGGAAAAAGGTGAAAACTTAAAATGCTCTCACAGTTCATTGCCTCTCTTAAAATAAATGTGCAACACAAAATATCACATTGCACATTCCAAAAATAACCTCGTTGCCCTTGTATTTCTACCCTGTCGCAGGCTATTGACAAGAACCCTCATAAACCACCACTTGCCAGCAGCATCTGGCAATTTCTAAAGTTCTGTAATAAAAACAAGAAAGGGTTGATCAATTTACTTGACACTTTAAAATAAATCTAATTCAGCCAGGGATTAACAGCAGAATTTTTAGGCCAAAGAATTTTACCAGCAAGAGTTATACAGGAATAAATACTGACAATCAGATTTCTAATGAACTCCTGGTCCCAATTTTCATTACAGAGAAACTATCATATCTAAATAACACAGATTTCCTTGAGTATCATGGAGTCAAAAAGGCTTTCTTCAATGGGTGGTTGCTTTAGCAACCCTGGGTTCTGACCATATGCAATCTATTCTAGGCTTTTTTTAAGCCCAGGTTTTGCCAAAAAGTTAAAAGCCTCATTAAATGTTAGGCATGAAACATACTCATGGAAGTTGCAGGCTCCACAGGTCATGCCAGCAAATCTGATAAACTTCTGTGAGGCCTCCAAGACTTTTTTTGTTCATGCTGGTTATACATTTGTAAGCTCCTGAGAACTATACATCATGCCTCATGGGACACCACCACTCTTGACAGCCTTCTGGAGACCTGTCAGTCTCAGGTGAACTCCTGATACAATGGAGGTCTCACTACACCTAGACATGTAAACTATTCAGTCATTTTTGCCATTTTAGTAAACGTAAAGGAATTTCTTAATAAAAATGCGTAGGTAAAACAGAATTAAGGCTGTGGATACATCATCCTTTAAAATACACATCCTTAAATGTCAGAAAACCTGGAAATTTGTAGTCAGGCTTCTTATCTCTGGTCCTGTAACTTCACTACTCTTCTGTCTCAAACTGTTTATGCCAACTCTCTTTGCTATACAGACAAGATGACTCTCTACCCCAGCATCTGACTTCCACACTGACAGCAGATTACTCTCCTTCAGTGCCCTCAAATATTGAAGGGAGTATGATGTCTGGAGGCAGACTTGCTCTGGTGGAACTAGTATGGATGGGAACAGATTAGAATTTGACATTGGACTCTCAGTTTGAAGATGCAGGTTTCTGCTGAACTTCCTTAACTGCAGGCATAAAGCATTTTCAAAGAGATGAAGAGTAAATCTCTGCTCAAACTGCTTGGATACCTTGATCTATGTGCCAAGAGATTTCAGAGCCAATAAGAAAAACATGCCAGAGTTTAACTGAAATGAAACTGGCTACATTACTTGTGTAGCTTTTGCATTTCTCTCTGGCTGTCTTTGCTGCTGATTGCTGCCATTTGGTTTCAGCTACCTTGGGCACTGCTCCAACCAGTTCAAAATTAATTCTCGCAGTGGCCAAAAAACTTAGGAGATGACTTCTGTACTGGGGTCCCCAGCCCGTTTTGAGAGATCCAATAGGCTCAGATCAGCATCTGCACTTTTTACTGCTATCCAAACTAGAACTGACCTCTGAATATTTTGAGATTCACACATCACCACTATACTATTATTTCTTAGACACTCAGCATTGCCAGTATAAATTAAATAAGCTTTGTAACCTATAGTTATGGCTACCCATATATACAACATAAAGTACAATGCAGAAAACACAGCTGCACTCACTTTAGTTCTACAAGTCTACACAGTTTTGACAGATTTGGTGAACTCTAATTACACTGAAATACCTCCTCTCATTCACGGTCAGAAATCTTCCCCTTAATGTGCATTTGTCTCTAACACACTGCACCAAGGGGACAGAAGGAAGGTAACAGCCTTATCTTTTAACTCCCTGTCTGTCCCAAGAGCTGAACAATGGCTCATATCGCATTGCAAACAGCAGTTTTATGGAAACACGGTGACCCCCTAGCCTAGTAGTAACATACCATTTACCTCAGGTGTCTCAGCTATAAACATTAAATGCCAAAAAAAGTCCAACAACAATCTTTTCGTTTTCCACTATTTTCCCACACTGAGAACAACATTCTGGTTGAGCTGTGGGGCATGATACTACACAGCTTCAGCAAGGAATGTTATACATATAAACACCAAGCAAAATGTAATGAGTAAGTAGGACACGGATCACAGAGAAGCCTGATCTGGCATGGGGAAAGCACAGCTAAATAACCATCAAGTTACTCTTGTCTCAAAACCAGAACAAGACCCCAGAAGGAAGGACAGCTATTAATTAACTCACTCAGCTCATCATGTCATCTTCCACCTACTACCAACCACACTTTTACCTTGGCTTTTGAGAATAAGGGCCAGGGGAAGAAAAAGCATTTCAGCTAGTTAGGAAACTCAACCACATTGAAACATGTTGGCTTAAAGCACGGTAGGCTGGTAACCACCCAAAAGCACTAAAATTGTCCTCCCACCAACTTCTCTATTGCATGTGGGAGCAAGGTGCACCTGGAACCAACAGAGGTGGTAGTTTGTCCTGTTCCCTGTTGTTGACGGGGCAGTTTGTGGAGCAATGTGGGTAGCAAGGCTGGGAGCCATGCACATGTGTTTGGGCCAGAGGCCACCCATAAGCTTGTTGTCACTGTCCAAGTAGGTAGAGAGCAGCCAATACATGACATGGGCCGGAAGAGCACTTCAGAAGTAAAACAGCAATGAAAAGAGGGATGGGAGGAAGATTTTTGGGGATAGGGGTTTTTTCGTGTGTTTGGTGGGTTGATGTTTGTTTACTTTTTAAAAAATGGCACTTCATATGCAGAAAGAAATCATTTCCTACTGCTGTATTAAGTTAAATGGTCTAGATCTGTTGACTTCAAAGCAGCAGCATGAGTTTACACTGACCAAGATTTACATAAATCTGTTTTTATTAAAACCGTAATAGTTTGAGCTAAAGACTTGCTCATTTTTTCTGTGATCTTGTTCTAATTGCTCACTGCTTGCTAATTTAAAGTGTTACCAGTCTGGATTTTGTTACTCACTTTCCATTTCCAACCAACATGGTAAAAGTAACTGTAGTTCAGGAGATATTTTTACAGTAAGTAAATGCAAAAGGCTCTGAAAGGCTCTAAAAAAAAGCCTTTATAAAAAGTGTGGTAGACATTTCTTTATCATTTAAAGTACTCATGGCTCAGAAGTTGACATATTTTTATGTGTTCACTTATTCGATCAGACATGGAAGCTTTTGTTAGAGAAAGTGGAAGCAGATTGTGGGAAAGAATGTCATAACTGCAGACACAAAAAAACATTTCACTCTCACTGAAGTTTGTGGTAATGATTGCTTTGACCCTGAGGTGTTGCATGTACAGTAAAAGTGGACTGAAAGCAACTGAGACTGGTTTAGACCTAAAAAAAATTAAGAGATCTTCAATGGACCATAAAAAATAAACAACTGGGAGACTGAACCTTATTGTGAAACAAACATAATGCAGTTATCGTTACCCCACATTAATTTTATGTACATTTGACAAACACTTCCTTTGAAAGTCATTACCTTGCATTAATTCTTCACCAAAATTAAATATATAATAAATAAAAACCAAATACTTGGAGGTGCTTGCATTATGTCATGGAGCTATCCATTAACAGCATCTGAAAAAAAGACAATTTCTAGTTGCACTTCATCCTGTGAAAGCAAAATTCAACAATTTATAGGCTTAGCATAGCTTTTTCTCAACTTCTCATATGATCAATGGTAATAATAATAATAAAGCTTACCCTCATTTTCTCTTACTCCTCCAAAATAAATTAAAGCATTACATTAGCCTCCTCCTGAACTCTGTGGCTGGTGAAAAACCCCAGGAGGTGTCTCTAAAATTTCATGCCTTACAACTGGTGCACCAATAGTACTTTTGTGCTTATTACAACCACTTTTGTGGTTGTAATAAATTGTTTTGCCTGAGACAGTTTTAATAAGAATAGATCTCCTTCTAATTTTATTGTGGTTAGCATAAAGAAAAACTCCCTCATTCTATACAAATTAGGTTTTTTATAATGAAGAAACCCAAGGCTCCATAAAGAAATGAAGACATGTTCTTTCACATACTCACAAGACAAAAGTTTTGGAAGAATATCCAAACAAAACTGGGAACATATCTGTTTTTCAAGGATATTTATAGATACAAATGAATCTGCACCATTTGAATCAGTTATGTATTCTGTACGATCTGTGTCTAATTTAAAACATAAAATCACTTATACTCCAACTCAGCTTTTTTTCCATTCCATTGAATGCAGTGTCCTACTCAACTAGTCAGAAACTGAGCAGGAGCAAATAACAGTGACTTATTAATGATTTCTAAGACATACCTGGCGGAAAGCTTTAAAAAAAAAATCATAACCAAAGTCATTGTCAGAGACAGATGCAGAAGTTCATTCTTGTTTGTTTCAGAAGGTACTGGTTCATACTAAGTCTCCTTCACCAAAAGATTTGTCCCTCTCCCCCTTTTCTGGAAAACAAACTCATTAGCAACAATAGGTTTTTCAAAATATGTACTTAGATTTAAAAAAAAAATCTAAGAAATATGTTTTCCTTTCACAAAATACAGGAAAAAGTGAAAAACTCTTTCCAGGTTTGATTTCTTCAGTGCGTGAGCAGTGTGTAAAAGACATGATGTGAACTTGATTGTCTGAAAATGAGAAGAAAATTCAGATTTTTCTGTGTGTCTCACATTACAAACTTGTAGATTCTTTTAGCAAGGCATTCAAAATCACTAGTCACTTTGGAAAATCAAAAGCTTTTACATTGAGCCTCTCCAGAGTAAAACTAGTAAGATATGATAGTGCAACTGCAATTAAACTGAGACATCATAATTGTTCTTCTCAAGGTGCAACTCTTCCATCTGAGTTCCTAAGTGGTTTTTTTTCCATGAGGATGGATGCAATGAATTTTTTCATGATGGGATTACTACAACCTGACAAAGACTGCATGGTGGCTGCATAATCAGGTATTTATCTGCAGTGTAATGAAACAATAAATCTGTCCCTCTGTGTTCTAAGAGACATGGCAGACTCACTCACGGGAAAACAATAAATGAAAATAATTTTTGTATTTGAATTTTTTATGTTTAGATAACAGGGATACTACTAATCCAGAACAAACATTTAAAAAACAGATGGCCACAAAGAATACTACACTATGTTTAACCATTATATTCCAATAATAAAACCACAACATTCAGAGCAACTGCAACAAAGTCAATGCTGATTTAATAGCTTCATTTAGGATTTGAGTTCACAATATCTTTTTCATAGAATCATAGAATGGTTTGTGTTGGAAAGGACCTTAAAGATCATCTAGTTCCAACCCCCCTGCCATGGGCAGGGACACCTTTCCTCTAGACCAGGTTGCTCAAAGCCCCATTCAGCCTGGCTGTAAACATTTCCAGGGAGGGGGCATCCACAAGTTCTCTGGGCAACCTGTTCCAGTGTTTGAAACAGGAAAAGTCACGGTGCTACCAGTATTAACATACCTACTGCAAATAGACTAAATACCAAGAAACAAAAAAATGCCGGAGCAGCAGCTTACCTTTTTTCCTACCATTCATTGTTGGAATGCCATTTCACTGCTCAGAAAATGGCTCCTGGCACCTTTTTGTGTTGATTTAAATTAGGGACCTACATTATGGAGTTAATCTCATCTGCTAGAACCACCCTTTTTAGTGCAAATAAACATCAATTGTATCAAACCAACACTGTAGCCAGGAGTTGTAAAACAACCTTTGGGAGGTCCAAACTGAGTAAGGTATCGGACAAGGCAAAGAACATCATTCCTTCATTGCAGAAGAAAGCCTATTTATCTCTCCTCTAGCATGTCACTCTTTATAGTTGATTTTTATCCACATCTCTTATCTTTTTCCCAATGCTGGATGAACACAGGTTCCAAAAATCTCAAAAGCTGTATGCCAAACAGGATTCTAGCCAGACCTAATGAAGGCACACCTGGAGAAGGCACTCAGCTGCGTCATCTTTCTCACCTTTCTTCATCTCTCCCTCTCTCTCTCTTGCAATTATATCCTTTCTTGCCACGTTAAGCCCTTCTTCCTCAGCTGCACATTACATCTGCTACTTTGCCCTTAACCTAAGAACATTCCATTTTAAGCAGCTTCCATCAGTCCAAACCTCAGCAAGCAAGAGGCTGAGTACAGATGCAAAAGAGACTGGAAAGTGCACAACCAAGAGTGTGGATCCAAAATAACAGTTTTCTGGTAGTGTATGGGCAGAAAATAAAAAGGAAGAAAACAATATGATGAGATGATAAGGAAGAGAGAAAGACTCGGCAAGGGAAAAAGAAAACAAATCAAATCTACTAGTACTTGATCTTATCTTCACTGGCATATTGGGCAAAATTGCCAAGGATGATGGTTTTAGTGAACATGAAATATTTTTTTCACACATTTCTGAGCAGTTGAAAACTTACTATCCAGTTGGATTAAACATTTTTTTGAGTCCTCAGTCACATCTTGTGTTCATATTTCAACATTTTAACCTAATAAAAAATTGAGAAATGTTTATTTAGGAAAGAATAAAACAAGCAATTTAACATGCAGAAAAACAAAATAATATGTCTTGAGAATATCTACTAATATTTCCCAACATTTTGGACTATTTACTCATGAAGTCACAAAATACCAAACAGGAAATTAGAAGAAAGGACGGAAAATGAAAAATCTTCAACTGAGATTTGAAAACAAAGTGTATACAAACAGAAGGCAAGTACATTTAATAATATTCTATCAAAAGAGTACTGCATGTGAAACTATTGAACCAACATATCATAACTAACTGGAGGATTAAAAAGAAAAAAGATTTCTGACTAGTCGTTCAACAGATGGTAAAATTATATAATTTTTTTAAATTAATCTTGAAATCTTGGTAAGTGCTAAAAAAACCCTGAAATACTTCATTCACTATGTAGTATACAGAAGACAACAAGGTATCAGTAGGCCAGGCAGCTTGACAGCTGAAAAAAACTTAAGTGGAATTAACTTAATACAGAGGTAAACATACGGAGCTCTGCCTTTTCTAATTTCCATATCCATACATATTTTGCAATGGATTTCAGACTCCTTGATAATTTAGCTAAGCCCCCCCCTTTTTTTCCTCTTAGCCTTTAGACCCTTGTGTACAATTGACAGCTACTGAACTAATAACTTATGAAGATAACAAATGCCAGTTGATGCTGTTTTAGAAAGCAATACTCTTATCAGACAGTTGACTTCCTTCTCAAGGGTTATTACAGAAAAAGTAACTGTACGGATGTAACAGCTACAGATTTTTCACAAGAACTCTTACTTCATTCCACATCACATTCAGTTTAAATCACGAACAAGTGAAATGCACCCTAGATGGCTTAAAAACAAAGTGTTAGCGTCAGTATTAGAAAAAACATCAAATGGCATTATTTCTTCTGGGTTCTACAGTATTAATTCTCACTCAAATGAGCATTGCCTATACCCTCCAGAAGTCCTTACTTATGATGATGGTAGATACAGTAAAATAAAGCAACAAGGAAGATAGGTTTTTAAGACAAACCAGTCTGAATTTCCTAGTAAACTGCATCCTTTCAGATGATATTAATTTCAATTCTGTGAAATAGAAAGTAGTGCATTTGGGAACATGACATGCAGGCTGTACCTACAAAATGGTGACCAACAATCAGGAGCCAAGGCAATTAATGAAAATCAACTTCTCAGAGCTATGTTGTGACTTAAGAGGCTGTCATGCCTTTCAGGATCTCATCTCTGCATGCAACAAAGCATAAGGGAGCACCTCATCCACTTTTGGTATCTGTGTTTTCTCTACGGTTTTCAAAATTGTTCATAAAAGCATAAGCAAAACTGAAAGCAGCATTATTCCTTCCTAGTCCAAAATAGAACATAGCTAAGAGGTACATCAAGAGTTTTGGCCAATTTTAGCACATCATACAATATTTCCAGCCACTGTCCCCTGAGATCTCACTCCATCCCACTCTAAGCTTTTCTCAGTGTGAGTTTGAAAGCTGCTGACTATGTGAATGACTTACCGACCTTCAATCCTCCCCATCCATGCCCCTGATGAGGGATTCTCATGTTTAACTTTTGCAAGACTGTAAGAGATTACACAGGGGACAGCTTATATACACAGATGTATAGGTACACATCTACATATATTTGTGAAATAACACAAAGTGCCAGAAGACAAAGTTCAATAATGCCCATCAAACTTTGATCAAGAATGAAAAAAAAAGCTGTTTGTTCAAATCATTGTTAAGGCACCTAATTAAAAGGTTCACTTTTCAAATCCACTGAGTAAAATTAAATTAAATTAAAATTAAGCCTCTTAATCAGTTACCTATATGTGGTCATAGAAACATTTATTTTGGAAAAGACCCTTAAGATCATCGAGTCCAACCGTAAACCTAACAATATCAAGTCCACCACTAAACAATGTCCCTGAGCACCACGTCTAAGTCACTTAAATACCTCCAGGGATGGTGACTCCACCGCTTCCCTGGGCAGCCAGTTCCAATGCTTGATAACCCTTCATGTGAAGAAATTTTTCCTGATATCCGATCTAATCCTCCCCTGGTGCAACTTGAGGCCATTTCCTCTCATCCTATCACTTGCTACTTTGGAGAAGAGACTAACACACACCTCGCTACAACCTCCTTTCAGGTAGTTGTAGACAGCGATAAGGTCTCCGCTGAGCCTCCTTTTCTCCAGACTAAACAACTCCAGGTCCCTCAGCCATTCCTTGTAGGACTTGTGCTCTAGACCCTTCACCAGCTTAGTTGCCCTTCTCTGGACATGCTCCAGCACCTCAACATGTTTCTTGTAGTGAGGGGCCCAAAACTGAACACAGTATCTGAGGTGCAGCCTCACCAGTGCTGAGTACAGGGGGACGATCACTTCCCTAGTCCTGCTGGCCACACAGCTTCTGATACAAGCCAGGATGCTGTTGGCCTTCTGGGCCACCTGGGCACACTGCTGGCTCATATTCAGCTGGCTATCGATCAACACCCCAAGGTCCTTTTTGCCAGGCTGCTTTCCAGCCACTCTTCCCCAAGCCTGTAGGGTTCCGTGGGGTGGTTGTGCCCCAAGTGCAGGACCTGGCACTTAGCTTTATTGAACCTCATACAGTTGGCCTCGGTCCATTGATCCAGGCTGTCCAGATACCTCTGCAGAGCCTTCTTACCCTCAAGCAGATCAACACTCCTGACCAACTTACTGAGGGTTTGCTCGATCCCCTTGTCCAGATCACTGATAAAGATATTAAAGAGAACCATCCCCAGTACTGAGCCACTTATGACCAGCTGCAAACTGGATTTAACTCCATTCACCACAACTCTTTGGGCCCGGCCATCCAGCCAGTTTTTTACCCAGTGAAGCATATGCCCGTCCAAGCCATAAGCAGCCAGTTTCTCCAGGAGAATGCTGTGGGAAACTGTGTCAACGGCTTCACTAAAGTCTGGGTAGACAACATCCACAGCCTTTCCCTCATCCACTGAGTCACCTTGTCATAGAAGGAAATAGGGTTAGTCAAGCAGGACTTGCCCTTCATAAAGTTGTCACAGAGACTCTGTTTATCATCCAAGACAAACAAAAATAGTAAGTAAACTTTATGACTTCCGATACGAAAAGAAAATACATACTGCCACTATAAACTTCGTAAACAGCATTAGTAACAACTGCCACAACTCATTCACTAAAGAATTACAGGTTTCCAGATTTATTATTTTCTCCTGTACACATAGAATAATTATTTCCTTACTCTCTAAATAATCTAACCTTGAACTAGATTAAAATCTCACTAATGGAAGAGCAAAAAGTAAGACCCCTGAAAACAACACAGCATACAATGTCATTCATTTATTTGAGAAAAAAATGGCCACTGTTTCTGCAAACAGGTGTATTTCACACACATTTGTGAAACAGAAAGCAGGTTACCTAAATATCTCAAGCATAGTTCTGCTATGACTCTTGGATAATGAATAAAATAAAACTTCAACTTAGCAGCACACAGGGTATGGAAAAACAAGCAGCTTTTCACTGTATCTCCAGCTCAGTGATTGCTTTATTGGTTGGTGTTATCATAGAAAAATTTGAACATTTCCAATTAGAACACTCAAAAAAAAAAGTATTTTCCTTTCTCAAACCAAAGGTGATTTTTAGGTGAGTATGGTTTACCTTTAGTACTAAGCCATGATGAGGCATAGATCACAGTATCAGACAAGGTTAGGGTTGCCTCTCTACCTGCACTACAGCTGTTGAACATGGCTGGATTGCAAGGGAACAGCTACTAAAATGAAATAAAAGGTGCTTCTGTCAAACAACCCACCTAGAAATTCCCTCACATTCTCCTGTAGTTTGAAGGCTCAAACTTTTCCTGCAAGCAGGTATCAGCAAGCTCTTTTAAGAAGTGAGGTCTTCCCGAGAAACACTCATGACACAGATAATGACTAAGAGGAAAAGTCATGTATCATGTGACATCACAGACACTGCCACACTTAGAACATCCCTTCTGCTATCCACCATCTGCTTCCATTTTCACAAGTGATCTAGAATATGAAACAAGATAATAATTCACAACAATCACTTCTCATCCATCTTGCTGACAATGGCTGTAAGGAAGGGGACCAATCACATTACCTCCGTCCTCCGTGCAAAAGACTAATAAAGATAAAGAAGAAAATATTATTACATTACTCTGCAAACTATTCTTTTATAATGTTCTCCAAAATGAGAGAATAAATGCATATGCTAGCTATACAATGCATGACCTCATTTGCAGTACATTAGAGAAAATATGCCCAGCAGCATATTGTTTGGACATATGGGTCACATCATTGACTTTTTGGCTACTTATCATCAAATGCCAAACATGGGCATGCAGAATAACATTTGCTTCTTTTATTCTTCATCTAATGAAAAGCATTTCCTGTAGGTACTTAAAATATAAGAATCTTAAGGAACACAGAAGTCTTCTCCTACCTCAGGATTTGCTTTTAAATTTTATTTTTTCCCTAAAAGGCCTGATTTCTGATATCAAGAAAGCAAAGGTAATAAGAACAGGAGTCTCATTTCTGATTAAAGATCTACCAAATAAAGAACATCCTAATTGAGGAACGATAAATTGTCTGGGGTTTAACAGAGACATTCTTATTTTCTAGATTAATTTTTAGTCTATAGAGTGGACAGATTTTCCACCATAAAATACAAAATATTAGTGGGTTGCAGATCATATATGCTGGTTGGCATAATTTTTTCCAAGCTATGGCCTGACTTGTGTTAGGATATGCCATTATGTCTGCATTCAAACAGGATTAGTGGCAATTCTTGCCATTTTTCAGCTTCTCTGATGTTCTCTTTTGAGCCTGTTACTTTTTAATTTCATATTCTGTTAACAGAAATACATTCATATAATTCTGGTGGTCTTCCAAGGAATACACCCAGTACTTTCAGTATGTATCACAGATTACAAAGATAATTAAAGGAAAGCGAGATACAAAGGTTCCTTTTTTTTTCTGCCTGGATGAAGTGAAGGAAGCAGGAGTGACTGCAGTCCAGCTCTTCATTTTTTATGTTTCTTCTCATTATCAGCTCAGTTTCTGACATTTAAGGGGAATTGTTATTCTTTCTACCATGCCTTCATTTACAGAACAGGCCATTTATGACAGTTTTCTGCATATTATATTGAACCCATGTTGGTAAACGTATTTATTGCAATAAATGAGTTATGACTAAGAACTTCATAATGAAATGGTAATAGTATGTAAGACTTTCTTCTTCAAAGCACAAGCCTTTACTACTCCAGCTAATGAAGAATCCCTGGCAGCCTATGACAGCTATACCGTTGTAACCAAACCCAGCCATGATTTCCTCCTGTTCAATAGAACTTCAGTCTCAAATATCAGTAATGCTGTGTCTTGATGGACATAATAAAATAGATTTTATTATTCATATAAAGGAGGAAACTTTTGTTTGTTTGCTTAACATAAAAAAAATAATCTTCAAAGTCTGTCTCAAGGCATTTAATAAGGACCTAAGCAATTAAGTTTGGATCTTCAGTGAAGGAAGATCTGGTATTTTGTTTAGATTCATTTGCATTTTCTTCCCAATTGCCCTTAATGAAATTACAATCAAACTTTTTATCCCTCAGACCCTATCTGATTTTTCTAAGAATCTGTGGAAGGTTAGAGTCTTACATTAATAGGACATACCTGGCTGGATATGAAAGCAGGGGGAAAAAAAGTCAGCAAAAACAGCATTGCAGATTTGCATTAAGAACTTTTATATATGCCTTCTTCATGTGGTTTCCATTCGGCACTTAAAATGTAACTGCATGAAAAAAACCCTAAAGTTTTGTTAAAAAGATCTGCTCTTGTTAAATGAGGTCTTGTTTGCATCTGCTGACAAAGGGTTTTATTAGCATAACACTGGAAAGCCAATGAAACCAACAGCAGCAAAAGAGCAAACTGTCTTGACAACTTTATTTTTGTTAATGACAAACAGAAAGAACTGCATAATCATTGTCAAACAAGCTCTCGGGCTGATCCAACTCAGTCTAGTGTCTACTTAATTTCAGTGTTTGACTTCAGGAAGATCATTATTGGGATCTGAGTGTGTAGCATTGACAGTTATTACAATTTAAAAGAAACACTATCAGGTTAGTTGACTCTGACCCACATTCAGTAAACCCATTTTGTACTTAATTCCATACGCCACTTACCTTCAAACTATCCTTTCCTTTGAAATTTGTTCCAAAGTCCTGAAAAATATTGCAATAAAGCTCCTAATCATCCCAAGTTTCCTTTCTGCTTTGCCTTAAATATGCATACTATTTGAGATATTCTTGAGGGACAACCTGACTAGATAGACATACTAAAAGTACTTGATATTATACCTAAAGTTTTAATATAAGCTTTTTCAAAACTGTTGGAAAGATATAATCTAATTCTCCTTCTCTCAGTTTGTTAAGATCTGACTTTCACTTTTCTTTCATTATGGCAGCTTCTATATCCTCATTTCTATTTTCTTTCTTGCTTTTATCCCTTTGTTTCACATGAACTTTGATGCAAGCTAAGAAAAGTATACTCTTGGGAAACTTGCCTATACTATCTCTTAAACTCCTCCTCTCCCTCCTTTGCAGAGATAAGCAGATGCTGGAAATTTATGACACTGGCAAAATGTAAAAGAGGCCATATAGGGTCACATCAACAGTCTATTGAGCCTTGTACTCTGTCTCCAAAAGTGGTCAGACACATGATGAGGGAACAGTACAAGAATACAGCAAGCAGCTGGGGACATTGTTCCAGAGTATGCTTTCAGCTGCTAACACTTCTCAACTTCAGAGACTTCACGGGCGGTATCTTCATAGTATGTTAAATTATGGTTTACAGCAGCTAGTGAAGACTCACTGGCACTCTTGACTAATATAAGTAATCTGCTCTGTGACCATGCCAAGAAAAATTTTGTCCTGTATAACTCACATGGTACAGACTTCACAGGCATGGATTTGAGGTAGCTTCTTCCATATTGAGAGAGTATGGTTACTCTCAGGCACATAACCACCAACCTAAATGACATCCTTCTCTATCACTGTAATCAGAAGTTTTCAAGGAAGCAGAAGAAAAATAAAAAGTGCAACCACATAAAGTATCACAGTGGATAAGAATGTTTTATATCTCAATTTTACATTTAATAATCTATTTGTCTTTGAACTTGCTAACAACAACAAAGAAAAAAATGGAATATTATATTGATCTGGGACATAGTCTGAACTTCATTAACAACAGAGAAATCATCTACAGAAGACCTAGCAGGGTTACAAATGATGAAATAAATATGGAAGGGGGGAGGGAGGGGGATGGAAGCTAACACAGTACAGCTGGAGAAAAAATAATTGATAACACCAATAGTCAACTGGAAGAAGAAGGTATTGTCCAAGAGATTTAATGTTATTGCATATCTATATTGCAACAGTGCCTGGAAAACCTGCTGAAAATGTGGCCCTACTGTATTAGGAGTTGTGTAAAAACAAAACAAAACAAAACAAAAACAAACAAAAAAATAGCTTGAGTCCAGTCCCCAAAGACTTCTTTCTCTGACAGCAAATCAGGAAAGCATGGATTGAAGTTACATCATGTCATGGACCAAGGAGGTGGTCCTCTGCTGTTAATTATGTATGAAGTCACAGCTGTTAACAATGCGCTCTTATACTGTGCCCTTTAGAGTTACACTACTGGAAAAAAATCAATGAAATGGGAAAGAAATTCAAATATGAGAATTACAAATAATTTGGGGCTAATTTATAATGAAAAATTCAGAGTGCTAAATATTATAAGTAGGGTATGATTAAAAGGTTTTTTGAAATATTGACAGTGTAAACTTGGGAATTTGAACTGAAATAAATATCAGAAGTACTTTTGAAAGCCAGAGAGAAAACAGTTATGCATTATTAACATGAACAGAATGTCACCCTCAAGGGCCAAACTACAGCCTAGCATATCACAAAGTGGTTAGGTTGCTTTTTCCTTGTGTAAAAGATCAACTACTTCATATACAAGTGTAGGAAATTATAACTGTTATACCAGATAGGTAGCATTTCCTCATATGACTTCATCATTGGAACAAAAAAAAAAAATCACCAAACTGTTACAGAGTCTGCCTCAATCCCACATGACATCAAGCAGAAATTAGGTTATGTTAATAGAAAATCGCATTTTTCAACCCATACTATAGATCCCTTCCAGTATATTTATGTGTTTTAAAGCAGAGAGCAAGAAGCTTTGCTGTTAGTTGTCTATTTTGGAAATGACAGTACTGTTTAACGCTTAAGTAGCTTTGATTCACTTTGCAAAGAGGTATTTTGGTTTTGGAATTTTGCTGATCATAGGTTTGGAAACTGATTCAAAGAGAGATGTTTCTTTTGAGTTTTACTGCTGTGGTAGTTTTCACCCCATTTAAGCCAGGCCCTGTTTTTCTGCCAAAATGCACAATTACTTGATAACTAGCAGAATCTGACTTAAAATTGTATCCCCAGTACTGACTTCCCAAGTGGCTACCACAAATAGGCACTGGAGGGTAATTAAACCAACAAGATTGCAGCAAGTGGAAAGCTTGCTTATCTTGTACTTGTCAGCATGTATATAACACAGCTTTCCTCTCTGCCAGGAGCCCCTAAAGCTCTGCAAAATTGGAACCTCCTGCTTCAGCTGATTGTTTGGCAAATTGTTCTTGTGCTACAGCTGAGTGCGGTTTTTTTGGCCACAGATTATTTTTACAGTATTTTTAAAACACAAACCACTGACATTGAATTTTTTTAAACATAGTTTTGGTGCACTGTTGGCTAGTTGAGTGTCTTTATGAAAAGTGCATTCCAACAAAAAGAGCACTGTTTACTCCAACAGTTTGGATCTGGACTGAATGAAAAAAACATGATTGTTTTCTGAATCGCCAATGATTCAAAACACTTCAGTGAGGTCCATCCACTGCTATAAACTTTCATGAATACTACAAATTATCCAAGAGCAGCTGACATGATGTTGCAGACAAACTATTAAAAGGAAAATCTGTCAGATCCAACTCTGAAGTCACCATCAGAAACTAGGGGAAGAGATTTTTTTAATATTGACTTTAATCACAAAAGGATGTGACATCCTCTGGTCTTCACTCAGGACAAAGAAACCTCAGTGGAAGTTTTGCCTGAGAAAGAAGTTCATGATTGGGTTTATTACTGGTCTTAAACTCTGTATCAAGTAAAAAACTAGTGAGGATTATCTGCTTTGTCTCAAACACTGACACCACTATCTATGGCTTTTTGGGGTTGCAGATAGTCAACTTACTGAACAGCTTTTTAATATCTGATGAAATTTCAGATTCTTAATACATTTGTATGGCAGGGTTTTAGTTTGGCTCTGGTCATCTGCATTGTATTGTTACACAGTGACATTGTTGAAGATGTCTCTGAATTTGCATACTGTTGTTTATGATTTGTCTCTGCTTAAACAAGAGCCAACATAGCCCCAATAGCCTCATATTCCAATGTGAGTCAGTGAAAACCCCTGTGCAGGTTTCTATCTAGACTTCAGTAAGGCATTCGACACTGTCTCCCACAGCATCCTCCTAGACAAATTGGCTGCCCAGGGCTTGGATGGGTGGACTCTTAAATGGGTTAAAAACTGGCTGGATGGCCGAGCCCAGAGAGTGGTGGTGAATGGGGCAAAGTCCAACTGGTGGCCGGTCACTAGCGGTGTTCCCCAGGGCTCAGTTCTGGGGCCGGTGCTGTGCAATATCTTTACAGATGATCTAGACGTAGGGATTGAGTGTACCCTCAGTAAAACTGCAGATGACACCAAGCTGGGTGGGAGTGTTGATCTGCTGGAGGGTAGGAAGGCCCTACAGAGGGATCTGGACAGGTTAGATAGATAGGCCAAGACCAATGGCATGAGGTTCAACAAGAACAAGTGGCGGGTCTTACACTTTGGCCACAACAACCCCATGCAGCGCTACAGGCTGGGGGAAGAGTGGTTAGAAAGCGGCCCGGTGGAAAGAGACCTGGGGGTGCTGATGGACAGCCAGCTAAACATGAGCCAGCAGTGTGCCCAGGTGGCCAAGAAGGCCAATGGCATCCTGGCCTCTGTTAAGAATAGTGCAGCCAGCCGGCCTAGGGAAGTGATTGTCCCTCTGTACTCGGCACTGGTGAGGCCGCACCTTGAATACTGTGTCCAGTTCTGGGCCCCGCACTTCAAGAAAGATGTTGAGGTGTTGGAGCGAGTCCAGAGGAGGGTGACCAAGCTGGTGAAGGGTCTGGTGGGTATGACCTATGAGGAACGGCTGAGGGAGCTGGGGTTGTTTAGCCTGGAGAAGAGGAGGCTCAGAGGTGACCTTATTGCAGTCTACAACTACCTGAAGGGAGGTTGTAGTGAAGTGGGAGTCAGCCTCTTCTCCCAGTCAACTAGCGATAGGACAAGAGGACATAGCCTCAAGCTTCGCCAGGGGAGGTTCAGGTTGGACATTAGGAAGAATTTCTTCTCAGAAAGGGTCATTAGACATTGGAACGGGCTGCTCAGGGAGGTGGTGGAGTCACCATCTCTGGATGTGTTTAAGAAAAGACTGGACATGGCACTTAGTGCCATGGTCTAGTTGACATGGTGGTGTCAGGGCAATGGTTGGACTCGATGATCCCAGAGGTCTCTTCCAACCTGATTGATTCTGTGATTCTGTGAAAACTGTCTGCATTTAGGTACAGTGATTACAGGTTACTGTTTTTCACGAGATCCTCTGAATAAATGTGTTAAATATTAATTAGGAAGCAAGATAGAAGCAATACCGAAGTAAATATACCTGATATACTCAACAATGCGCTAACAACAGTTTTGATCTAATAATGTAATTTTTACATGCCATTGGCTTGTAATGGCCACCAGATACAATAAAAAGATGGGAAATTATGTGGGGAATACATTCAGCAAGGAACTTAAAAGTTTCTAAAAAATAACAGCAGCATTGCTGACTATAGAGGCTAACAAAATTTATATTGACCCTGATAAACCAACAACCAACTACTGTCAGTGGAAAACCTCTAAGAAATTCAAAATGTATTCTTGAAGATAGGCAAGATACCACTGAAATCTTGTTTTGACACTAATACCACAGTTTTCTATCCCTTTTAAAGATTTCCAAGGCAGGATTAGTGGTGCTTCAGGCGTGTTAGGGAATTTCTTTTTTCTCTGTACTGCCTCCTCCATGTCCGTTCCCCAAAACTGTCCCTAAGCAGCTTCACCCCCCTCTGAAGGCTGCAGTTCAAGATGGCAGGGGGAGCTGAGCCTGTGCCCCTTAGGCATATGCAACCCCCTACATGAACACAACTCCCACCAGCAGAACTGCATTGACCACACTAATGCAGTAGCTCTGCTCCAAGTTCTTGCCAAAGAGACAGGAGCAATGCCAGCTGTAGACGTAGAAAGAAATGTGGAAAGTATCAACACACATAGTTTTGGAAGGGTTGGGGCATGGGCACAGAGATGAGCAGGGGCACAGTAAGGCTACACGAAGCCCTAGAAAGCAAAATGTGTTGTAAATACTGTACTATTACATAGCTACTACATTAAAGCCACAATACTACTATGGTACTGATATACTATTCATCACTAGTTGACACTTGATAATCTTGTATATTTAATGAAATAGTGTCTAGAAGAGTTAAAAATTACCCGTTGAGGAGGCAGGAATAGTATTGTCATTTATTCTCTGCATCAGTTTTGCCAGACGTGTCTTTTAAGTCAACTACATTGTGATGATTATTTGTATGACAGCATTCACTAGCAGCTACAGGAAAGTGGGGTCACGCTTACACAGAAAACTTAACATTTAAACAGAGAGGAAAAGATTCCTTCTAGACAGAGGATCAACAGACAGATAATGCAAGGCTTGGGACAATGAAACCAGTAGGAGGTAGATACCTAAGGAGGGGTGGATTCACCAAGGCAGAAGCAATAGCTGAGGTGGGGCAGAGCAGCATGAGCTCTCCATCCTGTGGGACAGCTGCATCCCACTCAGCCAGGCACCTCTGAACGTCTGGCCACAGTGCCTTGCTCCAGGTCACACGGGAAAGAGGCAGCGAAGCCAAATTCATTTCTTTTAAGATCCAGCCTAGCTCTTAATCACAAGAGAGGTCTTCTTTTTGGCATTGAATTTACTATGTTTAGAATAAGAACAATGTACTCAGAACACTAAGACAAGAATGAAACAGGAGTGCTAGGACATAGATGTACTTTTTTTCCCCTTGAAGCACTTGCAATTGCAGTCAAAATGTTTGGGGGTCTTTTGTTTTGGGGCTTTTGTTTAGTTGTCGGGAAGGGAGGTTGAAGGGGTGGGTGGAAGCTGTTAATTTGTTTTTTAACTAATGCATCTGATCTGGAATGTTTCAGGCATTAAAAGGTACAGCAAGCCAGTTCTAGACTTCTTATTTCCTACGCCACAAATAACAGATGATACTTGTTAACAAGAAGTATCCCACATCACAGAAATAAATCACTGTAGAAGGACCAGTTCTGGTAAATGCACAAGACATTCACAGACATTACACAGAAAAAACCAAACCATTCAGGCACTTGATGCAAACTGTTCACTGGGGTTTAATGTCCATTGTCCAAAAAATGGGTTACTAATTTATCAATATACATTGCATTGCACAAAATCTCCTGTAACTGTAACTTGGACAATAACTTTATAAACTATATCTGACTTATTATATTCTATCCTTTTATTCATGTAATAATCCTCCCTATCACTTGCAAAGTAACAGGGTACTCAGTGCAACTGATAATGACAGTGTCTTCCTGTTAGTAGAAAAATAATCTTTCGATCGACTTGAAGTAGTTTGGGATGAATAGATTTCCCAGCAAAATAGAAAAGCAAATGTCTTTCCAAGACTCACTGTGGAACAAGCGCGAGATTTTGCCAGATGAGCCTAATAACTTCATTTGGAATGATATATCATCACTGATCTGAAAAGCTTGTTGACATCATTCTGTACTTTACTGCTCAGAAAATGATTTACTTTTTTTCACTACCCCTTTGCCCTTAGCTTTCTTGCCTTTAAACTATATTGAAAAGTTTATCAGCATAACTTCTACATTTAAATCCTTCTCCACTGGCAGCATACGTTCAGTCTTTATAATTTCCTCTCAATAAAATGATGGTTAAAATTGTTTGCAACAGCATTCCCAACCTGTTCTCATTGCTTCCTTACTTAATTCCAGAATAATTGATAGCTGAAGTGCTATATTCTGAGCCTTCATATGTAATATGAATTTAGTTTTGCCTTCCTTTAAAGATGCCAAATGCTGAACAGGTGGTTTCGATTCATTACACAATTTACACTGTGGCTCAATCAGCCAAAATTCAAGCAGAAAGGTAAAGGACATGATATATCAGAATACTCAAAATAAGGAAACAACAGTCAAACCAAAAGTAAAATTATTTTGCAAATTCACTGAACGTTTCTCTAAGTTTTAAGGTGCTCTCGAGTTTAACCCTGCCTCCCCTTTTTTTAAGGCCTGGGCTCTGTAAATATTTCAGCATAAGCACAACTGTGTATCTGCCCCAGAGCAAAATTTAGGCCCCACTTGACTATGTTTAGTCAAATTATACAGTAGAGGATCAGGTCATTAAAGTATAAGAAAATGGATTAATCACCATATATATGCTAAGACAGAGGAAGGGATGAGATCATACTTGGACTTCATGCTTCTACAACATAATTGTCTGAAAAAATGAACAAGCAGGTTTACCTTTTCGAGAAAGGTTTCACTCTTTTCTGGAAAAACAGTAGAAATATGGACTCTTACATACTCATTCCTGAACGGATAATGTTTCTAGTTCACTCGGTCACCTTTAGAGGTTGGAAACTGGATAGTATGAGTGCTGGCAAGAGAGGAAATGCTCTGATGTCAAGTCTGGCACTGAAGTCTGCCTTTAGTCTCAGAATTCCCAATCTCTGCACTGCGATGCACATCTATGCTTTTCATAACAAAAATAAAGAATTTTGAAAAGGTACATACAACTGTATCAATAAGTGTTACATCTGATTATCTATTTTTACCCCATGACTGAAGCGTTACTCAGACATGCTGCTCCTGTTTCAAGAGAAGCCTTCTTATGCAAAATTCAACCTTCAACTCTCCAGTTAAAAGAGAATTATACTCACCATGATCAAAATAGAATAAGGGAATCAAAAAGCATTACTGTTGCTCAACATTGCTGCTTCCCTAAAAGGTGAGACAATTGGTGGAAGGTGCTTTTTTGGAAGGCAAACACAGCATATTTGAAGTTAAGAAAATGAATGGCTGAGGAGCTAGATGTGGAAGGAATACTTACAAAACTCTGTCAAACAGACAAAGGCAGATGAACAACACCTGAAAAAGGGGAAGCCCTACACTGAAGAATTCTATACCTATTTTAAGGTATAAGACTCGGCTTCTACAGTCCCCAGTGTATCCAGATGCATTATTCATCCAGTGCTGGTCAATCTTAGTCAAAGTAGTCAAACTTGTTTGATTTCCTTTGGAACTATCAATTCACCTGTGTCAGTATGCATATGAGGCATTTATTGAACCACAGACTGTTACAGAATAATTATTGTTATATAGTTTATTATTCTACATAATCCTTATTATAAGCAACAAGAATGGACAATATTTACAACACAGGACTAATTGCATTCTTCTGAAGACAATTTTGTCCTTCTAAATTTAAGGAATTATAAAGTTTTTACTCTGAATCCAGCTTGCTTAGTACCTACAAAAAAGAGCAAGTAGTACATTTTCATTGCTAATTTTTTTTTTTTAAAAAAAAAAGTGTTTCTGGGTCTTTGAAATAAATATTGTTCAAATGAATCAGATAAATTCACATTAAAAACCAAATTAATACTGTTCATGGTATTTTCTTAATTGTTTTTCTATGTGAATACTTTTGGGGTTCCACCCAACATCAGGATCTGGCAAAGATATTGTAATAAAGCCAGGAAGGACACTTTCATGCTCTTCCCAGCTCCCACCAAGCTTCTGGCACGCAACTTGTTCAGCCATTTGTGGGACGAGAAGAAGAAAGTGGCAGTGAAAAGAGCATATGCATGACAGCAGTTAGTCAAAGTCAGCCCAACGAGGAGACCAGTTATGACATTCAAAGCAACAGAAATAAGTAGAAAAGAAAAGCACATAATAACCCAGCACAGTCATCCTAAGATGCGATCTTTCTGATTTTGCCTATTGTTCCATAACATGAACTGGTACAAGACCTAAGCCTTTGGCTGTTTTGTGCAATAAATGTGTCCATAATTGACATTTTGAAGACACATTAACAAAGGTCCATCTTGGATGTCTTCATAAAGCTGATTTTGCATGATGTTGAGTGCTTTAGCCACCCTTGAGTTCATTGGAAATCAAAAATATCCAGTGCTGCTTTGGATTAGACACTCTTAAGAAATGCAACAAGAGCCGAGAACTTGTTTGAAAACAGGTAGTAGTCTGACACAGCTGCTATGTAACAGCTCATTAGTGGTTTCTGACTGCTCCAAGGAAAGTTGGAAGATATTTATTTGGAATGAACACATCTGGAAACAATAGAATCATAAAAAAGCCAAGAGAAAAATGAAATCATAAAACATTGTGCATACAGCTATTCAACACCATTGGGCTCTAGTACAAAATGCACTTGATGTTCCCTTTCCTGTAAAAATAAGAATATAGGTGAAAGGAGTTACTTCTGTTCTTTCCCTTCCCGAATACAATGAGTTTATAGTGGAAAACAAGTAGCAAAGTACTAATTACTTTTTGACTTACAGGTGCAGAAACTCAGCTGTCCAACAACCAAAGTAAATCCTTGTCAAATTCAGGGTCTTGCTGGCCACAAATCAAGATGGCAGTTTGATGTCCATTTTCCCTCTTCATGGAACTGTACAGTGCCCTCTTGCAAGCCCTTCTTTACAGAAAAAGCTCATACCAAGAGAAGCTGGATTTATGCCTAAACCCTCTGTGACAGACAAGATGGGGTTTGTTTGTGGTTTTTTTTTTTACATTTCATTGTTCCTCTAAGAAGTTAGGTGGACAACTTGGAGAGGTATGTAAAAGACTGTGCTTGGTAAACACACGGCAAGATTGATGGAAGAAGGCCAGAGGGATTACAGGATGCAACAGGCCAAAGAGTTGCAGCAGGAAACTTCATATAGGGGACAGAGCCACTGAATTGACAATGGTAAGGATGAGACTACAAAAACAGAGCAGGCAGGAGAACTTGGGGTGAGTGGGAGCAGGGGAAATCTTCAAATCTGTCACACCTCTCCCTATCAATCACTTTTAATTTACATTACTCAAAAAGTTAATTACTCTATCTTTTTATTGTAGTAAAACCTAGCCTTGAGCTTAAAAGCATTTGAGTCCATTTTATGGAAATCATAGGAGGTCTAAGGCACACTAATACTGAGCAATCATTGCCCTCAAAGCCTTTTCTTAGAGTTTGCAAGGATAGCTTTCTTCCTTAAAGTGAGAGAAAGACTACAGTGAGAAAACAATTGAGAAGACAGTATTTTTCCTTAGTTTTTCCTGAAGTTCACATTTTATTTTCTTTCCTTTTTTTTTCCCCTTTTTTTTTTTTTCATCCTGAAAATATAGATTGACAAAGAGATGGTAGCTCCCATGTAACATGTTCTTCTACAGCTGAGGAAGAGGATACAGTACAAAGATGAATAATTTCATTGTCTTACAAGACAGGGGGAAAAAATCATACATCGAGCTTTGTTAGAACAAACAAAAGCAAGTATTTTTATTCCAAAGCATGTCCCTCAAAGTGTCCAGATTTTCTCCATGGGTCAGTTTTAACATCGCAACAAGCAATTTTCATCAGAGCAATAAGGGTTGGCTTGGGGTTTTTTTTGTAATAAAACCTTTTGTTCCCTTTTCTCCCCCAGGGTTCATAGAACCACTTAGGTTAGAATGGACCTCCAGAGTTCATCTGATTCAACCTGCTGTTCAAAGCAGGTTACTCAGGATCTTGTCCAGTTGAGTTTTGAATGTCCCCAAGGATGAAGATTTCACCTCCTCTCTGGGCAACTTTTTTCTAATATTTGACTACCCTTGCTGTGAATACGTTTTTTCTAATAACCAACAATTTCATTTGTTGCCACTTGTGCCTCTTGCCTCTTATTTCTTGCTGTGTACCTCCAAGAAGTGTCTCTTTGTCTTCTCTAAACCCTCCCATTAGATAGCTGTAGTCAGACACAAGGTCTCCCTTTAGCCTTCTCAAAGGCTGAACAAAGCCAGCTCTCTCACCCTCCTCTTGTATTTCATGTACTCCAGTTCTCCTTGTATCCCAGGAATCACAGGTCCTTTTTGGCATAGTTGTCACTTAACTGTAAAGTGAAAAAAGGAGTTAATATTCATAATTTTAAGGGATTCTGGTGAAAGATCCTAGTGTTTTACTTTACCAGGGTCTGAAACTCTTACCAGTTCTCTTCCTGAAGAGCTTGGATTTGGTCTTAAATTGTGAAAAGATGATTAGGCAAAGATTCAGAGAGTCTTACAAATGCCCTTAGAATATAAAAACTACACTTATATCACTCTTGCATGTTATTGGGGCTATTCTACCATAACCTTTCATGATGAATAATAAATCAGGTATCTTTACTTCTCACTCCAATGTTGTGTCTTAATAATCTAATTTTAATGGAAAAATTAATTGACTCAAAGTGAGTAATAAATAAAAGCAATAATTTCATTTGCTTCATTTACAAATAACTTTGGGCTGAAACCAAACTATTTAAACTGTTGTTTAAAAAGGTCAGCTAACCAATATTTATTATAGCCAAGGGACTTTTAGCTTACATAATACCAAGACACTAGAGGAATTTACAAAAAAACTCTTTTTAAAGAAAGGCCTTCTGGGGAAAGGATTATGCTGTCCTCATCATACAAAAGAAAAAAAAAAAAGACATAAAATCTCTATTATTCATTAAAAGATTAAAGCAGCCTTTACAATGTCTTTTTTAAACATTTTAATTGTATGAAATTCCTGTATCAGAGAAGACTACATATTTTGTTTGCTTATTTAATTTTGCATGTCATAGAGCAAGTAAGTTCTGCCAGAGTTAATTAACAAACAAAACTATGCTATTTGTAGTAAAACTAATGGTTCCAGGTGGTGTTCATGTAAATCTCTGACCTCCTCCCACAACTGTATCTACCATTACTTATGAAGATTAATCAAATCACCTCCTCAGACCTTGTTCTTGGGGTAAATAACAGTACAGTTTTCTTTCAAGCATGGAAAGAGAATAGAAGAATTCAAAAAGTTTATAAATTTGAAAACAGGGCACCAAATGTACTCAGCATTTGTTTTTCATCA
Organism: Nyctibius grandis; assembly: GCF_013368605.1. Classification (NCBI taxonomy): domain Eukaryota; kingdom Metazoa; phylum Chordata; class Aves; order Nyctibiiformes; family Nyctibiidae; genus Nyctibius; species Nyctibius grandis. The sequence continues at coordinate 61,485,407 of NC_090663.1, forward strand.
CAGGATGTCTTATTACCATTATATTTTCCTATCTTGCAATGTTTTTTTCTTCTATGATACTGAAAGGCTGTAAGGCCTTTAGCAGGCTGCTTCCCAGTCAGCTCGAATATACAGAGTTCATTTCAGCAGGCATGTGCAATGTATGTCAGCAATAAAACAGCCATTGAGATCTCTATAATTCTTATCACCTCAACAATTTGATGTAATAACGGCACAGTTATTACATCATAAGATACATCATACATACATAAACTATAAGATTTTTAAATGTTATCTTCAGGTGTCAGTTTAAAAGCATGAATGGGTATAATATCCCATACACTCTGAATGGACTTACCAGTATATTGAATACAGAGAAGAGAGGAATTAAGTTCATGTACTTCAAGAGTATACAACAGTTTCTCTGTATTTTTATATAGAATTTTAGGGAGATTTTATATAGATTTTATTTTTTCAGATTTTTTAATGTAGAGATTTTTAGATGTATCTTAACACTCTACATTTCGAAGATGGCACAGAATATTCTGTGGCAAAATATGTTTGTTTCATAGAATTAATAGCACATTTAAACAACTGTAGCATTCTATACAGGACAGTTTATATTGATTTGTGTGAGAGACGACTACATAGTAGGCAACGATGTGATACATACATCCATTTGATATGAATAGCAATGTGATTTTATAGATATTTCATTTTTAGCCAGCTAATGATCCACTCTTCAAGTGGCAACCCTATGATTATGAGTGTGTGTGCCTGTATGCCTGAATACAAATACATACAAAAGCCTTGAACCTGTCTGAAAAATGTCCAGCTTCAAACTTGGGTGGTTTTGGAGTGCACTCCCCTCCGCCTTTCCCCTTTGAGCCTATTAGTAGCACTAACGGTGACATCCAAACCCATACTTCAGAAGTCGCAGGATTTTGATAAAGGGCTGTAACGGAGAATTTATTCAAAGTACAGTGTTAGGTTAGCAATGGAAACACTTCAATTCCTTGTGAACAGTGCTTGCAGTGCAAAAAAAGATTTTGTGTTGCTCAAACAGGGAAGTTATTCTGACCATGCCAGGGACAGGAGTTCACAGAATCACAGAATCACAGAATGTTAGGGATTGGAAGGGACCTCGAGAGATCATCTAGTCCAATCCCCCTGCCGGGGCAGGATTGCCTAGACCATATCACACAGGAACGCGTCCAGGCGGGTTTTGAATGTCTCCAGAGAAGGAGACTCCACAACCTCTCTGGGCAGCCTGTTCCAGTGTTTGGTCGCCCTCACCGTAAAGAAGTTTTTCCTCATATTTAAGTGGAACCTCCTGTGTTCCAGCTTGCACCCATTGCCTCTTTGTCCTGTTCAAGGGATGTCACTGAGAAGAGCCTGGCTCCATCCTCATGACACTTGCCCCTTTACATATTTATAAACATTAATGAGGTCACCCCTCAGTCTCCTCTTCTCTAAGCTAAAGAGACCCAGCTCCCTCAGCCTCGTCCTCATAAGGGAGATGTTCCACTCCCTTAATCATCTTCGTGGCTCTGCGCTGGACTCTCTCTAGCAGTTCCCTGTCCTTCTTGAACTGAGGGGCCCAGAACTGGACACAATACTCCAGATGCGGCCTCACCAGGGCAGAGTAGAGGGGGAGGAGAACCTCTCTCGACCTGCTGACCACACCCCTTCTAATACAGCCCAGGATGCCATTGGGCTTCTTGGCCACAAGGGCACACTGCTGGCTCATGGTCATCCTGCTGTCCACTAGGACCCCCAGGTCCCTTTCCCCTACGCTGCTCTCCAACAGGTCTGTCCCCAACTTGTACTGGTACATTGGGGTTGTTCTTGCCCAGGATGCAGGACTCTACACTTGCCCTTGTTATATTTCATTAAATTTCTCCCCGCCCCAACTCTCCAGCCTGTCCAGGTCTCTCTGAATGGCTGCACAGCCTTCCGGCGCGTCAGCCACTCCTCCCAGTTTTGTGTCATCAGCGAACTTGCTGACAGCGCACTCTAATCCCTCATCCAAGTCATTAATGAATATATTGAATAGAACTGGTCCCAGTACCGACCCTTGCAGGACTCCGCTAGACACAGGCCTCCAACTGGACTCTGTCCCATTGATCACCACTCTCTGGCTTCTTTCCTTCAGCCAGTTCACAATCCACCTCACTACCCGATCATCCAGACCACACTTCCCCAGTTTAGCTGCGAGGATGCTGTGGGAGACTGTGTCAAACGCTTTACTGAAATCGAGATAGACCACATCCACAGCTTTACCATCATCTATCCACCGGGTAACATCCTCATAAAAGGCTATCAAGTTGGTTGAGCATGACTTCCCCTTGGTGAAGCCATGCTGAGTGCCCCTAATGATCCCCCTATCCTTGATGTGTCTAGAGACAGCACCAAGAACAAGTTGTTCCATCACCTTTCCGGGGATGGAGGTGAGGCTGACCGTCTATAGTTACCTGGGTCCTCCTTCTTGCCCTTTTTGAAGACTGGAGTGACATTCGCTTTCCTCCAGTCCTCAGGCACCTCTCCCGTTGCCCACGACTTAGCAAAGATGGTGGAGAGTGGCCTAGCAATGACTTCCGCCAGCTCCCTCAGCACCCGCGGGTGCATCCCATCAGGACCCATGGATTTATGGAGTTATTGTATTCCCCATCTCTGTCTACTTACACCTACTTTATACTGTTACAACTCTCTGTGTAACAAACAATATTTGTCACACTGGCATAACAGAGTACTTACGGCCCAGGATTTTATATAAAAGTTGTTTACTTTCTACACATTTTCCTACCACCAGATAACAAAGTTACCTTGGTAGGGGCTGGACTGTGTGGTTACATCAAGCGTACTACTCAAGAAGAACCACAGATGTGCACGCTTAACTTGGGTTACCCCTTTTGAAAGAGAAGTAACTTACCATGAGGCAGTAGAAGTAAGAACTTGCACACACAAGCAATTTCCACAGGGAAGCTTGCCCTCTCTGTGTTAACATCACTGCTTTCCACTATCAGTTTGTGAGTTTGCACCATTGACCTCTGTGAGTGAATCAGCAATTTCCCCTTGAAGACACTTTGTATACTACAAGTTGTCATGCAGCAGTTCCACTTAAAAAGAAGTAAGAAGAATATGTTAAGAAGGACAGTCATGCTACTTGACATAAAACACTCAGGGATTTTTATTTTTTTTTCAACCACAATGAAGAATAATTTGAAGTTTATGAGCAAGAATTTTCCAAAAATTAAGAGTTCCAAGCCTCTCCCAGCAACAAAAAACACAGCAATCAGGGCTGGCAGCTGGCATGCTAAATTTCAGCTGGGTAAAATTAGAAATGCCTCACATGTGGGAGTTTAGGAATTGAATTTGCCTAGGAAAAATGTAACAATTCTGTGTACAAACACTTCTGTTCTAAGAGGTTTTAAAGTCCTTCACTACCACAGATGTTT